>NC_062219.1:37021055-39521055 GCF_902686445.1 Sciurus carolinensis
AATTTGCATCTCTTCCATTTATTTTATTTTACATTTTGACTCTTCTTATTTGGTTCCCAATTATTTCTGAAAAGCATATATGCAAGTGAGTGTCTTACAAACAGTACTTGAAAGTAGATGGTTTCTGTTCTAGATGGATCCAATACATATTTTGATGGGCCCCTCTTTTCTTTTCTTTACTTGTAGAAATCTTCAAAAATGAAAAACATCAAAAATAACAAGATGCGATGGAAGTCACTTGGGCAGTGAACATAAATGTTGCAAAGGAAATGGAACCTTGCCTTGAGCTGAAAACCAACTATCCCCAAAGGACTCCAGGAGAATCTTGACTGGCCACTGCAAAGAGAGAACAATCTTAAAATTTAACAGATAAAACTCAAAGAGAATCCTATGATATGGAATTCACATTGACTATTTTGTTGTGCCAAAATCTGTATATATTGTCTCATCACTAGGACACATTTATTTAATGTGAACAGTTTTGAGGTTCTTATTTCTACTACCAATAATGGAAAATGAAAATATTTTTATACTTCAGTTTCTATGTAAAATCACTTAAAAATAGGATGCTAGCTCTCCAAATATTTTTATCCTTTTTTCTATAATTATTTTGCCATTATTCTAGTGATATCATTATAAATGTTAAGACTAACTTAAAGAAAAATCATCATATCAGAGAGTGATTTAAAAAACCCAGGTTTCTTATGTGACTCCCTGAGAATTGTGGAAATGAATTTATTTGGTAGTTTGTTTTATAAATGCACAGTAAATAAATGTTTTGGAGTCTCATAGGCAAACTCTTTGTGAATTGTAGAAACTTCCCAAAACTTTCTTCATCTAGCCCCTTAAAATTCTGAGTTTGTGTCTGAAATATATTATACCTTATTATTTTATGTACTATATAGAAAATTCTTTAGATTAATGTTTATTAGAATTGTAGGAAAACCACTTGGATAATCATAATGTTTGATGGAAATAGAAGGGCAACAGAGTAGTAATGAAATATAATAAATTTGGTTGACTAGAAGTCAAAGTGACTCTAATTGTATATTAAAATAACACTTAAAGTTGTAGATTTTTAAAAAATACTTAAAGAACAATCACATTTTGACAATTTATCTTATTAGGTACGAAGTATATAGGAATGATATTTTTTCCTATAAAAATGAAGAAACAAAATTTATCTGGTTAAAGTTACGTGCAAAGCCTTAGACTTTTTTATAGGTCATGGTCCTTATAAAAACTCACTTTGACCTCATATAATCTTTTGGACTATGTGGAGAACTTATTAGATGGTTAAGCACCAAAGAGTGTCTGAGAAGAATAAATCATGACACAACTTTTCAGCAGAAAAAAAAAAAATTAGAGTTAGTGATCTTTGCTCCAGTGTTTAGATTCTGAGTTAGCTTACTTCCTCTTATTGTTTTAAAACATTTTTTTCTCCTTTTAAGTTGCAATAAATCCTGATTTCCAATGCCCTAAGGATTGTTTAGTGGTTGAATTGTGGTAATATTTGGTATCTACGATTTCTGAAATTATATGAGATAGTTTTACTTCTGTTTATAAGAGCAAGACATTTTCAAAGTCTAATTTTGAAGACAAGAGAGAGTCCTAACTTAATCCAACAACAGTAGCAAACTGCACCACAGGTGTTTTTGGACTCACAGAATGTGTTATTTTTCAAATATTAGTGATAGTTATTATTTTAATTTGGTATATGAGAATAGATTTCTACTTTTAGTAAGCACAATTCTTTGATTAGAAAATTGAGAAAATGCATGTATCTTATTTTGATTATAAATCATCAAGTTTTTTTTGTCAGAAGTCATTTTAGAACATTTTAACTAATAAAACTTTTTATATACAGTGTTTCTGATTGTCTTGATATTAAAAGTATAATAAACTTTGTGCTCCTATGGAAGATGTTAGAAAATTGAAAATAAAATTCCTAATTTCCATCCGTATGTGTTCTTTGCCATTTTTAAGATAACTAACTCTCTATAATTATTAAATTAAAATTTATATATCTAGTGTTATGGTTTAGATATTAGGTGTCCCCAAAAGCTCATGTGTGAGACAATGCAAGATTTATAGAAGTGATTGGGTTATGAAAGCCTTAATTCAATCAGTAAATTAATCCCTTGATGGGATTAACTGAGTTGTGACTATAGACAGGTAGGGTGTGGCTGGAAGAGGTAGGTCACTGGGGGCATGCCTTTGGGGTATATATTTTTTATCTGGTGAGTGGAATATCTCTGCTTTCTGATCATCTTGTGAGCTCCTTCCTTCCACCACAATCTCCAACCATGATGTTCTGTCTCACCTCAAGGCTAGAGGAATGGAGCTGACTGTCTATGGACTGTGACCTCTGAAACTGTGAAATAAACCTTTCCTCCCTTAAAATTGTTTTTATTCAGGGATTTTTTAATCACAACAGTGAAAAAACTGACTAAAACAACTAGGGTTGAAATAAGTTTTTCACTACTAAGGACAAGGCTGCAGGTGTTAAAGAAGTCAAGAGAGAATTGTTTTCCATGCTCTCCCCATCTCCAGTGGCTCTGCAGTGTTGGGCCCAATCACAATGATTAAATTCTGTAGTATAGGTATGCTGCATAGATAGATGCTAAGACAACCAGTTATTAATGCTATTAATTAATAAAGCTCTCTTCTTCATAATTAAGCCATTGAAGCAGTTTAGGAATTAGAATGTAAAGGAAGTGAGTAATAGAGAAAAAGGTGATTCCTTGAGATGAGCTGCCTACCCTCCTACAACAAGGACTTTAAAAAATACTGTTGTAAGATTCAAGTCAATATTTAATATGACTTCCAGATATTTATCCAAAGGTTTATGATTCAAGTGACTTCTGAGAGGAAGAGAATATACAAAATATGTTGAAGGAAAGAGCAATAATTGGTATATAAATATGTCTTGATATAGGGTGGGATACTAAAACTAGAATCCAACAGCATGAAAGTATTCTTCTGAATTCACTATAAACATTTCCAAAATTTTACCACGTTTTCCTGTTTCCACTTCTACTGTGCTCCATGCAAAAATCATCATTCTTAGGTTACTGCAATAACTCTGTAATCATTCTCTGCATTATTTCCCTTGCTACCTGTCAATCTATTCTTACTGCAATAGCCATGATGATCTCATTAAAAAATCAGCTATATATAACAGTCAATGCATACCTCACTCATTCCTAAAATGATCCTACATGATCTATTCCTGCCATCCCTCTGGCCACTTCTCTCTGATGTTCTTCTTTCACTCTAAAGTAACTGATCTTGGCCTTGTTCATTAGCCAAGACAGGACAGGTCCTGTCTCAGGGTCTTTGCATTTGCTGTCCTTCATGCCTGGAATGTTTTTGTGGCTTTCCATGAAAGTCATTCACTCACTTCTTAAAGATTTTACCCACAATATCCTCTCAGTGCTGTCTGTCCCAACCACTCTTTCTCAAATCAAAACCTCAACTCTACCTGGTCCTTTCCAACTCCTTTCCTGATTTAGTTTTCTTTCATAATAAATTTCACTTATTATATATTTTACATGTTTAATTTATTTTCTGGTTCCTCTACCCAGTAATGTAAACTCCCTGAAGGCATGGATTTCTGTTTGGTTTGTTCAGTCTACTGGACACTTAGAATAGTGTCTGGCATATAGTTGATGCTCATTTATGTATTTGCTGAATAAATTGATGTGAATTAAAAATATAGTCATTCCAGACTGGTCAGGTCTGAATTCTGACTCACCTGATTATTAGGTTTCCTTAGGTATGTCTGTCAACTTCCTTCTGCTTCAGATTCCTTTTATGTGAAACTGGAATGAAAATAGAAGCTACATGATACGTTTCTTGTGAAAATTTGGTGAATAAGTACATGCAAAGTGCTTAGAGCTTTGCCTGACAAGGATTAAGTCTTTAATATATTTATCTGTTATAATTGCATGAAAAATATATTTCCCCCTAAATAATGTGTGAAATGTTAAGACTTTTTATTGTTAGGAACTTGCATCTTTTCTCCATTAGCTTTTGTCTCCCACTTCCAATCAAGTGCCCATAACAAATACCTGTCTAAACCTTATTGTCTTAAATTAGATTTCCTAAAAACATAGGCTAGGGAGGAGATTTTTTTTCAGTGTTTTTGAAAGAGTGTTCTTAAGAGAAATCTGTGTGGAAGTGAAAGTAATAGACAATAGGAAAAATTTAGGCAAATATGTGGTATCATGACAAGTCCAACTCATCTTTCCAGCCTGATTGCAACAGGACCATGCTGGTCCTTCAGCTCAGCCTTCAAGCATTCCTCTCATTTCCAGAAATTCAGCAGTTTCCAGATGATTTAGTATCTGATAGGACAAAAAGATCTGAGGTGTATGTCTCCCTGAAGCGATATTATGCAGATCTCACACTGGGAGAACAGAAATTCTGCAAGCCCTCAAATGCATGGTGCTGACTAAGACACTGTATAAATGAAGGGAAAGTGCATACTTGGAATAGGTGTTGATTCCTGTTAGGACAAACCATAGACTATTCCATGATGGAAGGATTCCAGTGTAATAAAGTTGTTGCTAAATATCTAGGTGACATCTTCAAAATGTGGTATCTTATCAGGGAGAGAGTACTTAGCAATGGTCTTGGTGCAGGAATTTGAACATTATTTCAGTAGTTGTATCAGTCTTTGGAAGAAAGAGTTTAGGTTGCTAGCCCCAGAACTACCTTCATATCAGTCACCATTGTTACTCTACTCAGGACCCCTTTGCATAGTTCTGGAGTGAATATGGAGAAGGGTTGATTGACACCTAGAGATTGAGTCATCTTGTTTAATTGATTGTATAGTGCATCCTCTGCAGTGGATGCTCTTTGATAAACATTAAAGGCATTACCCAAAATTTATACTCTGTACTCTCCTATATGCATATATACATTCCCTTCTAAAGATATCTTTATTCTTCATCTTATAATTCATTGCATTCTAGGCATCTGATTACTCAGTTTAGTCATTTGTCATTAAAGTTTATCAACTTTCTTAATTTATTTTTTTTATTTTTACAGACTGCATTTTGATTCATTTTACACGAATGAGGTACAATTTTTCATTTCTATGGTTGTTGCATGATGTAGATTCATAATCATATATATACATAGGGTAATGATGTTTGTCTCATTCCACCATCTTTCATACCCCCACCTCCTCCTCCCTCTCCTTTCCCTCTATGTAATCTATTTTATCAACTTTTATAAAGAACCTCACCATTAGCTCCATAGTATCTTGTGGGCATAACAGTAGTTGGTAACTTAAGGGTCTGATTGCTCATTCATGTGGCTCATTTGTATCATCTTAACCTGCTCAACCCCAGTCCTGGATATGATACTTCTATCTTACAGTAGTTTCCTGATCTTAAGAATTGGTGTGTCTCATACGAGCTATCTCCCCAGCCCTCAGCTGCAGTCTTGATAGTTTAATATTCTATAGTCATCTATGCAGTCTCTGCCAGGGCCAAGTAGCATGGTGACAGTTGCCTTCCAAATGGTAGATAGCTCTTTGATAAATTGTTGTGGCCATTTTCCATTTTACAGGAAGAGACATCCTGACTTCCCAAGATTATTGAAATCCTAACAAAATTATCCACAGGGTAACATCTTGAATCTTTATAGAATTTATCTAGCAGTCCCTGAATGCATATGTCTTACTAGGGAATATCTTTCATTACATCTCACCAACATAATGATATTTGACATATAGTGGACAAATACAATGTTTCCAGGTGATTTGCACCTTCAAATGCTATGATGAAAGAAAGCGTAAGAGTCAGCATGACCCTGGGGTCAAACTAACACAAGAACTATTTTGATTGTTCCTCATAGACACTAAAAATAATGTAATTGCAAGATCAGAGATCACATGGTACACAATAGAGCCTTTTTAACACTGATAAATACTGTGGCTATAATTAGGGCAATTACAGAATTAAGTTGACTATCAGCTACCGTATTATGTCAAGTTTTTATGAGGTCAAACTGCTAAATTAGATGGGAATATGACAGAGACCATCACCCTGTGAGGTTTAGATTTTTGAGGTTAGTATAGGTTTATGCCAATACACTTAGAATATGATATTCCAGCAAGTCATATCAATGAAATTTGAGGAGATAGATACAAAGATAAGACTAGGTATCAAATGTACAACAATAATCTTTTCTAATCTCAATACAAAAGTCAGAAGACTGCTGGTGCCAGGGAAGCTTTCCATTAAGAAAAATGAATACAGTTTAATTCTCAAAAATAAAAATAAATCACTTGTACAGGTAAACAAAAAGTTTGCAGTCAATTAAATCCTTGGTACAAGAATATCTAAAGAATGTACACAAATAAAGAAAATAAATCCAGGAGAAAGATTTGAAAATGAAGTTGAAATAGTATGTTAGAAGAGAACTCACAGAATGGGAGAATATATTTGTATTATAGATATACAACCAAAGAATTCTACCCAGAATACATAAGAAAAAATTCCCAAAATAACTAAGAAAAATGCAGGCAAGTTAATTTTAAGACAGGATAGAGAACTTATGGCAGTACTTCATAAATGAGGCTATCCAAATAGTGCCAATAAACATGACAATGTGCTCAAAATCATAGGCAATCTTTAGGAAAATACAAATTAAAACACCAATGAGACATTATCACTACAAACTCAGCAGATAGCTAATTTTTTAAGTGACAAGAATAAGTGCTGAACATAGAGCAAACAGAAATTTCACATATTACTGGTGGGAATTTAAACTGATACATCATAAGGAAAACTGGCAGTATCCTTGAAAACTAAACATATTTGTACCCTATGACCCAGAATTTCCAGTCTTGGTGTAAATCTAACAAAACTCCCTACTAGAAACAACCAATGCCCATGAGCAGTAGACTAATAAGCGTAGTGTAATCATACAATGAAATGATTCAGTTTATTCTTCTTCACTGCAGTTATATGTGATATACATAGATTTAAATTCATTAAGTTTTATACTTTAGAATTGTTCACTGTATATGTGACAAAGAAATGGAATGGTAAGCATAAATTTCAGAATAATACTTACCCTTGAAGTAAATATTGAAGGGAGGTTAGGGAGCCTATGGGACTTATATTGGCAGGGTTATATCTCATCGTATACATACATATGTGTGTGTATGTTTTGTACATATGAAATATTTCATAATAAATAAAAGAAAAAACTGCCTATGGAGAGCATTGCTATTTAACCTTGCCAACAGTGGGGGCAGATATTCAGCAAACTTCTCTCAAAATACATATTAGAATCCTTTGTATGCACTTTATTTAATTATATGTCATGTTCTTAGGCATACACAGTTGCTCATCTTTCTTGCTTGCATACATTTTTCCATTGGGATGGTCTCATAAATATTTTCTTGTATTTATCCTACACACTAATAAAAGATAAGAAGTACATTTTCTTCAGTATATTCCTTAAAATGCCTGAAACTCTTCTGTTGAAAATAAATGCTTTCCACATTGTGATTCAATTTCTTATCTTGAGCAGTATTCAAAAGTGAAAGCTAACCTCTCCACTCTATATTATCAAAGTATATAAAGTACTTAACATGTATAATATTTGTATTCTTTAAGATATAACCCTGACATTTTTTTTTTTGTTTGCATTCTTAGGAAACTGAAAGCTATGGTTGAATATTTCCAATGAATGAAAAGATATGTAAAGAATAATATTTCTAAGTTAGAGATTAGTAGTAATATAGTAGCAAAAATGTTTCTACAGTGCTCTTATTCTTGATTAGAGCAATAGTATACCACTGGAGGAAGTCTGCTATAATATTTCTCTCCTCATTATGTGAAAATAATTAAGTTTATATAGATTAAAGTTTTAAAATGTAAAAGGTATTCACACATTTCTTATTTAGATTTAAAAAATTCAAAATAGAAATCCAGTTTATTAGATATATGACAAACATCTCTTTTGGAATTGGGAAATATACCATATAATTTATTTTATATTTCTTTAAAGTGGTTTGTGCATGAATAAGTTAATTATTTGATTTTGTTATGTATATAAAAAGATGTACAGTAATCCTTGATAACACAGGGAATTGGTAATAGCCCTGCCCCTCAGAATACCAGAATCTGTGGATGCTTAAGTCATTTATATAAAATACAGTAGAATTTGCACATAACATATGCACATATTCTCCCATATTGAAATCACCTCTAGATTACTTATAATACTGAACACAATGTAAATGCTATATAAATAGTCACTATTCTGCATTCTTTAGGGAATAGTGACAAGAAAAAAGACTGTAAATGTTCAATATAGGTGCAATTTTTTTATTTGTTGTTTTAGGTATACATGACAGTAGGGTGTATTTTTTAATTTGTTCTTATTAGTTATACATGACAGTAGAATATATTTTGACATTATATATTATATAGAATATATATATTATATATAAGGAGTATAACTTCCCATTTTTCTGATTGTGCATGGTGTGGAATGACATTGGCCATGTATTCATATATGCACATAGAATAATAATGTTTGATTAATTCTACTATCTTTCCTATTCCCATTTCCCCTCTCTTCCCTTCATTCCCTTTGTCTTATCCAAAGTACTTCTAATCTTCCCTACACCCTGCCCCTTATAGTGATTTAGCAACCACATCTCAGAGAAAAAATTCAGGCTTTGTTCTTTGGAATTGACTTATTTCACTTGGCATGATATTCTCCAGTTCCATCCATTTCCTGGCAAATGCCATAATTTCATTTTTCTTTATGAGTAATCTTTCATTTTGTATATATATCACATTTTCTTTATCCATTCATCTGTTGAAAGACACCTAGGGTGGTTCCATAGTTTAGCTATTGTGAGTTGAGCTGCTGTAAACATTGATGTGGCTGTATCTCTGTAATATGCTGATTTTAAGTCCTTTGGGTATAGGCCAAGGAGTGGGATAGCTGGGTCAAATGGTGGTTCCATTCCAAGTTTTCTGAGAAATCTCCATACTGCTTTCCATAGTGATTACACCAATTTGCAGTCGCACCAGCAATGTATGAGTGTACTCTTTCCCCTACATCCTCACCAGCATTTATTATTACTTGTCTTCTTTTATTTTTTAATATTTTGTTTTAGTTGTAAGTGAACACAATACCTTTATTTTATCTTTATGTGGTACTGAGAATTGAACCCAGGACTCCATGCGTGCTAGTTGAGTACTCTACCACTGAGCCACAACCCCAGCCCTGCTTGTCTTCTTGATAATTGCCATTCTGACTGGAGTGAGGTGGAATCTCAGTGTAGTTTTCATTAGCATTTCTCTAAATGCTAGAAATGCTGTACATTTTTTCATATATTTGTTGACTGTGTTTCTTCTTCTGTGAACTGCCTGATCAGTTCCTTTGCCCGTTTATTGGTTGGGTTATTTGGGGTTTTATTGGTGTTAAGTTTTTTGAGTTATTTATATGTCTTGAAGATTAATGCTGTATCTGAGGTACGGGTTGTAAAGATTTTCTCCCATTCTGTAGGATCTCTTTTCACATTCTTGATTGTTTTCTTGCTGTGAAAAAGCTTTTTAATATGATTCCATTCCATTTATTGATTCTTGATTTTACATCTTGCGTGTGTTCTGGGAGTCTTCTTAAGGAAGTCAGTTCTTAAGCCAACAAGGTGGAGAGTTGGGCCTACTTTCTCTTCTTTTAGGCATTTTAATAGGTATTGCATTAAATTTGCATAGTGCTTTTGGAAGTTGTCCATTTTGACAATGTTAATTCTGCCTATCCAAGAATATGGGGATCTTTCCATTTTTTGAGGTCTTCTTCAATTTTTTTCTTTAGTATTCTATAGTTTTCATTGTAGAGGTCTTTCACCTCTTTTCTTAGATTGATTACCAAGTATTTTATTTTTTTGAGGCTATTGTATAACTGATTTATCTTTCAGTTGACTCTTACTGGGGAACCCAATTTATTTATGGGTGTTAATTTTATATTCTACTACTTTGCTGAATTCACTTTGAGCTATAGAAGTGTTATGGTGGAGATTTTTGGGTCTTCTATACATAGAATCATGTCATCAACAAATAGTGATAATTTGAGTTCTTTTCCTATTTGGATCCCTTTAATTTATTTCTTCTGTCTAATTGCTCTAGTTAGAGTTTCGAGGACGATGTTGAATAGAAGTGGTGAAAGAAGGCATTCCAGTCTTATTCCAGTTTTTAGAGGGAATACCTTCAATTTTTCTCCATTTAGAATGATGTTGACCTTAGGTTTAGCATATACCGATTTTACAAGGTAGAGGTATATTCCTACTATTCTTAGTTTTTCTAGTGCTTTGAACATGAATGGCTGCTGAATTTTGTCAAATGCTTTTTCTGCATCTATGAGATAATCATGTAATTCTTGTATTGATGTAGTGAATTATGTTTATTAATTTCTTTATGGTGAACCAACCTTGCATCCCTGGGATGAACTCAACTTGATCATGGTGTACTACTTTTTAATATGTTTTCGTATGTGATTTTCCAAAATTTTATTGAGAATTGTTGCATCAGTGTTCATCAGGGATATTAGTCTGGAGTTTTCTTTCCTTGATGTGTCTTTGGTTTTGGTATCAGGGTGATACTAGTTTCATAGAATGAGTTTGGAAGTGTTCCCTCCTTTTCTATTTCATGGAATAATTTGAGGAGTATTGGTGTAAGTTCTTCTTTGAAGGCCTCATAGAACTTGACTGAGAGCCCATGTGCTCCTGAGCTTTTCTTTGTTGATAGACTTTTGATGGTGTCTTCAATTTCATTGCTTGCAATTGATCTGTTTAAATTTTCTATGTCTTCCTCTTTCAATTTTGGTAGGTCACATGTCTCCAGAAATTTGTTGATGTCATCATGATTCTCTGTTTTATAGTTTCTGATTATGGTATGTATTTCAATAGTGATATTTCCTTTTTATCATGAATTTTAGTGATAAGGGTTTTCTTTCTCTTTTTCTTCATTAACTTGGTTAAGGGTTTATTGACTTTGTTTTTTCAAAGAGCCAAATGTTTTGTCTATTTTTTGAATTGCTTTTTATTAGTTTGTTTCAATTTTATTGATTTTGGCTCTAATTCTAAGTATTTCCTGTTTTCCACTGCTTTTTGTGTTGATTTGTTCTTTTTTTTCTTTTTTCTTTTCTATACAAGATAGGTTATATCCTCTAATGTAGAGTCCACTGGTCCATAGGACTGATTTTACTCAAAATAATATTGCAACCTATTGTAACAAGAAAGTCTTAGGAAAGTGAAATTTTTGACCCATGTTTACAAGTTTTGAAACAACTTGATGGACAGGTCCAAGAAAATTTGAATTCTAATACTCTAAACTATGTAAATTAGAGTTCAATGTAGATTTTAAAATTATTTGAAATTCAGGAATGGTAAAGTTGGTGATGAGTAAAACTGCTAAGAGAGAAAAGTTGTTCACAATTGATTTATTGCATTATTTTTCAAAGTGTGGTTCATAGTCACCCTCCACTGAATCACCTGAGAAACATGTTGAAATTGAATCTTAGACACTGAAGAAGAAAAAAGTAATAACTTCTGGAAATATATAAGGAATTCCCCTAATCATAGTTTTTTTGCCCATTTGTTTATTTGTTCCACCTGAATTTACTGAGCTAAACTGGCTAATAAAAATTGTATATATCTAAAGCTTGTGATGCATTTTGTCATACATGCATATTGTGAAGTGATTAAACTAAGTAACATACACAATTAAACTAAGTAACATACTCACCACCTCATATGGTTAACTTTCTGTGTGTGTGTGTGTGTGTGTGTGTGTGTGTGTGTGTGAGATTCCTTTATCCACTCATTTGTTAACAGACACTTAGGTTGATTCTGTATCTTAGTTATTTTGCACAGTGGCGATGAGCATGGGGCTACAGCAATCTCTTTAAGATCCCGATTTCAATTCCTTTGGGTAAATATCCAGACTTGAGATTGCTAGGCAGAATGATAGTTCTATTTTTAGGTTTTGGAATATTTATTTGGAATATTCTAGAAATATAAAGAAAATAAAGATATTATGTTTGTACCAAACCTTGATTTTTCTTTTTTTCCTTTTTAAAAAATGTACCTTCTGTGATATTCTGTGGAATTCCTGAACTCTAGAATTATCTTCTTAAATTTTTTATTAATTTCCCTTAAAATTGACTAATTAGCAACAGGGATACTAGTCACAAGGTTACAAAAATATCATGCATGATTTATTAAGCTATACAATTTGAGAGTTCACAAAGTGAAGAAAAACTTTTAAATTAATAACAGTATAGAAATTTCCTTTTTCTGAACATGAGGGGTAAGTGTTATGGTTTAAATATATAGTGTCCCTCAAAGATTCATGTGTTGAATGGTTGGTCCCCAAAGCAACAATGTTAAGAGGCAGAGCATTGGGGAAGTGATTGGATCATGAGGATGTTATCAATCCCTAGGGATTCATGGCTAAATGGACCACTGAGAAGCAGTGGAGACTGCAGGAAGTGGAACGTAGTGAGAGGTAAAAGGCCATTGGAGATCTGTCCTTGAAGGGTTTATCTTGTCCCTGATCCCATTCTCTGTCTCTCTTTGCTCCCTAGCTCTCTGGAAATGACCAGCTTTGCTCTGCCCTGCCCTTCTGTCATGATGTTTCTGCCATGGAACCAGCTGACCTTAGGGTGAAACCTCTGAAATTATGAGCCAAAATAAATCTTTCTTTCTCTAAGTTGATTTTCTCACCAATTTTGTCCCAGCTATGGGAAGCCGACTAACACGGGAGGTCTACCACTTTGGATTTGGTTATATCTTTTCAGTCAACATGTAGTGTGTAAGGTCTTTAAAATATGTCTTCCCAAACCCACCAGAGTAGACCTGCGTAACAAAGTTTTACCTGAGAGTACTATTCCTTGTCCACAGCTGATTGAATCAAGGATGGACATTATAAGAAGAGAAGAAAAATTCACAGGCTTTTTTCAGTCAGAAAGTGAAAACTTCTTTGCACACTTGTATAACATACCAACAATTCACTGTAATCTTTTTTGATGATGTAAAGGAATATTATTACCATATTGTCCTTGTATTATCCCAAAAGACAGCAATCCTAACGTTTTTGACCCCTTTGCAGTGTGGACCAAGACAAGATGGAAACAATGAGGGCAAAGTGGTAAGAACCAATATAAAAATTTGATAAATCAGTTTGTGTACTCTGTTCAAAAATCACTTTTACACTGATTTGAAGTGGTTTGCATCTGACAATAGATTATCAGAGACATGGCATAGCAGAGCAAAGCTGCAATCATTATAGTGACCAGGAAACAGAGAAACAGAAACAGAGGGTGGGGAGAGAGAGAGGGAGAGAGAGAGAGAGAGAGGGGATTGGGACAAGACACATCCTTCAAGGTCATGCCCCTGATAAAGATTCCATAACACATAACATAAGGTCACTGATAACAGCCATAAATTATTTAATTAAATTGAACAAAACTTTTTTAAATTCCACAGAAATTTGTAAATGCTTTGCTACACATTTTTGTTAACTGCAGCATAAAAATTAATTGGCAAGTCATATAGAGCAATACTAACCTACATAGTAAAAGGTCTACAAAAATAAATAAACACAGAACACTAGATTCAGAAAAATAACTTGATTTTGACCATTTTAGAAACTACAATTTCTCAGTAATTTAATATTATGTATTTATTTTATTATAATTTTTTTTAAAATTAAAGTTTGATTAATTCATTATTTTTTGTCATTTATTCAACTAATGTGTATTGAGAATCTCTTATTTCCTATGTACTCTTCTAATAGCTAGGGATATAGTTTTGAATAAAATAAATACTTTGCCTTTGTGGAATGGGTAAGATAATAACATAAGCAAATAAAATATACAATAGGTTAGGTAGTAATAACTTTCAAAGAGAGAGATTAATATAGGAAAGGGGCCCTTGAAGTGTCAGTGTAAACTCAGATGTTCAGAGAATTTCTCAATTAGAAGATGAATCTGAATAAGATTGTGGGGAAGTGATGGGATAAGTCATATGGATATATAGAAGAAGAGTACCAAGGCAGTGACACTAGCAAATGCAAAACTCTTGGAGTTGAAACCCTTGAAAACTCTTGAAGGTGACCATGAGGTTGCTGAAATGGCAAGAATTATGGGAAGTATAGTCAGAGTAACAAGTCAGAAAAGTTAAGGGCCAGATATAATAGAGCCTTATAGGTAACATTAAGGATTTTAGCATTTAATTTGAATGAGATGTTATGGTTTAGATATTAGGTGTTCCCCAAAAGCTCACGTGTGAGACAATGAATGAAAGTTCAGAGGTAAAATGATTGGGTTGTGAGAGACTTAACCTAATGGTACATTAATCCACTGATGGGGTTTAACTGGATGGTAACTGTCGACAGGTAGGGTATGGTTCATTGGGGGTGAGCCTTTGGGATTTAGATTTTTTTTGTGGTAAGGAGAGCTCTCTTTCTCTCTCTCTCTCTCTCTCTCTCTCTCTCTCTCTCTCTCTCTCTCTCTCTCTGCTTCCTGGTAACATGTTCCCAACTGCTTTCTTTTGCCACACCCTTCTGCCATGATGTTCTGCCTTACCCCAGGCCCTGAGGAATAAAGTCAGCTATCTGTGAACGGAGACCTCTGAAACCAAGAACATTAAAATAAACTTTTCCTCCTTACAATTGTTCTTGTCAGGTCTTTTGGTCACAGTGGCAAAAATGTTGACTAAACCAGAGTCCTTGTATGATTTTGAGCAAGAAGGCATGGTTCTTATTTTCATAGGACCACTGTGGCTCTTATTTTAGAGTACAACTTATGTGATGAAGAATAGAAACAGTAATTATGACATTCTCCAAAGATGGTGGTAGACTGAATCAAGGTGGTAAGGGTAAGAATCAAATTTTATTTTTATTTTTGAAAGGTGAAGCTATAAAATTATTGGAAGGAATGGATGAATTGTGGGAGATAGTTATCAATGATGAATTAAAGAAATTTGGCCTATTCAAATGGAATTACCTCTGAGGAACACCAGAGAAGTTACTGATTTAGGGTAAATCTGAGTCTTAGTTTTGGACACTTAATTTTTTGTGGGGTAATGTGTGATAAAATACATGGGTATGATTTGTAATGATCAAATTAGTTTGTATCTCTATCTCCTTAAGCATTTCTAAAATTTTTTATTAATATTTAATAATTGTACATATTCGTAAGCTACAGTATGATATTTTAATTCATGTCTACAATGGATACATTAATTTTGGATGCTTACAAGGTATCAAAAAATGGAATATATGGGTCAGAACAATTATCTAGACTATAATTACAGATTTTAGAGTAGTACACACACACGCACACACACACACAAGCATATTTTAGGGGTTGAATTGTATTACTTCCAAATTTATATGTTGATGTCTTAATACGCAAGGCCTCAGAATGTGATAATAGTTGGGATAAAGCTAATTAAAGTAAAATGAGGTCATATCATTGGACCCCAATCAAATTTGACTGGAATCTTTATTTTTTGTTTTATGTATTTATTTTGTAGTGCTGGAGATCAAATCCCAGGTCATGTGCAGGGGAGAGACATTATGAAGACAAAGTCAGAAAGCCATCCACAAGTCAAGGAATCAGGTCTCAAAAGAAACCAGTCCTACTAACACCATGATCTCACAATCTTTCCTCCAGAACTGTGAGAAAATAAATCTGTTATTTAACCACACCCCACACTCAGTTCCAGCAAGTGTTATTTTGTTATGGCATTCCTATCTAACCAATACTGATTTTGGCATGGGGAGTGATGGGCTACTATCACAAGTAACCAGAAATGTGAAAGTGGCTTGTTGATACCACGTTGGAAACACCTAGATTACCTTGAAGAAATTCCTGGTAGAAGCATGGCCATTAAGAGCATTTATCATAAGACCTTGGGTAGAAATGAGGAGCATGTTTTTGGGCCACAGAGGAAAGGTGACTTTTTGTTGTAAAGTGGTAAAGAACCTGGCTAAAATGTGCTCTATTCTTTGTGAAAGATAGGACTTATAAATCATGAACATAGATATTTAGCTGAGGTGGTTTTTCAGCAAACTGTTGGAAGTAGGGACAGATTTCAACTTACTGTTTATAATAAAATACAAAAGGAGAGATGAATCAAAGAAATATTAAGTTAAAAGAACATGAACATTTAGAAAATCCTGTCTATCATATGACAATAAATGAGAACGTTTTGTTTTGGAGAGAAGATCAAGGAGTAGCTAGGTAGTGATTTAATTAGATCATGGGTGTGACTCATGGAATTAATTAACCATCCAGCAGAAGCCAGGAATAGAGATAGAATTTTCCAGGGAATATCTGTGGAGGACAATGTATGTATATGATGGTTTGGACCTCTGTGAATTACATAGTAAGCCAAAAAGGCTTTTGTGAATTTCATACCTGTAGAAAATTTGCCAGCTTGGACTAAAGGTGACTGAGATGGGACAAAATGAAAAAAAAGGATTTATCATATTCTAGGATTCTACATAACGGGCCATCGGAGTTATCTGCCGGCAAATATGTATTATACTTCAAGAAAAGGAAGAATGATCTCAAAGTAAATTAGAGATTCACAGCATAGCCACAATCATTCTGTGTCCAAAGGCCTAGGCCAGAGAGACAGGGATGTCTCTCCCTCAGTTTCAAAATGTGGGGTTACAACTGGTATCAGAGTGCCACCATCTAGGACAAGGAAGTAGGATTACTACTCCGGTGGATGTGGAGGGCAGGGCCCCCACCTCCAATTGGCCTGGAAGACAATGTATTGAAAAAAAATAAATAAAGCCTTATTCTCAAGCCACACCATGTAATGTAATTAGACCTGCTGGGTTTTGGACTTGTTAGGATCCCTTTTATTCTGACATGTCACCTTTGGAAAGGTTATGCATATTCTATGCCTGTCTCTCTATTGAATCTTGAAAGCTGATAACTTGTCTTGTTTCACAGATTCACCTTGGAAAGAATTTTGCCTTCACCTAAATCATATTTTGAGTCTCCAAGATGCCTGATTTAGGTGATAGATGAAATTCTGAGCTCGGAGTTGATACTACAATAAACTAATAATACTAGGATGGTGAGAAAGGATCAAAATATTTTGTACCTGAAAAGGAAGTAAGTTTTGGAGGCCATGGGGTGGAGTCTTATGGGATGAATGAGGCTCCTCAAATTCATATCTTGAATTTCTAAACCCTAGTGCCTTAGAATGTGATTGTTCATAAAGAAAGGAGCTTTAAAGAGGTAAAGTAAATGGAAATTAAATAGAGGGCTGCAATCCAGTATGATTGGACTTGTAAATTACTCACAGAGTTCAGAGGATAGATTACAAGAAAACAGAGGGAGAAGACTACCATACACAAACCAAGAGAGGCCTCTAAAGAATACAACCTTGTCGATACCTCAATCTCAGACACTTGCCTCCAGACCTGTGAGAAAATAAATTTCTATTGTTTAAGTCATTCACCTCAGAAGCAATGAGACCCACATAAACCTTAGATCCTCCACCTTGTTCTGGTTGACTCTTTTGGCAGCGGTGATAAAGAAACTGACTGAAAAACTACTGCTAGCTAGCTCTCCAGTCCACATCCCTCTATGTAAATAACACACACAATTGTGTCATTTCTTTTAAAGAATTGCTGATGGGTCATGTAAGATCCATAATTCAGTTCACACACAGATACCAAATTGTCTCCCACTGATAATTCCTCTGACATTTTATAAAAGTGGATGATCCAAAGAGGCACAGAAGCTAACGGATTTGAAAGTACAGCAAAGAAAGGAAGAGTGATAACATGATAGTGAAATCAGAATTAAATGGGATGGGGTTAAGAGACAATAGCCAAGTGGGAGGAGGTGCACACTGCTGACTTGTGAGGACTCTAGTACGCAGTTGGAGGATCTCAGTGAGGGTGCACTCCATGACAATAAGGAAACCGGTTTAGACAGAGAATGTAGGTACTCAGAGGAGGCTGTGGCAGCACATTAAGGGAACTCTCTAAGGTATTTCACATCATTGAAAGGATGCAATACTGGAAGGTGATCCAAATTTAGAAAGGAGTAAGACAAATTACCACGGTATGCCTGCTCTGTATTGTGGGATACATGGTGAAAGAAGGAAAGGACTCTTCACAATGTTTGATGCTTTTTCTTCCTTCCTTCCTTCCTTCCTTCCTTCCTTCCTTCCTTCCTTCCTTCCTTCCTTCCTTCCTTCCTTCCTTCCTTCCCTTCCTTCCCTTCCTTCCCCTCCTTCCCTTCCTTCCCTTCCTTTCCTTTTTTTCTCTCTTCCTCCCTTTGTCTTTGAGACAGAGTTCCACTTGCTATCCAGTCTGGCCTTGAACTCCTGGGATCAGGGATCTCTGCAGCTTCAATCTCCCAAGTAGCTGATAACTGGCTCTTGATGAGCTTTATGAAGAAGTAACACATTTTAATTTTCAAGGTTTCTAGTATTTTAAATTATAGTAAACTGGGTAATTACTTTCATTCTTTTCATTTTATACATTCATAACTGAAAGTAAGATTCTAAAAATATTTTGACACTTTTTAAAGATTGTGGCAGAATTTTTGTAGTTCCCAGTGATTATCAAGTTCACTTTGCCCAGGTTCAGCTCAGATAATCATTTTTATCATCCTGAACTACTGTGTAAAGCAAGAACTGCATATTTATATATGGCATGAGTGTTTATAACTATTCATATAATTTAAGGTAAACAAAATATAACCAATATATATAAATATATATTTTTATATACATACACACATATATATTTATATGTGTATATATGTGTATAATACATATGTATGCTTATATATATGATCTATGTGTTTATAACTATTTATCTAATTCAAGGACAGAACACCCTACAAGGTCCCCAATAAATACCAGAAAATGTGTAAGGGCTAAGCCCTAGGGCACACTACTACACCTTGGAATGTAGTATACTGAGGAACAGCGAAATGCTTCTAATCACATAACTGAGAATTATTGGTGGTCTGGAAAATAAAGGGTCTAAAGGAGAGTGAAAATCTTTGTAAAATCCTGTTTCAAAATTAGTATTGGATATATTACACTAAAAATGGAATTGGCCTTGGTTAGAAATATGCATGATTCATCCCTAAGAACAAGAGTGAATGTAGGCCCAGAAACAGGAAGACAGAAGTGATGGTGGGAAGTTGTCTTAGTCAATTCAAGTTGCTCTAACAACTACTCAAGTCTGGGCGACTGGGAAAACAAGCATTTATTTCTCAGAATTACGAAAACTGGAACATTCAAGAACGAAGTGTTGCCTGGCCTGTTTCCTTGTAAAGACTTTGTCTTTTGCAGACTGCCTTCTTCTCCTTGCATCCTCCTGGGGAAGAGAGAAAGAGCAAATGCTTTTTTATCTCATCTTATAAGGGCAGTAATCCCATTGTGAAGGCTCTCTCCTCATGATGTAATTACCTCCCAAATGCCCCATTTGCAAATACCATCATTGGGAATTAGAATTTCAACAGAAATTTCTGGGGAAGGGACACTAACATTCCATTCATAACAGAAGTTGTATAAGTACCCTTCTGATTGCTTCACTGTTTACACTAGAATTTAGAATCAAAGTTATCAGTTGATAAATGGAGGAGATAAAAGTGATTTGAAATTATTAAATAATTGAATGAATAATTCTGAAAGATTTCAAAATAGCCTCTTTGAAACTTGTGATTTCATTACAAGTTCCCATATAGAAAAATAATTAAAATTTTCTGGAAAATATATGCAGAAGATAGATCATGGTTAAAATTTAAACTAGAGAATAAAATTTTTAAATATTTTTAAATAAACTCAATTTAATTAAAATAAAATGTTTATTTAATGATAAAGTTTTATTCATTCATTTCAAAGTACACATCCAAAATAAGAAAACATAAATTATGAAATTAAAACTTGACAGAGTATACAAACTCAAGATAAAAGCAAATTAACCTAATGTTTAAGTACTCTATTTCATTCTATGATAGAGGCACACATTTAAAATATTCCTATATTGAGTATGGGAATGAAGAAATAGGAACTTTAATGTTTTTTGGTGACTACATAAAATAACACAAAATTTTGGAGTTCAATTTGGCAAAATCTGTTAAAAATAATTTCTTTTTTATCTTATGTATTTACTTACAGGAATGTACTGTAGGCTATAATCACAAATTAGTCCAGTCCAGGGGTGAGGAACAGATGGACACTGTTTTAATAGTGTAAAATTGCAAACCTTTAAATATTCATTAATATGTACCACTATGAGACACAAAGATATGAGATAAATAAGGGACAGTGCAGTTGTGGAGAGTGTGTGTATATAAGAGTGTATAAACACATTTAAATTTTTTTTTCAAAAAATTGTAAAGAAAACTTGTACTGAAAATTCCCTTCTTTTAAAAAAAAATATTTTTAGTTGTAGATGAACACAATAACTCTTTTTCTATTTATTTTTATTTGGTGCTGAGAATCAAACCCAGTGCCTCACAAATGGGTGGCATGTGCTCTACCACTGAGCCACAACCATAGAAGAGTGATTACTAGGAACTGGGAAGGGTATGTTGGTGGAGTGGGAAATGAGAGATGGCATTTGATCAGTGCATGCTGTATGCATGAATGAAAATATCACACTGAACCACATTCATACCTACAATGAATACATGTTAATAAAAACGTTTAAAACTATGCCCTTTCTTGTTGAGGGCCTGTTATGGAGGTATATGGTTCAATTTTTGGATGGCAATTGTATTATACTTAAAAATGACTAAGAAACAGTGTTTCAACTATGTTAAGTGGTGTTACAGAAACTGAAAATGAATAATTATTAGCTATTTTGGAGTGGCGTCAGGAAAGGGAGCATGTCAGTTTAAACCAGATAATGTGCCAGAATCAATAGCTCCTTCTCATGTCAACAGGGTCTCATGTTGGAGATGATGCATTTCTTTCCCTTATGTGGATTCTTCTTTCTAAGTATCATGATCTTCCATTCCACCTCAAATAAACTCATCAGGTGCAGAGTTCAAACATCTCTGTAAATTCTGCAAGATTTATTCATGTAAACCCAATCAACCCTCATGTCCTCTATTACCATAGCACATCCCATACAATAACAAATTTTCAGTATTGTGAATCTATTTGTATGCAGTGTCTTCACTGACTTCCTGGTGTTCAGACTGTTTGTGTCATCTGTCTTTGCATCTTCAGTGACACATTGTAGTTGCAAAATATATGATTTTTGAATGAACAAATCTCCAATGCTGTATAAATTTAATTTACTTTGCCATGGCTATTTTAAAATATTTTATTAGTGCTTTATAGTTATACATAACAATGGGGTTCATTTTGACATGATCACACATGCATGGAATATAATGGGCTCCATTTCAGTCCCCAGTACTTCCTCTTTTCCTCCCTACCTCTCTACCCCTGTTCCCTTCCTTCGGTCTATTGGTCTTCCATTTATTTGTTTTTAAATTGATGCTTTATAGATACACATAAAGGTGAAATTCAGAGTGGTACACTTATATATGCACATAGCATAATTTGGTCAATTTCATTTCACAGGTCGTCCTTTTTCCCATCCTTCTCTCCCTGCCTCAATCCCTTTCCCCCACTCCACTGATCTCCCTTCTGTTTTCATGAGATCCCCCTAACCTTTTTTTTTTCTCATTTTGCTGTAGCTCTTGAACATGAGAGAAAACATTCAGAACTTGATTTCCTAAGTCTGCCTTATTTCACTCAGCATGATGTTGTCCAGTTCCATCCATTTATCAGCAAATGCCATAATTTCATTCTTCTTTGTGGCAGAGTAAAATTTCATTGTGTATACTTACCATTTTCATTTATCCATTCTTTTTTGACAAGTATCTGGGCTAGTCCCATAATTTGGCCATTGTGAATTGCACTGCTATGAACATTAATGTGCCTCTATGTATATAGCATGCTGATTTTAGTTCTTTGGGATATTTACCAAGATATATGGAGTATATGGTGGTTCCATGAGTATTTTTGAGAAATCTCCATACTGTTCTTAAAAGTGGTTGTACTAATTTGCAGCCCTACCAACAATGTGTGAGTGTATCTTTCCACCTACATCCTTGCCAACATTTATTATTATTTGTATTCTTGATTGCCATTCTTGCTGAAATGAGATGAAATCTCAATATAGTTTTGATTTGTGTTTCTCTGATTTCCAGGAATGTTGAACTTTTTTTTTTTTTTTTTTTACATATCTGCTGGGCATTTGTGCTTCTTTTGAGGAATGCCTGTTTTCTTCTTTTCCCATTTATTGATGAGGTTATTTGTTGGGTAGACAATTAATATTGTCAAAATGGCCATATTACATTATACAGATTCAATGCAATCTACATCAAAGTACCAATGCTATTCTTCATTGAACTAGAAAAAACAGTTCTAAAATTCATTTGGAACAATAAAAGACACAGAATATCCAAAGCAAAACTGAGTAAGAAGAGCAATGCAGGCAGGAGGCATCACAACACCTGATCTCGAATTGTACAACAGAACAAAAACACCAATATAGATAGAATCATCTGATGCTTGACAAAGATGCCAAAAACACCTGTTGGAGAAAAGATAGTGTTTTTAAAAAGCAGTGCTGAGAAAAAGGGATATCCATATGTAGGAGAATAAAACTGGATCTCTATCTTCCACCCTGCAAGAAAGTCAACTCAAACTGGTTAGGAATTAGCCCAGAAACTTTGCAACAGCTAGAAGAAAGCATAGGATCAACATTCCAACATATGATGTAATATCAACTTCCTCAACAATACCCCTAAAGTTCAAGAAATAAAATCGAGAATCAATAAGTGGGACAGCACCAAATAAATAAATAAATAAATAAAAAATAAAAAGAAAGCTTCTGCACAGCAAAGGAAACAATTAAGGGTGTGATGAGAAAGCCTATGAATTGGGGAAAAAAATCTTTTCCAGTTACTCTTCTAACAGGGATTAATATTCCCAGTATAAAAGAATTTTAAAAAACTTAACACCCACTCTAGTTTTGATACCTGAACTGTGCACTTCCAAACTTTCTGTATTTGCTCTTCTCATGCTTAGCACAGATGAATTACCTTTTAAACATGTTTGTCTTTCCCAAAGAGGTGGTAAGATCCATGAAGGCAACATTCCTCCTTTTATATTTTCCAGTCCCATGAATGCCTAGCATAAGAGTTGAATGTGTGAAATGAAAGACTTTGTTCACAGATGGATAAAAGTCAAATATGACCACTAGGAAATCTTTTGAGGCAATATGTGGCCTTGGATCCACTTTTTTTTCAGGTTCATGAAACAATTACGATACCAAAATAATCTGATATTTTATTCAAAATTTTTTGCCCAGACTTTAAATTTAGTGTATATGATGAGTTCATAAACTCTGGAAATATAATTTTGGAGTTGCATTGGGTTCAATTCATATCCACCTTTGTGTGATCACAGAAGTGGGACTCCCCTATTTTTTCTTCTATAAAGAATAATGTTATGGCATTTGCAGATAAAAGAATGGAATTGGAGAATATCATGCTGAGTGAAATAAGCCAATCCCAAAACACCAAAGACCAAATGGGTTCTCTGATAAGTGGATGATGATATACAATGGGGGTGGGAGGATGAGGGTGAGAGAAGAATGGAGGAACTTTAGATTATGTAGAGGAAAATGAGGGGAGGGTATGAAAGATGGTGGGATGAGACAGACATCATTACCCTATGTACATGTATGATTACATGAATGGTATGAATCTACATCGTGTATAACCATAGAAACGAAATGATGTACCCCATTTGTGTACGATGAATCAAAATGCAGTCTGTAAAAAATTTTAAAAATAAATTTAAAAAAAAAAACAGGGACAAAGACATCTGCTTCCAGAATTGTCATGGGGATGGAGGGGGAGGATGGAAATACATGAAGCAACAGCCAGAGCCTGGAGTTTGAAATGAGTGGGCTAACCATTAATTTCGTTACTCCATCTCACTTCCCTGCTCTTAGTTTGCAATCTTGTTGCATTTTCAGTGTTAAGAAGGTTTATTATCAACATGTAAAATAATCTTTTAGAGCATTTGAATTATCCTAAGTAAGAATCATCATTTCTTGGCAGATTTTAATCTATATTCAACTTTTCCTCTTTATTTGCAGATTGACCATGAAAAATATAAAAGACCCAGGCTACCTTTACTTTGCCAAATTATTATTAGCTATTACTATTTCTTATGTGAATGAACTCATGTATTTAATCTGGCAGTAATTACATATATATATATATATACATATATATATATACACACATATATATATATATATCACAGATTAGAAGCTGCTGTCCTTATATTGAACTTTAAATAGCTGATAAAGTATAAATAAAGGCTCAAAATTCATGTCAACTCTATTAGTTAGATGATGGAATTTTCTATAATGGAAGACTTGAAGTATCAATTCAACCTTTAAGATTGAATTTGTCACAGTTCCGTCGCCTGTGTATGGCCAAATCATAGCCCTTCTTATGATAAGCAAAATGGCTGAACATTTTCTTAGATAAACTTTACTCAGTGATCTTATTTATATTGATAATATTTATATTCTAGATCATATATAATAATTATATATAACATATTTATATTGATCATAAACTGATCATAAACAGTTGCAAAATGTAGTTTATGAGTTGTCTGAATACATTAGGTATACTTTTTATTTTTAATTATGCTTACTTTTAATTCTCTTATGTTTTTGTTTAAACTTACTTCGAAATCCTGCCAAAAGTTTTGGCCTGTAACGAATTTTAACAATGGCAATGAAAGACAGTTTGATCATGGAAATGACCACTAGATGTTGCTAGTTGTCTAGTTTATATATTTAAGCAGTTGCATTTGCAAAAGCTTGCTTCTCCATTTTTTTTCACTGATTGTTTTTTCAAATACAATATCTAATCTGATGTCAATTTTGAGTAAACTTGAATGTCATACAATGTATAACATCTAAATTTTTAAAAGTTCTAAATCTTCACTCTACCTCTTTGTGTGTGTTCTAAATATTGACCATCCAAATCTAGAACATAGTTTTACTATATAAAATGTTATTTTTAAGGTAACTTTAAAAATGGATACCCTGATTCCTCCTATACCCTCTTTAGTTTTTTGCTATAGGACTGCAAATTATTCAATTATAACTTGGTTCAACAGAGCACATTTTTCCCAGAACTAATTTTAAAACTTTCAATTGCTTCTGTTCTTTCTTTGTTTCATAATCTAGGAATTAGGGAGGACTTCATCAGAAGTTTGGGTTTTGGGGAAGGGATTTGGGGTTTTTTTTTGGCTTATGTACAAAATCCACAAACTAGATAGGCAAAAGTCTAGTAAAGTAGGCAGGCTTTGTGTTCAATTTTTTTCCCATTGAATAGTAATGGAAAACACAAAATAATGAGCCCAAGGAAAGGAAGAGGTCAGTTGAAGGGTGTGTAACAGATGTTTGCAGCTAAGAACCCCACGCAGAGTGCAAGCCCACTGTGGGAACACCCTAGAGATCCCTATTAACTATTAAGGCAAAAACTTTGAACAAGATTATAAGAGGAAGTCACATTTTTTTCTTTGAGAAGTCATTGAAACAATTTGTACCTATGATTCAACTTCTAAATTTTCATTTATCCAGGCCATACAATATGAAATGTATCAAGGTTATTACTTGAAGAATTAGGAGATTTGTAAAAAAAAAAAAATTCAGGTCAGACAGCATACAAAAATTAACAAGATCACTAATGAAGAAGTCTTTATTTCCAGAAGTAAGAATACATGGTGACAGGTCCTCTGTTAAAAAGATATGAGGTTGTAGGAATAAGAGTGTAGTCCTCAAACTTAGGCCAGCATCTTGCAAATTATGCTTCACAATATTCAAATCTGAAAGTAGAAATAAATGCAAACTGATTTAGTTGTCTCTGAGTCTTACCTTCCATAATTTTCTAGAGAGATAACTAAATGATTATCAGCCCCTCAAACTAAGTGCATGAATTCACTCAGCCGAACGTATTTTATCATTTATTCTTTGGAAAAGTGTAACTTGATTCTTAGACCTTTCAATCCATAAAGGATTGTTTCATCAAATGTTTTTTACTTATTTTTGCAATGTGATCATACTTAGTATAATTCAATATCAGAAAATACTACCATCTAGAGCCATGACTAAATAACACTGGAATTGGAGTTAAAAGGCCAAATTATGAGGTTAACATTTCTGCTAGAATCAGGAAATCATTTGAGTAACACTTTTTGCCTGAAACCAAGGAGAACTTAGAATATGAAACACTGTTGAGAAAGAAATTAGTATTCTTTCTTAAAAAAGTGTTACCTATCTATGATAGTTGCCCCAAAGCTAGTTTTTTCCTGACTTAAAGGCATCTTCAAGAGGTAATAGTTTAAAAATAAACACTCAAGCCAAAACATAGGTGTTCCAACTGCACAGTTCCTGTGCCATTCCAATTAACTGCCTAGGCATGCAGCAGGAGCTTCTGTTATAATGTCTTCAATGCTATCTCCCTCCCTGAGTGCCCCTCCCTCCCAGCTCACCAGGTGAAACCCTGTTCATCCTTCAGGACTGAAGATTATGGGTCATCTTTCTGGCATTTTCCCTGTACCTTTAAAAGCCAAGCTAATCACTTTTGTATATCCCTCTAACTTCATAGAAATCATATATTCCCCTATTTCTTGCACCCTATAGTGAACACAATTAGATTTTTTTTTTTTTTTTTTTTTTTTGCTTTCCAGATCTCCCAGTGTCTAGCCACCCAGCAATGCTCCATTATACACTAGTTGCTGATTTTATATTTCCTAATGTTGAATAAACAGTAACATAAGCCAGGCCACAGAGCTTGCTCTCAGTTTGGGATTTGATATTGGCAGCATACTTATTCCCTGCTTGTCTACTCCCTTTTCTCCCAGGAAAACTTGATAAGCATTCAATATTTTTCCCCCTTTTAAATAAACCTTACTTTCAGAGATGGTTTAGTCAAATATACAAATTGACATTATATATTTGTCTATAGTAACAAATGTGTATCTGTCAAATAATGTCATCTATCTATTATTCTAATAATACTAGAAGATACACAAAATATTTCACTTGTTAAAAGTCCTCTGAGCTCTTCCCATTCATCCCTCACTCTTCCTAACCTCTTGTGTTTTATAGTCAAATCTGTTTCATTTCAAGTTAATTTGTTTTAAGGTCTGTGTCTTGTTTGCTTTTGTTGCACGTGCATATTTAGTGATTTCAGCATTATTTGTTAAAAAGACTTTTTCTTCACCTTAATTCCGTTGTTCTTTTTTCAAAGATTAGTTGATTTTACTTGAATAGTTCAGTTTCTAGGCTCTCTGTTCCATTCCATTCATCTCTTTGTTCATCCTTTTGCCAGCCCCTCCCCGTCTTGATTGCTGTAGGTGTACAGTAAGCATTAAGATATAGTGGTGTTAGTCCTCTGACTTTGTTCTGCTTTGGTATTTCATTGGCCAAAGCTTTTTCCAATATACCACACCTTCCTGTCAAACACAGGAGAGAAAAAAAGCAAATCATTACGTATTTTCAGTAAAGACAGCAAAGCTTTAACAAACACATATCCAGACAGTAAGTAAATTGCAGGACAGTAGGCAGCACATAAAAGAAAAGGGATGAGGATAATAGATCCAGACACCAAGGGCACAAAAACAAAACTGAAGTTCAGTGGAATTCTTCCTAAGACACCGCCATTGCATGAGCAAGCAGTTGGTGGTTGATGTGAAGAAACCAAATCAAGTGGAGAATAAAAAAACAAAAAAGTGTAAATATGATAATTATTTCATTCTGACAAAGTTATAGGTTTCCATGTAATGCCCAGAGTTGTTTCACAGCTAATTGGAGTGCATTTTTGTACTTCTTGTCTTAATCAAAGAGTACTTGTTTATGAGTATGTTTTCACAAATTAAGTAAAATTCAAGGATTCTTGAGAATTTTCCAAACATTATTTTTTTTTTATCAACTATTGCTTTATAAGTTGGAGTAACACAGGTTTAGGCACAGTCTGAGAATTACTGTTCTATACATCATGGAATAACTCAGAGCAGGGCACAGTCTACTCTCCACATGCCCTAAAAAATCTATGTGAAAAGTTTAAATACTTAATGGTTAAGAATTTATTAGTCTTTGGTTTAGTTACCATTCCACCTGAATTTGAGAAGAAATCTAGAAACTCGGGCCAACCATGTTTGCTTCTTTAACCACATTTATACTCTTTGGTCAAAGCTTTGAGCCTGGAGATATCGATACTCAGTCCAGGCATAGAAAATGCTTGACTGCTCTGTTCATCTATGACTGCCTGCTGAATGTGGTCATCTATGGAGTTGATCATGCTAAATGAAATAAGCCAGTCTTCAAAAACTGAAGGCCAAATGATATGCAGATGCCAAGACAAAATAAGAGGTGGGGGGAAGAAAATAGAAGTACTTTGGATTAGACAAAGGGGAATGAAGGGAAGGGAGGATGGGAATAAGAAAGATAGTAGAGTGAATGAGACATAACTTTCCTATATTCATATATGAATACATAACCAGTGAAACTCCACATCATGTACAACCACAAGAATGGGATCCTAATTAGAATAGGTTATACTCCACATGTGTATAATATGTCAAAATACACTCTATTGTCATGTATATCTAAAAAGAACAAATTTTTTTAAAAAGAAAGAAAGAAAATGCTTGTCTGCCCTATTTGTCAAAGGCTGCTCCCTCAATGTGGTCATCTAGTTAAAAGACAAACTGAGTTCCAAAATATCCTAAGTAAATTAATCTCCTAAGATGCCTTCGGACATTTAGGTAGTTATTCTGAAAAAAGAAATCTACACAACAAGCCTCACTTTTACTCACCATCTAGTCTTAACTGAGCATTTGCCTACACCCTTCTTCATTTTGGAGAACAGTGTTTTATATGGTACTAGCAAAGATCAGGCAAGTCAGAGGGACTCCACGCCAGTTCTGCAAACTTACAAAACCTCAAATCAGATCTCTCAGTTTAAACATTTGTACAAGTTTAAGTGGCTGAAAGATGGAAATTACATTGAAAACCCTAACTGGTAATTGCACAGAGCAATGGACAGAAGAATCAAGATAAAGATTTGGAGACAGGCTGCCTGGATTTTTCTTTCATAAAACTGGAAAAATATAATCAGACATTTGAATGAAACCTCAAGATTTCAAGATCTCTGTTAAGAAGCATCAGGTTTCTGTCTAAAAAAGGAAGAAAATGTGTGGAAACTGGCAAGTTTTTTGAAAAGTATTAAAAGTCTCCACAAATATTGGTTAAGAGTTTTAGCTTTATTGACTAGGTAACTTCATTTATTTTGCTCATTTATTCATTTTTGATTGGTTCTTTCTATATATACATGAAGGTGAAATTCCATGTGGTACATTTATATATGCATATGATGAGATTTGGTTAAATTCTTCCATATTTCCTCCCCTTCCCTTTCCTTCTCTCTCTCTCTCTCTCATTCTCCTTCTACTCACTGATCTTCCCTATATACTTATAAAATGTGATTCTTCCCACTGCTTTCTTTCCCTTATTTTACTCTAGCTTCCACATAGGAAAGAAAATATCAGACTCTTGATTTTCTGAGTCTGAACACATTTAGCATTGTTTTCTCCATTTCCATCCATTTCTGGCAAATACCATAATTCCATTATGTATACTTGAGTAAAACTATTAAGCACATTTTCTTGTTCCATTAATCTGTTGATTGGCATCTGGGATGGTTCTATAATAACTTGACTATTGTGAATTGCACTATTCTAAACAGTGATGTGGCTATATCAGTATAATATGCTGTTTTAGTTCTTTTGAATAAATACCATGAGTGGTACAGGTACTTTTCTTAGTTTATTGAGGAATCTTCATAGTGCTTTCAAGAATGTTTGCACTAATTTGCAGTCCCACTAACAATGTGTAAGTATACACCCCATCCTTGCCAACATTTTTTATTATTTGTGTTCCTAATGGCCATTCTAACTAGAGTGAGATAGAATCTTAATATAGTTTAAATTTCCATTTCTCCAATTGCTAGAAATGTTGAACCTTTGTTCATATATCTGTTGACCATTTGTGTTTCTTCTTTTGAGAAATGTCTGCTCAGTCCTTTTGCCCATTTATTGATATAGTTTAAATTTGCATTTCTCCAATTGCTAGAAATGTTGAACCTTTGTTCATATACCTGTTGACCATTTGTGTTTCTTCTTTTGAGAAATGTCTGCTTAGTCCTTTTGCCCATTTATTGATTGGGTTATTTGTTGTGTGTGTATGTATGTTAAGTTTTTTGAGTTCTTCATATGTTCTAGATATTAATTCCCTGTATGAGATGCAGCTGGCAATGACTTTCTCCCATTTGGCAGGTTCTCTTTTCAGGATCTTAATCATTTGCTTTATTGTGCGGAGGCTTTTAAATTCGATGTCATCCCACTCACTGAATCTTGGTTTGATTTCTTGAGCTTTAGGAGTCTTGTTGAGGAATTTGGTGCCAGAAGCTAAGTGATAGAATGTTGATCCTATTTTCTTCTAGCAGTTGCAAGACTTCTAGTCTGTTTCTAAGTCTTTGATTCATTTCATTTTGTGCAGGGTGAATAATAGGTATTTAATTTCAATCTTCTACATGTGGCTATCCAGTTTTCCCAGTACCATTTGTTAAAAGGATTGTCTTTTCTCCAACATATATTTTTTGGCAACATTGTCAAGTATCAGATAGCTGAATTTATGTGGATTTGTCTCTGTGTTTTCTATTCTGTTCCATCGGTATTCATGTGTATTTTGCTGACAATACCATGCTGTTCTTCTGTTACTATAGCTTTGAAATCAGGTATCAGGATGCCCCCTACATTGCTCTTCTCGCTCACAATTGCTTTTGGCTATTCTGAATCTCTTCTTCTTCCAAATTAATTTAAGGACTGTTTTTTTCTAGTTCTATGAAAAATTTCATTAGTATTTTGATGGGGACTTCACTGAATCTGTATTTTGCTTTTAGTAGTATGACCATTGGGACAATATTAATTCTAACCTATCCAAGAATATTGGAGGTATTTCCGTTTTCTAAGATCAACTTCATTTCCTCTCTTCAGTGTTCTATAGTTTTCATTGTAGAGATTTTCCACCTCCCTAGTTACATTAATTCCCAAATTATTTTATTTTATTTTAATTTTTTGGGGGGATACTGGGGGCACTCAACCACTGAGCCACATCCCCAGCCCTTTTTCATATTTTATTTACAGACAGAATCTCACTGAGTTACTTAGTGCCTTGCTGTTGCTGAGGCTGGCTTTGAACTAGTGATCCTCCTGCTTCAGCCTCCCCAGCCTCCAGGATTATAGGAGTGCACCACCATGCCCAGATTAATTTTATTTTTATTTAGGTTTTTCAGAAGAATCACTGTTTACTCAGATGTATGTTTCTTCTGATTAATTTTTACTTGAAATCTGCTTTTTGAGATATAAGAACAGCTCATCCTACTTATTTTTGGACTCCATTTGCATGAATTTTTTTTTTTTTTTTTGGATCACTTTACCTTCAGCCTATTGGTATCTTTGCCAGTGAGTTGAGCTTTTTGTTAACAGCATATATTTGGATCTTATTTTTTGCTAAGCTGTCTTTTAACTGGGGAGTTGAGGCCATTTATGTTTAGTGCTAATATGGATGTGTGTTTGTGGTTTCCTGCCATCTCAATTTGTTTGCTCTATTTAATTCTGTCTTTATTTTCACTTTGTTGATTATTCTTCTAGTGATCTTCATTTGCTTTGGGACTGTGGGTGTTTCTTCTAAGTTCCTTTGTGTGCAGTATATCTTTGAGCATTCTTTGTAGTGCTGGCTTAGTGGTTATGAATCGTTCTAGTTTATACTTATCAAGAAAAGCTTTTATATTCCCCATTAATTTTGAAAGAAAGCTTTGCTGGATATAGCAATCTTGGCAACTGTTTTCTTTTAGAGCTTGGAGTATCTCAATCCAGAACTTCCTGGATTTGAGGGTCTGAGTTGAGAAGTTGGATGTGAGCCTTATTGATTTGCTTCTAAATGTGGTCTGATGTTTTTCTATCCAGCTTTTAATATTCTTTTCTTATTTCCTATGTTAGGCATTTTTATTATGAGGTTTCTTGGAGAATTTTTTTTCTATTTGGGATCCTGTTTGCCTCCTATATATTGATGTTCTGAAATGGAGAAAGTTTTCTGTTACTATTTCATCGAAAATGTTCTTAATGCCTTTAGTCTGCATCTCCATGTTCTTTTCTAGTCCATTGACTTTCAGGTACGTTCCCTGGATGGTGTCTTAAATTTCTTGTATACTCTAATCATGGTCTTTTTTCCCTGCCGTGTATTGCATACTGAACATTTAAATTTGTATATCCCATCCACAAGGTCTAAGATTCTGTCTTCAGGGTCTGAAGTTCTATTTTTTATGCAATCTAATCTGTTGGTGATGCTTTCAAGTGAATTTTTAATTTGATTCATTGCATCTTTTATTTCTAGGACTTCTGATTGATTTATTTTCAATATCTCTGTTTCTTCAATGAAAAATGTTTAATCTCCTGTGTTTTCTCTGTTAATTAATTTCTTTTGTCTTCCTTTTGTTCCTTGTACATTTTAATAGTCAGTTTTTTGGGCTCTTTCTCTGGAATTTTTTTCTCCTTCCCTATAAGTGAGATCATTTGTTTGGGGGTTGTGAATGTTGGGGGGGATTTGTTTGCCTATTTCCTCAAGTTTTCAGAGATCTTGGACTTGTGCAAAAATTGAGATGGATTTCCCTTCCTGTTTTATACATGTGTCCTTTTGTGTGTAGCTTTGTTGTTGTTGTTCTGGGACTTCTCTATTTTTGAGAAATGAGTAGATGTCCAGGGTGTGACCTGAAGACTCCATATGGTTGTTCCTCCTTTGGGCCTGGTTGTTGGTGTTGAGGTTTATGTCTCCCCAGTTCTATGTGATAAAGTAATGAGGCTCAGTGTATGAGGTGATATTAACTGTTACTTGGCCAAATTGTTGAGTATTTCTCTGCAGCAAGATCTCTATTCTCCAAACTTGAAGTGTCGCAATATCTTTCCAGTCACTCTTAGAGGAACACCATTAATATTAGAAACAGATGCATGCCTTAAGATAAATGCCCAGTATCTACTTTGACATCTATCACTCTGGTTGCCACCTACACAGGATTTATGGGGTCAGCATTTAACAACAGTATTGGCAATAAAATTATGAACTAGATCAGGCATTAGACAATGGGAGTGCACTATAACATCCAATGTATTAATAAACAAAATAATAGTCATAACATGAATGTACTAATAAACAAAATAATAGTAATAAACAAAGTTACATGAACTATATAATTCTATTATTTAGTCTGATTATGGTTTCTTAAGTGAAGAAAAAAATTCTGCAGGAAGGCTAGAAAAAGTTTGTATTATTAAAAAATAAACATAGGAGAGGTATAAAATAGGTAGGAGATATCAGTTGTAAAGAAGGAAGAAAAAAAAATTAATTGAAAGTATTGAAAAAACTGAAAAGAAGAAGGAAAAGGAAAATTTGACTTTTAGTGGGACAAAAGATTGAAGAAGAAAGAATACAAGGCACAAACACCAAGGTGCACACAAAGAAGCAAATGTAAGATCAAAACAACTCAACACCAGGTATAATTATATCTCACTTATGTCAAACCAAGGCTAAATACTAAACAGACATAGTGGAAAGAAGTTAAAGTGAAAGCAAGATTACACAGCACACATGTCAAACCTATTTGCACAGTGAGAACACATTCCGACACATACCCACATACATACACACAAAATCTTGCAGAATAGAAAAAAGTAAAAACCACTAAATATAATGAAATAATATTTAAAAAATTTTTAAAGTCAAAATTTTATTAAAAAGGGTTAAAAATAAAAAAATATATAATTTAAAACAGAGTAATACAGAAAAATAAAATGAAAGAAAAAGAAAAAGATAAGAAAATTGAAAAAAAAATCTTACTGAGAAATAAAGAGCTTGTTTCTACTATGGTGGTCAAAACTATTGGCAGGGGTGGATTTTTATTCTTTATAATAGTTTTTGGCTCTATAACCTTTGGGTCAATGGCTGAAGTTATTAAATCCAATGCCTTTGTGTTCCTCACTTAGCTTTTGTGGCTAGAAGGCAAAGTTGGTTGCAGTAGATGTCATCTTCTAGTCTCCCAGTATAGAATGGGTTAGAGAAGGCATGGGGGATGCTCAAAATTTGTGTATTTCTGTAGCAGGGGTGATGTAGAGTTCTAAATTGGAATACCCGGTAGTGCTGGGGTTTAGTCTTGATCAAACTTTGGAACTCTGTTGGTGGGTATTTGAAATTTGATCCACATGCCCTATTGCTAGGGAGATGCCAGTTTTTGCAGGACATCTGGATCTCCCAGGCTTCCAGTAAAATCACTTTCAGAATATAGACCTAAACCTCCACAGGTTTTACCTTCATTGCTACAAATACAAAATACCAGGTATCCAACTTGGGTTCCTGTGTGGCGGCTATGAATAGATGTCCTCCCAATAGCTTTTGGGTGGTGGCAGCAACAAAGGGAGATTTCTCTCTTGGTATTTGGAACCTAAACTTCTTGAAAGAATTTCTAAACTTAAGTTTAAATTTGAATACTTTGGCAGCCTTTTATATACGGTATAGAAAAGCTAAATATATTTAAGTCTGTTAATTAACATGAAAACTTTTATTATGATGAAATATATTTCTAGAAATTGAGATGATATTTGTTTACAGAATACTAATATTCCCATCGAAGACAGATCTTTAGACACTGTACCTCTATATCTGTTCTTCCCAGTGAGGACAAAAGCTCCTTTTCAGTTTTTCACTGCTTATCTTTTTGATTGGCAGATTGGGATGGATGGACACTTCATCTATTGGGACACCCAAAGCTGGGAATTTTGCCCCAAAACTCCAGTAGCTAGGTTACCAAGCATTAAAATTATAATTTATATATGTAAACAGAACTATTGGAAATAATAAGGGAAACAGCTCTATGAGTAAAACATTCACATAAATGAAAATTTGGGAAACGAAAGTTCTAAGGCATGAAGATGTATTTTCTTTAAAGAAATTAAAGAGAGGAATTAATTCTGTAATAAAGTAGAATAAGTAATTATGTCAAACTGAAAAAGAGAAAACTGTAGGGAGGAAAAAGAGCGAAAATGATTGTATATGATTGTGGAAATTTTATTTTATGTGGCTGAAGATGACTGAGATTGGAAAGATTTATTTATAATATTCTACCTAAAATAATCTTTAGTACTAATAGCGCACTGAGGTCAAAGTAGAATTTGGTCTTCTCTGTAAAACAGCAAAAAATAAAGTTTCTTTGGAGTATTGGTCTGAGAATGCAAAGGAGTTTTTTCCCCTTTAAGCAACTGCCTAGGAAATGAAGACTCTGGGTTTTATTTAGATAATTTCTTGTGCATGATGCTATTTTTTATAATCATTTTATTACCAAGAACTCCAGTCAGAGGCTTGAAAAAGGCAATGTGAACAAATTGGATTCAGAGACCCACCTGCATTGGGAGTCTAGATAACAAAAGAGACATAATGGTAAAATAAGAAATGGATTTTTCATGGTTTGTTCAAAACCAGGAAGGCAACCATTTTAAATCTGCCTCTCCTGAACCCACAGCAGCAATAGAAGAGATCATTCATATAGAACAATTATAGGACAGATCGTGCACACGGAACAAAACAAAAATATGCATATTCAACCAGGCTGTAGACCTGCCAACTGGGAGGTCTGCTTTAATTCTGATTTGGGGAGTCCTGTGGGCAGTATTACTTCATGGTGGTTGGGGAAGCAGATTCCTCTTCCTGCAAGAGATAATTGTCTAAAGGAAGCTGGGGCTGAGGAAAAGAAAGACAAATTAAGGCTTCTTTAAATTCCTAAGTTTAAAAATGCCCTGTTATAAAATTATTGATTATTTAAGATAACTAAATCTCCTAAGTATTTAAAAAGTTAGGACTTCTTTATAGCATATAACCTTTTGTCCTTGCTTTTGAAAACTTTGTCATTTTAATTAAATAGAAAACAAAATCATATTTGTTTTAAGTATTTTGAAATTTTTTGAGAACGTCCAAAATCAAATCTAAATTCAGTTGTTGATAGCTTGAATTAAATTTGGAATATTCTAGAGGTACCCTGAAAAATCTTAAAGGGTTTATAAAGAAGCAGAGATATTAGACTAATTAGGTTTACGTGATATGTCAAATTATATAGCAAATATTGTTAAATAATAAATGATGCTAAACCTTCTTTAAGTTATACAAGATAAATGTGGTATTGAGATAAGTGTTCCAGAAATTTTATGAAATTTCTAGAAATCTGACATATCCAGATGTGCTTATAATTAATAATGATGTTATTATATGAAAAGGTTTTATGCCACAGAAATAACCAAATTTCCCTGTCACTTACATTATTATTTTAATGAGTTTCCATCAAATCCTTAACCATAACCATATTAAGCTTATTTTTCAGACTCAGATGTTTTACTTTGATTTTTTTCTGAAAGCCTTTTTCCAACCAGCTACAGAACTGCTTTTTCTTCAAGGAGATCCATGGAGAAGACTGACAGGTACTCTGAAATACAGACCTTTGTTAATAGGTTTGAGATCACTGAACTGGTTATGAATATTCAAAATTCTAATGAAGAAACCCATGGCTTCATAAAACTATCCAATGATCAAGAAAAGCAAGAATTATGTTGGACTAAAGAAGCTAATGAGGATGTTTTTGACGTTTTAACTTGAAAATCTGCTTGTTCATGTTTTAACATTTTGTTTTCTGCGGGAAGCCATCTATAAGGCACATTCAAGCCATTAGGCAGGGAAGCCTGGTTTTGGGGACTCCCAGTTGGAATCCACTGATTCAAAAGCCTGATTCACATGGTGCCCCTGTTCTAACTCACCGCTCAGGGTCAAGCACAGCCTTGGATACAGGAGTGACCTTCTAAGTAAGAGCTAAACAGCCTGCTTATCCCCACTCATATCCTGTTTACCCTGAAGAAGCACGCATGCAGACAAGTTTTCTCCCACACTGAAACCTTATACCTACCCTTTGATCTGTGCCACTATAAACTAAGCAAGCCGGGACTCCATCTTTGTTAGAAACCCTATCCCTCTGGTAGGCTTCACTGGTTACTGACCCCATTCTTTAAAATTTATTTCTGGTCTTCTGTGTCTATTTTGTGGTTCTACTTTCATAGCTTTTATTTCACAGCCAGCCCATCCCTCCAAAGGGAACCCTTGCCCTCGCCCACGTGGGACGTGAGCAAGAGTATTCCAGATCTAAGGAAACGTTTTCATTTTCTTTTTTAAAATTAAGCTGTTTATACCTAACTGCAGATTGGTAATGTTTACTTTTCTAAATAGAATTGAAATATTTATTTTTTTCTTGTTACCTGATCCCTAAATATTCTTTTTCTTTTACATGGATAGGATTTATTTGAGAAGAGGAGAAGGAACTTCTGCAATGCTGGGGACATTTGATAGCAGGATAATCCCAAGAATATTCTTATTTTATGATGATATAGTTATTGTCATACTTTGAATAAGAGTTGTTCTCTTTATAACAGGATAAAATTGTAAATACTGATCGTATTACCAAGGCTTTGATTTAGATGTTATATTTGAGAATGTGCCTGGAATACCTTGCCGCAAGTATTCCCAGTCCTATAGTGAGTAAGAACTGTCGATTCCTGGCAGACCCTAGAACCTTGGGATATTTGCGGAGCCTCAAGAAGAGAGGAATTTACCAAAACCTATAGATCTTAGAGGCAAAATTTGATGGTGAGGCTTGACGTGGCATGCTAGCCTTCAGAGATTTTTAGAAGTCTTGTCCAAGACTACTTTTAAAAAGTTTCAGCAAAGAAAACTTACAGAGAGCCCATTTGGTCTATCACTACTTTTGCTGCCCTTTGAAAATTAAGCATGCCAAATTTGATGAAACTAGATTTATTTTGCAAAAGTCATTAGCCTTACTTTGATTATTTTTGGTACAAATGGGTATAACTATAAAGGGAAAAATGTGTTTTAGAAGAAAATGATAACATACCTGTTATTAGACTACAGTTCTTATTGCTGATAAGATTTTATTATCTATTTTGTGGACTGGGCTGGATCCTGAAATTTTCAATTTTCCTCCAATACTGGATCTGATTTTTCTGGCTTAGATTCACAAAGTTACTATCCTGTTCCTGAAGACCAGAATAACTCTTGTGCTTGAGGTGTAGAACGTGCAGAGAGCTAACTGAAATGCCTGATGCCATAACAAGAGAACTCTGAGCTATAAACCAGAATAAGAGGTTAAGAACTTCAAACTATGGACAGCATTTCCCCAGACCTCATATGAGGTCCCATCATAATGCAATTTTGACCCCTCCTATTTTTTTTATTATCTCTTCCTCTTTTGCTGAGTAGGATTATGTAGTAATTAGATTTTCATAAACAGAAGCAAATGTAGGTAATCTGATGGAGTGATGGATCTGTCAAGCACAAATCTGTCCATTACCTAAGAGATTCTTTAGCACATCCAATGGCTCACTTTAGCAACAATCCTAATGTAACTATTCTTTCAAATTGTACCCCTTGACCAGACACAGTGGCCCACAACTATAATCCTAGCAGCTCAGGAGGCTAAGGCAGGAGGATCTCAACTTCAAAGTCAGCCTCAGCAAAGTGAGGTGCTAAGCAACTCAGTGAGACCCTGTCTTTAAATAAAATACAGAGTAGGATTGGTGATGTGGCTGAGTGGTCGAGTGCCCCTGAGTCTAATCCCCAGTATCCCCCACCAAAAATATTGTACCACTTGTCCCTTTAAAAAAACTAGACTTCTAGAAACATGAGTTCTCTCTCCCCATTTTAATCTAACACAGTCATTGGTACTTGTAATATTTTCCTGAAAACCAAATTTTTCAGTCATCAATTGGATTGGAAAGGGCACAGCCAACCTGAGTCAGTATAATTGGAAAGACCTCTCTACTTGAACCCTTAAAAAAAAAGTATCCTAATTTTAACAAATCTTTTTTATAATAGTAATGTGTTTTCTTGTTCCCACATTATCCAAATCAACTGTTCAGCAATGCCCATTAGACACTTGGTCTTTTTTGTAGAATGAGATGTGACTCAATTAGATCTTTAAGCTAAATTGGTTGTAATTTTATTTCTTACAAAGCAGAACCAAGAGAGAGCCTAAAGGGAAACTCAATTTGTGATATTTTTAAATCTTAGAAAAGAGTTTAAAAGCCACAGGGTGGTGCTATTACACAGGAATAAACTGTATAACAATTTTCAGAAAATGTTTATTTTGTGTATTTGATTTTTTTGTATTTTTATTTACTTTAAATTGGATAGATTCTTTGTAAGATGGTTTTAATTCATTCTTTTATTATCTGGATGAACCTAAAAGGCCACAAACTAAATTGATAGACCTCATATCTAGATTCCTGAAGGAACAGCCCAGAAAGCCACCAATAAAATTATTTATTATGTTCTAGGCTGACATTAACATTCATGTACATGCATCTGGTTATAAGTAGCACGTCATAGATTTTGAGACCTGAATAAATAAAAGTCTTTGAACAGGTTCCAGATTGACCAGAGAGTAGTGTAGAACATCAGGCAAACTCAAATAGCCCTGGAGCACTGCAAAGACTTTTAAAAGTTTTGTACTAGTTAGTTAAACATGCTAGTAGAATGTATTTTGACATTTTATACATATATCCAGTATAGCTTCTCATTCTTCTGGTTGTACAAGATGTAGAATTACATTGGTTGTGTAATCATATATGTACATAGGATAGTAATGTCTGATTCATTCTACTATCTTTCCTATTCCTATTCCCCCTCCCTTACCTTCATTTCCCTTTGTCTAATCAAAAGTACTTTTATTCTTCCCTATACACACTCCAGTCTTATTGTGAATTAGCATCTGTGTATCAGAGAAAACATTCAGTCTTTGATTTTTGGGGATTGGGTTTTTTCACTTAGCATGATATTCTCCAGTTCCATCCATTTACCAGCACATGCCAAAATTTCATTTCTCTTTAAGGTTAGGTAATATTCCATTGTGTATATATATATCACATTTTCTTTATCCATTCATCTGTTGAAGGGCACCTAGATTGGTTCCATAGTTTAGCTATTGTGAGTTGAGCTGCTGTAAACATTGATGTGGCTATGTCTCTTTAATATGGCAATTTTAAGTCCTTTGGGTATAGGCCAAGAAGTGGAATAGCTGGGTCAAATGGTGGTTCCATTTCAAATTTTCTAAGGAATGTCCATGCTGCTTCCTAAGAAGATTCCTAAAGTGCAAGAAGTAGAATCAAGAATCAACAAATGGGATGAACTCAAACTAAAAAGTTTCTTCACAGCAAAGGAAACAATCAAGAAACTGAAGAGAGAGCCTATGCAATGGAAAAAATCTTTGCCACCTGCACCTCAGACAGAGCATTAATCTCCAGGATATATAAAGAACTCAAAAAGTTAACACTAGAAAAACAAATAACCCAATCAATAAATGGAAAAAGGAACTGAACAGGTACTTTGCAGGAGAAATATGACTGGTCAGCAAATATATGAAAAAGTATTAAACATTTAGCAATTAGATAATTACAAATTAAAACTACACTGAGATTTCATTTCATTCCAGTCAGAATGTTAGTTATCAAGAATACAAGCAACAATAAATGTTGGCAAGATGTGGGGGAAAAGGTACATTCATACTTTGCTGGTGGGACTGCAAATTGGTGCAACTATTGTGGAAAGCAGTATGGAAATTCCTCGAAGATTTTAAAACTTCACTGACACCAAAAAAATAGTCTGTAGAAGATGGGTAGAAATTCACATTCTGACTTATATTGATTTGGCAAGTAGATTGACTACTTAAACAAAATACCAACATTCTCCTTTGAGTTTAAACAAAACCCAAATTCTCATGGTATAAATCCCTACAGTTTCATTGTGAATGGGCCGCCTAAGAACATCCCTTTCTTAAAAAATGACTTCAACATTCACAAAAAAGACAGCAAAAATCCTTCCAGAAATTAAAAAAAATCATGTCTGATTTTTAGTTATCACAGATATGTGCCTGGAATGAAAGGGTTATCAAGTGATTCAACAAATGCTTACTTGGTAGATACCATTACTTGATTGTTCATTAAAGGCGATTCAAAGAAATTCCATGGCCCTGCTATGCTGTTGGTTTCCATTTCACTGCTTATTACTAACTGTTACCTAATATTCCCTGCCTTCAAGGATTGGAGACCTAAATCATATAGGGGATTAGAGTTAATAAAATCAAACTATTAACTACTTCCTGTTGATTGGGGTATAAGGCTTAAAGATAGGTATTGCCAGTCTTTGCTGTCAGTGAAATTATTTGATTATGAACAAATTCTACCTAAGGGGCCACAGTAAATCTCTGATTCAATAGATAGTAAAGCCATCTTGGGAATGGATGCCCTAGAGGAAAAAAATAAGAAGATGTAAATATTAGGAAAAGATTATTATGTTGTTCTTTTTAAATAACTTTTAAATTCTTAAATAATATACTGTCATTTAATCTAGTTAATATAAAGAAATTTGAACTATAATTTTCTCTTTAGGCATAACTTTGGCCATTATTATTTGGTTAAAAGTATAATGTATAATGTTTTCATTGATATGTGCAGTTCTGGTTGTTTGTATTTCAGATTTTTAAGAAAATAATACTGATGTTCTTTGACCTAGGAGAACTTCAGGTGAATTTCATATTTAAATTTTCATTGTACAGTATTCATTTGGTGTGCTTTGCCATTAAATATATCTGCTTGACACTATGACTGCAACAGTAGAAAGATTAATAGAGCAATAAACACGGCAATACCTGAATACACCAATGAGTAAGGTAACAATTACGGATACCAGCTATTTCTTCTACAGAACTTGCCAGAAAACAGGGAATGATTAAGCTGTTCCAATGACAAGGCCAGTGAGGACACAGCATCTATTTGGTAGTGCAAATCTTTGAGAACTTGAGTCAGGTCGTCAGAGTTATCAGGAATGCAAACGCAACATTCTGGATGATGACACAAGTGTCACCCCAAGCTGCTAAAAAAAAATTCAGGGCCATTCAGTTTCCTAAAACAGCTTTCTCATGAGTGCCACCTCTGTGTTAAGGACATGCCTTTCTCAGTGTCATCAAAATCTTTCTGGTTATAATTAGAGCTTCTACGTGCCAGATTAAAGCCCCTAGACCAATTTGACATTACCTTATTCATCAACATAATCAAAAAACACTGAGGATGACTTTTACTTCCTTCCTTTCCCTCAAGTCCTACAGGCAAGTCCTACAGATCCAGTGCCTTCCATGCCTTCATGTCATTTAAATCTATTAAGAATACATGCTGATATTGTCATATTAATATCCTTGAGAGACCTAGCAAGAGTTCCACACTCAGGGTCTTATCATTCTTCTTCCAATACAGTTAGTCTTACCAGTTTTTTAAACTGATTGCCGTAGACCTTCCCTGCTTGGAAGCCTGTAGCACTGTAGTCAATCCCCAAACAAGGTGGATGTGCAACTTAAATGACCTTCACAGCTGTCAAGTCTCCTTTAAGGAGAACTTTCCTCCTCCCCTGTTCTGACTTCATGTCAGGGGGAAAAAAAATATCATGTTGGTATAAATTATTTGTTCCATTTGAAATATGATTCTGTGAGCATCTTGCTTGCCAGCACAGAAGTCAGTTAAAGATGGAATGCTGTGAGAGATTCCATTTATCTCAAACTGTATTTTTTTATTGAGTTTACCCAAAATTCAGCATTGAGTTTAGTTGAAAAACAAAACAAAAGTCTTCCTATCCCTAGAAGAGGATAAAGAGTTGTAGAAACAAAATATTTTGGCAATTAGGCAGAAAATGCATAGATGCCTGGATTTTTCTGTGGCCTTGGAAAATACATGAGAATCCTTGAACTAGAAACCAAATATTTTTCCAGGTGTAATTGACCCCATTTATTGAGGCAGTATATTTCTGAGGAATATATCATAATTTATAAAAAGTTGTATAGATCAAGTCTAACCACTTCATTCACTCCAGAAGGGAATTATTATTCCTTTTGAAAGCAGAAATATGAGTTTTGTAATAGTTCAATTAGTGCTAAAGATGCTTGAGTTATGTCGTTCAAATGTCTTTTAAGCACCATTCCCTAAACTGATCATTTCATTTTTTAAGTATCAAGGTGAAATAAATTAATTTTTAAGTCACTATTTAATTTTAGGGAAAGTAAATAACACATAACTGAAAAAAATAAATGAATAATATAATTAACAGAAGAAAAGAATTTTCTTTAAAAAAATCATTCTGGATACTTAAAAATTCACATGTGTGTCTCTATGGGTGTGATGGTACAGAACAATGGTCTGTTGTCTTAAAATTTTTTCTGCCTTGCTTTATCCCTTTCTGGACCTAGAGAAATGCCCAAATTCATCTTTTCTATACCTGAATCACAGACTTTCGATTTTATGGGGATATTTTATTTACTGTTTTTCTGGGGAAAAAGAAAAAGAAAAACTGAGGATAGGATATATTTGGCGGAAATAAGAAAAATAATAGCACAAAGGATAGTTGGAATGTGAATTGCTTGTGAAGAGAAACATTTATTCAAAGAGGTATTATCTTAATTTAGGATAAAATAGTTTTAAGAGATTATTTTGAAATCATCATTAGCTGACTATTCTTGTGAAGTATTTTTCATTATTTTTAAGGACTTCTTGTATTCACTTTGGCAAGTCAGTTACTCCCCCCCCCCATACAACTCCTATTACTGTAAGTAAAAAAAAAAGAATTTGCCTTTTATCCATCAGAGCTACATCTATTATCTTTCCCCTGAAGACACCTAATGCATTCAAAAGACACAGAACAATTTAACAACAACAATAACAACAACAACAAAACAACTCAGGTCAATATTCTGTACATTTAGATGAAAGAAAGCTAGCAACACAAAAATGGTAAATTAGCAGCAACAAACTGCTCATCAGATGGCTCACCTCCAAACCAAAATTTCTGGTGACATATATATAAAATATTTACCTTAAAGATTATGAGACAGTTGTCATTATCCTATGTACATGTATGATTATACAAATGGTATGAATCTACATTGTGCATAACCATAGAAACAAAATGATGTACCCCATTTGTGTACAATGAATCAAAATGCAGTCTTATAAATTAAAAATTTAAAAATTATGAAAACAAGATTACCTCCAAATCCAAAGACGCAATTGCTTTATAAACAAACCTATTAGGTTATAACACCTAGGATATCACCATATTTTCAGCCAAGAGTTTAGTTGAACTAGTCAGGGCTCAAATCATTTCTGAGGCAGACTCAGGAGGAGGTGGGTCTACAGGAGAGCAAAATTAGAACAGAATTAATTTTCTTCTTTGGTAACAAGGGTCTTATAAATTTGACTCCTACCTCCTTTTAGAAATCCTGAGTAGCTTTCAATGCATTCTTTCCTAGCCCTACAAATGTATTTGTACATTTATATTTTTAACTTATTCGAGAACTATTTTAAATAAAATAGTTTTAGAATAAATATTTTTATATTCACTTTTATCATGAGGTAAAATTTTTAGGTAATGTAAGCTCTCCTCAATTAAATGAGAAAATACTGAAAACTTCTAATAGAAACATGACAAGAATTAAAAAGAAATACATAAAATGAAACATGTATTTAATATACCAGTGTTGAAGCATAACCACACATTACAAAATACAATAAAACATATGCTCGTGCCAATAGATAAGGCCACACTAAGGTGACTGCTGCAAATGTAGACTTCTATATACTTGCTTTGCTGGAAGTAGAAATCTATCAACAGCTTTTCTATTGGCAATTTTTTTTACCAAAATAAGAACCCATCAACTGACAAAATTTTATCAATCTTACTTTGAATTACCTTATAATGACTTTTATATTGAAATTATAAAAGAATTTCTTTAATGGAATTAGGAGTTAGGCTCAAATAATTACCTACTTACAACTACTTGAGTGCTTCAGTTAGTATGGATATAGGACAAATTTTTCTTTGTGTGACTTTCCTGTATGTCTCTGGATCTTTTCTACCTACCTTTATACTAAATGCTAGTCAGCGTCCAGTCCTAGGGATGAGCAGGACTCTCAGGAAGGATCCCTTTCCCTTCAAGTCCATTTGCACCTGAATTGGGGTATAATACTTGATTTTCCTTCCTTGCTGATGCATTTCCTGTATTGTCAGAGTATCCTACATATGGAAGAACTTTTCATACAAGCCTCATTTGCTTACCTACTTAGTTTCCTAAACTGGACTGAGCTCCAGTATAGTAGGAATTATAGTGTTTTTTTTTTTTTTTTTTCCAATTTTAAATTCCTATCCTACCAGGCCCTAACATAGTACCTAAGTACCTTATGATAAATACTCAATAAATATTTGCTCAACTATTAGAAAACTAAGGAAATGGGGGCATTTAAAAACAGTGTGACAAAGGTAAAGTTGGCCAATTCCTTGAGCTAGGACTGCATGGTTTCCTCCTCTTGCTCAAGGACTGGTGTTCATCCTTATAGACAAAAGTTAATTGTGCTTGTGTGCCAGCATTGATGGAACTTGCATAACTTGTTCACATAACTAAGCCAAAACACACATACGCAAATGCCACCTTATTTAAAAAACAAAACAGAATTATTTATTTAAAATAGAGAAGCCAACTTGGCTGTACACTCATGTCTCCTGAAAATGGCATTTTGTCCCTATACAGGAAACTTACTAAGGAAGCCAACTTTCTCCATGGACATAGATTCTGGACAAAATCAGTAAATGTTTAGACCATATTGGCTTGGGCCATAAATTATCATTTCTTAAAAACAGATTAACAAAAGGATGATTACACTTCTCTGGCCTATTCAGAACAGGAGACACTGGAGTCTATTTTTTAAAAAGTATCTGATTCGTAGTTTCTTCTGCTAACACAATTCTTCAAACTGTCATTTGCTTTCTTTGTATTTCTGGCACATACTAATTAACTACATATCACACATTTTAAGATGATTCCCCCAGACAGAGATCTGACGTGTATAGGTTATTTACCATTATGTTGAAAAATCCATTTCTAATAGCACCAATCTTGTATCATTAAAATCATCTACTATATCCTCAAAAGTACTTGATCACTCTTAACATGTGAAGTACTCTACTAAGTGCTTTAACTTCCTCCAACCCTCTCATAACTGCTAGTTCCAGCAATATTGGTATAGTCTCCTTAAAGAGAGCTTGGGTAATTTTAACACTAGGAACCCTTGAATGGAAAGGAACTCAGCATTATCAGCATTTGGATCACATGCAACCTAGGGACAGCAGAGCTGATATTGTTGCTTAGAAATCATTTCTAAGAGCATTAATGTTGTATGATTTCATAGATGATATTCTCTGAGTAGCAGTTTTTATTGTGATCACTCATGTAAACTTGATAATAATAGGAATTTTTAAAATGAAATTTTTATGTACATTTGAATGTTTGCTAAATTGTTACTATCAAGTAAACTTTTTTTGAGGGGGCAGGTACCAGGGAATGAACTCAGAGGCACTTGAACACTGAGCCACATCCCCAGCCCTATTTTGTATTTTATTTAGAGATAGGGTCTGACTGAGTTGCTTAGCACCTTACTTTTGCTGAGTCTGGCTTTGAACTTGTGATCCTCCTAACTCAGCCTCCCAAGCTGCTGAAATTACAGGTGTGCTCCACTCCCCCTGGCGTAAGTAAACATTTTTAAAAGAAATAAGAGAGCATTATAAATTCTTTCCAGTGTCATTTTATTGCCCTTTATAGTTGTTTAAATTAAAAATTTTCTAGAATGAGATTGCAATACTTAAAAACTTGTATTAAATTGCTTAAAAAGTCTTTTTTTTTTTCAGAATTTTAAAGCTAATTATTAATACCCATTACATCATCTTTGGAGAAAAGGAAGACTATAAAAAGCCATGTCCCAGACATACCCCTCTCTGTACCTGAAAACCTTGCCAAGTGAAGGAAACAATAAGAGCAAGTTTGGGCCAAAATGTCTAGATACATATAATCTTAATACTGGGAATTAGGGCACATTAGTGTTATCAGTAGAAAATTGCTTTCTTGTATGCATGCCAGATTCCTTGGGATACCGGTTATACAATGGGACAAAGAAAGCTAAGCTAATAATGTCACTGCTTCTGTCACCTAGTTACCTAACCTGGAACACCCCCACTCCTGTGATAACAGTTTCAGATCAAAGCACTGTGAAGGGGGATGTGTCTATCCCACCAGCCGCCACTAGCCAAAGCATTACAGAAGAATGGAGGCACTATATTCCAGTGAATCACCAAAGGTACCATGTGAAATGAAGGTGCATCTGTTCAACCCATCACCACTGGACTTTCTGATGGAGCATCTGTTCATCCCATTGCCACCAGATATTTTTGCAAAGCACCTGTCAAATGCATTACTGCTGATCTTTCTGGAGAAGTACCTGTTCGGCATATTGCTACTCCACCCTCCCCGCAAAAATTTCTCAATAAAGGTATATCTCACACTCCACCTTTCTTTTTTAAACCAGGGATTGACCCCAGGGGCACTTAACCACTAAGCCACATCCCCAGCCCTTTTAAATTTTGAGACAGAGTCTCGCTAAGTGGCTAAGGCTGACTTTGAACTTGCAATCCTCAGTCCTCCTGCCTCAGCCTCCCAGGCCCATGGGATTACAGGCCTGTGCCACCATGACTGGCTAGTCATTTTTGTTTGTTCATTTCTCAGAAATTTATCCCACTCTGCCAGCACAACCAGGCTGTGGAAAATACATTTGGTAGGCCAACCAGGAGACCAAAGAAACTTCCATGGCCATCAGGTCTATGGCAACTGAAAAAGGAGATATCCTGGAGGGAAGTTCTGGGATGGTCTTTTACCTCCATGAGTGTGTGGTGGCAGCTATCATGTGTGTTTGGTAGCTACTGTGTGGTTACAGGAAGGCCCTTCTATACAGACAGAATATTGCTGCTTGTTAGTGGCATTATGATTAAAGGTAAAGGAAAGGTCTGGATAAAATTTCAGCAGCTGTGAGGCAGTCCCCCCTCATGACTGTACAAAGTACAGTGGATGCTGAGCATCAAGTTGGTGTTGTGCCAAATAGCTGTACCATGCACCTGCCTTCCTGGAGTGTTCACAACTAAGTGAGGCAAATGGTGTAGGGCTCTCCAGGTGCCCACATACCTATTCCCACACACCACCTGTGGCCACCCTCTGCCTCCCCTCCCTTACTTCTTTCTGGAAACTGATGGCCATGGTAGAGGGTCATGGCAGTGGATGCAGATTGGTCACAGCAGAGATGATGGCAACAATGGGACAGAAGTAGATGGTCCAGCCTGCCACTGGGATTGGGAACGAGAAAGCCAGCACTCCTCACGTGGCTAACAGTCACAGTGTTCTTTCTACTGTTTCTGACTCAACCCCAGAAAAATAAGCACAAACACACATAGTGCAGATAGTGAGAAAGTTGTCTTAGGCCCTACCATTCATTGCCATCCTGTGTGGGGTTAAAAGAGATCTCAGTTGTTACTTTGACACTATAGGAGAAACGCTTCAAGGAGTTCAACTGAAATGCATTTGTCTGGATACTAAATTTAAAGACAATGAACTATGAATCTCTGAGTCTATTTCCCAACTAGAAAAAAGCAGCTCAAATGATGGTGATATATCTCCAAGAGAGAGGATGGACTGTCAGTAGCTCCAAATTGCCACCATGGGACTATGTATCAAATAATTGGGGAATATCTGTTCAGGTAAAAGTGTAATGGTACCCACTACTATTATAAAATACAAGCTTTCCCTACCCCCCTGAATAATGTCAACCAGTTGTAGACTCTCTCGGAATCATTAAGGTACTGGTGCCTCTTCATTTCATGTTTAGCACAGATGTTAAGACCATCTTGCCATTTTATAAAAAATGAAGCCCATTGAGACTGAGAACCTGAAAAAGTTGAGGACATTTCACAAGCAAAAACAGCTATAAGCAAGCACAAGCCTGAGACAATATTTGTCCAAGAATAATCCTATGAAGTGGATGTTTCTAACTACCCTGACAGTTTAAGTGGGGCATTTGGCAATGGCAAGGCAACATTCAAATTCCCATAGGATTTGGGTCATACAAGTTACATGCAGGAGTAAGGATCAAGTTCCTGTTTCATGGAGATGAAGAATAAACACCCTCCAGGAAAGCAACCAAGCTGGAATTTTATTGAAAAAAAAAAGGTGAAAAAGAAAGCTCAAAGCTCCCACACAGTGCCTGGAAGGGATAAGAGTGCCACCCACTAGGGTCAACTGTCCTACTTTTATTTGCAGAAAAATGGAACTGGTTGATTTTTTAAATTATTGATTGGGGCTTGAGTCTTAGGGTCTTGGTATTATAGAATTGGTGCCTATTACTGGGGTTTGCTGATTGATCCTTGCCTTGGAACCTCAGGTTATTGGGCAACTTTAACTTTCTGGTGTTTTTTGTTTCCTGTGGTCCTGAGCTCAGGGCCATCCGAACTTGTGATAAGGAAGAAGAGGAGAGGAGCACCTGCCTGAGCCAGTTTTTTCTGCCTAACTGCCTAGCAACTTCCCCTTATCTCAGTCACAGCTATGGAAAGGAGCAGAAATACAATAGAGTGCCTTGGAAAGTGGGGGCTTTCTTTTTGCTACAAATTTGGCACAACCAGTGGAGACCATCACTAATGCTGCTCTATACTGGAGGAACACACATCTTCCTATCATAGGATGATTGTGGGACATTTTTGAGCAGCATCTGAATCAACAGAAGCAGGCACAGTGGCCAATTGGCATGCATATTTATAGCAAAGGAGCACATTGACTTCTAGTCCTTTAAATGCAGTTATACACTATTCTAGGACTAAACCAGTAAAGTAAAGGAAGTACTAGATGATATTGTGGCACTCAACTGTCTATCCAATGTGACAAGGAAGGACAGAGATACCAGAACTTCAAATGCTTTGCAGTATATATGGCACCCCTACTGACTCAGGCAATGACAAGGGGCAACAACCCAATTTGGACAGAAGCTGCCATTTAACCTGCTACTGCCACTTGTGGCTGGATTCAGGGACAGAGTGGAGCTGTCAAAAGACTGAGCTATTGGCTGTACTGATGGTACTTGCTAATGAAATAAATCTCCTTGCTATGTATGTTGCCAGTTCTTCTGCCTGTAAGGGATTGATTGTACAGATCAGTGACTGGACCTCTAAAAAGTGGATCATAAAATATCAGTTCTAATAGTGATTAAAAGTGTGGAAAGACATTGGGAAGTGATTGCCACATCTGGAACTGCCTGTGTATCTTGTGCCTACACTTCTTTGACAGGCAATCAATAAGCAGATAAACAAGCCAAAGTTGAATGGTTGGAAAATGTGCCAGCTGAAGACGTGATTGTTTGGCTACATAATAAAAAAGAGATACAAGGGAAATAAAGCTCTCTGGTTCATGACAAAGAAGTGGGGGTTCCTATTAAGATCATCAGACATTGTAAATATATGTAATGGGACATATAGCTCAGGGGAGACTACTTGCACAATTATGGCAATTTGACATCATTAGAGCTTGCCCTTACTGGAGGGTTGCAAGTTCCTCCTAACAAGTGCAGACATTCACACTAGAGTATTACAGGAATACTCTTGAGTAAAGGTCACACAGAAGGCAGCCATACTTCAAATGCTTTGCACTGCATGTAGAACCCCTATTGACATGCATACTGACATGGTGACACAATTTAATAGTTACATTATGTACAAATGGGTTGAGAATTTTGACATGTATTTTCATTTCCACTTACCTTATAACCTAACTGTAGCAGGACCAATTGAATGAATGAATGAATGAACCAGTTAATTAATGACCCACTAAAACAAAAACTAAAGATGAAAGAATCTGTGGTAATGTGGACAAAGCAACTGTGGATGGCTAGATGATCCTCAAAACCTTGAATGTGCATGAGAGCACATGGCCCAGTGCCTACCAATGTTCATGCTAAGACCTGGTAATATAATCTGGATTCAAGTAGTAATACTTAATAAGACATTTGCATTACATGAATGGAAACACAAAGTAGTTTGATATTGCTGCTGATGCAGGACACAGCACAGAGGACCCATAGCATATATTGACTATGAGAATGGCAAAAAAGGCCTTGATGGTGTTTATTCCTAGATCCATGGGGGGAAAGATTAAAATAAGACATAGAAATACAACTAATAATTATATGATTGCTCTTCCCCTAATAAAATTAGTAACCCAGGACCATTATTCTCCAAAGGAGAATACGACATTTCACTGTGGTCTGTAACAACCTCACCATTGTCATACACTTTGCCAAAACCACAGGGTCAAACAGGGCAGATAATATGGTTTACATATTTCACATATGGATGGGGCTGCAGGCTAGTACTGTTCTCACTGGAAATGATCAGGTTGCTTGTGTCTTATTGGATAATAAAGATATGTCTTCATTAACATATTTAAACTATTTTACAGCTAATCTTTTTGCAAAAAAATGTGGATGCTGTTACATAAGTGCAGAGAAAAATGCATTGTTGGAGGTTTAATGAGCTTCCTTCATCATCATCCTCTACTTGTCTCCTCTGGCATCTACAATCAGATGTCTTGGCGTGAAGGAAGAGGCTGCTAAGGTGGAATAACAGCTGACACATGGACACAGTCAACCAATTCTACTATACTTAAACATAAATTCACAAATTTTTGGAACACCAACATCATGACTTCTGCTTGGCACAAGAACAAATGAACATGGCCAGGCCTTTGCTTGGGTACACTATATTGGATGGGCTGAGTTGGCTAAGTGAAACACAGATAAAAGTGAGAGGGAAAGTTCCTGGAAGTAACACTTCTCTACTGTCTCTAACTATGGGCTGGACTTCATCAAATAATGCAATCTAACCATTATACTTAGAGTTGCTACCTGCATAGAATGGAAAAGTCAACTGCACCTGGAGGTGGTTATGAGCATGGGCACCCCTGAGTGGACATATCTTCCTTGTAACTGGATGCCCTTGGGAAGGACCACACATACCAGCTTTCATACTTCCCACTTTGTCTATGACACCCACTACAGGGGGACATAGTGAAAGAGTCATAGAGTAACTCAAGCTGCCTGGTGGTTTTACCCACTTGGTATAATTTCCCCTCAGTCAGAAAAAATACCTGTTGAATTCTGAGTTGAAGCTTCAGTTAACACACTGTTGTTGCCTTAAATAATACCCAAAAAACACTGGCCTTGCTTAATGAAGAAACCACCAAAAGCAAAAATTGGTACTTCAGAACAGAATGATGTTAGATATGCTGATTACAGAACAGGAAGATACACATTCCTTCCCTAAAACAGAATGTTGTGTCTATATAAACTTAATGTTGATACTGTTTATGTTTTATTCAGTCTTCTTGCTCTTATAGCATGACTTATTATAGTTTATTACTCTTATTATAGTTTATTACTCTTTGTACTGTTATTATGGAATTTGATTAGCAGGCACACACTGGTGTGGTACCCAAGAGGCATCACAGAAGATGGATGCAGTAAAAATGCAAAGGAATTTAGGCACATGGGAGTAGAGAGTGTTATCCCTGGGGAAGAAGAGGACCATGAAACACTATGTCCCCTGAAGTGGCCCTCTCTGTACCTGAGAACCTAGCCAAGTGAAGGGAACAAGAAGAGCAAGTCTGGGACAGAATGTCCAGATACATACAATCTTGAAAGACTCTGACATTCTCTCATGTATACAAGGAATTAGGGCAAGTTAATGTTAGTAAGTAGAAGTTGTTTTCTTGTGTGTATGCCAAGTTCCTTGGGATGCTGGTTATACAATAGACAAAGTAAGCTAAGCTAATGTCCCTGCTTTTGCAACATATTTACCTCATCTATAAAAACCCCCTCCAGGTACATCAGAGATGTACATCAGACCACTGTGGAGAAGGAAGTGATTGTCCAGCTGGCCACCATGGAACAAAACATTACGGGGAATGCAGGTGCTATTTTTTGGTGAAGCACCTGAGACAACATGTGAAATGGAGGTGCACTTATCCAGTCCATTGCCACTGAACTTTCTGGTAAAGCACCTCTCTAGCCCATCCTACTGAATCTTTCCAGTAAGCAGTTTTCAATAAACTTGCATCTTATGTCCCATCTCTGGGTGTCTTTTTTGGGTTCTCAGCAACTTTTCCCACTGCCCTATCATGACTGGATTTTGAAGGGTATGCCTGTATATACAGAAGGTATAACAAAATACACAGTATTATCCTCCCTATTTAGAATTTCCCCTATCCTTTATCCATTTTTCTTGAGTGGGTATCATTCATAAAGAATAAACATTCTGTTGTGATTCATTGAGTTTAGTAGATTGCCTTTTTGCTATAAAGATAATGGCTGGATTCAAATATTGTTAGAAGTTCCTATCTAAATTTAATATGCTTCAATAATGACCTTTCAAGAATTTTTAAAATTTTGTTTTGTTTTTCATGTTTCCATAATAATTTTAAGGACAGTAGTAGATTGACTTAGCTGGGCTTAAAAATCTTGTGATCTTGTTTCAGCTGTGAAGTTTATGAAGTTTTGAGTCCCTGGGTCAAATCTCTGCCATGCATTCATTTACCTGTCAGTGAAATGAACTTTGTATCATAAGATGAACTCTTAAATCATCATCAGTGTATAATTTTGTTTATCTGATTACATTAAATTTTGAAGTTTTTGACTAAATTGTTTTGGTTTAAATTTGAGATAATTTTAGATTTACAAATTTTAGATTTACAAATTTTAGATTTACAAAAGTAGTTATTGCTGAAATTCCTGTATATTTTTATTTTTCACTGAGGTGACTGAATTAATGAATCTTTGAAATGAACACACTGAAGGTGAAGTGCCTCTGTGCTATGATATCAACATGACTTCTTGTTAGTTTTGATTAATTGACTATGAGGTGTATAACTTCTGAATTATCTACACAATGACCTGTGAGTTATGATATTTTTATATCTACCTTTTAGATATAGACATCACTTATATCCTGTGTAAACCGCAGGCAATGATACTTAAATCTTTTGTTTTGGGTTCTACTCTTTTTTATAATATTTCAAGTAGTGATAAAAATGTATTTCTCATAGAACTATTTTAAGATTATATATAACAATGATTTAAAAGGCCCTTTCAAGAAAGAAAGAAAGAAAGAAAAAGTATATTAATATATGATATTGAATGTAGAATTTAGTTTTATTGTTTAATCTATCCCAAGGCAAAAAGTAATTTGATTTCCTTCTCTCTCTCTCTCTCTTTTTTTTTTTTTTTTTTTTTTTTTGTTTGGTGGTGTTGTTTTTGGTTGATTATTGTCAACTGTGAGACAGCCTTCACAAAATATTTAAAGTATTAATTTGGGTTGAATGAATACTTAAAGCATTATTTTGGCAAACTTGACCATGTTTAATTTAAACTATAAGGAATAATCGACCATTTTACTATCTGCCATAAATGTTCTATTAAAATTATTTGCTTAAGGCATTTTAAAATGACCTTTAACCATTTTAGTAAATATATGTTGATAGGTGGGTGTCCATTTATTTGCTCATTAGTTATATAGGCGCACTTTGATCAGCTTACTATCTGCTCAGAGATTTGTCCTTCTTCAACTGGCAGAGGGATTGTTTGACTTTAACAAACTATAAATTTGTTCTTGTTTGAGACTTAGGCTTAACCCCAAAGGACAGTGAGAAGATGTGATCTGCTTGGAAGATCATCACTTTTCTATTCCTGAGCTGCTTTTCTGTGGTATCAGCCCAAATTCCAGGGTCAGCCAGAGGTAGAATTGACAGCTACCCTCCTTAATAGGGACATAGCAGAATTTCAGTAAAGAATAACAAAACAATCATTGATCTCTGGAAGTATAAGGATTGACTGCAAATATATAAAATCCTTATAAAAGAATCAAACAAATATTTTGTTCAATTTGGAAAACACAATACAGGCGATGTGCTGTGGGGACTCACCTTATTTTATGGAAAGCTATATAGAACAGGTGTGTGTATTTTAATTATTTCCAAAAGAATTTGCATCTTTCTTTTTTCATTACTAAGAGTTTTAATGTATTTAAAAGTGTTTAAAACCAAGGGAGAAATTTCATTCAAAATAAAGGAAAGAACATACTTTCTCTTAAAAGCCTAGGCTTTGCCTCATATAATATTAATGGAGGGAGAGTCTAAGACATCACACTTAGTATTTGGTCCCTTTGGAAAGAAAATAGGGAAAATCATTAGAAGTGACTAAACCACTCACTTCTTGTACTGAAACAAACAGGTTGGGAAAACCAAGTAGAGATTAGATGCTTCAATTTAGAACTCAGCATTTTTAGAAAATTCTCTTTTCTTTCCATATCTAAGAGCATTTTTCTACCTAGCATACCTTCTCTCTAATCCTTGGACAAGTTTTCTTATTACTGAGGTTGCCTAACTGAACTGTCATACATCTCCTGAAATTATTTTTCAAATTTGTCTTCTGTGGATGTGACTAGACCCCTAAGAAACTCAGTCTGAGTCCAGTATTAAAATGTCATGCCTTGGTGTAGAGAATCACTTCTTGTACAGTTGATTATTTTAGGAAATTCTTGGTTTATTTAGGAAGAATCAGTTGACTTGTAGAGGCTGCCTTGGAAGTGAAATGTTCTGTCGGTCTGTTTAGTCAAGAAAGACTTAGACAGATTTGATGTCTTGGAAAATCTTCCAACACTCAAAGTATGGGCTAACAAATGGGGTGTGGTGAATGGGTCACATCACCAGCAAGAATTAATCCTCCTTTCTTTTTTTTTTTTTTTGTTTGCTCAGGAATAATGTGTGCCTTTTCCTCTCTTTTCATGATTCTCTATTGAAGTTTAAACTTTTGTTTTAGAGGGTTTTTTTTTTTTAAACCTACTCTGTTTATTCTATAGAATGATTTGCCAAGCTTCTAATAGTTCAGTCTGTTCTTATGAGATGGGTTCATTGGCTGTGTATCAATCGACAGTGACTGGGGAGATAAGTGTTATTTTTGCCCCATGATTCTTTACTGATCTGTGACTAGGTGGCTTGTACTCCTTTTATATCATACAGGATAGTTTAAGGTAAATCCTGACATTTTCTTTGTAACAATATGCAATTTTCTCTTCAATCTCCCTAGGGATTCAAAAGTTCTAATAACAAAATAAAAAAGATAACTCTTACCATGGGTATTTCTAAATTATGATATATACCATATTATTATGTTTAGTTATATATTAAAGAACACAGGGCTGGGGAGATAGCTCAACTGGTAGAGTGCTTGCCTCCCAAGCACAAAGCCCTGAGTTCAATCCCCAGTACTGCAAAAAAAAAATAAAAATAAAATAAAAAAAGAATACAAACTTTTTTAATATAGTGTTTAGACTTTCTGCTGCTTATTTTACATACTCTCGGCCCCTTTCCCAACTCTACTATTTATTTCACACTTAACTATACTCTAGAACTTTACTGAAGCCCTTCAGAGAATTATTTTAATTCAATCCTTACCACAGTATTACTATTCCTATAATATAGATCTCAAATAGAAGGTAAAAGAGGTTGAGTAATTTGCTTCTTTGTATATAGTAATAGATCATCCTCCTACCTCTAAAGTCTACTTTATAATTGCTGTGAAAGTTTGCTTTCCTAAATCCCTAATCTGCAAGAAAGAATTTACAAAAAACTTGATAGCGATTTCACTTTTGCAACTGAAAGATTTTTTTCAGTCCTTATTGAAGAATTTCACTATAGGCTAATTCTAATGTATCTGTTGATTTCAAGGTTCATTCCCAAACAAAACCCATTAGAGACAAAATGTTAAAAAGTGAATCTTATAAATGCACATTTCAAAATTATGATCATACTTTGCAATGAATAAAGCTCTTTTAGGTCTATTACAGACAAAGTGAAGATTTTATTATTAATCATTCAATTGTGATGATTCATATTAAACAAGTGGAATGAAGTCACCTAGCATACCAGGTTTGAATAGTGAGGAAATGACTTGCCATCCACATGACAGAAGAATGTTCCTTGCAATTCTTTGTCTATGATTTGTGTCTTTGCCCTCATGTTTTGTGTCATTAATATCTTCACTTCTCCTTATCAACCATATTGACAATCATAATTATTCTCTGGTTGTTAAGCAGAAACTCTGGAGGATGTGCTATACTGACAGAAAGGATTGAATCATACCTGTGAACACAGAAGTCACTCTGAGCAGTCAAGTTTAGGACAAACCCAGACCTGGAAGCTGATGGAGTCCTATTATACAAGATGAATACAGGGACTCAGAAATAGATCAACAATCCAGAGACTTGCTCACTCTTTATGTAAGAGTCTAAGAGTGAGCCCTTTGGTAAAATGAGTAAGCCTTAAGAATCAAAAGAAATACATTGAATTTAAAGTCAAGGAAATGTCTATCAGGTTGATTAGAAAGGAAATAAGAAACATGGATATGTCAAAGAACTGAAAGGATGGTGGGAAAAGAGTTAAATCAAAATTTCTTCCTCAATTTAGGTAGAGTTTCCATAAGTTACATGTATTAAGTATCATGAACATATATACCCCAACTTAGGGATATATTTCCTTTTGTCAAATCTTTTTGTATACTTCCTATATGAGCAGATATCTGAGTATAAATATATATATATATGTATATATATATATATATATATATAAAACATTTATTTTTGTGAATTTGGTTTAATTAGGGAGATTTAAGGTACATGTAAGTATCTGCATCAACAATCCCCGATGTGGAAGATTTCCTGAGTGTGATGAACCCTAAGTTCTCCCAGTCCTTTGCATTTCCTAGAGAACATTCCAATACAATAGTTTGTGGAATAAACTGACTGAGTTGCATAGGCAGAGTAGTAGGCATTTTGCTAGTTCTTCCCTTCCAGACACCTTTCTTCTGCTACTTTGCAGGCATTAACTTCTGTGTGATTATGATGTATTTACTTGCTGCAATTGAATCTGGGTTTTTGAAAAATGTATTCCACGAGATAGTTTTCTAACTCCGGAAGAACACAGATCTGACTTCTGTTATTCTATTGAGGAATGTCGTGCATCCTACCCACAAGCTATGGATGCAGCCACAAAGTTTTACCAGGTAAAAGAATGCAGTGATTTTTTTCTGAGTTGCATGAATGAAGACACTGAAGATCTTTCACTGGATTTATGGTTTAAAAATTTACTAAACATTTACAGGAGTATAAAACTATTAGTATAGAATGACATCCCTTTCCCTCTGGAATTCTCTTGTTGGTATGTTGAAATGATACCATATGGAAAAGTAGTAATAAGTTAATATAATTTTATTTGTAAAAAAGTTTTTCAGTACAATAGATGTAATTATCACATTATGATTTTACAAGTAAATTAGCATAAATCTCTGTGTAAAGTAAATGCAATTTTAACTGTTCAATTTTATTTTTGATAATAAATCTGTGCCTACACAATCACCTAGTCTCCTATTTCTCAATCAGGAGTTTATGAGTTGAGTGATTAAATTTATTTTAATTTAATTTTGAATTCTATTCACAATTGATTTTTTTTTTTTCTGAAGTATTTTCAGTCCAGGAAGACATTTTCTATTGTCAAAGATACTTCTATGTACAACACTGATAAAGACACAGCAATACTTTATGTGTGGGATGCCTATAAAGCTGCCATTGATATTGGAAAATCAAGGTTCAACCTTTGTAAGATAATTACTTTCTGTGACACAATTAAATGTTAGTTTCTTTGAGTTTGTACTCCATAACATGTATGGTGTTTTTGTTTTCCCTCAAATATTCAGTTTTTATATTTTCCAGAGTGTCTCAGGAAATAGCTTTACTGTCTTTATCTGTAACTCAAATTAGAGTCATCTAGTCTACCAGAGAAGAATGAAAGTATCGTTGGATGCATATACTTTTTCAGATGGAAGTTCCCTGGCATTCTCTGACAATACTATTTATACTAAAATAGTACTTATATCTGTATTAGTCAACTCTTCATCACTGTAATCAAATAACTGACAAGAATAAAATAGTACTTATATCTGTATTAGTCAACTCTTCATCACTGTAATCAAATAACTGACAAGAATAACTTAGAGGAGAAAATTCTTCTTTTGGGTTCATGGTTTCAGAGGTCCTAATTTGTGATCGACTTACTCCATTGCTTTGAGCTTGAGGTAAGGCAGAACATCATGGTGGAAGGGCATGGTAGAGGAAAAATGCTTAGCTCATTGCAGCTGTAAAGCAGAGAGAGAGAGAGAGAGAGAGAGAGAAAAGAAAGGAACAGAGAGACAGATGTAAACTAGGCCATGCCCACAGTGACCTGTTTCCTACAACTACACCCCACCTGCCTATAGTTATCCTCCATTAATTCATAACTTATTAAGTTGAGCCATATGCTTCTGTTTTGAAACAGAAATAGCCATTTCATGTAATTAATCTTTTCCATTTATTTTGCTACATATATGTATATATGTATATATATAAATACATATAAATACAAGTGAATTTTTTGAATAACTTAGTATCCAAGAATCTTGTATATTCACTAATTAATTTCTAATAGGCTTGATATTTTTCTTTCATGGTCTATATATATAAATTACTATGTAAATACTGAGAATTAATTTTTTTAAGTTCTGATGTTTATTTTATTGTCTTATTTCATTGCTGTACAATGTTGAATGAAAATGATAAAATCAGGATAAAAATTTTGATAGATAACTTTTGTCAGATAACATCTGTCCTTCTACTTAGTTTGCTATTTTTTCTTGTCAATAGATATTGAATCACTGAATAATTTTTGTACATATTTAGAAAATTATGAGTTTTTTTCCTCCATTTTTTGATTAATGTTAAAAGTATATTGACTTCAAATGACATATTCACCTTTCACCTCTGGAATAAATCAAATTGGTCATAACATGGTTGCTTGTGTATTTATATGTTATTTCAGCTGATAAACTGAAATAGTTAACAAGTTTCATCTATACTCTTCAGCAAGATTTTATGGAAATGTTCTTTTCCTGTATTGTCTAACTTTGACTATAAAGGTTGGCTCAGAGAATGAGTGGTAAAGTACCTCTACAAGATTTTGTGTAAACTTGGTGTAATTTCTGTCTCACATTTTGTCCAAGATTAATTTTTCACATTTAGAATTCTATTTTAGGTTTATTTTCTGTTTCATTAATTATATCTCCTAACTGTAATTTTGTCTTTTTCAGTTAATTTGTTTTTATTTGTTCTTATTTTTACTCACATCAAGAAATGAAAATTTAGATGATTCTGATACATTGACTATAGCTTTCTTTTAGATATGATTCTATCTATATACTGCAAAACTTAATATATCATCTTTTCATTACATTTAATAAATATTATTTTCTAACTTTCAGTGTGAATTTTTCTTTGACCCAGTTTTAATATGTTATGTTATTTCCAAGTATATGAATTATATGAAGTTTCCTGTTTTTCTTTTTTGTTATGAAAAATTTGTGAGGTAAAAAAATCATTGTGTATAATTTTAATCCATTGCAATTTGTTTGAGTCTTGGTTTTTGGAGCAACAAGTTTAGAAATTTCCCATGTGCACTCCCATAAGTAGGTGTCACTTATATTCCTGCCTTGCTCTTTGTTAAGTTGATATTCTGGAGGAATTAAATATAGGGACTTTACTACTTTGTGAAAGGGGCATGGTGTACAACTTTCATAATTTATCTTGATAAATATTATTTCAAATTATTTGTAATAGTAAGATTTGTTTAGCTGTACCTGCATTATATTTTTTCACATTCCTCTACATTTCATTCTGAGTCTCTAAATTGTCTTCTGGTATATTGTTTCTTTCTCCTTAGAAATCTTTTAGAAATTGCTTTCTTTCAGATCTGTGATCACAAATACTCTGAATTTATGTTTGTCTAAAATATTGTGATTTTCCTTCTGTTTCTAAGAATATTTTAATTTGTTATTTAACTTTTATAAATTTATATATTCCTCTACAAAAATATATACATGTGTATATATGCATATATATTTAACTGTATTTTCTATTAGAACTTTTTTCACATTACTTCTGACTTCTCCTCTTAAAGTCTAGAAGTTAGCTTTCTATTGATTTCTTTTTAAACAATTTTTTTTGTTTAATTTGAAATGTTTTCTTTGCCTTTTCTGTAATTTTACTTTGATATTCCTTAACATATAACCTCTAATGAATCTGCTTGGAATCTGTAGCTGCTAGAATTTGTAACTGGATAGCTTTGATCAGTTTTGGAAAATTTGTAGTCACCTTCTTTTCAAATATTACTTTTATCCATTTGTATAAATTCTCTTCTTTAGAAACTTCCTTAAATAAAGATTAAATCTTTTGTTTCAGGTGCCACAGGAAATTTTCATAATTTTTTCCTACTTTCATTACTTTTATCTCTTTTCTCTAAGTATTTTTTTTCTATCTCACCTTTGGATTCATGATTTGATGTTATTTTTTTGTTTCATTCTCTCTGCTACATGGGCTATACTGTTGAATTCATCCACTGAGATCTTAACTTGTTATTACATTTTTACTATAGGAAATTCCATTTGATTAAATTTTCATATATAAGCTGTCCTCTGAAATTTATCAATTTACCCTTTATTATCATGTCTATTTTAAGTCCATGCCTAATAGCTCCAATATATGCATATCCTTTACCTTTTATTATGCATGAATGCACATGTATCTGTGTGTTTCTTCCTGCTTTTCAGATAGTTATTTATTATTTACTCAGATATTTGGATTGTGTGCTAGAAAATGCAATTGAAAATTGTAGAGAAATATTTTTGCCTAAGGATAGTATTATTCTACTTCAGGGGAATTATTTTTGTGCCTGATCCTACATGAAATTTAAGAGTATATATCATGGTCTCTCCTATGTAACTAGTCATTAACTATAATTTTTCTTCTCCTTGTCCATGATTTCTCAGACTCTTCACATTTTCTCAACATTCAAACCACAGTTTTCAAAAGCAAGGGAAGATGTGGATTAGAGAAAGGTTACACTCAAAAACATCTATTGTTTTGGGTGAACAATATTCACATATATTATATTTACCACATGACTTCCATTCTTTCCTGAATTCCTTTTTTATAATTTCTCAAAACTTGTTCCCTCTCTGATATCATCAAACATATAATTTTAATATTATATTTTTATGAAATTTTTACAATTATTTTCTCCAAGAAAAAAATTAGCTTTCAATTTATAACTTTAAAACTATAAATTAGGGTTGGTTGCAGTCGCAGAGCCAGCTGGCGGGTGAGCCAGGCCGCCTACATCACGGAGGTAGGCAGCATCCCGCCCAGCCAGCAGCCAGCGGGCCAAGGACAGACGTCTTAACTAAGCGACCCGGCCTGACCCTGCACCTAGGTTGGCGCCATCACTGGTTGGTTGCAGTTGCGGAGCCAGCTGGTGGGTGAGTCAGGCCACTTGCATCGCAGAGGTAGCAGGCGGGCACCCAACCCACCCAACCACCAGGTCAAAATCAGACACCATCACTGAACAACCCCACCCGACAACCATGCCCGAGGTTAGCCAGAGGCTTCTTTATACACTGGTGCAGGCATTTTGAATTAGTCCTGAGGGGGTGGCCACCATCATTGAAAGGGCATCTCCCTTCCTGAGACACCTACAGGAGGCTAGAGGACCTTTGACAAGACCCAGGAGCCAAGAAGAGGAGGTACTGAGAGAATCAGGACCAACTCAGAGCCACCAGGGAATATACCCCACCTGAAGGCCACCACCCCTAGAAGGCCAGCTTCCTAGTGGAGTAACGCATTATCAAGTTCCTCCAAGACTTCAGGCTACTGAAGGCTAAGAGGTGAGTTATTGGAAACCTACAGAGACAATATTAGTCAATAGAGGAAATCTGCACTATCCCAGAGTTTCACTACTAGAGGGGTAGATACCTGAACAATATGAGAAAACAAGGGAAGAAAATTTCTCAAACAAACTTAGATGGTATAGCAATAAAATCCAATGACAGCATGGCAGAAGAAATGTCAGAAAGGGAGTTCAGAATGTACATAATCAAAGCGATCAGGGAAGCAAACGAGGAGATGAAAGAGCAAATGCAGGCATTGAATGATCGCACCAATCCACAGTTAAAAGAGCAAATACGGGAAGCAAAAGATCATTTCAATAAAGAGTTAGAGATATATAGAAGAAAAAGTAGGTCCAGATCTTCAACTTGTTGGCTTAGGATCAGACTTCCTCAACAGGACTCCCATAGCACAAGAAATAAAAGCAAGAATCAATAACTGGGATAGATTCAAACTAAAAAGCTTTCTCTCAGCAAAGGAAACTATCAGCAATGCGAAGAAAGAGCCTACAGAGCGGGAGCAAATCTTTGCCAATCATACTTCAGATAGAGCACTAATCTCCAGAATCTATAAAGAACTCAAAAAACTCTACACCAAGAATACGAATAACCCAATCGACAAATGGGCTAAGGAAATGAACAGACACTTCACAGAAGAAGACCTACAAGCAATCAACAAACATATGGAAAAATGTTCAACATCTCTAGTAATAAGAGAAATGCAAATCAAAAACCACCCTAAGATTCCATCTCACCCCAATTAGAATGGCGATTATCAAGAATACAAGCAACAACAGGTGTTGGCAAGGATGTGGGGAAAAAGGTATAACTCATACATTGCTGGTGGGGTTGCAAATTAGTGCAACCACTCAGGAAAGCAGTATGGAGATTCCTTAGAAAACTTGGAATGGAACCACCATTTGACCCAGCTATCCCACTCCATGGCCTATACCCAAAGGACTTACAATCAGCATAGTACAGAGATACAGCCACATGAATGTTCATTGCTGCTCAATTCACAATAGCCAGATTGTGGAACCAACCTAGATGCCCTTCAATAGATGAATGGATGAAGAAACTGTGGCATATATATACAATGGAATATTACTCCGCAATGAAGAATGATAAAATTATGGCATTTGCAGGCAAATGGATGAAACTGGAGAATATCATGCTAAGTGAGATAAGCCAATCTCAAAAAACCAAAGGACAAATGATCTCGCTGATAAGTGGATGATGACACATAATGGGGCGTGGGAGGGGTTAGTGTTAGGGTTAGACTTAGGGTTAGGGAGGGGGACAAGAATGGAGGAAGGAAGGACTGTATAAAGGGAAAAGAGGAGTGGGAGAGGTGGGGGAAGGGGAAAAATAGCATAATGAATCTACCAACATTACCCTATGTAAATTTATGATTACACAAATGGTATGCCTTTACTCATGTACAGAGAAACAACATGTATCTCATTTGTTTACAATAAAAAAAAAGAGTTAGAGATATTGAAAAAAAAAACAAACAGAAATCCTTGAAATGAAGGAAACAATAAACCAAATTAAAAACTCCATTAGAAAGCATAACCAATAGGACAGAACCTCAGATATTGAAGACAAAATATTTAATCTTGAAAATAAAGTTGACCAAACAGAGAAGATCGTAAGAAATCATGAACAGAATCTACAAGAACTATGGGATATCATGAAAAGGCCAAATTTAAGAATTATCAGGATTGAGGAAGGCTTAGAGAAACAAACAAAAGGAATGAACAATCTGTTCAATGAAATAATATCAGAAAATTTCCCAGATCTGATGAAATGAAAAATCAAGTTCAAGAGGCTTACAGAACTCCAAATACACAAAATCACAATAGACCACACCAAAGCACATTATTATGAAAATACCTAAAATACAAAATAAAGACAGAATTTTAAGGCTGTGAGAGAAAGACTCAAATTACATTCAGGGGGAAACCAATATGGATATCAGCAGATTTTTCAATCCAGACCCTAAAAGCTAGAAGGGCCTGGAACAACATTTTTCAAGCTCTGAAAGAAACGGATGCCAACCAAGAATCTTATACCCAGCAAAACTTACCTTCATATTTGACGATGAAATAAAATCCTTCCATGATAAACAAAAGCTAAAAGAATTTACAAAAAGAAAGCCAGCATTACAGAACATTCTCAGCAAATATTCCATGAGGAAGAGATGAAAACAACCATGTAAATCAGCAAAGGGAGGAACTACCCTAAAGGAACAACCAAATAAAAGAGAAATCAAGTCGTGTCAAAAAAAAAAAAAACATGAGCCAACAAGACCGGGAATACAAATCATATCTCAATAATAACCCTGAATGTTAATGGCCTGAACTCATCAATGAAAAGACATAGACTGGCAGATTGGAATTAAAAAGAAAAATCCAACAATATGCTGCCTGCAAGAGACTCATCTCATAGAAAGAGATACCCACAGACTAAAGGTGAAAGGATGGGGAAAAACATACCATGCACATGGACACAGCAAAAAAGCCAGAGTATCCATCCTCATATCAGATAATGTGGACTTCAAGCCAAAGATAGTCAGAAGGGATAAAGAAGGACATTTCATACTGCTTAAGGAAAGCATAAATCAGCAAGACATAACAATAATAAATATCTACACCCCAAACTGTGGTTCATCATATACGTCAAACAATCCTTCTCAATGCCAGAAATCAACAGAACACAGCACAATAATACTAGGTGATTTTAACACACCTCTCTCACCATTGGACAGATCCTCCAAACAAAATTCAACAAAGAAGCCATAGATCTCAAAAAACACAATCAATAATTTAAACTTAACAGACATTTATAGAATTATACCATCCAACAAAGACTTAACTACATTTTCTTCTCAGCAGCACATGGATCCTTCTCTAAAATAGACCATATATTATGCCACAAAGCTACTGTTAGCAAATACAAGAAAATAGAGATAATACCTTGTATTCTATCAGATCATAATGGATTGAAATTAGAAATAAATGACAGAGTAAAAAACAGAAACTACTCCAACACATGGAGATTAAATAATACACTATTGTATGATAATGGATAACAGAAGATATCAGGAAGGAAATTAAAAAATTCTTAGAGGTAAATGAGAACAAAGAAACAACATATCAAATCTCTGGAACACTATGAAAGCAGTTCTTAGAGGAAAATTTATTTCATGGAGCGCATTCAATAAAAGAAGAAAAAAATCAACAAATAAACGACCTGACACTATGGCTCAAAGCCCTAGAAAAAGAAGAACAGAGCAACACCAAAAGTAGTAGAAGACAGGAAATAGTTAAACTCAGAGCTGAAATCAATGAAATTGAAACAAAAGAAACAATACAAAAAATAGACAAAATAAATAGTTGGTTCTTTGAAAAAATAAACAAAATTGATAAACCCTTAGCCACACTAACAAAGAGAAGAAGAGAGAAACCCAATTACTAAAATTCAGAATGAACAAGGAAATATCACAACAGACACGAGTGAAATACAAAACATAATTAAAAGCTATTTTGAAAATCTCTACTCCAACAAAATAGAAAATCTCGAAGACATCAACAACTTTCTAGAGACATATGAATCACCTAAACTGAATGAGGAGCACATACACAATTTAAATTAATCAATTTCAAGTAATGAAATAGAAGTCATCAAAAGCCTACCAACAAAGAAATGTCCGGGACCAGATGGATTCTCAGCCGAGTTCTATAAAATCTTTAAAGAAGAGCTCATTCCAATACTTCTCAAAGTATTTCATGAAGTAGAAGAGAAAGGAATCCTCCCAAACTCTTTCTATGAAGTCAATATCACCCTGATACCTAAACCAGACAGAGACACATCAAGGAAAGAAATTTCAGACCAATATCCTTAATGAACACTGATGCAAAAATTCTCAACAAAATCTTAGCAAATTGCATACAAAAATATATTAAAAAGATAGTGCACCACGATCAAGTGGGTTTTATCCCAGGGATGCAAGGTTGGTTCAACATCCAGAAATCAATAAATGTCATTCACCATATCAACAAACTTAAAGTTAAGAATCACATGAGTATTACAATAGATGCAGAAAAAGCATTTGATAAAATACAGCATCCCTTCATGCTCAAAACACTGGAAAAAATAGGGATAGTGGGAACATTCCTTAACATTGTAAAGGCCATCTACGCTGAGCCCATGACCAATATCATTCTAAATGGTGAAAAAACTGAAAGCATTCCCCCTAAAAACTGGAACAAGGCAGGGATGCCCTCTTTCACTACTTCTATTTAACATTGTCCTCAAAACTCTAGCGAGAGCAATTAGACAAACCAAGGAAATTAAAGGGATACGAATAGGAAAAGAAGAACTCAAACTATTCCTATTTGCTGATGACATGATTATATATTTAGAGCAACAAGGAAATTCCACCAGAAAACTTTTAGAACTCATAAGTGAATTCAGTAAAGTAGCAGGATATAAGATTAATGCTCATAAATCCAATGCATGTTTATACATAAGTGATGAATCTTCAGAAAGAGAAGTTAGGAAAATTACGCCATTCACAATAGCTTCAAAAAAAATATAAAGTACTTGGGAATCAATCTCACAAAAGAGGTGAAAGACCTCTACAATAAGAACTACAGAACACTAAAGAAAGAAATGAAAGAAAACCTTAGAGGATGGAAAGATCTCCCATGTTCTTGGATAGGCAGAATTAATATTGTCAAAATGGCCATACTACCTAAAGTGCTATACAGATTCAATGCAATTCCAATTAAAATCCCAATGACATACCTCACATAAATAGAGCAAGCAATCATGAAATTCATCTGTAAGCGATGAATAGCTAAAGCGATCCTTAGCAGGAAGAGTGAAGCAGGCAGTATCGCAATACCAGACCTTCGACTGTACTACAAAGCAATAGTAACAAAAATGGCATGGTATCGGTACCAAAATAAACAGGTAGATCAATGGTACAGAATAGAGGACACTGACACAAACCCAAATAAATAGAATTTTCTCATACTAGACAAAGGGTCCAAAAATATGCAATGGAGAAAAGATAGCATCTTCAACAAATGGTACTGGGAAAACTGGAAATCCATATGCAGCAGAATGAAAATAAACCCCTATCTCTCACCCTGCACAAAAATCAACTCAAAATGGATCAGGGACCTTGAAATCAGACCAGAGACCCTTCATCTTATAGAAGAAAAAGTAGGTCCAAATCTTCAACTTGATGGCTTAGGATCAGACTTCCTTAACGGGACTCTCATAGCATAAGAAATAAAAGCAAGAATCAATAACTGGGATAGATTCAAACTAAATAGCTTTCTCTCAGCAAAGAAATCTATCAGCAATGTGAAGAGAGAGCCTACGGAGTGGGAGAAAATCTTTGCTACTCATACTTCAGATAGAGCACTAATTTCCAGAATACATAAAGAACTCAAAAAATTCTACACCAAGAATACAAAAAAACCAATCAACAAATGGGCTAAGGAAATGAACAGACACTTCACAGAAGATCTACAAGCAATCAACTAACATATGAAAAAATGTTCAACATCTTTAGTAATAAGAGAAACACAAATCAAAACTACCCTAAGATTCCATCTTACCCCACTTAGAATGGTGATTATCAAGAACACTAGCAACAATAGGTGTTGGCGAGGATATGGAGAAAAAGGTACACTCACACATTGCTGGTGGGGCTGCAAATTAGTGCAGCCATTCTGCAAAGCAGTGTGGATATTCCTTAGAACACTTGGAACGGAATCACTATTTGACCCAGCTATCCCACTCCTTGACGTATACCCAAAGGACTTAAAATCAGCATCCTACAGAGATACAAGCCACAACAATATTCATAGCTGCTCAATTCACAATAGCCAGATTGTGGAACTAACTTAGATGTCCCTCAATTGATGAATGGATAAAGAAACTGTGGTATATATATACAATGGAATATTACTCATCTATAAAGAATAATAAAATTATGTCATTTGCAGGCAAATGGATGCAGTTGGAGAATATCAAGCTAAGTGAGATAAGCCAATCTCAAAAAACCAAAGGACAAATGATCTCACTGATAAGCAAATGATGACACATATAGGGGGTGGGAAGGGGACAAGAATAGAGGAAGGAGGGACTCTATAGAGTGATAAGAGGGGTGTAAGAGTGGGGGGGAGAAATAAAATAACAGAATGAATCAAAAACTATTACCCTAGGTAAATGTATGATTACACAAGTGGTGTGCCTCTACCTCATGTACAAACAGAGAAACAAGATGTATCCCAATTTTTTACAATAAAAATGAATAAAAAAACTTTAAATTAAATGGAATCAAAAGAAACTTGGAACTGTTGGTGAGCTAAATCCAACCAAGAAAGTACTTTAATTACTATAGCAAATTCTGAATCCATTTATTTACCACAAATGAAAAAATATCCTAATTATATGAACTTAATAAACATTAATGCCAAATATGCTTTTTGTTGTAAAATTCTAAGAAATTGCTATCAGATAATCCTCTGATCATTATGTTAACTCATTTTACCTAGTACCTGAGCTTCCTTCACTGATAGCAATTAATGCTCAAAGAAGTCAGTAGGGTAGAAATTAACTATAGGAGAATACAATGGGGAATCAAGAAGAATAAATCTTATGGAAGTTAAGAGAGGGATTGTTATATGCTATCTTTTTAAAAATTATAATTCAAAAGTTAGGCTTCTCTTTTTGTGTACAAGAGATTATCCAACCACGTAGAATACAGAAGACATTGTGGGGATTAACTCTAACACACTGTTGTTGTAGATTCTGGAGAGTAAACTGGTCAGTAAATTGCATAGTAACTCTAAGGAACATAGGAGAAAACACATATTTGGTCTTTAATTTACATTTATAATAAAACATCTTGTAACTCATGTTGCTAATTATCTCTTTTAGATTCCAATATTCTTCTGCTACTGAAAGAAACTTCACCCAAGACTTTCTAGTTACTATAGAATTTTGTGAAGCAGCAAGATATCACCCCTTTGAAAGTTCAAGAGAACTTCTGGTGGGTTTCTCACAGAGGTCATCCACAGATCAAGATGATCCAATTCTCACAAGAGACTTCACCATATGAGAAAGGGCAATGATGAACTCTGTCTGGCTCCTTTCCAGCACAGATCAAATGCCTATGAACTATAATGCAAATGAAACTTGAGTGACTCAAATTCATATGAGATCTGAATATATTCAATAATTCATTCAACAAGAATTATGATTTATCATTCTTTTAGTAAACTGCATATAATTATGACAGAAACAGTTAAGACTTCATATATTAACAAGTAAAATAGATATATAAATGATGAAAACATATTTTAATTAATACAATAATATATGCATACTCAAAATTTGCTTCTGTGATATAGCATATAGAAAAGGCACAGAGGGAAGGAAATCATTCATAGAAAAACGTGTTTTGTTTGTTCTAGACTTTTCCATTTCCTCAGTTTTTTGGGATGCTTTCTGTCCTCAACTCGCTGCTCTTTTCACTCTTTCTGAATGAAACACCAAAGCACTTTGTTTGAATTAACACCAGTTTGGTCATTCATATATCCAGTCAAGACCTAACTATTGAACATTAATTCTGGAACATTTACCCTTACATTAACACTTGGGAAATTTTCACTTATATATCTCATAGATATTTTACATTTTCTGTATCATACTGTCATGTTCATCTATAAGTTGTTTCTCCTAAATTATGAAGTTCTGTCATTTTGAATCCTTTCAGACTTTATTCTGTTCCTTCCTCTCTGTTATCTGGATTTTCCTAGGGAAACTCTTTATCATTTCTCAAAAAATTTCCTCATTATCCCTCTATGTGGTCTTAATTAGATTTTGTGTAATTTGTCCTCAATGTATCATCTAGCTACTGCAGTAACAGCATTTCTAAAATAAATATCTTAACATGTGTCTTAAATGGTTTTTGTTACCCTAAAGGCATTCTGGTTTCTGGATTAAGATTAAAATTCAACCATCTGTGATAATCAGGTCCTGTGTTATTGCTGTGTTCCTCTCTCTTGGCTCTGTAGCACCATACCCTGGCTGTCAGACTGCTGCCGTTCCCAGGCATAGCATGCTACCTGAAGTCATCCAACTCCCTCTATTCCTTCAATGATGGACCCTGCTCCTCTTTTCAATTCTTCTAAAGGTCTGTTTCCTCTGACCACTCCCCTGACCATTCTGTTGGCTAACCTAAGTCTGTATCAAGAATTGCATTCTTGCTGGTGCACACCTGCAATCCCTGAGTGGAGAGTGAAGCAGGATTGCAAGTTCAAAGCCAGCCTCAGTAACTTAGCAAGGTTGTAAGCAACTCAGCAAGACCTTGTCTCTAATAAAATACAAAGAAAAAAGGCGGGGGGTGGGGGATACTGGGGCTGTGGCTCAGTGGTTAAGTGCCCCTGGGTTCATTCCCAGTACCAATAGTAACAATAATAATTGCATTCTTATCACGTACTATATTAAAGTAGACTCTCCACTATTACCCTTTTCATTATGTACAATCATGTAATGATTTGCTTGTTAGTTTCTCCCTATGCACTGAAAAACATAGGATTATTTTGCTGTTTTTTACTCCAGTATCTAGATTAAACCCTAACTGGCTAAACTGAGGGCAGATGTCCAAGTTTTGATCCATAATCGTAATTCAGGAAAAGGGGAATATGTAAGAGGTTGCTATGTCCATTTAGATCATGAATCTAAAGTAGGGAAGGAGCAGTGATTTTCCTAAAGAAAATGAGCATCTATAGATAGATAACTGTGGAAATTACTGTGAGTTGCACAGTGCCCTCTTATTTAGACTGATTAAAGGGGAACTAAGAGCTCCCAAGCAAGGAAGTGATATAATGTTTCAGACTTAGAACCTACAATGACTAGAGATATTGGAGGGTGAATTGTAAGGGTTCAAATCCAGAACTCTTGATAGGATTCTCAAGGACATTAATATGGCAATAGCAACGGAAGTCAACATGAGAAGACAGATTTCATTGGGCCTGGAGATATCAGATCATTAACACCTAGCAACTGTATTTAACCAGAGCATGGATGATGACTCACCAATTTTTTGTTTGTTTAGTTAAAGGAGTGCAAATTAATGTTGTTCACCAAGATGGAGAATATAACAAGTTATAGAGATGGTTGAGGTGAAAGTAGAAAGACCAGGTATAGATAAAGGTAGTTTCACATTTATTGAGAATTAATTTTATGTTAAAGAAAAAAATCTTCATATATCATTTAATTTCATATCCATAACAACTATATGAAATGGGTGATGCTATCGTTATTTTTCAGTTAAAAGTTCCAGTGAAGATGAATAACTGCCCAAAGTCATACACCTTATGTTAAATCTAAAACAGATTTAAACTAGAAGCTAACTTTAATCCCTGAGAGTATTTTTTTCATTAGATAGGCATATCTTCCTTAAAATTTTAAGATCTCAATGACTTAATAAATATTATACATTTAAATTTCAACATTTTAGAATCAGAGAGAACTGAATAGATTCTTTAGCTGCGGACCATCTTTGCATGCACTGCCTCTAAGCCCAGGGGAATAAACTTGCCAGATATCACTTAGTTTTATTGTCACTTGGATAATAAACAGGTCTCCTTCCTCTCAGGAAAACTTTCAAGACAAAAAACAAAACATTCTAAACTGGGGTAAGAAGGATATGACTGTGGGCTTTAATTTTTAAAATTTGAAATAGCATGACCATACTTAGAAATTATCCTTTTTTGATTCCATATAATATTGTGGTTAAGGCATTTTTGGATAACATTCTTGTCAGATGTCCAACACTTCACATTTTCTTATATCTATGCCAAATCTAATTGTCAGGTAGAGCTATTACTATAGTCTATACATCTTGTAATTAGAAAATTTATGTTGTAATATTTTGAGATTTCTGAGTCGTGTTCACATTTTTATTAATGGAAATCATAAACGTTCCTATTTTTTCAGGAGGTTTGTTTCTAACAATTTGGAAGAAGATCATGAATTTTTCAAAAGTAACTCAGTTTCTGGGACAGCTCATTATTAAAAATCTTCTCTTAATACCTAATATTTAGTGGCTGAAATATTTAATTGTATGTTGGTCAATTTAATTCATGATAAAAAGCAATAAATCGTTAAATCAATATTCTATGGAGGTTTGTCTGGTTCCTTCTATTCCCTTGAAGTTTTTGAATTTCTGAACTTAGCCAATAATCTCTCCACCCCATTTTAACTACACATCCACTTGAAGTCTAGTTAAATTCTAAAAAATGTCAGACTTACATATGAATATGCAAATATCTACGTTTATGGCAGGCAATAGTACTTAAGGTTTTAATTTTTTTTCTTTTTTTAAATTTGTGCATTATAATTTGATCACTCTCATTCCCTAGTATCTTCACTTTCCCTCCCTCTTCCCTTCCCTGATCGGCTTGCTCTACTTTACTGATATTTATTATTATCAATATTATTGTCATTGTTTTAATTAATGCCATATATACCTATATATAAAAATTGGATTCATGGTGGTATATTCGTATATGGAATAGCATTATTTGGTAGATTTCATTCCCCAGTGCTTCTTCACACCTTCCCTCTCAATATCCTACTTCTACTCTGGTTAGTCTCCCTTGTATTTTCTTGAGATCCCTTTTTCTGAATCTGGCATATTTTACTTAGCATAATGCTCTCCAGTGACACTCATTCCTAAAATGACACGATTTCATTTCTCTTAATGACTGAGTAAAACTCCATTGTTTATATACACCAATTTTTCTTTATTCATCTGTTGACAGGTGGGTTCTGTAACTTGGCTACTGTGAATTACACTACTATAAACATTGGTATGCCTATGTAACTAACTATAGTATGCTGATTTTCATTGTGTAAATAAAAAGGAGTGAGATGGTTGGGTCATATGGTGATTCCATTCCTAATAGTTAGAGGAATCTTCATACTGCTTTCCGAAATGGATGTACTAACTTGCAGTCCCACCAACAATGTATAAGTGTACTTTTCCCCCACATCTTCACCAGCTTTTATTGTTATTTGTATCCTTAATAACCATTCTAATTGGAGTGAGAGGAGATCTCAGTGTAGTTTTGATTTGCATTCCCCTTATTGCTAAGGATGTAAAACATTTTTTTATAAATTTGTTGACCATTTTTGTTTCTTCTTTTGAGAAATGCCTGTTTAGGTCATTTGCCCACTTATTGATTGGGTTATTTCTTCTTGATGATAAGTTTTTCAGATATTCATATATTCTGAATATTAACCCCCTGTGGGAAGATAGCAGATAGATTTTCTCACATTTTTTAGGCTCTCTCTGCACACTCCTTATTGTTTCCTTTGCTGTGCAGAATCTTTTTTTACTTGATACCATCTTACTGATTGATTCTGGGTTTGATTTTTTGAAAAGTAGGATTCATTAAGGAAGTTGATGCCTCTGCAAATTTGTTGAAGTATTGACCTTATGTTTTATTCTAACAGTTGCAGAGTTTCTGGACTAATTTCTAGGTCTTTGATCCATTTCTAGTTGACTTTTATGCAGATTGAGAGATAGGGATCTAGACAACTGGATATATCCAGTTTTCCCAGCACCATTTCTCCAAAATATAATTTTGACACCTTTGTCAAGGATGAGATGACTTTTTCTACGTGGATTTGTTTCTGAGTCAGTCTTTCTTTACATTCCATTGTCTATTTTAATTGTCAGTTCATGTCTACTTTAATGGGAAAACCATGCTGATTTTGTTACTATAATTCTGCAGTGTAATAGGAGATCAGTATTGTGATGCCTTAGCATTGCTCTTGTTGCCCCAAGTGCTCTGGCTATTCCGGTTCTTTTATTCTCCCATATGAATTTTAGGACAGCATTTTTCTACTTCTGTGAGGAATCTCATTGGTATTGTAATGTAGCTTTCACTGAATTTGTAGATCCCTTATGGTAATATGACTATTTTGTCCACCAGGGTATACAAGAACATAGGAGGTCTTTCCGTATTCTAAGGTTTTCTTCAATTTCTTTCCTCACCATTCTATCATTTTTATTGTAGAAGTTTTCATCTTCTTCATTGGATTTCTTCTCATATATTTTTATTTAATCATTCTTGAGGCTATGGTGAATGGAATTGTTTTTCTGATTTTTTTCTCAACACGCTCATTATTGATGCATAAGAAAGCTTTTGATATTTGTTTTTTGAACTCGTATGCTGCTACCTTACTCTAGAAGTCTTCTGGTGGAGTTTCTTGCATCTTTTAGTATAGGATCATATCATCTGCAAAGAGAGATAATTCGACTACTTCTTTTCCTATTGATATGCCTTTTCTTTTCTTTTCATGTTAATCGCTCTGACTAGAGTTTCAAGTACTATGTCAGATAGAAGTGACAAAAATGGACATCCTTGTCTTATTTCTAATTTAGGGGAAATGCTTTCAGTTTTTCTCTTTTTACTATGATGTTGGCGTTAGGTTTGTCATATGCAGTCTTTGTGATGTTGAGGTAAATTCCTAGTTTCTTTAGTGTTTTTAATATGAATGGGTACTGTATCCAAAGAGACCACCACTTCCACCACTTGTGATTATTTGTGTATTTATTATGATATTCTAGAAGAATATTACTATAAGAGTTTTCACTTATCTTCAGCTTTAGGGATTATCCTTTGAATCACCACTCTGGAAAATCATGGTTTAGTGCACATCGTACTCACTACACACTGAATCCATTCCTAATCAGTACTCCATCTGTAGAGTTGTTTAGTAGTTTATGTTGATACTCAGAGCTTACATTATTTTGGTTGTAAACACTGTATCCTGTAATCTTTGACCTGGAATAAGTTGATCATGGCCATGGGTGTTTGGTTTCTTAGTAGTCCATTTATGAAACACTACTGCACTCCACATCAGCGAGCCAAGGAATTGTCTTTTCAAGTTGATAGAATCTTCAAGAATCCCACCCATAGCCTCTTCTTAAAGAGCTCTGTTTCAGAGTCACTTATTGGCACTGATTAAAGACCCTGTGATGTCTCATGCTGGAGTGTTTCCTGCTGGAGATTCTCTCTTCCCATTTTGTGTTGCATCACCCATCTCTAAATGCCATATCTCTGTATCTCTTGGTGTATGTTGTGTTGGTAGGGCACTCAGTCAATTCTGAACATGTAAATGATGGGTAAAATTGATGCACTGTATATATGAATAGTCTTTATTCTATCATTATTAATGGCTGAGGCTTTAGGTCAGTACAGGAAACCAGGATGATAAGTTTTAGTATCTTAGTCTTTTCTCCATTAAATTTTAACTTCACTTTTGCTGTTGAAAAGTCTATATATAGTCAGATGGTGCATCTTCTCTATATAACCTCTCCTTCCTACTCTTTTATTTTCCCTCCTGTTTGCTGTTTTTTTCTGATGTCTCTTTCCCATGGTGGAGGCTTCTGAGGTATCTGGTTAACTGAGTCATCCATTCATATTTAAATTAGCACTTAGAAGCTCTGAGCTGGTGTCAATGACCTTATCCTGAGTTCCCCCAATTCTCCAGAAGAGGGTCTTTCAGACACCTGCAGGGAAAGTGAAGACGTAGCTGCTGGTATTGTTAAAGTCAAGACAGGGAAGCCAGAGTCAGAGGCAGGGTCTCACCATCCAGGACACTTTGGTCACTTGAATCCCAGACAGAGTCCCTCCCTTCCATTGTGACAAGTGGATGCTCTGCTATACCCACCCAGGGTGAGAAGCAGCAGGTCACTGGTGACATCTGTGTGCGTGTTTGCCTGTGCCGGTCCCACCTCCTGACTCTGGTCTTTCCCTTCTCCCAGAGGGCTCAGCCCTGCCTTAAATTGGGGGAAATTCTACAAATGGTATAAACATTGATTCTGAGTTTTCCTCTCTGTTTTGGTGGATTTAGATAGTCCTTTTTAATATCCAGCTTTCACATTTTATGATTTCTTTCTTGTTTTCTGAGTCTATTTCTTCTTCCTGTCATTTTAATGGGCTTTGGTGGGTGGCAAATATATAACTCTCTGTTACAACCGACACTTTTATTTAAAACAATTTTTTAACAGAACATTCCTTTCTGTTGTTAATTGGGATCATTTCAAAATAATCATATTATGGATAAAAATTTTTATTGGCTCGCTATTTATTCAGGTCACAATACACATTGTAAAAAAAATACACATTGTCTACTAATCCATCTCTCTTGAGAGTTCCATGAAAGCTCCTCAGGCAGTTTGAATCTGTCTGAAGGCCTCCTGGTAAAAGGCAAACCTCTTAGAGATGACTTCGGTGGAAGATTCCAAATGCTTGTTCAGGTGCCCTCTCATTTGTTAATCTATCAGTCGACGGGTCATCTAGTTGTCAAATTCTATGAGCTCTGTTTTGGAGGTTCTAAGCTGTTGACTGTTCCTTGAATTAAAGTAATCATGTGTAGAATAATTTTTTTTTTTATTTCTACAGATTCGATTTTTAAATCTTGACTTCATTTCACCTGGCAGCCCAAAGAGCAATAAGTCCTATTTTCTCATTTTTAAAGTAGCAGTAAAAGAGAGTTATAAATCACGTCTCTAATTTTTAAATGGCAATAGTAATAGTACACGCCACACCAAGTAATTTGGGTGATTAATTAAGAAACACATGTATCAAGCTTAACAAGTCACTGACACACGGAACACATTCAGAATAAAGTATCTTTTACCTCCATAACAAGAGGCAGGGAGAATCATAGTAATGAACATGAGTTTTAAGGCATATTGTCAGGTTAACACATGACTGTTTATGTGTGTGACCTAGTATTTTGTTAACTTCGTTGAAGAAAAACAAACAACAATAACATTAACAAAAACAGCAGCAGGACTCACAACTATTAAACCTTAGAGTCACAGCACGGTGTTTCCTGCTCACACATGTGGGCTCAGCTGGATGGCTCTGCTGGTCCTTCCTGGCCTCACTCTCAGGTTGGGGTGGCACTGACCAGCCCCAACAGGGGTGATTGGGGAAGCTCAGCTCTGATACAAAGTTCCCCTTCTCTGTCAGGCAGATCTGGGTATTGTCCACAGTGGTGGCAGAGTTGCAAAAGAGAAATCAAATATGAAAATCCCTTTCAACCTTATGCTTCACCAGGTCAGTTAATACCGTACTGTCTGAATCAAATTATACGACTGAGCCAAGGGAAGGAGTCTTGGCCTCTCACCAGATGTAGGGAAAAGGGTTCCTTGAAAAATCCTATAACAAAAGAAGGGATTATAAGAAGTGAAGAACTGGAACTGCAGCTTCCAGTCTATCAAACAGCCTTAGTATCTTATCAGTTACTTTCTTCAGGAAAAAATAAATAAATAAATTAAGCGTTTATTTAAGTGAGACAATACTAATTCTCCATGGCCTACATAAACTCCAGTCAAATTCTGTGGTCTTGGGTTCTAAGACTTACCGGTTCATGTATAGCTAGGTTTTTAATTTATGATAATTAATTGAAGTTTATTTTTAATTTTTACAGTCACATTCTGTGTCACTCATTAGCCTAACTGAACATTAAACCATTCAAATGAAGCATTTTCAAGGTTTCTTCTGAATTTCTCTTTAGCTCATGTGTCCTGTGTGTTATAAACCAGTCCCCTCATCTCTTTTTCCCCTCGGGTTCACTTGCGATTTATTATGCTGTCGCTAGGGCTTAGTGGCCCTTACTCGAAATCTGTATAAACGACCTTTCCTTTTTTTTACTTGGTAGAAAACTGACGTATCAAGAATACTGAATCCACTCCCTACCCTTCAAGGACTCAGGCCTGGCCACTCCACCAATTCCAGGCTGGAGCCAGAGTGATCCCATCAACAAGGCAGTCAAGGTGATGGGAAGTGTTATCTGCTGCAGTTTACTTAACACTGAGGAGCATATTCAGTCTTCTGTTTGGTGGATCCTATACGTGTGCTGACAAAATAAAATTAGATGGACGATTAGAATCTAATGTGATAACACCTTCAAATACGTAGATGACATCATGAAAATATAAAGGGGGAAGTGATTAATGTTATCTCAGATGGGCTGGAAAACTTCATGAAGGAGGTAACACCTTTGATGAGCCTTGAAAGAGAATGCTTCTGGTGAGCCAAGTGGGGAGGGTACAGCGTTTTATGGGAGTACAAGAAAATTTGTGGGGCTCGGGAGATAGCTCAGTTGGTAAAGTGCTTACCTTGCAAGCACAGGGCCCTGGGTTCGATCCCCAGCACTGCAAAAAAAAAAAGAAAATTTGTAAAACAGTTACTTGTAGAGCCCACTCAGGGACAGGAGTCGTGAAATACACAGTTATAAAACTCTTACATTTGTAAACGGTTAATAATTTGACCTTATTGATGAAAGGTCAACTCCCATTTTCCTTCAGTAAAAACAAAAGCAAAACAAAAAATATTTTGAAAATTAGACAAAAAAAATCAGATAGATATCTGATATTTTTAGAATGCTCAAAATTTGGTGCCTTTTTTTTAAGGGAGGGAGCTACTGAGGATTGAATCCAGAGGCACTTTACCACTGAGCTACCTCCCAGCCCTCTTTAATTTTTTTTTTTTTTTTTTTTGAAGACAGTCTCACTTAGTTGCTTAGGGCCTCTCTAAGTTGCTGAGGCCATCATTTGATTTCTCTTTTGCAACTCTGCCACCACTGTGGACAATACCCAGATCTGCCTGACAGAGAAGGGGAACTTTGTATCAGAGCTGAGCTTCCCCAATCACCCCTGTTGGGGCTGACCAGCAGAAAATCAACAAAAGATGTCTTAGTCCAACAAAAAATTTGCCTTAAACATTTGATATTTATTTCTACATCGACAAAGGTCTGATTTACACATGGCCTTGTATTCTGTTACTCTGTGACATTCAAGTATATTGTGCCTAACTTAAAGAGATAAAATGAAAAATAAACACTAACAACAGATGGGGTCATCCTACCTAGATTTTAAGTTTTCTACGGTTATCTTCACATCTCTGCGGTACAGAAAATGATATCACATTATAAAACCTGTATTCTAAATAGTGAAATCATGAATGTTGTTTGTTGCCAATAAGCTTCAAATTCTGAAGTTACTAATCATAATTGTATACTTTTTCCACTTGTCCTTCAGATTATTCTAAACCAGAAAATTGTTTTTAGAGAAGTTATATGTGCCTGTGGAGACTTTAGCTGCATCATTTCTTCCTATAGGCATTAGAGTACCTGACTTTTAGGGCATTGCTGCCACGGATCCTTGTTTCTACTGACACAGCCTCTTTCATTTGTGATTTTATTCATTTTCAAAATAGTCCTGTTTGGTTTAAGTATTTTTGCAGTGTGGCTAAATATACATGGAATATACTTGGAAAGAATACTTTTTAAAAATGTTATATTGAATAGATGAAGAAATAACAATCAATCAGAATTTTGAAGTTACAACATACTTTACAAAGAAAATTCAGGGGGTATGAAAGATGGTGGAATGAGACAGACATCATTACCCTATGTACCTGTATGATTACACGAATGGTGTGACTCTACATCGTGCACAACCATAGAAATGACATGTCGTACCCCATCTGTGTACAATGAATCAACATGCAGTCTGTAAAAATAAAAAATAAAAGTAAAAGAAAATTAGTTGTTTCCCAGGGACATCCATTCCATTCGTCACCAATCGTCACTCTTGATACATGGCAGGAACACTGAAGGAACACATATTTTGGTCCTCACACTCATGGCCTGTCCTTTCATCCAGGGCCCACACTGCACCTTGGTGTGCATATCAACAAAAGCACACTTTCATACCACACACCCATATATTTTTTTATTTTACACATCAGCTCTTTAAAATAAATCTTTCCACTGTGTTATTAATTACAAGAAAGATCAAACAATTTTTTAAAAGGCTGCCAAAATTAACAAAATTACTAGCAACTTGGCTTATCTGGATTTCTTTGATTCAATACTATTATTATTCAAGGATAAAGTCTTTTGCTCCAGCCCTTTGAAGACTGGATTTCCTATCAGGGTGAGAAACAGAAGGATTCTATAATTACAAGTTTGAAAATTACCATATCATCCCCATTTCCCATATTTACACTGAAACATTAAGCCAAACTTAAAACGTAATTATATTATTAGAGTTGTTCGCAGCAAAGTATTTGAATAATCTAAAAAATATGAATGGGTAAATTATCATAAATAAATTATGTATTTTTCAAAACCTTTGCATTGTTTGAAATAATGAAACATCAAAACATGTTAACACTTGGTGCAGTTGAAGTTCTTATGAAAACAAGGCTCTAGAGCTGCACTATCAGGTAGCAGGTAGCTTTTCTTCACAAAATTATTAATAGACCCAGTCTCCTTCCATCTGCACAAATATTTACTTAAACTTTACCCTAAAAATGAGATGATCTGACTCAATGTGTTTCATAGATGTGTTTTTTTTTTAATTTTACAAAATGCATTTTGATTCATTGTACACAAATGGGGTACAATTTTCATTTCTATGGTTGTACACAATATAGAGTCACATCATTTTTGTAGTCACACATTTACATAGGATAATGATGTTTGTCACATTCCACCATCTTTCCTTACCCCACCCTCTCCCTGCCCCTCATTTCCCTCTACACAATCCAATGTTCATCCATTCTGCCCTTACCCCTTCCCCTCGTTATGTATCAGCATCCACTTATCGGAGAAAATATTCAGTCTTTGGTTTTTTTGGATTGGCTTATTTCACTTAGCATGATATTCTCTAACTCCATCCATTTACCTGCAAATGCCATAATTTTATTCTTCTTTATGACTGAGTAATATTCTATTGTGTATATATATATATATACCACAGTTTCTTTATGCATTCATCTATTGAAGGGCATCTAGGTTGGTTCCACAATCCAGCCATTGTGAATTGAACTGCTATAAACAATGCTGTGGCTGCATTACTGTAGTATACTGAATGAATTTACTATAAGTATGGGTTTGCCAATAGCACATCTGTGGCATTCTATGTATGTTCTCTTTGCACAATTTGTGATTTTACCACTAAATCTGCAGAAAGGAAATAAAAACTGTTAGGCCAGATATTGCCAAATAGCTTTATCATTAATGCAACAATGATATGCTGTGTTTACTTTTCTTCGTATCATTTCTTATCTTACCACTAAATTAGTAGAAAGGAAATGAAGTAATATCAGAAGGTCAGCTATTGCTATGTACTACTAAATAAAAGTTTATAAGTAATAATTTTGTATCTTTTCCAGCTTCATTGTCCATGTGGAAAATTTTGATGAAGCCGTAAGTTGCAAGGAAGGAAATTCTACAAATTGTTGAGATAGTTTTGAAAGTTTTAATTAAAATCTCTAGAAATGATTGATAAATTAAAAATAAATTTCTCATATTGCAAATAAGTAGTTTTATAAAATTAATATGATCACAACCATGTAGCTTTATTAATTCTGATGTTTTGACTTATACTCATGTGTTAAATATTTGCCCATGCATTCTTAACTTTTAAATTCAAATTAATAACATGATTATTTTGCTTAAGCAGTAACTCTTATTTTTCAAATTCATGAATACTTAAAATGTTTATATCTGAGAAGATTGGATACAGCAACCAAATGATCACTAAAAACTTAATAAGCAGATATTAAACTTATAGCTGTTTTGGTAGCTATTCTATGTGACCTAATTTCATGAAACTTAGAGCAATATGTCTTTGTTGATTTATAATTAACTACTAGAACAATTGAAATAAATACTGATAGCCAATTTAAAACTTATAAAACTGAACAGGCAAATAGAATATATTAACTGACTAACTTTCTGCTTGTTTTGGTAGACCACAAGTTTCCTTTGGCATGATAGAATTCCCTTCCTTTGATCCAAAGTTAGTAATAAACACTTGAGGTAAGACATGATTTCCACAGTTGACAGGAAGCTTTCATAATAAAGCTTTTCATGGGAATAATCCAAAGAACTGTCAGGAAATAAAGTTGGATAAATTGGTTTCAATGGTATGAACTGAAGTAGGAAAAATGTAGTTTAAATTTCAAATCCTATTTTCCAATTGACCTGGGGCATTTTTTAGTGTCATCCATACCTCTGTTTACATACTGTTAGAATGATGATTACAATACCTACATTGCACGATTATTTTGAGGAGTCAATAAAATATAAAATGACTAAAATCTCCCCAACATGAACCAGAAAGCAGCAAATATCACCGTCATTGAGCTGAGAGATGGATGTATGCTCCATTGGTAGAAAAGCAAAAACATCTGTGATGGACCCAGACTGTGAATAAATTTTTGTTCAATCCAAAACACACAGAGGATTTCCTGGTTGCTGTAAACAATGTAGTCAGTGTTCTAAACATCTTCCCAAGTCTCCTGCCCAAATCAGGTGAAATAACTTTGCATCTATGGAGTGTCAATTTAAAGTTAAACCCTTAACATCACCTAAAAACAGACAGTGCTGAAAATAGCAAAATAACTCAGTTTATTATTAGTGCTTAGGGAAATACAAATCAAAACTACACTGAGACTCCATCTCACAACAGTTAGAATGGCAGTTTTCAAGAATACAAGTAATAATCAATGCTGGAGAGGATACAGAGAGAAAGGAGCACTTTTACCCTGTTGGTGGAATGTAAATCAGTACAACCACTATGGGAATCAAAAGACTAGGAGATTCCTCAAAAGACTAGGAATGGAACCACCATATGGCTCAGCTATACACTCCTAGGTATTTATACTAATGAATTAAAGTAATCATACTAGAGTGATACATGCACACACGTTTATGGCAGCACAACTCACAACAGACAAACTATGCAACCAGCCTAGGTGTCCATCAACAGGTGAATGCATAAAGAAAATGTGGCATATATACACAATGGAGTTTTACTCAACCATAAAGAAAAAGGAAATTATTTCATTTGCAGGAACATGCGTAAAACTGGAGATCATTATGTTCAGCAAAATAAGTCAAAATCAGAAGGTCAAGGGTCTTATGTTTTCAGCTTGTTGAATTTATATCTCCCAAAACTCCTAAACCTGGAGAGCTTGGTGGAAGAATATCTGGGTCAGTGGCTTGGAGAGTAGCCCAAGGTGAAATGGGTCTAGAGAGAAAGGGAGCCCTATTCGTTCCCTCTGAAAAGGAGAAGATTTCTAAACAACTCCACCTTCGTTACAATATTGTGAAAGACATTCACTATGTTCGAGTTTTGAGTAACGATCAGACCATTTTTGGATGGGAGAATGGTGTGTGGAAAATGGAATCCATATTCAGAAAAGTAGAAACAGACTGGAACATGGTTTATTTAGTCTGACAGGAAGGATCATCTTCTGCTTAAGTTTCCTAGTAGTCTGAGTGTGGTTCAGTTGGCCTAAAAGTGGATTGCATTTCCATTAGAACCTGAATATTACAAAAAAGTTGGCAATAATCAAGGACTTATTATGGCCTAGTAGTCTGTTAATTCAGTGCTTGCTTAGTTGGCAATTTACTACTCTCTGCTAGAATATTTCCTTTACTGGCTATCCATCATGTAATCCTCATTAAAATATATCTTTATACTGTGGACCATAATCAAATCTTGAATTAAAACTCCCTTCCATATGTGATTGTAATTCAGCATAACATCTTGTGCCCCCATATAAGATTTTAACCTAAATTATGTAAGTATAGTTTTAAAAGTAAAATGGTGGTATTCATGATTAAATGCTACTAATGATTGTGATAAAATCTTGGGCTAAAAGTAATTTAACATTTGCTGATGAGCCATTAATTTATTTCTAAGTGGTTGAATTAGATTTTTCTAAGATTCTTAATTTTTAACAAATGTGAATGCATATTATGTCATAAGTTATATATTGCATAATAATTTTTTATTGTAACTATGTAGGCATTTAAGAAATAAAATTAATTATTTTGCCTTTAAAAAAAAAAAGGAAAAGAAAGGTGGGGGAATTTCTTGAAAATCAAAGGGAGATCAGTAGAAGAAAGGGACCAGGGGTGGGAGGTGGTGAGGAAGGGGAGCAATGTGGGGAGTGATATTGGCCAATTTATATTGTTATATTGAATGCATGTATAAATATGTAACAAAAAATCCTATCATTATGTTATCTAATAAAAAATATGGAAATAAAACCAGAAGAAACAAAAACCCCTCACCTCATAGATTTCTACTTCATCTCACTGAGCAAAGGGAGGTTGAGGAAAATTGTGGGTCAAAGGTCAGGCAGTAAAGAAGCCTGAGAGTTGGGTGAGGGACCACCAGAAAGATTAAGTATAAACTGATTGTGAAAATGAACTGTTTGGGACTGATTTGCAGGACATGTTGTTATTGGGAAAAGAGCATTTTAGTGAAAAGAACAAATCACCTTAACCAAGTCATCTTCAGTAATAACATGTTGACATTAGCAAACTCTTAGTTATGCACTGAGAAGGTGTCCTAGCTTTTCTGTGGTTTCATTGTCAAAAGTGGATACTTTTAGTTCTCCAGTTATTCTTTATATACCTGAATAAAATCCCAGCTCATCTCTGTTTCTTCTTGAGCATTTTCTTCATGAACCTTTGGCTCTCTGCAGACTTTCAAATCTGCAATTATACCTACTCCTAAAATATCATTTTCCTTGAAACATATTCTAAGCCTGTTTTAGTCAGCTTTTTCACCGTTGTGACTAAAAGACCTGAAAAGAACAATTTTAGAGGAGGTAAAGTTTATTTGAGGGCTCATAGTTTCAGAAGTCTCAATCCATAGACAGCCAACTCTATTCCTTGGGACTTGGGACTCAGGTGAGGCAGAACATCATGACAGAAGAGTGTGGTGGAGCGAAATGACTCACTTGATGATCAGAAAGCAGAGAGAGATTTCATTTGCTAGATACAAAATATATACCACAAAGGCACTCCCCCAATGACTCACTGCTTCCAGCCACAACCTACCTGCCTTCAGTTACCACCAAGTTAATCCTGTCAGGGGATTAATTCATTGATTGGGTTATGGATTTCATAACCCAATCATTTCTTCTCTGAAACTTCTTGCATTGTTTCACATTAGAGTTTTTCGGGAACACATCACATCCAAACCATAACAAAACCCAAGAATGCTTGTTACTTTATTTGCTTATATGTCCATAAGAATATAGCATACATGACTTACCTATCCATGTCTAAATTTATTAGAGATAGATTTTATGTACCTGAAAGAAAGCAATAAAATTCTTGCCTATTTCAATTGTCATCTCTAGTTCAATTAACCATCAAACTGTTTAGAGGCCACTATTGTGCAGATAATGAGTGGGCAAATGCCCAAGAGAAATGTAGACACCCAGTTTCTCCTTTCACTAGCCATTCCTGAGGAATCTACTGCATGATAATCTCATTTAAGGGAGAAAATACAGATCAAATTGGGAGAATGATGGATAGGAATCAATAAATATATTGTATATGTAAAAAATATGAGAACAAGTGTGAAGAATAATTTTAAATGACATATATTCTGATATATTATTTTCAATGCAAGTAATAAAAAGAGAGGGAGAAGCATACTGAATGGAAATGTAAAATCCTCATTGATCATCCCACAATGGGAAGTAAAATGGTGTAATTTAAAACAGTCCAGTGAAATATTAGAATATTAATTAGAAACAAAGTCACCAAAGGCATGGAAAGCATTATAAGTGTAACCACTAGAGCAAAATGAAAATATTTTAAATACAAAAGTTAGACATAATCAGATGAGAGAGAAGCAAGGAGGGTGGGAGCTAAAGAGGGAAAAAGGCAGCAAAAGAGTGATTACAAGAGTAAAAAATATGCCACTTTTAAGAAGAAACATATCAGCATATTATTGAATGTTAAGGAACTTGGCATGAAGTAAGGAGAGCTTTTTAAATGGACTCACAGAGCTAAATCCAGTTCCCCGATGCAACAAGAGAACATCTAAATACCACCAGGGTATCACAAAGCTGTTTCTACCATGGGTTTTTCTCTTCTTTAGTTCTTCTTTTGAACAGATATGCCCCAGAACCTCCCCTTTGAGCTTTCCTAGAAGAAAAATAGAATGAAGTTTATCTAGACAGAGTCCATATTTTACACATTTATGTTAGTCCATAGTGTTCACTGATTTCATTTAGTTGGTAAATGATTACATAAGGCACCTATAAACATGCCAAATGCTTACTAGGCACTGTTATATAAGGACACATTAGTTTGTTTCTTGCTCATAGGTGAGGCAGACATATTTGCAAACAAATTTATCCAGATAAAGAAAATAGATGATAATTCATGAAAGTATTAAATGTCATCTGCACAGAAGTGGAACTCAGACAAATGAAAATCCATATTAACACAGATGTGTTATGATAAACCAAAGGATATGTTGGTGTTTGACAGAAATCAAGGGCAGGAAATAGCATTTCTGAATGGCAACTAATTTGTGCAGAACTCTGGTGATACAAAAGATTATAGTGGGGTCCAAAAATTATTTCACTATGTTTGAGTATATGTGCAGAAATTGTTGAAAATAAGTCCATTATGGTAGGTGTTGAATGAGATCATGAAACCTGACATATAACCTAATATGGAAAGGATTAAGAGTTTTAATGATGGGAGTGATATGAGCCAACACATTATCCTTAGCCAATATATTATGTTATATCTAGATCAGAGGACAGCAATCTCTGGATCAGGACCAAATCCAGATATCCATTGTTCTTATGAATAAAATTTACTTGAACATGCCACATTAATTCATTTATATATTGTTAACTGAATTTTGCCCAAAAGGGCACAGTGCAGTAGTTGTGATAGAGACCTAATGACTTCAGGAGCTTAAAATATTCACAAATTTGCCCTTTGTATAAAAAGTTGGAAAATACCTAGTGTAGATAAATAAGCCCATAAGATAGAACAATTTTTTTTTTCTGGAAAAGATAACTGGAGGTTGTTTGATCAGATATTAAAATTTACGATACATTCATAATCTTCGTAGATTTAAGTGCTGAGTGATGCACAAGATGGACAGACAACTAGCTTGTGAAACAGAGTTTTTAAAAGAATTTCTGAATTCTTCATATTTATAAAAAATAGTTTCATATTTACAAAAAAATGGTATATGATAAGTGTGGCACTTAGAACAAAGTAAAAGAACTGTTAAATTTATGCAATTGAGTCCCTTGATTAACTATTTTGAAAAATACACAAAATTGGATCTTTTACCCAGCTTTCTGTGAAGATAATTTTTATGAACTCTTCAACCATTTAATTTTGCTAATATAATTTAAAGAAAGATGTGAAGATGACATATTTTTTAAAGTTAATGCAGGAAAGATATTTTGATGTAACTTTATTGAAATCTTATTAATGAATTGATCATTGAATAATAAGATATCTCTTGTGATATGTTATACAACTATTTAAAATAAGCTAAAATCTTGTTCATTAAAATTAGGTAAGTACATAGATAGTTGATAGATCTGAAAAGAAAATAAATTATTTAGTAAAAAAATCTCTTGGGAGTCTCAAAGACCTGGAGAGACAATGCCCTTTCCAGGGTTAGGTAATTCCTGAGAGTTTAGACAGTTTGCCCCAAACGTGCCTTTTCTGTGCAAACAGGCCAATCCAAAGCCATGCCCAACCCTATTCTAATGTACTACTCACACACCAAACCATTATTTCTTTTGCCCTAAATCATTCAAGAGCAGGTACCAGGCATCTAGGGAACCCCTCCATTGTTCCAAGCTGCTAGAATTATTCGAACCATCCAATCCTAAACTCTTTGCTCTGACTTTTCCACAGAAACTCCAATAAAGGCTCTAGCGTGACTTCCCTTTGTTCCTGTCATCTGCCTGCTGATCATCCTGACGTATCCCTATGGCCCTATATGGTGTGGGCACATTTCCTTCCCCCAGGAAATGTAGGTAGAAATTCTTCCTGCAAAGGCACTGGTCCCAGTGTCAGCACCGAGTCATACATTAGAAATAAAATCCATACCTTAAGAAGTGACTGCCCCATGGTTAGAACTCTCCAGCTATTCTGATTGGACATGCCTTAGTGACAAACAGGTCCATGCCTTCCCTTAAAAAGTTGCAACATCATTGAAGGAAAAAAATAAATCAGTGAACAATAAGAGGTCAAAAAATAAGATGGTAGATACTAGTGTGATTAGACGTATATATTAGAAAAGTGTGGTTTGCTGTGTAATAATTGAAGGAAAGGGGAGAGAATGTAAATCTTGAAAAAGAATTAGATGGATAAAAGGAAAGAAGAGAATAGTAATTCACATAGGAAAAAACAAAAAGGAATTAAGATAAAGAGTTTGTAAGTATTTTTGGGTGTGAGTGGGAGGGTGTGGGTGTGTATGTATGAAAAAGAGACAGAGAGAGAGACAGAGACAGAGAGAGAGAAAGAGAGAATAAAAGTGGGTAAAGAGAGGAAAGCCCCACTTAGAGCAGTAATATATATTTTGTCCTTAAAAGATAAAATAATTTGAATATTGGGTAAGTGGGCAAGGAATTTGAGTTTAAAGCAATAAGAAATATAGACATACTTTGTTTATTAAAGAAAGAAAGTGATTCAAAAGAAACAGATTTTCTTGTTGTTCAAGATTATGAAGAACAATGTGTTTGACTACAAGAAGAAAATTGAGTCACCATGAATAGCTCAGACACTATAGAGCTAATTTATATATAAGATAAAGAGTATGGATTAAGCATGGTCAAGGGAAGTCATACAAAACAATAAAAAAATGTTTAAAGGAAAAAAGAGACACATGCTGGCACAGATGGGTTACAAAGAAAGGATGAAAAGATAAAAATGTCTAAAAGAATTTGTTAACTTGCAAACTCTGTTTTTTCTTTATCCCACTATATTTTTCCTATAGAGGTTATTGTTTTTCTTTTATCGAAGAAGATCTTTTATTTCCAAAAGAACAAAGTGTTCACAACAGAGATTTGTTTGTGTTCAAAATCATGGGTTCAGTCCTCCTTTCTTCATTTTATTCTCTCTATTGGATTCATCAAATATTTCTTTGATGATTTCATTTTATTTTTCTCTTTAATGATCTATATTAGTTTTTATATTATATTGGAGCTTATGATCAAAAACCTAGTGACGGCACTCCGGCGGTGGGCCCCGCCCACACAGCCAGCTTCTCCAGGTTCTCGGAACGGAACTGGCCCGCTAGTGAGAGCCTTTCTGAACAGAGCAGGCTCCGAGTCCTGGAGCTGCCGCAGCGCAGTGTACTCCTGCAAAGAACCAGCGGAGAGCCTCAATCTGCAAGCAGCCTCAGGGATCAGGGCAGGGCAGCCGGAGACCTCTTCAGGCGGCTCTGCCCACTCCGGCTGCGGGCTCTCTTCACGGGGAGATCCAAGATAGCGGCCTAGAGGGAGACTGCACCCCCGGTCGCTCCAGAACCCAGGAGCTAAGAGGGGGAGGCATAGAGAGACTCGGACTGAAATAGAGCCACGGGTGAGTCTGCCCACTGGGTAAAGCTCAGCCTGGGTGGTAGGCCCAGATAGAGGTGGCTTAGCGGAGCCGGGCAGGGCAGCTAGAGTCTTCCCAAGGTAGTCTTCCACACTCCGGCAGTGGGCTCTTCCCACACGGCCAGCTGCACGGTGCAGGCCCACAGTGAGAGCATTTCCGCACAGAGCCAGTTCCAAAACGTGGAACCAGTAGGGGGCTAGGGGCAGTATTCTTCGAATGAGCTGCTTTATCAGATTCCTCCAAGACATCAGGCTACTGAAGGCTGGGAGGTGATACACTGGAAATCTACTGGGACACTATAAGCCAATAGTGGAAAACTGCAATATCTCAGGGTCCCACTGACAACTGACCATTATGAGAAAACAAGGGAAGAAAATGTCCCAAACAAACCTAGATACTACATCAATAAAACCCAATGACAGCACAGCAGAAGAAATGTCAGAAAGGGAGTTCAGAATGTACGTAATTAAAACGATCAGGGAAGCTAATGAGGAGATGAAAGAACAAATGCAGGCATTGAAGGAGGAGATGAAAGAGCAAATGCAGGCATTACATGATCGCACCAATCAACAGTTAAAAGACCAAATACGGGAAGCAAGAGATCATTTCAATAAAGAGTTAGAGATACTGAAAAAAAACCAAACTGAAATCCTTGAAATGAAGGAAACAATAAACCAAGTTAAAAACTCCATAGAAAGTATAACCAATAGGATAGAACACCTGGAAGACAGAACCTCAGACATTGAAGACAAAATATTTAACCTTGAAAACAAAGTTGAACAAACAGAGAAGATGGTAAGAAATCATGAGCAGAATCTCCAAGAACTATGGGATATCATGAAAAGGCCAAATTTGAGAATTATTGGGATTGAGGAAGGCTTAGAGAAACAAACCAAAGGAATGAACAATCTATTCAATGAAATAATAACAGAAAATTTCCCAAATCTGAAGAATGAAATGGAAAACCAAGTACAAGAGGCTTATAGAACTCCAAACATACAAAATTACAACAGACCCACACCAAGGCACATTATTATGAAAATACCTAACATACAAAATAAAGACAGAATTTTAAAGGCCGCGAGAGAAAAGAATCAAATTACATTCAGAGGGAAACCAATAAGAATATCAGCAGATTTTTCAATCCAGACCCTAAAAGCTAGAAGGGCCTGGAACAACATATACCAAGCCCTGAAAGAAAATGGATGCCAACCAAGAATCTTATACCCAGCAAAACTTACCTTCAAATTTGACGATGAAATAAGATCCTTCCATGATAAACAAAAGCTAAAGGAATTTACAAAAAGAAAGCCAGCATTACAGAACATTCTCAGCAAAATATTCCATGAGGAAGAGATGAAAAACAACGATGCAAATCAGCAACAGGAGGCGCTAGCCTAAAGGAATAGCCAAATAAAGGAGAAACCAAATCATGTCAAAAACAAATATGAGTCAATTGACTGGGAATACAAATCATATCACAATAATAACCCCGAATGTTAATGGCCTGAATTCATCAATCAAAAGACACAGACTGGCAGATTGGATTAAAAAGAAAAATCCAACAATATGCTGCCTGCAAGAGACTCACCTCATAGAAAGAGACACCCATAGACTAAAGGTGAAAGGATGGGGAAAAACATACCATGCACACGGACACAGCAAAAAAGCTGGAGTATCCATCCTCATCTCAGATAATGTGGACTTCAAACCAAAACTAGTCAGAAGAGATAAAGAAGGACATTACATGCTGCTTAAGGGAAGCATAAATCAGCAAGACATAACAATCATAAATATCTATGCCCCGAACATTGGCTCATCCACGTACGTCAAACAAATCCTTCTCAATTCCAGAAATCAAATAGACCACAACACAATAATACTAGGCGATTTTAACACACCTCTCTCACCACTGGATAGATTGTCCAAACAAAAATTGAATAAAGAAACTATAGATCTCAACAGCACAATCAGCAATTTAGACTTAACGGACATATATAGAATATACCATCCAACAAAGAATGAATACACTTTCTTCTCAGCAGCACATGGATCCTTCTCTAAAATAGACCATATTTTATGCCACAAAGCTACTGTTAGTAAATACAAGAAGATAGAGATACTACCTTGTACTCTATCAGATCATAATGGATTGAAATTAGAAATAAATGACAGAATAAAAAACAGAAACTTCTCCAATACCTGGAGACTAAATAATACACTATTATATGATGAATGGATAACAGAAGACATCAGGAAGGAAATAAAAAAATTCTTAGAAGTAAACGAGAACAAAGACACATCATATCAAAATCTCTGGGACACTATGAAAGCAGTACTTAGAGGAAGATTTATTTCATGGGGTGCATTCAAAAAAAGAAGTAGAAATCAACAAATAAACGACTTAACACTACAGCTCAAAGCACTAGAAAAAGAAGAGCAGACCAATACCAAAAGTAGTAGAAGACAGGAAATAGTTAAAATCAGAGCCGAAATCAACGAAATCGAAACAAAAGAAACAATCGGAAAAATTAACAAAATAAATAGTTGGTTCTTTGAAAAAATAAATAAAATTGATAAACCCTTAGCCACACTAACAAAGAGAAAGAGGGAGAAAACTCAAATTACTAAAATTCGGAATGAACAAGGAAACATCACAACAGACACCAGTGAAATACAAAACATAATTAGAAGCTATTTCGAAAATCTATACTCCAACAAAACAGAAAACCTCGAAGACATCAACAAATTTCTAGAGACATATGAACTACCTAAACTGAACGAGGAGGACATACACAACTTAAATAAACCAATTTCAAGCAATGAAATAGAAGAGGTCATCAAAAGCCTACCAACAAAGAAAAGTCCAGGACCAGATGGGTTCTCAGCCGCGTTCTACAATACCTTTAAAGAAGAGCTCATTCCAATACTCCTCAAACTATTCCATGAAATAGAAGAGGAGGGAACCCTACCAAACTCGTTCTATGAAGCCAATATCACCCTGATACCTAAACCAGACAGAGACACATCGAGGAAAGAAAATTTCAGACCAATATCCTTAATGAACATCGATGCAAAAATTCTCAACAAAATTTTAGCAAATCGCATACAAATATATATTAAAAAGATAGTGCACCACGATCAAGTGGGTTTTATCCCAGGGATGCAAGGTTGGTTCAACATTCGGAAATCAATAAATGTCATTCACCATATCAACAGACTTAAAGTTAAGAATCACATGATTATTTCAATAGATGCAGAAAAAGCATTTGATAAAATACAGCATCCCTTCATGCTCAAAACACTAGAAAAAATTGGGGTAGTGGGAACATTCCTAAACATTATAAAGGCCATCTACGCTAAGCCCATGGCTAATATCATTCTAAATGGTGAAAAACTGAAAGCGTTCCCCCTAAAAACTGGAACAAGGCAGGGATGCCCTGTTTCACCGCTTCTATTCAACATCGTCCTTGAGACTCTAGCCAGAGCAATCAGACAAACCAAAGAAATTAAAGGGATACGAATAGGAAAAGAAGAACTCAAACTATCCCTGTTCGCTGATGACATGATTATATATTTAGAGGAACCTGGAAATTCCACCAGAAAACTTTTAGAACTCATAAGTGAATTCAGTAAAGTAGCAGGTTACAAGATCAATGCTCATAAATCCAATGCATTTTTATACATAAGTGATGAATCTTCAGAAAGAGAAATTAGGAAAACTACCCCATTCACAATAGCATCGAAAAAAATAAAATACTTGGGAATCAATCTCACAAAAGAGGTGAAAGACCTCTACAATGAGAACTACAGAACACTAAAGAAAGAAATTCAAGAAAACCTTAGAAGATGGAAAGATCTCCCATGTTCCTGGATAGGCAGAATTAATATTGTCAAAATGGCTATACTACCTAAAGTGCTATACAGATTCAATGCAATTCCAATTAAAATCCCAATGATGTACCTTGCAGAAATAGAGCAAGCAATTATGAAATTCATCTGGAAGAATAAAAAACCCAGAATAGCTAAAGCAATCCTCAGTAGCAAGAGCGAAGCAGGGGGTATTGCAATACCAGATCTTCAACTCTACTACAAAGCAATAGTAACAAAAACGGCATGGTATTGGTACCAAAATAGACAGGTAGATCAATGGTACAGAATAGAGGACATGGACACAAACCCAAATAAATACAATTTTCTCATACTAGACAAAGGGTCCAACAATATGCAATGGAGAAAAGATAGCCTCTTCAACAAATGGTGCTGGGAAAACTGGAAAACTATATGCAATAGAATGAAATTAAACCCCTATCTCTCACCCTACACAAAACTCAACTCAAAATGGATCAAGGACCTCGGAATCAGCCCAGAGACCCTGCATCTTATAGAAGAAAAAGTAGGTCCAAATCTTCAACTTGTTGGCTTAGGATCAGACTTCCTTAACAGGACTCCCATAGCACAAGAAATAAAAGCAAGAATCAACAACTGGGATAGATTCAAACTAAAAAGCTTTCTCTCAGCAAAGGAAACTATCAGAAATGTGAAGAGAGAGCCTACAGAGTGGGAGAATATCTTTGCCAACCATACCTCAGATAGAGCGCTAATTTCCAGAATCTATAAAGAACTCAAAAAACTCTACACGAAGAATACAAATAATCCAATCAACAAATGGGCTAAGGAAATGAACAGACACTTCACAGAAGAAGATGTACAAGTAATCACCAGATATATGAAAAAATGTTCAACATCCCTAGTAATAAGGGAAATGCAAATCAAAACTACCCTAAGATTTCATCTCACCCCAATTAGAATGGCGATTATCAAGAATACAAGCAACAATAGGTGTTGGCGAGGATGTGGTGAAAAAGGAACACTCATACATTGCTGGTGGGGTTGCAAATTAGTGCAGCCACTCTGGAAAGCAGTGTGGAGATTCCTCAGAAAGCTTGGAATGGAAACACCATTTGACCCAGCTATCCCACTCCTTGGCCTATACCCAAAGGACTTAAAATCAGCATACTACAGAGATACAGCCACATCAATGTTCATTGCTGCTCAATTCACCATAGCCAGATTGTGGAACCAACCTAGATGCCCTTCAGTTGATGAATGGATAAAGAAACTGTGGCATATTTATACAATGGAATATTACTCAGCCATAAAGAATGATAAAATTATGGCATTTGCAGGCAAATGGTCGAAATTGGAGAATATCATGCTAAGTGAGATAAGCCAATCTCAAAAAACTAAAGGACGAATGATCTCGCTGATAAGCGGATGAGGACATATAATGGGGGGTGGGACGGGCTAGCATTAGGTTTAGGGTTAGGTTTAGAGTTAGGCTAAGGAGAGCGGTAAGAATGAAGGAAAGAAGGACTGTGTAGAGGGAAAAGAGGGGTGGGAGGGGTGGGAGGGGTGGGAGGGGTGGGGGGAGGGGAAAAATAAAATAAACATCATTACCCTATGTAAACGTAAAAAAATTAAAAAAAAAAAAAAAAAAAAAAAAAACCTAGTGACTTAAACAATATAGTGAAAATCTTGCAGTCCTGTTAGTCAGAAGTCTGACATAGGTCTCACTTTGCCAAACCAAGAGTTCATCAGAGTTGTCTTCCCTTCTGAGAACTAAAGAAGGGACACAATAGAAAAGACAATAGATCGAAACCCAACTATATCAATAATCATATTAATATAGATTATCTCTATATCATTTGCAAAGAAATGGATGGAACTGGATAGCATCATTTAAAATAAGCCAGAAATCAACCAGTCTCAGAAAGTCAAGGGTCATACTTTTTCTGAAACTTATTCACTTACAGAAGCTGGAGAATAAGTTAAACAAAAGGGACCTCATGAAAATAGGAGGAAGACCAGTAGAATAAAGGAAGCGAACCAAAGGGGGAGCAGAGCAGAGGAAAAAGGAACATACTAGGGAGTGAAATTGATCAAATTGTGTGCATGTGCAAATGTGTAACAAAGAATCCCACTATATTTGTAATTTTAATCTACCAATAAAAATTTTAAATTTAAGAAAAAAAAAAAAAAAGATCGTGGGTTCAATCTCAGGCATGTTCAGGTCCAGGTGACTTGAAATCCCAGATGGAGGAGCTCTAGAGACTTGACAAAGACAAGACCTGGACTCTGGGGAGGATTCAGAGAACAAGGATGCCGGCAACGAAAGAAAATCCCAAAGTAAAGTTCATCAGAGAGTGAGTAGATTTAAAAGGAAGAGATATGGAAGCAGGATTCTCAACACCCTCAGAAGAGGTTTACCTAAAATTAAGATAGAAATGTGAAACCTATCTGGAATTTTATTCCATTTAAAATAGGAAATATGATTTAGGTAAAAATTCACATGCATTGAAGGAATGATCCAGACATTTACCCATGCCCACTTGAGGGTCAGGAGGTCCAGAAGGGCAAAAGGAGAAACTTGAAAGGGAAAAGAGAAAAAAAAATAGGGATGCAGGAAGAACTGGTGGGAAGGACACAGGAATTCCACAGCATGTAGGATGGAAGTGAGGAAGAAGAAACAGTGAGGATTGTAGAGAAGAGGACTTGGAGAAAACAGGGGGTGTACGCATTAGGATAGTAAGGCTGGTGGTGCCAGGGAAAAGTCTGACCCTGCTGAGGGGAAGCTAGGGAAGAAGAGAGGCTAGTAAGAGCACAGGGAACAAGCAGGAGAGAGATGGAGTCAGGACAGCTGAAAGGGTAAGCAGGGTGCACATGGAGAAGGTGAATAGATTTTTATAGAACAATTTTTTAAGTTTTCAAAATAGAAGATTAAGAGAACATGAAAGAGAAAAGAAAAAATAAAACAAGGGCTAGCATAAATGGAGCATGTGCTGAGCATTCTGCCTGGTTACTATGAAAATACCCACATCATTTGCTCATACTCTGGATAAAGGTATATATAAATTATTAATTATCATTATTATTAAATACCAAGCATTTAATCTCCTAAGGCAAAATTTAAGTTAAAAATAAGAACTACATCAAAATTAAGATAAATACATTGCATATTAATTTTTTACAAGAGTCAGCATCTCTTGACTAAGTCTAGTTGCATTAACAAATAAATTCTCCAAAGTTTAATGACTTAACCCAATAGAATTTCTCTGTTTATCATTTGCACAATGATTCAGAATGTTTATTCAAATGTCAGAATACTTTCCTCCACAGTTATTCAGGGGACTTGGATCCTTCCATCTGTGGCTCCAGCTGTCCCTTATGTCTCTCCATTGTCTGCATCTGCTAAATAAAAAGAACTAGTGAGCTTAAAGGAGGCACCACTTCCTTTAAAACCCTAGGGCCAGAAGTGATACACAATCACTACTTCATCTCACATTCTATTTACAAGAACCAGTCACAGGAACTACCCAGGGTAGGGTAGTGGGACTGGTGGGCTGGTGGGAAATAGGGGAAAGGTTTTTCTTGTCTATACCACTGACAGAAGAGCATAAAAGTTAGTGATCTAACAGACTTCTTTTTCACCTCCTCAAATAAAACAGTTACATTCTATTCCTGGATGACATAATCAAACTTACATTCTTGCTTTGAATGAAGAGTTAGGATTATTTGACTAGAGGCTGGGTCTAAATTATAAATCGTTTCCTTTTACTGAAACTTGGCATTAGATTTAATGTGGATTTTTGAGTTCCTCCTGTAGGTAAAAATGAGAAAATGAAATGAAATAATTTTTTAAAAAGATAACTATCTACCTAGCATCATCTAGTGGCTTTGTATTCCCCCTCATGCTCAGTTTTCAGGCACAGACCCAACTGCTTAGACAGATGTTCTGAATTGAGTTTTAAAAAAGGGTAAAATGATAGACAGAAAGCCATTAATTAAAATGCTTTTAAACCTGGGTGTGTTTGATTATAGTAAGTAAATTAACATATTGATCAGTCCTTTCAGCACAGCATTCAGCTACTTTTTTGACATCAGAATGGTTATAATTTTATATTACTCAGGAAAGCTAACCAATTTTATTGCATTTAAGTCTTAACTTAGTACAATTAACATTTTTGTAAATTTGAAGTCAGAATATATTTTCCATTTTCTGACCTTCCTTTGTGACTATTTTTTTTTGGGGGGGGGGTAGGTGGGGTTTTAAAAAAAACAATGAAAGGAAAATTGAATCTGCTGAAAGCATGTACTTTCTTAGGATTGTTGCTTACTGGAAAGAAAGAAGATGCAAGCAACTAATATATCTCTTGGAAGATGAGATATTTTAGTTTCATCCAATTGTCAATCACTGACCAGGTACCTTGGAGAAGAACAAGAGTGGGGGAAGAATTCAGGAATATTTGTGGAAATAACACTACCCGGAGAAAAACAAGGCAAAATAACCATCCACCATGTCTCCTTGTTTCCAACAAGAAATAAAAAAGAAAAGTGAGCTTAAGATCAAGATTCCCATTCACTTGAAAACTATATTTCTAACACATTAGCTAAAGCAACCTGATGGGTTTCTTCTACTTAAAATCACTTCACAACAATGCTAAATTCTTTTACTTCAAGTCTTATTCTTTATTTTCTCAGAGCTGCAAATTTTAGTGTTTCATTTTGAAATATATTTAATGTGTAGCTATTTTTTAATTTGAAACTGCACAGGAAAAACATCACTAAATGGAAAAAAAACTTACCTTCTCCATCTCCAGGCCTTGATTCCTTGCCCAGTATTTAAAAATAACCTTTGCCATCTTCTACAAAATAGATTTAAACAACTCCAACTAATATAAATGAAAAACTATTAAAACCTTGTTGTTTTCAAAAATGGAATTTGTAGGTATCCTATTACTGTTTACTGTTTTTCTTATTATTGTTTTTCACTAGCTATATTTCCAGGTGATATTAGCAAGCCATCAAAGATTGGCCACATCAGTTTCTTTAAAGAATTTAGAGATTTGATTCAATGGATTTGTATCATTTCCAATTTCCAATAATAGTTATTTGCAAGCAGTATAAGAGTGACATTCAATATGTATTTGTATTATCTTAGTTTGTTAAAATAAATAAGTAAATTACTAGAAATGAATTAATGGATCAGGCATTACCAAATAGTTGTTTAATAAGGATGTTGTACTTTGTGTTCCTCCAAAAACAATAAAATGTTTATTAGGAATTTTTATCCTATAAAGTTATTGACAATGAGGACTAGAAAATATTTAAATTTGTGCTCATCTGACATGAAAAATGGTATTTCCCTATTTTCTTTATTTGTGGTTTGTTTTATCCATTATTTTCTTTAATTTATTATATTTCTTCAGTTCTCATTAATTTCACTATAAATATAAAAAACTAATTTTAAATTTTAAAACATTATGTGATTTATTATAGTATGTATATGAAAATACACTATCTTTACATTAATTAAATTGAATTGTGTGTTTAATATTGTCAATCTTTTGGTAGCTGGATTAAATTTAAACCAATGGTTTTTTTAAATAACTTTTATTTATTTTTCTAGAAACATTGTTTTGAATGATGAGGAAAATTTTAACAAACTTACAAATTTCCAGTAAACGCTTTTAGATATTTCAGAACTTATACTTCAGTATCTAATCCAATGTTTCTGAAAAGGTACAGTGAAATAAAAATTCACAATGTAGCATCATAAGGAATAACACTATTAAAGTTAATTCTTAGTTTTATACACATTTAACATAGTTTTGTAAATTTAAATTTCTTTTGCTATTAATTGGCTAATTAATAATTTTGAATTAGTAGTCAACGATAATTCTAATACTTAAATCCAGCATAGGTTCAGGTAAATCACTAAAAGTGCTGATAAATTAATAAAAGGTCAGAAAACTACTAAATTTTGGTTTTTATTCTTTGAAGTACAATTTTGCAAATTTTGCAGAAATCGATTTTCATGGTCCATTGTCTAAAGGCAGAAGATTTTAAAAGAAAATTTGTATTTCTAAGACAAATAAAATTGAACTGTTAAATGCTAATGTACTACCCAATTTATCAGTATTAGAGAGGCATGATAGAGAAAACAGAAGGACTGTGAGTTGTGGGAAAGTGAGCAACTCCCTCAGGCAATTTATCTGCTCAAGATCAGTCTTTCCCATATCACTGTAGTGTGTGGCGCACGACGGCCTGGTGTTCAGACATCATGAGGGATAGCCCAAGTTATATGGTGACTTGCTAGATCAGAGGCAGAAACCAGGGAGAAGCGGCTTCTCAAAAGGAAAGTCTTCATCTGAAGAGAAGGACAGACATCCTTTTACTCCAGGAATCCCAAGGCTATGAACTTTGATTCAAACATAAGGGCCTGACAAACCTGTCTTCCTCGCTGTCTTCAAGAGCCATCCAGTCTGTTGATTCACATCGCTCGAGTGACAGAGCATGTTGCATAACAGCTCTGACTCATGACAGTGTTCTGTTATTCTAGGCACCACTAAATTGTCAGCTCTTCAGGTCACTTCACAAGTGGATCAGAATAGCATGCCCTAATTAGTATGCGTTGTCTCCAAACTCCAGAGGCCAACTGGGAAAAGGGCTTCATTCTGGTTTTTTATTGTTGTTTTGTTTTTACAGAGGATTGAAGGCAGGGGCGCTTTGCCACTGAGCCACCACATCCCTAACTCTTTTTAAAAATATTTTAAGACAATTGCTTAGAGTTAAGTTGCTTAGAGCCTTGCTAAATTGCTGAGGCTGGCCTTAAACTTGTGCTCCTTCTGCCTCAGCTTCCTGAGCCGCTGGAATTACAAGCTTGTGCCACTATACCCAGCTCATTCTTAATCATACTAGGAAAAACCAGAATGAAATGCAGACTGCAGCAAATGACATTGAATGTATTGTAAATGCATGACAAACACACACCTCTGCAGAAATGGGATCATTTTAGAAAATGATCTGGGAAAGCAATTGTTCCCATGCACCCTAAATGTTTATTTCTCCAAGAAGTATAGGGTAGTAATTCTGGAACTATTAATTAGAATACCAAAAAAGTAAATTCTGTATAGGCAGTCAGAGCCAGACAGGATTATCTATATCAGAAAAGGAAGATACAAATAAGTACAAGGGCGTTGTGGAGTCCTGAGAAGGCCAGAATGAACCCCGTGGTGTCACCTTAGAGGCAGAGTTGTCAATATAAACTCTGTTTAATACAGGTGCAGATGGATAGATACAGGAATAATTGTGGATATGTGTTCAGCATACACACATATGCAAAGTACAAAGCTGAATGACAAAGTGGGAGAATTGTAAGTATAGCTCAAGAATTATAGAGAGAATCTTAAAAATCAACTGAGAAAGCGAAAGGCCAATTTTTTTAAAAAATTGGGAAAGAGGGTATAGAAACATGGTGCCTGGGTAAAATCCTTGGATTATCATCTCCCTATACACATACCAAGTTGAACAGCTGTTCACATACTAAGTACCCTCACAAGAGCTAAACAAATCAGATTGTAGGCCACAGTACCTACTTTTAGTATTCTTTCAAAACGAATTCATGCATTGAAGAAGGCAGTTGCCTACTTCACCCTTCTCCCCATGCGAAGAAGTTATAGTTGGAGAGATGCCTGGAAAGGGGAATTAATTCCAGGCCCTGGACTCGAAACCTAATACAGGTCCAGCACTGGGCAAAGCTCCAAGGCCAGTACCACATGGCTAATACTCATAGATTGAGCAACTGTAACTATGTTAGTCAAACAGGAAAGAGAATTCCTCACCTGACTCCTCTACCTTAGGTGGCAGAGCAGAGGAAGACCATACCTGCTGGGGAATAAGCTACACAAGCAAGAAGTGGACTTCCTCTTGGAGTTCTTGACCTGCTATGGTGAGCACTAGAACTGAACCAAAAGCCCAAACCTAGGTCAGAGTTCAGAGAAATAGCCTCTACACCTACCCTGCATCAGATGGAGAACTATGTGCCTATGAACAGAATTGAGTTTTGGCCTACATGACTGACAGCTTTAAAGTGGGCCTAGGCCACTCTTTTCACTCAAAACTTTGCAGGTCCCTATGCCTGTGAGACTCAGTTCTGATCAGTTTAGCATCAGCCTTAGTATCCAAGAGAATGTCTGTTCCCCAACATTGGGTAGCACAGCTATCACCAGGTTGTTGTTCACAGAGGTATTTCTATACCTGCCTCAGTACCAGACAGAGACTGTACCCTGGTAGAATGAAGATATGTTTCAGCCTACATCACCGCCATCTGTGGTATGGGACTTGGTGCTTCCCTGAGACTGTGCAGGTTGTTGTGCAGGTTGTTGTGCAGTTATGTGATTCAAGCACAGTACAGCCTAGCATCAGCCTGGGTGCAAAGGGATTCACCAACACTACTTTAAGAAGCACAGTGGGAAGTTATATCCACATTTGCCAGAGGCATAACAGGGTAGTAATCATAGGACTCTGTCTTGGAACTTAGTGACAGGCTGGTTAAAATACAAGACAGATCCTAATGTCCCCCATTCCAAGGACTTCCCATAGGAAAATCCTCCAGAATATCCCTGGTTCCAGGGAAAGACACATAGACCCATTTGGGGGCATTTCTGTTCCAGCATCAACTGTGATCAACTGCAATTGTCTTGGGCCATGACTCTATCTCAGCAACAGCCAGCCCATGGCAGCATGGGCCATGGCATTTTGCAGTGTTGGTATTGGCAACTGAGGGCTAGGGTGTCAGAGTTTATGCATTGATGGACACTGGCATGATATAAAAACCTGGGTTCATCTATCCAAGTTGATTCTGGGTAAAGCTGGGAAGAATCCTGCAGTAACTGACCATAGGTTGGTGACTGTGAATAAGACATCTGGACCTACCCCAGTCACAGGGACAGTCTTATTGGGGTGGACTACCCTTTCTAGAAACTCCCCTGGTCGATTCTCAACAACACACCAACTACAAACATGAGGAAAACCTGGACTTGGATTTTCCTGTACTCCCCAAACATTGACAATACTCCAAAGCAGTGTTGTGGCAAATCTGGACTTGAGCATCATGCATTGCTGAGATAGTGAAAGGGACCACACAGATACAATAAGCCTTCTGACTAGAAATTCTGGAAAGACAGGTACAAAGACAGATTATGAACAGTGGAATAAAATTCTAATTCTTCAATGTCCAAATGGCATTGCATATCAACAAGCATAAACAACTTTCAGGAAATGATGTCCTAAACTAAGAGGCAAAATAAAGTGCCAGAAATTGACCAGGTGGTAATCAGGACAGGAGAACTCTCAGAATTTAAAACACCTGTTTTAAGGAAACTCAATGAATCTCAAGGAAACAGAGAGAAATAATTCAATACTCTTACAGGAAAATGCAAAAAAGAAGTGGAACAATTCTTTAAAGATTACACAAAGACCCATGAACTGAAAAACATATTTAAGCTGAATTTAAAAGACCATATAAGGCATCAATAGCAGGATGGATAAAGAAAAAGAAAGAATTGGTAGGCTCCAATACTTACATTTTGAAAATATATAGTCAGAGGATGAGGAAAAAAGAGGAATGAATAAAACTTACAGGAGTTTTGAAGCAATATTAAAGAAAAAAATATCTGGATTATTGGAGTTCAAAGAGGAACTTGGAATACCAAAGAGGCAGGAAGGTTATATAAAGAAATAACAACTGGAAATTTCCCAGACCTAGAGGAGGATACAAATATCCACATACAGAAAAGTCAAAGACCACTATTCAGATTTAATTCAACCAAGTCTACCCCCAAATATATTATAGTCAAGTTTTCAAATGTGAAAGATAAAGAGAAGATACTCAAGGCAACAAGAGAAAAGAAATGGCTCAAACATAAGTGTGTCTCAATTCTCCTGATAGCAGACAGTTCAGTAGACATAGTAGGACTGGAGAAAGTAGTATGAAGGTTTTCACAGTACCTCAGTGTGGGTAGGGGTACTACAAACCAAGAATACTTTATCTAGCAAAGGTATCCATTAGAAGTGGAGGGGAGATAAAGACATTCTCAGGCAAAAGAAGAAGAAAAAAAGGGTTGAGAGAATATATCACCACCATAATTGTCCCATAGGAAATGAGAAAGGGAATTCTTCAAAATTAAAGAAAGAGACATCAGTGAGTAAGAAGAAAACATGGTACATAAGACATTCATATCTTCATTTTGAACACAACACTAAACAATCAAAATGATTATAACTACATTAATATGTTGAGTGATAAGAATATGCAAAGTTGTAAAGAGTGTAAAGGTAACAAAAGTGTAAAAGCTTTATTATGAGTAGTTTAATTCTTTTGTTTCTTTCCTTATCAACCTAACAGTTAAGTTCTTTTCACAGTACCAAAGTGGGCATAATTTCAAAACAGCTTGCAATAATTAAAAGATATTTTTTGTAAGTCTTATGGTAACAGCAAATTGAAAATCTATAATAAATACAAAAAAAAATAAGAAAGTAATCAAAATGCATTACCTGAGCAAATTATTTAACAAAGAAAGGCTATAAGAAAATGAGGGAGAAAGAAAAAAAGAACTACAATAAAATTAGAAAACAAGTTACAAAGTATCTGATGTAAGATCTGACCTATTAGTAACTCTCTTAAATAATAATGAATTAAATTCTCCAATTAAGCTGGGCATGGTGGTGCATGACTTTAATCCCAGCCACTCAAGAGGCTGAGGCAGGAGAATCATAAGTTTGAGGCCAGCCTCAGCAATTTAGGCCCTAAAGAATTTAGTGAGACCCTGTTTCAAAATAAAGAAAAAAGAAATGGCTGGGGTTGTAACTCAGTGGTAAAAGACTCCTGGGTTCAACACCCAGTACAGAAAAAAAAATTCTCCAATTAAGAGATGTAGAGTGACTGGAGTTTTTAAAATGGATATCCAATTATATGTTCCTTTACAAGAAACTCCCTTCACCTCTAGGTACATATAGATTGAAAGTGAAGGGATAGAATAAGGTATTTCACTGAAATGGAATAAAAAAGAAAGCAGGAGTACTCATATTTAAGTAGGTCAAAATGTACTTTATACCAAATCAGTAAAAAAAGTGACAAGGAGGGTCAAATCATCCAGAGGAAACAACACATTTAAATACATATGCATCCAATATCAGAGCACGCAAATACAGAAAGCAAAAATCAATTGACCTAAAGGGAAAGGTAGACTCCAATAGGATAATAGTTAAATACTTCAACACTGAACACATAAAACAGACAGAAAATCAATAGAACCAAAAAAAAAAAAAAAAAAAAAAAATCCCAGCAGAGTTTAATTGCAGGCTAAGCCAAACAAAACTAAGAGATATTTAAAGATTCCATCAAACATCTACTGAGTACATATTCTTTTCATTAGTCCCTGGAGTATACTGCAGGATAGATTATATGATAGGCCACAAAACAGGTTTCAACAAATTTATGAAAATTGAAGGATATCAACTATCTTTCATGACCACATTTCAATAAAACTAAAAGTCAATAATAAAAAAAACCTTAGAGCAGTAGACTGGGGCTCCGGGCGACTGCCTGAGGAGGAGCAGCGTGGCGAGCTGTTTGAACTCAGAACGACTGCTTCTGAACACCGGGGGGTGCCCAGAGGAAGAGGAGAAGTGCGGCGGGTCGCTTGGTCTAGGAGTGACTGCATCAGAGCCACAGGCGGTTGCCAGAGGAGGAGGCGAGTGGTGAGTTGTTTGCACTCAAAGCGAACGCTCCTGAACACCGGTGATCTGCCTGGAGGAGGAGCGCGGTGGGTCCCTTGGTCTCTGAGCCACCGCTCCTGAACACCCGGGGGGCTACCCCGAGGAGGAGGAGGAGGAACAGGGCGGGTCACTTGGACTCGGAGTGACTGCCCAGGGCTACAGGAGGTTGGCAGGAGGAGGAGACGCGAAGTGATTTGCTTGGACTCCTAGTGACTGCGTCTGAACACCGGGTGGCTGTCCAGAGGAAGAGGTGTGTGGCGGGTCTCTGGGACTCGGAGCTATTGCACGGGGCTCCAGGTGGCGGCTCAGAGGAGGGGCCGCATAGCCAGGCGATTAGGTGCAGAGCAGGGCCCAGGACCGGCTTCTTGCTGGAAGAGCCGCACAGAGACACGCCTAGGGGTGGAGCGAAGTTTCCAGGACTGCGGGCAGATTCTCTGAGGAGAGGCAGCCTAAGGAGACTCGCCTGCGAAGGGTGAGGCTCCCAGGCCCAGGAGGTAGGTCCGGGCCCCTGGGAACGTTGCAGAGGAAGACAGCCCAGTCCAGGCGGCAGTTGTAGATTGAGGGGAACCTTTAGGAGGGCAACTGACCAGCGAGATGTCCCCACCGAGTGAGTCTTCCCTGCCAGGTGAGGTTTTCCCACAAGGACGGTAAAACCAGAGACACAGGGAAAAACAGGCCTTGCCTCAGCCCGCAGCCTAGTTCCCCTTTGGATGACCATTGGTCAACAAGTGGAGGCACCTCTGCCCACTATCAGGGAATATACCCCACCTGAGGGTCACCAACCCTGGAGAAGCAGCTTCCTTGTGGAGCACCGCATTATCAACTTCCTCCAAGACTTCAGGCTACTGAAGGATAAGAGGGGATATACTAGCAATCTTCAGGGACATTATAAGTCAATAGAGGAAATCTGCAATATCTTAAGGACCCATTGATTCCTGAACAATATGAGAAAACAAGGGAAGAAAATGCCCCAAACAAATCTAGATGTTACATCAATAAAATCCAACGACAGCATGGCAGAAGAAATGACAGAAAGGTAGTTCAGAATGCACATAACTAAAATGATTAGGGAAGCAAACGAAGAGATGAAAGAGCAAATGCAGGCATTGAAGGAGGAGATGAAAGAGCAAATGCAGGCATTGAATGATCGCACCAATCGATAGTTAAAAGAGCAAATACGGGAAGCAAAAGAACATTTCAATAAAGAGTTAGAGATACTGAAAAAAAAAAAAAAAAAACAGAAATCCTTGAAATGAAGGAAACAATAAACCAAGTTAAGAACTCCATAGAAAGCATAACCAGTAGGATAGAACATCTGGAAGACAGAACCTCAGGCATTGAAGAAAAAATATTTAATCTTGAAAACAAAGTTGAACAAACAGAGAAGATGGTAAGAAATCAGAATCTCCAAGAACTATGGGATATCATGAAAAGGCCAAATTTGAGAATTATTGGGATTGAGGAAGGCTTAGAGAAACAAACCAAAGGAATGAACAATCTATTCAATGAAATAATATCAGAAAATTTCCCAAATCTGAAGAATGAAATGGAAAACCAAGTTCAAGAGGCTTATAGGACTCCAAATACACAAAATTACAACAGACCCACACCAAGGCACATTATAATGAAAATACTGAACATACAAAATAAAGACAGAATTTTAAAGGCTGTGAGAGAAAAGACTCAAATTACATTCAGGGGGAAACCAATACGGATATCAGCAGATTTTTCAATTCAGACCCTAAAAGCTAGAAGGGCCTGGAACAACATTTTTCAAGCTCTGAAAGAAAATGGATGCCAACCAAGAATCTTATACCCAGCAAAACTTACCTTCAAATTTGACGATGAAATAAAATCATTCCATGATAAACAAAAACTAAAAGAATTTACAAAAAGAAAGCCAGCATTACAGAACATTCTCAGCAAAATATTCCATGAGGAAGAGATAAAAAACAAAGAAGCAAATCAGCAAAGGGAGGAATTATCCTAAAGGAACTGTCAAATAAAGGAGGAACCAAGATGTGTCAAAAAATAAATAAATAAATAAATAAAATTTTAAAAATGAACCAAATGACCGGGAATACAAATCATATCTCAATAATAACCCTGAATGTTAACGGCCTGAATGCATCAATTAAAAGACATAGACTGGCAGATTGGATTAAAAAGAAAGATCCAACAATATGTTGCCTGCTAGAGACTCACCTCATAGAAAGAGATACCCATAGACTAAAGGTGAAAGGATGGGGAAAAACATACCATGCACATGGACTCAGCAAAAAAGCTGGAGTATCCATCCTCATTTCAGATAATGTGGACTTCAAGCCAATGTTAGTCAGAAGGGATAAGGAAGGACATTTCATACTGCTTAAGGGAACCATAAATCAGCAAGATATAACAATGATAAACATCTATGCCCCAAACAGTGGCTCATACATGTATGTCAAACAAATCCTTCTCAATTTTAGAAACCAAATAGACCATAACACAATAATACTAGGTGATTTTAACACACCTCTCTCACCACTGGACAGATCTTCCAAACAAAAATTGAACAAAGAAACCATAGATCTCAATAACACAATCAATAATTTAGACTTAACAGACATTTATAGAATATACCATCCAACCAAGAGCGAATACACTTTCTTCTCAGCAGCACAAGGATCCTTCTCTAAAATAGACCATATATTATGCCACAAAGCTAAGGTTAGCAAATACAAGAAGATAAGGACACTACCTTGTATTCTATCAGATCATAATGGATTGAAGTTAGAAATAAATGAAAGAGTAAAAAACAGAAATTACTCCAACACCTGGAGATTAAACAATATGCTATTATATGAGGAATGGATTACAGAAGATATTAGGAAGGAAATTAAAAAATTCTTAGAGGTCAATGAGAACAAAGAAACATCATATCAAAATCTCTGGGACACTATGAAAGCAGTACTTAGAGGAAAATTTATTTCATGGAGTGCATTTAATAAAAGAAGTAAAACTCAAAAAATAAATGACCTAACACTGCAGCTCAAAGCCCTAGAAAAAGAAGAACAGACCAACACCAAAAGTAGTAGAAGACAGGAAATAGTTAAACTCAGAGCTGAAATCAACGAAATTGAAACAAAAGAAACAATATAAAAAATTGACAAAATAAATAGTTGGTTCTTCGAAAAAATAAACAAAATTGATAAACCTTTAGCCATACTAACAAAGAGAAGACGAGAGAAAACCCAAATCACTAAAATTCGGAATGAACAAGGAAATATCACAACAGACACGACTGAAATACAAAACATAATTAGAAGCTATTTTGAAAATCTATACTCCAACAAAACAGAAAATTTCGAAGACATCAACAGGTTTCTAGAGACATATGAATTGCCTAAACTGAACGAGGAGGACATACACAATTTAAATAGACCAATTTCAAGTAATGAAATAGAAGAAGTCATCAAAAGCCTACCAACAAAGAAAAGTCCAGGACCAGATGGATTCTCAGTCGAGTTCTACAAAAGCTTTAAAGAGCTCATTCCAATACTTTTCAAAGTATTCCATGAAATAGAAGAGGAGGGAACCCTCCCAAACTCATTCTACGAAGCCAATATCACCCTGATACCTAAACCAGACAGAGACACATCGAGGAAAGAAAATTTCAGACCAATATCCTTAATGAACATCGACGCAAAAATTCTAAAGAAAATTTTAGCTAATCACATACAAAAACATATTAAAAAGATAGTGTACCATGATCAAGTGGGTTTCATCCCAGGGATGCAAGGTTGGTTCAACATCAGGAAATCAATAAATGTAATTCACCATATCAATAGACTTCAAGTCAAGAATCACATGATTATTTCGATAGATGCAGAAAAAGCATTTGATAAAATACAGCACCCCTTCATACTCAAAACACTAGAAAAAATAGGGATAGAGGGAAAATTCCTTGCCATTGTAAAGGCCATGTATGCTAAGCCCATGGCCAATATCATTCTAAATGGTGAAAAACTGAAAGCATTCCCCCTAAAAACTGGAACAAGGCAGGGATGCCCTCTTTCACCACTTCTTTTCAACATCGTCCTTGAGACTCTAGCCAGAGCAATTAGACAGAGCAAAGAAATTAAAGGGATACTAATAGGAAAAGAAGAACTCAAACTATCCCTACTTACTGATGATATGATTATATACTTAGAGCAACGAGGAAATTCCACCAGAAAACTTTTAGAACTCATAAGTGAATTCAGTAAAGTAGCAGGATATAAGATCAATGCACATAAATCTAAGGCATTTTTATACATAAGTGATGAGTCTTCAGAAAGAGAAATTAGGAAAACTACCCCATTCACAATAGCATTAAAAAAAAATAAAATACTTGGGAACCAATCTCACAAAAGAGGTGAAAGACCTCTACAATGAGATCTACAGAACACTAAAGAAAGAAATTAAAGAAAACCTTAGAAGATGGAAAGATCTCCCATGTTCTTGGATAGGCAGAATTAATTTTGTCAAAATGGCCATACTACCAAAAGTGCTATACAGATTCAATGCAATTCCAATTAAAATCCCAATGATGTACCTTACAGAAATAGAGCAAGCAATTATGAAATTCATCTGGAAGAATAAAAAACCCAGAATAGCTAAAGCAATCCTTGGCAGAAAAAGTGAAGCAGGCAGTATCGCAATACCAGATCTTCAACTCTACTACAAAGCAATAGTAACAAAAACGGCATGGTATTGGTACCAAAATAGAAAGGTGGATCAATGGTACAGAATAGAGGACACTGACACAAACCCAAATAAATACAATTTTCTCATACTAGACAAAGGGTCCAAAAATATGCAATGGAGAAAAGATAGCCTCTTCAACAAATGGTGCTGGGAGAATTGGAAATCCATATGCAACAGAATGAAACTAAACCCATATCTCTTACCATGCACGAAACTAAACTCAAAATGGATTAAGGACCTCGGAATCAGACCAGAGACCTTGCATCTTATAGAAGAAAAAGTAGGTCCAGAGCTTCAACATGTCGGCTTAGGACCAGACTTCCTCAACAGGACTCCCATAGCACAAGAAATAAAAGCAAGAATCAACAACTGGGATAGATTCAAACTAAAAAGCTTTCTCTCAGCAAAGGAAACTATTAGCAATGGGAAGAAAGAGCCTACAGAGTGGGAGAAAATCTTTGCCAATCATACTTCAGATAGAGCACTAATCTCCAGAATCTATAAAGAACTCAAAAAACTCTACACCAAGAATGCAAATAATCCAATCGACAAATGGGCTAAGGAAATGAATAGACACTTCACAGAAGATCTACATGCAATCAACAAACATATGGAAAAATGTTCAACATCGCTAGTAATAAGAGAAATGCAAATCAAAACCACCCTAAGATTCCATCTCACCCCAATTAGAATGGTGATTATCAAGACTACAAGCAACAACAGGTGTTGGCGAGGATGTGGGGAAAAAGGTACACTCATACATTGCTGGTGGGGCTGCAAACTAGTGCAGCCACTCTGGAAAGCAGTGTGGAGACTCCTTAGAAAACTTGGAATGGAACCACCATTTGACCTAGCTATCCCACTCCTTGGCCTATACCCAAAGGACTTAAAATCAGCATATTACAGAGATACAGCCACATCAATTTCATAGCTGCTCAGTTCACAATAGCCAGATTGTGGAATCAACCTAGATGTCCTTCAATTGATGAATGGATAAAGAAACTGTGGTATATATATACAATGGAATATTACTCAGCCATAAAGAATGATAAAATTATGGCCGTTGCGGCAAATGGATGAAATTGGAGAATATCATGCTAAGTGAGATAAGCCAATCTCAAAAAACCAAAGGAAGAATGATATCACTAATAAGTGGATGTTGACACATAATGGGGGGTGGGAGTGGTTAGTGTTAGGGTTAGAGTTAGGGTTAGGGAGGGGGGCAAGAATGGAGGAAGGAAGGACTGTATAGAGGGAAAAGAGGGGTGGGTGGGGTGGGGGGAAGGGGAAAAAATAACAGAATGAATCAAACAACATTACCCTATGTAAATTTATGATTACACAGATGGTATGCCTTTACGCCATGTACAAACAGAGAAACAACATGTATCCCATTTGTTTATAATAAAAAAAAACCTTAGAAACTGTAAAAATACACAGAAACTAAACAAATTTGATCAACCAATGGATCTAAAAAAGAAATCAAGAAGGAAAGGAAAATTTTTAAGTTTCATGAAATAAAGGAAAATGGAGATATAACATACCAATACTAATAGGATTATTATGGCTTGGATATGAAGTGTCCTCAAAGCTCCTGTGTTAATGCAGGAATATTCAGATGTGAAATGATTAGATTTTAAAAACTGTAACACCATTATTCCATCCTAGTTTAAATGGATCAACTTAGTGGTAACTGCAGGCAGGTGAATCATGGCTATAGGACCTGTGTCACTGAGGGCCTCTCTCTCTCTCTCTCTCTCTCTCTCTCTCTCTCTCTCCTGTCTCCTGTTTCTGTCCACTTCCCAGCTGCCATGAGGTAATAGTTCTCCTCTGCCATGGTGCACTGCCTCACCTTGGGCCCAGAGCCATGGAGTCAACTGACCATGGACTAAACCTCTGAAACCATGAACTTTAAATAAATTTTTCCTTGTCTAAGGTGCTCATTCTGTGTATTTTGGTCACAGTGATGTGAATCTGATTAGCACAGGGATACAGCAAAGGCAGTACTGAGGGGGAAGTTTACAGCAATCAGTGACTGCTCAGGTTCTCAAATCACTGCATTCAAAGGAACCAGAATAATAAGAGTAAATCAACTCAAAATTGATAGAAGTAAATAAGTCATAGAAATCACAGCAGAAATTGTGTCTTCAAAAAGACAAAACAGACAAATTCTTAGCTACACTAGAGGGGGGGAGAGAGAGAGAGAGAGAGAGAGAGAGAGAGAGAGAGAGAGGACTCATAAAATAAGAAAGAAAAAAGGGGATATTACAAGACACCACAAAATACAAAGACTCATTAGATACTGTTATGAACAACTACATGAAAAAATTCATAACCTAGAGGAACTGGACAAACTCCTGGGCCCATGCATCTTACTAAGACCAAATCACAAACAGGTATAAAACCTGAAAAAACTAACAACAACTAAAGAGATCGAATCACTAAAAAAATTTCTACTGTCAAAGAAAAGTTAAGGACCAGATTTCTTCACTGACGAGTCCTTTTAAGCATTAAGCATTAATATAAATTCTCCTTAAATTATTCCAGAAGAAGAAGGAGAAGGCAGGGAGAAAAGGAAGAAGGTAGGAATTCTTCAAATCCTATTCAATAAGGCCAGCATAACCCTGAGAGCAAAACCAAAGAACACCAAGAAAGATAAAAGAGAGTAAAGGGAAGAAGAAAAGAAATCATGGACCAATATCTGAGATGCATAAACCTAAAAATCCCCAACAAAATATTAGCAAATTGAATTCAATAGCACGTTAGATTGATAATTCCCTAATATCAAGAGGGATTTGTCTCAGGGATGAAAGGAAGGTTCAACATATGCAAATCAATAAAAAAAAATGCATGACATTGACAGATGAAGGACAAAACATATGTTCATCTCAATAGATAGAGAAAAGCATTTTATAAAACTCAATATTCCTTCTTGATAAAAATACTGAGTAAATCAGGTGTAATGGGAACATTTCTCAACATACTGCAGGCCATATATAAACTGCAAACAGCTAACATACAGAATGCAGAAAGGCTGAAATCTTTCTCTAAGACCTGGGAAAAGACAAACAAGCCCACTTTTATTCAACCGAGTGCTAGAAGGTCTATGAAGAACACCAAAGCAAGAAAAATAAATAAAAGGTATCCAGATTATGAAAGAGAAAAGAGATGTGTACAGTGGCACATTCCTGTAATCCCTGTGACTCTGGAGGCTGAGGCAGGAGGATACATACTTAAGGGCAGTATTAGAAACTCAGTGAAAAATTTATAAAAATAAAAAACAAAGGACTAAGGATACAGTTTAACTGTAAAGCACTCTTGAATTCAATCCCCAGTACCAAGTTGGAAAAGAATAGTCAAATTATGATTGTTTGTAGATGACAGAATCTAACATAGAGAAACCTCCCAAAAGACTCCACCAAATAACTGTTAGAACCAATGAACGAAGTCAGTAAATTTTCCAGACACAAAATCAATATTAAAAAATTGCTAGTGTGGTTCAATGTCAATAGCAAATAATTGCAGATAGAAATCAGGAAAACAATACCATTTATAATAGCTACAACAATATAAAACACTGAGGAATAAATTTAATCAAAGAGGTGAAAGATATCTCTACAGTGAAAATCATAAAATATTGACCAATGAAATTGAACATGACCCCCAAAAATGAAAAGATAATCTCATGTTGATGGATTGGAACTATCAATATTATCAAAATATCCATATACCCTAATGATATACAGATTCGATGCATTCTCTATTAAATTACTAATGACATTCTTCACATAACTAGAAAAACTAACCCTAAAATTTACATGAACCACAAAAATCCATGAAAAGTCAAAGCATCTTGAGAAAAAAGAATCAGTAGACATTATACCACCCAACTTTAAAATGTACTGCAAAGCTATAATAACCAACACAGCAAGGTACTACTATAAATATAAACCTACTGATCAATGGAACAGAATAGAGTGGCTAGTTGCTACAAATGTACATTGCAGAAAAGACAGGATTTTTAATAAGTTTTGCTGGGAAAATTGGATGTCTACATACGGAAGAATGAAGCCTATGAGAGACCCCTATTTCTAATTAGTCACAAAAATCAGTGCATAATTAAACTTAAACATAAGACCTGAGATTATGAAACTACTAGAAAAAAACATAAGCAAGTGCTTTAGGACATTGTAATGGGCAAGGAGTTTGGGAACGAGACCTAAAAAGCACAGGAAACAAAAGCAAAAACAGAAAAAAAAGTTTCAAAGTTGATCAACTTTGAAGACATTTGCATGGCCAAGGAAACAGAGTGCAAAGACAACCGACTGAATGGGAGAAAATATTTGCAAATTATGCATCTGACAAAGAGTTAATATCCAGAGCATATAAGGAAATCTAAAACTCAATAGCAAAGCAACCCAAACAAAACATGAATAATTGACATAAATAGGCTTGTCTCAAAAGAAGATCTACTACTAAAGGAAAATAGGTCTATGAAAAAATGCTTAACATCACTAATTATCAAGGAAATTTAAATCAAAACCATAATCAGATGTCACCTCACTTCAATAAGAATGGCTATTATCAAAAGGATAACAAGTGCTGTTAAGAATGGGTAAAAAAGAGAGTGCTTACATACTGTTGGTGAGAAATTTAATTAGTGAAAACATTATGGGAAACACTCCAGAGTTTCCTTAAAAAATTAAAACTAGAATTACCATATGATCCAGCAATCCCACTACAGTGTATATATCCAAGTAAATAAAATCAGTATGTCAAAGTAATACTGTTTGCATTCCATGTTTGTAGTATCACTATTCACAAAAGTCAAGAAATAGAAACAATCTAAGAGTTCATCAACTGCTGAATAGCTAAAGGAAATTTGGTACATATATAAAATATATCACTTAAAAATAAATTTAATTCAAAGAAAACAATAAAATAGAGTAACATGCAAAAGACATGAAAAGGAAGTTTACAAAGGAAATATTGAACTGTCACTTAAACATAAAAAACTGTTCAACTTCATTCAGTGGAAGAAATTGAATGGCAGGTATGGGTTTCATCACTTCCTAAGCAGAACAGTGTAGATAACAATCTAAACAGATACCTTTATGCATCTGTCAATAATCCATAACAGATCTCCCAGTAAATAAGATAAAGGTGGAATGTTAACAGAAACCCTCTCTTTAAAAATAAATTGTACCAGACATCTTTGTGATCACTTATTGCAAATAAACATAGAATTCACAAATTTATTGGGCATAGATGGTGATGGGAGTTAATCATGTAGGCATTTTATGTCTGTAATAATAAAACTGCATTTGTATACATCATTCAGAAGGTGTGCAAATACAACTTCAAATCGTACTTTGCTACAGAATAAGACAATTAGGATGCAGCATCTCAAAATTTCTTCCTCTCTAAAACCATATTGGGTCTAGCTTTTGCTTATATACTTGAAATCTTTGTCAAGATTGGAGTGGGAAAATTTATGATTTGTGTGACTATTCTTTGACAGTTATATACATTGTGTTAACATATTTGTTATGAGAGAAGTGCAAATGAATACTGGAATACCAATCTCTACTCAGAAATTAGCAAAAAGCTGGACAGCTTAAAACCTTCAATAGCAGCAGCATTGCAAAATATTACAAAATTTACAGGAGAATTTGGTCAATAATAACAACCTATAAATTTCTTTGATTTTTTTATATTTCAATAATTAAAGATACATAAAATGTTGCAAAGAAATGTGCAGAGATATTCTCTGCATCCTTTTACCTAAACTCTCCCAATGTCAACATTTTACGTTATCGAATCCAGGCTGTTGACACTGTGTCACTAACAAAATTGTGATACTTAACTATACATCACTACAAGACTCTCTCATTCTAGCTCTTTATTTCTACATCTATCCTATTCCTTCTCATATTCTACCCCAGCAATGATTAATCTGTTTTTCAAGGTGATATTTAGACTATTTCATAAATATTATACAAATGGAATAATGAAGTAAGTTTCCTTATGAGACTGATTTTTTTCCACTCAGGATAATTTCCTTGATGTTCATTCAAGTTGCTGCATGGATCAACACTCCATTCATTTTTATAGCTTGATAATATTCTATATCATAGATGCACCTTGTTCATTCATTCACTAAAGTAAATATAGGTTATGGGCTATTACAAATAAAGGTACTGTGAATATCTGTGCATAACTTCCTGTCAGGAGATAAGTTATCATTTCCATGAGTGTAATTGACAGGTGATTTTGGTAAGTGCATTTTTCATTTTAAAAGTGTCTGCCAAACTATTTTCCAGGGTGGTTGCACCATTTTACACTCCCTCTGGCAAAGAAGCAATACAGTTTCTCCACATCCTCACTAGCATCTGTGATAGGCATGCAGTAATAGCTTTATTGTGGTTTTAATTCTTATTTATTCAATGGTTAATGCTTTTAAACATCTCTATGGATTTATTTGTCATCTTTATGTTTTCTTTAATAAACTGTAGTGCCATTTTAACACTTACTTTCTTTTTTGTTTTCAAATATTTATCATTTCATTTCTATTTTTTACAGACTGCATTTTGATTCATTGCAAAATGGGGTACATCTTTTCATTTCTATGGTTGTGCACAATGTAGATTCATACCATTGATGTAATCATACATGTACATAGGGTAATGATGTCTGTCTCATTCCACCATCTTTCATAACCCTCTCCTCATTTCCCTCTATGTAATCTAAAGTTTCTCCATTCTTCTTTCACCCCCCATCCACCCTCCTCCCATTATATATCATCATCCATTTATCAGAGAAAACATTTGGTCTTTGGTTTTTTAGAATTGACTTATTTCACTTAGCATGATATTCTCCAATTCCATCCATTTATCTGCAAATGATATAATATTATTCTTCATGGCTTAATAATATTTCATTGTGTATACATACCACAGTTTCTTTATCCATTCATCTGTTGAAGGGCAACTGTGTTGGTTCCACAATCAACTCTTGTGAATTGAGCTGCTATAAACATTTTCTAAATGGATTATTTATTGTTGAGTTTTAAGAATTCTTTTTGTGTTCTGAATACAGATTGTTTTTTTGGATACTTTAGTCAGCTTTTCTTCACTATGAAAAAATACCTAACAAGAAAAACATAGAGGAGGAAAAGTTTATTTGGGGTTCATGGTTTCAGAGGTTTAGTCAATGGTTGACCAAATCCATTGCTCTAGTCTGAGGTAGGGCAGAACATCCTGACCAAAAGGCATAGCAAAGAAAAGTTACTCAGTTTATGGCATCTAGAAAGCAGAAAGATAGAGAAACCAGAAGGAAAAGATTTGATTCCCTAAGGCGTGCCTGCTCTGATCCACCTTCTCTAGCCAGGATCCACCTGCCTATAGTTACTATCCAGTACAGAAGTCTTTACATTTTTAATAAAGTAGATTAATCCACTGACTAGGTTAAAGTTCTCATAATCCAATAACTTCACATCTGAACATCCCTACATTAAAATAGGAGCTTTTGGGGAACACATCATATCTAAAATATAACACCGAGTACATAGTTTGCAAACATTTTCTCTTGGTCTATAGCTTATCTTTCCACTTCTGTATCAAGACTGCCTGCCATTTCTGAACCCCAGCCCACCCACCTGTGCCACACACAGACTTGGCACCCACACCACTGTGGTGCCCACAATGCGGCTCCCAACATGTTTATAAACTTATACAGTCATCTTGGATTATCCCCAAAGGAGAAGCTACCATCTTTAGGTGGGACAATTCCATCCTGAGATGCCTTTTGGAGACTGGGAGTTCTTTGTTGGGTATCTATCTTCCTTGCATCAGAATACTGAATGACTGGGAGGTTTGAATAGTAAATGACTGTTATACCATAGAGTTTTTTAAATTTTAAATTTTAAATTTTTATCTTCATTTTTTCTCACTCTATTTTCTTTTTATTTACTGTTTTCTCAGAGTCTCTCTCTCCCTTTTCTCATGCTAATAACCAACCTCTTTTGATTCCGCTCTCACTCTTCCCATGATCTAGTACCTCTATGTTCTCACTTCTTATCCCATTAACGGTTACATCCTACACCCCTCCCCATCCTCATTCCCCATCATTAGAAATTGTAGATCTCATTGCAAGCCTATTGGCTATACTGTAGATAATAATCGAACACATCCTATCTGTTTATTAGAATACTTTGAACATCTTTATAGAGGATATCTGGTTTAGGGCTGCATATTTTTAGTATTGCGTAATGCTAATATTGATCTCTCCCTCAAAGGAGAGGTATTGGAAACCTGTGGGGTCACAATAAACCTACAGAGGGGAAAGTGCAATACCTAACATTCTCACTGCTAGAGGGGAAGATACAGTAACAACATGAAAAAACAGGGGAAGAAAGTGTTGCTAACAAAACAAGATTGACATTTTAATAGAGTCCAAAGACAGCATGGCAGTACAATGTCAGAAAAGGAGTTTAGAATGTACATAATTAAAATAATCAGTGAAGCAAAGGATAAGATAAGAGAGCAAATGCAGGCAATGTATGATCATTCCAATAAACAGTTAAAAGAGCAAATGCAGGAAGTCAAAGAGCATTTCAATAAAGAGATAGAGATTCTGGAAAAAAAAACACAAATATTTGAAATGAAGGAAACAATAAACCAAATTAAAAACTCACTAGAAGTCATCACCAACAGAATAGATCACTTGGAAGACAGAATCTAAGAAAATGAAGAAAAAATATTTAATCTTGAAAATAAAGTTGATCAAACTGAGAAGATGGTAAGAAATCATGAATAGAACCTCCAAGAATTATGGGATGTCATGAAAAAAAAAACAAATTTAAGAATTATTTGGGTTAAGGAAGGCACAGAGCTACAAACCAAAGAATTGGACAACATGTTCAATGAAATAATAATATCAGAAAATTTCCCAAACCTGAAGATTGAAACAGAAAATCAAATACAAAAGACTTATAGTACACAAAATGCACAAAATTACAACAGATCCACACCAAGGCACATTATAATGAAAATGCCTAACATTCAAAATAAAGATAGGATTTTAAAGGTTGCGAGAGAAAAGCATCAGATTATATATAAGAGGAAACCAAAATGGGATATCAGCAAATTTCATAGCCCAGACCCCAAAAGCTAGAAGGGCCTGGAACAATACATTTCAAGTTCTGAAAGAACATAGTTGCCTACAAAGAATCTTACATCCAGCAAAACTAACCTTCAGATTTGAAGATGAAAAAATCCTTCCATGATAAACAAAGGTTAAAAGAATTTACAAATAGAACATTCTCAGCAAAATATTTCATGAGAAAGAAATGAAGAACAACAATCTAAGTTAGCAAAGGGAGGAACTACCCTAAAAGGATAGCCAAATAAAGGAGAAACCAAATCAAGTTGAAAACCAAAAATAAGCCAAAATGACCAGAAATACAAGTCATATCTCAATAATAACTCTGAATGTTAATGGCCTAAACTTATCAATCAAAAGATGTAGATTGGTGGATTAGATTAAAAAGAAAGACCCAACAATATGCTGCCTGCAAGAGACTCATCTCATAGAAAAAAGATAGTCACAGATTAAGGGTGAAAGGATGTGGAAAAACATACCATGCACATGAACTCAGTAAAACAGTGAGGGTCTCCATCCTCATATCAGATAAAGTGGACTTAAAGCCTAAGTTAGTCAGAAGAAATAAAGAAGGACATTTCACACTACTGAAGGGAAGCATAAAACAGCAAGACATAACAACTGTAAATATTTATAATGATGCATCCATGCACATCAAAGAAATCCTTCACAATTCGAGGGAACAAATAGCCCACAATACAATAATACTGGGTGACTTTAACACACCACTCTCACCACTGGATAGATCCTCCAAACAAAAACTGAACAAAGAAACTATAGAATTAAATGATGTAATCAATGATTTAGACTTAATGGACATGTATAGAGTGCTTCATCCATCATCGAGCAAATACAATTTCTTCTCAGCAGCTCATGGATCCTTGTCTAAAATACACCATATGCTATGCCACAAAGCAACCATTAGTAAATACAAAGAAATAGAGATACTACTTGTATTCTATCAGATCATAATGGAATGCAATTAGAAATCAATGAAAAAATTAAAAAACCAGAAACTACTCCGATACCTGGAGTCTAAATAATATGCTATTGAATGATGCAATGATAACAGAAGTCATCAGGGAGGAGATAAAAAAAGTTCTTAGAGGTAAATGAGAACAATGACACAGCATATAAAAATCTCTGGGACACTATGAAAGCAGTACTAAAAGGAAAGTTCACTGCATTGAACTCATACATTAAAAAAATAAAAAGTCAACAACTAAATGACCTAACATTACACCTCAAAGCCCTAGAAAAAGAAGAACAGATCAACACCAAAAGTAATAGAAGACAAGAAATAGTTATAGTTGGAGCTGAAATCAATGAAATTGAAGCAAGAGAAACAATTCAAAAAACAGACAAAACAAAAAGTTTGTTCTTTGAAAAAGTAAACAAAATTGATAAACCCTTAGCCACGCTAATAAGAGAAGGAGAAAGAAAACACAAATTACTAGGATTTGTGATGAAAAAGATCACAACAGATGCCATCGAAATACATAACATATTTAGAAGCTACTTTGAAAATCTATAGTCCAGGAAAATAGAAAATATCAAAGACATTAACAAATTTTTAGAAACATATGATCCTCCCAAACTGAATCAGGAAGACATACGGAATTTAAACAGAACAATTTCAAGAACTGACATAGAAGAAATCATCTAAAGCATACCAAACAAGAAAAACCCAGGACCAGATGGATTCTCAGTCGAGTTCTACAAGACCTTCAAAGAAGAACTAACACTAATACTCCTCAAAGTATTCCATGAAATAGAAAAGGAGGGAACCATTCCAAACTCATTCCACAAAGTTAGTATCACTCTGATACCAAAACCAGATGCTTCAAGGAAAGAGAACTTTAGACCAACATCCCTGATGAACATAGATGCAAAAATCCTTAACAAAATTCTGGCAAATTGCATACAAAAACCTATTAAAAAGATAGTGCACCATGATCAAGGGGGGTTTATCCCAGGGACGCAAGGTTGGTTCAACATCTGGAAATCAATAAATGTAATTCATCACATCAATAGACTTAAGGTTAAGAATCATATGATTATTTTAATAGATGCTTGATAAAATACAGTACCCCTTCATGCTCAAAACACTAGAAAAAATAGGTATAGTAGGAGCACACCTCAACATTTTAAAGCTTATCTATGCTAAGCCCATGACCAAAATCATCCTAAATGAAGAAAAACTGAAAGCATTCCCTCTAAAATCTGGAACAAGACAAAGATGCCCTCTTTCACCACTTTTATTCAACATCGTCCTTGAAACACTTGCCAGAGCAATTAGACAGACCAAAGAAATTAAAGGGAAATGAATAGGAAAAGAAGAACTCAAGCTACCACTATTTGCTGACAACATGATTCTACATTTAGAGGATCCAAAAATCTCCACCAGAAAACTTCTAGAACTAATAAATGAATTTAGCAAAGTAGCAGGGTACAAAATCAATACACGTAAATCTAATGCATTTCTATTCATAAGTGATGAATTGTCTAAAAGAGAAATTAGAAAAAACTACTCCATTCACAATAGCCTCAAAAAAAAATACTTCAGAATTAATCTAACAAGAGGTGAAAGTCCTCTACAATGAAAACTACAGAATACTAAAGAAAAAAATTAAAGAAAACCTTAGAGGATGGAAAGAGCTCCTGTGTTTTTGAATAGACAGAATTAATATTATCAAAATGGCCATACTTCCTAAGGTGCTATATAGATTTAATGCAATTCCAATTAAAATCCCAATGACATTTCTCATAGAAATAGAGAAAGCAATCATGAAATTCATCTAGAAGAACAAAAGACCCAGAATAGCCAAAGCAATCCTGGGCAGGAAGAGTGATGCAGAAGGTATCACAATATCAGACCTTAAACTACTATAGAGCAATAGTAACAAAACAGCATGGTATTGGCACCAAAATAGACAGGTAGACCAATGGTACAGAATAGAAGATATAGAGATAAACTAACAAAAATAAATTTACCTCATACTGGACAAAGGAGCTAAAAACATACAATGGCAAAAAGATAGCCTGTTCAACAAATGGTGCTGGGAAAATTGGAAATCCATATGCAGTAAAATGAAACTAAAACTCTATCTCTCACCCTGCACAAAACTCAACTCAAAATGGATCAAGGACTTAGGAATTAGACCAGAGACCCTGTATTAAATAGAAAAAAAGTAGGCCCAAATCTTCATCATTTTGGTTTAGGACTAGACTTCCTTAACAAGACTCCTAAAGCTCAAGAAATGAAAGCAAGGATCAATAAATGGGATGAATTCAAACTAAAATGCTTTTCCTCAGCAAAGGATACAATCAATAATGTGAAAAGAGAGCCTGCAGAGTGGGAGAGAATCTTTTCCACATGCACTTCAGATAGAGCACTAATCTCCAAAATTTATAAAGAACTTACTAAATGTTACATCAAAAATACAAAAAACCCAATCAATAAATGAACTAAGGAACAGGACAGACACTTTACAGAAGACAATATATAGGCAATTAACATTATGAAAAAGTGTTCAACATCTCTAGTAATTAGAGAAATTCAAATTAAAATCACCCTGAGATTTCATCTTACTCCAATTAGAATGATTATTATCAAGAACACAGCAATAATAGATGTTGGCATAGATGTGGGGAAAAAGGCATGCTTGTACATTGCTGGTGGAGTTGTAAATTGGCGCAGCCACTCTGGAAAGCAGTATGGAAATTCCTCAGAAGACTTGGAGTGGACCCACCCAGTTATCCCACTTCTCTGGTTTATAACCAAAAGACTTAAAATTAGCATACTACAGTAACTCAGCCACATCAATGTTTTTAGCTGCTCAATTCACAATAGCTAGATTGTGGAACCAACCTAGAAGCCCTTCAATAGATGAAGGGATAAAGAAACTGTGGTATATATACACAAGGGAATATTATTCAACTATAAAGAAGAATAAAATTATGGCATTTGCAGGTAAATGGATGGAATTGGAGGATATCATGTTAAGTGAAATAAGCCAGTCCCAAAAAACCAAAGGCCAAATGTTTTCTCTGATAAGTGGATAATGATATATAATGGAGGAGGGGAGTGGGAGTGAGAGAAGAATGGAGGAACTTTAATTATGTAGAGGGAAATGAGAGCAGGGAGGGGGTGGGAGTATGAAAGATGGTGGAATGAGACAGACATCATTACCTTATGTACATGTATGATTACATAAATGGTGTGAATCTACATTGTGTACAACCATAGAAACAAAAAGTTGTACCCCATTTGTGTACAATGAATCAAAATGCAGTCTATGCAAATAAAAAATAAAAAATAATTTAAAACTTTTGAAAAAAGATTTTTCAAAGATCAAATTTTGAATATTTTGCTGAGATCCAGTTATCTATTTTCCTGTTATACATGATGTCTTTGAAGTCAAGTCTAAAACCTCTTTGCCTTATTCTAGGCTCCAAAACAACTCCATTTTTTTTCTAGAGGTATCGTGGTTTTATGATTCACATTTATGTCCCTGATCTTCTTTGAAGTAAGTTTTTTGTAAGGTACATTACTAAGGTTTATTTGCTTGCTTATGGAGCCTAATCGTATCAACACAATTTACTTAAAAAGTCATCCCTTCTCTATTAGATTGCTTCTGCAACTTCTTTCAAAAATTTACTGAGCATATTTGTGTAGATTTATTTCAAGATTTTTTATTCTCTTTTATTTATCTATGTGTCTGTTCCTCTAGTAGCACCACACTGTTTTGGTTAATATGGCTATGTAGTAAGCCAGGAAGAATAATTCCTTCCAATTTATTCTTCCAGCCCCAAATAATTTTTAGCTCTTATAAAAGTATTTTCCCTTTCCTATAAATTTTACAAGATGATTTACATCTAGAAAAAACTTGCTTAGATGTCAGTAGAAATTATGATTAACTTTTAGTTAAATGAAGAAAACTTTGATATCATTAAGATTATTAAATCACAAGATGGCATATTGCTATAAGTATATGTTTTGTTTGATTCTTCTATCATTTTGTGCTTTTCATATTTCAGATCCTTTACATATTTTCTTAGATTTAAACCTAATTATTTAAGTTTTTAAAAATTAATTTTTAGCACATTATAATTATACATAATAGTGGGATTCATTGTGACATGTTCATACATGCACATAATTATGTGCCAATTTTTTCCTCAGTATCTCCCTTTTCCTTCCCTCCTCCCTCTCCCTGGTCCTCTTCCTCTATTCCGTTGTTCTCCCTTCTATTTTGTTTCTGTCAGTGACTAAAAGACCTGACAAGAACAACTTAGAGGAGAAAAAGTTTATTTGGGCTCACAATTTCCAAGGTTTAGTTCATGGGCAGCCCACTCCATGGCTCCCATCCCATAGTGAGGCAGAACATGGTGGAAGAGCATTGCAGAGGAAAGCAGCTCAAGACACAACAACCAAGAAGAAAAGAACACTCCACCCACCAGGGACAAAATATAAACCTCAAAGACATGCCCCCAGTGACCTACTTCCTCCAGTCACACACTTGTGCCTCCAATAGTCACCCAGTTAATCCACATCAGTAAATTAATTCTCTGATTATATTATAAATTTCATAATCCAATCATTTCACCTCTGGATAGTCTTTCTTTGTCTCATATATGATCTTTTGAGGGACACCTCACTTCTAAACCATGAGACCCCCTCTCTTCATTTTTTTTCTTTCTAGCTTCCACATGTGAAAGAAAGCATATGATTCTTTGGTTTCTGAGTTGGGTTTATTTCACTTAACATAATACTCACCAGTTTAATCCATTTTCCTTCAGATGACATAACTTTCTTCTTCTTTATAATAATACTCCATTGTGTATATATACTACATTTATTAATCCATTCATCTACTGGTGGACATCTTGACTGGTTCTATAACTTTACTGTCGTGAATTTCACTGTTATAAACATACATATGTTACTCTTATTTGTATTTTTGATGATGCCATTCAAACTGAAGTGAGATCAAATCTAATAGTTCTAGTTGCATTTTCCTGATTGCAAAACTCTTGAAAATATTTTCATGCATCTGTTCACCATCTGATTTCTTCTTTGACAAGTGGTTGATTAGTTAATTTGCCCATTTATTGATTGGATTATTATTTGGATTGTTCTTTTTATATTCTGATTCCTAATCCTCTGTCAGAAGGGTAGCTGGCAAAAATTTTCTCCCATTCTGTAGGCTCTTGCCCCACTGTTAATTGTTTCCTTTGCTGTACAGAACGTTTCTCATTTGATGTCAAAACTCTTTGGTATTATTTCCCAAGCTTTGGGAATCTTGTTACAAAGTTGTTGCCTGCATGTAAGTGTTGCCTGTGTTGACCCTGTTTTCTTCTAGCGGTTTCAGTATTTCTGGTCCAATTTCCTTGTCTTTGATCCACTTTGAGTGGACTTCTGTACAGGGTGAGAGATAAAGATAGCTTCATTCTAATGCAAATGAATATTCAGTTTCTCCAACACCATTATGTATGTAATAAGACTGTCTTTCTGTAGTGTGTGCTTTTTGGTTCCTCTGTCAAAGACTTAATAATTGAATCTTTGTGGGTTTGTCTCTGTGTCTTCTATCCTATTTCATTGTTCTATGTGCTGTTTTTGTGCCAGTATCATGCTGTTTTTTGGAAATATACCTATGTAGAAGAATTTAAAATTGGGCATATATGATGCCTCCAGCATTGCTCTTTTTTTATTTTTTTTTCTTGGAATAGTTTTGGTTATTCTAGGTCTTATTTTTATATATAAATTTTAGGACTGATTTTCATAGTTTTGTGAATAATGCCATTGGTATTTTGATAAGAATTGTACTAAATCTGTAAAGAGCTTAACTATAATTTTAACTATATTATTTCTGACTGTCCAAGAACATGAGAGGTCATTCCATCTTCTACATCTTCTAGTGTCTTCTTCAATTTCTTTTTTTTTTTTTCAGTGTTCTGTAATTTTCACTGTAGAGTTCTTTCACCCCCTTGATTATATTTATTCCTTGTTTTGTGTTTGTTTGTTTATTTGTTTTGTTTTTTGAGGGGCAGGCATGCTAGGGATATTGTGAATTGATTTGTTTCCCAAATTCCTTTTAGAGAATTCATTATTAGTGGGTAGAAAAGTTATTCATAGTTGTATGTTGCTATGTTGATATTTGTATGTTGCTACTTTGCTAAATTTATTAGCTCTAGAAGGTCTTCTAGTGGAGATTTTGGATCTAAGTATAGAATGATATCATCCCCCAAAAAGTAAAAATTTGCCTTCTTTCATAACTATTTGTAACCCTTTTATTTCTTCCTGCTGCCTAATTTCTATTGCTAGAATTTCAAGTACTTAAGTGAATAGGAGAAGGAGTTTCATGTATTTGTCTTATTCTTGATTTTAGAGGAAATGCTTCTTGTTTTCAGCATTTGCTACAAAATTGTCTTTATATTCTTTATGATATTGATCTTAGTTCCTTCTATGCCTGGATTGTTCAATGTTTTTATCATGAATTGGTACTAAATTTTGTCAAACTCTTTCTGCATTTATTAGAATGATTATGTGATTTTTTTCCCTTTAATTCTACTTATGTGGGCAAATCACATCTTCTGTTTTGTGTTTATTGAATCAAACTTGCATCCCTGGAATTAAACTATCTTGATCATGATCTACAATCTTTCTTATAGGTTTATGAATGTGATTTACTAATATTTTATAAAAGAATTTTTCATCTATGTTCATCAAGGATATTTGTCTGGCAGTCTCCTTTCCTTAATGTGTCCTTATCTGGTTTAGGTATCAGGGTGATACTGCCCTCATAGAATGAATTTGACAGTGTCCCCTCATTTCTATTTCATGTAATAATCTGAGTAATCTGAGGAGATGTAAGCTTAGTTCTTTAAAAGACCTGGTAGAATTCAGCAGAAAATTCATCTTTTCCTTGACTGAAATCATTTAGAGAGGGAACTAAGACAAAAGATCTTAATAGAACCATTGCTAGAGTTGTGTTTACAAGATGGAAATGGTAGTAGGTAGTATTGAGAACAAGAGTACTAGGTTGACAGGAGTTAGGGTTACTGGAGTGTGATAAAGAATAGTGGGTGGTAAATATGAGAAGATCAATTAGGTTCAATTTAATATGTATCTTCAAAGCAACACTAAGGAATTTTAATCAGGCCCTATAGCAATAGAGACTCAATGGTTCACAATATTTAAATATTTGATCCTTGCTTCCATAGCAGAATTTTTTAAAGCCTTATGAATGTGCAAAAATATACACTAAACTGTACATTTCAACTTAATCATCTGGGGCTAAACAGTGTATAAATAGTAGGAAAGAATTTATTTAAGGAAAATGAAATCTAGATCTTTATAACATACATGGATATTGACTCCTAACTTTGACTTAGTGAAGAGTAGAAGAATTATGAAGTGAAAAATAAGAACTCAAGAGATTTAAGAAAATGAATGCCTAGGAGACATGATAAAGAAAGGGTAAGCAAATGAATGAGAGATGAGAAGCAAGATGCTCTGAGGTGGAAGGAAAACAATGAGAAGGGAACAATTTTTTCTGGAGAATAAACATTTGGGATAGTCTCACAAATATATATATATTTATATATATTACATATATTTATATATAAATTATATATATTATATATGTAATATATATAATATTACATATTATATATATTATATTACATATTATATATATTATATTACATATATATAATATTACATATATATAATAGTTAAGTTTTTGTGTATAAAGGTTAGAAATGGGCCTAACAAATCCAATTCTGTGTCCTCTCTTCTAGGTAGACTAGCTGATCCCACCCATAGGGCTGACTGTGGCCATGGCTCTGGGGATCCTCTGTGCATCTCTGTGGAGAGTTGGTAGGCTAGTGAGTTTAATATAACAAACCTGAAATTGATTTCTTTTTATAAAGGATCAATTCAACCCAGAATCTCAATTACAGAAACAAAAACCCAAAACAGAATTTCTACTTTTCAAAAGACAATTGCTTGACTTAAGTCTTACGTTTTAAAATGAATCTTTAGATAGATAATTTTTAAATTTGCTATTCAGTGTGTTCAACTATGAAAATGCCAATTGGAAGAGACTAGTAACTTTAAAACTTGCTCTAAATACATAGGACAGCAATAGAGATACATGTCATGTAATAAAATTTTGTTAACGAGAACAAATCTAGAATATTAGCATATTCAAAACATATATCACATTCTCAAATTTAGAATAAAAACTTCTGGAGAAAAGCAAAGTATTATAAAGTATTATAAATTATAAAGTTACTGTTTTTTTCACCTTTTTACCTTGTGCTTTGGAATTTAACTAGCTGTTTTTTAATGTCACCAATTAGCATTATTTGCAACTTAAAATAATATATCTACAACATAAATGCATTTTTATGAAAACAGATTTTTGGTAGCATATTAATGTTGCATGTGATCTTTAGAAAAATTCTGATAAAATTTCCAAAGTGCCCAAAATTCCTGCTAAAATATTACCACATTTTTCAAAATCTGTGGTATTTACCATTACAATAGTCAGCGTTTTCATTGATGTAACCAAAAGGTCTGACAAGAATAATTAAAGGAAGAAAAGTTTATTTGGGGTCTTGTGGTTCAGAGGTCTCAGCCCATAAATGGCCGACTCCATTCCTTGGGGCCTGAGTGAGGCAGAACATCACGGTGGAAGAGTGTTGTGGAGGAAAATGACTCATGACATGGCACCAGAGAGAGCACTCCACTCACCAGGGACAAAATATAAACCCCAAAATCACAGCCCTAGTGACCACCTCCTCTAATCACACCCTGTCTGCCTACAGTTACCAGCCAGTTAATCCCTATCAGTGGATTAATGCATTGATTAGGTGAAAGTTCTCATAACCCAATCATTTCACCTCTAAACTTTCTTACATTGTCTCACACATAAGCTTTTGGGGAACACTTCATATCTAAACCATAACAACTGTTATGATAGATTTTTCTTTACCTCAAAAACAGATTATTGCCGGGCACTGTGGAACACGCCTGTAATCCCAGCTGCTGGGGAGGCTGAGGTAGGAGGATAGCAAATTCAAAGCCAGCCTCAGCTAAAGTGAGGTGCTAAGCAACTCAGTGAGACCCTGTCTCTAAATAAAATACAAAATAGGGCTGTTGCTCAATGGTCGAATGCCCCTGAGTTCAATCCCTGGTACCCTCCCACCCCAGTCAACAACAACAACAAAAAAAATAGATTATTTTCAATATCAACAATACTAATAATACATTTTTTATTTTATAAAACTTAATTGTTATTTCTCTACAATGACATTCTTGCTGAGGTTGATTCTGGCATAACTGAGATATCATAAGATAATGCCATCTTCTACCACCATTCAAGAATCACATTTTTGTTATCATATTTCCAGCTTTCATTCATATTTTCCTGAAACTACAGAAATGCTGAATAAATCTTGCTAGGTTTTTTTACGCATTCTAGTTAATAATCATCAGATTTGACTAATTCCTTATATACTATGCAGATTGCACAATATATTCCTAAGAAGTGATTGCCAATATGAAATGTTTAATGTTAATAGTATTGCTATGAATAGATTGCCTCATGACATCACATCTCATCAGCATCCTTATTCCCAACACATTATTGAGGTAACCCTAATGCACTCTTCTAACACCAATAAATTATACACAGAGAACAGCAAAGGTATGACTTAAGAGTACATAAGTGCTCTGGTACTTCATAATTTTAGGTCAGTGAGTAATTGCCTGTATAATGAAATTATAGAAAAGGTGTTGAATTTGGCAATCTTTTATTTCAAATGTCTTAGTAACAAATCACATATGTATTGCCTGAAATGATCATTTGACAAACAGCATCAAATAATGATGTCCAAAGTAATGTGTCATGGATGAAAAAATGCCTGGTCAAAGATTAATTTCCCCTTTAGAGAACTTGTTCATTATATTGTGTTTGATTAGATCAAATGTTCCCACTCTCCCCATTTCTGACTTGTAAAACTTATGGAAAGTTAATTGCATGGCAAAAGAAAAACAGAGTACTGAAAGTCTGGTTCTGAATAATTCAAAAATTTGAAAAGTTCAAAAACAACCAAATAATTTTGCAGTCTATTCCTTTTCAATAGATTCAGAATTACTAGTAATAAATATGACCAATTTTAAGTTCTTCAAGAAGCTATTAGGCATTAAACTTTTTATACCTTATTTCTTAGAAACATAATTCTTCTTTCATTTAATTTGTTTTATTTGTATATAGTTATTTTTTAGGAATAAAGATTGTTACAACTGCCTAAATATTAATCTTCTTTCTTCTTGGATAACATGTAGATTTTGGCAGATTTGAAGACCTGGGAAAGTACATATATAGGCTGCAGACCTCATCTCTTGAGATTATAAGTTACTTCACCTCAAGTAAGAATGGTCCCAAAGTGATTTTATTATAATATAGTAACAATATTTACATCTTCTGCCATCATTTATTTCCACTGAAGATTTTTCAATTAACTTATATACCAATATGTCAATTGACAAACATTATGATTAAAAACTGCCAAGAAACGTTTATCTATAAAGTTCAAAAATATTTTATAATAGGGGATAAAAATGTGAAGAAAAGTATAATAAAAGATAAAAGCAATTAAACAAAATGTAACCAGAAGTACAAGAAGATTATTTTTTAAAAGTTTGGCACAAACTGGGATCTATAAACCAAGATGACACAATGACAAATGATAGCAGGATAGCTCTGCATCATTTTGATTAGAGACTATAGCTTGGTTAACACACATTTGGAAGGAAGTCTCAAAGAATCATCTCTTTTATTACGCCAGACAACTAAGATAATGTCAAAATTTCCTCCACTGCATAGCAATGAAAGAGAGAACATGACTCGGTGTGAAAGCAAAGACCCTGTATTAGGAATGGTGTCATATATCCAGAGTGAAGTCCCAGGTAGAAAGAAAGAAAGAATGGGTGGCTGTTTTAGAAAATAAATACAAATGCAGACATACGTGGTTGAGGATTTCTTATTAACTACCTGCTGCTATCTTTCCCACTGATCCTATTTCCTCTTTAGACAAATAAATCAGCCAGGAGGCTTACATTGCCTTGTGTATTTTATCTCTTAGTGTCGCTTTAGTGGGTGATATTTATATTGCATGATGCGAGAGTTCACCCTCTTGGCATGTGTGTGAGATAATTAGGATTGTAGCCATCATTACAGCTGATTGCTATGACTCAACTACTAAACCTATTTCCAAGGATTACAAAGAAGGGAGGAGGCCATTAGCCATGAAGAGAAGGGATTGTCAACAGCACAGTTAGATCTTAGATCAAGTCACTAGAGTTGCAAAGTATTATCTATGAAATACTATTTTTTAAATTTTCAGATTTTTCCAATCGACTGTGAAACTATACTGCTCTAAAGATAACATTTCTGATAACAATTCTCAAAGGGTAGTGAGATCAGCACTCTGCATTTGAAATGCTGTTCCTTATTAGGCCTCCTTTTAGGAAGCAATAATTTTAGCTGATCTTACTACCCTGGATTTTTCATTACCAACTATGGGTCAAAGAGGGAAACTCTATCAAGTCATTGCTAGAAACTTGGGGTCTGCAGAAACATTTAGAAAACAATTGATGAATCAGTATACACTTTGACAATTCAATTTTATGAATTGTATACATTTAAATTGACTGTTACTATTTTATTTCACACTGTTCTGGATTTTAGTTATGAATCATCAGGATATATCCCTTTGAGTTTCATGAAATTATGTTACATAGGATAACACAAAAAAGAGGCATACAAGTTTAATAGCTATTTATTAATCTCATAGTGATTCTTCTGGTAGCTTCATGCAGTCTCCTTGTATCTTAAAATTTAAGTATTGATGAATTAAAAAACCAAGAATTATTACTTGAAAAGAATAATCATAATAATAAAATAGATTATGGATGGACAAATTCCTAACAAATTAGCATCATTTTAAAATACCAAAAATGACGAGGCTACATGATTGTGATCATATTAAATTTTTTAAAAGACATTGTCAAAAATTTAGAGTGGTCCATTTTCGAGTCTTCAATCATTTTGGGAAGTTTTTAATCAGATATTTCTAAAAGTATATCAAAAAGCTCTAAAAGTAGCTTCCTTGAAGTTTGTGTCTTCATTGCAATTTTCCATGCAATCAAAGAAAATGAACCTGGGAAAAAAATAACAAAATTATTATAGTTAAATCCTGCAAACTTTTTTTATACTCTCAGCTTTATATATGGACTCCCGGTGAAAGAACAGGCAACGAGGGTGAGGACCATGGTCACTCAATGGTTCTGCCATATATCCAGAGTGATTATACCTAGAAAATGCAAAAGGTACCTATAGGGAATCATAAATTTCTTTTTGAAATATATGTTATGACATCTAAACTTTGATTTAATTAATTAATTCATTGTTTAGCTGTTTTATATAATCTTGATTTTTGTGAAGTATGCTTTTAAAATTCTTACCTGAAGTTTTATCCACTCTGCCAAGAGTATTTAGACCCAACAGGACTGCGTTCTGAAGAGCAGTGAAGTCACTGATTAAAGGGGCTGTGTCAGTATTTTCAAGGATTCGTGGTGGAAGGTGCTTCTGGGATTTATGCACTCTAATTAAGGTTGTCGGGATGCGGGATGCACCTATATACTCCACAGCAATAACCCATTTTCTCGCAAATTCTGATTCCTTTTTAGAGTAGAAGTCATATCTAAAGAATGGGAAAAGTATTCAATTTTGGTAAATCATTTCAGGATTTCAATCTCCCTCTTTCAGAAAATATGGTACCTTGTTGATAAATAAAATTCATACTTTACCTACTTAGACGCTAGATTTTTAATGTGATAACTTTTACCCATCTTTCAGGAAATGTGAAGAACCATAATTTAAAAATTCAGTCTGGGAAGGATCAACCCATCTGCTGATATTTTAATATTTTTAATATTTTATTGTTAATATTTTAGTTTATATTTTATGCTTTGAATTAGGTATATTATACTTAAAATCCATAAAATAACTGAATGTAAGAATACATTTAAATAATATTCCTTGGCGATGTACAGAAAAAAAAAAAAGATCTAAGTAAAAATCGTTGCTGGATTCAGACATTTTTTGCAAAATTTGATTCCTGTTGTCAGGGAGTCCTGAAAACATTGAGCATTCTAGTGAAATAGAGGTCTAATTTTCTTGTCTAGCTTGCTAAATGACTTGAGTTACAAAAAAAATTCTACTGGAGGAAGTCCCTTAAAAACTGAACTATCTCCTTTATTTGGGTGATAAATAACTACATTGGAAAGTGGTTTATAAATGGTTTTATAACTGTATTTCAGGGATCCTGTCTCTATGAGCAGTATAAGCATGATAAAAAGTTTGCAGTTTTGCAAACATTCTTGTTCTCCATAAAACACTTTACACTTCCCACTTGACTTTACCAGGAACATTTTCTTTCAAGTCACATCACAGACATGACCTTCTTCAAGAAGTTTTCCCCTCCACCTGAAGTAAAATCAACCCCTTCCCACTCTTCTGCATTCCCATGGCACTACTGGCTTATTTGAAAGTTTGTTATGACATCAGATTATATTCTAATTTCTAGAAGTTAGACAATCTAACTTTATTTTGACATTACACATGTAGGATCCACCAGACAAAAGAAGATAGACAGTGTTAAGTAAATCATAAAACAACCCAGTGGACACTTCCTGTCCCCTTAATGCCCAGGCTGGTAGGATCCTCCCTGCCTCCAGCATGGAATTGGTAGAGTGACTGAAACGAATCCTTGATGACAAGGATTGGAATTGATTTCAGTAACCTTAATACATCAGTTTTCTGTGAAGTAAAAATGAAAGTAAATATCAGTTCATAAGGATTTTGAGTAAAGACCTCTAAACCCTAGTAACAGTGTAGTGCACAAATTACAAGGGAGACAGAGACATAGGAGAGGGGAAAAGAGATGAGAGAACAGGTTTGAAACACACAGGACACATAAACAAAAATGAAATTCAGAAGAAAGCTTGAAAATGCTTCATTTGAATGATTTATCATCAGTCAGTTAAGATCATGAGTGAGATAGAATGTGTCCATAAAAAAATAAACTTTAAATGGTTCTCATAAATAGAAAACACAGATACCTATGAACCAACCAATCATAGAATCTGGGACCACAGAATTTTATTGGAATTTGTGTAGGTCACACAGTATTATATTGTCTCACTTAAATAAACTTTTCATAGTGTTTTTGCCTGAAGAAGTAACTGATAAGATTCTAAGGTTGTTTGCCAGCCTGCAGTAGGGTGAGAGGCAGGAACACCTCCAGACTGGGTCATCTGACTTGATTTGGACAATACTGTATTAACTGACTTGGTGAAGCATAAGCTTGAAATGGATTTTCACTCTTGATTTCTCTCTTGCATCTCTGTCACCACCATGGACAACACTCAGACCCACAGGATGAAGGAGACAAGTGCATCAGAGCTGAGTTTCCCCAGTCTCCCCTGCTGGGGCTGATCAGAGTCAGTCCACCTGAGAGTGAGGCCAGGAAGGACCAGCAGAGCCCCCAGCTGAACCCACACGTTTGGGAAGGAAACATTGTGGTCTGCCACTGAGGTCAACGGTGTAGATTGTGCTGCTTTCTTTTGAACAAAGCTAATAAAATACTGGGTCACACAGCGAATATACTTCTTTGTAGAATTGATCTTTGAAATCCAGTTTGCAATCCCTGTGCATTACAGACGGCAGTGTGCAAGATGAGAAAATGGGCTGACAAGTCAGGGAATTTGAATACCTGGCCTGCCATTCTGCTCTGCTGTAAGATTTTAAGAACTTTAATGAACAACTCAGGCACAGATTCATTATCAAGAAAAGGAATGTTGAGTTTGAACCAATTTTTAAATAAATCTGGTCTGTTAGAAATATGATTTCTTTTCAAATATAATTCCATTGTACGAAGAGAAATAAAGACAAGGTATTTGAACATCTAAATCCATAAGGGAAAAGAAACAAAACTAAAAAGCAAAAAATCTGCAGTATCTTTGATTTTTCTTTTTTTTTTCAGTGCTGGGGATCAATCTCAGGGCCTCGCAATGCTAAGCAAGTGTTTTACCACTGAGCTAAAGCTCTGACTCTCTGTGAATTTTAGATATTTAAAATATTAATGTTTCCTGTGTTCAAAGTTATATTTTTCTATTGATTTACTTTGTGAGACCAGAAATAATCTGAAAATGAAAAACATAGTCTATGTCATTAATTTACTATCAGTCACAAATATCAAGGTTGACCATCACCACTCAAGATCCTGTCTGCATCATTTTATCTGTGTTTCCCACCATCGAAGGAGCAACTGCATTCCAGCTGCTGTGATGGATGCAGCCCCAAATTAAAGTACAGACACCGCAAGGGATTAAACTCCTTCCTAGACTGATTTAGTACCCAGTTGTTGAAGTTGTATTCAACAGGAGGAGGAGAAAACGCCCTGTGATCTGCTGATCAAGCATTTACTTTGGAAGAATAAAGAGTGGTATATGAAGGACTCACACATTGCTACCTGGATTTACTTATCTACCTGTTTAATACCAACGAACCCTCCTTACTTGGTTTCTGCTTTTTGCCACTTTTAGATTTCCACCCTCTAGAGTGGTCCATTCACTGTCAAACCCAAGTCATTATTACACCTGCTTTCTGTGTCACACAGTATATGGAGAGATTGGTAATCTAGATACTTTGTGGCTAACCATGTTCTAGTTGATATTTTCTCCAGTAGATACCACTATACCATATATCTATAAACAAAGTATTAAAAATCATCTACATATTTCTATTCTATTTTGATTTGTACAGTTAGAAAAATTCATTGCATGTCATTTGTTTTATAATTCAGTACTTTTTCCTTATATTTTCTCCCCATCATAAAATACCTTCTAAACCAGATCATGATAAGTTATTTACATCTCATCACTGTAATCCTCAATGATTAGACCTGTGATTCAATATTAAGATTTAAAAATCACTATCACTCTAGAAGAAAAAGAAATGGTATGAATAAGACAAAAATAATATAGTATATTAAAGAGAAATGACTTTGGATTCATTCTTACCTATCTTCAAAAGATTTGACAATGTTTTTCAAGGATGTGGTATGTGCAGCCCATAAGTATTTCAAAAGATCCTCAAAGTTACTAGAAGGTAACTTCATATACTGAAGAAAAGAAACGTATTAGGATTTGAGTAACTCTAACAATTCCCCTCCCCGAAATTTAATTTTGTTCAGATATACAACAATATTCTACACGAAAGGAAAATTTGTTTTTAAGAATTAATATGTATAAGACCTTAATCTATAACCCTTTGTAAAGGGCAAAAGAAAAATTTTTATATTAAGTAAAGCACATGCATCTAGAAGAAGTAAAATTTCTATTATCTTCAGAGTCCATATTTTATACTGACCAGGAATCTTTTTGTCACTTTTTTTCCCACAAATATTAAATTACCATAAAATCTGAAGAGCAAGAAGAAAAAATTTTGTTGGAATGTTAAATTTAATTATACCTAAAGTAATGAATTAACCTAAACAACTGATAAATATATCTTTTCATCATAGATTTTATTCCATATCTATATTTGACCAATGTATTTTGTTTTGGTCATTGAATATTTAGTTCAGAACAACAGATAATCGTTTGCTTCTATCCATAGGTGATTATTTGTTAATTTAGTTGAAATAAGATTATTGATCCAAACACAATTCTATTATCACATTTCTTCTAAAATCCCACAATGAACCCGAAGTTCCAATTAAGTGTACTAACCTATTCACCTGTAGTAGAATAGCCTGTGTTGACAATTTGCACTGCAGTTTGTTTGAGGAAAGAAGAATGCATAGAATTTGTTAATGTTGCATTGGGCCAGTAGTGTCAATGCTCTAGTAAAATATACATTAACAATGTATCTAGCATAACAATTGTACATTTTTATATTAAGAAAAATATTGTACAATGCACAAAAATCCTTAAAAAAATGCTATGCAGCAAAATAAATTCTAAAGTATAAATTATAAAACTTGAAGAAGAAACCTGGTAAAAGTCAATCCACTTATTCATCATCTCAGAGAAGGATGAACGGCAGCCAGAAACATCATAACAAAACCTCATCTGATCCTTGGGTGGTGGCGAAAGCCTGACTTGGTCTGATAATATCCCCAGAATGCCAGAATCAACCGCAGCAAGGAAAGGTATTACACTGAGAAAATAATTTAAATCTGTAAGAACAAAATATTTATCATTACCATAAGCAGTAACAAATGTTGAAGAGCATATTTTTAAGTAAGCCATAAGTCATTAAGGAGAAATTCACAGATCCAGAAAGGTTATAAAATTTTGGCACATGGAAAAAATATTGTACAAAATCCCTGTGGGAATCATATGATGTAGGAATCACAGATAACTTTGATGTTATCTTATAATAATGAATATATACTGGTTAAAGTACGTGATTATATTTTAAAGAAAAAGGTAATTTTAATGGATTGGGCAATATTAGTTTTTTAAAGAACTAAGTTAAAAGGGAAGAAAACTGTCACATTTTCCAGGGAAAAGTACAAAACCTCTCACTGAGGTAGTGATGTGTATGGTACTTTTTTTTTTTTTAAGAGATTTTATTAAGCAGACAGGCAGAGTGTCTGCCTGCAGAGTGAGAGAGAGAGAAAGAAAATGAGATAGAGCAGAGCGCGAGAGAGTGCTGTATGGTATTTTTCTAAAACACTCTAACATGATTGTAGAGTTTGATTAATATATCTTTTCTATTTAACATATCTAAGTTTAATTTGTAAGCATATAATCACTAGATCCTTGATTTATCCTGTCTCTAAAGCAAATTTTCTTGTTAAGTTCTGGCAATAGATCATTAGATCAATAAATAATTAGATTGACAATTAAATAATACACTTTAAAATGTCTCCCTACAGTTAACCTATTCCAGAAGATTTAGATACCTTAATTTAATTAGATATTAGGTTTATACTCATTGTCTCTGGGTGGTGGCAAAATATTTTTTTGCCATAGACAAGCATTCAAGAATGCAGTCCTATGCCCCAGTATAACAGGATGATGATCCAAACTACTAAACCAATCTGAGACTAATAAAGTTCAAATTCTAGATCTGTGGGTAGGACTGTTTATGAGTTTCGGAGAATAAAGGCCCAGGGTAGTATGAGGAAACACTTAGGGTTATATATCATGCATATTACTCTGAGAAAGTGAAATTTAATGTGTTCTTGTTTTTAATTATTGGGAAATATTTCTAAAAAGTTGTTCTGTAATTTATTTTCATGACTTAAAAATGAAATTAAAGATATAGAAAATCATTTATTGTTATTTTAGCATTAAATGTACAACTGAAGCCCCTGATTAATGAATGATAAAATGGAGTGCAGTAGGTGTTATTCTCTGACGTGTTTATGAGTTTTAATACTTAACACATTTGATCTGAGCAGAATGAAAAGCAGTATTTTCCTAATCTCACACTTCTCAGTCTTCCACTTTCCAATAGTCCCTGTCACTTTCAGACATGCCATCTAACTGTCATGGTCTCTTGGAGACCATGGCCTTTTGTAGTGCCCTGTTTCAGTTCTGTGAGAAGGTGAATATAGCCTCGAAAATCATGTGAACACTGTGGCTATTAAATTCTATGAATTCTGTAACATGACATAAAGGAAACTAGGAACATGGCAAACTGATTCTGGTATAATGTTTATTCATTAATTTATTTGTGCTGCTGGTGATTGAACCCAAGAACTTACTCAAGCTAGGAAAGCACTCTACCACAGAGCTCCACCCTCAACCCTAGATTCATTTTTTTAAAGAATATTTTTAGTTGTGGTTGGACATAACAACTTTATTTATTTTTCTATGCAGTGCTGAGAATCGAACCCGATGCCTCACACATGCTAGGCGAGTGCTCTACCACTGAGTCACAACCCCAGCCCTAGATTCATTTTTAAAAGGAACAGTGTTGGTTCTGGTTAGTCTCAGTCTCAAAGATTTTAGGTTGAATGTCTTCTTTTGGAAATTGGTAATATTTATTTTGCACTCAAAGTGAACCTACCAGCCCACCAACTGTCCACAGAGACGCACAGATCATCAGGTTTGTGGCCGCAGTCTGTCCTTTGGCTGGGATCAGCTAATCTGCCTATAGGAGAGAAAATGTGGAGTAGTATTTATCATGCACAGTATGAAACAGTTATGATCATCATTTAATGAGATGTATTTATTTGCAGAAGCACAGACATTTATTTCTGAGTAACTTATATTTGCATTTCCATCACTCTTCATCTTTTATTCCCCATCTCTCAACCAATCACTTTTCTTTTCAGTAACCACATGATAGTTTTGGGCTTTTTAGTTATAGGCCTTAGATTTTTGGCTTTTGTAAGTATTCACATTTTTACATCCTTTTCTACATCCTGATCAAAATTATGGATATAATTTTACATGGAGTAAAAGAGTTACCAAGGTTGCTTTGTGAAGTGAGAAGAACCATCAATTGTGTTTCATCTGGTGACTCTATGTGTCATAAATATTTGAAAATAATATTTATCTCCTTAAAATGAAATTGCCATTTTCCCTACTTCTTTCTCTCCCTCCCTTTCCACCTCCCACCACCTCTCTCTCTCTCTCTCTCTCTCAATACTTTATTTATCATCTGTGTTGGGCAAAAGTCACCATCACCACTTTCTCATGAGCTCTCTGTCATCAAGAAAAAAATATATTTTGACTCATGTGTAGTTAATATCAAAATGTATCTTCTGTGTATGCATTGGAAGGTACCTTATTTTCAAGGAGAAGCAGGCATTTGCAGAAAAAAATCCCCATGAACAAGAAGCCGCTCATTTATATTTTCATATCCGTAATCAGGCCATCACAATTAAGACTCAAGAAAGTTTAAACTAGTGTGACATAACCTTCTGTTTGTAATGTACATCCCTTTTCTTTTCTGTTCATCCCAATGTCTAGAAAGGAAGGTACCACCTAACAGGCATGCAGTAAATATTTGTAAAATGTTCAATACATTAGTATGATATCTTTTGTGACTGGTCACTATGGCTTGTATCATTGAAATTTCTAATAGAAACAGACAACCCTTAAGAGATGTATAATCAGAAAAATGAGAGATTACACTCTATTTATATATGATCTCTCAAAATGTATAAATGCATTCTACTGTTACGTACAACTAATTAGAACAAATAAAATTTTAAAAAAGAAAAAGAAGAATTTCTGACGAAGGAGGAGTGAAAATGGTAGCTATGAGGGAAAAAGGAAAAGGAATCAACTTTCAAAATATGGCATATTCAGAGGCCTATTTTTCAAATTCTTCATGGTTGTATCAACAGATGGTGAGAATGAAAATAAGGATCTTCCTTACCTGAACTATATTGCCAGCCATGCTACAGAGGCAATCCCCATAAAAGATTTTGTTCGTTTTCTGGAGCAAATTTAGCAAAATAAATGGCTGTTTTGTTCAATAGGATTTTATACATCCCCATTTTTTCAGAGAACACCCAGAGATTAATAATGTACATTCCATTTTCCACTGGGTAGCCACTGAAGTCACCAGGACTCTCCTTCCACAGAGGGGGACACAGGCCCGAGAGGTCAGAAGCTCTTGTTAAAGAAGCAGAAAGACAACCAACTAGTACACAGGCCCAGCAAGTAAGAAAAGTCATCGTGCCAAAGGTGGGGATTAAAGTTGTGTCAGGGTTTTTATTAGAGAATGGAGGAGGAAGTCATGGTAATTTCTTGCATCACATCTTACTACCATTTTGCTGGTTTTTTTTTTTTTTTTCAGATCAGATAGAGATAGATGTAGAGGAAATTGGTATATTAGTTAATGGTTGAACTAATTCAGTTTTGTCACCTTTTCAGTATTACCACATTGTGCCTGAAACTAAATGCAAGAGTAGGCTTCTTACAGTATATAAGATGAAACTATTGTTAAATAAAATTTTCCAGAAGTTTTTCTAGTCTAGCTCATGATAACAAAATATATCACCAATAGTATTCAAATGCTTCCCTCTCATGTACACTTTCACATATTTCATAGGAAATACTGCATAATTTAAACCAGTAATATTAGGATTTGTAGTAATATGTGAAGGTATACTAAAATATGTGTGATCCAGTTAGAAGTTTCTGCTTCAAGAAAGAAACTGAAAGCCATTTTATTGTTTAAAAAGCTACTAATTAACTACAAATCTCCTTTCTCCATTTTTTTTCAAGAAAGAAATCTTAAAATTTTAGCAAAGAACAGAGTCTCCTAGAATTAAGACTAGATCTCCAGTGTCCCTTGCACAAACAACCATGTAAGTAAGTGCTGGTCACTGGGACATAAACAGAAATAGTGTCCACATTTCTGAGACATGTCCTTAAGTGGAGGAGACATGCCACTTTCCCTTCCTTCCTCCATATTGTGTCTTAGATTATGAATATAAACCTCAATTCTGATCCCTAAGCCCATGGCACAATTTTAGGAATTATAGAATGCAAAGCAGGGGGTTCCTTGACCAGGAGGATATGGAACCATGAGATAGCCCTAAATTCCTAGATCTGAATTTTACCTTAGAAATAAACATCTTGCTCACATTTCAATGACTATTATCTGGGCTTCATTCACACATAGTCAAATTGCCTCTTTAAAAAGAAATATATCTGAAAATCTCAATTATTAGCATAACTATATTCATATTCTTCATAGCATGTCAAGAATACTGTTCACTCCTGGTATTTTTCAAGTTAGATATCCCTTAACATGATTTAACTCTTTATTCCTGTCATATTATTTTCCCCATAGTCATTTGATCATTGATTATTCAGCTTTCCAAGTATAACAATATAGCCAGGTTTGGTAGTGCACACCTGTAATCCCATTACGGTCATTCCAGAGGCTGAGGAAGGAGGATTCCAAGTTCAAGGCTAGCCTCAGCAATGTAGTGAGACCTTCAACAATTTGATCCTGAGCCATTTAGCCAGATCCTGTCTCAAAATAACTAAAATGGGCTGGGGTTGTGGCTCAGGGATTGAATGCCTCTGGGTTCCATCTGTGGTACCTATCAAAAAATAAATAGTCATACCATGTTTTTTGATGGACCAAATACGAGCAGTATGTTAATCTGTAAATTTATACAATAAAATGAGAAACTTTAACAGGATTTTAACTTTTTTACATTTTGTTTTTAATAGATACATAAAAACATAACAATTGGAATTAATAATGAAATATCATGCAATTCTTCAATATGCATATACATTGTATGATGTTTAAATCAGGTTAAACATCCATCTCCTTGACTGCCAAATTTTCATGGTAAAAACACTCTTTTCTTCTAGCTTTTTGAAATATACTGGACATAATTGTTATCACAGTCATCCTACTATGCACCAGTCTTTTTACTATTTTCAACCATGACTATACCCATCAACCAAACTTTCCCCAGCCTTTTCCGTATCCCTATTCTTTCCCATCTTTGGTAGATATCATTCTATTTCAGCTCCTATGAGACAATTTTTAGATTACACATATTTTCATGTGATCATGAAGTACTTGTCTTTCTGTGTGTGACTTATTTCACCAAGCATAATAATCTCCAGTTCTATCTTTGTTGCTGCAAATGACAGGATTTTATTAATTCATGGCTGAATAGTATTTCACTGTGTATATATACCACATTTTCTTTATCTATTATTTGTTGATGGACACTTAGTTGATGATATATAGCATTCAAGTTTTGGATATGTATCTTAAAGTTATGTTTATATATAAATATATCTATGTGAAATATGTGTGTATGTATCCATTTATTTGAGGCCCATGTACTTTAATCTCTAGTAATTTTTCTAAGATAAAAATAAAATTTGTCTAGATATTTTGTTAATTTTATGCATTTGAGTACAACTTAATTGATTCCTTGCAACATCTCCAGACTTATTCTTTCACTTATTTAAAAATCTTCACCCAAAACTTGTTCAAGGTTGGTTTTCATTGCAAACTTGGAAAATTTAGATCACAAAAAATAGATGCATATCTCTTAAAACTTAGATTACACTCTGACTAGATCCAGAATCCTCAGGTTTTTTCTTTCCCTGCTTCAGTTCTTTGAAACACACAATTCAATTGTGGAGTGTTTTTGATTATTGTATATGCTCTACTTTTTGTTTCTGTAAATTTTTATAATGTGTTATGACATTTTTATATTCTTCAATTCATTGTTATATATCCAGATATGGGTTTTCTTTTTCTATTTTGCCATTTTTTGTCATTCTTTAAAATTCTTGCAAATGTATCTATTTTATCAAAATATCTTTAAATATTTCCATTGTTCCACTTTAAGTCCACATTTCTTAGCTTAATTTTTTTATATTGTCTATTAATTTTATTCTTTGTTTTCACGTCCTGAAGATTTTCATCTTCTGATTTCTAAGGTCAAAAAATTGTTCCTCTTGATAGCCCTTTACATTCTTTAACGCATTTATTGAGTTTTGATTTCCGTCATTGTAATTCTTAAACCTAATATTCTGTTTGGCTCCTTTTTGTGCAAGTAACATTTCATCTTGCTAAGAATGCTTTTAGACTAATTTTAAATGATTTTACCATGTATTTTAACATTTCTTCTTCTAATAGACTCTATAGTCCAATATGTCATTTTCCTTTGAAATATCTGTACTCCATGTGTTTTGTGCTGTAAATTCACAATCCCCTCAAAGTTTGACTTCTTTGTTAATGTGAGATTACACTGACCCACTGATAAATTCATGGAAAATAGATAACCCCTAAGAGAAGCCCCAAGCAATAGGAAACCCCCATCAATTACCTCTTACTCAAACAAAGTTTCCATGGGAGTTTCATCTTGATTACCCAAAAAGAAGCAGAATCTGAAAGAGTTTCTCCTTGGATTGTATTTTATCCATATTGGTGGTTTATCAGTGAGGCTGTGACTTCCTAGAGTTTTCTTGCCCTCCCCTGTTTTCTCAACAACTCTATTCTGTAGTAGCAGCAGGAATTGAGGTAGGGTCTTAGTCTCACTGTCAGGCTACCCCTGCTCTAGGTGAAAACTATCACCACCTTTAAACCATCACTGCAAAGATTTCTCCAGAGTTCTATTTTTTTTTAATTTGGTGTTTTTCCTGTAGGTTAATCTCAGATAAAAGAGCCAGAAATTATCCTTAGTCAGTATTTTGAGAAGAAGGAAAAAAAAAAAAAAACTAAAATCAACTTCAAACTTTTCCTTAATTTTGCTATGTGCTACTGCATATCATATCCCTTGCTCTATTTTTTTCTTGAATAAAATTCAAGGATATGAACATTTCTAAAGGTTTAGACACATATTGTTAAATTGCTATCTAAAAAATAAAAATTTTCAACCTGTCTGTTAATCAGAATGTCTACTTTCCTACACTCAAAACAACACGGGTCTGACATTTTTTTTTTCCTTCACTTAATAAGAAAAAATACATGTCTGATAGTTTTAATCTTCATTTTATTGATGTATTTTTGTTGATAGTTTTTTTTGTAAATCTATCAACCTTTTATATTTCTTTCTTTTTTTGTTTTCAACCACTCTTTTGCCTAACATTTCTATTTCTTTGTCTTAGTAAATCATATAAATTAGAAAGCAATAATATTGCTTAATAATGTTTATATTTCTTTACTTCTTCGGATCGGACACAACAGAATACCTATGGCAATACTGAAAAAGTCTAATGATTTGAAACGTTATTTAAGTACACACGTTAGAGACCAATTTTTAAATTTTTATTTTTCAAGCATTTGTCTATGTTCTTAAATAACACATAAACTCATATATTTTAAGGCATTCTGTTGAGTCCTGATTTATATATTATACATTAATTAACCTATTGGAAATATTTTCTTTTTGAATTTTAGAGTTGAGAATAGATTTTTTTCCCTTGCTTAAATTTAAAGTAACTTTACGTTATTATGTTCTATCGCTTTTTTGTATATTGTATTGTAGGGGAGAAAAAGTAACATCCTTTACTTACCCCTGGCTAATACCCCTGTAACAAAAGGCAGATTAGCAAGAGAAGGGCACTAATAGACTTCTCTGTGCATGTCCTATGTGACACAAGAGATTTCAGAAAGGAAGGGACCAGACACTCAGAGAAATTGTACTTTCATGTTTGATTCAATGAAGAATGGACAGTCGTAGAAACGCGTGGACAAACAGATGCACAACCTAATAGTACCCAGATGTGGGGACTGAGCAAGGCCTGTGTTCAGATCTTCCTTGGCCTCTACCTGGAGCGTTCTTTGCTTTGGGTATAGGGCAGAGCTTCTGTAGATTGAGAGATTGATGACCTACTCTCAAGTGAGCTGGGTCAGAAAACCCCTTATTTCCAGCTCTCACAGGGAAAGATGGAGAAACTCAGATTGGACTTTTGTTTCTGCAGTTTTTCTCAGTTCCCAAGGTGCCACACTGGGGGTGTTGTGCTGCAAGCCCTGATGCTATGTGCCCACAGCGCTCCATTGTATTCTGCCTTGGCTTGTCTTTGTTTTGCAGGAAATTCTTCCATGGTCTGTTGTACTCCAAGTTTTCACTATCTGCTCTGCCTGAAATGTCCATTGCAAAGAGCACTATTCTATAAAGAACAATATGTCTTTCTTGTACCAATGCCTCAAGGATGAGATGATGGATGATAGATAAATGATGGATGTCTTCAGGCCAGGATTATTTAAATGCCATGATGAGCCTTTTGACTCTTTCACTGATCACACCAAGACTGCTGTCTTTCTTTGTGTGTGTTCAGTTGTCCTCTGATTATCAGTAGATATTATCTGCTCTACTGTCTTTGTTACTTTTAATAACTTCTGGCAATTCTACTCTAAACTGACTCCACACTTGAAACACTTGTTTTAAAATCACTTCCTTATTAAGACCCCTAAAGCACAAGAGGTAAAATCAAGAATCAATAAGTGGGAGGAATCAAACTAAAAAGTTTCTTCACAATATAGAAACAATCAGTAATGGGCTCAGAGAGCCTACAGAATGGGAGAAAATCTTTACCATCTGCACCTCGGATAGAACATTAATCTCTGGATATAAAAAGAACTCAAAAAACTTAACACCAGAAAAACAAATAACCCAATCAATAAATGGGCAAAACAACTGAACAGATACTTCACAGAAGAAGAAATACAATTAATCAACAAATATGCAAAAAAATGTTCAACATTTCTAGCAATTAGAGACATGCAAATCAAAACTACACTGAGATTTCATCTCACTCCAGTCAGAATGGCAATTATCAAGAACTGAAGCAATAATAAATGTTGGTAAGGATGTAGGGGAAAGCTACACTCATACATTGCTAGTGGGACTGCAAATTGGTACAATCACTATGTAAAGCGGTATAGAGATTCTTCAGAAAACTTGGAATGGAACCACCATTTGACCCAGCTATCCCACTCTGAGTTTTATGCCCAAAGGACTTAATATCAGCATACTACAGTGACTCGGTCACATCAATGTTTATAGCAACTGAATTCACAACAGCCAAACTATGGAACCAAACTAGATGCCCTTTGACAGATGAATGAACAAAGAAAAGTGGTATATGAACAGATGAATATTACTCAGCCTAAAAGAAGAATGAAATTATGGCATTTGCACCTAAATGGATGGAGCTGGAGAATATCATGCTAAGCAAAATAAGCCAATCCCAAAAAACCAAAGGCTGAATGTTTCTCTGATATGTGGATGCTAATTCACAATAAGGGAGAGCTAGGGAAAAATAGAGGGACTTTGGATTAGGAAGAGAAGAGTGAAGAGAGGGGAGAGATATGGGGATAGGAAGGACAGCAGAGTGAATTGGACATTATTACCCTATGTACATTTATGATTACACGATTCCACATCATGTACAACCAGAAGAATGAGAAGCAATACTCCATTTGTGTATGATGTGTCAAAAATGCATTCTACTGTCATGTATAAATAATTAGAAAAAATAAAAAGAGTATTTGAAAAAACTCAATAATAAAAAGATAACTTTTTTCAAAAGGGCAAAGGAACTGGAGACATTTCTCAAAATAAATTATGTGTCAATCAACACATGAAAAGAAACTCATTAGCCATCAGGAAAATGCAAATCAAAATCTCAGGAGATAATACTCCACACAGACTAGGATGATTATAACAAAAAAGGTAATGACAAGTTTGGAGAACTCAGAATTCACAACTAATGGTGGGATTAGTTCCTCAAAAAGTTAGATAGAGTGGTTGTGGACATAGCTTAGTAGTGGGAAAAATATCTATTTTATGTTTAATCTTTTTGTGCTGATTTTGTCTTTTTCTTAATGCATTTCACCTACTCAGCTTCAGTGGAGGTTAGCTTTATATAAATCATCTGCAAGAAAGGTCTATATTTGTTTGTGGTTCAGTGACTTCTTTATAATATTTATTTTTACTATTATATTACTGATCAAAATCAGAGTGTCATGTTATGGATCATGAATTATATTGATAACTGAGTGTGGCACAAGTATGGTAGAGGTCTTGACAAGTACAGATCACTTTTGGATCTTCGGAGTGATTGTGTTTAACTTTATCTAGCAGTAAAATAGTGCGCCATTTGTTCTGAATTATTTAAGATCTCAAAATACTCAACTTGTTACATTTGCATATTATACTTACTTCAACTTAATCCCCCCAAATTGGAATTACATGCATAAAGCTTCTAAGACTACATGTACTGTAATACTTTTAAATGATATAAGATCAACTCTAGTGTTGGAATCTTACCACATCCACTTAGATGATTCAAAAAATAATTTTTTGGAGAAATAACCTATTAACATTTATTGTCAGTTTAAATTACCTTGCAGAGGAAGTGGGACTATCTGTCCCCTAATGTCCTTTGGGAGCCCAGATCTATCAGTGCTTCTATAAATCTCAAACACATTAAGTTTGGGGGATAAAGGAATTATGGAATGATTCCTGTTGCTACTCGGGTATTCGGATGTGTTTTTTTGTTTTTTTCTTTCCTTCTTTTCTGTTTTTTTTTTTTTTGTTTTTTGGTTTTTTTTTTGGTACTGGAGATTGAACCCAGAGGCACTTAACCACTGAACCACATTCCCACCCCTTCTTTTTCTTATATTTTATTTAGTGCTAAATTGCTGAGGCTGACTTTGAACTCTCAATCCTCCTGCCTCAGCCTCCTGAGCTGCAGGGATTATAGGCATGTGCCACCATGCCCAGCCTCATGCCCCTTTTATTCCCCGCATACACTTGGATAAGTAGAAGAGGAATTCACTTTTTTCTAATTTTCTACATCACATACTGTGAGAGTACCCTAGGGTAGAGCAGAAGTGCTTTTCTACACTATTTAAGAACTTTATGAACTGAGAAGATCAAAATACTCTTATCTACAAAGATGCAGATGATTTGTTTCAGCTTCTGCAGAAGTTGGAGGTAGATATCAGACTATCACTTTCACTCTAAGAAGAAAAAGTCAGATAACCAAAAAAAAAATTATAATTTTGTTTGAGCCCATCAGAGGAATGCAAAGGCCTCTAGGTTAAACAAATTCTATGGGGCATGAAATCCTTCCACGGAGATGAGACATATGAACGGTTTTGCCTCAGGCAGAGCCAGGGTAAGAAGTGGCAGCCATAATATGTGTTAGAGAAAAACAACCTAAATTTTAACACACTCTTAAAAGCTGTGTAGGCTAAGGTGACAGTCAGAATTCACTGAAGTCCAGCATAATGGGAATACAGCCCTCTCAGCAGCTCTCTTCCTTGAACCTCATCATGTGGTACAGTAGAGCTGCAACGTTCACTCCGCAGGAAGATGTGCAGGGGATGTTTGGCTGTCAGTGAGAGACAGGAACCATATCTGGACCATTCTTTCACATAAAGCAAAAGCCCTGATGCTGCAGGAGGGAAGAACTTTTGTTTCTTTTCACAAGAAAAGTTTGGTTGCTGCTGAGAGAGTAAAACAAGCAAAAACTTTTGGTCATTGTGAGAGGGGCAGAATCTCCTCACATCCAAGACCCTACCCAACAGAAAAGACTACTGCTGCTAGAGAGAGGTGGTCAATTCACTCCCACACAAGACCACCAAGAGCAAAGTTCCCCTGCCAAGACAGGAAGAGGCAGGAAGAGACAGGAAGAGCATTCTCCCTACTCCAGCTCCAGGCATAGAGGACCCTGCATATATCAGATTGACAGAGAACAGAGAATTCTGCCCATTACCCAGCAGGAGCTGCAGACCTCCTCTACAAAGAACAGCCTATAGTCGACAGAGGAATGGATTGTTATGTAAGTCTTGCTGGAATTTGGTCACAAAATGCTACAAGTGCTACAAAATGCTACAAAAACATACCAGCACTCCAGGCTTTGCACTAAGCACGGAAAGGAGCAGTTCACCCCTAGATGGGCTTGAATTCTTTGATGCACTGATGACAGCAATAGAAACATCAAAACCAAACTTTGTTGTTATTTCAAATTCACAAATTAAGAGCCTGAAGACAAAGATGCATACTAACTAGGGGATATAAAACTGATGATGTCAGTTGTTAAATATACATTACACATAATTCTGAATTTTACTCAAATTCTATTAGGCATGCTCAAAAATCAATAAGAATAGTTTTCAGTAGTAAAGAGATAAAGCAATAAAGACAGACACAGAGAGGGCATAGACATTAGAACTATCAGTCAAGTCATGATAAATATGTTAAAGCATCTAGTTGATTAGGTTAAAATATGTATGAAAATATTGGAAATTTATCAAAGAGAAAGAAATTATTTAAAAAGAATAAATGCAAATGCTGGAAGTGAAAAGCACACTACTAGAGATGAAAAATTCCTTCTGTGAAACTGAGACCACCATTAAAAATAGCATAAGAAAAAAACTGAATTTGAGAATAGACAAATAGAAATTTTCCAAATTAAACAGAAAATAAAAAGAAAAATACGAGTTAAAAAAAAAAAAAACTCATACAGAGCATCCAAGACGGTCTAAGAATGCTCAGAGTTTCTACTTAAGGCAATTAGGTGAACAGAATACTACAGGATAACACCCTTTAAGGACACAATTTTAAAATATTCTATGTTTTATTGGGATATAAGAAGAAAAAAGGAGAAAAAGGAATTCGATTAGACATACTTTTCTAAAATTAACTTAGAATCACCAAGCCACTGTGTCAAAAAACTCAGAGATCCCCAAGCATAGTAAAAAAAAAAAGAAAAAAAAAAAAAGAAAAATTCAGATTGCCACGTTGAAATCCAAGGATAAAAGCAAACTTTAGTTATCTTCAAATATGTGTTTTCATGATTTTTTAAAAAATATACATTGAGCTCTGAGAAGATGAGAAGGAAGAGAAAATGTGGAAGAAAATTTGCACCTGGATATTACCAAACTGACTAGAAATGCCTAAATTAGCAAGATACACAACTTTGAATTCATTAGATCAATCACTTTCTTCTTGACAGGAACGGCTCAAAAATCAAATATCTTAAGTCTGTTTTAACATATCTTTTTCCTTTACAAAGGAAAAAAGTGTGTTCTGCATTTTCCTCCCTAAAACTCTGTTGAGCTAATTATTCCCTTGTCTCTTTCCCTTTGTTTTTCTACACAGCACTTATTCTTATCAGAGACATAATATAGCATCTGTGTTTCATTGTTTATCATTGTTTATAGTCTGTCATATGTCATATAGAATCTCTATAGTGCTGACTCCATGAGAGTAGAAATTGTGTCAGACTCCTTCATTGATGCATTCTGGATGCTGAAATTCATGTCTAGATCATGAACACTCAGGAAATGTTTGCTGAATGAATGCATGGCAAGTACAGTAGCCCTCCCTCATCCACAGGGGATATACTCTAAGACTCTCAGTGGACGCTTGAAACCATGGATGGACACTGGAAATACATTTTGACCTATCAATACATGCATACCTATGACAAACTTTAATTGGCAAAATGGACACAGTAAGAGATTAACAATAATTACTACTAATAAATAGCATAATTAAAACAAAATACCATAATAAAAGTTACTTAAAACCTATCAGTTGTTTATTTCTGTAATTATCCATTTAACTTTTTTGGATAGCAGTTTGCCATAGAGAGCTGAAACCCTAGATAACAGAATCACAGGTAAGAGGAGGACTACTGTAGCATTTTTCAAATTGAGAAGATTAGGAAAATGTATAAAATTTAATGTTCTAATCATTCTAATTAAAAAATACAAGTTATGCATTATTTTCATATTTCCATGAAATAATTTCAGATATGTATGTGAATAATGATAAATGTATTTCTAATGAATGTTTTTGAATGCTAAAAATCACCTCACTTTATTTCTTAATGTTGAATTTTATAAAAAGTCTTCTAACTATGAACTAATTTAAAGGGAACTAATTTTTATTTAAATAAAAATTCAGATAATCTGAAAGTAAGTCAAAAGCATAAATGTTCAATTAAGCCTGAGATGCAGCTAAGATGCTGTCACCAAAAAATCCCCACAATAAGCAAACACTTTCTTATTTCAAGTCTTCAATATTTTATAATTAAGAATTAAAGATTGGAGGGGAGTAGGGTAGGGGGAAAAATAAGAGAATGAATCAAACAACATTACCCTATGTAAATGTATGATTACACAAATGGTATGCCTTTACTCCATGTACAAACAGAGAATCAACATGTATCCCATTTGTTTCCAATAAAAATAAATATATAAAAATTTAAAAATTAAAAAAAAAGAATTAAAGATTGGTTCTTCTTTCCATTTCTTCCCTTCCTTTTCTTTACTTTCTCTTCCCTTCCCTTAAGAATATTCTTCCTTTTTGTTTCCTTTCTGAGAAACTGAGTCTTAAAGCCCTTGAACAGGGACAGAACAAAGCAGGTATTTGCAGAGAGGAGTGGCCCAGCATGAGAGGCCAGAGACCAGGCAGAGTGAGGAGGGCATCCCTACCCTGAGAATGCCTAGTGCTGAGTGATGAGGCACGGACGAAGTGAAAAGAGTGCCCACAGAAGGGGGCATCCAGTGTCAGGGATCACAGCTCAAGACTAGGGAGGAAGGTGCTAACCTGAGGGATGCTCTGGGCTGGGCTGCCAGAGGTAGCACAGTGAAGAGGGCTTTCTAGCAAAAGTTGGTAGCCCGAGTCACAACCCCAAGCATGGTGAGGAGAGAACTTGTAATGAGGGGTGGTATGGCACTGGGTGTCAGAGTCCCAGCAAGATGAATTTGGGAAATCTGTCAGAGGTACTGAGCCCTCCTTTACTATTAAATACATTAACAGTTTCAGTTGTACTCCTTTCTATCCACCTAAACATTGCGTTTTCCAATCTCCGTCAGACACTGAGGTAACAAACCATGTGATCAGAATGACAGATCTGTCTCACAGCTCAATCACCCACTTACCTACATCTCCTGAGGAATAAAATGTAGGTATCAGTCTTTTTTAAGTCATTGTGCTTTTGATCCATTAATCTGCCACTCATAAGAACTGTTTTATACTCTGTCCTAGTATCTGGTTACCTGGTGTGGCAAATTCTCCCAATTTATGTTCTTGTCTACTCTTTACCTTATTCTTCTAAGCATATTTTAAAGTCAATTGGTCAATTTATAAATAAGAGTGCCCATGGGATTTTAATTCTCATTGCTCCAAATCTAGAGTTTATAAAGATAAGGCATAATTATTTATTGTGTCTTCATAGTAATAAGGATAGCAGTACTTTTAGATAGATTTGTAATTTTTAAAATACAAAGATTTGTATAATACAAAGATTCCTATTTAGAATTTTCTATTATGAATGATACCTTTTATAAAACTGCATCACCAAAAAATTTTTATTATTTCATAGAAAAGCAGTGATCTTCTATATGTTAATTAAGCATTTGACAAGTTTACAAGATACTTTATTTCTAATCTTTATCATTTGAACTCTGGCAGTTTTATAAATATAAAATTATAAGTATAAGGGCAGATTTTTATGTTTTTCTTACCTATATACTTTATTTATTTTTACTTTTAATTATAGATACTAGAACTTCCTGTATAATGCTGAATTGTTTGAAGGGTGGAGCATTCTTGTCTTGTTACTGAATTTAAAAAGAAGCTATTTTACCCTAGGCCTTTGGAAAATAACTTTTATCATGAAATGGAAATTTGTGGATATTGGGTGACTGTTAGGAATGCTTGTATTATTCAATTATTTACATATCATATTATTTTGCTCTCTTAATTTACAAACTTAGTGGATTAAATTCACATATCTTATAATACTTTACAATTATGAAATTCTAAAATTAAATTGTGACATAGGGCCTCATTTTGCCATAAGAAACATTCTAAAAGTAATAATTAAGTTTATGAAAAAAACAAATTGATAGGATTGTATATAATTTATTTTTAGGCAACACATCATTAAATAAATTCAAAACAAGAAGTTTTATTAAACTAAAGAAATGCACCACAGAATGTGGAAGAGATGTCATGAAAAGAGAAATATTCCTCTTTTAGAATTACAGTTTAACTCCTCTTTTCTAACAACATTTAACCTTACTCAGTCAAACAGAATATAATGGGTGGAGGAAACATGAATGGCTTTATGAAATAGAATTGCACAATTATATTTATCAAGTAAAGAAGACTTCAGTAGCCTGCAAAAACTTATTTTTCTTTATTTTATACTAAAAAGATCTCTTGTTAATTACATGTCTATAAATTGGTCTGGAATAATATTTTATCAGCCACAATGTTGACATACAATTCTCTTTATTTCCTACTTTGTCTGCTTCACTTGGTATAATTATGAATTCCTTCACTCTAGTGGTAATAGCTCAGCGTTTATTATAATTTTTATAGATAAGTCAAAGGAAACTTAAGATATTATACATTTTCAACATTTACTTCTTAACCCCCTTATTAAATGGAAAAAAATTTTGACATCTGATCAAGACAGATCTAGCAAGGTTTGTTAGAGAAGGAAATGTTATGATTCATAAATTTAAGGCAAACTCAACAAATCCTAAAGTAATGATTTGGGAATTTTTCCAATTATTACAAATTTGTGTTAAAGAATACAAACATGAAAGTACTCAGAAACATCTGAAATATGAATAAATATTGAAAATCATTGCTTTTTAGTCTGTAGTAGTGAAATTTTTGAGATATATTTATGCAACAACCCTGGATAGAGAAAACCTTTTGAAGTAATGAAGAATGGAATTTTTTTGTCCCACTTTTTATCACACAGATCCCACAAGGAGGCTTGGTGTTGGCTTTGGATCATTCCATCTACTAAATTAAGATTCTTGAAACAAACAAGCATTCACCTTATCAGCTATGTTAATTATCTGGTGATGAACTACTGTGTAGTCTGCATCATACAAAATGGTTTTCCTGTGTTATATAACTGTTTTACTGTAAAGCAGAGACCACATCCAGAAGTATTTCCTCTAGTTTCTATCAAAATAATAGGAATTAGAGCACCTTTCATAGCACTTAGCTCCAGGTATTACCATAAACTCCTTACATGCTTATCCCATTGAATCCTGAACTCCATGAGAGTTTAATTTTTACCCTCATTTTGTGGATGAGGAAACTGAGTTTTAGAGAATTAAGTAACTTATAAGAGAAAATCTAGTTGAACATGTGGTTACACTGAAATTTTGAAAATATGACAGGAGATATGTTTCCTTAAGTATAAGTGGCCCAATAATAGTTTTATTTTTCTTATGTGAGCCTACAGTCATCTCACACAGCATTATCACTATGATCCACAAGTTTAACAGCTGATGCCAAAAAAAAAAAAACCTCTAAAAAAAATACTATGCTTACCAGGTAAGGAGCTAAGATGGCAGAGTGAAGGCAAGCAATACTTTCTAGCTTCCTTGCAGCTCAGAATCTCAGCAGTTTAGAACAGCAGGGAAGTGGGTCACTGAGGGAAGACATGAAGTTCAATATTGGGAAATCAGAGCATTGGAATGACCCAGAGATTCTGGTGTTTGGTCACTGAGCCTGTAGCAACAGCACAGGAACCTGGCAGAGGGAGAGGGTAACACAAAGGAAAAAAGAAAGAGGCATATTGGATAAAAATGCATGGAAACAGCTGCAGATCAGAGTACAAAGAACAGGGAAAACAAAAGAAACCCACTCAATCACTAGGTTCCAATAATAATAGCATAAAAAACACCAAATCTTGGGAAAGGCATAAATATACAGGTATTGGGGATATTTAGAATCCCAAATAGACATGACCAGAAAAGACCCTCTTATCAACAAATTTTAGTTAAAATAACAAAAAATTCAAAATAATGAAAGGATATTAAAATCTGCAAGAATGAAGCACCAAGTCATATATAAAACTAAACCCATCAAAATAATAACAGATTTCTCAGTAGATGCTCTGAAGTTCAGGAAGGTATTATATGATATATTTTAAGTCTATAAAAAATAGCTATAAATAGATATTATTATATCCAGACAAGCTTTCATTTGGCTTCAAAGAAGAAATAAAGGCCTGACAAGGTAAGTACAAACTAAAGGAATTCATGACCATTAAACCTCAATTGCTGAATGTACTTGAAGGAATTCTACATGCAGAAGAGGAAGATAAACACAACCATAAAAACATGGGAAAGAATAAATCTCACTAGAAGAGCAAATAAACAAGTGAGAATTAGGAAAGAATCAAATATTAGAAATAAAGCAAAATGATGAGAATTAGTACATACTTTCTATGATAACACTGCATGTAAATGGTCTTAGTTCTCTAACTAAAAGCCCAGACTGGCAGAAGGGATCAAAAACCAAGATTCTGTTCTTTGTTCTCACAAGAAACACTTAGCCAGCAAAAAACATAGACTTAGAATAAAAGGATGAAAAATGATATTCCATGCAAATGGAACCCCAAAGCAATCAGGATTAGCTCCACTCATATCTGACAAAACAGACTTCAAAACAAAGGCAGTCAGAAGATACAAAGAAGGTTACTATATGTTGATTAAAAGAAAAATCCACCAAGAAAATATAACCAGTGTAAATATTTATTCACTGAATATTGGTGAGCCCATTTCCTAAAATGAATACTATTTAATATAAAGGGGCAAGGAGGTCCTGATACAATAACAGTTGGTAACTTTAATACCCTACTCTCACAAATAGATATTTCATCTAGACAAAAAATAATCAACAAAGAAACACCAAAATTAAGATATACTATAGATCAAATGGACATCACATTCATCTGCTGAATACTCCATCCAACAATAGCTGAATACACATTCTTTTCAGCAGCTCATGAACTTTCCTCAAATAAGATTTTATTATAGGCTATAAAGCAAACCTTATGAATACAAAAAAGAAGAGAAATAATTTCATATATTCCATTGGATCATAATGAAATGAAATTAGACATCAACAGCAAGAGGAATTAAGAGGAGATTTAACAGTACAATTTTGAACAATCAGTGGGTCATTGAACAAATCAGGGGAAAATAAATGTTTTCTTAGAATCAAATGAAAATGGGAACAGAATGTAACAGAATATGTGAGATACAGCAAAGGAAGTACTATGAGAAAAATTTATAGCTAGGAGTCCCTACATTAAAAAATCAGAGAGCACTCAAATTAGAAAAGCCTAAAGATGCATCTCTTAGAAAAATAAGAGCACACCAAACTCAAAACTAGTAGAAAGAAAATAATAATAAAAATTAGTGCTGAAGTCAATGAAATAGAGACTAAAGGAACAATACAAAGGACCAATAAAACAAAGAGATGAATTATTGAAAAGATAAAAAAAATGGATGGACCCTTGGCCAAACTAATCAAAAGTAAGAGAGGGAAGATGCAAATTAATAAAATTAGGTTTAAAAATGAGGATAGTACAGCAAATATCACTGAAATCCAGAGGATCATTAGAGACTTTTTGAAAACTTATATTTAAGCAAATTGGAAAACCTAGAAGAAATTGATAAATTTCTAAACACTTATATCCTACCAAAATTGAACCAAAAGAATACAAAGATCCTAAACACAGTTCCATAACAAGCAATGATATTAAAGCAGTAATAAAATGTCACCCAACAAACGCAAGTTGAGGATTAAATGGATTCATATTCTATGAAAAAATGGAAGGAATATTTCCAAACTAATTCCACAAAGCCAGTGTTACTCTGATACTAGAACCAGATAAAGACATGACATTAAAGAAAACTACAGCTCAATATGCTTGATGAAAATAGAAACAAAAATCCTAAGCAAAATATTTGTTAAATGAATTCAATATCACACTAAAAAGATCACGTTTGACAAAATTCAACATTCCTTCATGATGAAAGTCCTGATGAAAGTAGGTATAGAAAGATTTTACCTCAACATAGTATGACATATCAAAGCCAACATCGTGTTGAAGAGGAAAAATTGAAAGCATTTTCTGTAAAATCAGGTCTAAGAAAAGGACATCCACTCTCACTATTCCTATCTAATATATTACTTAAAATTTTAGACAAAACAATTAGGGGAGGGAAAGAAAGAAAACGAACACAAATAGGAAATGAAGAAGTAACATTAACTCTACTGAAAATTATTGGATCCTATAATTGGAAGACACAAAAGATTCTACCACAATACTTTTAAATGTACTAAACAAATTCAGCAGAATGGCAGAATACAAAATAACTTACAAAAGTGAACAATTTTTCTACATAGATATAATAAACCCTTGGGGAAAGAAACCAGGAAAACAGTTCTATTCACAATAGCTTTAAAAATACCTAGAAATAAACCCAATCAAGGAGGTGATCCAAAATGCATTGATTAATTTCTAGACACATATGACCACAAACTGAACCAGGCGGCTATAGAAAACCTAAACAGACCAATATCAAGTAAAGAAATTGAAACATTAATTAAAAGCCTACCAATGAAGAAAAAAAGTCCAGGATCAGATGGATTTTAGGTGAGTTCTACCAGACCTTTAAAGAAGAACTAACACCAGTATTTCTCAAATAGTTCCATGAAATTGAAAGGAATGGAACACTCCCAAAAACATTCTAGGAAGCCAATATAACCCTGATACCAAAACTTGACAAAGATACATCAAGGAAATAAAACTACAGACCATTCTCCCTGATTGAACATAGATGCAAAAATCCTTAATGAAATATTAGCATACCACATTCAAAAGCACATCAAGAAAATAACACACCATTATCAAGTGGGTTTCATCCCAGGAATGCAAGGGCAATTCAATATATAGAAATAAATAAATGTAATTCACTACTTAAATATAATTAAGGACAAGACTCATATAATCATCTTAACAGATACAGAAAATGTCTTGATAAAATTCAGCACCCATTCATGTTAAAAACACTGAAGAAACTAGAAGTAGAAGGAACTTACCTCAATATCATAAATGTTATTTATAACAAACCCAAAACACACATTATACTGAATGAAGAAAAACTGAAACATTTCCTCTAAAATCAGGAACAAGACAAGGATGTCTACTCTCACCACTTCTATTTAACATAATTCTTGAAACACTAATTGGAACAATCAGGTAAGTGAAAGAAATTAATGGAAGTGAAATAGTAAAAGAAAAATTCAAACTATCTATGTTTGCTGTTGACATATTCCTATACTTAGAAGACCCAAAAAAAACTTCCCAAGAAGACTTCTAGAGTTGATAAGTAAATTCAGCAACGTAACAGGATCCAAGATAAGCATTCATAAATCAATAATTTTCTTGTAGTCCAAAGTTATTCTGTTAAGAAAGAACCATCCTATATACAATAAGCTCAAAAAAAAAAAAAAAAGAAAGAAAGAAAGAAAGAAAGAAAGAAAGAAAAAGAAAACACTTTGGGAATAAATCTAACCAATGAAATGAAAGATCTTTACAATGAAAATTACAGAACCACTGAAGACAGAAATTGAAGAAGACCTTAGAATATGGAAGGACTTCCCATGTTCTTGGATAGGCAGAATTAATATGTCAAAATTAGAAGTGATATACAAATTCAATGAAATTTCCATCAAAATACCAATGACATTCTTCACATAATTAGAAAAATTAAAAGTCCTTAAATTCAGTTGGAAGAATAAAAGACCCAGAGTAGACAAAGCAATCCAGAGCAAGAAGTTTGATGTAGGAGGCAGCACAATACCTGATCTCAAATTATACTACAGAACTATAGTGACAAAAACATCATGGTATCAGCATCAAAACAGACATAAGGAGAGGAATAATACAATAGAAGACACAGAGACAGACCTATATACTTACAGCCATCTGTAAGTGACAAGGAAGCCAAAAATATGTGTTGTAGAAAATATAAGTCTTTTTAACAAATAGTGGTGGAACAACTGAATGTACATTTGTAGAAGAATGAAACTAGATCCCTATCTCTCACCCTACACAAAAGTTAAAAAAAATGGATCAAAGAATTATGAATGATACCATAAACTTGTAACTTCCAGAAGAAAAATAGAATCAATAATTCATCATATTGTTGCTAGCACTTCTTTAGCAAGACCAAGGAAGTTCAAGAAATAAAAAGAAGAATCAAGTAATGGGATGCTATCAAATTTGAAACCTTCTGTACAGCAACAGAAATTATTAAGAGTGTGAAGGAAAGCCTACAGAATAAGAAAATAAAAATCTTTGCCAGCTGCTCTTCTGACACGGGATTAATATCCAGAATGTATAAGGAACTCAAAAATCTATCACCAAAACCCCCTCAATTTATAAATAGGCAGAAGAATTAAAGAGACATTTCTCAAAAGAAGAACACAAATGGACAACAAATATATGAAAAAATGTTCAACATTTCTAGCAGTCAGGAAAATGCAAATCAAAATTACACTGATATTTCATCTCAATCCAGTCAGAATGGCAATGATCAAGAATATGAATAATAATAAATGCTGGAGAGGCTGTGGGATAAGGATGCACTGCTGCATTGCTGGCTGGACTGCAAATTAGCATGACCACTCTGGAAAGCAGTGTGGAGAGTCCTCAAAAAACTAAGAATGGAAACATCATATGACCCAGTTATTCCACTTCTCAGCATTTACTCAAAAGAACCAAATCAACGTACTATATAGTGATACAGCCATCTCAATGTTTACAATTCACAATAACCAAAGCCTATCAATAGTCCAAATACTGATCAATAGATAAATGGATTAAGAAAATGTGCTATAAACACACAATGGAGTCACAGATCTAAAACATTTCTATATAGAGTGTGGATATGGAGAAATAGGAACTTCAATGTGTTTCTGAATGAGTATATAAAATAACAAAATTTTGGAGTGCAATTTGGCAAAAGCTATTAAAAATCATATACTTTTCCCCCACCATCACACTTGCAGGAATTTACTCTAGACTACAGTAATAAATTAGACCAAGGAGGTAAATGTATGGACTCTGTTTTAATACCACAAAATTGAAAACAACTACGATATTGATCAGTATGCAGCACTATCAGAAATACAAATATGAGATGTGTAAATAATGGACTGGGGATTTGTGGATAGCATGTATGCATGAGAGTATATGTCCACTTTTTAAAGTTGTTTTTTCAAGAACATTGTAAAAAATATTGCATGAAAATTTGTTTTAATATACCTAAAAGAATAGTGATCACCAGAGACTGGGAATAGTGTGGGAATTTGGTAATGGGAAGTTGCATTTGATCAGTGCATGCTGCATGCATATATGTGGAAATAGCACAATGATATCCATTAATATATATAGCTATATATGTTAATAATTTTTAAATGCTTTTTTGTTGAAGGTCTAAATAATGGAGGTGTATATTTCAACTTCTGATAACACACATATTTTTAAATTAACTAAGTAACAGTATTACAACTATATTAAATATGTCACCAAAACAGGAAATAAATACTTATCAACTGTTTGGACATGGTGTTAGGAAAGGGAATTTGTGAATTTAGACTAGTTAGTGTGCCAAAGCCAACAGTTTCCTTCCGTGTCACCAGACTTTCCTGTTGGGAATGATGCATTATTTTATCACCAAGATGTGTCATTATCTTTAAAACACCTCTCAACTCCATCCGCTTCTCCCATCTCTTCCTTGATGTCATGTGGATTCCTCTTTCTAGCTGTCATGATCTTTCATCCCATCTCAATTGAGCTAGCTACTGAGTTGTGGATTTCAAATATTCTCTCTTTTTAGATTCTACATATAAGAAAAACATTTGATTCTTGTCTTCCAATTATTGATTAGTTTATTTAACATTATGATCTCAACTCCATTAATTTTCCTAATAATGATAAGTTCACTTTTCTTATTTATCCATACATCCTTTGATGGACACTTATAACTTATTATATAATTTTGTTCCTGTTAATTTTGCTTGTTATATAACTTTGTACTGTTAATTTTGCAGTAAAGTCAAAAGCACACAGATATTCTTATAGTATGCTGACTGTAATTCCTTCAAGTATATACCAAGGAGTGGTATAGCTGGATCATATGGTAACTCTATTTTAGGATTTTTGAAGAACTTCCATATTGATTTCCTTAATGTTTGTGCTAATTTTCCCTCCCACCAACCATTTATAAAAGCTTGTTTTTCCCTCCAACTTCACCAGTACTTAGTTTTTTTCTGTATTCTTGCTGATAGTTATTCTGACTGGGGTAAGATGGACTCTCAATGTAGTTTTGAGTTGCATTTCCTTAATTGCTAAAAATTTTCATATAATTGCTAGCTATTTCTACTTATATTGAGGTATGTTAAATTCATTTGTCATTTATTGGATTATTTGATTTTAGGTGTTAAGGTTTTTGAGTTCTTTATATATTTGAAATATTAATCCTCTGTCAGAAGAGTAGGTGACAAATATTTTCTCCCATTCTGAGGACCATCTCTTCATTCTGTTAATTGTTTTATTTGCTGTGCAGAAGTTTTTTAACTTGATCAAGTACCATTTCTCAATTCCTGCAAAGTCCTGTCTTGTGTGTGTAACAAAATCAGTCTTTCTTATTATAAGCAAAGCAGCTGAACATTTTCTTCAAGAAGTTTTACTCAGTGTATCAAATTCTATTGATCATAAACTGAACACTAACTGCTGAAAATAATGGTTTGTATGATGTCTGTTTATAATATATATACATTAAAACTAATGCTTAATTTTAGTTTTCTGAGTTCTTTTATTATTATCATTATCATTATTATTATTTAAGTCACAATCCTGCTCATCCTTTTAGCCTATAACAGAGTTGTAACAATGGAAATGACCACTAGATGTTGCTACTTATCTAGCTTATAAATCTAAGCAGTTGGATTCCAGTAAAGCTTGTTTCTCCCTTTTACCAATTTTTTTTAACACAATATCTAATCCAATACTTTGAGTAAATTTGGATCATATGAAAAGCTAAAATGTATAAAACCAAAATTTTTAAAAACTTGCTTCTGACTCTTCATTCAACCTCTTTCCTTTACATTCTAAAATCTAACCATTCTAATCTAGAAAATACTTATAACGCAAATGGTATTTATCATGTAATTTTTAAAGTATATGATCTACCTCTATTTTAACTTTGATTTCTTTGCTCTATGAGTACGAATGATTTAATTACAACTTGGTTCAACTGGCGCTTTATTCCAGAACCAGGAAAAATGAATGCTTTTCAAACATTCAATTGCTGAAAACACTTTCTTTGCTATGTAACTTAAGAGTCAGGAATTGCTGGAGCAGATCAGTATGATTTGGGAATGTGATATTGCTTATGTACACCATCAACAGATTAGGTTAGGCAAACTTCTGGTAAAGCAGTTTCAAATTGCTTCCATCAATCAGGCATGTTTTCTGTTTTTCACTTTTTTTTCTGTTGAAATGTGATGAGCAATGCAAAACAATAAGACCCAGTAAAGCAAGATAGAAAGGGTTCATATCAGCTCCAGGTAAATTGGAGGGCATATTATAAAGGCCTGCTGCCTAAGATCCCTGTGTAAAGGCAAGCCAATTGTGGCAGGACCATAGATGTCCCCATAAACCGTTGTGACTGAAACACTGGACAATATTGAGAGGGAGTCACACTTTTATCTTCGAGAATGCATTGCAATGATTTATATCTATGATTCAGCCACCGGGCTTTCATTTGTTCATACCATACAATGCCAAATGTGTCAAAGGCTTTTACTTGGAAAATTAGTGATTTGTGGAAAAAATACATGATTTACAAAAGCCACTAATAAAAGTATGATCTACCTTTAAAGAGATCTATGACAACTAAAGAGTTCTTTATCTCCAATAATAAGGATGCATGGTGACTGGTTTCTGGAACAAAGACTTATCAAGGTTATAGTAATACAGATTGCAATACTCAAATATGGCCCAGTTTCTTATAAATTATGCTTCATAATATTCAAAGGTAAGGAAAGTGGAAATAAATGCAAATTTAGTATTTTTCTGAATCTCACCTCCTGTAATTTTCAAAAAAGATGATATAATGATTATCTGCTCCTCAAACTAAGTGCATAAATTTCACTCGGTAGAATATGTATTTTTGGAGATGATAGTGACTTTCCCTTTATTGTATGGGAATGTGAGACCAAGTAGTTAGGCCTTTAAATTTACAAAAGAGTCTCTTATCAAATGTTTAGTTTTACTTACTTTTCCCAGTGTAATGATACTTATTATCTAATAATTGAATATCAGATAATACCACTGCCTAAGCCATGACAATTAACACTCCTTGAAAGTAAAGAGTTAGAAAGTAAAAGCAGTGAGATAACATTTCTGCTAGAATCAGGCAATCTTTTAGTAAAGTTGCTCTGCTAAAATCAGGGAGAACATGAAGTATCTTTGAGAAAGAACTGCCATTACTTCTTAAAAATGTACTAGTTTTGTGATAATATTCTGCCCCAAAGTTAGATTCTTTTGTTCAAAAGACAGGATTTCTTCAAGAGAGATACTAACTAAAAACTAAATATTAACATCAGTATCAATGAATAGTGTCCCAACTATACAATCCCTTGCACCTTTCCAGTTTTAGTTGGCTTTGCAAGTGTATTTAAGGCTCAGGGTTTTAGAGGTTTCAGTCCATAGATAGCTGACTCCATTGCTCCGGTCCCTGAGATGAGGCAGAACATCATGACAGAAAGATTTGACTGAAGAAAGCTCTTGAGACATGGCAAATAGGAAGCAGAGGCACACCCTCGATGATCTACTTCCTCCAACCACACCCTAACCTGTCTATAGTTACCACCTACTTACTGTATATCAGTGGATTAACCCAAGGATTAGATTAAGGCTCTCATAACCTAATTATTTCACCTCTGAACATTCTTGTCTCACACATGATCTTTTAGAAACACCACATATCCAACTCTTAACACTAGTTAACTGAGTAGGCATGCACCAGGGGCTTTCCTTTATAAGGTCTTGTGTGCCATCACCAGACCTGAGGTCCCCTCTCACCCAGCTAACCAGTTGAAGTCCTACTCATCCTTTTTTTTTTTTTTTTTTTTGTATACCTCAATGCAGTATACCACATTTATTAAACAGATTGCTTTCTCCTTCTTTACCAAAGGAAGGGTTAGAATGTACTGCTAATTGAACCCAGGCTAGTTTATTTTTTTTTCCTTTATCTACTTTTTTTTTATTGTAAACAAATGGGATACGTGTTGTTTCTCTGTTTGTACATGGCGTAAAGGCATACCATTTGTGTAATCATAAATTTACATAGGGCAATGTTGTTTGATTCATTCTGTTATTTTTTCCCTTCCCCCACCTCTCCCACCCCTCTTTTCCCTCTATACAGTCTTTCCTTCCCCCATTCTTGCCCCCCTCTCTAACCCTAACTCTAACCCTAAAACTAACCCCTCCCATGCCCCATTATGTGTCATCATCCACTTATCAGCGAGATCATTCTTCCTTTGGTTTTTTTGAGATTGGCTTATCTCACTTAGCATGATATTCTCCAATTTCATCCATTTGCCTGCAAATGCCATAATTTTATCATTCTTTATGGCTGAGTAATATTCCATTGTGTACATATGCCACAGTTTCTTTATCCATTCATCAACTGAAGGGCATCTAGGTTGGTTCCACAATTTGGCTATGGTGAATTGAGCAGCAATGAACATTGATGTGGCTGTATCTCTGTAATATGCTGATTGTAAGTCCTTTGGGTATAGGCCAAGGAGTGGGTCAAATGGTGGTTCCATTCCAAGTTTTCTAAGGAATCTCCATACTGCTTTCCAGAGTGACTGCACTAATTTGCAACCCCACCAGCAATGTATGAGTGTACCTTTTTCCCCACATCCTCACCAACACTGTTGTTGCTTGTATTCTTGATAATCGCCATTCTAATTGGGGTGAGATGGAATCTTAGGGTGGTTTTGATTTGCATTTCTCTTATTACTAGAGATGTTGAACATTTTTCCATATGTTTGTTGATTGCTTGTAGGTCTTCTTCTGTGAAGTGTCTGTTCATTTCCTTAGACCATTAAAACTGAGGATTATGTGTCTTCTTTCTTGAAGCTTCCCTCTACCATTAATTTAACCCCTATCTCTCACCCTGCACAAAACTCAGCTCAAAGTGAACTAAGGCAAAAAAAAAAAAAAAGTGGATCAAGACTCTAGGTATTAGACCAGAAATGCTGTACATACTGAAAGAAAATATAGGCCCAACACTCCAACATATCAGCACAGGAACTGACTTCCTTCATAAAACTCCTAAAGTGCAAGAAGTAAAATCAAGAATCAATAAATGGGATGGCATCAAACTGAAAAACGTCTTCATAGCAAAGGTAACAATCAAGAGCATGAAGAGAGACCCTATAGAATGGGAGAAAATCTTTGCCACTTGCATCTCAGATAGAGTGTTAATTTCCAGGATATATAAATAACTCAAAAAACTTAACACCAAAAAGAAACCAAATAACCAATCAATAAATGGACAAAGGAACTGAATAGGCACTTCATAGAAGAGGAAATATGAATGGTCAACAAATACATGAAAAAGCATTCAACATCTCTAGCAATTAGAGAAATACAAATTAAAACTACACAGTTCCATCTCACTCCAATAAGAATGGCAATTATCAAGAATACAAGTAACTATACATGTTGGTGAGGATGTGCAGGAACAGGCGCACTCATTTATTGTTGAGGGGACTGTAAATTGGTGCAACCACTCTGGAAAGCAGTATGGAGATTCTTCAAAAACTAGGAACAGAACCACCATTTGACCCAGTTATCCCACTCCTTGGTATATATCCAAAGGTGATAAAATCAGCACACTACAGTGATATAGCCACATCAACGTTTATAGAAACTCAGTTCACAATAGCTGAGCTACAGAACCAACCTAGGTGCCCTTTTACAGATAAATGGATAAAGAAAATGTGGTACATATACACAATGGAGTATTAACTCAGCCATGAAGAAGAATGACTTTATGACATTTGCCAGTAATGAATGACTCTGGAGATTATCATGCTAAGTGAAGTAAACCAGTCCCAGAAAACCAAAGTTTGAATGTTTTCTCTCATAGGGGAAAGCTAACCACAATAAGGGGGGAGGTGTGTGTGGAATAATAGAAATGCAGTACATTGGACAATGGGAATGGAGGGAAGGGAGGGGAGATAAGCAAAGGAAAGACAGTGGAATGAACCTGACATAGTTTTCCCATCTACACATATGAAAACAGCACACTGAATCCCACACCATGTACATACATAAGAATGGTACTCCAACTAGAACAAGATATATTCCATGCTTGTATAATTATGTCAAAATGGATTTTCTCTCATATATAATTAAAAAGAACCAGTAAAAAATCAAAAGAGAAAAACATTCATCATGTATTTAAAATAAAATTAGACATACTCTTATCAGTCACCCCCATCTGGCAATATCCTAGATTTTCTTTCCTCTCCCTACTCCTCTTTCTTTTTCTTCTTCTTCTTCCTCTTTTTTTTTTTTTTTTTTGGTAAGAATATTTAAGAATAGGAAAACAATGCTACTAAATGTCTCAATGTGTTTAACATTTCCACTTGGTGTGTTTAAAAATTTCACTTTGCTATTTTAAAAGTCAAGACTAAAAAAAAATAAAGTTCTCATTCCCTGCTAATTTAAAAAAGCTGAGCTAATCACTTTCTCTTCCTCTATATTTCTCTAGCTCTGGAGAGTTCACACATTTTCCTGCTTGTTTCTTCTTACAGTGAACTGAATTAGATTATCATTGTTCTCACTATCTCCAGTCTCTAGCCAGTTAGCAATACCTCCATTAAACAACTTCTGATTTCATATTTTCTAATGTTGATTAAACAATTGCATATGCCTGATAACAGTTCTTGCTCTCTGTTTGCAATTCGGCATTGGTAGAATATTTATTCCCTGCCTCTCTACTCCTTTCTCTCACAAGAAAACTTGGTAAGCATTCATTTTTTTTTAAATAGACTTTACTTTTCAGAACAGGTTTAGATTCAAAGAAAAATGGAATGGGAATTAAAGACAGTCCTCATACACCTCCTGACCTGACACACGCACAGCCTATCCCACTATCAATACCCCACTAAAGTGGTACATTTATTACAATCAATGATTCTACTATTGATACATCAGCCCATAGTTTATATCAAGGTCCACTCTTAGTGACAGGCATTCTATGGGTTTTGACAAATGTATAATGGCATGCATTTACCATTAGTTCACTACTTGAAATTCCACTGTGCTATGCCTATTCATCCCTTGCTCTTCCCTACCTCTTGTGGTTTACCTTTAAGTTGTTCTTTTAGTATTTATTAATATCTGCAGTAGCTTCACTTTTGTTCTATGCAAGTGTCTAGTTGTTTCGGTATCATTTGCTGAAAAGTCCATCTTTCTTCACAAGTATCTCTTTTGTTCCTTTTTCATAGACCAGTTGACTGTGTGGTTGCAGTTCTAGAATCTCTATTTCATTCCATGGACATATTTGACTATTCTTCTTGCCAGTACCACACTTTCCTGGTTATTGTAGCTTTACAATGAGACTTACAGTAGGTGGTAATTGTATAATTATGTCTGACTTTGTTCTACTTCATTTTGTGATTCTGTTGGATACATTCTTTTCCACATTTATTTGAGTGCCTCCTTAGGGAACTGCCTCCTCTCGATGACATTAAGATATTAATGGGCTATTATTTTGTTGAGTAGTGTTGAGTTTAATTCCAACTGGACTTTGTAGTATGGTTTCCATATTGTTTCTTTACTCATGATTAGTAGGTTTCATGGTAAAACATACTGTGTCATAACCCGAGATTCCTGCTTTTTCTGTATGTCCCACAAGAGTGGGATTCCTCTGGTACTTCAGGCAGTTGTATTATACAAAACAAGGTATATGGAGTATACCTTCTGTGGTTATACCTCTGGTTTTATCAGCAATGTACAGTATGAAAGATATGGGAACAACCAATACCAAGACCCCTTGTAGGTGCTATTTCTATGATATCTGTATTGTTTCTGTCTGCTAATTCTGTAGCAGTGGCTGCCCAGGATCAGTTTTCAGTCGCTTACAAGCTGTGCTTACTTGGAGCCAGGTAAGTATCTGGGGATTTTTTTTTCTCCTGTTCATCAGGGTGAGGTATTTGCTTAGCTTTGAGTGGGACTGGGTGTGGGTGGAATAAGGTGTGATTTAGCTAGGTGGAGAGTGTAGATTAACAGTACAGCATATATCCAACATTCTTGAAGTGTCAGACTTGACCCCCAGAACCACAGAGAAAAAGGATCATGAATAACACTAGCAACCACTAAATCAAACTAGGTAGAACAATAAAGTGAAAAACATGTAAAAACTGTGCCATCTAAGATACCAACAATAACAGGAATGTCAGAGGCAAAATTAACAGAATAAACTAAAAAGTTGGAAAATGATAATCAAAATTAATTAAAAGAGGAAAAATGTAAAAGGACAAAAGAAAAATGAAAGGTAAAAAGTTAAAGTAACAACATAAACAATAAAAAGAAGAAAATTAAATAAAATAATTCAAATAGAGAGTAAAGTTTAAAGGAATAAATACATATTTTACATATATATGTGTGTATATATATATATATGTGTGTGTGTGTGTGTGTGTGTGTGTGTATACACACACCAAACAGCAAATCTAAAGGAAGTCTTAATACAAAAGGAAATTTTGTCCCTACTGAGTTGTTTGATGATGTTGGTAAGAGAGGACATTGCTACCTATTCCTCTCAGCTTTTCTTTCTGTGTCTTCCTTGGCCATGTACCTCTTAGAGAGAGCAAAGTTTGGGGTGTTCTTCACCACTTACTTCTTACTTTTGTCTTGATTTCCACATGACCAGTGGGAGTGTTTGGGACTGGATCCCTTTGAAATAATTCTGAACTTTCTTTCTTGCCGATAGGATCTACCATGGAACCCAAATTTCCCCCAGTGGAAATTTATTCCAGAGAGATTTGCCCAATACTCTCCCACAGCCATGCTGAGGCAGAATGCTATAGCACCTCTGGGTCTCTAGAGATCTTTGCAAAGATCACTCCCTACTAGGAAGGTAGGGCAACTATCTACACTGAGGTGGAGGGGGCATGGTAGCTTCTTCACAATCCAACACCCAAAACTGTGGTGACCCAAGTGCTCCACCACGTGCCATACTAACTCATTCCCCAGCTCTTCTTCCAATACCTACTCAGCCACAGTCTTAATAGAGAAGAAAATTCTGCTCCTTTCCATGTCACTATGTACCCAATATAAAATTTTCAGTGGGATTGTTTAGGTTGCACTTCTATGAGACCAAACTAGGTCTCAAGCTGAGACAATGCAGCAACATCTACACTGGTGTTCCAAGAGACAGGAAAATGTAAGTTTTTCTTTCCCAAACAGTAAGTTCACACAGGACCTTCTTAAGTTAGCCTCTCATTATAGAACTGCAAGTCAACATTGGGAAATGCGGAGACTTTCCCTAGCACAAGCCTGTTTCGCTGATCCCTAAACAGCTGGGTTCTTACTGACCCTCTGTACTGCCAAATTTTATGCTGGTTGTGTTCTTCTGGTCTCCCTCAGCTAACCTTGAACTCTGCCACACTGACACATGCTCCATGCTGAGACATTTCCTAAACTTCCTGCTCTACTGTTCAGATTCTCTGGGTTTCCCCAAGCCTCTGCCTATCCCTATTGACATTCGGCATGTTCCCCATAGCCCCCACCTCAGTGAGCAGCTGTCTTGCTGTTTTGATTCCACCTTGTGGAGGAGAAAGTAAGTGTTCGCTACTTCTAATCTGCCATCTTCCCTTCCCCACATTTTTCTTCATGTGTAACTTTCTTGTGTATTTCCAGATCTTTCCCTCTACCCACAACCTAAATGTCAATAGTACCCCATATTAAGGATAAACAGAACTCTTAGGAAGGACCATTTTCCCTCAAACCTATGTGAATCTAAATTGGGAAATAATATTTTACTTTCCTTGAATTGGAAATACTATCCTGCATACACATAGATGGAAACAATTGTTATATAAGCCATGCTCACTTGAAAGACCCTCAGACCCCCTGTCCAAGGAAGAACTCACGTGATCCCTGGCTGCAAAAGCAAGAGGCAGTTTATTGATTACACAGGCGCCTGCGGGTGCTCAGTAAAACCTCAGCCGGAGCTTCGGTGAACTGGCACACCGGGCTTTGGGGTACAGGTTTTTTATAGGGTAAAGGGGCAGGTTTCACGCGCACGGTAAGCAACAGATTTCCTATTGGTTATTTTGAATCCAGCACGTACACAGCACCTAGGTTACTTGAAGGGTAAGGTTATTATATCCCAAAAAAATCCACAATTATTACTTGGTATTCTTGGTATTTTTATGGTTCCTGGTTCCCGCTTATCAGTTCCTGATTGTTCAGGCACTCTCCCTGGGACCCGATGATCTATGCTTTCCCAACCGCCCTATTCTTTCTTAACCTAGTTATCAGTTTAACGACCTCCAGGTAGGCCGTGCAACCTTCCCGGGGGGGGGGGGGGGGGGGGGGGGTGTTTGGTAGAGTGTCCTAGGTCATGGGTTTAAGACAAAGAGCTGGGGCCTTTCATTTCCCCCCTTTTTCTTTATCATGGATAGAATCTTATATCCATTTGTCCATCCTGCCTCGGTTATGCTGATGTTCTAAAAGTCCCAAGAAGTGAGCGCACCCTACATCTTTTATAGGTTAAAGTCTCTTTTGTTCTCTCCCCCCTTACCTCTCTCTCCTTCCTGCCTTCGTGACTAGGCCCGGTTTTACATAAGTGAGAAGCCAAGGGCAGGGGGAGGGCCAAGGTGATTCAGGCAGGTAAGGGCCCAGGGGGCATTAATTAGCATCTCCTTGCTTGCAGTCCTTGATAAAGGCAGGTAAATTTGGTCATCAATGGGCTCCGGAGATCCTTGACATTCCATTCTTCCAGGGGCAGTCTCCAACTTCCAAAGGCAGATGGCTTCATGGCTTCATTTCCTCGAATTGACCCGATTCCCTATTTCTACACTAACTACCTATCCTTAATTCTGGCTTCATTCCCCCCTTTAGCTATAGGAACTCCCAACTGCTTTAAGGAAAAGGGGGCGTCGGTCGTTCTGGCTGCTTCGAAGCTGAAAGGGGGCAGTGAGGGGCAAGCAGTTTGGAGTTTCTTTTAAAAATCGGGTCAATCGAGGGGTCCAAGGTAGAAGTCTGGTTGGGGAAGAGCAGGTTGTAAAGTCATCTGGGGGTGGGTGCTTCTATGACAGAAGAACAAAAAGACATGAGTACTGAAATGCAATTAGTACAAAGTAAATGTTGCAGCATCTGGAACATGCCACTGAGTATCATGAAAATGACAGAAGTCAATCTCTCACCAGGAGGTGGAAGAACTGAGAAATTGTTCCCATAACTAGACCTAGCAAAGGCTGGAAAGGACAAGGCCTTTATTTGGGAACTTTAACATTGTCCAGGTTATCAGGAATGTAAACACAACATTTAACTCTTAATGTCATAGATATCCCAAAAAATATAGTTAAGCTACTTAAGTCATCTGATTTTGTAAAATATCCCTTTATTGGTATAACCTGTGTTTAGTAGAGAGCTCTATACTTCTGTTACTTAGGGCTAGGTAATCATACAAGCAAACATAGATCAAGTCTACCTGTATAGCTTAGGAAGGTCTGCAGGCCTTAAACTGACTAAAAACTTCTGACTCTGGCAGTTTCTCTTGATAGTTATCAGGCACATTTGCTGAAGAATCTTTCTTTCATTTGTAGCTTCCAGTTTTTATTCTAGTGGACTAACACAAGTGTACATCTTAAGTTACATTTAACTGTTATTTCTTTTAAATGCCCAAGAATGGTTATATTTTGGTTTTAACTGTTTTGCTGGGTGTCTAACATCAAGTTGGTCAAATTGACCTGGTTCCTGTCTTGTTAAAGAGTCAGCTGAGTTCCCATAGGGGCCACTTGTAGAGAACTTAAGGGCAGCTTCTTAGCTCCACCAGTGCCATTGGTTAGGTAGGGTCTCCTTGATGAGGTGACTTCCTTTGGAAGCATTAAGGGATGTCTCCCTTTTTCCATGACCCTCCTCTGCAGCAGATGCACTGAGTGATTTTTCATCCTCTAGTCTCAACAATCTCCTTGATCAGGAGGTTGTGTGACCCAGAGTTGCAAAGCTCCTTAGAGAAGTTCTCTTATTCCCTGGGTTCAGGCTGACTGAGGGCAAAAGATCCAAATACTGGTCTATCTTGCCTTCTGTATTTAATTCCAATCTCTAAGTTTGATCTTAATCATCCAGCAAGCCAGTTTCACCAGTCATAAAGTAAGAGTACTGGGCTTTAACTTTAATGTCCATAACTTTACAGTTATTTACCCTTTTATCTAACTGGAGTCTGCATTAGTTCTGGAAGTTACCACTATCTGTTCTGATATCTGTTACCACTATCTGTTAGGTGATGGCTTATTATCATAAGTTACCTAGGTTGCGTGTTCTTGAAGCAGCTACTTCTGCAAAACATTAATAGGTAACAGTTTTACAAAATGAAATTAGCAAGAGTAAAAATATATTCTGCTTGTATAATAGCTATCTTGAATTTTGACTGAGAACCACATTATATTTCCTATTTGAGATCATGGTAATTTTACAAAAAAACCAATCTTTTGATTATAACTTTAAATAAGCTGAAGTCTGACTTACAAATAAATAAGCTGGAGTCACTCTAACATGCAGTAAGGTGGGAGGCAGAGCCTTATCTCAGGTAAGGCATGGCTCTTTACAGACCTTAAGTGTTCTAATCCTACAACTAATTTTTGCCCCTTTTGCCATGACCAGCATGACCAAATTTTCAAGTTCAGTGAGGGTCAAAGGAGTATTAGAAAATAAAGGTTTATAAACACAGATTTTGAAGATTAAGCTGAGATCAGATGGAGCTCTATTCTCTGATGGAAATGTAGATCTAAAGAGTTATGTTAGCAATCTTTATACATGTCTTATTATTAAGTTAAAGACTATGTAAGTATTATTCTTTGTTTTTAGGAGAGTTACAGAGACTAGACCATCTATGCAACTTTTTCCCACAACTGCAAAGTGCAATGTTAGGAACTCTGTGTAGCTCTCAAATAAGTCCACTGTCCAAAGTTACTGTAAGGTGGGCAGGAACTAGAGAAGGGAACTGATGAAACACTGGTTATCTAGCAAAACAATTTCTTTCTACCCAAGAGCTGTGTGCCTGATATCAATGTAAGAGCTGATAGGACTCCTGTACAGAGCCTCCCCAGGGAGGTTACTGCCACAGCAGTTAGGCATCTTGTGCTCCTACACAGGAACACTTCCAGGCACCAGGCATGCTACAGTCATGAAGTCAGGGACCCCAATCTCAGTCATTGTTGTCCCATTTTTGCTATTATGCATTATATTCTTTCTTAAATTGTCATTTAAGAAGTTTATATATATTGATTTCTGAGTCCATATGAACATTAGTTAACACAGTCTAACATTATATCCAAAACAGGAATCAATCAAAGAAAGGCTGAGAGAGCTTTTAACTTTTCTTTTGTGTAGCAAAATGCTTTTACCTTCTATAATATGAACCTTTAAACAAATCAGGCTGTCAGTAACTCTTAGATATACATTTACATTTAAATTTGAAGTTCTTTATCTCAGTGTAAAAAGTAACAAATTTTACACGTACCCCATTGATAGCAGGTCCTATAATAGAACATTAAATGATAGAAATTGATCCCCAATAAAATTTACTCTTTATAAGCTTAAAATTACCATTACAGACAAGTTTATCTGGAGAATAGCAGCTCGATAAATTTCCTGCTTTAAAAACTTGTATACCTGAAAAATATGAACACATTTAATATACAACTAGAAACCATTTTACAATTACCTTGACACTTTTTTTCTTACCAAATTTAGTTTTTTTAAAGAAAAATTTAGACTCTGTAACACAGTACAATACTTTAACAGTTGTTTAACCATAATTGTATACACCCCAATTTTTAAGACTAATTGTTCTAAAGAATAAAACTTAATAGACACAAAGTTAAGAGTAAATTAGTGTTTCTAAGAAATCCTTGTTATTTTACCATATAGATTAAACTTTGGTTTATATCAGAACATTAGTATTTCACCTTAGGAAAAACCTTAAATAGCTTTAGCTGTCTCACATACATACAACCAACTTAGTTACACGCAAACTTGTTGAAACTTGCCCTTTACATACACAGACTTTCTTAGCACTTACTTAGACCCTCATGTATTTCATCATACAAGCACTTTCTTACCCAGAAACATTTCCTTTTTCCTTTTACTAAATATATTTCCATACCCAGAACCTTTTATTTTCTTTTTCCTATTTGTTGACCCCTTTTTGTTCCCATTCTGAAACAACTCTTATGAAATTTCTGAATTTAGATAAATTGCTCTATTTTAATAAGATTAAATAGTTTGTTGTTTATAGTACTCTAATTGAAACACAGTTGAAACTTTTGGGACCCTTTGTATATAGAATTCCACTTGTTAGGACATAACTCTTAGTAACTTTGTTTTTAGTTTAGTGATGACACAAAGCAAGTTTAAACCCTTTTATTTACCAACCTATGAAAACACCAATAAGGTTTAAGTATGATACCCCATGGAATTTGAGGAGTTAAGAGTACCTGATGTTATTTAACAATGAGCATTTTAATTTTGCAAATTAATCAGATGTCACCAACAAACACATTTGAGTAGTCCCATACATGTTAACTCTAATTTACTTATTCTGTAAAAACCAAGAAAGCAGTCAAGTGTCCTGAACAGTATTTGCTGTCTCTTTCCTGTTGAAAAAAAAAGTCCTAGGAACAATTGATATTAGACATTTTATTAACATCAATATTTTATTTGCTTGACCACCTAGAGACTTGTGAGTTATTTTCAAAGACATTTTACTTTCATTAGTTTACCCAATTTGAATTGAACCTTTAAATTACGTGAATTAAAAGTATTTGGATCCATTTTTATGCGCGCTTATATTTAACACAAAACTAAAGGCCTTGTAATATTCATCTCCATTGCAATGTAGCAGATGTTTAAAAATAACTCGAGTTGGATAAAAAGAACTGATCAAAAATCATTAACCTAGGTCTGTAGGATCGAGGGTGAGACTCAGAGGGGTCACCATGGATTGCCCCATTTCAGTCTTGCTGGTAAAAAAAGGAATTTAAGAAACAGGCACACAAGAAAACATAGACCAGACAACAGATTACAAGCGCTGCGCGTCTTGGTCGGAGAGTGCAAGCCCCTCCGGCCAAAAACAAGTCCCGACGAATCGAGCACCAAACAAGTCCCGACGGATCGGGCACCAAACAAGTCCCGACGGATCGGGCACCAAACAAGTCCCGACGGATCGGGCACCAAAACCCCTAGGACGTCTCCCAGGGTAGCAGGAGAGAAGTCAGAGTTCGTCAACTCCTTCTCAGACTGCCCAAACTACAAATGGAGACCCCCTGTCCAAGGAAGAACTCACGTGATCCCTGGCTGCAAAAGCAAGAGGCAGTTTATTGATTACACAGGCGCCTGCGGGTGCTCAGTAAAACCTCAGCCGGAGCTTCGGTGAACTGGCACACCGGGCTTTGGGGTACAGGTTTTTTATAGGGTAAAGGGGCAGGTTTCGCGCGCACGGTAAGCAACAGATTTCCTATTGGTTATTTTGAATCCAGCACGTACACAGCACCTAGGTTACTTGAAGGGTAAGGTTATTATATCCCAAAAAAATCCACAATTATTACTTGGTATTCTTGGTATTTTTATGGTTCCTGGTTCCCGCTTATCAGTTCCTGATTGTTCAGGCACTCTCCCTGGGACCCGATGATCTATGCTTTCCCAACCGCCCTATTCTTTCTTAACCTAGTTATCAGTTTAACGACCTCCAGGTAGGCCGTGCAACCTTCCCGGGGGGGGGGGGGGGGGGGGGGTGTTTGGTAGAGTGTCCTAGGTCATGGGTTTAAGACAAAGAGCTGGGGCCTTTCACACTTATCTGCTTAGTTTCCTAAATTGGACAGGGCACCACTACAGTAGGAATTACCTTTTGAAATTTTGTATTTCTATATTCCCAGGCCACAACTTAGTGTTAGTCAAGCTTATCAAAAGCACTCAGTAAATGTTGGCTCAATTATTGAAAACTTAAACAAACAGAGGCATTTTAAAAGCAATGTGACAAAGGTAAACTTGGCCATGTCCTACGACAAGGACTACTTGGTTTATTCATCTTGTCCAGGGTCTGGTGTTCATCTTTATGGAAAAAAGTTAATTGTGCCTGGAGCCAGCATTAATATAACTGGTACAACTTGTTTACATTATCCAGGTCAAAAAAAACCCAACAACACACAGAAATACCACCTATTTTAAACACAGAACGGAACAATGTAGAAAAGAGCCATATCATATACACAGAACAGAACAATAGAGAAGCCAACTTAGCTGTATACTCATGTCCTCTGAACATAGTATTTTGTTCCTATTGAGCAATCTAGCAAGAAAGCCAAATTTCCCTAGAGACACAGAATCTGGACAAAATCAGTAAATGGTTTGAGCTTATGAGCTGTGTCGTGAAGCTGATGTTTGAGGCATTACCAATTCTTAAGAATAGATAATAGAAGGATTATTGCATTTCTCTAGCTTATTCAGAAAAGGGAACCTAATTTTTTTTAGTTATTCTATATATAGTATCTTCTGTTAACATAATTCTACAAACCTATCATTAGCTTTCTTTGTATTTCTGGCATAGATTAATCATATCCTATATTGCTGATGTGGTAGAATTTTCCATCTTTTTAGACAATATCCCCAAATAGAGATCTGACATGTTTGTTTTATAAATTCTTTTTTATTGTTTCTGTTAAAGTGGTGCATTGTAATTATACATAATAGTGGAAGTCACTGTTACATATTTGTGTGTGTGTACAGTATAACAATATATTTGGTCACTTTCATTCCCCAGTCCCTCCCCTTTCCCTGCCCTCCTTCCTCTACTTGGTCCCCACCCTCTATTCCACCTATCTCCCTTTTATTTCCATGATATTCCCCCCTACCACCACTAAAAACTTTTATTTTTTTCTCTCCAGCTTCCACATATGAGGGAAAATTTAGAATCCTTGACTATTTGAGTTTGACTTACTTCACTTAGCATAATGCTTTCAAATTGTATCCATTTTCCTTTTGAAAATGACACAATTTCATTCTTCATGGCTGAATAAAACTCCATTGTGTATACATATTACATTTTCTTTATCAACGATCCATTGACAGACACCTAAGCTAGTTCCACAGTTTGACTATTGAGAATTGTGTTTCTATAAACGTGGGTATGCATGTCTGACATGCATATGACATAATGTAATTAATCTCATTCCCCAATATTTTCCCTTTCCATCCCCTCCTTCCTCTTCTAATCTGTTTTATCTCCCTTCTATTATTGTTATTGTTACTTTAATCAGTGTGCTATAATTATGTGAGCATGATTTATTGTGGTACATTTATACATGGACGTGCCATAATTTGGAATAGTTTATATTTCTAGTTTTTTGAGGAAACTCCACACTGATTTCCATAGAGGAATGTTAATTTACAATTCTACCAACAGTGTAAAATTGTTTCTTTTCCTTCCACATCCTCTTCAGCACTTATTATTTGTATTCTTTATGACTGCCATTCCAACTGGAGTGATAAAATCTCAATGTAGTTTTGATTGCATTTCCCTAATTGCTAAAGCTATTGAACATTACTTTTTACATATTTGTTGGCCTTTTGTATTTCTTCTTTTGAAAAGTGTCCATTTAATTAGTTTGCCTATTTACTGATTGGATTATTTTTTGGATAATGAGTTTTTTCAGTTCTTTATGTATTCTGAGTATCAATCCTTGGTCAGAAGAATAGTGTGATGGTTAATCTGAATGTCAACTTGATTGAATTAAGAGATGCCTATGATTAAGAGGTTTATGGATGTCTGGATGAGGGTATTTCTAGGAATGATTACATGTGGGACAGCCTACTGAAGTAGAGACCCATTCTAGGTGTGGGCAGCATAGTTCAATAGGTTGGAGGCTTGGATGGAACAAAGAGTTGAAAGAACAAGGAAGCCGCAGCAGATGCATGCTTCCTTCTTCTTTAGCCTATGTATCTAATGCGTTGCTATCTCTGGTGGACATTGGACTCCAGCTACTTTGAACTCCTTCACTCTTCCAATGCAGAATCACACTAGGCTTCAACCTTGGACTGGGGCCGCATCACTGGTCCCTCTTCTTCTGAGGCTCCAGATCCTCAGGCTGAGCAGCTACTGGTTTCCTGTCTTTCCAGCTTGCCATACAACCATTGTGAGACCATGCAGCACCTCACTGTGTAAGCGCATCCAATTAATTCCCTCTTAAAATTATACACGTATGAGGATACATCCTTTTGGTTCTGTTCCTATAGAGAACCCTAATACAAGTGGCTAACAGGATTTTCTCCCATTGTGTATGCTTTCTTTTCATGTTTTTATTTCCTTTACTGTGCAGAATCTTTTTAATCTGATGCCATTTCATTTATTAATTCTTGGTGTTATTTTCTGAGCTTTAAGAGTACTTTTGAGGAAACCATTTTCTGCACCACTGTGTTGGAGTGTTGATCCTATAGTTTCTCCTAGAAGTTGCAAGCATTGAGTTTCATTTTTTTACATATGGGTAGTCAGTCTTCCTAGCACCATTTACTAAAAAGGCTATGTTTCTCCAACATAAGTTTTTGGCTTTTTTTGTCATATATCAAGTGGCTGCATCTGTGTAGGTTTGAATCTATGTCTTCCATCCTGTTCCATTGGTCTCTGTGTCTATTTTTATGCCAGTCTCATGTAGTTACTGTTATTATAGCTCTGTCAGATAATTTGAAGTTGGATATTGTAGTGCCTCTTACATTGCTTCTCTTTGCTTAGAATTGTTTTGGCTGTTGCCATTCTCATTACTTCTGTTTATTATACTAATTGGAATTCTATCCATAGCAATTAGCCATGAGTAGGAAATACAGGGGATACCAATAAGGAGGGAGTTCATATTATTGTTTTGGAAATCATATTATATCTAAGACAATTAATGTTATATATCATTTTTTTCTTTTGTGGGTAGGAAACTCTGAGCAACACCATTTTATCAAGTGTGATCATTCACATAAAACTGATAACAGTAGACATTTTTAAAATAAGTTTTTGAGGCCAGGCATGGTGACACACCCCTGCAATCCCAGCAGCTTGGGAGGCTGAGGCAGCAGGGTCTCGAGCTCAAAGTCAGCCTCAACAACTTAGTGAGGCCCTAAGCAACTCAGAGAAACCCTATCTCTAAATAAAATGCAAAAAAAGGGCTGGGGTTGTGATTCAGTGGTTAAGGTTCCCAGATTGACTTCTCGGTATCAAAAAGAAAATGAGTTTTTGTGTACTTTTGTATGTTTGACATTTGTCAAACCATCATGACAATTGTCACTGATTGGATAAGCCCTTTTAGAAAAAATAATACAGCATAATACATTTCTTTATTGTAACATTTTATTGCCCTTTTGGGTTGCTTAAATTTTTTAAATTCTACAAATGAGATTACAAATTAATACTGCATTATGACGTTGCTCAAAAATATCTTTCAGAAATTTAGTCATTGAAATTTCTGTATGCAGAAAATGTAACTAAACATATGGTATTATTTTTGCTCTGTGTGATTTTTCCCTCTATCCATTTTTCTTGATTTGGTTAGTATGACATCCTTCACAAGAAAGGTGCTCACTTTTGTGATTTATTGAATTCATTAAATTGCCTTGTTACTATTAAGATAGTAGAAAGATTCAAATACTATGATGCCTTTTCAAGAATATTTGTTCCCTTATTTTATTTTGTTTTATATTTCATATTCCCATAATTATTGTATTGATAGTATTAGGTTGGCTTAGTAGAGAGAACAGAAGACAGGAATTAAAAACCTTGTGATTTTGTTTCAATTGTGAAATTTTTGAAATTTTGGGTCCTTGCTCAATCTGTCAAGCATTCATTTACTATCAGTGAAATAAATATAAGTATGTGCCATAAGACAATGTTTAAAATAATATCCAGTGTAAGATTCTGTATTTACATTATTGTACTTATTTGACTTTTTGACTAAATTATTTTAGGATAATGTTAGACCTGCAGTTTAGAAACAAAGCTACCTCTGAAAATTCCTCTATGTTCTTCACCTAGGTGCTTTCATGATATTGGTGGTAAAATCATGAAAATATTGAAAATAACATTAATATCTCAGACTCCATTTGGATTTTCTCATTTTCCTACTAGTCCCCCTTTTGTATTCTAGAATCCACAAAGGGGTTGAATTATATCAATATCAATAATTAGATTTGGATTTTTCAGTTATTTTGTCATGATCAGACCAAAGTAATAGATCTTTGGAAAGAACATAATGAATATAATCATTTGTGACATGATATTAACATGACTTACTATCAACTCTGGTCAGATGGTTACAGTGGTGCCTATTAGGTTCTTTCACTATAAAGTTACAAATGTTCCCTTTTATATTTTATTCATTAGAAATAAGTCTAATGAAACACTCAAGAGGTTGGCAATAAAATCATACTGGGCAGGAGTGTCAGCATTTATGAGCACGTATTAGAACCACCACAGTACTTAATCTCTGGGGGGAATATTGTTTCTCTTTAGAGTCTCAGGAGGAGAGAATACCAGAGGCAATTATTACTATTATGTTCTAATATTGATTTTCAACTTCCCCCATTCCTACTATAATTATTAAGTGGAATTCTGCTATTAAATTGTTGCCTATAATTACACAAAGAGGGAAGAAGGGGTCAGTGACAGATAAAGTTCTCAAGGCCATGACTCCAAAGACCTACTTCCTCCAGCCAGGCCCCACCTACCTACAATTATCACTCAGTAGTACATTCAAATTATTAATCTATTAAATGATTAATCCACTGATAAGGCTGAAGTTCTCACAATTCAATCTACATTACCTTGAACATGAGCTATTGGAGAGGAATTTCAGATCAAAACCATAAAAAGTACTTTGCCTGTTTTTAAATTGAATTATTTTTCTTCGTATTTAACTTTAAGAGTTTTGGAGAGTTTTGTTTTTGTTTTTGGTACCAGGGATTGAACTCAGATGATGAAAGCTCTAATATAGCCTAATGAAAAAAAGGGAAAAGGATTATAAGTTTTAATGACAGGGGTGATGTGAGTCAATACATTATCCTTACCCAAGATATTACAAATTATATCTAGATCAGAAGAGAGTAATCTCAAGAACAAATCCAGAAAATAACCTGTTTTCATAAACAAAATTTTGCCAGAACACACCATGCTTATTATTTTATGCATTTTTAGTTATTCGTGTACCCTTCAAGGGCAAGGTAGAATAATAATAATAGAGACATAATGACCTGAGGACCTTAATATATTTACTAAGTGGCTCTTTATATGTAAGAATGACCAGAAATTTTTTATGAAAAAAATAAATTTGGAGGCTATCCAATGAGGTGTTTAAGTTTACTGTACATCAACAGTCTTTATAGACATGAGCCCTAGACAGACAACTTGCTCATTGGAGTAGGATTTTGAAAAAGAATTTCTGAATTAAGAAATAACCTATGCAACGTTTCTTCGATATTTTCTAAAAAAAAGCAATATGAAAAATGTGGCTCTTTAAAATAGTGAAAGAATTACTTAATTCATGTAATTGAGTCAATTGATTAACTTACTTGGAAAAATAAATGAAATTGCATCTTTTACTCAAATTCATATGGAAATAAATTTCATGAACTCTTCATTTCACTTCACTAATACAATTTAAAGGTGTGAAAACATCCATATTAAAGTTTACATAGGAAAGATATTTTGATGTAAATTTATTGAATTCTTATTAACAAATTGATCTTTGAATAAATAATGACATATCCATGATATATTACAGTATTTTATATAACTATTTTTAAATGAAATAAAATTGTATAGTTTAAAATTAGGTAAGTAGATGATAGTTGATATTGATAAATCTGAAAAGAAAATGATTTATTTAATAATAACTTTCTTGGCAGCCTCACAGACCTGGGGAGACAGTGCCCTTCCCAAGGCTAGGTAGTGCCTAAAGGTTTGGACTGCTGCCTCAAATGTCTTTTGTGTACAAATAGGCCATGCCCACCCACTTTGTTATGTACCACTCATACACTAAGCCAATATTTCCCTTGTCCTAAATCATGACAAGGCCATTTACCAGGCATCTAAGGAACACCTCCGTTGTTCCAGGCTACAGGAATTATTCAAACCATCCAATCCTAAACTTTGCCATGGAAACTCCAAAAAGGACTCTAGCCTGATATCTCTTGCTCCTGTCATTTGCCTACTGATCATTCTGATGTTTCCTTGTGGCCCTGTGTGGTGTGGCACTTTCCCTTCCCCCAAGAAATGTGAGTAGAAATTCTAGTCAGGCACAGTAACACATGCAGCTCCTTGGGAATCCAAGGCTGGAGGATTACAAGTTTGAGGTCAGCCTGGGCAATTTAGAGAGACTTTGTCTCAAAGCAAAATGTTAAAAGGGCTGGGAATATGTCTCAGTAGTAGAGCATTCCTAGGTTCAGTGGCTAGTACTTGGGGGCAGGGAATGGTGGGAGCCCAGGTATAAATTCTTTCAATGGTACTGGCCTGTGTCATCACTCAGTCATAACTTATAAATTAAATCCCTGCTGTATTTAGATTGCAAATGACCCAGAGCGTAGAAACAATCCAGCCATTCTGGTTGCACATACTTGAGTCCAAACAAGTTCTAGCAGCTGCCCCCGTATAGCAGCAGAGGAGTGAACTGGTATGAGGTACAAGAGGAACACCGAAGCTGTCAGGTTGCACCTGCCCAAAGCTAGGCCAAAAGCCCAAGTGGTCAGAGATGCAGTGGCTGTGGTCAGAAGAGAGACCAAAAAGAGTGAGATTGATTTTTGAGTTTGAATCTGAAGTGCTTCTTTACTGTTATATTCTTTCTTACCTCCTCCCTCTCCTATGGCTAACATTTTTCTTCTCATTTTTCTGAATTAAGAAATTATGAATGCTTTTATGTTCAAGATTTTGTACCCTGGCCAAATGAACTTCCCTGCTTGATGAGAATTATGCATGTCCACTTTCCAGTATGACACCAATAGCCAAATGTAGCTACTGAGCACATGAAATCATGTCAGTGTGACTGAGATAAATTTTTAATTTGTTTCACTTGAATTAATTCAGATTTAAATGACCAAGTGCCTAGTTACTACTGTATTAGAAAGATAGTAGACAGTGAGTATTAACTAAGGCAAAACACATGGTTGCCAACCTCTAGAGACTTAAAGATAATTCATTCTGCAATCAACAGCTATTAATTGAATTCATTTTATGTGCGAGGCTCAGTTCTCAGCACTGAGAATGCAACCAGGAATGAAGTAGTAAAGCCGCAAACATTGCCAAACTAAAGACATAAGGCTGCAAAAGATTAGTATGCTTACTATATATAGGAAAATCTCTGCTTGGAGTGATTGAGGAAATTAGAATAATAAGGACAAGAAAAAATATTTCAGGGAAACATTTTAAAAAAGGTCTTCCACTCAAAAAATTGCATCCGCATTCAGGAAATAAATTGGAGATTTTTGGGGGGCAAAAATTATCATAAATCCAAATTATCTTTTTTTTTTTCAACCAAAGCAATTGAGGAGGTTAAGTGTCAGGAATTAGTGAGAAAGTTGGTGTCATTTGGGGAAAAGATTTAAAGGAAATTATAAAAGGCATGGTTTGTGGTCCTAACTAAAAGTGAGGAAGCAGAACTCACCCAATAATTAAGTCTACTTTATGTTTGCTTCTTACTCAATTAGCAGAGGGTTTTTCAAAAACAGTTTTATTGACATAATGAATTGCAAATATCTGTCACCTATTACCTTCAAAGTCACTTTGCATTCCTCTCCTGATTGCCTCCCAGCATCACCACTACCTCTTACCCTCAGCAACCATGCTTCAGCTTTCTAACTATGTAGTTCTTTGTTTTTTCTATAGTTTTGTATAAATAAAGTTCAACATAAATTTCTATTTTTTAGGAATGCATGTTTGGAAATTTACCTATCATGTTAGAGATATATATATAGTTTTTTTTTTTCTTTTGCAGTACAATTATAAGAAGAAAAAACAATGAAGCCAGGAAAAAGATATTGGGAATTTGTAGAAGGATAAATAGTATTGCAAAAAGGGAGGAGCACTGAACAACTACCCACTGACTTCAGAGTTTGATGTGGAATAGGAACAAGACTGACTTCACCTGGTGAGGTGACATTTGTTTGTATCCAATCTATAGCTCAATTCTCAGGGCTATGGAGAGTATGCAAGGAATTGGAGGGAGATTTTCATGTCTTGCCTCAAAACATTGGGCACCTCATTGGGGAGGAAGGAAAGGAAGGAAACGACCATTGATCAATAAAAGGACAAGATATAAGATAGTAGGTAGTAGTGTGCTAAGATTCACAGAAGAGAAAGAGTATTGCCTGCTAGAATAATCACTGAAGGAAAGGAAAAATGGGATAAATCTCAAAAATGGGTAGAATTTGGATGAATAAAAGAAATAATGTTAGCATATATGTGTGTATGTATATATACAAATGAAAAACTATAATGACCGTAAGAAAAAAGGGGGTTTGCAATTATTGTGGTGTCTACGAGGGAGGAGGGAGAAAAAGAGAAAAAGAGAAAGGAAGGGAAAAGGGGGAAAAGAGAAGGAAAAGGCCCAGTCAGAGCAGCAACACATATCATTTTCTTAAAAGATAAAATAATTATAAAGATGATAATTCCTGAACCAGGAATTTGAGTTTGAACCAGTAAGAAGTATAGAATTACTTGGTTTCTTAAAGGAAGAAAGAAATTTGAGAGAAACAGGTTTGTTGTTTGTTGTTTTTGATCAGGGTTATAAAGAACAACATGTCTGCCTTGAAGAGGAAAACTGAATCAATGGGACCAGCTCAGACACTGTAGAAATAATCTACGTACAAGGCGCAAATCTGGATTAAGCAATGGCCAAGGGAAGCAAACTAAAACTAAAACATTCAAAGGAAAAAGTAGACACATGCTGGCACAGATAGACTACAAAGGAAGGTCAAAAAGATAAGGATGTGTATTGAAACAGATGTGTAAAGAAATTTACTTGCAAGCTCAGGTTGTATTTAATCTCATATTTTTCCCTACGCAGATTATTATTTTATTGAAAAAGACATTATTCTTCCAAAAGAAAAAAAAAAGTTCACAAAGCAGACTCCCTTTTGTTCAAGACCATGGGTAAAGTCTCCGGTATATTCAGTTCCCAGTGACTTGAAATCCTAGATGAAGGAGCTCGACAGACTTGACAAAGACAGGACTGAACCCCAGGGAGGATTCAGCTGATGCTAATGGACATTGGCAATAGAAGAAAAATGCCATATTAGTGTAATGGGTGAAGTTCATCAGAGAGTAAGTACATTTGAAAGGAAAGATATTTGGAAATAGGAATCAAAACAACCCTATAGATTCACCTATAATTAGGACAGCTACCGATAATAATGATAATTAATAATGTATATATACTTTTGACCAGACTATGAGCAATGATGTAGGTATTTTCATAGTAACCGGGAAGAGTGCTCAGTACAGTGAGCACATGCTCCAGATATACTAACCCCCCTTTCATTATTTTTCCTTTCCATGTTCTCCATGTCAGAATGCTTTCCTCCACAGTTATTCAGGGGACTTGGATCCTTCCATCTGTGGCTCCAGCTGTCCCTTACGTCTCTCCATTGTCTGCATCTGCTAAATAAAAAGAACTAGTGAGCTTAAAGGAGGCACCACTTCCTTTAAAAGCCTAGAGCCAGAAGTGATACACAATCACTTCATCTCACATTCTATTTACAAGAACCAGTCACAGGAACTACCCAGGGTAGGGTAGTGGGACTGGTGGGCTGGTGGGAAATCCTAGTTCTTGGCTCATAGCAGTTAATGTCTCAAGTGTGTAAGCTTGCAGAGAGGAGCATTCCACTCTGACCACCTAGGAATGTAAACAACTGCCCCAAGTTGACCTAGTGTTACCAAGGGAATCTGTGTAGGGGCCTGGTGGTCTGCTCCCCCATGGAACATTGTGATTGGGCAAGAAACTTATAAAATGTATACCTGTTCCTGCAATAAATGAGTTTGCAGGCTGCTCGCCACAAGCCTGCTCCTACCCAACTCCCGGGGTCTGGGTCTTAACTCCGCGACTCTTACCTGCGCCTGAGCTAGCCTGGCACCCCTACAGGAAAGGATTTTTTTTTGTCTCTACCACTGACAGGAAGAGCATAAAAGTGAATGATCTAACAGACTTTTTTTTCACCTCATCAGAGGTAACAATTACATTCTATTTCTGAATGACATAAACAAACTCTTACATTCTTGCTTTGAATAGACAGGATTATTTCACTTGAGACTGGGAAACAAGTGTCTAAGTTGTATGGAATTCCCTTTTAATGAAACTTGGTATTAGATTTAATATGGATTTTTTGAGTTCCTCCTACAGGTAAAAATAAGAACCTGAAGTGTAATAAAACAAGATAACTAGCTATCTAGCATCATCTAGTGGCTTTATACTTCCACTGATGCTCTAGTTTCAGGCACAGAGCCAACTGCCTGGACAGATTTTTTTTTTAATTATGTGAAGATACAGGGAAAATTTATGGCCAGAAAACCATTAATTAAAATGCTTTTAAACCTGGGTATGATTATAGTAAATATATTAATATATTAATCAAGCCTTTAGCATAACATTTGGCTACTTTTAGGACATCAGAATTGTTATGATTTTATATTATGCAGGAAAGTGATAAATTTCATTGTATTTCAACTGAAACATACAATTAACATTTTTGTAGGTTTCTAGTTAATTTTCCATTTTTGTACCTTCATTTGTGGCTTTTTTTAAGTTTGTTCTATTTGTGTTATTTTGGGGCTGAGAAAGCAAACACAAGGAAAAGTTTAGCTTGCAAAAGATAGACATTTTCATAAAATTGCTGATTTACTGGATGCACAGGAAATAAGAGGAAAAGATACAAGATGCTGGTGTCATGGGAGACCAGACATATTAGTTCCAACTACTTGTCAATCATTGTCTAAATACCTTCCTTTATCTCCATAGAAAAGAATGAGGGTTGGGGAAATAATCCAGGAATATTTATAGAAATAACATTTCCTGGAAAAATGCAATGAAAAATAACCATACACCATGTCTCCTTGCTTACTAAAGGAAATAAAGACAAGGAATAAACCTAACATAAAGATTTTTGTATCCTTGAAAGTGATTATTTTTTACACATTAGTTGAAACCTAGCATATTTCTTCTACTTAAAATCACTCCATACCATTACTAATTACCTTTGTTTCTTCATAAGTCTTCATTTTCTAATAGCTTCAATTTATGCTTATTTTCAAATATATTAAATTTCATCTATTTTTAAAGATGAAAGTACACAGAAAAAAATTTTAAATTAAAATAAATGCTATGCTTTCCATCATCAAGCCTTGATTCCTTACTCAATATTTTTAAATAATTTTTACAATTTTCTTCTGAAGATAAATTTAAACTCACTCTAAAATGAATTAATAAGAAAATGATTAACACAACTTTGTCGTTTCTAAAAAAATGGAATTTGTAGGTATCTTATTACTGTTTGGTAACCTTTTTACTAATAATATTTTAGGGGATATTGACAAACTATCAAATATTGGTCACATCATCCTCTTTAAAAAAAAATAGAGAGGGCTGGGGTTGTGGCTCAGTGGTAGAGCACTTGCCTAACACATGTGAGGCACTGGGTTTGATTCTCAGCACCACATATAAATAAATGAATTAATGAATAAAAAAAGACTTCACATTATAAAAATTTTTAAAAAATAGGGATTTCCATTGAATGGATTTGCATTATTTCCAATTTTAGTCTTTTGCAATAGAAGAATGGTATTCAATATGTATTTTTGTTAACTTACTTGTTAAAATGAACATGAAGTAAATTATTAGAAAGGAATGGATCAGTTATTGCCAGATAGTAGAGCAAACAACTTATAAAGAAAGCAAGTCTTACTAAAAATTCTCGAGACTGATACCAGGTCAACATTATTTAACTAGGAGATATTTAGCAAGTGAGGTACTCTATTATGTTTGGTGTGACATTCTTATCTCCACCCTGTAAGAAAGGGAATGAAGTGTTGATTGGCAGAGGTCGAAATAATAATGACTTTCTCCACCACTTCCCAATAAATGACTTGCCATAATCTCATTCTCCATCTTGTGCACCATGACCGTCAGTCCTTCCTGGGCCTGTGTGTTAGTTGGTTGTATTTCTGCTTCTTTAGCAGGAGTTTCCAATTTCTCAGATGAGTTTCCCCCTCTATGGAAGGAGAACCCAGGTCAGCTTAGTGACTATCATGTAGAAAATGAAAAGTACATCATTAACCCCTGGAATTACTCTGAAAGAATAGGAATGTATAAAATTCTATTGACACAGACACCAAATATTTTGAAAAATTTGCTCCAGAAAATGAACAAAATTTTTTGGGGGGATTACCTATACATCATAGATGGCAATATCATACAGGTAAGAATTCATCTTTTTCATTACAATGACATTTTGATTTAGCCATAAATTAATTAGAACATAGTAGCCTGTAAATAAGATTTTCTTTTTGAAAAATAATCGACGTTCCCTTAATTTTTTCCTTCATATTCCTTTTTTTTGCCTTTCATTTCACACTCCTCCTCATCTTTTCCCTCATTCTTCATGAATTCCTTTTTACCAAGCATTTTTAGAATCTCCATAAGCACAAGTTTTCCACCTGCACTGTCAAAAAAAATTGCTTGCAATGATGAAAATCTTCTATATTTCCACTGTAAAGTACAGAAGCAGAAGCCATACTGTGCTCACATGCTCCTGCATGTAGCTATTGAGCATCTGAAATGACTAGTACTTGTGCAGAATTGAAGTCTTAATTTTATTTAATTTTAATTTATTTAAATTTAAATATGCAAGTCCTGGTGATTATCACACTGATGTACAGCATATTAGACCTAGTTCACACTATCAACTATTTTTAAACAAGGTCCTTCTAAGAACTAAACTCATTTCTAAGCATTGAGAATTAGATGCAGGAGCAAAACAATTTAGGTGATATGTATTAAATATATTAGAGTAGAAAAAATTAGTTTGCATCATCTACAACTTCAAGTGTGATTAGCTATTAAGTAGGGTAGAGTGACACAGGAGAGCAAAACCTTTGTAGGAGAACATTCCAAATATTCCTTTCTTAAAAGTAGGGTCTGCACTTAGGATTTAGAGTAGAGATTTGTTTTGGGACAAAAACATAAATTCAAAGCTACCTTTTTCTGGTCAACCATGAAACTCAAGAAGTAAGGAACCTTCTCTATCACCTTCCAGAAACTGTTCTGGCAGAAAGTACCCAATGAATAAAGGATTGCTATTGTAGGAAAAACAAGAGAAGAGACCAGCAAGATCTGATCTGTGATGACACCCTGGGCTGGAATTACACCCACACTTGTCAGGTGATCTCCTGACACCTGGTATAACTATTTTTACTGAACTTGGCATGGAAAAGAGAAATATTTGAACTCCGAAACACAATTCAGGAGGAGCCCAAACATAAGGCCCTTTGCAAACAATAAACAATGCCTTTGAATGGGGCACATGCTAACTCCCAGGAAAGTTTTTTTACTCTGGGTTCAGTAAAAAGCAAATGGGAAGGTGGAATGTTAGATTGGATGCCTTTCGAATTTTCATTTTCACGTAACAAGTGGTTTTACTTAGTATTTTACTGAGTTGAACTCAACGATACAAGCAGAGAAAATGAAAGCGGGATTAAAAACTGAAAATAGTCTACAAAAGTATTGCTTCAACACCATACTGAAACTCAAAGACAAGGTAAGGACCGTGAGTAACCAGAGTAATTCAGGAAAGAGTGACAATCACAGCCTAAGATAATGATGGGAAGGAAGTGGACCATAGAGCTTGCAGGAAACATTGCTGGAATACTACTTGATAGATGGCAAGGTATCAGGTTGTATTGGGAATAAGATGAATAGATTGGCATGGAAATTGGGGTGTGAAACAACTAGTGAGTAGTAAATTTAAAAAAATCAATTAGAGCCAGCTTAAGTGATGTCTTCAAAGTCAGACTAAGGCATTTTAATTAAACCCTTTAGCAATTAAATGCTTGCACAATACTTAAATACTTAAAAAGTTTGTTTCTTGTTTGCATAGCAGAGCTTTTAAACTTTATATTTATTAATGTGTATTTATTAAATAATAATAAATAATGTGTATTTATTAAACTTTATATTTATTAACTGTATTTATTAATGTGTAATAAATATACAATAAATTAAACATTTAAAAATGTATTGTTTGATGAATTTTGAGGTATGTATATGGCCCTGAATCCATCACCACTGATAATAACTGAAGGTATGATGCTAAAAAAATGTTTTCCCTTTTGAATTCTTACCTTCAGTAACTTCCCCAACCTCCACTGCTTCAATTAATCACCCCATTCAACTTTCCATCTTCACGGGTACCACTGACCTGTCTCTATCACTACCAATTAGATTGCATTATCTAGAATTTTCACATGAACAGCTCTGTACTCTTTTTTGGCCTGGTTTATTTCAGTTGTCATGAATGTTTTGAGATTCATCCATCTTGAATCATATGTTGACATTTCATGCATTTTTACTGTTATATATCAATAGTTCATTCATTTTTATGGCTTAGCAGAAACTTTAATCAGAAAAAATGTGAAACTGGGAAGAAAATATGAGGAGTATGGAGTATGGCTAAAAGCAAGTATCATCAAAGATTCAAGGAGATGACCACAGCATGTGTACAAGAACTTGAGGTGGATTTCATGATTTCCCTCCAAGTGCTTACAATCCTTGGGAAAGAAAGTTAGAAGTGAAACAACAAAAGGACAATAAAGAGCCAAAGCACAAGATACTGAATAAAAGTGAGAGCATTCCAGGACTAAAAAATCTGGGAGTAGAATAAAATTTGAAATGAATCTTTTAAAAGAATGAAATATTGATGGATTAAGAATAGAATGAGCGGGCCAAGATGGCGGACTAGAGGGCGGCTGCATTTCACGCTGCTCCAGGACGCAAGATTCAAAAGAGGAGATAGTGAGAGACTTGGGACCAACTCAAAGCTGCTGGGTGAGTCTTTCCTGTTGGGGAGGCGTCCTGGATGGGGCAGTAGCCCCGGAACGCGGGGAATTTGTGAAGTGGAGTTGCTCGGCGAGACGCCCCTCCCCCCGCTGGAGCAGTAAACACGGACAACTGGGATCATCGTAGAGGAGGCGGCTCAGCACAGCGCTTGGACTCGAGCAGCCGCTGGGGCTCCGGGTGGCTGCCTGGGGAGGAGCTGCGTGGCGAGCTGTTTGGACCCAGAGTGACCGCTTCCGAACACCGGGGGGTTGCCCGGAGGAGGAGGAGAGGCCCGGCGGGTCGCTTGGGTCTAGGAGTGACTGCATCAGAGCCACGGGCGGTTGCCAGAGGAGGAGCTGCGTGGTAAACTGTTTGAACCCAGAGCGAGCGCTCCTGAGTGCCGGGAGGTTGCCCGGAGGAGGAGGTGGAGCGCGGCGTGTTGCTTGACCTGGGAGTGGCTGCATCAGAGCTGCGGGCGGTAGCCAAAGGAGGAGCTGCGTGACGAGCTGTTTGAACTCGGAGCAGCTGCTCCAGAACACTGGTGGCCTGCCTGGAGGAGGAGAGCGGTGGGACGCTTAGCCTGGGAGTGACTGCATCAGAACCACAGGCGGTTGCCAGAGGGGGAGGCGGCGAGTGGTGAGCTGATTGGACTAAAAGCAACCGCTCCTGAACACCGGTGGCCTGCCTGGAGGAGGAGCGTGGTGAGTCACCTGGTCTCGGAGCCACCGTTCCTGAACACCTGGGGGGCTACCCCAAGGAGGAGGAGGAGAAACAGGGCGGGTCACTTGGACTTGGAGTGACTGCCTAGGGTTACGGGTGGTTGGCGGGAGGAGGAGACCCGAAGTGAGTTGCTTGGATTCCTAGTGACTGCGTCGGAAACCGGGCGGCTGTCCGGAGGAGGAGGTGTGTGGCGGGTCTCTGTGTCTCCGAGCTATTGTACGGGGCTCCAGGTGGTGGCTCAGGGGAGGGGCTGCATAGCCAGGCGATTGGTGCAGAGCAGGGTCCCAGGAGCTAGGTGGCTTCTTGCTGGAAGAGCCGCACAGAGACACGCCTAGGGGCGGAGCGAAGTTTCCAGGGCTGCGGGCAGATTCTCTGGGAGAGGCAGCCTAAGGAGACTCGCCTGCGAAGGGTGAGGCTCCCAGGCCCAGGACGTAGGTCCGGGCCCCTGGGATCGTTGCAGAAGAAGACAGCCCAGCCCAGGAGGTAGTTGTAGATTGAGGGGAACCTCTAGGAGGGCAACTGACTAGCGAGACGTCCCCACCGAGTGACTCTTCCCGGCCGGGGGAGGTTTTCCCACAGGGACGGTAAAGCCAGAGACATAGGCACAAACAGGCCTTGCCTCAGCCCACAGTCTACTTCCCCATTGGATGACCATTGGTCAACAAGTGGAGGCACCTCCGCCCACTAGCAGGGAATATACGCCACCTGAGGGTTACCACACCTAGAGAGGCAGCTTCTTCGTGGAGCTCTGCATTATCAACCTCCTCCAAGACTTCAGGCTACTGAAGGATAAGAGGGGATATACAAGCAATCTTCAGGGACATTATAAGTTGATAGAGGAAATCTGCAATATCTTAATGACCCACTGATCCCTGAACAATATGAGAAAACAAGGGAAGAAAATGCCCCAAACGAATCTAGATGTTACATCAATAAAATCCAACGGCAGCATGGCAGAAGAAATGACAGAAAGGGAGTTCAGAATGTATATAATTAAAATGATTAGGGAAGCAAACGATGAGATGAAAGAGCAAATGCAGGCATTGAACGATCGCACCAATCAACAGTTAAGAGAGCAAATTCAGGAAGCAAAAGATCATTTCAATAAAGAGTTAGAGATATTGAAAAAAAACCAAACAGAAATCCTTGAAATGAAGGAAACAATAAACCAAATTAAGAACTCCATAGAAAGCATAACCAATAGGATAGAACAGCTGGAAGACAGAACTTCAGATATTGAAGACAAAATATTTAACCTCGAAAACAAAGTTGAACAAACAGAGAAGATGGTGAGAAATCATGAACAGAATCTCCAAGAACTATGGGATATCATGAAAAGGCCAAATTTGAGAATTATTGGGATTGAGGAAGGCTTAGAGAAACAAACCAAAGGAATGAACAATCTATTTGAAGAAATAATATCAGAAAATTTCCCAAATCTGAAGAATGAAATGGAAAATCAAGTCCAAGAGGCTTATAGGACTCCAAATACACAAAATTACAACAGACCCACACCAAGGCACATTATAATGAAAATACCTAACATACAAAATAAAGACAGAATTTTAAAGGCTGTGAGAGAAAAGAACCAAATTACATTCAGGGGGAAGCCAATACGGATATCAGCAGATTTTTAAATCCAGACCCTAAAAGCTAGAAGGGCCTGGAACAACATTTTTCAAGCCCTAAAAGAAAATGGATGCCAACCAAGAATCTTATACCCAGCAAAACTTACCTTCAAATTTGACGATGAAATAAGATCATTCCACGATAAACAAAAGCTAAAAGAATTTACAAAAAGAAAGCCAGCATTACAGAACATTCTCAGCAAAATATTTCATGAGGAAGAGATAAAAAACAAAGAAGCAAATCAGCAAGGGGAGGAATTATCCTAAAGGAACTGTCAAATAAAGGAGGAACCAAGATGTGTCAAAAATTTTAAATATGAACCAAATGACTGGGAATACAAATCATATCTCAATAATAACCCTGAATGTTAATGGCCTGAATTCATCAATCAAAAGACACAGACTGGCAGATTGGATTAAAAAGAAAGATCCAACAATATGTTGCCTGCAAGAGACTCACCTCATAGAAAGAGATACCCATAGACTAAAGGTGAAAGGATGGGGAAAAACATTCCATGCACATGGGCTCAGCAAAAAAGCTGGAGTATCCATCCTCATTTCAGATAATGTGGACTTCAAGCCAATGTAAGTTAGAAGGGATAAAGAAGGACATTTCATACTGCTTAAGGGAAGCATAAATCAGCAAGATATAACAATCATAAACATCTATGCCCCAAACAGTTGCTCATCCATGTATGTTAAACAAATCCTTCTCAATTTTAGAAACCAAATAGACCATAACACAATAATACTAGGTGATTTTAACACGCCTCTTTCACCACTGGACAGATCTTCCAAACAAAAATTGAACAAAGAAACCATAGATCTCAACAACACAATCAATAATTTAGACTTAACAGACATTTATAGAATATACCATCCAACCAAGAGCGAATACACTTTCTTCTCAGCAGCACATGGATCCTTCTCTAAAATAGACCATATATTATGCCACAAAGCTAATGTCAGCAAATACAATAAGATAGAGACACTACCTTGTATTCTATCAGATCATAATGGATTGAAGTTACAAATTAATGAAAGAGTAAAAACAGAAACTACTCCAACACCTGGAGATTAAACAATATGCTACTATATGATGAATGGATAACAGAAGATATTAGGAAGGAAATTAAAAAATTCTTAGAGGTAAACGAGAACAAAGAAACAACATATCAAAATCTCTGGGACACTATGAAAGCGGTACTTAGAGGAAGATTTATTTCATGGAGCGCATTTAATAAAGGAAGTAAAACTCAAAAAATAAATGACCTAACACTACAGCTCAAAGCCCTAGAAAAAGAAGAACAGAATAACACCAAAAGTAGTAGAAGACAGGAAATAGTTAAACTGAGAGCTGAAATCAACGAAATTGAAACGAAAGAAACAATACAAAAAATTGACAAAATAAATAGTTGGTTCTTCGAAAAAATAAACAAAATTGATAAACCTTTAGCCACACTAACAAAGAGAAGACGAGAGAAAACCCAAATCACTAAAATTCGGAATGAACAAGGAAATATCACAACAGACACGACCGAAATACAAAACATAATTAGAAGCTATTTTGAAAACCTATACTCCAACAAAATAGAAAATTTCGAAGACATCAACAGGTTTCTAGAGACATATGAATTGCCTAAACTGAACGAGGAGGACATACACAATTTAAATAGACCAATTTCAAGTAATGAAATAGAAGAAGTCATCAAAAGCCTACCAACAAAGAAAAGTCCAGGACCAGATGGGTTCTCAGCCGAGTTCTACAAAACTTTTAAAGAAGAACTCATTCCAATACTTCTCAAAGTATTCCAGAAAATAGAAGAGGAGGGAACTCTCCCAAACTCATTCTATGAAGCCAATATTACCCTGATTCCTAAACCAGACAGAGACACATCGAGGAAAGAAAATTTCAGACCAATATCCTTAATGAACATCGACGCAAAAATTCTAAACAAAATTTTAGCAAATCGCATACAAAAACATATTAAAAAGATAGTGCACCATGATCAAGTGGGTTTCATCCCAGGGATGCAAGGTTGGTTCAACATCAGAAAATCAATAAATGTCATTCACCATATCAATAGACTTAAAGTCAAGAATCACATGATTATTTCGATAGATGCAGAAAAAGCATTTGATAAAATACAGCACCCCTTCATGCTCAAAACACTAGAAAAAATAGGGATAGTGGGAACATTCCTTAACATTGTAAAGGCCATCTACGCTAAACCCATTGCTAATATCATTCTAAATGGTGAAAAACTGAAAGCATTCCCTCTAAAAACTGGAACAAGGCAGGGATGCCCTCTTTCACCACTTCTATTCAATATCGTCCTTGAAACTCTAGCCAGAGCAATTAGACAGACCAAAGAAATTAAAGGGATACGAATAGGAAAAGAAGAACTCAAACTATCCCTATTTGCTGATGATATGATGGTATACTTAGAGGAACCAGGAAATTCCACCAGAAAACTTTTAGATCTCATAAGTGATTTCAGTAAAGTAGCGGGATATAAGATCAATGCACATAAATTGAAGGCATTTTTATATATAAGCCATGAATCTTCAGAAAGAGAAATTAGGAAAACTACCCCATTCACAATAGCTTCGAAAAAAATAAAGTACTTGGGAATCAATCTCACAAAAGAGGTGAAAGACCTCTACAATGAGAACTACAGAACACTAAAGAAAGAAATTAAAGAAAACCTTAGAAGATGGAAAGATCTCCCATGTTCTTGGATAGGAAGAATTAATATTGTCAAAATGGCCATACTACCAAAAGTGCTATACAGATTCAATGCAATTCCAATTAAAATCCCAATGATGTACCTTACAGAAATAGAGCAAGCAATTATGAAATTCATCTGGAAGAATAAAAAACCCAGAATAGCTAAAGCAATCCTTGGCAGAAAGAGTGAAGCAGGGGGTATCGCAATACCAGATCTTCAACTCTACTACAAAGCAATAGTAACAAAAACGGCATGGTATTGGTATCAAAATAGAAAGGTGGATCAATGGTACAGAATAGAGGACACGGACACAAACCCAAATAAATACAATTTTCTCATACTAGACAAAGGTTCCAACAATATGCAATGGAGAAAAGATAGCCTCTTCAACAAATGGTGCTGGGAGAATTGGAAATCCATATGCAACAGAATGAAACTAAACCCATATCTCTCACCATGCACGAAACTAAACTCAAAATGGATTAAGGATCTCGGAATCAGACCAGAGACCTTGCATCTTATAGAAGAAAAAGTAGGTCCAGAGCTTCAACATGTTGGCTTAGGACCAGACTTCCTCAACAGGACTCCCATAGCACAAGAAATAAAAGCAAGAATTAATAACTGGGATAGATTCAAACTAAAAAGCTTTCTCTCAGCAAAGGAAACTATCAGTAATGCAAAGAAAGAGCCTACAGAGTGGGAGAAAATCTTTGCCAATCATACTTCAGATAGAGCACTAATCTCCAGAATCTATAAAGAACTCAAAAAACTCTACACCAAGAATGTAAATAATCCAATCGACAAATGGGCTAACGAAATGTATAGACACTTCACAGAAGAAGATATACAAGCAATCAACAAACATATGGAAAAATGTTCAACATCTCTAGTAATAAGAGAAATGCAAATCAAAACCACCCTAAGATTCCATCTCACCCCAATTAGAATGGCAATTATCAAGAATACAACCAACAACAGGTGTTGGCGAGGATGTGGGGAGAAAGGTACACTCTTACATTGCTGGTGGGGCTGCAAATTAGTGCAGCCACTCTGGAAAGCAGTGTGGAGATTCCTTAGAAAACTTGGAATGGAAACACCATTTGACCCAGCTATCCCACTCCTTGGCCTATACCCAAAGGACTTAAAATCAGCATATTACAGAGATACAGCCACATCAATGTTCATAGCTGCTCAGTTCACAATAGCCAGATTGTGGAACCAACCTAGATGTCCTTCAATTGATGAATGGATAAAGAAAATGTGGTATATATATATACAATGGAATATTACTCAGCCATAAAGAACGATAAAATTATGGCATTTGCAGGCAAATGGATGAAACTAGAGAATATCATGCTAAGTGAGATAAGCCAATCTCAAAAAACCAAAGGAAGAATGATATCGCTAATAAGTGGATGATGACACATAATGGGGCGTGGGAAGGGTTAGTGTTGGGGTTGGAGTTGGGTTTAGGGAGGGGGACAGGAATGGAGGAAGGAAGGACTGTGTAGATGGAGGGGAAGGGTGGGAGGGGAGGGGGGGAAGGGAAAAAATGACAGAATGAATCAAACAACATTGCCCTATGTAAATTTATGATTACACAAATGGTATGCCTTTACGCCATGTACAGACAGAGAAACAACATGTATCCCATTTGTTTACAATTTTATAATAAAAAAAAAAAGGAAAAAAAAAAAAGAATAGAATGAACAAAAGAAAAGTGTTTGAAATTTGTTTGGAATGTAGGAAAGAAAAAGAGAGCAAAAGGAAAACATTGGGAGTATGAAAGATGTATAACTTATGCTAGGAAAATAATATAACTGGAAAGTAGGATAAATACAGGGCAAGAATTTGGGTTTGAATAGCAGTAATTATCGCATAATTTTTGTTCTTAAAAGATATGACAAAATACAGCTCTTGGTCAAGTTAATTGAGAGCAATGTATTTCTTTCCATGGGATGGCTAGCAAAAAAGTCTTCCAAGAAAATGGGCCCATGCTGGCTATAAGAAGGGAGAGGAGTGGCTGAGGACATTAAGAATGAAAGGGAAACTGCTCTGCCAAAAACAAACAGACTAATAACAAAAACATCAAGTTTACAAGTAGCATTGCTTGGCTCTCCAGATCAAGAACCAGGTCTCAGACATTTTGTTGGAGATGGCATGGAATCACCAATGGAGAAACTCTGTGGAAATTTAACAAAAATGGGAATTGAGTATAATAAGGATTCAGAGGTCAAGATATGAAAGTGAGCAGCATAAGGCAATTGTTAGGTAAGAGTAGTGGGTGAACCTGCTGAGAATTAATTTAAAAGGGAGAGTCTTAAAAACAGGTTCAAAACATCACCAATGAAACAAAACCTAAGAGCTAAGAAAGAAGTGTTTCCTGTAATATTCAATTAAATAGTATTCCAGTTTAAAAAAATAATAATTTTAAGAAATTACATCCATTAGCAAAACTATCCAGCTCTTTACTCTTGCCCACTTAAAGGTAAGTAGGACAAGAAAAGTCAAGAGAGAATGTAGAAAGACAAAACAAAAAGGAAATAATATAGGTTCATGAGAAACACAGGTGGACTGCTGAGAGGAAAAGAATACAATATTGGGGGAAAGAATGGAAAATGAAGAAAAATCCAAATATGTTAGAAAAAAAGTTGTTAGGAGAAAACAAATGGAAGTACCCCATGGGAGAGCAAGGATTGGATAAGAGAGAGACTGGAGGGACAAGAGTGGAGTCAAAACACTGGGAGAAGCTAGAGGTTAAAACAAGGGGTTAGCAAGATTAGTGAGCAGAAGCCAAGTATGGAAACTCATGGAAGGGGAAGGATGGGCATGGACTCAGAAGATAACTAAAGGGATATGTAGAGAGTATATGCAGAAGGTACATCTGATAACAAAACCAAATGTGGAATGAGCCAGGGAAATTTTGAAAGTAAGAGATAAAAGAAGGTTCTGAAAAGAAAGGAAAACAAAATAGAATAATGGCTAATATTTATGGAGCATATGTTCACTGCTTTGGGCATTTTGTATGTCTGTCTTCATATAATACTCCCCAACCCTCAGAGGTAATTTTTTTCTAGATCCTTAGTATATAGATTCAAATATTAAGGCTTAGAGAACTTATCCTTCCAAAGTCAAACTGTGAATAAGCAATGGAAAGAAATTTGACTTAAGGCAAAGGAAATCCAGATATTTTTAACACACCTGGATATGGACTCCTTAACTTTGAGTTAATACAGAATAAAGAACTTATTAAGTAGAAGAGACAAGAAGTACCAAGATTTAAAAACTATTGCCTAGGAGTCAGGATCAACACTTAACTATATATAAATATATATTTCCAATGTGCTCAAAATTAATGCTTAAGTTAATGCTTAAGTTTTACCATGTATTTCTATATCTGTGGAATTTTTATGATAGATTTCTTTATATATAGTTAAGTTTTGTGTATGCTGGTTAGAAGTGGTTCTAATAAATCTAACTCTGCATCTTCTGTTTTCTAGGTAGACTAGTTGATCCCACCCATAGGACTAACTGTGGCCACAACTCTGGGGATCCTCTGTGCATCTCTGTGGACAGTTGGTGGGCTGGTGAGTTTAATGTAACAAACCTCAAATTGATGACTTTCTATAAAGAATCAATTCAAGCTAGAATCCCAATTACAAAAGCAAATAACCAAACTCTAATTCCTGCTTTTCAAAAGGCAATTGTTTGACCTAAATGTTCTGAATGTTTTGAAATGAATTTTTAAATAGATATTTTTAAAATTTGCTCCTCAGTGTGTTCATTTATGAAAATGTCAATTGGAAGAGACTAGTAATCTCAAAACTTGTTCTAAATGCATAGGACAACAGTAGAAATACATGTCATGTCATAAAATAAAATTTTGTTAACAAGAAAAATCTCTATATTATAATATCTGAAGATAAGTTAGACTCAAATTTAGAATTAAAAACTTCTGGAAAAATGGGAAGTAGAGCTATCTATAAAATTATCATTTTTTTCCTTTTTACTTGTGCTTTGGAATTTAGCATTTAAAATGCCATCAATTTGTATTATTGTGATTTAAAATAATGTCTACAGCATAAATCCATTTTTCTTCATTGGAGTAGGTTTTCTTAAGTAGGATATTAGTATTGCATATGATCCTTAGAGAAATTTTGATACAATTTCCAATGTGCTCAAAATTAATGCTTAAGTTTTACCACATATCTATATATCTGTGGAATTTTTATGATAGATTTCTTTATCTAAAAACAGCTTCTTTTCTATACCGGCAACACTAATAGTAACTTTTTTGATTATACAGACCTTAATTATTACCTCTCCATAATGCCCTTCCTTGCTGCTCTTGATTCTGGCGTACTGGGAACATCACCAGATACTGTCATTCTTCTGCCACCATCCAAGGATCAGACAAATTTTTTTTTTATTTTTTTTTTATTTTTTTTTACGTTTACATAGGGTAATGATGTTTATTATATTTTTCCCCTCCCCCCCACCCCTCCCACCCCTCCCACCCCTCCCACCCCTCTTTTCCCTCTACACAGTCCTTCTTTCCTTCATTCTTACTGCTCTCCTTAGCCTAACTCTAAACCTAACCCTAAACCTAATGCTAGCCCGTCCCACCCCCCATTATATGTCCTCATCCGCTTATCAGCGAGATCATTTGTCCTTTAGTTTTTTGAGATTGGCTTATCTCACTTAGCATGATATTCTCCAATTTCGACCATTTGCCTACAAATGCCATAATTTTATCATTCTTCATTGCGGAGTAATATTCCATTGTATAAATATGCCACAGTTTCTTTATCCATTCATCAACTGAAGGGCATCTAGGTTGGTTCCACAATCTGGCTATGGTGAATTGAGCAGCAATGAACATTGATGTGGCTGTATCTCTGTAGTATGCTGATTTTAAGTCCTTTGGGTATAGGCCAAGGAGTGGGATAGCTGGGTCAAATGGTGTTTCCATTCCAAGCTTTCTGAGGAATCTCCACACTGCTTTCCAGAGTGGTTGCACTAATTTGCAACCCCACCAGCAATGTATGAGTGTTCCTTTTTCACCACATCCTTGCCAACACCTATTGTTGCTTGTATTCTTGATAATCGCCATTCTAATTGGGGTGAGATGAAATCTTAGGGTATTTTTGATTTGCATTTCCCTTATTACTAGGGATGTTGAACATTTTTTCATATATCTGGTGATTACTTGTACATCTTCTTCTGTGAAGTGTCTGTTCATTTCCTTAGCCCATTTGTTGATTGGATTATTTGTATTCTTCGTGTAGAGTTTTTTGAGTTCTTTATAGATTCTGGAAATTAGCGCTCTATCTGAGGTATGGTTGGCAAAGATATTCTCCCACTCTGTAGGCTCTCTCTTCACATTTCTGATAGTTTCCTTTGCTGAGAGAAAGCTTTTTAGTTTGAATCTATCCCAGTTGTTTATTCTTGCTTTTATTTCTTGTGCTATGGGAGTCCTGTTAAGGAAATCTGATCCTGAGCCAACAAGTTGAAGATTTGGACCTACTTTTTCTTCTATAAGATGCAGGGTCTCTGGTCTGATTCCGAGGTCCTTGATCCATTTTGAGTTGAGTTTTGTGTAGGGTGAGAGATAGGGGTTTAGTTTCATTCTATTGCATATAGTTTTCCAGTTTTCCCAGCACCATTTGTTGAAGAGGCTATCTTTTCTCCATTGCATATTGTTGGAACCTTTGTCTAGTATGAGAAAATTGTATTTATTTGGGTTTGTGTCCATGTCCTCTATTCTGTACCATTGATCTACCTGTCTATTTTGGTACCAATACCATGCCGTTTTTGTTACTATTGCTTTGTAGTAGAGTTGAAGATCTGGTATTGCAATACCCCCTGCTTCGCTCTTGCTACTGAGGATTGCTTTAGCTATTCTAGGTTTTTTATTCTTCCAGATGAATTTCATAATTGCTTGCTCTATTTCTGCGAGGTACATCATTGGGATTTTAATTGGAATTGCATTGAATCTGTATAGAACTTTAGGTAGTATAGCCATTTTGACGATATTAATTCTGCCTATCCATAGAAAGCATAACCAATAGGACAGACAAATTTTTGTCATAATGTTTCCGGCTGTAACTCATCTTTTCCAGAAGCAATGAAAATGTGGAATAAATTTTACAAGGTTGTTTTTTTAACATTCTAATTAGTAATCTTCAAAGATAGTCAGATTTTGTTATTTTATGTAGTATTTTTATACACTGAACGATATATTGCTAAGAAATAATTTCCAAAATGATGATGTTAGTAATATTACTAGGACTAGATTGCCACCTAACATCATATCTCATCAGCATCCTTATTCCCAACACGTTACTGAGCAGACTTTATGTACTCTTCTAACACCAATAAATTACACAGATGTGTGACCACAGAAATTATGACTTTATGGTACATAAAGTGCTCTGGTTCATCCTAATTTCAGGTAAGTGAGCAATAATTCATATAATACAGAATTTTAGAATAGTTCATGCATTTGATAATCCTATTTCATTTCTTGATAACCAATCACCTATGAGTGGACTGAAATGATCATTTGGCAATCAGAATTAAATGTTGATGCCCAAAGTAATGTATCATGGATGAAGAAGTGCATGGCCAAAGATCAAGTTTCCTTCTGAGAAGTGATCATTTTATTGCATATGATTAGATCACATGCTCCTATTCTTCCCCCCACTTCTGACACCTTAGACTTGGAAACTTCATTGCATGGCCAGAGAAAAACAAATGAAGTACTAAAGGTCTGGCTTTGAGCAATGTAAAATTTTGAATAGTTCAAAAATGTTTAAAAATCTTGCTTTATTTCTTTTAGGTATATTCATTATCATTATTAATTAATATTACTAATGTTAAACACTTTGGAAAGTATCAAGCATTAAACCTGTCATACCTTAACTCTTTAAAACAATATTCTCCTTTCATTTAGCAAATTAAAAAACATTTTTTGTAAATACCATTGTTCTTCAAGAAGAAAAATTGTGTAATTTCCTAAAAATTAATAACACCTTCCTTCTTGGCTTCCTTCCTTCTAGTGTGCAATGTCACCTTCTAGTACCATTGATGACCTGTTGAAGTATATGTGGGCTGCACACGTTTCATCCCTGAAGGTTTCTCGTAAGAATTTTCAGAGTAGGTAAGAACAAACCTATTGCTAGTTTATTATAAGACAATAACAATGGTCCCATCTTTTACTATCTTTTTCATTGAATTCTTTATCAATTTACTTTTTTACCCATATGTTGACCATGAGTAGTATCACGATAAAAAGAAAACTGACAAGAAACATTTTGCTGGATAAATTCAAAAAGTATTTCATAGTAGGAGGGAAAAAATAAGAACAATGGACTTGTGCCCCCAAAGTATAACGAAATAAAAATAATAAAACAAAACATAGCCAGAAGTAAAAAGAGAATCTTTTTTGTTGTTGTTGTTGTTAAAAGCTGTTTAAACACAAATTAGGATCTATAAAACAAAAGGACATAGTAATAGAATCTCTGCTCCATTTTGATCAGAGACTACAGCTTGACTAACACATATTCGGAAGGAAATAACAAATCACCATCTCTTTTATTATAACAGACATCTAAGATAAGGTCAAATTTCTCCCCATTGCATAGCAAATGAAATTGAAAAAGAGAGCATGACTTGGTAGAAAGCAAAAAACACTGTGTTAGGAATGGTATCTTCTATCCAGAATGAGACAACAGGTAGAAAAAAAGGAAGAATGTGTGATTAGTTATAGGACTATTTATAAACACAGCATTTGTGGTTGGGGATTTCTTATTAACCACCCGACCCTATGACCCTATATCCACTTTAGATAAACAAATCAGAGTCAGGAAGCTTACATAGCTTCGTGTATTTTATCTCAGTATCCATTTAAAGAGCAGATGTTCATATTCTACAATGGCATATCTTTGAAATGAATTATAATGAACTGCTCAATCTATTTCTGATGACTACAAAGAAAAGTGAGGTTATTAGCCAACAAGTATTGAAGTGGTTGCCAACATCAAGACTAGATCTTAGAGCAAGTCATTATAGAAAATAGTTTAGAAAAAAACTATTTTTTCATATATAGGCTTTCCCTATCACTTAAAAAATGACAGCTATCTAGAAGTTTGCATCTCTCAAGGGTAGTGAAATTCACACTCAGTATTCGAAATGAAAAATTCAGAACTAAATTAATTGATTCCTAAAGGGGATATAAGCCAGGCTGTCAGGAGCAACATCAATATCTGCTTATCTTGCAAAAATTTGTAGAAGTTCAGAGCTCAGGGACTGATTTTCATGTATGTACTGAATTGAATCATCTGAATAAAGTTACCAAGTTGAGACTCAGAAGCAGATATCATTTCCATCATTTATTTCTCATACTTTCTTATTTTTTCATATTAATTTTATTTATTCTTATGGAATGTAACTAATTTGGAAATATTTAACCAATTTTTGGATAGACCAAATTTATAAATAATCAAAGATGAAACAAGATCCACATTATTTAAAGATGGATGGTTTGTTTTTTTCCCACACTACCTCGGGGGAAACTCTCTTTCCCTGTTCCTAGTAAAGACCTACATATATAAGTACAATTAAGAATTATTTTTTTAAACCAACGTATTTACTTTATTTCTTGAACTTCTGTCTTTCTTATATGATTCTACATAGATGTCAATCTCTAGCCATGTAAAGTTTTTTGGTTTTTTTGTTTGTATTTTTTTTTTTGTAATAGAAGTAAGTATATGTGCCAGAATCTGTACTATGAATTTTCTTATCATCTCTCACTTTGTTCTTACAATACATTTTGATATGTAGTAACTCTTCTGAAGTTGCACAGATAATCAGTAGCAGAAAGTATTTGAAGTGTTGCCTGGCTCAAAAGCCCATGCTTTTATCCTCATTATTATTTATTTATTTATTTATTTATTTATGAAACTATGCTTTTGCATATTGTTGTCCAAAGGTCAATGTCAACCACAGATCTTCTTCCTCTTTGGATATAGGTTAACCAATTAGTACCAGTTACTGAAGGCTCTGATGTGCAAAAGAGTGAATTAGATAATCAGTTTTTGATGCAAAAATATAAGATAGATTTTATTGCATAAAGAGTTTTAGAAAATGAACTGAAATACACCATAACTTTTATCAGATAAAGTAAACAAACATTCTCCTCATATCTTATTTACTGTGTTTTCTGTCAAACTTTTTTTAGTTTTCTCCCTCATTTAGTTGCTTGCTATTTCTGAGTGGAGAAGAAGGGTTGATGGTAGGTAAAATAGAATCTTTGTAGATTTCAAAATAGCTTTATTCCACCATGGTGCTCAACATTATTTGGCTGATTATACAGTCCCAGATTTAAAATATTTTTATTTCAGATATAGAAAAATGTTTCCATTAAATTTTAGCTATTAACAAGTCTGAATTATTATGTTTACTGACCCTCTCAATATATCTTGTCCTTCCAGAATATTGTAGGGTATTTTTTCCACACAGCTTCTGAAATTTCAATTAGTTCTATCTTACTATATTATTTTTCATTCACTTTAAGTAATGCATAGTCTATCTAAAATGTTTTCTCTCATCGTTATAGAATGTTGAATCTATAATATTCAACATTATTTCTTTGTTGAATCTCCTATTTAACAGCTCTAATTTAAGTAAAATTTTCACTCATTTTCCACATTCTTGTCTTTCCCAACTTCCTACCAAATTTCCACTTTATCTTCTAACTCCATTGTTAATATTTTACTTACTGTACTATTTCTGATTTCAAAGAATCAATATCTATGAGGATTTTTATAGTAACTCGCTATTGCTTTTCCCTTGCAATTACTTTTCATACCTCTGTGAATATCAGAATATTAGCGATAGTTGTTTGTTCTCCAGTATTTTCTGTTGCTTTTCATTATTTGTTTTGTGTGGTATGTTTTATTTATGCTAACTCCTAGATATTTAAAATAGGAGCATTAAGGATCAGTCTCAAATCTCTTGAGCATAACTAATGCTTGCTTACTGTTGTAGTGTAGAGCATAGGTGGATCTGGGCAATTAAACCGAGTAACTTTTCTTTCACTAAGTTTATGCCTTTCTCCCTGAGTTAGTTGAACTTACCATATATCTCCCATTTCCTGTTTTAAGAGGGAAGACCCAACTCAGAGCATGATGACAGTCCAGTGAGAGAAGTGTCTATGTTCACTTAAGACCTCAATCTCCAGCTTGTTGTTGCTTTCATTTGTGCCCAATTTAATGCAATTCAAAACCCACTGCTTTGAAGTCCAGATAATCAACTCATCGCTGTACAGCAGCTCAGTAGGACCCTTTGAATCTGCCTGCTTTTTAGCAGCTTTTCAAAGAATGCTTCCTTTTTTCAGAAATTCACCCTTGCTCCTAAATCTGAGTCACTTGATAACACACAATTGTTTTGAGAATTCTACACAACATATAGTGTATATTTTCTCCATTGCTGCTTTAGCTGAGACTTCCAGGACCTGCTAAACCCTTTGTTGCTCATCCATTTGATTTTCAATCCTAACGGTCATGTAATTGTTTCTTCCATTTCCCTACCGCTTTGGTTGCTCAGGGAGCTAAAAGAGATGCATGTATTCAAATATCCATCTTTACCTTAAAGGTCTTCTATCATTTTTATGCTTAAGAATCTAGACAAAATTTTATTATTTGGCAATTTTTTTGTAATATGATAAATTTATGAACTTATTTAGTACTAGTTTTGTTTAAAATACCACACTTTATTAACTGCTGAAAAATTACTTCACTGTATGATTGTCATGCTGCCAATATTCCTTCCAAAGTTACCCTTCGATGGGAGGTAGGTATCATGCATGTTAATACTATGCAAATCTCAAGTCCTGATAATAAGTCTTATAGTTTATAAATTTAGATGTTGTCATATTTGGTTTGTTAACATATTAATCATTCTTTGATAGAAATACTTTTTTAGAGTTTAAGTTCATTTATTTTTTAGTGTCAGAGCAATCTGAGTATTAAATCCTGTCTCCATTGGACTTGAGAAGTCTATAATCCATTTAGCACGAGTAAAATGGGATGAATAGCAGAACCCAATATGATAAATACATGTAACATCTATAATATAACTTATGCCAGAGAAAAAGAGATGAATATAAAGTGATTTCTATTCCAAAACATACTGGATAAGTAACTAAATATATGCCCCTAGAACCAGAATATCATGTCTTAAATCCTAGATTTGCCTATTATCAGTTGTAGAAAATTAGATAATTTTCTCTACCTAACTCCATTTTTCATCTATCAGGAAAAAAATAATCCAGGAACATTTCCAGAATAGAAGAATGAAGATCTGAGTTTGTTCTTTCATAAAATAATAAAACTCCTGATAAAAATCAGTATTTCAGAATTATCAGAATTAACCAATGACTTAAAAGTTCCTGAAAAAAAAGTTATTCAAAAAAGTAAAGAATATTGATAAGAAAAATAGGGTCTGTGATCCAAGATGGTGGACTAGAGGGTGACTGCATCTCCAGTCGTTCTAGAACCCAGGATTCAAGAAGGGGAGGCATTGAGAGACTCGGACTAAAATAGAGCCACAGGTGAGTCTCCCTGACCGGGTGAAGCTCGGCCTGGACGGCAGGCATGGATAGGGGCAGCTTAGCAGAGCAGAGCAGAGCAGCTAGAGTCTTCCACAGGCAGCCCTGCACACTCCAGCGGTAGACTCCTCTCACATGGCCAGATTCCCCAGCTTCTCGGAGCAGGCCCCCCAGTGAGAGCCTTTCTGCACAGAACCAGCTCCAAGTCCCGGAGCCAGGGCGGCGAGCTCTGGCCCACAAGCAGCTTCAGGGACCAGGACAGGGGAGCCAGGGATTTCCCCAAGCAGCCCGGCCCCCTCTGACGGGAGGCGCCTTTAAAGGCTAACTTCTTGGAGCAGACCGCCCAGTGACAGCCTTTCTACACAGAGCCAGCCACAAGTCCCCAAGCCAACGGAGAGCTCCGACCTGCAGGCAGCCTCTGGGATCAGTGCAGGGCAGCCAGAGACTTCTCCAGGTGGCCCTGCCCCTCCGACCACAGGCTCTTTCCATGGGGCGATCCAAGATAGCGGACTAGAGGGTGACTGCATCTCCAGTCGCTCCAGAACCCAAGATTCAAGAAGCGGAGGCATTGAGAGACTCGGACTAAAATAGAGCCACGGGGTGAGTCTCCCCCACCGGGTGAAGCTCAGCCTGGGCGGCAGGCAAAGATAGGAGCGACTTATCAGAGCAGGAAAGGGCAGCTAGAGTCTTCCCCAGGTAGCCCTGCTCACTCTGGCGGTGGGCTCCTCCCACATGGCCAGCTTCTCGGAGCAGTCCCCCCAGTGAGAGTCTTTCCGCACAGAGCAAGCTCCAAGCCCTGGAACCAGTAGCAGGCTAGGGGCAGCTTTCTTCGGATGCACTGCATTATCAAGTTCCTCCAAGACTTCAGGCTTCTGAAGGCTGGGAGGTGATACACTGGAAATCTACCGGGACACTATAAGCCAATAGAGGAAATCTGCAATATCTCAGAGTCCCACTGACACCTGACCAATATGAGAAAACAAGGGAAGAAAATGTCCCAAACAAACCTAGATACTATATCAATAAAAACCAATGACAGCACAGCAGAAGAAATGTCAGAAAGGGAGTTCAAAATGTACATAATTAAAACAATCAGGGAAGCAAACGAAGAGATGAAAGAGCAAATGCAGGCATTGAAGGAGGAGATGAAAGAGCAAATGCAGGCATTAAATGATCACACCAATCAATAGTTAAAAGAGCAAATATGGGAAGCAAAAGAACATTTCAATAAAAAGTTAGAGATACTGAAAAAAAAAAAAAACAGAAATCCTTGAAATGAAGGAAAAAATAAACCAAGTTAAAAACTCCATAGAAAGCATAACCAATAGGATAGAACATCTGGAAGACAGAACCTCACACATTGAAGAAAAAATATTTAATCTTGAAAACAAAGTTGAACAAACAGAGAAGATGGTAAGACATCATGAACAGAATCTACAAGAATTATGCGATATCATGAAAAGGCCAAATTTAAGAATCATTGGGATTGAGGAAGGCTTAGAGAAACAAACCAAAGGAATGAACAATCTATTCAATGAAATAATATCAGAAAATTTCCCAAATCTGAAGAATGAAATGGAAAATCAAGTTCAAGAGGCTTATAGGACTCCAAATACACAAAATTACAACAGACCCACACCAAGGCACATTATTATGAAAATACCTAACATACAAAATAAAGACAGAATTTTAAAGGCCGTGAGAGAAAAGAATCAAATTACATTCAGGGGGAAACCAATAAGAATATCAGCAGATTTTTTCAATCCAGACCCTAAAAGCCAGAAGGGACTAGAACAACATTTACCAAGCCCTGAAAGAAAATAGATGCCAACCAAGAATCTTATACCCAGCAAAACTTACTTTCAGATTTGACGATGAAATAAGATCCTTCCATGATAAACAAAAGCTAAAGGAATTTACAAAAAGAAAGCTGGCATTACAAAACATTCTCAGCAAAATATTCCATGAGGAAGAGATGAAAAACAATGATGCAAATCAGCAACGGGAGGAACTAGCCTAAAGGAATAGCCAAATAAAGGAAAAACCAAATCATGCCAAAAAACAAAAATGAGTCAAATGACTGGGAATACAAATCATATCACAATAATAACCTTGAATGTTAATGGCCTGAACTTATCAATCAAAAGACATAGACTGGCAGATTGGATTAAAAAGAAAAATCCAACAATACACTGCCTGCAAGAGACTCATCTCATAGAATGAGATACCCATAGACTAAAGGTGAAAGGATGGGAAAAAACATACCATGACACGGACACAGCAAAAAAGTCGGAGTATCCATCCTCATTTCAGATAATGTGGACTTCAAGCCAAAGATAGTCAGAAGGGATAAAGAAGGACATTTCATACTGCTTAAGGAAAGCATAAATCAGCAAGACATAACAATCATAAATATCTATGCCCCGAACATTAGCTCATCCATGTGCGTCAAACAAATCCTTCTCAATTCCAGAAATCAAATAGACCACAACACAATAATACTAGGCGATTTTAAAACACCTCTCTCACCACTGGATAGATCGTCCAAACAAAAATTGAATAAAGAAACCATAGATCTCAATAACACAATCAACAATTGAGACTTAACAGACATATATAGAATATACCATCCAACAAAGAACGAATACACTTTCTTCTCAGCAGCACATGGATCCTTCTCGAAAATAGACCATATTTTATGCCACAAAGTTAATGTTAGCAAATACAAGAAGATAGAGACACTACCTTGTACTCTATCAGATCATAATGGATTGAAATTAGAAATAAATGACAGAATAAAAAACAGAAATTTCTCCAATACCTGGAGATTAAATAATACACTATTATATGATGAATGGATAACAGAAGACATCAGGAGGGAAATAAAAAAATTCTTAGAAGTAAACGAGAACAAAGACACATCATATCAAAATCTCTGGGACACTATGAAAGCAGTACTTAGAGGAAGATTTATTTCATGGGGCGCATTCAATAAAAGAAGTAGCAATCAACAAATAAACAACTTACACTACAGCTCAAAGTCCTAGAAAAAGAAGAGCAGACCAATACCAAAAGTAGTAGAAGACAGGAAATTGTTAAAATCAGAGCCGAAATCAACGAAATTGAAACAAAAGAAACATTCGGAAAAATTAACAAAATAAATAGTTGGTTCTTTGAAAAAATAAACAAAATTGATAAACCCTTAGCCACACCATCAAAGAGAAAGAGGGAGAAAACTCAAATTACTAAAATTCGGAATGAACAAGGAGATATCACAACAGACACAAGTGAAACACAAAACATAATTAGAAGCTATTTTGAAAATCTATAGTCCAACAAAACAGAAAACCTCGAAGACATCAACAAGTTTCTAGAGACATATGAATTACTTAAACTGAACGAAGAGGACGTACACAACTTAAATAAATCAACTTCAAGCAATGAAATAGAAAAGGTCATCAAAAGCCTACCAAAAAGAAAAGTCCAGGACCAGATGGGTTCTCAGTCGAGTTCTACAAAACCTTTAAAGAAGAGCTCATTCCAATACTCCTCAAAGTATTCCATGAAATAGAAGAGGAGGGAACCCTCCCAAACTCATTCTATGAAGTCAATATCACCCTGATACCTAAACCAGACAGAGACACATCAAGGAAAGAAAATTTCAGACCAATATCGTTAATGAACCTCGACGCAAAAAGTCTCAACAAAATTTTAGCAAATCGCATACAAAAATATATTAAAAAGATAGTGCACCACGATCAAGTGGGTTTTATCCCAGGGATGCAAGGTTGGTTCAACATCTGGAAATCAATAAATGTCATTCACCATATCAACAGACTTAAAGTTAAGAATCACATGATTATTTCAATAGATGCAGAAAAAGATTCGATAAAATACAGCATCCCTTCATGCTCAAAACACTAGAAAAAATTGGGGTAGTGGGAACATTCCTTAACATTGTAAAGGCCATGTACGCTAAGTCCATGTCCAATATCATTCTAAACGGTGAAAAACTGAAAGCATTCCCCCTAAAATCTGGAACAAGGCAGGGATGCCCTCTTTCACCACTTCTATTCAACATCGTCCTTGAGACTCTAGCCAGAGCAATTAGACAAACCAAGGAAATTAAAGGGATACGAAGTGGAAGAGAACTCAAACTATCACTCTTTGCTGATGACATGATTATATATTTAGAGGAACCTGGAAATTCCACCAGAAAACTTTTAGAACTCATAAGTGAATTCAGTAAAGTAGCAGGTTACAAGATCAATGCTCATAAATCCAATGCATTTTTATACATAAGTGATGAATCTTCAGAAAGAGAAATTAGGAAAACTACCCCATTCACAATAGCATCGAAAAAAATAAAATACTTGGGAATCAATTTCACAATAGACCTCTACAATGAGAACTGCAGAACACTAAAGAAAGAAATTAAAGAAAACCTTAGAAGATGGAAAGATCTCCCATGTTCTTGGATAGGCAGAATTAATATTGTCAAAATGGCCATACTACCTAAAGTGCTATACAGATTCAATGCAATTCCAATTAAAATCCCAATGATGTACCTTACAGAAATAGAGCAAGCAATTATGAAATTCATCTGGAAGAATAAAAAACCCAGAATAGCTAAAGCAATCCTCAGCAGAAAGAGCGAAGCAGGGGGTATCACAATACCAGATCTTCAACTCTACTAAAAAGCAATAGTAACAAAAATGGCATGGTATTGGTACCAAAATAGACAGGTAGATCAATGGTACAGAATAGAGGACATGGACACAAACCCAAATAAATACAATTTTCTCATACTAGACAAAGGGTCCAAAAATATGCAATGGAGAAAAGATAGCCTCTTCAACAAATGATGCTGGGAAAACTGGAAAACCATATGCAGGACAATGAAATTAAACTCCTATCTCTCACCCTACACAAAACTCAACTCAAAATGGATCAAGAACCTCAGAATCAGACCAGAGACCCTGCATCTTATAGAAGAAAAAGTAGGTCCAAACCTTCAACTTGTTGGCTTAGGATCAGACTTCCTTAACAGGACTCCCATTGCACAAGAAATAAAAGCAAGAATCAACAACTGGGATAGATTCAAACTAAAAAGCTTTCTCTCAGCAAAGGAAACTCTCAGAAATGTGAAGAGAGAGCCTACAGAGTGGGAGAATATGCCACTCATACTTCAGATAGAGCGCTAATTTCCAGAATCTATAAAGAACTCAAAAAACTCTACACCAAGAATGCAAATAATCCAATCAACAAATGGGCTAAGGAAATGAACAGACACTTCACAGAAGAAGATATACAAGCAATCAACAGATATATGAAAAAATGTTCAACATCTCTAGTAATAATAGAAATGCAAATCAAAACTACCCTAAGATTTCATCTCACCCCAATTAGAATGGCGATTATCAAGAACACAAGCAACAATAGGTGTTGGGGAGGATGTGGGGAAAAAGGTACACTCATACATTTCTGATGGGGTTGCAAATTAGTGCAGCCACTCTGGAAAGCAGTATGGAGATTCCTCAGAAAGTTTGGAGTGGAACCACCATTTGACCCAGCTATCCCACTCCTTGGCCTATACCCGAAGGACTTAAAATCAGCATACTACAGAGATACAGCCACATCAATGTTCATTGCTGCTCAATTCACCATAGCCAGATTGTGGAACCAACCTAGATGCCCTTCAGTTGATGAATGGATAAAGAAACTGTGGCATATATATACAATGGAATACTACACCGCCATGAAGAATGATAAAATTATGGCATTTGCAGGCAAATGGATGAAATTGGAGAATATCATGCTACATGAGATAAGCCAATCTCAAAAAACTAAAGGACGAATGATCTCGCTGATAAGCAGATGAGGACATATAATGGGTGGGAAGGTTTAGCATTAGGGTTAGGGTTAGGGTTAGGGATAAGGAGGGTGGTTAAGAATGGAGGAAGGCAGGACTGTATAGTGGGAATGAGGGATGGGAAGGGTGGGGGGGAAGGGAAAAAAATAACAGAATGAATCAAACAACATTGCCCTATGTAAATTTATGATTACACAAATGGTATGCCTTGACTCCATGTACAAATAGAGAAACAACATGTATCCCATTTGTTTACAATAATAAAAAAAAAAAAAGAAAGACAAATAGGGTCTGTGATATTTTAACTCAGCTTCTACCATTTTCCTAACTTTGCAGTGGCCTTGAACACCAGCAACCTAGCAACTGCTCTGCTGGGGAAACTAGCAGCTGTGCAATCACAGAAAGGGCTGGACTTTGCATTTCTCAAAAAGTCCCTTTCCCAGAGCTACGCCATTATTTCACTTGACTTACAACTCTTTGGAAAAGCTGCATCTCAGAGTGTTGCAGTTATTCATACTTCTCATTCTAGGGGGAAAAGCTTATGCCCAGGGCATTTGAAGATAAAATTAGCATTATTCATGCAACAGATAATCATAAACATCTTAGGTACCTGAAACTGATACAGCAGTTAGGAGAAACAAGAGGTTGACCCAGAATGTAAAAGGACAATCTGAGAAATAAGAAACCCTTGGAAGATTCTGAAAAGTTCTGAACTATTCCTGGGGATCTGGAAGGCTACAGACACAAGCATGACTGTGGAGATACTCAGACAGGAACTGAGAAGGCCTCAGTCTCTAACCCCTGACTGACCTGGAGACCTTCAACAAGGAAGAAGGGAAGGCTAAGAAGGAGTTGTACAAGGCCTTACTTACATTGGAGGTATGCTTGAACATAAAACACACACACATGCGCTCACGCATGCACGCACACACGCACACACACACACCAGACCTCCTCAGCAAAGGGTAGAAGACATATTGGCTCCAGGAATTTATGTCTTTAACTAATCATTAGCTAACATCCAAACTTACTGAGCAGACACTTCTGTGATGACTCACTACAGAGAATGCAGACTGAATACCCACAATTAGTCCAGGCAAGTCATCAAGATAACAATGACAAACAACCAAACAACAACAAACCCTGGCAAGGGTGAGTATCTGATTTTCAGAAATGGCACTTTATATTTGTAATTGCCAATGTTCAAAAACAAAAAGTAGGAAATATGCAGAGTCAGGAAAATAGCACACGCACACACACACACACACACACACATACAGTCAACTAAAGTTATTTCTAAGTAGGTACAGAGGGTGGACATACTAGTCAACAATTTTTAATGAGTTATTATAAACATGCTTAAAAAGATCAAAGAAACCATGTCACAAAATTTGAGAAAAATATGAAAACTGACAACAATATGACTAAGTTGACAATATCTATAAACAGAACATATAGAAAAAGAAATACAAACTCTGTAGTAAAAAAACACAATAGCCAGAATAATTCAAGGTGAGATTCAGAAGCAGAATAAGCTAGCAAGAGAGTGAGTAAACTTGATTATAGGCAAATTCATATTGTCCAATAAGAGAACAGAAAGAAAAAAGAATGAAGAAAAATGAATAGAGCTTCAAAGACCTATAGAATGTCATCAAAGATACAACATATACATAATGGGATTTCCAGAAGCAGGAGAAATGGGGACAGAAAGAATATTTGAGGAAAGAAGAGCAGAAACTTCCCTAACTTGATTCAGGTACATTATATATCCAGGAAGTTCAGGGAACTCCAGGATAAGCTCAAGAAGAGTCATATTTGAACAAATTATATTCAAATCAAAATGTTAAAATAAAGAATTTAACAGCAGCAAGATAAAAGTGACCACTTGTATAGGAAATGCTTAATAAAATTTAAAATTCACTTCTTCTGAAAAACCAGGGAGGTCAGAAGACATATCCTAAATGCTAAAAGTAAAAGACTGTTATCAATAAAATATAGTTTCAACAAAATTATCAATTAAAATGGAAGAAGAAATGAAGACATTTTGTGAGAAATACTGAGAGAATACAGTGCTAGTAGATACACCTTCCAAGGAATGATAAAAGTTCAGGCTGGGTTTGTGGCTCAGTGGTAGAGCACTTGCCTGGCATGTGTGAGGCCCTGGGTTCAATTCTCAGCACTGCATATAATAAATTAATTAATTAATTAATCAATTCAAAAACCATCTATTGACAACTAAAAAATATTTTAAAAAAGAAATAATAGAAGTTGCCCTTCATCATGAAATGAAGGATACTTGGAGGGTAACTCAAATTCATTTTATGAAATAAACATTACTATTAAAGGAATTCTATAGGCAAATATATAAGACAGTGCAAATGTATATTTTCTTTCAGTTTGTTCTCTATCTCATTTAAAATACAACTGCCAAAGGCATTAGTTATAAAATAATTCCATGGATTTATAATGTGATGAAGATAGAATGGCCAAGAATAACATGAAGGAGGAGTGCAGGATTAGAGCTAAATTGCAGTGCAGTTTATGTAAACAACTGAAATGTCAGTATTAACGTGAAATAAGCTGTGTTATATTAAGATGGCAATTGTTACCCCATCACCTAAAAGCAACAGAAAATTAATTGTATTCATATAATATGTTGGTGTGTATGTATGTATAATACATACACAATTCAGTAAACAATTCACAACTCAATAAACAGAATAAATGTGTGCATGCATGTGCATGTGTGCATAGAGAGAGGGGAAAAAAAAACAAGGGAATTTAAAAAGTTGCACTAAAAAATATCTGGTAACCACAAAAGTATACAGCAATGATGGAAAGTAAGAGCAAATATATAAAAATGAATAGCAAACTGTCAATATTAGGCCAAAATAAGACAGTGATTTCACAAAGAATGAGAACGATGGAATTACCCTTCTTATGAATACAGAAACAAAAGTCCCCAACACAAACTGGTAAATAGAATGAAAACACTAATAAAAATGATCACAAGTCACAACCAGGTGAGGTGTATTCCAGTAATGCAAGTTGATTTATTCAAGTAATGCAAGTTGGTTTTATCTGATAATCAATCAATATAATATGTGAGTTTAAGAGATTAAAAGTAAAAAATGTGTTATGATCTCCAGAGACAGAGCAAAAGGAGTTGACAAAACTCAATGCCCTTTCATAACTAAAAACAAAACAAAAAAAACACTAAAAAACTTCTAGGAATACAACAATAGTATATTACCTGGACAAAGGGCATCCATAGCTAACATCTTAATGGTATAACATTAAAAGATTAGAAGCAAGACCTGGTTTCTCACTCTTGGCACATCTGTTCAACATTGTACTGAACGTTCTGGTGAGGAAAATTCCTTAAGCAAAGAAATAAAAACCCTATGGATTGAAAAAAATGAACCAATACTTTGTCTATTTCCCAATAAAATCCATTAAAAATAGAGTTAGTAAATGAGCTCATCAACCTGGCAAGATAAAAGAGAAACATATGGAAATCAGCTGTATTTCTATATATTATAATGAAAAAATCATAAAATAAAATGAAGAAAAGAGATATATTTACAATGCTATTAAAAGAAAAAATCTATAAAGTTCAAAAAGAAGCACAAAATTGGATACATGGAAAATTAAAGATATTGTTAAAAAAATTAAAGATTCTTTTAACTTTAAGTCTGTTGATGTGGTGAGTTACACTTATTGATTTCTGGATGTTGAAAGATCCATTTAAAGAGAAAGACCTCTGATGTTCATGGAATGAAATGCTTAATATTAAGTTGAAAACACTCCTTAAATTGACTTATAGAGTCAGTGAAATCCTTATTAATCTCTATTCCTAGATCTCAATAAATAAGACAGTGTAATACTGACATAATAAGAGACATATAGATCAATAGAACAGAATTTAGAGTTCAGAAAAAGACCCTTACGTTGATGGTCCCTTGATTTTCAAGAAAGTTGTAAAATAATTAAAGAATAGTCTTTTCAACAAATGGTTCTGGGAAAACTGGAAATCTAGGTGGAAATAAATGAAGTTTGTCTTCCATAACCAGCAAAAATAACTTAAAATGTATACTAGACATAAATGTAAGAGTTAACACTATTAAATTCATAGGATAAAATTTTTTATTGTAACTCAGACATTTTTTCCTAAGTGGAAAGTACAAGGGACAAAAAAAAGATTAAAAAATTATAAAAAACACAACATTTTAAAAGTTTTGATGCTATAAATGAAACCACTGAAAAAGTAGAAGAGTATAAAGAATGGGAGAAAATACTGGCAAATTTTTGTATATGACAAGACACTTTTGTTCAAATATATTTTAAAACTCTTACAACTTACTAACAAAAAAAGATAAATAATCCATGTTTTAAAAATGGAAAGGATATTTGAATGGCTATTTCTCCAAAGAAATGCAATGAAGTGTTGAGTCTACCTTTTCTTGTAGCAATTACAGGTTTCTAGTCTAACTTGCAGGTCTCTGATCAAGTTTTACTTGACTTTTATGCAGGATAAGAGAAAGGAATCTGGTTTCATTCATTCACATATGGTCTTTCTCATATTTATTTATAGATTTTTTTTAATTAGTGTATTGTAGATGCACATAAAAGTGAAGTTCACTATGGTATACTCGTATACATATAAAAGTTAGCTATATTTTGTCAGTTTCATCCCACCATTCCTCCCTTTTACCACCCCTCCTCCCCTCCTTTCAATCCCCTTCCTCTACTGCACTGATCTCTATTTTCATGAGTTTCCCTCTCCTTTTTTTCCCTTATTTTGGTCTATCTTCCATATATGAGAGAAAACATTTGACCTTGACTGTTTGACCTGGCTTTGACCATGACTTTTTGAGCCTGGATTATTTCACTTATCCTGACGTTTTTCAATTCCATTCATTTACCAACAAATGTCAAAATTGCATTTTTTTTTTATGGTTGAGTAAAACTCCATTGAGTCTACATACTGTTGAGAGCAGGGTGGTATCTGTGCTGCTAACTGTCTCAAGGACAAACAGGACTGCTGGGCCCCTGTGCTTACCAAGGTTGTTAAGAGATATTTGTCTGAGGAATGTGCGGTTGCCTGGAGACCTTATCTGTCAAGGACAGGAGCGGGGCTTAGCCCCGACTCATCTCCTGCATAGTTCACCCCTTCCCTCCTCCCTTCTTCCACCTTCCACTAGGACCGTTCAGTTCTGGCAGGACCCAATGAGAGTCAAATAGATTGGCAGGACCCAACCAGAGGAGGACTAATGTTTAGCTGTTCAAATGTTAACCAATTAAAAGAACACTGTAAAACTGCTTGCCTTTCATTATAAAAACCCTGCTAACGAGGGCTCGGGGCCTCTCTTAGCGTCACCGGTTAAGGACGCAGAGGACCAGGCTCGAGCTGACTAATAAATGACTCTTTGTTGCTTGCATTGGTCGTGGTCTCTGGTGGTCTTTGCGGGGTCTCGAGCCTTTGGGCACAACAATACCACATTTTATTTATCCATTCATCTGTTGACAGACATCTGGGCTGGTTCTATACTTGGCTATTATGAATTGTGCTGGCTACAAACATTGATATGCTGATGCAAAAGTATGCTGATTTTAATTCTTTTGACTAAATGCCAAGCAATGGGGTAGCTCAATCATATGGTGATTCCATTCATAGTTTTTAGAGGAATCTTCATACTACTTTCCAGATTGGTTGTACAAATTATTTTTAATTTGTTATAATTAGTGATGCATGATAGTAGAATGCATTTTGACACATTGTACACAAATGGAACATAATTTCTCATCCCTCTGGCTGTACATGATGCACAGTCATACTGGCTGTGAAATCATACATGTATGTAGGGCAATAATGTCTGTCTCATTCTACTGTCCTTCCCATCCCTACCATTCAACCCCTCCCCCCACTCCCCTCTGCACAATCCAAACTTCCTTCATTCTTCCCTACTTGTTCCACTACTATGGATCAGAATCCGCTTATTAGCAAAAACATTCGTCCTTTTGTTATTTGTGATTGGTTTATTTCACTTAGCCTGATATTCTCTAGTTCCATCCATTTACCTGCAAATGTCATCATTTCATTCTTCTTTAAAGCTGAGTAATATTTTTTTGTGTATATGTACCACACTTTATTTATCCTTTCATCTGTTGAAGGGCATCTATGTTGGTACCATATTTTAGCTATTGTGAATTGAGCTGCTATAAACATTAATGTGGCTGCATCACTGTGGTATGCTGATTTTAAGTCCTCTGGGTAAAAAAGAGAGGTGGGATACCTGGGTCTAATGGTGGTTCCATTCCAAGTTTTCTGAGGAATGTCCATTATATAATGTTTGCACCAATTTGCAGTCCCACCAGCAATGTATGAGTGTATCTTTTCTCCCCATGTTCTCGCCAACACTTACTATTGCTTGTATTCTTGATAATTGCCATTTTGACTGGAATGAGATGAAATCTTAGAGTAGTTTTGATTTGCATTTCTCAAATTGCTAGAGATGATGATCATTTTTTCATATGTTTGTTGATTGTATATCTTCTTCTGTGAAGTATCTGTTCACACTCCTACCAACAATGCCTCAGTGTACTTTTTTCCCCAGATCCTCACCAACACTTATTATTATTTGAGTTCTTGATTTGTCATTCTGACTGGAGTGAGATGAAATCACAGTATAATTTTGATTTGCATTTCTCTGATTGCCTGGGATGTTGAGCATTTTTTCATATATTCATTAGGCATTGTATTTCTTCTTTAGAGAAGAGTATGTATATTTCTTTTGCACATTTATTAATCAGGTTATCTGTTATTTGGTGTCAAGTTTTTTGAGTTTTTTATGTAGTCTGGATATTAATCCTCTGTCTAAAGAATGGATAGCAAAGATCTCCCCTTCTGTAGGTTCTCTCTTAGTACTCTTTTCTGTGCAGAACATTTTTAATTTGATAGCATCCATTTTATTGATTCTTGGTTTTTTTCTTATACTTTATATGATTTTTTTTTAAAGTAAGTCAGTCCCTGCACCTACATTGTGCAGTGTTGACCGTATGTTTTGTTATAGCAGTTGCAGAGTTTCTGGTTTAATTCCTAGTTCTTTAATTTGATTCAACTTGATTTTTATGCAGGGTGAGATATAGGAATGTAATTTTATTTTTCTTTGAATTGGTATTCAACTTTCCCAACATCATTTGTTATAAAGGCTATCTCTTCTTCAACATGTTTTTGGCAAATTTGTCAAATAACAGATGACCATATCTGTGCAAAATTGTCTTTGTGTCTTCTTTTTCATTCCATTGGTGCTTATGTCTGTATTGGTGCTGATACCATGCTTTTTGTGTTACTGTAGCTCTGTAGTATAATTTGAGAACTGGTATTGTGATGCTTTCAGCATTGCTGTTCTTGCTCAATATTGCTTTGGCTATTCTGGGTCTCTTATCTTCCAAATAATTTTAGAACTGTTTTTTCTAGTTCTGTGAAGAATGTCATTGAAATATTGATGGGAATTGCATTGAATCTGTGTATCATTTTTGGCAGTATGGTAACTTTAATAATACTAATTCTACCTAAGACCATGGGAGGTTTTTCCATCTTCTCAGGTCTTCTTCGATTTCTTTCTTCAGAGTTTCATAGTTTCCATTGTAGTGGTCTTTAACTCCCCTGGTAAGATTTTCCAGATTTCTTTCTAATCATATCCATTATTGGAGTATAGGAAAGTGATTGATTTATGTATTTTGATCTTGTATTTTGTTACTTTTTCTGTTTGTATTGTGTTAATTGCCTTCTTTTGCCTGATTTCTCTGTCTAGAGTTTCATAGACTATGTTGAACAGTAGAAGTGATGAGAATGGACATCCTTGTCTTTTTTCTAATTTTGGCATAAATGCTTTTAATATTTTCTGTTCAGTATGATGTTGCCTTTGGATTTGTCATATTTAGCCTTTACAATGTTGAGCTAAGTTCCTTCTATGCCTAGTTTCTCAGGTGTTTTAAATATGAATGGGAGCTGGACTTTGTCAAAAGCTTTCTCTGCATCTATTGAGATAATCATGTGATTTCTTGTCCTTAGTTCTATTTATGTGGTGAATTATATTTATTGATTTGTGTATGTTGAACTAACCTTGCATCTGTGGGATGAAACCCACTTGATCATGGTGTACTGTCTTCTTAATATGTTTCTGAATGGTTTCCTAATATTTTATTAAGGATTTTTACATCTATATTCATCAGGTATATTGGTCTGAAGTTTTCTTATCTTGATGTATCGTTGTCTGGTTCTGGTAACAGGGTGATACTGGATTCATAAAATGAATTGGTTTCTTCTCTCCTTTTCTAGTTTGTGGAATAATTTGAGGAGGATTGGCATTAATTCTTCTTTAATGTCTGGTAGAACTCAGCTAAGAATTCATCTGGTCCCAGGGATTTTATGTGTTGTAAGACTTTTAATTGTTGCTTCTATTTCATTTCTTGATGTTGATCTATTAAAGTTTTCTATATCTTCATGATTCGGTATAGGTAAGTCATATGTGTATAGAAATTTGTCAACACCATCAGGATTTTCTAGTTTATTAGAGTATAAACTTCCAACATAGTTTCTCATGATCCTCTGGTTTCACAAGTGTCTGTGGTTACATCTCCTTTTTCATCTCTAATTTTGCTGCTTTGGGTCTTCTTTCTCATTTATTTGACTAAGGGTTTATCAATCTTGTTTATTTTTTCAAAGAACCAACATCTCATGTCATTGATTCTCTGTGTTATTTCATCCTCGATTTTATTAATTTCAACTTGATTTTAATTATTTAATTAGTTTGTTCTTTTTATCTAGTGGTTTGAGGTATTAGATTATTTGGTATATTTATGTTTTTTTTTTCTTAATGTAGGAACTCAGTGCTACAAACCTTTCTCTTAGAATTGCCATCATACTGTCCCAGAGATTTTTATATGTCTCTATTCTCACTTGTTTCTAAGAATTTATTTTTATTTATCCCCCAACTTATTGTGAAATCCATTCCCCATTCAAAATGTATTATTTACTTTCCAGATGTTAAAACAGTTTCAATTTTTTCTTATAAGTGAGATCTAATTTTATTCCATTACCCTCTAATACAATGCAAGAAATTATTTTTTGTACTTACTAAGACTTGCTTTGTGCTCTAAAATATGATGTATGTTAGAGAAAGTTTCAAGTGCTACTGAGAAGAAATTGAATTCAGTTGCCAACGAATGAAATATTCTATAGATGCCTGTTAGGTTCATTTGGCTAATAGCATTCTTTTAGTTCTGAAGAATTTTTAATTAGTTTATGCCTGGATTATCTATCTAGTAGTGAGAGAAGTGTGTTGAAATTAGCAAATATTATTGTGTTGTGCTCTATTTGATTTTTTATATTGAGATGGGTTTGTTTTATGTATGTAGATGCACTGTTGTTTGAGACATAAATATTTGCAATCATTATATCTTGCTGCTGGATGATTCCCTTAGCTATTATGAAGTGACATTGTCTCTTTTGATTAATTTTGACTACAAGTGCATTTTGTCTGATAGGAGAATAGCTAACCCTGCTTGCTTTCAGTTTTCATTTGCATGATGTATTTTTTTCCATCCTTTCCCCTGCAATCTGTTGATATTTCTGCCTTTAAGGTAAGTCTCTTGTAAAGCACATATGGTTCAGACTTGTTTTTTAATCAAATCTGCCAATCCATGTCTTTTGATAGAACTTGGATCATTGACATTCAATGTTATTATATAATGATTTTTATTTCCTGACATTTTAATTATTTCCAATGCTTAATTCAGACTTGATTATTTTTTAATTTACCATTCTTCTAGTGTAATTCATCCCTATGCTAGTTTTCATTTTAATACTTCATTTGTTCTGCATGAAATATTTTATTGAGTAAGTTTTGTAGTACAGATTTGGAGGATGTGAATTCTTTTAGTTTCTATTTATAATGGAAAGTTTTTATTTCACCTGAAATTTTGAAGGATAGTTTTGTAGGATATAGTAATGCTGGTTGGCACCCTTTTTCTTTTGGAGATTGGTATAATTCCAAACCCTACTGGCTTTTAAGGTCTGGATTGAGAAATCAGTCAAAATCAAAATTGACTTACCTCTAAATGTGACTTCTGTTTTTCTCTTATGGCTTTGAGAAGTCTACCCTTGTTCTGTATATTAAGAATTTTAATTATAATGTGACTTGGAGAGGATCTTTTTTGGTCTTGCCTACTTGAGGTTCTGTAGGTCTCTTAGATTTGGCTTTCATCCTGTTCTTCATGTTTGGGAAATTTTCTGATATTGGTTTATTGAAAATATCATGCATTCCTTTAGTTTGTATTTTGTAGTCTTTGTCTACACAAAAGATTTTTATATTTTGTCTCTTAATGCTATCCCAGATTTCTTGAATATTCTCGTCATGGTCTCTTGACATCTTTTCTTTATCATTTAATTTATTTTCAACATTATATACTTTGTAGTCAAGTTCTGAGAATCTATATTCCTAGTAGTCTAGTTTATTGGTGATGCTTTCCACTGAATTTTTAATTTGATTTATTAAGTCATTTCCAGGAATTCTGTTTAGTTCTTTTTTAAAATCTCTCTTTACTGAAATGATCATTCACTTCCTATATTTTCTAAGTTCATTCCCTACATCTTCTTTTAACCCATGAACATTTTAACTTTGAGCTTTCTAAGTTCTTTCTCCAACATTTCTTTCACTGTCATGTCAGCTAGATCAGTTGTTGAAGTTTTGTGGGCTATTTCATGTGGTTTGTTCCCTTGGTTTTTTTTGTTGTTGTTGTTGTTGTTGTTGTTGTTTTCATACTGCTTGTATGTCTACTCATCTGCTGGGACAATTATCATTTTTATTTTTTTGCAAGGGACTATTTAATGAACTTTTTTATCTTGTTGGCCTGGGCCAAGTTATCAATACTTTCACTCAATGGTGTGTCCTATGATGTTACCAGTAACAGAACCACTTTTAAAAAGACATTAAATTCTATTTACTACAATAACTTCAGAACCAACTTGCATGCTAATCAACTGTAGGAAAAACTAAAACTTAATCATAATGTTCTCCACAGCTCCTCTAACCCAGGCATAAATTTTTAATTTGATTTATAGTAATGTACTAGTGTTTCTAGAGTATGGGCTTCTATAGTAGTGTACTAGTGTATTTTAGAGAATGGGTTGAGGAAATAGTTATTAAAGCTAGTAAAATTACTATTATTTTGTATAGGGGCAGAAAAAGTGAGGAGAAAAAATTGGGCAAAAGGGGAAAAAATGAAAGAAATGATAGAAAAGAATAATACAAATCAAGATAAAAAAGAAGAAAAAATGTATGGTGGGGTTAGGGTAATAGTAGGTAATATAAGAAAGAGAAGAGAGGTTAAAAGGAGCAATTGTAAACTTGAACTGGGAAAACAAAATAGAATGATTCAATTAATGTTTTAAAACATTAAAAGAAATACACAGATGGATTGAGGGCATGATATCAAATTCTAGGGAAACAACTATCAAATCAAATTAAAGAGTAATATATGTAAGATTGAAATTGATGTTAGCGCTATTTATAGTATTCCATGCCAAAGTGGATAAAATTTTATTCCTGGTTTGGATGTTATCAGGATTTGGGTCTTTAGAAGATGCCCATCACTTTTCAAATTTGAATCCTCCTAAGGTGCTGGGGAACAGGAGCTATTTCCCTGATTGCTGAGGACTTTCCACCAGCTGCTTTTTATTCATCTGCCCAGGGACCTGAGGCTGCATGCTCACAGGGTGCCTTGTTACATCTGCTGACTCTTTCTATTGGGTGCACACAGGATACAAGCTTCAGGGCAGGAGCGCTCTCTCTCTCTCTCTCTCTCTCTCTCTCTTGCAGGATGCTTCGAACTTGTTTCCCTCCACGGGGTCTTCTTTAAAGTGGCATAGAATTTAGGGGCTATCTGAAATTTCGGGACCTCTCTGATCAGCTGTTCTTTCACTGCTCTTTTGCTGGGCTGTGAAGGGTTTGGGGGTCGCTGTCTAGATCCTCTCCACCATCTTCTATTTCAGTTTGGACGTTTTGATAAGAGTATGGAGTGCTACTCAGTGTTCATGAACGAGGGGGAGGGCTAGATATTTAATCTTTTATGCTGTCAAAACTCCATATAAACCACACATATATATGGGGGTATTTTTGCCCAACATTGACTAGATGATAAGTTCTAACGGCATTCTGAATTCATAACACTTAGCCCTTTTTTTGTATTACTCAGAATAATGCTTCAGGAAGTTTAACAAGCCATGTAACTTCCATAAATTTTGAAGGAGAGAGGGCATCATAAGCAAGACAAGGAATGTAAAGTATTTCAGAGAGAACAAGCATGTCGTTCACATGGTCAGGAGATTGACTGGAATATGTGAAACAGACTATACAGATGTAAAAGTATTCACTACAACCTGAAAATGAACAACAAAATGAATTGTGTTAAATAAACTATCCCATCAAGTTCTATTATTATAGATATAAAGTAAAACATCTGACCCCGAAAATTTCTATTATGTAAAAGATATATATTTCCAAAATTTCCAAATCCTAGGCTATTAGTAGAAAATAAAGAAGAAATAATAATAGTATATATTATAATATAATAATAATATTATAATATTATTATATTATACTATAATAATATAATAATATTATATAATATAATATAATAATAATAGTATATGTTAGTAATATTATAATAGTATATATTATATATAATAGTATATATTCATAATAGTATATTTGAAAATTATTGTGTCATCTGATTCCTTAAATATCATTTGTTCTTATTCTATGGAGGAAAAACAAATGTACTATACAGGTATGTATATATAACTTCTCTAACATAAAATCCAAGTATGAATAAAAATTAGAATGAATACATTGTATATTAAATGTAAAAATCATATGCATTACATAGGACACACTTACTATTTTAATGAATAAACCTTCAAATTTTGATGTCACAAGTCATGGGATTCTATTTCTGGCTCACACAATGAGTTAGGATGTTTATTCATTGACGGAGGCTTTTCTCCATGGTGATTCGTGAACCTATGCTTCTTCCATCTCTGCCTCCATCTACCCTTACAACTTTCCATTGTAAACCCCTAGCAAAGTAAAAGGAACTAAAGAACCTAAAGAAAGGAGCCCCTTTTTTAAAGACTCAGAACACTGGAAGTGAAAGACCTAACTTTATCTCACTTTTCTTTGGCATGAATAGTCACAGAAGCCCACTATCTGGGAATGGAAGGACTTGGGAAAGTTCGACTCCCAATCAACCTCTCTGTGAGGAGAACCTAGAATTTCGTGTTCCGCCAGCCATCTTCACCACATTGTCAGGGACAGAGAGCACATTCTAGGCCCAGACGTTATAAACAATTGCTAATTTCCTAGGATGTAAAAAATGAAGGATCATGCATGGTTAGAATTATTATATTTAAAGAATTATGTAATAGATTTTTAGTTTCCTCTAGGCACCAGTTTTACTAAAATTAGCTTTGAATTTTTGTTGATGAGATGTTATTCAATTATCAGAGGTACAATAATGAAACATTAATAATACAAGAAACTTTTTCAAGATGGCGGACTAGAGGGTGGCTGCATTTCATGTTGCTCCAGGACTCAAGATTCAAAAGAGGAGATAGTGAGTGACTTGGGACAAACTCAAAGCCGCTGGGTGAGTTTCTCCCATTGGGGAGGCGTCCTGGATGGGGTGGTAGCCCCTGAACGCAGAGAACTTTGTGAAGTAGGGTGGCTCCGCGAGACGCCCCTCCCCCGCTGGAGCGGTAAACACGGACAGCGAAGCGGAGCGAAAAACAGCGGAGCGAAGTTTCCAGGACTGCGCGCAGCTTCTCTAAGGAGGGGCAACCTAAGGAGACTCGTCTGCGAAGGGTGAGGCTCCCAGGCCCAGGAGGGAGGTCCGGGCCCCTGGGAACATTGCCTGCGAAGGCTGCCCTGCCAAGGCGGCAAGACACCCCTCCCCCCGCTGGAGCAGTGAACTCGGAAAGCGGGGAACTTTGCAAAGGAGGCTGCGCAGCATACCGCTTGGTTTTGGAGTGATCTGCCAGGGCTCCTGCGGCTGCCAGAGAAAGAGTTCGGCGGCGAGCTATTTGGTCTCAGCAACCGCCTGAGCAATGGGGAGGGGGCTGTCCTGAGGAGGTGGAGGTGCGCAGTGAGTGGCTTGGTCTCCAAGCGCCCACACAGAACACCGGGTGGCTGCCTGGAGGAAGAGACGAGCAGTGGGTCACTGGGGCTTGGAGCATATGTACGAGGCTCCAAGTGACTGCTCAGAGGACGGGTCGCATAATCAGGCGATTAGGTGCATAGCACGGTCCGGTCTGGGGACCTAGGCACCTTTTCTTGAAAGAACTACACAGAGACAAGCTGAGAGGCAGAGCGAAGGTTCCAGGACTGCGCGCAGCTTCTCTAAGGAAGGGCAACCTACGGAGACTCCTCTGAGAAGGGTGAGGCTCCCAGGCCCAGGAGGGAGGTCTGGACCCCTGGGAACGTTGCCTGGGAAGGCTGCCCTGCCCAGGCAGTAGTTGTGAACTGAGGGGAACCTCTAGGAGGGGAACTGACCAGCGAGACCTTCCCACCGGTGAGTCTTCCCCGCCGGGTGAGGTTTTCCCACAAGGACGGTAAAACCAGAGACACAGGCCCAAACAGGCCTTGCCTCAGCCCACAGTCTAGTTCCCCTTTGGATGACCATTGGTCAACAAGTAGAGGCACCTCTGCCCATTAGCAGGGAATATACCCCACCTGAAGACCACCACCCCTAGAGAGGCAGCTTCCTAGGGGAACACCGCAGTATCAACTTCCTCTAAGACTTCAGACTACTGAAGGATAAGAGGGGATACACTAGCAATCTTCAGGGACATTATAAGTCAATAGAGGAAATCTGCAACATCTCTGCAGTCCACTGACACCTGAACGACAAGAGAAAACAAGGGAAGAAAATGCCTCAAACAAATCTGGATGTTACATCAATAAAATCCAATGACAGCATGGCAGAAGAAATGTCAGAAAGGGAGTTCAGAATGTACATAATCAACATGATAAGGGAAGCAAACGATGAAATGAAAGAGCAAATGCAGGCATTGAATGAACGCACCAATTGACAGTTAAAAGAGCAAATACAGGAAGCAAAAGACCATTTCAATAAAGAGTTAGAGATATTGAAAAAAAACCAAACAGAAATCCTTGAAATGAAGGAAACAATAAACCAAATTAAGAACTCCATAGAAAGCACAACCAATAGGATAGAACACCTGGAAGACAGAACCTCAGATATTGAAGACAAAATATTTAACCTCGAAAACAAAGTCGAACAAACAGAGAAGATGATAAGAAATCATGAACAGAATCTCCAAGAACTATGGGATATCATGAAAAGGCCAAATTTGAGAATTATTGGGATTGAGGAAGGCTTAGAGAAACAAACCAAAGCAATGAACAACCTATTCAATGAGATAATTTCAGAAAATTTCCCAAATCTGAAGAATGAAATGAAAAATCAAGTTCAAGAGACTTATAGGACTCCAAATACACAAAATTACAACAGAGCCACACCAAGGCACATTATAATGAAAATACCTAACATACAAAATAAAGACAGAATCTTAAAGGCTGTGAGAGAAAAGAACCAAATTACATTCAGGGGGAAACCAATACAGATATCAGCAGATTTTTCAATCCAGACCTTAAAAGCTAGAAGGGCCTGGAATAACATTTTTCAAGCCCTAAAAGAGAATGGATGCCAACCAAGAATCTTATACCCAACAAAACTTACCTTCAGATTTGACGATGAAATAAAATCCTTCCATGATAAACAAAAGCTAAAAGAATTTACAAAAAGAAAGCCAGCATTACAGAACATTCTCAGCAAAATATTCCATGAAGAGAGATGAAAAACAAAGAAGCAAATCAGCAAAGGGAGGACATATCCTAAAGGAACTCTCAAATAAAGAGGAACCAAGTCATGTCAAAAATAAACAAATAAATGAGTAAAATAGTCAAATGACCGGGAATACAAATCATATCTCAATAATAACCCTGAATATTAATGGCCTGCATTCATCAATCAAAAGACATAGACTGGCAGATTGGATAAAAAAGAAAGATCCAACAAAATGTTGCCTGCAAGAGACTCATCTCTTAGAAAGAGATACCCAAAGACTGAAGGTGAAAGGATGGGAAAAAATTTACCATGCACATGGACCCAGCAAAAAAGCTGAGGTATCCATCCTCATTTCAGATAAAGTGGACTTCAAGCCAAAGTTAGTCAGAAGGGATAAAGAAGGACATTTCATACTGCTTAAGGGAACCATAAATCAGCAAGACATAACAATCATAAATATCTATGCCCCAAACAGTGGCTCACCCACGTATGTCAAACAAATCCTTCTCAATCTCAGAAACCAAATAGACCACAATACAATAATACTAGGTGATTTTAACACGCCTCTCTCACCACTGGACAGATCTTCCAAACAAAAATTGAACAAAGAAACCATAGATCTCAACAACACAATCAATAATTTAGACTTCACAGACATTTATAGAATATACCATCCAACGAAGAGTGAATACACTTTCTTCTCAGCAGCACATGGATCCTTCTTTAAAATAGACCATATATTATGCCACAAAGCTAATGTTAGCAAATACAAGAAGATAGAGACACTTCCTTGTATTTTATCAGATCATAATGGATTGAAACTAGAAATAAATGAGAGAGTAAAAAACAGAAACTACTCCAACACCTGGAGATTAAACAATATGCTATTATATGATGAATGGATAACAGAAGATATTAGAAAGGAAATTAAAAAAATTCTTAGAGGTAAATGAGAACAAAGAAACATCATATCAAAATCTCTGGGACACTATGAAAGCAGTACTTAGAGGAAAATTTATTTCCTGGAGCGCATTCAATAAAAGAAGCAAAACTCAACAAATAAACAACTTAACACTACAGCTTAAAGCCCTAGAAAAAGAAGAACAGACCAAGACCAAAAGTAGTAGAAGACAGGAAATAGTTAAACTCAGAGCTGAAATCAACAAAATTGAAACAAAAGAAACAATACAAAAAATTGACAAAATAAATAGTTGGTTCTTCGAAAAAATAAACAAAATTGATAAACCTTTAGCCACACTAACAAAGAGAAGACGAGAGAAAACCCAAATCACCAAAATTCAGAATGAACAAGGAAATATCACAACAGACACGACTGAAATACAAAACATAATTAGAAGCTATTTTGAAAATCTATACTCCAACAAAATAGAAAATTTCGAAGATATCAACAAGTTTCTAGAAACCTATGAATTGCCTAAACTAAATGAGGAGGACATACACAATTTAAATAGACCAATTTCAAGTAATGAAATAGAAGAAGTCATCAAAAGCCTACCAACAAAGAAAAGTCCAGGACCTGATGGTTTCTCAGCCGAGTTCTACAAAACCTTTAATGAAGAGCTCATTCCAATACTCTTCAAAGTATTCCATGAAATAGAAGAGGAGGGAACCCTCACAAACTCATTCTACGAAGCCAATATCACCCTGATACCTAAACCAGACAGAGACACATCAAGGAAAGAAAATTTCAGACCAATATCCTTAATGAACCTCGACGCAAAAATTCTCAACAAAATTTGAGCAAATCGCATACAAAAACATATTAAAAAGGTAGTGCACCATGATCAAGTGGGTTTCATCCCAGGGATGCAAGGTTGGTTCACCATCAGGAAATCAATAAATGTCATTCACCATATCAATAGACTTAAAGTCAAGAATCACATGATTATTTCAATAGATTCAGAAAAAGCATTTGATAAAATACAGCACCCCTTCATGCTCAAAATACTAGAAAAAATAGGGATAGTGGGAACATTCCTTAACATTGTAAAGGCCATCTATGCTAAGCCCATAGCCAATATCATTCTAAATGGTGAAAAACTGAAAGCATTCCCCCTAAAATCTGGAATAAGGCAGGGATGCCCTCTCTCACCACTCCTATTCAATATCGTCCTTGAAACTCTAGCCAGAACAATTAGACAGACCAAAGAAATTAAAGGGATACAAATTGGAAAAGAAGAACTCAAACTATCCCTATTTGCTGATGATATGATTATATACTTAGAGGAACCAGGAAATTCCACCAGAAAACTCTTAGAACTCATAAGTGAATTCAGTAAAGTAGCAGGATACAAGATCAATGCTCATAAATCCAATGCATTTTTATACATAAGTGATGAATCTTCAGAAAGAGAAATTAGGAAAACTACCCCATTCACAATAGCATTGAAAAAAATAAAATACTTGGGAATCAATCTCACAAAAGAGGTGAAAGACCTCTACAATGAGAACTACAGAACACTAAAGAAAGAAATTAAAGAACACCTTAGAAGATGGAAAGATCTCCCATGTTCCTGGATAGGCAGAATTAATATTGTCAAAATGGCCATACTACCTAAAGTGCTATACAGATTCAATGCAATTCCAATTAAAATCCCAACGATGTACCTTACAGAAGTAGAACAAGCAATCATGAAATTCATCTGGAAGAATAAGAAACCCAGAATTGCTAAAGCAATCCTTCAGAGGAAAAATGAAGCAGGGGGTATTGCAATACCTGAACTTCAACTCTACTACAAAGCAATAGTAACAAAAACGGCATGGTATTGGTACCAAAATAGACAGGTAGATCAATGGTACAGAATAGAGGACACGGACACAAACCCAAATAAATATAATTTCCTCATACTAGACAAAGGGGCCAAAAATATGCAATGGAGAAAAGATAGCCTCTTCAACAAATGGTGCTGGGAAAATTGGAAATCCATATGCAACAAAATGAAACTAAACCCATATCTCTCACCGTGCACAAAACTAAACTCAAAATGGATTAAGGACCTCAGAATCAGACCAGAGACCCTGCATCTTATAGAAGAAAAAGTAGGTCCAGATCTTCAACATGTCGGCTTAGGACCAGACTTTCTCAACAGGACTCCCATAGCACAAGAAATAAAAGCAAGAATCAACAACTGGGATAGATTCAAACTAAAAAGCTTTCTCTCAGCAAAGGAAACTATCAGCAATGCGAAGAGAGAGCCTACAGAGTGGGAGAAAATCTTTGCCAATCATACTTCAGATAGAGCACTAATCTCCAGAATCTATAAAGAACTCAAAAAACTCAACACCAAGACTACAAATAACCCAATCGACAAATGGTCTAAGGAAATGAACAGACACTTCACAGAAGAAGACCTACAAACAATCAACAAACATATGGAAAAATGTTCAACATCTCTAGTAATAATAGAAATGCAAATCAAAACCACCCTAAGATTTCATCTCACCCCAATCAGAATGGCGATTATCAAGAATACAAGCAACAACAGGTGTTGGCGAGGATGTGGGGAAAAAGGTACACTCATACATTGCTGGTGGGGTTGCAAATTAGTGCAGCCACTCTGGAAGGCAGTATGGAGATTCCTTAGAAAACTTGGAATGGAACTACCATTTGATCCAGCTATCCCACTCCTTGGCCTATACCCAAAGGACTTTCAATCAGCATACTACAGAGATACAGCCACATCAATGTTCATTGCTGCTCAATTCACCATAGCCAGATTGTGGAACCAACCTAGATGCCCTTCAGTTGATGAATGGATAAAGAAACTGTGGCATATATATACAATGGAATATTACTCAGCCATAAAGAATGATAAAATTATGGCATTTGCAGGCAAATGGACAAAATTGGAGAATATCATGCTAAGTGAGATAAGCCAATCTCAAAAAACCAAAGGAAGAATGATCTTGCTGATAAGTGGATGATGATACATAATGGGGCGTGGGAGGGGTTAGTTTTAGTGTTAGAGTGAGGGTTAGGGAGGGGGGCAAGAATGGGGGAAGGAAGGACTGTATAGAGGGAAAAGAGGGATGGGAGGGGTGGGGGGAAGGGGAAAAATAACAGAACGAATCAACCAACATCACCCTATGTAAATTTATGATTACACAAATGGTATGCCTTTACTCTCTGTACAGAGAAACAACATGTGTCCCATTTGTTTATAATAAAAAAAATTAATAAAAAAAAATAATAATAATACAAGAAACAAAATGACAAATTGGAATGTGTTTAAGCTAGCTACCTTGCTTCCTATCCTCTCTGCTAATTGCTTGTTCCTAGCAATACTCAGAATTCAGAAACAGTACTGAAGCCTTTGGAAGATCTTTTAAAAGTCAGGCATAGAAAAGAAATTTTTAAATAAAGAGAATACCATTAATAAAGTGTGAAAATTTAAATATATTTACATTTGAGCATGTTCAGTCAATAAAACCATCCTAAATAAACTTTTTGACATGTTTTTCAGCTACATTGTTTGCATCAGAAATTTTCAGGTTTTACTTTACACTATACACTGGACTGAACATCCTTCTATTTTAAGTCTTTTTATCTTGATATTCTTGATGCTTTAAATCTTTAGCATTTTGACATTTCTAAAAACGGTCCTTTATTTACCTTAACTAGATGAAGGGAAAGTCACCTGAGAGCAAGTTTATTTTGAAAAACTGGTCACTTAATAGGATGACTATACTGCCTTACTGCTAGTGTAATAGAATCCAGAGTTCTGCATAGTTCCCTTCTTGCACATTAAATTATCTATCTCTATTTCTTATACTCAAAATTCATACTGTTACTAAATACTCTTTCTCCAAAATTTGATAACACTTAATATTTATAGCTATAATTTCACTGTTTTAAAATACATTCAATATGTTTATTATGAAAAATTCAACTGCTGTGTAAAGTTGTTTAATACAAATTAATCATACCTTCTAACCTTCATAGATTTATTTATTTATTTATTTTCTGTGTTGCATGTGTTTGTAGTGTTCACTCCTACAAAAAAAAGATTATATGCATTGGTGTATGTAAATAAGAGAATAAATTTTTGATAGAAACTTAATTGTTTGCATAAAATAGCATGTATGTACAGAATTGTTCTGTGCTATACCTTTTTCATTATAAGTCTTTGGGATATTAGTAAGTCAGTGACCATTAGCATACATCATTCTAATTATGTAATACATAGATTTACATTGAATGGATTTATATTTTTTCTAAGGCTTAGGCAATGCAAAAGTGACATTCAATGTATACTTTTATTAGATTTACTAAAAATGAATCCATAGATTTGATATTGCCAAATATAAATTTAAAAGTGTGCTATAGATCACATTCTTGCTGAAACAAAAGCAAAAATACTTGAACTAATTAAGTCTCATGTTTCCACATGGACACCAAATGTGTATGTATTAATGAACTTTTTAATTTGCAACAGTTCGATATGTGAAAAAATGGCAACTAACTTTTTATGTTTTATTTATATAATCATCACTGTGTTTACCATTTTCTTCAGTTATATATGTACTTTATAAATTTGAGCATGAAAGCATAAAATATAATTTTAAATAGCAAATATTACATGCTTAATTTAAAAAAATGTATATAAGCATTTGCTGATTTGATAATAACTAAATTGGGCTATGTTTTAAATAATTTTAATATTTGGTCTCAAAATAAAAAATCTATCTGTAACTTTTAACATGTCTTCATTCTTTTTCTAGGAACATTGTCTTTCATTGTATGGAAACTTTAATGGAGTTAAAAGTTGCAAGGAAAACTTTTTCTAGAGATTCTAGAATATATCTTTCACTTTTTAAATTTAATGCTTCTGGAAACCTATGATAAAATAAAAACCCACAATATTACTTTCCCAAGTAAGAGTACTTTCAAAACTTTGTCTTTGGCTTTGCATATATGCATAATTTTTTTATTATATGTGCCTATATTTTAAAATTTGAATTGATGTTAATGTTAATTTTCCCAGTTAATAATTATTGAACTAACATCATAACTAGAATGTTTGCTATTCAATGTAGATTCAGCTCTGATATATTAAAAGGCCATAAAAACTAGTTAAACTTTTGGCTGTTATTCTGCCTAAATTAATTTCACGAAATTTAAAATAAGAGATTTTATGGACAAAAGTCACATGATTTAAGTAAGTAAAAGTTTTGGCTGATGCATTTGGATTTCTAAAAATGAACTTTGCTTAAAATACACTAGTATCAATATTTTCAAAGGTTGTCAGTTATCTCAAAGTTTGAAAATCTATGTTATGAACATCTCTGGTTTTCAGTATGTTTTAGTCAGTTTTTTCACAACTATGACCAAAAGACCTGACAAGAACAGTTTTAAGGAGGAGGAAAGTTTATTTTGGGATTTATGGTTTCAAAGTTTTCACTCCATAGATGACTGGCTCTGTTGTTCTGGTCCCAAGGTATGGCAGAACATCATGGTGGAAGGGTGTGACAAAGGAAAGCCACTCAGGACATCGCACCAGGAAGCAGAGAGAGTTCCGCTCACAACAGACAAAATATATACCTCAAGTCCTGCCCTCAATGATCCACGTCCTCCAGTCACACCCTACCTGCCTACAGTTAACCATCCAGTTAATCCCTCACCCAATTAATCCCTATCGGGAGATTACTTAGATTAAGATTCTCATAACCCAATCATTCATTTCACCTCTGAACTTTTATTGTCTCACACATGAGCTTCTGGGGAACACATCTAAACCATAACACAGTACATAATTTTTATATGTGCTTCAGGGTCGTGGAGAGCAAATATTCTCTCCTTTAAGAAAAACACCATATACTAATAAGGAAAAAAAAAAAAAAAACCTGGGCATTGAGGTTGGAAAGACCTCAATTTGCGTCTAAGTTTTCTCATTCTTCAGTTGATATCAGCTGGTCAAAACTATTCAAACTATTTAATTGCCCTGTACTTCAATAGACTTCTTGAAAACATGAAAATTACCAAAAAGAAAGTCCACGAGATTTTTCTTATAAAAAGTTATTAACTCAATACCAGAAGCTAATGAGCATCCAGTATAATATGCAATACTGTAATTGTTGCATAGAATATACCCATTTGATGAACAAGAGACAAATAAGATAATTCTTTTGAATAAAAAATGAATCATTACTAAAGCATGAAACTCCAGGAATTCAAAGTCATGAACTATATGTATATTGAATTATACCAACTTCATTATCATAGCAATCTTCTTTATTTGCTAATAAGTTTTAGCAATTTGCATCAGTTTCCTATTGCTGCTATAAAAGATTACCACCCATTTAGAGACTTAACGCAACACACATTTATTATATTACAGTTCTGGAGATAAAAAGTCTGAAATGGGTTCGCTGGAAGAAAATCAAGAAATTTACAGGGCTGAATGCTTTCTGGATACTACAGAGGAGAATCTAGTCCCTTGCTTTTGGAAGTGTAAAAACATGACATTTTTGGCAGGCCATGTTTGTTCTTTGGCTTATTTCCCCTTCTGTCATCTTCAAAAGTCTCTTCAAGTCCTTCTCATTCTTACCCTTTTGCTTCCTTTTTTCACTTTAAAATATCATCATGATTATAAGGGGTAAATCAGATTATCCAGGATAATCTCCCATATAACATCCTAATTTAATCACATCTGCAGTGTCCCTTTTGCCACATAAATTACCATATTCAAGTGTTCTGTGCATTCAGGCATGGACTCTTTGGGGGACCATTATTTCTGCTACCATACTTTTCATAAGATTATCTCTACTTTGTGGGTACTAAAATACATGAGAAAATGGTACATATGTAGTTTCACTGCAATATATGTATATATTTATACAATCAATTGGAGTGCATTATTACAAAGTGATATAAGTGTTATCTACTAATAGCTTTAATACAATAGGAATTGTTCTATTTTGTATCAGAAATGGTGGTTAGTAGTGTCTGAAATAGTGCTTAAAATACATTGCAAAAATTGTCTCAATTTTTCAGAGGTTCCCTCCATGGTTACCTCACTCCATAGCTCTGGGCCTCAAGTGAGGCAAAACATCATGGTGGAGGAAAGTAGCTCAGGACATTGACAATCAGGAAGGAGAGAGAAAGAGAGGGTGCCCCACTCACCAGGGACAAAATATAAAGCCCAAAGAATGTGGCTATACAGGTAACTTTAATAATTAATTGGGTACTATATGTATTTTTTTCTTCCTAGAAAACAAAAAATGTTCTGGATGTTTTTGCAGGCTTATTTACTTATATTATTTGCTTACACTTATCAGTCAACCTTTTCTTAACAGGACCTAATGGTAAATTTTTTAAGTTACTTCAGGCCACTCTATCATGTCTCCTCTACTCTGCTCTTGTAGAACAATGAGAATACATAAAATAATGAATATGGTGTGTTCCAACAAGCTTATGAAAGCAAGGAGATGCCTAGATATGGCTCTGAGATTAAAAAAAAAAAAAAAAAAAAAAAGATTGCTGCACTCTGACCTAAATGAAACAACATTTTGGCTAAGGATGATGTGTTAGTCATATCACCCCCATCATTAAAACTCTCAAACATTTCCCCTTTTCTTTATTAGACTGTATGTCAGGTTTCATGATCTGACCAACAATATATCTTTTTTTTTTTTTTTTGACTTTAATTTTTTTTTATTTTTTTTTTATTTTTTTACATTTACATAGGGTAATGATGTTTATTTTATTTTTCCCCTCCCCCCACCCCTCCCACCCCTCTTTTCCCTCTACACAGTCCTTCTTTCCTTCATTCTTACCGCTCTCCTTAGCCTAACTCTAAACCTAACCCTAAACCTAATGCTAGCCCCTCCCACCCCCCATTATATGTCCTCATCCGCTTATCAGCGAGATCATTCATCCTTTAGTTTTTTGAGATTGGCTTATCTCACTTAGCATGATATTCTCCAATTTCGACCATTTGCCTACAAATGCCATAATTTTATCATTCTTCATTGCGGAGTAATATTCCATTGTATAAATATGCCACAGTTTCTTTATCCATTCATCAACTGAAGGGCATCTAGAAGGTTGACCCTTAAGAGAAACCAAGACACAAATTGATTAAGAAACAAAAAGATTTATTTGGGCTGACCAGAGTTGCAATGGGGACACACAGATTCAGACAGATTGAATGTGTGCTCCAGGGTCCAACAGATTTCAAACAAGTTTTAAAGGCCAAAAGCACACCTGGAAAGGAGTGTTATTACATCAGTTCTTTGTCGAGAATTGAGATTGGTACAGGCACAGTAGCAAGACACCATGTAGGAAAGGGTCTGAGGAACTCAAAGAATATATAACACATTTTTCTGAAATGGGGAGGGAGGAGCACAAAACATAAAGAGAGAGAGAGAAGGCCTGTGGAAAGGAAGGGAGGTAAGGGTGAGATGATCCTGGAGGCTATCTGTAAGTCTGGAGTGTTCTGCCACAGATGAAACTACAGCAGTCAGCAGGTACAAACAGGAGGCAGCATGTTGGGTCTGCTGGAGTTTCAATATGCTGGGGAAATGATGTGCAGCTTACACTGGGTCAAAAGTTCATTTCAAAGTAGATGTGACTGAAGACTTCTCTCTCATATCCTCTTTGCCTAGCCTTTTGGGATACTTCAATCTGCATTTATCTGTTTGATTTTAGTTTTTCCACAACAGTCTTCTTTAAAACAGTTTCTGGACATGTATTTAAACAAACCAAAATATTTCTTGGACCACATTGTTATCTTTCATATCTTCATACTTTTACACAAGTTAGTTGCCCTTCAGAAGTGCTATTTCCTGCCCTCGATTTCTGTCAAACATCAACTTATCCTTTTGTTTATTATAAACATTTATTAAGATGGATTTTCATTTATCTGAGTCCCACTCCTGTGGAGATGGATTTTTATACTTTCAGGTATTATCATTTATATCATGTACCTGGATAAATGTGTTTGCAAATCTGTCTGCCTCATCTATGAGCAAGAAACAAATGACTGTGTCTTTAGATAACTGTGCAATGCTCAGTGTCTGGCACACTAACAGGTGCTATGTATAAACATTTACAAACTGACACAAAGAAAACCATGAAGTCCCATAAATACATTAAATATCGTAACCATCTAGATAAAACAACATATAATCATTCTTTCAGAAAAGGGAAAAAAGGTGTTTCTGGTGGTTATTGACTCAAAAGAAGAAAAAAAAATCCAGCCAGCCATTCTATGGTAGAGTTGTCTTTGAGATGCACTGTGGGGTTTAGGTGTTACTTTTATGTGCATGGAAGAACAGGATTTGGCTCTGTGAATCATTTGAAAAGTTCTCCTCTCTTCATGTTAAGTCCATTAACATTCCTCAATATGCATATATGTTTTTTCTTAACTTTTAGCACATATTTCTCCTATAATCTTTCTATCCCTTCTTCTCTATCTCCCTCCCTCCTTACTTCTTTTTCATCTGATTGTCTTTCAGATTTAAAATATTTCATTGTGTTCTAGTGGTTTTGTAAAACGTCTTTTTAATGTCTTTGGTAATACTTTTTCTAAATTAACATTCTAATATTTCATTTGACAGGTTTAAATGACACCATTTAAATCCTTATTAAGTGATGATTGATAAGGATTTTTGAATTTCTCCATTCTAGTTGCTGTCCTCTTATTTTTATTAGTTGCATTGAAGATAATCTATCAGAATATACGCCATTTAAAATTTTTCTTCACGCTTGTTCTTATATACTTTTTTACAATTACATATAATTACATATAATTTAATATACTTAATGTTCAGCAACAGTCACCCTGTCAATTTTACCAGTAGTTTCTTGATTAAATGAGGTTGTCATGCAGTAAATCCCTCAGAAAAGGCCAGTGAGAGGAGAAACTGGGTGTCCTGCAGAATGTCTCTTCCTACTGGGCACTTACCCACCCTTGGTCTGCAAAACAGTGGCCTCTAAGCACAGTTTCATAGCTGATTGGACAATTGAAGAATTGATAATGTACAACAAATTCCAATGCTTTCTTTCTGATAAACAATATCTTATAAATTTAGATGTTTAACATGGGTAAGTCAGTTAATGTGCGCTATCTTCTTGTAGACATATGACCCTACAAAGTAATATGTATTCGTAGCCTTAGATTATATTTGGGGGACAGTGATAGAAGACAAATGTAATCGCTTATCTGACAACCTGCCTTCAGAGAGCCAGAGATGAATGAAAAAAAAGAAAAAAAAAAAAAAGAGAGAAACAGGGATGAGCTGGTGTTTCATCCCAGGTATTTAAAGAATACCTGAAGGACTAAAATTATCAGGTTTAACAAGAACATTTCAGAAAAGTTGTGTGTCCTTCTCAGTGTGCCACTAAGAGGTTGCTAATGTCAAAGTGCTGTTATCAAAGACGTCAGTCTTTATCACTTGATTAGAGTGATGTTATCTTCTTATGTACTAAAATGCATTTTATTTCCTTAACAGCATGTCCTGCAAATCATACCACAACATTTCATAGCACTCTTCATCACCCTTTTTCTTAGATGGATAGCAATCTTTTTTTAACATTCTTTTATTTGGGGCACCTATGTTCTTTATATTTTGTAATTATAGATAATGGCACAACACTTAAACTTCCAAGTTTCTATTTTGTTAATAGTAGGAACATATCTTCCAAAGAAATACTACATGTGTGACCACTGGTTTAAAGGGAAATCAAATACCTAGTTTTGTTAGGTTCTGCCAACTTTGCCTGTTGAACTAATTGACATCCATACCAAAAACATTTTATAACACCTGCTTTCCCACAGGTTCACTGATGGAATAAATACTACATGTTCTAATTTTTTTCAGTCTGTTAGATTAAAAATAGTATCTCAATGTTCTAACTTGCATGTCTATAATTATAACTGAGTATAAATATTTTTGAGGGCTACTTCTAATATATTTTTCATATTTCTTTTATATCATTGTTATATGTGGTTTGTGAGTTGTCTCTTCATGTCTTTTCCCATTTTTTTCTATTGTGTTTTTAATCTTTTTTACTCAAATTTTAAAAGTTCCTTCTCAATAAAAGAACTGGCTCTGTATTTTTAACCTTTTTTAATTAGTTATGCCTGACAATAGAATGCACTATGATACATCATACAGAAATGTAGTATAACTTCTCATTCCTGTGAATGCACATGATATAGAATTCCACTGATCATGTAGTCATATATGTACATAGGATAATAATGTCTGATTTATCTTGAAGGTTGATTTTATGAATATTTTCTCCTCCAGATAAATCTCACTGTCTCTTTGCTTGCTATTTTTGTCATGATAGTTTTTCCATTGTTACGTGATGAAGTCAATTATTATTTTTTGTCTGTAGATTTTAACTTTTAGCTACAAAGGCTGTACCAAAACAAATCTGAAGATTAATTTGCCCATAATTCTAGTAAATTTGTGTTGCGCTTTTGTTAGTTTGTTTTTACATTTAGATCCCTTCCTGTTTGTCTTTTTCTCCCTGGAATTTATGCTGTTGAAAGACAGTCACTAGAAACTTCCTGTCCCTTTCACTCAGGCTGCCCTTATTAGTTCCTGCCTTTAAATTCAAGGCCTGGCCCTTTGAGCTGCTCCTACTATGAAATCTGTCTCTGTAGCTGGCTCTGAAATGCCCTCATCTTCCCATGCATTTTGCTATTTTTACAATCATTTTGGATTTAAATCTTTCTGGTGGTCACTCCACCCAACTCTCAGGGTCTGTCTTATCTGGGTCTTTCCCCAAGGTTTTTTGCAAAACTACCTTTGATTTGTGGGATGAAGTAGAAGTCTATGGGACTAGGGTATGTATGCTTGTTGGTATTTCGCTTTTTAATCTAAGTTTTTTACCACTTCAGTATGGTCAGTATTCAAGAAATGCTGTTTTCAATAGACATTTCATAGATGCAGTTATTTTGCCTTTTTTAAGGAGATTTGGGAGGGTGTTGATTACACTGCATCCATTGTTACAGCTATCAGTAAATTCCATGCATGGTTTTCAATTCAACAAAAATGCATTTCTGGTTCTAGCTCATCATAGAGTGCTTTACTATCCCACCAATACAGCATACATATAACTCTCAGCTTGATTATTGTGACGACCTCTGTTTTTTGCACACCTCTTTCACATGTTGGGAAGTGTACTAGTCACTTTATATTCACGTTTTTATTGACTCCCAAATATAGTATTTCAGAGTAGGTTTAATGTTCATCAACATAACAAATAAGCAAACTGAAACCCTGAGAGCGCTAGAAAAACTGCCCAAGCACTTTCACCCGACAAATGACAGAGCTCTCATGAGCTACATTCTTCCTATTGCAATTCTTGCTATTCAAATCAACTTTTCCAATTTCACTTCTCAATAGTTGGTGGGTATATTTCGTCTGTGTATGTAACCCTTAGCAAAGCCTTTTTATAAAAGTTTCATGTCAGCCGGATATCACCATGTCCTGGCCAGTGCATCCTTTCCCCCTAAAGAGAGCAATCCTGACAAACGTGACTCTGAAGTCAAAGAGGGAAACTCTATCAGGTAAACTTGAGGTCAGCAAAACCTCGCAGGAAAAAAATGATGAATCAGTGTACTCTTTGCCAGTTCAGTTTTATGAGTTTTATTCATTTAACTTAACTTTCAGAATTTTATTTCAAATTTTTCTGGATTTTAGTTATAAATTAACAAACTATATTCCTCCAAGTTTCATGAAATTATGAGACACAGGATAATGCCAAAAGAGCCATAGAAGTATAACAACTTTTATAAATTAAATGATGATTCTTTTGGTAGCTTCATGCAATCTCCTTAGATCTTAAAATTTAAGTATTGGTGAATTTTAAAAAATCAATAGTTCTTCAGCAGAAAAATCATAGTATTAATTTGAATTCTTGTAGGAATGCATGGACAAATTCTTAACAAGTGAGCATAAATCTAAATCACCAGAAATGGCAAGACTACATGGTTGTGATCATATTTATTTGTTCGAAATTACTAATTGTCAAAAAGTTATAGTGGTTGACTTTTAATTCATTGACTATTTGGGGAAGTTTTTAATTAGGTACTGCAAAAAGTTTGTCAAAAACCTCTAGAACTTGCTTCCTTGAATCTTGTGTATTCATTAAAATTTTCCATGAAGTCAAAGAAAATGAACCTGGAAGAATAACAAAATTATTTTGTATGAACTCTGCAAACTTGGTTTAGTTCCATTTGGATACGTGATCAATCAAATTTCTTTCATTTTCTTTTTACTAATTAGTAGTAATATCTTCAATTATACTAATAGAAATAAACATGGCTTTCACCATTGCATTATAGGTAATATTATTTGGCATATTTGACCTACCAATTTTATTTCATTCTTTCTGTGAATTTAGTGGTGAAATCATAAATTATACAAGAAAAATATATGTAGAATACCACTGTTGTGTTGACAATAACTTAAAATAAAAACTAATGCTCATAGTTGCGGTACATTCATTAAATGAAATGCTTCATATCTATCAAACATAATGAGGGGAATTGACCCGTTTTCTGTTATAAAGCTCTAAGAAAGATTTCCCATATATGGAAAGAGACCTGGTTCACTACTTGCTGTATAAAGGAAAGCTACCTGTGACTGACAATGTCTAACTAGAGCCCTGATTCCTGAGGAAACTTCTAAGAAAAAACTTGAATTGCATCATGACCCTACTGTCTGGATATTTTTTGTTAATCCAAGTAACGCATTTGGGTTTTTTAAAAACAAAAATGTAATTTATTCATGTTTTGTTTGCTTTATTTATTTATATGCTTTCAGATTCAAACTTTTTGCTTTGAAAACACTATTATAATTATGCTTTTAGTTTGGGTCAGTGGCTTAGTACATGAATGGATAATAAGGATGAAATGATAAGTTTCAAATCTGTAATTATACAGTCCTGCTTTCACTCTCCTAGAGATCTCAGCATTTGAAGTAATGAGGCAAGAACTTGTTCCATGAATAAAAATATTGGATCAAAGAAACTCAGAGAAGTCAAATTGCTAGTAATTTCATTAATTGTGGCAAGTTTGCTTTTGAAATTCTCTTATATTCTTTAAATTTTTAAGATCAAAGTACAAAGTTTAAAAAAAGAAAAGTTCTGATGAGCAAAATAAGGAGTATATAGGGGTGTATTGAACGAAAGTGTGCTTTAGTTGATATGCAGACTCCAAGTTTCAATATGGACTGCAGACGGAAGGACAGGACATGAGGGTAAGGAACACTGTTATCAATGGTCATACGGTGATTATTCCTAATGAAATGTAAAGTATAATCATAGGAAATCATAAATTTCTTTTTGGGGCTGGGGATAGAGCTCAGTTGGTAGAGTGCTTGCCTTGCAAGCACAAGGCCCTGGGTTCAATCTCCAGCACCGTAAAAAAAAAAAAAAAAAATTTATTTTTGGAGTATATGTCATGATATCTATACTTCTGATTTAATTAGCTTAACAATGACAGTTCAACATTGTCTTGATTTTTGTGAAGTATTCTTTTAAAATTCTTACCTGTAAGTTTATTCACCGAGCTAAGAACATTTAGGCCCAACAGCACTGTATTCTGAAGAGTAGTAAAGTCACTGATTTCAGGGACTGTGTCTGTTTTATTGAGGATTCGTGGTGGCAGACCCTTCTGGGACTCATGTACTCTGATCAAGGTTGTAGGAATGCGGGCTACACCTATATACTCCACAGCAACAGACCAGTCTTTCTCAAATTTTACTTCTTTTTCAGAATAATAGACATATCTAAAAGACAAATGGAAAAAGTATTTAATTATGATTAATCACCTCAGAATTTCAACCTCACTTCCTTAAGAAAAGATTATTTCTTTCTACAAAATTCATGATATAGAAAATGGATTTTAATATGATGATTTTTATCCATCTTTCAGGAGATGTGAAGATGCATAGTTAAAATGTAGTCTGGGAAGAATCTTTCCATTTGTTATTAATATTTTACTTTGCATTTTATATATTTAAATTAAGCGTATTATACTCAAAAATATTAAAATAACCATATAAAACATGTTTAAATAATATTCTCTGGCAATGTAGAGAAAGATATCAAAGGTCTAAATCAAAATTATTACTGAACTGAGACATGTTAGGAAACTGTTGATTTCCTTTAGTCATGAAGTCCCCAAAACATTGATCATCCTAGGATAGAGGCCAGATTGTCATGTCCAATTTTCTAAGTAATTGGAATTTAAAAGTTGTGCTCTTAGAGGAAAACGTCTTCAAAGCTTAAGTTTCTTGCTGATCTGGAGGACTAATAACTACAGAAAATAGTTTTATAACTATGTAATTCACAGTTCCTGTCCCGATGAACTATTTAAATACACTGAACGACTTTTGCAAACATTTTTGTTCTCCTAAAAGGCTGTACACTCCCCACTTGGTTCACCAGGAACAATCTCTTTCACGTCTCATCACAAATAAGACTTCCTCCACAAGTATTCCAGCCCACCTAAATCAAAATCAATGACTTTCCACTCTTGCCTATTCCCATGGCAACATTCACATATTTGAGGTTTTGCTTTAATATTAGATTATAATTTCCAAAAGTTAGACCATCTAATTTTATTTTGACAGCACATACACATATTTGAGGTTTTGTTTTAACATTAGATTATATTCTAATTTCCAGAAGTTAGACCATCTAATTTTATTTCGACAGCACATATGTAGGATCCACAAAATATAAGATGTTTACATTATGCTCCTAGGTAGTAAGTAAACCATAACATAACCCAGAGGACACAACCTGTCTCCTTGGGGACCATTCTGACAGACTCTCCCTTCCCCCAGCCTGAACACTGTAGAGTAGACAGACATGGATCCTTGATGGCAAGTGTTGTGTTGGGATTCAATACTCCATGACATGTCACGGTTGTCTATCAAAGAAAAATGAAAGGAAAAGAAATGCCAATTCATAAGGATTTTGAGCAAGGTCCCCTAAGCCCTACTAAGAGTGTATTAAAGAAATTGCACCACTCAGAAGACTGAGGCAGGAAGATAGAAAGTTCAAGGCTACCATCAGCAATTTATTGATTCCCTATCTACTACAAATAGAGGTCTGGCAAGTAGCTCAATTTAGAGCACCCCTGCATTCACTCCATAGTACTGCAAAAAAAGAAAAGAAAAAAGAAAGGTAAATTGTAAAGAAGTCAGAAATGTGGGAGAGGAAAGAGAATGAAGACACCAGTTCAGTACAGAAAAGGTGCATGAGCAGAAATGAAATTTAATAGAAACCTTTTCAAATTCTTTGGCTGAATGATTCAGTGGTCAGTTGATCTAATGAGTGAGACAGAATGTGGTTGAAACTAAATAAATAAACTTTATGGTTCTCAAATAAAAAAATATAAGTATGTGTGAACTAGCTAATCCAAGACCAGAATTTGATTGGAATTTACATAGTTTACAGAGTATTAGAATAGTATCACTTAAAAAAACACTTCTTAGTATTTTGGGCTAAAGAAAGTAACTGATAAGATTCTAAGGTTGTTTACCAGAGTGTAGTAGGTTACAGCTGTGGCCCCAATTCTTCCCTACTCCCTATAACTTTATAATCCTATCTTTGTCATATAACTTCCAGGACCCCTTCTCCCTATATCTGGTCAGACACAGAAACTCCTTCCCCTGGCTCAGTCATTTGACTTGATTTGGACAATACGGTATTAACTGACTTGATGAAGCAGAAGCTTGAAATGGATTTTCATACTTGATGTCTGTCTTACAACTTTGCCACCATCATGGACAATGCCCCAACCCACAGGATGAAGGAGACAAGTGCATCAGAGCTGAGCTTCCCCAGTCACTCCTGCTGGGGGTGGTAAGAGTCAGCCCACCTGAGAGTGAGGCCAGGAAGGACCAGCAGAGCCCCCTGCTGAACCCACACATGTGAGCAGGAAACACCATGGTATGCCACTGAGATTTAATAGTGTGGGTCCTGGTGTCACTTTTCTTTTTCTTGTTTATCCTAATGAAGCTAACAAAACACTGGGTCACATATATGAAAAATTGCAGAGCCAGGTTTTAATTTTGACGGTATGCCTTTCAAACCCACATTCTTTACTACTGTTCTCCCTGCCTCTTGTTCTGGTAATATTCAGTACTTTATATTGAATGTATCCCATGTGCAGTGGTTTGTTAAGCTTGATGCATGTGTTTCTCAATTAATCGCCAAAATTACTCAGTGTAGCATGTACTATTACTATCGCCATTTCAAAAATGAGTAAAGTGTTTATTGCTCTTTGGATACCCAGGTCAGGGTTTAAAATTTAGATCTGTGAAAATCCAAACCAAGAGATCTTACTCTATACATTGTTATAGTATTTCAGCAACTGTCAACCACTTAGAATATCCAAAACAGGGCTCATAGAACTTGACAACCAGAAGTCTCCTCAACTGGTAGATTAACAAATGAGAAGACACCTGAAAAGACATTTGGAATCTTCCATGGTAGTCATTACTAAGAGGTTTGCCTTTTACCAGTAGGCCTTTAGACAGATCCAAACGGCCTGAAGAGCTATTATTGAAATCTCAAGTGAGGTGGATTAGTACAATATACATATTGTAACCTGAATTAATAGTGAGACTACCTATAAATTTATCCATAATACACCTGGAGTATTCTTTTTTTCTTTTCTTTTTTTTTCTTAGCAGTGTAGGGGATTGAACCCAGGGCCTTAGGCAAGCACTCTACCCACTGAGCTCTATCCCCAGCCCCCTGAAGTATTCTTAAATGATCCAAATTAACAACAAAAGAGAATGTTCAAACTAAAGGATTTTGAGTAAAAATGCCATTGGTAACAGTTATACGTTTGTAACCCACCAAAGCTCCCATTAAAATGACAATAGCAAGAAACATACTCAGAAAACAGGAAGGGAGTGACACAATTTGGAGCCTGGATAGAGAACTAATACTGAGATATTCTGTACAATTCCGCTAATTTAAGGTGGGGAGAAGGGAGAGGCTGGAGTCTGGGAGATGGAAAGAGCACAGGAAAGCATGCACACAGATTGCTTCCAGCTCCAGGGGACCTGTTGCTCCTTACCCTGGAGCCAGTAGAGCAGAGGGTCCCTGCATCTGCCCTGAGTCAACTCATCATAGTGGAAGGGAAGGACATCACCTAGAAAGCAGGAGATGTGAGCAAATAGAGTGTCCTACATACAAAGATCCCGGGTGATACACCACAAAATAGGCAGAGAGAATCTCCAGCAGCATAGCAGGAGACATCACAGGATCATTGATCAGTGCCAATAAATGGCTCTGAAACAGAGTTCTTTAAGAAGAGGCTATGGATGGGATTCTTGAGGCTTTGAGCAACTTGAGAAGACAGGTCCTTGGCTTGCTGATGTGAAGTAGAGTAGTGTTACATGAATGGACTACAAAGAAATCAAACACCCTGGGCCATGATCGGCTCTAAAGGAATTAAGATGATGAGGAAAAGTACCAGTGTACAGTTTATTCCAGGCCAAAGATGTGAGAAGTGATTACAGCCAAAATAATGTGAACTCTGAGCATCAGCATAAACTACTCATCCACTCTACAGAGGGCTGGTTGAGAATGGCTTGGCATGTGCTGTGGAGATGATGTGAGTTAGACCACTAGTTCCCAGCATAATGCCCAAATATGAGGAAGATGAAACTTCTTATAGGATTATGTTTTAGAAATATCATAGTAAATGCACAAATAGTGAATAATATGTAGTAATAGTGATGATCTCTCTGAATACAGTTGTGGTGTTCATTTTTTTAAAGAAAGTGAATATCAAACTATTTGACTTTTAAACCATTAGCATATAAAAAGTATATAATTACAACCTAAAGTAACTTTTTTTTTTTAAAAATCACACATGAGTTCAGTTGAAAATAAACAGAAAGAAGGAAAGATTTCTGCAGCAGGATCAGCAGGCCACCTCCAAGGACAGTCCTTCCTCATTCCCGGGGGGAAGGGGACCTTGCTTACACTCACCTGTCCTCTAACCTGGCAGCTGTGACTAATCTCTTCTTAGGATTGAAAGATTCCTCATAAAAAGAAGTGTTTCTTGGGTTTTACTTTTGCTCCATTCATTTCTACTTATTATACCTTGCAAATGTTCAAGCATATTTTTAGTTCTCAATTTAGCTTTTAAGAAAAAGAGAAAACCTTAGTGGAATTGATCTGTGAATGCAGTTTGCAAAACCTGTGCATTTTAGGTTGTGCAGCATGCAGGGTAAGAAGATGAACTGGTGAATTAGGGAATTTGAATACCTGTCCTGTCATTCACTGTGAGATTTTGAGCAGTGTACCAAACACTCAGGAACAGATTCATTATCTTGTAAAAGCAATGATTTTGAAATGAGTTTTATTACGTGGGAGTATTTAGTACAGTTTCTTTTACTTATTATTACATTAAAATGTACTTAATTCTTTATTCTTTTTCTTAAAATTATGCTGTTTAAAATTTTATTTACAAGGAAATTTATTGATGCCTAAGGGAAAGGGAAAGTTAAAAGACAAGAAGTTCAAGAAATAGAATGTGTTGATCAAAAACAGTGTCTTTGTTGTAATCAGTGAAGATGGGATTCTGTTAATTACCCATTAAATAAATACTTTTTAAGTTATTTCCTGGTGATCAAAATAGTCATGCACAAATTTAAATCTACTCACCAAAAAGTTCATGTTATGTGATTTTGGAACAATTTTTTAAAAAAATCTGCCAAAGGGGAATGAAGGGAACTGAGGGTGGAAGGGAATAGGAAAGACAGTGGAATTAATTGGACATAACTTTCTCCTCCTTATATATGAATACACAACCAGGGTAACTCCACATCATGTACAACCACAAGAATAGGATCCTAATTAGAATAAGTTACACTCCATGTATGTACAATAAGTCAAAATAGACTATTCTGTCATGTACATGTAAAAAATGTGATTTTTTTCCCACACATAATTCCATTGCATAAATAGGAATAAATACAAGCTACTTGAATATCTAAGTTTGTTAGGGAAAGAAAATATATCTAAAAAAATCTTTAATCACCACAAATTTTTGTTGTTGCGTTATTTCAGTGCTAGAGATCAAACCCAGGGCCTCATATATGCAGGTTCTCTACCCGTGAGCTATCTCTTCAACCCTTCATAAATTTTAAATATTCAAAATATTCATGTTTTCTATGTCCAAAGTTATATTTTTCTATTTATTTACTTTTTGATATAAACATGAAAAATCTGTAAATGAAAAAAAAAACCATAACAATCATTTACTGTCAATCAAAATATCAAGGTTTACTGTCAACACTCAAGATCCACCACGCACAGGAATAATCTCAAGTGTTTCCCGTCATCACCCAGAAGCAACAATTGAGTCCCAGCTGCGGGGATGGGTGTAACTCAGATTATATCACAGACACTGCCAAGGGATTAAACTCCTTCATTGCCTAATCTAATGCCCAGTTTTGAAACTGAATCAATAGGAAGAGAAGGAAATTCCCTATGATGGAGGCTTTTACCTTTAGTGATAGTAAGTGGAAAAAAACAGGAGTGAGTGAAATATGAAGGAATCAGAAATTGCTGCCTAGGCAAGTAGATATATGTATCTACTTGTTTACCACCATTGAAGCCCTTTCTTTGTTTCTGCCATATCTAGGTTTTTGCCTCATACCATACTATAGATGGTAGATTTCACCCCCTAGATGGTGCCATTCACTTCCTAACTCAAGTCATTCTTACTCCTGCTTGTCTGTGTTCAGGATGTGGAGTGGCTTGACAATCTTCTAGAGTTTCATGTGTGCTAACCATGATGCCAGCGGATAGTTACTCATGTATGTTTATACCATTTATCTAGGTCCAAAGCAATAAAAATCATCCACATATTCATGATTCTGTTTTGTTTTTTTACACTTAGAAAAATTCATTTCATGGATGTGATTTTAAAATACAACCTTTATTCTCATATTTTGGCCCTCATTATACAAGACATTCTATGCTAGGTCATGCTAAAATATTTACATCTCATCACTATAATGCCAATTGTTAGATCTATTATCTAATATTAAGAATGAAAATCATCACTCTACAAGAAGAAAACAGTATAAATAAGACAAAAATCAGCCGGGTGCAGTGGCATAAACTCGGAATCCCAGCAGCCTGGAGGCTGAGGCAGGAGAATCACAAGTTCAAAGCCAGTGTCAGCGATCTAGTGAGGCCTTAAGCAACTCAGTGAGACTTTCTCTCTAAATAAAATACAAAAAAGGCTGGGGATATGGGTTAGTAGTTAAGCGCCCCTGGATTCAATCTTTGGTACCAAAAAAAAAAAAAAAAAAAAAAAGACAAAAATCATTCAGCACAGCATATTAAAGAGAGATGACTTTGGATCCATTCTTACCTATCTTCAAATGTGTTGAGAGTGTTAGTCAAGGTGAAGATATGTGCATCCCATAAGTACTTCAGTAGGTCATCAAAGGTACTAGAAGGTGAAACCACATACTAAAGAGGAGAAACTTGTTAGTATTTAAGCAACTCTAACAGTTCCCCTCCCTGAAGTTCAACTGGTTCAGATACATAATTGAGTGATATTCCACATGAAATGAAAATGTTTCTAAAAATTAATATATGTAAGACCATTAGTGTCTAACCCTTGTAAAGGGCAAAAAAGATGCTTTACAGTTAGTAAAGCACCCACATCTAGAAGAAATGAACTTCAAATATCTTCAAAGAATCCACATTTCATACAGACCAGGAGTCTTTTTTGTCATTTTCCCCCCACCATTATTAAAATTACCATAAAATCTTAAGAGCGAGAAGAAAAATTTTGCTTGAAAGTTAAATTTAAATATACATAAAGCAATTAATAAGCCTTCGAAAGAACTAATAAATGTATCTTTTCATCATGGATTTTAGTCCATATCTATGTTTCGCCAATGTATTTTGTTTTGATCACTGAATATTTAGTTCAGAACACCATATAATTGTTTTTCTCTACCCATATGTGATCAGTTTTTAGTTTAGTTGAAAGAAGATGAGTGGTGTGTCATCCTTAAACAGAAGGCAACAATAAAATACCATGTCCCTGAATGCCCCTTTCTATTCCCAAAAATCACAGCCAAGGAAATATATATATATATATACACACAAGAAGCCCTACTTTCTGGTAAGGCACTGGAAGTACTGTGTGGAGCAGAGGTGTACCTGTCCAACCCATCACCACTGGACTTTCTGGTGAAACAGCTATTCAGCCACTTGCCACTAGATCTCCCTGTAACCATTTTTCAATAAACATGATATCTCATGTCCAATCTCTGGTTGTCTTCCTTGATACCTTCACAACACATCTCACTGCCATAACACAACAGGGCTATGAGAATTACAACTGATCTAAAACCAATTCTATAATCACATTCTTCCTAAAATCTCTCAGTTGACTTAGAGTTCTAATCTACCATGCTAGCCCCTTCACCTGTATCAAAATATTGCTGTATGCTCACTATTTGTGGTGTCATTTGTTTGAGGTGTGAAGAATGGGTAAATTTTATGTTGGCGCTATACTGGGACAATGTGTGCCGATGACAGGCAATGTCCTATTGCAACATATGTTATTACTATATCAAGCATTATCAATATACAGTGTCATGTTAAGAAAACTATTACACAAAGCACAAAAACCCTAGACAAAGAAACCTGTACAACAAAAGAGATTATTTTGCCATGTCTTAAAATTACAAAATACAACATTTAAAGAAGGAACCTTGTAAAAGTCACTCCACTTGTTCATTGCCTTGGGGAAGGATAAAAGGCAGCCAGACACATCATAGCAAAACCTCTTCTGATCCATAGGTGGTGGTAAAAGCCTGACTTGGTCTGATGATATCCCCAGTATGCCAGAATCAACCGCAGCAAGGAAAGGTAATACACAAAGAAAATAATTTAAATCTGTAAGAACAAAAGGCTCATTATTATTACATGAAGCACTAGCAAATCTCAAAGCATATATTTCTAACAAGGCCCTAAGTCATTAAGGAAAAAACTCCCAGATCCTAAAGCAATGGGTAAAATTTAAGGACTAAGAAAAATTACTGAACAAAATCCCACTAAGGATCATATATCTATATAAACTTGAACATATCTTTGTTCATAATGCTCTGATCATGTATATATATTGGTTAAAGTTCTTGACCTTGTGTTTTAAACTAAAGTAACTTTAATGGGTTTGGTAATATTAATTTTAAAGCACTACATTTGAAAAGGAAGAAAACTATCAAACTGTCTAGAGAAAGGTTTAAAACCTATCACTGAGGTTGTACTATGAGTTATATCTCTTCTAAAATATTCTAACAGAATTCTAACAGTAGCTTTGGTAAATAGATATTATGTTTAATTTGTAGATATGATGTCACTATGTCTTTAAACCAAGATTTTTTGGATGAGTTTTGGCAAGAGATAATTAGAACAATAACAATTGGACTGACAATCAAATAAGACTCTTTAAAATTCCTACCTACAGATTCTTACTATAGCAGTAGACTTAAATGCTTTGATTTAGTTATATATTAGACTTATACTGATTACCCACTGGAAATCAGTGTTAAAAAATATTTTTCATCATAAACAATGTTTGTGAATGCAGTCCTAGCATAGCAGCCTGATACTCCAAACTCCTAAGCCAATCTGAGCAAGATAAAGGTTGAATGCCAGATCTGTGGGCATGATTATTTGTGAGTGCTTAAGATTGGTTCAGTTTATGATGAAAATACATAGGAGTGCATACTATGAGTGTCACTCTGAGGAAGTGAAATTTGATGTGATCTTCATTCTAATTATTGGGAAGACTTCTAAGAAATAATTGTGCAAATTAATTTCACAACTAAAACAAAAAAATCAAATAATTAGAAAATAATTTCTGATGATTGTAGCATTAAGTATACTACTGAAAATGTAGATTACTGATTGATAAAATGAAGTACAGTTGGTATTTACTTCTGACAAAATTATGAGTTTCAATATTATCAAATATGCTAGGAACAAAATTAAAAAGCATTATTGTCTTGGTCTCACTCTTTTCGGCCTTCCTTATTCCAAAGATTCCCTGTCACTTTTGAGGCCTGACATCTAACTGCCTTTGTTGCTTACTCAGAGGCCACTGACCTTTGTAATTATTTGTTTCAATCCTTCTGTGAAAAGCTAAATGTGTCCTAAAAAATTATGGGCATTGTGACTTTTAAATTCTATAACGTAACGCAAAGATCACTGGGTCCCTGGTAATGTAGATTTATTTTTCAAAAGGAACAAACTATTTTTGTTTTATTGCTGACCCTATAATTTTAGGTTGAATACTTTCTGAGGTGGAAGGATAATATTTTTTTTGTTCTCAAAGTGAACCTACCAGCCCACCAACTGTCCACAGAGATGCACAGATGATTAGATTCATAACCACAGTCTGTCCTTCGGCTGGGATCAGCTAATCTGCCTAGAAAAGAGCAAACATGCACACTGTGCATTTATCATCCACAGTGTAAAATGAAGTATGACCATCACTTAACTAGAAACATTTTATTTGTAGATGCACATTTTTCTTATTTAATTTTCATTTTATTAAAATCATATTTGTTCAAGGTTTTAAAAGATCTAATACTACTATGACCTTGCAATGAAGACCAGTAGCTCCTTTCTTCATCGTTCCTCATTCTAAATTCCTGACATTTATCTCTGAATTACTGGTGTTAGTATTGCTCTTTATCTTTTATTTCCCACCTTTCAATCAATTTTTTTAACCATTCTACAAATTTTGACCTTTGAATTATAGGTCCTAGATATTTTGCTTTTGTAAATATTCACAAAATATGAATTACTGCTTTCTCTACCTCCTGATAAATTTTATGGAAGCAATACTCGCAAAGAGTAAAAAAGTCAATAATATTCATGGCACATACCTTCTTTATATGCACTGGAAGGTGTCTTATTTCCAAGAGGGTGCAATCGCTTTGAGAGAATGAGCCTACAAACAATGTGTATTTATGTCTTCATATCCACAATCAGGTAACCGCAACTAAAACTTGAGAAGTTCAAACTAACATGGCATTGTGTTCTGTTTTGGATGTAAATTCCCTTCACTATTCCATTCATCCCAGTGCTTAGAAAGGAATGTACCACTTAGTAGGAGTTTAGTAAATATTTGTAAAATGTTCAACAGATTAGATATAATGAGTGTTTGAGGCTGGTCATTATGCCTTATGTCTCACTGAAGTTTCTGGTAGGAACAGATAATCCATAAGGGAAGGATAATCCATAAGAGAAGAAAAATGGTTATGGGGGGGAAAGAGGGAAGTAAAAGATCTAATTTTCAAAAATCCATATAAGATTCGCAGAGTCCCATTTTTCAAATACTTCATGGATATATAGAGAGATATATAATTAGAATAAAATAGTAGTCTTTCTTATCTGAACTATATAAAAGTTCTATTTTCTAAATGTTTTGTGATAATATTGATAGATGGAGAGAATAAAAATAGCAGTCTTCCTTACCTGAACTATATTGCCAACCATGTTGCACAGGCAATCCCATAAAAGGTTTTGTTCATTTTCTGGAGCAAATTTTTCAAAATAAGTGGCTGTTTGGTTCAATAGAATTTTATACATCCCCAGTCTTTCTGGGAATACCCAGGGATCAATAATGTATATTCCATTCTCCACTGTATAGTCACTGAACTGACCAGGACTCTCCTTCCACAAAGGGGGATACAGACGTGAGAAATTTAAATCTCCTGCTAAAGAAAAAGAAAAGGAACCAACTAGTACACAGACCCAGGAAGGAAAGAAAGCCATGGTGCCAAAGCTAGAGACTGAGGTTGTGGCAGGACTTTTATTATAGAACGAGGAGGAAGTTACACTATTTTCTTACATCATATCTTACTACCACTTGGCATTCTTTTTTGTTCTTTTTGGATAAGGCAGAGATGTAGAGGAAATTGGTATATTATTTGACATTTAAGAGAACTGGAGTTTTGCTGTCTTTTCAGTAGGCTTGTTTTAACAGGTTGGATAAAACTGTTCACACAAAGTCTTCCAGAATTTATCAACCTACATTATGTTTATAAACTATATCACCAATGTCTCCCTCTCATTAACATACTCTTATATAGTCCACAGAAAATACTGAATCATTGAAAATGGAAATACTACAATTTATAATAATGTGAAAAGGTGCACTAAAATATTATGTGTGAACCAGTTATAATACAGTGTTTACTTCAAGAAAGAAGCTTAAAGTATATACAAGTAGTCCAAATACATAAAACTGGTTTATTGGTGGTGGGAGAAGCTGTTATTTCCCAATCTCCTTTCTGCATTCTTTTCAATAAAAGAATCTCAGAACTTTACCTGAGAACATAGTCTTACAGAATTAACTAGCTCTCCAGTGAACAAACATGTAAATAAGTGCTGGTCACTAGGACATAAGCAGAACTCATGCATGAGACAGTGAAAGAAAGCTCAGAGGTAAAGTGGTTGGGTTATGAGAGCCTTAACCTAACCAGTGCATTAATCTGATGATAGGGATTAACTAGGTGGTAACTGAAGGAAGGTGGGGTGTGGTTGAGGGAGGTGGATCCTTGGGGGTATGCCTTTGGGAGACAGATTTTGATATTGTTCTTGGTGAGTAGAGCCCTCTCTCTCCTAGTGCTCTGTCCTGCCATGCTTTCCTTTGCCACACACTCCTTTTCTGTTGTTCTGCCTCACCTCAGGCCACCAGGAATGTAGTTTCAGTCATCTATATGGACAGAGATCTCTGAAACTGTGAGCTCAAAATAAACTTTTCATCCTTAAAATTGTTCTTATCAGGTATTTTGATCACAGCAGTGAAAAATAAGAAACAGGTGTCCACAACTTTTGAGACACATCGGTAAGTAGAGGGTACATACCACTTTCCCTTCCCTTCCTCCATATTTTGGCTTGAATTGTGGAATATAAACCTCAATCCTGATCCATAACACAAGGCACAATTTTAAAGATTTCAGAATGAAAAAGTGGAGGTTCCCTGAGTCCCAGAGAAATGGGGAACATGAGATAGCCCTGACTACCTAGATATGAATTTTTACCTTATTAAAAAAAAATCTTGCTCTCATTTCAATCACAGTTTGGGTTTCATTCACACATAATCAATTTGCATCATTATAAAGCAATTCATTTGATAATCTCAATTATTAGAATAACTATATCCATATTCTTCATAACATTTCAATGGTACTGTTCATTTCTGGTATAGTTCAGATTAGATATCCCTCGACATAATTTAATTCATTATTCCTGTCATATTATTCACCCAACAGTCACTTGATCATTAATTGCTAAAATTTCCTGATATAGAAAGGAAGTGGTAGAACTTGCTATTGTGTTTTTCATTAAGAACACAAACATTTCAGACACTTAAAGTGTATGTGCTGCTGATATGTGGAAGCTAAACCACAATAAAGGGGGAGAGGAAGACAAGAAGCACAAAGGGGAATGAATGGAAGGGGGCTAAAATTAGTGATACTGCTGGCTCCCTCTCCCTCTAAAAGGGGCTAGAAATAATTGGGATACTTCAAGACCACAGAGTAGAGATCCTGTTGCTGAGAAGTACTCAAAACTTAGCCAAGCAATGATGGTTTTCACCACACATATGACCTAGCCCCATGGGAGCCTACACATCACTTCAACTCATACAATTGGGGATACAAAAACACCAACCAAAAACCAGACCTCTATAAAGACCAACCATAGGGAAATTTCAGGTCACATTCCTTGTCATCTACTCATATGCCACAAACAGAGAGAAATCCTAGACTAAAAAAGAACTACACACATAAGGACGAGCATATGAAAGAGGAAGGGGAGTGCATTTCAATTGATTCAAAAGTTCAGTACCTCTGAAAACATAAGGAAACAAGCAAAACAATCCCCCCAAAATTTATAATCTCCCAATGAAAGATTCCACATATGTAGAAGAGGATAAAATACCAAAGAAAGATTATAAAAAACTGATCATTAAAATGTTCAATAAACTAAAAGAAGATCTAAAGAATAAATTAGGAGGGCAAATATGGGAAATGAAAGACCATGTCAACAAAGAAATAGAAATATTGAAAAGAAACCAATCGGGAATCCTGTAAATTAAAGACACAATTAATCAAATTTAAAATTCACTTGAAAGCACCACCAACATATTATATTACATAGAAAATAAAACTTCAGTGCTTAAAGACAGAAACTCAGGCCTTGAAGAGAGGATACATGAATTTGAGTACACGGAATTCTATAAAGGGAAAGTAGAACATGATCAGAATATATGAGAACTTTGGAACAACATCAAGAGAATAAATCTAAGTACCTATGGGTTAGAGGAGAACAAGCTAAAGGCATTGGGATATTTTTAATGAGATTATCACAGAATTAAAAAATTTCCCATATCAGAAAGGAGATAGACGTCCACATAGAGTAGTCATAAAGGATCTCACATAGACCTAACCAGAAGAGAATTTCTCCAAGACACATCATAACCAAAATGCCTAATGTAGAGAATAAGGAGAGAACATTAAAAGTTGCAAGAGAGAAACATCAACTCACACATAGAGGCAAATCAATAAAACTCACATCTGACTTCTCAACTAAGACACTAAAAACAGGAGGGCCTGGAAAGAGATTCCATAGAAAACAATTACCTATCAAGACTGCTAGATCTGGTAAAGTTCTCCTTCATATTTGATGGGGAAATAAAAACTTTCCATAAGTATAAATAAGGAGAATTCATAAAAGCAAAGTCAACATTACAATGATTTCCCAAAAAGAAACTTCTCAGTGAGGAACCCAAAAACAAATTCCAAAACTCTCAAATAGATGAAAATCAACAAAAGACTAATCAGCTAAATGAGAATCGAGACAGAATTATACATAACAAAATATCAAAATGGCAATAAACCACAAACACATATCCATAATAACACTGAATATAAATGGTCTCAGCTCCCCAATTAAAAGACATAGTTTAACAGAATGGATCAAAAAACTATATCCAACTATATGCAAAATGCAAGAAATTAATCTTATAGGCAAAGACACTCATAGGCTGAAGGTAAAGGATGGAAAAAGAAATATTCCATGAAAACAGAGTCCATATGCAAGCTTGAGTAGCCATACTTGTATCGGATAAAGTTGATTTCAAGCGAGGTTAATCAAAAGAGATAAGGAAAGACCAGGCATGTGGATTACACTTGTAATTCTAGTGGCTTGGGAGGCTGAGACAGGAGGATCATGAGTTCAAAGCCAGCCTCAGCAAAAGCGAGGCACTAAAAAACTCAATGAGACCCTTTCTTTGAATAAAATACAAAATGGGGTTAGAGAAGTGGCTCAGTGGTCAAGTGCCCCTGAGTTCAATCCCTGGTACCCCCACAAAAAAAAAAAAAAAAAAAAGGAGAGTGAGAGAGAGAGAAAGAGAGACAAAGAAGGTCATTACATCCCAGTAAAGGGAGCAATCCAACAAGATATAACAATAGCAAATATGTATGCCCCAAATGTTAGTGCATCGAAAAATTTTTCAAACTATACTCCTTCATATTAAGTACCAAATAGACCCCAATACAATAATACTGGGTGACTTCAGCATATCCCTATCACTACTAGACAGTTATCAAAGCATAAAATTAACAAAGGTATACCCAACCTAAATAATCAAGTGGACCTAATAGACACATATGGAATATTTCACCTCAAAATGTCTGAATTTACCTTCTTGTCAGCAGCTCGTGGAACCTTTTCCAAATTAGACAATATTTTAGATCACAAAGTCTTAACGAATACAAATATATAGAGAGAAATATAATCCCATGCATCCATATTAAACCATAATGGAATAGAACTAGAACTCAACATCATAACAAAATAATAGAAACCATATAAATACATGGAGATTAAAGAATGCTCTTTTCAATGAAGAATGGATGAAAGAAATCAAGAAATTTTTAGAAACAAATAGAAACAATGATACAACATATCAAAAACTCTGGGGCAATATGGAAGCAGTACTAAGAGGAAAGTTCATTGCATTGAGTGCTTACGTTAAAAGAAGAAGAAGCCAGAAGCAGTGGCACATACCTGTAATCCCAATGACTTTGGAGGCTGAGGCAGGAGGATCACAAGTTCAAAGCCAGGCTCAGTAACTTAGCAAGGCTCTAAGTAATTTAGTGAGACCCTGTATCAAAATAAAAATTTAAAATTAAAAGGGATGAGGGATATGGTTAAGAAACCCTGGATTGGCTCCCTAGATCCCTTGTACCAAAGAGAGAGAGAGAGATTCCAAACAAGCTTTGCTCCACCTCAAGGCCTTAGAAAAAGAAGAAAAAAAATGAATTCCCAAATCAGTAAAAGACAGGAAATAATATAAATCAGAACCAAAATTAATACAATTGAAATTTTAAAAGTGCACAGAAAATTCAACTAAGGGTTGGTGTTTCAAAAAGATAAATAAAATTGATAAACCTTAGACAAACCAACCAAAAGGAAGAGCGGGAAGACCCAAATCAACAAACTTAGAGAGGAAAAAGGTTATATCAGCACAAACACTTCCAAAATGCAGAGGATCATTGGAAATTATTTTGAAAATTTATACTCTGATAAACTATAAAGTCTGGAAGACATTGAAATTTTTCTAGACACATATGCCCTTCCCAAATGGAACCAAGAAGATATAGAAAACCTAAACAGATCATATCATGTAATAAAATTGAACCAGCAATTAAATCCTACCAACAAAGAAAAGCCCAGGACCAGATGGATTCTCAAAAGAGTTCTGTCAGATCTTTAAAGAACTAACACCAGTCTTTCTCAAATTATTCCATGAAATTGAAGGGGAAAGAATTCTCCCAAATACATTCTATAAAGCCAGTATAACTCTGATACCAAAACCAGATAAAAGACACATCTAGGAAAGAAAACTACATACCATCCTTCCTGTTGAACATAGATGCAAAAATCCTTAATAAAATATTAGCAAACCATATTCAAAATCATATTCAGAAGGTAATACAGCATGACCAAATGGGTTTCATCCCAGGAATGCAAGGTTGATTCAACATACACAAATTGATAAATGCAATTCAACACATAAATATAATTAAGAACCCTATGATCATTTCAATAGACACAGAAAAGACCTTTGATAAAATACAGTAACCACTCAGGTTTAAAATGCTGGAGAAACTATGGATAGAAGGAACTTACCTCAACATTATGAAGGCTATGTATGATAAACTTATAGATAACATCATACTGAATGGAGAAAAACTGAAAGCCTTTCCTCTAAAATCAGGAACATGACAAGGATGTCCACTCTCAACACTTTAATTCAATATAGTTCTTGAAACTCTAGCCAAAGCATTCAAGCATGAGAAAGAAACTGAAGTGATACAAGTAGGAAAAGAATTCAAACTATTACTGTTTGCTGATGACATGATACTATATCCAAAGATTTCACCAGAAGAATCATAGAGCTGATAAATTTAGCAGAGTATCAGCATACAAGAAAAAACACTTATAAATCAGCAACTTTTGCATATTCCAATAGCAAATCAGCTGAGAAGGATATCAGGAAAACTATACCCTTCACAATATCCTCCAAATAATAATAATAATACCTGGGAATTAATCTAACCAAAGAAGTGAAATATCTTTACAATGTAGAACACTGAAGAAAGAAATCGAAAAACACTTCAGAAAATAGAAAGACCATCTTCTTGAATAGGGAGAATTAATATTGTCAAAATGGCCATACTACCAAAAATAATATGCAGAATCAGTGCATTCTCTATCAAAATACCAATGACATTCTCCACAGAACTAAGTAAAAAAAACAAAGTTCCTAAATTATCTGGAAGAACAAGAGACCCAGAAAAGCCAAAGCAATTATTTTTTTTTCAATTGGGGAGGTACCAGGGATTGATCTCAGGGGCAATTGACCTCTGAGCCACATCCCCAATCCTATTTTGTATTTTATTTAGAGAAGAGTCTCACTGAGTTGTTCAGTTCCTCACTTTTGCTGAGGCTGACTTTGAACTTGTGATCCTCCTGCGTCAGCCTCCCTAGCCGCTGGGATTACAGGCATGTGCCACTGCGCCCTGCCAAAGCAATTCTTAATAATAAAAGTAATTCAGAAGGCATCTCAATACTGATCTCAAATTACACCGCACACATATAATAACAAAACAGAATGGTATTGGCATCAAAGTAGACATGAAGACCAATGGAATAGAATATAAGACACAGGGACAAATCCATATACTTACAGCCCTTTGATACTTGACAAAGGAGCCAAAAATATATGCTGGAGAAAAGACAGTCTTTTAACAAATGGTGCTTTGGAAAATGAATATCTATATATAGAAGAATAAAATTGGAGCCCTATCTTTTGCCCTGTATAAAAATTCAAATCAAAAGGGACCACTGATTTAAGAATTAGATCAGAAACTTTACAACTGCTAGAAGAAATATAGGGTCAACACCCCATCATATATCAGGTTCAGGAACTGACTTCCTCAATAAGACCCCAAAAACTCAAGAAATAAAACTGAGAATCAATAAATTGGATGCCATAAAATTAAAAAGCTTCTGCATCCAAAGGAAATGATTAAGAGAGTGAAGAGAGAGCTTACAGAATGGGAGAAAAATCTTTGCCAGCTACTCATCTGACAGGGGGTTAATATTCAGAATATATAAAAAACTCAAATAATTAAATGCCAAAAAAAAAAAATAACACAGCAATAAACGGACAAAAGAAATTAAACAAAAATTTCTCAAAAGAAGAAACACAAACAGCCAAAAAAAAATGTGAATGTTCAACATCTCTAGCAATTAGGGACATAAAATCAAAACTACATTAAGATTTCATCTCACTCTAGTCAGAATAGTAATTATCAAGAATATGAATAATAATAAATGCTGATGAGGATGTGGGGAAAAAAGGTACTCATATATTGTTGATGGGACTGCAAATTAGTACAAACACCTTGAAAAGCAGTGTGGGGAATTCCTCAAAAAAAAAAAAAAAAAACTAGGAATGGAACCACCATATGACCCACCTATTTCACTCCTTATTATTTATCCAAAAGAACTTAAATTGACATATTTTAGTGACACAGCTACTACAGTGTTTACAGCAACACAATTCACAATAGCCAAATCATGGAATCAACCCAGATGCCTATCAGTAGAAGACTGGTTCAAGAAAATGTGCTACAAGTGCACAATGGAAATTTACTCAGTCATAAAGGACTTAATAATGGCATTTGCCAGTAAATGGATGGAAATGGAGAAAATCATGCTAACTGAAATAAGCCCCACTCATAAAATCCAGGGTCAAATATTTTCTCTCATTTATGGAAGCTAAAGTAAATAAAGGAAAGATGACAGTGGGGGAGGGGATCAGATATAAAGGTATAGGGAAGTTCAGTGGAGTAGAAGTAGGAGAATGAGAAGAAGGGAGGAAGGAAGGGAAAGGACAAGAAATATGGAATGAATCTAACAGAATCATGGTATTACATATATAACTGAACCAAAGGGATTATCTCCTTCATGTATATGTAAAAAGTAGCAATCAAAAATAAATAAAGGAGTGAATGGAAGATCTCTAGAGCAGAGTGGAGAGAACAGTAGGAACGAGTAAGGGAGGTAAGTGGAAGGGGAATGTGGATTGAACTCAAATTCCTTGTATGTATAATTATGCCAAAAGGAACCCAAATGCTATGTATAAATATAATGCTCTAATTTTTTAAAAAAACAACTTTTACATATAAGACAATTACAAAATACAATGGAAGAATATATAATGGAAGAAAGTCCCCAGTTACAACATCAGTAAAGGGTCAACATCTCAGGAATAAACAGCTGTTAGGTCTATATGTGCCGGGGTCCAGCCCTAGCAGAGGTCTGGGGTTCTCGGTGGATGGGAGGCCTCGGCGGGGTGGAGAAACAGCACACAGAGACACCAAGTGTTCTGAGGCTGAATCTGTATTTTTTATGCCAGTCTTTTTATAGGTTATTTTCTTTAGTAATGATTATATCATTTTTGGTTAGTTTAAAACAAGAAAAATTTCAAAAGTACAATCTATGCTTCTTCTCAAAGTACACATTTTCTCTGTATGTCAGTCCAGAACAAAACAATCTTATTTCCCAGATAGATTAAAACAAACTTGTCTCCCAGCTAAACTGAGGGCACCATGATCTGCCAACTTTCAACCTTCAGAAAAAACACATCACTAGATTTTCTGAGAAACCACCCTGACCATGAACTCCAGTGTTTAACAGTGAAAAGTTTTTACTATTATTAAAGGGTAAAGAAATCAACTTATAATTAATATTTAGTCTGTTTTAATTTCACACAATGATGGACTACAATCTTATTCTGATTCTCAAAGAATTAGACTAAACACAGGAAAAGCACAAATTATATTTATGACTAACCTAAATGTTTTTATTATGCAAAGTATCTCTAGAATCAACTATTGAAACTAAGAAAGCAACAAAGGCTAAACACCACATCCAAGCTCAGAGGAATGCCTCTTTATCCATCTATTATTATACTAAAGCACTCACAGGCTCCTTTAAACTCAAGCACAGCCACAATTGTTTATTTTCATATATTTTATCTATGTACTACTGCCAAATTTTTATTATGCACTATTTTGTGCCCCAATACAGTAAAACTTTCCCAATGTTTTTCCAATAAGTTTCTAAATGATATATTGATTATTAATATTTTAAAAAGCAACTACACCTGGAGACATACCACACCTATGACCCCCAAGAGGGAGGACAATCAACAGAACCGTGTCAAGTGTTGAGTCCCTTATTCCAACAGACCGTGTCGAGTGTCGGATCCTCTACTCCAACAGACCGTGTCAAGTGTCAGAGTGGCAGGAAATAGAAGCGGCATATATGAAAAAAGAATTTAAGAATACTAATAAAATTGGGATGGGTGCAGCTCAGTGGTAGGGCATTTGCATAGCATGCTTGAGGCCTGGGTTCAATCTCCTGTGGCACAAAAATACTAATATACTAATAAAATCGAACAATTTTAAAGTCATACCATGTTCTTCAATAGACTGAGCACTATCAACATTTTAATATATAATTTTGCACAATAAGAATGAGAAATAGTAACAAGATTTTTTTTTACATTTTGTTTTATTTTTCAACTTATTCACACAAAAAAATCCATAAAAAGTGGACATAATAATATAAAGTTTCAACATATGTATATATACCAGAGTTTGTTACACCTGTCTGTCTGTGAATTAAACCCATTGGTCAAACTTTCTCCACTCTTCCCTTTCCACTACTCTCAAAAGTCCCTTGTGACCACCATTCAACTCTTGACTTCTATGAGAACAAGCCTTTCAGAGTTCACCTATGAGTAAGACATTCAACCTTGTCATTCTGTGCCTGGATTTTTTGACTTAACATAGATCCATCCATGATGTCACAAGTGATATATGATATTTTAGGTAATGTTTATTCTTTTTTATGGATGAAGTATTCCATTATGTATATGTACCACATTTTTTGTCCATATGTCAGTTGATGGACAGTTTATTGATAATATCCAATGTTTTCGTTTCAGATACATATTTTTAAATTATGTTTACATATAAATATTTGTACGTAAAAATAGGTGTCTGCATATTTATGTGTTTGAAATAGGTATTGCACATATATTTTATCTTTTGTAATTTTCAAAGACAAAAGAAATCTTACCAAGGTTGTTAGAGTAATTTTATTCATTTGACCACATCAACTTCATAGATCTCTTGTAACATCTCATATAGACACTTTTTCTCATATTTAAAACTCATTCAAGGTTTTATTCGTTGCAAAATTTGGAGGTCTTAGATTTCAGAAAAGAAATATATCTCTGTGTCCTTAAATTTAAATGACAATTTGACTAGATATATAATCCTAGGATCTAATTTTTTTTTCCTTTCAATACTTCAAAAATGCAATTCCATTGTCTTTTTCTATGCAGTTGCTAGTGAAATATATGTCATCTGACTATTGTATATTACTTGCTTTTGTTCTGGAAATTTTTAGTATGTATATTCTGTATTTTGGTATGTATATGTGTATTTAGTATGTATATATTTTTTATATTCTTAAATCTGCTAGTATGTGTCCAGTTATAAACTTGCTCACTTTCTATCCTTTCTTTTTTTTTTTCATTATTTTTCTGTTTTTCATTCTACATACTGCTTTATCACTTCTTAAGATTTTTGGAAATGTAACTATTTTTATCAAAATATCTGAAAATATTGCCTTGCTCCATTTTTGTGTGGATATTAGCACTTCCCATATTTCTTAGTTTTTTTTTTTTTTTTTTTTTTTTTTTTTTTGCGGTACTGGGAATTGAACTCAGGGCCTGGTGCTTGCAAGGCAAGCACTCTACCAGCTGAGCTATCTCCCCAACCCCTATTTCTTAGTTTTTTAAAAGCATTTTCTTGTTTGCTTTGCCATCACTAGAAGATTTTCATTATCTGGTTTCCAGTGTCATAAAATCGTTCCTCAAGACCAACCATTCTGTTCTCTAGCTCTTGGAAATTCATATATTGAATTTTTATTTTAGTCCTTTAATTCTTATGTTTGGTTCTTTTTGTATTTTCTTATATCCTGAAAGTAACATGTAACTTAGTATGTTCATACTCTAATTTTTAATTCTTTTATCATTTATTTAAACATTTCTACTCCTTATGGAATCTACGATTAAAAGGATCCATTTCCTTTGAAATATCTGTGCCCTTTGTAATGTGTTCTTCAATTTCATGTTCCCCTAAAAGTTTGAATACTTTGTTAGTATCATATTGTATCATCTCAATAAGCTCAGTGGAGAGTAGTTAGGCTCTGCATTAGTCAACTTCTTGTCACTGTGACAAAATGCATGGAAAAAAAACAACTCAGAGGTGGAAATACTTATTTTGGCTCACAGTATTAGAGATGGCACTCCATGATCCTCTGCCTCCATTGCCTTCCGGCCTATAACCTGTAACAAGGCAGAAACATCATGAATGGTGGAATGGCATGGTAGAGGAAAGCTGCTTATGTTTCACATTGACTGGTGAGTAGAGATGGAAGAGAGCAAGAGGAAGAGGGAACAACATGTACCCTGGAAGGCACCTCCCCAGGGACCTACTGCCTCCGAGTAGGCCCCATCTACTACAGTTTTCACAACCACCCAATAACTCCATCAAATTTTTAATCTGTCAATGGATTAAACCACCAATGAGGCTACAGCCATCATTATCCAATTGCTTCATTAAAGCTCCACTTCTGCACACTGCTGCATTGGGGACCAACAAAAACATAAGCCCTTGGTGGGCATTCCATATCCAAACCATTACAGACCCTGAAGAAGAGTTCTAAGGAAGAGGAAACTCCAATTATTTCTCAACCAGTAAAATAAACTTTCAGGTGGGAATTTCAACTTTGTTACCCAGAAAGCAGAATCTGAAAGAGGGTCTCCTTAGATCATATTTCATCCATACTGGTAGTTTAAAGGAGAAAGAGCGAGGATGTGACTTCCAGAAGTCTTCTTGCCCTCTCCTGTTTTCTTCAGCAACTCCATTTCTTAGTAGCAGCAGGAACTGAGGTAGTTACTTGTCTCACTACATGGTTGCCCCTGTGCCAGGTGAAAATTACCACCATCTTTAAACCATCATTCCAGAGATTTTTCCAGATTCCTGTTTTTTATTTGGTGTTTTTCCTATACGTTAATCTTGGAGGAGAGAGTCAAAATTTATCCTAACTCAGCACTTTGAGAGGAAGAAGAAACAAGACTAAAACCAAATTCAAACTTTTCCACTTTTCTGTTGCTACTGTAAATCACATTCTTTGTTCTATTAGCTCTTGAATAAATTTCTGGATCCAAGGATATGAACATTTTTAAAGATATGGACATGTCTTTAAACTGCTCTCTTAGAAATTTATAATTTTTCACTATAGATGTTAATAAGAGTGTCTATTTTCCTACCCTCAGGCCAATGCTTAAAGATAGTTTTTCTTTTTTGTCTCCAATTAATAAGGCAAAAAATTATATAATAGTTTTAATTTTTGTTTTCTTGTGATGTTTGGGCTTTATAAACTTCAGCTTTTTGTATTTCTTCATTATCATTAATTTTTCTTCCTTTTTTTGTCTATTCTTATATGGGCATACCTAGCAATATTGCTTAATAATGTTTATAATAATTCTTTGCTTCCTCAGATTGTTCCCACAACTTTTTATCAACAGAACACCTAGGGTAATATTGAGAAAGTCTAATACTTTAAAAAATTTTCATCTTAAGTACGCATATGTTAAAGGCCAATTTAAAATATTTTGATTTTGGGAGTAGGAAAGTTGCTCCATGGTCAAGTGTTTGCCTAGCATGCAAGAGGCCCTGGGTTCAATTCCCAGCACCATAAAAAAATAATTCATTTTTTCAGGTATTTGTTCATGTTTTGTAAATGACACATTGATGTATACATTTTACCAATTATTCTACTGAGTCCTGATCTATAAAATATAGATGAATTAATACATTGGAAATATTTTCTTTTTGAATTATGGAGTTGAGCATAACTTCTTACTTAAATTTAGTGTAACTTTACCTCACATTATTATGTTCTGTCACTTTTTTGTATATTGTATTGTAGAGGAGAAAAAGTAACATCCTTTACTTACCCATGGCAAGAGTCATGGCCGATACCCTGTAACAAATGGCAGATTAGCAAGGGAAGAGCACTAACCGACTTCTTTGTACATGTTCCACGTGGCATAAGAGATTTCAGAAAGGAAAGGAACAGACACCCAGAGAAATTGTACTTTTATGCTTTGGTCCAATAAAGAATGGACAGTTGTAGAAATGTGCTGGACAAAAATATGCATGACCTAAGAGCAGTGAAATGAGGAGGACCTCAGCAAGGCCCGTGTGTTCAGATCTTCCTTGGCCTCTCCCTGGAGTGGTCTCTGCTTTGGGGTACAAGGCAGAGCCCCAATAGAGTGAAAGTGTTATGACCTACTTTCAAGTGAGGTAGGTCAGAAAACCCTTCTATATCTATCTCTCACAGGGAAAGATGGGGAAACTCAGAGTGCACTTTTGTTTCTGCAGTTTTTCTCAGTTCCCAAGGTGCCACATCGGGGGTGTTGTGCTGCAAGCCCTGAGGTTATGTGCCCACAGCGCTCCATTGTATTCTGCCTTGGCTTGTCTTTGTTTTACAGGAAAGGCTTCCATGGTCTGTTGTACTCTTCAGGTTTTCATCACTTGCTCTGTCTGAAATATCTGTTGCAAAGAGGCACTATTCTGTAAAGAACAATATGTCTTTCTTTTACCAATGCCTGAAGGATGAGATGATGGATGACACATTTTCAGACCAGGATTATTTAAATGCCATGATAAGTCTTTTGGATCTTTTACTGATCACACCTAGATTATTGACTTTATTTGTGTTTGTCCCTGATAATCAGTGCTTTGTACAAGCAATTCTGCCTTTGGTACTTTTAATATTTTGGGGCACTTCTAATCTATGCTGGTTCTGCACTTGAAATCCTAATTTACAGTCTACTTTTCTATTTTTTTTTCTGTGTTTATAATGTTCTTTTCATAATACATCCCACCTGCTACTCTGCTTCAATGGAACTTATAGACATCACCTCCAGGAAAGGTCCACATTTGATTGTGGTTCGGTGGCTTCTTCACAATGTATGCTTTATTTTTACTATTAGTACTCAAAATCAGAGGGTTATACTATGGATCAGGAATAATATTGACATCTGAGTGTGGTACTGAAAAGATAGAAAAAACTTGCACCTGTGTAAATACGAGGCTCTTCCCAAACTGCCCTCAACCCCTCATAAAAGCCGCAAAGAATTTTCGACTTGTCTCTTATCTTATCTGTAAAGGCCAGGTGGCTGACCCAAAAGCAAACTTTGCTGCCAAAAAAAAGCAAACTTAAAGATAATGACAACCCTCCTCTTGGAGGTCAGGATGACCCAGAACTTAAAATAACTTGCTTTGTATACAATTTTATATGTTAACCAATTAAAAAGAACACTGTAAAACTGCTTGCCTTTCATTATAAAAACCCTGCTAAACATGTGCTCAGGGCCTCTTAGCGTCACCGGTTACCGAGTGCGCAGAGGACCAGGCTTGAGCTTGCTAATAAATGACTCTTTGTTGCTTGCATTGATCGTGGTCTCTGGTGGTCTTTGTGGGGTCTCGAGCCGCTGGGCACAACAGTACATATATGGTAGAAATCTGGATTAGTAAAGAAGATCATATTAGGAGTGTTTGTTTTAAATTTCATGTTTTAATAAAATAGTGTGCCATTTGTTCTGACTTTGGCAAGATCTCAAACTATTCTTAAACCACTGTATTTGCATATTGTACTTGCTTCCACAAAATACTGCCCAATTTGGCTGTACATGCAAAAATTCTATGAATATAAAAATGCACATATTCTAACTTTTGTGCAGTCTAAGAACATTAGCTATGAAATATTTTTAATCTTGTCACACCCACCCAGATGATTCAGAAAATAAATTATTTTTTACAGAAAGAATCTGTTACCATTCATTTGCAGTTAAACTTTTCTTGCTCTGAGGAAGTGGGTGACCAAGATTTCTTGGTTCCCTGCTTACCCTCTGAATAGTCATTGGTTCTGCCACAGCATAGCTGGAAGGTAAGTCAATGATTGCCAAGGAACTGTCTGACCTTTAGGAGTCACGTAACCTCAGGGTGTGGTTGATTTGTCACAACTCCACTTAGAACTTGTGTCTTCTTACACAGAAATTCCTGGTCCATCTGTATCCAGTGGGAAGCAAGAGGACTGCCTCATAAGCATCTCTCTAGCCTCTTTCCCACCACTCCATGTCCCTTAGGAGATGGAGTTTCCTCTAGAACTTACAGGTAGTTGTTTTAGTGTGCTTGAAAATGTTGTTTCCTGATGATTTTTGTGTGTCTGGATGTATCAATGCTTCTATAATCTCAAAAACAGTTTGGGGAATAAAAGAAATTTGGACACTGAGATAACAAGTCATGTGATCGGGATGGCAGATCTGCTTACCAGCCTGGGTCACCCCCTCACCTACATGTTCCTGAGGAAGAAAAAACGAGCATCTATCTTATTTAAGCCATTGTGGCTTGATCCATTAATCTGCCACTCATAAGAACTGTTTTATACTCTGTCCTAATATCTGGTTATCTGGTACAGCAAATTCCGATTTATGTTCTTGACTATTCTTTACCTTGTCCTTCTAAGCATCTTTTAAAACCAACTTGACAATTTACAAATAATAGTACCTGTGAGATTTTAATTCTCACTGCTCCAAATCTATAAAGACCTGATGTCTTTAGACTTTTGTGTATTCTTAGTCACAAGTATATCATTACTTTTAGTTATATTTATGATTAAAGAGACTTGTGTACTCCTGAATATTTTACAATCATTCATGAATGATACTCTTTATAAAATTACTGTCAAATGGATTTTTATTGCTGCATCCAAAAGCATTTGCTTTTTGTATATTAATCATGCATTTGACAAGTTTACAAGATTTTGTTATTTCTAACCTGTATTATTAGAACTCTCTCAATTTTATAAATGTAACATGATATCTAACTATAATGACAGATTTTCATCTGCTTTTCTAATTTATATGTTTTATTTATTTATATTTATTTTTTACCATAGACATTATCATACAATGCTAAATTACATAGGAAATGGAGCATTCTTATCTTGTTCCTGTATTTAAATAGAAATTATGTTACTCTAGGACTCTGAAAAATACCACTTATCATAAAAAGGAATTTCATGTCTGTTCAGTGATTGCTTAGAGTGCTGTATCACTTGCTGAGGTTGAGTGTTATTCAATTATTTGAATCTCTTATTTTCTTCTTTTGATTTATAAATTTAGTGGATTAAATTAATATATTTTATAATATTAAACAATTTGGAAATTCTGAAATGAAATCCAGCTTGTAGCATGAAGTCTCATTTTTCCATAAGAAAATTTTCAAAAATAATCATTAAATTTATGAACAAACAAATTGATATGATTGTTTAAATATGAAAAACTGATTTTTCATATTTTAGGCAACACATTGGAAAATGTTGTTCAAAACAGTATATTTTATTTAAAAAGGTCTATACTCTTGTAAAAATGCAGTAGAAAATATACAAGAGAGGACGTGGCAAAGAAAAATATTCCTTCTTTAGTGTTCTAGTTTAATTATTTTTTATATATACTGAGGATTGAACCCAGGGGCACTCAACTACTGAGCAACATCTCTTCCCCTTTCTATGTTTTATTTAGAGACAGGATCTCACTGAGTTACTTAGGACCTCAATAAGTGGCTGAGGCTGGCTTTGAACTTGTGATTCTCCTACCTGTCTCTGAGCGACTGGGACTACAACCACCATCTCCAGCTAGTTTAACTTCTCTTTTTGTAGCAATATATAATTTTCACTCTGACAATGGTGGCATGGAAGAAATATAAATAACTTTGTGGAATAGAATTTAACAACTACATTTATCGGGTAAAGAATACTTTGGAAGCCTTCAAAAATTATTTTGATTTATTTCACAAAAAACTGAATCTGTTGTTAATTATAAAAGTCTATATGCTTATCTGGAATAGCATTTTATCAACCATGACACTGGTATACAAATCTTCCTTTATTCACAACACTCACTGATTCATTTGATATGATTGTAAATTCCTCTCTCATAATGGTAATATTGAGGGTTTATTGCAATTTTTATAGACAAGTCAATGGAAACTTGAGAAATTATGCTTTTTTCAATATTTACCTCTTCATTCCCTCAAGAAATGGAAACAATTTTGTGTTTGATCAAGACTCATCTAATCAGGTTTTGTTACAGATGGATGTGTTATGATTGATAAATTAATGCAAACCCAAAACTTGGGAAATTAGCCAAGTATAATAAAATTCATATTAAATAATACGAACATGCAAAAATGGTCATACATGTTTAAAATACGAATAATGGTCAAAAATCATTGCTTTTCAGTTGAAGTCTTTGAGATATTTTACACAAGACAACACCAAGTAGAGAAAACCAGAACTAACAGAATGGAATTTTTTTTTTTCCATCCTTTATTTTTTATTTATTTTTTTTTGTTATATTTATAATATTTTTTTTTAACTTTTTTTTTTTTTCAGAATGGAATTTTTTGTGTGACTTTTTCTCATAGGGTCCAGAATGAGACTCAGTATTGACCTATTCCATCTACTAGATTAAGGTTACTTCAAATATGCACACCTGTGTGCACACATATACACACAAACACGCATTCACCTTGCAAGCTGTAATTGGTGATGAATCCCTATGCAGTTGTCTCATGCAACATGTTCTTCAACTTTACAAAATGATTGATCTCACTATAATACAGAGACTTGAATATTCCCATTTTTAGAAGTATATTCTCTAGTTTCCACAAAAATAATAGTAACTAGAGTGCCTTTTATAACATTTATCTCCAGGCATTGTGAAAATTTTATTATATACATTATCACACTGAATCTTCCCAAACTCTTTAAGAGATGACTTTTCATCCTAATACATGAGAAAATTGGGTTTTAGAGAACTTAAGCTTGTAAGACATTCAGTCAAGTATGTGGCTAAACAGAAATTTTTAAAGTCTAACCAGAGGCAGATTTTCTTAACCATAACTGACCAAATGATATTCTAAAATTGTTCTTATGTGAATATATAGTCATCTCACACAGTGTTCTATGAACCACCAGTTAATAGGTGATACAAAAGCTATATTTACCAACACACATTTTCATAGTGAAAAAAGGTGTTTAAAGTGTTGTTTTTCTTTGTATTAATATTAAATACATGTTAACCAGGTATTTAACACAAATGCATATCCATTTTAGAAGTACTTTAAGAACAATTTTCAGCATAATTCTATGACGATATTAAGGATTTGTCAAAACAGCAGCTTGAAGAAAGATGAATCATTAGATGGTGATTGAAAGGCAGTCGTTAATTTATTCATTCATTCCAGACTAGGTACTAGGTACTAGGTACCAAGGAGAGAACCATGAACATGGAAATTATGTACCTTCCTGCATGTTCACAACCTAATGTCCTGAAACTAAAATACAATATCTTAAAAGTGTTCTCCCTCCTCCACTCACCTGCCCCAGAAAACATATGAATTCAATTGTAATAAGAAGCAGCAAGAGTACTTTAAATTAGGATTATCAAATTTTTCTTTTTAAGAGACTAGACTTAAAAATAAAAGCATGAGTAGCTTTCAAAAGTATTACTAGTACCAAAATTTAGTACTGAAGCTTTACTAGTACTGAAGAGTAACTTTTTTTGATGCCTTCATAAGATTTTTTCTAAAAATTACAGTGTCCTAAAATATACATAATTTTCATAGACAGCAATCAAACATTGGATATTTTCTTCTTCCTTAACAGTATCTCTGTAAGAAGGCAATACAAAGTCCATTGGCAATCTTGACAAGGAAGTCTCAATTAACCATGCCCCTCCAATCAGACTGTAGGAGCCTGGTTTTGCAAGAGCAGGATGCACAGCCAGGAAGAAATCAAAAGGTGGTGTTCAGGTGCTGCCACCATGTGACAAAAAAGATTAGGCACAGCGTCCCTAGTAAAAGACCAAGGAGAAACACAAAGAGGCTTCCACTGCTATCTTTGCAGTCACTTATGCACAGTCCACACCTGCCATGTGGGAAATTATTTATTCAATCATTTATTTATCAGTACAGATAATAGATTTATTTTTATAACAAGGGTTCAATAGATACTTTGTTGTTCACTTTCTTGCCCAAATTGATCTAGTTTTAGCCTTGGAGAGTTCTTTCAGTTGTCTTCTATGCTTCTTTGACATGTCCCTATCATTGTGTTTTATGTACCTTGTGGGGTTTTTGTTTATTTGTTGTTGTTGTTGTGTTTTCAGCACTTTGTTTTCTGGTGGTATGAGATAGTCAGGTTCATCTCCCAGGTTTATTTGCTGCAGTCTAAGTATCAATCATTTTTTCCAAGGTATCCTGGTTTCTTATATTAAAGAATGGTATTAGAAACAAAGGTCTGGGCACTGGGTGTGCTCATTATTACTGTGGTGTCATTTCTTCTAGGATCTCTAAGCTAATAGAACCTAGAAATAAGTGTTTATATGCCAACCCATGTTCCTACAACTATTTCTCTAAATATCTATCTGTATCTCTATTAAGCTAAACAGGAGTTTATATTGGTGTCTTTAACTCCAGATCAATAACAATGTACACTATTCTAGCCTTTGCCCTTTGCTTGTCTGTGACATCCAACTCCAAAATTAAGAAACCAAGTTCCCATTATCTGTTATGCATTTACTTAATTATTCAGTTCTCAGGTATGTTCAGGTATTTCAGAATTGTTGACCCATACTCCATGGACGCACTATTAACAAATGGAGTATAGTGCTTATGTATAGCTCTGTTAGCCTTTATTCCACTCAGTTGCATAGAACTTAGGTCAGCATTTGGTAAGGTTATTGCATAATTTCATAGAACAAAAGTTTTAAATCTCAATGAAATGAAGTAACATTTATTTTTCTTTCACTTATCATCACTTTGGTATTATATCTAAGATTCATCACCAAAACCAGGGCATATCAATTTTCCCCTGTCTTCTTTCAGAGGTTTGACAGCATTAGGTATTATGTTTAGGTCTATGAACTATACTGAGTTAATTTTTGCCTAAAGTGCAAAGTCTAGGTCTAAGTTCCTATTTTTGCCTTGGAATATTCAATTTTCCCCTCACCATTTGTTAAAACAATATGTTCTTCAGTAAAGTGCCTGTGTACTTGTGTCAAAATTAGTAGAGCATATTTGAGTGAGCTTCTTTTGGGGTTGTCTATTCTCTTGCCATTGGTCTATATGCCTAGTTTTCTTTCAGTCTATATCACTGTGTCTTGATTACTGTAGGGTTATCATAGGACTTGAAATTACATTGTGTGAACCCCTCAGCTTTGTTCTTCTTTCTCACTATTGTTTTCTGTCTAATGTCCTTTTCTTTTATATGTAAATTTTCAAATAAAATTCTCATTGTCTACAAAAAGTTTACTGAGATTTCGATTGAAATTATTTTAAATCTGTAGTTCGAGTTGGTAAGAATTGACAATAAAGAATCTCCTAATCAACTAATATAATTGTCTCTCCATTTGTTTATAATTTTTCATCATTTTTTGTAGTTTTCCACATGCACACCCATATATATTTTGTTAGATTTGCACCCAAACATTTGCATTTGTAATTACATCATGGTGACTGGCTGGCTTGTTTCCTTGCTGGCTTTATCCTTGCAGTGCTGGGTATTTAACAAAGGGACTCATGCATGCTAAGCAAGCACTCTACTACTAAACTACATCCTCAATCCTGGTGATTTTTTCTTTTTGATTTTTGCAAAAGGAGGTCTCCTTATTTTGCTGAGTGAGCTTATATTATCCTCCCACCTCAGCCTCCTGAGTAACGAGGACACTAGGTGTGTTCCACCATGCTTGGCTATATTATGCTTCTTATTCCTCATTCCAGTTATTGTTATGGATTGACCTTATGCTGTTCAACCTAGATATGTTCTCTTATTCATTCCAAGGAAATTTTGTTGTTGTTGTTGTTGTTGTTTTTAATTTCTCTGACATTTTCTACATACAGAATCATATCATCTGCAAATAAAGATAGAGGAATTTTTTTATTTATTTACAATCTGTAGACATTTTATTTCTTTCCTGTCTTATTGCACACACTTGTGCTTCTAGTAAGATAATGATTAAAGATGGCTAAAAAAAAAATAAATGGCCTTCCCCCTTAAGAGGAAGATGTCCAGTTTCTCACCATTAAGTATATTGTTAGTTGTAGTTTTCTATAAATATCCTTTACCAAGTTAACAAAGCTGTCCTATATTCCTATTCTTCTAAAAATTCTTATCCTGAATGGGTATTAGACTTAATCAAATTATTTTTTAATCCTTTGATATAATCATATGATATTTCTTTTCTAGGCATCAAAATTAATTGATTTTTGAATATTGAACCAGTTTTGTGTTTATGAAATGAACCCCACTTAATTATGATAAATTATTTTACATATTGCGGAATTCAGCTTGTTAGTATTTTGTTAATTAATTTTTGTCAGTATTCATAAGAAAGTCTGTAAGAATATTTTTCTTGTAATGTCTTTATTTGGTTTTGGTTTTAGAGTAATGTTGCCATCATAAAATGAAATAAGAAATATATCCTCAATTAAGTTTTGGGATGATATTATAGATAATTATTATTTCTTTCCTAGTTTTTGTAGAGAATTTACTTGTGGAGCTGAATCAGGTACTTTCTTTTCTAAAAGGTTTTAAATTATTATTTAATGTCTTTAGTGCATAAATGTATATAAGGATTTTAATGTTATTCTATTCTCTTTGAATTGGTTTTTCTAGTTTTTGTCCTTCAAACAATTCACCCAAGGACTGGGGTTGTGACTCAGTAGTGGAGCACTAGCCTGGCATGTGTGAGGCAATGGGTTCAATCCTCAGCTTCACGTAAAAATAAATAAATAAAATGAAGGTATTGTGTTCATCTACAACTAAAATTTTTTTTTAAAAAATGCAACATTACCAAAGTTTTTTAAATTGGCCCACTTTTCTAATTATCAAAATTAGAAATTAAGTTTTTGTCCCTAAAATATAGAGAATGCTTTAAGCATCCACAAGCTCAATAGCAATGACCCTCTTTCATTTGTGATATAATAATTCATGACTTCTCCCTAAATCTTTGTCTTGGTTAACCTTGCTAGAGGTTTATATATTTATTGATCTTTTCAAATAATCAGTTTTTGTCTTTAAATTTACACTCTCACTTTTATTATCTTTCTACATAACAAGTTTATAGTAATAGATTTGAGACAAAGTATGTCCTCATACCGGGATGAAATTAAGTGAAAATAATAACAGAAAATTAACTGGAAAATCCCCAAATATTTGGAGATTAAACACATTTCTGAATAATAATAGGTTCAAAGGAGTAGTCTCAAAATAACTTAAAATATAGTTTGAAATCAAAATGAAAATATGCCAGTGAAGATTAGTGAGATATATTAAAAGTCATGCTTCAGTGGAAATTTATAGCTTTAAATGCTTGTAGAGGTATTTAAAATATCTAAAATTAATAACCTATGACTCCACTTTAGGAGACTAAAGAAAATTGAGTGAATTTAAAAATGAGCCTGTTTTGATCTCTGCTATTATCTCTGAAGTTGTCAGGGATTCATTGTCTTCAAATCTCATTACTCAAATAAACTTTAAGACCTGAAGCACACACCAAAAAATTCCGATCATCGTCATGAGGTATAAAGTTTTCTTACCAGCTTCTAGGAAAATGACCTTTTCCCATTTCTTTTCTTACTTTGTTGGCCCATTCTGATTGTCAAATCAAGCCTGTGTACTCACTCACCATGTAGGATTGGTAGAAGAGGATTACCCTGTGGTCCAGTCATACCAATGATGTTAGGAAATATGGCCTTCACTATGTATTATTCCCCACTAAAGAAATGTTATCATTTGAGTGTGATAAGTAGAATCCCTTTTCTCAAGTATGGGTTGTTATTTCAGCTTTGAGCCACTAGGTGGGGATGAGTTACATGGAGAAGAGTAAAACACAAACCTGGGATAGGGGTTAGTTTCCTAGCAATGTAGACTTAGCACTTAGTAGCTTGCTTCATCCTCTCTCCCCAGAGCTAAGGGGCCAAGACAGCAAGTTTTAAATGAACAGAAAAGTAATCTTGAAGTAAGTAAGAGTTTTAAAACTTTAGAATAGGCAGTGTCATTAAATATATAATTCAAAATACTCACACTTCCTAGGAAACTGAGGTCTAGTCTAGAGATAAGGATTTTCCCAAAACAACTTGTTGGGTTAGGAATAGAACCAGGCCTAGAGTCTAAGTTTTACAGATCTTTATCTGGCACTTTTGTTTGCAAAACTGGTGCCCTGTGACAGAGGGTAAGCTGGAGATGGTTGTGGCCACAAGGAAGAAGAAGCAGTTCCAGGGAACAGGTGGGCCTTTCCATCCATGGAGTGGCCGCATCATTGAAGCTACCAACCAGCAGGAAGCTTGCAGATGCCCTTTGGAAAAATGATTCAGTCTAAGAAACTACCAACTTGGTAAATCTTGATAGGGGACAGAGAGATGTATGTGGCAGAAGCATGAGGTTAAAGGAATAATTTTATAAAATGGACCCGCTGTGCCACCACTACATGCTATAGCCCTGGCTGGCTTGAGTCAACAGGAAATGTTACATTCCTCAGCAAACTACCTGCTATCTGCAGGAGAAATGCAGACCCCAAAATGCCAATAAGTAGAGCACAAGTTATCCTGAAGAGGGAAACTTTTGTGTCTCTTACACAAACCAGATCCCAGAACTCAGGGACATAAGCATAATTCTCCCTAACAATAAAATCTATAATAACAGTTTCCACTTAGAATGGGTCAGCATGGGCCAAATGACTTGAAGTTGTCATGGCAGCGAGGACTTGAAAATTTGGTATCATGCTGCTGTCAGTCAAAAATCAAGAGGCAAATCTAGACAGGATTCTCTGGAAATTTCCCTGGGATCCACATAAAACTGGAGGGCAGGAAAGGCATGCTGTCCCTCTCCTCTCTGAGAGGACCGACTGTCTCCCTGAGTTCCCCTTTTTCCCTTTCCTATTCCTTCTAATAAACTCATGCCTTACTGGGAGTAATGGCATACATCTATACCCAGCAGATTGGGAGACTGAGGCAGACAGGTTGTAAGTTCAAGGACAGCCTCAGCAACTTAATGAGGCCCTAAGCAACTAAGGGAAACCCTGTCTCAAAATTAAAAATGAAAAGGGCTGGGGATGTGTTAAGTGCCCCTGGGTTCAATCCCTGGTACCAAAAATAAATTAATTAATAAGTAATTAATAACATAAAGTCATACATTTTACTCTGAGTGACATGTCTGAAATATTTCTGACTTGATCACAAGAATTGATGAATGGGGTCAAATAGGGGTCTCTGTGCTGCTTCAGTTTCCCAGCAGATCCCAGCCCTGAAACAATCTTACTATCCAGTCTGTGTCATTGATGATTATACGCTTGGGAACTTTTCAGAATTCTGATATATCGGGGGCGATCCAAGATGGCGGCCTAGAGGGAGACTGCACCCCCGGTCGCTCCAGAACCCAGGAGTTAAGAAGGGGAGGCATTGAGAGACTCGGACTGAAGTGGAGCCACGGGTGAGTCTGCCCACTGGGTAAAGCTCGGCCCGGGTGGCAGGCCCAGATAGAGGTGGCTTATTGGAGCCGGGCAGGGCAGCTAGAGTCATCCACAGGCAGTCCTGCGCACTCCGGCGGTGGGCCCCGCCCACACAGCCAGCTTCTCCAGGTTCTCGGAACGGAACTGGCCCGCTAGTGAGAGCCTGTCTGAACAGAGCACGCTCCGAGTCCCGGAGCCCCTGCAGTGCAGTGTACTCCTGCAAAGAACCAGCGGAGAGCCTCGATCTGCAGTCAGCCTCAGGGATAAGGGCAGGGCAGCCGGAGACCTCTTCAGGCGGCTCTGCCCACTCCGGCTGCGGGCTCTCTTCACGGGGCGATCCAAGATGGCGGCCTAGAGGGAGACTGCACCTCCGGTCGCTCCACAACCCAGGAGTTAAGAAGGGGAGGCATTGAGAGACTCGAACTGAAGTGGAGCCACGGGTGAGTCTGCCCACTGGGTAAAGCTCAGCCCGGGTGGCAGGCCCAGATAGAGGTGGCTTAGCAGAGCCGGGCAGGGCAGCTTGAGTCTTCCCAAGGTAGTCTTCCACACTCCGGCAGTGGGCTCTTCCCACACGGCCAGCTGCACGGTGCAGGCCCACAGTGAGAGCATTTCCACACAGAGCCAGTTCCAAAACGTGGAACCAGTAGGGGGCTAGGGGCAGTATTCTTCGAATGAGCTGCTTTATCAGATTCCTCCAAGACATCAGGCTACTGAAGGCTGGGAGGTGATACACTGGAAATCTACTGGGACACTATAAGCCAATAGTGGAAAACTGCAATATCTCAGGGTCCCACTGACAACTGACCATTATGAGAAAACAAGGGAAGAAAATGTCCCAAACAAACCTAGATACTACATCAATAAAACCCAATGACAGCAGAGCAGAAGAAATGTCAGAAAGGGAGTTCAGAATGTACGTAATTAAAACGATCAGGGAAGCTAATGAGGAGATGAAAGAGCAAATGCAGGCATTGAAGGAGGAGATGAAAGAGCAAATGCAGGCATTAAATGATCGCACCAATCAACAGTTAAAAGACCAAATACGGGAAGCAAGAGATCATTTCAATAAAGAGTTAGAGATACTGAAAAAAAACCAAACTGAAATCCTTGAAATGAAGGAAACAATAAACCAAGTTAAAAACTCCATAGAAAGCATATCCAATAGGATAGAACACCTGGAAGACAGAACCTCAGACACTGAAGACAAAATATTTAACCTTGAAAACAAAGTGGAACAAACAGAGAAGATGGTAAGAAATCATGAACAGAATCTCCAAGAACTATGGGATATCATGAAAAGGCCAAATTTGAGAATTATTGGGATTGAGGAAGGCTTAGAGAAACAAACCAAAGGAATGAACAATCTATTCAATGAAATAATAACAGAAAATTTCCCAAATCTGAAGAACGAAATGGAAAACCAAGTACAAGAGGCTTATAGAACTCCAAACATACAAAATTACAACAGACCCACACCAAGGCACATTATTATGAAAATACCTAACATACAAAATAAAGACAGAATTTTAAAGGCCGCGAGAGAAAAGAATCAAATTACATTCAGAGGGAAACCAATAAGAATATCAGCAGATTTTTCAATCCAGACCCTAAAAGCTAGAAGGGCCTGGAACAACATATACCAAGCCCTGAAAGAAAATGGATGCCAACCAAGAATCTTATACCCAGCAAAACTTACCTTCAAATTTGACGATGAAATAAGATCCTTCCATGATAAACAAAAGCTAAAGGAATTTACAAAAAGAAAGCCAGCATTACAGAACATTCTCAGCAAAATATTCCATGAGGAAGAGATGAAAAACAACGATGCAAATCAGCAACAGGAGGCGCTAGCCTAAAGGAATAGCCAAATAAAGGAGAAACCGAATCATGTCAAAAACAAATATGAGTCAATTGACTGGGAATACAAATCATATCACAATAATAACCCTGAATGTTAATGGCCTGAATTCATCAATCAAAAGACACAGACTGGCAGATTGGATTAAAAAGAAAAATCCAACAATATGCTGCCTGCAAGAGACACATCTCATAGAAAGAGACACCCATAGACTAAAGGTGAAAGGATGGGGAAAAACATACCATGCACACGGACACAGCAAAAAAGCTGGAGTATCCATCCTCATCTCAGATAATGTGGACTTCAAACCAAAACTAGTCAGAAGGGATAAAGAAGGACACTACATGCTGCTTAAGGGAAGCATAAATCAGCAAGACATAACAATCATAAATATCTATGCCCCGAACATTGGCTCATCCACGTACGTCAAACAAATCCTTCTCAATTCCAGAAATCAAATAGACCACAACACAATAATACTAGGCGATTTTAACACACCTCTCTCACCACTGGATAGATCGTCCAAACAAAAATTGAATAAAGAAACTATAGATCTCAACAACACAATCAGCAATTTAGACTTAACGGACATATATAGAATATACCATCCAACAAAGAACGAATACACTTTCTTCTCAGCAGCACATGGATCCTTCTCTAAAATAGACCATATTTTATGCCACAAAGCTACTGTTAGTAAATACAAGAAGATAGAGATACTACCTTGTACTCTATCAGATCATAACGGATTGAAATTAGAAATAAATGACAGAATAAAAAACAGAAACTTCTCCAATACCTGGAGACTAAATAATACACTATTATATGATGAATGGATAACAGAAGACATCAGGAGGGAAATAAAAAAATTCTTAGAAGTAAACGAGAACAAAGACACATCATATCTAAATCTCTGGGACACTATGAAAGCAGTACTTAGAGGAAGATTTATTTCATGGGGTGCATTCAAAAAAAGAAGTAGAAATCAACAAATAAACGAGTTAACACTACAGCTCAAAGCACTAGAAAAAGAAGAGCAGACCAATACCAAAAGTAGTAGAAGACAGGAAATAGTTAAAATCAGAGCCGAAATCAACGAAATCGAAACAAAAGAAACAATCGGAAAAATTAATAAAATAAATAGTTGGTTCTTTGAAAAAATAAATAAAATTGATAAACCCTTAGCCACACTAACAAAGAGAAAAAGGGAGAAAACTCAAATTACTAAAATTCGGAATGAACAAGGAAACATCACAACAGACACGAGTGAAATACAAAACATAATTAGAAGCTATTTCGAAAATCTATACTCCAACAAAACAGAAAACCTTGAAGACATCAACAAATTTCTAGAGACATATGAACTACCTAAACTGAATGAGGAGGACATACACAACTTAAATAAACCAATTTCAAGCAATGAAATAGAAGAGGTCATCAAAAGCCTACCAACAAAGAAAAGTCCAGGACCAGATGGGTTCTCAGCCGAGTTCTATAAAACCTTTAAAGAAGAGCTCATTCCAATACTCCTCAAACTATTCCATGAAATAGAAGAGGAGGGAACCCTACCAAACTCGTTCTATGAAGCCAATATCACCCTGATACCTAAACCAGACAGAGACACATCAAGGAAAGAAAATTTCAGACCAATATCCTTAATGAACATCGATGCAAAAATTCTCAACAAAATTTTAGCAAATCGCATACAAATATATATTAAAAAGATAGTGCACCACGATCAAGTGGGTTTTATCCCAGGGATGCAAGGTTGGTTCAACATTCGGAAATCAATAAATGTCATTCACCATATCAACAGACTTAAAGTTAAGAATCACATGATTATTTCAATAGATGCAGAAAAAGCATTTGATAAAATACAGCATCCCTTCATGCTCAAAACACTAGAAAAAATTGGGGTAATGGGAACATTCCTAAACATTATAAAGGCCATCTACGCTAAGCCCATGGCTAATATCATTCTAAATGGTGAAAAACTGAAAGCGTTCCCCCTAAAAACTGGAACAAGGCAGGGATGCCCTCTTTTACCGCTTCTATTCAACATCGTCCTTGAGACTCTAGCCAGAGCAATCAGACAAACCAAAGAAATTAAAGGGATACGAATAGGAAAAGAAGAACTCAAACTATCCCTGTTCGCTGATGACATGATTATATATTTAGAGGAACCTGGAAATTCCACCAGAAAACTTTTAGAACTCATAAGTGAATTCAGTAAAGTAGCAGGTTACAAGATCAATGCTCATAAATCCAATGCATTTTTATACATAAGTGATGAATCTTCAGAAAGAGAAATTAGGAAAACTACTCCATTCACAATAGCATCGAAAAAAATAAAATACTTGGGAATCAATCTCACAAAAGAGGTGAAAGACCTCTACAATGAGAACTACAGAACACTAAAGAAAGAAATTCAAGAAAACCTTAGAAGATGGAAAGATCTCCCATGTTCCTGGATAGGCAGAATTAATATCGTCAAAATGGCTATACTACCTAAAGTTCTATACAGATTCAATGCAATTCCAATTAAAATCCCAATGATGTACCTCGCAGAAATAGAGCAAGCAATTATGAAATTCATCTGGAAGAATAAAAAACCTAGAATAGCTAAAGCAATCCTCAGTAGCAAGAGCGAAGCAGGGGGTATTGCAATACCAGATCTTCAACTCTACTACAAAGCAATAGTAACAAAAACGGCATGGTATTGGTACCAAAATAGACAGGTAGATCAATGGTACAGAATAGAGGACATGGACACAAACCCAAATAAATACAATTTTCTCATACTAGACAAAGGTTCCAACAATATGCAATGGAGAAAAGATAGCCTCTTCAACAAATGGTGCTGGGAAAACTGGAAAACTATATGCAATAGAATGAAACTAAACCCCTATCTCTCACCCTACACAAAACTCAACTCAAAATGGATCAAGGACCTCGGAATCAGACCAGAGACCCTGCATCTTATAGAAGAAAAAGTAGGTCCAAATCTTCAACTTGTTGGCTCAGGATCAGATTCCTTAACAGGACTCCCATAGCACAAGAAATAAAAGCAAGAATAAACAACTGGGATAGATTCAAACTAAAAAGCTTTCTCTCAGCAAAGGAAACTATCAGAAATGTGAAGAGAGAACCTACAGAGTGGGAGAATATCTTTGCCAACCATACCTCAGATAGAGCGCTAATTTCCAGAATCTATAAAGAACTCAAAAAACTCTACACGAAGAATACAAATAATCCAATCAACAAATGGGCTAAGGAAATGAACAGACACTTCACAGAAGAAGATGTACAAGTAATCACCAGATATATGAAAAAATGTTCAACATCCCTAGTAATAAGGGAAATGCAAATCAAAACTACCCTAAGATTTCATCTCACCCCAATTAGAATGGCGATTATCAAGAATACAAGCAACAATAGGTGTTGGCGAGGATATGGTGAAAAAGGAACACTCATACATTGCTGGTGGGGTTGCAAATTAGTGCAACCACTCTGGAAAGCAGTGTGGAGATTCCTCAGAAAGCTTGGAATGGAAACACCATTTGACCCAGCTATCCCACTCCTTGGCCTATACCCAAAGGACTTAAAATCAGCATACTACAGAGATACAGCCACATCAATGTTCATTGCTGCTCAATTCACCATAGCCAGATTGTGGAACCAACCTAGATGTCCTTCAGTTGATGAATGGATAAAGAAACTGTGGCATATTTATACAATGGAATATTACTCCGCAATGAAGAACGATAAAATTATGGCATTTGTAGGCAAATGGTCGAAATTGGAGAATATCATGCTAAGTGAGATAAGCCAATCTCAAAAAACTAAAGGACGAATGATCTCGCTGATAAGCGGATGAGGACATATAATGGGGGGTGGGAGGGGCTAGCATTAGGTTTAGGGTTAGGTTTAGAGTTAGGCTAAGGAGAGCAGTAAGAATGAAGGAAAGAAGGACTGTGTAGAGGGAAAAGAGGGGTGGGAGGGGTGGGAGGGGTGGAAGGGGTGGGGGGGAGGGGAAAAATATAATAAACATCATTACCCTATGTAAACGTAAAAAAAAATAAATAAATAAAAAAAAAAAAAAAAGAATAAGAAAAAAAAAAAAAAAAAAAAAAAAAAGAATTCTGATATATCAAGTTCCTTTAATCTGAAAACTATTGAAGAGGGTGATAATATTTTCAGGGTTTTTTTTTTTTTTTTAATTGTGATAACAGCTTAGTTATATAACAGTTTCAGTGAGCCTGAAAGTGGGGGAGTCAGTATAAATGCTCAGGATAACTAGGACAAAGACATGTCATGCTGAAATTCAGTTCCTGAAAAATAATACTATCACATCTTTAACACAGTCATAATAATGAATTAATGTGAAATTGTAGTATAGAGAAGACAATAGAAGGATTTAGAATTAATTTGACGCATCAGCCAGTTCTTACCTTGAAAATCAGGGAACTGGGTCAAAAAAAAAAAAGCAGAGAATTAGTTGAGGAAAATGAAAAAAGAAATAGGAAAGATTCTAAGCAAGAGGTGTAGACAGAGAGAATAGGTTTGGGTTAGGGACTGGAGTGTTGTGTAGCTTTACTAAAGGAATAAAATGAGAATATTCGCTGTTTGCAGAAACAGGATATGAGAACAGAAGTTGGAGTGCAATGATGTAGAGGCAGCATTCAAATTCATTTGAATTTTGAACTAAGTTTAAAAGTGTATGAACAAAAGAGAAAAGAGTTTTTCAAAGAAAAGAGTTTCCTTTGGTAGAAGAAACTAGTTTGATCAAGTATTACAAAATTATTTAATGTCCTTATCATACACAGGGGGAAAGTTTCTACATAAAACAAAAATTCTATGCATGAACTTTCATAGAAGAGAAATCATCCCCCTCCTCTCTCCATCCCCCATGATTCCCATGAAACCTAACAAAACACCATCCTGCCAAAAATGTGATTCAAACAATGACGACATTTCACTATAAAAGACACAAGGAAAGCTAGTGCTGCAATACATGGGATCACAGTAGTAAGTCTTTTGAAAAATCAGGCATTAATATGCACAAAACCACAGTGGTCCCACTGGAAAAATACTTCTTATTCACCCAGAATAATAAGAGGATTTTCCTCCTAGTTAGTATTCTGTGTTGATGTAAAATTCAACTTTGTTTCTTAGGAAAGGTCTTTACTAACATTAAGAAAATTTTTTTAAAAAATTCAGCAATAATTTAAGTAAGAAATACTCTTTCAGTACATATACTTGATTTTCACTATTCTTGGAAAGGAACAATTTATTAGTGTACATATTTTCACTTTATAAACACAGTTTTTATCCCAATGCTTATCAAATTAAGCCAGATAATATTTTTAAGGAAGCTACCATCCCTGATATGTTAGAAGCTAAACTGTAATGAATTATTTCTACCTGTCTTTATTACTTAATGGAGGATTCATATATATTTTGACACTTGAAAACTATGATAAATTTTACTTTTTGAATATGATAAATTTTTACTTTTCTAAGCATTTCAAGTGGGTTGGGTGAGCTTATTTGTTTACATAACATTCTGTCGAAATTCCAAATAACTATTACAAAAAGTAAGGGAATTCAGAAAAGGGTAACTTCAAGCAATCTCTAGAAGATGTGAAACTAATGAGATTGAACTTGGTATACGGCAAGCACTTCACTCACTCACCTGGAAAATCAATGCACAATTTTCAATAAGATCTGAAAACATAATCAAGCTTTACTGGGCTGGGAATGTAGGTAAGGCTAGCCTACAGCAGAGCAGATGGTAACGGAGGAAGGGCAAAGAGGGCTTTCTACCTCACCCTGTACATATGGCAGCCCTGGAGGCTGGTTTACAGGCTGTCACTTCCATCTTGCACTCGGCCCAGAAGGTAAAACGGTAAATGAATACAACAGGAAATATTATATTATATTTGATTGAAAAAATAAACGAAACCTATGATTGGAATCATAGAGAAGGTGAAATAAATATATATGATATCATATATGATATCATAAACATTCTATTACTGTTCAGCATTGTTTAGAAAGTTTTAACAAAGAAAGAAAGGGAAAAAGGGGGAAAAGAACTGATGGAAGGAAGGAAAGGAAATCTGTAGAGCATTCAAATTGAAAAAGAAGACCAATTTATGATCACTTACAAGCAATCAAATCATTTACCAAACAAATCCAAGACAAATAATGAGAAAAGAAAAAAGAAAAGGTAGAAAAATCTAGGCTTTTCAACCTTTGGAGAAAATAAAATCAAAGAAAGAAAATAGAAAAGGAAAAAAGATATTTGGTAATGGTTAAAGAACAAACCTACAGATGGAACATAAGAAGAAGACAAGAAATTGACCCAAGTATTTGAAAAATCTGGCATGTGATAAAAATGGAGTTTCAAATAATCTTGATTTTTGAACTGTATATTGGTCTCAGTTTCTGAAAAATCCAACTAGAACACTATCTCTGAAAAAATAAATGCTACCTCAAACCAAAAATAAATAAGAGGAAGGAAGAGGAAGAAGAGGAGGAGGAGGAGGAAAGAAAAGAAGCAGATAAAAAGGAAAGAAAAACATTTTTAAAAGAGTTAATGAAAACATGTAATTATAGAAATAGTAAGATAAAACACTGGAAACTCATTTCAGATCAAGAGAACCCTATCAAGTTATGTCACCAAAAGAGAATCCAAAAATGAACTTGAGAAGATCATTTTTTATGTAAAAGGAAACCTACTATACAGGAAGTGAAGATGTGAGAATGGGCTAGAGTAACCCACTGATTTCCAGCATCTGTTGTATGTCCTTCATGTTGAGCCCTTCATAAGCAGAGTGAATGGAGACTTTGATGACCATAGGTAACCAGAGCAGATAGAACAGATCCAGGAAGTCCCATGACAAGTCTTCAGATACATGCTTTTCAGCACTGGATCAAATATGGTGCTGCTTCAGTCTGCCCCAGGACACTTGGAACAGGGACCACCAAGGCAGACTAGTGGAAGAGGTTACTTAGATAAACAAAGACAGTGGGTATTTCACAAGGTCATTCATACAAAAGTATATCAGCTATCCGAAGAAATCAATTTATGAAAACATCCAGGGGAACTTGTGTTGTCTAAGAAGTTCTAAACATATGTTTAGATTTATTTATTTCTTAGTTATTTATGTCTTTCAGGGGTCTAACTTCACGAAAATGAGGACCATAAAGGGATTGCTGTACAAGTCAGTAGCAGTCTCTCATGGCATGGCATTGTCTGAAGAAAACATGATAGAAACATCCTTATTCAATTTTCTTCTTCAGGACAGGCATTGAAAGAACCCAAGAAGAAATGGATGGCATGAGGTTAATACAGTGCTGTGTCACTGGGGATGTATAACCCATACCTGCGCTAATTGTCACTCATTACTTCATTCTTAAGCCCACCTATGTTTCCCAGAATGCAGGTTCCCATACCAGACTATACATTGCAAACCTTGACATCTGGTTCTTTTCATATTGTACCTGAGAGTAAGTGCCTATTTTCTGCAAGATAATTTATCCCAGTTATTTTCAAAGTTATTGCAATGTTAGCACAAAAATGAGTTTTACAAATATTAATTATAATTTAGTGCTATTCTCTTGCTGAGCCATAAAATGTGTAAATATATGTTATTATAAATATATTTTCAATTTACAATGACTTTATAAAGATCACCTGAAAAAAAAAAAAACAACCTGCCTCAGATGTTACAAAATGAAATATCTGTAATGCTGAAATTCTCTAGATCATCACTAGATGGTACTATATAACTTATTCAAACTGGTATATTCTTCCTTGATTTGCTATTCTCTGCTTAAGACTTTGGGGATGGTTTCTTAGCAATTTCAAGTCCAATCACAATTATTATTTATCAACTTCTATAGACAATATCAAGTAATATTGTATTAGCTGAGTGACCTTGGACAAGTCACTTATCTTCCTTCTTTCTCAGTTTCCTCATCTATTAAGTATGCAGAAGATTTTGGTTCTGGTATAGAATTCCACAACATCGTGTCCTGATCTTGGTTGAATCTACCAAGCATGCTTCTATGACCTGAGAAAAGTGATTCAGAATCCTACCTGAGATTTTTCAAACTTGACTTAGGAAAAACTACCTTGTGTCTCCCTGGTAGTAGGAGCAGAAAGATGTGAAATGCTGGTTCTGAGGGAAGCTGATCTTGAGAAGGGGGAAAACATGAAACTGTAATGCAAAGAATAGCAGAGACAACAGGATGAGATAAGGAGTCCTGGCAGTCAGTGTTCATGTTCCTGGTTCTGGCTATTCCTGAAGCCCACAGCAGACCTACCTGTCCAGGAGATTACTCATTCTTTAATCATATTCAATAACATGGTGTCCTTCTAGTAAATACTTATTTTGCTCCAGCTACTTTGAGGTTACAGAGACTTTAACAAAAGGAATTCTTACCAATCCAGGTAGTTACTCAAGAGAATAGTCATTCAAGAGAGTAACTGAACAATTTAAGTCCTTACCTTATAGTCTGTTTAACTCCCATCATATTTAATAATACCAAAATAGGGAAAATGCGAAAGAGGGAAAAGGCAAAAGAAAGAGAATAAGATTGAAGCAGCTCACTAAAACTGACAAAAAGCTTGAAGGGATACACCTGCTTAACATGCCAAGCACTTTGCATGTGGGTGTTACCTCATAAAGCCATCACTAAAATCCTAAAAGTCTAAATGACTCAGCCTTCCCAGATACTCTGTTACTGAGGATTTCAATAGTTGTGGAAGGTAGGTGAATGGTGTAATTTTATTTTGTTCATTTATAAAGGTCCAGATTTGACCATTATAAACTAACAGGGTAGGGGCTAGGACTGTGGTTCAGTGGTAGAGTGCTTGCCTAGCATGTGTACGGCACTGGGTTCTATTCTCAGTACCACATACAAATAAATGAAAAAAAAAAAAAAAGATTCATCAACAACTAATAAAAACATTTTAAAAAATAAAATAAAACATAACATAATAATAGGGTAAGCGTATCTTTTAATGTTAAGTTCTCAGAAATCAAAAACCAAAGGTAATAGCAAAAGATACTAGGAGTTCTAGTCCAGTGCAGAACCTCAAAGCAATAAACCAATTCGGTATTGGATTTCCTCTCTCTCTCTCTCTCTCTCTCTCTCTCTCTGTGTGTGTGTGTGTGTGTGTGTCTAAAAACTACAGGATCTCGAGAATCCATTTTTCCAGTGTAGTACTTATAAAAACTCCTAGAATGAGAACAGAGCAATGGGGACTCATTGATTGGTTTTTTTTTTTTTTTTTTTTTTTTTTTTTTTTTTGGTGCTGAGGATTGAACCCAGGACCTTTTGTTTACAAGGCAAGCACTCTACCGCCCGAGCTATCTCCCCAGCCCCTCATTGATTGGTTTTATGACTCTGTTGGAGTCAGCAGAACCATTCCCTAAACTGGAGCTGACTAGTATGCAGGTCAAGTTACAACTACCTGCTTTGTGGTGGAACAATAAAATACAACAGAAGTAAAAACATGACTTGAAAAAGACACAGTTCTTATCACTTCGAAAGTGCTGTGTTCAACCCCCCTTCTCCAAGTCTTTGCAATAAGAAATACTATGGGTTAAATTTTTTTTTTTTTTAAAGATTCTTTCAGATATGACACTATTTTCCCCTGGACTAGGATGGTAGCAGTGAAAGTGGTAAGGAAAGGGGTTTCTATTAGAAATTTATTTTGTAAGGAGAGCTGACAAGATTTCGTGACTGACTGGGGTGGTGTGGTGTGCGAGGAGAAAGGAACCAAAGACTTTGAATTAAATAACTAGAAAGATGGTGTTTCTACTACCTGACAATGGAGAACTACTGAAGGTATCCAGTCATGCCTTCACAGAAAGATTGTGTGTTTCAGTTTGCCCTCCTTCCTGCACTTGTGCTATAACTCTCAATTCCTTTGCTTAAATTCATCTTCCCAGTCACAGTATTCTCATTAGTTAAAAACACTCAAAATGAATCACTCAAAATTCATGAAGTTTTGCCCCAGAAACTGAGAAGCATATGATGTGGCTTCACAAATTCCTAACCAATAGGTGAGAAAAACAATATGGTAATATAACAATATAATTCACATATGCAAATCTTTCTGGAAGGAATGCAAAGAATACTGATTAGGTTGAGAGACATGGTACCATGTAATGATGAGCGAGACAGTGCTGCTCTCAAGAAGCTTAGAACTTGTGTTGAGAGTTCAAGGACTGGAATCCACCTTTTTTGATGGGGATATAAAAAGTTTTTTCAAAATACATCAAATGAAAAAAATAATGAAACACCAAAATTAAAATGAAAAGAGATCAGTGTCAGTCAGGGGAATTAAGGAAATAGGTCAACCTGCAGTTTTTTCAAGGCTGGTGTGAGTAATTTAATTTCATGATGCTTTCCCTAATGCGATGCCCCTCCAGTAAGTTTCCTCATCACCTACATATAACCAGCAATAGTCCGATTTGCATTTACATTTAGGTTTGCTTAGAAGCACGCATTAGTTGCACTCTGGAGTTTGAATTTGAAAGCATAAGTTTCATCTTGTTTAACTTTTTTTTAACTTTATAAACACTAACCTGTGTGGAAAAGTTACATTTATTCTCGAATGCTGTAAAATGTCTGATATTACTTAAAAGTGCCATTGAAAAGGGAAAGGAACAGGGAGTCTTTCCAAAAGTCCAGGAAATGTCCTTCTTTTGTAAAATGCGCTTTATAAACCAAGATAGAAATATACTAAGTGTTCAAGAGAATCAGTTAAGTAATGTTATTGTGAAACTGTAACAGGCAATGGCACTACTTTACACATTGTATGCAATTTGAATCAATCTTGAAATGTATGGTGTAAACACTACTTCTATCAGGCATTTCATGATATTCTAATTTCTTCTGACATGTTTCTGATGTAAAGCATGAATGAAGACTGATTTTTCTATACCTCTTCAGTGGGAGTGAGCATTACTCTTGACATGCAGTCAGAAGACTTGTTTTGCTCCAGTTCTTCAGTTTACTAATCTTGTGTTCTTTGACAACTCAGACTTTAGCAATTTGATCTCTCATCTAGGAAATAGAGGAATTGTTTTGTTGTTGTTGTCTTTTTTTTTTTTTTTTTTTTTGCAGTGCTGGGGATGGAACCCAGGGCCTTGTGCTTGCAAGGCAAGCACTCTAACGACTGAGTTATCTCCCCAACCCGGAAATAGAGGTATTAATCCCTGCCTATTTCATATATAACTAGGTTGTAATGAAGATTTAAAAAAACAGTATATGGAAACATTATCAATTTGAAAGCATTACACAAAGGTAACTCTTTTCATTCAGCACTAAAACATGCAATTAGACTAGTTCTGTATTCTCCTAGGAAAAAGGCGATTGATTAAAATGGGGTATTCCATCTCAGATGGCTGACACCAATACGATGTCTGGATATGAGGTGTTCCCCAAAAACTTCATGTGGCAATGCAGAAACATTAATCGGTGAGATGATTAGATTATTACAGCTGCAACTTCATTGGTGGATTAATCCATTTGATGGATTAATAATTTCAGTGAAATATTGACTGACAATTATAGGCAGGTGGGGCAAGACCATAGAAAGTAGGTCACTGTCGGCATGCCCTTAGGGATTATATTTTGTCCTTGGTTCTTCATTTTTTCTCTCTGCTTTCCAATTGTCATGAGCTAATCAGTTTTTTTGCCACACCCCTCTGCTATGACATTCTGCCCTATCTCAGTCCCAGAGCAATGGAGTTGGCCAACCACGGGCTGAACCTCTAAACTGTGACCCCACCAAACGAACTTTTCCTCCTCTGAGTTTTTCTTGGCACATATTTTTTTCACAGTGACACAAAGCTGCCTAATGCAGACACTTTGCTAGTTTTGTTTTTCTCATTATGTAGGTGCGCACATTTGTGTGCACATACATATACATATATATTTCAAAGAAAATATTCTTCTGTGTTTTTATGTCTCAAACCATCAATGATCTTTTATCTTTTAAAGGTTCTGAGGTTGGAAAAATAATTAAAAATAGTCACTGCACAGTGCTGATGTTTCCCTTTGAATCAGATACTTCTTAGTTATTCAAGTAGTATTTGAGGTTATCATAAGAAGGTAAATTGACTTGTCATTTTTATTATATTTTGTAATGCATGAGGAAAAGAAAAGGTTAAAAAAGAGCAAAGAAAAAAATCATTCAAGTGAGGTAAATTGGTTCACCTACATTTCAAGTAGCTCAAAATACATAAAATGTAGTTAATTTAATGGCAGATCTACTGAATATTATATCTCTTCTCTTTGTCCCTTTTTATTCATTTATTTGTTACCATAACAATTTTATATTATCCATTTTTAAGGATATCAAAATGCTTTTCATATCCTTCATTTCTAAACAAAATATAAAATAATAAATGAGAAAGCAATGTGTTAACTTTGTGTCAATTTGACAAAATGAGATAATCAACTTAAAAGAAGGAAAAGCATATTTTAGCTCATGGTTTCAGAGGTTTCAGACCGTAGTCACTTGCTCAGTTGCTGTTGGGCCCACGAAGAGGAAATACCTCATGCTGGGTGTGTTGCGTGGTAGAGGTTTGTTTTCACCTCATGTTATCTGGGAAACTAAGAAAGGAGAGGAAGAACCAGGGTCTCTACATCCCCTTTGAGGGCATACCATCAATAACCTAACTTCCTTCCACTAGGCCCCACCTCCTCAAGGTTCCAATATTTCTCAGTAGCATCACAGATTGGGGACCAAGCCTTCAACACCTTGGACCTTTAGTAGAAATTCACAATCCAAACTATAGATTCTGTCTCTATTCCCCAAAGGCTTGTGTCTATCTCACAGTGAAAAATACATTCAGTCTATCTCCAGGAGACCGCAGTGTCTTCAGAGTTTTAGTATTCCTTGAAAGTCCAGTCTAAAGCATCCTCTCAGACCCAAGACAAACTCTTTAGATGTGAAATCTTGTAAAGTTCTAAAGGAAAAGTTATATACTTGCCAGATATATGTTACAGGACAAAATTTCCTATTCTGAAAGGGAAAAATAGGAAAATAACAAGTCAGACGAAGGCAAAACTAAAACCCAGAAGTGCAAATATTAAACCCTATAGCTCCATGTCCAGCATCTAAGCACATGGTGGAATGATATGAGCTTTAAAGGGCAGTCCCTCCCCTACAGCATCAATGACTGCTGTCCATATGGCCATTCTCTTGTGCTGTCTTTGCTCACTGAGCAGCTTTTCAGAAGGAATTCCATGTTTCTGGTATCTCTAACTTCCTGAGTTCTCCATTGAAGATTCAGTTTCACTTCCACATCACACATTGCTCTGTCAGAGGCTGCTTTCAGGGAATCCAAACCAGTTACCTACTACTATGCCTCACAAGCTTTCCTTTGAAATATAGGTGGAGACTCCATGACCCCATAACTCTTACATTCTGTATACCTGCAAAACTAGCATAATACAAACAATGCCAAAGTCTGCCCCTGGTGTGAGTGGTAACTCAGCCCACTTGGATAATGGCTGCAGTAACCCCCCAAATGTCTTGAAAACTGAACGTGGTAAACAAATACCATGGAAACAATTCCCTATGTAGCCCTGTGATAGCAATCTGGAGGCTCTCTTCTCAAAAGGAAGTATTTGAAAGGAGTTTAGACTTTTTACACCTTTAAGTAAACTTTGGGGCACATTGAAGATCCAAACTGTAGCAAGAGATTACAATAGAATCTATAGAGTATTCACCTGTATGATAGAGACAAAAGTCAACTAATAATAGTTTTTGTATATAGCAGTAAATAATTAGAAAATAAAGTTTTATAGTATACTTTTTATAATTGAAAAAAATTTCTAATTCCTAACTGAAACTAAAACTGAAAGAAACTGCAACACTATAAAAATCCTGAAATATTACTCAGGGATACCTTTAAAAGTCAAAATTAGTAGATTTTGTTCCCATGAAAAAAATTCTAATACTATAAAAAACATTAATTTTCCCAAATAAATGTACAAAGTCAGATAATGACAGTATTGAAACTTGACAAGCTAATTCTACAGTTCACCTAAAAGAGAAAATGGATATGAATACATAAGAAAGGATTTAAATAAATCTAAAGGTATTTGCCTTACCAGATATCAAGTTGGTGTATAATTCATCATCATTAAGAAAGAATAGGTTAGCATAGAAATAGATCAATAAGCAGAGTAGATAGTGTCAAAATATATATATTAATATCGAAAGTTAGAATATTAAAAAATTCATAAAATCATGTATTCTGGAGTCAGAATGCCTGGATTCAATTCTTTTCTTTTCTTTTTTTCTTTGGCTCCAGGATTTTAACTCAGGGGTGCTTAACCACTGAGCCACATCCCCAACCCTTTTTATTTTTAATTTTGAGACAGGTTCTCCCTAAGTTACTGAGACTGACCTTGAACTTGCTATCCTCCTGCCTCAGCCTCCTTAGTCACTGCAATTACAAGTGTGTGCTACTGTACCTGCCTAGATTCAAATCTTATTCTGACACCAATGGGCTATGTCACCATTGGATAATTAGTAACCTAAATTTCTGTCTGTATAAAATGGGTCTATTTATAGGATTAAATTATTAGTTTTTTTATTGAGATGAACTTTCTATGCAAAATGCAAAGCCTCATAGCTAGAAATACAATGAATAAAAATGTATCTGCATATTAACTTAAAATATTGTCTGCAACACCATAATCCAAAAAAGTAAAAAAAACAGTCTAGGGAAAATATTTATGAATAGATTATATGAAAACATATTATGCAGATTTTTAAAAAATCTCCTAAAAATCAATAAGGAAATTGAATACAGTAGTAAAACAAGTAAGGGAGATAAAAGTCACTTCAAAAACAAATGATATATTTAAAAATGCTTAAAATTACTAATAATCCAGGAAATGTATGTCAAATAAAATTATATATAGTTTTAAAATCTAATATTCTAGCAATAGTTCTAAAAATCTAGTTTTATCAAAAAGATTTTAAAAAATCCTCTCATGCACTATCAGTAATAAAATTAATTAATGGCACTTTAGAGATTGTAAGCTCATGGCCCACAAATGACAGAGGCCGGAGACAGGAAGCAAATCTCAGATCAGCAAGCTTTCCTTTATTCTGTAGCAAAGTCCATCAGTCACCCATGGAAGGGTTCATTTTCTGGGTATGGAGCTGGCCCCTGAGTTACAGAAGGAGTCTGGGTTTTATAGTTTCATTGGAGACTGTGGACATGCAGTTTTGACAATCAGGGGCTAGTTGCACAGGTTAAAACTTTAACTTAGGAGAGTAGCTGTAAAAAGGCTGAAATTGGTTATTTGGGGAGATAGGAGTCCAGAACCCGAGGGATGAGTATTCAAATTTTGCCCATTGTTTTACTTTCTTTGGGATCCATTGTTTCCCAGAGTTTCAGCATCTGCTGTGCTTTTAGTTAGGACTAATTTGTGATGGGCGAAGGTCAAAGTTCAGGGCCCAGCATTCAGTATTTGCCTCCTTCCTTCAAGATGCATTGGGGTTAGAAAGGGGTAAATGTTTGCATTTGGTGGAGATGCTGGGGATGAAAGTTTGCTTTATCCCCTCAGGGTCCATTGTTATTGGGAAAGTGTACACTGGGAGAGGTTTAATGTTTGGTCAATTACCCCTCCCTCCTCCCAAGCCACATAGTCCCTCCATTTTTCTTGGGGAGCTATCTTGTAGGAATATTATTTTCCATAATCTTTCAAAGCGTATAAAAGCATATCTTCACAAAATTAAAGGAGGATGTATTTCAATAAGTAATTCACTTTTAAATATCGATTTCACAGAACAGAGGTGCACAGGGTTTATGTGCAAATTGAAGTTTTTTTATATTATTATTTGTAACAATAAGTCATAAAAAATAAATATTTACAACTTTTTGGTATATTCAACAGTATGTGTATTAAGCAGCAATTGAAAAATAAGGCATATCTGTATGATTTATAGGGAAAAGTATCTAACTCCTATTGTTAAGTTAAAATAAAGTATGTTTTAGGAGTATCACAGCATAATCACATTTTGCTTTCAAACCATGTATTTGTAATACAAATTCATAAGCAAGATCCTCAACACATACAATAAACTCTCAACAATGAACTCTTTTGTGTTAGCAAATGAAATGAGGGAAAGATGTGACAGTAAACTTTAAGATTTTAGTCTAAATACTTCCACATTTTAAAATTATTTCATAATAACATATATAGTCAGTATTTATGTAAATAGATGAATAAATAATATCTGGTAGATATTTCTATTCTGCAAGACTTCTTTTCAGCTATTTATGATTTGCATCCCCACAAAATGTTCAGTATCGCTGATTTCTCCAAGATTTTCCACCAACAAAGAACTTTAACTTTCCCTCTAGTACCCCTGAGACCCAGCCTCTTATTCTGAAAGTCTTAATTCAGATTGCTCCTCATCAGCAGTGTGCCTTATCTACTATATAGGCCTATGCCTATCAGGAATTCAACTTGTAGTGGCTATATCAACTCCAGCTCTTTCTCTCAATTACTACCTCGAGTCTATCTGTATAATTGTGTGTTTCCTGAGAGCATCCAATTGTGTCTCCTTTCTGACCATAGTAAAATCTTCATCAGTAGTAAGGATTCTGGGGGTTCTTGGATCTTTCATGAAGCCTGATTTTCCTCAGTAATTATTTTAGTATGAACTGTTCCCATAAGTTGCTACAACTGATTCAGATTGTTCAAAGTGCCATGCTACAGTGTCATGGTATCGTGTCATAAGTAGATAGTGATCTTTTCTCCCGCCTGCTAATTTCTACTAGGCATCCTCATGACTCTGCATATTAACCAGGACCATTTGAAGGTCACTTTGCCCCTGGTTCAGAGTCAAAGTCATTGTTTGCTTTGAGAATGAAGTACAAGTCCATTGGGCACCTCAGCATCACTATCTAGTTTGATTTCTATACATTCCTCCCTACTAATATATTGCTTAGTTTCACGCTTTAATCTCACATGTGTAAGTTATTTAGTCATATTTTGTGACTTGCTTCTTTTCCTTAGCACTACATTCCTGAGAACCATCTGTTTTGTTTATAACTATAGTCCATTCATTTCCAGCATTCTACAGGAATACATTGAATGAATATATTATGATTTTACTATTCATGTACTTTTGAAGTTTTTGATGTTACAAATGTCTCTATGAATGCATATCCTGGTAAGCATATGAGATTTTCTATCACTGTGATTAGACGTATCAAATTGTAGAAACTTGTACCTTCCCAATTTCTGCATAACATCGCAGTTTCTCAAAGTGACTGCATTCATTTATACTCATACCAGCCATACAAACCTTCCTGTTGTTCCAAATCCATTGCAGCATTTAGTTTTACCAGAATTTTCTATAACATTTTAGAAGTATGATTGAAGTATATGGAAAATGCATTTTCCTGATATTTAAATAATTTTAAAATTCTGCCTTTCACATTAATACACAAATCCATTGTCAAATCATGTTTACGATATTATAGCATGTCTAAGTTTCTTTCATCTTTAGAGGCAACCATTTGTTTAGCACCATTTATTAAATATCTCATTATTTCCTGGTGACTTTAATGCTACTCTTGTAACTTACCAAGTCTCTTTCTCTAGTTTCTCTATCCCTGAGTCAATAGTTAATTAAATTTTCTACTATAAATATCAATATTTGTTAGGGCATGTCAACTCACTTGGTAACACGATTATGCTTGGATCTAGACACTTAAGAATAAAATACTAAATTTTACAAAATAAGTCTATGGTATTTTGATTGGTATTATTTGAATCTACCAATCAATTAGGAAAAATTTGACATAATTAAGTCAGAGTCCTATCAACATCTATTAACATCAATCTCTTAATTGACTTAGATCTTATTTAATTTTTCTGAAAGAAGTTGTTTTAGTCAGCTTTTTTGCTGCTGTGACTAAATGATCTGACCAGCACAATTATAGAGGAGGAAAGGTTTATTCGAGGGTTCTTGTTTTCAGAAGTCTTAGTTCATAGAAGGCCGGCTCCATTCCTCAGGCTTGAAGTGAGGCAGAACATCATGGCAGAAGATTGTGGCAAAGGGAAGCAGCTTGCATCATCAGGAAGCAGAGAGAAAGGCTCCACCTTCCAGATACAAATATATAACCAAGTGCCACACCCAAAATCCAATCTCCTACAGTCACACCCTACCATTTCAATTAATTCCATCAAGGAATAATTGACTAATTGGGTTAAGACTCTTACAACACAATCATTTCTCCTCTGAACCATCCTGCATTTTCTCACTTGTGAGCTTTTGGGGGACACCTCACATCCAAACGATAATAGAATTTTATCACCTCCCCAAAAAGATATATTTCTTGTGACTTTTATTAATAAACACACTATATATTTTGAGGCTATGATAATGTACATCTTTTAAAATGTTTTGTTTGTTTCTGGTGTAATGACATGCATTGTAATTGATGCCTTTATTACACAACAATATTTCCTAACAAGTGTCAATCATTTATAGATTCTTTAAAGTTTTTGGTAGATATGCTATCAATGTAGAACATAAAGTTATGACCAATTGTGCCTCCATTCCAATCCTTTAAATTAGTTTTTCTTTCATTGTTTCCCTGTAGAAACTTTAGCACAATATTACATAAAAATAAAGATAGTAGGTCTCCATGTCTGGGTTCTAATTTTAAATTGAATGTTTCTAATCAATCATCAAGTGTGCTACTTGCTATGGATAATTTTTGTCAATATATCATATCAACATAATTTTTATTTATTCCTAATTTCATAATTTTTAATTATCACTATTTTTAATTCAGTATTACACAAATGGGTCTTAGACTTAAAATAAATTTAAAACCAAAAGATTGGAAATCAGGAAATTAATATCATTTTCATATGATGTAATTATCTACTTAAGAAACAAATTATTCTCCAGAAAAAAATTTTTTATAAAGAATAAAGGAATAAGGCAAAATGTGTAAATATAAAGTAATTACATATATATAAATGCACACATTTGACCCCTTTAGATCTATTTCTCAAACCAGAGACTGGCCCAGATTGGCTTTGTCAGATGGCCCCATAGCTCTATGATTTTCATTTAACCAGCCAATGGAGAGTGCAAGCAGGAGACCAGAGGCAGGAAGGAAGCTGAAGTATTCAGTGAATATGCATGAACATTTACCTCAAACCCCTCACAGTGAGATCACCTTGAGCTGGTTATGTCATTCAATAGGAAACTACTGTTCTTTTCAAGGTAGCATGCTCCAAACATATATTTTTCTAGGTTGCAGTGACTGCTCTGTCTTCTCATCCTTTTAATGTGATGGTCAATGGTGCCATTTTTTCTTACCAAGTATGGTGATAGCATTTCACTCTTACTCAACCACAGTTTACTGAAATATCCATTATGATTTTTCCTACATTTTTTTCTATAATGGGATCAACTGAATGTTAGACTATTACCTTTGCAGTTTCCTTAATATTAAGTGTATAATATAAAAGTTTGCCATATTCATATACAACTTGTACTAAAATATACAATGAAATATAGAGTAACTTAGGATATTTATTATTCCTATTGCTTTGGCATAATGAGAATTGATCTATTGTGCTCATCTTAAGGCATAATAATTATCAATGAATGCTGAGAATTGCAGGAAGATACAAGATAGTTGAGATAAAGGTTATTAAAATGCTTATATAGAAAATTCAATGATTTCGAGTTATTAAGCTAGTGATATTAGAGGAAAATTTAATGATGATTCTGAAAGCATATAGCATTTATATAATAAATATCAGACTTGTTAAAAATCTCCACTAAGATTAAGATAAGATTGAAAATGAGGCCAATTTGAAATCAGTCATTGAAAAATATAATGGCTACACATTGGGTTGAATTATGAAAACTGAATATTCATGAGCATTTGCAGTAGTAATGTAATAGAAGTTTGACTATCAAGTCTCAACTGCAAATGTAACAACAGCAGAGACATGGATAACTAAACCACACATGGCAAAGGCAATTTCTCTCATTCGAAATAATTTATCTGATATAAGAATTAAACTAAAAGGTTTTGGTCATAATGTTAAACAGTAATGTTAAACTCTCACACGTATGCATTAACTTCGAGTGATTATAGAATAGCCTTTATTTTGATGCCTAAAATTAAGCTAAACCCAAAGTATAATAAGGTTTTGGTAGGCTGCTTAGATCTAAAAGGATGAATCACAGTGTTTACAACCCAAAAAGTCTATGATTCATTATAATCAAAAGTAATCTAGACAACAAATGTGGTGTGTGACATATGCCAGTAAAGGTCAAAGCAATGGCACATCATCAAGCTAAATTACTCTAAAAATTAAAGGATGGATCCAGAAACATCAGCTATTTTTTTTTTTCTGTTTGGACTTTACCAGTCAATTTGTACATATTTATCAGCTTCAATATGTCCAACTCTTCCTAGAGTTATCAAGAGAAACAGGAGTATTATCTTAAGATATTTACCATCTAGATGAATGATTATAAAATAATCCAAGATGACCACATTTTTCTATCAGTGTGACATTTTTTGTGTGCTACTGGGGACTAAATACAGGAGTGTTCTGCCTCTGTGCTACTTTTCCAATCCTTTTTAAAATCTTATTTTGAAACAGGGTCTTGATAAGCCCCTTGAACTTGAGATCCTCTTGCTTCAACCAGCAGAGTAGCTGGGTTTATTAGGCATAAAACACCATGGCCAAATGACATTAATTAACTTTATAGAAATTTGGGAATTATACAATTTGATTAATTAATGTAGTTATATTTATAAAATATTAATAGTAAAAATTATAGCTAATATTTATTGCCAGTTTATACTGCCAGACACATTGTAATCATTTACCATTGGTTATGATTACCACCTTCCATGCACATGATAAAGGACTACCTTCATCATTTTGTAATAGTAACCACTCAAGTTAGATACTATTATAACATGAATTAAGTAATATGTATTGCATATATGAGTACCCAAATGAATAAATAAGCTTTAAAGACTGAGGCTAGAAAATTTAACTAACTGACCTAAGTTTACATTATGGAAAGATTTGAAACTTAGACCGAACTTTAAAATATGGGCAGATTTTGGACAGAAGAGGAAGAACATGTGAAATAGAAGGAATAGCAAGAAAAGAGGAAGACAAGCAGAATGAACCTATATGTTTATGAGTAAAAGAGACAAAAAAAAAAATCTAAGAAGGTCAGGGAGGTGGATAGTGAAGTAGTAGGGAGAGCATTTGAGTACAGGATGGAAATGGTGCATTTCCTTGATGTCTAGGAAGAAGAGTTTGAACTATCAGCAGAGTGACATGAGGAAAGTATCATTTAAGAAAGGTGTAAAAAAAAAAAAAAGAAAGGTGAAAACTGGCAGCATTAGCACTATGGATTTGGCAAAAAGAATCTAGCATTTAGTATAAGAAGCATTTGCAGCAGTCTAACAGAAATTTGCAACAGGCTAAACAGAATTGTGAAGTCTGGATTTTGATATTGTTGCAAAGGAAATAAAGAAGAAAAGATAATATAAAAGTTTTTGAAAGAGGGGCTGAAAGTTTAGCTCAGTGGCAGAGTACTTGCCTAGCATGCAAAATCAGGCTTATACATATAGATTTGTAAATTGTGGTATTTTAAAAAGGCACTAAAGACAAATAAGAAGCAGGCTTGATGGAGGAAAGAACTAAGTTTAAGTTCACAGTAAAAGTGAACTTGAATAAATCACTTAACATCTCTGAAATTCAAGTATCTGTGTTTTAAGTGAGGAAGATAATATTTACTTCATAGTTTTTTTTTTTGTTTTTGTACACAGTGAAAGTTACTTAAAAACTATAGTCAAATAGATTTCAAATGCTATGTTATGGTTAAAGTCATTATAACCAAAGGGCAGACATTTTAAGCTATGTATTTCCTAAGGGATTCAGAGTTGAGCCTTCTTCTCTTGTTTGAAGATCCATATCTTGCTGTGCCTGCAGAGTACATGATTCATTACTCCGCAAACAGATATTAAAAGGTCAATTGATGATCCTGCTTCTGAAACAGCAAAAATAATGCCAATGTCTTTCTATACTCTGGAAAAATCTTTGAATAATCATCTTTGGGGTTTGTTTAAATGAAGAGGTATATACTTTGAACCAGTAAATAAGGGAATAAAGCAGACAAATTTTTAGTTCAAAAGTTCATGTTCTTATGTTATATTTATATAGGTAAAGAAATATCTTACTTAAATATCACTTTATAGTCATCCTATATTATTATAGTTTTCAACCTTAAAATTGTATACTACTAAATTATAAAGTAAAACATTTTGCTACACTGACCGTTTAATTTAAGCAGTTATGATAACCCATTCTTGATTCTTATTAGACTAATTTTTAAAGTTAGTAATTGCATTGAAATAAGTATTTATATCTCGGGAAAAAAACTAAAACAGAGCTGCCTGAAGAGAGTAACAAGTCAGGAGAAAAACTGACTGTTTTGTGTCCCTAGACTATGTTTACAATGTCAATATTTTATTAGAAGAGATTAGAGAAATATTTTAGGCACTTTGTATCTACTTTGGTTAAAATAAACCTGTAAATTTGATATTTCTGAAGTAGATTACAACTCAAATTTGGGTACATAACAAGATTACCTAACAAATTCAAAATAACTTGTAATTACATTTTCACTGTGCTAACCCCTTTGTTTGGGTGATATGCTAGTCAATGTTTGAGCTTTTTCATTATAGATGTCACAGATGTCACATTTTCCCCCATCAAAAAATACTTGAAGAAGAATAAGAAAATTATCTCAATTTTCACCAATAAGCTTGAGCCTCCCCAGCACAATTCTTGAGTTTTCTTTGTATACCCAGTACCTTGGACAGTGCCAGGCGCGCACCATCTCAACATCTATTTTAAGACAAGAAATGATTTTGTTATAATACCATATTTATCTCCTATGTCACTGGGGATATTAATCTCTGGTGCTTGAACATTTTTTTTTATTTTGCTGTAGTAATTGTTTGTATGCAAACGACTCCCAAATTGTTTTTATTTTATATTTAAGGCAAAATATGCACTAGGAAAATAAAATCTTTTAGACTAAAGTTCATCTTAGCTTAAATAATTCGTTATTTCAAATATTTTACCTGCAAAACCACCATACTAATGTAATAGGAATATAATTTTGAAAAATGCCCTTTCTCAAACAGTGTTTTGCTTTTATTCTCATCTTCAAGTTCACAAAACAATTTTTATAGGTAGGAGGGAGGTTCCCATGTCTTCCCCAACAAAACCATCCCTACAAAAATAAGTAATAGTCAACTGGGGAGGAAGAAGAGAATTTTCTACTCCAATTTTTAAAGCATTGTTACTGTGTAACAGTGTGGATAAATTTATGTAAAAGCATAAATTCTTAGTTCTTTTTTAAGCTGATATCCTATAACTTCATTCTTCCTGACTCCTGCTCCTGTGCACTACAATAAAGACTGTGGATCCCAGCAATTGCTCCTTGTTTTCACAGAAGAAGCTGGCATTCAATAAAGGAGACAGGCAAACGTATGCAGGGCGAACTGGTCTGCAAACGGTCTCCGTAAGCCGATGCTTATTCAGTTTGTATTAAATTGGTGGTGGCTTCGCAAGAACCCTTTGTCTGGAACGGTGGGTCTGGCAACCATTATCTCTTCGCGGAAACGACATCCGAAGACTCCGCCCGGGCTGGGGGTTGGGAGGGAGCACCTCGTGGGGAGCTCGACTGAGAATTAAAGTGTGTGAACAAAGAGAACTCCCAGCAGCCGCCCGCCAGCGCCTCGCAGCTGCATCTGGAGAAGCCAGTCACGCCAGGAAGGCTGTTCGAACCCGCCCCCCTGGGAAAATAACTCAAATAAATAATTGATGGAGATTGATCGGACCCGAAACAAAGCTTTGCAGAAAACCAATGCATCCGATTTTAAGCGGTTTTGGAATCCTCTGCCAAGTACGGGATATAAGAGTGGAGCCACGACTTTGAGGGCGGCAGCAGATCTTCCATCTCGGGCGTGGCTCTGGCCTTTTTGTCTTCCTGTCTCCCTCCTCCAACCCCCACTCCCCACCCCCTGTCCCTGTTTTCTCCTTCCTCTTGAAAGTAATCTCTCTTTCATTACTTCTACCCTGTCCTCCTTTGCAAACCCGCCCTCTCCCCTGCCCAGTCCGGTGAGGTCAGCTCATGAATACCACTGCACTTCCTGGGGAGCGTCTGGCACTGCTTGGTACCTCCAGCGTTCGCGTACTGGGAGCTGCAGCTCAAACCCTGCGGTCGACAGCCGAGAAGTAACCCGCTCAGAGGGCAAGTGAGTCTTGTGGTTACCGCCATTGTTTGGAGAAATCCAGTGGGTGTGAAACTGGGAAGAGTGGGCCCAAAGTCTTGCTCAGCCAGAAGTCGCAGATAATACCATGAACATGAATTTTCCTGGTCTCTGAAAGACAGTGGAATAGACCCTGAGGTTTCCGGAATGTCAGAAGGAAAACTCTGTTGATTTGCATCAACTTCTTCCAAACATCGCCTCTGCTGAGAAGTGAGCAGTTCCTCTGGATTTCTAAAGGGATGGGGATGAGAGATGGGGTGGGTCATAGGGCAGAAAAAACTCGATATTAAAAGTGTCATTAATATAGGCCTTGTCAGGTGACTTGGGTGGCAGTTTCCACAGGGGAAGACTTGAAGAAATGCAGCATCTTTTTACTTTATGGGAGTCAAGTGACAGCAGTCAGATGCCTTTGATTGTGGAGTCCAGTTATTTGACCCAGAGCTTTCTTCTGTGGTAAAGCTGTCTGGGGCCAAGTGTAAGCTTATGTGATGGCCTCTCAGCTCAAGAGTGGTTCTGTTAACTAAAAATGAGTTTCCATCGGCAATATAACTTTGTTGGTGGCCCACGTTAGGCTGACCCATGCTGATTAAGTAGGCCAGATATTCTAATAGCACTGTGGCTCCAGGAGAAGATGTAGAAAGAAAGTTGATGGAACCCTCATCCCCACCACCAGTCATCTTTGTTCACCTTTATATTCCAAAGTGATTTGGAAGGAGATCCTGGAAACAGAAAGAGAGGTGGAAAAGCTGGCTTTCAGTAATGTTTTGTTTTGTTTTTTTTATAAAATGAGTGATTAATACATGCTAAGTTGTAATACTTAAAATAGACAATAACAGGAATAATTCAAGTAAAATGACTGGAAGGTAATCTTCTCTTCTAAAAGGAGGAGTTTTATTTTGTTTTGTTTTTTAAGAAGAGCTTTATGCTTAGTAATGCCCTTTCAGTGCTTTAGAGAGAAATAATATACCCAAGGAAAAAGAACCAAACTGATTAGTGAACTGTCTCTCTAGCAAGAACCCATGAGGCTGTAGCTTGCTTGCTGTTTTCCAGATTACAGAAGGCAATGATGGATATATCTTGGAAAGATACACAATGGAAATTGATTTTACTATCATGAGGAAAATTGCAACAGCCTTCTGGGTGCTGGGTCATTCTGTCTTCAAATCTGACTTTATAGGAGGGAGTGGGCACTTAAACTTTCTTAAAACTTAGGCTATTATGTACCATCTATGAAGATCCTTAGGAATGAAAATAGATTCTATTTTACAATTATGCTTAAAACTAAAATGATTCACAAGAACCACAAAACTGGTAAGTGTAGGAAAATTCATCACCTGAAACAAGAAACTGCAGACCTGCCTATCAACTTTTCCAAAAGTATTTTTTAATATAAAAATAATCCCTTTAAGGCTAAAAATCACTAAGCCTAATGCCACTTTTTTCTTGAAACAGAGGTTTTGTCATTCATTATTTATATTTTTAATCCTACTCTAAATCAAATTGGTTACATTTCTATTTCTATAAAGACAATATTGGGACTTGGTGCTGCCTGAGAAAAGTGTCATTAATCCATTTCTGGCAAATTTTCTCCAGGAATCTACATCATAACCTTTTTCTTCAACTGATACTTAGGAATACTAATTAAATGAAACCTTTTCCACTAAACCAGGGTGTTAAATACAGATTCAATGGTGAGGCAGCCAGAGTTGAAAAAGCAGAGGTTTGACAACTCTGAAGCCTCTTTCCACTGTAACCTGTCTCCATTGATTCTTTTCTCATCCCATATGTTCTCCTTTCCAAAATTTGCTACCTTGAGAGTGAAAGGTTAGGTGTTTCAAATCTGTCATTTTACTGACAGACTGAGATGGAGACAGCGCCACCTTGGGCAAAATGAGAATTGACAACTCTACATCCTATTTCTAAAGTCAATGCTTCTTCCAGAAAGTGTCTCCCAAAGCTCATAATTTTCTGGGTCTTCTCTTGTACAGCAAAACCACCCTTTGCTCTGTAACAATGCAGACATGTTGTGCGTTGCTCCTCTTTTGTTTCTGTCACAGCTTAGAAGGAAGGTTGGTGGCGGTGAGGAAAATGATGATCTAGTGATGGACGATTCCAAATCTCTTCCGGTAGGGTCTTCCTAAACTGCCATGAGTCAGCCACCGACCGGGGGCGCTGCCCCTGCCGCAACAGCAGCTTCTGCCGCCGCAGCAGCCACCGAGGCTCGTCTGCACCCGGAGGGTAGCAGTAGAAAGCAGCAGCGAGCTCAGTCACCCGCTAGACCGAGGGAAAATTCTCTCCGACAGACAGCCGGGGCCAACCGGTCCCCAGTGGGGGCCGGCACCAAACTCAATTCTGTTCGGCAGCAGCAGCTGCAGCAGCAGCAGCAACAGCAGGGTAACAAGACTACCGGCCGCGCGGCGCCTCAGGCCTGCGCCCGAGGAGGCGGAGGCGGGGCGGAGAAGGCGGCGCCCCTGGCGCCCAAAGGGGCTGCTCCCGGAGCTGTCCAGCCCGCGGCTGGTGCTGAAGCGGCCCCCTTGGCGACCCTGGCCGCTGTGGGCGGCAGGAGGCCGGGGCTGCCGGAGGAGCCATCCCGGGAGCTAGAATCCGTGCCCTCGAAACTCGGGGAACCCCCTCCTCCCAGGGAAGGAGGAGGAGGGGACGGGGAAGGAGGAGGAGCCGGCGGCGGCTCCGGGGAAAGGGAGGGGGGCGCTCCGCAGCCGCCGCCGCCCAGGGGCTGGCGAGGGAAAGGCGTACGCGCTCAGCAGAGGGGAGGCAGCGGCGGGGAGGGGGTCTCCCCTTCGCCGTCCACCTCTTCTGCGGGTAAAACCCCAGGCCCCAGCAGCAGGAACTCCGGAAGCGGCGTTGCGGGGGGCGGCAGCGGCGGCGGAGGGAGCTACTGGAAGGAAGGATGTCTGCAGTCTGAGCTCATCCAGTTCCACCTCAAGAAGGAGCGGGCGGCAGCCGCCGCCGCCGCGGCTCAGATGCACACTAAGAACGGCGGGGGCAGCAGCAGCCGCAGCTCCCCGGTCGCTGGCGCCCCTGCCATCTGTGAGCCCCTGGTCCTCCCTTCTACCTCCCCAATGGCGGCGGCGGCGGAGGGCCCCCAGCAGAGTGCAGAGAGCAGTGCTAGCGGCGGGGGCATGCAGGCGGCGGCGCCCCCTTCGTCGCAGCCGCACCCGCAGCAGCTCCAGGAGCAGGAAGAAATGCAGGAGGAGATGGAGAAGCTGCGAGAAGAGAACGAGACTCTTAAGGTGAGGAGGATGGGGGAACTGAGTGGAGGAGGGGAAGCGTGGGCCTCGTAGGATTAGGGCGTGTCCCCGCGCGGGTTGCGAGGCTGCTAACCTGTTAGGGAGCCTTAAAGAGGGAGGAGAGCAATAAATGAGTGGATTTCGTAGGCCCGGTCCAGATTCGAAACAGAACCTGACACAGTCTGCATTAGGTTTTTCACTTAAATTCAAATCTGGACTGTCATCTCTCTGATTATTATGGTCTGTCCCACTTCCTGGAGACAGCTAGAGTAAGAGCTAGAAAAGACCTTAAGTGGGCCCTTTTAAAAAAGTTTCTTCTTTATTCAGCTCCTTGTCACTACTGCCTCTTGACAAGGGGGGCAAAAAGTTAAGAATCTGAAGCTAGGATGGGGTGTGTACGGTGTATGTCAGGGGGACTGGAGGCTAGGCTGATTTTGACCCGCGGTCTGTCGCCGCCTCAGAACGAGATCGATGAGCTGAGAACCGAGATGGACGAGATGAGGGACACTTTCTTCGAGGAGGATGCCTGTCAACTGCAGGAAATGCGCCACGAGTTGGAGAGAGCCAACAAAAACTGCCGGATCCTGCAGTACCGCCTCCGCAAAGCCGAGCGCAAAAGGCTCCGCTATGCTCAGACTGGGGAGATCGATGGGGAGCTGCTGCGCAGCCTGGAGCAGGACCTCAAGGTCTGCAACGCGGGGGCTTGATGGCGGGCGCCAGGGGCGGAGGGTGGCAACTTTGGTTGAGGGCTGTTTGCGCTGAAGGCCTTTGATTGTGACTGACAAAAGCTTTAGGGACACGAAATGACACTCGCTGAACACAAAATCTTAGGGTCCCAGAAGAGGAAGAACGAACAGGTGGGTCTAAAGAGTTCACTGTTGTGGAAAGAACACTATTGCAGAGATCAAGCTTGTGGGGGGCTCTACTGGTTTTAACCCTGACTCTTCCAGAAGTGGTGGGAAGAGCCCTCATTCCTAGCAGGTTGAAACATGGGCGTGGCACAGCGCAGACTGTGGCCTTGATCTGGAATCCAGTGTTTGTCTTCCAAATGAAGGCTAAGGGCAATAAGGCACTGGGGAGCATCGCGCGATTGACACCCAGGACAGGAGCAGTTGGGAACCTAGGGGAGTTAAGATTTCTTTCTCCAAGTTCCCACACCTCACCTTCCAGCACGCCTTCCTTTCTGTCGGTATCCCTTAAGTAACTCCTGGAAAGGAAAACGTCCAAATCATATCCCATGTGGAAAAGGGAGAGTGAAGCAAATGAAATTTGTTCCTTCAGAAACTCCCAGGGGAGAAATCCTAACCTTGAAATGCATTTTTTTAAGACGGTTGTGGTCTTTTCTCTTGGGTTCAGTTGGACTTTAAAAGAATTCATTGACAATGCAAACCAGATATTAAATTTATCAAACAAATATACTTTTAATTGTATTTTCACTAAAATATGAAAATAAAATGTAATTACAGTACATTTGTTTTAAAGAAAGCTACGAGTAAAATTTTATGAAAATCACTGTTGTATTAAAATTTTTTTTCTTTTCCTAAAATTTGTCAAATGCTCAGTATGCACCAGGCACTGTGACAAGCATTATTACATTCGTTACTATTCCACAGGGTTTTAAAAAAGAAACCCTAAAAGGTAGAGTAATTAAGGCAACCATCTTACAGGTGCAGAGGCTACACCTTTAACAGAGGTTAAATGCTCAGTCCTGGAACATATCTAGGAAGTAGCTGGTCACACTCCCCACCTCCTTACAACCACAGTGTGTGTTCTAAGCCTCTACATCAGATTATAGCCACTTTTCTTTCAACCCCTAAAATTTTCCAGATAATTTCAAAACTTGGGATAAAAAATTCAGTTATTAAAAAAACTAATGTCAGGGACTAAACATTTCCCTAAATTTAAGTACATGGAATTCTAGGTATAAAATCAAAGTGCAAGCCCATCCCCCACTTGTAGAAACTCCTCTTTTCCATTCTTTTATGTGGGCAATAATGGAAGCATCACCTCATGGTTTTGTTAGAGGAGATATGTGCAATTTTTTTCTACATGTGACTAAACACAGTAGAACGTTTATTATCATGGTGTAGTATAGAAGTTAGGGAACAAAGTCTAGAGTCAGATTGCCTGGCTACTTGTTAGCTGTGTGACCTTGAACATATTACCTTAGCTCTCTAAGATCCTTAATATGGGAATAAGTTTCTTTATTTATAAAATAGGAATGATAACAGTATTATTGATCTCATGGGATTAAATGGATGATATGTGTGAATGGTTTGTACATTAAGCATTTGGAACGCTGGCTGGCACATGAGAACCACTGTATAAATATTAGCTCCTAATACTTTAATATGAATAAAATTTTATTTTATTATTATGAAAACTTTATTTTAGGTTGCCAAGGATGTATCTGTGAGACTTCACCATGAATTAGAAAATGTGGAAGAAAAGAGAACAACAACAGAAGATGAAAATGAGAAACTGAGGCAACAGCTTATAGAAGTTGAAATTGCAAAGCAAGCTTTACAGAATGAACTGGAAAAAATGAAAGAGGTTAGTATTTGCTTATTTCATGATGTATGTCTATTTTTTGTTCTTTAGAAAAGAATTCCAAAGACCAATATGATTACTAAAGTACTTGTATTTTTAAATGATCTTAAGATAGTTTGCTATTCTTATCCAATGTAGTAACAAGTACCTGATTTCATACCAACAAATGAGTACCAAAGAAAAAATTCTAACTTGAGCTTGGCCTTAGCTTGACATACCATGAGTGGCAACTGATGTTTCATCCCTATGTCATCTAAATGTTTGTTAATTAAATAAATTACATAGCAAATCATATATAAAGGGTATCAAGAGTATGAAGGAATGACACTTGTGCTAATTGAGGGCCAGAGTTTTGTGAGATTACTATTCAGTTTATAGAAATGTAAACGTCTAGAATGAACAGGGCTGTAAAGGCCATTCAGTCTGCACTAATCATTGCTTGAATTTTCTCTCTAACAAGTCCCCCTACTCCATAGTCTAATACTTAGAATGTCACTAGTGACCAACCCTCAATATCTTCTATACCAGCCAGTTCTATCACACCATAGCTCTGCCTAAAAGTTTCCTGAAATCATTTAATTTTAACTTGAACCTATCCATCTTAGTTCTATATTTTAGGGTAGAAGAGTCAAAGTTCTCTCTTCAGTGTTAACAATTAGAAGATTCCTACCTTATTTACCTCAAGTCTTCTCAAAGAACAAAATAAATATCACAGAAAATAATTGGAGAAGCAGAAAAGTTCAATAAATAATTAGCTTCATGACAGATATTTATTTAATTTGAACGAAAATATTTTCTTTGAAAACTACCTGAGTATATAAACAAGTACAGCTTGTGAAAACTAATATTATAGAGAATTAAAATTATTTCAGAGACTAGCAGAAGCACAAGTGACCTACTGAATAAGTTCCTCTGCTTGGTTATACACAATTCTAAAGAAAATCCTGATAATTTTATGGACTGAGATACTGAGCCACCTGTAATTTTTTGCTTACCTCAGAATGGTACAAAAATGTATTCACCATGTAACAGTGAAAATATCAATAGTCTGGTTAAGAATATGAAAGTGTAAGGACTTTATAGAATGTCTTTTAGTGGAGTAAACTATTTTTTGTGGTCTTAGTGTCTGTTTATATTATACTGACATAGTGACTTTAAGCATCTTTTTAACATGACAAAATGGGGAAAATCATTTTGATTGATATGTGTTCCTTGGCTACTAGCTATGAGTGGCTCTGTGCTATAGTAGAAAAATATTGAGACTAAGAGTCATATCACCTATCTTCACCAGTGGGTAACTGGGTGACCTTAAAGGACCTCTAACCTCTACATACCTCTGTTCATTTAATTATAAACTATAAAGATTGTTTTAGATGATTCTCAACATTTGCCACTGCATACTTCTATCATGAAATTCAGGACATTGCCATTTAAAGAGCCGCATAGATTGTTTTTTCTAAAGTTAAGAAAAAAAATGAAATTAATATAGATATAAGTATATATTATTTTCAGCAGAAATGTACAATTAAGAGTGTCATTAAAAGTTTCATTTCCAGGGATTAAAAAAAAATGAAGTAGCTAGCTGTATTAGTTTGATAGGGCTGCTGTAATAAAGTATCAAAAACTCAGCGACTTAAATTACAATTTACTTTCTCCCAGGAGAGAAACCCTAAATCAAAGTTTCAACAGGGTGGTTCCTTCTGAGGGCTGTGAGAGAAGGCTCTTTCAGGCCTGTTCCCTTTGCTTATAGATGGCCATTTTCATGTTCACATGACATTTCCCTGTAGCTATTTCCAAATTTCCCCTTATAAGAACACCAGTCATTAGATTAGGGCCACGCTAATGACTTCACTTTAACTTGATTAACTAACTTCTATAAAGATCCTATCTTTGAATAAGGACCCAATCTGAGGTACTACAAGTTAGTGTGTTAAAGTCAGAGTTTGGAGAGGAGGATGGAACAAAAAGAACACTTTTCAACCCACATAAGTAGCCATTTTATAGCTTCCTGTGGACAAAGAAAAAATCCACTGTCAGTCTCATTAATTTCCATTTCCTGCTCATACATCACTTGAGTTCTCTCATATTCTTTATATAATTACAAACGTTCAAGTAAAAGCAATCATCACTTGATTACTAGAGATAAAAGAGAAACACCTTGTAATCTGGCCTCACGTGAAAATTCTTCCAGTGAATACATGCAAAGTTGTATTTGAGAATAGTGTAAGAATTTTCTGATTTTCATTTTGGAAGCTTTTCTGGTTTTCTGGGAAGGGTAAGTTGTTCAGATATCACCTGTCCATTAGAAAGACAGAGACCTTGCCCATATTAAAATAAAAACTAATAATACGACTTCCCAAGGAAGGAAGGGTTGGAACCTGGGAATGTCCTCAGGACAGTCATTGTGAAGACACATTTCCTTAATTCTGTTCCCACACACTTCCCTGTAACTTTTCCTTCTTCAGAGCCTCAGTTCTGGGCTGGGAAAATGCTGCAGTGCCAGGCAGTGTGGGCATATATGTTGAAGTCAAAGAGACAATTACCATTCTCCTTGGAGTTATAAAAGCTGAACTCCAATCGCTGATTAGTGAACACAACCATAAAACATAGGAAATTTAGGAGTATTTGTTCAAGACAGCAACTGTTAAAGTAACCTTTTATTAAGAAAAATAGTACTGGAAAATAGGCAGTGATGGGGAAGAAGAACAGAAATAGAAAAGGAGAGAGTGTCATATAAGGATTTGAGGAGTACCAAGTATAATAAAGGAAAAATGAAAGATATTCTGGCAGGAATGTTCCATAATCATTCATTTTTTGAGATGTGCCTTCATAGTGTCTAGGAAAGTATAAGAAGTTGAAAAGGCATTTTAAAATGTTTATAAATCAGAAATGTTTTAATATTTTTGTAAAGTTAACTTAGTTATCCTCTAAGAAGATAAATATTAAAACTGAGATGCACTAGTACTTGCTTACTTTGCAGAGTAGGTATTATTAACTCTGTTTCCTTGGTTATAAAGTAAACTCATATTCAAATGTCTTCGAGTGTTATCCACACGGACTTTGTGTCATTCTACCAGTGGAGAATAACAGTATCAGCCAAGTTCGCCATTATGAAGAAAAGACTCTGGTTATGGAGTAAAGTCATAAAATGTTTAACAGAACATTCTAAAGAGAAGCGGTCTTCTAGGTTTTAGTTCCTAATATGGAGTCACATAGATATTGAACAGCACCACTGGGATCAAATAAACCATCTGCTAGATTCTGGAACCATTTACTAAGGCTTTAACTAGATTCTAGGGTATTGACCAATTGCTCTCAGGGCTAGTGGTTGCACTAAGTCCAGTGCACCTGCTCATATCCATCTGCTTATCTCTCACCCCTGAGAACATGTAGTAGACAAATGGGAGCAAAGAGAACTGAGTAGTGGCAGGATGGAGGTAATTAGTTTAGTCTTCTGCAATGTGTTGCTGGTATGGAAGCAGCGGATATTCTGCCAACTGCAAACAAGAGGGACCTCTTAGAATGCTGTCTTAAAGTCTTAATAGCATTCTAATTCTGATTATAAAACACCAATTGCTACTAGCAGTATGCTTTCTTGCTGAAAAAAAGAAAAAAGCCTTTACCTTCTATGACCTGGGGAAAATTATAGCCTGTTTTTCAGCATCACAAATGATCAGAGACAGAGATTTCTTTAAAACTTATATTGTGAAAACAGCACCTAGCTCTATGACTGCCAGAAGGGGTTTATGCACAAACAGGATAAAGTGAGGATCTGGAGGAGGCTCCATACAACACATTCTCTGTGTTGGGTGAATTTTTGTTTCATTAGGTCAAGGGTCACTGCCCTTCATAATTCTGCTGCTGTGGAAGGGAAATCTAGTTTTAAAACTTTAAAATTTCCTATACTCTTTAGGAGGGAGGGATCTTCTAATGTCACTTTCAAGGTCTGGCACTTAAAGAAGCAATGATGGCAGACTTTTGAGCAAAGAAATCAGCAGAGGACAACAGAGAAGAAACAATGAGATGGTGATGAGAACTGTTGCTAGATCTTTTTCATTTCAGAATCTGTGTACTTTTTTCTCATTCCTCACCCTTGCATAAGAGTCTTAAAAGAAAATAATTTTCTTAACTTTCTCCAGTTTTTGCTGTAGAGGGCTATTAACTGGCCAACTGCAATAACATTGTATATCTTGGGACTTTATTTTCTGCACACTTGGTTAATATATCCTATCTATTACAATACACTTTCATTCTGGAACACCAAAGTAATTAGCACTATAAATTTTAACAGTCTCTCTTTTCTTTCTTCTTCTTCTTTTTTTAATACATTGAGCGTAAGTCTATATACTCAGATTCTTTTTACACTTTAATAGACAAATAAATAATTGATCATAAGTATACCTGATTTTGATAGGGCACATTAATCAAAGTTATAAAGTACAAAAAAAAGAGAAAGACTAAGTGATTAATCAATGAAGCTACTCAAGAGATTATTTTAATGGGGAATTTCTTTGGCATGCAAATATTTCCCCCTTGTTCTAGTAGTTTATTAAAGTTTGATAATGGAACAGTAATCACTGATATTTTTTAATAAAATGACCATAAATATTTTAAATGCCTCAATTAAACCATATTATTTTAGACCTATCTTGTAAAACCAATAGGTTGTTGAATAATGTAGATAGGAATAATAGAGACTAGATTTAACATACAGTGTACCAGGTAAACATTGAGAAGTTTGTCTTCTAGAAAGTGATCATGTGTTTTGAGTGCATTTTAAAGCATTAACCTATTTAGTAATTATGAACTTTGTTGAATTTTTGAAATGAAACTGATTCCCAAGATTTAGTGTTGGGTAAATGGCTGATTTACCCAGACACCAAGCCTCCAGCAGAATTAAAGTGCTATACAGATCAGAAACTGGTGGATTATTTTGTGAAATATTTTGAACTTTTATTATAAACTTCAAATTTCTGATTATTTACATAAAAATACAGGTCAGCACTATGCACCTCTACATATGTAATGAGATTCCAGTTCTTTTTCAGTCTGAAATTTTAAACTTTATACTCTTGAAACTGTAAAGCACCATACAAATATAGTTTTTACCTGATTAGTTATCTCTTAGTACATTTTCAGTACCCATCTAAAAAAGTCTATTGATTTTGATGTTTATAATATAATGAGCTTCAGCATTCAATACATGCATATTTAAATGTGTGTTACGTTTTCTGATGAACTGTGTTCATGGGGGCTAAGTCTCTACCTTTGTACTCTCCTTAGAGTCTAGTTTAACATGGTCCAAGGGCTCTGGGCTGAACTTTCAGTGACCTACCCTGAAAGGTTAGCAGTTTACCTGTACTAAATGTATTCATGGCAGTTATGTATAGAGTTATTGAAGGGTTGTTTGCATCTTTGACTTCTGTATTGACCTACCTAAAGATCTGACTTAAAATGTTTCACAATAAAAGCATAAAACTATTGAAACAAGGTTTAAAACTTAGGTCATGTAAATTCTCTGAGACGGTAAAGGAAAATGTAATGGAAAGGTTGTACATTGTTATGAAACATCTCTGAGTTTAGTAGCAACCAAGACAGCGAAAGAAATATTGAAAGAATTTCTTTCTTCTTTCTTAGCTATGATCAGAGATGGAGGCAATACTGAGTTTCACATTAAGCCTCTGAAGCAACCATGAAGAAAATCAATTATAGTACAGCAAAATTTTGACAATTATAAACAGATTTTACAGGACAAACAATGGATAAGCCATCCTAGAGTCTAGAAACTGATTTTGAGGTCTTATCAGTCATTCCTTGTTACCTTGAGCAAGTAACCTGAAATTTATAAGCCTCAGTTTCCTTATTTGTAAATGCAAAAACTAAGCTGAATATTCTCAAAGGTCCTTATAAAAATGTCATTTTGTACCTTGTCAGTATTCCATTTCTGTTCTCTTGGAAAGTTTCACAGTCAGGTATGAAATTCAATTCTGTTACTATTATTTAATTATGAAAATTAAATTTTATATGTTTAGTTAACATAATTTTTTGGTGCTATAGGTTATAGTTAACAGATATTCAATGAACAGTAATTTAATACCTGCTATAGTATACAGTGTGGCTATATAGAAGATATAAAGATATAGATGAGAAAATATTGTATTGAATTCCTCAGTTTTCTCTCACTGAAGAGCCCTACTTAAGGACTTTTAGCATAGATGTGAGGCATACAGTGACCTCTCTGAGGGTTGCTATTCAACAACCTGGTTTCATACTGTAGAAATCAGAATGAAAGACTGATTATGGGACTGAGGACAAGGGGAACCTACCCCATAATCTGGGAACTATCTGATATAGCCTTAACTTTCTACCCTAGGAAGACACAAAGACCAAGTAACCAAAGTGTTCACTGTCTTTTTCAATAAATAAACCAGTATATCAAATGATGGCACCTAGACACTCGAACTTGTGCAGAAAGTCTCCAAAGTTGGGTTCTTATGTAACTACACAGTTGTCTGGGGTGAAATCTGCCACCTCGAAGGTTGCTAGGCTCTCACTACTGAGTTTGGTGCATAAGTTAATGAGCATAAGGCCCCAGTTAAACATCCAAACATTTGTATTTTTTTTATTATTGACATTTAATTTATTGTCACTCCCTATAACTTTGATGGGTTTTGAAGTTACAAGTCTTTATGTTTCCAAAAGCCTAATAAAGTTCTGTTTGAAGTTGCTTGACTTTTGTATGTGTGACAGATTCATGCAGAAACAGCCCCTGTTAAAAAATCTTACTCTCTTTCTTAAGGGATTCTGGGGCTGCAGCTGTGGCCTAAATGCTCCATGCAGTGCCCTTAGGCTTTGGGATAGTAAAGAATAGCACTGTTCTCTACCATGGACACCATTTAATGCCCAAGAAGGACCTTGCCCCTAGCAATGGCTGGAAATAGCCTCTATCTCTGTCTCAGTCTTTTATATGAAGTTGAAAACCTATATACTTCAATCTAACTTTAATTTAGCACACATTTACTAAGCATATGTATGAATATATAAGAGACAGCAGATAATGTCACCTTGAGGGTAGTCCCTGTCTTCAAGTTAATTATTTTTTGCTGGAAAGACAGCCTTGTAGGGGTTGTTCTTTGACAGCAGCTACACACATTCATTACTGTACCAAATGCTTTGATGTTCACTATCTCAACAAGTCCTTTACAAACTAAACTCTAGATCTGGTCAATATAGCACCCTCCATATCGAGTTCAGTGCCTAGCATGTAGGCAATTAGACCCTTTTTTCTGCAATATGATAATAACTTATTTCATACTCAATTTATATATATATAGATAGATAGATAGAGAGAAAAGATCTCTTTTTTGATCAAAAGTATTTATGTTCAATTACATATATATACATATATACATATATATAAATAATATATATATATATAATTTTTCCTATGCTAGACTATAAAATCCCTCAGCCTAAGGACTGGATCTATCATATTGATTGTTGTATCCACACACGCACATGCAAAATAAAAAAAAACAAAAAAAAAAAACAGAAAATAATCTGACAGAAAGCTCATAAATAATAAGTAATTTTGAATAGAGATTGTATGGTTATTAAGCAAGGTGTTGTGCCTGAAAATAATAGAAAAAAGTGACTCAGAACTATGATTCTTTCCACTGCACTTAGTGCAATATAGACAAAATGAAAAGTGAGCAGATGGAGCCTCACCTGACTTCCAGGAGTGAAGGTCTCTTGAACCTTGCTACCTTCTAGAAACTTCTAATTCTCTACTTTGCTTCTTTCAATTCCAATCATCCCCCAGAAGCAGCAAGTGGTCCGGGAAACAGGGTCCCATAGGGGTTCTTGGGAAGGACAATGAGAGCACGAACTCAAGGGCAAGAGGACAGCTCTGACACCCTGGGCATCAACTCTTAGTTTAACTTCTGTATGCTTTGCTCACAAAATGTGAAATGCAGATCCTGTTACTCCCAAAGACTATTCAATTAAATTTGCATTAACATTTTGGATAGTTAACAATAAGCAGTTAATTTGACTGGAGAAATATAAGCAATTACTCCAGGGCTGCAGTTACTCAGTAGCCACCAGTGCGGAGGACTAGTTAGATGCCCATGACTGTACCAGATAATTTATATTTAATTATGTTGATAATAGTTTCCTTTTAGAGATGAAGACTTCAAGGCTCAGAGAGGTCAATAGCACCAGTATGCAGGCTAAGTCCACAGCCAGATCAGTCTGTCTTTACTAGCCAGTGGCTTTGCTGCAGACACTCGTTGCTCTTCCACAACCACTTCAGTGTTCTTCCAGACCTGTAAACGACTTGTCTTCCTTAGGAATCTTAAGACTATAGAAGCTCCAAGCATTGCATCGCTAGGGCCTATTAAGAAGAGATAGGCAAGCACAGGGGAAAAATGTATTTTTTCTCATAGAAAGGGAATCTTTGGAGAAAAAAAAAAGAAACATGAATTCTGCCTTCTTTTTTTACAGACATAATAGTTATGATATTTCAGATACATCATTTAATCACTAACTAGTTTAATCACCTCCTAAAGGAAAATATTTTCCCTATTCAGTCTGCTCACAAGTATAACAAGAGACAATGTAAAAGTGCTTTGTAAACATTGAGGTACTTACTGTATTAGGTGTTGTTGTTTTATTGTCACAACCTTAGTTTAGCTGATTAAGACTCAATTCTAGAAACAGCTTTTGAGTCCATAAGAATGAACTGTTGGATCCATCTAGGACTGCAGATACTTTACACAAGCCTTTGAAATGTTTTTGCCTTCTTTTTTTATGAGTATCTGTAGCTCTCTGAAGTGCCTTTTACTAGCTTGCTTCACATAAAGTCATTCTAAATTCTTTCAGTTGTTCCTATGCTTCCTTCACTGTGCTTGTCCTGAAGTCCTTGCTGCTTCACCATCCCTTAGCTCATGTTTGCAGATGTTCTGGGGGACAGGCAGACAATCCAGCTACACTGTCTGCTATACTACATGGCTTATGATCCGATGGGTCCCATTTGTCTGTCTCCTTCCCTTCTGCCCTATGAATCTTCTTCCTAAAGAGAAACACCTCAGAAGACAGAAGAGGTCTCTTTTTTGGATCAAAAGGATTTAAGTTCAAGATCCTTTAGGTTGCTTTGTAGCTTTTATTAACTCCACAGCTAAATCCTATGCTCTCTGAATTTAAGAACTATATTTCTGTTTAATTCCATACACACTATTATACATGAAAAACTAGTAATAAATGCTGAGGCAAAATAAAGAAGTTTTTAAGAAGATAAGCTTGCTGTCAAAGAAGCACATCATTAGTTTCCTAAATTAGAATTTACTTGGTTCCTTTGTTTTTCAATGCTTGTGTTATTTTTGAGTAAATACAGCAGGCAAGTTTCACTGCATGTTGGGAGGTATTTTCCAATTTGACAATTCAGTTATGTCTTGATGATTTTAGGCTCAACTGAATTTTAATAGAAAATAATTATTTATCTGCTATTTCTGTTCTAATTATGCTTTTACATTTCAAGGTCAGTTAAACTGATCTTTATCCAGATGGCAAATGACATTTTCAGATGACATTTGAAGATGTCATTTAGCTTCTCTTCTGACATTTTCCATTTTACACTTACTTATTTCACTTAATGGGACCATTTGTATTCAGTATGATTCAACTTAGAAGTGCTTAATATTAAAAATTCAAAGTATTCTATGTTCATCTTCTGCCTAGCTCAGTTATTTCCAATTTGTCCAGCCAATTTATCATAGGCAAAAATGCTTAATAACATTAACTATGTATTTTTTTCCCTCCCTTTCTTACCATTTCATTAGCCAAGAACCTTGACTAATAGTAGAAATAATTGGGCAACCCAGTTCTTTTTTGTGTTCAGGTACATAATGAGCAACTGTTATGCTGGTATGTAGTTATAGCCTTTGTGTCCTTGCACATGGAAGAATTTTAACAAGTTAATCCATCTATGTATGCTTAGGAGAATCTTGTATATGGAAAGAATTGTCTTTAAAGGATAAAATATAACTATTGTATTCACTTATTTAAAGATATGACTAAAATTAGAATAATTATGTTCTGAAATGATTCTGAAGGGAGTTATCCTGTTTTCAATTGTACTCTTATTAACTTTGAAGAAGTTTTTGGGTAGGAATACATATATGTTTTTTCAGTTTTCCTAATTACTAAAATAAAAAATGAAAGAAGGAATTTAAAATGCTTCCTTTACTTCAACCCCTTAGACTTTAGCCTGGTCTTTGTAAATTTAATGTAAACATATAGACTTAAGATTGTGAGTATTAAGTTATTCATTGTTATAGTAATAGTTTCAGTTTTAAAGCTAGCTTTCATGTACACATAGTCATAAACAATTCTATATATTCAAGCAATTTCAGTACTTAATTGACTTTAAACCACAACTTCTACATTTCTGAACTGTGTTTAAATAATCTTTAATCAATTAGCGAATGTTCCTGACTTGGTTTTTCAGAAAAAGTTTATGTTTTATAAGCTGATTTCCTTTTAACAATAGCCTTTGGTTGACTTAACACAGGAATGGCATTGTGAAATTATTGAGTCAAAAAAATTTCCTCATAAATTATGTATTCTATTCTATTAACGTTGGCTGTTTTATAGTGGACAGTATGAGATGTCTGACTTTGTAGACTAAATTATCTTCTCTCTCAATATTTCTGGATATTTATCTTTACCCTTTCTATCAGAATCCCCCAGTGGGAAAGAGAATCCACCCTACATGGTTGAAATGAATGGGAATTTCTCACAATGGTGTCTGTAGGATTAAGGGAATGAAGCAGAGCTGCTGAAACATTCAGAGACCAGAAGCACTTAGAAACCACCATCACCTCTAGAGACACAGTGCTAGAGAGACAGTGAAAACTGGAACTATGAAGTAGGGTCTACAGAGTGGGATCATTGTCCAAAGGGTAGCCTTACAATGGTGTTGGAAAAGTGAGGAAACCGAAGAAACACTCTGACCCATCTCTCCACCTTCCATCCTTCACCCTTCCTGCAAGTGTTGCTTGTTGGCCAAAACCAATCAGGTGTCAGGTGAGGGGAACTTGGGTAAAGCAGGGTGTGGAACTCAAATTCCTGGAGCACAAGATGGGCAGAGAAGGGAAAGAAACCTTAGTAGCTAAAGGACAATAACCAGTTCAAAATATTGCCCAGCTATATCTAGGTGATGGTCTTTGTTTATAAGAAGCCCAAAGCATATAAATCCTTTAATATGAAAATGAACATTTATTTATTCATCTCAGAAAATTTTTCTTATATTATGACCTGGGGATATTCACATGTGCTCTACTTTTTTCTTCTTAGCATTTCCTACTTTGTATTCCTTATTCCTGGCTTCTCATCCTTTCTTTGACTTTTTCGTTCTTTATCTCTGTGTCTTTGGACAATTTCTCAGGTTCTCAATATTTTTGAATCAATATTCTGCCTTGTCAATTCTGCTTTGTAAAGACAGTGCAAAATTTAATTCTTGCCTTGAATTTTAGTGTCCTTTGAGTTTTCTTATTCCTGGCAGCTGTCTAGTTTTCAGAGCTTAATCTCTTCTTGTGATCTTGTTAGTTCACAGAGACCATCTTTGTGGTCTTATTAAGAATACAGCATTCTCTAGAGCTGTCTTTTGTTTTCCATAGTAAATAGTGTTCACAGGTACATTTTTGTTTTTGCTGTTTTCTTTCCTTTTAGTTGATTTGAAAAAAATGAACCTAATGTATTTTAATAGCTTTATTGAGGTATAATTTACATAGCATAGCTTCACTTGTTTTAAGTGTACAATTTAATGGTTTTTAGTAAGTATACAGAATTATACAACCATTATCTTACCCCAATTTTAGAACATGTCTCACTCCATATGATCCTTTGTGCCCATTTGCACTCACCTTCTGTCTCAACCCTAACCTCAATCAACCATTAACCTGTTTTCTATATCTATAGTGTTTAATTTCCTGAACATTTCATATAATTGTAATCATTTAATATTTGGCCTTATTTGCATCTGGCTTCTTTCACTGAGACCAAAGTTTTTGAGGTTCATCTTTACAGCATATATGAGCACTTCATTTCTTTTTATTTACAAATAATTTTCAGTTGTATGTATCTGCCACATTTTATTAACATTCATCAGTTGATGACCATTATATATCTTCCAAGTCTGTGGTCATACTACTGTGAACACTCATATGCATGTTTTTGTGTGGATGTGTTTTCATTTTTCTTGGGTGGACACCTTTAAAAAGAATTTCTGGGTCATACAGTAAATTTATTTTAACTTTTTAAAATAACTACAAACTGTTTCCAGAATGGCTGCACTATTTCATATTCCCACCAGCAATGAATGAGGGTTCCAGTTTATCCATATTCTAGACAATACTATCTCTCTTTGTTGTAATAGCTATTCTGTTACATAATAAGTAATATCATACTGATTTTTGCATTTTCCTAATGATGTTGAACATTTTTCATGTGCTTATTGCCCATCTGTGTATTTTATTTTGTGCAATGTTCATTCAATTGTTTTACCCAGTTTTAGTTAGATTTTTGTCTACATGCTTTCTAGTTCTAATTTAGGTTCTTTTTATATTCTTGAGGCAAGTCTCTGTCAGACACAATTGGGAAATGTTTTCTTGTATGGTTTATCTATTTTTATTTTTAATTGACATATTTGTACTTATTTATGGGATACAGTAATTTAGATACATGTACATGCATATAATGTATAATGATCAAGTCAGAATAATTAGTGTTTTCATCTAGCTATCAGTTCTGTGTTGGAAACCTTCAAATTCTTTAATTATTCTGAAATGTATTGAAGTCTAGACTATAGTAAGGCTGTAGAATATTAGGACTAATTCCCTCATCTAACTGTATTTTGGTACTTGTTATTCACACTCTCTCTGTTCTTTCTCCCCATTACCTTTCCTAGTCTGTAGTAACTGCTGTTGTACTCTATCTGTGATGAATGTTTTAGTTTCCACAAATGAGTGGGAGCATGTGACATTTGTCTTCTGATTTCTGATAATGTCCTCCAGTTCCATGCATGCTTTCACAAGTGACAAAATTTGTGGCTGAATAATAGTCCATTGTGTAAATATACCACATTTTTTAATCCATTCATTTATGGATGGATATCTCACTGATGAGTATCTTGGTTATTGTGGGTTGTGCTGCAGTAAACATGGATACAGGTGTCTCTTTGATGTTAATAATTTCATTTTCCTTGGATATATATTCAGCAGTGGTAGTGCTGAATCATATGGTAGTTTTATTTTTAAATTTTTTGAGGACCTTCCATAGTGTCTTACATAATAGCTGTACAAATCTAAATTCCCACCAACTGTGTTTAAGAGTTCTCCTTTCTCTTCATCCTTGCCAGCATTTTTTTCATATTGTGGTTTTTTCATATTGTGATTTTTCTTATTGATGTCTTTTGAAGTGAAAAGGATTTAAGTTCAATTTGTGCACACTTTCATTTTATTGCTTGTGCTATTGGTGTCACATCTAAGAATTTTTTTTGCTTAATTTATAGAAAGATTTGCCCAATGTTTTACTGTAAGAGTTTTATGGTTTTAACTCATATATTCAGATTTAGGATCCATTTTGGGGCAAATAATGTATATGGCATGAGTTAGGGGTCTAAATTTATTTTTTTGAATGTGAATCTCCAGTGGCCACAGAAACATTTGTCAAAAAGACTTCTCTTTTCCCTATTGCCTTGACCAAATGCATTTTAATATCTTTATTTTTATTTATTTTTTAATTATTTTTTATTTGTACAGATTACATTTTGATTCATTGTACACAAATGGGGTACACCTTTTTGTTTCTATGGCTGTGCATGATGTAGATTCATACCAAATGCATGTTTATCTCTCTTGCTCTCTCTCGCTCTCTCTCTCTGGCAGACGCTGTTGTTCTGCCTAATAAAATTCTTGCGTGAGTTCCTGTCCAGAGTGGTTTGTCTGGGCCCCTTTTCACTCTATTCCTTTCCTCCTTCCTACTACCCCAAGTAAACACTCATGCACATTTGTTTTCCATACTGGACATTGAATCCAGACCTTTTGTTTTTTTATTTGAGACAGGATCTTGCTAAGTTTCTGAGGCTGGTCTCAAACTTGATAATCTTGCCTCAGTCTCCCTAGTCACTGGGATTAGGGGCGTGTGCCCTGACACCTGGCACTAATCTGCTTTCTATATTCATAGATTTGACTTTTCTAGATATTTCACATAAATCAAATCATACCATGTGTGATCTTCTATGCCTACCTTCTTTCATGTAGCATATTTTTGAGGTTGATTTGTTATATCACTTATCCATAGTTAATTTTTTAATTGCCTTATAATATTTCATTGTATGAATATCATATTTTACTTATCCATTTGCCAGTAGATGGATATTGGGTTGTTTCCAATTTTTTACTCTTCTGAATAATGTTTCTAATAATATTCTTCTGTGACTCCTTCATGGATTATGTGTTTATTTCTCTTGGGTACATGCCTGAGAGTAGAACTTCTGGGTCATGTGACAAATTTATGTTTAACCTTTCAAAAAACAGGGATGGTCTGCATGTACATTTTGTTCTGTTTAAGACAGTAAAGGCTGTATATTAAATAAATTATGTTTCTTGTTTGAATTTCACAGATGCTGTTGTTAAAGGAAAATATTCTCTGATTGTGACAGACTAGATAATTAACCTTAACTTCCAGTATTCCTGAGTTTTCATTTTTGTCTTTGCTTTCTAGTATATTTTAGCAATAAGTAAATGATAGCTTCATGTTTATTAACCCAGAATTCTGTCAGTTTGAGTAACAATGTGAACAGGGTTAATTTTCTTTACAATTCAAGACTTTGAGAAACAAATCTGACTCATCTGTGATTAATTTCTATATACTTCTTAGCATTATAGAATATTTTGTTGCTATTCCAGTGATGCCTCATACTCTTGTCTTTATGCACATATTCCTCAGGTATATGAGTTATTATTTATGATTTATTTATGCACTACTATATGTGGAGCTGTTAAGTTGCTCTCATGTCTAAAGTTGTATGTTCCTAGGTATAAATTATTTAGCATTTTATCAATGGGTTAAATGAGTCACTTAATCTAGAATATGGTACTTGCTTTTCTACAACTTAAATTATCAGAAATTTTACTGATGCCTGTTTTTTCCATAATAATTTTGAAATGAACTGACTGGATCAAATACAATACATTTCTAATGGTTATCAAGATGCCTTTTAATAGTAAGTAAAAACAAATGATAACATTTTCAATGGACTTGTGTTATCATGTATAATACAGATCAACATTAACTTTGTGTTATGTGGAAAGAAGTTGCAGGGATTTTGATTATCCTTGTGTTTTAGAATTCACTGAGAAATTCTTAAGGCGTGCTGAAATTCTTTCCGACCTTGCATGCATACGTAGGTACACATTCACGTGCACATTTGCTCTGAGTGTGAAATACACAAAAGAATATACGTCATAGGTGTGATACTTGATTTTTAAAAATTGATTTGACTCTTTGTCTTTTTAAATATACTGTTAATTTTTTAATGAACCCAGTTACTTATACCTTTATTTCACATTTTTTATAAGATGAGAAAAAGGCTGATTCTCTAGGATTAGTTGATTATCTTTGAACCAATCCATGGAGACAAAATTTTCTCAATCCACTTCAGATTTGCAGAGAAAACATTCTATAAGTAGACTCTATTCATGATTTTTACTTGGAACATAGGGAGAAGTTGTAGAGACTGTGATTGTCCTGCTTTATTATAATGTGTTCATAGACTCATCACCAGTAGTTTGCTCAGTCTTTCTTCTCATGTCTTTTATTCTCCAGTTACTCCAGTTACACCTCTAGTTAATACCTGTTCTAATCCATTAAGAATATTTAGGCATAATGCCCCTTATTAGGAATAAAAATAATAAGGCAAGGACAAAACAAAAAATCGGAATGGTATCAGCAAACTAGAGAATAAACTCAAATAAATCAGGTGAAATTTAATATGAACATGATGTCCTATAATCTGATTTTTATTTTTTAAACACAAAATTAAAAAAGGAAAAATGTATTTTAGCTATAAGAAAAAAGGCTTAGGAAGTTTAGTTGATCACAACTGGTTATGAAACCTGTCATATGAGGAATGCTGTAAAGAACTGGGTGGTGTATATAACCGGGAGAAGATATACTTGAGATGTGATCAGTCTCTTTCAATATCTGCTATACTGCATATAGAAAATAACGGAAATTTATTTTTAAATCCCTTTCATTTTTGATTTTCAATAGACTTTCATCCATTAGGGCCATCTGTAAACAGGAATCCATTGCCTGTCTCTTGTGAAAGCACACTTCTGGTCACTTGAACACAGGTGGGACTAGGGATATAGGAAGGATTTGTGTAAGGAATTGAATGGAAGGTTGGTTTCTTTTGTTCTTCCCATTTAGGTGACCCTAGCAATCCATGGCAGAGTTTGAAAATTTCAGTGTCACCAGGGGTCAAGTAGAATCATAAATGAGCGCAACTGTCAGTGTTGAGTGCTGGGATAAATTGAAGAGCATATGTCTCACTATGACATTTCAACCCAGGATTGCTACACAGTAATCTGGACCCAACTTTATCAGGTCTTCCAGTTTTTCAAATGAAATTGAAAATCTGAAATTTTCAAATGTAACTTATTCACATTTTAAAATTTGGCTGCTAACTCCAAAATTTTTTTTATTTAATTTTTTTGATTTTTTTAAAAGATTACTTTTTAACCTGTTTCAGGAATTACCTCCTGAAACTTGTTCCTAAATCCTTTTCAGTGCATTTTTGTGAATTATTGAATACACTGACTTATAAAATTATATTATTAAATATCTTAAATTATGTAATTATGTGAAGGATAACTTAAAAACACTAATGTAGTACCCATTCGCTAGTAGCTAGTGTTCTACCATTTTGTAATGGCAGCTTCAAGCATATTTCTTATCAGATTTTGAACCTGACACAACAGTGGTGTTAAGATTACTGTATTCATGAGTTAGAAGTTGGTCTCAACCACACACAAAGTTGTGTGTGGTTGTCTAGGCACAATGTATACTAGACAACTCATCCTTTCAACTTATAAATGCTGGCCACAGGTTTTTTTCTCTGACTCATTATAGTGAAACGTCATAAGGAACTACTGTCACTGCCCACTAATAATTTTCTAAATACGTTTTAATTGTTTAAAAGCAATGATACTTAGAATCCACTTTATTAACAAGAGCAAATTAGTAGGGAATATAAATCTCTGCATTTGTTGATGTCAATCATAGCTTAATAAGCATTCATTTACTGTGGATGGAATAGCTGAAGCATAAATTAATTTTTAATTATTATTATTTCAAGTGTCATTAACCAGTTTCCCAAATTAAACAAAATAATCTCAGCTGAGAAACCTTTCAGCATTAAATCCATTTTATTGAATAGAGTTTTCTGAGCTTTTGTATCATATCCATCCATCCAAGTGTAATATGGGCTGTGAATGTCAAAGAAGGACTTAACCATAATGTCTTTGCTTTTTTATGGCAATGTCGTCTTGCTGTGAGATCAGTTTTTTATTGGTATTTTGTCAGACCCTCTAACAATCTATACCCTGCTCTAAAAGAAGTTTCTACAGAAATGAAGTAGTTACTTGTTTTAAAAAAACTATCTCAGGGCATAGGCTATAACTCAGTGGCAGAGCGCTTGCCTAGCATGTGTGAGGCACTGAGTTTGAGCCCCAGCACTGCATAAAATAAGTAAAATAAAGGCATTCCATCCATCTACAACTACAAAAAATTTTTTTTTAATTTTTTTAAATCTATCTCACATCTTAGAGCTTTGAGATACCAGAGAAGCTTAAGAGAGTAAAGAGACAGTTCTATCCAAGGACCCAGGAAATGTGTTGATCTTGTGGTATGAACCACATAGTAGAAGTGATACCGCCATTTACCAGTGACGAGTTCTGCTCCTGCTAATGTTGAAGATTGAACACTAGAGAAGCACGCCAAGGCAAGCATATTAAGCAGGTTTTATTTAAAGGTAATAATACAGACTTCTCCCGGCAGGAAGAAGGGGGCCATGGCTGATGTACTAAAGTCCCCAGAAGTGAGTGCACCCTCTATCTTTTATAGGTTAAATTCTCTTTTGTTCTCCAGTTCTCTCCCCCTTATCTCTCCTTCCTGCCTATGTGACTGTGACTAGGCCTGGTTTTGCATTAAGTGAAAAGTCAAGGGCAGGGGGAGGGCCAGGGTGATTCAGGCAGGTAAGGGCCCAGGGGGCATTAATTAGCAGCTCCTTGCTTGCAGTCCTTGATAAAGGCAGGTAAATTTGGTAATCAATGGGCTCCGGAGCTCCTTGACATTCCATTCATTCCATTCCAAGTCTCCAACTTCCTGAGGCAGATGGCTTCATGACTTCATTTCCTCAAATTGACTGGATTCCCTATTTCTACACTAACTACCTGTCCTTAATTCTGGCTTCATTCCCCCTTTTAGCTTTAGGAACTCCTAACTGCTGTAAGGAAAAGAAAGGGGGCACCGATCGTTCTGGCTGCTTCGAAGCCGAAAGGGGGCAGCGAGGGGCAAGCAGTTTGGAGTTCCTTTTTTTAAAAATCGGGTCAATTGAGGGGTCCAAGGTAGAAGTCTGGTTGGGGAAGAGCAGGTTGTAAAGTCATCTGGGGGTGGGTGCTTCTATGATAAAAGAACAAAAAGACACGAGTACTGAAATGAGATTAGTACAAAGTAAATGTCGCAGCATCTGGAACATGCCACTGAGTATCGTGAAAATGACAGAAGTCAATCTCTCACCAGGAGGTGGAAGAACTGAGAAATTGTTCCCATAACTAGGCCTAGCAAAGGCTGGAGAGGACAAGGCCTTTATTTGGGGACTTTAACATTGTCCAGGTTATCAGGAATGTAAACACAACATTTAACTCTTAATGTCATAGATGTCCCCAGAAAATATAGTTAAGCTACTTAATATCATCTGATTTTTGTAAAATATTCCTTTATTGGTATAACCTGTGTTTAGTAGAGCTCTCTATACTTCTGTTACTTAGGGATAGATAATCATATGAGCAAACATAGATTAAGTCTACCTGTGTAGCTTAGGAAGGTCTGTAGGCTTTAAACTGACTAAAAACTTCTGACTCTGGCAGTTTCTCTTGATAGTTATCAGGCACATTTGCCTAAGAATCTCTCTTCTGTAGCTTTTAGTCTTTATTCTAGTGGACTAATACAAGTACATCTTAAGTTACATTTAACTATTATTTCTTGTAAATGCCCAAGAATGGCTATATTTTGGTTTTAACTGTTTTGCTGGGTGTCTAAGATCAAGCTGGTCAAATTGACCTGGTTCCTGTCTTGTTAAAGAATCAGCTGAGTTCCCACAGGGGTCACTCATAGAGAACTTAAGAGCGGCTTCTTAGCTCCACCAGTGCCTTTGGTTAGGCAGGGTCTCCTTGATGAGGTGGCTTCCTTTGGAAGCATCAAGAGATGTCTCCCTTTTTCCATTACCCTCCTCTGCAGCAGTTGCACTGAGTCATTTTTCATCCTCTAGTGGTCTCAACAATCTCCTTGATCAGGAGGTTGTGTGACCCAGAGTTGCAACGCTCCTTACAGAAGTCCTCTTATTCCATTGGTTGAGACTGACTTTGAGAGCAAGATACTGGTTTTTTCTTGGCCTCTGTATTTAATTCCAATCTCTAAGTTTGATCTTAATCATCCAGCAAGCCAGTCTCACCAGTCATAAAGTAAGAGTACTGGGCTTTAACTTCAATGTCCATAACTTTACAGTTATTTACCCTTTTATCTAACTGGAGTCTGTATTAATACTGGAAGTTACCACTATCTGTTCTGTAGGTGCTGGCTTATTATCACAAGTTACCTAGGTTGTGTGTTCTTGAAGCAGCAACTTCTGCAAAATATTAACAGGAAACAGTTTTACAAAATGAAATTAGCAAGAGTAAAAACATATTCAGCTTGTATAATAGCTATCTTGAATTTTGACTGAGAACCACATTATATCCCCTATTTGAGATCACAGTACTTTTACAACAAGAACCAATCTTTTGACTATAACTTTAAATAAGCTGAAGTCTGACTTATATTGGAGTCACTCTAACATGCAGTAAGGTGGGAGGCAAAGCCTTATCTCAGGTAAGGCGTGGCTCTTTACAAATCTTAAGTGTTCTAATTTTGATGTTCATCTTTGCTTCTTTCTTAAATATCATTTTAAGAAGTTTACATATATTGATTCCTGGGTCTATATGAACATTAGTTAACACAATTTAACATTATATCTAAAACATGAGTTAAAGAAAGGCTGAGAGAGCTTTTAACTTTCCTTGTGTGACAAAGTGGCAAAATGCTTTTATGTTTCACAATATTAACCTTTAAACAAATCAGACTCTAATGTTTAGAAATACATTTACATTTAAAATTCTTTATCACAGTGTAAAAAGTAACAAATTTAACATACACCCTATTGATAACAGGTCCTATAATAGAACATTAAATGATAGAAATAAATCCCCAATAAAATTTACTCTTTATAAGTTTAAGATTACCATTACAGACAAGTTTAATCTGGAGAATAGCAGAGCTTGATAAATTCTCTGCTTTAAAAACTTGTATACCTGGAAAATATAAACACATTTAATATACAACTAGTGACCATTTCACAATTGCCTTGACACTTTTATCTTACCAAATTTAGTTTTTAAGGAAAAATGTAGACTCTGTAACATAGTACAATACTCTAACAGTTTTTTAACCATAATTGTATAAACCCCAATTTTTAAGACTAATTGTTCTAAAGAATAAAACTTAATAGACACAAAGTTAAGAGTAAATTAGTGTTTCTAAGAAATCCTTGTCATTTTACCGTATAGATTAAACTTTGGTTTATATCAGAAAACATTAGTATTTCACCTTAGGAAAAACCTTAAATAGCTTTAACTGTCTCACATACATACAACCAACTTAGTTACCCACAAACTTGTTGAAACTTGCGCTTTACTTACACACAGATTTTCTTAGCACTTACTTAGACCCTCATGTATTTCATCACACAAGCACTTTCTTACCCAGAAACATTTCCTTTTCCCTTTTACTAAATATATTTCCATACCCAGAACCTTTTGTTTTCTCTTTCCTATTTGTTGACCCCTTTTTGTTCACATTCTGAAACAACTCTTATGAAATTTCTGAATTTAGATAAAAACCAAGATATCAGACAAGTGTCCTGAACAGTATTTGCTGTCTCTTTCCTGTTGAAGAAAAGTCCTAGAAACAATTGATATTAGACATTTTATTAACATCAATATTTTATTAGCTTGACCACCTAGAGACTTGCAAGTTATTTTCAAAGACATTTAACTTTTATTAGTTTACCCAATTTGAACCTTTTTAAATTACATGAATTGAGAGTATCTGGATCCATTTTTAAATTTTAATTCTAGGAGTGCTCAGTTTTGATACAGACAAAATATGACATCAGACAGCACGACATACAATTAACACAAAATTAAAGGCCTTGTAACTTTATAGGTGAATCTCCATTGCAATGTAACAGATGTTCAAAAACTCTAGTTGAATAAAAAAATAGAACTAATCAAAAAGTCATGAGCTCAAAAAAATGTAGAATTTAAAAAAAAAAAAAAACAAGAGTCCTGGAAAAATGATACGGCCGTTAATTACTTTAGTAAAGCACCATAAAACTTACTTTTGCTGGAGTTTAGGTAAGACTCTTTTTACCTTTTTTTCCTTGGGTTTGAGACCGGTCTCCTACTGAGCCTTTAGTCTTCCTTTATTTACATTTCAATGTAAGCCTTGACTGAGATCTGGAAAGATCTAACAGGTTTTAACAGAAACCTTGTGCCTAGAGCATTTTAGCCATCTCATCAGGACAGGTTGGATGTCAAAGAAAATTATGAGACCTTATTTTCCATTACTTTTGAGAATGAAGCTACTTTGCTAAGTTCCACACTGAGATATGCCATTGGTTATTGAGTTGCCTATGGCTGCTTATCCAGGATTTATTTTCCCCTTTGTGACAAACAGGTTAAATCTTGCTTCATAGGTAAGCTGAGGACAGGAGCTTGAAGTAAGGCCCCTTCTTGATATTCCTGGGGCAGAATATTGTACTATGGTGGCTATTTCCTGTAGTATTGAACCTGTTGATGACATAATTAAGCTTTTTTTTTTAGTTCTTTTAATTCCTATTAGCTAAGAAGTTTAGGAGTTCTGCAATGGCCTTTTGATATTCCTCCTGGGTGGAGGCACATAAAGGATGTCATTTACTTCCTGGAGAACAATCACAGATGTTTTATCTCTGAATTTTGTTAAGTCCTTAGCTAAGGTTTGTCCAGAACAGGTGAGGGCCATCTAAATCCTGAGGCAACACTGTCTAGGTTAGTTGAGATACAGTATCTGGTTCCTCAAAGGCAAACAGAAATTGCCATTCAGATTCTAGCATAAACAGGAAAAGTCATCTTTTAAATCTAACTTAGTAAACCAAGCAGCAGTTGGAATCCAAGATAAAAGTGTATGGATTAAGAACTACAGGGTGGGGGAAATTACTGCTTCATTATTCTAAGGTTTTGGACTAGGCAGTTTGCTTTTTAACTCCTAAAATGGGTGAGTTGCATGGGCTATTGCAAGGCATTAAAAGTTTCTATCAGTTTGAATGATCTTTAATAAGTCCTTTTTCTTGCCCATATGTTCCCTTTTCTTTCTTTTTGATGTCTATTAAAAAAACGGAAGATGCAAGCTGGAGACGATCATCTGAGGATTGATCAGGGCCACATGCCAATTTTTGTAATTTTCTTTAAATATTTGGGGCTGACTAAATGAAAAATTTATACTTTAAAAGTAGGTGGCCCTTTATGGATTCAGGATTCAGAGTGGTGTGTTTTCTTATTGCTTTCCTAAGTCTCTCCATGAAAATAGCAGGACTTTCCTGAAGACTGCATAAGTTTTTTTTTAGGCATCCTACTCATTATTTGAATCCCAGTTAGGATGGTTTCTGGGAACTGCCTGTTCTCTAGATGGTTAATAGCATAATTTTCCAGGTGAAGTCAAATACCTGGCTTAAGTTTTGAAACATCTCAATATTTATTAGGATCCTCCAAAAGCCTCCTTAAATTTATTTTTGTCTGTCTTAAGTTGGAAGGGTCCCCTCGATTTTCCTCCCTTAGTAGGTGATTCCTCAAGGCTTTCACTTCTCATGGTAGAGATCATTGATGGCAAGCATGGTAACATATGAAAGGCACTTTTCTTGATCATTTGTAATTTAGCAGTATGCAGGCTAGTGGTGAACCTGGCAATACTGTTGAGAGAGAAGCTCCCTTCTGAGTTAGAAGTAGTAGGGATGTCTCCCTAACTGAGCTTCCTTATGGTCCAGAAAAACCCATCTCTCACTACCTGGCTTTGCCAAAGTTATTTCTGGCCTTCTTCGGCAAAGTGCTAGGGTCCTAGTTTGCCCTATGCTAAAGACCCTGGAAGGATTCAGAGTTAAGGGCATTACTGCTTTCCTCCTGCCACTATAAACTCCTAATTATGAAAAACGATGACAAAAGTAAAAAGTGTGCCTTTTGCCTATCTTTTTGCCCTGTAGACTAAAGGAATCTCCGGAGGGTGAGGGGACACCTATTGGTTGTTAGGCGTATAACCCCCTTTGCTTGGAGGGTCTCACGGGAGAGGTTTTTAAATGCCTCCCTCTTGCAGCTTAAAGAGAACACAGCACATTTAAGCACAGGAACAGTAATGGGGAGACTCTAATGTCTAGACTAGTGAAGGCTAATGATGCAAACCAAGGGAACCTGGGCTTTTTCATACTCATCATCCCAGGCCTTAATCTTACAGTTTTAATTCCTAATGTCTGACCGGCAAGGGAAGGGGAGCATCCAGGAGGGAGTGGATGTGCGGGAGTGTTCTGCACTGTAGGGCCCACATGGAGGCAAAGGTAATTGGCGCTTTCCCTCAGTGCCATTGTCTACCGATCACCCTGGATACCCCTCAGGGCGGTCGGGAGGGGGAGTCAGGAGAAGGAACCTTTGGGGTCCACCCGAGAGTAGCCCAGGCCAAGAACCCCACAGTTGTTCCAACCCTTCCTCCTCCTCCACGCATCCTGGGCAGATCAGGACTAGGGATACAGTGTACTGGTGGCAATTGCACTCCGAGCCTGGACAGAAAAGTAGGAAATGGCTTCAGCACAGTCCAACAAGCCTATAGGGCAGGTGATTGGAAACTTGCCTGGGCCGGGAAACCTCTCACCCAAGTCTTAAGAATGGCGGCTGCACTAACTGCATTTAAGTAGCCGACGGGTGCCCATTTTGCCCTCCAAAAATAAAGAGACAGAAAGATGCACCTCAAACAGATGTGGGGTGCATGGAGAGAGAAGCTTACTTACCTTGGCATAAATTTTGGTGGTGCCTCCAAATCTGATACCGCCATTTACCGGTGACGAGTTCTGCTCCTTCTAATGTTGAAGAGTGAACACTAGAGAAGCACGCCAAGGCAAGCATATTAAGCAGGTTTTATTTAAAGGTGATAATACAGACTTCTCCCAGCAGGAAGAAGGGGGCCATGGCTGATGTTCTAAAGTCCCCAGAAGTGAGTGCACCCTCTATCTTTTATAGGTTAAAGTCTCTTTTGTTTTCCAGTTCTCTCCCTGCTTATCTCCCCTTCCGTGACTAGGCCTGGTTTTGCATTAAGTGAAAAGTCATGGGCAGGGGGAGGGCCAAGGTGATTCAGGCAAAGGCAGGTAAATTTGGTAATCAATGGGCTCCGGAGCTCCTTGACATTCCATTCTTCCAGGGGCAGTCTCCAACTTCCAGAGGCAGATGGCTTCATGACTTCATTTCCTCAAATTGACTGGATTCCCTATTTCTACACTAACTACCTGTCCTTAATTCTGGCTTCAGAAGGAGGCATTTATTGGGTTCAAACTTGACTTTTAAGGGAGATATTTTCACAAAAATTTTATAAGCCTCAACTGTTACAGTTTCCTTTCAGTTCTACCCCCTCTGGTCCTATAGCAACCATGTCCCATTAACAAGTGAAGCCTCTACTTCTTTTTTTCTCTGTGATAGTTCACCATCCTTAAGACTTCTTACATCTTCTGATCTTAAGTTCAACATTTACTTTCCAAGGTTTACCTAAATTTCACTATACTAGTCGTGGAGAGTGGGTTCCAGTCTAAAGACATTTAAGCAGTATTGGTAGGTAATACACTAGGAAAAATGATTAGTTCTAAAGTAATTATTGGCACCAAAATTTGACCTTTGAAAATAAAGGACACTATGTATAAGCCATTTGGTTTTAAGGAACAACCCTGATTTCCACACAGAAAAGAATTAGAAAGTTTACTTTCATTGGTGACCTGGAAAGTTCACTCATAAATGTTCCTCAGTAATACAAAATCATATGATGGCAGTCAGTCTGACCTCTTCTGCAGTGATCTACTTTAGAACAATGGAAAAAGGATGGAGGAACCAAGGAAAGGGAAATTCACTGGATACTTTTATTTAAAACATTATATTAAAAGCTAAACTTATAAAGAACTTGATTCTGGTGATTTTAATTTGGCCTTGGATCAAAGATTTTAGAACAGAAAAAATAGTTTTCCAGCTTTTAAAAGTTACTTTTATTTAGGCATTTCATTGGAAATAAGAAAAAGTAATTTTGGCAGCCTCATAACTCAGAAGATAGGAATGGGGCCTGGGCTTATGAGACAGGAGAAAGGACATGGCATTGGTGGAAGGAGGCTGATTTGTTGGTTGTAGATTTGGGTCTCCATCTTCATGACATAGGCACCTGCATGCCACATACACTTCTCCATCTCTGACATTTTCCTTTGCAACCCTGCCCAGAAGGGCATTACCATCTTCAGTGACAATGAAGAGTCCATAGCTTTTTCATTTATTCTTACCTTCTAGGGACAAAGCCCAGGTTTAAATTGTCAATCAACTTCCTTATTTTCACTGTTGATTCCTGGAGTAGATGAATTAAGGATATCTTTCTTTTCCTACCATCAACCTGCTGTTCTTTCTATATCCTGTCCTTCTTAACTACCAATAGAAGCTTGGAAACGTGATCCTTAAATTACATTTGAGAATTTTCAGGATATAGCTCTTTCCGCATTTGTCTTTATGTTTCAGCTCTGACTTAGAGAGTCTTGAGAAAATTTAAGTTATTTTTCTTCCCCTACATAGGAGAATTAGAGAAACAGACAAATAAAATTTGCTGAAACTGAGGTTGGAATTGACAGATTAAAATTAGAAACTGAGATCAGGGAAGCACTGTGAAGATGTACACCTTCTTTTCTCGAAAATAAAGAGTAAAAGCCGAGTTCAAACAGAAGGAAATACTTCAAAAAGGTGCTGATCCAGACCCAGTAATAAGCTTAAATGTTAGATGAACTTTATTAGCTTTTAACTCATATCACACCTATGGTGCTAATTGAACACCTACTTTTATTAAAAGAAGAATCTGCAATTTAGAACTGAAAAGTGAACTTTTAAAACAACTTCTAGTGCTTAATTTCATTAAAAAACCTTTTTTGGAATCGAAGCATTGGCAAAGGCAAAGAAAAGATACAAGGAAAATACAGTGATCTTCATTTATCCTATATTTGATAACCCCTTTCCACTCTTTCTTCTGAAGTTTTACTTTTTGTTCTTTTCCTAGGATTTGAAAAAGGAATATTTTTTGTAAATATGTACAAATCTCATTAACCTAGTGTCTTTTTCAATCCCAGTGGTGAAATACGTGTGGTAAAGGTATCTTTTAGCTTTTGCTGTATAACAAACCATCCTCAAACAGCAATCCCTTATTTATCTCTTAATAATTATGTGGTCCATTGTTTAGAGTATTCTGACCTCAGCTGAGTCCATGCATGTATTTGTGACCAGCTGATAATCACCTAAAAGGCTCTACCCTTACAGGTTGATTGGCCATTGACTCAGGCAATGGGAATAATGGGGCCACATGACTCATTTTATCAAGCAGGCTGGTCCAGACCTAATAGTTGGGACAGTCAGCTTCTAAGAGAAAGAATCCAAAAGTTTATAAGGAATCATGAGAATAAACTCACAGGTAGCATGCCATCTCTCTCATGACATTTTATTGCTCAAAGCAAGTCACAAAGGCAACCCAGTTTAAAGAGGGACAGAATTCGATGGTGCCTTTTTGTGGGGTACATTACAAATGGACCTATCTGGAGTGGAAAGATAAAGCCAGTTTTTGTAAACAATTTACTACGGAAAGCCTTCATCACTAATACATAATAGACACTAATTGGAGCCAAAGATTAGATATCTTTATATTTATAATTTCCAGATTATTTTTTTGTAACTCCCAGTGAATTACAGGGCATGGAAAATAATTTATCACATCAGAATGATCACATTTCTGGATGAAAAAGGAAAGAGAAAGAATCAAAAGAATCACTGACCTGACTCCTACCCAAACACCTCTTAAGCCATGACTGAAGGCAAAGAAGAGAGAATGTAGAACAGCTTAGAGAAGAGTCCCTGGACTTGACTTTCAGGGCAGGAAAATAGAGGCAGAGGTATACAGGTGCTTGGAGGGCCAGTGACAGGAGAGAAATCATGAGAGGGACTGATGAGTAGAAGCCACAAATGCAACAAGGCCATCAAAGAATGTGTGTACTAGGTGTCCATTACAAAATGATTTTGAGATTGAGAGTCTTAATTGGTGACACTGGCAAAACTGTAATGGTAGAAAATCAAACACAATAGTAAAGTAGGATGACATAGTTTTATGTCCTGTTTTAATACATTTTGGCTCAAACATATCTTTGTTCTTTAGGTTTTTTTGGTTGAAAAAGTTGAATGAGACATTTATACTTTCTCAGCTTTAAATGGAAGTTTTAAAGTGAAACTTTTTGTTTGTGAGCTTTTCTGTGTTTTAGTCATTTGTCAACTTCTTGCCATGCCTCCAAAACAAATCTATGTACAAAATAAGGCTAAAGGAGCTGATATTGAATAAACACCCACTTTGTGCCACACATACCTCCAAGAGCAAAGGTGATAAAAGATATCAGTGCCAGGAACCTGCTTTTGTGGAGCCTGTATTTCAGAGCAGGGAGGAAAACATGAAACAGACACAGGTCGAATGGGGAGAAGAACTGTGGAGAAAAACACAGCAGGATTAGGGAGACAAAGGACTTGCAGTGGAAGGGGATGGAGGAGGTGTGTGTTGTTTTATGTGAAGTGGTCTGACATGGTCTCCCCTTTTAGGTCCCCGAAGCAACAATGCAAATGGGTCCTGAGGGTGTATGAGGGAAGAGTGTTGCAGGCAGAGGTAACTGTAGCCTACAGGCCCCAAATCTGGAGCGTGCTCGACATGTTTGAGGAACTACAAGGATGTCCATGACACTAAAGGAGAAAGCCAGGAGGAGAGTGAGGACGATGAGGTTGAAGTGCTTGCTTGAAATTCGGGTGGGTCTGCTGCAGAGCAGAGTGGTGGTCCACCGAGGCAATCACACAGTATACTCTCTCACCCTGGGAGCTTTGGAAGTGCCTGTGCCCAGTCCAGAATATGTTTCGAAAAGCCTAATCAAGCCTTTATAAAATGTTACTAGGATAAATGCAGTGTGGAATTAAGATCTGGTGCTCTAGTAAAGCACAGCTCTGACCAGCAAAGTGGAAAACCACTGGGAGATTTTGTGGAAGAGAATGGCATGAACTGATCACCCAGGCATCAGCCTCCCTTTCCCCTGCATTCCCTTAGGCATGGCCTCCTATTAAGTTTGGAATCTTGTCTCACTCTTCTAGAATGAGAGTGGACAGTGTGTTCCTGAGCTGGGTCTCTAGGCACCCTCACCTGTTCTGCCTCTGTCATTCTCTCTGGGTTAAGTGTCAAGGATGTAATTGAAGGAAAGGAGGAAGATATCAGAGACAAGAGTCCCTCTTGGGCCTGCGGGAGGCAGAGTCCTGCGTCTTTGAGTTTCCTTCCAACCTTCAGTCAGATAGCCCTGGACCTTCCTCTTACTGTTACCTTGAAGTCGAAAGTATTTACAGATTGACTGTGAGAACCCGTAAGTTTGTATGTCACCTCTGCTGGCTCCTGTGTTAAAAATATAAAGACATGTTGTACATGTAGAATATGTGTAGAATATGTGAAATTAATGTCCCAAACCTATGTGACCATGCTCAGAGTATAGCAAAGGATATGCTCAAAAATAATAAAGCCCTGTTTGCTAGATTTCAGTGATCTTCCCTTGGAACCACAGTGTAATGTAGCTGTCAGGGCCAGAGCTCTGAAACTGGTTTCCTGGTTCACACACTTACTAGCTGGGTGATTTCTCCTTTGTCTTTCAGATAATGATGTCTAACTTGTAAAGCCATTTTCAGATTAAATGAGGAGAGGCAGGTAAAGTACTTAGGAAAGTTCATGGCACATATTTAAGTCCTAGATATTAATGTAGCTATTATAATTGATTTATTCACCATACAAATGGATCACTGATTTTATGCACATATACATGTCATACATGTCCATTTTTGCATATATACGTACCTTTTGGTAGCATTTTAGGCAGATTCTTTGTTGTTTAAGTGTTAAAAACATAAAGATGCTACCTATTAAGAAGTGGATCAGATTTCAAATGAGAAAGAAAGGCAATCTGAAAACATTTTTAGAACACAAACCATCCATTTTACATAACTGCTGTGCAAACATAATTATTGGCAAAACTCTCTCATTCCTGCCCTTCATATGTACAAAAAGAGCAGCATTCTCTTTTGGACAAGCTGAGGCTGGGAATGCAAAGAATTAAGACATGGACAAGAGACGTTTTCAACACATTTTTCTGGAGATTTGTGCTAGCCTTCCATGCCACTCCCCTCGTAGAGGTCACTAGATTGTAGCTGTTGAAGACCAGTCGGGATGACCACAGCAGAGATGACAGTTTTTTCCTTATGGAAAAGGGATTGTTCAGACTGACTATTTCTCTAACTTTCTCTAACCTTATAAATCTCACATCTCAGAAAGTCAATAAAAACTTATTGAAATAATAAAAGATGGTTAAATGTTTATTAGAAATTTGAATGTGACACTTAGAGGTCTTAATAGTCCTCCAGGCACCTTCAGATGATCTGCCTTTATTCAAGGGAAACCTCTTTTCAGAGCTTCATTCAAGTTTAACAACCCACTTGAGTGGTATTAAAATAAAAGTAAAATAGAAAATGCCTCTTAGGAAAGAATGCCCTGGTTTCAGCATGCCTCTTGTATTAATTCAGAGATCTCATTTTAACATTGCCTACAGGGCCAAGTCTAAATTTCTCAGCCCCCCAAACTGACATCAGTCTTTCCAGCAGCTTCTTCTACCCCATCTTTACAGTGGCTGTATCTCCATTACTTCTCTTCAGAAGTTAGTGCTTCTTTTGGACACACTCGCTCCTCCTCATCTTTCCTACTGATATTTTCTCAGTATTTGCCTTTTGAAATTTTACATGTCTTTCCAAGAGCATCCCTCTTGAATAATTTTCTCTGACTTCCTGGATCTCGAAGCATAGCTTCTTCCATTATTCTCTCAGTCTTTTGTTTGTTGTTCATTTATTTCTCTGAGTTAATTCTGCCTCCTCCTGTTTCAACGAATGACATCCTTTTTAGTCATCATGTATAGTTAACTCTGTAGGGAGAGAATAAGATATTTCTTGGTCACATTTGGGTACCTTCCAGCACATATTTATGCCAGAAACTCAACATGTCTGTGGAGTGGATGAAACACAAAGACCAAAGATGAAGTTTTCAGAAATCGATCATACTTTCCCTCGTAACCCTCACATGTCATCCCTTTATCTCATGGTCTTCTGGACTTCTACCTGCATTTTTGGGGTTTTTGGTTTGTTGTTGTTTTTGGTACTGGAGATTGAACCAGGGCTGCTTTGCCACTGAGCTACATCCTCAATCCTTTTTATTTTGAGACACTGTCTCACTGAGTTACTCAAGGTCTTACAAATCTGCTGAGGCTGGCCTTGAACTTGTGATCCTACTACCTCAGCCTCTTGAGTGGCTGGAATTATAGGTGTGCATCACCACCTTTGGCCATCTTTGTATTCCTTAACAGTGACAGTCCTTGTTTAAAACCCATCACTTCTGTGAGACAGAATCCAGCTTTTTTTTTGATGTCCTCAAAATTTGACCTTTGACACCAGCAAGTCTCATGTCATTCTACTGTGTTATATTGAATTTTCTTCGTGTGCTAGGTTTTCTTTCCCCTCTTCCTTCTCTTTCTCCTTTTCCTCCTCCTCCTCCCCTCTCTTTTACTCAAAGTGTTTTTTCTCTTTCTTTTCTCTGTTTTCCATTGGCTGACCATTCATCTACCAAACTTGAGATGAAGCTGTTTCTTCATTCTGGAAATCATGACGAGTTACCCAAGTGTCTCCAGCCCCAGACTGGATTAAGCCTTTCTCCTTTGAAATCTAATAGATACCAGAGATCAGAAGGACTTAGGTGAAGATCTGATTCTGCTATTTAGCAAGCACTAACTTTAGACGGTGCAAACATTGGCATCAGAATTACTGGCAGGGTTTAAGTCACAGATTGCTGGGATAAGCCTTTTCCAACAGCTTTGCAGGTGACATTGATGATGCTTTCTGATGATCATATTTTGAGAACCACTGCATTAGATAATTTATCTACCTTTCTTAGGTTTAGGTTCACCATCTGCAAAGGGAGGGTAAAAGGATTGTTTTAAAAATTATTCAAGATAATGTATGTAAAGTGTTTGACATGAACTTAATGCTCAATCAGTGCCAGTTAATATTGTTTTTATGTTATCATTGCTTTCATCCCACAGTAGTGAGTTGCAGACTGAACAGAACATGTCGAGGAGTCTGGGAACCCCATAGAGAATGGAGATCACCTCATATTATTATTATTGTGGCATAGGCACCTTATGAAGTATATTAATAATTACTAAATAAGCATATAATGAAATGAACTCAATATAAAAGCCCTTACAAATATTTAGTAAGATGACTTTAGTGCTTCTTATAAGTAGACTACCTAGAATGTTCCAGGTTCCCTATTCAGCTCAATATATTCTTAGTATTTTGGGGATTGTTTTTGCTAACTGATTTCTAAATCACTTTTAGATATGGTAAGTCAGTTCCCATAATTTCCATTTCTAAAAATAAGATTATACAAGCAACATAGAGAACTTCTTTCTGTAAAAAACTAGGATTGAATAACCATATGGACCACTTACCTCTGTGTACTTTGAACTATATACTGAATAAAAGCAATTGCAACAATATATTCCCCCGCTGTCTGTGCCTTAACATGTGTTATGGTTTCGATGTTAGATGTTCCCCAAAAACTCATGTGTGAGACAATGCAAGAAGATTTAGAGGTGAAATGATTGGGTTGTGAGAGCCTTAACCCAATCAGTAAATTGATCCCCTGATAGGAATTAACTAAGTGATAACTAAAGGCAGGTGAGGTGTAGCTGGAGGAGGTAGGTCTTTGGGATTGTGCCTTTGGGATAGATACTTTTTCCCTGGTGAGTGAGAGACTGTTTCCCTCTGCTTCCTGGGTGCCTGTTCCCAGCTGCTTTCCTCAGCCACACTCTTCCACCATGATGTTCTGCCTCTTCTTAGGCCCCAAGAAATGGAACCAGCCATCTGAGACCTCTGAAACTGGGAGCCCCCAAATAAACTTTTCCTCCTCTAAATTTGTTCTTATTGGACCTTTTAATAAGCAAAAACGTTGATTAAAACAATATTCCTTCACATAATGCTGGATATGGGTTAGAAATTGACTTGTGAAGAATTAAAATTTCAGTTGTTTACAAATTCACTAACTCTCCTATTCTGAGAAGCCATTCCTGCTTTTACGGTCAGTCTCCACTTCCATCATCCTTCTTTTTGACTTCAGAACTTCATAATTTATGTTTACTCATTAGTTCAACAAGTATTTTTCTACCATCTTCCAAGTGGCGAGCATTATTATCATGGAGGTGATGCCACACTAAGGAAAAGTCTGCTTCACAGACCCTAAAGCATGGCATTTACAGCATGTGCTGTGTTGGTGTGAGAAACAGAACTGAGCATCAAAGATTATTTGTTGCTGGTCCAGGAAACAATTTGGGACTAGTTAGTATCCTAATTATGAGGTGTTTATTTGAATTTTAATTCGGACCTGATAGTAAAATGTGGGAGATTTTACATAGCAATCAAGACTCCCAGCTTTTCCTGGAAAAGTCCACATTCCTGTATCATGGAGCTGTTCCCAGTCCACCTGCTCCTTGAGATGGAGCATACCCTCTTATTTCACTATATCATACCTCTCCTTATCACTTTACATGTTTATGTGTTTCATGCTTGTTTGCATAGATATGTTGAGAGAAGAATGTGACTCTTTAAATTCTACATAAACGCACTGAAAATTTGTCTTTACAAGCTTATTTCAACCTAACTCCAACACTGGAAATAATAACTTTTTTTTTTTTTGGAAATAATAACAATCTTTAATTTTCTTTAGTGATGTGTAGTGTTAACAAGCATTTGCCTTCATTAGAACTATATAGCATATTGATTCATTGAACTAAATTTTGACTTGCATTTTTACAGTAAGCTTCCAGTATTTATCAAATTAATAAGATAATTTCCAGGTACATTCTACTGTCATATTTATCTCAGTTTAATGTAAAAATATATCTTAATCTATCTGGTTTGGGTACTTTTTCTCCTTGTATAGTTATTGATCAAATTTTTTGTCTGGGTTTTGTCGTATGAGGTTAGAACATTTAAATATAAAATTGAATTAAGATTATAGTTTAACTAAAATTATAGTTTACCAAACTAAACATATTCATGGTTTGTTTCAGTTATCCTTAAAAAGAAGAGGAAGCAAAGATTTGCCAAAATCTGAAAAAAAGGCTCAACAGACTCCCACAGAGGTATGTGGAAATAAAATTTCAGCTTGGGTATAAAGCAACTGTAAGTGTGTATTATAATAAGCTACATTTATAAATAGGCATAATGGCGAAACAGACTTATGTGAAACATAGTCACATTATGCATATCAATTATGTAGCTATGGACACAGGAGGCATAAAGTATTCAGTACATTTGCTCAGAAAACAGTACTAACAGCCCCATTATAATTGCTTTTACATTGTAAGCACACAGCAACGTATCATTAGTCTTTTATGTGCCACTGTATTTGAGAACTATACACAGGATGCTAATCTCATTCTTTCATAATTAATAAGGTCAATGGAATGGCTGTTACTATAGTAACAGGAGAGTAAAAATGCAATGCTATAGGAAGGGATGGTAGAAGGAAGAGAGAGGAGAGAGAGGCTTATGACGTCTTTAGAGAACCTAAGAAGGAAATAATTCTATAAGCCAATGATAGGAGAAGCAAAAGAAAAGGAAACAAAGGCATAAAAATAAAATGAAAAACTTGTACTCACTATGGGCTTGGTAAGAACATTAGAAACAGTCACAGTAAAGACTAGATCTGCTTCCAAGGTGAGCAGAAGGTGGTGATGATTGTAATGAAGAAGATTTTAAAACAGAATAGGAAATATTTGGGACAGAAGTGACATTATGGTGTCCAAAAACACTTAGCTAGATATTGACTTTAAATGCATAAGTTGGAATCTGTAGTACTAAAGTATGCATTTTTAAAAAAATTATTACAAGATTTTTTTCTCATTAGATAACTTTAAAGTGGTATTTAAATATTTAATATATAAAAAGTTGATCTGATCCATTTTTAAAGCATAACTATTACATATATTATTTTCCCTTTTCCTCTCTTCCTCTTCTATTCTCTCTTTCTCTCTTTCTCTCCCTCTCTCCCTTCTCCCCTCCCCCCATCTCTTTCTTTCCATTTTCCTCCAAGTTCATTTACCACTGAACTACATCCCCAAACCTTTTTATTTTTTATTTTGAGATAGGTCCTCATTAAGTTGCTGAGACTAGTCTCAAACTTGAGATCTTCCTGCCTCAGCCTCTTGAGTCTCTGGGATTATAGGTGTGCCCCACTGAGTCACATCCCCAGCCCTATTTTGTATTTTAGAGACAGGGTCTCACTGAGTTGCTTAGTGCATTGCTTTTGCTGAGACTGGCTTTGAACTCACCATCCTCCTGCCTCAGCCTCCCAAGCTGCTGGGATTACAGGCATGCACCACCAGCCCAGCTCATCCTCTCTTCTTGATTAATTTTTTTCTAGTACTTAACAAAGAACATTTCTAAAGCCTCAGTATTTCTAGAATCCCAGAGAGTCTCATACCAAGGTCTTAATGCCTTTTTTTGTACCTTTCTGCCAATTGCCTTAATAAATCCAAACATAATCTATCACTAAACCTTCCTGCCCTGTCTTTGCCATAACTTTGCCCAACTCACTCTAAATATTTTGCTGTGGATCACTGCATGTGTTACCCTGAATCTTCTTCCCCACCTTAATAGGGACTCAATGCCATATTCTTCCTGTTCTAAAATCTTATCGATTTTAATGAGCAGTTTACTTTTTTAAAACCTACGTTTGATCTGTTGCACTTACTGTGTTATAGTTTGTATATTTCCTCAACAATATTCTCTAATGTAGGAATTCTAAACTTTGTTCCTGACTCTATACCACCACTCCATGTGCATGTAAGCACCTTTCCACCAAAGACAGCCACAGCTTCCAGCACTTTCTGAGTGTGTCTTAGAACTTTATGAAAGTCAAGATGCCTTGCAAGTCATCAGTTTTTATTTCATGGGCATGGGTTTCACCTGGGAAATTTATTCACCTGGGAAAATTATGAAATTTATGAAATTTATGAAATTTATGTGGCATTTGCAGTCTTTATTCTCATTTCCAAAACATTTATTTTCAGAATTGTGAATTACATTTTTCAAAAACTCCCCTCCTCTCCCAGATTGATTTGAATTGCCTTGGATGGGAGATCTCAGTTTTGAAATGGTTCATTTTTTATAAAATTATAAAAGGATTCTGTCACTCTGTCAAGGTCGAAGATCATTGATCCATGTTCTTAGATTACTGAAAGCCTTCCCTGTTGTTATTGTTGTTATGAATTGATATTCTCCTGTTTAGGGTATTTGGTAGACAGGGACCACCTTATTCAGCTTTGAATCATATGTGTGTAGTGTCTGGCACACTGTGCATGCTTAATACACACGTCTGAATGTTTCCATGTTCCTCCTTTTTATGTTGAACCATGGGAAATTGTCAACATGCTATTGATTTGGATGTACAGTAATCACAATTTTATATGGTCTAAGCTACTGTTATTCATATCACTTAATATTTCATTTTGTTAACTTGCTTCAACCTTTTTGATATATTCCTTACTTATTCCTCTAGAAGCAGGGTGACTTTATTTATGGAGAAAAGACATTGAATAGCAATTCATAATAGCAGCTTTAGGGACAGGTTTCTGGGATTGAAATCTCCCAACTGTGTAGTCTAGATAAACCACTTTTTCTTCCTATGCCACTGTTTCCTCATCTATAAAAATGGAGATTATAATAGAGAGTTGTTGAATAAACTAAATGATTTAATATATACAATTTATTATATTGTAATTTAGCTTCTAGCAGTGGCTTTTCAAGTCAGTGCCAGGCTCAGCTCACATCTTACTGGCCATTCATCATTTTTACATTTCCTTCCTCATGTATCATTTGTTTCTTCTTAGGAGTGAGTCTTTAACATATACAAAAATAACAACTTGTTCAGAATGTTTGATTTTTTTCTTGCAGAAAATAGGAGCAATATTTTCTGCTCAGTTACTTTGGACCAGGCACTTTCCACAAATCTGTTTCTTTCAACAATTATATATGGTATTTTATGCCCAGTTTCAAATACAGCCAATAATAGGTTATGAGTTAAGGATTCAAGGCATATTTGTGTACAGAGTTCTTAAACTCTCAGTATTGCAGAAGCTATTCTATTCACACTTTCTATTCTGAAAAGATTTAGTTTTAAATAAGTAAAATAATTAGCATGTCCATCATACTTTTGAAGCATCTCCTTCTCTCACAGTGACTTTGTTACAGCATAATATCTCCAAGTCTTAAAATAATTTTTATGTTTTCATTCTTTTGGATAAGAGAACTTACATACAAAACAACCAGATAATTTTCTCTTTTATTTGCTTAGCATAGCCCAGTAAAGTGTTGTTTGCTCCAATCTATGGCTCTTACCATGCCCATTGATGTTTTACTTGGATTCAAATTTCAGCATATGTCAACATGCCAACATTTTTTTTTTTTTTTGTAGTAGAAGATTAAAGGATTCCCATCAGGCATGTGGCCCAACAACAGCTACCCAGTCTCATCTACTCTTGCTTTCCAATGAAACTTGGCTTGTGTAAAAGTATATGGCTGTCAGCCATCTTTCTATTCAAACATTGTTTCTGATAATTGGCATTTGTGACTTTATACTCCCCCACCCAAACTTTTGATCATTTCTTATCTGTTTCTCCCTTCTTTTTTCTTCTTTAGTCACCTCTATCACCATTGAAATAACTTCAAGCGTCACCTCTGCCCATCTCAATCTCATGTCCTACCTTCAGGTCCCAAAGTGCGATGTTTGTAATCTTGAGCCCGAGATGCCTCTTGCCAGTTGCTAGATGTTTCTACTCGGTATCTGTGCACCGCAGCATCTCAAAGACAGCACTTAAAACCCCTAAACCCATATTCTCCACATAAAACCTGCTCCTCTTTGTTTATTCATATTCTCTCTCACTCTCTTTCTCTCTGTTGTTGACAGTACAATCCAACAGGATACCAAGCTCAGAACTTCAGAGCTCCCCTTGATTCCTCTGCTGATGTGGTTTTAAACTTGATTATGTGTCCTTGATCTCACGGTAGTCTCATAGAGTTTCTCTCCCCTTTGAAATGATTTTTCTTTTCAGAGTTCTACGTGACATACCCTTTTTTCCTCCTCTATGCCCTGGTAAAGTTCTTTCATCACCTCTTCTCTCTGTGCATCCCTCCTTTCCCCTATGCCCCTTCTAGAAGAAAGTATACAAACAACACATGTGGTTCCTTTAACTTTGCCCATCTTATCCTATTTTTCTTTTGTGCTTTTCAAGAGGCAGCCTGTGCAGGCCAAGGAATATATGTTTTTCAATCAGCCTGAATACAGATTATGCTCACACCCACTAACCTGTGCTCTGCTGGATTAAAGACTTCTACACAAGGTGCAGACATGGAGATATAGTGACAGATGGAATGTGATGTTCAGGTTCTTACATCAACAGCTCTCTACCACTTCACACTCCCATGAACAGACTTGTGCCCTGTTCACCATCCCTTCCGTCTCAGAGACTCTGGGCCATACTTACTGAGCACCTCTGAAACAAGCTCATTTTTCTCCTCACTCCCCTACTTCTTTACCAGAATGCAGCTCAAACACAGGTGACCCTGAGTGCTGGGTAAGGAAGGCATTTTTATTCCCACTTTAAAATGAGGAGAGCCAGGGGATGATAGCTCAATGGTAGAGAGTTTACCTAGCGTGCACCAGGCCTTGGGTTTGATCCCCAACATTGCAAAAAATAATAAAATGTATAAAAATGAGGAAACCAAAGTCTACAGAAGTTACACAGCCCAGGGTATATATTTAGAAGACAATTTTGAGAAACTGACCTTGAGAAATACATTCTATTCATAATAATGTGCTTCTGTAAAATCTCCCAGAGAAAAAGTAGATTTCCATTTCTACTTTAGTACTTTTCAATTTACTTAATGATTAGGCTTTCATAGTTGTCATAATAATGTGTGAAAGGACTTTATACAGGCTCTACTGCATTCAGCTTTCACCAGGCAGAACAAACTATCCATCTCAGTCTGGTGGTAGTGCATCCTATATTTTAAATGATTTAAATGGTCATCACTATTCCCCTTGGAGGGACCCTTCAGGGGTCAGACTTTCCCCTTAATTGACTTTAAAACAATTCTTCTTTAAATAATGGTGGAGGAAAGATTGTGTTCTGGATGGCAGAGTGATCATGACCCCTACTTTCAAACAACTAAACTCAAATTTCACCTTTCTTCTTTCCCACTTGTTAACTGTTTAATCTTGAACAAGTCCCTGAACATCTTTAAACCAGGAATCTTAACACCTACCTTTAAGTTTATTTTGAATATTAAAATTGATCTTATTTGTTAAAGAACTTTGCAGCATCTGAATCAAAGTAGTTGCCTGATACGTGCCAGTGAGTAGGTGCTTACTAACCATGTTCTTTAGAGTGGATAGTTTTCATATTTATTATAGTTAGGGGGATTCAACCATATTTAAAAAACAAACAAAAAGAACATTCTTGAAATGACCACCAGACAATTGTGTACAATTACAACATATGATGATCTCTGAATAGTGATGACCAGTTCTTTTCTTTCTTTCTTTTTATATTCCTTTCCTTGTGTTTCTTGGATCTAATAGGGTCCTACTCTTTACATGGCCAAAGAATATAAATGGTTTGGAGAAAACACACAGCATCTACTTCAATGTGCCATTAAATTTTACTTACAAGAAAAAGAAATTATTTTTGCAGGTGTCCTTTCTGGATTGTTTTCTTTGTTTACATAAAAATGATTTCCTGTTTCCCTCTTTCCCTAAATGAGGAGGACAATGAAGATCTGAAATGCCAGCTGCAGTTTGTTAAAGAAGAAGCTGCTTTGATGAGAAAGAAAATGGCCAAGATTGATAAAGAAAAGGACAGATTCGAACACGAGCTGCAGAAGTACAGATCGTTTTATGGAGATCTGGACAGTCCCTTACCCAAAGGAGAAGCTGGGGGACCTCCTAGCACCAGGGAAGCGGAGCTCAAGCTTAGGCTGAGGCTGGTGGAGGAAGAGGCCAACATCCTGGGCAGGAAAATCGTTGAACTGGAGGTGGAGAACAGAGGCCTGAAGGCTGAACTGGATGACCTCAGGGGCGATGACTTCAATGGGTCCTCCAACCCTCTTATGAGGGAGCAGAGCGAATCCCTTTCTGAGCTGCGGCAGCACCTGCAGCTGGTGGAGGACGAAACCGAGCTGCTGCGAAGGAATGTGGCAGACCTGGAGGAGCAGAACAAGCGCATAACCGCGGAACTCAATAAGTACAAGTACAAGTCTGGAAGCCACGACAGTGCCCGGCACCATGACAGCGCCAAGACGGAGGCCCTGCAGGAGGAGCTGAAGGCTGCTCGCCTGCAGATCAACGAGCTCAGCGGCAAGGTCATGCAGCTGCAGTATGAGAACCGCGTGCTCATGTCCAACATGCAGCGCTACGACCTGGCCTCGCACTTGGGCATCCGTGGCAGCCCACGCGACAGCGACGCTGAGAGCGACGCGGGCAAAAAAGAGAGCGACGATGACTCGCGGCCACCGCACCGCAAGCGGGAAGGGCCCATTGGTGGCGAGAGCGACTCCGAGGAGGTGCGGAACATCCGCTGCCTCACACCCACCCGCTCCTTCTACCCTGCGCCAGGTCCCTGGCCCAAGAGCTTCTCCGATAGGCAGCAGATGAAGGACATCCGCTCGGAGGCCGAGCGCCTGGGCAAGACCATCGACCGGCTCATAGCCGACACAAGCACCATCATCACCGAGGCGCGCATCTATGTGACCAACGGGGACCTGTTCGGACTGATGGATGAGGAGGACGACGGCAGCCGCATCCGGGAGCACGAGCTGCTCTACCGCATCAACGCACAGATGAAGGCCTTCCGCAAGGAGCTGCAGACTTTCATCGACCGCCTGGAAGTGCCCAAGTCCGCAGACGACCGTGGCGCCGAGGAGCCCATATCCGTGAGTCAGGTACAGTTCTGCCTATTGCGAGCCATGGCGATGGCGAGGCTGGCCCGTGGAGCTGTGGTCCCTCGTGGGTGGTCTCCGCGGCCTGAACACCAGACCCCGTCTTAGGGAAGTCCCAGTTCAGAACCTAATGGGTTTGAAGGCCCATAGGGCTCCTGATTCAGGCCTGAGATTTCTGTATCCCAATCACTTAGTAACTCTTTCCCCCCTTTCACTTAAAGGGCAAATTTAACACCATCACACTCAAGTTTTTGAATAAAGATTCAAAGATTTTTAATATCCATTATTTTAGGTGAGCATTTTTCAATATTACTTTACTGAGCCACAAGAAGATTCTCAATAGGAATCTTCAAATGTCAATTTCAGATTTTGGAAACAAGGTTCAAATTCAGTTTAAGATTTTTTTTTTTAAGTTACTAAACAAAAGCAATTGATGGAGAACTTCTGATACAGGTAGAAACCAGTGGTAAAGAGAACAATCTTGTGCTTAGAGACTTACCAAAAGGGACAAATAGACACCACCTTGTACTATAAGCTGACCTTACATGATGATTTCTAGAGACAATGATTGCCAGTTCTATAATGGAGAATCCCAGGACGAATAAGGTAATGTAACACCATAGCTTTAAGGCAAAACTAATTCAGAAAAATAGTAACAACTATTCCAGAACAGGGAAAACCAGTATTTTTCCTCCATCCTGATTTGTAGAGGCACACCGGATGAATTGGACTGACCTGCTTTGGCCAGGTATGGTGGCCACTGAAAGACCAATGCATTTTGTCAAAGTTAACCACATAAAAGAAAATTTATGAAACAAAAAAGGTAGTGCTGTCCCCTGTGGCAAGCCCAGTGACCTGTATCCACTGGAGAACCCATGGAAGAACAACAGCGTGCATGGCTTTTTAGACTGCAAGACATTTTATATTTAAAAATCAGTTTACGCACATAAGCATGACATAGATTAACCGCCTGTTAGTTGCAGCTAGCTAATTTCAACCCCTTTGCTTATTTATCTTGCATGTTGCTGTGCTTTGCCATGAAAACAAAATGTTTTATGATGAAATTTGTTGGATTTTGAAATGTTAAAGCTTACTTTTTTTCTATTTCTTTTATCAAATACTTGGTTTTTAGTTTCCTTGTTGCGTTTTTTTTAATATTATGAGCATGTAGTTTTTTTCATTATATCCTTAAAAAAAGAAATAAATGAGAGAAAAAGCACTGTGTATAAGTATAGACTTTAAGATTTTGTAAATATAGGCTTATAGAAGAATTCCTTAAGTTGAATGAATACCTTAATTAGTTGATATGAATGGAAGTTTTAAAAATTATTATTAATTAACTCTTCTCTTTGTCTTTGCATTTACCTTCCCAGATGTTCCAGCCTATCATTTTACTTATTCTCATTCTTGTATTATTTTCATCACTGTCTTACACAACAATATTTAAACTTGTCTTCCTTTTTACACTGTTTTTTGTACTGTAAATCTTTCATCATTTACCATTCATTGTAGTATTTTCAGTTTGTTTTATTTTGTTCACCCTTCAAGACAAGAAGTAAAAGAAGTCTAGTTTCTGTAGTAACCAATGCTGTAAAAACACTGAAGACTGCTTATTTCTGTAAAAAGACACAGCTCATCTTACCTCTACCCAATACAACAAGAAGGCCAAACATAAAAATATTTCAGGTAAGAAAGTAAATTTGACTTTTTGGGGGGTGAATCATCTTAGTTTTTGCTTCTTTCTTTTATATATTGATTTGTAATCTATATTTGTACAGATAATTATTGACAGATAATTGATAATTTCTGAGTAGTTGACTATTATAATTCAAAGCTGAACATTCATAAGTTGGTTTCTTTTCCAAAAATACTTTATAAATCTCTACAGATTATTTAGTCTCTACTATAAATTATAGATTTATAAAATATATTATTAGTTGCATCAGACTGACAAGATAATTTGACCTGCAATAAATATCTGTGAAAAATATGGTCAATAAATAAAATGTGACCCTCATGGAAACTAAGTAATGCATTGTAAGGTTGACATGTTCTGTCTGCAGAGATGTATTTGGAAGCATGAAGGTGGATTAGGCCTTAGTTCATCAAGAGAATAATTATTTCCATCCTCTTGTATTTGATCAACTTCCCACCAAATCAGTTATTTCTGCATTTACTTATTATACCTGAAGCTATGTATTACTAATTGAGCTTATTGCCTGGAGTCCTAGCCTCCATAATATATTGCCACATAGAACTGCCTTCAGAGTAGGAAATGTGGTAGAAATATGGTATGTGAAATATTTCAAGCATGAAAAAAAAAATACTTTCTCTAGAATTCCATTAAATCACGATTCAAGGCCAGAAGCATAGTTCCAGTGGGAGTTGCTCTCTAGATATAAACTTCCTTTGGGAAACCTGAGTATCCCCCTGTCTCCTCATACCTAAAGTAGACTGGAACACACTGTGTGCCATAAGTTTCCTGTTTGGTCCATCTTGTTGGTAGCTTACCCAGTGGAAATCTGGAATGCACCAGTGCCACTTAAGATTCAGAAATTCAGTACTAGTTGAAGTCATGTATGTGTAAATACTCATGGGGTGACTAGTGGATGTGAAAATCTATGATAAAGTAAGAATCTTGGCATCCACAAAGAGAATAATATGTAGAAAAACTTTGCTCTGCCACAGGAGTTGGGTACTGTTAATGACCATTTGAATCCCAGGAATTGAACTTGTAAAAGACTGTGATTCATTTATAGCCTCATCCTCCTAGAGATCCATTTCCCTTTCAATATTAATATTTAAAAAATTAACACCAGTTCAAATGTTCAATTTAAAAATAACTCTTCTTACTTTCCAGACCAATTGTCTTGGTTTGGGGGATTTTTTTGTTTTTTGCTTTGTTTCGTTTTTAGTTTTGGTTTGGTTTGGTGTTTTGGGTATGAAGAAGAAAAACTGGGGTTGAGAAGTGGTTAACCAACAGTTGGATCCTGACAATACATACATCTGGCTTTCCATCCTAGAGATTCAAAGAGCTAAGAGTTTAAAAAGAAATTGAGATAAGTTCTGTTTGAGTTGACACTTAATATTCAAGTGTTTACTTTTTACAGTTGCATCTCAAGGATAACAACCACCTGAATAACCAAAATTATATACATTATAAGTCTCCAGGTCTCTATCTTGAACAGAAAGTAAACATTAGGAGGTTAAAATTTTTCTGGAATGTTTATGGCATTCAGAGTCAGACACCCCTAGGCAAGCAGTGGTTCTCAGCTACCTATGGAGAATTTGGAAATGTATGAAAATGTGGCAGGTGTTCCAATGACTTGGAAGTTCTCTGGAATTTAGAGGGAAGGAGTTAACACTTCAAGTTTCCTGCAATTCCATATCACAAGTAATTCTCTTGCCCTTATTGCTTATATTGACTCTATGGGTAAATGATGTGCCATGCCTTATTCACTTCAGAAGCATCTTGCCAATTCACTACTCTCTGCGGTTTTAAGAAATTGACTTTGAGATTTTATGTTCCTTTATCAAATAAACAAGAATTAAATACCTAGATAATAGTTTTTCAATCCTAGCTGTACAACAGAGTCCTTTGGATGCATTTAGACTTGGAGACCAGCCCCATGCTAATTAACAATGAATATGGATCTAGGCATTTGTATTTTTTAATTCCCTAGAATCACTGCTTTAGATATTTGAGTTATCTAAAATATGTATTCACATTCTATATAGCCCTAGCTAAGGTTACAGTAATGTGTTAATAGGATGTAGGGTTATCAGTTGTCTGGGTTGGAGTAGATCTTAAAGATCCAGTCGTTCAGTGGAGTCTGAATCCAACAAAATCAAAGGAGACAAATAGTAAAAATACCTACAGAAAGGAGAGCCAAGATGAAGAGTGTATGAGTGCAGGGTCATGTACATTCAGAGATATAGGCATATGTGCATCCTGAATGAAGTCCTCATGGTGCCCCATGATGATCTAATGTTCCATTATCATAAACTCCTAGGCATTCCTAAAGGACACTGAAAATATGTATGGGGGTGGTACCAATACCTCAATAATAATTTGTGACCTGAATAAGGAAGAAGAGGTGTCTGGGCTTATGAAAAGCACCAGTCCCATCTTTGGATTTCTTTTTAGTAACTATGATCACCTTGATAAGAAGAGTGTTCATCTTACTTATGAATTCCTAAGGCATTGATTTTATAGAAGAATTTCATAAGAATGTTGAACCCCATCCATGCCTTGAATGTATGGAGCGCTCACAAGATATTAGTGAGGAGAAAGTAGGCTGAAACAGAACTGGCTAGACTGCTATTCACAAATTCTGGTTTTGAAATCCCTCTGAAATGTCCTCTGATTTAAGTGAGGCAGCTTTACTGTCCTGTTGAATTCTAGAAAAGATCTTTCCAGCTCTGCCCCACCCACTACACAGCCAGCTTCCCAGTTGTGCTTAAGTGTACACACATACATCCATCAGACTAAATGTGTCCAGGATCAGGACATTCAGACCTACCTGTGTGTCTCAAGGAACATGTTAGGGGCCAGTGACCTTTTCTGTGGCTGTCTTCTCCCTGTAGTTGCAAAGATCTATAAAAGAGAGTCCCCAGCATCTCCTTCTCTCCCCTCTGAGCCTGTAGCTTGCCTTGTTTTTCTTGTACTAAGCAAGAACACCCAGGCTTCTTTGTGCATCCAGAAAATGGCATCCCCCAATTATTGAGAAAAGGGATTTTTTTATTTACACATTTGAAGCTGAGACAGTTAAGCATGACACTGAAAATAAACTCAAGTAAGCAAACTTATTGTAGAAAATTCCCTTGCATGGCACATTCTTAGGCCTAGGAAGGAGTGTCTTTGTTAATTTGACCTAGATTTAAGAAAAAAGGAATTCAGTTGGCTATTTTTAAGCATAAAATGACTTAAAACTCATAAAACAAAGGAAAATTCAGTGCTGAGTCTGGAATGTGTATTGGCCTGGGTTCCCCAATCTTCACTTTGATTTGTATAGTAGGATGAGAAATGGTTATTTAATCAGCTGCCAGCAAAGTTTGGAATATCAACTTGGTAACTTAGCCTTAAGTCTAAATATCCATGCAGTATTCATAGCTACATTCTTAACTGCTGACAGCCCAGTTTTTTCTGGTAGAGTCGTGCTTTGGATCAGATGCTTTAATTGAATGTAGAGGTTAAACAGAAAGTTGTGGTGGATTATATTAGAATGTGAGAAAATTTAACTATTTTTAATTTTAATTAGCTATTACCTATTAAACTAATGGGGTTTGGTACCATTCAAAAACAGTATGCATGAAGAGATAACTGCTTAAATCCTAGTTGTAAACCACTTAGGTCTAAATCAAAACTAGTTTTGATTCTGTTTGCAATTTTTATTTGGTTTTGGTAGACTAAGTGATTGCACCTACATTCTGATGAAACAACATTTCATGGATGTGTCCTGATATTCTCAGCAACATAAAAGTGAAATTTCAGGGGGAACTCATTAAGAATGCTTTATGATCTGGACATGGTAGAAAAACCTTTGTAGTTATAGCAAAAAGTGTGGGACATCCCAAGTACTTCTAAAACATACTTCTGTACTGCTGTATTGGAAGAGGGAGAAGTAATGGTGCTCATTTTTCATGTTGGCCATTCTGAAAGTGCAAAAATCAGTCTCTAAACCTTCTTTCCATTAACTTAATGATACATTTTGCCCACTCCTTCTCTGCTTGAAGGTATGGATGATTTTGTAGAAACTTCAAGGAATACCTTTTGAGTAAAGTACTGCTGTAGCTCACTTGAACAAAGACTGTGAGCAACAAATGTAACCCTTCTTTACAAATAAGGAGATGCCCCAGAAAACCCCACTTCCCACAGCTCATTCTTCAACCAGATTGTGTTTTCCTGAAGAACACCCACTATTTTATACAGTGGTAAAGCACTCCAAATTGTTCAGAAATGCTGCGATTTCTTGACTATTTATTATTAAATTATCTGAGTTATTGAAGAGTTTAAATATCCTGAATTCTTCAGAGACAGAGCTGGAAATTATTGATTCAAAACAATTGTGCTTTTGTGTTTATTTTCTGTACCTGCCTGTGAATATTTAGAGTTGAGTTGCCTATATTGTCTGTGTTGACAAATGAGATGCATAAGTGATATCAAAGACTGGGAAACAACTTTCCTTTGTAAGGTATCCAACATGTTGTACCTTTAAATTCAACTAACTTAAGTCAAAAGTGCTTACCTTAACTTAAGTGCTCAAACATAAAAAGAACATAAGGGGAAGACAGACGCCCGTCTGGTTACCTGCCTGCCTCAGATAATTTAATAAGCAAAGAGAATTTAAGAGCTTTTTAAAAAATAAAAATAGCTTATATTTCCTAAAAGTCAGAAAATTCAGTTTAGTGTATGATTTATAATTCCCTTCCTTTCATGAAGTCTACAGGTTTTTTTTTTACATTCCTTTTCTTTCATTTCTTTATCATTAACTCCTAGACAAACAAAATAGAGTTAGACATTTTAAATAGAAAATGTGTTAGACTAGATCCATCATTTAGAACTTCAGAGGGGGAGTCTCAAGATGAAAAATTACCAAAATTAATTTATTCCGAGGTTGGGGTGGCTCCTAGGAATCCTAACACTTTTACCTAAAATGGAATGCAGATCTACCAAGACTCCTAGTAGAACAGGCCACAGGGAAGCAACCCAAAGGAAGCAGTTGAAGGAAAGTGAGGATCCCCCCAGCCTTGGACTTCATGAATCTAGAGGTGAGAAAACCCTCTAAGAGGGGAAACTAATGTCTCTGATCATACTTACTTTAGAAGAATACACTTGATCCAGAAGTAGCTGTGTGTTTGAAGTTACTGATATTTTTAGAAAGTGAATGGATTCAAAATAGTCACATAAGAAAAAGCAAATTTGTAGGAATATTAGTATGCCAATTTATTGATGACATCAACACCAGAATATAGTGTAAGAGCCAGGTACCACCAATTTCGGGGCTATGCTAAGTACCTACTGTTTGCTTCCTGCCCTTTAATATCTGTCCCATTGCTTGATACCACCATTTTACACTATGTTCTGTTCCCTTGTCCTTTATGGATTTTTGTGATGCTCATGGGCAGACTTCCCACCAAGGTATTAGGATTGCAGTCTTATGTGGACTTACTGAGAGACCTTGGCCATGATTGGCCATGAAGTAATGGGTCTGGCTTACTTTGCAGAAACCCTTTGATTAGAGGAGGAATTTTAGTCTGCACTGAAGTATGACTCTGGGCCTCCCTTTCTGTACCTTGCCTCCTAATCCTTTTTTGTAGCCTTCTCACAAATGATGCCATAGTTCTTTTCACCTGAGCTCAAAATCTAGCACCGCTCATGTTGTTCCCCCATTTGGATCTTTCCTCCCTTTCCCAACTCCATATTCCATAAATGAAACAGATAACCTAACCAAGCTCCAGTCAAAGTTTACTTATATTTGCTCATTTCTTCCAGTCCTTTTGTGTGCTAGCTGTTCTTTTCTGTGCTGGGATGTGACTAGTCAACAGTTCCTTCCTCTGTCACCGGCATGTTAATAGACAATTACTGGAAATGTAATGTTATCACCCAGTAGTAATAACTGTAACATTTTCAATAGAAGATGTAGGTGGGCTAATAACTCTCTATAGATTAATTTCAATGCTTTTCAAATCACACTCACTAAATGGCTTCTCTTAACCATGCTTTCTGCTGGAACTTTCTAGCAGAGAGAAGTGACTCAGGGTGGCCCTCTGGTGGTTGAGAGGCATTCCCAAGGTTCTTTTCTGGTCACTAAATAAGAGATAACCCTAGAAGAATCCCTTTAATATTTTGATTTTATTGTCATTAACGTCTCCCAAGTCATGAATCTGTAAATAATTTAATGAGAGGTTAAAAAAATAAGTTTGAAAAATGTAAGCAAGGTCTGCTCTAGTTTTAAATAGCCCACATTTCTCAAATATGTTATTGTTTTGTTCAGAATTTGGACAACTACTTAAAAAGAACAGATAGTTCAGAACTGTTTCTTTTGAATTTTTCTGTCATCTGGAAATGCCTATACATAAGCCCCATGACCGATCTTCTTGGCTAAAATATCTGTTGACATGTCACCAGCCCTCAGAATAGAAGGAGCCAGCATCCCATGATTCTTGGGGAAAACATCCAGTAATGGGAAAATAGAGCATTAGCTGAAACACAATAATCTAAAAATGCAACTTCCAAGGGTAATAAATACTCTGGGTGTTACCCTCATAATTTTATACCCGAAAACAGAGACTTGGAAGTATCAAAATTACACTTATTAACACACTGTTGAAACTGCCATTCTGGAACTCAAGTAACATAGACCAGATTTGGAAGAAAAAAATTGGACCTTGCCACTGTATGGTTTGGTTCAAAATGTTCACAGTGGGGGAAGTTCCAACTTGAGTATTTCTTTAAATATAAATCTCTGAGGGAGTACAGTATGCAGCTGGGGCTCAGAAGAAAACTAAACTGTTGTCCCCTTGGTGGAGTTATATAGGAACCACTGGGAGAAGCTCTCCAAATTTGTAATTCTAGGTGTTAGGCTGCTTATGATGCAGTCATGTTGCAGGTCACATTTTAGGTCACCTTTAGAGTCTTATTCTTCAAATTCTCATGGTCTAACCTGGCACAGAGTTAGTGCTCACAAATATTTGTTAAGGGAAGTACCCAAGACTCTCCTTAGGAATTGAAGATTGTTTAAGATTCAAGAGTTCTGCTAAGCAACTGAAATCCTGTATCTTAAAATGCTGTTAAGGTTTAAATAGGAGGTGTCCCACAAAAACTCATGTGTGAAATAATGCAAGAAAGCTTAGAGGTGTAGTGAGTGGGTTATGAGAGCTTTAGCCTAATCAGTTAATTAATCCACTGATAGGGATTAACTGGGTGGTAACTGTAGGAAGGTAGGGTGAAGTTAGAGGAGGTGGGTCCCTGAGGGTGTGACTTTGGGGTTTATATTTCATTGCTAGTAGGCAGAGTCCCCTCTGCTTTCTGTTGCCATGTCCTGAGCTGCTTTCCTCCACCATGTCCTTCCATGTTCTGTCTTCCCTGGGTCCCAAAGCTATATGGAGTCACCTGTTTATGGACTGAGAGTGAGTCCCAAACTGAAACAGCGAAATCCAAATAAACTTTCCTCCTCTATTGTTCTTGTTCGGTCTTTTGGTCACAGTGGAGAAAAAGCTCGCTAAAACAAGTACTTTAAAAAATCGCAAAAGATAGATATTATTCTAGAAGGATTAATTACTTAAAATATGTCATCTAATAGTCTCTGATCTTTAAGATGAGTAAGAACTAGTTTTGTTTTTAAAAAGGAATTTTAATATATTATTTTTCTCCTTCTTAATGAAAATATAAATACCACACCCTTTAACTTAAATCCTTAAATATGGTTAAGGATAAAGGATTAAGGATAATGGAAAAAACAACTAAAAAACTATGTAAGAAGTCAAAATCTACCCAGTTTCAGAACAACCAGGTTTGTAGCATAAAGAGGTTGAATAATTACTCTACAATGCTTCAGAATCATCCTATGAACAGAAAACTATAGGTTAAATAGGTACTGGCATGCTTAAGGTCATGCTGCTTTGATTATCCCCAGATTTCTTTTTTCAATTACTAAGTTGAAATAATTTAGTAATCAACTTAGTAAAACACTTCTGTCTTTGTATTTGGGTGCAATATTTTATTAGCTAAGGACCCAAGTTTCTTTAAATAGTTATCAAAATAAATACTCTCTTTTATGATTCTTATGCCATACTTGAAAGATAGAATATCATGTCTCTTGTCCGGATATAAAAGAAAACTGAATTTAAAATTTGACAAAACCAAAATTAAACCTCTCACTCTGCTCTCACGCCAACACTCTTTATCCCTGGGTTGGATTCACTTCTCTGGAACTGCTTGGAATTCTAAACTTCAAGGCCCTCCACCAAGAATGAGAAGACCTGGATTCTATTCTTGGCATCCCTAGTGGATGGCTTTGTGACCTTGAGCAAATGACTTAACATCAGGGCCTCTTCCCTCAGCTGTAAAATGAGAAGGTTAGCTAGATGATTTCAGAGGCTTTTTCTGGCTCTAAATTCTATAAGTCTGAAATTACCTGCTAGTGACACTTATGCAGTCAGTCCCCTCTTTCACCTTCTCCAAAGTGCTCATTTGTGACTTAACACTATTATTAATATAGATCTTTTTAAATCCTGTTTAGAATTTTCCTTATGGTTTCTTGATAGCAGCTGGTCTTTCTACATTTATTTTTTCATTAAGCATTTTTATATACATTTCTTTACATACCTGTTATACATTGAAATCAGACTAGTATGTCAACAGGTGTAAATGTTATCATTCTTTCCAAAACATAGAGCAGTAATTTATGTGAATTTTATGTTTGAAGATTGAAATATTCAAATGACTAAGGAGTAACCTGGATTATGCAACAAATTCCTTTTTCCTATGGAAAAGTTTTCAGCCATTCTGACACCTGCATGGAAATGTCAGGCAACTTGAGATATCTGAAAATCAGTCTTTTAAATCCATTGATTTTATACATGTAACTGTAGGGTCTTTTCTTAAACCAAGTTTTCTTAAACATTTTTAGGGAAATGTTTGAAAATAGTTGTTGTCTTTGTATCCAACCATGTCTTTTGGTATGAGACAGCATGGAAATTGTGTGTGTGTGTGTGTGTGTGTGTGTGTGTATACATATATTCAACAGAAAGATTTAGTAAATCCTACAAAAAGTAGTAAACATGGATTGAAAGCTTTGTCACAATCTTTCACTGGTTTTTAATTTTATGTACAATTTAAGATCAACTTTCCCAGTGAGAAGCTGATAAGTAGTTACTGGGATACCCAGTAAAAGTGTCATTGAAACAGGTACTTTTGAGTGACAGTCTGAAGTATGGTCCAGTATAATTTCTCCTGTAGTTTTCTGATAGGACTTAGGAAAGAGTTTTAATTTGATTTACAAAACAACACATAGAAATTAAAAGATTCAAAATGAAAGAGAATGGAGAAACAATGTCACATGATCGTTCTGTAATGATGCTTTAGAGCAGCTCCTTCTTCACCCTTCTGTCCAGAATCTTCTATTTTAGCTAACATTTATTGTGTGCCTACCACTATATGTATCCCCTCTTAGTCTCATAGTCTCATAAAGTAAATGTAATGATTCATTTAAAGAATAGAGGCTCCATGATCAGTGAAGTGATGATAGTAAAATTGAAACCTAGAGCTCTGTGACAAAATTCCAGTGTCTTCAATTCGAAAAACCAGTCCCAAGCCCTTTACTTGGAGTGTTTCTATGAACTTATTACCTCTCTAAGCCATGGTTGTACAATTAGATTAATAATATCTACTTAGTGGGGCATGCCTATAATCCCAGTGGCTCAGGAGGCTGAGACCTGAGATAGTGAGTTCAAAGCCAGCCTCAGCAAGGGTGAGGTGCTAAGCAACTCAGTGAGCCCCTGTCTCTAAATAAAAAATATACAATTGGGCTGGGGATATGGCTCAGTGTTTGAGTGCCCCTGAGTTCAATTCCCAGTTACCCCCATAAAAATAGGGTGAACTAAGATTAGGATTTATTTGAAGTACTCAGTGCAGAGCCTTGCAGAGAGCTGCCCCTCAGTGAATAATTACTATTATACTTATCATAGTTGGTGTTTTTGCTATCGAGATTAGGAAACCAGGGTTTCTTGTAGTTGTCCTATGTATTAAAGTCCCATGAAGAATAAGTTACTATTATTAAATGCTTTAGTTATCTATGAAATAGAACCTAGAAGGAGTCAAAAATGATGTGAAAATGATTATATAATGCTTTAAGGACCAGACCAGGAAGCTCTTCAACTTGAGGGAAGATCTTACTATTCAAACTTTAAGTTATTTGCTCAATTACACAAAATTACTCTAGAGACTCTTTTGACTAAATTAAACCAAACATCACCATATGCACATGTGTAGAACCCCCTCCACACACCAACACACCCTAGAAATATTACCGAAGGACAGAATTTCCTAGCACTTCCACAGTAAACCAATTTTATGTTTAGGAAGCTTTTCCATACACACGGGCTACCTTTTGTCCCTATTTGGTCTGCAGTGCGCCTCAACTGAAACTGGGTACATGGGTACATGGGTACTTAACTGTTGTTTTTCTTTCACTCCTGTTACGAGTATTCTTTCCCACGGACTCTAAATTCCTAAAATGTAAAGACATCATTATTATTGTAATTATAGGCAGCATACTACCAAGGAGCTATGAGGTTAGTCTTTATATAGTCTATATATATATGCCCTATTTTATCAAAAGAATTTTTTTAAGTTTTTACAAACTTTGAGATTATGTATGCACACACCCCCCACACTCACCACACATTATTTCATGTGTTTGTGTTTGTGTGTGGGTGTGGGTGTGGGTATGTGTAATGGAATATATAATCACTACACATTCTGCCACATCTGGGCACAAACTTTATAATGGCACTGAAGAGAACATCCTGACTTTAGCTGAGAAGGAGAAAGAAGCAAGGAGAGAGATAGTTCTTACCCATAAGAAATGAGTTTACTTTCCTAATAAAACAAATCTAAAATTGGCTGTTGTCATCGTGTGATGTTAACAACCAGTTTTTCTGGCAAGTTTGAAAATACTGGGCTCCATTATAAAAGTTAAAAATGTCCTGGACCTGGAGTTGTTTACCCAGAGTACGAGCTGCTCTAAAGTTACAGAGCTCTGGTTGGAAGCAGTGGTTTGAAGGCCGCCTCCAAGTAACTGACGTCACAGTAGTCTCAGCTGCTGCTGTGACAGTGGACTGAGCAGCTCTTTGACTTGTGAAAGTGTTGAAGGATTCAAAGGGACTTGTCAGTACCGCTCTGCAGAATGGTTGGACTTACGCTGCATGCTCTTTTCTTGTAAAGAATCAAGACTCACTGAGCTGAGACTTTGCTCTTTAGACAACTAGCCCTCCACTCTACTGTCTTCCATTACTAGATTGACCAGTGGCCCAGCTGCTGTAGGATTGCCCCCCCAGGGCAAAAAGGTATGTTTCTTTCTGGCAAATTCAAAAGCAAGTGACTGATTATGCAAAACACAGAAAGACTGTTGCTGACACATTTTAAGCTATGGCTCTTGTTTAAGTGATTTCAGTGTGATTTCAACATCTGCCTGTGCTGGTGTCTGTGTCTGGGCTAAAGAACAGTGGGCGGGGTGCATAATGGATCATACTGACTCCGGGAAAGAAGCCACTCAGCTGCTGTGGTGGATTCCCGAAGTCTGGATGACAGTGCCATTGGCTTTCTGAGGCTGTGTTTCTCAAACACTGCTTCTCAGTTGTGCAAAAAGCACTTTGCCCACCATGGGAGTTTCATTAGCTATCCTTATTAGGGTGCAATTATTATTAGAATGAAGGTTTTTCAAATTAATTTGCAAATTAAAGTTCATGAACCTTGAGATTGCTAGTTTTTGAAAGTTGCAATGAAAAAGAAATAAATGTAGTTTTATCCAAAACAATGGTTCACATACTGCAGGATGTGTTTCTGTAATTGGAGCTGAAATCTGAGACTTTCCTAGTGGCTTAACCTATGTTACGAGGAAATTTCACCACAATATCTTCTGTTTGAGGTGATTTATTTCAGACATTTGTCTATCTACCCCAGAAGTTTTTATTAAAGCTTTTAAGTTAAGAAAAGTAAAACTGGTGTGCCTATAACTTGGATGTTTTCTAAATGAGTAAATAACTGGAGAGATAGTAAGGAAGAAGATGATGATTAAATAAAAAAGCAAAAATGATTTGTTTGGAATTGCATGTGATTGTCTTTGACCTTGTTGGAACATGAAGAATGTGCTGAAAGAGCAATAAATGGTATTAATTTTTTTTTCCATCTAAGAAAATCAAATCAGGGTGATCTCTAGATAGATGCATTTACTAATGAACAGTACAGGAAGAATTCAATCAATTAATTAGTTGAAATGATACAAATGATTGCTAACAGCCTGGGAAGAGGGCTAGAGAATTTTAGAGGCCGTGGTGCTTTTCTCTGATAGATATACACTTGGGAATTCTTAATCCCTCAAAGTTAATCAGATGCAAAGCATTTGAGACCAAATGACGACTTCTAGGAATTGTGAGATTGACAGTACCAGCTGTGTATAGCATTCTTGTTGAAATATGCGACCTCTTAAAACTGGAAAACTTTCAACTATATGAAAAGCAATGTTTAGAAATAGGAAATAAAAGAGCAAGAAAAAGTACTCTGAACTACAATCTCCAAAGAGAAAAGTAGCCATGGAGTAACCACTATCACGGCTCACTTTGTTTTGCTAACATCTAGTTTTCAGTGGGCAGGATGGAGGTTGAGATGGTAGCGACCAAGCTCAGTAAGAATAGAGGACCTTTCAGATGGAGAAGTGTCATTATGACCCAACTGAGGCTACTGTGGGGTATGAAAATCATCTTGTGAGACCCCTGTGCTGGCCTCACAATTTTGCTTACTGGTGGGGCTGAAAGGTTAGCAAAACCATTTGCCTCCCATCACCATACTTACGCAACCCACTCACGAGTCCTTACAATCCTGGACTCCAGCCTGGGAGAGGGGAAGTAGGTTAAAAGTGATTATGTAATGCTAGCTTAGAGTTGTTAGGGGAAGAACGTGTGCATGACTAAGTAATGTAGCTCACTCTGTCCTTTTTACATTTGCTCCAATAAATTGTTATTCTGAATGAAATTCTGGAAGGAGTGAAATGAAATGGAGAGCAAAGAGTCATGAAGAAGGGGGTGCAGCACAGAAATCCTCCCTCTTCTCCCACAAAGATGCCAAGATCTGTGGGAGGAAAAGAGTGACAACTGAAAACAAAGAGAACTTTTATATTTGCCTTAGTGGAAAGCACTAAAAATGAGTTTTTGAATCTGTTGAACCACTTTACCCCATAACTTCTTATCACAGAACACTCTGTCCCAACAAAGTTACTCCTTTGGATTTTTAAATATTTAATTTAGAACATTAACAAATGCAGTTTTCTATAGATGTATTCAATGTTTTACTAACAATGAAAAAAATTTCCTAAATATTGAACTTGACATGTGTCTTTATAAAACTACTTGAAAAATAGTGAAGGCAAAGGAAAATCATGGAGAATTTGGGCATTTACACAAGCAAGTTAGATTTTTTTCTATCAATTTTCTAATTAAATAAAGGTCAAAATAATCAGTTTCATTTCAAACAAAGAAAGAGGGATAGTGAAGGAAAAGAGGGAAGACACGAGGGAGGGAAAGGACAGCAGGAAGAAACCAGGAAACAGTCATTTATCAAGTGTTCATTATGGCCAAAAGGAGCATTTAAGCACTTTTATTAAGGAGTCTCTCTTGCTCACTTAATCCTCAGAACAATTCCATGGTCTCCCACTTTACATTTAGGGGTGGAAGCAATATATTCATCTGTATAGCACTTGATGTTTATGTTTATAAGACTTAGATGCTAGAAAGATGAACTGAATCCTCCCACAAGAATTGGCACAGACTTTGCTCTATAGAAATGTTCTTGCAAAGGCTTCTTTTTGATCCATAACTGTTATATTTCCTGGCACTATATGTTACTCTGGCTCTGGAAAGGGGAAAGCTCTGTAGATTGGCCTTTCTCCATGTTAAGTGATGAGTCTGGCCCTTTGCAGATAAGCACAGGATTCAGACTGCTTCCGGAGCATGACCAGGCCTCACATCCAGCTCTATTACCAGGAGCAAGACTGATTTAGAATATCTTGGGGTGATCTTCTAGTATATAAAAAAGAGGAGCCTGTGGTGCTTTTTTAATCCTGATTTGGAAGTTATTGAAGAAAAGTTAGGACTAGAAAGAAAAATTAGAACCATTTGCCGCAAAATTGTGGGAAAACTTTACGATGATGCATTCTGAACATTTCCAGTGTTCAAGACAATTGGGATAAAGATGAACTGTCATAGCACTTCTTTTCCAAGTTTCTTAAAATTAGTCTACTTCCTTTTTATAACTTCTTTGGTTAATTCTTCAACTGTCCTTTAGAATCTCAAACCATTCCACCATTCCTAAGCAGTACCAGTGGCAAATAACTTCTAGTCAGCAAGATGGTTTCAGTTCACAGTTAATTACATATAGTTTTAAAGCAGTCTGCCAGTCTCAAAATAAGCACTGTCTGCATTTCCTATGAATAGTTGCTAGATGAACCTAAAAGATAACTAGGTAAGGGAGATCAGTTAATCTAAACAAAACCCAAAATTCTGTAAATTATTTACTATGTTCATTTTGTTAGATATTCATTGACATTAAGGATAAATATTTGCTCCTACTGGCTTGTAAGTATGGAGGGTGGTAATAAAAAGACGGCATGACAGAGGGAATGGAAAATGAGGTTAGAACTAGTCTGATTGTGTGAATAAAATGAGACATGATGGCATCTTTATATCTAAGCTTGAGATTATTTTCTTGACCGAATTAATCATGATATTGTGAGTGCCAAAGAAATAGATAAAATTCACCAAAGTGTCTTTAGCAAATAGTTTGGGAGAAGAATAAGAATATATCTCCCAATATTATTAGGGTGCTTTTGAAGGTAGAGCCCTGCATATAGAACTAACATTTTTTATCCTCATTAGTGTGTTATGATTCATTGATTACAGTCCAACATATATATATATATATATATAAATGCATATGTATATAGACATATATTCAAAACCATTTACCACTCAGATATGTAGATACAGAACAATCTGACAAATAAAATTTAGCCTTTGATATTTAGCTAATATTTGGGATATGAAATGTGCATGTATTTCCTGTGAATATAAACTTGTGCCTGCTGCTTGGTTATGTAGGCTTAATTCTGCAAGGCCTGCACGCATTGAATATTGACTTTTGAGAACTTTGTCCATAATTAACATAAGTGGCTATTGGTAAGTTATGGCATTTTGGTAATGGCTTGGTAAATTGACAAATTAGATTTCGCGTGTGTGTGTGTGTGTGTGTTGGTGCTGGGGATTGAAGTTAGAGCTTCACACATGCTAAACACACGTTCTACCACTAAGCTATACCCCCAACCCTAGATCTCTTATAGGCTTATTTATTTAATTATTTTAAACAGATTCATATATTTTAAACATACTTTTCTACCCATTAAAAGTGAGTTTGTTAATAAAATTATTTTCAGTTGAAATCAAAGTAAGATTTGTAAGGCAAAAAATTGAGAAAATCTGAGGTTTTTTTTTTTGTTTTGTTTTGTTTTTTTCCCAGTGCTGGGGATTGAACCCAGGGCCTTGTGCTTACAAGGCAAGCACTCTACCAACTGAGCTATCTCCCCAGCCCGAGAATTTTTTAACATTACCTTGTATTCAGTATGTCAGATAGTGTTTATAACAATTCTGTGATTATCCCCATTTTAATGCAAATAAACTAAATATCAGACATTTTAGATGACTTATAACAAACTACATATCTGGTACTTTAAATTGTATCTTCAAGCCCTAAATGTTTCTTCCCTGAATTTAAAAAAAATCTAAGTATTTCATTCACTACTTAATGAACTAAAAGATTCCCTGCAAACTGAGCGGACGTTTTTCTTCAGTTCTCTTTATGCAGTATTCTAAACATATATAGCCTATTAGAAGAAATTTTGAATAAGTTTTAACATACATCTCACAGGAGGATAGTTTTAATGCTTTATGATCTTAATGAGGTAAAAGAATGATATTTTTATGATTTAAGTTGATTTCTTGTTTATACTTCTGTCTCCCAAATCAATTACTAACTTTGGAGTCTCGGTACAGTAAGCACATTTGGCATGGCTCAGTCTAAATACAGAATTGAATTGAGACTGTAGTTCAGCACTGGCTCAGGACTCTAAGTCACAAGTATATAATCAGATTGCATCAGAACAGAGTCATTCTGTTGTAGCAGAATCTGCCATAGTTTGTGTAGATGTGATCATAGAGCTGAATTTCATACCTAAACTCTTAGATATTCACAAAATATTGTATTTTTAGATTAGGTGGTTAGTTAAGGGACTATTTATATCTTAGATGTGCACTTAACCATCTGTCTGTCCACTATAATTTTGCAGTCTGGTCCCCAAAAGGGAAAAAAATCTTTGGACAATAGTTATTATTTTATTGACTATGTTAGTTTCTTCTTAAGCAGATGCTGTTACTTCTTTTGAATCCAGTTTTCCTATAGCTTGTTTACATCAATGGCCTTTGATAAAATGATAAAATGTGTTTCCTGAAAGCAAATGAATTTGGAACTCTCCCTTGTTATGTTTATATTAGGCTTTATTTTAAAGGCAAGTGAGACTGCTTCAAATAAAACAACTCCCAGCTTCCAAGAAACAGTTAAGAGAAGGTGGAGACGAGCAGAAACACTTCTTCGCTGACACCCGGTTGCCATGGACCTACATAAGCAGTGGGAGAACACAGAAACTAGCTGGCATAAGGAAAAGATGGAATTACTGGACCAGTTTGACAATGAGAGAAAGGAATGGGAAAGTCAATGGAAGATCATGCAGAAGAAGATAGAAGAGGTACAAGTTGATTGTTTTAAATGTACTATAAACTTCAAGTTCAGGATGAAAATTCAGTTGAAGTTTGTTTTATATTGGAAACAATTTTTATTTTCCTTATTCAAAGAGATTGCATGTCTCACTGATATTTACCATACCAAAAATAGCATAAGCTTACTTAATAGTATCTTAGGGAATATGCTTATTTTATAGTCTTGCATGAAAAGTAAGACCTTGAAATATCACTCTAAAATTTATTAATCTACCATATTCTGGCAAGAGAGGTTTGATGTCCAAAATGATATATGTATTCTACATGAGTGTTCAAATATTATAGCCTTGGAAGAAAATGCAAGAAATACATAATTAGTAGAACATATATTAGCAAAATTATAATTGAGCATTAGAATATATATCTTTCCTGGAATGATTTATAAGTAATGCCTACTAAAGGAAATTACATGTCAGATAACTCTGTATAATAAAAAGGAGTGTCATATATCAGACAGGATATGGTAGTAGACATGAGATTTTTTCTGGCAAGGTGTGCTATATTTATTAGGAAAGGAGTTATGAAAAATGACATAGCATGACTCTAACACAGTCATTTTATTTCCCATTAACCATGTCTTAGCCTGTTGGGCCTGGATATTTCCTTCAAGCATTTGCACTGGTATATATTCTAACTTGTTCTAACTGGAAGTTATTTATACTTATCATGCTTTATTCTGATAAAATCCACAGTATTGACTTACTTGGTTTTATGCACCGGACCAAAAAAGTTATTTTAACAGACTCTTGGACCTTTATTTATAAGCAAAGTGCCTTATGTGTGAATAGTGTAAAATTTTTCTTAATAACAGCTAACAATTTATAAACAAAGTACAAACCATCAAATTGGTATGCCAAAACAAAAAACAAAAAAAGAAATGAGGAGAAAAGATAGTCACCAAGTATCTGACTAGAGATTAGAGGACAAATTTACTTCTTCTTCCTTTATATTTTGGAAAATTTGTTCTACATGCTCTCTTATCCTCTCTCTCTTTCCAGAGACTGATATTAGAGCAACAAGGAGATGCCTAAGTCAAATCAGAGTCTAAAATGCTAATTCAATCAGAAACTGACACAGTCATGGGCCACTTGCTCCCAAAGATTTGGGAGGTCCAGTTGGTAACAATCTCAGACAGTTCTAGCATCCAAGCAAAATGATTAAGGGATACAATCAATTTTTTAAGCCATGTTGTTAAAGCAGTCTGCTGTCTGGTCAAATTTGTTATTGTTCAATAATTATTCTGACAAGAGTACAGATTCCACATATGGTAAACATTAGCTCTATCAACCAACAGGCAGTAAACATGCTAGAAGCAGAATTATAACTACCAGAGATACTCTTCTTTTCTGCATTAGGAAGACAGAAGGGCTATTACATTTTTCCCTCATCTTAGAGTAGCCGCATGCTATTGGATATCTGACTATCTGTGATATATAGCTACGCAGTTGGGAATATGTTTAGATAATGTGCTTCTCAACAATACCTAGGGATACTTTTAGATACCTGAAACTAATGCTTGCTCTCCCTTACTTTATACACACACACACACACACACACACACACACCACCTTATAGGCTACAAAACTGGGGTAAAAAGAGTAAGAAGAACAGGAACAGCTTGATATGATAGCACATGCCTATAATCCTAGTGGCTGGAGGCAGAGGCAGGAGGATTCCAACTTCAAAGTTAGCTTCAGGAAATTAACAAGGTCCTGAGCAACTTAGTGAGACCCCCATATCAAAATGAAAAATTAGAGCTGGGGATATAGCTCAGTTGGTAGAGCGCCTGCCTTGCATGCACAAGGCCCTGTGTTCAACCCCCAGCACCACAAAAAAAAGAAAAGAAAAATTAAAAAAAAAAAAAAAACTGGGATGTGGCTCAGTGGCTAAGCCCCCCTGGGTTCAATCCCTGATACAAAAAAAAGAAAAATAGGAAAGTATTTTCACCTATCACAAAGAATCAAGACAGTTTTTTCAAACTGAAATTTAGAAATCAGGACTTGGAAATATTGCAGCATGTTCCAAGCATTATAGACAGAATTTGTTTAACATTTCACCAAGTTCTGTGTACAAACTCAGATGCAAATTATTGAATCATGCTAGAGAATTGTAAACTCCCAGGCATGTACGTATAACTTCAGAGATTTCAAGTGATTCATCACCCAATGAGAGCATCGAGCATTGGGCATTAAGATGCTCATGAATCTCTGTTCAGCTACGATCCATAATCATTGCATTTGCTGTTGGAAAGCCAAGAGACATGCATGCTTGAATTATTTGAAACTTGAATTAATTCAGATAGAAACTCTGAATTATTTAGATACTATTTTTTTTAAAAAAAAACCCTTTTTTTTTCACATTACAATCTTTATGGTTTGTTTTCTTTGGTAGAAAGATCAGAACACTATTGACAAGCACTGAGTGCCAGATAAAATAGAGTTGTTTATGCAAAGCAAATGGTTTTCCATTAATTATAGCATATTATTTGTGTATTCTTTTCTCAGCTAAGTACCCAAGAGAATATATGATGTCATAAAATTACATAGATGTTCAAGTATGCAAAAACAAAAATAAATAAGATGAAGACAGAAGGAAGAATCATATGTGAAATGCAGAAGTAAATCTGTCTTTCTAGTAACCAATACAAATACTACCTGTTGCATGTTTCTCAATATTTAGTAGACAAAAAAACTAACCTATTTCCTAGGAATAGTACTTTTTCCCCTGGTTTTGAAACTATAGGAATATTGTTTTCACTTATGACATCTCAAAAGGAAGGTAACATCGCCAACAGCATCCTTAGATTTAACATGGCACTTTTCAGTTTCTTCTTATTCCTTTTTTTAGTAAACGTTTCTCATTGTGACTAAAATACATGACCAGAACAACTTTGAGAAATTTATTTGGGGCTCACAGGTTCGGAGGTCTTAGTTCATATGTGGCTGACTCCATTGGTCTGAGTCCAGGGTGAGATAGCACATCTTGATGGAAGGGCCCACCAGAGGAAAGCTGGGGTCAGAAAGCAGGGTCTGGGGGGTCAGGGAAAATGAACCCTTTCAAGGCATGCTCCTAGTGACACACCTAACCTAGCCACACCCCACCTTCCTACAGTTACAAGTCAGTCCATTCAAACTAGAATTGACTGATGAGGTTACAACTCTTACAATCAATCACTTTACCTCTGAACATTCCTGTATTAACACAAGAGCTTTTGGGTGACACATCATATCTAAACCATAACAGTCCTCATGGTGAACTCAATCATAAAGCCATCAGCAGCTCAGTATAGGTAATTTTTATAGGTACCAAAACAATTGAATCACAAAGCTATTTGATGCTATGCTGCTTTATACAATGAATGCTTATAAATTTATAATCATTAGGGAAGTAAACGTACCATTTATCTTTCAGGGATCAACTGTTTGTAGTGCTTTTCTCAACTGAGTGCTGGGAAAATACTGAGCAGCAATATATCTGTAGTTGAAGTTCTTGAATAATACATGTCATGCAGATATTGATAATAGCTGTGAAATGGAGTCATTTGCTTTAATATTTTTCTGACAGTCTCTTTTGATATTTGAATAACTTTCCCGAGATTCAAGCCTAAAGAGAAAGCTACAACTTTTCTCTATTTATGAGTGAGCTGAGTGTCTGCAGACTTAACAAAGATCTCAAGAAGTAATTTGGGATCTATATTTACACAAATAAATGATCAAAGCCTTAGAACTTTATAGTATAACATGGGTCATTATCACGTTTTCATCAAAGTTGTAGCCAATCCGTATTTTAGAGGCACCATTTGGAGAAATAAGTATCAACACCCAGAGTAGTATATTAGTAACCTGGCAAAGAGAGTTCAAAATGATCTGCTTAGTGTCAAGAATATTGACAAATGAGCTAAGGAGAAAAAAGTTTCCATTTTGATTTCTTACAGCTTTGCCAGGAAGTAAAGCTTCGGAGAAAAATCAACCTGAATGAACGTTCTAAGGTCCTTGATCTTGATCATGAGAAAGCCATTCAAGAAATGTTGGAATCTTCTTCAAACAACCCCAATTCAGGAAAATGTGAACTTACAGGGATAAATCACAGGGATGGTCCAGAGAAAGAAAATAAATCAGAGCAGTGCTTACCCTGTGAAGGAAATCAGTTGGGTAAGGAACAAAAAGCAACCAAAAGAGCAAAAGTAGGGTTTATGGATCCTGCCGCCACAGACAACCAAAAGGAATTCCAGGCCTGGCCAGGCCCCAGGACTTCTGAGGAAGAGAGGAAGAGCTGTTCTGGAGCCCTCAGCACCGTAAGTAAGATGTGGTTGGCTGTGAACTGTTTCTAAAGAAATATTTACATTTCAAAGTGCTAACCTGCTGTTGCTTGTGTGTGCAAAGGCTCTTGAAGAACTTGCCAAAGTTAGTGAAGAATTATGCAGCTTTCAAGAGGAAATTCGAAAGAGGTCTAGCCACAGAAGGTAGGCTTGTACACCTGTTTACATTGCATGATCACACACAGCATTGTTTTTAGTTAATGAACTCAAACTGCCTCCTCCTTACAATTTGTTAGTGAGAAGTTATGCACTATTAAAATTTTATTGTTGAATGGAAAATAGACACTTCAGTTTTATATTTCTCTGTTCACTCATTCTTTAAAAACGAATCTTCTAATTCTCTTTGTAATTTGATTGTTAGGAATACTTTATTCTCTTGGTGTTTAGTTAGGATACACCTTCCATAATAAATTAACAAGTATCCTTTAACTTAGTTCTCTTTTTTTTAATTAAAGTATGTTTTATTTACACAGTGTTGCTTGAAGAAAATTCTTATTATAATAATCAACACCTATTAATTGTAAGACTGATGGGATTCACCGCCATATTTCCATACAAGCATACATTGTACATTGATCATGTTCATCAAACCGTATTCTATCCTCACCCTTCTCCCCTCCCTCAACCTACTCCTCCCATCCTCTTCCTAGACCCTAGTATTCTTCTACTTTCAGGTCATCTTGTTTGTTTGTTCCACATATGAGAGAGAAGATGTGATATTTGTCTTTCTGTGTCTCACGTATTTTGCTTAACGTGATATCCATGCAACATTTTGCTGCAAATGACAGAATTTCATTCTTAATAGCTGAATAATACTCCAATACATATATGTATATATATATATATATATACCACATCTAACATAGTTTTTTTCCCCCGTTTTGAGTATTTGGTCCATGGAAGAGTATACAACGAGGATAATCCAGTTATATACATCTCAGTTTTATACATCTTCAAACTGTGTCAGAGTTAATAATGTGATGTGGTCATTCTATATGATGTTCTACTGAAATAGTTTATGCCTGAGAGTCACTTATTTCTCTACAAGTAATATTAATATAATAGAGGAACACATAGTTTTCAGAATAACACATTGTAAATATTTCTATACACATGCAACAAAAATGCTATTTCATTTCAGAAACAGTATATAATTTCAAGAGTATGTTTTAACCAAATTGTAAAATTAATTTGGAATTCTCTGTATAGTAAACAAAGATGGATTATTTGAAGAATAATATGCTTCTCTTATAAAGCTACAACAGTATGTTTCCTTACTTTTCTTTAGCCTTTGAGAAGTTCAAAGAGAATTTTTGTGCTGATTCGAAATAGATTTTCTTAGCCAAGTATATTTCATACATAATTTCCCTGTTGGCCCATTTAGCTTCTCCTACCATTCTCAGTGGGTATTTGTCTGTACTTTATAGTCTGCTACTTTGTAATCTTTTATAAGTTGCATTGATATAAATGATTAAAATGTATGGATATGATTAAGCTTTATTTTGAATCCATATTGTTGCTACATTTAACTTTTTACTTAAATATCTCAGAAAAGATTCAAATGCCAGTTTTCTTTTATAAACCACATCTCATATGAGGCTCCATTATCACCTGATAGCCTTAGAAAAAAGTTCAGTATCTTTAATATGTAATTCAAAGACTTTACAACCTGTCCTGATCTAATGTTTCTTTCTCATTTTTCATCATCCTCCCCACTTTGCTTTAAATCCATGCATACCGTGGTGCTTATTGTTCTTTGAATAGCCACACTATTTTTATCATACCTCCCTTTTGCCTATATGCCCTTTACTAGGCTCACCTAAGAAATTTTTTTAAAAATCTCACTTTTCTTTCAAACCCAAGTGAGACCTTCCATTTGGAATTATTCACATAACCTTTTATTTGGATTTCTATCTTACTACTTAAATGTTATTTCAAAATCAAGGGGATGAGGTTGATGTCACATTACATAATAAATAGGAATTTCATAGGCAAAAAGACAGTAAGGAAACAGCATGAGAAAAACTATAGAAATGAGAAGGTCAATAGCAGAAACAAGAGAACATAATATAGTTTAAGTCTAGTCTGAAGTTTCAGGTAATATAGATAATGAGAGAGACATGATCAAAAAGATAGTTTGAGACAGAGTACATAGAGTTGTAAGTTGCATAGATATAAATCATTAAAATGTATGAATATGATTAAGGGCCTTGAATGTAACACTGAGAAGTGGACTTTATCATTCAATAAAGTGAACTTGAAGTTTTAACTTAGGGGAGTTAAAGAAAAATTGTGCTTAAAGAAATTTTGATTCCATTTCCTGATGCAGAAATCCATTGCATAAGCCATATTTTATTTTAAGAGCTTGTTCTAAATAAAGTCATCACTAATATACCTTGTTTTGTAATTTTTCAGAATGAAGTCAGACTCTTTCCTTCAGGAAATTCCAAATGTAATCAGTGTGCCTCATGGCGACCCCTTGACCAAAAATGGCCAGTGCATTCTTCCAATCAGTTTAGAAAAAGAAAAACAGAAAAATAGACAGAATATGAGCTGTACCAATATGCTCCAAAGTAATTCTGCGAAAAAATGTGGAATCGATACAACTGATTTGCAAAGAAATCAGACCCCACCAATTCCTCCTCCAAGAAGCACCTCTCGAAATTTTCCCAGCTCATATTCTGAACTAGCCCAAGAAAGATTGAAGGAAAGTTTAGACCACAACAGCTGGGTGGCCCAGAAGGGTCAAGGTGAAAGGAGCTGCAGTCTTCATTCCCTTATGAGGCTGCAGGAGATGCCTACGTCATATCCAGAGGAAGGTAAGACTATGGAAGATGATATGATGTTTTCCTCTTTGACACGAGGAGTCAAAATAGACAGCAAGCCTCCAGTTAATGAAGATGGACTTGGCATATGGTCAAGTGACATTGAGATAGGTGCAAAAAAGAGCCCCTCTTCTTTGTGGTTTCAGAAAACCTGCTCTACCCTCAATATGCCAAAATTTGAAAAAGGGATCCCAGATCATCCTGCTAAATCTCATTCTGATCTTTATGTAGGTAATGACCGTAGTTGCTCCGTGACACAGAGTGGTGGTCCACCTAGAAGTTTCAGTTGTGGCTTTGAAAGGACTGCAAGGAATGAAAAGTTAGCAGCAAAGACTGATGAATTTAACAGAACTGTATTTAGAACAGACAGAAATTGTCGTACAATACAGCAAAATCAAAGCTACTCAAAATTGTCTGAGGATCTTAAGCCCTGTGATACCTTAACTATTCCTGTTGGTAGCTTATCAGATATATCAAGTAGTGACAGCGTGACTGGTATTCTGAAAACCAGTGCCCACATGCCTGTGCCTATGGAAAATATGGCCGATAATCCCACCAAAAAATCCACAGCAGGTCTGGTCAGACAAATGCAGGAACACATAAATCCTAGCAGTTATCGGAATATGCTCCATGAGCATGACTGGAGACCCAGCAACTTGTCTGGCAGACCGAGGTCAGCTGACCCCAGGTCAAATTATGGTGTTGTGGAAAAGCTGCTGAAAACCTATAAGACATCAACAGGATCTTCACAGCAAAATTCTAAGTGTTTCCTGGATAATTGGACCAAATGTAATTCCAATGTCAGTGGTGGTGCTACATCAAAACAGCATTTAGAAATGCTTCAAATGGAGCAAGAGTTGCAGCAAAAGACAGCTTTGTGTGGGCTACAACAAGTGAAGCAAGGAGTAGATTGGAAAAAGGTAACAGAGGTAAGAAAGCAAATTACACACTTTGGTTGAACAGCATCCATATTTAGCAGTGGCTCTAAGTTTGGTTCATTTGCCCATTCATGTAAATAGAATGTAGACACATGTTTGGCATCTTCTTGACTTCTTGACTCTTTGTGAATAAATGTAACTCAGCATGAATTTAACACGTAGTTTTTAAGACCAGGGAATAGTACATTATAACTTTAAAAAAAATAACACCAATATAATGAGTGGACTTAAGAACATCAGGAATATCAAATATGTGCTGTTTGTTTATTTAAAATTATTCGGAATGTACATTTCTGATTTACAGAATTTTCTTTTAAGGATTATTTTTAAGTATGTGGAAAATATTTTTAAATAATTTAACTTTTCAGTTATTAACTGTGATTTAATCATTCTCAGCATTTGATTCATGTTCTCATAAGATTTATCACATGAATGTGAATCTGGGCAAGACACATCACTTAAACCAGTGTCTCCCAAACTCCTTTATCTATAGAACTAAAAGTCAGTATATGGAAATAAGGTCATTCCTATGTGTATCTATTCTTAGCATGAAAATTGCCAAAAAAAAATGAATGGGTATTTAAATAAACTGTTATCCTCCTGTTGTTGTTGCCCATTCACAAGAGTACAGTCTTCATTAAGGAGAAAAAGAGGTCACAGAAATTGGAATTTACAATGAAGAGTTAAACAATAGTACCTTCTTGTGCATGTAATTTTAAACAATATAACTTACAAGAAGTTACAGGGTGACAGGTTGTTATCCAACATTACAAAGACCAAAGTTTTGCCTAAAGTGAAAAGTATACAACATGGTTTTAAGTTATGTAGATTGACTTCTGTTGTAAAAATTTATGTTTATGTCTTTCAAACTCTGTAAAAATATGAGTTTTCTTCCATTTTATCAGAAATCTTGCCTAATTACAAAGGGTAGAATTAATTACCTTGCTTTTGAACTTTTCTACTTTTTAGTTAAGATCATAAATACCAGGAAGATCTTATAGCTGGAGATGGGAAATGAAAACATGCACATTAACCAGCAAAAATTCTCACTGACTAACAAGAAACATAGCATTTCCTTTTTGTGTGTATTGATTGAGGGTTTGCAAGAGGGCTACTCTACTATAGATCTTTAGGAGTGGGTTTTTTGTTTTGTTTTCCCCATGAACAAATTTGAAAAGTAAATCTCCAAGGAGAAAAAAAGACAGATTATTGTCAGACCAAAACTAAAATTTAGTAGAATTGACTGCTCATCTCAGATGAAAGAACACAAGTTTTGTTTAAGGTCAGTTAGAACCAAAGGGTATAAAATGTATAATGGAAGCTTTTTATTTAGGATCAATGCATGCTTTTCTTCCATTAAATAAAAAGAATGAAAGAAAGAGGAGAAAAAGTTTTTCACTCATCAGGTGCCCAATATAGGTAGCAACACTTTATTAGCAATTAAAATAAAGTTGTATTTAAAAGTATTTTAGGGTTGGGCATGTATCTCAGTAGTAGAGTGCTTGACAAGCATGCATGAGGCCCTGTGTTTGATCTCCAGCACTAAAAAAGAAAAAGAAAAATATTTTAATGATAATTTTTGAAGCTTTGTATGATAGTAACACAATGGTCATTAGTTTTTAAAAAAGTGGTCAGGTAAGTCATTTAATTTGTGTACCTCTTGCTTATGACCTCTTAAAGTGTCCAGTAACCTGACATAAATGGACAGTTTCTTTTAAATTATCTTTATGTTCAAAAAACACTAAAACATCCTAATATCCCACTAAGAAACATCTGCAGTTCCGTCACATTGGAAGTTATTTTACCTGAACTTTTGAATCTTGCATTTGTAGTTCTGAAATGACATCAACTCCATCATGATTAATCAGTGTGAGGAGACACGACAAGATTATAAAGTACCACATTTCATATTAAAATTGGAATTTTGATTAAAATACTCAAGGGCACAAATATTAGGCAAATGCCTTCTTCAGTTTTTGGTGCTTTCCTTTGCTTGTAAATTTGCTATTACATGACTCCCATAGTTGAAATCCATAATGTATTAAGCCCGTTGTTGGTTTTGTAGTGAGATGAATGCCTTCATTTGTGTCATAGGAATCCATGGCGGTGAAAGTCTCACATGGAAAAGGATTTTCCCGACCTGCCAGACCAGCAAATCGCCGTCTCCCATCCCGATGGGCATCCAGATCTCCATCAGCACCACCTGCCTTGAGAAGAACTGCCCAGAGCGATACCAGTTCTCTGAGATCTGAAGTACCCATGGTCTAAGTCTCTAGTCTGGATTGCTAGATTACGAAACTTCTAGTCCCAATTGCCAAACTGAACATTCTGAGTGTTTACAGTCAATCCTGTTCTCTTCGGTATCGTTCAAGATCACTGGGACGAGCAATTTCAATCTTAACTTTCCATCAGTCTTCAGTGTTTTTAATCTAGGGAATAATTATCTCCTCGTATTTTGATTTCTTAGGTCAGAATTTCTTAATGCCATCTTCATTAATTTTCCAATATGATTAAGTTGAAACAATGTACAATATTGTATATTCTAACTTTCTTGCAAGTGCAGAAAGCAAGGTTATGTGCATGGCCATGTGTTTGTAGGTGCATGTGTTGTAATAGGAAGCATTCTAGTATGTATTTAGGTAAGAAAAACATATGTGCTCGTGTTGACTTTGAAATTATAACGTGTATACCTATGTATTCTTCGTGTTTATTTAAAAGTTTTGAAAATATACAGTACTATTTTGTATACCTTTTAATAGGTATCACCTAAGGCATTTGAGGTTCATACATTAATTAACCACTCCCTTGACCCACAACTACATTAAAAAATAAGAATTATAGACATATCTAGCATTGGTAGTTTTCTAAATACAGCTCATAAATGGCTTCTTAACCCATATTAGGACAAATTAATAGCATTGACTTTCTTGTTTATTTTAAGTAAAGACATCACACATTTAACAGATGAGCCTTCTAAAGCAAGCATAAAATGTTCATAATGCTTTTATACATTGCTTGGTAGTCTTGTATGGCTTTAACTGTATACTTGATTCTCAGAGCCAGTGTCATAAGACTGCCTCATGAATGAAAGGACTAAATAATGAATTTATTTTGTCAACCTCAGTAATAGTCCTTAAATGGGATGCACAAAGAAATTAAATCATGTTGAAGTTTACCTTTTCTTGACATTATAGTAAGCTTTTAGTTTAGCTACTTTATCTGGATTCATATACATTTAGAGGTAAGTTATTTTTCCCCTAATCTTTTCCCTTAAAATTAATAGATAAAAGACTAATTCACTTTTTTAAAAAAGTAAGATCAGGAATAATTTCATTGAGAGCTGAATTGTAATATATTTCTTAGAATGTACTACCAAAAAAATAAAAAGCCTTAAACTAAACTTAGGCATTTATAGGAGTAAAAGGAACAGAAATGTGTATCTTGGCTACAATGTCCATACAGTGAACACATAAAAACTGTGTTGAGAACTGACAGAAATATAGGTATATTGAAGTGTTTGGCATTTTACATGGAAGATTTTAGAATCAGCTTTTTTCTCCATTGTCTTTATTTAAAAATAATAATGTTATTAGTTAGAGATTAATTTTATTTAAGCTGTTCTTTGCCAAAAATGGCTAAGAAATACTTAATGACAAATGTATTCAAAGAGTCTTCTTCCTTTGATATTCTAACCACTTAGAGGAATTTACTTTATTATACCATGCCCTGAGGTAACATAAATAATTTGCAAATCACAATTGCCTTAAAAGGCTCAAGACTGTACCATGGTGATGGCTAGATTCATGTGTTATGACAAGAGCTGAATTAAACTTCTAGAATGTGAGCTGGATCCTTTGGTAAGTAAGGGCTACAGATTCATTCTCCTAATTCTTGTTTCCATCAGGAAATATCTTTCCCCACAGGAAATACATGAAAGAAAAGTAGCCTATATACCAAGTGATATTACTCTAATTATATGCTTTTTGATAAGAGGGGAGAAAAACACTAGGAAGTTGCTACCTTGGGTCATGAAATGATGGACCTATTAAGGAAATGTTACCGTTGACAGTGGTGCTCAAATACTGTGCACACATCTGTTCCTCTTCATCCCTGTACCCCAGGCAGTCTGGTATGATCTGTGGTCCCACCTTTACCTGCAAATTAGAATATTGAAACTCTCTTTTAAAAATGAATTCCCAGATCTCCCCCCTAATTATTACAGAGAAATTTCTAGGAGTGGAGAGCAAGAGTCTTTAATAAAACAAAACAAAGCAATGCAAGATATTTGATAACCAGGCAGATTTGGAAGCAATGACTTTGATGATAAGTCAATGGCGAGGTGTCATGGGTGGTCACTTTTCTTCCCTGAAACTTGCCTTCACTATCTGTAAATTAAAAGTTATATTGCCAGTCTTCACAATTTTAAGCCTCTTTTTCTATTATTTGACTGAACCAGTGGGACCATTTTAATGTCTTTTAGGTTGACTAAAATCATAGAATATTAGAGCTTAAAAAAGAACTAGTATCTAGTCCAACCCCAGAACTGTAAAACTGAAGAAACTAAAACATTGAGTACTCTTGTGTTTTCTTTTAAAATATTTTATAGTTTTTTATGGAAAAGTCTGTCGGGTAAATGAAAATCATCCTTGAAAAATATTTTTTGATGTATCGTGATTTTTAACTGATAATTTTTCTACTTTGGATGGGCATTTTCTCCCCAAAAACATATCCATTATATCATCATTGCTGGATTTAAAGGATTTGTAAACATTCACAAAAATGTTTGATTAGGAACATATTTATAGATGTTTTCCTAATAGACTTTTGAGAGGAAATCTTATATTATTTCACAGGGGATTACTGATATTATTAGCTGATCTCAGAAAGGAATAAGAATAATGCAGAAAAGAGTGCTTGAGTTTGTGTGTCTGTGTGTGTGTGTGTGTGTGTGTGTTTTATGTGTGTGTGAGTTAAGCTTGTGTTTGTGTGGTGTGTGTGAATTTCTGTGTATGTTTATGGTATGTACATACACTAGCCGCTCATCTAAGTTTTCCGTATTGCTTTAGGTCCCAAAGCCAAATATAACCACACAAAGATGATTTGTAGAATTTACTGTTTCAAAATTTATCCATAACTTCATTTGTTTTCATATGCAGTGAACATAATATTTCATTTTGCTAATATTTCTCTAAAAGATGATTTACTTTTACATAGATGATTTAAGCAGGCTCCATATCACCCTGAGAAAATACACAGACCTAAAAAAGAGTACCTACCTCCCTAGAAAGATCCTTCAAATTATTTTTAAGCACATTTGCTGTTAAAACAATCACTTGCTGTTCAAATTTCCTCCAGCCACTGGAAGCTATGAAACAAGTTTGGAAACAGCCACTGTAGCATTTATATATACTGAGAATATTTGTATTTTTCTCCTTTTCTATAATGAACTCTAGTAAAACTAAGAGTCTTATAAAGTCTAAACTCAAATGTATACAGTTCAATCTAGCTTCTCCTAGAATATTGCTAGATAGTAGAATTTAAGCCAATCTGCCTGACTTCCTGCTGCCAGCCCCATACAACCCCTGGACAGTTCCTCGTACGCTGACATTCACTGTGCCCTCTTAGCTGCTAATTAAGTATGATTAAAGTTTTCTTTGAAAAGAACATTCACCTCTGAAACTTGCATTTACATGATGAAATTAGGTAAATTATTTTTCGGCAGATTCAAATTTCTAGCATAGCACCATTTTGCTTCAAAATCTGCATGTTTTTCTTAAGTAGCAAGTGCTTTTATTAGAAGTTACCACTATGTCTTAGTCATCTCACCTAGAAAGTATGCTCCTTCTAAAAATGGAACATTATACTGCCAAAAAAATCAAAAAGAAAATTGGAGGAGTGGTCCTTCAGGCAAGAGCCAAAGATGACTGCTACTCTATCACTTTTACTCCACAGATTTTTCTTATTGCAGGAAACAATCTTTGTCTCAGTGGAAAGGAAATCACAAGACTTAAAATCAGATCCGTATGCCAATTATCCTTATGAATCCTACAGGTCAGATTGATACATGCTGGAGGAAAAAAAATCTCATATGTAGCTATGGAGAAGACTAGAAATTAGGGAAGAGTCCAGGTTTAGAGGGACCTTAGAAGTCACTCAGAACAATCTCGTTGAGAGTGAGAAACCTGAGACTTGAGAATTCTGTGTGACTGCCAGGCTTACAGGGATGAAATCTGAATCTTCACTTGAATATTCGTGGCCTGTTTCTGCGTATAAATGTTCTATATCCATCTTTGACTTAAAGTTTGCAAAGCACATTTGTATTCGTGACTTGCTTGCTACTTAGAATAAACTTCAAGGCAGGCTTTGTGATTTATAATTGCAAAAGAAAAAATTAAATAGTCAATAATTAGAATAAATAATGTCTCACAATGATGTTTTGAAAAACAGGTGGCTCTTCAGACACCTGGCTTAGGCTCTTTTTCAAAAAAGAAGAAGAGAAAGAAAGAGGGAACAGGTTTTTTTTTTAAATTTTGTTATGGTTATGCATGATTATTTTCCTCTCTTTGAGCATTTCTCTTGATTCTGCCTTTCAATGATGTTATTCAAAAATCATTACTCTTAATTTATATGGTTTTAACAAATTCAAGAAGTTGTGAACAAGGCTCACTTTGGAAAAATATTTTCTACTTTTGATGGCTATGCTGTTTTTGTATCAATTTTGTATGTAGGACATGATATTTACGGTAAAACCAATAATTGGCTAAGCAATCTTTAACTAGCATCACTGAATCCTGACCTTCTCAGTCTTTAAAAGAATTACAGAAAAGTTTCACGCTGTATAACTTACATGTACTCCAGAATAAATGAGAGCATTTCACTTGAAGCATTGTCTTAGTCCATTTGTGTTAATTAACAAATTACCCGAAACTGGGAAATTTATAGAGAACAGAAATAATCTTTTTGCAGTTCTGGAGGCTGGGAAGTTCAAGATCAAGGTGCTAGCAGGTTTGGTATCTAGTCAGAGTTGCTCTTTATGTCCAAGATGGTGCTGCCTTGTTGTGCCCTTACATGATGGAAGGGGCGAGTGCTGGGTCCTTACATGGCATAGAAGACTAGCAATCCTGTTCATGAGGGAAGAGCTTTCACGATCTGACCACTTCCTAAAGTGCCCACCTCTTAATACATCTTAATACATTGCATCAGACGTTAAATTTCAACATGACTTTTAGAAAGATGTATTCAAACCACAGCAATCAAGCAGTTACTTCCAATTTAAGTCTCACATATTTAATTGTGCTCCACCACCAGTTTCTTTTTAAATTTATTTTTTTAATTTATTTTTATTGTAAACAAATGGGATACATCTTGTTTCTCTGTACATGAAGTAGAGGCATACCATTTGCATAATCATACATTTACATAGGGTAATAATTTTTGATTCATTCTGTTATTTTTTTCTTCCCCCCACCCCTCCCACCCCTCTTTTCCCTCTATACAGTCCCTCCTTCCTCCATTCTTGCCCCGCTCCTACCCCCCATCATGGGTCATCATCCGCTTATCAGCGAGATCATTCCAAATTTATTTTCTAATTATTTTCTCACACCAATTTTATAAGAATTATTAAACAAATTTCATCCAACCAGTTGGAATCTGTAGATTTTTTCCCCTACCTAATGCTGATCAGTCTCAAAGTAGTGCCCAATTATCTAGCCTGAATCATAATTTTTGTTTTAATCTTTACTTGAAATTTTGTTTAAAATTAAAGGGTTGTCTAATTTGGTATCTGGAATGAAATAGTTAATTTATAGTGAAAGCCAAAGAAGCATTCACAGTATTTTTAGAAGGAAGTTACATGTAAGTGTGTAATAATCTGTTAGTCTCTATCTGTTAACATTCAGGAGACAAATCACTGGTAATGAAGATTGCCCTAGGAGAGCGCTGGCCGAGAGAGGAGCTGAGACCTGGTGTGTCATCTTACCTGAAAGGAAGTTGGCAAAGTAGCCCAGGAAGCTGGAGCAAAAGGAATTTATGAGGTGTCATGCTCAGTAAAAGTAAGCACTAAGCTTCTCTGGCATATCCAGGACTTGGGAAATCACCACATTAAGGACTCGAGAGTGGACAGTGCTCAGGAGTCAAGTGGTCATCCTCAAGGAGATTTCTGCTTAAAGCAGCACCAGACACTAAGTCGAGGGCCTGAGCAGAAATAATGTGTCCTGGAAAGGACAAAAGGAAGAGTTGAGCTCAAAAAGCCCAAAGCTATGAGCTAGTATGTAGGAAGTAAGGACCCACTTGTAGACTATGAGGAGAGAAGTCACCCCTAAGCTGAAGCAAATGGGTCAGTGCACCTTCAGGAACCAGAACTGACAGAAGGCCATCAGAGGACCAACCTCACTGCAAGAGGCTGAAAAATATGCAAAGATGATGTGGGGACTGTTCCTCTCTTTTCTCTCTGTGCTTATTATTTTCTGTTCCCAAAACCTAAAATTTGGTCTGATACTATGATAAACATAATAAAACTACCCATTACTTCATGTGCTAGATAAGGGCAAAATTAGATACCCTAGAAATTAAATCACTTTTCTCCAATTAAAATTAAAATTAGGTACATAATTAAAAAGGTAATACTATATTTAGAACTTAAAAAGTTACACAAAATTATATATATTTATACACACATACATATATACATATATACATACACACATACATATAGAGAATAAGTGATCATAAGGGTTACTCATATTGCTTTGGTGAGAATAGAATATAGTTTCCAGGAAAAGAAGTGAAATATGATTGTAAGTAAAGAAGGTGAAACTTGGAACTGGGGATATGGTTCAGTGGTAGAGCACTTGCCTAACGTGTGAGATCCTGGGTTCAATCTACATTACCAGAAAGAAAAAAATAGAAGGTGAAACTTAATTACTCTGAGCCCTGTCTGAATGGAAGGAAGATGAACTTCATGAAGTCCAGGGAAAGGGCTTTCAAGAGCAAGGATATCCTGTGTTGACCCACTGCTGTCTAATGGAAAGGACCCAGATAAAAACAGAAACTTCCTGGTAACAGTCTCCCCCAGACAGATGTGCCCCACACGGATATCTCTGGAGGTCACCCAGTTGTATCAGCTCCCTTATTCCACTTACCCAAACAGCCCTTGGAGTCTCCTTAACTACCTTGCTACTTAGAAAAGTTAGCATCTGCAGCAATGCTTCCTGAATGTTTCCACCAAGTCTTTTCTAATGCAGAGAAAAGAAATAACCATCCAAATGTCTGTAACAATCTCTAAGATATGGACATTGCCAAATTCTTTTTATTCGAGGGATTTTTAACTTGAACATAAATACACAGGGATTTTTGTCTCCTTTGTTCACTGAAGCACTTAGGAAAGTGCCAGCAGATAGGTTAAATAAATTAATGAGATTTTGAAGGATTTTAATCACTTGCTACCAGGAAAAAAATAAAAAGATGTTACTCTCTGCGTCCTTATTTAATAACAGCTGGGTTGAATTTACTTATTTCATAAAATTGAGCTGACCTGAGTTTACACTGTTTGGCAATTTTTTATGTCACTGTATTTTGAGAACCTAAACCCAGAGAAATGTGCCCACAAATTGAAAAGCTTTTATCCTTGTTTTGCAAAATTTATAAGCATAATTACTAAGACTGGATGAGTAGAACATTACCAACGAGATGGTACGTAAGAGTGTTTCAGATGACTGCTGGGAAAAATTTTGTTACACATCTTTTAACTGAATGATAAAAGGACTTGTGTCATATAAACTATTGTAAGGCTGTCTCTTTCATTGCCTTACAGAAAAAAATAAAGTTGAAGGGCCTTTTGAAAGAAGGGAAATAATAAATAGATTATAATGACTTTTATCACTTTTTGAAATTTCCTTGTCAATAAAGTGAATTCTTCTCAACTCTCACACTTTAATTCTGCTGCAATCTTACGACACCCATTGAATGTTTTTATATTTTCACTTTCATACAAAGTGTCCCTTCAAATGCCTTTGTTAAGTAAACCAATTTTAAGAAGCACTATTTATCATTAGACATAGCAATTTTTTTAATCCCTGTTTTAGCCATTGTCCTACATTTTTAATTCTCCCTTTTTAAAGAGATAATATTAAACCAGGCTTGGTGCTACACACCTATAATTACAGCTAATCAGAAGGCTGGAGCAGGAGGATCCCAAGTTCCAGGTTGGCCTGGGAAACTTGGCGAGACCCTGTCTTAGAATACAAAATAGAAAAGAACTGGGGAGGTAGTGCAAGGGTAGAGCACCTGTGAGTTCAAACTCTTATACCACTCCCTCAAAAAACAGTAATTTCAATAATTTAAAATCTAATCAGCATTTTTTTCTAAGCCAGTATCCATATATGTCAAAGAACAAGTTTCCAAGCTCATTACTCATTCCTTTAAAAATTAAATTAAAAGTGATGTGTTATGGTTTAGATATTAGGTGTCCCCTAAAAGCTCATGTGTGAGACAATGCACGAAAGTTTAAAATGAAATAATTGGGTTATAAGAGTTTTAGCCTTATCAGTGCATTAATCCCCTCATAAGGATTAATTTGGTGGTATCTCTAGACAGGTAGGGTGTTCCTGGAGGAGGTAGGTTCCTGGGGGCATGCCTTTGGGGCTTATATTTTGTCCTTGTTGAGCAGAGTTCTCTCTCTACTTCTTGGTGCAATGTCCTGAGCTGCTTTCCACCACCATACTCTCCCACCATGATACTCTACCTCATCTAGATCCCCAAGGAATGTTGGCCTTCAAAGAACTGACACCTGTGAAACTGTAGCCCCCAAATAAACTTTTCCTCCTCTAAATTTGTTTTTGTCAGGTCTCTTGGTCACAGCAGCAAAAGTGCTGACTAAAACAATAAGAATTAAAAATTCTTATGCTAATTTAAAACAAAAACCAGCAGACTGACACCAGAGATCGCTCCCACCGCCAGGCCCCCCCAATGCAGATGGACCTCTTTGTGCCTCCTGCCCCCACGCAGGCTTGGCACATCCGTGCCTCGCTCCCCAGCTTCTTTGGAGGCTGGTGTAGACATTTTTAATTATTCATGAGGGTGTGGCCACCATCATTGGAGGGACAGCTCCCTTCCTGAGACACCTACAGGAGACTGGAGGTGCTTTGACAGGTACTGCACTCACATGGAGATACTGAGGACTGGGTGGGTTGAGTGGTGGATGACTGTGAACCATAGATTTCTTTCTTTTTTTTTTTTTTTTGCTTTAAATCTTCAATTTTTTATTTCTTTTTTTTTCCCTCTCATTCTATTTTCCTTTTACTTACCTATTCCCTTGGAGTCTCTTTCTCCTTTTTCTCATGCTAAAGACCAACTTCTTTTGACCCCACTCTCACTCTTCCCTTCATCAGGTACCTCTATTTACTCACTTACATCCTACGCCCCTGTTTTTCTTTGTCCACCACTAGAAATACTGTTGATAATCGAACTCATCCTGTTTTTTACAATAATGTTAAAGTCTTTATAGGGGCTATCTGGTTTAGGGCTGCATATTTTTTGTATTGGGTGCTGCTAATATTGATCTCCCCCTCAAAGGAGAGGTACTGGAAACCTGCAGGGTCAAAATAAGCCTGGAGGGGGGAATCTGCAGTACCTCAGATCTTCACTGCTAGAGGGGAATATAAGGAGACAATATGAAAAAACAGGAGGAGAAAGTGTCCCTAACAAACCAAGATGCTATTTTGATAGAATCCAATGACAGCATGGCAGCAGAAATGACAGAAAAAGAGTTTAGAATCTGCATAATTAAAATGATCTGTGAAGCGAAAGATGAGATAAGAGAGCAAATGCTCACTCCAATAAATAGTTAAAAGAGCAAATGTAGGAAGCAAAAGAACACTTCAATAAAAAGATAGAGATTCTGAAAAAAAAGCAAACAAATACTTGAAATGAAAGAAACAATAAACCAAATTAAAAACTCAATAGAAATCATCACTAACAGAATAGATCTTTTGGAAAACAGAATCTCAGACAATGAATACAATATATTTAATCTTGAAAATGGAGTTGAACAAACTGACAAGATGGTCAGAAATCATGAATGGAACCTCCAAGAATTATGGGATATAATGAAAAGATCAAATTTAAGAATCATTGGGATTGAGGGAGGTACAGAGATGCAAACCAAAGGAATGAACAAACTGTTCAATGAAATAATATCAGAAAATTTCCCAAAACTGAAAAATGACATGGAAAATCAAATATAGGAGGCTTAAAGAACACCAAATGCACAAAATTACAACAGATCCACACCAAGACACATTATAATGAAAATACCTCACATACAAAATAAAGATTTTAAAGGCTACAAGAGAAAACTGTCAGATTACTTATAAGGGGAAACCAATATGAATATCAGATTTCTCAGCCCAGACCCTAAAAGCAAGAAGGGTCTGGAACAATATATTTCAAACTCTGAAAGAACATGGATGCCAACCAAGAATACTATATCCAGCAAAACTAACCTTCAGATTTGATAATGAAATAAAATCTTTCCATGGTAAACAACAGTTAAAAGAATTTACAAATAGAAAGCCTGCACTACAGAACGATCTCAGCAAAATATTTTATGAGGAGGAAACGAAAAACAACAATATAAGTCAGCAAAGGGAGGAACTACCCTAAAGGAAAAGCCAATCAAAGGAGAAACAAAGTCAAGTTAAAAACCAAAAAGAAGCCAAAATGACTAGAAATACAAATCATATCACAATAACCCTGAATGTTATTGACCTAAACTCATTAATCAAAAGACAAAGACTAGCAGATTGAATGAAAAAGAAAGACCCAACAATACATGGCCTCAAGAGACTCATCTCATAGAAAAAGACATCCACAGACTAAAGGTGAAAGGTTGTGGAAAAAGATATCATGCACATGGACTTAGTAAAAAAAGCAGGGGTCTCCATGCTCATATCAGATAAAGTGGACTTCAAACCTAAGTTGGTCATACTGTTCCAGGGAACCATAAACCAGCAAGACATAATGATTTTAAATATTTATACCCCAAACAATGGAGCATATATGTACATCAAACAAACCCATCTCAATTTTAAGAATCAAATAAACCAAAACACAATAATAGTGGGTGACTTTAACACACCTTTCTCACCACTGGATAGATCCTCTGAACAAAACCTGAGCAAGAAATTAGAAAACTAAGTAATACAATCAATGATATAGACATAACAGACATATACAGAGTATTTCATCCATCATCAAGTGAATATACTTTCTTCTCAGCAGCTCAGGGATCCTTCTCCAAAACAGACCACATGCTATGCCACAAAGAAGCCATTAGTAAATACAAAAAAGTAGACATACTACCTTGTATTCTATCAGACCATAATGGAATGCAATTAGAAATCAATGATAAAATAAAAAACAAAAATTACTCCTATACCTAGTGACTAAATAATATGCTATTGAATGATACAATGATAACAGAAGACATTAGGGAAGAAATAAAAAATTCTTAGAGGTAAATGAGAACAATGACACAACATATCAAAATCTCTGGGACACTCTGAAAGCAGTACTAAGAGGAAAGTTCATTGCATTGAGCTCATAAATTAAAAAAATAAAAAGTCAACAACTAAATGACCTAACATTACATCTTAAAGCCCTAGAAAAAGAAGAACAAATAAACACCAAAAAAATGGAAGACAGGAAATAACTAAAATCAGAGTTGAAATCAATGGAGTTGAAATAAGAGAAACAATTCCAAAAAATTGACAAAACAAAAAGTTGGTTCTTTGAAAAAGAAAACAAAATTGATAAACCCTTAGCCACACTAACGAAGAGAAGGAGAGAGAAAACTCAAACTACTAGAATTCTTGATGAAAAAGGATCAAGACAGACACCATTGAAATACATAACATAATTAGAAATTACTTTGAAAATCTAGAAGACATTGACAAATTTTTAGAAACATATGATCCTCCCAAACTGAATCAGGAAGACATACACAATTTAAACAGATCAATTTCAAGCACCAAAATAGAAGCCATCAAAAGCTTACCAACAAAGAAAAGTCCAGGACCAGATGGATTCTCAGTCAAATTCTACAGGACCTTTAAAGAAGAACTTATACCAATACTCCTCAAAGTATTTCAGGAAATAGAAAAGGAGGGAACCCTTCCAAACTCATTCTATGAAGCTAGTATCACTCTGATACCAAAACCAGACAAAGATGCATCAAGAAAAGAAAACTTTAGGCCAATACCCATGATGAACATAGATGCAAAAATCCTTAACAAAATTCTGGCAAATCACATACAAAAGCTATTAAAAAGATAGTGCACCATGATCAAGTGGATTTTATCCCAGGAATGCAATCAATAAATGCAATTCATTGCATCAATAGACTTAAAGCTAAGAATCATATGATTATTTCAATAGATGCTGAGAAAGCATTTGGTAAAATACAGCACCCCTTTATGCTTAAAACACTAGAAAAAATAGGGATAGTGGGAACATACCTCAACATCTTAAAAGCTATCTATGCTAATCCCATGGCCAACAACATTTTGAACAGAAAAACTGAAAGCATTCCCTCTAAAAACTGGAACAAGAGAGGGATGCCCTCTTTCACAACTTCTATTCAACATTATCCTAGAAACACTAGCCAGAGCAATTAGACAGACCAAAGAAATTAAAGGGATACAAATAGGTAAAGAAGAACTCATGCTGTCACTATTTGCCAATGACATGATTCTATATTTTGAGGATCCAAAAAGCTCCACTAGAAAACTTCTAGAACTAATACATGAATTCAGCTAAGTAACAAGATATAAAATCAATACATATAAATCTAATGTATTTCTATTCATAAGTGATGAATCCTCTGAAAAAGAAATTAGGAAAACCACTCCATTCACAATAGCCTCAAAAAAATATGTAATAAAATATTTGGGAATGAATCTACCAAAAGAGGTGAAAGACAGACCTCTACAATGAAAACTACAGAACACTAAAGATGGAAAGATGTCCCATGTTCTTGGATAGGCAAAATTCATATTGTCAAAATGGTCATTCTACCAAAGGAACTATACAGATTCAATGCATTCTCAATTAAAATCCCAATGACATACCTCATAGAAATAGAGAAAGCAATCATGAAATTCATTTGGAAGACTAAGAGACCCAGAATAGCCAAAACAATCCTTAGCAGGAAGAGTGAACTATACTACAAAGCAATAGTAACAAGAACGGCATGGTATTGACACTAAAATAGACAGGCAGACCAATGGTACAGAATAGAAGACACAAAGACAAACCCTCATAAATACAGTTACCCCATACTAAACAAAGGAGCCAAAAACATACAATGGAGAAAAGATAGCCTGTTCAACAAATGGTGCTGGGAAAGCTAGAAATCCATGTGCAGTAGAATGAAATTAAACTTCTATCTCTCACCCTGCACAAAACAACTTGAAATGGATCAAGGACTTAGGAATTAGACCAGAGACACTGCACCAAATAGAAGACAAAGCAGGCCCGAATCTTCATCATGTTAGCTTAGGATCAGACTTCCTTAACAAGACTCCAAAAGCATAAGAAATCAAAGCAAGAATTAATAAATGGGATGGACTCAAACTAAAAAGCTTTTTCTCAGCAAAGGATACAATCAATAATTTGAAAAGAGAGCCTACAGAGTGGGAGAAAATCTTTCCACATGCACTTCAGATAGAGCATATATCTCCAAAATTTATAAAGAACTTACAAAACTTTACACCAAAAATACAAAGAATCCAATCAATAAATGAGCCAAGGAACTAGACAGACAGCTTACAGAAGAAGATATATAGGCAATTGATAAATATATGAAAAAGTGTTCAACATCTCTAGTAATTAGAGAAATGCAAATTAAAACAACTCTAAGATTTCATCTTACTCCAATTAGAATGGCTTTTATCAAGAACATAAACAATAATAGATGTTGGTGTGGATGTGGGGGAAAAGGCACACTTCTACATTGCTGGTGGAGTTGCAAATTGGTGCAGTCACTCTGGAAAGCAGAGTGGAGAATCCTCAGAAAAGTAGGAATGGACCCTCCTTTGACCCAGTAATCCTGCTCCTTGATTTATACCCAAAGGACTTAAAATTAGCATACTATAGTAACATAGCCACATCAATGTTTATAGCAGCTCAATTCACAATAGCTAGATTGTGGAACCAATCTAGATGCTCTTCAACAGATGAACAGATAAAGAAACTGTGATGTATATACACAATGGAATATTATTCAGTCATAAAGAAGAATAATATTATGGCATTTGCAAATAAATGAATGGAATTGGAGAATATCATGCTAAGTGAAATAAGCCAATCCCAAAAAATCAAAGGCCAAATGTTTTTCATGATAAGTTGATGATGATATATAATGCAGGTTGGGGGTGGGGGGTGAAATTTAGATTACATAGAGGGAAATGAGGGGGGATATGAAAAATGGTGGAATGAGACAGACATCATTACCCTAAGCATACATATGATTACACAAATGGTATGAAACTACATCTTGCGCAACCATAGAAATGAAATGATGTACCCCATTTGTGTACAATGAATCAAAATGCAGTCTGTAAAAATAAAAAAATATAGTTTCAAACAGTAAATAAATAAATAAATAAATAAATAAATAAAATAAAAATCAGCATTTTTTTTTTCTTTGCAGCCCATTACTACCCAAAAGAAATCAAGAGACAAATTCTTTTAGAAGTCATGCTACTGGTGGGTGACTTCAGATCTGCTGATACATTCAGGACACAAACAAGCTGCCATGCCCTTCAATGTTAATATCACAGATTTGCTTCTATATATGCATTTTAAAAAATCTTATATATCTTATTGAACTTATTTTCACTTGATTCTATCACTATAAATTATCAAATAAATTTAGTAAACAAATAGCAATATCTAAATCAAATTGCTAACTTATTTAGGTCCATGATTTCCAATTTAAAATAAGATTAGCATTCATCTCTTGTATGATCATAGGATACCCTTCTTGCAGGTTAGAACTATTTGTTTGAGCATTATTCAGCAAGTATACGTTTTTCACCTTGTCAGTTGTTTTTTAAGCTCTCCACAGGTTTTGCTATAATCTACTGCAAGCTTTCTTTTGTAAAAAAATTTTCAGTTAATCATTAAGCAATGTTACCTTTCCAATTGTGCTTTTTACTCCTAGCCAATATTTTTTTTCCTTTATTATTACAACATTTTCTGGTTGTTTGGACAGTTGTTTTTAATGTCATTCACAAAACCAGTAATGGTTTATGCAGTTATTCTCATGGTTATATCCATTGAAAGATACAAAGGATTAGATCTTTGGTTGTTAACACAATATTAAAACTCTTTTGAATATACTTCTAAGTTTATCTACTATTTTTAGATGGTATCCATCTACAATCAGTACAGTAGTAAAGACAATGGTGTATTATATTTCTTCCTATTAATTTTTCTGGAAAAGCCTCATCTCTGTAGACTGCATAATTCTAGTTCTAACAATTTTTAATCATCTTTCCTATTTTACCCTCATCTAGTTTATGATCCAGAGTTTCTATGTTAAATCCCAGTATACATTTCTTGTTGTAAATATAATTTTAAAATTATTATAGTTTAAATGTAGAAATATAAAACAATAACCACACATAATACATATTTTTGAGAGGTACTTATTGGGGATTAAAAGGAATCACATGCTTGTAAAAAAAAATAAATGGTCAGAGTAATTGTTACAAATTCTTAAATTCCATTTTGGAATAAATGACTTTTGATGGGATGTAATCTAAAGTTTACAAACCAAACACTGACTCCTGCAGTAGCAAAATAATTTCTCAAAAGATTGCCTAGATGAGTCTCTTAAGACCCATGAAGAAGACCTCACAATTTTGAGCTCTTCACCCTGGCAGCCAGCGCCATGAGCAGCCCAGCACACTCTGCTCTTCCCCCAGAGGCAAGCCCAGATCAACTGGGTTGGACTGAAATGTGAGCACCACTTTAAGAAGTGTCAAATTTTCCAAGCAGTCATTCCACATACAAATGTCATGCTTTCTGGGCTTACATAAAACAACGGAATATCCACAACCAAGAAAATCAAATTTTTAAAATTTTCAATTGAATTAGCATACACCAAACAAGTTTAAAATTTTTTTCTTATTAAATGGAAAAACAGACTCAGGAGATTGGAAAAATAGAAGAGGACCACAACCCTTCATTCATTCTTCTTCATCTGATGCCTTCTTATATTGCTATAATACAAACTCAAAACCAAGAAATTAAATTGATATATTAATGTTTTGAAACATGCATTTATTTGTATGTGTCTCACTTTTTTTCCATGTACAAGTCTGCACTTGAAATAGAGATTTGATGTGTCACTGCAAAAGAACTCCCTCTGCTACCTCCTTGGAGGTGCACTTCCCCCACTACACTTGTCCCTGCATCTTCACAGCAATCTGTTCAGCATCTATGTGGTTTTGTCATTCTAAGGGTATTATATTATTGGAATAAAACATTATGCAGTGTTTTGAAATTAATCATTTTCAGTAAGCACACACCCTTGGGTCCATCCAGTTAGTTGCATATACAAATAGTTCATTACTTTTATTGATGTGTAATATTTCAGATTTTGTTCAACTATACACCCATTTAAAGAGATTGACTCATTTCCTGTTTTGTACTGCATCAACTGTCCTGAACATCCTTAAATATGTTTTAATTTAATTTAATGTTTTCATTTCTCTGAAATAAATGTCCAAAAGTATATAACTGCTAGTTCTTACAATAACAACAAATTTGTAAATTTAGTTTTGTAAATGCTAGCAGATTTTTCCCAGCATGTCTGTACCATTTTACATACCCAACAGCAATGTATGAGAAATTTAGCTTCTCTGCACTCTCAACAATTTTTTTATTTTTATATTTTTAATTTTAGATCTTCTATTAGGTGCATTGTAATAACTCACTTTTGTTTTAATTTTTTTCCCTTAATAACTAACATCTTAAACTCCGCTCTTTTGCAACTTAGGTCTCATCTTTGATAAAATGTTTTTACACTTTTGTGCATTTTCTAATTGAATATTTTCATGTTGAATTTTGAGAGTTCCATATATATTCTTGATATGTGGTTTGCAATCATTTTATCCCAGTTGGTAGCTTATCTTTCAAACATCTTAACATGATCTTTTGCAGAATAAAATTTTTAATTTTGATAAAGAACAATTTATTACAGATGATGTTTCTAGTCCAAGAACATTTCGCCTTGCCCTAGGTCTCAAAGACTTTTCCTATATTACCTGATAAATGTTTTATAGTTTTATACTTTACATTTAAGACTATGGTCCATTTTTAATTAATTGCTGGGAGGGTTAAAGAGGATTTAATCTAGGGGTGCTTTACCACCAAGCTATGTCCCCAGCCCTTTTTACTTTTTTCTTTAGAGTTATTTTTAATATTTTTAAATTCATTTTTATTGTAAACAAATGGGACACATCTTGTTTCTCTGTTTGCATGTGAAGTAGAGGCATACCATTTGTGTAATCATACATTTACCTAGGGTAATAGTTTTTGATTCATTCTGTTATTTTTTTCTCACCCCCACCCCTCCCACCCTCTTATCCCTCAATAGAGTCCCTCCTTCCTCCATTCCTGTCCTCCTCCTACCCCCTATATGTGTCATCATCCGCTTATCAGTGAGATCATTCGTCCTTTGGTTTTTTGAGATTGGCTTATCTCACTTAGCAAGATATTCTCCAACTGTATCCATTTGCCTGAAAATGCCATAATTTTTTTATTCTTCATGACTGAGTAATATTCCATGGTATATATATACCACAGTTTCTTTATCCATTCATCCATTGAAGGGCATCTAGTTTGGTTCCACAATCTGGCTATTGTGAATTGAGCAGCTATGAACATTGTTGTGACTGTATCTCTTAGTATGCTGATTTTAAGTCCTTTGGGTATAGGCCAAGGAGTGGGATAGCTGGGTCAAATAGTGGGTCCATTTCAAGTTTTCTAAGGAATTTCCACACTGCTTTCCAGAGTGGCTGCACTAATTTGCAGCCCCAACAGCAATGTATGAGTGTATCTTTTTCCCCACATCCTCGCCAACACCTATTGTTGCTTGTGTTCTTGATAATCGCCATTCTAATTAGGGTGAGATGGAATCTTAGGGTGGTTTTGACTTGCATTTCTCTTATTACTAAAGATGTTGAACATTTTTTCATATGCTTGTTGATTGTTTGTAGATCTTCTTCTGTGAAGTGTCTGTTCATATCCTTAGCCCATTTGTTGATTGGGTTATTTGTATTCTTGGTGTAGAGTTTTTTTGAGTTCTTTATATATTCTGGAAATTAGCGCTCTATCTGAAGAATGATTGGCAAAGATTTTCTCCCACTCTGTAGGCTGTCTCTTTGCATTACTGATAGTTTCCTTTGCTGAGAGAAAGCTATTTAGTTTGAATCTATCCCAGTTATTGATTCTTGCTTTTATTTCTTGAGATAGCTCAAGAGATAGTCCTTTTTAGGAAGTGTGATCCTAAGCCAACAAGTTGAAGGTTTGGACCTACTTTTTCTTCTATAAGATGCAGGGTCTCTGGTCTGATTTCAGGGTCCTTGATCCATTTTGAGTTGACTTTTGTGCAGGGTGAGAGATAGGGGTTTAGTTTCATTTTGCTGCATATGGATTTCCAGTTTTCCCAGCACAATTTGTTGAAGAGGCTATCTTTTCTCGATTGCATATTTTTGGCCCCTTTGTCTAGTATGAGAAAATTGTATTTATTTGGGTTTGTGTCCGTGTCCTTTATTCTGTATCATTGATCTACCTGTCTATTTTGGTGCCAATAGCATGCCGTTTTTGTTACTATTGCTTTTGTAGAATAGTTGAAGGTCTGGTATTGTGATACCTCCTGCTTCACTCTTCCTGCTAAGGATCGCTTTAGCTATTCTGGGTTTCTTATTCTTCCAGACGAATTTCATGATTGCTTGCTCTATTTCTGTAAGGTACATCATTGGGGTTTTAATTAGAATTGCATTGAATCTGTATAGCACTTTTGGTAGTATGGCCATTTTGACAATATTAGTTCTGCCTATCCAAGAACATGGGAGATCTTTCCATCTTCTAACGTTTTCTTAAATTTCTTTCTTTAGTGTTCTGCAGTTCTCATTGTAGAGGTCTTTCACCTCTTTTGTCAGATAGATTCCCAAGTATTTTATTTGTTTTGAAGCTATTGTGAATGAGGTAGTTTTCCTAACTTCTCCTTCTGAAGATTCATCACTTATGTATAAAAATGCATTGGACTTATGAGCATTAATCTTATATCCTGCTACTTTACTGAATTCACTTATGAGTTCTAAAAGTTTCCTGGTGAAATTTTCTGGGTCCTCTAAATCTATAATCATGTCATCAGCAAATAGGGATAGTTTGAATTCTTCTTTTCCTATTTGTATCCCTTTAATTTCCTTGGTCTGTCTAATTGCTCTGGCTAGAGTTTTGAGGACAATGTTGAATAGAAGTAGTGAAAGAGGGCATCCCTGCCTTGTTCCAGTTTTTAGGGGGAATGCTTTCAGTTTTTCACCATTTAGAATGATATTGGCCATGGGCTTATCATAGTTGGCCTTTACAATGTTAAGGAATGTTCCCACTATCCCTATATTTTTCAGTGTTTAGAGCATGAAGGGTGCTGTATTTTATCAAATGCTTTTTCTGTATCTACTTCAGTAATCATGTGATTCTTGACTTTAAGTCTATTGATATGGTGAATTACATTTATTGATTTCCTGATGTTGAACCAACCTTGCATCCCTGGGATAAAACCCACTTGATCGTGGTGCACCATCTTTTTAATACATTTTTGTATGTGATTTGCTAAGATTTTGTTGAGAATTTTTGCATCAATGTTCATTAAGGATATTGGTCTGAAATTTTCTTTCCTGGATATATGTCTGTCTGATTTAGGTATCAGGGTGATATTGGCTTCATAGAATGAGTTTGGGAGGGTTCCCTCCTCTTCTATTTCATAAAATACTTTGAGAAGTATTGGAATGAACTCTTCTTTAAAGGTTTTGTAGAACTCGGCTGAGAACCCATCTGGTTCTGGACTTTTCTTTGTTGGTAGGCTTTTGATGACTTCTTCTATTTCATTACTTGAAATTGATCTATTTAAATTGTGTATGTCCTCCTCCTTCAGTTTAGTTAATTCATATGTCTGTAGAAACCTGTTGATGTCTTTGAGATTTTCTATTTTGTTGGAGTATAGATTTTCAAAATAGCTTCTAATTATGTTTTGTATTTCAATCGTGTCTGTTGTGATATTTCTTTGTTCATTCCGAATTTTGGTGATTTGGGTTTTCTCTCGTCTTCTCTTTGTTAGTGTGGCCAAGGGTTTATCAATTTTGTTTATTTTTTCGAAGAACCAACTATTTATTTTGTCAATTTTTTGTATTGTTTCTTTCGTTTCAATTTCGTTGATTTCAGCTCTGAGTTTAACTATTTCCTGTCTTCTACTACTTTTGGTGTTGGTCTGTTCTTCTTTTTCTAGGGCTTTGAGCTATAGTGTTAGGTCATTTATTTGTTGAGTTTTACTTCTTTTATTGAATGCGCTCCATGAAATAAATTTTCCTCTAAGTACTGCTTTCATAGTGTCCCAGAGATTTTGATATGATGTTTCTTTGTTCTCATTTACCTCTAAGAATTTTTTAATTTCCTTCCTGATATCTTCTGTTATGCATTCATCACACAATAGCATATTATTTAATCTCCATGTGTTAGAGTAGTTTCTGTTTTTTACTCTATTATTTATTTCTAATTTCAATCCATTATGATCTGATAGAATACAAGGTACTATCTTTATCTTCTTGTATTTGCTAACAGTAGCTTTGTGGCATAATATATGGTCTATTTAGAGAAGGATCCATGTGCTGCTCAGAAGAAAGCGTATTTGCTCTTTGTTGGATGGTACATTCTATAAATATCCATTAAGTCTAAATTATTGATTGTGTTTTTGAGATCTATGGTTTCTTTGTTCAATTTTTGTTTGGAGGATCTGTCCAGTGGTCAGAGAGGTGTGTTAAAATCACCTAGTATTATTGTGTTGTGGTCTATTTGATTTCTGGCATTGAGAAGGATTTGTTTGATGTATATGGATATGAGCCACTGCTTGGGGCATAGATATTTATGATTGTTATGTATTGCTGATTTATGCTTCCCTTAAGCAGTATGAAATGTTCTTTATTCCTTCTGACTAACTTTGGCTTGAAGTCCACATTATATGATATGAGGATGGATACTCTGGCTTTTTTGCTGTGTCCATGTGCATGGTATGTTTTTCCGCATCCTTTCACCTTTAGTCTGTGGGAATCTCTTTCTATGAGATGAGTCTGATGCAGGCAGCAAATTGTTGGATCTTTCTTTTTAATCCAATCTGCCAGTCTATGTCTTTTGATTGATGAGTTCAGGTCATTAACATTCAGGGTTATTATTGAGATATGATTTGTATTCCCGGTCATTTGGCTCATTTTTTTTTTTTTGACACGACTTGATTTCTCCTTTATTTGGTTGTTCCTTTAGGGTAGTTCTTCCCTTTGCTGATTTACATGGTTACTTTTCATCTCTTCATCACAGAATATTTTGCTGAGAATGTTCTCTAATGTCGGCTTTCTTTTTGTAAATTCTTTTAGCTTTTGTTTATCACAGAAGGCTTTTATTTCATCGTCAAATCTGAAGGTAAGTTTTGCTGGGTATAAGATTCTTGATTGGCATCCATATTCTTTCAGAGCTTGAAAAATGTTGTTCCAGGCCCTTCTAGCTTTTAGGGTTTGGATTGAAAAATCTGCTGATATCCGTATTGGTTTCCCCCTGAGTGTAATTTTATTCTTTTCTCTCGCAGCCTTTAAAATTCTGTCTTTATTTTGTATGTTAGGTATTTTCATTATAATGTGCCTTGGTGTGGGTCTATTGTAATTTTGTGTATTTGGAGTCCTATAAGCCTCTTGTACTTGATTTTCTACTTCATTCTTCAGATTTGGGAAATTTTCTGATATTATTTCATTGAATAGGTTGTTCATTCCTTTACTTTGTTTCTCTAAGCCTTCCTCAAATCCGATAATTCTTAAATTTGGCCTTTTCATGATATCCCATTGTTCTTGTAGATTCTGTTCATGATTTCTTCCATCTTCTCTGTTTGTCAACTTTGTTTTCAAGATTAAATATTTTTTCTTCAATATCTGAGGTTCTGTCTTCCAGGTGTTCTATCCTATTGGTTATGCTTTCTATGGAGTTTTTAATTTGGTTTATTGTTTCCTTCATTTCAAGGATTTCTGTTTGTTTGTTTGTTTTTCAATATCTCTAACTCTTTATTGAAATGATCTTTTGCTTCCCGTATTTGCTCTTTTAACTGTTGATTGGTGCTATCATTTCTTCTGCCATGCTGTCATTGGATAATATTGCTATACCATCTAGGTTTGTTTGGGACATTTTCTTCCCTTGTTTTCTCATATTGTTCAGGTATCTACCCCTCTATTAGTGAAACTCTGGGATATTGCAGATTTCCTCTATTGACTAATATTGTCTCTGTAGATTTCCAAAATCTCACCTCTTAGCCTTCAGTTGCCTGAAGTCTTGGAGGAACTTGATAATGCAGTGCTCCACTAGGAAGCTGGCCTTCTAGGGGTGGTGGCCTTCAGGTGGGGTATATTCCCAGGTGGCTCTGAGTTGGTCCCGAGTCTCTCAATACCTCCTTTTCTTGGCTCCTGCGTCTTGTCAAAGGTCCTCTAGTCTCCTGTAGTTGTCTCAGGAAGGGAGTTGCCCTTCCAATGATGATGGCCACATCCTCAGGAGTAATTCAAAATGCCTGCACCAGCCTATAACGAAGCCTCTGGCTAACTCCGTGATGGCGGTCAGCATGGCGGTCAGTCGGGGTTGTTCATTTGTGGCGTATGTATTTGACTTGGTGGTTAGGCAGGTTGGCTACCCGCTGCCCCACTCCACATGGCAGGTGGGTTGGGTGCCCGCCTGCTACCTCCGCAATGCAAGCGGCCTCACTCGCCTGTCAACTCACTCCAGAACTACGACCAACCAGTGATGGCACTGACCTAGGTGCAGGGGTTAGGTGGGGTCGCTCAGTTATGCCGTCTGTCCTTGGCCTGTTGGCTGGGCGGGTTATCTGCCTGCCCCTTACCTCCCTGATGTAGGTGGCCTGGCTCAGCCGCCAGCTCACTCCGCCACTTTTACTTTTTTTTTTAAGATGGAATCTATCTAAGTTGCTCAGGGTCTCACTGAGTTGCTGAGGATGGCCCAGAATTTGTGATCTTCCTGCCTCAGTCTCCAGAGTTGCTGGGATTACAAGAATGTGCCACTGCTCTGCTCCTAGACTAATAGTGTGTGTGTGTGTGTGTGTGTGTGTGTGTGTGTGTGTATGCGTGCAATCTAGGGTAAGGTTTATTTATTTATTTGATTTGCTTTTTTGCCTATTCTCATTTCAATTTTTCCCATTTCTTATCCTCTCGTGGTTGCTTAGATACATTTTAGAATTCTACCTGGGTTAAATATATCTTTTTATAGTTTTTGATCTTTTCTCTAAGTACTACCATGTTCCTACACTGCATATCACAGTGTATCAATATCAGTATTAACATTGCACCAAGTTGAGTGAGGTATAAAAAAACTTAGATTTGTTTTGATCCTTTTATTCAACATGCTTTTAAATATAAATGTTAAATATTTCCTGAATGTTTTAGGTACCACATCAGATAATGTTATTATTTTAGTTTCAACTTCAAATAGTTTAAAAACTCAAAAGAATTAGTCTATTACTTCTACCTCAGTTTTTATGTACTGCCCCTTTGAACTCCTTCTGGACATCTCAGTCTCCTATTAGTGTTTCCTTTGTTTAGAGAATATCTTTTAGCCATTTTTAAGGGCAGTTCTGGCAAGAAAGTCTTAGTTTTCCTTCCTCTGAAAAACTTGCTTCTCCTTCCTTCCCAAGCACATTTTCCTGAGATGGACACTTGAATAAAGTACTGTCACTTCCTTCTGGTGTCCATGGTCTCAAGTAAAAAACAAAAAACAAACAAACAAACAAAAAAGACAGAAAAAAAGAAAAATTCACTTTCACCATTTTCCTCTGTAGATAAAGAATTGTGTCACTACAGCATCTTCCAGAACTTTCTGCTTTCTCTTAAACTCTGATTATGATGTATATTGGCACTGAATTCTTTGTGTTTACCCTGTTTTGAGTTTCACTCAGCTTTGTGAATCAGTCAGTCTATATCTTGCATCAATTTGAGAAATTTTTGAGCCATTATCTCTTTAAATGATCATTAGTAACTATTCCTTATTTTTTGGGACCCCAGTGATATCAAATGTTGGGTCTTTTGTTTTTACCTCAAAGATGACATTGGTTACATTTCAGTAATGAACTGTCACTTCTTCATGGTTCGGGGGGCATGTGGGTGTGCATTCAGTGTGCTAGTTTTTTGTTGAAGATATTTGTGTATAAATTCATGGGAGGTATTGGTCAGTTCTTTTCTTTTTGTGCTTTCTGTGTGGTTTTGGCTTTTGCATCCTCCTGATCTCATAATTGAAAAGTGTTTTCTCCTCACCTGTTTTCTCAGAAAGATTATATGGAATGGGATCAGCATTAATTTTTCTTTAAATGTTTGGTAGAATTCACCAGTGAAATCACCCAAACCTGGAGACACTCTTGTTTTTAGATTTTAAGCTAGGGATTCAATGTCTCTTGGAGTTCTTGGGTGAAATGATCACCTAATACATATTGGGTAAGTTTGTTATTTTATGTTTTTCAGGAGATTTGGTTCATTTCATCTAAATTGTTAAATTTGTGCATGCAATGCTGTTTATAATGTTCCTTTAATATCCTTTTAGTGATTGAAGAATCTACAGGAATATTGCCTATTTTAATTTTTACATTGCTAATTTGTGTCTTCTTTCCTTTTTCATATTTGTCAGTTTTGCTAGAGATTTATTACATATTGGTTATTTCAATAAAAATCGGGTTGTGTTTCTATCAAGTTTCTACTTCATTGCTGTTGGTATCTTCTCTGATCTTCATTGTTTTCTTTCTTTGTGTTTTGGGTCTGTTTTCCTAATTTTTTTTTTCCTGTTACTTTAGGCAGGAATTTAAATTATTGATCTGAGAATTGGGTCCTTTTCTAAGATAAGTATTTCATGTTTAAAATCTCCCTCTTATCACTGTGTTAACTACATCTCACAAAATTCTGCATGTTGTATATTCATTTTGGTTTAGCTCTCTTTAAATTATTTTCTCTGAGACATTGATTATTTAGGAATTATTTGATTTCCAAAGGGTTGTAGATTTTCCTCTTATATTGATGTTTTCTTTGATTCCATTATAATCAGAGAGCATAATCATCCAATATGGTGTCAATTGTTTTAAATTCATTTGGAGTTGTCTTGTGATTCAGGATATTATCTTTTTCTGAATTAATTGACCTGGTTAAAACATCCAGTACAGAGTTGAATAGGCCTGACAAGAGTCAATCCTCTATCTTATTCCTAATTTTAGGGGGAAGAATTCAGTCTTTCCCCATTAAGAGTGATGTTACCTCCAGGTTTTTCATGAACCTCCTTTATCAGTTTGAAAAAAGTTTTCATTTATTCCTAGTTAGTTGAGTATGTTTATCATGAAACGGGATTGGATTTTGCCAAATGCTTTTTTTTTTCTGCACCCATCAGATACTCAACCAGACTACTTGTGATAAATACCACCTGAGCATGTGTTTTAGTCAACTTTTTAGTTGCTGTGACTAGAAGATCTGACGAGAACAACTTAGGAGGTGGTAGCTTATTTTGGGCTCACAATTTCAGAGGACTCTCAGTCCATATACAGCCAGCTCCATTCCTCAGGGCTTGAGAGGAGGCTGAACATCATGAGTGAAGAGTATGACAGAAGGAAGCAGCTTCCATGATGAACAGGAAACAGAGACAGATTTCATTCACCAGATACAAAATATATCCCAAAGGCATGCCCCCAATGCCCACGTCCTCCAGCCACACCCTCCCCACCTTCAGTTATCACTCAGTTAATCCCATGGGGGATTAACTTCACTGACTGGGTTAAGGTTCTCATAACCCAATCATTTTCTTCTAAACCTTCTTGCATTGTCTCACATATGAGTTTATGGGGCACACCTCACATCCAAACCATAACAACATGTAATCTTTTTATATATTGCTAACTTCCATCTGCTAGCATTTTGTTGAGAATTTCTGGACTTACATTTCTTTTTTGTGCTGCTTTTTTAGTACGAAGCAGAACGAGATGTGAAGCACACCACCCTCCTAATTATTGAAGAGTTTGTGAAGGATTGGTATCAACTTTTCTTTAAATCTTCGGTAGAATTACCTAGTAAAATCATATTTAAAGTGAACAAAAATTATCTTTATAAAAACAAATCTTTAGTAAAATTTATATTCCAAAAAACTAGGTTGAGTTAATAATTTGGCATGCCACTTTGGTTTCCATTGCAGAAGCAAGAAAGCAATTCATCATTTTTTCCACAAAAGAAACAACCATGGGGTGAACACATAGGCCTTGTTTTCTAGGGAGCATAATTTTTGAAGTTCCTCTTCTTCTGGTGTCAAGGACATACATTCTATTTGTAGTGCAGGATTTCTTGTAGCATCTTACCAGTACTTGGTCAAAAGAACTGTCCAGTCAGATAAACAGAAACAACACTAGAATTTTAAATAGGAAATAACAGGAAATTGGTGACAAAGGTGCTGGAATATCTAGAACAAAATGATGATGGGGTTGGGGGAGTAAGAAGGAAGTATAGAGCTGTGAGAACCAGTGCTTCAAAACTGCTAGCATTCCTGACTTGGAGAACACCCCTGGTGCTACACACCTCATACTTCACTGATGCTTCACCTTTGGCTATTCTGGAACACTGAGTAAGGAACGTCACTCATGGAAGAGTTCTGCAGCATCTGGTCTATGGAGTCCAGACCTACCTGACCTTCTCACAACTACCATGAGGAGCAAGAAGCTCTCTATTCCTTTAACTTTATGATCTTTTGCCAGGATCAACAGAGCCTAGGAAATATAATTTGCAGTCTACCAGTCCTGATCACACACAGCAAGTATACAGAAGCAAATGAGGGGAAATCCAAAAAGTTTCTGTGGAAATTATTCTAAAATTAAACGTTTGATTCAAAATACCTTAAACAGGAAGAATGATAATGATGCTATCTGTTGGTGATGTTCTATTTATTTCAATGTTTTTGATGAAAAAAAAAAATTATCCCCTAAATATAGCAGAATCATTTGCTTATAGCTTTTAGTTAAATCAACAAAGAAGATTTATAGCTTGACTTGGTAGAGGGCACTACACAGAAATGCAGAACTGCTAGTGTCAGGGGCGGGCTCTGAGGGCCCCAGAGCCGCACCGTGGCCTGATCTCTAAGATGGCGCCTGGCAGTTTGCCAGACATAGCTGCACTCATATACAAGTTTTAGGAAGTAACTCTGGTTGACTGTTGTACATGAGGCGATCCTGGTATCTGCCTGGAGACTGTTCCTTGATAGGCTGACTTTCCTGGTAGTCTACTCTCTGATAGGCTGATGTTCTCAATATAAGTCTGAGACTTGCGGAATAAAGTCCTTTTGGTTCCTGTGATCAAGAGCGTACGTGTTGTGATTGTCCCCGCGGGCGGTGGGCGATCATAAGTGGTGCCAAAACCCGGGACCTCGAGTTATAAAGAAGAAACTGATCAGGTAAATACAGGGAAAGTAAAGTACAGTCTGGCCAGGTTAAAGTTCGCGGGAAAAGCGACGGGTTAAGGTTCGTGGGATAAGTAACGAGTTAAAGTTCGCGGGGAAAGCGACAAGTTTAAGTTCGCGGGAAAAGCGAGGAGTTAAAGTTCACGGGATAAGCGATGGAGATTGAGTGTTTGTAAGTGCTTTCGCTTTTGTTTTGCTAGTTAAAGTGCTTTGCATTGTTAGTTTAATAGAGAAAAATGGGCACTGAAATGTCACAAATGCGCATGGAAGGTCCCTTAAAGGATTTGCTCCGGGCCAATGGAATTCCTCTTGAAACTAAACAGCCGGAACCAAATGCAGAGAGGCCATAAAAAAAGGGGAAGAGGTTTTGGAAGAAATAAAAGAGGAAAGGTCTAAAGCATCAGAAAGGGCGTCAATAAGATCAGAGACAGTCAAGGAAAATGAAACTGGGTGTGAGGAACAACTTGTTAGGAAGAGGGAAATCAGTTTAGGGGAGGGTCCCCCATTAGGAGTCTGCCCTACGTTATCCGCCCTTAAGGTCTGCTTCTCTCCAGGACCTCCCAAAGGGGGCTCCAAGTTTCTCCCCAAAGAGACGTTGCCTAAAGAACCGCCGGCTCCTCCCCGTTGCATCTCCTTCCAGAAACTTGCCACATAGTAAACAAACCAGACCAACCATCAGTGGCATGTTCTAGTAAGGAGTATGATATAGTAGCCCCAGTCCCCACAAATATTGGGAGATAATTGTTTCACAATTTTCTGTGTCCAAACCTGAATTGATTACTAACCAGGATTAAGAGTTAAAATGCCCTAGGCATCAAGTTTCTGCTGGAACATTTCATCCCCTTTCAGATCCAAATCTCAGTCAAGGCTTACATTGAAATGTAAATAAAGAAAGCCTGAAGGCTCAGTAGGAGACCGGTCTCAAACCCCAAAAAAAAAAAAAAAAAAGAAAAGAAAAAAAGAGCAAAAAGTCTTACCTGAACTCCAGCAAAAGTAAATTTTATGGTGCTTTACTAAAGTAATTAACAGCTGTATCATTTTTCCAGGACTCTTGCTTTTTTTTTTTTTTTTTTGAATTCTACATATTTTTTGAGCTCATGACTTTTTTTGATCAGTTCTATTTTTTTTTTTTATTCAACTAGAGTTTTGAACATCTGTTACATTGCAATGGAGATTCACCTATAAAGTTTCAAGGCCTTTGATTCTGTGTTATGTGTATGTCGTGCTGTCCAATGTCATGTTTTATCTGTATCAAAATTGAGCGCTCCTAAAATTAAAATTTAAAAATGGATCCAAATATTTTTAATTCGCGTGATTTAAAAAGGTTTGATTTAAATTGGGTAAACTAATTGAAGTAAAATGTCTTGAAAATAACTTGCAAGTCTCGAGGTGGTCAAACTAATACAATGTTGATGTTTATAAAATGTCTAACATCAATTTTTCTAGGACTTTCCTCCAACAAGAAAAAGCTGGCAAATACTGTTCAGGACACTTGTCTAATATCTTGTTGTTTTTTTTTTTTTTTTTTTTAAGAAAATAAGTGAATTAGAATTGACATGCATGGGATTACTCAAATGTGTTTGTACAGAAAATTGTTTTGTGTCATCACTAAACTAAAAACAAGGTTACTAAGAGTTATGTCCTAACAGGTACAATTCTATACACAAAGGGTTCTAAAAGTTTCAACTGTGTTTCAATTAGAGTACTATAAATAACAAAATATTTAATCTTGTTAAAATAGAGTAATTTATCTAAATTCAGAAATTTCATAAGAGTTGTTTCACAATGTGAACAAAAAGGGGTCAACAAATAGGAAAGAGAAAATAAAAGGTTCTAGATATGGAAATATATTTAGTGAAAAACAAAATGTTTCTGGGTAAGAAAGTGCTTATGTGATAAAATACATGAGGGTCTAAATAAGTGCTAAGAAAGTCTATAAATAAACAAAAAGGGGGAATAGGGGAGACCTCCAGGTCCTCTAAAGATAAACTTTCTCTTTGCCTATTTATTTAAAAAATTTTTAACTCTGGATAATGAGGGTCGCTGTGCTGCTGAGAGACATGGCAATCATAAACAACATGATAGAGCAACGGTAAAATGGAAGGATGTTCTTACAGGACAATGGAACGGCCCGGACCTGGTGCTTTACTGGAGCCGAGGCTCAGTTTGTGTGTTTCCACAGGATAAAACATCGCCTATCTGGGTTCCTGAGCGACTAACTCGACCAGTGCCAACGCTACCAACAATTAACTCAGACCAATATACTTCTGATGACCATGATGCTCGTAGCCCCCCTTGAACTAACTTACAACCTCTTTTTAGTCTCTTAGGATGCTATCTCTCTCAATGTTGGAATGCTTCTAGGTTCCCGCTGGCAGTCTTAATGTGTGTTCCTACCTTCCTACCAGTCCCAGTCTCTGTTACAGGTACAGAACTGCCAGTACTACTATCTAGAGGACAAGAGAGATTTTGGCATCACAGCGGCTGTGGTCACTGCAATAGTGGTTTCTGCAACAGCAGCACTAGCAACTGTCATACCTATAGCAACAGCAGTCAATCACTTGGCGGAAAATATAGCTACAACCTTACAGACTCAAGAAGCTCTAAACAACCATTTTAAGGCAGGCTTACTCCTTGTAAATCAAAGAGTGGACTTACTACAAGAACAAGTGGATATCTTGCAAGAACTTTTGGGACTGGGATGTGTTTATCCTTTAAGAGCAGTGTGTGTCACCCCTATTGCTTATAATAACCTTAGCTCTGCGGCTATGTTATCTAAAAATCTCTCTGTCTACCTTACTGGCAATTGGTCATCTACATTTGATAATTTAACCAGTCAGCTACGAGCTGAAATACTCAGAGTCAATGCCACCAGGGTTCAAATTGCATCGGTATCCGAGATGTTCTCTTTGTTAACAGTGGGCTGGAATAGTAGCTGTTCTGATTATTATCTTCTTAGGGATAGCCTATGTTATACGCAGCCAAATCAGAGCTCGCCAGATGCCCGATGTCATCAACGGGCTATAGTACAGACTTTGACAGCCATTGAGACAGGCACATCCCCCCAAGTATGGCTAAGCATGCTGGACCAGTAGTCAAAGACGGGTAAGATCCGTGGAAATGCATACCAACCTAAGACAGGGTTCTGACGCCTGGAGGTCAGAATTCCAATGACGGGTAAGGATGTAATTTGCCATGGACAACCTAAGACAGGCATGGTCCCAAGTCATCTTTTCTTTATTTAAAGAATAAGGGGGAGATGTCAGGGGCGGGCTCTGAGGGCCCCAGAGCCGCACCATGGCCTGATCTCTAAGATGGCGCCTGGCAGTTTGCCAGACATAGCTGCACTCATATACAAGTTTTAGGAAGTAACTCTGGTTGGCTGTTGTACATGAGGCGATCCTGGTATCTGCCTGGAGACTGTTCCTTGATAGGCTGACTTTCCTGGTAGTCTACTCTCTGATAGGCTGATGTTCTCAATATAAGTCTGAGACTTGCAGAATAAAGTCCTTTTGGTTCCTGTGATCAAGAGCGTACGTGTTGTGATTGTCCCTGCGGGCGGTGGGGCGATATATGCTAGAGAAGAGAGTAAAGAGGTTTGGTCTTTTTGTGTACTCAGGATAGCAACCTGTTTGTGTGACAGAAAAGAGCAAGGAATAAGACTCTCATTATAAAAGTACTCAATTCATTCCAAAGGTGTGTGGAGGATAATTTTAGAAACCATCAAGGATTACTTTTTTTCTTTTTTTTTTTTTTTTTTTTGCAGTGCTGGGGATTGAACCCAGGGCCTTGTGCTTGCAAGGCAAGCACTCTACCAACTGAGCTATATCCCCAGCCCTTAAATATTTATTTTTCTTTAAAGTTCTGTCTCAAACCAGATGCAGTGGCACACACCTGTAATCCCAGGGACTCAGGAGGCTGAGATAGGAGGATCACAAGTTCAAGGTTAGCCTCAGCAACTCAGTTAGGCCCTCAACAACTTAGTGGAATCTGTCTCAAAATAAAAAATAAAAAGGGCTGGAATGTATTTCAGTGTTTCAGCACCTGTGTTCAATCTCAAGCACAAAAAAAAAAAAAAAGAAAAGAAAAAAGAAAAAAGAAAAAAAAAGTTCTACTGTCTGAAACCTTATAAAACAGTTAAAGGGGGTGGGTTTCAGAATGACTTGCAAGAGATTACAGGGAAGTGATTTGATTCTCTGAATTCAGTCTGAAATTTGGGTAAAAAGTCCCTTTGTTCCCTTAAACACATAGTGAAAAGGCAAATCTGCAATAGCACCATTAACTTCCCCAAATTCAGAGAGTATGTCTCATACACAGACACACACAAGCCCAAAATATTAATAACCAGAGGTGGAAGTGGGTATCCTTGAGAAACATTGGCAGTGGAAAACAACAAGGCACACACCATTGACCTGTGTTATCTTGCAGAGACATGCCAGGGCAGGGAGGACAGGACTTGTCATGGAAAGAGAGGACCTCATTTCATATTGCCACTCTACACATGAAACAATACTGAAAGATACAGAAAGAGGGTGGCGAGGGACTGCTTTATTTTAACAATGCAACAAGGGAGACTTCCTTTGACGGTGCCAAAAAGGACATTAAAAACCTAGCCTCCCCTTCAACAGATGAATGGATACACAATGGAGTATTACTCAGTCATAAAGAAGAATGAAATTATGGCATTTGTCAGTAAATGGATGGAACTAAGTGAAATCAACCAATCTCAAAAAAACAAAGGCCAGAGGAGGAGGAAATGAAAGATGGTGGAATGAGACAGACATCATTACCCTATGACATGTATAATTATACAAATAGTATGGATCTACATCGTGTACAACCTTAGAAACAAAAGATGTACCCCGTTTGTGTACAATGAATCAAATGCAGTCTGTAAAATAAAAATAAATAAATAAAACCAAAGGCCACATGTTCTCTCTGATGTGCAGATGCTAACACACAATAAGGGGTGAGGTGATAGGGAAGGTAGAAGTTCAGTGGATTAGACGAAGGGTAATGAAGGGAAGGGTGCAGGGATGTGAATAGGAAAGACAGTAGAATGAATTAGACATAACTTTTCTCTGTTCATATATGAATACACAACCAGTGAAACTCCGCATCATGCACAAACCACAAAAATGGGATCCTAATTAGAATCAGTTATACTCCATGTATGTATAATATGACAAAATACATTGTACTGTCATGTGTATCTAAAAAGGACAAATTAAAAAACAAAACAACAACAAAACCCTAGTCTCGTGGCCAAGGGGACCCCCAGAGCTGTATCAGCTTATTCTTTTGTTAAACGGACTAAAGATCAGTGTAGAACTAAACTACCAAAAGGGGGAGGAAATGAGCTACCAAAGCCAGCCAACTCAAAAAGTCTTCATTATAGTTCTCAACTATAATAGCCAAGGGAAGAAGAAAGAAACTTAGAGAATTTTAAAGGAATTACTAGCAAATAGATGCTTATTCTTTTGACTATAGGAGAAAATGCTGTGTATTGTGGAATGCCAAAAAGCAATAGGATCACTTTGGTACACAAAATATTTTTGTATTTTTCCTCAAAATATTTTTGTGAAAACATAAATGGGAAAAAGAGAAAAGAAATTTCAAATATATGAAAAAACATGATTTATTTTGTTTAGCCTTTCAAATAATGTTTATCCTTCAGTGTCCTAATTGGAAAATTAACTAAATTTTCCCCAAAAGAATAAAGAAATATTCTTTTTATCTTATAAATAAATTATTTCTATTCACTTAAATTATGCAGGCATTATTGGCTAGTTTTGTTGTATTTAACTATTAACTTATTTTCCATAATATACTGTAGATGTTGAATTATTCATCCTACTCAGGATCAACAAATTACCATACTTGAGGAAAATTGTTCTGATAAGGATGTTTATAATGACCACATATCTAATATTACTAGATTTAACAAGTAGAAATACAGATGCCTCAGTAAAAGCTGAACTTCAGATCAATAACAAAAAGTTCAGTATGTACCAAATTTTGCATTCATCTACTACCTACCTATTTGTTTACTTATCTTTTTTGTTAATAATTGATTCACAACTACTTTATTGATTTATACCAATTAAGCCATAGACCATTTCTATCCAGAGTCTTTTGACTTTGGCACTGTCTGTTCTGCTTTTCTTCTCAGAGCTGCAAGCTTTAAGGTTTAAAGTACGGTTGTCATGGGACAAAAATATACTAAAAATAAACAAGGAAAAGGAGGAGGAAAAAATCATCTTTAATCCAAAACTAAGTTTTAATCTAGTATCGAAGGTGCTTTACCACTTGCATTCTCAGCCCTTTTATTTTTAATTTTGAAACATGGTCTTGCTAAATTGCTTAGGACCTCACTAAATTGCTGAGGCTGGTCTCAAACTTGAGAGCCTCCATCCTCAGTCTTCTAAGTCTCTGGGATTAGAGGTGTGAGGCATTCTGTATTTTATCTGGCAACCCCAAATATATCCAGTTGTGCTTAGGACAGTCCCTGACTAGTTCATGACTTCTCAGTATTTGCTAATCCAACCTTTCACTCTCAGAGTGTCCTAGTTTGACTGTTAGACTGTGTGGTCAATCTATGCATGCCCATATAGAGCACAGCTCAAAACTATCAAAGAACAGAGAATAAAGGAAATAAATAACTACAGGAATATTTTTAAAAATATTTTTTAGATGTTTATAGACCTTTATTTTACTCATTTATCTTTATGTGGTGCTGAGAATCCAACTCAGTGCCTCACAAATGCTAGGCAAGAGCTCTATCACTGAGCCACAATCCCAGTCCCAGGAATATTGTTTAAATCAGAAAACAAAGCAGAGGAAAGGCTAACCAGAACAAATGAGGAAAATAGTTGCTTCAAATGGAGAAAAGATAGCCTCTTCAACAAATGGTGCTGGGAAAATTGGAAATCCATATGCAACAGAATGAAACTAAACCCCTATCTCTCACCTGCACAAAAATCAACTCAAAATGGATCATGGACCTTGGAATCAGACCAGAGACCCTGCATCTTATAGAAGAAAAAGTAGGTCCAAATCTTCAACATGTCGGCTTAGGATCAGACTTCCTCAACATGACTTCCATAGCACAAGAAATAAAAGCAAGAATCAATAACTGGGATAGATTCAAACTAAAAAGCTTTCTCTCAGCAAAGGAAACTATTAGCAATGTGAAGAAAGAGCCTACAGAGTGGGAGAAAATCTTTGCCAATCATACTTCAGATAGAGCACTAATTTCCAGAATATATAAAGAACTCAAAAAACTCTACACCAAGAATACAAATAACTCAACCACAAATGGGCTAAGGATATGAACAGATACTTCACAGAAGAAGATATACAAGCAATCAACAGATATATGAAAAAATGTTCAACATCTCTAGTAATAAGAGAAATGCAAATCAAAACCACCCTAAGATTCCATCTCACCCCAATTAGAATGGCGATTATCAAGAATACAAGCAACAACAGGTGTTGGCGAGGATGTGGGGAGAAAGGTACACTCATACATTGCTGTTGGGGCTGCAAATTAGTGCAGCCACTCTGGAAAGCAGTGTGGAGATTCCTTAGAAACTTGGAATGGACCTACCATTTGACCCAGCTATCCCACTCCTTGGCCTATACTCAAAGGACTTAAAAGCAGCATACTACAGAGATACAGCCACATCAATGTTCATAGCTGCTGAATTCACAATAGCCAGATTGTGGAACCAAACTAGATGCCCTTCAATTGATGAATGGATAAAGAAACTGTGGTATATATATATATATATATACAATGGAATATTACTCAGTTATAAAGAATAATAAAATGATGGCATTGCAGGCAAATGGATGAAATTGGAGAATATCACGCTAAGTGAGATAAAGCCAATCTCAAAATCCAAAGGACAAATGATCTCCCTGATCAGTGGATGATGAACATAGTGGGGGGTGGGAAGTAGGTAAGAATGGAGGAAAGAGAACTGTAGAGAAGGAAAAGAAGGGTGGGGAGGGTGGGGGGGAAGGGAAAAAACTAACGGAATGAATCAAACACTATTATCCTATGTAAAAGTATGACTACACAAATGGTATGACTTACTTCATGTACAAACAGAGAAACAGTATGTATCCCATTTGTGTACAATAAAAATAATTTTTAAAAAAAATCATCCCAGGCTCAAAAAACAGAAAAGAAAAAAAAGAAAATAGTTGCTTTGAAAATCAGAGAAGGTTTAAGTTCAATGTTTAAGTTCAATTCCATGGAAGAATAGTGGAGCTTCTCATTGCCAGCAAGATGGTGCTGATGTACTTCCCAGGTTTAAAATCCTACCATGTGCAACTCAGAAGAAAATGGAACAGTGTCCCAGGTAAAAAGAATTTGGAGTGGAAGGGAGCATATTGCTTTGAGTAAACTAACCCAATAAAATGACTATGAACTGCTTATAAACAAAAATAAAGACATCATCAGTAGGAAAATAGACACTAATGTAAAAAATTCATTACAAAACAAATGTAAAAGTGTATTTTCTATTTAAACATATTAAAGCTTATATAATTTTGAAAATATTGAATTATAACCAAACAAAATCTTCTCCAACTGAAAAATTCTGTCCAAAATGGTAGTAGAAAGTGATTTTTATCATTGAACCAGAATGTGATGCACATTACAGATCAGCCTCTGAAGGATTACAGACAAAGTTCCCTCACCTCCTCAGGAGAGCCAAGCAGACACAAGCATTGCATGTATTTTCAGAGTAAACAACTGCTCCTCAGGAAAAACAGCAGGATACCACTATTTAACACATCGTTCATCCTAACTTTACCCAGGTAATTGGGTAACCATCTGTGTTGGCAAATTGACCTTGCCCAGAGAGAAAACAAACTCCTATTGTTTTGACAGAAGGTAGTTTTGCAACTTGGAGCCAAGTGACAGCTGAAGTCAAGCTCCTGACCTCACATGAGAACTGAAGATCCATGCTGCCCTTCCTTCATCTGCACATTTGAAAGCCATGCTTCCCAGGTTCTGAGATCCTCAGGACTGAGGAAAGGCCTATTGAGATACTATACATGCTCAAAGAGAGGAGAAGTACTTAGAATTACAAACTTTCTAAAGGAATATCCTGAGACAAAGGAGAAGAGGAAATTTCTTCCCCTATTTTTCAATAGGAATAATTAAGTCTCTTATTTTAAAATTTTATTTGTGTTCACAAAAATCTATAGAAAAGTTGAGAGAATTCAGTGCTACTTACACTTAGATATAATCCCATTAGCATTCTGGTATGTTTTCTTGTATCTTACATACGGGAATTTTTTTTGTTTCTTTTTTTTTTTTTTTTAAAATAGCTTCTACAACATAACATGACTTTATATATTTGATTTTTTTTCTCTTAACATTATCTATCCTATGTCATTATAAACATCACTTTTAGTGGCATTATTTTAATGGTATTATATTTTATTTTATAAAATAGATATCTAGGTAAATAGTGTATTTACTATTTTTCCTTTGGCAAGATTATCAAGACTAGTATTTCTGTATGAACAATTTAAAGTTCTTGATAAATGTTGAATTACTAAAACCTTAGATTTATAAATAACACCAAATGTTTTATCCAATAACTCTTTTTTCATCAAGGAATTTTATAGTTCTTATGATTTTTAAAGTAACTTTAAAAATTCCTTCTTTTTATTCCAATGAGAAAACTTAGAACATTGAAAACCATCTAGAAGTGTAAAAAAGAATATTCCTGTTGTTTTCCCCCTTTTTAAGGAGAGCCCTCCCTGGAAGAACAATGAGCCATCATTAATAACCCCATAGTCACTATCGAAGAGGAGAAATAACTGGCTGAGTCTCAAGTTGCCTTCAACCATACTTTATAGATTTAACAAACTCTTGTAATAACTTTATACCCACATAGAGAAACAGAATGTTCAACTTCATGTGAATATCTGAAAAATGGCTTTTTAAATAATTCAGCTGATTGTATTCCATATTTTCCTTCTTTTTCTCCAAGCTGTCAGGTTTGCCCTAGATATTTGCTAAATTCAAGAGACTCCATTGACCCAAGTAGTTTCTTATGTCCTGTGATTGATGGATTAAAAAAAAAAAATAGGTTCCTAAAATAAAGCACCTTTTCTCTTTTCCCATGCCATCCCCAGCTTGTCAGTTTTTTATAGCTGTTTGAAAGTTCCATTTAAAGTCATTCTGGTTTGATACATAGCCAGTACCCCATTAGGGTGAATTACGGTCATTCTGCAGAGACTCAAAGCTGCATCCTAATTTTTAAAGCTGATAGTACATAACAGTCAGCATTTGATCTAGTTCAGTATTGGCTTTCCAGAAGAAAGATGAAGATTATCCAATTTTTTTCTAAATATCAGAATATCACTCCCTTTTGTCACAACAGTTTTTTTAAAGAACCTCATTTGTTATTTGTAATTGACAACAACAACAAAAATAATCAGGCACCACCTTCTTATATTACTAATGAATGAATTAAATCTCAAACATGAGATAATTTAGAAATATTCATCACTGGATCAAATCCAATTCATCAAATGACAAATACTTTTTGTTCATATTGAATAGAAAGGATACTTGGCCAGGAGACAAAATATTTTGAGGAGACAAAATATAAGAACTATACATCATTTTCAAAGTTTTTAGCATGTGGATGGAGAAATAAGTACTTATACATAAATGGTAATTAATGTAAACAATAAATGGTGTTGTGGTTTGGATCTGGAATGTCCCCCAAAAGTTCATATGTTGAAGACTTGCCCCCCAATGCTTTTGGGAGTGATTAAATCAAAGTTCTAACCTCATAAGTGGATTAATCCATTTAATATGTTAATAATTTAAGTTGACTACTGAAGAAGAAGGTGGAAGTTTGTGGTAGGTAGGGCACAGTTGAGGGACGTCAGTCACTGACTATACAGCACATAAATGGCATTGTGATGTTCTCTTCAAAGGATTTGTCTAGCTCTGCCTCTGTGGCCTTGTCAGTTGCAGCCCAAGTGGTCTTTGTTGACTTATCTCCATTCCTGCAGTTTCCTAGGATGATGTCCCATGTTACTAGCATTTTTTTAATCTCAGGAATCTCCACTGCAACTCCAAGCTTTGCCCTTTCAGGGGTTACTTGCAGGGATTCTGACCCTGCTGCACTTTGCCTGGCCTCCCAGGCCTTCCTTTGAAATCTTGGTGGAAGCCTCCATGGCTCCTGAATTCCAGCATCCTGCATTTCTGAAGAGCCAGCACCATGTGGTTGATACCAAGGTCTGCCGCCATCTTGAACAGCAGCCAAGGCTCCAGAGACCCTGGCTGCAAGGGCCTTTAAGTACCTAGGGAGTTGAGCATGTTGAAAAAACTTCCTAGGTCCCCTTGTGCAAGAAAGGTGTCACACTGATCTCTTCTCAAGAGAATTTTCACTGTTACTCCCTTGAGCTTGAGATGGGTGTGATCATGCCATCTCCTGAGATGCCCTCAAGCCATCTTTCTTATTCTCTCTAGGCAAAATCTTTAGCATTTCTTTAGTGGTAGTAATGTCTTTAACCACTGCAACTTAGTCCTAGTTTCACTCCAATCTTTTAAGTTCATGTTTTTCAAATCTTTCTCCTCTGCTTTCTGCTCCTGATTATCACAATAAATTTGGCTAAAAGTTTCCAGCAGTATTCATGCCACTGCCTAAATGCTCGGCTGTCTGGAAATTTTCTCTGCCAGATTAAGAAGTCCATTGTTTTAAAATCAGCCTCACAGAAAGTCTCAGGACACAGGCAAGATGAAGATAACTTCTCAGTCAGAACATAACACAAATGGCCTCTAGATCAATTACTGATAGTGTCCTTCTTTTCCTCTAAGCCCTCTTGAGCCCTGTCTTCACTGTCGATGGTCCTTTTGACATTCTGATCTCCTGAGTTCCCACCAGAATCAGTCATTAAGCTCTGCTTACAACAATCCAAAGAATTTCCAGTTTGCATGACTAAGAATCTCAAAATTCCTCCAACTGATTCAAAAAACTCCAAAAATTTCTGAACCACATGGTCAGGTTAATCACAGTCACAACTCCTTTTCTGGTACCAATTTCTGTTTTAGTCGGCTTTTTCGCTGCTGTGACTAAAGGGCCCGAACAGATCAATTGTAGAGGAGGAAATGTTTATTTGGGGGCTCACTCTATATACAGAGGCTCCATTCCTCAGGGCTCCAGGTGAGACTGAACATCATGGTAGAAAAGCTGCTAACATGATGATCAGAAAGCAGAGAGAGAAAGACAGACTCATTCTCTAGATACAAAATACATAACCCACAGCCACACCCCCATGAACCACTTTCTCTAGCCACACCCCTGCTGCCTCCAGTTACCACTCAGTTAATTCCATCAGGGATTAACCCGCTGATAGGTGAAGGCTATAAACCAATTATTTCTCCTCCAAACCTTTTTTCATTGTCTCACACGTGAGTTTTTGGGCGACACCATAACATTTTAAGGGATATTAACTTTCAACTACTTCTTTTAGCAATACTCAGAAATTCAAAGAACCATTTTTTTTTTTTTTTTTGGATAAGAAACTTGAATTATTATGAGTGCTGATAAATTGTCCCTGTAATTAAGGGCCTTTGACTTTTCTAAGGAAGAGTCTTGCCTCTCAGGAATCTTAAGATGTCCAAGAAACTGGGAAGAAGCATGACCAGAAGAATGAAATGATACAACATTAACAGTTGGCTTATTGAGGTAGGATTCTAAGACCTACCAAAGTGGTCACCCAAATCAGAGTTGAAATCATGATCTTCCATCTTGCTGAGACAACATGATAAAGGCCTACCCCTTTTATGTTTTTGCCTAAAGAATTGAGCCAAATGCAATGGCAAATACCTATAAACCAAATGACCTGGGAGACTGAGGCAGGAAGATCTCAAGTTCATGGTCAGCCTCAGCAACTTAGTAAGATCCTGTCTCAAAACAAGAAAATAAAAAGGCTGGGGATGTAGTTCAGAGGTAAAGTTTTCCTGGGTTCAAACTCCACTAAAAAAAAAGAAAGAAAGAAAGAAAAAGAAAAAACAACTTGTACTCTATTCTTAAATTCTCTATCAGTAAGCATGAGGAGAACCTACTAATGTGAAGGAATTGGTGAAATTACTCTTATGAATACTCTTTCCATTACTTTTATTGCAATATACGGAAGGAAAACATAAAAGAATGAATAAGGTTAATTAACACTCTGAAAATGTTTTCGATCCTTAAATAATTGGAGAGAAACACTGAAGCAACATGATAGAAAAATTCCCTTTAAGTTATTGCCTTCTTTCCAATCTGATTCCATATTTCTTGATATTTTAAGCACATGCAAGATTTATTTTTTCATGTGTGGATCTTGACTAGTTTGGTATAATTGATACCCACATCCTAGTTTATTTTGTGCTCTTTTTTTTCAGCAGAATACCAAAGATTAGGTAATTTTTCTTCCAATACAGGAATTTATTAGTACTATAAACGTTTTCCTAGTAGTATACCATTTTCTTTTCTTTTCTTTTGGGGGTGGGGAGCAGGGGTTGTAAGCATTTTCATTTCTCTGGTTGTACACAATGTAGAGTCACACCATTTGTGTAATCATACATGTACATAGGGTAATGATGTTTGTCTCATTCCCTTATCTTTCCTTCTCCCCACCACCTTCCTACCCCTCAATTCCCTCTACACAATCCAATGTTCCTCCATTCTTCCCTCACCCTCTCCACCCTCCAGTTATGTATCATAATCTACTTATCAGAGAAAACATTCAACATTTGTTTTTTGGGGATTGGCTTATTTCACTTAGCATGACATTCTCCAACTCCATTAATTTACCTGCAAATAATTTTATTCTTCTTTATGGCTGAATAATATTTATTGTGTATATATGCCACAGTTTCTTTATCCATTCATCTATTGAAGAGCATCTAGCTTGGTTCCACAATCTAGTTATTGTGAATAGAGCTGTGATAAACATTGATGTGACTGTGTTACTGTAGTATGTTGATTTTAAGTCCTTTGGGTATGAACTGAGGAGTGGGATAACTGGGTCAAATGGTAGGTCCATTCCAAGTTTTCTGAGGAATCTCCATAATGCTTTCCAGAGTGGCTGCACCAACTTACATCTCCACCAGCAATGTATGAGTGTACTTTTTTCCCCACACCCTTGCCAATACCTATTATTGCTTGTATTCTTGATAATAGCCATTCTAATTGGAGTGAGATGATATCGTAGGGTGGTTTTGATTTGCATTTCTCTAATTACTAGAGATGTTGAACACTTTTTCCATATATTTGTTGATCACTTGTATAGTCTTCTGTGAAGTGTCTGCCCAGTTCCTTAACCCATATATTGATTGGGTTCTTTGTATTTTTGGTGTAATTTTTTTTTAAGTTCTTTAAAAATTTTGGAGATTAGTGCTCTATCTGAAGTCCATTTGGAAAGGATTTTCTCCCACTCTGTAGGCTCTCTTTTCACATTACTGATTGTTTCCTTTGATGAGAAAAAGTTTTTTGGTTTTAATCCATCATCCCATTTATTGATTCTTGCTTTGATTTCTTGCACTCTAGGAGTCTTGTTAAGGAAGTCTGGTCCTAAACCAACATGATGAAGATTTTGCCTATTTTTCTTCTATTTGGTGCAGGGTCTCTGATCTAATTCCTAGATCCTTGATCTATTTTGAGTTGAGTTTTGTACAGGGTGAGAGGTAGGGGTTTAATTTCACTTTACTGCATATGGATTTCCAGTTTTCCCAGCACCATTTGTTGAACAGGCTATCTTTTCTCCATTGCATGTTTTTAGCACCTTTGTCTAGTACGAGGTAACTATATGTAGGTGTGTTTGTCTCTGTATCTTCTATTCTCTACCATTGGTCTACCTGTCTATTTTGATGCCAGCACCATGCCATTTTTGTTACTATTGCTCTGTAGTATAGTTTAAGGTCTGATACTGTGATACCTCCTGCTTTGCTCTTCCTGCTAAGGATTGCTTTGGTTATTCTGGGTCTCTTATTCTTCCAAATGAATTTCATAATTGCTTTCTCCATTTCTATGAGTTATGTCATTGGAATTTTACTTAGGAATGCATTGAATCTGTATAGCGCTTTTGGTAGTATGACCATTTTGATAATATTAATTATGGATTCAAGAACATGAGACATCTTTCCATCTTCTAAGGTTTTCTTTAATTTCTTTTAGTGTTCTGTAGTTTTCATTGTAAAGATCTTTCACCTCCTTTGTTAGATTGATTCCCAAGTTGTTTTTTTTTTTTTTTTTTGAGACTCTTGTGAATGGGGCTGTATTTCTAATTTCTCTTCCAGAGAATTCATCTCTTATATATAGAAACACATTTGATTTATGAGTATTCTCATATCATGCTACTTTTCTGAATTTATTTATTAGTTCTAGAAATTTTCTGTTGGAGTTTTTGGTTCTCTAAATATAGAATCATGTTGTGGGCAAATAGTGATTGACTTCTTCTTTTCCTATTTGTAACCCTTTAATTTATTTGGTCTGTCTAATTGCTCTGGCTAGCGTTTCAAGGATGATTTTGAATAGAAGTGGTGAAAGAGGGCATTCCTGTCTTGTTCCAGTTTGTAGAGGGAATGTTTTCAGTTTTTCTCCATTTTGAATGTTGTTGGTCATGGGCTTACATAGATAACATTTACAATGTTGAGGTATGTTCCTACTATTCTTATTTTTTCTAGTATTTTGAACATGAAGTGGTGCTGCATTTTATCAAGTGCTTTTATGGGAGATTAGTTCATTTTAAAATAATAAAAGTTTACTTCTCATAGATCTGGAGGCTGGAAAGTTTAATATCGAGGTGGCATTTTCTGGCGAGGACCTGCGTGCTACATTGTTCTAGCAAGAAGGTGGAAGGTAGAAAGGCAAAAGAGGGTGAAAGCAAGGGAGAGAGGGGATGGAGGGGGTCAAACTCACCTTTTTATCAAGGACATATAGCTGAGATAACTATCCCAGTCTTGTAATCAGAGTCCTCATAACTTAATGATCCTTTAAGGTCCCCCCTCTCAAGACATGGGCTTTAGAGAACATATTCGAGCCATAGCATCCTGGGTTGTGATTGTAATTTCTATGGTACCACTTAACTCCCATTATTAAAAGACAGGAATCACTGTACCAACTCAACCTGCATTTATTGAGCTCCTGTGTACAATATCATCCTTCGCCTTCAAGTATTAAAACTGGTTATAGAGAAAAACTATATATGCTTTAAATCATTTCTGAAGTTAGCAGGTCAGTAACCATATAACAATTTGAAATATCATAAATTAAATGCATATAGTGTACAATTTATGATGGTTTGATTTGCAATTTTTGATGTTCTGATGATGCCAAAGTATACTCATTCAGGAAGGTACTTTCCACTTCCAGGATAATATTCATAAGGTATTCAAAGTTAATTGTAAAACAGATTTGGGGTTAGATTAATTCTTCCAATTGTAGGCTAATGTGAGTGTTCTGAGCATGTTCAAGGAGACTAAACTAGGCTAAGCTATTTGGTAGGTTAAGTGGATTGATTAAATGCATTTTGGGTTCATGATATTTTTAATTTACAATGGGTTTATTGGCATGTAACCTCATTATAAGTCAAAAGGCATCCACACACATAAGATATGAACAGAGTGGAAATGACATACTAGACAAAATGAATAATAATATTTCTGATCACAGATTATGGCTTGTAGCCAGCAGATAGAGATTTTGCAAGATCCTGGGTTTTGCTGTGTTCCATTCTATGACCTAGAAGAAACAGATCATCTCTCATTAGTCTGAATAAAATTCTGGTGATACGACAAGCCCTTGGGAAAAGAAAAGGTAGCATTCAATACAGAAAGCAAAAATACTCACGTGTATGAACTTCCTCTAGATTTAATGACATGATAAGATTAATATCTTCTTTTTAACAAACCAAAATATTCAAAGAGGTGCTGTGTGCCCATTCATCAGGGAAAAAATACTTCATTCATTTCATTTTAAAAAAATATTTATTGAGCTCTTTTATTGTGCCAGGCACTGTTCTGGGTCTTAGTAGATACAATGTTGAGCAAAACAGATCAAATCCTTTTCCTCACAAGCTTACATTCTAGTGGAAGAAGAAATTGAAAACAAATACATAGAACTGGGCATGGTGGCACACATCAGTAATCCCAGCAACTCAGAGGCTGAGGTTGGATGATCGCAAGTTCAAGTTAGCCTGTGCTACATTGAGAGACTCTGTGTATTAGTCAGGGTTCTCTAGAGAAACAGAATGAACAGGAAGTATGATTATAAAAAGGGGCTTTATTAGATTGACTTACATGACCAGAAGCTGGATAGTCCACAATAGCAGTCTGTAGGCTGGAGAATTGGAAAAACCAGTAACTGTGCAGTCCAAGAGGCAGAAGCTCCAGAACAAGAGGGATCAACAGTGCTACCCTAGTTCAAGACCAAGGCTTCTGGAAACTACCTGGAGAATCACTGGCAAAGTCCACTTTTGGAAGACTGAAGAAGCAAGAGTCCAATATCCTCAGATGATCAAAGCAGCAATCAAGAACCCATTCAAGAAGAGCCAAGCTTGCATCTACATCTGCTTCCCTGTTATTCCAACTTTTGTTCCATCTAAGCCACCATCCTACTGGGCGTTGTGGCCCACACTTAGGAGGGTCTCCACTTCAGTTCCTATCCCACATTCTAATCATTCTTAGACACCCACAAGCCTCTTAATCATTGGCCTCTCTTGATCCAATCAAGTTGACAATTCAAATTAGCCATTACACTCTGTCTCAAATAAGTCAATAAAGATGGATAGATATAGAGAGAGGGTTGATTAAAGTTGGGCTGGGGTGTAGCTTAGTGGCAGAGCACAAGCTTAGTTATGCACAAGGAAACAAGTACATCCATAAAAGGTAAAGGATGTTAGAAAAAGAAAGGGAAAGAGGATAGGATATGCTGGCATGGGATTTAATTTAAATAGAGTGAGTATTGAGGCCTCATTGAGAAGAGGTATTTGAATAAAGATCAGAAAAGGGTGAGGGAGTAGCCTTAATAGGAATCTGGAAAAAGTGTTCTAGGCAGAGGGAATAACAAGTGCAAATGTCCCAAGGCAGCAGTGAGCATAGTGTGCTTGAAGCATTGTGCAGATGCCAGTGTGGCTAGAGAAGAGTTGAGTAAAAGGCAATGAAATAGAGAGCCTAGAAGGGCAACAGGTCAGTTTGCACAGGGACTTCTGTAGTTTTAGGACTTAGGCTTTCACTCTGAACAAAAGAGAGAGCTTTGGCAGGGCCACAACCTTATACACGTTCTATAGAGTCTTTCTGACCGCTGTGTTGAGAATTAAAAACAAAAATCTACACTTAAAATTCTTAATCCTTGCTTGAGCATGTGGCTGAAAAGCGTTGATAAAATTTGGAACTGACACATCCATCCTCTGTCACCTTGTCACCTTCTGACCAGTGGTACACAGAGGGGCCAGCTGGTCAGGATTCGGTGCTTCCGTTCCACACTGGAGAATGACAGGAAGGGGTAGGCAGCAAAAGCTTATCAGTGGCAGGTGCAGATTGAACTATTTCTCTCTCCTCCTACTACTACTAAGGTGAAAATTAGCTTCATCTGAAGAACAAATAAATAGCATTTTCACTAATAAAAAAATGAGGTTTCCTCCTTTCAATTACTTTCCCTAGGTATTGTAGTACATAGTCATCAAAATAAAATGCAAAATTCCAAACCTGACATCTAAGGCTGCCTCAGCAGAGCCTTGTTCTTTCCCAAATTCTTTTTTGTTGTTGTTGCAAAACAATCATGGACTTCAGCCAAACCGAACTGCTATTTTCTACTCTTATGCTCATGCTGTTTGCTCCACCTAAAAGGTTTCCTAACTCCCATTTCTCTGGGTCTAAAATGATACAAAAGAAGCCATAAAATAAAGGTAAAAGAGTGAGAACTTAGAACCAGAGGCCCTGGGCTACTGATTGTTAAACTTCAGTCACATCTTTAAAACTTTCTCATTCTGTTTTCTTGTAAGCTATTACCTACTTCATGGAGTTTGTTGTACGTCAAATTGATAAGATGTGTGAAAGTGCTTATAGAGAATAAAAGATATAATATGAATTTATTTAGTCAATAAATATCTATTTCATTAAATGGGAGAAGGTTGAGAAATATCATGGAGAAAATGTGGAGCTTGGGACAAGTGGACCAAAAGAGACTCATAATGCCCTATGTCAAATATCTTCACAACAACCAAATTATAAAATATATGTAAAACTATAGTTTGTATATAACTGAAAGCCTGTGAAATACCAAATCTGACTGAATTCAATGACTATTACTTATATTTGGGTGTTCAATTTATAGGTGATATGATGAGTAATAAAATAAAGGCAAAAATAACATGTTTCATTACACAAAATTTATTTTCCATTCCTTCCTTTTTCATGTCTTCTGTGATATGCCACAAGTATACAAGTATACACAGATTTTTGAAGACTCACTACCAAAAATGTCAAAAGGAATATAAGATATTTTATTAACAACTTTTGTATTGATCACTTACTGATATGATAATATTTGGGTATGATAGATTAAGGAAAATATATTGTTAACATTTTAAATGTATGTAGTACACATTGACTTTCAAATATTTTAGATAAAGCTAGGCAGTGAGAAGTGTAAAGCAAACTTGAGGTGTCACCTCTCCTCATTCTACTTCTGAGGCAGGGAATGTGATAGAACCACAGAAGGAACAGTTGTGTCAGAACAATTGAAGATCACCATTGGCTATGGTGTGCCTTAATTTCTCCCTAGCTATGGAGAGTCACTGTGAGGTTGATTGTTAGATTGTGCAGGATAAGAATTGGGGAGTATTACAAATTCAAATTGGCTCCATGCATAGGAAAGGTATGTAGCTCCTGGAACAGGGTGTGATCTCCAGGACCCCAGAAATCTCCACCAGAAAAATCTCTCCTTCCTCACCGAACTTTGAAATACTGGAAAGAATTTCTAAACTAGTCATAGGAGGTAAGAGTCAACATTCAAACCACCACCCATAAAATTGTATTTCATGTTTTATAAACATTGATGAGAATATTTGTAAAATGAGGGACATTGGAGCTCCCAGGAACAATTGAAAACAAGTTGTAAATGACCCTAGTCGATCAGCTAGACCTTCTATCTTTAAGTATGACTTAAGCATGAAGTATTGTCTGGTTAGTTCAACTGAAGTAGCAAAATAAGAAAAGTTTAGCTTAAAACTTCTTAAATCTTATTTTTTAATGTGTGGAAGAAAACTCTGGCTATGTGGGCACAGGGTTAGTGCTGGGATTGGTTGGTCCCCAGGACAGGTCAAGTATTGGGTCTATGTGGGTCTTTACCTTTGGAGCAGCTGGGGAGCAGGGTGAGTCAGGGTCAAAGCCTGCTGCTCTGCTCAGTCTTGGAGCACAGCAAGGTAGCACTGAGTGCAGAGAAGGAAAAACAGGAACCTGAGGGGAAAAGGCAGAAAACTATTTCTCAGTCTACTTGGTCTCCCCTTCCTCCCCTTCCACAGTCTGTCTGCCTGTCTCTCTCTCTCTCTCTCTCTCTCTCTTTCTCTCTCTCTCTCTCTCACACACACACACACACACACACACACACACAGTGCTGTTTCATCCACAGGGATAAGCAGGTGAAGACCACCGATGTCTGTAAGAAAGTGGTAATGCAACAACTGAATGAAAAGCGCAAATCCTCAGACTGGCTAGTCCACTAGGAACATTGAAAGCAGAGGCAGAGATGGTCAGGGACAAGTCACAGGCCAGCTCAGAGGCCATGAGGCCAGTAGCTAAAGATGTACCAGATACAGAACAAAAAAAAAAAAAAAAAAAAAAAGGACTCTTTAAGAGACTTGTTGTCTGGACTGGTGGGTCGGGGGGACAATGAATAATATAACTGTTCTTCTGACAGGGAGGACACCTTTCCTGAGGTATTGAATTTTGTGCATAGCTCTAGGCAGGGAGAGAAAACATTGAGAGGAAAATGATCAGTCAGGAGTTTTAAGAATCTCATCCCAACTAGGGTTCAATGTAACAAAACTTTAATATTGATCTCAGGGTTCAAATAGATGTTATTTAGGAAAAACAGGAGGAACCGGCCTTGGGTCAGCGCTGGAGTCTGAGGCCTCTTGCTCTTGGGCTCCGTGGAGCGACCCTCGGGGCTGCGGCTGGGCACTGGCAGACCCTGGGAGATGCGGGAGTGGCTTGGCACCCGTGGCTTCAGAAATATTTGTCTGTACCTGCATAGGGAACTTGATCCCCAAATAGCAATTAACTCCTGTCGCCTCGAGCTAAGTACCAAAAGCAGAGAATGGGGGTGCCACGAAATACAGGTCATGAAGAAGTTGAATCATGCCAATGTTGTAAAGGCCGGTGACGTTCCTGAGGAACTGAATATTTTAATAAAAGATGTGCCTCTTCTAGCAATGGAACACTGTTCTGGAGGAGATATTCGGAAGCTGCTCAACAAATCTGAAAATTGTTGCAGACTTAAAGAAAGGCAAATACTTTCTTTACTGAATGATGTAGGGTCTGGGATTTCATATTTGCATGAAAACAAAATTATACATCGAGATCTAAAACCTGAAAATATAGTTCTTCAGGGTGTTGGTGGAACGATAATGCATAAAATAATTGCTCTAGGATATGCCGAAGATGTTGATCAAGGAAGTCTCTGTACATCTTTTGTGGGAACACTGCAGTAACTGGTCCTAGAGCTCTTTGAAAATAAACTTTACACAGCCACCATTGATTATTGGAGCTCTGGGACCATGGTATTTGAAGGTATTACTGGATATAGGCCTTTTTTGCATTATCTGCAACTATTTACCTAGCATGTGAAGAGATGACAGGAGAAGTTCACTTTAGTAGCCATTTACCTCAACCAAATAGCCTTTGTAGTTTAATAGTGCAGTCATAGAAAACTGGTACAGTTGAAGTTGAATTGGCACCCACAGCAGAGAGGGGGACCTGTTGATCTTACTTTGAAGCAACCAAGATGTTTTATATTAATGGATCACATTCTGAATTTGGAGATAGTACACATCCTAAATATGACTTCTGCAAAAATCATTTCTTTTCTGTTACCACCTGATGAAAGTCTTCATTCACTACAGTCTCATACTGAACATGAAACTGGGATAAATACTTGTTCTCAAGAACTTCTTTCAGAGACAGAAATTTCTCTGGATCCTCAGAAACCAGCCTCTCAATGTGTTCTAGATGGAATTAGAGGCTGTAATAGCTATATGGTTTATTTGTTTGATAAAAGTAAAACTGTATATGAAGGGTCGTCATTTGCTTCCAGAAGTTTATCAGATTGTGTAAATTATATTATACAAAACAGTAAAATACAACTTCCAATTATACAGCTATGTAAAGTATGGACTGAAGCAGTGTACTATGTGTCTGGGCTAAAAGAAGACTATAGCAGGCTCTTTCAGGGACAAAGAGTGGCAATGTTAAGTCTTCTTAGATATAATGCTAACTTGACAAAAATGAAGAACACTTTGATCTCAGCATCACAGCAACTGAAAGCTAAATTGGAGTTTTTTCACAAAAGCATTCAGCTTAACTTGGAGAGATATAGTGAACAGATGACTTATGGGATATCTTCGGAAAAAATGCTAAAAGCAAAGAAAGAAATGGAAGAAAAGACCATTCACTGTCGGGGTTCCCGGGACCCCCAGCCTTGAGCACGGTCAAGATGGCGCCTGGCGCTGAGCCAAAAGCGGCCAGCTATACAGTAAACAACCAGCGAATTCCAATGATTGGCTAGTTAACGATGTGATTAGAGCATGCCCCCCTCGTGTACCTATTCTATGCCTGCGGCTGTCCGCACGTTTACCTCGTGTGCTCTCCCCTGATTGGTTGAAGTGTATATAAGCTTGGTGGGTGGGGGAGTAAGGGGCTGCTGAAGCGGAAGCTGGGAGTAAGAAGAAGCTGAGAGAAGAAGAAGCTGAGAGTAGGAGAAGAAGCGAGGAAGAAGAGTGCGAGCGAGGACGTGAGCCGAGCGGGAGAAGCGGAGCGGCCGAAGCAGGTGTGAGCCGAGCGGGAGGAGCGGAGCGACCGGAGCAGGCGAGAGTTAAGCAGAGGGAAAGAGAGCGAGAGAAAGAAAAGAGAGAAAGGGATTAGAAAAGAGGGAAAGAAAGGAAGACTGTGCACAATAAACTTCCAAAGCTTCAGACGTTTGTCGTGTCTCTCTCTGCGGCCAGAGGGAACGCGATAACTGGTGCTGAAACCCGGGAAGATGAAAATTTTATAAAGAAGACAAGGTAAGATATCTTAAAAAATTTTTAATAAGTTAAACCGGTTATAAAAAAGTTAAAGGGTATCAGGATACGCCATCAGCGGTCCTGGGGATACGCGGAATGCGATCCAGTTAAAGGGTATCAGGATACGCCATCAGCGGTCCTGGGGATACGCGGAATGCGGTCCAGTTAAAGGGTAACAGGATACGCCAACAGCGGTCCTGGGGGCACGCGGGATGCGGCCCGATTAAAATAAAAATAAGGACACACCGAAGGTGGTCCGGTATCGGGATACGCCAGCAGCGGTCCTGACGCGTGGAACGCGGTTCAATTAAAAGTGAAAGTAGAAACACGCTTGAAGCGGTCCAATTAGGGTATAGGTAGCACGTGAAAAGCCGCTATAAAAATTTTAATGCACATTTGATAGATAGTTTTCCTTTCAGTAATCTCGTTGCTCCTGGCAGCTAGGCCACTGTTTGTTATTGTAACTGCCATAACTGAAGCTATTCAAATTAGTAACAATGGGGTTTGAAACGTCTAAATTCAGAATGCAGCAACCCCTCAGGGAGCTATTAAAAAACCATGGGACGCCATTAAAGGAAAAAACAGCTAAAGTATTTCTCGATACTGTGGAAAGAGTTTCCCCTTGGTTTTTGGATGAGGGCCTTTTGAATACCCTACAGTGGGAACAGCTGGGGGAGGACCTTCATATAGCGGATAGGCAAAACCCTTTGCCAGTAGGCACTATGGCTATTTGGTCTCTTATTAAATCCTGTCTGCGAGATAAAAACAAAAAACCTTCACTCACCGAGCCTTTAGCTGAGGGAAGACAGGTTTTGGAAGAAATAAAAGAGGAACGCTCATATCTTTCCCAAAATTCAGAAAAAGAAACTAATTCAGATGAGGAACTATCAGAACGGGAACTATCAGGAGAGGAACTGGAAAAAAGAGTACAAAGATTAAGACTAGATGAAAAGCCTCCTCTAGTGCCCGTGTTGCCTAGTGCACCTCCCATAAATAGGGAACCCCCTCATGAAGCGTCCGGTTTTGGATTACGCTCAGAATGGAGTCATCTTGGATCTGTAGCGTATCCTGTTTTTGAGGATGCTCAAAATCAAAGATTCCACCAACCCTTAGACTTCAAAATAGTGAAACAGTTAAAAGAAGCAGTTAGCACATATGGTCCTCAGTCAGCTTTTACTATAGCCTTAGTAGATACCTTGACATCATTAAACTTAGTGCCCCAGGACTGGACTAATCTTGCTAGGGCCGCTCTGTCTGGGGGACAGTACCTTATGTGGAAAACATCATGGCAAGAAATATCTACGGATACCGCCCACCGAAATGCGGCAGCGGGGAATCCCCAAGTCGATAGGGACATGCTTATGGGCGTAGGACCTTATGAAACCCTTCAGGCACAGCTTAATTATCATCCAGCAGTCTATGCGCAAATTGCCGTGGCTGCAACCAAGGCCTGGAAAACATTACAAGGAGCAGGAGATTTGCAGGGCCAGTTGTCAAAGGTAACTCAAGGGAGTAGTGAGCCCTACGCGGACTTCGTCGATAGGCTAATTCAGACAGCATCACGCATCTTCGGAGATGCAGAGCAAGCCATGCCCCTAGTAAAACAATTGGCTTACGAACAAGCCAACAAATGGTGTAGGGAGGCCATAAGACCATGGAGAAACAAAGACTTGTCCACCTACTTAAAAGTGTGTAGAGATGTAAATGCTACTTCGGCGCAGAGCAGTGCCTTTGTAGCAGCCATAGACAGACAAACCACCTTGTTGTCTGCCGCACTTGCACAAGCCCAGGGGAGGTTCCCTTCAAGAACTAATAAAGAGTCTTTAGGATCATGTTTTGTGTGTGGACAGATGGGACAGCTAAAAGCCACTTGTCCAAACAAAAGGCCACCCTTTGCCCAAGGTGGGAACATCTATACAAAGAATAACTTGGGAACCGGACCCGGGCTATGTCCAAGATGCAGAAGAGGAAGTCATTGGAATAGTGCCTGTCAGTCTATTAGAGATAGGGAGGATAATTTCCTAGGGTTGAATCCTAAACTTCAAAAAAACGGGAGACAGGGCACTCCCGGGGGCCCGCAACAAATATACGGGGTAATTCAACAAGTTCCCCGACGGTGGTATCCTCCCACAGAGAAGGGGAGCGCAGGGCCACCTCAGGAAGTGCCGGATTGGACATCTGTGCCACCTCCAGACTCATACTAACCCCAGATATGGGGGTGCAGATGATTGATACTGATTGGCATGAAAAAATCCCACAGAACAGTGTAGGACTATTACTAGGTAGAGGTTCCTCAACACTAAAAGGACTTATAGTACACCCAGGGGTTATTGATCCTGATTTCACTGGACAAATAAAAGCCTTGGTCTCTTCACCAAAAGGAATTACGGTCATCTCTCCAGGGGATCGCATTGCACAAATGCTTATATTACCCAGTCGACATTCTTTGTGGCCCAGTAAAAATACAAATAAAAGACAAGGAGGTTTTGGATCAACAGGAACCACTTTAATAAACCTTACTATGGATATGGGACAGAGGCCCCTCCTAAAATTAAAAGTGGGAAATATGGAATTTACAGGTTTATTAGATACGGGAGCAGACAAAAGTATTACTAGTGCAATGGTCTGGCCAAAGCACTGGCCATTGATCACAGCAGCTCAGAGCTTGAGAGGCTTAGAAGTAGCAGAAAGCCCCAATCAAAGTGCTTCCTCATTATCGTGGAAAGATACAGAGGGACACACAGGAATATTTCAGCCATATGTCTGTAATGTTCCTATTAGTCTATGGGGACGAGACGTCCTGCAGCAAATGGATATGAAACTCACCACTGATCAGACTTACCAAGGGACTCCTGTAAGAAATATGTTACAAAATATGAACTATGATGATAAAAAAGGATTAGGAAGACATAGTCAAGGATCTACCCAACCACTGCCTTTACTTCCACCAAAAAATGATTCTCATGGATTGGGTTTTTCCTAGGGGCCACTGATAAACCATCAATCCCTATAATATGGAAAGATGATAAGCCTCGCTGGATTCCACAGTGGCCCCTAACAAAAGAGAAGCTAGAGGCAGCTCATAAGTTAGTACAAGAGCAGGTACAAGCAGGTCATTTACAACATTCTACTTCTCCTTGGAATACTCCAATATTCTTAACAAAGAAAAAATCAGGAAAATGGAGGTTATTACATGATTTAAGAGCCATAAACGAACAAATGTACCCTATGGGACCCATCCAATGCGGACTCCCTCTTGTCACTGCGCTACCAAAAAATTGGCCTACTATTATTCTGGATTTAAAAGATTGCTTTTTCTCTATACCCTTACACAAAAATGATTGTTGGAGATTTGTCTTTACTTTGCCCTCTCTTAATCACACTCAGCCTGATCAGAGATTCGAATGGACCGTGTTGCCTCAAGGTATGGCTAACAGTCCTACTATATGTCAAATATACGTAGATAAAGCGTTAACAACTACTAGACAAAAGTTTAAGAGATTGTTGATTTATCATTATATGGATGACATACTTATTTGCCATCCAGAAAAAGAAGTTTTGTTAGAAGCATTACAATTTATAACTCAAGCATTAGAAAAAAGAGGACTAACGATAGCCCCTGAAAAATTACAATTAGAGGAGATCCAAGAATATCTGGGTACAAGGCTCACTGCTACTACAGTCAGACCATCAAGGTTGACCATCAGGACAGATCAATTGAATACCTTGAACGATTTTCAGAAACTCTTAGGTGACATTAACTGGATCAGATCCTATTTAAAATTATCCACAGGGGAATTAAAACCTTTATTCGATATATTAAAAGGTAATCCTGACTTGAATTCCCCTAGGAAACTTACTCCCGAAGCACGGATATCCTTACAGCTAGTAGAGAATAGACGTCAGCAGTGTTACGTTGATCGTTGTGATCCTACTCAACCATTAAGTCTAATCATAATCTCAGAAAAACATACCCCTTTTGGCATAGTTTGGCAAGGAGGACCTCTGCAAAGTATAAATCTCCCTAGCTCTCCAGCTAAAACATTACAATCATATCCCCAAGCTATTGCTCAGGTAATATTCGAGGGAATAGAATCTTGCATTATTGTTTTTGGAATCCATCCGTCCATTATTATAACTCCTTATTCCACTCAGCAAATTAAATGGCTAATTAATAATGATGATGATTGGTCAGTATTATATTGTTCCACCTCAGCTCAGTTCGATAACCATTATCCCCAACATCCCTGGATTCAATTCTGTAAAAATACTCCCATAGTTTTTCTAAAAGTGCCTAGTGTCCAGCCTCTTAAAGACTGTGTAACCATTTTTACTGATGGCTCCAAAAATGGAGTAGGTGCAGTACTTATCAGTAAACAACTTCACACCATAATAGTTCCACCCAACTCCGCACAGGTTACTGAACTTGCAGCTGTAATATTAGCCTTTAAATTAGCAGATAATCAGCCATTCAATCTTCTATCTGATAGCTTATATATCGTCAACGCTTTACAGGTTCTTGAAACGGTACCCCATATTTCTTCCATGTCCACGGTAGCTTCTTATTTTACCACGCTACAAAACCTTATCCTACAGTGTAAACATCTATTCTATGTAGGACATATTAGAGCTCATTCTAATTTACCAGGACCTTTGGCCAATGCTAATGACTTGGTAGATATGGCCACCAAATCAATTTTTGTTTTTTCCATAGAGGAACAAGCAAAACTCTTTCATGAAAAATTCCATGTAAATTCCACTACTTTGAGCAGAAAATTTCCTGTATCTAAATGTATGGCTCGACAAATAGTAAAAAATTGTCAACATTGTGCTCCTTTAATCCCAGTACAATCCTTTGGAGTTAACCCCAGGGGACTGCTGCCTGGTCATATTTGGCAGATGGATGTAACCCATATTTCTGAATTTGGTACTGTTAAGTATGTACATGTGTCAGTAGACACTGCTTCAGGGGTCATTATGGCTTCCACTCATTCTGGAGAAAAGGTAAAAGATGTCATTCAACACTGCCTACAAGCATTTGCTGGCTGGGGCATACCTAAAGTTATTAAAACAGATAATGGTCCTGTTTATACTTCCAAAAGCTTCCGGTTGTTTTTACAAACATTTAACATCCAATCAGTTACTGGCATCCCCTATAATCCTCAGGGACAGGGCATTGTGGAAAGAGCACATCTTACTTTAAAAAATTGTCTAAATAAACAAAAAGGGGGAATAGGAGCCTCCTACAAGTCTCCTAAATATAAACTTAATTTAGTTCTTTTCATTCTAAATTTCTTAACTCTGGATAGGGACGGCCACTCTGCAGCTGATCGACATTATAATCCCCATGATACTCCTCAAGTATGGGCAAAATGGAAAGATATCCTGACAGGTTGTTGGAAAGGACCGGATCCAGTCCTTCGTTGGGTCCGAGGGTCTGTTTGTATTTTCCCACAGGATCAACAGACTCCAGTCTGGATTCCAGAAAGGCTAATCAGAGTTTTACAGCATGCAAGTGATGCTGCTCCTCCTCGCAATGGCGAGCCTGAGCCTTCCTCCAATAACAAAAACTCAGACGGAAAGGCAAACCCGGAACCTATGGGCCATTGTTAGCCTGGCCATATTTTTTACTTCTAACTAACACATTTTTTATCCTTCCTTTTCTTGTTTTTCACCAATTCCTCTACAAGCCTGTCAATTCTACTGATGATTTTTCAGGTCGTGCTGCTTTTGGTGACAAGGATATCTCTAGTCTTTCTTTGCTATAACAGGAGGAATTTTTGCACTTTACCGTTGGAATCATACTACAAATCAGACCCAGAGTGGAGCAACTCGTTCTGCTGACCCTAGCTGTAATATTGCTTTTCCTCCCACGTCAGCTTGTGTATTTCCTCCCTTTTATGTTTCTACCAACTAACATTTCTAATAACACCTCTTAACTGTTCACTAACCTATGTGCTATCTCTCACAGTGCTGGAATGGTTCTTTTGCCACCCGTGCAATTTGAATGCACTTTCTATCTTCCTACCAGTCCTAGTTTCTGTTGCAGATATAGAATTGCCAGTGCTATTATCAAGAAACAGAAGAGGCTTTGACATTGCAACAGCCGTGATCATTGCCATCACAGTCCTTACAGTAGCAGCATTGACACAACCATAACAACGATCATTTCGGCCGAAAAATTACAGCTGCAGCCTTACAGACCATAGAGACTCTATCAGAAAGTGGACTTACTATAAGAACAAGTGGATACCTTGCAGGAACTTTTGGGACTGGGATGCGTTTATTCCCTGAGAGCTGTTTGTGTTGCCCGTATTGTAACTCTACTGGGATGTATATTGTTTCTGTATTTAATATGGCTACATGGTTTTTTCTTCTGTTTATAGATTTATCAAACAGCGGGCAGGCTTAGGAGCTATGGTAGTACTCCCTCTGCCTTGGCCTCCTTCTCTTCATTCGTTTTGGCATGCTCTACGAGCTAGCCAATAGAGAGATCAGATTATCTTTTCATCAGGCCATGACCGCCCTAAAGGCCGACAGCCCCCCATTAGTATGGCTCTTGATGCTGGACCGGTAGTCAAAAGACGGGTAATGAAGGAGGTGGCTGTGTACCAACCTAAGACAGGAGCTGCAGCATGCTCTGCAGGCTCTGATGACGGGTAAGGACATATGCTGACCACTCAGCCTAAGACATACATGGTTCCGAGCCTTAGTTTAATAATAAAAGAAGGGGGATAGTCGGGGTTCCCGGGACCCCCAGCCTTGAGCACGGTCAAGATGGCGCCTGGCGCTGAGCCAAAAGCGGCCAGCTATACAGTAAACAAACCAGCGAATTCCAATGATTGGCTAGTTAACGATGTGTATTAGAGCATGCCCCCCTCGTGTACCTATTCTATGCCTGCAGCTGTCCGCGCGTTTACCTCATGTGCTCTCCCCTGATTGGTTGAAGTGTATATAAACTTGGTGGGTGGGGGGAGTAAGGGGCTGCTGAAGCGGAAGCTGGGAGTAAGAAGAAGCTGAGAGAAGAAGAAGCTGAGAGTAGGAGAAGAAGCGAGGAAGAAGAGTGCGAGCTGAGGACGTGAGCCGAGCGGGAGAAGCGGAGCGGCCGAAGCAGGTGTGAGCCGAGCGGGAGGAGCGGAGCGACCGGAGCAGGCAAGAGTTAAGCAGAGGGGAAAGAGAGTGAGAGAAAGAAAAGAGAGAAAGGGATTAGAAAAGAGGGAAAGAAAGGAAGACTGTGCACAATAAACTTCCAAAGCTTCAGACGTTTTGTCGTGTCCTCTCTCTGCGGCCAGAGGGGAACGCGATTAATTCACTATGCTGAGGTTGGTGTCATTGGATACCTTGAGGATCAGATTATGTCTTTGCACACTGAAATCATGGAGCTACAGAAAAGTCCATATGGAAGACGTCAGGGAGACTTGATGGAATCTCTGAACAATGTGCAATTGATCTATAAAAGCCATTAAAGCACAGACCTACAGATCACTCCTACAGTGATAGCACCAGAGATGGAGAAGATCATTGTATATACTGTGCAGAGTCAAGACCGTGTTCTCAAGGAGCTGTTTGTTCATCTGAGTAAATTTTGGTCTGTAAGCAGAAGATTATTGAGCTACTCCCAAAGTGGAAGTGGCCCTCAGTAACATCAAAGAAGCTGACAATACTGTCATGTTTATGCAGGGGAAAAGGCAGAAAGAAATATGGCATCTCCTTAAAATTGCCTGTACACAGAGTTCTGCCCGGTCCCTGGTTGGATCCAGTCTAGAAGGTGCAATAAACCCTCAGGCATCAGCATGGCTGCTGACTGTAGCAGAACTTGAACAACCTCTGTCGCGGTGTGGTAACTCCTCAAATGGGGAGACTTTGACACAAATGATAGAAGAAAATTTGAACTGGCCTTGGCCATTTAAGCACTATTATTTGTGAAGTAAAATGAGGAAACAGGGCAGTAGTATGATGAACTCTTGATTGGAGTTGGCTAACAGAATGATTTGCCATTTGTTCACTGTCCTCCAAGCTATGGAAGTCGTTTGCTGTACATTGGAAATTGTTTTTCCTCCAGGAAACCATTCTTCACACACCAAACAGCGGAAGCAACGACTGTGATAGGAAACTACCAAGATTTTACAAGCATGCTATACTGATTTTTGAATAAAGTTAAGTTACAAATGGGATGTTGTTTTTAAAAAAAGTCACTGGACACATTTAAATATGTTTAATAATATAGTTACTTTGGAGCATCATTGGGCTTCTCCGAACCTGGTAAAAACATGACTTATTTAACTGACACTAATACCTTCTAAAGTTTTAATTTTAGGTGTAAGACCATAGAAAAGAAAACCTCACTTAACTATGCATTTTAAGTAAAAGTGTCTACCTATGTTTCTGTGGAAGAAACTGCTCGCAAGTAAAATTGTACTTCTTGAAGAATAAGCCCTACCTCCTTGTGTTGCACTCATTAAGTGCTCTTCCGGGCATAAGGAGTTGGCTCAATTTCACCTTTAATTTTACTACACATTTGTGTTCCCTTCTTACAGAAGGGATTGTTCATCTGTGCCTTTCATACCAGTTGAATCATAAAAACATGTTGTGTGCTATGAGTATATGTCTTTAAGATGTACATTTAATAATATCAAAGAGATACCTGTTAATTTATAATGTATTGAAAACTTATGTTTTTTCATTTGTAAAAAGGGTTGTTTACAACCATCTTGTCATATAGGTTTATAAAGTCTACCATTCCCTTATCTGTAATTGTAATTTCAAAATCCAAAAAGTTCTGGAAAACAGAGTTTTTGTAAGTTTGGTGACAAAAATTTGCTTACAAATCTAATCTGAACTGATACTGAATCTATTTATCCCATAAGTGTGAATATTCATGTATTTTGCTGCATATATGTCGGGGTACTGCGGACCCCCAGCCTTCGATGCGGCCAAGATGGCGCCTGGCAATGTGCCAAGGAAGTGCTGAGAGCAAAAACCAGGTACCTCCAGCAGACTAATTCTCTGTGCAACAAGTGGCGTTATTGAGGAAGTTAATGTGATTGGCCATGGGTCCTCGTGGACACTGCATGCTTGCTATATGCACACTATATGCTCCATTACTGTCCATGCTTCCCCTCGTGATCTATAAGCTGATTGGTTGTTGTATGTAATGTAAGGCGCTTGCAAGAGCGGCCGCCGCCGCGGCCGCCAGAAGTAGCAGATAGCAGAAAATAAAGAACTTACTCCGATCCGGTTTCGTGTTTCTCTGCGGGGAGGGAGAGCGGATAAATGGTGCCGAACAAGCCCGGGAACGAGTTAAGATATAAGGGTAAGTTCACATAAGTTCTCAAATCAAGACAAATTAGTCCGAGAGTACAAAAGGTGAGACGTCTCGACGATCGCGGAGCCGCGACAATTCATAAGACGATCGCGGAGCCGCGACAATTCATAACAAAAGGATCCCCGTGGGAGGGACGAGTGAAGTGGCCAAATACAGACTTATACAGTGGTACCAAACTGTGTATGTGTGTGCGTGCGTGAGCGTGTGTGTGTGCGTGCGCGCGCTTGTCTTTTGTTTGTGTGTTTAAACTAGCTCGTAGTGCTGTAAGATTTAATCATGGGAATGGAACTGTCTAAGATTAGAATGCAGCAGCCTCTTAGAGAACTCTTAAAAAATCACGGAACACCATTGAAGGCAAACACGGCCTTGAAGTTTCTTGATACTGTAGAGAAAGTCTCTCCGTGGTTTTTAGACGAAGGGTTACTAAATCTTCCTCAGTGGGAAGCAGCTAGGAGAGGATTTGCGCGATGCGGAGAGACGAGAGCCATTGCCAATGGGAACACTGGCCATATGGTCGCTTATTAAATCTTGTTTGATGCAGCAAGGTAAATCAAAAAACCCTTTTAGGGATTTAAAGGGGCCTTTAGAAGAAGGAAGTCAGATCTTAGAAGAAATTAAAGAGGAACGATCATGTTCTCAGAATTCAGAAAGAGAAAATTATACGGAAAGAGAAAGTTCCGAAGAGGAACTTACTGGGGAAGAACTTGAAGAAGCTATGGGAAAGTTAAGCGTGCAACCTGAGCGCCCTCTAGCGCCTAGACTGCTTCAGTACACCTGTTGCCCCAGTGCACCACCTATGGAGTTTAAGAAAAAGGAAAACCACAGCAGACACCGAGGGTGGGCCTCCTTACAGAATGCTACATATCCAGTATTTGAGGATGCCCAGAATCAAAGGTTTCATCAGCTGTTAGATTTTAAAATTGTTAAACAGCTAAAAGAAGCAGTGAGCACTTATGGGCCTCAATCGGCTTTTACAGTCTCACTGGTAGAGACCATGATGTCCTTAAATATGCTACCTTTGGATTGGACTAATCTAGCTAGAGCAACCTTGTCAGGGGGACAGTATCTTATGTGGAAAACAGCTTGGCAGGAAATTTCAATGGACACTGCAAGACGCAATGCAACTTCAGGGAATCCGCAGGTAGACAGAGACATGTTGATGGGAACAGGGCCTTATGAGGGAGTCCAGGCACAGATTAATTATCATCCTGCAGTGTATGCTCAAATTGCTGTGGCTGCTATTAAAGCATGGAAACCCTACAAGGGTCAGGAGATTTACAAGGACAGTTGTCAAAAGTTACCCAGGGAAGTAATGAGCCCTATGCAGACTTCGTTGATAGATTAATTCAAACAGCTTCTAGAATTTTTGGAGATGCTGATCAAGCAATGCCATTAATAAAACAGTTAGCCTATGAACAAGCCAATAAATGGTGCAAAGATGCCATCAGGCCATGGAGAAATAAAGACTTGTCTACTTATTTAAGAGTCTGCAAAGACATTAATGAGGCCTCTGGAAATAGTGCTGCATTTATTGCGGCACTCGACAGACAAACCTCTGTTCTTGCCACAGCATTAGCACAAAGAGGAGGGGGTAAAAAAGGGGGACCTCCTGGTTCCTGCTTCATATGTGGACAAATGGGACACTTGAGAGCATGTTGCCCTTCCAGGAACAATGGCCAAGGAAAGGGGCCCAGGTTATGTCCTCAGTGTAAAAGAGGAAATCATTGGCTTAGTGAATGTTATTCCGTTAGGGACAAAGAAGGGAATCCTTTACCAACTAACCCCAAGCTACAAAAAAACGGGGTGAGGGGCCCCGCCCCGGGGCCACAACAAATATACGGGGTGATTCAACAAGTGCCACGACAGTGGTATCCTCCAACTGAAAAGGGAATGAAGCTCAGGAAAGAAGAGCCACCTCAGGAAGTGCAGGATTGGACATCTGTGCCACCTCCAGACTCGTATTAACCCCTGATATGGGTGTACAAATGATAGACACAGATTGGGAGGGAAATATTCCGGCAAATTCAGTAGGATTGCTTCTAGGCAGAAGTTCTTCTACCTTAAGAGGTCTTATAATCCACCCAGGAGTAATTGATCCTGATTTTCAAGGACAAGTTAAGGCTATGGTTTCTTCACCCAAAGGAATCACAGTCATTTCTCCAGGAGATAGGATAGCACAAATGTTAATTTTACCTAGTCAGCATTCCTTGTGGCCTAGTAAGAAGACAATAAGGGGAACTAACGGATTTGGGTCTACAGGAGGACCCTGGGCTAATTTTACTATGGACCTCCAAGATAGGCCCATAATGCAGTTAATAGTGGGACATAAACCTTTTATAGGATTACTGGACACAGGAGCTGATAAAAGTATAATAAGTGAGGCAGTTTGGCCTAAAGGTTGGCCTGTAGTTACAGCTAATCAAAATTTACAAGGTTTGGGTGTGGCTCAATCACCTAACCAGAGTGCTGCTTCGCTGTCCTGGAGGGATAATGAGGGCCATTCAGGGATTTTTCAACCATATATCTGTAAAATACCTATTTCCTTATGGGGGAGAGATGTCTTAACTCAAATGAATGCTAAATTAACAACAAATATTAATTCTAAACCTGTAACACATATGATGAAAAAGATGCAATATACAGAAAATCAAGGGTTAGGTCGAGAACAACAGGGATCACTACAACCCTTGCCCTTACCTCCTCCAAAAAATGATTTCAGAGGGCTGGGTTTTATGTAGGGGCCACTGTTATTACACCAATTCCAATAGTTTGGAAAAATGATGAGCCACAATGGATTCAACAGTGCCCCTTACTACAGTAAAGTTAGAAGCGGCTCATAAATTAGTACAAGAACAAGTACAGGCAGGACATTTACAACCTTCTACTTCTCCCTGGAATACTCCTATCTTTGTCATTAAGAAAAAGTCTGGAAGTGGAGACTATTACATGATTTAAGGGCCATTAATGCACAGATGTTCCCTATGGGTCCTATACAACGGGGATTGCCTTTAGTTACAGCTTTACCTAAAAATTGGCCCACTGTTATTTTAGATTTAAAAGATTGTTTTTTCTCAATCCCATTACATAGAAGGGATTGTTGGCGGTTTGCTTTTACCTTACCTTCTCTCAATCATGCACAGCCTGACCAAAGATTTGAGTGGACTGTGCTGCCTCAAGGCATGACTAATAGTCCCACGTTATGCCAAATATATGTAGATAAAGCCTTAAAACCTACAAGAGACAATTTTCCAGATTTGTTGATTTATCATTATATGGATGATATCCTTATCTGCCACAAAAACAGACAATTCTTGGAAAAGGCTTTACAATTTTTAATTTCCACTCTACAACAATATGGCTTAAACATCTCTCCAGAAAAGCTACAAATGGGAGAAACTCAAGAATATCTAGGTACTAAGCTTACAGCTACTATGGTAAAGCCTTTAAAATTAACCATTAGAACCGATAAGCTTAAAAATCTAAATGATTTTCAAAAACTCCTTGGAGATATAAATTGGATTAGGCCATATTTAAAGATTACCACAGGAGAGCTGAAACCTCTATTTAATATACTTAAAGGAGACCCTAATCTCCATTCCCCGAGAGTCCTTACTTCGGAAGCACAAAAGGTTCTCACGTTGGTAGAACAGAGATTGCAATCAGATCATACAGAAAGATGTGATCCATCCCAACCTCTAATGTTGATTATTATCCCAGAACAACATAGCCCATATGGAATTCTATGGCAAGGAGGACCTTTACAGAGTATCAATCTCCCAGCATCGCCCACAAAACAGTTACAAACATATCCTAAGGCAATAGCTCAGTTGATATATAAAGGGTTAGAGGCCTGTATTACCATATTTGGAAGTCACCCTAAGGTCATTATTATTCCCTATACTAAACTACAAATGCAGTGGTTGATTCAGCATGATGATGATTGGGCTGTTTATATTGCTCAACCACAGCAACATTTGATAATCATTATCCTAAACATCCATGGATACAGTTTTGTAAAAATACTCCAATTATATTTCCAAAAATTACAAAGACGCAGCCTTTGCGTCATTGCCAAACAATATTTACTGATGGATCTAAAATGGAGTGGGAGCAGTAATAGTTGGAGATAAAACTGAAACCATCATTCTCCCTTCCTCGTCTGCCCAAGTAGTGGAGCTTGCTGCAGTAGTCTTAGCTTTTAATATCATGAAGGATCAACCTTTTAATCTGTTATCTGACAGTTATTATATAGTACAATCAATACCTTGTTTAGAAACTGTGCCTTATATTCCCGATGGATCCACAGTTGCTCCTTACTTTCGAACCTTGCGTGCCCTAATTTTAGACCGCAAATACCCCTTTTATGTAGGACATATTAGAGCTCATTCTGGCCTACCAGGACCTACTTGCCAAAGCAAATGCTAAGGCTGATAAAGCCACAAAAACCATCCTTGCTTTTACACTATTTGAACAAGCTAAGATGTTTCATTCACAATTTCATGTTAATTCTACTACTCTTAGAAGAAAGTTTAATATTTCTAAAGATGTTGCTAGACAAATTGTTAAAACATGTCAACATTGTGCCACCCTATTGCCAGTACAGTCTGTTGGAGTAAATCCCAGAGGACTGTTACCTAATCATATTTGGCAAATGGATGTTACTCATTTTTCAGAATTTGGAAATCTCAAGTATATTCATGTTTCAGTAGACACCGCTTCAGGGGTAATCATGGCCTCAGCTCACACTGGTGAAAAGGTTAAAGATGTTATACAACATTGTTTACAAACATTTGCAGCCTGGGGCGTTCCAAAAATCATCAAAACTGATAATGGGCCAGCTTACACATCCAAAAGTTTTCTTCTATTCACAAAAAATTTTGGTATACAGCTCATCACAGGAATTCCTTATAATCCTCAAGGACAAGGAATAGTGGAACACACTCATTTAACATTAAAAAATTGTTTAATAAAACAAAAAGGGGGAATAGGTGCTGACTTTAGAGCAACTAAAGACAAACTAAATTTAGTACTTTTATTTTAAATTTTTTAAATGTGGACAAAAATGGAAGCACGGCTGCAGAGAGACATGCTAATCCCACAAGTACTCAAATGTGGGTAAAGTGGAAAGATATTCTCACAGGTACATGGAAAGGTCCAGATCCAGTTCTTCGGTGGGTCCGAGGGTCTGTTTGTGTCTTCCCACAGGATCAGCAAACACCAATTTGGATACCTGAAAGGTTGACCAGACTGGTGCATCAAAGTAACGATGAAGAACATCGTGCTTATAAGCGCCCTGCTAATGATGATGTTGACACTGGTGAAGACACGAGAATTATGGGCGATAGTTAAAGCCTGGCCATATCCTTTACCGTTAACTAATACTTCCTCTTTACTTCCTCCGTTGTTCACCACCAAGATGGCTACAGGATTACCCACTACGTCTTTTGATCCAGATACTCATCTATATAATTTTTCCACTTTCTCCCTCCCTGGAACCTTGTGCTTTGATATACCTGAGGATAATGCTTTTAGTAGTAATGACTTTAACCCTTGTATTGTTCTCCAAAAGCAGGTACAGGGTTTCTTTACATCCAGGGATTCTCCTGATGCTCTACCCCAACGCTACGGTTCACTTGGTGTTACTTTGTTAATGGTACACACATAACCATATCAGATGGAAAATAGGGAAGGGGCAGCCACCTTGATTACAGGACTTATACCTCACAAATTACCACTTCCCACTAATGGATTTAAAACTCCCAGACTTTTTCCTCCATGTAATCCAAAATTTTCCACACTTCCTACCTGGACAGGTTGTCAAAATGCTGAGCAAGCAGCCCCAGTTCAACATGGATTTTTCTTCACACCAAATTTTACTTCTCAGCGTACCACTGATGACTTTATGATTATGACGGCAAATTTGGCGGAAGGCGCACTAATCCTTTTGATAACTGGTTGCTATTTACCTCGACTTCAGGATATACTAACTTACAACCTTTTTTTGCTCTTAAAGGAGGATCTTTCAGACAATGCGAATGGAATTCTAGGAAGTGGACTGGAATTAACAAGAGTGGAGCCAAGACTACTACTAATTGTACTCAAAATCTTTCATTCTTGTCCACCCCAGTCTGTGTGTTCCCTCCTTTTATGTTTTTACTAACTAACACTAATAGCACAAACCTTAATTGCTCTCAATCTAGATGCTACCTTTCTCAATGTTGGAATGCTGCCAATTTCTCCCGAGCGGTCATCATGCGAATCCCTACTTTTCTGCCTATGCCAGTTTCTGTTACAGATGATGAATTGCCAGTATTGCTTTCCAGAAATAAGAGGGATTTTGGAATCACCGTAGCAGTCATTACCACCGTAGTTGCATCAGCAACAGCAGCCGCTGCAGCAGCTGTAGCCTTGACGACATCAGTACAGTCAGCAACTAAGCTTAATGATGTGGTCCAGCAGACAGCTACTGCTCTGTCTACTCAACAAACAGTGGATCAACACCTAAAAGCAGGACTACTTTTGGTGAACCAGCGTGTGGACTTACTTCAAGAACAGATGGACCTTTTACAGGAACTGTTAAACGTGGGGTGTATTTATCATCTGCCGGACTGTGCGTTACACCTGTAGCTTATCATAATTTTAGTTATGCAGCAAATTTGTCTAAAATCATATCTACTCAACTACGTGCCAATTGGTCTTATAAATTTGATAATCTTACTGCCATTCTTAGATCACAAATTGTTAGCCTTAATTCTACTAGAGTTAATATAGCCCCTATGTCTGAAATGCAAAATTGGTTATCCTCTTCTTTCAGTTTTGTAAAGCAATGGGCAGGAATGGGAGCATTGTGTATGTTAATGATATTGCAATTATCTTCCTCACATGCTTTTATCATGCGTATACGCCAAGTTCATGCCAGAGATCGCATCATTTTCCATCAAGCCATGATGGCCTTAGAGGCTGGCAGCTCTCCTCAAGTCTGGCTGAGCATGCTGGACCGGTAGTCAATGACGGGTAAGGAAGGAGGTAACCTCGTACCGACCTAAGACAGGAGCTGTAGCATGCTCTGCAGTTATCCGATGACGGGTAAGGACGATGGTTGACCACTCCGCCTAAGACAGGCACGGTCCCGAGCCAGCATTCTTTTAATAAATAAAAAAAGGGGGAGCTGTCGGGGTACCGTGGACCCCCAGCCCTGCGATGCGGCCAAGATGGCGCCTGGCAATGTGCCAAGGAAGTGCTGAGAGCAAAACCAGGTACCTCCAGCAGACTAATTCTCTGTGCAACAAGTGGCGTTATTTGAGGAAGTTAATGTGATTGGCCATGGGTCCTCATGGACACTGCATGCTTGCTATATGCACACTATTATGCTCCATTACTGTCCATGCTTTCCCCTCGTGATCTATAAGCTGATTGGTTGTTGTATGTAATGTAAGGCCCTTGCAAGAGCAGCCGTGCGCGGCCAGCCAGAAGTAGCAGATAGCAGAAAATAAAGAACTTACTCCGATCCGGTTTCGTGTCTCTCTGCGGGCGGGGAGCGTGATACATATATATTATAGGGCAGGGGCAATTGTGCCAAGACTCTGAGGGTTAATGTAGTATGTTCTATGCACTGAATTCCTTTCTAAAATCTAAATGTTTCATAATTCTGAAACATCGGGTCCCAAGGGTTTCAGATAAAGGATTGTGGATCTTGTCTTCTGCTAAATAATTTAGAATGTATTATTTGCTTTAAAAAATGTGAAATGCTTTTGTATTCTAGTTTTTCACTTTGTGTATTAAATGATTTTTAATTTAAAAAAAAGAAAAAAATAGGTCAATCCTCCTCCCCAAAATAGTTTACACCCTTAAATTCATGTTATATTGTCTACAATAGTCAGAATAACCTATTTATTACTCCTTTTTCTTCAGGGTTAATATGCAAAAATATGTTAGTATTTGCCTCTTTTTATTGTTTATTGTACAAATATTGACTGTTTTCTTCTGACTATATCACAATGAAAATTCAAACAACACCTTTTTAAACTTTAGACTCATCTGTTTTACCATATAATATAAAAATAATCCGATTAACATTTCTAAAAGGCAATAGTTGCATGAGCTAGTAACCTTTAAATATGGAGAACATTTATTTTGGTTTTTGTTTTTTGACTCAAGTCCAACAGAGAAATTTGGAAACCTGTGCTAAAAGAATTTGCAAGATCATGTTTGGCAAAAATGACTTGATTAATCTGGCTTTGAGATTCAGAATACAGACCATTCTGCACATCACCAGAAGGAAACCAGGTTCAGGAGCACCTGCCAATCATTTTCAGCAAAATCTTTGAATCTAAGTTTTCCACAAGGCTGAAACCTAACTTTACAATTGTAAAAGGCAATTCTGAATTTAAAGAAAACATGTCACTGATTGTTATTACATAAAAATAAATTTTTAAAAAGATGTAAATAATTATACCATTTTCTAAATTTTAGAACTTTTTCTATGATATTCACAATTAATATTAGGAGAAGGGGGACATAATTGCAAACTAGTCATTTCATTTGCCTGGAAAACCAGTAGCCAATTCATGAGTTTATCTTTGCCAATCAGAACTGCTGAGCAAGAGAGAGAAGAGCCGTACCACTCTGCAGATGAGTAGGCTGAGCCCAGGTGTGATGAAATTGACCGAGGCCTCACTGGCTTATCCTCTGGTTTTGTGGAGTCCTCTCTTTTCCCATTGCTCCATGGGCATCTCGTTCCTCCATTTTCCCATGAGCTCTGCTTCACACCCACTTCTCATTGTCAACATTTTCCTTAAGTAATTGGGGTAAAAGAAATAGAAGTCATCTGGTTAAAACCACATTTATTTTTCTCCCCCACACTCCTGCTGAGTCACCCTGTTCCCTCCTCTTCTTTTCTGTGCACTAGATGTTACAGCTTCCTGTTTCCTGTAAAGATATTCCCTCCATCAAATACTCCCTCCCTGTTTCTATATCCTAAATCATTCCCCCTTTATGATCTCTTTAAAACAAATAGATGTCCCCAATGACATGCTCCCTAAGCCCCACACTATCTTTCTTTTCTCTTTCCATGGTTGTGATTCCTGTGGAGTTACTTCACGCCATTCTTTGATTTACCCAACCCTGACAAGGCACCCACATGAAGCCTATAAAATTTCCTTCCCCAAAGTCATCAATGATCTCCTTGATGGAAATAATTTGGAAAGTTATGAAATCATACTCAACCTCTTGTGTGGCATCAAAAGTGCCGAATTTGCGTTTGGAAAGATGCCCTTCTCTTGGTCTCCAGGACACACAGCTCCTGCTATCTTTCCACACCAGCTACTCCCACTCAGATGCACTTTCTCTTCAGATCTTCCCCTTAAATGTAGGTACCCCCATAGATCTTAGTCATTTTTTCACACATTTTTAATACTTGTTCCCAAGAAATCTCATTTGTGTTATTGCTTTAACATCTTTTCATTTTTGATGACCCCCTACATAGATCCACTAGACATCTTACCCTGAAGATATTTCTACACATTCCAGAGGCATGTGAGGGAACACTAGATTCTTCAACTCAGCAAACATCCAACTTAAGGGTGAAGGGCCTGGAGCAGGGGAAGGAACATGGTAGACTTCCCATGAGAAGGGACAGAGTGAAAGAGAATTTTCAACCATTACCTGAGAAAACAAACTCTCTCTTAGGTGCTAATCTGCTCTAGGAAAAAGAGGTAGAAGAGGTTGTAATCAGCTGGAAAATCTCTTTTTGGCAAGTTGCACCATGAGGATATCTACTGGAATTCATTCCATGAACAGTTCCTATAGTGAGCACACATTAGATAACTGTGTGAGATAGTTCATTTGTTAATTAACCAGATTTCACCATTCCTTTGTATATACAAAGGTACACACACTTAAAAATATTATGTTTTGTGTGATAAATACACACAAGTTTATCTGTCATAGTAAATAATTTTAAAAACACTCATTGGAGCAAGGAAGTGTCTCAATAGTTATACTTTTACGTCTCACATTCATCTAATATTGAGTGCCCTCAAAAATGTTTATAACCCAGTGGGAAGATGCTTGTTAAATCTGTAATCGCACAGATTATCATTTAATTATATCCTATTAAGTGCTATGAAAGAAAAATATAGGGTGTTGAAAGTATATAACAGGAGACCTTGCTTAATCTACGGCATCAAATCTTATTCTCCTGAGAAAGTCATTTTATTGAGAATGATTAAGAGTGACTTGAGCAAACTGAAGGTGAAAGAATCCTCCAGGCAAAGGACGATAAAACCCAAGATCTAAGTTTACCATTTTATAATCCACAAGGACTGAAAGTAGATCAGTGTGTATAGAGGTGATCAGGGAGAAGGCTAAACAAAGGCATGCACAGGGATACTGGGGCCAAATCTTGGAGGATATGGCTAAGGTTGTTGGTCAGACTGCACTTTGATTTCATTGTGTTGTGTTGTAGCTTGTCTTAAAATCAGGACCTATTAATCTATTCCCAAACTTATCTTTATATTATAATGTAACTTAACTAAGATTTTTTTTGGGGGGGAATGATTACAGACTATTTCATTTTGAGGAGAAAGTTATCATTGGATCATGTAATGAAAATATTAGATTAATAAAAATAACATTTGGCACTGCAAATTGTTTCAAAATCATTGATGAAAGCAAGGTTGTGACAGAATGCAAAGAGCTTGTATCATCAGAATTGGTAAGTATATTAGCCTAATGAGCAGCAGAACTCGGGAAGACAAATACAGATTTTACAGTTGCTCCTGTCATTTCATCTACCTTTAATCATACAAATTGCAACCGGAGTCCTTGTTAACATGTCCTAACACATAATAATCTCTGATTTGAAAGTTTTGTTGCAGATCACCTAGTGTTGATTTTTTTTAATTGACAAAGTAAGTAAACATATACACAAGTACATGCTTTTCATAAAGAAAATATTTTAGTTCTTTTTCAGCTGCACATTAAGTGATAGGGAACATATTACAATGCCAAAATAAGTCTTTGAAGGGAAAAAATCAATATTTAACTGGTTCCCAAAAACTGATAGGATGCAATGGCTAATTCCAAAGTTGGGGAAAGAAGATAACAAGGTGAGTCTGGAATCATTTGTCGTATAAGAAATTTAGTTAGTTCTCACAGAAAGAAAGGAAAAAACTGTGGAGTATGAATAGATGGCACAGTCACCAGCCTGAAGTATCTCCAATTATAGCAACCTGAGGAAACCTGATTATCCAAATGTATAAAGGTACAAGTATTTGGATGTGGAATGACCCCCACAAAGATCAATGTATTAAAAGCTTGTCCCCAAAGTGGCAATATTGGAAGATGGTGGAACTTCAGGAGATGGGGTCTGGTGGTAGGTCTTTAGGTCATTGAGGGAATGCTCTCAAAGCTGATTGTGAGACCCTGGTCTCTTCTTCCTCACTCTTTGCTTCCTGGTTCATGATGTAAGCAGTTTGTTCTACCACATGCTCCCTGCCACTGTCATTTGGCACCATTGCCCAAGGCCCAAAGCAATAGGTCTATCAGAAATTACCAAAAAGTGATTGTAACATCCCAATCTGTGACAGAATAAACCTTTTCTCTTTATAAGTTAACTATCTCAAGTATTTCATTATAGTAACTTGAAGCTAACCAATATATAAGGACAAGAATACCATTGAATAAAACTGGAATCCATGTCCACATGGAGATAGAAAAAGAGGAAAAGGCATTTCCTTAGAATAGAATGATGACTAATGAAGGTGCAAAAGATGATGGAGTTGTAAAACCATAATTTTGCTTCCATCATCAATACTGACATTGATTTCAGCAAGGGTAACCAATAGAGGCTAAATATGAAAGCAGGCTGATAAATAAAATTGATAAAAAGAATTGATATTTGCATGGCCTCTTTATAACTTGCTATTTAGTTATTAGAGAGAAATTAGTATATACATAGTAGAGAAACCAGACACAATATTGGTGATCAAAACTGAGATCACTGAGGAGGTTCAGGTGGATACCATATGCCTCAAAACATTATACCCTGAAAAAGACAGTATCACTTTTGTAGCAGTCTGGCCAGAATGTCATTATCTGAATCTAACTATGAGGAAATATCAGATAATTAAAAATTCAGGAATATCTTATGGAAATATTTGCATGTATCCTTCAAAATGTCAATGCTATTGACTGAAGAACCATTTCTGACAATAGAATGCTACAGAGACACAACAACTTCTTGCAATATGATCTTACATTGATCTTGCACTAGAAGGAAAGTTATAGGAAAATTGTCAAAATTATAGACAGATTTGATAACACTATTATATCAATGTTCAATCTCCAAAATTTAGGTAACGCATATTAAAGTATATTCACTTAAAAGCTTCAGAATAAATAAATCATACTACATGTATGTGTGTGTGTGAGAGAGAGACAGAGAGAGAGAGAGAAAGAGCAAATATGATAAAATGTTAAGTGGTGAATCTGGGTAAAAGGTATATATGAGAGTTCTTTGGATTTTTCTTGAAAATTTTTTGTAAATTTGAAACTATCAAAGTAAAATGTTTACAAAAAAGAGTACATAATAAATAAATTATAGTATTCTATTCCAATAGTTTATAACAGTTTATTTTATATATATACATATATACAAACATATAGACAATTGTACCAAAATAGAAAAAAACCCAATTACTGTATTGATGCAAAATAAACATTTTTAAAAATAATGACTTTATTTTCCCGTATTCATGAACTGTTTTTTTAAGATTAGTCTCTTTCAACTTTGTTCAGGCCCCATTTGTCTGCATCTATTCTAATTTCAATTATTTTAATAACTAATATTGCAAAAGTATATGCTATAACCATTTCAATTAATTTACAAAATGAATAATACTGAAAAACTGAACCATGATTCTAATTAAGGGCCCTGGTTTAATAAATTAAGTGCAGGGGGCTGGTGTTATAGCTCAGTTGGTAGAGTGCTTGCCTTGCATGCACAAGGCCCTGGGTTCAATCCCCAGCACCACCAAAAAAATTTAAAAATTAAATTAATTAATTAATTAAGTGCAGCAGAATTGTAGGAGTTCAGTTCAGGTTTCCAGCATTGTCTTTCAATAAGGTAAAATAAGTCATTTTAAGTTAATATCTGTCACTATACTTATTCTTTTATTTCACCTCGTGGACTTCTATTGCCTCCTAATGGCAACGCTCTGGGGACCAAACTTTTAATACATGGGCCTTTGGGGGACATTTGAGAGCCAAGCTGCAGCAAAAAAATATTTATTAAGAGCCTTTTTGTACTAGATGTTATGAAATTTAATAAACCAATTAAGGAAATAGGTTAAAAATAACAAAGATAAAAAGTATATACAAATAAACCAAGTATACAAATATACAAATATTCTATGATATATACAAGCTAGGAAAGTTATTTCTGTACACAAGTAAAATGTCAATCCATAACTTGGCATTAATCGAGTATATAGCATTTTAAATTCATAGTGAAAAAGATGGGAGGACATCTGTGGGTGGGGAAAATAGCAATGAGTAGAGAACATTTAGGGGAGACTGAAGGAGGAGATGGTCTCCCTAAGAAGTATATCAGGAAACAGGAATAAGATCCATTGTAAACTGACAAAAAAAAAAAAAAAAAAAAAACAGTTCAGGCAACAACAGTTCTGCAACCACAAAACCAGAAGTGAGTCTTGGAGGCTGATGAACTGTGTTCCTTAGACTTCAGGATGACAGTTTGGAAAGGTCACAAAGGATATTTCGCTTAAATAACTTTTAAAGGAAATGGTCATTACTTTTTCTATTTGTGACTTGCTGTCTTTTAAAAATTGCTTGATCCACATGGACCAAACAGTTGTTGATCAATTTTACGACAGATGGCATGGACGTGTTTGCCCTGAGAAAGAAGGGTTTTTTTCAGTTTATGATATTTTCTTTACTGAAATTAAATTAAAATAAATCTCAAGGGAAATCTTTCTAAAATGTAAATGAAGACTGAATTAAAGGACAACTAACCAAAAAACTACCTCATGCTTCATTGTATTGATTATTGAACTGAACTCTGAAAGCAAATGGTTCCAGTCACACATGGCTTATGTGTCCATATGTGACACTGTCATGAGGTAGAGAGGCCATAAAGTCAAAATTATCCTTACTTGCATTAGTCGGTGTTCTGTCATTGTAATAAATATCTGAGAAATCAGAGTTTAAGGAGGAAAGGATTATTTTGGTTCAGAGTTGTGGAGGTTTAGTTTGTGGTCAACTTGACCCATTGCTTCTGTACCTATGTAGAGGCAATAGGTCATGGTGGATAGTGCATGGTGGAGCAAGTTGCTCACCTCACAGTGACTGTGGATTGAAAAAAGAGAAAAACACCATCTTCCCATAGTCTTTTTCAAGGCCATGCCCCCAGTGACCTACGACTTCCTACTAGGCCTCGCCTCTTTAAGGAAGCAACACCTCCCAAAAGTGCCATGAGATGAGGACCAACCCTTTAACAGGTGGGCCTGTAGGGGACATTTCAAATCCTGGAGGAGTTTGTGACTGTTTATGTGGACTTCGGGGAAAACTGGAAAACTGCCTGCCACTCAAAACAACTTCCCACCTGATTTTCTTGTAGAGAAAAAAAAATCCTTTTATTCTCTCTCAAAAGAGGACTTTTGAAAGAAAATAAGATAAGGAGTGGGTTTAATTTACTTCAAGATATAAATGAATGAGACTGATTCAGTCATGCCAGTAAAATACTCACTATTTATCTAATGAGATGACTTGATCACAACTCTGCTCATGGAACAATTTGTATAATATATCTCAGGGTGGAATAGGATTAAATATTAAATATTCTGGACCACTGACTTACTTATTAAAATAATTTACTTAAATACATTAGGAATACAGCTTCAGTTTTTCCTGCACCTATAATAATGTATGTATTGAATAAAATATAAATTGCAACCTCAGTTTCTTCAAATTTAAAAAATACAATTTAAACTTCTAGAACATAGTCTCTGTCCTCTAATAAGTACCATTTCTTAGATATCAAGGACTTCATGTTATTATAGGAAGACAGAACATCATCTGAAAAAGGAACCTAAAATGGATATACTTTTAGATTCTAGGTATATTAATTTTTAAAAGGCAGTGGTATAATTGGCACCCTAATGCCATGCAGTTTTCAAAAAGATTGCACATAGCACTTCAAATAACCTTCTCCAAGCAAAAGAAATAAGAAGAAAATTAAACAGAAGTTGCAGAAGGAGAACATGACAAGTGAATATAGCAATAACACATGAATGTCCAACAATTGGGCAACTCTCTACATTATCCATCTTTATAACTTAAATTTGTGCATATTTTATAAGCAACGTCTGCAGTTTACTTAAGTATTACATTGAAAACATGAGATTATGTTGTTATAATCAATACACTCAGAAAAGAAATTAAAGAAATGACACAATCAAGATCACGTGTAGCTAGTGGAGTATAAACTAGTCTAATCTTTCCAGAAAACAAGTTGGAAACAAATGTCAAAATCTTTTAAAACTTACTCATAAACTACACAATTTAGTACAGATTTGTTAAAGATTGTATTAACGTTTTTCACACTACTATTCATAAGAGCTAGAATTAACTCTGCAACAAGGGAAGGGTTAAATAATCCATTATTAATAATATTTTTGCATTAGGAAATATCATGGATCCCACAACAATGTTTTGAAAATGTTTTGATATTATCTGTAAAGGTTTATAAGTAATGTTAAGGTTTTAAATAATGAATAAAATTTTATATAAAGATAACCATAAAAATTTGTAAAAAGAAAATAAATCAAAAGGTGGGATTTTAGTTCTTGATGCTTTGCATTGACAATGGCTGCTATATTTTTTGATGGATTTATTTTAATCCTGCTCAATTATTCTGTGCAAAGCAAATCTATTTCAATCTCTTTATTTTCCAAAGTAAAGCTTCTATCTTTCATCCATCTCAACAAAATGTCATTAATTTCTTCAGGTTAAACACCCTTGTTCACAAAAACCATTTTCTATACATCACTTTATTTAGCAACCTTCTATATACAATGATTTCTACAGCTCCATATGTTTTACAATGTTAAGTTAAACTAGCCTTCAGAGTATTTGATGATCTGGGTTACCTAGAGATTTGCATTTTAAAGGCAGTACAGGAAACAAAAAATAAGACCTATGGGATAATTCTAGGTAGACAGTTAATACTGAGTCCTCCTCTCCTACATTGCATAAGTGGTGCTTCTTGAAGAGTTATTAGTAAACTGACATATGAGGCAAAACCTACCAGAAAACATTGAAATATAAGCAAGAAAAAAATATCTTGAGAACTTATAAATACAGGTATAAGTTAGTTTAAGGAATTTAATTTAAACCATTGAAGTTGCCTGGGAAATGCCATGCTAAAATGCACATTTGTAATATCCCCAAGTTCAACAGTTGAGCAGATAAACTCAGGCCAAACTCGAACTTATATCTTAGAATTACAAAAATCACAAAGTTTTGAAGAGTTTTAAATGTTTGAAAAATCAGAGAGGAATAAAAACTAAGTAATTAACCACATAATTATGCTTCCAAATATGGGCAGATTTGAAAAGCAAATGAAGTTTACAACTTGTAGAGAGCAAAATATAATTTTTTAATTTAAACACCCGATGAGTTTAAATAGCATACTACAGACAGCTTACAAGGAAAATAGATGATCTGGAAGGCAGATCTTAACTAATTTTCTAAAAAGTAGCACACAGAAATAAAGAGCAAACATCAGAGAAACAAATTAGAAATATGAATGAAAGAACCAGAAAATATCTGTATATACATATATAAATGTACCTAGTGTGCAGTGTATGTGCATGTGTATGTGTGTGTGTGTGTGTGTGTGTGTGTGTTTATAGAACAAATCAAACAGAAAAAGAGAAAGACAATATTTGAATGTAAAATGGTGGAAACATTTTTATAATTGATAAAAGACGAATTCTCTTAATCAGAATAAAAGAAATTCTTCCATGTCATTATAGTGGAAAAATTTTTTTAAAGTAATGACAAAGATGATCTTAAAAATGCATTCTACTGTTATGTATAACTACTTAGAACAAATAAAAACTTTTTTTTAAAGTTATGAGGCAAGAAAAAAAAAAAACAGAATAAAAAGAGAATACCTACAAAGACAGAGCAATTAAACACAATGCAAATTTCTCAACCTCAAAAACAGAAACTAGAAAAATTTTAAAGCATTGACAGATTAATTAACTTGTAATTATATACATAAACTGTTATTCAAGAAAGTGAATAAAGTGAAACATTCTAGAACACAAAAAATCAAAAATAGGTTAGTTCTCTACTAACACTCTCAACAAAGGTCATTCCAAAATCTATGTTTCAGGAAAAAGGAAAATGTTTCCATAAATATGGTCTTAGATTATAGAAGTAATAAATTATCAAGAAATTGATAAAAATTAAATGATAAAAAATCTTTTTTAAAAGACAACATAGAACAATAATAGAAATGTTTAATTAAGGAGACAAGAGAAGAAAATGTAACAAAACAGTTGACAATTGCAAATAGAGTTGATCAGAGTTAAACATTGTATTTATTATAATTGTCAAAGGAGAACCTAATGGACTGAATATACAATTTTCAAGTCTAAGGGGGGAGAAAACAGTAGAAATAAATCTTAAGGCAGTTTAAGACTCACAGATTCAAAACACAAGAGACTTACCTGTCACATTGAATTAATAATGTATTAAAAAATAAAACACAATGGGGTTTGGGGCTGTAGTCCAGTGGCAGAGTGCTTGCCTAGCATGTGTGAGGCACTGAGTTCAATCCTTAGCACTTAGCACCACTTAAAAATAAACAAAGGGCAGGCTGTCCAATCTACAAATACAAAAAAAAAAAAAAAAAAAAAAAAAAAAAAAAAAAGGACTGGGCGGTCACTCAGTGGTAAATAACCCCTGGGTTCAATCCCCAATATTTAAAAAAAAAAAAAAAAAAAAAAAAAACCATGATTAAAATGAATTAATAGCAAGCAACAATATATGAATACTTTAGCATTTGAAAGTTTGTTACCAGAATTTACTAAGTTCATACATTCAGAGAGAAAATTACATGATCATCCAGGTTAATGAGAAAAAGCATTTAATGATATGCAGCATTACTGTCACAGGAATTCATAACAAATTAGAAATAGAAGAAAAGTTCTTTAATGATAAATGAATTCCTCATAAACTTAAAGAAAGTGATCACACCTGCTATTGAAATGTTAAGACAATTCAAATTAAAATCAGGATTTAAAGACTGAGGATGTAGCTCAGTAATAAAGTACTTCTTTGGCATGTGTAAGGTCCTGGATTTTATGCCCAACACTGAGAAAAGAATGTTTACTATTATTATCTATTAAATATCATAAAGGAAGCCATAGGAGTGCAATAAGACAAGTTAACAGAATAAAAGTAACCAAATAGTCATTCTTTTGAAATCATGTGTTTGAATAAAAGAATCTATACAAGTCTTTGAATGATAAAAAGAGTAAGCGAATATAAGCTCAATATATAAAAAGAACAATTTTAAAAGATAGTTTTAAAGATAGCATCAAAAAAAGCACCAAGAAATATAAAATACTGAGGATTAAGTCTAATAAAATGAATGTAAAACCTTAATTCAGAGAGAAAAAAACTTTATTAAAATATATTAAAGAAATAGATCAACTACATGCAGAAGATACTCTTATAAAGAAAAGACATACATAATCATGTCTTAACTATAAATTTAATTTGAATTCCTTTCAAAATCCTGCTCTAATTTGTTATACAACTTGACAAACTGGTTTTAAGATAAATATGCTGTGTACTGGTTAAGAACAACCAAGATGATTTTGAAAAAGGATAAGACAGAACCATTTGTCTGATTATGTAGCAATACTACAATGCAGTAACAATTAAGGCAATATTGTATTGACTCAGAGTAAAGAAAATACCAAAGGAACAGACTAGTTAGCGTAGAAATAGTACCATGCATAAACAGAAACTTCACATATGACAAATGCAATTGCTAATCAATAGTGAAAAGATGAATAATTTGATAAGTGGTGCTAAATAATTGGTTATAAGTATGTGAAAGTAAAACTATACCCATATATCACACCATATATGAAAGTTACTGTTGAAGCCCTAAATATGATAAGCAAAATGTAATTCTTAGGAAACCATAAGATACTGCTTTATAACTTTGTGTGCAGAAAAGAATATGTAAAATTTTAACTTGTTTAAGAATTTAAATATAAACCATATATATGAGGAGTCCATCTTCTGATTAAAATCCTGTGTGTGTTTTTCCACACCTTACCATAGGCACTTAAGAAGGCCTTCTGGGGAAAGCTGTTCTACATGGACAAGAGGAAACGGAAGGATGTCCTTTACTGAAATAAAGCAGAGCACACTTCCCGCCATCTTCTTAAGAGGTGGGTAAGAGTACTGCTTATTCCATAATTTGAAGTCAGTCAACGATGCTAGAATAAACCCAAGCCTGCTACCCAGGCCAGAGACAAATTAAGACACAAGGCTTACAAAATGGAAATTAATGTTTGCTAAGGTCAGGAGTACCTTTCAAAAAAATATTGTCTACATAGTTCTAATAAAAAATTTAGAAAAGTTTCCTCTGACCTGGCTAAAATATACACTATATTCCTTTTATTCTTTTTTTTCCCTTTTCCACCTCCAGGCATAACTACCTAAAACTGCCAGCATTATTAATGCATCTCACTCTATTATTCCTTGACTCTACTAAATATGGAAAGATCAGAGAAATAGGTCCTTAAAAGAAGCAAATGTTATTGCTGTCGAGTTATGAACAGTTAAGCCCTTCCCTTTTCTACTTCTTAAGATGTTGCAGGCCTTCATTTCATAGAGAATTGTGTACAAAAGAAAATTAAAAAGAACTAGATTTATTGAATGCTCAAAAAAAGAAGGTACAGAATTAAAGTGTACTTTCTCAAAATCATAGGAAATATTTTACCCTAAAAATAAGTCCCCAGGGCTGGGGAGATAGCTCAGTTGGTAGCGTGCCTGCCTTGCAAGCACAAGGCCCTGGGTTTGATCCCCAGCACCGCAAAAAAAATAAAAATAAAAAATAAGTCCCCAGAATTTATGTTGATGGTAAGCTGAAATTGTCAGTATTTAACTATGACTATTATTTTGTCTTCCTAAATCATTTTTCATTCTTTGCATAACATTTTAAAGTCATTTGGGGCTTCTCTCACATTGTTTTCTGTGTTCAAAAGACATAAATAAGCAAAAAGTGACACATGTAGATGGATTCAGAAGTTCTATATTTTCCCCCTTCATATAGAAAATAATTTAGACTGTGGAATCAAATACTGTTTGTGCCCCACACTCGCCCCAGCACCTGTGGGCTACACTAACATTGGCTTAAGTTTCACATCCCCTCAGGCAAAGTGGGAAAGGTTGTCCCTTTGTTTTCTCAGAAGAGTCATTATTCACTCCTTTCTTTAATTTATTCCATTTCTTTCTTCTTTCCTTTCCCTCCTTTCTTTTGATTAAACATTTCACCTAGCCTTTGTGCATTCTTTTAAATTTTTTTCTCTTGGGTCAATTATTCAACACTGACTTTTTAAAAGAATACACCGAAAAATGAAAATGGTGGAACAACAGTGCTATTTAGAAACTTACATATCGCTCTGAAATATAATTATCTAAGATTTTAAAATCAAAAGTACAGTAAGTAGGTTGAGAGAACAGCTCAATGGCAGAGCAGGTACTTACAAGTTCTAGGCCCTGGATTTAATCCCATAAACACACACACACACACACACACACACACACGAAAAAAGAGAAAAAATGAGGAAGTATTTTCTCTTTAGGAAGTTACAAGTGAAAGCAGAAAATATAAGAAATTGCACCATAACACAGATAGAACTTGGAAGATTTTAGTGTTAATGAAGTCAGAAATAAAGACAGGCAGTTAGTGTAGATAGATGATGAGGTTGAATCCAGAAAATGGAGGCCCTTTGGATCAGGGAAGTTGGAGGCTGCGCCTGGGAGATTGGAATGTCAATGTCTCTAGAGTGCTTTGATTACCTGCCTGTACTACCCTTCCCAAAAGGTTGCAGAAGGAGTTGTTCATTAATGCCTCTTGGGCTGCTTCGTGCTGGATCGCTCCATTTGACCCTTTCCCCTGCCCATCTGCTGTCTCAACATTTTGTCATCCCACTGGTATCTCCTGGGCCTAGTCAAGTATGCAGGAAGGAGAGAGATAAGGGGAAGGAGGACAGGAGAAAAAAAGAAAGTCTAAAATATAGAAAAGGGGCTGGGTGCTCTCACTTCTTGGGATACCAGAATACCAGTTATGGCCCCCTTCTCCCTCCTGGGAGAAGTCTGTATTACTACCTTTAAATAATACCTGCATTCTATGCTTGCCTCAACACTTCTCTAATGTTCAAACTTCAACATTTGAGGAAGCAGAACTCATCACCGATAACTAGTGGTATCATTAAGAGCCTATGATCAAAATGTGAAGTAATTGTTGAATACAGACTACACCTCAGTAATTGATTACTTAAGGATAATTATGAAATAAGTAGCTGAGCTTCAATTGTAAATTTAGAATGTTGCTTGACAATCCACTTAGATTTAAAAAATTTAACTTGTTTCCACATTGAAACAAATTTTATATTTTTATTTGTTCTAATTAATTATACATGACAGTAAAATACACTTTGACACATCATACATAAATGACTATAACTTCTTATTCTTCTGGTTGTATGTGATGTAGAATCACACCAGTCATTCAGTGATATATGCAGAATAAAAATGTCTGATTCATTCTACTATACTTTCTGACTCCCTCCCCACTCCCATCCCTTTACTCCCTTCTGACTAATCACAAAAGTGACTCTATTTTCCTTAGCCCTGCTCCCACATTTATTGTGAAGTAGCATCTGTATATCAGAGAAAATAATTTGGCCGTTGGTTTTTTGGAATTGGCCTATTTCACTTAGCATGATATTCTCCAGCTCCATACATTTATCTGCAAATGCCATAATTTCACTCTTCTTTAAGGCTGAGTAATATTCCATTGTGTATATATACCACATTTTCTTTATCCATTCATCTATTGAAGGACACCTAGGTTGGTTCCATAGTTTAGCTATTGTGAGTTGAGCTGCTATAAACACTGATGTGGGCTGCATCGCCATAGTATGCTGATTTTAAAGTCCTTTTGGTGTAAACCAAGGAGTATGATAACTGGGTTAATGGTGGTTCCATTCCAAGTTTTCTGAGGATTTTCCATATTGCCTCCATAATGGTTTCACCCAATTTGCAGTACCACCAGCAATATATGAGTGTACATTTCTCTCCACATCCTCAACCACATTTATTTGTTGCTTGTATTCTTGATAATTGCCATTCTGACTAGAGTGAGATGAAATCTTTGATTTGGCATTGCTTTAATTGCTAGAGATGTTGATTTTTTTATAAATTTGTTGATTGATTGTATTTCTTCTGTGAGGTTCCTGCTCAGTTCCTTAGCCCAAGTGGATAAAGCCTTAGGCACTACAACAGAGACCCTGCACCTAAGAGAAGAAAAAGTAGGCCTAAATTTTCACCATGCTGGCTTAGGTTCTGACCTCCTTAACAAGACTTCTGCAGCCCAAGAGGTAAAATGAAGAATCAACAAATGGGATGGATTCAAACTAAACAGCTTCTCAGCAAAGGAAACAATAACATGACGAGAGAGCCTACACAATGGGAGAAATCTTTACCACGTGCACCTCAGTTAGAGGCATTAATCTCCAGGGTACATAAAGAACTCAAAAAAATTAACACCAAAAAAAACAAATAACCCAATCAATAAATTGACTAAGGAACTGAAGCAAATTCTTCATTAAAACAAATTATGAACTATGTGACTAGTCAATTCTCAACTAAACGTAGTAAGTGAATAGTCTGATTCTATGAATGAGAGCTTACTATAAGATTTAAAAAAATATCATTCAGAAGCCAGGCACAGTGGCAAATGCTTATAATTTCAACAACTGGGGAAGCTGAGACAGAAGGATCTGAAGTTTGAGGCCAACCTCAGCATTTAGAAAGAACCCTCAGCACCTTCATGAAAACCTGTCGCAAAGTAAAAGGACTGAGGATATAGTTCAGTACTAAAGTGGCCCTAGGTTCAATGCTCAGTAGCCCCCTAAAAGTGTTCTTCAGATACAACACATATTAGAATAATGAGTGAAACTAAAGAACTTATTTGATTGAACTTTTTCTGTGTGTATCAGAAACCTCAAGCTGGTGCTATGGTTTGAATATGTCTCCTGAAGTTCACGTGTTGGAAACAACCTACAATGAGACAATGTTGAGAGGCGGGACCTTTAAGAGGGAAAGAGGGTAGAAAGCAGTATAGAAATTCCTTAGAAAAACTTGGAATGGAAACACCATTTGATCCAGCTATTCCACTCCTCAGCATACTATAGTGACAAGTCACATCAATGTTTACAGTAGATCAATTCACAATAGCTAATTGTGGAATCAATCTAGATGCCCTTCAATAGATGAATGACTAAAGAAAATGTGTATATATACAAAATGGGAATATTACTCAGATTTAAAAGAAGAAATGAACTGATAGTATTTGCAGGTAAATGAATGGAATTAGAGAATATCATATTAAGTGAAATAATTCAATCCCAAAAAGCAAAGGCCAAATGTTTTCTCTGATAAGTGATGTTGATCCATAGTGGAAGAGGGTAGGGAAGAATGAAAGAACTTTGGATTACACAGAGGAGAGTGAAGGGAAGGGTGGGGCAGTGAGGATAGGAAGGACAGTAGAATGAGACAGACCATTATTACCCTATATACATGTATGATTACACTACTGTGTGACTCAGCACCACTGCAGAGCCAGAAGAATGAGAAGTTAAGCTCCATTGTGTACAATGTGTCAAATGTATTCTCCTGTCATGTATAACTAATTAAAACAAAAAAATAAGATGGAGAGAGGGCATGGGGGTTCTGCCCACATAAATTGGTTTATCATTATGACGAGTAGGTTAGTTATGAAGGAATGGGTTCCTGATAAAAGGATGAATTCAGCCATCTTCCTACTTCTCTTTCTTGCTCTCATCTTTGGTCTTGCTTTGGCTTTTGTTCTCCCCCTTGCTCTTGACCTTTTGCTGCCTTCTACCATGAGATGATAGAGCAAAAACTTCCTCACCAGATGCAGACCTCTTCAAACTGGATTTCCTAGCCTCTAAAACTGTGACCCAAATAAAATTACTTCTTTACAAATTACCCCAGTCTGGCAGTATTTTGTAATAGCAATGCAAAACATACTAAGACACTGTATAACTAAATAAAACAGATGATATCTCTCTGTTAAGTATCAAAATAATGTTACATGTGATATGGTATTGTGAAAAATACATCATCCTTTCCAAATCTTTAATGCCAACACCGTCCAGTTATAAACATTCTACATCATTTTTCTTTAGAACTTAATTACTAGTCAGAATTTTCTTTTTTCCTTTTATTATGTGCCATTACATTTAACGACTCATCAGAAACTATGGCTTTATAATTTTCAATCTCAATATTTCTCCTTTGTGTCAGTCTGATAGCTCTGAATTGTTCCACTCTGAAGATCAAATCTCAAGGTTCTATCTGCTCCATCTAATACTTTTTCCTGTTTTTCTCTTTCCTTATTAAGGGCCACTAATATTATCATTACATGATCCTTGGTTTTCTTAGCTCCTTCTATTTTATTTTATATTTTTATACAAGTCCCTATATTCTCTTATATATTAGGCCTTTTTTGGCTTATCTAACCTATTTGATCTAATTCTAGGGTTCACACATGTCAGTGCTATCCTTTTTCCTTTTACAACACCTTTGAATCCTGAGATGTTTTAAACCTCCATCAACTTTAAAATCAGACAACAAGTTTATATAACTCCCATACTCCACAATCTTCTTGCTTTCCTCAGATTGTTCAATGTTACTGTATATCCCAAGATGGTGCTAACAGGGTCATATAGAATTCCTGCAATTTATATTATATATATATATATATTTTTTTTTTTAATGTGGTGCTGAGGATCAAACGCACTGCCTCACATGTGTGAGGCAAGCACTCTACCACTGAGCTACAGCCCCAGTCCAAATTCCTGTGATTTTTACTTCAAATCAATAACACTTTGTTTCTTATTGAGTCACAATCATATTCCCCAAAGAGATCTTAATACTTATTCTTTTCCTCCTCTCCACTCTCTCAATCCCACTGTGAATCTTTCAGTTCTCAGAAGAACTTTTCATTTAACTTCTATGAACTTTCAGCAATAACTGAGGATACTTATTGCCGGATGTTACGAAGAATACATATCAACTTTTTCTTCTCCATACTTGAATATACAAGGGTAATCAGAATTTTGGGTAAGGGGGAGGGGAAGAAGAAGATACAGGTCTGGTTTGTTTGAAAGCTTCCAAAGTGAAGCAAGTGCTGTTAATGCACTGTCCAGAACCATAATTTGCATACATGCTGGCATGTTTTTTGATAGCTAGTTAGTTACTGCATTTTGTCAGAGAACTAACCTCATCCCTTACTGGACACCACAGCAGGCCAGATGTACCTGCATGTGATGTCCACAGAGACAGCCTGTCATCTGCAGTCTGTATGGGGAGGAATATGTAACCCTTGGAAGTGTGGGCTGGCTGAAAATAAAAGGCTGAAAAGTAGTATTAAGAAATATAGCAAAAAACATGGAAAATATTTTTTAAAGCAGGGGCTTGACAGGTGGAAGACCTGATGGGTCTGATCCTAACAAGAGGAAAAAGCCCTTGATCCTTTATTTATAGCAAAACCAGGCAAAGGAATTTCTTGTGAGGAGGAGTTCTTGAAGGTAAACAAGAAGCCAGAAAGTTGGCCTAATTGGGGACTTATCCCTTGCACAGTGATTCCTCCTCCAGGCAGCTGGTGATACAAGGTTAGTTAGGGGCACATTTTTTTTAAAAGAAAAAAGCTAAATCTTAGGTAAGAAAAAGGAAGAAAATAAAAAAGATTAGAGCAAAAATTAATGAATAGAGAATAGAAAATATAATAGAGAAAGAAAAGCAGTTCTTTGAAAAGATCATCCAGATTGATAAACCTTTATCTAAATTGAACATAAGATAAAGACAGAAGACTCAAGTTATTAAAATCAGGAATCCTTTTAGTCTTTTGGGGCTTCACCATAGACTAGGTAGCTTATAAATTACAGAAAAACATTTCTCATATTTCTAGAGGCAAAATTCTAAAACTCAAGGCACAAGTAGATTCAGTGTCTGGTACGGTACAGTTTCCTTGTTCATAGATGGTACCTTCTTGATGTCCCCTCACATGGTGAAAAGGTACAGAACTTTCTGGGCTCTTTTTAATAATGGCGTTAATCTCATTCCCTCCCTCATGATCTGTCTCTCAAATATCTTACCTTCAAATATCATCATACAGGTGATTAGGATTTCAAAATGTGAATTTTGGGGACATAAAACATTCAGATCATAGCAGGAATGAAAGAGATAGTACCAGTGATATTACAGAAATGAAAGGATATGAAGGGATACTATTGCAATGAATATGATGTTCTGTACCTACCCTCAAATTTATATGTTGCAATCCTTACTCTGAATACAATGGCATAGGGAGATGGAACCTTTGGGAAGTAATTGAGTCATGAAGCTGGAGTCATTACGAATGGTATTGTTTTCATAGAAGACATTTCAGAGAGCTCACCAGCTCTCAATCTACCACGTGAAGTTGAATGAGAAATCAGTCATCTGCATCTGGGAAGAGGGCCCTCACCAGAACTCAAACTGAGCTGACACCCTGATCTTGGACTTGCAGAACCATGAGAAATAAAAAGTCACTTAGACTATGGTAATTTGTTTCAGCAGTCCAAACAGACTAAAACAACGTTTTATAGCATATCTGTAGAATTTGTTCATCTAGTATGAATGATCCTTTATACCCACTTAACCATCTGCTCCCTATTTCCCCTATGTCCCAATTCTATGCTTCTATAAGTTTGATTATTAAAAATACTAATATAATAAAATCATCAGTATTTGTCCATTAGTATGATTTATGTTCACTTTGTGTTGTGTCTTCGGTTCATCCATATTCATTATATTATTGTTCACAATAGCTTTAATCACACCACCCAGACACCAAATCTGTCAGTGCCCTAATATTAAAATTCTCAGACTCAAAAACTGAGAAATGTTTGTTGTTGAGGCTATCATCTATGGTATTTTTGTAATAGAAGACTAAAATCTAAAACAACTAAAAACAATAATATGTCAACAAATTATATAATGTAAATGAAATGGACAAATTCCTAAGAGGATATCCACCAAATCTTATTCAAGAAGAGAAAATAACAAGTAAAAGTAAAAAGACTGAATTAGTAATTCAAAATTATCCACAAAGAAATGCAAAAGCCCAGATGCCTATACTGATGAATATTCTCAAATATTTAAAAAGAAATTAATATCAATTCTACAAAAAATTGCTCAAAATAAAGGAAAGGAGGCAACACTTTTTGTGAGGTCAATGTTACCTCATAACAAAACCAAAGATGTCATAAGAAAACCATAGACCAATATCTGTTATAAATATATACAAAAGTTTCTCTAAAAATATTCAAAATTAAAATTTGGCAACCTATAAAGTAGTATCATTGTTGGACGGAGCTTGATGTAGTAAAAGAAAGCTGTATTCTAAGTCACAACATGGCTCCTGACCAAAACAGCAGGTGTACAACTTCTCAGTGAGGTGAGTGAAAGAGGGGTTTCACTAAAATTTGATATCAATCACTAAAAAGTAGTTTAGGGGCTCAGGAATTTGGGTACAATAAACAAAGAAGAATACATTAGAGCCTATATGGCTGCCACACCAGTGCCACAGGTGGAGCTACTTTGTGGGAGACTCGTGAAACCCCAACCTGCATCATAGATTGGTTACTGTCAAGTCCTATAATCTCTCCAAAGCAGACAAAACTCAACAAAGTCCTGGAGGCTTGATTAGACCTTGATTAGTCCCATCTGCTGGAACTCCCCTCACAGAACTCTACAGAAACTGTATCCCGGAAGTGCACCAAACTGGTCCGAATGTAGTTCAGTACTTCTGAACTACATCCCACCTCATACTGGTGAGAAGGGAAGCTGAGTTTTATATTACACAGCTTTAATCTAAGGAAACTCCAATTGGCAGCTCAGAGAGCAACACAAAAACAGGAAGGTGTTAACAATCCCCATCCCTTGCTCTCTGTATTAGTACAGAACTCAAGAATTGGAAAGAAAGACTGCTGGACTTAGTGACCACCCCAAACTGGTCAACTATTTTGATCACCTCAATAGAGATGGCTCCTTCATTTTTCATTAAGATTTTTAAAAATTGTTTTATGTTTTTTATTTTAATTTTACAAATTTTTAAATTCTTTCTGTGTGTGTGTGTGTGTGTGTGTGTGTGTGTGTATTCTTGCTGTGCTGATTGGTTCAGGGAAATACATACATGTGTTTCTCTTTCTCTCATTTATAGCACATTTAAATGTAATTATTTTTTCCTAGCCTTGTCTTTTGAGGGTTTGAGTATTTTAGATTGTGATTTTTGGCTTGGTTTTATGTTATTTTCATGTTTATTTCTTTGTTTGTGTTTCTCTCTCCTCCTGCTAAGGGTTAAATTCTATTGTTCTCTCCTCCTCCCTCCCCAATACTTTGCTGCTTCTATGTTTTCCTCCTATATAAACATCACTTGTTATATCTCTTTTGCATTCTCTCTGTTCACTTTTTGAAACTATAAACTCTTTTCTAACTTCCTAACACATTTTCCTTTCCCCCAATTAACTGAATTTTTACCATCTTTCAGAACTAATGGACTTATATAACTCCTGACCCCATCATAAATGCTGATACAATCACTACTGCTATATTTAATACCCAATCTTCGCTTTAAAGTCAGATCTAGTTCATAGTTGTTGTTTTTTTACTATTGACAATTGCTGAAGCCACCGTTCCTGTATTTTGGTGGTAATTAATGTTGAAGATGTCATAGTAGGAACTAAGTATTTATTTTAATGTTGTGTATTGCTTGCAATGGTTGTTACCATTGTTTATTTCACCTGATCCGTGAGGTGATAGAACCACAGGAAACACTAAATGTCACAGGTTAGGACTTTCCTGTTGGAAGCTAAGATCCAAACAAAAGACAGGCACACCTTGCTTCACACATAATTAATGACATTCAACTTTCAAGCTACTTTAATACAAAGAATAGAAGAGACAAACAGCAAATTAATGATTAAATTATGTAATTCTCACCCCCATTCAAGTTGGGGTCATCATTAATAAACTACACAACACAGTAAACACCTGCCATTGAATTTCTGATCTAGTTCTTGTTTTGTTTTGTTTTTAATTGTTGGTACTTTGTTAAATGCTACCATTCCTATATAGGTGGCAAATGGATATACAGATGTCCGAAGTAGACCACTGGACATTAAAATAAAACTATACATTTGTTACTGATATTAGTGACATTCTTGGCTCCCCTCTCCCTCTAAGAGGGGCTGCAAAGAGATTGGGACACTTCAAGATCACAGACTGAGATCCTGCAGCTGAGAAATTCTCAATCTCTATCAAGCAAAAGTGAATCTCACATCACACACAATCTACTCCACCTGAGCCCTGACATTATTCCAACTCAAAAAAGAGAGGAGACAAAAGCCCACCAAAACAACAACAACAAAGGGGAACAACAGAGAGGGGCCGTTAAGGTTTCCACCCCCTTTGCATCTCCTCATACATCAAACACAGAGAGAAGACTCAGAACAAATAAATAATCACACACAAAAGGTCTATGTAAAAAACAGGTAAGGGAATTCTCCTTAATTGATGCACAAGTCCAAGATCTCTGAAAACACAAGGAAACAGGCAAATGAATCTCCCCCCCAAATCCACAATCTCCCAACAAAGGATCCCACTGATGGTGAGGTAGACAAAATCCAAGACAGAGTTTACAAAAACTGGTTATTAAAAGGTTCAATGAACTAAAAGAAGACCTAAGGAAGGGATTAGGAGAGGAAATTACAGGAGATGAGAGACCACTTTCATTAAGAAAAGACACCAAGCAGAACTCCTAGAAATAAAAGACACAAACTATCAAATTAAAAATTCACTTGAAGGCAGTGTAATAGATTAGAATGCATAGGAAATAGAATCTTAGCCCTTCAAGGCAGAACTTCAGACCTTGAGGACAGGGTATATGATCTTGAGTGCACAAAATGCAATAAAGTGAAAAGATTATAGAACATGACCAGAATATACATGAACTCTGGGACAACATTAAAAGACCAAACCTGAGAATCATTGGGATAGAAGAGAACATGGGAAATGCAAACTAAAGGCCTAAAGAACATTTTTAGTGAAATAGTTACAGGACACTTTTCCCATATCAGAAACAAATAGACATCTACATACAGGAGATTTACAGGACCCCAAATAAGTCTAGTTAAATGAGAAACTTGTTAAGACATCATAATTAAAATGCCTAGAGATCCAAGATGGCGGACTAGAGGGAGGCTGCGTTCCTTGTCGCTCTGTAACTCCAGTTTCTAGCAGAGGATATCTGTTTCTTGGTGAGGCAGTTTTTCCTGCTTATCCATCCTCTGCTGTTTACCCCATTTGTCTACTGTGATCACCTGCAGTCTGCCAGCATATCGATGACTTTTTTGAGTGCAGATTGCTCACTGTCAGGCACCTATCATCCGCCATTTGCCTGCCTCTCGCCTGTCCATCGCCTGCCTTACACCCATCCATCACCCAATGCACGAGGTTCACCTCCCGATAGTCTGACAACAGTCAGCAAGCTGATCACCAACTGCCAGTGGAGCGCCAGCTGCCTGCTGTTGCCTGGAAGTTCACTGTGACAGTACCTGCAGGTTTGATTAAACATGGATGCCGCCATTTTAAGACCACAGCCAGACCCCATAGGACCCCTGGCCAGACTCACTGAGCCCTGTCTCCAGGATCCCTCAGCCCGACTGAATACTCCCTGCCTCCGGGGTCCTCACATCCACTGACTGCTCCCTGCCACCAGGACCCCCAGACCAACTGACTGTACCCTATCACCAGGACCCCAGACCGACTGATTGCACCAGGCCTCCAGGATCCTAAAACCACACCAAAAACACCCGACCTCCAGGACCCTTGCCTGACCAACTGCATCCCATCTCCAGGACCTCCAGCCAACCACGTCCACACTCTGAGTTGCAGCTCCCCATTTGCCAACACATTTGGAAGCCAGAGCGGCCATCTTGGATAATCCTGGAAGCCAGAGCTCCAATCTTTAGGTGGGACAAATCCCATCCTGAGATGCCTGCTGGAAACTTGAAGTTCATTGTCAGGTACCTCTCATACATCAGGCTACTGAAGGACTGGGAGGTTTGAATACTATATGACTGTTATAGTGTAGATTTTCTTTCTTCTCCTTATTGAACAATTTAAAGTTTTTATTTCTTTACTTTTTTTGACTCTCTTTTCCTTTTATTTACCTGTTCCCTCAGAGTCTCTTTCTCCCTTTTTGCATGCTAACATCCAATTTCTTTTGATTACACTCTCACACTTTCTATTATCTAGAACTTCTGTATATTCTTTTCTTATCCCATTAACAGCTACATCATACATCCCTCTGCATCCTCTTTGTCCTCCATTTGAAACTGCAGACCTTATTGCAAATCTGTTTGTTATACTGAAGATAATATTTAAACTCATTCTGTTTATTATGATAATTTTGTTATTGTCCTCATAGGGGCTATTTGGTCTAGGATTGCATAGTGTCTGAATTGGGCACTGCTAATATTGATCTCCCCTTAAAGAAAAGGTTTTGGAAACCTATAGGGCCACTATAAGCCTATAGGGGGAAATCTCCAATACCCCAGATCTGTACTGCTAGAGGGAAAGATACATGAACAACATGAAAAAACAAGGGAAGAAAATGATCCAAACAAATCTAGATTCTATATTAATAGAATCCAATGACAGTATGTTAGAAGAAATGTCAGAAAAGGACTTCAGATTATACATGATTAAGACGATTCGTGGAGCAAAAGATGAGATAAGAGAGCAAATGCAGGCAATGAAAGATAATACCAATAAGCAGTTGAAAGAGCAACTGCAGGAAGCAAAAGATCATTTCAACAAAGAGATAGAGATTCTAAAAAAAAAAAAAAAAAAAAAAAAAAAAACAAACAAACAAACAGAAATCCTTGAAATGAAGGAAATAATAAACCAAATAAAAAACTCAATGGAAAGCATCACCAAAAGACTAGACCACTTGGAAGACAGAACCTCAGACAATGAAGACAACATATTTAATCTTGAAAATAAAGTTACCCAAACAGAAAAGATGGTAAGAAATCATGAACAGAATCTCCAAGAACTATGGGGCATCATAAAAAGACCAAATTTAAGAATTATTGGGCTTGAGGAAGGCACAGAGACACAAACTAAAGGAATGAACAACCTATCCAATGAAATAATATCAGAAAATTTCCAAAACCTGAAGAATGAAATGGAAAATCAACTACAAGAGGCTTACAGAACACCAAATGTGCAAAATCACAACAGATCCACTCCGAGGCACATTATAATGAAAATGCCTAACATTCAAAATAAAGATAGGATTTTGAAGGCCACGAGAGAAAGGCATCAGATTACATATAGGGGGAAACCAATAGGAATAACAGCAGACTTCTCAACCCAGACTCCAAAAGCTAGAAGGGCCTGGAACAACATATTTCAAGCTCTGAAAGAACATGGTTGCCAACCAAGAATCCTATACCCAGCAAAACTAACCTTCAGATTTGAAGATGAAATAAAATCCTTCCATGATAAACAAAAGTTAAAAGAATTTACAAATAGAAAGCCTGCACTACAGAATGTTCTCAACAAAATATTCCATGAGGAGGAAATGAAAAACAACAATGTAGGTCAGCAAAGGGAGGAACTACTTTAGAGTAAAACCACTCAAAGGAGAAACCAAGCCAACTTAAAAACCAAAAATAAGCCCAAATGACTGGGAATACAAATCATATCTCAACAATAACCCTGAATATTAATGGCCTAAACTCATCAATCAAAAGACATAGACTGGCAGAATGGATTAAAAAGAAAGACCTGCAAGAGACTCATCTCATAGAAAAAGACATCCACAGACTAAAGGTGAAAGGATGGGAAAAAACTTACCATGCACATGGAATCAATAAAAAAGCAGGGATTTCCATCCTTATATCAGATAAAGTGGACTTCAAGCCAAAGTTAGTTAGAAGGGATAAAGAAGGACATTTTATACTGCTTAAAGGAACCATAAGTCAGGAAGATATAATGATAGTAAATATTTATGCCCCAAACAATGGTGCATCCCTGTACATCAAACAAATCCTTCTCAATTTCAGGAATCAAATAGACCACAACACAATAATTCTGGGTGACTTTAACACACTGCTGTCACCTCTAGATAGATCTTCCAAACAAAAATAAAACAAAGAAACCATAGAACTCAATAACCCAATGAATAACCTAGACTTAATAGATATATATAGAATATTCCATCCATCAATGAGTGAATTCACTTTCATCTCAGCAGCACATGGAACCTTCTCAAAAATAGACCATATGTTATGTCACAAAGCAGCCCTTAGGAAATGCAAAAAAAATAGAGATACTGCCTTGTGTTCTATCAGATCATAATGGACTGAGAGTAGAAATCAAAGACAAAATAAAAAACAGAAATTACTCCAACACCTGGAGACTAAATAATATGCTATTGAATGAAACATGGATAACAGAAAACATCAGGGAGGAGATAAAAAAATTCTTAGAGGTCAATGAGAATGACGATACAACATATCAAAATCTCTGGGACACTATGAAAGCGGTACTAAGAGGAAAATTCATTGCATGGAGCACATTCCAGAAAAGAATGAAAAGTCAACAACTAAATGACCTAACATTATAGCTCAAAGCCCTAGAAAAAGAAGAACAGAATAACAGCAAAAGTAGTAGAACACAGGAAATAATTAAAATCAGAGCTGAAATCAATGAAATTGAAACAAAAGAAACAATTAAAAAAATTGACAAAACAAAAAGTTCGTTCTTTGATAATGTAAACAAAATAGACAAACCCTTAGCTACACTAACAAAGAGAAGGAGAGAGAAAACTCAAATTACTAAAATTCATGATGAAAAAGGAAATATCACGACAGACACCACTGAGATACATAACATAGTGAGAAGCTACTTCAAAAATCTGTATTCCAACAAAATAGAAACTACCTAAGACATTGACAAATTTCTAGAGACATATGCTCCTCCCAAACTGAACCAGGAGGACATACACAATTTAAACAGATCAATATCAAGCAATGAAATAGAAGAAGCCATTAAAAACCTACCATCCAAGAAAACCCAGGACCAGATGGATTCTCAGCAGAGTTCTACAAGACCTTCAAAGAAGAACTCAATCCAATACTTCTCAAAGTATCCCAGGAAATAGAAAAGGAGGGTACCCTACCAAACTCATTCTATGAAGCTAATATCATCCTCATACCAAACCAGGCAAAGACACATCAAGGAAAGAAAATTTTAGACCAGTATCCTTGATGAATATAGATGCAAAATATTGGCAAACCGTGTCCAAAAACATATTAAGAAAATTGTGCACCACAATCAAGTGGGGTTCATCCCTGGAATGCAAGGATAGTTTAACATCCATAAATCAATAAACATAATTCATCATGTCAATAGACTTAAGGACAAGAATCCTATGGTTATATCAATTAACACAGAAAAAGCATTTGACAAAATACAACACCCCTTCATGCTCAAAACACTAGAAAAAATAGCGATAGTAGGAACATACCTGAACATTGTAAAGGCTATTTATGCTAAGCTCATGGCCAATGTCATTCTTAATGGAGGAAAAACTGAAACCATTCCCTTTAAAAATGGGAACAAGACAGGGATGTCCTCTTTCACCACTTCTATTCAACATTGTCCCAAAACTCTAGCCAGAGCAGTTAGGCAGACCAAAGAAATTAAAGGAATATGAATAGGAAAAGAGGAACTTAAGGTGTCATATTTGCTGATGACATGATTCTATATTTAGAGGATCCAAAAAACTCCTCCAGAAAACTTCTAGATCTCATCAATGAATTCAGAAAATAGCAGGCTATAAAATCAACATGCATAATCTAAAGCATTTTTATATACAAGCAATGAAACATCTGAAAGGAAATGAGGAAAACAACTCCATTTGCAATAGCCTCAAAAAAAAAATTTGGGAATCAATCTGACAAAAGAGGTAAAAGATCTCTACAATGAAAACTACAAAACATGAAGAAAGAAATTGAGGAAGACCTTAGAAGATGGAAAAGATCTCCCATGTCTTGGATAGGCATAATTAATATTGTCAAAATGGCCATACTACCAAAAGTGCTATACAGATTCAATGCAATTCCAATTAAAATCCCAATGATATACCTTACAGAAATAGAGCAAACAATCACGAAAATTCATCTGGAAGAATAAGAAACCCAGAATAGCTAAAGCAATCCTTCACAGGAAGAATGAAACAGGGGGTATTGCAATATCAGAAACTCCAACTATACTACAAAGCAATAATAACAAAAATGGCATGGTATGGTACCAAAAGAGACAGGTAGATCAATGGTACAGAATAGAGGACATGAACACAAACCAAATAAATAGAATTTTCTCATACTAGACAAAGGTGCCAAACATATGCAATGGAGAAAAGATTAGCCTCTTCAACAATGATGCTGGGAAAACGGAAATCCAATATGCAACAGAATGAAACTAAACCCCTATCTCTCACCCTGCACAAAAATCAACTCAAAATGGATCGTGGAACCTCGGAATCGACCAGAGACCCTGCATCTTATAGAAGAAAAAAGTAGGTCCAAATCTTCAAACAGTCGGCTTTAGGATAAGACTTCCTTAACAGGACTCCATAGCTCAAGAAATAAAAGAATTAATAAATGGGATAGATAAAAACTAAAATGCTTCTCTCAGCAAAGGAAAACTCTCAGCAATGGGAAAGGAGAACCTACAGAGTGGAGGAAAATCTTTGTCACTCATACTTCAGGTAGAGCATAATTTCCAGAATATATTAAAAACTCAAAAACTCTACACCAAGAATACAAATAATCCAATCACAAATGGGCTAAGGAAATGAACAGACACTTCACAGAAGAAGATCTCAAGCAATCAAAAGATATATGAAAAAATGTTCAACATCTATAGTAATAAGTGAAATGCAAATCAAAACTACCCTAAGATTCCATCTCACCCCAATTAGAATGGCAATTATCAAGAATACAAGCAACAATAGTTTGTTGGCAAGAATGTGGGGAAAAAGGTACACTCATACATGTTGGTGGGGTTGCAGATTAGTGCAGCCACTCTGGAAAACAGTGTGGAGATTCCTTAACAATCCTTATTAAATGGTGAGTCCACTTGAAATGAACCCAACATTTGACCCAGCTATCTCACTCCTTGGCCTATACCCAAAGGACTTAAAATCAGCATACTACAGAGATGCAGCCACATCAATGTTCATAGCTGCTCAATTCACAATAGTCAGATTGTGGAACCAACCTAGATGTCCCTCAGTTGATGAATGGATAAAGAAACCGTGGTATATATATACAATGGAATATTACTCAGCTATAAAGAATAATAAAATGATGACATTTGCAGGCAAATGGATGAAATTGGAGAATATCATGCTAAGTGAGATAAGCCAATCTCAAAAACCAAAGGACGAATGATCTTGCTGATAAGCGGATGATGACGCATAATGGGGGGTGAGGGGGGGCAAGAATGGAGGAAGGAGGGACTGTATAGAGGGAAAAGAGGGGTGGGAGGGGTGGGGGGAAGGAAAAAATAACAGAATGAATCAAACACCATTTCAATATGTAAATGTGTGATTACACAAATGGTATGACTTTACTCCATGTAGAAACAGAAACAACATGTATCCCATTTGTTTACAATTAAAATAAATAAATAAATAAAATATACTAGTTAATTATAATAAATAAAATGACTAACACAGAAAGTAAGAAAAGAATATTAAAAACTGAAAGAGAAAAGCATCATGTGGTATTTAGAGGCAAACAAATAAGGTTTACTTCTGATTTCTCAGTTCAGACCCTAAAATCAAGGAGGATCTGAAACAAGATATTCTTTTTTTAATTTTTTTTTTTATTTTTAGACTTCATTTTGATTCACTGTACACAAATGGGGTACAACTTTTCATTTCTATGGTTGAAATGAGATACTCTAAACCCTAAAAGAAAGTAACTGTCAGCCAAAATTACTATACCCAGCAAAACTCTGTTTCAAATTCAAGGGGGAAATAAAAACAAGAATAAACTAAAGCCAGTGCTACAAAGACTACTGAAAGATAAATTGCCCACTAAATGAGAATCCAGACAGGATAAAATATAGCAAAAAACCAAACTGGCAGGAACCCACAAACACATATCCATGCTAAGCTGAATGTTAATGGTCTCAACTCCCAATTTAAAGGACACAGATTAGCAGAATGGATCAAAAAACACGAACCAACTATGGTAGCCCGTACGGGGGAAAGGAAATTGGAACAGTGGGGGAAAGTAAACTGAGGAGCCTTGCAGGAATAGGGCAAGGGGAAAATTCAAAATCCGCCTCCGGGACTAGGTACGGCCAGGGAAAGTAGGAACCTCACAGGCGTCTCTGGCCAGAGCGGTTTAAGGGCGATGGATAGTAGGAAAGGTCACAAAGGACACGACAGTGAAGTTCAAAACGTGTGTATTTTGTGTTGCTGTGTGTTTGTCAAATTCCAGTTAACGGAAGGCTGTCCTGAGAGACAGCAAAAAGGTTTAATGGAAGGCTCCCCTAGTGAGGGAACGTAACAGAAGGCTGTCCTGAGAGACAGCAAAGGACGTCCTATAGTAAATGAATGTGTTTAAAGTGTTAGTTGTGTAATATTTCTATTGCTTTTATTTGAAAGGAGCTCCGGAATGTGTGTATTTTGTATTGTTGTATGTTTATATTGCGTTAGTGTGGCCTTTGTACAGTAAAAGATGGGTTCAGAAATATCACAAAATCAGTCTGAAAGGATAATTCAAAAAGGAGGTGTGAAAAATATATTACAAGAAGGAGAAGAAGTGCTGAAAGAGATTAAAGAGGAAGTCGCTGGGGTAGCCCAAAACAGGAAAGTTCTGGGGAGGCAAGAAACACTGGGGAAGAATTAAAAAATAAGGAAACCACTGCATGATCATATGTTCAAACTCTAGCAGAAATAAGCCCGGGTTTATAGAGGAAAAGCTGCTCAATGTGCCACAAGGGGATCTTCATAAATAGGATCTAATAGCAACAGAAAGAACTGTTAAAGAGAACAAAGTGAGGAATAATTGCATGGTAGTGACTTAGAAAAAAATTACTCAGAAAGTTTAAGAACAAGGGAAAAAATGTAGGAGAAAGCTAAATCTGATACAAAGAACCCCCAAAATTCAGGAACCTGCCATAAAAACTTTAAAGAGGCAGTTACGAACTGATTGGGAAACAGCTATGCAGAGCAGGTGTTATCTGGAGGACAAATCTGAATTGGAGAGCTCAGTGGCAAGAAATAGCTATTGGAACTGCTTACAGAAATGCAGTAGCAAGGTTTCCTGGCAGGAATGTTGAATAAGACAAGACCAATACGCTTCAATAGATACTCAAAATCAATAACATATCTTTTTGCTGATAGTGATTGCACTCACTTGGGTGATTCCCAAATTAGAATTGGCTGGACCCATAGCCCCTCATAAGGTGATTTAGCCACTCAGATGGTTTTCATCTTTTTCTCAGTAAGGCAAGCCGCTTATTTTCATCCTGTGTAACTCACTTCCTAATCCCTCATGTTGGTGCCTCACCTTTAAGGAGGGTCTATAAGTAAAGGGAAGTGCACTGATCAAAAGGTTAATGGAGTTAGTAATGAAATATGTAGAGAGGGTGAAAGCAACAATTGTTTTTTTCATATACTCCCTGTGTGCCTAGCTCTTCCTTTTCTTTTTGTGTCTAGAGAGTGGAACCTCTCTAGACAGTTATCTTCACAGATCGCACAACAACGGACAAATAGATTTGACGAGCTAGTAACATAGCGTGACAATAATCCTCACCATAAATGCCACTAAGGTGGAAGTCAAACCGGAGGGCTTATCGCAGGAGCATTAGATAAACTAACACAATTTGGCACCAAAATTTGGGGGACTCTTAAATCCCACACTAATAAGCTTGGGTATGCTTGTGTTAATTCTATTCTACATTACAACGCCTCAAAGCCAGTCAACAGGCTCATAATGTGATCATAAATAGACCATGGCCGCCCTTGAAGAGGACAATCTCCCAGTATATGGCTTAGTATGCTGGATCGGTAGTCAAAGATGGGTAACCACCAGGAAAACAACTGTACCAACCTAAGACAGAAGGGTCAACTCCACTTTGGTATCCTTTGATGAGGGTAAGGACAGGATGTTGATTCCCGGACCTAAGACAGACACGATCCCTGCCAGCTTCATTTTCATTTCATATAAGGAAGGGGGAATTGTTGGGGGCTGTGCCATGTGGGCTGTGCTGGGATGGCGCCTGGCGGCCAGCCGGAGGTTGTTTCGATCACATGGGCAGTAAGGAGGTTGATTAATATAAGCACACCCAGGTGATTTATCATTGGCCATATTCAATTAAGTCCATGCACACAATGCGTGCACAGGTGTTCCCGAGTGCTCCTGCTCGGGCCTGCTCGTTTTGACCTTGCCATGATAGGGCAGCTGGCTCCTTGCCTGATCTCAACTGGCGTGCCCTGCTCTCCGCCTCCTGGAGGGAATATAAGCAGGCAGTAGGCGGAAGGCAAAAAGAAGCAGCTAACAAGAAGAAGCAGCTAGCAGAGAGAAGAAGCAGCTAGCAGAGAAGCAGAAGCAGCTAGCAGAGAGAAGAAGCGGCAAGCAGTAAGCAGCAGGCAGCGGCAGAAGGCAGATTGTAGAGTGGAGAACTGAGAACACACCTCTAGGTCGTAGATCACAGATCGCAGTACGCAGGATGCACCACTAAGAAGCACCTCAGATAGATAGCAGCTAGTTCACAGGATGCGGGACCTACCTCTAAGAAGAAGAAGCAGAACCTCTAAGAAGAAATTGATCTCTGATAAGCGTAGAAGCCTGTCTTTCTCTAAAACTTTCTCTATAAGCAAAACCTATCTTTCTCTCAAAGCTTCTCTTCCTCTAAAATCAAGCAAGCCTCTTTTTCCTCAATAAGCTAGGGAATAAGCAAGCAAGCAAGGCAGAAACAGAAGTAGTTTATTCCCAGTCCACCTCCGATAATACCCACGCAACTGTTGCTGCAGGCAGTAACAAATATCCATGGGATTGTTGCCGTGGGCGGGTGACAAACTATATACTGTTTACAAGAGAAATAAATACAAGGAGATTGAACAGTACTCTCTTAAATGAAGAATGAATCAAAGAAGAAATTAGAATAGAAATCAAGAAATTCTTAGAGATGAACAAGGACAGAGATACAATACCGAAATCTCTGGACAATATGAAAACAGTTCTAAGAAGAAAATTTACAGCATTGAGTGGCTATATTAAAAAATTAGAGAGATCCCAAATAAATAAGGTTATGCTACACCTTAAGACCTTAGAAAAAGAACAAACTAACCCCCAAACCAGTATAAGACAGAAAATAATTAAGATAAGAGCTGAAATCAATAAATCAATAAAACTGAGAATAAGAAAACACATAGGATCAATTAAGAGTTGGCTCTTTGAAAAGATAAATAAGATTGACAAATCCTTAGCCAAACTAACAAAAAGAAAGCATGAGAAGACCCAATTGATCTTATTGATCTCTGATCAAAGATGAAAAGGAGATAGATATCATACAGACATGTCTGAAATCCAGAAAATTATCAGAAACCCATTTGAAAATGTAAACTCCAATAAACTGGAAATCTGCAAGATGTTGACAATTTCAAATCTTTACAGAAGAACTATCACTAGTTATTCTCAAATTATTTCAAGAAATTTAAAGGGAGGAACACTTCCAAATACATTTTATGAAGCCAGTATAACCCTGATACCAAAACCAGACGAAGAGACATCACATAAAGAAAAGTATAGACTAACATCCCTGATAAATATAGTTGCAAAAATCCTTAATAAAATATTAGCAAACTGCATTCTGAAATACATCAAAAAGATAATATAACATGACCAAGGGGATTTCACTCCAGGGGTGCAAGTTGGGTTCAACTTAAAAAATAAATGTAATTCACCACTTAAACAGAATTAAGGACAAGAACCACATGATTATCTCAATAGGTGCAGAGGAAAAGGCCTTTGATAAAATCCAGAACCCATTCATATTAAAAATTTTGGAGAATATAGGGATCAAAAGAACTTACCTCATCATTGTAAAAGCCATTTATGACAAACCCAAAGCCAACATTATACTAAATAAAGAAAAAGTAAAAGCATTTCCTCCAAATCAAGAACAAGTCAAGGCTATCCACTCTCACCACTCCTGTTCAATATAGTCCTTGAACCATTGGCCAGAGTGATCAGACAAGAAATCAAAGGGATAAAGATAGGAAAAGAAGAACTCAAACTATCTCTGTTCGTTGATGATATAGCTCTATATCTAGAAAACTCTAACAACAACAATAACAGCTCTACCAGAAGATTTCTAGAGCTTATAAATGAGTTTAGCAAAGTAACACAATACAAGATTAACATCCACAACTCAATAGCTTTCCTATACTCCCACAGCAATTCAGTCAAGGAGTAAATCAGCTACCCCATTCGCAACACTGCAAAAACAAAACAAACAAAAACAAACAAACAAAACCTCAGGATTAATCTAATTAAGGAGATAAAAGAGTTCCACAATAAAAGTTATAGAACACTGAGAAAGGTATTTATGAAGACCTTAGAAGATGGGAAAACATCCCATGTTCTTTGATAGGCCAGACTCAACATTGCTTAAATGGCTATACTACCAAAAGAAATATACATATTCAATACAATCTGCATCAAATATCAATGACATTCTTCACAGAATTAGAAAATATATTAAATTTATTTGGCATAATAGAGGACCCAGAACAGCCAAAGCAGAGGTATCACAATACCTGATCTGAAATTATACTATAGAGCTAAAGTAATAAAAACAGCATGGTACTGGCATCAAAATAGACATGAAGACCAATAGAACAAAATAGATACAAGAGACAAATACACATACCTACAGTTATTAGATATTTGACAAAGGTGTCAAAATATATTAGGGAGAAAAATACAGTCTTTTCAACAAATGGTGCTGGAAAAACTGGAAATTAAATTAAATTAAATCCCTATCTCTCACCAGGCACAAAACAACTCAAAATGGATCAAGGGCCTAGGAATTAGACCAGAGATCCTGCACCATTAGAAGAGAAAGTAGCCCAAATCTTCATCATGTTGGTTTAGGACCTGACTTCCTTAACAAGACTACTATGGCTAAAGAAATAAATCAAGAATCAACAAATGGATGGATTCAAACTGAAAAGCTTCTTCTCAGCAAGAAAACAATAACATGAAGAGAGAGTCTAGAGAGTGGGAGAAAATCTTTATCACATGCACATCAGGTAGAGCACTAATCTCCAGAATATATAAAGAACTCAAAAAACTTAACACTAAAAATTTACCAAATAACCTAGTCAATAAATGGGCTAAGGAACTGAGCAGATACTTCACAGAAGAAGAAATATAATCAATCATCAAATATGTGAAAAAATGTTCAACATCTCTAGTAATTAGAGAAAAGGAAATCAAAACTACTCTAATATCATCTCACTCCAGTCAGAATGGCAATGATCAAGAACACATGCAACAGAATAAATAATTGGGATAGATTCAAACTAAAAGCTTTCTCTCAGCAAAGGAAACTATCAGCAATGCGAAGAAAGAGCCTACAGAGTGGGAGAATATCTTTGCCAATCATACTTCAGATAGAGCACTAATCTCCAGAATCTATAAAGAACTCAAAAAACTCTACACAAAGAATGCAAATAACCTAATTGACAAATGGGCTAAGGAAATGAACAGACACTTCACAGAAGAAGATCTACAAGCAATCAACAAACACATGGAAAAATGTTCAACATCTCTAGTAATAAGAAAAATGCAAATCAAACCACCCTAAGATTCCATCTCACCCCAATTAGAATGGCGATTATCAAGAATACAAGCAACAACAGGTGTTGGCGAGGATGTGGGGAGAAAGGTACACTCATACATTGCTGGTGGAGATGTAAGTTGGTGCAGTCACTCTGGAAAGCATTATGGAGATTCCTCAGAAACATGTATACAATTTTTTTATGATTTCAACATTGGGTGTCATATCTAAGTTATTTTATAACCAAGGTCAGAAACACTGACTTTTGTGTCTTAAGAGTTTTATAGTTCTTGATCTTACGTACAATCGATTTTGAGTAATTGTTTCCGTATAATGTAAGGAAGTATTCCAAATTCTTTTGAATATGAACATTCAGTTGTCCTAGCACCGGTTGTTGAAAAAGACTATTATTTCCCTCATTAAATTTTCTTATTTTTAAACAATAATTAGCCCTACATGCTTATTTCTGAACTCTCACTCTGCTCCATTGATCCATATGTCTAGTCTTATCCAGGTATCAGGTTGCTTTACTACTATATAGTTCAACAGTGCATTCTGATATCAGGAAGTATTCTAGTCTTCTTCAAGAATTTTTGTTATCTTTCTTTTCCTGTATTTCCAGAGGAATTTTAGGATCATCTTGTCAATTTCTGTAAAAGAACCAATGAAGTTTCTGAGAACGATTAATCTGTAAATCAATTTGGGGAGTATTGCCATCTTAATTTTAACTCTTCCAACTCATGAATATGGTGAGTCTATTTTATGTCTTTTTAATTTTCTTCAGTAAGGTTTTGACTTACAAACCATTTCTTTTGTTAAACTTTGGTGTTGTTAATATAAATGGAACTATAACCTCAGCCCAAATTATAGGATTTTGAGTTACAACAATTTTCATAAATTCATAATAAGAACAATGGAGAAAATCATGATATTTAAGGATTGGTTTCTGTTTTCTTTTTGTTTCCCTCCCCTCCCATTTTTAGAGTGAAATAGTTTTGTACTTTAGATGGAAAATCCTGAAAAGCTCATTGCATTGTGTCATGAAAAGTAGGATAGAAATAGAATACATGAAGAGCAAAGGTGAATTACAAATAAATTAGTAAAACTCCCATTACAAGGTATTATACAAATATTGAAAGATGTAAATAACTGCAGGCATTTTTTGTTCAGAGTAAGGAGATACCTGAGGTATAATAACTATTACTAATTGTTTTTCAATATTTGACTTAAGCACCACTTGCTCAGAAATCAAATATCTGGAAGTGGAGCCAGGAATCTGCATGTTATCCAATGTGACCATATGTCTGCCAATGACTAAGAACCTCATGTTGTCAAGAAGGTTGTGAGGAATTTATAAATACGACAAAAGTACGAGACCTTCTTCCCTCAACCTAAAAGACAAACTCCTAACACTATGTTAACATACTTTGTCTTCAAAGAATTTAATACCACCTGACATTGCACTATATATTTACTTTTTTAGCTCTTCAATTTTTATCTTCCCCATTAGAAAATCTGTAATGTGGAACATAAGTTGGACACTTTTCTAAAACATAAAAAGATAAACAAAAATTAGGATACAGAAATAAAAAGCTCACTTAGTATTAGAGTTATTACTAAGATGCTAAGAAGAATGAAAATGCTAAGAAGAAAGAAAAAAACAAATAACTGCAGAAACTTTTCCTCAGAGAGGGGGAAAAAAAACCTACCTAAGCAGACTGCATACTCAGTAGAGTCCGTGGTGTAATCACTGAAAACAGATCATGGTTAAGCAACATTTGGGTGGCAATGGATGTTACAAAGATAATATGAAAGTCCTACAAACATACAGATAAGGTTAAAAGAAAGATTCATATAAAAGAATAAATACCATGTTAGTAACAGGTTTTTGTCCTACCAAAAGAAAAGAGAGTATGGTCTACAGAGAAAAGGGAAAGAGATGACATAAGAACTGACCACTAGCCAAGGTGAAGTTCATGTGCAGAAAAAAACAACAGTTTCAGATATGCATGGACTCAGAAAATAGGTAATAGATAGATACTACTTGGGAAATAGTAAAAAAGCAATAAAACAACAAAAATCATTTTAAGTATCTTTGTAACCAAGTAAGAGGTGAATAAAATGGAAGTTTGAAGTAAGCATGTTTAAAACAACACATGGATTTAAACATAGTGTTAAATTCTTTTACATGTGATTTAAATCATAAAATGCAATTTGAAAAGTAATTCACAGAAAAGTCATACAATATACAAAATAAAATTTTTGTAATGTCAATTAAGTCTCAAACACCAGATTATATAACCAGACTATATAAGGCTGACAAATGAAATAGAAAGATGAATAAAAGTAAAATATTAAATTTCTTATTTCTACAAAGGACTAATAAAATGCTTAAACTATGTCTTAAGAGAATTCTTAGGAAACTGTTAATAACTTGCAGTAGAATCAAAGTTAGAATGCACTGAGAAAAGTAAAAGTGTATGAGATTATTCACATAGAAAGCTACAATTTGGGAAATAAATACACATGCACACATTCACAAAGGAAACACAAAGAAGCATACATAACAGGTATACATACATACAAGCCATAAACTGGTGTATACAAATAATTTTTTCTTTGACTCAAGTCAGTTTCTATTTTGATGTCTCAGTTCTGATGAAGAGTGGGCAATTTAAATTTCAGAAATGTAAAGTTTGCTTCTCTTTGCCCTAGTGTTGTAGCAACACTGAGAGGTTTGTATAATTTACAAGGGCAGACAATCTAGTTCTTGAGAGGGAAATGAAAGATTATCGCTGAAATTCCCCAAACCCCAGATTAAATGACCTCTTAGAATCTTGTAGTTTTCTGATTTTACCCTTACTCATCATGAGAATTTTTCTGATGCCCATGGCCTAGGTTCACAGTCATCAAAGATCCTGTGGCACTTCTCAGTGGCTCTCTAAGGAAGATTCTGCTCTAAGAATCTCTTTTTCAACCTCAGGGAATTTCAGGGAACCTCAGGGAATTTCTTTCTAACCTATGAAGGAATCCTTTCTCCAATTGCCTGGAGTTAAGGTTTGGATCTAAAAGGCCCCTCAAATGTCCACATGCTAAAGGCTTGGTAACCAACCCATAGCACTACCAGGAGGTGGTGGAACCATTAGGAGGTAGGTCTTTCTTGAAAGGACATCACAGCATTAGGGACAATAACCTTTGTGGGGATGATGGGCCCTTTCCTCTCGCTTTACTTTCCAGTTACCATGAGGTAAACATCCTTGTGTTCCTCTCATGGTGTAGTCTTGCTACAGAACCAAAGGCAACAGAGTCAAGTGAATATGAACTGACACCTCTTAAACAATGAGTCAAAATACATCTTTCCTCCTTATAAGTCTGTTCTTTCAGGTATTTTTTTCACAGTAATGGAAAACTCACTAACACACCTAGAGATATGTTAGTGTTATCTTATGGCCCTATATCTTCTCTTTTTATTTATTTACCAGTCTCTTAAGTTATATTCAGGATTCAGGTTTTTGGAAACAGCTTTGCAGATTATTTCAAGCTTCCTTCCTATGATGCAATGAGCACTGAGTTACGTGTTTGAGGGAAGGGAAATTCTTACAAATATATAGACTAACAATGTAAAATGCTATTCATTAATATCATTAAGTACAAATCTTAATGTTAAAAAGGTCAATTTTAATAAATGCAATGGTCTAAACTCTCCTAAAACACAGATTAGGTAAGCAAATTTTGCTTACAAGAGAAATACCTAAGGATGGAAAATATAGATAATTAATTATTAATTTAAAACATTTCTAACATGGGGGAAGTCTTCTAATACTTTGTTTGCTAAGTATTATGTAGTTTTTATATGTGTATATGTGTGGATATAGATATTACCATAGACTGAGTATTTCAATTATCTTTTAAAATATGCTCAAGTATCAGTGATTATTTCTGTATGACGGGATTTATGGAATATTTTTGCTGTTTTTAACTTTGCTGTATGTGCACGGGAATGTTACATTTCTAAATAGAACAATGTTTAATGCCAGTAAAGAATTACATATTCTTTTAAAATTATTTAGATTATCAAGGAATGTTTTTTACTATATGGGGAGTAAGAAGGGTCAGAAAGATAGGCTGATGCAAGAGAGTAGAAAAATCACAAAGTAACAGAAGTCATAGCCACTTGATGTACTTATTTGATGAAAAAAAATCCTCTTTTGCCTTTTAATTTTTTTTTTTTCTGGAGGGATGGAAAGGTGACTGTTCCAAAGGTCAAAATACTTTCTAAGGTTCACAGTTTTGAGGGACTATTATAAAATATTTTAACAAAATAATATAGGAAAGAAAGTTATGTGTCTCAAAATTAAAGCCACCTTGAGTCAATTTCTCAAGAAGAGTGGACACTGTAAACCCTGACTACAGGATTGGGGGTACAGTTCAGTGGCAGAGCACTTGTCTAACAAGCAAGAGATCCTGTTTTGATCCCCAGCATCACCACTGTGTGTGTGTGTGTGTGTGTGTGGTGGGGGAGGGGAATCCTAACTACAGAATATTATATAGGCAAGAGGGAGAAAAGCAGTTTAACAGTGAGTCAGATGAGAGGGATAATTGTAATTAGATCTGTATTTCATGAACTGAAATTAGAAAACGGCCATTCAATATTTGTCAACTGAACCAGCACTTAAAGGGTGACTAGGTATTAACATAATACAATAGTTCATTAAACTTTTGTTTGTGGTTGCTTATCAAAATTATTGCTGTGAACATTGTTTTCATATTAAAGTATATATACAAGTTTATTGAAATGCTATACATACAGATGAGCCATTAGAATACTATGGCAAAAAAGAAAACCACCAAGAAAAATTAGGTTTTGGATTTAGCATACTTCCCCACTTTCTACAGGGTATGGGGAGTAATTAGAGATCTTAGTAAGGTGGGCAAAAGGACAGTCAGTGTAGGTAATGAATGACTGGGTCAGGAAGATGGGGGCTGATTCAAAGGAAATAAAATGCTAATTCCTCCAGAGCACTTTCCCTCCTCCAACCTGTTGACAAAGTTATCTGTCTCCAGCAAATTGGTCCTCCCTGCAAGGAGTAGCTCCTGGGCCCCTCCTTTACTGCCTGTACCTCTGGACAGCTCCCTTTCCACCCCTGGATCACTCTGCCTTTTGGGTCAAGTATAAGGACGCAAGGAGGGGGCATGAGAACAAAGGAAATCTAGTCTATAAAAGGGGCAGGGTACTCTATTCCCTCAGGCACAGGCTTTGAATTCCCCTCCTCTGCAGAGAAGTCTCTATCTCTGTCTCTTTTTTCCATTCTATCCTTTTTTATTTGCTCTTGCCTGAGTTTTTCCAGTGTTCAATCTTCAACACTGGGGGAAGGGAACTCAGAACACCATATCATCATATCATCTTTGGTTCACTAGTTCAGCCCTTACACCTCTTAGCTTCCTACCATCTCAGGACACTTAAATATCTTCTTTTTGTGGTTTAGTCTCAAAAGCTATTGCAATTATCAAGGTTAATTATTATTAATAGACTTCATTAGTTTAGCCCACAAACACCACAAAATACATCTCACCTGCAGTTTCATGTCTGTTTTCAGTGAAACTCAAGACAGCTGTATGCTGGAGTAGAAAACAGAAATGCTGGTTTTTTTTCTATCAGCATATTATATGGTTAAAATTGAAAATGTGTGTGTCTTCTTTTGCGTCACCTCTTTTGATAGTTCTTACCCTTTCTTAAAAACATATTTTCTATCCCTCCCTCTCATTTCCCTCTACATAATCTAAAGTTCCTCCATTAGAGGTATGAAAAATGGTGGAATGAGACAGACATCATTACCCTATGTACATGTATGATTACATGAATGGTATGAATCTACATCGTGCACAACCATAGAAATGAAATGATGTAACCCATTTGTGTACAATGAATCAAAATATGGTCTGTAAAAAGAAAAACAAAAAAGAAAAAAAAAACATATTTCCTCTCTTCAACTTGTTGATGAATTGTTTGGGAATAGGCAAGTAATGAAATACCTGGAAAAGAGACAAGGGATCAGACAGTATCATTCCCAAAAGACATACTCGGTTTCTATTTACTTAAGGAAGATAGTGATACTGCCGTTTACCAGTGACAAGTTCTGCTTCCTCTAATGTTGAAATTTTAACATTAGAGAAGCATGCCAAGGAAAGCATATTAAGCAGGTTTTATTTAAAAGTAGTAATAATACAGACTTCTGGGAGGAGGAAGGGGGCCATGGCTGACATAATCCCAAGAAGTGAACATGCCCTACATCTTTTATAGATTAGGGTCTCTTTTATTCAGTTCTCTCCCCACTATATCTCCTTCCTGCCTACTTGATTAGGCCCAGTGACAAAGCAAAAAGGTGAGCAGCAGACGGCAGGGGGAGGGCCAAAGTGATTCAGGCAGTTATTAGCAACTCCCTGCCTGCAGCTTTTTGGGAGGGGTAGTTAGGCAGGTAACCTTGGTGATCAAAAGGGCTCTGGAGACACTGACATTCCAATACCCCAGGGGCAGTCTCCAACTTCCCTGACTCAGACAGCTTCCATTCCTCAATTTGACCAGATTTCTTATTCTATACTAACTTCCTGTCTCTAATTCTGGCTCCATTCCCCCCTTTTGTTTAGGAACTCCTTGGTGCTGTAAGGAAAGGGGGTGACGGCCGCTCTGGCTGCCTGAAGCTGGATGTAGGCGATGTGCGGCAAGCAGCTTGGAGTTCCCTTTTAGAAATCTTGTCAATTGAGGGGTTCACAGAAGTCTGGTTGGGAAGAGCTGGTTGTAAATTCATCTGGGTGTGGGTACTTCTATGAGAGAAACAAAAAGACATGAGTACTGAAATGAGATTAATATAAAATAAATGTTGCAGCATCTGGAACATGTCAATAAATATCATGAAGATGAAAGAAGTCAATTTCTCACCAGAAGGTGGAAGAACTGAGACGTTTCCATAACAAGGTCTAAGAAAGGCTGGAGAGGACAAGGCCTTTATTTGAGAACTTTAATTCGTCAGAGTTATCAGGAAGGTAAACAAAACATTTAATTTTTAATGTCATTGATGTTCCCAGAAAATATTGTTAAGCTACTTAGTGTCATCTGATTTTTGTAAAATATCCTTTTATTGGTATAACCTGTGTTTAGTAGAGATCTCTATATTTGTTATAGGACTAGATAATCATACTAGCAAACATAAATTAAGCCTACCTGTGTAGCTTAGGAAGATCTGTAGGCCTTAAGCTGACTAAGAATTTCTGATGCTGGTAGCAGTTTCTCTTCATAGTTATCAGGCACATCTGCCTAAGAATCTCTCTTTCATGGCTTCCAATCTTTACTTATTCCAGGGGGTTAACATAAGTGTACATTTTAAGTTATATTTAACTATTGTTTCTTTTAAATGCCCAAGAATAGTTATATTTTGGTTTGAACTGCTTTGCTAGGTGTTTAAGATCAAGCAGGTCAAATTGACCTGTTCCTGTCAAAAGAGTCAGCTGAGTTCCCACAGGGGTCAGTCACTCATGGGGAACTTGAGAGTAGCTTCTTAGCTCCTTTAGTGCCATTTGCTAGGCCGTGTCTCCTTGATGCAGTGGCTCCCTTTGGAAGTATTCGGGATGTCTCCCTTTTTTTCAATGACCTTCCTCTGCAGCAGGTGCAGTGATTGACTTTTCATCCTCCAGTGGTCTCTCAATCTCCATGATCAGGAGATCGTGTAGCCCAGAGTTGCAAAGCTACTTAGAAAAGTTCTCTTGTTCCCTGAATTCAGGCTGACTCTGAGGGCAAAAGCCAAATACTGTTTTTTTGTTTGTTTGTTTTATGCCCCTTTGTTTTAATCTCAATCTCTAAATTTGACCTTAAACATCCAGCAAGCCAGTCTACCAGTCATAAAGTAAGAGTAGTGGGCTTTAACTTTAATGTTATGACTTTACAGTTATTTACCCCCTTTTATTTAACTGGAGTCTATATTAGTACTGGAAGTTACCAATATATAATGATGAATTATTATCACAAGTTAACCTAGGTTATGTTTTCTTGAAGCAGTACCTCTGCAAATGTTAGCATGTAACAGTTTTAAAAATGAAACTAGCAAGAGTAAAAATATATTTAGCTGCCTAATAGCTATCTTGAATTTTGACTGGGCTATACATTATATCCCCCACTTGGGATCACAGTAATTTTACAACAAAAACCCAATCTTTTGAATATAACTCTAAATAAGTTGAAGTCTGGCTTATTTTGGAGCCATTCTGACATGTAGTAAGGTGGGAGGCAGAGCCTTATCTCAGGTGCAGCAGGGCTCTTTACAAATCTTAGCTAAAGTGTTCTAGTTCTGAAGCTGATCTTTGCCTCCACTCTAAATATCATTTTACAAAGTTTCATATATTGTTTTCTGAGTCTATGTGAATGTTAGTTTATACAATATTAACATTACATCCAAAACAATCAAGGAGAGGCTGAGAGAGATTTTAAATTTCCTTTTGTGTGGCAAAATGCTTGTTTTTACAATATTAGCCCTTCAATAAATCAGGCCTTTCACTAACCTTTAGAAATACATTTAAAATTTTTTATCTCAGTGTAAAAAGTAACAATTTTATATATACCTTAATGATAACTGGTCTGGTAATAGAACATTAAATGATAGAAATAAATCCCCAATAAAATTACTCTTCTTATAAGTTTAAAATTGCCATTACAGACAAGTTTAGTTTGGAGAATAGCAGCTTGATAAATTTTCTGCTTTAAAGATTTGTATACCTGGAAAATATGAATGCATTTAATATACAAAGAAGAGTGACCATTCCACAATTACCTTGATATTTTTATATTAACCAAATTTAGTTTTTAAAGAAAAATTTAGACTCTAACATGGTATAATACTCTAATAGTTGTTGTTTAACCACAATTGTATAAACCAATTTAAGACTAATTGCTCTAAAGAATAAAACTTAACAGACACAATGTTAAGAGTAAATTTGTGTTTTTAAGAAATCCTTGTCATTTTAACATATAGATTAAACTTTGGTTTATATCAACCATTAATATTTGACCTTAGGGAAAAACCTTAAATAGCTTTATTTGATTGTCTCATATAACCAACTTAGTTACATGCAAATTTGTTAATATTTGTCCTTTTTATGGGTGAATCTCCATTGCAATGTAACAAGATGTTCAAAAACTATTTGAATAAAAATAGGACTGATCAAAAAACATTAATGTCATGAGCTCAAAAGAGGGAAAAAAAACAAAGAGTCCTGGAAAATGATATGGCCATTAATTATTTTGGTAAAGCACCATACAATTTACTTTTGCTGGAGTTCAGTTAAAAGACTTCCTGTTTTTCCCCCTTGAGTTTGGGACTGGTCTCCTACTGAGTCTTCAGGCTCATTTCAATGTAAGCCTTGACTTGAGATCTGGTTCCAGCAGAAACTTGATGACTAGGGCATTTTAACCATTTATATCAGGACAGGTTTGAATGTCAAAGAAAATTATGAGACCTTATTTTCCATTATGTTTGAGAATGAAGCTATTATGCTAAGCTTCTCACTGTGATATGCCATTGGCTATTGAGCTGGTTTGTCCATGGCTGCCTATCCAGTATTTTTGGGTGAATATTTCTAGGGTTATTTTCTTCTCAGTGACAAACAGGTTTAAATCTTGCTCCATAGGTAAGCTGAGGACAGGGACTTGAAGTAAGGCCCCTTTTTGATATTCCTGGGGCAGAGGATTGTCCTGTGGTGGTTATTTCATAGCTTGTGGATTCCTTGAGACAGTTGCAATCCTAAGTATTGAACCTATGGATGGCATAATTAAGCTTTATTCTTTGAGATCTTATAATCCCTATCAGCTAAGAAGTTTAGGAGTTCTGTCATGGCCTTTTGATATTCCTCCTGGGTGGATGTACATAAAGGATGCCATTTACATATTGGAAAACAATTACAGATGTTTTATCTCTAAATTTATTAAGTCCTTAGCTAGGGTTTGTCCAGAAAAGGTGAGGGCAATCTCTAAATCCTGAGGCAACACTGTCTAGATTGGTTGAGATATATTATCTGGTTCCTCAAAGGCAAACAAATTGTGATTGAGAGTCTAGGGTATACAGGAAAAGCCATCTTTTAAATCTAACATACTAAACCTAGCAGCAGCTGGATCCAAGATAACAGAGTATATGGATTAAGAACTACAGGGTAGAGGGAAATGCCTGCTTAATTGGACCAGGCAGTTTGCTTTTTTAACTCCTAAAATGGTTGAATTGCATGAGCTGTTGCAAGGCATTAAAAGTTTGTCATTTTGAATGATCTTTAAGGTTTTGAATAATCTTTAATAAGACATTTTTCTTGTCTTTATGCTCCCTTTCTTTCTTTTCCTTTTGATCTCTCTTACAAAAATGGAAGATGCAAGCTGGAGAAGATTATCTAAGGATTGATCAGGACCATGTGCAAATTTTTATAATTTCCTTTGAATGTTTAGGGCTGACTGAATGATAAATTTATCCTTAAAAGTAGGTGGTCCTCTATGGATTCAGGAATCAGGGTGGTGTGTTTTCTTATTGCCTTCATAAGTCTCTCCATAAAATAGCATGACTTTCCTGAAGGCCTCATAAAATAGTTTTCCAGGCAACCTACTCATTATTTGAATCCTAATTAGGATGGTTTCTGGGAACTGCCTGTGCTCTAGATGGTTAGGTAATAGCATAATTTTTCCAGGTGAATTTAAATACCTGGAATAAGTTTTGAAATATCTCTATATTCAGGTCCTCCAAAAACCTTCCTAAATTTATTTTTATCTATCTTAAGTTGGGGTCCCCCTTGATTTTTCTCCCTCAGTAGATGATTCCTCAAAGTTTTCTCCTCTCATGGTAGAGATTAGTAAGGCTAAGACTGGTAACATATGAAAGTCACTTTTCTTGATCATTTGTAATTTTGCAGTATTCGGGCTAGTGGTGAACCTGGCAATACTGTTAAGAGGGAAGTTCCTGTCTGAGTTAGAAGTAGTAGGGATGTCTCCCTAACTTTGAGCTTCCTTATGGTCCAGAAAAATCCATCTCTCATTACCTGGTTTTGCCAAAGTTATTTCTGACCTTCTTTGGCAAAGTGCTAGGGGTCCTAATTTGCCCTGTGCTAGAGACCCTTGGTGGATTCACACTTAAGGGTGTTACTGCTTTCCTCCTTGTCATTATAAACTCCTAATTATGGGGAAAAAAATGACAAAGTAAAAATTGTGCATTTTTGCCCTTTTCTTTTTCTTTGTCCTGTAGACTTAAAGGAATCTCCAGAGGGTAAGGAAACATCTATTGGTTGGTAGGCATATAACACCCTTTTCTTGGAGGGTCTCATGGGAGGAGCTGATTTTAAATGCCTCCCACTTGCAACATAAGAGAACACAGCACATTTAAGCACAGGAACAGTAAAGGGGAGATTCTAGATAGACTAGTGAAGGCTAACTATGCAAACAAAGGGAACCTGGGCATTTTCTTACTAATCATTCCAGGTCTTCCTTTTAATCTTACAATCTGAATTCCTAATGTCTAATCAGTGAGGGAAGGGCAGCATCCAGGAGGGAGTAGATGTGGGATATGTTATGGCCAATACGGAGGCAAGGTAACTGGCACTTTCCCTCAGTGCCATTCATCAACCAATCACCCTAGATATCCCTTAGGCAGTCAGGAGGTGGGAGTTTAGAGAAGGAACTTTTGGGATCCACCCGAGAGTAGCCCAGGTCAGAGAACCCCACAGTTGTTCCAACCTTTCATCTGCCTCAAGGTATCCGAGGTAGATCAGGACTAGGGACATTGTGTATGGAGGACAATTGCACTCCAGGACTGGACAGAAAAATAGGAAACGGCTTCAGCAGGACCCAACATGGCTGGTCTGCATACAGCAGGTGATGGGAACTGCCTGGACCGGGAAACCTATCACCGAGTCTTGAAGGATGGCAGCTGCACTAGCTGCATTTAAGTAGCCGATGCGTGCCCATTTTGCCCTCCAGAAAGAGAGAGACAGAAAGAGGCACTTCAAACAGATGTGGGGTGTGTGGAGAGAAGCTTACCTTGGTGTAGATCTTGGTGGGACCTCCAAATCTGATACCCTCATTTACTGGTGACAAGTTCTGCTTCCTCTAATGTTGAAGTTTTAACATTAGAGAAGCACACCAAGGCAAGCACATTAAGCAGGTTTTATTTAAAATAGCAATAACACAGACTTCTCCCCGAAGAGAGAAGGGAGCCATGGCTGATGTAATCCTAAGACTCAGATTGCCTCCATACCTCGATTTGACCAGATTTTTTATTCTATACTAACTGCCAGTCCCCAATTCTGCCTTCAAAAGCATCAGGAAGTAACAGGAAAAAGAACAAAAGTCAAGCTTCCCAACCACAGCTGCCAACCTCGAAAGCCTGAAATACCACATATCCTTGGGCAAACTTAAAGCACAAACAGTATTTCCAGTACCCCCATCACTCTGCAAATTAATGAATTTATTCTTCCAGATCATAACTTAAGTGATTTTCCTGTTCCTTCAATGGCTATAAAGTTGAATATTTCATAATAAAACTGGAACTAAACACTTCTTATAATGACTTCTTTCTACCAGTCTATAACCAAACTAGGTTCCTGCTTCCCTATCATGTAATCTCTATACTCTAAAATGTGGTTTCCATCCCTATTTCAGTGCTGTGGCACATTCTATTCCTCCCACTAGAAATATTTCCTTTACTTACCTATGGTAACTGTGGAAATCTGGGGATATGACAACTTCATCTGAACCACTGCACCAAACCTCAGTATGGCTTCTAGTAACAAAAGGTTACATGACTAGTCTTGATATAGTCAGGGACCACCATACAGAAAAAAGGCAGTTAACTCCAGGGCCTTAACTCATGAACCATTAATAATACCAAATGCCTGTAATCCAAGAAATTTAGGAGGCTGAGGTAGGGTGACCACAAGTCCAAGGTCAACCTCAGCAAATTAGTAAGTGGTCTCAAAAGAAAAAAAATTTAAATAAATAAATGTATCATAAGAACTAGACAATCCAGGCTGGGGCTGCAGCTTAGTGGCAGAGTGCTTGCCTAGCATGTGTGAGACCCTGGGTTCAATCCTTAGCACCACATAAAATAAACAAATAAAATAAAGGCATGCTGTCCGTCTACAACTAAAAAAATTAAACAAAGTAAAATAATAAATAAACAAACTAGATAATCTGAAGCCCCCTACAATAACAAGGACTAGAGAGGCTGCCTTTGCCAAGAAGCACTAACTTCACTCAGGCTGCAAATGCTGGATGAACAATGAAAAACAGAATACGGCTTGGCACTTAAGCCTTTTTTGTACATTTGTCCTTTTATTACCTTAAACCTTATGTCAGGTTCTTGCTCAACTCTGCACATTGGCATGTTCACCAATAAAGGAGTGTTCATCTACAACTGGTTATACAATATTTATTAACCCCAAATTTACCTATCTTGTCTCCTTCAAGACTGAGGACACCACCATAAGAATAACTAAGGTATTTTCAAGATTTGCAGGGATATTCAACTGCGAGCTTTTACGATGTTCTATTTCAGATATCCCTAGAAAGTGCCTTGGAATCTCCAGTCATTGCCCTAAACCTGCAGTCACCCATAATTTTTGGAACAACAGAGCCTGGCAAACACAGCAGTTCATAAGGAAACTGTCCCTCTTAAGCAGGAGCAAATCACCTCATAGGAACTAAATTGCCAATCCTTCAGGATCACAGGTCTGATTAACATGCAAAATAAATATAGATCTCCCCCTTAAATGATAGCCCTTCTATGGAGCCAAAGAGCAAAGCCAAAACTGACATAATGATCAACCAGACTCTAGTGCACCTCAACAACCTGACAGAAGGCTTGTCCTTTATTCGGCAGCAGCATGATCTTTCTCTCTCAGTATTGTTTCTCCTCTCCTTGAAGTTAACCCACCTTCCTATTACAATTCTGCCTGGCCAGATGTCATTCCTATTGTCACTGGCTCAGATATTCCCATCTCTGGCATATTATGACGGATCCACCCTTAAAATGCCTGCCTGAGAAAGGTCAACTGTTTTTCAATCAACAAACTTATGATATGCTCTTGATCTCCTTTTCTTAGAGCAATTATCAGAGAGAACTTATCATTGCAAGGTGCACCTACTGCAACACAGAAGTACTTTATCAAGGACCCAAAAGCCAGACTTTTTTCAAAAGTAGTCATCAAAAAGGATACGGCCCTCTAGGTCTCAAGAGGTTAAAAGTCTAAGGTAACCACCAGTTAATACACACTGTTGGCCTAATCACATTTACACTAGCCAACCCTTTGTAATTTTCATTTTTTTGCACCCACACTCCCACTTCCTCCAATTCTCTTTAAAACCAAATGGCCTCTGCATAAAGGAAATCAAGCTCAGCTCTTCCCCCAAATGTTTTTCACTGCTTTAACTAACATCCAGATACTATCTTTGTCATCAACCACCTAATATCTAATTTCAGTTCCTGTTCTTTGACAAAATGATTCCAAAGCGGATGCAAAACGGTTTTCCCTTTCATCTGTCGTCCAAAGCATTTGCTGTCTGTGCCATAAAATGGGTGTTGGCACAGAATTTTAAGCTTACTGAGCTTTATAAAAGCATAACTTATTCAGGACCTACACTGAGTATTTGATTTTTTTAAAACAAAAGACAAAAATATCCATTTACCCCTCGATAACTGATACGTTACATGAGGCAGTTTTCTGTACCTCTCCCCACCCCTTTTGCGATTCCCCTAAACTCCCTTCACTTTTTCTTCCCTTCACTTGCTTGTATCCAGGTTTTCAGCAGAACGAGCTGGATGGAGCGGCTTCCCTTTCCCAGACTAAACCCTGTACCGCAGAATCAAACACTCGATGCTAGCACAACAGGAGCCCGCAGGACTAGGCTTTCTTGCGACACCGGGGAGGGAGGAAAACTGCGACGTGGTCCCGGGAAGGGGATGTCTGGTGGAGGGGGCGGAACTTCCGGAGTCGCGGCAGCACGAGGGGTCGAAAAAGAACGCCTCGGAGAGGAAGAAGACCTGGGTGAGAGGAAGGAACCGCGGGGGGGAACAGAGAATGGGCACCAGGGAGCGGAAGAGGGTCTCACGGAAGCGGAAAAAAGACTCGGAAAGGGGAAGGTAGCGTGAAAGAGAACGGAAGAGGGTCGCGGGGAAAGCGGAAGGGGAATTTCCCCGGCCTTCCGAGCTCTGTGTTCCTAAGAGCTGGCCGCAACGTCAGTGTCTTTCGTAAGAGAATCCCAGGATGTGGTTGTGGAATGGATGCTAATGCCTTTTCCAGGGAATCTCAAACGGAGAGCCGTGGGGCTCTGCTGCGGGTTCCCTGCGAGGCGGCGGCGCAGGCCCACTGCCCCCTGCTGGGCGTGGGAAAGCAGTGGCTAGCGCCGCCCACTGACCTTCAGAGGTACTGGAGGCGTTGGAAAACGATGAGTAAAACTTTCCAGGGGAGGTGGAGGCCTTTAACATTTTCAAGAGGATAAGAAAACCTAAATTCAAGGCACTTATTTAATGATTTCTGAAAACTCCCAAAGCCTTGGGATAACTTAGGTAATGGCCCCTGAGATCTCAGTACTTGTCTCTTCCTGTTTTATTCTGTCTTGCTTAGCTGAAACGTTTCTTTATATTGTTTTCATCCAGCCAACTTTTGAACAACAAAAAACGAGCAGCCCAACTTGATATTATGGGTTCCTTTATTCTAGAATTCACATTTCTGCTGCAGCAATGAAAATGCAGTATACACGTGGAGGGGCCACAAATGTAGATTAAACCCATAGATAAGTTATGGTTGAAAAGACTTATAAGGACTAAGAGAATATCCAAATCAGCACTCCTACGTTCCCCATCAAAGAGTTTAAGGTACACCAGCCATGTTCTAGATGCTGCAGGTGTAGAAATAAACTGGATGTGGGCAGGGATAGAAGACTCCTTTTGAAGACCTTGTGCTCTCCTGAGATAAGCTTGGGGTGGGAGGGGAGAGGGCAATTATTATATCTGAGGGAGGGAGGAACATGGTGATACAACATCTGATCTTTCCTCCACAACTTATTGGGTGAAAAATGAGTACATAATAGTTAATTGGGGCACAGGCAGTGAGTGTTCAGCATTCCAGTAAGGGAAATCAGCCTTTGAAGAGGCATGGAGTTGAAAAAAGGTGAGTTATGAGAATAATAAATTGGATAGGTGAACTGTTGGTTTTGTGGCCAGATTCTTAAACCCTTGTATAAAATTCAGTCTTAAGATTATTATTGGCAATTACTGTTTGCTAAGCATTTTTCTAGATACTGCAAATGCCCTCATGCAGCTAAATGTAGTGGAACAATTTAAAGAAGTAGTGATGTCATTGAGTGAGGGTTTTGAAAAGGAAAATAGATATGAGTGCAGACAGTGGGATTTTATGTAGTTTAGGGTGTTAGAGGAGATGACTTGGAATTATTCTGAGGAAGAAAAATGTGTCACAGAGATCAGATAAACCAAGGTTTGGAATAATGAAAAACCTAAAGGATTTGAAGAACTGAAAATGTTTTGTGGTTGTGTGAGGGGTGTGGGTGGCATGCAGTGAAACTTGAAAGGTAGTTTTATATGGTAATAGCTTAACATCAAATTGAAGCCTTGACAAACAGGCAGCATATTGACAGTCTAAACTCACATACCTCTGATTTTTTTCTTGTTCACTGTCTGTCTTAGGTTTTCTGATTAAGTATGGATTTGTGTTAGTTTTCTGTACTTAATGATTCTAACATAATGGTCAAACAGGTAAGTGCTTTTAATAAATCAATTAGTGTATTCCCTCTGCACTCAGGGGAACTGTTTGATCACCTTTGTACAGCTTGGAAACAGAGCAAAACCTTTGGTTTGCATTTTGGGTTTGGTTTTTTTTTTTTTTTTTTTTTTTGACCAGAGGGTCTCCTGTCTTACCCCTTTCTGGTGACTTGGCAGTAAGCTTGTTCAGCTGGACTGAATTGGCCTCCTGGTGGGGCAGCATGGCATCCTGCCAGACAGATTTTAAACATTTTTACACTAAAGAAAGCAAGTGGTAATGTGGGTACAATGATAGGCACTACTCTATCAAATTAATATGTCACCTGCAAAGGTGGGTGGAATGTTAATATAATAGGTAGGAAACTTTCAAACTTAAAAAAACATGAACATATCAATGATCTGGTGAAAAGTTTGGGCTATGGATAAATTCAGTCTAGGCTGTAACATGAAGCTTGGGATCTTCTGGGAAGTTAGCCATCTCTTCCTTGAGTAAGAAGTTGGGGCATTCTCACATAAAGATAAGAGAAAGGAATAAGATGCCTGTATGTTTGGTAAAATTATAGGTTCATTCTTTGTGGAGAGAGGCTGTGAAGTATGAACTTGAGAAAAATAGTGGAGATTTAAAATAATTACATAAGAAGATTGAGCTAGTAGCCAGTGTTGAGAACCAAATAAAGTTCTGATTCTAAAAAAAAAAAAGAAAGAAAGAAAGTTTATAACATTGTAAATGCCTTAGTACTTTTTTGTTGCCTTGTAATTTAGGGAGTAAACCAAGTACAGATTTTTTAACTACTTGCTTACACAGGACTTGAATCTTAAACTGTATTTACTTATATTTTCAGGTACTATAGTAGTTGAATAGTGACTAACAGCTTGTTATCTCCTCAGCATTGACCTGCTGTGTACTTTAGACTCTGAATTTGGAATTTGGATTAAAGTATACAAAATAGCTCTTTCTAAATTTTAGACTTGGCTTCCTAAACTGAGTCAGCTAATCTGGCAAGTTTAAGCTGTCATTGAGTTTTTTTCTGGTACGACTCTTGGACAGACAAGGAAGGGAATCTGAGAGGAGGAGAAAAAAGAAAGGACAGTAGTGGTAGGAGTATATAATAAGGGGAGAAAGAGAAAAATATGGAATTAGTAGAGAAAAGGTTACATGAATTATAAGGTTTCCTGGGAGAAGTCAGCATTCCAGAGATCAAGGATACTTAATGAGGTAAAGTATTATTGTTATTTACATATTACATAATATTACATAAATATTTGAAAGTTTAATGATTAAAGATAAGGGGACTGATGGTATTCATGTAATTTCACCAGTGTTGTTGGCTGCTGGAGGAAGGGACAGTGTATCAAGACAGCAGACAGATCCCTTGCAAATGACAGCAGAAGACATATTGTTTGCTGATTCTGTTATCCTACAATAATAATTTGTACTTCTTTGTATTTTCTAGTTTTAACTCTTTATTCTTTTCCTTAAATAGAGCATTATGAAGAACACAGGCAAACTTATGTTTTTAATGTTGCATAATCCACATCTAGTTTCCTATAACATTTTTATTTGAAGTCATGATTGTTGTGGAGAGGATCAGAACTTCTGCCCTAAATTAATTTTCTCCATTGAGTTGCCACTCTAAATTTGATTGTTCTTTGGGGTAAAACGTGCACAGAGCAGACACAATCCACACAAAAGCAAATTCCTAGAAACATGTTTGGTTCTGAGTGTATATGCCTGCCAGCTGTGTGAACTAAACTAGTAGGCAACCTTGAGAACTTATTTTCTCTAGACTAGAAGGAGCCCTAAGGAACCCTGAAACCCTAATCTGTGTTGCTTTTTTTTTTTTTTTTTTTTTTTTTTGCAGTACTGGGGATCGAACCCAGGGCCTTGTGCATGCAAGGCATGCACTCTACCGACTGAGCTATCTCCCCGGTCCCTGTGTTGCTTTCTTAGGAAGGAACATTCCGTGAACTGAAAGCAACCCTAGGTTCCTTTTCCACAAGGGTCCAGTTCAGGGGTTCTGGAGGTGACCTGTAGAGACCACAAGTAAGGTCAAAATGGGAGAACATCACAGTGAGTCTAAAAATGCAGTATCAGTGGAGGCAGTTCACTTTGTTGACCCTTACAGAAAGCTCAAAACTACTCTCTTCCTCTGGAAGGGGAATGAGGATAACTACTATCTTCCTCTGGAAGGGGGAATGCAGGTCATATTTAGGGTTTCTCATTTCAGTGTGCTAATAATAATTTTTGGTATTTACTTTGGTATCTACTGGGTATACTGCCTGTCATTCTAAGAAAGTTAGGAAGAATGTATCAGTGTGGCCCATTTGTAAGAGATATCTAGTCAAATAGTTGAAGTAGGAAGAATATTACTAATGGACCCTTCTTATAAAGTATATAAAATATACATTGTAGATATGTACAGTACCTTTGGATTATCTCAATAACGTCATTTCTTTAAAGAAATGTTTTGATTAATGATCCAGTAGAGATCATGTAGTATGCAAACTTTTCATAAACTTGATTAAAACCAGACAAGGAGCTCTTGTCTTCCTTTTCTGAAAAGAAAGATTCCTTAGCTGATGGGATGAGTGGTGGCCAGTTGACCAGAGGCCAGTGAAGAAGAGAATTTGGCCAAACATGTTGCCCTACACAGCTCGAACTTGGCATTTCTTAGAAACTCAACAAAATTTTTTTTTCTAGTTTGTAAATATAAATATTATCTTTTGAAAATCATAGTTACTGTAATATTTATATAATAATAACCACATTCTGTGTCTTTTAGTTCTACAAATATTTAAAACTATATGCTAAGGGCTATGAATAAGACATGTCTCTTTAAAAATTTGATTTAATGGAGTCAGGAACTCACCTTCAAAATATTAACATTTGCTAGGGACAGTGGTACAAGACTGTAATCCCAGCTATGTGGAAGGCTGAAGCAGAAGGATCGCAAATCTGAGGCAAGGCTTGGCAATTTATTGAGACCCTGTTTCAAAATTTTTAATTTTTTTTTTTAAAAGGCAGCTAGGGATGTTCAATGGTAAAGCACCCCTGGGTTAAATCCCCAGTAAAATACACACACACACACACACACACACACACAGCTACCATTTATGTCAGTGATGAAATTCTGTTTTGTTGTTTTTTTGATCATGTGTCCATTTGTAAGAGATATCATTACCTTTTGCTTAAGTTTCTAGACCTGCCAAAGACTTCACACTGTGTTATAAGTAGCTCCAATGTAACATTTGTGTTCCTTACCAGATTTCTACTATGAAATTAAATAGAGTACTTAAGAAACTGTCTTTGAAATTGACAGTTTAGAAGTTTGGGAAACATTACCTGTATATTCTTCAGTGTTTGTTAAAAAGTTTACTGATTAGTAAATGTAACATACAGAGAATATAAATATATAAGAAGAATATAAAGAGCAATGACAAAGTAATTACCTTTGTATCTATTATGTAGGTTAGGAAATAGAACACATCCATATTCTGAAACCTAACTTGTTCAGCACCTGTTAGGTGACTCAGACACTGGTTTTTTTTTTTTTTTTTTTTTTCATTCTTGACATTTTGGTTATCTTCTTTATGACTGAAAGTAATATAATCTGAAATTCATAACCATAATTTTTTTTACTTTATAATAAATGTTTAATAATAAATAATTAATAAAATAGCCTGTATATATTCTAGAACACTCAGAAAACTTCTTATTTTAAGTAGCTGTGGAGTGACCTGAAGGAGTACTTCAGGCTTTACAGATTTTTTGATAAAATTGATACTTACTTTTTAAAAGTATGTATTTATTTGGAGGGAAATGCTGAAAGTGAAAATGTTGACAATGCTAGTATTTTTTCCAAAATTTGACAGTTACTCTGTAGAAGAAAGCTGCACACAAAGGTAAGTTTTAGTTCATTGTAAATAGAAATGTAGGACTGTCTCATGTTGCTGTTATAACAAAATACCAATACTACATAATTTATAAAGAATATAAATTTATTTCTCACAGCTTTAGTTTGGGAAATCCAAGATTAAGGCACCAGCATATGGTTAGAATTGCTCTGTGCTACTGAAATGGCACATAAACTGCTTTGTCCTTCATAGGGGAGGGCTGCTTTGTTTTCACTTGGCATAAGACAGAAGGGCAAGTGGAGCAAACTCCTTCCATCTAGTCCTTTTATAAGGACACCTAATTGAATTCACGAAGATGTAGCCCTTTTGACTCAATCATCTCCCAAAGCCCACACCTCCCAATACTGCTGCATTGGAGATTAAGTTTCAGTATGAATTTTGGAGGAGACAAAAACATTTAAATCATAGTATGACCTTATTTCTGTTTATTTTCTATGTTTGTTTTGGGTAGGGGATAGTTTTCATGCTGTAATAATTAGCTTTCAACATAATTTGAAGAGGTGATACTCTGAAAGCATGAAAACTAGAGTATTAGAAAAAGTATTTCCCTCTACCAATAGCTCAGCCACAGGGAAATAAAAAGAAAAAAAGATCTGTTTTCCTTTAGCATCCTCTCTAGAGCTGATCTGTAGCTTAATTTGCCTCTGCTTAGAATTTTTAAAATTAGAAAGAATGAGAGAAATATAATAATCCTTTGTGCTTCCTAATCTGTTTGAACCCATTGGTATCTTTTAAAAAAAAGCAGACTACATGATATAAGTGTACTGGTAGGAAAAAAATCCTTTTATGGAAGTTAAGGCTATATTTAATGCAAGTCTCTAATAGCTTAATACGAGGAGACACTTAGCTATATTTTCAGTAAATTCAGTCCTCCCTCAGCATCCATGGGAAATCCATCCCATGATTCCGAAGAGACTTACAAAGTCTCCAAAATCCTTGTGTTTTTTTCAAAACCATCTCAAACCCACTTGTTAATAACATTTTATTTCTGAAGCCTTCCCTCCATTTCCATTTGCCATAGATCTATTTGTCTGAATTTTCTAACTTTATTACTTTATTTCTCCTTCATGTATATTCTTTAGGTCCTCCTCAAGTTTTTAAAGACCCCCTTATTCTAAGTCTTTTAAGTTTCTTTGAGAGTATCTACCTAGATTTGTACTTATAAGGATATAAATTAGAGACATGGTTATAAATTCAGTTTCTAAGAATAATATGAAGTGTCTTAAAATTGGCCGAAATACTAAACGTGTTTCCATGTGCTTGAGACAAAGCTCTAGAAAGGATTTGCCTTGCCCAGGTCAGTTTTACTCTTATTTAAATAGTTTATTTGACTAGAATAGCTCATTTTCTAGTGATAGTAGATAATTAATGTCCATAATTTCAGACATGTCTCCTTTCCACAGACAGAACTTTTATGGGGAAAGCAGGGGTATAAATCCGAACTGGCCTGCAGTTTGGGGAACTGGGACTGTCTGAGGAAAATGGATAAGGCAAATGTGAGGGAATATATTCATCGAATAAAAGTAATATTTGTAGGAAAATAATTTCTAATGATTCATTTGGAATAAATAATAAAAAGTCCAAAAAGTAGAAAAATGGCCAAAAATTTGGGACCTCTCACAAAAGATGAAATGCAAATAAGAGTAAGGATAATGAGACTTACCATCATCACACATCATACAAACACAAAATGAAAACAACATGAACTACCACCCACTAGAATGCTTTAAATGGAAGCAGGGAGGAGAAAGACAATAGCAACTGCTAACAAGATTGTGGAGCAAATTTAACATTCGCTACTTATGGGAGTGTACATTGGTACAATCATTTCAGAAAATGCTTGTAGTATCTTCTGAAGTTGGACAAATGAACAGATGCATACGTTAGGACTGGTGGTATACTGATCAATTGGCTGTGTGTGAGAGAGCATGCTAGTGCTTGTTAATAGTTTGAAGCTACCAATGATGCAGAAAGTTAACTGAAAATTCTTCAGTATTTAGCAATTGGGATACGCTAGGCTGCAGCATACCAACCCAATAATTCTATTCTTGGATATTTAGCCCACAGGAATGTATATATAAGTGGCCAGAAGACACATGCCAAAGTGTTTATAGCAACTCTTATTTGTAATGCTAAAAACTGGAAACAACCCAAATGTCTGTTAACATTGGAATAAGTAAGTTGTGGTACATTCATGTAATGGAATGCAGGAATGATGATAATCGACTGTTTAGTCTCTAATTATACATAACATCAGTAATGGATTCAGAAACAATGTTGAAACCATACAGAGAAGAATATATGCTTTTCAATTTATGTACAGTTAAAAAGTTTGCTAACTAACATTGGATGTTAAAGGCAAGATAGTCATCCTTATTTGAGGCATTGTGACTGCAAGGTGGTACTAAGGACCTCTTGAGGTTCAAGTTATGTTCTGTTTCTTGATTTGAGTGCTATTTACTATGTTTTCACCTAGTGAAAATTTATTGAGCTGTATCTTATGTTTTGTATACTTTTTTGAATGTATATTTTGTTTAAACAAAAATGTTTACATAGGGCAAAAAAACCTAGAGGCAAAGATGAGATTACTGAGAATGTATGCATAAAATAAGAAAAGAGTGACAGAACCATGGGAACACAAAGTCCACATACACATTCCTTTCCTCCTCTATTTTCCTCATGATCCTTTTCAACTTTTTGCATTAAGCATGGCAAAAGGTAAGGATATTGCTAAGAATAAAATTTCTGTTAGAGTATAGTTACTTTTTTTTATTGTATACAAATGGGATACATGTTGTTTCTCTGTTTGTACATGGAGTCAAGGCATACCATTTATGTAATCATAAATTTACATAGGGCAATGATGTTTGATTCATTATTTTTTTCCCTTCCCCCCCACCCCTCCCACCCACCCCTCTTTTCCCTCTATACAGTCCTTCTTTCCTCCATTCTTACCACCGTCCTTATCCCTAACCCTAAACCTAACCCTAACCCTAACGCAAACCCCTCCCACCCTAGAGTGTAGTTACTTTTGTAGCATTCTGCATAGAGACTACTTCCAAGGGGTTATTTGGACCGAACTAGATTTCGAAAAAGTTAAGGGTTGGAGAATGAGAAATTACTGTGATGAGAAAGACTATTTAGAGACAGGAGATCTCATGCTAAATAGAAAAGAGCAACATTTTTTCTAAGGCTTTCTAGTTTATTAGATCTCAGTAAATGCATTGCAGTTATGTCTTCCTCCTTGATATACTGAAATGATACGCTTTGTGAATTATTTGATTTTGAGAAGGAGGGAAAGAAAAAATAAATTCCACACTGACCATCTCCTCAAAGAGTACTTTTCTTTCTTTTTTTCATTTTTAAGAGATGGGGTCTGCCTATATTCCTAAGACTGGTCTCAAACTCCTGGGTTGAAGCAATTTTACTGCCTTAGCCTCCTGAGTAGTTGGGACTATAGGTACATGCAGCTGAAAGAGTGCTTTTAAAACAGGGATATATTCCCCATTCAATAGAAAGGCTATGGCTGATTAACACATAATAGTAGAAAAATTAGTCTGTTAATCTTGAAAACTGTATACTTATCTCTGTTTTTCAGATATGGCACAAAGTTTTTTGAATAAATCATCTCTGTCTGCAAGGACAAAACTACTACATCAACTGGGAGTATCACTTTATAATACTTCTCATGGCTTCCATGAAGAAGAAGTGAAAAAGACTCTGCTGCAGTTTCCTGGTGGGTCCATTGACCTTCAGAAGAAAGACAACGGCATTGGCATTCTCACTCTGAACAATCCCAGCAAAATGAATGCCTTCTCAGGTATCAGATCTCCCTTTTCCTAGATAAAGAATGACAGACACTAAGTCTTACCTGCTGACACATATTTTTTGTCCTTGTCTGGTGACAGAATCTTCAAAATCATGTGTTTCATGTGTTTGTAGAACACACGGAACAAATGAAGCTATTACATGAACTAGGAACATTTTTACTAATATGAGAATTTTAATGTTTTCAAGAAATTTGAACACATATTGATAAAAAGGACACTGTTAAATCAATCTTATTTTTCCCATAATTTATTAACTGTATAAAAACTCCATTTGTTTGTTTTCAGAGAACAAGGAGCAGAAGGTCTCAGATTTTCTGAAACTGAAGAGAGAAACCCATAAGTGAAAAAAACTGTTTTGTTTACATTTGAGATAAAGACTGTCATTGTTAATTTCCCTCTTTTGCCCACAGTCTTCATTTTAGCATTAAAAAGGCACTCTTTTTTAAAAATTTATTTTTAAATTTTTAATTGGCATATAATTATATATGTATGTAGTGCAGTGTGATAATTTGATACACATATATGTTCAAATTAGAGTAATTAGCATTTCTTCGTGTTGAGACCTTCAAACTCCTCTTGTAATTATTTCGAGATACATGTTATTTGTTATTTATATATACTAAACTATATAATAAAAGTGTTTATATATGTAATATATAATGATCACTAACATAAATAATAAATTATTATTCTATAGCATCTACCAAACTATGAAATACTAGATCTCATTCCTCCAGTGGCAACACGGCACTGGCCTATCTGTTGACTCTTGCCTAACTTAGATTCTGATGAATAACTTATTTGTTAGTCAAAATTCTTAACACATAAGAATTTTATATTTAAGAGACATGGAGAGGAGAGCATGGTAATTAATAATTTTTGCTGAAGCTCAGATTTGAATCATGCTACCATTATGTTATATAAGAGGTAACGAATAGCCTTCTTGACCACACATCTCTTTTCAAGGTGATTTTGTAATCTACTTATCAGTTATGCACTGCATGGGGCAAGATAAATTCTATTCTTTAGTAGCACTTGAATATTGGACTAAAAAAATCTCAATCATTTTATGTGTTTATATATAATTATCATTATAACTGCAGATATAATTGAGTAAGCTGTAAACTTTGTAAATACCAGTAGAGGGTTCTTTATAACCAAAACAACTTTTCTCTTCACTTGCCAGAATTCAGAGATACTTTTCTATTTCAGTCCTACCAATAAAATATAATGCCACACCTAAATGTGATCCACATATGTAATTTTAAATAGGGTAGTAGCCATCATTAAAAAAGTAAAAAGAAACAGATAAAATTGATTTTAAAAATAATACCTTTTATTTAACTCAGCATATCCAATGTATTATTTAAACAAGTAACTGACATATCAATCAGAAATTTTCATTTTTATTTTCACACTAAGCCTTCAAAATGTGGTCTTGAACTCACTGTACATCTCAGTTTAACTAGCCACATTTCAAGTTCTCAGTAGTTACATGTGGTTAATAGTTACTTTATTATATAGTATAGTTCCATACCTTTAGTTAGTTTGAGGAATAAAATCCAAATTTAATATTACCTCAGGAAAAATAAAATTAGAAAGTCAAGTATGCTCTAGAGGATTAAGTTAGATCAATGGTTTTAATTTACTACTGAATAGTTATAATCTTTTATTCAATAGGAAACATTAATGCATGATGTATTAAATTAGTAAAAACAGAGCTGCTTGGAGTAATGATGTTTAATTAGGTTGGGTGGGAATAGGATGAGTGAGCCCCCAAGGTCCTTATTTAAAAATCATTCACCCAGATATTAAGATTTATTTCACAAAGTCAAAAAGATGAGTTTAACATTAACTACTGGTATAGATAATGTTATACTCAAGGCCAACATAATTATTTGTAGACTCTTAAATATCTTAGATGATTCCAAGTCCATATTTGCCTGTATAGATTTATTCTACCTTAAACATGTGGGTCTTTTACTTCCCTTGCTAAACTGTAAGTCATTTGAGAGCACGAACTCTATTTCTAAAGCACCTTGGACTTTGTTGGGAAGGGTTACAGTTCTGAGTATGTCATAATTAGCAATTACAGAGGATAGCTATGTGAGTCAATTTATAAGTACAAACATTGATTTAACATTTATTGTAGAACCACCTTACTACTGGTTCCTTCAAAAAATGACAAAGAAAATAATAGCTCTCGACCTTATGGAATTTATATTCCAAAATTAAATGTGTGTAGTTTAATGTGAGCTATAAAGAAATTGTTGTAAACTTGTACAGATTCTTTGGCAATTTAATCCTTTGTTGTAATCTTTACATTTCTTCTACATTGCCATTTCCTAGGCAAAGGAAAATAAAATTAATCATGTTGAAAACATAAACTTTATAAAATTGGAAGATTAGCAAAGATAAGTACATTTAAAATTTTCTATTTCTGTTTTAAATATGTTTTTTATAAGGAAGCTGAAATAGAATTTTGAAATATCTAATCAGTATTTCATAGACTTTATGGTTGGAAGGCCTAGGAAGCACATCTATAGTATACCTTGGGTTTGTAAAAGCACAGTTTGTCAACCTTGGAATGAGATGATACTTCCTGGGCTTTCCTGAACTGGCATCCTGTTATATTCCTACTGATGTGAACAGACTAGGAACTTCACTTTATTCTGTATACCATATGTTTAGTATGTCATAAAATCTCATAGTCATATAATGTTTGTTAAACTTGTTGACTGAGATGCTGATACATTTGCTATGAAATTATCTCTATATTTTTATGTTTATACTAAGAAGTAAGTTTTCCTTATATTGTACATTCCAGTTCCTACTCCTGGGACATGTATGATAAATTTAATTTTCCTACCTAAATATATATTTGTTTGAATTCTTTTTTTTTTTTTTTGGTATTGGGGATTGAACCCAGGTCCACTTAAACATTGAGCCACATACCCAACTCTTTTTATATTTTATTTTGAGACAGAGTCTCTCTGAATTGCTTAGAGCCTCCGTAAGTTGCTGAGGCTGGCTTTGAACTTGGGAGCCTCCTGCCTCAGCCTTCCGAGCCACTGGGATTATAGGTGTGTGTCACCACACCTAGCTATTTGTATGAATTCTTAAGGTAGAGATAGATAAACTAACAAATTTAAATCTTTAAAGCAGAGACTGTAATAGGTTCCACTTATATACTCTGTTGTACCAGCACAAATAGGCATTTGATAGACATTCAGTAGATATTTGTAAAATTTATGAACTAAAAGTCTTGCTTGACACATTTTTATTTCTGAATTGTTTGTGTTTTTGTAGTTTCTTACATGTGTTTGTTATTTTTCCCCTTCCCTCTCTGGCAGGTGTTATGATGCTACAACTTTTGGAAAAAGTGATTGAATTGGAAAATTGGAAGGAAGGGAAAGGCCTCATTGTTCGAGGGGCAAAAAATACTTTCTCTTCAGGATCTGATCTGAATGCTGTAAAAGCACTAGGAACTCCACAGGCAAGTGTTATGTGAATAACGCATAGTTTGTGCATGTTGACCAGACAGCTGAGATATTTACATTTTACCTATATGGTTATTAGCATGATTTGTATTCTTAAATAGCTTTCAAAGGGTCAGAGGGTTTTGGGATTTGTTTTGCTTTTGGTAAAACTATAAAGAATTATAAGGTGAATGATTTAGGGAAAATAAATAACTCTTAAGGTTTTACCAATAGGACTTAGAAAGATTAAGTGATTTGCCCAATTTTTGACCAGAAAGTGAAATCTAAGCATCAAAATCAATGCTCTGATTTATCAAAAGAGAGATTTTTCCCTTACGCATTTATGCAATAGGAATAATATACTACATACAATGGTGTGAGACTTGTGGAATACCATTAAAACTTAATTACCTACATATAACCCACTATCATTAAACCACTTCAGCAACTACAAACCAACTAGCAAGTGGTAGAGCCCAGAATCAAACCTAGGGAATTTTGCTCTAGAGTCTGTATTCATAAATGTTATGCCCTATTGCTTCTAAACATGTTTAGGGTGACCTTTATTTTTCAAATAATAATTATATGGGGCTGGAGTGGTGGCTCAGTGGTAGAGCATTTCCCTAGCCCATGTGAGGCACTGGGTTCCATCCTCTGCACCACATATAAATAAATAAAGGTTAAAAAAAAACCATAGATTTATAAAAAAAAATTATATTGCATAGGCTAATTAATTCTATTCTAGATACTTCATTGGAATTTTAAGTAATCTGAATCTAGCAAGAGAAAAATTAGGCCTATTGATGTTATTTTATGTGAATGATTTAACAAACTCTATTAGAAAGGTTTTTTTTAACAGAGTATAAGTCAGTCTGTTTTTAAAGGTTTTTTCATTCTTTGTGGCTGCATTAATTTTCTCATCACTATGTAATGTAGACTGACTTTCCTGACAAAGGCTTTGCTTGAGGAAGTTTCTACCACATTGGCTTTTCCCTTTTCTTGTCAGCATTTGTTTTATAAATCAACATGTTTTTCCATGTAAACTTCATCTAATTCCATTAACTTCAATAATGTACTATAGAGGGTAGTCTATGCATTTACCGGGATCTAGTCTGAGGGTAAAGGCATAATATCAACCTCAGGAGCTTATTGTCTAGGCCAAACACCTGCCATTGCCCCTTCTCTAGAAAGGCTTCCACCTAGCCCACCCCAGCTAAATGAATTGTTCATTTCTTCTTTGTCACTCTTCTAACTTTGTTGAAGCATTTTGTAAGAAACTTATACTGTATCTTGATACTTGTTTCATTTCTGTATCTTTAGTAAGATTGAGAATTTAATTATTATGTTCCCTAACCCCTATCTTATAGAGATACTGTGTCTAATAATGAAACCAAATGCATAATTCATGTCAATCCATAAATACTATAGATAAGGTAAAAAAAAATACTGAAAACACAAAAGAGAAAAAACTACTACAGATTTATTTATTGTGTATGCAAATTATTTGCTCTGGGCATGCCTTGAAATAGAGAATAGGACAGGCTACTTCAAGTAGTGGGAATGATATAAACAAAGACATAGGAACAACCTTGAATGTTAGGTGTTAGTGGAATGTGAAGTATTGTTGTGACTGTGGTTAAAATACTCAGATGAGAAGTATGGTATCAATGAAGTTGGTAAGATAGTTTGAGATCAGGAAGGATCAGGTCTTGCCAAGAAATTTAGATTTTATCCTATTGGTGATATGAAATCAACATCTTATAGGAAGTTTTATCAGGTAGCAAGATGGAGGAGATATATATATATATATATATATATATATATATATATATAATATATATAATATATACATATGTATATATAAAAAATGAGAAATTAAATACAGAGAGATTGGTTAGGAGGCAAAACTGTTGTAGTAATCTCACCATAAGTAACACAGATCTAAATTTGTTTAGCAGGAGTAAAAATTGATACTGGGAATATTTAAAAGGAAGAATTGAGGGGACTTAGTAACTAGTTGAGTATGGGCAAATTGTGAAATGGCAGTCAATTATAAAAAATCTAAAGTTGTTAACCATTAACTCAATTCTTCCACTAATGTTTTCAACTTACTCAGAACTCTTATCTTTATGTAATCTTCTACAGAGTGTGTGGTACATTTTTACCTTTCCAACCATTCTTTAAATCAAATAAAACAGATTTTTTTCTTCCCCATTCCTTTTAAAAGAGGAAAGTGAAGTTCATAGTATGATTTGCTTAAGATCATGTTGTTATTCAGTGGTAGCACTAGGATTCACACTCGGCTCTTTAATTCCCGTTTGATGGACCTTTATTTTTATTTTATTTATTTATTTTGTGGTGCTGGGGATTGAACCTAGAGCCTTGTGCTTGCAAGGCAAGCACTCTACCAACTGAGCTATATCCCCAGCTCTTTTAATTCCCATTTGATTTTGCCACGCTGAGTTTGAGATGTTGGCAAAATGTGGAAGTAAATATCTAATAGGTTTTAGTGCTTCACTTAAAACAATAGTTGAAGCATTTGGAATGAATGAATCTTCCAAGGAGAAAATATACATAAAGAAGAGAAAGAGAATCATGGATTAGGTTTTTGGGAACACATGCATTTAGGGAATTAGCTGAATAGAAAGAGTAAGGAATGAAACCTAGAAAAGAATAATCAAAGAAATAGGAAGAATAAAGAGTATAAAGTTTTGCTAGAAAAAAGAATCTGGTCAGAGATAGGCACTACCTATTATGGAGAAAGAGAAGATGAGTGAGAAGGAGAAGTCATTTAATTTGATGAAGAGGAGATTATTAGAAAGTTTAAGGAAAATCATTTGGGAGGAGGTTGAAAGCCAGATCATACTGTCAATGAAAGTATGTGAGGTGAAATATAATGCATTTGGACTACTTTTAAGAAATTTGCGATTTATGGAGATATCAGGATAAAAGCCTTAGGAGTGCAGAACATGAAATCATATTACAATGTTTCCCTTCCTCCTTTCCTCCTTTTATATGTTTATGTTCATAGGGATAATAGGTGGATGTATATTATACCTCTTCCCCCTAGATTACGCCAAGTAGGGAATAGAATACTTTACTGTTCCAGTTGTATGATCTGACTCTGTTACCTGCATCTTGTTTATCATAACCTCATGCAAAGGTCAGCTCAAGGGCCTTTAGGACATCAAGAATGAAGTACTGTTGTTAACTTTCAGACAGCATCAGAGGATTTAAATAGAAACCTCATTGTTTTTAAAAGAGTTAGGTATATTTTTGTCTTCATTGTTTACTAAAACCTGAATTTTTAAAATATTTCTCAGGTAATACATTTGCATTATGCCTTTGTGTTTATACTTATTTTTATTTAAAGGATGGAGTGGCCTTATCTATGTTCATGCAAAACACCTTAACAAGATTTATGAGGTAATGTAGCTTTCTTTTAAAAATATGATTTCTAAAAGATCAAAAATCTCTCATTATTCCATTTTTTAAAAAATTTTCTGCTCATTTTTTATTTATTTTAGATGTTGGTAGAGCTTTATTTTATTTATTTATATGTGGTGCTAAGAATCTAACCCAGTGCCTCATATATGCTAGGCAAGTGCTCTACTACTGAGCCACAACCGCAGCCACACATTCCATTATTTATACCAGTTAAAAATAATAACTGATTTTCAAATTATATATATTCTAATGATGAACTATTTCTTTTTGTGTGGAGAACAGTCATTTAATTGCTAATGAAGTGCACACAGTACTTTATAAATAAAATAAGTGAGGGGGAAAAGAATTTAGACCTACCCTCTTTTCCCTAAGGAGCTTATATCACTAGGTATCTTAAGGAATAGACATGGGGGAGTCAAATACTGATATTAGAGCAAAATAAAGACAGTGATCTGCTGAAGACAAAGATTATCTGATGTTTAAGTGAGTAGAATTAGAGTGGAGTGAACTGTATCCAGAGAGGTGAGACAAAGAATTAAGGATTGGAGAAGACTACAGTTTTCTGAGAAAGATAGATTTACTTTGTATCTAGATGAAAAAGAAAAGGGGACAATTCTTTTATGCATTTGGACTTAAAACCTGACATGTTTGGGGCTAATTAACTTTCTACCTTCATATTCTGATTATAGACAATTTAAAAATTATAAAAACTAAGGAAATTTATATTTAAGCATACTTATTTATTGGACATCTCTATTTTTACATCACTATTTTGGGTACTCATGATATCTGATAGAGTAATTGAATCATAACATTACTATCTAAAATACTTTTTTTTCATTATCTTAGCTCCTGAATTCATCTCTTTCCTCTATTATGCTTGACTTTTTCTTAGATACATCTGAAAAATTATTCCTTTTTAAACAGTCTTTTCTACTTGAGAGCAATATGTGTTGAGAAGCGCTCACTTTACCTACAGCTTCACATTTTGTTTAGAACCTACCAAAAAATTCCATACTTTTAAAACATTTTAGATTTACCTTGTAGTATTCACACATTCTTAGAAACAGAAAAGGTAAGAGATCTACATCACAAAATAATGCCTATATATAGGATTAATCTGTGGATCATTTCAAGCACTAATGAGATTTTTGAGGAACTTTCAGTACACAGTTTTGGACCTCTATCTTCTAGATCACGTTTTCTGCCTTGGCTGCAGCCTTAATTTTCCTACCCTTAAGGAGTCTTAGTAAAAATGGACTAAGATGATATCACATTAAATTATTCACAATTGTCAGCTGCTGAGAAGTCCCAGGGGCTGTAAATTATACAAAAGCATCCATGTTTGGAATAAAGGTACAATATGCCATTCATTTAAAAGTATATAATGAGGGCAGTATTTTGATAAACTTACATCATATTTAGTATGAATTTTTGTGTTTTTAGTGTTATACTATTTTTCTTCTCAAGGTGCATAAATTCAAGTTTCTACAGTCCTTTGATGTGTTTACTATAAACAGTGCAGTAATTTTGTTTCCACTATATTTAAGATTTTTTAAATATTAAAAATTAGAAATATTAATATCCATTTGTTCTTCAATACTCAGACTTCCTTTAATAAGTGTTGCACTGGTTCAAGGTCGGGCATTGGGTGGAGGAGCAGAATTTACTACAGCATGTGATTTCAGGTAGGATAAAAATTGCATTACTTCTTGCATAAATATAATTAGCATATGCTCAGATTTATTTTCTACTTTCATTTCTATATTTTGTAGATTCTTAAGGTAATCAATTAGTGAATATTATCTTTTTTGTCAATCATTAAAGTAGATAATTTGATTATAGTATAATTACTATTTTATGCCTTGAAAAAATTAAAACACAATGATTTTGACTAAATCAAATCCATATTAACAGATCTTCTAGGGAGAAAAGGAAGGAAAATATAAAACTTAAAATCCAAAAGCATTATGCACAAAAAGTAAATAGCTGGGAAAAAAGAAAAAAAACTGGAAAAGAGAGTAGAGAAAAAAACAAAGTTATAACTGTCTTTTTATCAATAAAAAGGGATTTTTTGGACTGGGGATATAGCTAAGTTGGTAGAGTGCTTGCCTCACATGCACAAGGCCCTGGGTTCAATCCCCATTTGAACAAGAAAAAAAGGCGGGGAGATGGGTTTCTGAGATTCATTTCATGTCTTTAATCTATGTGATTTATAACAGCATTGTCGGGCTTTGGTGAAGATTAGGGAATGAAGTTAGAGAAAGTCCTTTAGGATTGATAGCATTGATAGCTCTTCAATCTCTAGAATCATTCTCAGTATTGATAGCTATACTATTTAGGTATGATCTTTTATAAAATCTTATGCTTTACATATGTTTGAAACTACTTTCTCAACACCATTCCCAAGACCTATAAGCACAACTGTAAGGAAACATTAGTACAATAATCTCTACAAACTCCTCACTTCTGCCTCTTTATGTAAAGAGTAAAGGATAGTATATAAATGCATGATTGGAGGTAAAATGATGAAATAAACCAGTAAAATAGTTAAGAGCCTGAGCATCATAGTCACATAAATTTAGGTCAATCTCAGTTTGCCACTTTTATCTGACTTTGAGCAAGTAACTATTTCACCTTTCTAAGTCTGTTTCTTTATCTGTAAAATGGAAAAATCTCCCTTAAATAGAAGTATAAATGAGATCATGATTATATAGATTTTAGCATAATTTTTAACTTTAAGTATACATTAGTATACACAAATATTCTTTCTTAGAATCTTAAAATAATCTTATACTAATCTCTTTTACAAAAATGCCAATACTTTTAAACTCATTGTTCTTTCATTGGGTTTTTCTATTCGTTGTACACTTGTCTTGGCTAACAGAAGCGTTGGAGAGTACACTAAGTGGAGACCTGCGTCAACTTTTGACTTGCTTTCTTTCAGACACTAAGGAAAAAGTCATTCTTCTCTGGCATGTATTGCTCTAGATATTTCAGTACATTGTTATATAACATTTTAACAATTTTTAGAAATTATTGTGGCATAAATTCAGTTAAAATGCATTGATTTTAATTATATAATATAAAATAAATTTGGATCAATGTGTACATCTATGTAACTACCTTCACAATTAAGATGTAGAACATTTTTATTATTCCCATACGTTTGCATATGCCCTTTCCTGTGGTGGGTGAGAGCTGTGGTGGCATCTTGTTGTGATTTTAATTTGAATTTCCCCAGTGACCTGATGGTGTTGAGTGTCTTGCTTTCGGCTTATTAGTCAGTCGATATATCTCCTTTTTTGCTCTTTAAAATCTTTGCCCCTTTTTATTAGTTGAATTGTATCACTTATTTATATATACTGAATAAAATTATATGTCAGATATATTTTTAACATAGAAATATTGTGAGTATTTGCTCCTAACCTGCTGTTTTTTTTATTAGTAGTATATTTTGAAGAGCAGAGAATTTTAATTTTTAAAATGTTTCTAGCTTTTTAGTTTAAAATTATTAGACTTATGAAAAACTTGGAAAAATCATACATGTAATTCCTATATACCTTTCACTCAATTGAGGATTGAATCAGGGACACTTTACCACTAAGTTACATTTTCAGTTCTTTTTTTAAATTTTGAGATAGGGTCTCACTAAGTTGCAAAGGCTAGCCTTGAACTTGTGATCCTCTGCCTCAGCTCCCTGAGTAGCTGGGATTACAGGTATGCACCAACATGCCTGGCATGCTAATATTCTTTTACTGGTCTGTGATCCAGCCAAGAATCTTTTATCTGATATAGATACTGCTACCCAAACTTTCTTATGATTAACATTTGCCTGTCCTTCCATTTTAATTGATTTGTATTGTTCAAAAGTAGATTTTAAGAGACCACATTGTGGTGTCTTCCCCACCCCCTTTTTTTTCTAAGTGACATTCTTTGGATTGTCTAATAGAGTAACATTATGGAGTGTATACTTTATATTTGTAGTCAGGGTTATGATATGATATGTTATGATATGATTGGGTTTAAATTTACTATATTTATACTTATTTTTTATTTGTCCCATCTGTTTTTACTTTACTCTTTTCCTGCCGCATTCTGGAATATTTTTATCATACTATTATCCCTCTACTATATGCCATATATGCCATATATGCAGATTTTTAAATTTCTTAACAGTGTGAACTTGTCACAGTCCAGCTGCACATGATATTATACTAATTCGTATAAGATATAAGGACAGTACAATATACTTATAGTTCTCTTTTCCTGTCCTTTGTGTATTGTTGATATATATTTGTTTCCATGTCACTCCACAATCATATTTTTGCTCTAAATAGTTATCACTTAAAGAAAAAACATAATGAGAATCAAATGTCTTTTATTTATTTATATCTTTCTAGAAGGAATATTTTTCTTGAAGCACATTTTGATTTGTGACTTTATTAAGGAAGATGACTTGCCTAATCAGAAACTTTTCTAGTATTAGATATTTCTTCTATGTTGTTTGAATAGTTTTGGAACTCAGTTGTTTCCACAATAGCTAGACCTATATGAATACCTGGATGATGTTTCTACATTGATTTTCTAATTTTTTGAGAATGAAATGAAAGCTAGGAATTCTGTCTTAGGAAACTTCACATAAAATGTTTTCCATGAACCCTTGGTTCAGAAACCCTGTTTTTAAATAGATATTTCTACATATATAATAATTTGTCATTATGTTTTATATAGTAAAGATGTTTCTTCTGTCTACTAATTCAGTCTGATAAGGCCTTCTAATATTTTGGTTTTGTGTATATAAAACATAAATATTGAGTTTCATGACTTGTTACAAAATAAAAACCTATGTAACCATGATTTAGGTCAAGAATTGGAGCATTGCCAACACTCTTGTAGTGTCCCACCTGCCTCTTCTTAGTCACAATCCTTTCATTTCCATTTGGGTTAACCTTAAATATGGTAATTCCTTTCCTGCTTTCTTTTATGGTTTTATAAAATAAATATTCCATAACAGATATATATTTTTTTCTATTTTAGCTTTATAGAAATAATATGAAAAATATTTAGTAAATGTGTAAGGAAGTATGTTTTTTTTTCTTTTTTTAAATTTTATCACTCAAGTTTTAGTTTGTTAGTTCAAATATGTCACTTTTTACTCACATAGAGATTTGTAAATAGTTCCAGCATATAAGACAAGTTACCAAGATTCTAGGTTCTTCAAAAATTAGTAATTCCTAATTGAACAGATTCCTGTACACAATGAAAAATGGTCATTTTGTTTGACAGTGCCCTCTGCTGTCATCAATGCAGATTGCATTAGGATGCAGCTACCCTTTATTCTATGAGCTGTCATTGACATTATGGATGATGTGAGACTAATGGGAAATTGTCTATGTGTGAAAGAATTGAATACTTTTCTCATTTTATCTGAAATATAGGTATTTATGAAATATACAACTTAAATGTATAATTATAGAAAGTATATATTTAAAGAGTTCTAAGTGTATGTATGTGTGCATTACTGCATTTCAAAATTCACTACATAAAGACTTTATAGATGTCCTTTGGAGAAAGTGAAAATCATTTAGAATCTACTGTTTATCTTCAAGCATTTATTAGACTTGTGTATCATCCTTTATATTCATTCCTTACCTGTATTTGGGTATAGTTAGGGTTTAGAATAAAAGGCAAAATAGCAGATAAAATAATCTGAGAATACTTAATCCCTTGATGCTTCTAAATTGCTTTATTATCTTAACTTCTAACTGAAGGAAGTATAACATGCCCCAGAGTCTCATTAAATATTTAATTTTGTTGTATGTGAGATTATTGCCCTCTTAGCAGACCATTCAGTAATACATCTGGTGTATTCACAGAGGAGAGTACAGTTTCCAATGAAACATGATCAACTTTTCTGGAAGTGGTGTCTTCATTCAGTAAACATTTTTTAGTACATACATATGCCAGGCACTGTCATTCACAAAATATTTATGTCTTAGTTTTTTCTATTTTTCTAGTAGTACGTTTCTGTTTTATTTTTTAAATATACTGGTCCACAACCAATTATAATAGTCCCTTCTTCTTTAGAGTTTTGCTTTTCATGGTCTCAGTTACCTGTGATCAACCACAGTATGAAAATATTAAATGGAAAATTCCAGGAGTAACAATTTATAGGCTTCTGTATTATACATTGTTGTGTGGTCTGATGAAATCTCATGCCATCCTGTTCACAGCTACCTGGGATGTGAATCAAGCCTTTGGTGCGTTCATGCTTTATATACTACCTGCCCACTATTCAGTAGTATATACGTAGCTTTAGTAGTAGTCTAGCATTCTCAGATCAACTGTTAACGGTATCAGTGTTTGTATTCAAGTAACCTCTTTTTACTCTATAATGGTTCCAAAGCTCAAGAATAATTATGCTGGAATTTTATTACAGCATATTGTTGAAATCTCATGTTCTATTTCATTAGTCATCATTCTTAATCATTTCACTATGCTTAATTATAAATGAAGCTTTATCATATGTATGTATATAGAGGAAAAAATAGCAGACATAGGCTTTGGCACTGTTTGTTGTTTCAAGAATCTTGGAACCTAACCTCAGAGGGTAAAGGGAGATAACTATAGATATTAAAGCAGTGAAACTGATCCTTCACCCTGTGGTTTGTAAAGCACTGTCCTAGACTTCTTAGGCCTTTTTAAACCCACATACCAAGAATAACTATAATTCTTAAAAGGGACCAATAAGGAGGAGTGTTCATTGAATGACCTACATTACTAACTTCAGTTATAAGGAAGTGATAAATCAGTACAAGTTCCTCTAACTGATATTTTCCCCAACCCTATCAGTACCTTATTAGTTATCTTCTATGACAAGTTGCTTTAATTATATTTTTTAAAGTTAAATTCTAAGAAAATATGCTTGTGCCAAAAGAACACCAAAAGCTTTCAACTAAAATAAGTTATTTTAAAAAGTATATCTGTTGGTCCTCTTTAGCTTGTTTAACTTTCTTACCCTGGAGAATTGCCTAGAATTCACTCAACTTATATTTCTGCACAAGCCACCCTTCTATTTCTAATGGATAATACTTCAGCAGATGGAAATATACTTAATAAGAATTTCCACCAGAAATGAGTCCAGATGTTATACTAGCGTTGCCCCTTCCTCTCCAGAAAAACCCCTTTAAGCACCAGCTGATTATAGATTTAATGAATACATATATCAGAAACAAGTCTACTTGGCATATGTAGGTCCTCATATTAAATTGTATTCTGTTGAGTCATCATTTCACATAAAATATTCTAAAAGATAATGACCTTTTAAAAGCATTTTTAAAAACAAAAGGCAAGCTTGTGGATTAAAAATTGGCATTTCTCAACTGAAAAATAAAACGAGATGACTTGAAAGCAGAAGACGGACTGGTAAGGAAGGGAGGAGGGATAGCAGAAAAGATAGAAAAGGAAGGTCATGTGGTGGGCAGATAAGATCAGACTAAAAGATGTATATGGAAATATCATAGACCCATTAGTTTGTATAATTAATGTGGGTTAATAATAATTTTTAAAATTAAGGTACAGATTATGATAAAAAAAAAAAAAGAAGAAAAGAAAAGGGCATTCCTTCTGGGCCCAGTGGCACATGCCTGTAATACCAGCTTCTTGGGAGGCTGACGCAGAAGGATTGCAAGTTCAAGGGTAGCCTGGGCAACTTAGCCAGACCCTGTTTCAAACTAACAAATAAAAAGGACTGGGGATGTAGCTCAGTAGTAAAGTACCCATGAGTTCAATCCCTAGTACCCACTTCCTCCAAAATGTATTCCTTAGTGCCCAGAATCTAGTCACACATGTCCCTGAGTGCCAGGGATGTTAAATATTTTTCTATATTTGTTGACCATTTGTATTTCTTCTGAGAAATGTCTTTTTCCCATTTATTGATTGGGTTATTTGTGTTTTTTTTGGTGTTAAGTTTTTTGAGTTCTTTATGTGTTCTGGATATTAATCCCCTGTGGCAGGAACAGCTGGCAAAGATTTTCTCTTAGTCTATAGGCTCTGCATTTAGTTTTTTCTTTTTCCCTTTCCATCTGTGTTCATTGAATTCTATCTTATGAATATATAGAATTTTATAATAAAAACTGTATTTTTGGTATTAGTAATGGTATCTCTCAGGAAAATTCTAGAAATAGGATTGACAAATCAAAGGTTAAATAGACATTAACAAATTAATGAATATTGTTAGTTATTACAATTTCTCTTTCATAGGAAAGAGACCAGCCTTGCATTCTCTCTAGCCTGTTTATTGCCCTTGATAACAGAGCCTACTGTTAAGCTTTTGAATTTTTGCCAATCTGATGGGTGAGGAATAGTGTTTCAGCAGTTTTATGTGCATTTCTCTAAGTGCAGTTGATCTTATTTTCATATTTTAAAAAAACATTTTTTAAATCTTTGTGAGTTACCTATTCATATTTTGCTTATTTTGGGGTAGAGTATTTGATCTTTTACTCTTAATTTTTATAAGCTTTTCATCTATTAATGATATTTGTCATCTGTGATACATTTAAAAAATACTTGCCTAGCTTGCCATTAGTCTTCTAAAAAAGCTTTGCCACTTTCCCAGGCTATAGAGAATGTTTTATTCTAGTATTTGAGTAATTTTATGGCTTCATCTATCTAACCCATTTTAACTTATTTATGAAAGGTGTAAAAATGGATATTTTCTCTTTTTTTTCCCCAAATGCCTATTTTTCTGCAACACTATTTTGAAAGGATTTCTGTGTTTCAGTGATTTCAGATACCACCTTATCATGAACTAGATTTCCACTTGTAATTGTATCTATTGATAGATTTTGTTTTGTTCTACTTCCAATTTTTTTGTATTATTTTTAATGCTGTGATAACTATTTATGTATAAGGCCTTATCCACCTAAAGATAATTGTCTGAAAATAGATCTTATGAGTGGTACAAGTATTTAAAGGCTAAGAGAGTATTCAGGGCTTTTGATGTGTATTGCCAACTTGTCCTCCAGGAAAGAGCGTACCAATTTATACTACCACCAGCATTAAATGAGTGTTTGGGCATAGCCTTTGCAATGAATATAATCCTTTTAAAGATCTTTTCTGATTTGATGATCAAAACTTAATTTGCATTTTTAGAGATTTTTTAGTGATACACAATATACAATTTTATATATTCTTTGATTTGTGCATATGCATGTGAATTGTCAGCATTTCCTTTTTCCATTTTTCTTTTGGGGTATTGAGAAACACATTTTTACTCCTTTATCTCTATAATGAAATAAAATTCTCAATTTGCAGTTTAGAACCTTACCTAGCTAATTGGCTTCCAATCTCTAACATTGTTTTCCTGTATATAAATAACCCTCAGCCTCAGGTATCAGCATTTCCAGCTATTACCCATTAGTTCAATGTATATCTCAAAGAAAGGAAGCCATAAAACAATGCTAGTTCCAAAGGACCTTACTGTAGATAGCACTTTTCTTAAAAATTCTTGCTTGATATATACATAATACACACTTTGCATTTGTACACTGTTCCACCCCCAAAGGACTAATTCCCGTTTTTATTTGGAAGTTTCTGGATTCTGAAAATAAGATGCCTCCCTCATGAAGCAGGCACATTGCCCATGTCACTTTGTTTTGTGGTTTCCACCACATTAATTGGAAATTGTTACTTTAAATCCTGTGATACCAAGAAATCCCATCTTCAGCCAAGTGTGGTGGCTCATGCAGGCCTGCAATCCTAGCAGCTTGGGAGGATGAAGCAGGAGGATCATGAGTCCAAAACCAGCAATTTACTGAGACCCTAAGCAACTTAGCAAGACCCTGTCTCAAGATAAAATACTTAATGGGCTGAGTCTGTGGCTCGTGGTAGAGCACTTGCCTAGCATGTGTGAAGCACTGGGCTTGATTCTCAGCACCGCGTATAAGTAAATAAACAAATAAAGATCTATTGACAATTAAATAATATTTAAAAATAAAATACATAAGAAAGGGCTGGGGATGGGGTTTAGGCTTAGTGGTTAAGTGCCCCTGGGTTCAATCCCTGATACCAAAAATAAACAAAAAAAAAAAAAAAAGAAAGAAGAAAATCCATCTTTGATCATGCTAGGATTACTATCTGGGTACCAAAAAATCCCATGATGTTCACAAAACATTTTCCAGACTATTCCCCACCTCACCACCACCACACACACAAATAAAAATTTTCCTTCGTTCAGCCTATACTGTTGTGTAAATGAAGGGAGTCTCATGAGGCCAGTCATCTGAGAGTTGGGAATCAAAAAGTTGAGATTTTAGGGAGAATTTTTGGTTTCTTTCCTTCTGTTTTCTATACTTTGTCTCATGATGGCAAGTAGAAAGCAAAAGGGAAGCAGGTGCCAGGAAAGTATGTGTGCAAATAAGTATTTATGTTCAAACATGATTTAAAGTATAGTTTGTGGTCAGAGATGCTAATTATGTGGTTTTCTATACCATATTTCCCCCAAGTCAGCAGCTTGCCTTGTCTTTGACTCCTAATATGCAATGAAAAAGGATTAGCAGTTTCCAGCCCCAAAGCTTATTTAAATCAATGATTAAAACCTTTAAATCTGTGACATAATTGTTAGTTAATTTTACAGTATCAAAAGTATTTAAAAACTTTCAAGTATTTGGTTACTTATTTCATTTTGTGTCCTTTTACTTAGTTATAATTTATGAGGTGTGGTATGCAGCCAATCTAGTGGTCATGCTAGGATTCCAAGCCAAGCAGTCTGGCGACATCATCTGTGCACTTCACAGCATAGTTGAATAATGTCCCAATTCAATATGCATTTCCATCCTTAATCACCAAGTTCACTGTGCCTTTCTTCAACACTGAATACTTTTAAAAACTATTTTTCTTGTATAACTTTTACTAAAAACTTCCTGTTTTAATAAAATTTGATAAGTTCTTTTTAAAATTGTTTTTCTTGACTACATTTGTTCACCCCAAAACTTAGAATTAACTTTCAGAAAGTAGTAAGTAGCACACTGAACAGTCTTTCCAGGTATCAACACTTGACCTTGTATCATCAGCCAAATGTTAATAGTCTTTCTTTAGTTCTGTACAGTTTCTTAACACTCTTCTATCCAGATAGTAACAAGAAACATTTGATTATTTCTTCTCCCCCAGGTTGTCAGAGGAAATTTTAAATATTGCCAGTAATGATTACAGAATGAATAGACTAAAATACTTATAATTCTTTTACTTGTCAAAATAAGGGACTTTAGTATGATCTTATAAATTGAGTCTGTAGTAAGTCTATAGAATTATAAGAGCTAAGTCTTCTATTGTTTACATGAATTGATAGATTATCCCTTCACAATAAATTACAGGTGATACCAGGAAACTACATTAAACTCTGGAATTAGTCTATAATCTTATAAGATGAAGAAGCAGTTCTATTTGTGCATGTATCTTGATGATTAGATCATGTTTCCTTAAATTAGGTTTTCTACATTTAAAATGTTATATTTAGACTATAATATTTAGGTCAATAGAGTGCTATGAAAGGTTACTTACTCTCTGTTCTGTTTCTCTTCTTGTTAAACAACTATGTTCTTCAGACACCAGTGGTTTTTTTTATCATATTTATTTACTGTATATCAATACAAAAAGGCACACACTAAAGAATAGATGTCAGTTTGAACACAACAGATAATCTTACAAAGATTACCTCAGGATTTGTTACAGTTATGATGTAGTATTTAAAAAGGCATTTTATCTTGTAAAATAGAACAAAGGGGGAAGATGATGGTATGAAGATCATAATGAAGTTTCTTTAGAAGCAAAGAATCTAAAATATGTTTGTTAGTAATAACTTTTGTTGTATAAACCCATATACATTATACTAACATCTAGGTTGTTAACCAATTTTTTCCCCCCAGCACTGAGGATTGAACCCAAAGGGTGAGGCAAGCACTCTGTCACTGAGCCTACCTGCATAGCACAATAACCAATTTTTATGTTCAGCTGATGTTCCTAACAGTCCTTTTCTCCATTGTAGGCATAGCTCTGAACCAACATCAGTGTGAATTCCACAATTTAATTTGAATGACATAATTCATTGTGTGAAAAGCTTTATGACTGGGTTAAAAATTAACAATATTCCTATCTCCAAGGCTATCAGACATTATATAATTTGAATCCTTAAATTTTTGACAGTTTTGTTTGTGATAAGGCAGTATTCCTCTTACAATTTTCAGCTACATTCAGATTCTTAATGAGACCTGTTCCTTCTTATGCCTCATTTAAAAATAATTTATCAAAACTATTTTCATAGATATTTCTGTACTTAAGTATTTCTCCTGTAAAGTGTCAAAAGCCTCAAGTCTGTTGTTCTTTGGGCATAAGAGAAGTAAATCACCTGCAGTTAACATTTAATGTTTTGAAAAGCAAGATTCAAGGTCTTTATATAACAAATAGTTTGAAAGCAATTTTTCTTAAGGAATTTAAAATTTTGACATGACATTTTAGTCAAAATGACATTTTAACATAGTGAAAGCATGCAGTCAAAAACTCATTTGATACTATTTCCTAACTATATAACTTTACTCAATCCCTTATTATACAGATGTTTCTAGGCAAACATGAAGCCTTTTGCTATGACCACTAATTTTTTATAACTAACTCCCTTTTGTTGTTCCATGTTGCTTATTAATCTATGGTCATACTTATAATAATTCCACAATTTGGAGAAAAAGAATCCCTACTATAGGAAATCACTGCTATCTATCAGTCTATCCAGGTAGTGATGTTTTTATTGGTATCCCTGCTCCCACTCTGACCCACCAACTACTGTGTGCCACAAAGTTGAGTACATACAACACTATCTAGGTTTAAGTCCTAGCTTTGCCATTGCTTTGTAGCCTAGATTGAGCTATTTAACTTTTGTTGCCTCGATTTTTCCATCTTTAATAATGAGGGTGTTACCATACATCACATGGTTGTTCTCAGGGATTAACATAAGCTTCCTTAACAATTGGTATAAGTGCTATTAAATACTAATTTAAGTCTTTATACAGCAACCAGAACAACCCTTACAAAATGTGAGGTGCTAGTCTCTTGGTTGACTCCTTTAAGAAATTTCACAAAGAAAGAGTGAAACCTGAGCTCCTTATGGAGACCTCTCTGATTTTGTTCTGCATTACTCATTGCTTCCTCTATTCCAGTTAAGTTGACCCCATCCCCAGAGATACAAAGCAGTCCTAGTTCAAGACCTTTCCATTTGGAATTGCTTCTTCTTGGAATGCTTTCTCCAGATATTTGCACTGCTCATATATCTGTCACAGGCCATATCCATCAACATACATATCCTCATTCGTTAATTCCTTGCCCCATTTTTTCTTTATAGCACTTATCAACACATATTGTGTAGTGCCTTTCTCTCCAAACTGGTACACAAGCACAAGAATTCTGTTAATTCACAGAGTATTCAAGCATCTAAAACACTACCTGGTATTGGCAGTGCTCAGTAAATATTTACTAGACAGATGTTGGGCTATAAAACAAAATTTCATATTTTTTTCCTGAGGACTGAGAACCCTACCTTACTATACTTTTGTGTGTGGGCATGTGTACAACAGTAAATACCTTACATTTCCTATGCCCATACTTTCTCCTGATTCAGGTTCTCTTTAGGACACCACTTGAGAAAAAAAATTGGGCTTTTAGAAATAAACAATTTGCAAAGTTAAGAATAAGCAAGCACAACAAAAATGATATTTTTTTGTGTTAAAAATCTTAGATGAACAACTTCATCTTTCTAATATTCAGTTTCTAATATGTATCTGCCTAAAAAGATCCGTGATTTCATGTCACATTATGAAGAGATGGTACTTAGGATTGTTAGCACATATATGTAGTTATATTTTTCTCTTTTTGCTTTTGCAGGTTAATGACTCCAGAGAGTGAGATCAGATTTGTCCACAAAGAGATGGGCATAATTCCAAGCTGGGGTGGGGCCAGCCGGCTGGTTGAAATTATTGGCAGCAGACAAGCTCTCAAAGTGTTAAGTGGGGCCCTCAAACTGAATTCAGAAAAAGCCTTAAACATAGGAATGATAGAAGAGGTCTTGCAGTCTTCAGATGAAACTAAATCTCTAGAAGAAGCACAAGAGTGGCTAATGCAATTTGTCAGTGGGCCACCAGAAGTCATTAGAGCTCTGAAAAAATCTGTTTGTTCAGGCAGAGAGCTGTGTTTAGAGGAGGCATTACAGAATGAGAGAGATCTTTTAGGAACAGTATGGGGGGGACCTGCAAATTTAGAGGCCATTGCTAGGAAAGGAAAATTTAATAAATAGATTTTTTTAAATGTGTATGTACTACAATGAATACTTCAATGAATAATCTTTATGAAAGTTAAATGGTACTAAATATGAATAGGAGAATTACTTTGAAGTCTACTACTAAAATTCAGATTTGTTTGACTATCTGAACTCATTTGTTTTGTTTACCAACATTTGGCTTATTAACATATACACAACTTTTGTTTAAAAAGTACTTGTCAATTCCTAAATTTGTATAATAGTTCTTAGACTATAACAGAAGTTTTTGAAAAGGAAAGCTTCTACACAAAACCTATTTCTTGGTTTATTTTTCGTAAATATTTTGTTCTGTCTTACCTGGAAATAACTTACCAAAAAACCTTGTAGTTAAAGAAAAAAGTGGGGCAGGGATCAAGAGAACATTAAGATAAGAAAATCATTTCTGCTCCAAGCAGCTGGAGTAAAAAGTAGTGAGAAATGACCCTTTGTTTTAAAAAAGATCTACTAAACAGTGAGTAAGCATAATACAGAACATCAACCGATTCTATTGTTCGTTTCCTGGAACTTCTGTTAACAGCAGTACTATTGATAGTTTTAAAGTTGAGACATAAAGATTAATGAAGAATCCTATAACATTTGCATTTAGATTTGTTTTTCCAGAAAACATCTTAACTGTTCTTCTTTTCTAACTAGTTGTATTTTAAAAGTAAATTTAATAAAAATGCATAACTCACATTTTTATGATCCCAGTAATTTACTTATTTAAAAATACATGTCAAAGAATTAAGTCCCAATTCTTAACTTTTCACAATAAGAAGTAAAAAAGAACTTCAAACTGTGGAGTTTTTAATTCTTGATTTTATTTGCTATTATATTTAATTCCAGTTGAGTCATAGTAAAAATAACTTGTATATCCTTAATCAGCATGATCCTGCTTTCTGAGTTCTAAAAATATAGTCAGACAGACTCATTTTTTGAGGACATTACCAGGTTAACCCAATACTTCCTGTCTTGCCAAGATAAAAGTAGATTTTCTGGTCTTACAATATTATGTGTAAAGTGAATTTGTTAATGCTGTTTATATGCAAGTCTGCCATGTAATTCAGAGTGTAAGAATACTAATTAAGTGTAAGACTTACTTATGAAGTAAGTGCAAGACTGCTACAGAAAATATAAAATATCAGCTATTTGATAGAATTCTTAAGTCTCACAGGTTGTAGGTTTATTTTCCATACTTACCTTACAGATTGTTTAAATATTCTCTATGAAGAAATCAAACTTCTAAGCAGGTGACTATTTAGGTGGAATACAATCAGTTAAAACACTAACTTGTTAGTGACTTTTGGCCACAAATTTCAAACACTTTTCATCCTTTTTCCACACTCAAACCAGAGACAAATTATTTTCAATAAACTCTAGTATTTATTAAATTATAAATTTTTTAATCAAAAAAAAGAAAAATGCAGATCAAGAGAAACCTCAAACTACAAGGACTAGACAGCAAAGCCTCTGGGAACGCCATGAAGTGTGTTTACAAAAGAGTCTGAAATATGAGTTATTAAATGATTTCTTTACAATCCATTTGAATAACTTTACTATATAATAGTTGTTAGCTCATCTATTTTAAAATCCCAAATTCACATCTATTTCCACATTAAATTAAGCTTCCTGCTCATAATGATACCAAACATCTCACAAGTGCCAAATTTTAGTAATGGTTTTATGCCAATCCATGCAGGAAAAAAAAGGTAATGCAAGAGTTGGATGAGGACTATTAATGCACAGATAATATACACACACTGGCCAAAAGAACTAAAGAAATTTAAAATAAAAAAACTATAAACAAACATCAAGAAAAGGGGGTCATTACTAAACAGCTCTCAACTATCAACACCCAAGTTCCTTACATTAAATAAATTTCTCAGCAGAGACATGTTAGACATTTTAATTTCAGATCTATCCTTCCCACACCCATTCCCACCCCAATCCCCAATTGCACTACTAGGGATGAGTATAATGTTACGGGGGCAATTTACAGATAACCATTTCAACCTTAAGCATGGAGCTGAAGACTTTTTTAATTTAAACTTCAGTTACTGTGCACTGTCCATCAGGCCTTCTAGATCTGACACTGACACTAACTGTTCCAGCCCCTGTTATCGATCGATCAGCTGCTGATCGATCAGCTATTGTCTGGTTTGCATTAGGAACCAAAAGTCTCTGTTGGGTCAGGGAGTGCTGTGCAACAACCGCGGATACATCTTCACTATCACTACTGGCATCTGATTCGGTTTCTTCAATGGACGTATCAGGTACCCTGCTTGAAGAAGGTGATTCATGATCTTCTTCTCCTTCCCCCCTATGACTCCTTTCAGCTATGCTGTCTCCACCGAGTTGTAAATGAGCAAAAGAGTCTTCCAGAGAAGTGCCTGCATCAGGGGATGGTGTTGCAGGGCTGGTTAACTGGCCATCTACTGATGTTAGGGGCCTTGCAGAAGACACTGGAGGCTGAACAGAAGCTCCACTCTGTGCTGATATGCTGTCCGCTCCATCGGCAGAGCTCTCTCTTGCTAAGTTTACAGTGTTAGTGTCACAGTCCAGCCTAAGTCCAGCTACTCCCTTCTTTGGTATATCTATTATATCTCGCTTAATCTTCCTGCGACGTCCATGTTCATTTCTCCTATATTGAACCATATTTTCAAGATCAGCAACATATAGAAACCCAGCAATTAACATTTCAGTGTTCTTTTTACCTTTCGAAAAAGCATCTTCCAGCTCTCTACTAGTACGCTCGTCGTACTGCCACCACCCATTTCTTCCTTCGTAATACCATGCATATTCACCATTTCCTCTACTTGCTGCCTTGAGTTCTTCTGGTGACAACAAAGTTGGCTTGTCAAGGAAATCCTCAGGAATTTCTTGTCGACAAAGAGCACATCGCTTTCCAAGCCATGAAGCTCCCTTTACACACAGATAGCAGAAGACATGCTTACAGGGCAGACTGACTGGGTGAACACATGTTTGCAGACAAATGGCACATTCAGGAACAGTTAGAGAAGGTGCAGTATTAGAACAGGACTCATTTGCTTTCCTGTTCGTAGGAAGCATGTTTATTGAGTGATCAATCTCACCACAGCCAGCCATCCTAAGAAAATGAAAAAAATACATACAATATTAAAATCATGTATAAACTCTTCCAATATCTAAATTCAACAATTCAGAAAACACTTAATAAGCACCTATCACATACATTATATGCAAGTCACATAGAACCAAATAGATAGAACCAGATACAAACATTCAAAAATGTACAATCCAGTCTGACTATAATCGGTCTAAAAACCACAACACAGCCAAAAACTAAGATTACAAAGAGAAACAATTTTGAACCCTTCAAGGATAATCACTAGCAATTTTCAAATTATGCCACGTTAATATATTTTTGTTAATTCATAAAGAGGCCATATAAAATTAAGACTAAAGCTGAAATCCTAGAAGTTCCATACCTCTGCTGTATATGTAAAAACACACGTTTAACCATTGATATGTCATGCATGACCATTTCCTTTCTGTAAAACATTCTTCTAATGGTTTTGTTGTTATTGCCTTTTTCTATTTTTTCTAAACCGTATGGTTCTTTTCACTGTATTCTTTTGACATGATCTTACCTATACTCATGGCATCAATTACTACTTATAGACAAATGACAAAAATTAATACAATATCTCCATTCATTTTGGACCTGTATTTCTGTCTATTTTAGAATTGGTATGACTGGAAGTTACAAACCTGAAATCATGATCTGTTTCTTACTCCCTAAAATAGCCTTCTTGGTGACACCACTACCTGCTTATCCAAGCCAAAAATCCAACTCAGAAACTTTCCTACACATTTCCATCCAAAACACTGCTGTTATCAATTCTAGCAAGTATCTCATAAATCTACCTAATATCCATCTCTACCTTCCCTAGCTATTAAGCAAACATTTGTTTATTGTATTATTGCATTGCCTTTTAACTGGTTCAAACACAATACTTGCTTTTAAGTTGTTTTTTAGGATAATAATCAAGATCTCTGAATCTGTTATGCCCTGAATGGTCTGGCCCCCTATCTCCAATATAAGCCTCATCTCCTATCAAATTTCCCCTAGATCAGGCTTCTAGTCACACTGACTACTCCCTATAATACTACCTATAATAAGTTTTCCCCATAGGGAACACTTCCTTTTCACCTCCTGCCTTCCACACCCTTTTTGATAGGCAAACTAGTATCCATCTTTCACTTCTTTCTCTTGAGAAAGCCTCTATGACCAAGTCAAATAATCCTGTTAACTTCTTGCTACCATGAACTCCCCATTCTTTATCAGAATTGCAATATAACATTTACTTTTATGAAAATGAATGTTTTTAAACAACATGAATAGATCATATTATAAAACAGATATTTGGATTTCATTTTAAATAATTTTAACCTAAATTAATCTGATCTAAAACTTTTTTTAAAACATGTACTGAGATATACCTTGGTAATATATAAAAATTCTTTCAGTGTACTTAGTGATCAGCCCTGAAGAAGCACAATGAAGAACTATATAATGAAAAGCTGCAGCCAGCCCATGAAAAAAGGATAACTAATTAAGAGAAAACTTACATAGTGAAACACATAAACAAGAATTCTAAAAACCCGAGTCTTACGCTCCCTTATTAATTATGTGCTCTTAGTCATTCAGGGAAAATTTTAGTCTAAATTTCCTCACCTGAAAAATCAATTTACAAAGCCCTGGGAAAAATGGCCCCCAAAATACTTAGTAATCACCAGCTCCATAGAGGTTAGAACTACATAAAACCATGGAAGAAAAAGATACCACTATCAAAACTGCCCTGAAAAGGAGGGAAAGAGAAATAAAAGGCAAGATTTGTCAAATTGGATGTACTGAACTTAAACACTGACATAAAATTTTGAACTTCTACCTTATTTGTTCAGATAAACAACATGTACTAGAGTCCATATACAATGCTAAGGACTGATGGATCTAAAGATGAATAAGACATTCACTTTGTGAACCAAGGAAACATGCATGTGGATAATCACATTTTGCAGTAAACAAAATGTGTTAAAATACTGAACTATGAGAGAGGAATGGTCATTGGGTGGGTGGCTGTGGATAATGGAGATTTCAAGCACAGACATGCAAAGCACTCAATGATGTAAGCAATGGAATAGCAGAAGATGCAACTGTAAAGATATCAGAAGCCAAATAAACATCTGATTTGACTTTTACCCCACAGTAATAGGAAACCAAGCTATTTTAAAAAGGGAGAAAACAACAGGGCAGTAGATTAATGACCGAGAAATGGAGGTAAAGATTTAAGAGATTAGAAACCATTAAATATTTAAAATGAGTTAAAATGTCTCTGTACCAGTTAATTCTGCCATTTTAAACAAGGATATTTAGATTCTAATAACCATAAGGACCTTTACTTTTTGTCCAAGAACAAGAATTTAAAAACAAGTCCAGTAGTGCCGGGTGCAGTGGCGCATGCCTACAATCCCAGTGGCTTGGGAGGCCAAGGCATTGAGAGTTCAAAGTCAGTCTCAGCAACTAAGTGAGGCCATAAGCAACTCAGTGAGACCCTGTCTCTAAATAAAATACAAAATGGGATTGGGGGTGTGGCCCAGTGGTCGAGTGCCCCTGAATTCAATCCCCAGTACCCACACCCCAAAAAAGAGTCCAAGTCCAGTGGTTACAAAAAAGGGGATAGTCAATAAAAATGTTTACATTAATCAAAAACTGAAAAAAAATATTCTCAGGCTTTAATCACACCATATTCAATCTTGTAACAATCCCATTTTTTTTTTACTGCTTTTTCTGTGTTCTTGGTTAAGAATTTACTAATAATGTAAGTTTTTAAAAAGATTACATTTATCTAGAGAAGAATTAATCAAAGAAATGCTTAATTTCCAAATTCTTTTTCAAACCTTAATAACATTAACAATCAATTCCTTTACCAAAAAAATCTAGGTTATAGAAACCAGCAAAGTACAACTTTTCCTAACCCATAGAAAGTTCTAAATCAACCAAATATGACTTCTTAATATGTATTAGGCACTGTATAAGAGCTTTGAAGTATTCTGCCTTGTCTTCAAAGATCTTAAAACAAGTTACAAGTAAAGCACATGCTTCTTAACTGGCCAATCAAAACCCCTATCTATCCCACCCTTTCCATCCCAAAAGAAATGGCAGTGCCCACCACATTTTGTCTTGGAAACTCTCATTCTTTGCAACTGAAGTCAAAGAAATTAATTTCATTGAAATTCTCGAAAATCTTTTAAGGATTTCCCTATGTATGTAAATTTCCAATCAAGAAAAAAAAAATTCATTTACAAGTAATCTTTTATATGAGTAACAAGACTATCATTTATTATTAGACAAAATGAAAAAATGGGCTGTTGCTCATCATTATTTTGAAAAAATAGCAATATCTTACAAATAAAAGTCCATATCCTAAACTATCTAGGTAACTCATAAACAATGGACAAATTTATAATTTTATGAATTTAAGTTTAAATGGAATACAAGTCTAGTAAGATGATAACAAGATATCCAACATGTCACTGGGACCAATGTCATACTTTCAAATATATAATTCCAAACCTGTTATATCTGATCTAAGTAAAATTGACCCAAAACATCAGTTTTCCAGATGCAACTGGTTTATATACAGAACAGAAAGTTCTCCCGGGGTGCCACAGGGCATGCCTATAATCCCAGCAACTCAAAAGGCTGAAGAAGGAGGATCTCTAGTTTGAGGTCAACCTCAGTAACTTAGTGAGACTTTATCTCAAAATAATATGGAGGTGCAGCTCACTGGTAACATGCCCCTGGGTTCAATCCCCAGTATCATTAAAAAAAAGTTTTCAACTAAAAATATTACTTTCAGGGCTGGGGAGATCGCTCAGTCGGTAGAGTGCTTGCCTTGTAAGCAAAAGGCCCTGGGTTCGATCCCCAGCACCCAAATTAAAAAAAAAAAAATTACTTTCCACTCTGCTTAATGTTATCAATATTTTGTAGGACTTGCATGTATGAGTAAAATTACATACCTTTAAAACATAAAAAAGCAATTATGACCACCCCAAGGCATGAACCATCAAATCGAAATACTTGGAAAGGCAAAACAACCCTGTGCAGATATTCTGTTTCCCTCATCACAAGAAGTTTACTTCATTGGAAAATTTCATCAGAAAACAAACAAGGGACATTGGAGAACTAAAGGTGCATTATTTCATATGAAGCATTCTCAACTATCAATTTGCAATAGCAAATTTTAAATTCTGATTCACTTTAGTCCACCAAGTATACTGCCAGTCTAACACCAACTATGAAACTGGGAGAAACATTTGATACTAATTCTTATATAATTCTGGATGAGGCATAAACAACAAATAAGATACAGAGAAGATATTTAACAATGTAAAGATAAAGCAAACCCAAACAACTAGCCTGCATATAAGACATACTTCAAGGCTGTTTTTATTACCATTTTAATCTATTCTACAGTCTCTATTTCACACAGTTTCAATAATCTTAAAATAGGTTGAGAGCTCAAATATGCAGATGTTCTTACCAACGTGTAAGTAAGAAATGCTTCCCCATCCCCTTTGTGTAGGGCAAAGATTTGGTAAAGAATTAATGCTAACAAAAAAGAAGTATTCCCCGTCTAATAAATGTTGTAGGAAACTCTACAAATCATTTTGCAAAAAAGGAATTTATTTCTAGGTTACTAAATTAAGAAAAATTCAGTACAAGGAAATTTGTAGTTAATTCAACTCTGCTAAGAAGCATAAATTTAGCACTCATTTTCAAAGCCGTTTTTACTAACTAAAAATTCTTCATGTGCTATTATAACTTTCAAGGATAAACCTATTCTTATTCCCATAGATAAGCATGGTAAATAAGGCGTGTATCTATCAACACTAGTAAGTCTTCTCTCAAAAAAAGACAGACTATAGGATGGTATTAGTGGAAATCTTCAAGGACTCAGATTTCGTTGAAACTTCTTAGATATTTAGTTAAAAGAAAGGTAAAATTATGATAAACACAAAAAATCTTCAGTACATTTAAGAACATTTCAGCCAGCAACAAAAACACAAATCAGATGTTCACCGATGTTTACTTTCACTATGTTCAAATATAAACATGACTATCATTTATTATGTAATATGTGCCAGGCATTGTTTGAAGCTTTATATTTAACGCTTACATTATCCTATAAAATAGGTCAATTATTTTCTTTAACAGATAAGGGAACTGAGGTGAGAAAGTTCAGGTGATGTGTCCAAAGTCACTGACTCATAGTTATTAAATGATTGAGACAGCTTCAAATCCAGGTGATCTGATTTAGGGTCTATTATCTTAATCCTACAGATTGCCTCTGAAATAACTATGGCTATCCAAATACAAGAACCACCACAAATAATTTTAGAAAAGATAAAATTTCAAGAAGTTAACAAGAAAATTTGCAGACTAATAAAAGAATGAAATTTATATCACCTGCTCAAAGAGTAGTTTGTCACTTTCAGTATTTCTCTGTTCCCTTTCTGTTTTGAACTAAGGAAGAAAATATTTCATTATCTATTATGCCTATGGCTCTAGGAAAGAGATACATCGTATTTCCCATCCAAATGTAAGGGAAGAAAATTCATTAACACATGCCTTGCTTACTGGTTTTACTACAGACACAACAGACACCAGAAAGAAATGTTACCTCCAGGAGGGCACAGGTGTATCTTAAATGGATGAATGTACATTTCAAGAAATGGTGCTGCAAAAATCTTGTCATTATGGTATCTTCATAGGTTTAGACATTTACTCTAAATGACAATGGTTCCTAAACATTTTTAGGTCAGTTTATTAGGAATTTGATGAAGTCTTACATCAAATTTCAAGGGGTTAAGGATCTCTATAAAGTTGGTCCCCATATGAATCCCTATAGGAGCAAGAGGAATTCACTGCAAGGTTTTAATTTAGAAAGTAATGGGTTAGTAATTTTTTTAAGACTCTGGACAGCAGTTTGAAGAAAAGTCTGGCAGTGGGGGAGGGCAAAAAACAACAGGAATTTATATACATCCAGGTAGAAATACACAGAATATAAGAAAAGCAAAAGAAATAGAAAAGTATTTGGAGAGTTGCAGCTACTTTTCAGAATTCAGAATTTGAGGAGACTTCTGTCTCAGACATAAGGACTTTGATATATTTATAAGATTTCCAGGAGAAGACAGCTAGATGATAGCTAAATTTACTAGATTGGTATTCTAATCTAGGAAGAAATCAAACTGCCAAAAAACCTGATGAGTCACCAACACAAACATGATTCTTGGAGCCACAAAAATTGATAAATTCCAGGCCAGGTGCAGTGGCACAAGCCTGTAATTCTAGCAGCTGGGGAGGCTGAAGCAGGAGGTTCTCGAGTTCACAGGCAGCCTTAGCAACAGTGAGGGGCTAAGCAACTCAGTGAGACCCTGTCTCTAAATAAAATACAAAATAGGGCTGGGGATGTGGCTCAGTGGTCGAGTGCCCCTGAGTTCAATACCTGGTACCAAAAACACATTGATATATTCCCAAATTAAACTCTAAAGGACAGCAGGAAAAGAGGCCAACCACATAACCTTGGATTACTCTGAAATTTGTAAATGAGGTCTAACAGCCTGCAAGAAAGATGGGGAACAAAGAAAGAATCACCACAAAATACAACAGAGGAGACGTTTGCAAAAAGTGTCAAAGAACTATAAAAGTTTCTATGGTCAAAATTTCAATTGGCACTGAATTGCATGCTGCGAAAACTGATTTGCTATTTTGCTATTTTGATTTCCCAAAAACCACCAAGCCTGCTATGGATAACTTTTAATTTAGCAAAGACATCTTTCTTTCCCTATTCCCCCAAACACTGTTGTAAAACTTTTCCAATGCCTACCTTAAGAGATACTCTGACTCCAATGTCACTGACAAATTACTTAAGCCAAAGATAAATCTTCAAAATCTACCTGTATCTTTACTTTGCTTTATCATCATTCCTCCTAAGAACAGGGTACTGCTGGTTGTTTTCAAAACTAACCCTTCAATTTCTAATGTTAGTACCATCCCCTGACTCCTCCAAGACTCTAATATTTCAAAATCAATTAACATGGTAAATCTAATGAATCTTTTAATGCAATCTTATTCAAAACTATTGCACTAAATGACTTTAACTGCCTATTCTTTTTCTAAAACTTCATACTTTTCATTTCCATAATAGTATTCTCAATTATCTTCTTTCATTTCTTTTTATCTTCTATGGCATCCTTTAAATACCAGTACTTCTCACAAGTGGGTAGTACTATATTCTATGCCTAGACAATCCCCCAAATATTTGACATTAATGTATAGACCTATAGGACTCTCAACATCTAATATCCAGAAATCCCCACCTTAAAGTCCATATTTCTAATTCTGTATTCAAAAAGTCTTCCTTAACATTCTCTGGTACTTGAAATATGACTGAAAACAAAAGTATCTATTCCCCCTAATCTGTATCCTCTTCCTTTGTTTTCTACCTTGGATAACACCTGGAGCCATTCTTAGTGCTACCTTATTCCTTGGCCACTTTTTTATTGTTTAACAACAGAAACTCCTTTAAAATATGTCCCCTTCATTCCCAAAGCCTGTGACCCTAATTCTAGACTCCTAGACACTCTGTACAAAATACTAACCTTCCAACTGATTTCAGTCTTTTCTCCCTCAAATTAATTAAATTCAAATTTCTAAATATTACCTTTCAAGACCATTGATCCAGGCTTTATGCTAAAACAGACTTAGATAAAATCTAGGCTTTACCAAGTATTATTAGTATGTTTACCTAGCATTTTCCAAACTTACATAAAGACAAAAATTACTGAACCCAAGTGTTTTGGTTAGGGTCTCAGAATCTATACATTTAAAAAGTGCCCTAAGATGATTATTCTCAGAGAAACTCAGTACACTGACCCAGGCAAGTAACATAATCTGTTTTTTCATCAGAAGGTAAGGCAACTTACAGTAATAAAATTCAATAACTCAAATAAAACACCCAGTAAGTCCCTGGTAAAATAGTAAGTACTAAATAAACATTTAATTCCCTTTACTTACACTTTTGAAGGCTGCTATATCACTCCTCATTCCTTTGACTTGAAAAATATTTTCTAACTTTCTCTGATTGTTAAAATTATAGTTATTCTTTAAGGTCAAACTAAAAGTTCTTCTGTTCACTCTCAACCACTCGGGATTTACTTCTTACCCTCAATTCTAACAGCACCTTACTGTTACCTCAATATGACATTTGTCCCACCATTTAATTGCTAATGTATATATTTGTCTCACTTACTAGAACACAGTGAGTTCCTTGATGATCAACAGACTACCTGACCAAGAAGATAAAACAAAAGCAAACAAACAAAAAAGTTGAGGTTGGGGATGTAGCTCAGAGGTTAAAAGCACTTGCAAAGCATGTAGAAAGCCCTGCCTGGTTCAATCTGGGGGGTGGGGGATTAGATTAACATAATTAAATAAAAGATATATTTGCTCTGATTTTAAAGAAAAAGGGTTACTGGTATCATTTTTATTTTATCCAATTCTCAACACTAAGAATGATATGGTCATACTTTCAAAGTTAAGTACATAATCAGATACATTAAAAACAAAGAGAGCAAGTTACATGTCAAACTGCAGGAATGTGGAATAGTATCTACAAGGGTTATTTAAACACTATAATCACAAAGCTTCAAAAGTCAGTGAAATATGTGATGATTTTTTTCATGACACCAAGTTGAATAAGGTTCATATCAATTTGAAAGAAAGAACTAATTATGTTTATTGTGGGAAAAGTTACATCAATAACAGACTGCGGTTCAATATGAGCAAGTTCAAGTAATCTAACATTTTATAGCATATTACACAAAAACTACATGACAGGAAAATAAAATTATAAATCAGAGTGAACTGATACGAATAAAAAACAATACTGTACTAGTTTAAAAAAAAAAAAAAGCTATGTTCTGAAGAAATTCCTTAAATTTAGTGAAATAGTTTTTAGTTAACTACTATTTTCATAACCCAGACAGTCTTTCTTAAATAAAAGCAGATACTGTCTAACTGGGTCATTTATTGCTATGTTAAAAAAAGGTAGACCCTAGAGGCCCTGAAGATCTTGCCAGTTTTTCAGTCTTTTATGAGCAAATTCCTGTTTTCAGTTTCACTTCACACAGATTTTTTTCTCCCCCCAGGAGACTACTGGAAGTCTTCATTAATGATAACTTAATGCAAAAATAACTGCTAACTTGATAAAGTATCTAAAAGTCAATACAAAATGCTCATTTGATATAATTAAAACTAAATATAATAGATGACTGACTGTGTTTTAGATCAAGCCACTGCAGCTTTGGAAAAACCATGATGCTATACTTACATTTCTATTACAGATTCCACAGAAGCCTGCCACAAAAATAAAACATCATCTTCATCAGCAGCCAGCCAGCTTATAGTGTATTCTCTTCCACTGCTGGTTCATTCTTTGTTCTACAAAAGAAAAAAATTTCAATATCAATTTCCCTATAGACTAATCAAGATCAACAGAATTAGTCAATTATGTATGACCCTTTCACAAAATTCTGTGGCAAATTTTATCTTTAAAAAAACAAAAAACAAAAAACAAGAATGCGGGTTGGGATGTAGCTCAGTGGTATAGTGTTTGGCTAACATGTGTGAGGCCCTGAGTTTGATCCCCAGTACTACAAAAAAAAGTAAATAAAATTTATTAAAAAAAAAAAGGATGCCTGTTTTTTCACCATTGGTTACTGGACATACTAGCAGAGTAATCAGAATGGAAAAAGAAATTAAAGACACGGAAACTGTTAAGAAATAAGTTTTCAAAAGTGTCTATTTGTACAGATAATAAAATTGTTTCTATTTTCTATAAATAGAAAATCCCAAAGAATCCCCAAGAAGGTTAATAAACAAGTTCAGCAAAGCTGTGATTACAAGTTTCACATGCACACACAAAGTCGTGTTTCTATATACTAACGGTCAACAATCTAAAAAGGAAATCCACAAAGTGATTCCAGCTGTAATAGCATCCAAAGGAATAAAATAGCTAGGAATCAACCAAGGAGGTGAAAGACCTATACATTCAAAATTATATTATCAAAAGAAACGAGAAGAACTAAATAAGTGGAAAGAAAACCAGCCTTCATATATTTGAACACTTAATATGTTAAGACAACAAATACTACCCAAAGTGATCTACAGATTCAACATTAAAAGGACCAATATTACCAAAGGGATCTACAGATTCAATATAATTCCTTTCAAAATCCCAACAGTCTTTTTTGCAGAAATGGAAGAGCCAATTCTCAAATTCATACAGAACTGCACGGAGCCCTAAATAGCCAAACGATCTTCAAAAAGAATAAAAAAGTTGAACAATTCCCACTTCCCACTTCCCAATGTTAGGACACAGCTCCAGTCATTAAGACGGTACGGTGCTGACATTAAAAAAAAAAAGAGAGAGAAAGACATCAATGGAATAGAACTGAGAATCCAGAAATAAACTCATACCCATTGGCAATTTTTCAAAACGGTATAAAATCCATTCAATGAGGAAAGAATATTCTCTTTAACAACGTTGGGACAACTGAATTTCCAAATGCAAAAGGATCAAGTCGGACACTTACTTTACACAATCTGCAAAAATTAACTCAAGGTAGATCAATGACCTAAGTTTCAGAAGTAAAACTATTAGAAGAAAATAGGCAAATTTTCATGACCTTGGAATTGGCAATAAATTCCTAGATATGGCATCAAAGGCATAAGTAGCAAGAGAAACAGATAAATGATATTATCAAAATTAAATACTTTGCATTTCAAAAGACATTGTCAAGAAAATAAAAAGAGTCAGACATTTGGGCACATGCCTGTAATCCCAGCAGCTGTGGAAGCTGAGGCAGGAGGTTCACAAATCAAAGCCAGTCTCAGCCCCTTAGTGAGGCCCTAAGCAACTGAGTGAAAGCCTGTCTCAAAATTTAAAAAAAAAGGGCTGGGGATGTGGCAGTGCCTCTGAGTTCAATCTCTGGTACCAAAAAATAAAAATAAAAATAAAAAAGAAGGTGAAGAAAGTAAAAAAAAAAATCTAAAACGCAGAGGAATTTACAAATGTGTCTGATTTAAAGTTCAGTATTAAAAATTCCTACAACTCAATAACAAAAGAACAAAAGAATTAAAAATAAGCAAAGAACTTGAATAATGACTTCACCAAAGATACACAAATGGTCAATAAGCACATGAAAAGATGCTTAACATTTTATTGGTGATTAATATAGCCACTATAATTTTTAGAAAGACAAAATAAATGTTGGCAAGAATGTGGAGAAATTGGACCCTCAATCATTGCTGTTGAGAATGAAAAACTGTGTAACTACTATAGATAACAATTTGATGGTTCCTCAAAAAATTAAACATAATTACTATATAACCCAACAATCCTGTCCCTAGTTATACATAAAATAACTGAAAACAGGACTTAAGTAGATATTCATATGCCAATATTCTTCACAGAATGATCAGTGAAAAGTCAGAGATGAACCAAAGTATTCCTCAACAGATGAACAAAACATATATAATCATGTTACACAGTAATAAAAAGGAGCAAATGAATTCTTCCAATATGGATTTAATGTTGAAAACATTATGCTAAATTAAATAGTCCAGACATATAGTGATAAACATTGGATTTAATTCAATTTAAACAAATTTTATAGACAGAAAAATTAGGAAGGAGAGAAAGAGGAGCTATTGTCCAATAGTTAAAGATTTTCTGTTTGGAATGATGAACACATTGTAGAAATACATAGCGGGGATGGCTACGCAGCATTGTAAATAAAATTAACTATGCTGGATTATACTCTTAAAATAGTTAAATCATAAAATGATTTTATTTATATTATACCGCAATAAAAATCTTTAAAGTAAAACAAGACCTTTATGGACAAAGTAGTGACAAAAAAGCCAAGTTGCCTATCTTTGACACTGAAATGTATTCAGCAGTCATAGCCTTCTGCAAGAAGTGTGTGCAAATGCAGTGTGAGCACATTAATTACGACTTCCGCTATTTGCATGCCCAAGTTTACAACCTTTAAGTCAAGCTTTTCTGCCTCTTGTCCAGAAAATTCAGAGGCATGATCCAGAATGCCTCAGTCATTAATTTTTTTCTCACTTTATATTTCCTTACACTTCACCATATCTACTGCCAAGAGGGACATCATACTATACAGAACTTCAAATGAAGCACATATGATTAACTGAAGAGATGACAAACCTCACAGTAAGCACAAGATAGGACAGCTTCACTCATCTTTTGGTTCCATGTGCCTCTTATATTGTGGGCATCTATCTCCCCAAGATATCTAGTGTTTAAAAATAAATACTTGTAATATATAAGGCCTCTAAATGCAAGACAGTTTATTCCACTTAATATTTAACAGACCAATAGCAGTTTCAGAACCAGTAAACTTTCAAAAGTAATTGACTAAACAAGGTTTCTAATATGACTTTTTATTTTGCTGACTTTAGACAACACAGGCTCCACTAATATGAAATTCCTCACAACTCTCACTTTGCCCTAAAATAGCCTACAAATTCAATGGCATCACAGAAGACCATTCATGTCCCTCCTGCAGCCTACAAGAAAAAGTGCCATTTTCACACCCACCCAACTGTTTCCTATCTACAAGTCAGGAGGAGACATTCTACTGCCCTAATATCATTACTTAATCCTTGAAGTCTCTCCCACTGGCTACTATACACTTCACAACACCCTCCTGCTACTCTCTCTTCACCTTTAAGGCACTGACTTTATCATTTCACTACTGATCTTCCTCTGCACTCCAATTCTGACATCACTATGAGCCTATTATATACCTGAGAATGAACCATTTAACATCTATCTCAGAGGGTTTTACACTTTCCCCAACCTATGTTCATTAGAATTAATTAACTTATTAATTACAATTATGTTTGCTATAAATGTGCATTTTCCTGCTCAACACCCAGAGATTCTAGGTCAGTGATACTGATGCAGGTAGTCCAAAGAACACAAAACTATCCTCAATTTTCAATTTCTAAAATCCTAAATTCAATTAACTTCACTTCCTCTCAGTAACTAAGTATCATATTTGGAACTGACACCTAAAACTGCTGCCTCTCTGAAGTCATAATTGTACTCAGATCACAAGTTCTGGTCCTTCCAGCTTATTTAATCATTCCCACATCTGCTAATTATGGAGACCTCCAGCTTCTTGACCAAATCCTTTCCTTTATCCAGTTCCTGATCTCATTTCCTTTCCTGCTCAAACTGAAACACAATTTCTTAACCCCTAAGTCCCTCACGGCCTTGTCTCTCATCTGTACACCCCACATACCCCCTCTTTACATAAATGTTAACAGTGAATGTAACACCACAGCTTCGGTGTGTTTATCACCTAAGTGTTGATGGAGGAAAAAAAATCCTCTCACCTCCACTCTCCCTTTCACCCAACCACACCAAATTGTGCCAATTTTTATTTCTAACACCACTGAAAACTATTCTGTACCCCTATTCATTGCTAACACCCTAGGTTAGACACATTTCTCACCTGGTCTACTCTTCAGCAGAAATTGTCTTACTTCCATTATCACTCTCAAATTCATTTAGTGATAAAGGACAAAACAGACCAAATTCCTTCCATACCTGAAGCCCAATATTAGTTCCCTAGTGTGCAAAACAAAGGCAAAGCTCCTTATGACAACAAAGGCCTTAGTGATCTGAATCCTAAACAAACTCTCTACTCTTATTTAACTCTGAGAACTACCATCATAGATTAATACTGTAGTTATGCCAACTTACTCCACCTCCAAGCCTCCCTTTATAATTTCTTTCTACCTGTTATCACAGCATATTCTTTCATAAATGACATTTGTTCTTCAATATATTGCTCAGGCATGATCATCCCTATCATTTTCTTTACCTCCAGAAAGTTAATTGTTCCCTCTTTTCTATTTTCTGTTTTTCTTAAAATATTTCATTGGTGTATTATAGTTGTACATAATGGTGGGATTGTTACACATTTTTGTATGTTTTTGTGAAATTATCACATGCACTGATGGTATTAGTTTTCAAATTCTGATTCTTCTATTAACCCATTAAGTCCCAAGTTCTCAATTCGGTGAATACGTCAACAAAATTGACACAGGTTCACTGAAATATGAACATTTGGTTGAATGTTAAATAGGTTGGAAATCATATTCTAGAACTTATATAACCTTTATTATCTTAATAACAACAATACTGATTATCCTATAAATAGGACACTGCAACAATATAATTTTCTCAAGCATTCATAAAAATGTTTTCTGTTAACATATTCTTTGGAATTCAAAAATATAGGTTATAACTCGTAAACAAATAACCACAGTAGCAAAATGTTAAGAATTTATCAGGCAGCAGTGCAGTACCCATTACTATACAGTATACATTATTCCAGAGTCTTATATATAGGACAGATACTTCTGAAAACTGATAATCTAAAATACTATGCATTCCTTGAAATAAAATGACTAGTCTAGAAATGAAATAAAATGACAATGAGTTCTAGTTTCTAATTCTGGAATATGTTTTCATGAATGCATTTCTTACATTTGTATCAGTTATACAAGCAACATTGGTTCAGTTGAACAATGAGTAAAAGTAACTTTTGCAGTAAGGTTTATGCCACTTTCACAATGAAATTAAAAATATTTTTGAACCCACATATTCACCTATTACTTTTCTCAACAGAACTTTAAAAACAATATATATTTCAAAGTTACCAGAAGCAGTATATTTGTTACTCAATTTAAGCTTTTAATAGGTGTTTCACAGCTGGGATGATAGGACAAAAAGAGTTAAAAAATAAGCCTCATGAAGATAGGACCATTTTTATATCTTTAAGTGGCTAGAAAACTGCCAATCATTTTTTATTTGAATTGGGAGCTATTACATAAATGAAAAGTTAACTTTCATTTATGTGAGTAAATTTGTTTACTCACATAACAATACATGTGTGTTCTGTGAACAAGGCACCCAGCTGAAAGCTACAGAAGATGTCAAGATAACTAATTCCTTTTAAGAACTTAAAAATTTAAGACAGGGTGTGAAATATAACTACATTTACAAATGAAGCTTCAAGTCAACTTTATATCTTTTGGCAAGATATATCTAACTATTATTCCTGGTAGTGAATTCTCCAGAAAGCAGATAAAAATTCAGTGATAAGCCAAAATAGTTTCTAGATAGCCAAAACAGCTTCACAAAGCTCTTTCTCTAGGAATAAAGGTAAGGATGACCATACAAGATGGTCTAGCATTTGTCCAGCAGAGTCCTTTGTTTCAAGTACCCCAGTTTGGAAAATGAATTATATAAACACCCTATTCTTCATGCATAAGGTATTTGGATCATCCTTCAAAAGTCAATTTACACTTTACTCCCATTCTGAGATCAAGTTTTTTGGTATAAAAACTACTGATGGAGACTGCTGTTGATCATTAGCATTAGTTGGTCATTAGCAGTGCTTCCTTGTTCCGCAAGTTTTTTAAAACACTTTGATCATTCATTTTAATTTCTTATTCTATGAACATTTGATTGAATGTTAAACCTGATCTGGCAGATTTAACTGCCCATTTCTTTTAAAAATCTTGTTAGATCACTGTTTATATTTTAATAATTTAATTCTTATTATTATTCTTATTGATTCTTGCTTATTCTTATCTTGTTCATAAATATTTTAACTATGAAACAGATTGATGCTTAAAGGAACCTAGGTTAACTGAAGCAAAGTAACTTTGAAATAATACACAGGGGGGTGGTATGAAAAATGGTGGAATGAGACAGACATCATTACCCAATGTACATGTATGATTACACAAAGGGTATGAATCTACATCGTGTACAACCACAGAAACGAAATGATGTACCCCATTTGTGTACAATGAATCAAAATATAGTCTGTAAAAAATAGATAAAAAAATAATAATATACAGAAATTTTCTAACTATTCTCTATTTGGGTAACTAAAGAAGTTCTGACCTTTTTTTACATAGCTAAAAAAAAGTTGTAGCCACATTGAAGTAAAAGCTTTTCTACATGTACACTAGAACAAGTTATTTTTAAAATGTTTAGTTTATACAAGGTATGGAGTTCTCTCATTCTGCTTTCCTTACTTATAGACTAATAACTGAATTCAAGTAATTCACTTATCAACAAAATAATATATTCTCTGAAGAAGTCCTTGAAAAAACGAACTTAGGAACAGAGACCTATTCACATGATATATGACAGCACAGCATCTACTATAAACATAAGACACTTTTCCACAATCTCCTCCTCTTCAATGAATGAAACACTCTCACCCTCAGATCCCTCTATTTTAGTTAGGTTTTGTAAACAAAATCTATCAGAGAACATAATCCCTACTCCAGTATGACCTTTCCTTATATTCACTAATACCCTTTTCTAGAAAACACAAAAATATTTACCTAGCCTAATATTTCTTCCTTATTTTTATTTTATTTATTTATTTTTAAAATTCTGGCCTCATGTAATTGTCAGGACTCTTTCAGAAACTCTTCCACCAATCTTTAAAATCTTGATGCTTTTCTTCCTTCAAAGTCCCCCCCCCCCCACATAAGGGAGTTTATTAAGCAAACAGTGTGTCTCCCTGCAGGGTAAGAGAAAAAATGAGAGGAAAAGAAAGAGAATGAGAAAGAGTGCGTGGTAGAGTGTGAAAGCCAGGAGGATAGAGAAAGTGAGGAGGAGAGACAGAAGAAGAATGAGAAAAGGAGATTTTTTTGGTTTTTGGTACCAGAGATTGAACCCAGGAATACACTTCACCACTGAGCCACATCCACAGCCCTTTTTATATTTTATTTAGAGACAGGGTCTCACTAGGTTACTTAGAACCTTGCTAAATTGCTAAGGCTGGCTTGGAACTCAAAATCCTCCTACCTCAGCCTTCTGAGCTGTTGGGATTATAGCTGCTGGGTGTGCCACCACACCCATTTCCTTCAAAGATCTTTAACAATAAAGTAAATTCAATTACTACCTATTTTCTTGATGTATTCTTAAAAACACTTCTAATTATGCATTATCTTTAAAAAATAATTTGTAGGTCAACATAAATTGGTCCTTCTAGATTGAGGTTTAGTAATATTAACCAGCCAATAAACATGATTCCAGCTAAAAAAGCAGACAAAACTTTATAATTGTAAAACAGGACTCATGTGGTATCCCTAAGAATGCATATATAGCATATATAATATTACTGAATATTGCAAGTTATGATGACATTTTAAATTTCTATCTCATGGATAATTTCAAAGTAGAGGCTAAATGGATAATAGAAGTTGGGGGAAGGAAAATAAACTAAAGTGTCAACAGAAACCCAGATCCTAACTATGCAAACCATGGTTCCTAACCAGCAGTATCAGCATTACCTGGGAATTCTCACAAATCTGAAGCTCTACCCCAGACCTAAATATCAGTTCTCCAGGTGATTTAAAGGCTCTTTTAGTCTCATTGTATCACTGCATCCTCAAAACCACCTGCAAAAAAATGACTAATACCCATTTTACAAAAGAAGAACCCCAAGCTCAAAAGACTAAAAACTGACCCAAAGTCACAGAAGTATTAATACCGTTAGATAGGATTCAAACTCAAGTATACTGGTGTATTTTAAAAAAAAAAAATCCTTTCTACCACATACTCTCTCTCTCAAGGAAAAGAACTAGAATAGCACTAACAAACATTTTGTAAACATATATGTAATTTCAAGTCTAATACAAAGAAAAGGTAACATTAACTTAAAATTTTTATTTAAACTAATGCATCTACAATGTTACCTTGTTTTAGTATGTAGTCAATGTAAAGAAATTATTGAGATATATCCTGAAATTCAATGTGTATTTTACATGTAGCACAATTCAGACTGGCCACATATCAAGTGATCAATAGCTCCATGTGGTCAGTAGCTACCATAATGATCAATGCAGATCTAGAATTTCTTGCATGTCAACATTTTTTTTTAAAACACAAAACTGGCAAGTTATTACAATAATCAATAAAAAGAAAAAAAATGAACTCCATGTTAGATTTAAAAAAAGAAAATTGCATATTCTATTCTGATCAGTTAACAGGTTTAAGTGGGCCCAATTCTGCCAAGCTGATCCATCAACAGAAACCTCTACAGAATATAATTTTAAATGGACACAAAATAGGCCATATATGTAAAACTCGGAACAGTCATGTGAAAAAGCCCCAAATCTTCCACATTATCTGAAAGTGACAATTTTTTAAAAGTAGAGAGAGTGATGCTTCTATTTTATTCAAAATCAGGAAGTAAGATAGAATAGTATAATTTTAACCATAGGCCCAAAAATAATTAAACAAAAATAATTTGCATACACATAATTCTGCTGCAATGAATGATTTGTAAATTACACACCAGACTCAATATGATGATCTATTTAAAAAGTAACATAAGACATTAGATAACAATTGTGAGAAAAAAGAGGTGACAGATTAATTTATAACTACATAAAAGGGTTTAGATATTATCAGTGATTACTTAAAAATTTTTACACAACCAATTAAATAAGAAGTACAACTGAAAATGAAGTAATATTGTATAGTTTAAAATTTGTGACCAGCCAAGAAATTCACACTATTATTTGAATAGTTATTTTTTATGAAAATATCTAGAAAATATCTAGAAGTCCAGTTTTCAAGTCTGTCACAAATTTTTTTTAAAACGTCATTTTCCCCAGATAGCAAATCCAGATGATTACCTTTTAAATATATATATATAATGTATAAATAATATGTACAATATTATATATGTATACACATTCTCACACAAGAGAAAAAGGAATATAGAGACCAGGTTTGATTTAGCAAATAATTCTTAACATTTCTTAAGAGTTCCAAATTGAGAAATGTAACTAAATGTCATAATGTATCTATTTTTAGCCTTTATCACCCTTGTTAAAGACCAGCTTACAAAAAAGCACAAGTCACACTTGGAAGACAATATATATTTCAGCTAAATGGGGTCCAATACTTTACTTTAAATAATTCTTTCCCTATTGCATTTATTTCCTTTAAAAACAATCTATTTACTCCCTTCACAATCTAAATACTTAAGCATTTAACCTTTACACTGTTCCTTTCCAAAGTGGGGCTTGCATTATGTATACATGAACAAATACTGTCTTTTAATTATGTGGAATATAGAAGGTTCATGGCCAGTACCATTCTGTAAATAAGAAAGTCTCTCACTAATTAGATGTGTGATCTTGGTCAAGTCATCACTCCCATGTCTTTGTTACTTCTACCTACTCTATAATTCTATAATTCTAAGTGCATTAATTAATAGGCATTTAACAACATGTTCTGTTTTAATTAACCCAAAAGATAATATGGCATGAACACTAAACATAATCCAGAAATAGGGATAGGTGGTCGTAGCCCAATGTTAACAGGTTAATTTCTATACTCACAAAGATTGTTCCTAATTCACCCTGTGGTTTCACAGATTCCTTAATCAAAAGACAACCAGCAAGAGAAAAGTCTCAGCACTTTTCATTACTAACACTGGAGGAAAAAAACAAGTATTCAAATACCCAAATAACAGTTTGTCAGGAATTTCATGCAAATAAAGAAAATGATATTCTTTAAACAGATCATTGTGAAATGATTTAATCCTATCATTTTCCTCTTCTAAATCAAGAAATCATGTTGGACTTTTTCAAAAAGTCTGCTCCTTTCTTCTGACAATTCAAGTCAGTGAAAACTGAAACACTTTACCAGATTTCTCCTAAAAGAAAAATAAAATGTCATTTCCTTTTTAATCCCTCTTGTTTAATGACCAGCTATTTGGAGAAAGTCTTCCTGATTATTATAATTCTGCTTTCTTAATGACCAGCAAATAAGAGAAACCCTCAAATGTTTAAGTACCAGTCTTTTCATTCTACCCACAACTTACACTGGCACATTTTGACATGTAAATTTTAAATCCAAGTGCTCCAATTTAAGACACCCAAAGGCCAAAACAAAAACGTCCAAAATCTATTTTTAGAGTGGCATTCACTCTTTAGTTTTCTCCTTAAAATATGATTTACTTGACCTATTTTCATTTGTTTTTACAGCACCCAGACACTGAACAATGTGCTAGTCAAAAAAACCAGCAAAGCCAAAATCACAAATCCTGTTATTTTGTGTGGGTCATTTTCTTCATGTCCTAACATGCCCCGTCTTTTTGAAGTCTAAATCCAGTCATTTACTAAAATGTTGTAGATCTTCCAGATTTTGTAATTACATACTGCTTTCAACGTCCATGTTATATGTTCACATCCCATTTGAAAGGTACACGTACATACACACACATACACACACACACACACACACACACACACACGGGGGTGGGGGGCTGGTACCTGAAATGTCAATCATTCAAAGAACAAAGCCTTTCCTATCCTATATTGGCTTTCTTCTCCCCTCAGTTCTACATTATTTAAGTAGTTTTAAAACCTAACTTAAAATGTTCAAAACCTGGAAGTATGGGCTCACTAAAATAGCACTTAGACAAAATAAAAAACATACACCAGAAAGATTCACAAGGAAAAAAAAAAAAAAATAGTTGCCAGAATATGTGGCAAAGTTACAGTCGTACAGAGTTTACCTGTGAGGAGGGCTGTTCCATCTCCACACTAAAAAACAATGTTACAGCATTTCTTTAGAAGTCTTCAGAAAATAAACTAGCCACAACAATGGAAGACCATACTCTTAAACGGGATGAAGAGTAGGGAGAGATCTCCGCACCCAGAAACCAGAACAAAGCAACAACCTCAGCTTTTAAGATGCACAAGAGGCTGTAGAGGCACAACGGGCATTCTGGACACATCCCCTCATTATTCCAAAGCTTTAGAAATTGTCAAAACAACTAAGAAAATGCAATGCTGGGTTTCAACAGGGCAAGGTGGAGGGATTGCTCTCTAGGTATTAAGCAAGACCCAGAGGCTGAGTAGAAGGAGGGAGGGAGAAGAGAAAGCAGCCGCCAAAGACTCCAAGACAAAATGCAGGGGCTGTGCGCCCTGACTCCGATCTGACCCAAACTGTGACCACACGCGAAGCAGGGAGCAGGATACTCCCCAACCTGTCGCAGCCCCTAAACCTTGAGGCCAGAAGATGCCCGGGTAGAGGCCTGACACCACCGCCGATGGGAAGAAGGACCCGCGGCCACCCAAGGCAGCGGCGCGGACCGGGCGGAAGAGGCTGCGCAGTAATGGCCGCTGCTCCGCCTCTCGCACCCCGGTGGCGACCAGCTTCGGCCGTCGCCCAGGGCAGGGGCTGCGGCGCCCGCGGGCAACGCAGCGGCCGTCACAGTCTTCTTGCCTGCGACAGCAGCCAAAGCGGGGGCGACGGAAGGGCTGAGCTGTCCCCACCCGCCTCCGCGCGGACAGCCGGGACCGCGCCGGCCCAAGGGCGTCCATCTACGTACCGGCCTCTGACCCCGCCGCCGCCGCCCCTCTGAGGCCCCGAGCGCAGGGCCGACCCGAAGTGCGTCGCGGCTGGAGGTGACACGGCGGGCTATGCCACCTCTCCCCGAGTTAGGGTCCCCCAGTGGCTGGCTTTCACCTTGCCCCCTGCGAGGGCTTCGCCCCGAATCCCACCTCTCCGGCCACAGCCGCGGCCACCTCGCAGTCTTTTCTCTTCGGCCTCGGAGCCCGCAGCGGACGGGGACGCGCGCGGCCGTCACGTGACCGCTCGGCGTTCGCGGGGGCGGGGCCGCGCGGGGAGGGAGCCGCGCCTCGCACCCGCGCGCGCGCGTGCGCGCGCGCCGGCCGGGCTTCTGTCCCCACGCTCTGCTTGGGTGTGCTTCTCCACGTGCTGCAGCTTTCCTGAGGGTCGGGTGCTGCAGTTTCGCTTACCAGAGCCTTCTAACTGATCCCAATTTTGCTTTCCTTGTGCATGTTAGCGCTGGAGGCCCAGGAAGAATGCAGAGCCACCTGAGAGAGATTTGGGGTGGAGCAAGTAAAACCCATGTACAACCAGGAAGTGCTGCTGCTCAGCTTTGTGACCCCAAAGAAGCTCTTGCGCGCCTACCCGAGTTTCGGTTTGAAAAGCCTCTGTGGCAAAAGTACTGTTCCTTTCAAGAAAAACGTAAAAACAAGGCAGGGAGGGCAGCCCACTGCGACGTTCCAGTTTATTCACCTTCTGAATGGTCCAGCAATTTAATAGGGAGAAATAAGGATCTTACTACCCTTTTGGACTTATTTTTCCGAACAAAATAGGGCATGAGAAACGGGACGAAGAAATTAATCAGCATAAGAATCTAAAAGAAATGGGTTATTTCCGTGGCAAGGGTGTATTTTTGTTTTCATTTTTTATGGTGCTAGGAAGGAATGTGGTCTTATCAAAACTCCAGCAGTATTCTCCATTTCGTTTTAGCACGCACAATGTCTTTTCAGAACTCAGCAATTTTTTTTTTAAATTTTGAGTTGTAAATGGACACAGTACCTTTATTTTATTTATTTTTTTATGTGGTGCCGAAGATTGAACACAGTGCCTCACGTGTGCCAGACAAGCTCTTCACCATCGAGACACAACCCTGGCCCCAATTAATCTTTATTTTTAGTTAAATGAAGAGAATGAAAGAGTATGGCTTTTTATATTTAGAAGAGCTTATATTTGAGCATTGTGTAACAGTATCTTCCTTACATTGGTGTTGCTTTTTTATTTCATTAACTCATTCAGGATTGAAAATTTTCAGGTTCTTTATATGTACAGAAATATGTACATTTTCTTATTTCTCTGAAGTCAACTTATTTCAGGATCCATATTCTTATATGTCAATATGTAAATGCCTCTTTAAGGGTGCCATTTACTTAAGTGATGTTTTCTGCCAGTACTCTTTTTCTTATAACCTCTATAAATGTAGAAATATTGAATGTCTGCCCTCCAGATTTGAGATTAGTTCCCTGTCATTTAGCCACCAGGTTTTACCCGTCCTCCCACACAGCTCATGAACAGATAATAGCAAAATTGTGATCGGTATTGAAGTTTCCAGCTTAAAGAGATAATACTAACTACCAATTTGCCAAGCATTGCCCTAAGTGCTTTACACACATAAACTGTTTTAACCCCCATGGTACCGTATGAGTAAGGTCATATGTAGTCTTATTTTAAAGAAACAAGCACACAGATGGGGATTTGAATGGCAGAGACTATAATAGTTTACCTAGTCAATCCAACCCTTCAAAGAAACAGATAATAAAAGGTTAAATGACTTAAAGACCTTGATAGAGCTGCAATCAGAACATTAGTATGTTTCCTAATCCATAAATGATTCTAATCTAGAAAGGTTTTTGTATTTTTTATATACTCTGGATCCATATTTAGAACAGATTCTGGGAGGGGGGAAAGAGAGGAGAGAGAGAGAGAGAGAAAAACAAAGAGAGGGATGTAGCTTAGTAGTAAAATACCCCTGGGTTCATTATCCAGTACCAAAACAAACCACCAAAACAAGAACAGATTAAATAAATTATATTCTGTGTTTCAAAAGATGTAAGACAGGGATTAATCAGCAGAGATTTCACTAAAGCACGCCTCCAGGCTTCAACTTCTTTCTCATGCCCATAATCTTTATTTCAGTAAATGGTTCCATCTTGCCTTCTCCAAACCTATTTTTAGTCCTTCTCTCTTTTATCCCATATTTATTTTGTAAATAATCTGTTGGCTCTTCCTTCAAAATGCATTCAGGATCTAACTTCTGAACACCTCTACTACAATCTATATTATCTCTCACTTGGATTATTACAGTACCCCGCCACCCCCCAACTGATCAATTCTCAACACAAAAGTCAAAATAAACTCATTAACAAGGAAGTGATGTCATACCATTCCTCTTGTTCAAAGTCTCCCATGGCTTCCCAAAACAAAGTAAAAACAAAAACCTTTACAATAGCTTTACATCCTCCCCTCTTTACCTCTCTGACCTCATGGACTACTCACTCAGCTCTGGGTTCCTGCAGGACTGTACGCAAACTCTCAAAGCCATATTTTTTGCTGTTGCTGTTTCCTCTGCTTTAGACACTCATAATGACTTACTCCCTCCAATTGTGTTCAGATGTCAACTTTTCAGTCAGTCCTTTACTTCCCACCCTACTTTAAATCCTAACATCCCCCAAATTTCTTATTACCACCATTATGTTTTTTCTCTAATACTTACACAATGTAATATATGGTTTGTTTGGCTTATTCATCTTTATTAGTCTTCTCTAATACATAAGATTTAGGAGAGCAGAAATGTGTGTTCTATTCTGTATCCAGATTGTGAGGAACAGTGCCTGCTACAGTCTTTGTAAATATATGGAATGAATGAATTAATATGTGCATACACTTGAGATTGTATGTGTATGTATATACACATACATTAATGTACTGATATATAAAGGAATAAAAAGTGAACTTATTTGTCAGCAATTGCATATAAAGAGAATTGAATGCATAGGATACTATACACCTCACTTCCACCAGCTGTCTATAAGGGTAATAAATTTCTATCTTTGCATGACACAAGGCAAAGATACATTCAACATTGTTGGAGCATTTTAAGAATAATTGGTTTCCACTAATTGTTAAAGACCCAAACTTTCAAATTACTTACTTAAAGAAATAAATCAGAGCCTAAAAGAGTCAATATATCTCTGTAATAATGTTCCTGTCTTTATCATTCTGTTTTGCTTTACTGAAACAAAGATAAAGGAGTTGCAACAGACTGCTGGGAATTGTCCATTATTTATAGCTTACTATTTTCCACTAGCTCATGGAATACTTGCATGAATACCACACACCTCCTCCAGGGCTGCTCTTTCCCATTCTGTTCTCCCAACACCTGACATAATCTGATGTTATTTATTTTACTTAAAGATCAAAGTATTCTTTTATTATTTGCTTAATATCTAAATAAATCCAGGAAAATAAGAATGAGAAAAATCATATAATGTCACAGTGCAGCATATATTGATTTAGCTAGTATCAGGCAGTAGTTTTCAAAGTGTTGTCTAGTGACCCTGGGGGTACTTGTGACCCTTGCAAAGGATCTGCAAGAGGAAAATTATTTTCACAAAACAGTTTGGATCTGGAATGTTCCCCCAAAACACTCATTGGAGTAAGATTCAGAGTTGAGACTTTTAGGCAACAATTAGGGCTCTGACCTCATCAGTGGATTAATCCATTTGCTGCATTAATCCATTGATAGCTGAATGGACTACTGGGTGGTACCTGGGCAGGTGGGGCATGGCTGGAAGAAACAGGTCACTGGGGGCATAGTCTTGGATTGTATCTATCCCTGGTCTCTTCCCCTCTCTTTTCTTCCCAGCTGACTTGAGCTAAGCAGCCTTCCTGTGCCATGTGCTTCTTCAATAATGTTCTCCCTCATCAACCAAAAGCGATAAAATCCTGCAATCATGGACTGAACCTCTGAATCCGTAAGCCCAAAATAAACCTTTTCCCTTTTAAGTTATTCTAATCTGGTATTTTGGTCATAGTGACAAAAAGCTGACTAACACATAAAACACTTAAGTCTCTGGTTGTCCTGTTCAGTTGTACTCACTCTCTCTCCAGAGGCTATATGATGTCTAGTGTAAAGTTTGAATATAGAACTAGATGTGAAAATTTATTATTAAGTCAGACATTAAAGAGGCCTGTAAAACAAAAATTAATGTCATTCTATTCATTTAATTATCGTTGTTTTGGTAAATATAGTCATTGTTTATGAAATGACATGTATGCAACTATGTTAACGCTTAATGAGTCTAGTCTTTTAAAATGAATTAGTAAATATTTTAAACAGTTCTCAGATTTAATTTCTAATTTGGAAAATATAGGTTAACATACTAATAAAGGTTCTTTGGGGTCTTCTATAATTTTTAAAAATTTAAAGGTATCCTGAAGCCAGGTGTGTTGTCTCATGCCTGTAATCTCAGCAATTCAGGCGACTGAGGCAGGAAGATGGAGAATTCAAAGTCAGTCTCAGCAACTTAGTGAGGCCCTGAGCAACTCAGTGAGATCCTATCTCTAAATAATATACAAAAAAAAAAGGGCTGGAGATGCAACTCAGTGGTTAAGTGCCCTTGGGTTCAATGCTCTGTTCCAAAAAAAAGGTATCCTGAGACAAAAAGTTTGTCAACACTGGTCTGGGGATATTTTATAGCAACTATCAGCTAGGGGATTTTTTTTCCACATGCCAGCAATCATCAGATAGCTATGGACATAACTTTTACATATGTCTGGAAACAGAACACACAAGATTCAGGAATGTACCAGTCATTATAGCTAGCAGGTGAATAGAAATAAAACCAAGAGAGTTTTGGAAAGCAAACGAGTTGAAGATTTTGCTTCCAAAACTGATACTTTGCTTGCTCTCTTGTCTTATCATTTAATGTTGCTGTTCTTACAGTAATCAAATGATACATGTTTTTAAGCAGAACTACTTTGTCAATAATAGGCTACAAGCAAGTTTTGCTAGTGTTTTTCTTTTATTTAATGTGATTATCCATTCTCTTTCTATGCATAGTTCTCAATTTCCTACTCCAGCCTCAGAAGTTAAAATTGAAACATGACAATGTATGCCCAGGAAACAGCCCAATATAAACACAGTCCCTAAGTCAAATCTTATAGTTTGACTATGAGGTCAAATATGCCTTTCTTAACCCTAGTTCTATATGTATAAGATGTCTGTATTGATTTCTTGATGTCTTATTTTTTACAATATTAGCTATTAATGCATTAAATGTTCATGCTTATTGCATTAAATGACATGATCTCTCCTTATGGGTAATATTGAAAGATAGGAGTAAATGCTCTATTTTATTTTTTAACAACAGAAAAAAAGTTTCTTTTAAAGCTAGTTTATTATTTTAATAAGATAGTCTCTTAAGATATTCTGTTACATAAAGGAAATAGCTTATAGACATGAAAGTGGCAACTATGTTTTGCAAAGTCACATTTTAAATAAATAGTCAGGATTTTAGAATCAGTTTTAAATGGTTTTTAAAATCATATGCTTTTAAGTTTATATATAGAATTATATGCATATCTAATATTGATTTAATACACTTTTAACCTAGGAACTTGAAATACCTTCACAAAATCTATCAGTAAGGATCCTGTTTTGGAAACTGAAACCACCTCAGGTATTTCAAAGAAAGGGACTTAAAGTCACTGAATTGGTGGCCAAAAATGTCAGAAAACTAGAGGATCCAAAAAAGAAAGATGAGAATACTCTGAAATAAGTGATTGAATAAGTGACTTGCTCTTCTAAGGCTGGCAGAATAAAGGATTTAGTTGTATTCATGTGAGTTCCCCAAGGTTGCTGGAGTTTTTTCTTTTCTTTTTTCTAAACTGCTATAATGGGAATCCAGGGCCCCATATCCTCACAGAGGCTGCAAGAGCCCCGGAACTCATGGTCATAGTCACCTACTACTTACTATGCCAGAGCCAGAATCTGTCTTTTCCCTCCCACCTTTTTGCATTTGTATACCTCTCATTGCCAGACCCAAACAGGAAATCAGCTGTCAAAAGATTTTCAAAAATAACCTTTTCTAGCTCCCTTAGATATAAAGCAGACTAGGGAAATGCCAGTATGTGGTTGGGCATCAAGTATTTAGTTCACAAAGGTTGAAAATTGATGAATTATATTGTTTCAGATGATATTCTGAAATATGGAAAGAATTGCAAAAGTTAACTGACTATTTTGAATGAACAACTGTTACTTTTTCACAATAATAGTCCAGGTCCATGAATACATTTATCATTTTACTGCAAATACAACTGAAACTCAGAAAGGTTACCAGTGTCACAAGTAGCCCAGCATAGATTCAAGATAAGCAGAGGGAGCCTGGCTGAAAAGAAGTATGGACATGAGTTAATAAAGAGTTCATAAAGCCATGAAGAGTCCTGGGGTCAGAAGTGCCATGAACTAACTCACACACACTTCTTATTATCCCTACTGCTCAATTTTCCTTTATGTAAAACAGGAGTTCTCTTGGATTCCAAGTCTTCATACTTGACAGGGACTTACACCATTGACTTTTCTGATTCTCAGACATGAAGATTTGGGTTAAAACTGCATCACCAACTAACTGCAGATTGTGGGACTTCTCAGCCTCCGTACTCATGTGAGCCAATCTCTTTCTGTGTATCTATGTATATCCTACTGCTCTGTTGCTCTGGATAACATTGACTAATTATATCCATTGTTCCTGATTTCCATTAGGAATCCATGAGATTCTGGGAAACAACTCTTCTAATTTTGTAAATGGAATATGTAAAATGGATTAAGCCAGTTAGTGCATACCAGCCTCTGGGCTAATGACTGTAAAGATGTGGACTTTTGATACAAGACAATGTTATCATGTGCAATTCTATGACTTTTGTGATACAGACCCTCTCCTCCTCTTGATGGCATCAGGTGCAGGTGTCACACAGGAAACTGGCTCATTCATATTGCACTGTAAGGAAAGCCAACTTGAAGTTGAAACTGATATATGGAGGAAAACAGGACTGAGAGAATGGAGTGGGTTTAATGAAGCACACCTAAAATTGACTTGTACTTCTCAAGTGTGTGAGCTCATACAGCTCCTGCTGTAGTATGGTTTAGAAATATCTCCCAAAAGACTTGATCCTTAGTTTGATGCTGTTGGAAGGTGGTAGAAATCTTTTAAGAAGTGGGGTCCAACAGGAGGTCTTAGGTCATTGAAGGCATGCCCTTGAAGGAAATTGTAGGACACTGTTCTCTTCCCCTTTCCCTTTTGTTACCATATGTAAAGTGAACAGGTTTCTCTACTACATGCTTACACCATGATGTGCCACCACAACCCAAAGCAGCAGGACAAATTGGTCATGGACTAACACCCTCCAAACTGTTAGCCAAAACAATTTTTTTCTCTTCATAAGTTGATTCTCAGGTGTTTTTTTATAGCAATGGAAAGCTAAATAACACAGCCCCTATATTGTTTAAAAGTGTATGAGTTAGCTTTCCATGCTATACACATCCTATATGGTATTTCAAACAATCCCATATGTTTGTTCAGACTAGTGCATTTCTAGCTTTTCTACTTTCTCAGTCCTACTAAAATGTTAGGCATAGAAAGCAAATGTGAAATCAAAAACACTGTCTTAGGCAACTGATACATCTCTTGATTTTTGATAGAGTAAGAAAGTAGAAAAAAAATGATAATGAGAAATTGACTGATAATTTAAGGTTAAATCAATATGTATACAATACAGTTTATATCTACAAGAGAAGAATATAACATATTAAGGTGCCCATGTAATAATTACCAAAAAGAGGCAGGAAAGGGAAGGAAGAAAAAAGGGAAGGAAGGAACGAACGAAGGAAGAAAGGAAGGCAGGAAGGAAGGAAGGAAGGAAGAAAGGGAACTCATATATTTAGATTACAAAGAATACTGTTATAGTCAGCTTTACATTGCTGTGATTAGAACAACTAAGTGCAGGAAAATTATTCTGGCTCACAGTTTCAAAGGTTCAGTCCATGCTTGACTGGTTCCATCATTTTGAGCCCCAAAGAGGCACACATCATGGTGGGAAAGCATGACAGAGGGAAAGATGCTCAGGACATGGCAGCAGGGAAGTAGAGAGAGAGGGAAGATGAACCCTTCCAGGATGTGCTCAAAGTGACTCAATCCTCCAGCCATGCCCCACATGCCTACAGTTACTGTGCAGTCAATCCATTCAAACTAGAGTGAACCAATTAGATTACAGCTCTCATATTCTACTCACTTCATCTCTGACTATCCCTGCATTAATACAAAAGATTTGGGGGGACACTTCATATCCAAACCATAACATTTGACCCCATTGCCCCCAGAAGCTTATGGTCATGTCATAATGCAAAATGCATTTAATTCATCTCCAAACGTGCAAGAGTCTTAACACTTCCAGCATGCTCTAAGGTTTAAGTTCAAAATGTTTTCTGAGACTTATGGGAAACTCCTTACTGTGGGCCCCTGTAAATATCAAAAGCAATTTGCATATATCCAATATGTCAGTAGCACAGAGTAAACATTCCCACTCCAAAAGGGAGGAATATGGGCATAGAAAGAAGGGATGCAACCAGCTGGGTAAACATTTTTTGTAAGTCCATTTCTGGTATCTGTGGCACATGGTGGTGAGATGTGATTTCCAAAGGACCTGGGTAGTCCTGCCCCTTTGGCCTTTCTTTTAGCATGACTCTTTCTGTAGACAGCAGTTTTTTTGTTTGTTTGTTGTTGTTGTTGTTTTTTGCATGTGGTCCACTTTACTGGCATCTCTTAATTCCTAGGATCTCCATTTCAGTTTTGACTTTACCTTCACAACTTCACATATCACCCTCTCAGGGACAACCTGCAGGGATTCTCACCCTGCTACACTTTGCCTAGCTTTCTAGGCCTTCTTTGAAATCTTAATGGAAGCTTCCATGACCCTCTAACTCTAGAAACCTGTATTCCTGCAGAACCAGCACCACATGGATGACATTAATCATGTTATAGATGTCTTAGCCTCTGAGTGCCTGGGCAGTTGGGTACATTAAAACAACATCATAGTCCCCTCCCCAACACCTTCCTTTGCAAGCCAGGGACTCCTGGGATCTTTTCTCAGGCATTTTCCCTTCTACATACTTGAGCTTGCAATGAGTGTGATCTTGCAAATTCCTGAGATATCTTCAAGTCATCTTCCATATTGCCTCTATGAAAAGTGCTTAGCCTCTTTTTAGTGACTGTAATCTCGTTAACAAACATAGCTTCTTTGGCCTCAATTTTAAATACACTTATGCACTTTTCTGGTCAAACTGAAGGTTTTAAAAGTTCTACAGATCTGTTTTCTGCTATTGATTTTCTTGGTGAATCCATCTAATATCTTCCAGCAACATTCATTTCACCAAGTGAATGTTGTGCTATCTTGAAATTTTCTCTGCCAGATTAATTAGTCCATCTCCTTTAAATTCAGTCTCACATAAAGTCTCAGACATGGACAAAATGTAGACAAGTTCTTTGCCAGAATATAACACATGTTGGCCTCTAATTCCCAATAGAGTCATTTCCCTCTGTTATTTCATGAGCACCATCCACATTCCTATTGGTATTATGTTCTGATATCCCATCAGAATCACTCTTTAAGCTCTTCTTAAAACAATCTAAGACTTCTTCAGCCTGCATCCCCAAACCTTTCCAAACACCTCCTGCAAATCAGCACCACAGGTTTCTGAACCTCAAGGTCAGGCTAGTCACATCAATGACATTACTTCTTTGTACCAGTTTCACTACCAGTATCAGTCAGCTTTCCATTGCTGTGACCAAAATACTTGACAAGAACAACTTAGAGGAGGAAAAATTTATTTTGGCTCATGGTTTCAGAGGTTCAGTCCATGCTTAGCTGGTTTCATCATTTTGGGCCCAATGTGAGGCAACATATCAAGGAAGAAAGACATGGCAGATGGAAGCTGCTCAGGACATTGAGACTGAGAAGAATAATGAGAGAAAAGATGCATATTTCCAGGGCATACCCTTAATGACCCACCTCCTCCATCCATGTCCTACTTCCAGCAATGTCCCACCTCCTCCAGCCATGTAACACCCAGTCAGACCATTCAAACTAACATGTATAAGATTATAGTTCTCATAATCTACTTATTTTGCCTCTGAATATTTCTGCATTATCACAGGAACTTTTGGAGAACACTTTATATTCAAACTATAACAAATACTTTAATTCATTTTTCAGATCAGAAGTTTATCAGGTTATATCTTCTGACCACAATGACTGTTAATGACAAGATGTTGAATTGGAAGAAAATTCCTATCATGTCAAATTCACAAGAAAATCTCTTAAATTCTAGACCCAAAATCCAATCAACATTAAAATGTGATAAAATATTAAAACAAGAATAAAAAGAATAAATTCATTGGCATTTTTCAAGTGCAGGCAAGATTTACCTCAGAGAAACATTTGTATCTTATAAGTTTTATTACTAAAAATAATGAAAATAAGAACTTAAAAAAGGAAACAGGAAAAGAGGAATGTTATGTTTTGGATATGAAGTATTCCCAAAGACTCCTGTGTTGAAGGCTTTCCCCCAATGCATTAATATCCAGAGAGAAGCCTATTGGGAAGTGATTGGATTATTAGGACTCAGACCTCTTCAGTGGATTAATTCATTGACAGATTATTAGTGGGAGGTGGTAGAAATAGTAGAAGGTGGGCCCTAGTTGAAGGAAGTAGGTCACAGGGTAATTCCCTGGAAAGGTATGTCTGTCCCCAGCCCCTTTATTTCTCTTTTGCTTCCTGGCTGCCATGAGATGAGCAACTCTACTCTGCCATCCCTTCTATCATAATGTTCTCCCTCAGTTCATGTCCCAAATAATGAAGCTGATCAACCATGTCCTAAAACCTCTGACACCATGCATTAAAATAAATGTTTTCTCCTCTAAGTTGATCTTATCAGGTATTTTGTTACAGTGATGAAAATCTAGCACAAGGAATAATACCCTAAATAAGAAAGTCAAAGTAGAATTGATAATCCAAACATTTTACTTTGATTTAAACATAAATACAAAATGTAACAGAAAAATCTTGGACAAATTTTATTGAGAAAATGATATAAAAAACAAACAAGTATTGAGAATGAGAAGTAAAGAACAATCATAGATATGAAATAAGTTAACATTACTAGATAACACCGTACTAATAAATTTGAAAATCTCAATCACATAAGTATCTTGGAACATGCCAATCTTTATACAACAAGAAAAACCACCCTGCAGCCTTTCACTCTCTACAATATCACACTCTTTCAGTTTCACTAGAGTATTTATCATTATCTGACATTTTTAAATTTTATTTTTTATTTAGTATCCTTTTTCTGAGAACATAAGTTCCTTGAGAATAGGGTTTTGTGTGTCTTTGTTGTCCAATGTACATAGAAGAGATATGTATTTGGTATCAAAAAGACTCTTTAGAAAGCAAAAATGACTAGAATCACAAAACATATACACAGTAATCATGGAATTAGCTTAGTAGTTCCAAGACATGACAGTTTGCTCTTGAGCATTTTCAATAAATAAAATTCTCCATATTATATAAAATGCTTGGTAGTCCAGAAAATGATTACCATATACTCAATTACATAGATTTCAAAATAGATGAAAAGAATAAATTTTAAAATTCTTAAAATCAAAAGAAATTCAAATTAAACATGCAAATAAATACATGAGAACATACTTACATATTAGTAATAACCACATAGAAGATAAAATTTTGGATCAAAATCACAAAGGATGTTGGAAATAAACAAGATTATTCTTAAATTTTCTCCAATGTTCAGGAAGTAATGGGTAAGAAAATTTTAGAAAACAATATTAGTGGAGATATGTTGGTTTTGACATAGATAAGTGTACTTTGTCTCATAGCTATTAAAGTGCTTTCAAAAATAGTAGTAGTTAAAATAATTATGGGGAATTTAATTATATGAAATTTTCAATTATGAAATAATTGAGATTGGTTGAATATGTCAGTCAATGGGATAGCTGCTCGTATCCACAAATGAAGTGTTTGATGAAGGCAAGATGAGATTTTAAAAAGAAAAATGGTTTTCCAACAAATGATTTTTGAGGAAAATTGCCTACCTGGAGAAAAAATATATGTTACATCCATCTCTTCCGCTGTAAACCAAAGATTACAAACTGGTCACCCTGGTAATATTACTGGGCCACATGTGTGTACTGCTTGTTGCTTGGCATTTTAAAAGTCAGAAAATTTTACATCAGAATACAAATGCTTGGTTGAAAAAGTAAATGAGAAGATAAAGCAACTCTGTACCCACATTCCCAGATGGTAGCATTTGGCACAAACAGAGGAGTGGCAGCCCCCCTGGTGTTCTGCAATTTGGTCCAGTTCTTCCCACTTCCTGTTTTATGCTAGTTCACTTTGTGCATTTATATGCATGGCTTTACTCTTGTAATCATTTGAGGCTAGAAACTCCAGGGAGGTCAAGAGTAAGAAAAGATGAAACCATGAAATAAATTAGAGTAAAATATAGGTAGATATTTAACTGATTCTTGTGAACTGACTTAAGTCAATTGGATCTTGCACAGCGTTTAGGTGATCTATGTAAATTAACAGTTACCTCCAAAGTTTAGAGATGGGTGAAGACTATTTCCTACAATTTCTTTACCAGATTATAAAGTGGTTTACCAGATTATACAGTGGTTACACATAACCTCTGCAAGGCAGGCAGAACAACGTCAATATGAATCAAATACTGGCTCTATATCCAAGTGAATAAGAGGGCTCCCTGGATTTTTTAATACTGTTCTTAGAAAGATAAGAAGTATCTCTGAAATTTTCATCCAATGCATATATTTCAAATGCCATTAATTTCATTAATGAAAACCCACTCCACAAACCAAAACCTTTTTCTATCGTTCATATACTGATTAACAAAAGTTCTGGTTGTTATCACAGATGAATTACATAGATATGTAATAAAAAATAATGCAAACAGTGTAAAGAATATTTTTAGTTTTCTTTTTGTTAACTTTTTATACAAGAATGGCTAAATTGATTTTCACTAAGTGTGTAGGGTATACATATGGCTCAGGAAAAAGTGTATTTTCTTTACTCTAGCATTCTCATCTTTATTCTATGCTATGCTGCTATTGCTGCTGATTCTCTTGAGAGTTACTTTACTTGCCACAGATTTTCATCAAGATCAAGATACCCCATCTTGATCTTGGGCAAAGATTCTTTAACCTGCAGTCTAAATGGCGTTTTACTGTTTTTGTTTCTTAATGCAGAAGGCAGTTTTTGTTTGCTCGATCATACACTAACTACCTACCACTCTCTCCCTGCCTTCCTTGACATGGTAGAGACACAATCACTATCATGGATATTACAAGCTCCAGAAAGTAGTTTGTATTTCTTCATGATTGTTGCTGTTGCTACTTCCACAGTAAACAGGTTCTCAATAGCCTCTTCTGTCAGAGGCAGTTCTAAAATAACACCTTGGTGCTAGGCACAGTGGCACACACCTGTAATCCTAGCTACTCAGGAGACTGAGGCAGAGGATTGCAAGTTCAAGGCCAGCCTGGGCAACTTACTTAGCCAGACCCTGTCTCTAAAAAAATTTTAAATGGCTGGGAGTGTAACTCAGTGCTAGAGCCTCCTCTGGGTTCAATCCCCAGCGCTGCAGAAAAATTAAAAAAAAAAAAAAAAAAAAAAAAGATGAAAACCTTGATGTAAGCACAAAGCCTTCAGCCTTGGAGAGGTGGTCTATTTCTTTCTCATCAAGACAATGGCCCACCTCATTTCTCCTTTTACTATTAATCACTTCCAGAATGGTTCTTCTTTATATAATTCCTTTCTTGAAAGGAAAAAAAAAAAAAAAAAAAAGAATAGTCTTGCACCAGGGTTAAACTGGCAATCAAAACATTGCTCTACATTGGTACATTTCCCAAAATTTGTATTATTCAGTTGTGCAGTGGACATCTGTTGCCTATATCTGCCAAAAATCCATTCCCCTTCTTTTTGAAATGGTGCCCTGAACTTACATTGGGAAAGCATTGGGAAAGCTATTCCTTCTCTATGGATGTGACCATGAAAATATGAATCCACATGTCCCCATTTTTCTGGCCAGGGGACAAACATGTGACTCAAACTATACAAATCAGATGCTTTTTTCTTGAAATTTGGGGTTCATGTGGAATGCAAAAAAAAAAAAAAAAAAAAAAAAAAGGAAAAAAAGTGGAAAAGGCCATTGGTGCTGATTAATCCCATCTGGCTTTAACTGTCCTTTTGTTTCTGTTATCCCCAGATACAGTTTGGCTCCTGACTTTAAGACTGACTGAAGATTGTGTAAAGGTGTCCCTGTTCTTTAGTCCTATTATATATTTCTTGTGCTTGTTGGTATTTCTTGATTTCTGTTTCTTGCACTTAAGGATTCCTAACTAATTCAAGTTCTACCCATTTGAATTTTCCATACGTAAGTTTTCCCTCAAAGCTCAGAACTCAGAAATCTCAGCTCTATTAGACAAACAGAGATGAGGTTTCTAACATAGGAGTTCACCTAATTACCAGGTGGAATCATAAAATGATCCTACCATCTTACCAACACCATCTATCTGGTTTACTTTTCTCATGAGATACTGGATCTATCTACAGGATATGGATAAGACCAGACAGGTGGAATGTGGTTACTGATGTCAAATGACTGTCATTACTCATATTCCAGATATAGTAGTTATTTCTTCCTATTTAATCTCTATCCATTTTATTTCTTTTTATAATTTTGCTGCACAGACTAGGACCTCCAGTACAAAGTTCAACATATGTGGTAATAGCAGATACCTCTATCTTTTTCCTAAAGGGAATATATCTGTGATTTCATCAAAACTATGTTTTTTGAAGGTTTTTAGTAGATAGCATTGACCGGATAATGCTTTTCTATTTCTACTTTGCTAAGAGTTTTTAATTATATGAATATATGAAGATATTAAAAATCTTTTCTGTACTTATGGAGATTATCATGTTTTTTCCTAATTTCTTAATGTGGCAAATTGCAGTGATGGAGTTCTTAATATAAAAAGTAGAATTCCTAATATGAAAATGTCTTTTGGTATAGACACTCCCAACTTAGTCATAAGATACTCACCATGGGATACTCCCAGTTTAGTCATGGTACACTCTCACACACACACGCACCCACAAACACATAAGCATTGGCAAGTTCCATTTGCTAATATTTTGCCTAGAGGGTTTATATCTTATGTGACATTCACTTATAATTTTCTTTTGTTATAGTATTTATGTCTGATTCGGGAGTGAAAGCTATATTGGTCTCAGAAAATGAGATCACTAGAGGGAAATTTCTTCTTTTGCTGTCTTTTAAAATAGTTTGTATGATTTAGGATTCATCATTTACTTGAAACAGTAATTCTCAAACTTCAGCATGAATCCTTCCTTATACATATTCATTAGCCTCACACCCAGAGTTTCTAATTTAGTATGTATGAAGTGAACTTGAAAATTCACACTTCTAACCAGTGCTTTTGTTCTGAGAACTAGAATTTTAAAACTACCTTAAAATTTGGGAACATTGATTTATAAAATCCAATGGGCCAGCTTGCTTGGTTTTTATAAGTAGTGGGTAGATTTCAAACTATTCACTATAATTATGATGTAGCTCTCCTTAAGGTAGTTTTGACATCCATTTTGGTAAGTTAGATTTCCTCTAAGAAATGGTCCATTTTGTCCAAGGCTTCATTTGAATTGACAGTTATTCAGACAGTTATTCAGAACATTCTCTTATAATGCTTTAAATTCTTACCACATTGTGTCCAATATTTCTTTCTTTTTTTTTTTTTTTTTTTTTTGGGGTGCTGGGGATCGAACCCAGGGCCTTATGCTTGCAAGGCAAGCTCTCTACCGATTGAGCTATCTCCCCAGCCACTCAGTATTATTTCTCTGACAGCTCTGGTGTGCTGCAGCTGACTTGATCCGGCTGCCAGTAGCCTCATTTCTCCCGGTTGGCAGTCAGTGGCATCATACTGGTAGAGTCGAGTCAACAATGATAAGAATATTTACACTATTCTAATCAGAAACTTCCATCCATAGGGGACCAGCCCCACCCAGAGAGCTGTCTACCAGCAAAACACCACTACTTTCTTCTCTTTCTTGCCTGCTCTCCTTTTTCTCCTTTTTGCCTCTCTCTCTCCCATCTAATCTGTTACAGATTTTTCTATTTTATTAGTGTTTTAAAAGTCATTTTTGGTTTCTTTTATTGTGTTTTTATCCTTATTTTCAATATAAATTTATATTTTAGCTTAGTTTTATTATTCTCTTTTCTATTTCCAGAATTTATCCATTTTTTTAAGTTCTTGGGTAGATATTTAGCTCATTAATTCTTCTTACTTGTTCTTGTTTTGCAATGTATGCTTCTGAGACCACATTTTTCTTGCAAAATTTTTCTATCAAGGAATTTAATTGTAATTCATGACATAATATTTACTACTAATCACTGTCCATCAGGATTTCTTCTTTGATTCATGGTTTACCTAGGACTGTCCTCTTAAACGTCCACACATTTGACTGTTTGATCTTGATTTACTTGTTTATTTTTAACCTATTTTTTGTTACTAATATTTTTATTTTGTATAGAATAGTTATAGAATGTGGAATACATGTTATGAGTTTTTAGTATTTGTTGAGACTATTTGTGACCCAGAACCTGTTCAACTTTTGAAAATATTTCATTTGAGCTTGAAAAAAATGTGCATTCCCTAATTGTTCTCTAAATAACTATTTCTTTTCTTTCTTTTTTTTTTTTTTTTGCTCAAATCTTACCCTGAAAAACCTTGATACTTAAAATTTTTATCTGCTTTAATTATCAATTTCTGAGAGAAATGTGTTCAAATTTTTCCACTTTTTAGATCCTTTGTCGCTCTTTGGTCTCTCCCTTTGCATTAGAATCCCAGCCCATGGTGTACTAGACTAGATACCAAAATATCTTGTCCAGTACATCATGGACTAGGACATCAGCTTCACTTTCCTTCTGTAATATTTCTTTACAGCTGGTTATGGTTCTTAGAGTTTTCTTGTGTAGACTTCAAGTTAAAAGTCATATTAGCCATTTTAAAAACATTTCTTCCAGAATTTTCTGTATGTGTACAGCTAGCTAACATGTGCTCTTCTTGGGCTTTCCAATCCTACCTTTTTTTTCTTTTTGCTAAGATACAAATTCTAACTTTTATCTTTGTTAATTTAGTCCATTTTGATCTTATTTTTCATTTGCTATGCTCTTTTTGTCATTTATTGGAGTGGAACCCTTATTGTCTTTTTCTTATTTTTTCCTTAATTTTATAAAAGCACTTAAGACTTTTGACTTTTCAAAGGATAGTTTTTTAAGGGTGACTATGTTTTGAATATCATTTTCTTAGTTTCCATTTGTCATACTGTTCTGTCTATTCTTTATCTGCTTTTTAAAAGTTCACTGAGATTTTGTTATGAAAAATCATGCAGTCAAAGTTTTGTTTCATATTACAAGAATGCTTGAAAAGGCCGTGTAAGTTTTTTTGTGATTTAGTCAATTCTTAGCTATTAAATTTATTAACTTATTCAGTTATAAGTTGTATTCATGATTTTTATTAATTCACCATTTTTAAATGAGAATGGTGAATTTATTTACTCCTCTTATTTACTCCTCAGCATATTACATATGTAGAACATTTACTATATAGTTTATGTAATTCAGTAGGTGGCCAATAATCAATGTCAATTAAAAAGTAATTAGAATTTTCCCTTAAAAACAACTTTTAAATACTAACAAATAAAATTTTTTAAAAACTGTAGGCTAAACACATTCTAGTTTAATACCATTTAGTCTGTGTGTCACACTATTAGTGGAAAATAAGAAGCAAATTCTGTAGGGTTTTGAAGTGTCAGAAAAGTATACTACTATTAATTTTAAAAACATTGTTTTATAGTATAGATTAGAAGATAATCCCATTTTTTAAAACTTTGATTTAATTATGTGGTAAACATTAGAAAGATATCTTTCAGTTTTGAGCTGGACAGTATTATGGTGAAGCAGATGGTAAAGAACAGTATGTTTGGTATTGATAGGCAAGAGATCTGTAATGAGGTCAAGATTGGAACCATGAAGATCAAATACAGGAGTTATTTTAATCAAGCATTGTATGATGACAAGAGATCTGCAAGACAATTAAGAAAATGAGAAACATTGCCAAGAATAACAGATACATCTGGTTGAAAATTGACAGAAATTGAAGGTTTCAAAATAAATCTCTAAAAAGTAAATCCTTCGTACATCAATAAAAATCTCAGAGTTCCCTTAGGGGAAGTGACTTTATTTCAATTCAAAAATAAATATTTAATAATAAGATTTATGAGAAAGTAAATATTTGTTTAAAAATACATTTAAATTTTTAAATTAGAACTTTTTCTTTGGTGTACTTGAATTAATTCAAGATGAACTAATTTAGACCAGATTTTACCCACATCCATTGCCTTAACTACAAAGGAGGAACATGAGAAAAAAGAGTTTTCAGATGTTGTACCCAGCAGGCAGAACAGGATTGTAATCCCTGAGAGAAGGAAAACGTGCAAGGCAAGCCCAATGATTTTTATCAGTGTATTATTTGGAGGCAGTTTTCATGTTGCAGTACAGGAATAGGACCCAGACAGAGATTATGGTCTTAGTGGTCTTACTAAGTTGAGAGAAAAAATCAGTTTGGTGAAACTGAGAGTTTGCTAGTGGGATTACTGAGAATTCAGAGGAGTCCCTTGAGTTTTTAGCCAAGAACTGATGATCTACACACAGGAGGTAGGAAAACCACCTCAGGATCTCAGAAAGAACCACCATAAGGAGTAGGCAGAACAATGCCTACAAATTACACAGGATTGGGATTTGTTCATGTTCTTTGAAGCAAATGTATAAAGATCATAAAATGCAAAATGCATCCGAGAGAATTCTCAGAAGGGTATCCCCAGTGAAATTACACAGGCACTAAAGTAAAGATTGCTTTGGATACATTTCTAAGACTCTTTATTCACCCCATTGGTGAAGGGGGAATCCTCTACCCAAAATAGTACAGGATGACTAAACACTGGATACCTTGCCCTGTACAGAAAAGAATGGCAGTAGTTTATTGACCACATGCATTTATAGCCTAGAAGTGAATCCTTATGCCATGTAGGGTCACAGGAGGTTGCACCTGGGAGCAGAGTAAACCCAAAGGGGCTGTGGGAGGCAGGCTATGCAGTAACAGGAAGATGGGTATTCATTAGTTCCCTTGGTTGGTTGTGATTATCTTATTTGTATAATTTTGTGGACAGTGAAGTAAAACACATTAAGTTGAGGACCAGGTCAGGTGCAGCTGGTTCAGCTTGTAGGGAAACCAAGTAGACAGCCTTTCCTGATGGGTGGAAGGTGCATTTGTTAAAAGCAGGGGAACTCACTACTAGGACTTTGGAGCTGGGTAAGGCTCTAAATGCTAAGACAGAATTTGAAATTTTACATTTTATACTATAGACACATTGTAAAAAAAGTATAAAAGAAGACTCAACATGATCCAACTGATTACAAATAATATACCTATTACATAACTTACATATTAAAAGTTACATGAAGAACAAAATTTGGCACAATTTTAAGGAATATAAAAAAGTAGAGCAATTGATAGTATAAAGTTCTCAATGCTCATTATCAACTGAAAGTAAAATGTAAAATGTTTTGAAAAATGTGCAGATAAATATGGTCCATAACTATGAGAAAACTCTATTAATTGAAATTGATTCAGAAATAATAGTGACAGTGAAAATAGCAATAATGTATAAATAGTTTTTACCAATATAACCCCCATGTTCAATATGGTAGAGAAAACATTAAATGGTGAGAAAAATTAGATAATATAAAAATGTCCCACATGAAACCTGTAGAGATGGAAAATATAATAACTTGATGAAAAACACACTGTATGTAATTAAGAAGAGTGGGCATGTTGTAAGAAAAGACTGGTGAATTTGAGGGCATAACAAAAGAAACTATACACAAAGAAGCACAGGGAGAAAAAAATTTACCAAGAATCAATATCCATTTGTACAATTATTTAGTCATTTATTACAAATGTAATTAAAATTCCATAGAAAAGGGATGAAGGAAGGGATGTTACAAAATCTTTACAGAAATAATATCTGAACATTTTTCAAATTTGATGGAAACTATAAACCCAATAAGACAGGAAGTTCAATTAAAATCATTAAGAGATACCAAATGTCACCCTAATCAAATTATAGAAAAGATATTGTATCCATCTTCAGCTAAAGAATATTTTTAAAAAGAGAGAAATGATACTCATTCAAAAAGAATGCAGAAAAAAATAAATAAGTAGAATTTCAGGTGGGTTGGTTAGAAAGCAAATAGCAAGATTATAGACTTAAATTTGTATGTATTGATAACTATATTTAATGTGAAAAGTCTAACACAAAAATTAAAAAGTGGAGATTATCAGATTGAAGTTTTTAAAAGTAGGTAGGCCCAAATCTAGACAATTGACAAGGCATGGAATTTAAACAAAAAGGAGGATGTAAGTAAAAGCATGGGAAGAGATATACCATGGGGTGATAGGTACCATGCAAAGAATCATGAAAACACTAGTGAATGCTATTATTTCTGATCAAAATGAAGAAACAGGGATAGGACTTAACCATACATATGAAATAAGTTAAAAGCGTATAAATGATATTTGGCAGTATCTTTAAAAACTGTACATAAGACAACAAAGAGAAAGATTTCTGAGAAATGGAGAAAAAATTAGGTGGCCCTATAAATCCCCTTGGTTAAAAGGCTTGAGAGAGAATTACCATGATAAATGGAGGGAATTGACCAATGTCTTGAAAGTTCACTCAAGAATAGGTCATCTGAATAATCCTATATTTGTTAAAGAAGTTGAAATTGTAGTTATAAGACTTTTCACAAAGTTTACTCCAGGTTTGTATTGCTTACCTGGAAATGTTAAGAAATGTTTAAAGAAAAATAATATCAATTTCATACAAATTCCAAAAATTAATGGGTAAAGAATACTTCCCAATTTACTTTATGAGGCCATCTCTAAGCAAATGCCAAGACCAGGCAAAGGTATTACAAGAAAAAAAAAAAAAGTTCAAAAAAGAGAAACACTCATCGATATTATTCATAAATATCTATACAAAAATTCCAAACACATCTTAGCAAATTAAGACCAGATTATATTAAAAAGATAATGTCATAATCAAGTAGGATTAGGAGTAATAGGAATATAGGACTGTTTTAGCATAAAATAAATCAATGCATGTATTAAATTATAGGCTAAAAAAAGAAAGATTGAACTGAAAACATATCTCAGTGAAAAGCACAGTCCTAAATCTATTCCCAATAGAGACATTTTTTTGGCAAAGAAAGAATACTCTCTTAACTTAATAAAAATGCATCTATAAAAACCTATAGCTAACATAATACTTTAGTGATAAGAGAGTAAATTTTTTTCTCTGATGTCAGGAACAAGCACAGATGTCTGCTTTTTTCCAGGAAGGTTTTCATCATAAAAGTCAAATATCTGGAGAGAAATGTGATTTTGTGTGTGTTTGCAATGCCTACACGTTCATAGCTGAGTGATGGGATTAATAGAAAGGTTATACACTGCATGACTCCTTCTTCATCGCCAAGCACTATAATCTTTTCATGCCTCTTTTTATTTTATAACATTTGGCTAAGTTAGCAATTTGGAAAAGAGGATGACTTGACAATTTGGAAAAAATGATGACGAAATTACATTGTTTTAGTACTGTTAAGGTGATAGGAACACCGGATTCAAAAGTTCTTGTTGGGATCTTGGTTTTGCCACTCAGACAAATATCCTTCCGTGGCCTCAGCTTCCCATTCAATAAAAAATGGGTCGGATCAAAAGACTCCCACATTCTCTTTTCATTTGGAGATTTCTAAGTATCTAGACTAGCATCTCTCCACTTTTAGCATGCAGTACAACCTGGAGAGTTCAGATTCCTACATCCTGCATTCAAGAGCTTCTCCTTCAATGCTTCTGGAATGGAGCCAAATAATTTGCATTTGTAAAAAGTTCTCAGGTCCTGATGCTGCCACTGGCCCTCAGAATATACTTGCAGTTGCACTGGTTTAAAATCTAGAGATTATCTACTTGCAATTCTATTTTTAAGACACTAGATGATGTATTTTTGGTTGAAATGTTGCAGTAAGGCTAAGTATTTTAAATAGCACAGTACAAAAAATATGTGTAGAGATTGTGTAGAAATATTTGTGTAGAAAAGCTGATTATTCTTATGTTATCACCTATGTTTTCTTGGTTAAGGAGACATATGTTTGGATTATGTGTATGAGTAAATTTAATCCCTTTTATTGAGTATCTTTTATTTTTGCATAAAAATGTTTGGTTTATATTTTGGGGTATAGAACAGGGTCTTCTGCCTTTCTTGAGCTTATAATCAAGTGAAGGAGACAGGCTTTAAACCAAAAACAAACAAAACGTAAAACTTTATCAAGTGAAAATTCTAAAACAATTCTCAAACACACATGCACATACAAGCAAACACACAACATACTCCCCTAAAAATGAAAGCCTGAGAAAGAGGTTAAATCTAACTGGGGGGGACAAAAGAGAGTTAGACCTGGTGACCTGATTCTGGTGATATAGAAAACAGAAAATGGCAGATTAAGGGACTCTATAAAATAGATGTGGGGAATCTATTTCAAATATTTTTCTATTTTGGAAGAACACTAATCTATTGAGAACTTTCTTTTTGAGACACTATATGCATTTTAAAATATATTAAGCACATCAATAATAATTATGAAATCATTGTTATCTAGAGAATATGCTTAGTCATAAAAAACCATCGAAACTATCAAATTTCATTTTAGAATCTATTAATTTTAAATTCTATTCTCTTTTACTTCTTTCTACTTTAACAATGTCTTGTAAATTTCTGTAAACAAAGAGTAAATAAATAAAAAGAAAAATTCCCTATCAGACACTGGACAAATCAAATCCAAAATTACTATGATTCGGATATGGTTTAAGTGTACAGTCCAAAATTTCATGTGTTGAAAGCTGGACCCTCAGTGTGGTGATGCTAAGAAGTGGTGGTGGCTGCTGGGGGGCATAATTCAGTGGTAGAAAGCTTGTTGGGCATGCATGAGGTCCTAGGTTCAACCCCCAGTACTGCAAAAAACAAAACAAAACAAAACAAAACAAAAATTAAATAGTGTCCCCTGTAAGAATGGAGGCCTCGTGGGAGGTCATTAGGTCATTTGGAATGCTCCCCTTTGAAGAAATGAATGTAGTTTTTATGAGACACTGGGGTAGTTCTCAAGAAAGGAATGTTCTAAGAAACAAAAATGGAGACATCCCTGCTCTCTCTGACTTTTTGTCTCACCATGTGATCACTCCCTCTTGTTCCCACTGTGTTAGTCAGTTTTTTGTTGCTGTAACCAAAATTCCTGACAAGAACAAGTTGGAAGACAAAATGTTTATTTTGTTTCACGGTTGCAGAGATGTCAGTCTATGGGCTGCTGCCTCTCTTGCTTTGGGTCCAAGGTAAAGCATGGCAGAAGGGCATGGTGAGGGACTGCTGCTATGCTCATTGTGCAAAGGAAGCAGAGAGAAGAAGGGGGAGGAGTTGCAGATTAACCCTTTCAGGGCATGCCTCCAGCATCATGTTTCCTCCAATCATACCACACTACAGTTATCACCCCTTGGTTCATTCAAATTATCAATCCATTAAATAGATTAATTCACTGACCCAGCTATAGATCTCATAAACTAGTCGTTTCACCTCATGCACTAAAACAAGAACTTTTGGGGAACACCTCATATCCAAGCCATAACATCCATCATTGTGATGAGGTCCACCATGAGGCACTCACCAGAGACAGCACCGTGCTCTTTGGATTTTCAGCCTCCAAGATTGTAAGCTAAATAAATCTCTTTTTCTTATAAATTACTCAGTCTTGAGTATTTTGTTACAACATTAGAAAATGGACTAATACAACAATAGAACAAATATTATTTATAAAAATAAAGTTTGGTGAAAACTAATATAATATGTATTTCCAGACTTAATGGCAACATAATCATATGATTTATGTGTGGATATTATTTTACTTATTTATTTTAGGATTTAAAGTTCTAGAATACAGAGATTCAACTAGATCCATGGTCTGTACCTATGAATTTTATTCTCTCATTCTAGTTTTCTACTTGCATTATAATATTCGAGTAGGTAAGATATTAATGATTACTAAGATTTGTTGAATTACTATTATTGAAACCAGAGTTTCTCGCTTCTGCTGGTGGGTGGAGTCTGCTTAAGTTGTAGGCCTCTGCAACTGAGAAATGTTTTATAGTTCTCAATTGTGGGCAAGGCCCTCCAAGTGTTGCTCTAGACCTCAGTGAACTCCTGCCAATTTCTTCTTTCTGGATTTTTATCCCACAGAATTGAAGAATGAAATCCAAAGATGAGGATGAGTGAGTATAAGAGTAGAATTTATTCAAGTAAGTAGAAACAGAACTCCTACAAGGGGACCTGAGAGGTGTGGCCACTTGATTTTGCTAGCCTAGGGTTTTATATAGCACTTAGGTCAATGTTATTGGATCAAATTTACACTAATCAGTGTTTGGAAAATCACTAATGCTATTGGTACAAATTTGTGCTAATCAGGGTTCTTGAAAGTACCAAGGCTAATGGTTAACTCTGCAGTTCTGTTCATGTTCACCCCACTTCTGTTTACCCACTTTTCATGGGGAGGTTGAGGTTGTCCGATCATGGATGCTCAGGGATTCTGGGCTATAGTGCTGTGTGGATTGGGTGACCACACCAACCCTAGATGAGCCACTTCAGGGTGACAGGTTGCCTTCCCTGGTTTGCCTTCTAGGTCTCAGTTCACTGCCTGTGTTCTAGCCCCCTGCTCTACCGCTGCTTCTCAGTGGGGATTACTGTGCTGACTGTGGGGCTCAATGGAAGGGGAGCTATGTCATTATGTGTTATGTACATGATGTACTTATCTTGAATAATCCCAACACAAGACTGAAAGTAGTACTTATTTCATGTGAAGTATTGCTTAAATAAGTCATGCATTCTGAAAATGGCATGTCAGATTCCCCTTGACTATACAGTGAATACTTGGCCTATACAACCTATTTTTCTTTGAACTATTTTGGTCTAGGAAGAGGAATTACTGCCAATTCAATGACTTAATGATCAGTCCCATTACACCAGGCATGGATCCACTCCTAGTTTTGTGTATGTGTTTCAATTAGCAAATAGAACAAGGGAGTTATCCTGACTGGAGTTTTGAACTATTGGTGGGCTCTTTGTACCTGAATATATTTACAGACTGATGCTATTTCAGAAATATAAAGGATAATGAAATATACCAGGGCTTATACTCTTTAAAACATGGTTATTGCTATGGTTAGTAAGGTTTGAGTACATTCCCCAAAGGTTCAAGTACCGAAGTTTGGCTTCAATTTTGAGATATTAGAAGGGTGATAACTTAATTTGACTCTGATGTTCAGAGGTAGAACCTTTGGGAGCTTATTAGTATTAGACAGAGCCATCGGGTTGGAACCTCATAGTTGAACACTGGAGGCTTTATAAGAGAGAACAGAAGACACACGCATGAGCTTCTGACTTGTTATGTGAGGATGAGTGCCAATTTGGGAGTCTGCCAACAAGAAGAAATGGCCCCTCCACATGGGACCAGAATTATAAGTCAAAATAAAACTCTTTTCTTTATAGAGAAACCTTCCTCAGCTACTTCATTATAGTTATGAAAAATGGACTAATACAGACATAGAGGCAAAATTAGAAAACTATATAGACAATCAAGACAATATGCACAAAGAAAACAACATATAGTCTGCAATAGGCAGGAAACCTTTTGACCCACATAATGCAGCATGTTTAGTTCCACATAAATATGTGTGACTATAACCAAAGAGCCGTCATTTCATTTCTACTCTTTTCCACAATTATTTAACCATCGGGTCCACTATTTGTCTCAGAGATATTTTCTGCTCTTAAATTGCAGCTTCCCATGATATTTTTTTCTGGACAATATCCAAAGCTTGAACCCTTGCTGATTTCTCAGACATCTGTGCATTACTGTCCTATTTCTGCTGGAATTGTGTGGCAGAGGAACAACACCACATATTCTTTGACACTGTTCCTTTTAAGGGGTGGGACCTATTTGCCTTTTCTTTGGTTCTGGACTGGTATGAAACTGATCAGACTAATAGAATGCAGTGAAGAAGATCATGGCAGTTCTAGACATTATTTTTGTGAGATTGGAAGCTTCTGCTTCAGTCTCATAAAGCCCTAAGGCACAAAATAAGAAGTCAGACCAAACTTCTGGAGAGAATAAGTGGAGAGGACTGAGAATACATGGAGTTATGGTTTGGATCTAGGATGTGCCTTAAAGGACATGGAGAATAAACCCTAGGCCACTTCCCCTATCTATAGTTGTTCCCCCACCTGCCTTCTTGCCACATGTGTATAGTGAGATGTCCATGGTAAATTGGAGGTTTTGAAGTCTAGGCCTCAGCCAAAAGGAGGGCAGGAAGGGAAAATAGAGAAAATATAAAAGGAACTCACACTTGATCCCAACCTGACTGAACCGGTTATCCCCAGTACAATAGACCCCAAGGAACTTCCCTGCATTCCCTCCTGTCCCACCCCAAATGAGCCCACCAAAAGTAACGGACCAACTCATCCCATGACCCGGCTCTGCTAAACCCTATAAAACTCAGACCCTTCTTGTAGACCGTAGCCATTTTCTTTCCTAAAAAAGTGACCCTCTGCTGCTTAATGAAAAGCATTACTGATTTGTTTCGATGATTTTTGCTTTCATACCCCATAAACTCATGTGCTAAAGGCTTGGTCCTCAATACGGCAATGTCCAGATGTGGGGCTTTTGGGGATTGAGGGCTCTGACCTCATCAGTGGATTAATCCATTTGATAGAGTAATAATTTGAATGGACTGCTAGGACGAGGTGAAAAGTGTAGGCAGGGCATGGTTAGAGGAAATAGGTCACTGGGGTCATGTCCTTGAGGACTATATCTTGGTCCTGCCTGTCTTCTCTCTTTCTGTCTGCCATAAGATGAGCAGCTTTCCTCTATCATGCCCTTCTTCCATAATATTCTGACTCAACTCAGTCTCAAAGCAATGGAGCTGGCTGGCCATAGACTGAAACCTCTGAAACTATAAGCCAAAACAAATCTTTCCTCCTCTAAGTTGTTCTTGTTTAGGTATTTAGGTCACAGTGACAAAAAGCTGACTTAACACAAAGAGACAAAGGGTCTGGCTGAGCCAGTCTCCCAGCTAACCTTGGCAAACAAGTGTGCAAGGGAGTGAAGCCCTCTTGATTACTCAAGCCCAGCCCAGCCTCCAGGCAAAAACCAGTGACTCAGCATTCTTAGTGCAAAATAACCACCCAGCTGAGTATGACCAAATTCTAACCTACAGAATGTGACAGAGTAAAATTATTATTTCAAACCATTAAGTTTGGGGGCACTTTTTACATAGCAATAGATATCAGGCATTCTGCATCTTGGATCAATTTTTCCCTTATCTGATGGTTCATGTCAGTTCTCCTGCTCTCTCTGTTCCCAACATAGGTAGCTACCTTCACAATGTGATGGCAAAAACAGAACTGGTTGTGAAATAAAAGTACAAAAACATTATAATAAGAGTCCAGTGCCTGGGGAAGAGATCAGTTCCCCCTCCCTCTCTTAGCCTTTCTCCAAGAAGCCTAATTAACTATGGGTCCCTACCTTTTGCATTTGTCAATAACCGCCCTAAGAGTCTAGTTCCTCCTGAAATGGAATAGATGTCTGTGAAAAGAGCCATTTCTTATCTGTTCTGTGAGCATGCTTTATGTTAGAGACCCTGCACAGGACTTCAGCCTCATAGATTAGGAATTGTTTTTAAAACAGAGGAAAAAGCCCCAATTATAGGATGGGTCTACGATGACATCAAATAACCTGTAAATATTGTGAGAAACTGTGGAACAGGACACAGAATTTTAGAGTGCTAATCTCCTCTGGATCCACCGGCGTTAAATAAAGCTTGGTTTCTCCTACTTTCCGAGTGCGTCTTGAGTTTCCACAACAGCAGCACCCTACCACAGCCATTCCCTCAATATTGAAAACTTTCCTGCCTGAATTCCAGGTGACTGGGACAGGGGCAGACCTTAAGAATTCAGCAAAGTCTTTATTCTGCAGCAATCCGTCAGGCATCGAAGGGCTCGCTTTCTGGGTAGAAAATGGCCCCGATTACAGGGGAGGAATGTGTTTATATAGGTGGCACACTGGGAGATGACTTAACCATTGAAGGCTTTTTCAGAAAATATCAGCTTGGGCATTCGGTAAACAGTTTGTGAGAATTTGAAATTTGCTTTTGCTGAGCAAGAATGGGGGGTCCCAAGTTCCGCATTCAGTGCTTATCTCTTTCCCTCTAGGGTCTACTGTACTGTCATCAGGAAAGGTTTATATGGGGAAGGATCAATTTTTTGGCTCCTTCTCAGAGACTGTCATTTTTAAGCTTGATGTATATCTCCTTCCCAGGGATTATCTTGTCACTGGGTGATATTTGCTTCCTTCCCAGGGATTGTCCTGTCACTGGGAAAGGACATATTTGGAAAGGATCAATGTTATCAATGTTTCGCCTTCTTCCTCCCTCCCTCTTCCCAGGTCACACTATTTTGGGGGTTGTCATTCCATATCCTTCACAGTTCCCACTCTACTTTGTCTTGCCCATTCTGTTCTTTCTGAGTCTTGCTTATTTATATGAACATCCTTTCACGTTCTTTCCTGCCTTGGTTTGTAATTGGTCTGTCTGTATAAAGCAGGGAATGCTTTTTTTTTTAGTTGTAATGAACAAATACCTTTATTCTATTTGTTTATTTATGTTTATTTATTTGTATGTGGTGCTGAGGATGAAGCCAGTGCCTTATGTGTGCTCTGCAAGCGCTCTACCACTGAGCCACAACCCCAGCCCCACATACTCCTTTTTGTGTATGAATTTCTTCTGACAATGTTGCAAGGAGACTTTGTATGAGTTTCCCATTGCCTCCCAGGGAAGTGTGTTTCTCCTTGTTGATATATTTCTCATGATGTTTTTCTTTATGTATGGGTCAGTTTTTCCATATTTAACTAACTTTATACTTTTCCTTCTCTTTGACTCTCCCTTACTAGTTTTCTCAGTGTCTCCCAGGACAAGGTGTACAGAACAGTGGATTAGAGCAAGACACTGGAGCCAAATTGCTGGGAGCAGGCTTTACCTCTGCTATTTAATGTGTGACAACCTTGGACAAATTTCTTAATATCTCAGTTTGTGGTAGTTTTTCCATAAGAAATATGAAAGTAAGAATACAATATTTTTTGCTTATCTGTGGTGGCAGCAGTTTCCACAATTTTTAGTTATGCAATGTCAAATATGGTCTCAAAATATTAAATAGGAAAATTCTAGAAATAAATAATTCATAAGATTTTTGTTTTGGGTACTAAGGATTGAACCCAGGGGTGCTTTACCACTGAGCAACACACCCAGTGCTGTATTAAATTTGAGAGAGGGTCTCTGTAGGTTAATGAGGCTGGCCTTGAACTTGTTTCTCCTGCCTCAACCACCAGAGTTGCTAGTATCACGGGTGTGCCTCTGTGCCAGGCACAATCCATTCTATATATATATATATATATATATATATATATATATATTTAAACATCAAGTCATTGTATATATATATATATATATATATATTTTTTTTTTTTTGCAGTGCTGGGGATTAAACCCAGGACCTTGTGCTTGACAGGCAAGCACTCTATGCACTGAGCTTCCTCCCCAGCCCTCATTAAGTTTTAAATTGAACACTGCTATGAGTAGTGTGATGAACTTTCACGTTGTCCCTCTCCCTCCTGCCTGAGACAGGAATGAAGTCTTTGTCCAGCATAGTCACACTGTTTATGCTACTTGCCTGTTAGTCATCTCCATTATCACATGAATTGTTGCAGTATTAGAGTGCTTGTGTTCAAGTAAACACTTTCCTTAATAATGGCCCCAAAACACAAGAGTCATATATTGGCAATTTGGATATGCCAAGGAGCCATAAAGTGCTTCCTTTAGGGGAAATTACAATCATATATTTAGAGAGTCAGCACATTCCCATAATCTTTGTTACAGCATATTGTTATAATTATTGTATCTTATTATTAGTTGCTATTGTTAACTTCTTAGTATACCAAATTAATAAATTAAAGTTTGTCATAGATTTATATGTATAAGAAAAAAACATAGTATATATAGTGTTTGGTACTATGCAGAGTTTCTGGTATCCACTGAAGAAATCTTGGGACATATACTCTGCAAATAATCAGGGAGTACTGTAGTCCTCAACTCAGAGTTGAATATATAAGTCAATAAGTACATAAATAATGAATATAAATGTGTATTTATAATTACATGTGTCTATGTACACACACATAGGTGTGTATTGGGATGATAGATGGTCCACGAGAGGTTCCCTCTAAATTAGACATTACAAGTTGTGATTCTTAGGTGCTTCTTTGTCTCCATTTCTTATTCCTTGTCCTTTCCATTTTCCACTACTCACATTTACCTGGAAAATAACTGATATGAAAATTGCATTATTTTTGAATAAATCAATATATTATAATATTCCTAATATTATTTTTTAAAAAAGAGTCCATTTGGAAATATTCCTCTTATTGGCATAAGAACCTTCAAGCTTATATGGACATTGACTTTTAAGTTTTTCTTTTCTGAGATAGAATATATAAAAGGACTCTCCATCAAGCAGGCTTAGTTTATGGAGGCATATTTTAAATCTTTGTTTCTTCTTCTTCTCCTTCTTCTTCTTCTTCTTCTTCTTCTTCTTCTTCTTCTTCTTCTTCTTCTTCTTCTGCTTTTCTCCTTTTTTGGAGTGAAACATGTGAAAGATGACATTCTTAGATTCCTAGGAAGGACAGTTCTGGTGGACTCTGAGGTTTATGAATTTCTGACAGAACAACTCCAAGTGTTAGGATTTGGATATGAAATGTCCCCCCTCCCCAGTTTCTGTGGTAATACAAAGGGCAAAATGAATCAGTGGATTAATGCACTTGATGGATTAATAATTTGAATGGATTACTGACTAATGGGTCACTGGGGACATGCCTTGGGGATTATGTATTTTGTCCCTGGTTCCTCCTTCTCTCTCTCTGCTTCCTGATGTCATAAGTTGAGTAGCTTTCCTCCACCATGCTCTTCCACTATGGTTCTCTAGCTCAACTTGGGCTCAGAGAAATGAAGTCAGCTACCATGGACTGAACCTCTGAAACTGTGAAAATGAACTTTTCCTCCTCTAAATTGTGCTTGTCAGGTTTTCTGGTCACAGCAAATGGAAAGCTGGCTAACACACCAAGTTTACCATTCTCTTACATTCAAGACAGCACATCGTTTTGGGTAAGTCTTCTCAGAACCCTGACAATTCTGAAACAGGGATTTGTGTAGCCGTGATTTGTAAAGTAAGTCTTGCAGGAAAGTAATAAGTTTAGCAGAATGGGAACACAAAAGAAGCCAAGTAAAATATCAACCTGCTTTCACAGGAATGTCAAATTCTCTGTAATGTAAAATTTGCCTCAGTATTGTCCTGAGGAGGGAAAAGACCTGGGCTTTCATATTTTTGCATCAGTAAGTAAATAATTGACCAAGGGCTGGAAGCATGAGAGGTACATAATCTCCCAGGGATTTTCAGTTCCTTTGCTTTATGTCTTCAGGCAAAACAGCTTCAGGTATTTTTTCATAAGTCTTAGGTATAGGCCAGCAACTGGCAGAAGGCTGCTTAGGAATGATAAAAGGAAGCCAAAGAGATGTAGGCAGAACATAGAGAATGTGCCAGCTCTACAAATATAAAAAATACAATGAAGGAAAGTAATAATATTTTGGAAAAAAAATTTGAATCTGTCCAAATTTACTTTTAAAAGCAAGTCACTGAGAGGTATCAGCACATAGCAGATGGCATCCTCCTTTTGTTGGCCATATCTTTTGGGTCACAGCAACATGGTTTCTAGCTAATTAGTTTAGATACTTGTTCAATTTATTTTAGAATAATAACATAGCATGCCTGCCTTAATTCAAGCTGATTTTCCCTATGTTTTGATTGCACTTCAAGTTAGTACAAGTAATAATGATGTAAGCAAGGCTGAGAAATATCATGGGTTCATTAACCTTCTCAGGTCAGTGAGACTTCTAAACACAGTGGGCAGAGTTAACTTCCGACCATATGGGACTATCTGAGGTTACCTAGAAGGAAAAAGTCAAGTCGAGTGGACTTTTCTTACTGATTTCCTAATTTCAGAGCTTACAAATGGACTCTTAGTGCCACTCCTACTCTCTGAAAAGACTTTTCCTGACATTCTTAAATCACAGAGAAGGCAGGCCAAGGGCAAGCTATGAAGGAAGGCATGAAGTGGTAAAGTTGAGATGTGGTAGCCAGTGTCTCTTGTCTTAGTCTCTTTTTGCCCCCTCTGGGACTCTTTTGAGTCTATTGCCTCTGTGGTTTCTCATTTCTACAAAGAAGAAGAAAACTAGTACTGAGTGTTCCCTGTATCTACTATAATCTCTGTGATTCTGGGTACAAAATGAAAAAGTAGATGCACCCGCTAATCTCTGCAGTCAGGGTTGACGTAGGCTGTGTCAGATGTGATAGTCATACTTTGGTCACTGTAAAAGTTATAATCCTGTCTGGAGATAACTTTTCTGGCCCAATTTGTGGAACATAGTACCAGGCTCCCCGAGAACTTTCTTCCCTTTTGGAAGGAAAAGAGTGAGGCGGAGGAGAAAATGAGTAAGAATGAGCATTTTAAGGTTAAGAAATAAAGCAGCCTGAAAGAATTTTGTGGAACAAATTAGAGGGGCCAACTCTCTAAAGAAATGAACTGATAGTGAAGTTTGAGCATTTGCAGATACAAAAAAGAAGACTACTCTCAAAATAGTAATGAGGGCTTTTAAATAAGAAAGAGTCAAATCCCAGTGTAGGTGGCCTGATAAAAACCATCAGGGCAATAGAAGAGTACATAGAATTACTCCAGATTGGAGCAGTACAGATACCATATGACCTCATCCAAACTGGCTAAGGGGATCTCACAAGCTTCTTAGTAAAACATAACTAAAAGTCTACTGCAGAACCATTTTATTTTAATATAGCAAACTCCCCATATTATATATATATATATATATATATATATATATATGTATTTAGTTATGAAGAAGTATGTTTGTGTGTGTGTGTGTGTTATTACTATTTTCATCCACCTGGTTCAGTTGGGGCTAACAGTGTGTGTGTGTGTGTGTGTGTGTGTGTGTGTGCGCACACACACACATATCTATATATATCTATATATATATATAGATATATATATATATAGATATATATATATATACACTGCAAGAGATTTTTGTGGAAAGAGATATTATTATCCAGAACAGAGCATCATAGGTACCTTTTTAAAAAATTATTTTTATTTTGAGAAAGGGTCTCACTAAGTTGTTTAGGGTCTCACTAAGTTGCTAAGGCTGGCCTCGAGCTTGAAATCCTCCTGCCTCAGCCTCCTGAGTCTCTGGGATTACAGGCTTATGACACTGCACCTGGCTGTAAACATCTTAATTCTATTCTCAATAAGTGCCCATACCCACATATCCAGGAAAATGTATGTTCAGAAATAAAATGAAAAGAAGTAATACTCTTTGGGATTGGCTCCAAATTCCCATGAAGAGCTCAAGTGGGCTGAGCTAGCCTTGACCATTCACTTCTTTCAGCTTGGTTTATTGGGCCTCAGCAGCCTAGAGCCAAGGTTGAGTGGAAGACCCGTTTGCTTTCTTTGCTTTTACTCCAATCTAAATTTTGAATGTCAGCACTCCTTGAATCAAGGAAAGCACACCATCTAACAGCAAGCACTGGAAGAAGAAAGCACAGAAAACCATGATAATATTTGGCTCAAGACAGAGGGCAGAAATGGTTGGATTCCCATCCCCTGTGTTTTGGGGGTTGGCTGGGAAGGGAACTCAAGGGAGCTCCCTTGGCTCTTCTTGTGCAGCTGGTGGAAGAACTAGCCAGGGTTATGCAACATGCACCAGATAAAAGCCTGGCTCAGTTATATGAGCCCAGAAATATAAAATGTCTGAAAATTGTTGTCTTCCTATAAAACTAAACAAAATGAGTCCCTTCTCTTAATCAAGAACATCCTTTGTTCCCACTGAGAAATGAAAAGTCCCTTAAATTGATCTTACTCTTAAATAATTCCTGAAGAAATATTAAAATTCTAAAATAGTACAGCAACATCTATTTTCTTTTTGCCTCCTTTCCTGCTGTTGGAACTGGCATTTATGACTTCCAAAGTTTTGCATGTCAACTCCAGATTTATCAGGCTTCTTAAACTGATTTTTCTCAGTAGCTTTCCCTCTTCTTCAGGTATAGTTCCCACTTATTACTATTTTCATCCACCTAGTTCAGTGGGGGCTAATAGTCAATGGTTCATGGATAGAAATATTACCCAACCTGGGTAAACCAGGGTCCCTTTCCAGGAATTGAATCTTTTCTTGGTCAGGAACTGTGGCATGTGGCCTTTAATTAGTTAGTCAGAAGGCATCCCACATATTCACCATATTGGGAAATCCAAGAAAATAGAGTTGACACCATCTCATCTTCCAAAGAAACAGAGATGAAAAACTGTTAGTATTACCATATTTAGAAGATTCCTTCAGTTTCTGGCTTATCCTTGAGGTTATTTCAATACCTGTTCTCCAAAAGTCTTGGATGCTTGGTAATTTTCTAAATTCTGAACATTGACTTTCTTTTTTTTTTTTTTTTTTGGTTTAGTTCATTTAAGGTGGGTTTCTCTCATATATATCTAACAAAATCCTAATATACCAAGATTTTCATTTGTCCCATGATTCCTATTGTGACAACAGTTCTAGTTGGTGTTTCAGCTTCAAGCATCATATTGGGAACATTATTTGATGAGCCTGAGCCAGGGAGAGGACACTTTTTGTTTAGATTGGGTTACTGTGTGTGGTCTAGAGCAGGACTGGCCAGAAGTTGTAGACTTTGCTTTCTCTACTTAAATCCATCCCTTAATTTTTACCACATGGGAGAGTACTAGTTACCTATTCTAGATTCCTTTCTTCTTTCCTTCCTTGTAATAGAAATCCTATAAAGTTTCTAATCTTTCTTGCATTTACAGATGGCCATATAGTGAAGTTTTGGTCAATGAGATGTAAAATACAGTGTTTTCTACCCCTCCTACCCTTTACAAGTTTTCTAAATTCTCTTTAATGGTCAGTTGGCAATATGTTCTTTTCCCCCTTTCTTCTTCAAGTCCTCCTCTTTTCAGCTGACTTCCATGCAATCCAGGTAGAACTTCACCAGGTTTCTTAAACCATGAAGTGGAAGTCATGAGCTGAGGTTGATGGAACTGGGTTTATGAAGTCATGGATCCCTATACCAACCCTGGAACAGAATGCATATGCTCAGGCCTCCTCCTCCTCCTCCTCTTCTTCTTCTATTTCTCCTTCTTCTTCAGTCATGTGGTAAAGATAAACTTCTATTTGGTTTAAGTAACTAGTATATTGCTATTATATGCAGCCAAACTAATTCTAAGTGCTGAACCATTCCAAGCAAAGAAAAAATTTCCTTAAGATCATATCCAGGGGGTGAGAGAAGAATGGAAGAGCTTTAGATTATGTAGAGGGCAATGAGAGGGGAGGAAGGGGCGGGGGTATGAAAGATGGTGGAATGAGACAGACATCATTACCCCCCATGTACATGTATGATTACACAAATGGTATGAATCTACATCATGCACAACCATAGAAACGAAAAGTTGTACCCCATTTGTGTGTAATGAATCAAAATGCAGTCTGTAAAAATAAAAGAAAATAAATTTTAAAAAAATCATATCCAATGGTAAGAAGACCAAGGACATAGTAACAAAGGCCATCGGTGAACAGATTCCATCCACTAGGATTGTGGCCAAATACAGTGTGCTGTCTTGTACAAAATTAGACTATATTTTGGGAGAGAATTTAAGGTAGGATTATGAAAGAAGTTTGAATTCTCCCTAGGGGGTAACACATTTATATTTCTGTGTAGTAGAAAGTATAGAATTCTCATTTCGTGAATAGATTTAGTCATCTTAATAAATGTTAATACCTTAATAATGTCAACTCTCCACACAGAGTCATCTTCTAAAAATTTCATCTGAACAATATCACTACTCTGCTAAAATGCCCTTCAGTGGTTGAAAGCTCTTAACACATATCAGTGACTATTGTATCTGTTTCCTTATCTGTTTTGAGTTTGTGTTTGGTTGTTTTATTCTTTGCCATAACTATAAGCTCTGCAAAGGCTGAGACCATGACTAGACCAACATCTAGCACTGGGCCTGGTGGTAGTTGTTAGTCAACCTGTATTTGTTAAGTAAATGACAAGGAGATGAAGGAAGGAAAAAGTCATGAATCTGAGAAACTTTCAAATAGCACTGTTTTATAATGGCATCTAGAAGGATGTGATTATATTAGTCAAGATTCTAGTGTATGAAAATGATTATACCAAGGAGTACTTCTTGAAAAATCTTTTAATTGTTCTATTTGTGGGTGGTGGGCTACATACAGGAGGTAGTGACCATGACCTTGTATAACTCCCATCCCTTGAGTGTGGGCAAAACTGTTAATATGATGAGCTATCATTCTTATGATTAGGCTATTTTATTGGTTGTCTGACTAATCTCAAATTGGAGATCATTCTCAGTGAACTTGATCCATTCAAGCAAAAATTGTTTTTTCTTTTTGTACCAGGGATTGATCCCAGGGGCACTTAACCACTGAGCCACATCCCCAGAGATTTTTTATATTTCATTTAGAGACAGGGTCTTGCTGAGTTGCTTATGACCTCACTAAATTACTGAGGCTGGCTTTGCATTCACAATCCTCCTGTCTCAGTCTCCTAAGCCACTGGGATTACAGGCATGTGCCATCATGCCCAACTTCAGGTAAACTCTTAAAATAAATAAGTAGCATCAGCAGACACTTTTGCTAGCCTGGAGAAAGCAGACATCTAGGCTGTGAGCTGCCTATCGGAACCACATTGTAAGGAATTATAGGTAGTCTCTAGGAACTGAAAATGGTCACCAGCCAATAGAAAGAAAATAGGGATTTTAATCAAACAACTGCAAAGAACTGAATTTTTCCAAAACTCTTTGAAAAATCCTGAGCTCCAACTGAAGAGGGAGGTCAAAATCCTAATTTCAGATTTGAGAAAGTTTGAGCAGAACACCCAGCAAAGCCATCCCCAGATTCCTGATCCACAAAGAATTCAATGGTTTTGAGCATTTATTTGTGGAGATATTGACTTTGCAGCAGTAGAAAATAAATACAAACACTTTCATGTACATTATCTTATTTTTACATAAATACAGAGATTTATGTTTTATCTCAGTGTTTACAGATAATTAAACTGAGTTTTGAAAGGTTAGACACCACCAAAATTCTTTCAAATAGTAAGCACACAGAAAAGAGAGACCATACGAGAGTAGAAAAACCTATGTTGTGTGCTCAGTGGATGGAGGATTCTAAAAACTGAGGCTTCAGTCACTTGCACGAGTGGTTGTAACTCCTTCCATCCAGCCCACTGTGTTGAGTGGGTGCCTTAACTGTAATCAAAATATGATAATCTAGGCTAAAATGCCCAGCTTTTATTTGCCTGGAGATCTCTGTGGGTGATTTTTAGGCAATTTATTGTGCCCTGTCTCCCTCACTCATTTTCATTTTTCCATTATTTTATTGGATTACCTTCTTATTGAAATCTCTCTCAAATCCCATGTGGCATGAAATATAGGAAAGAAGGGAGAAGGAAAGAATGGAAAGAGGGATGAAGGAATGGAGGGAGGGAAGAAGGAAGGAAGGGGGAGGGAGGGAAGAAGGAAGGAAGGAAGGAAAAGGGATGAAAGAAAGGAAAAGAATGGCAAGAACTACACAATGATGCCTTATGGCCAAGGAAGCAATGCCTGTGAGAGGTTAAGTAACTTGCTCAAAGTCACTCAGTTTGCAAGTTATAAAGCATAGTCTCCAAGTCTCCTGACTTTAAGCTCCTCCTCCTCTTCTTCCTCCCTCCCCATCCCTCCTTCTTTTTCCCCAGACTGATATAAACATTTGATTCTCCTGATCCTAGGGCTTTCTATTTCGAAATCAGTGTGTATATTTTGTTCAGGCAAATAACAAGGCAAGCACCTACTCTACCTGCTCACAATGAAAGACTCATCCATGTCCCCTGTTAGCAGTTAGACCACAGAGTAGATTTGGAGGCGTGTTTTTGTTTTTGTTTTTTGCATTGCTAATAGGAAGAGGCTGATAGAAACAGAACACGATGAATTTGGATGAGCTTTAATCTACGCATGTTCCAGAAGTCATGTGTTTTACCCAGGAAAAACAAAAAACAAAAAACAAAAAAAAAATCCAATGCCTTGAAAATTTAATGGACCACAGAGAAACCAAGAAAAAAAAATAATACATGAAAAGAGAAGACAGCAAACAAAGCAAAAGAAGAAGGAAGAGGAAAAGGAGGATTATAAATCAAAACCAAAGAATAATAGATTTTTCAAAAATAAATCTTAAAGTGCACTCTGGTATTTGTATTGTATTTTTGCAAGTCCTGAAGAGTCCCTTTTGTGGCTCATGTGTTGTGGATGTAGTTGGGATTGAACTATTCTTTAAACCATATGGAATGTCAGAGTATCTGGAACACACTGATCCATCTGGCTTGTCATTATTTCATTGTACAGTTTGAGATGAGAAAACTTGGTTCAGATTATTTTTTTCTCCAGGGATCAATATATTTTATAAAAAAGCTTTATATACAATAACAATTTCTATTCTTTGAGGAGAAAGGTCAAACTCAATGAGAAAGAAAGAATTCTAAGATCTCACCCAGTCTTCCTAGTCACAGTTAATGGCTACTCCACCCTTCCAATTGTTCAGAGCAGCACATTAGAGACATCACAAACTCTTCTTCTTTTCCAACCCACTTATAACATAGGAGCAAATCTGGTTATCTCTATTTTCAAATAGTTCCAGAATCTGACCCACTATCATTAGTTTATTGCTTCTAACATTTCTAAGACATCAACTTTTCTTGGCTGCTTCCTTTATGATTTGTCTCCAAAAATCTATTCTTAACCTAGATGCTAGGGTGATTCTGTTAAAATCCCAAACACACTCTATCACTCCTCTTGATTTAAAATTGCCACAGAACCTGGGGTCTTATAACCGCAATCCCTTATATTATCATGGTCACTGGATGTGAGGTGAGGTTTCACTGAGCCTGCAAAACAGGCAGGATCTAAATAACTAAAAATATGCTTGTCTGGGTTATTTTAAAATAATTGGATGTATAAGAATGTGAGTTTGGTGCTGGCAAACTTTTGAGCTAACAGGTCTCAGCTTATAGTAAAGGAATAAACTAAGAACTAAGACACAGGTCATTTTTGGCTCATTTATATAACAGATATCATGAGTTTTATTTTTTCCAGTTATAAAGTCTTTTGTTTGAATTTCAACTTTGGTACTTCTATTAATTTTTTAATCTTAGATGTTGTAATATGCCCCTATTTTATTTGTAATTTAAGATTATTGAAGGATTAATTTAAAAAGTTGTTTTGTCGCATAGTAAGTAGTTAATAAATGGGAGTTTTGCTAATTTTTTTTTTAAGTTGGAAGTAACGGAGAACATTACAATTTCAATTGGATGGCGACCTAGCAGTGGTGTGATAATGAGTATGGCGCCAATGCATTTGGCAGACAGAGTGAGGAATCTTTTGTAGAAAACTAGGGAAAGCCAAGCATACAACAGTGATCACAGAATAATAATAATAATGAAAGAATAGGTTTAAGAAGTACGGGAAAGATGGACAGGATCCATCAGTGGGTTGAAAATAGTTTCTGGCTTGCAAGATGGTTGAGAAGAGCATTGTTGGCCAAGATAGAAAAAAGAGGAGATGGGTAAATATAAAGGAGGAGGAAGGTGGTGAGTTCAATTTGAGACAACATAGTTTTTAAAAAAATTTTTTTAGTTGTAGATAGACACAATACTTTTATTTTATTTATTATTTTTATGTGGTGCTGAGGATTGAACCCAGTACCTCACACATGCTAGGCTAGCACTCTACCACTGAGCTACAACTTCAGGTGGGGACAACAAAGTTTTGAAAAGCAATAAGACATTCATGTCAAGAAGTTTTTTTTTTTTTTTTTTCTATTATCCATTAGTTATGAGGATCTAGGGAGGAAACTGGTGTATTAATGTTAAATGTAGTTAAAATCCTATAAATGAATGAGATTTCCTCTATGGGAGATAAAGGAGGCAAATGAAGAATAAGTTATGCCATAGAAATCATATGAGGAAAGAATTTCAAGACAAAAGATGATAAACAACACGGCGAGCAGTAGCAAGGTCATGTAAGGTTAAGGACTGAAACATGTCTGTTGTTTTTAGCGACTAGTGACACATGTATAATAGAGGCGAAAAATCACAGATTCAATAGTTGAGACAGTAGCAGGAAATGAGGAGGAGGAGGCAAATACATGTCTCTCTTTGAAGAAATACGATTTAAGGGGAAAGGAAAAGTAAGGTGTTCACTAAAAGGAGCCAAAGAGACAAGATGGGAGATGGTGAAGGAAAGGAGATTGGCTGGATTTAACTAAGGTTCCCAAAGCAGTGGAAAGATATGACTCAAAGAACAGATGGAAAGATTAACATTTGCAACACAGGAAACCATTTAGCTAAAATAGAGAACCTCTGACTATATTTACATCTATTTGTGTTGTGGGGAGAGACCAGAAGTAGAGAACTGTTCTTACAAAATGGTCTGTATTTTCTCTCTGAAGTAGAGTTCATATTCTGAGAGTGATGGAGAAAATCCGAGTAGTGAAGGTTTGAAAATATTATTGTGGGAAATGAGAGAGGAAGCGGACTTAGGGTAGTTAGAAATTTTACTGTGTAGTGCTAATAGCTCAACTGATGTGGGAGACCGTGAATTTGTAGTGGCATCAATCCATGCGGTTGTGGCTTTTGTTTTCAGCAGTGTTTTGGCAGCTAGATATATGACTGTAAAGGGAGTGAGTGGTCAATGCGGGGTCTGAGTTTTGCTAATTCAGTGCAGAAGATGGACAAAGGACAAATAGACAGATGGTATTGGCAAGAGAAGTTTAAAGTCATAAATCAGGGCCGGGGCTAATCTTAGTGGTAGAGCACTTGCCTAGCATTTACAAGGTCCTGGGTTCAATCCCCATCACTGCAAGAATAAATAAACAAACACAAACAAACAAAAATGTAATAAATCATGAGATGTATATGTTCTAAGGTTGATAATGATCATTTCGTTTCTAATCTGAGTAAGGAACGATACTATGTTTTATATCGTTTAGCTCTTATTTTTCACATCCAGTATGTGGTGTGAATGTTACTACTATTTACAAATGAGGAAAATGAAGCACAGATAAATAATTTAGTGAAGGCAGTAGAAGGATGAGATTAAGAAAAATTGAAGGAACAAGGACTAGAGTTCTTAATGAGGTTGAAGAATATCATTCGTAAACCCAAAGGTTGAGGGGAAAGAAAATATAGGAGATTGTGGACAAAATGTTAGAAAATATGAATCCAGTTATAAAAAATTATAAAACTGGAGCTGGTCAAATTCTGGATGTGGTTCAGTCTGGAGCATCTATGTAGAGATAAATAAGCAGTAAGGATGGAGTGTGGGGCTTTCTGCCTGTGCAGTCATGAAGACAGATCACAGCCCTGCAAAGCTGACTATGTGATTGATCTGCTGAAGTTTTTGACAAGAGTTGGGGACAGGGAGGGTCAGTAGGGAGTGAGAAAATAGACATGGCTCTTATGTGTAAAGCGTGATTTTACAAGATGTCCTGAGTTTCAAAGAGAAGTTAAGATTTTTAAAAAGTATCATAAAATTTCATTCTTCTGGTTCTTCTCTAGGCACATCCCTCTCATCCTTTTGTCACTTCTAGCCTGGTTTCTCTAGTCCTCCTTTCCATCTCTCTTCCAATCTCATGGCTAGAGTTAAACACAAAACCTCTAAATTGGTCTGTCCATTCCTTGATTTAGCTGAAATTTGAATAAATCTCTCAAACATAGTGGTGGCCTGTGACAATCCCCCTGATGTGCTGAGATTCATGGGCCTCAGCTGTCCCCATTGAGCTTAGGGGCAAACATGAGCAGACAGTGGTTTGAGGACACCAGTGAATGATTGCTGTTTAAGTTTCCAAACTAACTGGTAAAGATTTTAATATGGTGATTCTAAAGAAATTCTAGCTCAGCAATGAAGACACTTAGATTGGCTAGTACTGATGACCAGACCTTGAGGAAGAAAAGTAGTGGCCCCCAGGAATGACATGCTACCCACCCCATCACTGTTTGGTTAGCTCCTTTAGGTACTGAGTAGGCATCTTTACTTTTCTTAAGGTTGTGATCAACTAAAACCTCCATGGGTTAATTTTTTTCCCCCATGTCAATTGTTATGAATTTCCTTGTTCTTGGGTAGTTTGCTGTACTTTAATATAGACTGTGCTTTTATCACTGATTTCATCATTTTGATCCAAGTCTGTCATTCCAGCCCATTGACTACTTTGCCCAGTCAATGTTTTCATCCAAACTATCGGTTATTTCTCTCAGATTGCCTTGGCTTTTTAAAATTTGGCTAGGTGTACTTTCATTAGCTTCATCTAGCTGTTGAGATGAATGACAGAGCAGGATGAAGTACATAGACTCTGGTGATTGATTATAGCACTTGCAGGTTGACAGCGATAATTTATAATATTCCTTACATAGTGTTGTTCAATAAACTACGCAGCCATCTAATCATAGTCGTGTCTATAAATCTTACTCATAAATATATCCAGAGAAACTGTCAAATCCTTTGTTAAATTCAAAACACATTCTATGAGGGTTTCCTAATTTATTACTTAAAATAGTCTAAACAAGGACAACAAAACACAACAGGAAAATAACATCATTAAGGCACAGCCTGGTGTCTGAGAGTTGTGGTGATCCCAGATACTATAGTCTCTCTCTCTCTTTCTCTTTCTCTCTCTCTCTCTCTCTCTCTCTCTTTCTGTACAGTCTCTCCTACTGGTAAAGTCTGGTTTTCCAGTAACTATCAATAGTTTCGTTTCATTTATAGAATTTTTGTCACATGTCAACACACAACTTCAGATTGTCTATCTTCAGAATCTGTATTTGTTTCTCAGATCAGACCCAACTATTTAGGCAAAAGAAAATATATTTCAAAAATAATTTTTTAAAATGACCATGCTAAATATAATTGTGTTTTTCCTTCAAAAGGATGTATAATAGATATGAGAAAATTGCTTTATTTTTCTGGTTTTATATCTGATTTTGTAATGTAGAATCCAAGTTGAAAGCAAGCACTTCTCCTTTTTTGACTTAGGAGGAGATTTGAAGATGTGTGTTTTTATTGATCTGAATTTCCACTGGGCAGAGAACTAGAATTCTATATTTATCATTGGATCCATACTGTAAGCATTATATTATGTTTCTAATTTTAGACATAAAAGGACAAGTTAATGGAGAAAATTTAGCCCTATTTTTGCTGAATATACTAAGCATAAGATGGTTTCTATCAGCAACTAAATACATTAATAAAGCATTTCATTTTTAATTGAATAACTGAAACCATGCCAATATGTGAAAGACAAGATATAAACTATCACAAAATATAACAGGTTGCATTAAATAGGGTTACATATAGTGGGCTGCTTATGCATGTGTTTGAAAATAAAAAAGCAAATATGAGACAAAATTATGCTTTATATAAAAATATAATTAACAGATTTAAGTTTAGTTAAATTGTTTTTATTAAGTTTCTCTTCTAAGTGATGATTTAAATTCATGATTCAAACACTGGATTGCAACTTTATTTATAATACATTGTTAAATTGATATTAATATAATATTTCACATTTTATAGTATTTTATACTTCAGAATATTACATCTACTTTATTTTGTTTATGCATGATTTATTTATCAAGTAATATACAAGAAATAGAAATCAACATAGTACATATAAATTTTTAGGAAAGTTCTGTGTAAGCAAGGTTGCCTAAAAGTCAAGACTTGATAAGGAAGGCAGCAATACAGATTGGTTTTAGATTGAAAATCAGTTAAGTTGATATAGCATTACTGGTTGCATTTATATAGAAAAAGAGTCAAATAAAGGAGAGGGCAAAAATTATTTTGCTGAGAATTATGAAGTGATATGGAGAGTTGAAAGAATTGGAAGGATGTGTTCGTGGAACAGGTTTGAATGGAAATACTGCTAACATTGACGTTTGCCACCATGGCTAATATTTTCAGTTGAGCTTTTAGTTTTATCATAGGTTAGTGTAATTCTAATCCTTGTCTGTTAAGCTAGGAAATTTTATTACTTTTTCTCCTATGCCTAGCAGGATGACATGCTCTAGTCTAATTTCTTCCTTCATAAAGCAAACCCAAGTAAATCATACTTTGACTCTGTAGGCCATTCCTGGCAATTCCTTGATCATTCATATCCTTTGTGCCTACATCCCACATTTGTGATTCCCGACACACCAAGACCTGGATTCTTTACTCAAGACTTTGTTAAACAAGTTGTTAAAGAACACCATATCAGCAAATCCAGGGACATGTCAGTCTTTAGATTGACTTTTTTTGTGAGCTTTGGTGTTAATTATACCTCCAAAATTTCTATATTATCACTTTTTTAGATCTTGACTTGTTTACTTCTTATTTCATCTTTGCCATTTTTCCTCTAGTTTCTTTTTTCTCCACTCACTTTCTAAATATTGCTCATTGCATGGAACATTTTTCCTTTTCTTTCACTGTATTCTTGGGTTACTCACTCATACTTATTAAATGATTATTCCTAAATCAATATCTCCACCTTTCCTACATTTTAACCAGAGACAGGGCTATATTCCATTCATCACCATTGACTTCTTTCCTATACCTGGGAATCTATAAAGCAAACAATGATCTTAATCTTGATTGTAGATGATGCTCTACCTAGTGATGCTGCTCTCCTCAGACACACCAGAGGGAAACATGTGATTCCATTTGCTCACTTACGTTCTCCTACTGTTCATCACATTTTGTGGCCACTACCTTCAAATGACCTCTGGTATCTATTCCCTCCTCTCTACCTTTCTCTGAATTGATTTGGACTCTTATTTTGGAGTTGACTAATATAATTTTATACTCCAATATTTAAACATGCTCTTCATCAGCATCTTCTTTTCTTCCTTCTTAACAAAACCCATCCTTTCATTTCCACCAAAGGTAATTTGTAAGGCAAATTGAATCATTTCATTGCTCTTTATAAATCTTTAAGGGATTCATCACTGTTTTCAAGATAAAGTCCAGAATTTTCCCATGGTACATAAAGCCATTTGTCATCTGTTCCCTGCCCACACACCTCCTAAATCTCTTGCCAGAGAACACAAAATCTGCTAGTAATTCAACAAACTGCATATTCTCTTTTATGTCAGTCTCTTCTCATGACTTGTGATACACAACCCAGCATTCTTTTCCTGGCAAAGAAATACTCACTGGCAAAGAAATATTCCAACGTGAGGAATTAGTTCAGGTTCCTGGATACACATCCTCTCTTGCCCTGACAACCAAGACCGAGTGGCCTCATTCCTCTTGATTCTGCACCTCTTGATTCAGGCACATACTTAGGTAAAAACACTTTAATAGCATTTGGGTATTACTATATATTTCTTCCATAAGGCAGTTTCAAAGGTAAGGATTTTCCAAATATATAAAGAACTCAAACAATTTAACACCCGAAGAACAAGTAACCCAGTCAATAAGCAGCAAAATGAGCTGAATACACATATTTCAGAAAAAGTATAAATAGCCAATAAATATATGACAAATTCTCAGCATGTTTAGCCATCAGGAAAATGCAAATCAAAACTGCATTGAGATTCCATCTCATGCTAGTCAGAATGGTTATTACTAAGAAAATAAAAAATTAAAAATGTTGGCAAGGATGCAGGGAAAAAGTACTAATATACTGTTAGTGCTACAGCCACTATGGAAAACAGTATGAAGTTTCCTAAAAAAAACTAGAAGTAGAACTGCCATGTGATCCAGCTGTACCACACCTGGGTATATGCCTGAAGGAATGAAAATCAGCATACAATAGAAATAACTATGTACCCATGTTTTCAGCACTATTTATAATAGCAGAATTATAGAATCAGCTTAGATGCCCATCAACAATTAACTGGATAGAGATGTTGTTATACACAATGTAGTATTATTTAGCCAGAAAGAAAAATGAAATTTTGTCATTTGCAGGAAAATTAATGGAACTGGAGATCATCATGTTATACTAAGTAAACCAGGGTCAGAAAGACAAGTATCGTGTATTTTCTTTCACAGGTGAAATCTAGGGGGTGGGAGAGATGACATGCAAGTAGAAGGGGGACTATAAGGGAAGGAGAAGAGGGACAGAGGGAGGAGAAAAGGAGGTAAGAGAGAGTAATAGGAAAGGCAGATATGATCAAAGCATGTTATGTGCATGTATGAAAATGTCACAATGAAAATCATTATTTTGTACAATTAATATGTGCTAATAATTATAATAAAAATGAAAAAGGTAAGGATTTTTGTCTTGTGAATTTACATTAGCAGGTTGAAGCATGTTGCCTGGCAAACAGTAGATATACTGAAAATACTCATTGAGAAAATTGAATGTATGGAAAAATTATTTACTGAAGGCAACATATAAGTGTGTGTGTGTATGTGTGTGTGTGTATCTGCTTCAGATTGACTTGAAAATTCTATTTTAAACCAAGAATGTACAAAATCTAGCAACAATTTACAAGCAGCCATCACAAGTATGGCATGCCACACATTTCCTTTAATCCTTGTTGAAATTCTACATAGTCTGTAATAATATATTAATTTTATGTGTGAAGATACTGAGAATCAAAGAGTTTAAATGATTTTTCCAAGGTTGTACAGTCAATAGTAGAGAGATTTCCTGTCACCAAAACAGTGATAAGGCAACTCCAGATTTATTTTCTAGTATTCCCTAAATATTCCCTCAGCTAGTTCATCTTGACTGCGTCTTCCGAAGTGTGTTGGTTGTGTCAGGATAACAGGGCAGGCTGCTCAGGAGAAAAACAGGAACAGAAGAGCAGGACTCACTGTAGGGGCTGAGTGGAAGAGGGCTGGTGGAAGAGATGGATTGGTATTCTTCTCCCTCCCTTTCTGTTGAATGGAGTGTTTATTTGTGGCTGATTATGTTTTATTTTGTTTCATTTGGAAACTTGGAGAATCAAAAGAAAATGCTCTTTGTAAACCTTAAAATATGAATCGACTTTTGTTTTCATTTGTTGAACGAAAGGAAATGATTAATCATGGAAGCTGAGGATGATTCTTTTAAGTTTATTACAACAAATAGCCTGAGTAAATTTGACCTTATTTCCAACCATTGCAATATCTGAAGAAAGGGAGTCTGGAATTTAGGACATCTTTATGCAGTCTGCCTACAACTGGTATTTGGTTAAGAAAAAAATGTTTGATAAAATTTTTAAAAGGGAATTTTGTTGAAGAAAACTAATTTTGCTAGTATAGTTTAGGCCATGTGAGAAACACAATAAATTTATGTCATTAGGAGCAGACTGAGTAGATGAAACCATATCTCACACATAACTTAACTATCTTCCTCTCCCAAACACACCTCTCTATGGAAAGAGAGATATGTATACTTTTAAACAACACTAATTTGAATGCAATTGTGTTTACATATTTATTTGACTAGATGAGAAATATTTACTATTCCACTATAGTTAAGTCCTCCCTCCCTCCCTTCCTTTCTTCCTTGCTTCCTTCCTTCCTTCCTTCCTTCCTTCCTTCCTTCCTTCATTCCTCTTTCTTATTCATATTATTATTCTTATTTTTCAGTACTGGGGATCCATCCTAGGGTGTTTTACCATTGAGCTAGATCCCCAACACTTTTTCTTTTTTATTTTGAGACAGTGTCTCTTAATTTGTTCAGGCTGTCCTCAAACTTGTGATCCTCCTGCCTCAGCCTCCCAAGTTGCTAGAATTATAGGTGTGTATCATCTTGCCTGGCAACATTATTTTTAAAAATCAAGATTTATGACCTGGGAACTAAAAACAAATGAGGGCATATAAATTTGGAGTCATTTATCTCATTCTTTGTTATTGCTATAGTTGTTGTAAATAAGGCAAAATGATTTTTAGGAGGTATTAGAATTTACCCAAACATTACATAAATTTCTAAAATTTTTGTTTCTTTGGCATTGAACCTACAGTGCTAACTATGTCACCTACAAAAATCTGATCAGAGTATTATATAAAACAAGCGAAGTGATTTCTTGGGCAAGGATCTGCATACCATTTCTTAAATTTACTAGGAGTGACTTGAGCATTCCATGTAATTATTTTGTACAGGATACACTTTCATAATGAAAGTTTTGTGTTTTCTAGTATAATACATTAGAAATTTTGGTTTCCTGAGGCAAAAAGAATGGATAGTTTTCTATCTAACAATAATTAGACCTTAGAATGAAACATTTTCATATCTAAATATCAGGCTTTGTAATTGAATGCTTATTATACAAACTTCATATAGTTGAAAATAAGAGAATTAAAGCATTTGCTAAGATTAGCCCAATTTGTGAGAAGAAATTGTGTACGGACAGTATTACATTCTTTGAGATTTTAAATTAAAATTAGTAAATCTTTGGTTTGTGTTTGGTTGATAGTGGAAAGCATTTCCCAAATTAAAAATGTGACATCCATACTTTATTAACAGTACTAAGAAAAGTTAGGACTTTCTCTCTCTACTCTGTGCAAAACTTTGCCTCCAGATGTTATTTCGTATTTATTTTGCAATGTTTATTATGACAGTCCAAGATGTTTATATTTTAAAGACACATTGGCCAGTTTATAGAGGGACAGCTTCTTCAAGTGAAGATAGTTTACTTTGGGTGTGAGTATGCTACACAGCACTAGAGAGTCTAGTTCCCTCCAGGGTGTTCTCTATTATTCCTCATTTCCTTTCTTTATGAGAACTCTGTTTTATTCTTTGTTTTTTCTTTTTTCTTTTTAATACTGTAGGGTTTTACATGATTTACCCTGTGAGAAATATCTGAGCTCCTGGAGCTGTTACCCTGCACAGGAAATGAAAGAAACACAGGATGGGTGATAGACCTTGGCACATTTGCTCATAAGTCTGGCTCCTTTCAAAGATGAGACTGGAATAGCTGGAGAATTTCTCAAGACATCCAGAATAGAGAGCACTTTATTGTATTTTGATAGACTCACTGGTGTTTCTCAAATAAGGCTCAGACCTGGCTAGTTGGAGACTAAAGAGGCAGTAGGTGATTGTGCTGTGGATGAAGGTTGTTGGGGGCCCCAAGTGCTAAAGATTCTGTTATCCCTTTAAAACACTGCAAAATAAGACAACATTAAAGTGCAAAACTTGTGGAAGTCAGCAAAGTTATCCTATTTTTCTATTATGATAGTTTCAATGCCATTTTGATAATATTGAACAGCATTTATTTCAAAATTTATTTTTTAATATAGAATAACTTTTTTCAAAAAAAGTTGTTTTTCCTTAACTTTTATTGAGTTCCTCAGAATGTGCTTAGGAAATCCAGTTTGTGGGAGGATAGGCTAGGAGCATTATAAAATAGAAGCTGGCACTGTGAGAGCTTGTGAAGACTGGGGAAAGCACTGAGTTTTGTTTTCCCTTAATACTAGAGTGACATCCTTAGAACCCTAATTGAAGCACTTACCGGTAAGGTTGTACTTGCAATTTAGAAAGCAATGAACTCTTTTCCTCCATTAAAAAATTATTGTTGTTCCCATGCTTTAAGAAGTTATTTGGGAACGGATTTGTTTTTTGATACTCTTCGCAATTGACTTTTAACTTAAAATATTGTTTAACATTTACTTAATATAACTTAACACTTACTAGTGTTTCAGGTGACACAGGAAAAACAGGATCATCTGCCACTTTTTCTTTGAGGATCTGAAATAATCTTATACCTCTGAAGAAGATTCATGTTAACACTTTGACAATCACTAGCTATTATAACTGATTTGATATTCCAAATGAAATGTGCCTCACAGGAATAGTTGATTTTACATTTTTAGTCATTTGAAACATTGCTGGAATAGCAGATCATGATTTTGATTTTGCTGACCAGTCCAGTATGTATTTCAGTCCTGATTATTGTTACAGATAAGGAAGTTTCTTGTAAATGGCTGATCAATCCACTCTTGGTCTATGTGAATTTACACATAACTATGTGTATTTTCACATTTTCTGGTTTATTTGGAGGGTATGGTGTAAAACTTACAAGGTTAAACATCTAAAAAAGCAGTAATACATTTTCGTTTCATTTTAACAGAATGGAAAACATCAGTATTTACTGTGGGTACTGGGTTTGATATATCAGTTATTACAGATTAACAAAGGCTTTTTACCTTCACCTAGAAACCTGATAGAAAATTTTAGAATATTATGTAGTCTATGTATATGAGGATATTCAAATCTAGTCTGATAGCTCTACTGGCATCTCAAATATTGTTACTAACTAGCTATACATTAAGGATGGCAGAATCTATGGCTTGATGGGTTGTTTATATAAATAACCTGATTAATGGGTGGGAAGTGCATCTACTGACTGGTTTTTTATTTGTGTTCCAAAGTGAGTACATTCAACTTGAAATAAGTGATGTTCTTACAGTGATTTCTCTATGTAACTTATTAATTTCTAATTATACTTTGTTAACTTTGTCTTAATTGATCTATTAATGAGTTGACAGAGCTTTGCAGGGAGTGGAGTGTAGGGAGTGGAAAGGGTAGAGAGGCAAGGAAACTAATAGTCTCTGAATTTCAAGTGGCTTAGATCTGCCGTAAAGTCTATGATCAAACAATTTATTTTGATGATCACAGTCGATTTGGAAAATCTAGAGACACTAACTAGCATGTTCTAATTACCTCTTCCTTTCTACAAATAATGCCATTTTGAATTTGGATCATCTATTTCTACAAATTAAGCTCTGTTCTCTTAATCCTTCCATATGTTCATATTAAGCTGTTTTAAACATTCCATAGTCAACAAGTAGAAATGTTGACTTACTATAATAATTCATTCTTCTGCCCTGCCATGGGAAAACTCCAACTTTTAAAATGAAACTGGCAATCAAGAAAGCTAGCACTTTTTGGCATGAAACTGAGTCATTTTCCTAAAGTGACTTTGCTTGTCTGTGTCTTTTTTTAAATTATAAATTATTCTCACTGCTGGTTTGGATAAAACTAAAATCTATTTTCCTGGAGCATTTGATGTGTTCCTAAAGTGAGTCATAACCATTTTTTTTTTTTTTTTGCTATGGGAAAAAGATCAGTAGGAGTGAACCTAGTGATAAATTGAACCACCTTCTAAACAGTTACCACATGAGGACGATCCCTTGGATGTTAAATATCAAATGTTTTATTTTGTTTTTCCAGTTTTGTTTTGTTTTATTAATTAATGGTTTAAGAATTACAAACAATAGTTTTTCCTTGGTTCTATAATAAGGGTAGAGGAATTTATCAAACAATATCTTCTCCAATTTATTCCCATAATTTTTAAGTCATGAGATAGTTTTTTTTTTTTCTCCTTTCCCTAACTAGTCAACCAAAAAACATAAACAAGCCAAGTAATAGAAGCAAAGCAGGGAGGCATCAAAGACCAGGATGAATCTATGGCTACCATGAATAACCCAGAGCCCCAAGGCATGGGGCATGCTCTCTCTCTCTCTCTCTCTCCTCTCTTTCTCTCATTCTCCCTCCTCTTCCCCCTCTCCTTCTTTTTGGCATGGAATTCTCTAGGACAGACAGCACATGGCTGTTAAATAAGGAGCTTCAACAGTTAAAGGAAGGATCTCATTCTTTTTGCAATCAGAATTTCTTTTTCTTTTTATAAACCTTGAGATCATCATAGCCAGATGGTTGACTGAGCTGTTGCAGAATTTCTTACCTTTTGGGAAATTGGGACCAATCAGGGCTGTGGGTGGTCTATGGGGAACAGCTAACTGACTCAAAGATATCTCCAGATCAAGATACAAGATTTAGTATGAGCTTATTTTATTGTATTTGGGTATATTTACCAAGTAAATATAGAAGATGAAATATATAATATTTACAAGGTGAAATTGCTTCTCAAGGACATCTTTAATGTAGCTCCAATGCCAACAGCTGCAGAAGAAATACACCAGAAGAAAGGTTGCATTACTGTGTTCTTAAACATGTGATTGCTGCAGTTATTATTACTTCCATTGATTCCTTTTTGGGAAGGATTTGGATAATTTTCTCTAAGGTTAAAATCTCCAATGAAAGTAGAGTTTGAGGAATGGGGAAAGGAACACAATCTCTTATAGTAACTAGCAACTGGCTAGTGAAAATAATACCTTATGTATTTATTATACTCTATAATTTCAAAGCATTTACAATATGTAGGGTTATTTTAGATTTTATTATGAAGACAGATATCTCTAAAATGTTTTCTAAAAGAGTTATTACATTGACTTTAAAAATCTAACTCTTGCTTGAAATGTATTTTTGACAGAAGTTAGGAGTAGCTAAAATTTCAACTGATATTAATAGTGCAAAAGGTAATGTCTCTATTAAACTTCAATTGGCCAGAACATTTTGGTAATCAAAATTACTATTCAACTATGTTTAAAAACTTTTCTAATACGTATTTTCCATTTCTCTGTGTTTAAAGCTTAATCTTTAGTAGATGATTCAGTCTTGGATTATCTCAACATCGTTTTGAATAATTTTCATTGCACACAACTGCAGATACAGAAGTATAAGCATTTTGCAAACTGTTTACATATCAGATTATTTTATAGTCATGTGATTTTGTCTTCTGAAATTTAAATGTTGTTGATTTTGCAGTTAGTGGAATTTTCCTACTTATTGAGTTTCTCCTACAATTGTATTTTAATGTTAAAGTAGTTACTATTTAGGGGGTTCCTCCCTCCTGCTCCTTCCCTCTGTTTTCCTTCCTTTTCTTCCTCCTTCCCTCCCTCCTTCCCTTCCTTCCTCTTCACTTTATTTTCTGTTAACTATTTATGTGATGCATATGTTGGCTTCTGAATTATTTGAGAAACAGAATGGGTGAGAAGAGATGTTAACAACTAAAGTCCTGATATTAAATGTCTGAAAGTAGCTGTCAGAAAGTGAGGCAAGGTAGGAAGGAAGGAGCTTCGTCTGTTCCAAAAGTGGAAATGTGTTAACGCTTCCTTCCAGATCAGTGCAATTCTGAATAATGACTCAAGGGAAAAGGGACAGTGCTGATAAACACCTTGTTTGCATACTAGAAGAGAAATGAACTGAGGGCTATTCCAAAGTCATAAAGGGCTACAGAAATCCAAGATTTCCGAAGGGTTCAGCTTTCCTGGTGTGAACTTTGGTCTTTCTCTAATGGCAAAATCTCATTTCTCTCATTAATTCCTCTCACCTCCCAATGCATTTATGTCCCTTTCAATCCAAGGGCCCTACTCACCCACAGGTTCCTCAAAGCTGTCACACACTCATTTACACAGATCTCTACACACATACATTGGGGGTCACGTTTCAGGTTCAGGTTCCAGGCTAAGTCTTATCCTGGTTAAGACCTGTAAGATTGTCTTCTCTGGCTGCTTCATGAGGTTATTATTCCAGATCATGGGAAAGCACTTTAATATTTAATATCATAGGTTGTTTCTGAACTAAAAATGAATATTTTAAGGGATATGATCACTGGAAAGAAACACAGTCTTGGGAATTGGCCAGTGCTCAGTGGGACATCCAGGGTCACTGGTTTGTAGTTGTGACTTTGTGTACTTTTCTATGTCTCAGTTTCCTCATTTGTAAAACAAGGATATCAGTAACCCCTTCAGATGGCTCTTGACATAATTATAACAAAGTATGGTGAAAGGACAACTGGGTAGCATAAAAGAAATCTAGCCATTTATTTTGATTCTCTTTTTACTAAATAACCTAGAAATGAAATGTTACTAATCTACTAAGCTAGTTAGGTGAAATACTCGAAATGGGAAAATTCTCAATTGATTTGACCCCCAGATCTTATTCTTTTAATAGCTAACAGACTCCAGACAAACTCCCTTTGAATTACAAGAAGTAGCATCCTCTAACAAATTAGCCTTTGATAGAAGACTTCTACTCTATTTTGTCCAGTAAAGTTGCAGTTGTGTTGAGAAAGAATCTAGTCATTTCCTTTGTTATTAAAATATATCATGGGAAAGATGGAGTGTCTTTACTTAGCCCATTTATAAAAATGCAGATTCTTAAGAATAAGTAGTATCTTAATTTCGAGAAGTTTCAAGACAAATTGTAAACTGGGATTTACCTGTGAGTTGCTATTACTCATTTCATTTTTGTGATTCTTACATATGCTCCTTGAAATGATCACATATGTACACTTATATGGGTACTATCACATATCATTATTCAGGAAATAGAATTAATTTATATGTATGACTTTTTAATTTATTTGTCTGCAGAAGAGATGTTATTATATTGAGTGATGAAACTTCTAATTCTCATTACAATCTTGTAATGAAGCATTGCCACCTCTATTTTACAGATGAAGAAGGAGGCTCTGAGAGACCCACAATTTGCCCAAGGTCACACAAATTACAACCAGTTAATAACCCAATTCTAGCATTCACATAGACTGTCTAACTTGTTTACTTCTCATTTTCTTTACCACCTTCATTTGTGGGAATCTACCCCTATTCTTGGCATTACTTGTATTTATGTACCCTGTTTCCTCCCTATGTTTTTCTGGTCCTGTATTTGTATTATCATTAATATGAACCACTTATAACTTAATAACATCAGAGTAGCAGAGTTCAATCTTTATTCTCTGACAGTCTGTACCCTTCCACTTTGAGAAGTAGGATTAGGATAATTTCCAAAGAACACTGTTGCTATGGAGGACTCATGGGACATTAACCTGAAATGGGACAAGGGTCAAATGTTCTCTTCCCTGAGACTACAGTGATCATTTCCTGTCCCACTCTTTTTCATTGCACATGAGAAATGGGAACCCAGATAATTTATGTGACTTATCAATGGTTACACACCTGGGACTGCAACATAAATCTTCTGATGACAGAACAGAGACCACCCTTTGGTTATAAAGCAGAATTTGATGACCAGGTTAGGGGCATCGATCAGACACTCACAAATTAATGTTGCTACTTTCTCTCATTTCTCATTGTATCAAGAATGTATTCACTGTCTGTTCTCATGGAAAGTGTGATTCATATGGGAACTTTACCATATGAAACAGAAAGCTGTTAATGAGTTTTTACTCAGTTTTGAGGGTTTCTAGTTTGAATATTATAAGATTTCATGTGCCTAAGGATCTATTAGGGTAGATTGAGAATTACAGTTAAAATTAATGTTATCTTTGTCTTCATGAATATTTCACCCAACATATGAAGATTAATGCTAGCTTTCAATACTTTTCCTTGGTATTTTTATTCAGGTTTTGTATGAAGAATTTAGATCTTCTGCCATGGTCTAGAGGACCACAAGGGAAGTCATGATGGTCCTTTGCCACCATTGTTATGTCCTGGTTTACTCCTTTACCAGCATTGCATATGCAGATATAGATCTTCCTAATAAGTACTTGTTGAAAGAATAAAGACGATGAGAAATATCAACAGAGATATAAAAGCAGTCTGGCTACTTATTCTCAAGCACAAAAATGGTGTTTGATACCATCCAAAAGTTTTAAAACATGGGGACAAAGCTTCTACCTAAAATAATTCTGCAGGATAATGTTTGTGTCCCCTTGGTAATCTAAACTTTAGTTAAAAATAATATTAGAATTACTTTATACATAGGGACATAGGGAACAGATCAAATTCGTTGAAATAATTATGTTGTGTAAAGAAGGACCAGAGTAAGAAGAAGCAAGGAATACATCATTTTAAAGTTTTATATCTTAGAAGTGGAAAACCAAGTAAACCAAGCAGTCCATATGAGCAGTACAGTTAGTGGAGAACAGGGCCCAGAGATAGAGAGACAGCAGCAGATTCACTGATTCTTCAGAAAGTAGTGATCTTGAGAGAACTAGGAAGCATGGCAGACATGTCCTTCCATTACAGCAGGAAGCCTGAGGGTCATAAGATTTTGTAGTGCACACTCTGAGAGGCCTCCTCCTGGACTGGGCTGGATGGATCCTCTGTGAAACACTGGTTAAGGCTTCAGCTAGGGTGACTTCAAGTCCCAAAAGAGATCCACAGACTGAGAAGATATGGAGAAGAGAAGGTTAAATACTGAAGATGCAGGAGGAAACAACATATAAGAAAAGATGCTCATTTCTAGGCAATGAAGAGGGAGCGGTTGAGATCATTTAGGTAAGCTCATGTGACCAAATCTAATTGTGTTGATTTATTAAGATAAAAAGAAAAGGTGAATAAGTATCTCCTATACCCCATAAGTAAGTCTTCACTGGCTCAGATAGAGATGGATGCAAAAGGAAGACACTGAGAAACATTATATGCTTTGGATTACACAGGTCACAGCTTCTCTGATTTAGCAGATTTTTCAAGTCTCTGAGTAACAACTACACAATAAAACAAACTATAAAACAAAGTGAACCAAACTTTAAAAACTATGAACAAATATATTTATTGTGGTGGCTTTCTCCCCTACTAGATACACCTTGTTAGAAAGTAGTATCCCTTGTAGTTTCAGGTGGACCATTAAGCAGGTAATAAAATTGTTTTTCCCTCATTGAGAGAGAAATAAAACACATGACTTTGCAAACATGTCATAATCTCCTTGCTCTATTTTTTGTTTTCTATGACATCAGAGTTTTCTTCTAATAAGTATGATTTTGTTTTTGGAAGAAAGTTACAGGCACACGTTTACAGATTTATATAATCCAAGGGGTAGCAGAGGCTAAACCACACAGTGCTGACAGATTGGAGACCTGTTCCAGGAGATCACAACCCTTCACAGTTTTGGAAAGCACAAAAGTAATCTCCAACTCTATGATTTCTTCCACATTTTGCCTTCCTCCAATCCCATACAGTATATTTAACTCTGGTATGCACTCTCGTGTTTCTTGCAGAAGTACAGGATGTGGACAATAGAAGTAATCTTAAAACAGTTGTTTCTGTGATGATAGATTCTATGATTCCAAATGCCAGGCCCTAATACTGAGCATTCTCTAGATCTCCTGAACAAAACCACACTGTCTTAGAACGTTGTTTCTCTCCCCCTGGTCTTGTCTTTGTTTTCAAGGGACACTGCGTCTTTGAATTTTCAGAATTATCTTCTGCTTCTTAAAATAATAGCTTCGAAAATATTTTTTGTAGGGAAAAGAGGTTTCTTCTCCAGATATCATCATTGCATTAATGATAGCTTATTGATAATAATGAACAAAATTTTCTTGTGTTTTAAAAATGCTTAGAAGCACATAAGATAACCATTCAAAAGTATCCCTTCTTTGAACTTTTGGCTCTTTGTTGTTAACTATGCTCACATGAAGAATATAGCAACTATTTGGAATGTTGTTTAGACAGAGCAATAACAGATATGTAGTCCATTTGTTGTCCTAATGGCTAGAACACCTGTCCTGGGCATCTGGCTGAATAGCAGCATCATGAGTCTACAATAATCTCATGGGAACATCTAGTGTACGGTGCTGACTGATACCGATTTCTGTGGTTTTTCTTGAACTTTTCGCTTCTTCTGCTGTGGTTTGTCTTTGTTTTCTCGTTGTTCTGGGGTTTCTCTACTGGATTCCAGACCTTTGTTGTCAGGGATAGCTTCCTTACTTTCTTCTTTATTAGGTTTTTTCCTTTTCCTCTCTCTTCCTTTTTTTCCTGAAATGAAAGGACATTCCTTTAAAAATTATATTCAATTATGTTCTACTAGGTTATCACAAGTTTTAAAAAATGACTCGCATTACACTTGAGCATACCAAACCCATTGATAGCAAATATCTACTCTTTACATCATCCATTCAACTACTTTTTAAGTCCTTGCAATATTCCCAACAATGTAAATATGAAATGCATATATAATATAATGACACAACTAATATATGATAGTTTGAATACTACAGAGTTCTATTCCTATAAGTTTGAGGTTTATTTTGTAGGTTACTTATGTATAGTTAATAAATAGAAAATTTCAAATACATTTCTTACCACTTAAAATGTTTATTAATATGAATATTTTATTTTGCTCCTCTTTAAGACACCATTTTGTATTTAAAAATTTTCAAGTAAATGGTATATATTTGCAATCTGTCAGAATGTTTGCACGCCCTCCAAGAGAAAATAATTGATTATCATAACAAATATGGAAATAATTTTCACAATGAGTACCAGGATAACTGTATTTTATATTAACACAAATATTTGCATTTTGAAATTAATTTACACTTCAATTCCTCTATGTATTAGGATGCTATTGATAACTTTTCAATAATCATGTGGTATAAGCCAAAAGGGCAGGGGATTTCTTATTTCTATGGACCAAATAAGTAGATATTTATTGGATATATTCTGGATTCCACGGAGACTCCCAACATTGAACTGGATTTGAATGAAGCATAGAAGCGTAGATGTACTTCAGATTCACTGTGAGATATTTTTCACAAGAGGAACAAAATGCCTTTTTCATGTGGGAAGACATATTGTAGCCAGCAAGGGTAAAGCACTGAATTTTATTCAATTGTCAGTAGAGAACCTCTGAGAATTTTACAGATGGTAATTTAATCAAACTATATGAGCCTGACACCAAATTGGATGTATTATTTTCATTTGTTTCTAAAAAGTGAATTAATTATATGCTTTACTATGCAAACATTTCATATGTATAATCAACGATGGCATGGTTTTAGTAACACTCATTAACAATATATCCCAAGGAGAAATTACTTATACTCAAATCATTATCATAGTAAATGGAAACTAGGAACCAACTATCCCTCGATGTGCAACAGATACTGAATGTATAGCCTGGTACACTGAACAGTGTAAAATTTAAAATCGATCTATCTCCAATAAGTCACTTTGGACATAATTATTTTGGAAAAACTATTTGAATGAGAAAACCAAAGAATTTTCATGTCCTGAAACAGGCTGCAAATATTGAATTCAGTGGTTTGGCCCTTCTTTTTCTGAGCTCTGGTTACCAAATCCTAGGGAGCAGTGTTATTAATACTGCATACATATCCTAGGCCAATAGTCTCCTTGGATTAATGATTTTATGTCATAAGTAGCTTTGTCAGGAGATTATATTTACAAAACGCTCCAATTACTTTATGAAAATTTTTCTTGTTGGGCTCAACATAACACATCTTTGAATTTCTAACTCTAGAAGAACAGTTAATAAAAATGAGAATTCATATGGGGGTAAAGCAAATATCATATTATTTGGGATATATAGAGATGAACAAAAGAACTAGAGTCAACTATCACTTCTAAGTTGAACTACTTGTCCACAGATTTGCCATTTCCATTATTCCAATATTCTGTAAAGAATATTGCTATGTTGGTAATATTTCTACAGATAGAATCCAGGGCTTCTTTTTCATGTTTGATTTAATGACTACATTTGACTTGAACATGGTAACTAAACAGAGAAAATTGGAGAGTAAATTTAAAGTAAAATTACTTCTTGAATATGCAGCATAATTTATAAAGCTACACAAACTGAAAAAGAGAAATGCTGGTTTTTATAGGAGTGCTTATTTCTCAGAAGGAGATGGCTGCAAATACTGGATTACATAATATTTCCATTTTGAGGCATATTTTGGAGGTGTTCAAGTTCAGTTCTAAAAAAGTTGTCAATGAAAATCATTCCAAAGTTTTGTAAAAACTACTGACCCCAAACAAAATGTTATTTTTATGGAAATCATCCAGAAGTTCAGTGTTTGACATTGTTCTCTTGATGATGATCCAACATGTTACAGCTGTGATCCCAAACATAGTGTTTTAGAAACTTAAGAAATATATTGTTTCTTTCTTGGTTGAAGATTGATTTATATGTTTTTTAGCCAGTTATGACAATATGCTCAACTTGCAGAACATATCTGCTTATTAGCAAGCTGATATGATTATTTCTTAAGACAGGCAGAAACATTTTTGGAAGTACCTCGAAACTCAGTATTATAGCTTTATTACCCAAGGAAAAACTATTTAGTCTGGGCAGTGAGTGAAAGGGGAGGATCTGGTGAAGTAACAGGAAACTAACACATTGTACACTGTTGCTGCCCAAGAGAGGGTGATTGTGCAATAGAAAAATGGAATTATTATTATTGTATTTTACAGGCCATGTGTTAGTGGTTGGAAATGCTAACTACCCCTCTGCATAAATAATATATTTTCTTCCTATCCAAGAAATAAAATAGAAATGTGAAAGAGTGACTGTAGTCTATTAAAAATCATGTGCAATTTAGGGTGATTTTGTAAGGTTTTCATTAAAGGGGACTTCTTTTTCTATTTTGGAGACTTGATGACTTTTCATTGATGTGGTTAATAGTTATTCTATGACTTTTTAAAACAACATTTTTGAAAATTAAGCCTTCCAGTTATAAAAAAAAAATGCACCATATATGTGTTTTGAATGCACGTGTGTAGTGTGCATAGACACATGTGTGCCTGAACTGGGCTGTGCAGTATTCCAGAGCATAACAGAATGTTCATCCTCCCTTGGTGTTCCAGTCATGAGGGTGATGAGGACTCTGTTCCCATGAATAGATTAATACTGTTCTGCAAGTGGGTTTTTGCAGGAATGAGTTCCTGATAAAAAGGATGAATTCCACCAATTTTCTCTGTCCTACGCATTCTTTCTTGTCCTTCCACCAGGTTGTGATGCAGCAAGAAGGTCTTCATCAGATGCTTGTGCCATGGTCTTGGATTTCTCCACTTCCAGAAACATGAGCCAAGTAATCTTCTATTCTATACAATTTATCCAGTCTATGGTATTGTTATAGCAGCAGAAAACAGACTAAAACAGTCCTTTCAGGGAAACACTATGATGTAAGATTTAGAAACACTGTCTTTAGGGTCAGAAAAAACACTGTGTTCAATTTCTAAGTCTGCCACCAATAGTTGGGTGACCTTTGGCAAGTTTCTGATATTTCTCAGGATTAATTGAAATTTTAACTATGAATAATCATTCATAATTCCTAAACTTTGTAAGGATTAAATTAGATGTTTGTAGAACACTTGATTAATATGTGACTGACATACTAATCATTGGACAAATGAAAGCTAAAATTACTAACTCATTGAATAAACATGAATTAAGCCCCTTCTACATGCCAAAAATATGCTAAATCCTGGGGATACAAGTGAGATAGGGCGATCAACACATTAGTCACACACCTATGCCAACATAGAGATATGCAGGAGATCCATTTGGAACACAAAGGGGAAAGCATTAAACTCTTCCAACAGAGACTGAAAAAAGTGAGATGATGTTCAAGTTGAGCCTTAAAAACATGTAAGAATTTGCAGGCTACTGAAGTAGAAGGGCAATCTAGGCAGTGAACAGTATAACAGCATGAAGGCATGCAAGGACAGTGTACTCTGCAGCACTGGAAGTAGACTTCCTCCATTTGATCAGAGTCTATATATAGGATATTACTGAGAGACCTGGAAGGATATACAGGGGTCAATTGCCAAGTTGGGAATTTTTCCTGAGGACCAATGGCACTGAAAACTGGAGAAGGGCAAGTATCAGAATCTGACAGCGGGGTGGAGTTTTGATGGTTCTATGACTGGTTTATAAAAGACCAAGGAATATTCTGATATGTAGTTTTGTTACCTTTTTCCAGAAAATTGCTCTAAGTAATAAGAATCCATTTAGGAAATATAGTCAGTGACTAATATTTATATTTGAGCTTCAACTTTTGAAAGAGTAGCTAAAATCTTTATGTAGACCATGAAGGCATTATTATTTATGACTTTGTTGCACACTACCATTACATAAGTGAATGGATAATGGACATTTTTGAGTCTTCGAAATTATTCCATTAATACAAGCATATATAATCTTTTACGTAAGCACTTTCTAGGCTATTCCACAGATCAGGTTGCAAACAGATAAGATTTAAAAATATGGATTCCTTGATTCAACCTCTGAAGATTATGATTTGTAATTTTTATAAGGGGTCCAGGTCCTTGAAATTAATAAGATCACCTCCAGTTTGTTCTTATGTGCGTTCTCATCAAGAACTATATCTGTCGAGCAATTAAGAATACCCATTTTCCTAAAATACATACAATTAAAATTTATTTCAAATTGCATGGTTACTCACTTGACTTAATTTTCCTAATGGATATTTTTCATTTAATGGATAGTAAGTTTGACTTACTATTCCCACTAATTTTTAGGGAAACTTCTAATTATGTACATTTGAATAGGCACCCAGTTATGATATAAAAATTCCTTGCAGAATTTTTCTTTACCAATTGTCTGTTAAAATGCCAATATGAGCAGAAAAGAATGAACATATAAAAATAACAAAGAGAAGAAAATGATCCTGAATTATTTTTCCCAAGTATATATTTTAATTCCAAGTGAAAATATCAATCTTAGAACATTTTCAATGTCCTTTTAAACACACCGTGGTTATTAATAAAAGGGTTGTCTTCCCTAGAATAAGAATTTAATTCATTTATCAAGCATTACTTAAATTATGAATGTGAGTGAGTCAGAAATGGTCTGTCCACAGGTTTTTAAAGGGTTTCTTTGTGAAGTTCCTACAAAGTGTCACTAAGGGGAGCCATTGAGCTTTAAGCGGTTACACATCCCAAGATAAACTAGGTTATAATTTTTCCCCCAAAGTTAAAAATGTATCCCACATTCTAGACTGAGGACTAAATAATTCTATGACTTCAGCCAATCAAATAAATATCCTATTTGAAAGATGAATTTTCTTACAATACCTTTACTTGTAAAATGAAATTCAATTGGAAGTTGATGGCTTTTACCTTCAGAAAAGCACAAATGGTGTGGAAAGGGGTTAATCTGATGATTTTTAAATCTGCAGTTGGACTTGGTTTTTATGTAGACAGGACAAAAATTTCAACATTTGTTCTTTTTAATGAATATATCACTGGAGAAAAGTTGCAAGGGAGGGGAATTACTACAGTATTATTTTTTAAAAATAGCAATGTGATCTGTTATGTAGATACATATTTAAAGGCCTTTGAACTGTGGACTGTATAAACACAGGACAGCCTGACCCAGTGGTGAAAGACACAGCTGAAAGTCATCAAGGCCAAATGTCCTTCTCAGTTATATTATTACCAAGCAGATTGACTTGAAAAACATATCCAAACTTTTTGCTCTTTTTTGCTTGCTTTTTAATAAAATAGATATACCCTTTGCCATAATTTTAAGAAATGTAGTAAAAATATCAGAGAATAGACATCTCTTCCTTCTTCTTCTTTTTTTTTAAATAGGCAAAGACTTCATTCCTCTAAATTGATATTTTTGGCTACCTGAATTAGCTATTCTCTTACTTTAAATGTGAATAAATTCTATTGTTTTCTATTTAACTTCGAAGATGTTTTTGACTAATTATTCAAAGGTTCACACCTGTAATCCAGCGAGTTGGGAGGTTGAGGCAATAGTATTGCAAGTTCAAAACCAGCTTCAGCAACTGAGAGAGGCCCTAAGTAATTTAGCAAGTCTCTGTCTAAAAATGAAATAAAATAAAAATCTGAGGATGTGATTCAGTGGTTCAGTTCCCTTGGGTTCAAACCTTGGTACCAAAAGAAAAGAAAAAGAAAAAGAATTCAACATATCCTTATATACTCTCCTACCTATTGTTAATTTAGGACAGTATCTTGAACTTATTTTTTGCAAAGATAGAGTTGATCATTAAAATCTGTTAAGATTGGAATTACATTTTGTCAGCATGTGGGGAAAAAGTCAATTTAAGAGATGTCATATATTTATATCATGTTCTTCTGGGAATTCAGAAATGAGAAGACACTGAATGCAAATTTTAGGGGTTAGTATTAAACAGAAGATTTTTAGCATGACTTTCATGGTGACCTGTCATCCACTTGCTTCCTCAACTCTGCTGCCATTATGCTTGTCTTCCTACTCATCCCTGCACTTCCTCCACCATAATGTCGACCAATGACATCTATTTGCCATACTTACCTAGAATACGGTCTCTAGAATCCCTTGCCCTAAGTCAGACTTAAGTGTTTAATTCTCTGGTCACATGACCTCTTGAAGAAAACTTTCCTTGGTCTAAAACTTCCTAGGTTAGGTTATCACATTTCTCCTTCCTGGGTACTCAGCTCCCAAATAAAATCCTGCTGCAGTAATCAAGGTGAAGATGACTTTTTTTTTAAAACAGTAAGAATAATGTTCACTAAAATTCCATGAGCACTTCTATATGCCAGGCACATTTCTAAGTTAAGAGTGTCGTGTCTATAAACTCTATTCTTACCCCCTTTTTGCCGATGAGGATATTGAGGCTCTTAACCAGGGACCTTCTGCTTCTGTGGTGTTTCTCAACAGAGCTCATGACACTCCATCCTTGTTTTATTTCCTACTGGAGTTACTGAGTAGAAAAAGCGAGGCAAGGCAAGTGTCCAGATGTGGACTAACTTTCAAACAGAGGAGTTTTCTTAAATTCAAGGTTTGCAGCCAACTTATTTAACCTCTTAAAATTTGAATTTCCTGGGTCAGCAAGTTGCTTATCAGAACCTGAGGGCATTTTGGAATAGATGTTTTATGTCAGCACCATAGTTCAGTTATCACTCTCTTTCCTCTTCTTTTTTAGTGCTATGAGCCAAATTATTTTTCAGTATTTTTACTCCCTCTAACATATAGAAGTATGATACATGTAATTTCAAACTTATTTATGCAGCAGTCCCTACTTCTCTGCAAAATATGTTTCAAGACTCCCAGGGGATACCTGAAATTATGTACCAACCCTGAACATAATCCTATATGTACACTATAGTTTTCTGCTATATACTTAACCATGAGGAAGTTTAATTTGCAAATTAAGCACAGATTAACAACAACAATAATAGAAGAATTATAACAATATATTGTAATAAAAGTTCCATGAATGTGGCCTTTGTCTGTCCCTTTCTCCAATTGTTTCATTGTACTGTGCTCACCCTTCCTGTGATGGTGTGAGATGATGCATCCAGAGGCGGAGTGAGGTGAATGACAGGCATCCTGATGCGGTGTGTTTGAAGCCCCTGTGGGAACACAAGCACTGGACACCAGGATGCCTGAGATGGCAGTTTAACAGACTGGCAGACAGGCATGGATAAAAGAAACTTAAAAAACATGAACAAGTTGGGCAAAAGGATGACTTGTGTCCTGAGTGTTTGGAGCAGGACATAGTGAAATTCCATCATGCTGCTCAGCATGGCCCAGAATTTGTTTACTTCTGGAATTTTTCATTTAATACTTTTGGACTGTAATTGACTGTGGATAACAGACCACAGGAAGTGAAACCTTGGATAAGAGGCGCCTACTGTATAATATATCATTTACATCTAATTTAGAAATATTGTTTTATCATTAAACAATCATTGCATTTTTTGAAACCCCAATGAAATTATTAAATGTTTTTATATTGTCATACATAATACCAAAAATGAGGGAAAGAACTTTGCAGATCTTTGCTTTAAAAATCCCACTGTTTTGAATATAGTCCTATTATAAATCACTTCATCTTATAGCAAACATCAGAAACGTCAAAAATCACTATTTTTTAGAATCTATATTTTCATTGTCTGCTTAAGCAATAGGCCTTTTTTGCAGGTTTTATTTTTCCCCTACTGTCATTTAAATAGTATCATTGAAGATTCAGAATCCGAAATTTTGAATTTTGGCTCTCTGGGCTGACAACTTTCTATAACCCTTTTACCCAATAAACTCCCTCCCACCTCTTGACTTCCCCTGCTGTGAAACCCAGCCTGGAATCCTTGTTTGCGTTAAAAAGGGACATTTGCTGGAGCCCACAAGTAACTTTTAGAGATAATGAATACTGCATACTAGGATGCCTTCTTTTAGTAAGTAATCAGTCTTAAGAGAACAATTAAAAATACATACTGGAGAAAGGTCCCAAAGATTTTGTTAAGCTATGTGCAATATTTAAAATATACTTATTTTAAAAGTACAGAATTTCCTATATATGTAACATTTTAAACACATAACAAGGTATAACAATTTACATTAGATAAATATTTTAAGTTTATTATTCTTTAATATGGGTGTACTTCTCTTGAATACCTGCTTTACGTTTAAAAGTTCATCTGAAATAAGCAGTTTCAATGTTTCTTTTTTCAGAGTAAAAGTTCTTAATTTTGAATTCCTACCACCAAATTAGGTTAGATCACAAAACTCCTGGCAACAGAATCAGATTAATTTACATGTTGAAATCTCATTAATGTACACGTTGAAAATTTCTTGACCTAAACACATTTCCTTAACACATTTTGAACTAGATGTTGGGTCTTAATGATCTGTGAGATAATGATGTAAATTTATTATGATTCTTACTTGATGTAAAAGGGTGTGTTTCAATTCAGTCAAATTTTGTTCATGAAATTCATGACTAACATATGAAATGAATATTACTGTTCCCTAAAAAGTGAGCCTTCATGAATTATTCCACATACTATTTATAAACTAAAAATGTGGGAATTTTACTGCTTATCTTTAAAAACTTAGTGTTGTGGCTGAGTTCTAATATTTCAAAGGTCATAAAAATGTATTTGGTAACATTGTCAAGTGTACTACTCAAAAATTTTCATTTGGAGTGGGAGGCCGAGGCAGGATGTTCGAAAATTCAAGTCCAGCCTGGGCAGCTTAGAGAGACTCTGTCTCAACATAAAAAATAAAAATGGGTGGGGATGTAGCTCAGTGGTTAAACATTCCTCGGTTCAATCCCCCATACTGCAAAAAAGAAAAAAAAATTTTTTTTTTTTTTTTTCCCAGTTTGGACCATATCTTCTCAAAGTATTAGCAACTGTCAGAAATGAATGGATGTGCTCATCTTTCTTTGTAATACATGTATTCTACTCAGCCTCCTTCTCACCAACCACCCCTGCTGATGCCCTCTGCTACTTTAGTTCACACCTAGTATCTCAACCTGGAGAATATGTGTGAATCTATGGAATGTTTATGACAAATACAACCATCTCTCAGTATCCATGTGGGTGGAGCACAGGACCCCTGTGGACACCAGAATTCCTGAAAGTTCCAGTCTCTCATATAAAATGGCATAGTATTTATACACAACCTATGCAAATCCTCCCCACATACTTTGCATCATCTCTACATTACCTATAATACATAATACAATGCAAATGCTATGTCAATAGTTCGAATACTACATTACCTAAGGAATAATGATAAGAAAAAAAAATCTGTGCAGTTCAAATACAATTACAGTTTTTTCCCAAATATTTTCAATGCAAAGTTGGTTGAACTCTTGAATGTGGAACTGTGGATACAGAGACATGACTTTTTTTTTTTTTTCATATTACACTTTAGAAAATTCTCAGTAGGTTAAACAACAAAAAATAAACAGTGAAATGACCTCTTTGAAAATTCCTATCCTACACATATTGCCAGACTGAAAATATATAAATGTTATCACCTATAAATTTTTCTATAAAATTTTTATAACCAGAATACACAATTATCATACCAGTGATCCCTTTGAGAAATCTGGGACATTTTCTCTTTACTACTTGACTACAATTAATTATTTTTAAAAATTTTTCACATTCTTTATGATGAAGTAGTTTGCTTAATATTGTTCTGATTTAAAACTTAAAAGTAACCAACTTTATTTAATATATCTCTAGACAACAACTAAGTTGAAAGTGCTGCTTATGGTATAGATTGCTTTAAAAATGTGAATTTTCAAAAGAATTTGTTTCTGTGGGTTGTTATTTTCTGGTTCTGAGCTTTTCTGAGTTGACTCTTATACCCAGGCTCAGTAACTGTATTCAAGAAATACAATAAAAAACATAAATTAGCTGGGGTGCAGTGGTCCACACCTGGAATTCCAGTTGCTTGGAGGCTCAGGCAAGAGGATTGCAAGTTCAAGGCCAACTTCAGCAATTTAGCAAGACCCTGTCTCAAATGAAAAAGTAAAAGGAGCTGGGGATGTAGCTCAGTGGTCCAGTGCCCCTGGGTTCAATCCCCAGTATTGCAAAAAAGGGGGAAAAAAAAAAGTACTTAAATTTGTTGCCTTTTCTAATTCACTTACCTCAGAAAACCAGAAAACAAAGTTATATCAATATCTGATTCTAAAGGTTAATTTTTTAAAAAATTCTTCTTTATCTTTACATGCTCCTCTCATGAGGAAGTATACTGAGTTTTCATGTAATGTTAGAGTAAAAATAATATTTAAGTTTCCCTATTTTTCCTTGCTTGAAATAAATGTTCTGGAATATCCTTATGGTAAATGTCCACCAAAAGAAATTCTCTTTCATTGTTGTTTTTTTTTTTTTCCAAAGAGAATCACTAAGCCAAGAGCAGTGTCTTCATCTTTGATGAAATATAGCTTTCCAATTAGCAGGAAAGGCCTTCATTTCAAAAGGCTGAACAGAATGCTACTTGAAAATTCATTCCAGCTGGGTAAATTGAAGAACTGAAATAATTCCAAAGAAAGAATATTCTCTGGGCATTTATCATTTGATTTTCATTTGGATAAATTTCCATTTGCTCCCAAGAATTTGTTTCAGAATTTTGTTCTTCTGAGACAGAAAAGAAAGTGTTGATAGCCATGTTTGACTGTACTGTACTTCTTCCCTTACCCAAATTATCTGCTCTGCTGTATTGACAAGAGGGACTGGCCTCACACTTGCTCACATGTTTGCAATGGCTGACCATACAGGAAACCTTGATATTACTCTCCTCTCTTTCATCATTTTCCACACTAGTTGACTCTGCTGTCAAATTATCATTTGACCACAGCCCACTCTTTCTTTTCTTTGGAGCATTTTATTCTTCTATGGGGAAAAATAATGTAACTCTAATCTGGAGCTGCATCACAAGAGGAGAAACAATGACCAAGTCAAGTGTATTATTTAGTATGCTGCTCCATGATGTTTTAGCTAAAGATAGTCACACTTTTTGTAGCTGCTGTTATGTTTCTAGCTATTTATTGACTACCTATGTAAAGCTAATTCATAAATGTACCTTCAATACAATTTAAAATGTTTTTGCTTTACTCCAGTACTTTTTTCCTTTTCCTTTACTGCATACTCTTTCAAACTATTAATATAACTAGCTTGGAAAACATGGGCTGGGGATGTAGCTCAGTGATAGAACACATGTGTGACAAGCGTGAGGACCTGGGGTTACAATCCCCAGCATTACATACAAATAAACCCGACAGAAAACTTTAGTCAGCCTCTACTATATTAAAGTTCTTGATAATTTAATTTTATTCCTAATGTAAATAAGATCATAAGGGGCATATTCCATCTATAACAGATAATGCAGATATTTCATCTACTGTTTCCTCTTTTCTATGGGACAGGACGAATACTTGTTCTAAATTAGAAAACACTTTCCATATGCATTTCCATACCAGCAAGAGGGCTTCTTGTAATTACTTCACCAATAGGGGTACGTGTACTTGAGTGCAACACAAGTGAAGTACCTCAATTTTTTAAAAATATTTTAGCAGCTGGGTGTTCACTGATTTAGAAATATCCTCCACATAATTAAGAAAGATTAGTAAGATTTTCACCATACTTTGTCTATCATTGTATTGAAGTATGCTGGATTGGGGGAGAGTAGGAAGAGCAGACACATGTGCAACAAATGTGTGTGTACTTCTGTGTGTGTGTGTGTGTGTGTGTGTGTGTGTGTGTGCATGTGTGTATTTGCACATATTTATTTATAGGTCCTTTCTTACTACAGATGGAAAATTATATTTTTTTTGGTGTGGATTGTAAAATATGAATTCCAAGATAGCCTATTTTCCAATTTGATGCTTAATACCAGTGTTTCAGAAATTTGAAGTTTTGAATTAAGAGATTTCTCTAGGTTATATGACTTTTAACTCTTTAGCAGTCATTTTTTCCATATATTCAACTAACATGTACCCTCTCTATTTTTCTCCATAAATTTTGAAAATATTTCAGGAAAATGGATATTGCCCTCCAATAAGCATCTGATCGACACAAAAGAAATAAAGGAATTATTCATTCTTTGTATACCCAACCTATACATTGATTGACATTATCCTTAGCAGTCCAATTTCCCTAGTATTTCCTTGTGAGTAGCCAGAGTATTTCCTTTCATTGTTTTGGCAATTACTGCCTACCAAAATATATATCTGCCAAATTTTGATCTATTTTTGCAATTTGTCAAGTTGATATTAAACTTTATAACTATTTTTTCATAACATCAGGAATTACTGCATAATGCAATAACAGTTGTAAGTATAATGAACTTACTCCTTTCAGAAATTAAACTTTAATTATAGTTCACCTACTAAAATATTGAAAAGGAAATACAAGTCACTGGACAGGTCATTTAGGAGTTGGACAGATGGACAGTAATAGCAGCTTCTGGCAGTGGATTCCTGGTCTGTTTGCATGATTTTGTGCACAAGGAGATGCTTATAAAGCACATATACTTGATTCCTTGGTATAAACTACTACTGTGGCTCAAAAACATGGTAGCTCCAATTTTCTGTTTGGCAAGAACCTGAACACAATAGCTACTTAATAAATATATGCTGACTACATTAAAAGAAAAAGATAAATAATGTCCCCTTTCTTGATATCATAGCTACCACTCAATTTGGGGGAGAATAGAAAACAGGCATAGAAGGTTTTGGTCTTACTCTCTCCTATGCAAATACATTTTGATTACCCTGTGTCCCAAACAACTTGTCTTAATAAGCCCCATTTATTATTATGAAGTCCTCAGCCAGCTAGCCACTTTTTTCCAATATTGACTTCAAGTGGCTATAGCCCACTGCAGAGATATCACGGTCTTAGGTAAATTATTCTGGCCTCTCATGATCTAGTAGAGTATCTTTGGGACCAAGTCAGTGATAGGGATGAATAACTATAGTATCCCTAAGGCTGTGTCAAGAAGAGGCCTTAGAGATCAGGTGCAAGAGAAAGGTGACAGGGGAGTCTACTCTCCTCTAGCCTGAGAAAATACTTCAATTCTAGAGAAGTTTCATGGATTTGAAGGGTCTAAATGTTCCTGAGGTTGGGGGCATGGGCCAGAGTCCACTTCCCAGCCAAGAGCTGGGAAACAGTGGCCTAAGAAAAAACTTTCTGAGACTGTTTGGAAAAAAAGAGTCAGGGAGAGCAATAAAAAGGGGAAAGGGAGGAGGAGAGTCAAGGACTTTGGATGATTGTGAAAAGCTGAAAGATGCCAAAACAACTTTTCTTTCTTGAATTATCTTCTATAGCAGGCATAAATGATGCTTTATTTGGTGGAGTTGGGAATGCAGTCTCCTTTTAAAGTCATGAAATATGATCCTGGCCCATCTTGCCCCAATCTTGGGGCTTTTGTATACTCCTTTGAAGTGGCACTCCATAGTCTCAGAAGCCTGACTTCCCCTTGAGTTTTGAATGACTGTGGCTTTTGCTGTAATTCATTGAATTTTGCTTTCAGTGGAATGCCCCCAAAATGAAGGACCATTGGGTAGTATGATGAAACTTCCATGTGGAGGGAGTAGCAAGCGCAGCAGATGGTAATGTAGTTAATGGGGACAGAGAAAGTCCTGGGAAAACTGAAGCAGAGAAGCTGAGGACTAAAGAAAATGTGACCATTCCTGAAGGAATAAACCCTGGTGTATGCAATCTCGGGAAAAAAAAAAAAAATGAGTATTTGTTGTTTAATTGTAAGTATCCAAGAATCAAATAAAATGGTCTTGGGAATAAGAAGTCTGAATGAAATAGGCAAAAATAGTTTTAAAAGGATAATAGCTTTTGATAACCCATGTTTTGGTTTTTATTTTCTGAGCAAAGTGAACAGCTTCCATCTGTGCCTTAAGACCATGTTACTGTAGAAGAGAGGATATGTGACCAATGATTATATGTAAGCCCTTAACTGCAGAGAAGTTTTAGAAGAAAAGTGTCCACACTTAACCAAACACAGTTGTGGGCCCAATAAACTCTGTAGAATGTTTTAAGCTATCGAAGTCTTGAGGAATTAAGTACAAAATATTTCCTGGTAGAATTGCTGAGTAGGAACAGGTCTGGATGTGGATGTGTGAGTCTGCCATAATAAACAGAACACAATACAGTGGTTTCTAAAATATTAGCAAATATTTCAGATATCACTGTATGACTTCTGATTTGCACCACTGCTTATAACACCTGGAAAGCAGTTGTATCCTTTATCAGTGTATGCTAATGCTTTTAACTGTCTTTATTTATTCCTGGGTTACAGGATTCATATATTTTACTATACTAGTTTCAGGTATTGAAAATCACCCCTTCAAGGTGCAATTTGAAGGCTGCCTCTCCATCAAGTAGTCCCTTACCATTCTCCAGCAAGTGAGGATAAAGTAAAATAGAGCTGCTCTAACCTTGGACTGTGAAGTCAGAAAGTTCTGAGTCTGATTTTCTGCCAAGTCATTTAGTCATCATCTATCCTTGGGGATATTACTTAAACTCTCAAGACTTCATCTTTTAAAATGTGTCCATAAGAAGCATGGCATTAAATTAAAAAAAAAATCTGAAATAGGTATCAGGAAATGTACATTTTAAAGCAGTTACATTATTTATCAGTAAATGTGACCTTAAGGAAAGCATCCTTTATGTTTCTATTGTCTCATCTGTAAGATAGAACTGATGAATTCTTATTGTTCTCATAATTTGGGGTAGGTGTAAGGAACATGTGATATATAAGTACTAGTAAATAGAATTATGAAATTAAGAGGTTTAAAGTAATAGCTAATGGTGGTCTCTATGAAACTACAAAGCAGCTGAATGAGTAAGGCAAGTCGCCTTTGAAAACAGATCAGCCTTTACCTGGCTCCAATAAAATCTCAGGAGCATTTAATTCTCTTTAGACGTCTGGTAAAAGAGCCCACTCATGTCTACCTGCCTCAGGAAATTTTGAAACATTTTACCATTTGCATCTCTTTTAAATGTGTCATTTCATCTGTCCTCATTTAATTAAAGTGTCTCTGGTATCCAGAATGTATTTTTGCAAAAACTGGGTCACTGGTGTTTGTGTGTGTGTATGTGTGCCTGTTTGTGATTTCAAGTATTTTCTACCCTATTTTACAGAGCATTATCTCTTCTAGCAACTTACCTTTGCATTGGCCACACAATATATTTCACTATTATTTAATCACATCCTGCTCTTTCCTGCTTTTATGCCTTGGTAAATGGTGATTCTCAAAGGAAAGTTCCTTTCCCCTTCTTTAGCTGGAAAAATTTGGCTTGGCCTTCAAGAGCCAATAATAATTTACCTCCTCCATCTCCAGAGAACACATTAATCTGTTCTGCCTTTGTCTACAATCATCTTTTCCATGAAATTATAAACTTCCAAATGAGTCTTGTACATATTGGCACATCTTTCTTTGTTCTCATTTCTAGTATCTAGTACAGTTTCTAACCTATGGTAGCTACTCTACGCTTAGCACGGAGTGGCTGTCTATACACAAAAATTAAACAAAAGAATGGACACACAGAATGTTCAACACCAGACTAATGCAAAGCAAGATGGGTAATATATCACAGGGTTTAAATAACAATACAATTAAATAATTCTAGTCATAAAAATGTTTTCTAATAGTACAAGTCATTTAATGGAGTTTACTTTTCATTGATTTTTTTTTTTTTTTTTTTTTTTTTTGTCTTTTGATGCTCTTTGTGGTAAGGGAGTATTTGCTTTTGGTTATGTTATGATTACAGTAAATGAAATCATTCTGTATAAGGTATGATATCAATGCATCACTCCAGTTGGGAGGAGGAGGATGCAAGGGTTACTCATGGTACCATTACATCTAGCTTCCAATTCCTAGGCTTCATTTTGACTTCTGACTAATCTGCATGGAACAATAATGCATAAGTCAGCAATGTAAAATTTAGCCATGTTTTTCTACAGTATGTTATGAGAAAAATTAACTTGTCTTTGAAAGTCAGTGAAAAATAGAGAATAAACAGAGAGTAATAAAAAAGACAGGCAGACTTAGTTGACTCTGTCAACAATTTTCAAGAAGAAAATTACCATAAGCATCCACTTCAAAAAAATGAGCAATGCCAGTTAATGTTTGTCTTTGACTTGGTAACCATTCATACCCAGAGTCCATTAAGAAAATATTATGCAAATTGAGACCCCTTCACATTTCTAAGAAGCATGACCTGTATTTTTTCTAAAACAGCCCTTACAGAATAATAACAGCCTCTATAGTATAACAACCTCCCAAAGATACCCATGCTTTAGTCACAAGAACTGACGAATATCTTACACTATAGGACAAGAGGGAATTCAGGATGGAGAGAGTAGCAAGGTTGCTAATTGGCTGACCTTGCAATGGGGAAATAGATCATCTGAACTTATTCAGAAACGTTTGATCTATTTATTTATATGAGTTCTCCAAAGAAGAGGAGGCAGAAGGGAGGGTCAGAGAGGTGCCTTGTGAAAAGGAGTCAACCTGCCATGTACAACTTTGAAGGTAACAGAGGAGGCCATAAGCCAAGAAATATGGGCAGACCCAAAAATCTGGAAAAGGCAAGTCCTCCCTAGAGCCTGTGGAAATGTAAACTGCTGCCATCTTGATTTTAGCAGGATATAACCTGTTTGGGACTCCTGACCTACAAAACTATGAGATAATAAATTCGTGATGTTTAAAACACTACATTTTTAATCACTTATGACTATAGTATAAAATTAATACCCAACTTTGTGAAGGTTTTCTCATATTTCAGTTCACATACGCCAAGAGTGATTTTAGCGACAACTGTCCCAGTACTCACATGATCGAAGGCAAAATGAATAAGATCATCTTGGTGACGAACACCACCTAACTTGTCTACACAGAAGGGAAGAGCCTTACTTTCCTTTCTGCAAACTTTATTCCAGCAAATTTGGAGAGATGGAATTTATTGATGATCAAATGCAAAATCATAAATCAAAGGCAGCTGAACATTAGAAAGAAACAATATCCTGATTTTTAAAATTACCAGTTCATACCTCTACTCTCAATCTAATTTTTATGAGAAGCAAAAATTTGCTTTTCCTAAAAATGATCTAATTAAGTATTAAATTGTGAACGAGGTAGTGTAGCACACTTGGGTACCCTCTGCCTTATTTTTCCATATATGGTGGGTATTTTTTCATGTCAATTTGTGAACAAGAATTCCTATTAAGCAGAAATTCATCTGGACTGTATCAACTGCAAGATCAGCTTTAAGACAAATAAAAAGAATGTGAAAACAGGGAGATTCCTTAAGAATGAAATTATGCCTTCCTCCATCGCCCACACCAGTGTGGTTATAGAACTATGGGGAATTTATCCTAGAGTTTTCACTACTCTCAGTGTTCACTGCTTCAGTTCTTCCTATCAGAACCTCCTGAGATTAGAAAGTTGTGCCCTTTTCAGAGACTTTTTTCAGCTGATGAAGACTTCTGAGTTAGCCAGAAGTCAACATGGGATGCTGCATTATGTCAGAGCTGCATGTTTAGTCTGCCTTCCTAGAAATAATCAAGAAAAGTTATATATGAAAAGACACAGATGCTCCTTTCTCAGCAATATTTTCCAACCTTTGAAGTATAATATGAAAAACTAAGTACAGGCCTAGAATATATGTGTATTTTAAATATTCACATATTTTTATTGATTTCATTTGTAAAAGTTCACAAGGCCCTAAATTTATTTCATGATTCTTAGTCTAGCATGTTTTTGTTTGAAAATTGATGTTTATTCTACTATGTATTCTGACTTATTACCAAGCATATTTGGAGCATGAAGATTTTTATTTGTCAGATTCCCAATTATTTTAGGAAAACCTTTGAAGAGGTACCTAAAACTATTTTGTCCCAAATTCAGTCATTCAGTTCTTTTATTTTCATGATTATGAAAAAAATAGAACTGATGTTAAAACTGCTTCAAGACATATATCCTGTTTTAGTAATTAAGAAGCTTGTGTGTAGAGCTTAGAGAATCTGAGTTGTCTGTGATGTTATTGGTTGCTGTCCAGTCCAAATAATGTAACATGTTTCCCCCTGTCAACTACAATACATAATGTATTATTTTAAAATACACACTATGAAGTATAATTAGAACATTTCAATATTTTAACTTTTTATAATCAATCATCCTCTCAATTGGATACACAGCCCTGAACATGCAGCCAGAGATACTAACTAGTATGTTAAGAACACAAGGTTCACTTCCACACTCATTTCTGAATTAGAAATGAATCAAAGCAGGATGACATCCCACAGATTACGAAGCTAATACTAATGTGATAAAAGTTATTTTGATTCTCATCTGGGAGGGGGTGAGGGATGGAAAGATAGTAGAATGAAACATATACCCTCTGTATATGTATGATTACACGAACGATGTGAATCTACATTGTGTACAACCATAGAAATGAAAAGTTGTACCCCATTTGTGTACAATGAATCAAAATGTGTCTGTAAAAATAAAAAATATTTTAATTAAAAAAAAGTTATTTTGCCATTCTCTTTTTGAAATCACAACAAAACTTCAAAAACAAAAAGAAAACTTTGTTAAGTCCACTATTTGGCTCTCTCTGACTCCCTTCTCTGGATAGCATTTACAATTGACTTTTGAGGAAAAACAAATACATGTGTAAAACAAAAGTTTGGCTTCTTGCAAGTCTTTTCCTCCTCTGTCTTTCAACTTTTTTACTCATGTTACAAAAAGAGAGGAAGTAGGCAAAAACCTTTTCAATTGGCATTTTTTAAAACTTCAATTCTTGTTTCACCATTTTAGTTTCTTACTCTGTTCTTACTGTTGACCCCTGTAGTATGTAACATACTATGCTCACACCTTATCATAAATTCTAACAGAATGCAGAAATAAGTTCTTGTGATCAGCACTTATTACTGGCCTGGAACATCTGGTGCCAACCTCAAATCTATTCCAGATTACACTTGGATCCGTCTTCCGGCCGGGGCACCACCCTTTGCTGTCTGAGGGTCAAATATGCAGCTCCTGCCTGTGTATATGACCAGCTGGTTTCCAGGAGTCAGAACCTCATGGTTGATGGCAACCAGATAAATGTGTCTCTTCTGTACAGCTGAGATATGGAAGTGCCACCGGTGAATGCTTGGTACACTCTGGAGCTTAAAAGGCTGGGAATTCACATTTCTGACATTTAAGCAGATTTTAGTCTCATTGGCTTTTTATCAAGAATTGGGTAACATGTTATAGTTTTTGATGATTTGTTGGTTATTTGTTATTCTTTTAAATTCCCAAGGAATGAGCAAAATGCCCAGTGGGAACTTTGAAGTGAGCTTTAGAGTTAGCAGTCACTTTCAGGGGTCACCAGCCATGGCACATTGCATTAGAAACCCCAAAGGCAGGCCATTCTGGGGTCAGAATCTCTCTGGTTAGAGGAAGGCCTAACACTAAGGAAAAACCAAGTTCAAAAGAATTCTTGGCTTAAAATGTAAGACTTGAGAATCTCAGTATGGTGGGGGAAAAACAGATAATGTTTGTTGGAAATAAATTTGCTGCCACAGAGAATCATAAGGATTATCAAAACTGTAATGATTAAGCTACAAGGAATGACCACCAACACCTTCTCCAGTAGTTTGGAACAGGTATCACACGAGTGAAATGAAGAGAACTTTGACTTTTATTTGAAGTTAAAATAAATGTACAAACCCTAGAGTAGAATATTTCTTCTTTAAAGTGTATCTTGAGCTTTTTCATTGTACAAACCCTGGATTATCCTAAATGCATCTTAAATTACTTTCTGATGACACCTGAGATAAAGTGCCTTTTTTTTCTCTCTACACATTAATACCCATGGGGCCCTTTTAAAAGGTTATTTTTCATACCTGTTTATAAACGGGATTTTAGGATCCAAAGGAGCCAATAAGAAAAAGTGAGTATTTTAGGTCTATTTACAAAAAAGGAAATAGCAAGTTCCTTAATGTTGGAGCTCCCACCCCTTGTTACAGGCCAGTACTCTGACTTCCTTTTCTGCTTAGTCATTGCTGTAACTCCCACTCTAAGATTAATTGCGTGACCCTGGAGATGAATGATCTTCCACTTAATCTTAGCCAATGCAATCTGGACAACCTCAGGTTTGGTGAGGCTCCTCTTGGGTGGTTTAAATTTGTTTTAAGAACATTAAAGTATCTCATAAATCTATATTTATTTTATTGGTAAGTAATCTACTGTAATTAAATATGAAATGCTAAAAACAATGTTAAGGTAAAATTGGGGTCACAAACCTCTTTTTATGGTTGCTTCATGGCTGCAAAAATACTCTGGAATTTGCTTTTGTCTTTATGTCTGCATCTGTTTAACATTACAGAGCATCCAATAGCATCTCGTGTTCAGATGAGTACTTCATGTTTTAAAATAATAGACATTTTTTAATGATGAATACTAAATGCTTATGAGAAAACAGCTTAAGATGCCACTACTTAGAAAAATTGGAAATTTGGTGAACCAGTATTATATCCAGGTTTGATACTGGATCTATTCTTCCTTGCTTTCAGATGGAGACATGCAGAAATCAGGCTGGATAATAACAAAATTAGCTTAAGTTCATGAATTTGGAATTTAGGATTTAGGAGAAACTGTGGCAATTGTGCTAAAATTGATGTTTGTAATACTGTCAGGAAGAGAAAGAACTTGCTGCACAGATTATAGTTGAAACAAATAATTGTTTTAAGGGTACTTACATGATCAAAAAATATAAATTTTTATTACTTTGTATTCATTTATGAAAAAAAAATCCTAGTATCCAGATAGTATCATTTGGTAACTGGAACTGTCACTCACCCAACTTTCACCCGGCAGTGATAGATTAACCATACGCACTCCAAGAAGTTGGTACAAATGTGTCTTTTAAACATTTTATGTAATCCAGTCTAGTGAAAACTGAAGTACCCATTTTCTGGGTTTTGCAATATTTAGGAAGATGTACACATGCTCTTCTCAAAAACTAAATAATGTGCTTTGGAACTGTATCTTCAATAAAGGTAATCTATTTTCTAAGTTAAACAAATGAACAAAGACAAGTGGGAAAACCAAAGATAAGGCAAATTAAAGGGGAGATAGAGGAATCCCCCCCACGCCACTCCCACAAATCAGGAACTTACATTGGGGAAATGCATATGTTGGAGGACAAATGAATTATTCATTGTGAGAGAATGAGGTGAGCATCAAGTGTTTTGTGCACTGGTGACTATGTTTCCAGCTGTATGGCTGCATGCATACTACTTCTACTGATTTTATTAAGTATCTGTGCAGACTTATATACTTAAACTGAGGAAAATGGAGCATTCCATTCTAATGACTCTAAAGAATATGGTGGCAGTGAGGTTAACCAGAGAAGCTATGGTCCTTGTCTTCCCATTGAACGATAGCAACAAAATACAACCTAGCATAGTAGCAGGTTTTTAAACAATGTACCTATTACCCTGATTTCTTATGTTCCATTTTTTAATGCTTTCTTTCACACCTCTTGGTCTTCTGATGGAAACAGCTACTGTTTCAAAACTATACTAAATGAAGTGTTTATAAAAATACATAGGCAATGTCGAAATGGCAACCACTAATTTGTTCTTATTTCTATTAGGCCAACCTTGAATGTGCAAATCTCTAATTATATTTCAAGTGGTTTAGAAAGCCACTAGTAGGTTTTTACCACATCTTAATTCTGAAAATCTGTGTATAATTTAAAGGAAACATATCCATGTGTTTGACTAATTTGCTATTAAGCCTATTATGTGAGCTCAACTGCATATCTAAAAAGTATTTAAAAGGTTCTTTAAATTTGTAAGCCTTTCCTAAAGCAAGATATCACAAATATACATGGCATTAGAAATGGACTGGTCTTTGACAACCTAAAGGTTATAAATATAAAATAATACAATTAGAGGAAACTATGTTTTTTCTTTTCAAATAAATAGTTTATTCTTACTCTCTCAATGCCTGTTTCCCTTGTTTCCAACATTAAACTATGATATTCTAGGAGAAACTGTGCCCCATTTCCCAAGCCTCAATCTCATGTGCCTTCAGCAGATGTCTACAGCAATTGAGAGCAGCATGTGATTTTTCCATACAGTGAAGTGTTCCCAAAGAACAAACCAAAAGTCATGCTGCATCTGCTTCATTTGCACATGCACATTGTGTTCTCTCTTGGAACTCTACCCACTCAGGGTTTGCTTCATCCTGAGAAGCCTCCGGGTGGGAACTTTGCTCTGTGTCTGGTGTGTCCACTGAATCACATAACATTTAGGAGTCCATATATGCTTCTAATTTGAGTAGAAAATTTCAGTTTTGAATTCATTTTTTTTAGTAAATTTTATTTCATTTCTTCAATGGTGTTTAATAGTAGCTGGATGCATTATTAACCTTCACAACCTTTTAAAAAGTCAGATGAGGATTTTTATTAGGATTATATTTAAGCATAGCCCTGTGAAAACTGCACAAAAGATTTACAGCCTGAAGGTCACTGACTTTACTGATTGACAGTATCTCTGTTTAGAAAACATGATATTGCTAATGCAACCATTTACTGCACTTGATTATGATGTTGATAATTTATGAAAACTATCTGGCTTTTGAACACCAGCATATTTCAAAGCAAAAGGGAAATCATTGGGTAATTTGTTTATAAAGTTCAAGTTTGTTTTTTGAACAACAGAAAGATTGTAAAACAAAGACTATGCAAATTTGTGGTAGAAATAGAATGTTTTCAATTTTATCAGCAACAACAATGACAACAATAAGAAATAAAGGTTAATGTTTACCCTCATGTGTGATGGGTAGAGTTAGAAAAGAGCAGACAAATGCAAATAAATGGTCATCCTGAATATGTGGGAAAAGATCCAGGTTCTAGTTATGTCTGCCTCGCTTAATTACACACTGACACTCCTAAGATAATTATATCTTCATTTCAGCCTCAGTTATTGAAATCATACTGGATATAGAGAGAGTCAAGTCTGGATTTTAGTCCTGTGTCTACCACTAACTTTATGTTTTTTAGTCAACTATTTGCACACATAGCTTTGATTTCCTCATCTTTGAAATGGGGCTGATAAAGTAATGTGTACATGTCTGGAATACTTAAAGGACTAATTGAGATAACTACACAAATTGCCAAGACTTAAATAAGCAATGGTATTAAATCCCAGCCCAACTGGAAAGGATCTATGTTAAAGAACATGGTTATCATTAAGGGATATGGTTGAATAATGATGACACCACACAAATTATTTTCCCACCTTTTGTTTTTCTGCACGATGATTTTGAATCCATGTGAATTTCCCCTGGAAAACCATTTTACATGCCTTGGAATAACTATTTCATTTTTTACTTTAAATGATTTATCAGGTTCCAAGAATTATAAAACCAGCTAACAGAACTACCATGTCCTAGAGTCTAGAGGTAAATAAATGCCTGTCAATTGTAACATTAGCATTTAAACCTACTCAGTATTTGGGTATTATTTTTTTAAGTTTCTGATTGAAAAACTATACATGTTTAACAGTTTGGTTCCAGACATTGAGGTCAATAGCTAAATGTGTGCATATGTGTGTGCCATGTATGTGTTTATGTGTGCAAACAGACATACACACACACACACACACACACACACACACACACACACACAAATGATTCATTGGCCCCTTCTCTAGAGAAATGTAGACCTTAAAACAGGAATTTTACTTTAAAAAAATAGAGTTTGGTGGCAACCCACTGTTTAATGTGATAAATTCCTATGTTTCCCATAGAAATTTAGTGTTGGCAGTTAAAGAATTGTGTGTCACATACTGGTAGCTTTATTCTTTTCAATATTTCAATACATATATTCAAGTTCTTTGGTATTAAACTAACTTTAAAAAAAAATCTAGTATTGCACACACATTTTTAGTTAAGTAATAAACATCTGTCATCTGCCATTTATTAATATTAATTAAAAATGGTCGGTAGCTCATGGGATCCAAGTTCAGCAGCTGAGATTTTTCTAAATCTGACCTTCTTAGAATTTATGTAAAAAAGAGTAGTTCTCCTAAGGTCCTAAGCAATTTGAGGCCAGTTTGTAACCTAATGTTTTAGATTATGTATTTAGCAATCATAACAGGAGGGACGAATGACAGAAATTCTGTGAAAACCATAATGCTGCCAGATTACATGGGACAAATAATGAGATGTTCAAAATGATAGGGTGCCACACATTAAACATTGCTACAAGGTAAGGAGATATGGTCACATGATTGATACACGTGTTAGGAATGTTACAAAAGTCCATCTGTTTTCCACAGTTTTAATGCTTTACATGACAAATAAGGAAGGGCCATTTCCATAAGTTTGCATAAGTGAATATAAACTTGAGGAGAAAACCAAAAACAAATGAACACAAACCTAGCATCTTAGCCTATCCTGAGAGAGCTACTTTTCACAGACACTTATTTTCCACCACTGTACAGCATACTACATCATAATGGACTCCAAGACATCTGAAATAACCTGTACTCAATGCCCTGGGAAGCACGCCCACACATTTTTCCCTTCCAAGATTTAAGCACTTTTCCTAAGGAAAAATAGTTTGCTTTTCTGTAGCAATAGGTCCAGAGGAAAGTCAAATTCAGATTTTACTATGAATATAACAACAACAACAAAAGAGATTTTAGAAATCCCATTGTTCAATGTTTTCAAAATACACTACTTTAGCATAGAGTTATTGGTTGGTTGGTTAGAACTTACCTCTATATAAGCACTTGTTTTACCTTTAATTGCTTAATTGGGGTAATACATATAACAACCTTAGCCATTTTAAAGTATACAGTTCAGTGGCATTTATTCATCCAATGTTTGGGACCCACTTGATGTTAGAATTTATAATTAATTATAACAGCAGAGACAGAAATGAGTTTATGAGAGATCTAGGGCAAGACATATATTCCTTATATGTGTGTATGGATCATCGTATGTTCAGACAAATCCATTTATACTAGGGTGTCTGGCGCTATGTCTAACACACAATTGCTGCTCAAGAAATGTTTGTTGAGTGAGCATCCATACATACAAGATCACAGTACTTAATAAGTTTAAAAAATAAGCACTGCATAGGAAATGTGATTATTTAAAAATGTATATAAAATCCACTATAAATGTAACCAAATAAATAACAGAATAAGAAAAATGTTTGCTTGTACACATGATACAAGGTCAGTATTCTTACTATAACAAAGAGCTTCTATAACTGTTCACTTAATACAAAAATCAGAACAGTGTGCAAACTAATGGGCAATGTTTATACACAGGTATCTATGGAAATCCAAATAGCCAACAAAAACATAATCGGCCTTATTCATAATCAAGAAAATGCCTATTAATAAAACCATAGAATTCTATTTATTAATCTCTCAGATTGGCAAGAGTTTAAATAATTGATAACATTCAGTGCTAGTAAGGATATAAGGAACCAGACATTTCTGTTATTGGCAAGTGTTAACTGTTAAAACATTTTTGAAAAATAATCCAGCAGAATACATTAATTTTTAAAATGTTGACATATGGTCTGGGCATCTCTGGGTTCAATCCCCACTACTAAAAAACAAAATAAAATAAAACAAAACAAAACAAAATAAAGTAAGATAAAATTTTAAAATGTTGACATCCTTTGCTTTATTCATCCAATGTTTGGGACCCATTTGATGTTAGAATTTATAATTACTTAGTGTTATTCTGTGCCATACACTAGTGTAAGAGTTTTATACACACAACTTGCTACAACTATGTGAGGTGGTTACTGTTATCCTCACCCAGTGAGGAACACAGGGTGTACAAATTCTAAGTGATTCACTTAAAGTCATATCGCAGGTTAAAAACACAGCTGAAATTCGAAAACAGGGACACAGAGCTTGTGTTCTAAATACTATACTATACCGCTGATGCAAAGTGAATTTATGAGTTCATTAACATGATAGAGATGTTTGTTGTAGTAACAGAAAAAGTAGGAAACAATTTTATTCTCCATCAACAGCAGAATAGTTGAATAAATTATGTGTTATTCACAGAATATAACATTTTGCAGCTATTAAAAAGGATGAATTAGAAAGACACCCATGATATATAAAGTAAAAAGTAACATACCATCGAAGTAGCAGGATGCACAATTCTCTTTCTACACAGAGAAAGAACAAATCAGATCCATTTGAAAAGAAATTAATGTATGAGTCCTCAGTGGAAATATGCTTTTATATTTGTATTTTTCTATAGGCAGAAGAATAATATGGGAGAGTATACAACATATTTCAACTTGCTTTTCTCAGGGTATAGGACTAGACTGAGGCAGTGTATGATTATTTCTATATCTTCCAATTTTTTGAGTTTTTACAAGAGTGCACATTTCATTATTGATATTTATAACCAAACAATGAGACAAAACAAAACAAAAAATACCTAAAGTTTAACTGAGATGGTTCTGATTTGCAAACTGTTTCTGAACTTTAAGTTCACTGGGCTAACAGTGAAAATATTAAACATAAATTTTTGAAGACTGTGAACATCAGAAGAAATCATGATTCTATGAGCAAGTAATGAGTTAAAATTAAGGAATTATGCAGGGATAGGAGAAAGAATGACAGGGTGATAGGAGAGGCACTTATGGGTGTATAACATGGTAGGAAGCTGTAGGGCGGAGGGGCAAAATTAAATATAAAAACTCCCTTCTCTTACACATTTCAAAATAAAACAACACAATAGACAAATGTGGATCCAGTACAGGCTTGACCATGAAATACATTTGTATTTCAATTTATGTATGCACAATTTATCAGCCAAGATAAATTATATCTTGACTGTTGAAACGAACCCAATTTTATTTATTTATTCATTTGTTTATTTATTTATTGTGGTGCTGGGGATTGAACCAGGGTCTTGTGCTTGCAAGGCAAGCACTCTACCAACTGAGCCTCCAATTTAAAATAAAACAAAATCTCTGTAGGATTTTGGTGTGGTCTGGAGAACACACAAGCAGCAAATGAGAGGTTTACAACGTCTACTTATTATGCTGAGGAATACTTCACTATCATATGTATGTATATCATACAAATACTTATCTAATAAGCATGCTACTAATTTAATTATGACAAATTAGGTTATTATTTGTTAAATTTTATTCACAGTTAAATTAATTAGACAATAACTTCTAAATCTAAGTATGCACATTTTCTACATCTGCTTTAGTTTTGAAATTCACAATTATTATCATATTTCCCAAGTATGAGCTTAGTATACTATTTCCTTATCTAAAATGCAATATTATTCAAAAAGTGAAAAGTGTCATTGTGTTTCCAGATGTAAGATTTCATGTAATGAAAATGTAAAAGGAGTATTTCATTTTAAAATGTGAGAGCTGTCTTTACACATAAAATGTAATTGGACTTTGTTGAGAAACTCTTCCCTAAATCTGACTCTTTGCAAAAATAGGAAACACAGTCTCTTCTAGCAGAAACAACAAATAAAGAAAATAACTCTTTGTAAGACATACTTTTCAATGATGGCAGCCTGGGCTCACAAAGACCAGAGTTATGACCTGATGGTGCATGCATAAAATAAACACAAGAGTTCAGTAATTGGGTTTGAGTTAATCTTAAAGTTCCAGTGGCCTAGTGCATAATCAAGCCAAAGGTCATTACCCACACTGGTGCATTTCACGCAGAACTCAGCAGCTACAAACGGAAACAGTCATAACTTTACTTAACCCTGAACAAATCAGTCCCAGAAGCCACTTCTAGGAGTAGTGAATTCTTTTTATTTTTATTTAGAGTCAGTTTACTCCTTTAAGGAAGTTTCTGGAAAATCCAGAGAAAATGGGGGAAAAATTAGTTAAATTAAAATATTATTAATGTTATATTGGACATGCATATCTAGTCTAAATTAGATTGAAAAAAATTTGGATTCTCTTCCTCACTTAGACTATTTTTAATAATTAGGCCAGATATAGTGGTGCACTCCTGTAATCCCAGCTTGGGAGGCTGAGGCAGGAGGATCAAGAGTTTAAAGTTAGCCTCAGCAAAAGCAAGGCACTAAGCAACTCAGTGAGACCCTGTCTCTAAATAAAATACAAAATAGGGCTGGGGATGTGGCTCAATGGCCAAGTGCCCCTGAGTTTAATCCCTGTTACTCCCCCTAAAATTATTTTTAATAATTAATATTGGACAGGATTTTCTTGTAGAAGTGCATGTTTCTACACTGGGTAAATTTAGAGCTTCTTTCACATCTATACCCCTATTTCCAAGTTGAACCACCAATCACAATTGTTCATTTATCCCTAGCTTCAATTGTAGAAATCTGACCTAGGCAGACCAATTGCAGTACTCTAATTCCCCACCAGCTACCGGGCTCAAGGGGTGGACATGTGACCCAAACCCAGTCAATAAGAATCTTCATGCAGTTGAAAGTATGGACACTGAAAGAGAGAGGACACTGTCCTTTTACATTGAGAGCAGTATAGACATAGACTTGGAGCTGTTCAGAGTCAGGTTTCCTCCTAGTTGGAGAAAGACCCTGCATCAGGGAAGAACAGAACTATAAACAAAGAAAAGGAGGCAGGATGTGTTGAAATGGTGAGAAAAGGAGAAAATAGACCCAGTTTACTGTACATTGAAGCAATCTGAGCTTGGTGAAAAGGACCATCAATGGGGAATAAATACTAACAATATTATTTTTCTATTATGGTAATTATTTCAGATATCATGTAAATATGTTTTTAGAGAAAATAATTCAGATAGGAAATACATAGAGAAGTATTTCCCATGCAGAACCTGAGAAATGGGTGTTTTGCATAAAAGGTAAAAGGAACTGAATTATAGGGAAAAAGGGCATGAAACAGAAGTACTTGTGGAAGAAAATGAGAACATAGAGGAATTAAAAGATTTGAAGAATTTCCCTTCTATATCCATTTTGTCATGTTAATAATAGCTAGAATCTATGCTTGGATTTGTCCATCAGTAAAACACACAATTGTTCTATTTGGAGTCTGGTTTGACACCAGTGTAGAAGAACTAAATATTTGAAGGCTGCCTTCTCATTTGTAATGTCCAAAAGGATACAATTGATTTTTACATAACCAAGTTTGAGAATGCTTGTTTCAATGATGTCACAGAACTTCATTGTGACCTGGTTTTATTTGCTTGGTCACACCTCCTTGGAGGCCTAAGAACAAGGTATCCAATCCTTTCTTTCAGATTATAACATCTTACAGAGTTAGCCTGCAAGACTTCCATGAAGCTGCTGGAGTAGACAAGAGAGAACAAGATAATGATCTACGGGAAAAATAATTCTTTTGTGTCGTCAAATGTGGGGTGGCTCCCGTGCCAAAGAGGTTTCAGCAACACCAGCAGTTTCAAGGAGTGACTGTCCTAGGGATGTGGGAAGGAGAATAGGAGCATGAAAGAAGGAAGTGTCTTTTTGCTGAGAAATGTTTACTTTGTAATTAGCAAAGCACAAGAAGGCCCTTTTAGAAACCATATTTGGGGGTCCAGAATATAAATTTATGCTGAAGCTCTCTGGAGTCTCTCTCTAGGGAACGCTCCTAATTGGCAGGGATCATTGTTGGCTAGAACAGGCTGCAAATGAAGCCAAGGTCTTGGGGTCATTTCTCCAAAGGTCCAGTTAACTCAGCTCTATTCCACAGCCACAGGCTGCACCTTTAACCCCACATAGGCATCTTACGAACACATTGTAGTACATCAACATGGTGGTTACAAGAAAAATGCATACATTTGCCTTGAGACCAAAACAAAACATAGGCAAAAGTATTTTATTTATATTTAAAAATTTCTTTGCAAATGTGTCAACAAACTATAATGAAGAGTGCAGCTACTGGCAATACTAATCATGAAGATGGAAACTGTCAATACAGGTAGTTGCTGCAAGCAAGCTGATCACCAGTGGTCATTAATTTGTGGAACAACATAAACCACGGTACTAACATCTAGAATATGAGGCCCATGATGAAGGAGCCCTTTGTCTTTCTTGTTCTCTGTTACTTCCTCTGCACCTTAACATGCTAGCACATAGCTGGTGCTTTAATAAATATTTGTTGAGTGGATGAATGTCTCTTGGCCTCTCATTTTTATTTTTTTTTTCTTATTCTATCCTTTACAAATTGGAAAGTACAATAGAAATAATATTCTGTACATCTCCTGTGTCAACCACTGACTGTGTGTTTACAAAGGTAGAGACACTAACTCCCAAAGAGATAGTGCAAACATGGAGCAATCATATTCATCTAACTGCAAACAAGAGAAAGACCTTTAGGGTAGTTTGCAACAATGGATGCAATTCTCATCTGTTCCCCCAGCATGCCTAGCACCTAAAATACTGTCCCAGTTTCTCCTGCCAACAGGTGTTCTTCACCTTTTGAATCAGGACTGGCTTTGCCACTAGCATAAACTAACAGAAGACTGTGGAAGTAAAAGCATGCCAGTTCTAAGTTTAGCTTCAAGAAGAACCACTTTTGCTCTCCCACCTGGAACCCTGTAGACCCCCTCAGCATCTTGAGAGAAATAGGGTCCGGTTTCCTCAGTCCTCAGCCATCCAACCACATGAGGGAGCTGAGATCAGAATTACCCAGGGGATCTCAGCCTACCTTGCCCAGTCACAGATTGTTTAATGAATGGTGGTTCACTGGAGTCTCTGTTTTGAGGTTAATTGTTATGCAGCAACCAATCTTCATGCACAGGATCTGAACAATATCAAGATTATTATTGTTTTGTGGCTGAAGGATGCTTCATATAGCATAGCTAGTACTCTATTCAATAACCTGACCACTGTGTGTTATGTTAAACACTGGTTTAAAAAGCATTGACTATTTATAAACATCACAAAAAAAAAAACTCAGAGAATATAGATGTTAGCAAAGATCATTTCTGATTATAAGGATTAATTTAGAACAGGGATGCAGAGGTACATACCATTATAGTAGGGGAAGTCTATAAATAATTTTTCTACTACCATAGGAAGGAAGGGATTATATGAGTAACAATAACACTCATGAATTTCCCACAATTAATAATAGCTACCATGAATTTTGTTCACCATTAGTTACATCCCCAAATTTATATCCCCAAATCTTAGGGAGCCTACAAAATGGAATGATTCAAATTTGGTCTTACTTATAAACAAATAATAACTGCTGGTTGAGATATAAAAATTGATGATCATAGCCAGGATTGCAAGGCATGAAATAAGAGGTCTTATTTTCTACAGAGTTTTTTGTATAACACAGAGAAGTTCAAGAATATACAATGGTGTTATAAAGTGTGTTAAGAGGCAAGAAACCCAGTTATTGTCAATTCACTTTTTTCCCCTACATTCATCCAGGGATGACTGCAGTCCTTCTGCTTCATTATGACAAATATACATATAAAGGATTTTGGTTTGGTTTTCAACCCACACAACCAGGCAACAGAGAATCCTCACACAGATACTGCCAGGAAATACCAATATGAGAGGAATAAGAAGCTGGGGCCTATTGCTAAAGTTATAAATGTTTTTATCTACATGGATATTAAATTCTGACACATATCCAGGAAGTTTTCAAGCTGATTTAATGTTTCAGTGATTAAGGTGGAGTTGTTAGGAAAGAAAAAGGAGTAAAAGTTGTGTAATATGGTTAAGGAGAAAAACTAAAGAAGGGAATGAGCCAGATGTGAATATATCTGAAAAGGATCTGAAGGTGAAGTATTTTTTTATCAGGATCTTTGGAGATCAGTAATGCCTACATTCTTTCAAAGACGATAGGACACTTGTGTTATAATTAAAGACCTAATATTTGAAATAGGTTGTACCACACATAAACTGTAACCTTTCAATCAGTAACAATAATACTCTAGGTCTGGTTCTCATATTTGAAAAATTTAGACAGTTGATATTTTAAAGTGTTATGTTGAACTATATAGAACTGCTAATATTTAGATCATTTAAGACCTACCAAAAAAGGCAGCTGCATATAAAGCTGACCTTGTAGAACGACGGAGTAGAATAGTGGTAACTACAGACTGGGAAAGGTAGTGGGGAGGAGGGACAGAAGCAAGTTAAATGAGGGGCACCAAAACACAGAGCAGAGGAATTAGTTTTGCTTTCTATAACATAGTAGGATAAGTATTGGTTAAAACAATCTATGGTAGATATGCCAAAATGATCAGAAGATTGCAAAATTCCCAACAAGTAAAAATGATGCATGTTTAAAGAGATGGATGTGCTTATTACCTGATTTAATTATTATACCATGTACACACATATCAAACTATAATGTACCCCATGAAGACGTACAAATATTATGTCTCAGTAAAAGAGACAGCTGCATGTGGTTCTACTTAATGAGACAGAATTATGAAACAAGAAATGGCTGTAGTTACATAATGAATTTTGTTGAAGAGAAAGCTTAGTAGTGATGAAACAACTAGGCGTCCTCTCCACTGGGGACATTAAATGAAAAATTGGGCTTAGTTTTTAAGAGGTAATACATATATTTGCATTCAGGAATATTTCTCTAAGAGTGAAGTTGTTATTTATTACAATGGAATGCCTTTCTTGAGGGTTTTAAATAGGGTTGCATTTTTTTATATGACAGGAATATTTTAAATTAAAATATTATTAATTTTAGTAAAATTGATTGTTATATTTCTATTGTGGAGCAAAACATCTGCCTCTGTTCCACCATCTTGTCCTAGTTACCAAGGCTTCCTACGAAATGCAGGTTTTCACTGGTGGCAAGTGGTCTTCTCCAGAATCCAAACAATCCAAAAAATATATCAAAGAAATTGTTGAGTTTACACCACATGTTCTTATTCTTGGTACTATTAGTAGTTAATGATTTTTCCTGAGAGTAAAATCACCCCTGGTTGATAACCATAGTCTCTAATGCTATTTTATCTGACCTTTATATTTTATTGACATTTCTCTGATTTGTGTTGAAGTGTTAGCCTAAGAATAGGTGTGAGGAAACAGCAGAAAGTTTCATCCTTCAGTGATTAAACAGAAGGAGTGTCTTTAGGCAGCTGGCCTTCCATGAAGTACGAACTGGGAAAGGGCAAAATCTAAATTCTTCTTCAAACTAGTTGGCATCCTATAATTTTCAATGAATAAAACCATCTATTTGACTTTTGATGAATTGTTCTGGAAATCTTGGTTGCGTATCTGGTTTTGAATTGAATTACTACTTAATATAATTTCTTCCTGTAGTAAATTCAACTATAAGTTCACTGGAGTAGTTACAAAAATTTAGGAAGCAAACTATAGGACAAAGAAATAAACCTAGGAACAAATAGACTCACCATTGTTTTCTGTTAGATTTTTAAAAACTGATCTTGTTGTAATTTTAAATATAGCATTCATAATAAACATAATGCATATTTATAATGCTGATATTATAAGTTAACATGTAAAATCTTTCCTTCACATAAAGCTCAGTAGAATTACTATACTTAATTTTGGGGAAGTACATAAAGCAACCAACCCATAGTATATTAAAATGATACAATAATTCCCATACTTATTTGTTCCCTGGAGTGTCCTTGGAAATTTTATTTACTTTATTTTAATGTCCTTTTTCAGTTCTAAGATGGGAAGAAAACTACTTCATATTTTTAACAAGAAGGTAGACCCCAACTGTATTTTTTCCATGACTCTGCTCTCTTATTTCTATTCCAAGATCACCTACTACTTGTAATTAATGAGGATCTTCACATATTACCCATGAATGGAATTTCTTTAATTCTTGTGAATTCCCCTAAAAGCAATCTGTAGGAAATTCTCTTCAGTAAATTAGGGGAATGAGAAAATAACTAAAAAAATACTAGCCCTCCTTTATCACCATCACACACACAAACACACTTCTGCATCAAATGCAGGCACACATGCATCTCCTGGTTTCACTGTTTCACTTCTCTTATCTGAGATGGTTACACCCAGTAGGTTGACAACCATTGAAAGTATACTTTCTCCTTCTTTACTTCCATTTCAATACATCGTTTTAATACCTACATGGTATTTGTATGTTGACTTGAATAATCTCTTCAAATATATCTCACATATTTTTGGTATTTCAAACATATAATTCAGTTAAGTTTAACTTTTTATTTAGGCTAATAATTGATGAAAAAGTTAAGGGCTGCTTAAAGGTAGTATGTTAGGCAAAGGAAAATATATCTAAATGGTACATTATAAACAGCACATTAGATTAAAATTGGATTTGGGAGTAAGAAAATTACATTTACCTCCTCCAATTCACTTACTACTGCTATTCCCAGCAACAGAAGAAAGGTAGGAAAGAAAATTGTGTACACGATTTTGCAACCTATCTTTTCAACAACATGTATTAACTGAAAAACATCTTATGGCTAGGATAGCCATTCTGTTACTAGAAATTCTTTTCTTCTATTCAACTTCTTCTTTGTGCACATTTTGGAAAGTCATTTCTGGTTCTTATCACTCTTCCCTAGGGACTCTGCCTTTGGCAATTATAACATAGCAGAAAAAATCCTGAACACATGCTCCATACCTAGTCCAAATGAGTTATCTACCTCTGTCTATTGTTAACCTCTTGAGCAGGGATCATAGAGGTAAGTTTAAATTTTAGGCTAAATTTTATAATAAAACCCTTAACTTTTATTTTACTCACCAAATGAATCTTCCTGTTTTATGACTCTCATTAGTATTTAGGAGAATTCAAATAATAAGATATTTTAGGAGAAATGTCTTTATTATTTTATTATGTCTATTTTTTAAATTGCCTAAAGGTTTTTAATGCTTACATAATTAAAATAAGAAACATCAGATGATATAAAAATTAAAAAGAAATTAAGGTCTTCTACTTTATTCGGCCTGATGATATTCTTCTTTCCATGCATATTTGTGGTTCTTACCACTAAGATGATAAATTCAAGACAATAACTAGATGTTTTATTAGACTGTATATGTAACATAAATTTATATCACAGCTTAAATAAGGACTTGCATGATTTTTTGTTTTGATGGAATTCTTTATATAGTTGAAATTGTGGGATGTCCAAAGGTCATAATTACTTATCTATTTGGTTTCTCTGTGTTCATATAGGATATTTGACAAGTAAACCTCATAGAAAGAAAGGTTTAAGGTTAGGGAAATAATGAATGAAGGGAGAAACAGATTTTTTCCTACTTTAAGTTTCTAAACTACTTAAAATAGTTCTAAACAAACACATTGAAAGATGAATAAAGGGTAAGTAAAAGTGAAGCTAGATCTAGAATTTAATTATAAGGGATCCACATTTTCTATTGGTTATTCTATGCATTATTAAATTTCAAAAAGAATGAAATGCCTGGGTTTTTCTAATTGTATAAAGTTCTCTTGTAAACGTAAAATGTCACTGTATCCTCAGAGGCAATAAGAGAGGATTTTTAGGGCCAAGTCTTATGTCACAGGTTGCTATTTCAAATGCCTTGCGGCATTATTTATCTTATCAGTTGTTCATTTTAAGACCTGACATTTTCAATGTTAATGTTTAAATCAAGTGCCAGCAAAATATATTAGAAGACCACATTCTTAAATAAAGGAAATAAAATGTGACTAGTGTCACATTTTAATTTTTTCAATTGGATAATCTTTTCTTAAATTTGAAAAGTAAATACTAATACTGATTAGTACTGTAGAATCTTTGTGGAAAGAATATGAGCAAAGACCACCTGTAAGTCATTAGAGTTCAAGAAAATTTAGTAAACATAAGTAAACATAGGGCTATGGGAGCACACACATAGTAGAGTGATGAAATATTTGACTTCCAAATCCAACTTTTAAAATCTAAGATGTTTTAGATTAATTGGTAACAAATGCCAGAAAGGCCTTTTTCACTAGCCAACTTCTATTCCTGAACCTAAATTTTAATCAAAACCTCTCACAAATTTACAAAAGTTTGAAGTTCTTTTTAAAATACCCCATGTGTTCAAGAATTTTATCATGTTAACTACTTGATTACAATGGTAACAATAGACTATACATTCTGATGATGGCCATTTTGTTTTGGTATAATGAAAGGTGCTTTGCAAAGCACAGGTGACTCCAAATCCTTTTTATATGAACAATGCTCATGTGGGCATAGAGCCCTCCACGGTGTTCCATTACACTTGGTTCACACATGTATAAATTCTTGTAGTTCATGGTTTTGTGATCACCTATTCAAATATCTCAACCTTTCACTGGACTTTGAATATTCTCCCAGAGACAGCACCCTCTGACAGTATTCTATTTAAATAGGAATCCCTACAGCTAGTACTACCTGTGGCCATGAAATGAGAATTTAATAAAATATGCTGAATGAATGAATGAAAGAAACTAAGGAAGTTCAATTCCAGAGTCAGACTACTCCTTACAAGAAGCAATTAGTTGAAAGGATCATTCACAGGGTCACCAGATAACTACCAATAGTTACCTAAAGATATACAACATATTTGCAGGAAGTTGTACTGTCAACATGAGTGAGAAAGACAGGAAATGATATTTTAAAGTCCAGCAATTGTGATTCTTCTAAATGGAAGTTTATTCACCCTCAAGCATCATAATATACAGTATATTTGTCCTTGGAACTCATAAGATTTCAGAACAAGTCCTTGCATGGTTAATATTGATCTAATAGGTTCTATAATCTAGTATATACAGTTAGCGTAACAGGCAAAAATCAAACAAACAAACATAGAACCCCAGATAGAGCATCATTAATAGTTGTGCTAAACTCATAAAATACAACATTGGTAATTTAATTCAGATGTAATATAGGTATTAAAATACTTATATGTTTAGGGCTGGGGTTGTAGCTTAGTGGTAGAAAGCTTGCCTAGCATGCATGAAGCACTGGGTTTGATTCTCCCCAGCACTGCATATAAATAAATAAAATAAAGGTCCATCAACAACTAAATATACATATATATGTATATATATATTTAATACATATGCATATATATTTAGTATATATATATATATATTTAGTGTATGTATATATTTATATTTGTTTAGTTACAAAAGTTTATAGCCTAATTGCACTATTTTGATTTGTATGCAAGGAGGGAAGGAATAAGTTGTTGTTGCTGTCTCTTTGCCGTGGTATTGCACAAAATGGCATCAGACATTGTGTTTTGAGACTTCTCAAAAGTTTTCTAGGCACTAGGAAGGTGGAGGAAAAATAATTACCCAGATGCTTATAATATAGCGTTATGCACCACAATTCAATTAGCACATTTCTATAGTAGTATAACATTCTGACATCAGGCTCCCGTTTTTAAAATAATCTCATCTCTATTCTATAATGTAGAGTCTTTGCTTGTACACACTGTAGGGTTTTAGACATGAGTAATACGGACAAATGTTTCCTAAGAAATACTTAATGCATGAAGTAAAATATGCATCAAATTATGAGGATTCAAACATTTTGTGAGTATGACTGTACCTCGTTCTCCCTTCTGACACTTCTTTCTTTGCACTGTACACTTCCTTGTCTCACTTGTAGGTGGACACAGATTACCCTTGGCTGAAGGATGCTGTATTATTTCTCGGACCCGTGTTTCAGTCCCTCTTTTAAAGCCACATGTTTTTCCTTTCTTCATGCATGGACTCCAAGGGCTCCATTCACTGGCCTCACAGTGCACTGAAATAGAGCAACAGAAACAGTCTCAGTTGGCTTACAACCACTGTCACGATTGTTAAGAAAGATTTGCTTCCATCAATTCTTGCCCAAATTCTGAGGATAAAGCTTGCAGATCAAAGTGATGCAAGATCATTAAAGTATACATTTGAGAATGGGAAAGGCAGAAATAGAATGCTTTCAGTTTTTTCTAATTATTAGGTAAATTCATTCTTGCACCAGATTTACTTTTTGCTCTAGATTTGATTAACCCAGTAGTAATATAGTTAATCACAACTAATCAATGCTTTATGATTTCCAGAGAACCCCTCCAATTATCTATTGACCCTGACCAGAACTCGAGAGAAGTTGTGATTATTTGCTAGAGAATTTATTTTCAAACTTCAGTATGCATCAGAATTACCTGGAATGTCTGCTAAAACACAGGATGCTGGACCCCACAGCTCAAGTTTCTGATTCAGTTGTCTGGCATGGGGTTGTGAATTTGCTTTCCTAACAATATAGGTGATGCTGATTTGCAGATACTGGAAACAGCCTTTGAAAACCTCTGTGCAATAGAATGGTTGAGCAGAAAATGAATCCTGGTCTTTGATCTACCTTCACTGCCTTTCTTAATTCCTGCAGAAGAGCACTTAAATATTGTCCTTTATTACTGGGTATGGTTCAGGCATATCAGCATCTATTAAGGGAATTCTGTGTCAATTTCAGCTGATCACCTGCTTAATAGAATGAACTTAACTGGGTGATCCCAAAGAGAAACTGAGTTACCATTTCTTAACGTTTTGGAGATTTGTTTCCTTTTTTCTTTATGTAGTATTCATGTCTTTTCAATAATGACTTTTCCAGGTTTTAGGACAGATATTTGCACTTTTAATAAAAAGAAACATTTGATAACTCTATTCTTATATTTATAACCATAAAACTTCCTAACTTAATAACAACTGAAATAGTTTCCAAAAGTCACACTTTCAGATGATACAATCCATGCCAAGTTTTCTAGAAAACTCTTCTGCCTTAAGGAATCCTTATTTTAGAGCAGAATGCTCTTTGGTAACAACCTCAAGACACACAACCTAGTTGGACGTGGTGACATGCCTGTAATCCCAGCTACTCTGGAAGCTGAGGCAGGAGGATTGCAGGTTCAAGGTCAGTCTGGGCAAATCAACAAGACCCTGTCTCAAAATAAAATTTAAAGAAGGTCTGGGGTTTAACTACGTGGCAAATGCCCCTGGGTTCAATCCCCAGCACTGCGCCCGTGCATGCGTGCGTGCACACACACACACACACACACACACACACAAACACAACCTAAATATTTTATCAATTTAAATCCATTCATCATACATTTCTCACAGGATTTTTCAGTCCCTTTCAGGTACCTGAAGGCAATACAGAGTTAAACAAAAGTGATTACATGCTAGATACTTGAATTTAAGTTTTTGTGAACTTGAGCTTTAGTGAACCACTTTCAAATTAGTCTTCATGCTCAATTATATCACCATAATTTTGGTTAAAAAATAGAACAACTATTAATAATATTATAATCATTTTCCAGTTATGATTATCTTCCAGCATCCCATCTCAAAATTAACCATTTAAAAAGTACTGGATCTTTAATATATAAAAGAAAAATGTCTCCAAAAATGAAAGTGGAAAAATTGCAAAGGTTGTTAGCTCTAATTTTGTTGGGTACTCATTTAATGCCATGATTAAGAGGACTACATTAGGAAACATTATCTAATGCACAAATGACCCAACCTGGGTTTTCTTTTATAATAGCAAAGATGGTAAAGACAAGTGTATATACTTAGCCTTCAGAAAACCAGATTAAAAAACATTACAACATGAATAAGTATTCTTAGAAGGTGAATGATGCTAAAAGTAAAATTATAATGACAGATTTTGATAATTCCATTGGAAGATGTATATTCAAACAAATGAGGTTAGATAGTGAAAAGCTCTAATAAGACCATAGAGTTAAAAGCCATGAGAAGAGAATCATTTTTTTTTCTGTAGGTAGAATAGAATAAACCTATATTAGCATCCAACTATTTCAAGAAAAATGGAAACTTTGGAGGAAATGCTAAAGACAACAAAAAGGTTATAGTCAGGTTATTAAATGAACAATGGAGGACTTTAGCAATATTTGGTTAATAGATAGTTGAGAAAAAAAAAGAATTACTCGGTTTCTGTGTTTCTTATATCTTCTGTCTTAAGAATAATCTCAATGTTGCAAATCTCCAGCTATTCACTAATGAAGCAAATGTCTCAAAAAACAGTAATGAGCTCCCCCCACCCCCTGGAAATGGTTATGTTGTGGTTCACCATTAGTCTTGGACTAATGGTCCCAAGAAGGGTATTCTGGAATTGGGAGGAAAATCAAACTGGACATCCTACAAGTCATGACCTTGTAATACCATTTCGTTTTTGCTCCATTTGTTACTGACCAAATGCATGGTTCCGCAGAGAATCTAACAAGGATATTTTCTTCCCTCTGTGACTACTAGAGCAACTCCACTTCTTCAATGAGGATGACAGAATGACAGCAAAGAAAGGAAGCAAATAACTGGAGCACCAACTGGAAAGAATGTTCTCATAAAATTGGGTCCAGTGGATGTTTATGCTTATTTTGACCTGAAACCACAGGGAATGTATAGGTAGTGACAGAAGACTTTCACCCTAGCTCCACATCAGGGCAGTATTTTCTTTGATTTTGACCTTTCCACTCAATTTGAAATCTAGGTAGGGAGCCAGTGACACAATTTTTAGATTTTAGCATAAGGAAAGACATTCTGTTTGGTAGCCAGTGGGGAGCTAAAGTTAAGATACCAATTATATCCCTGACAATATGCAATATGGCCTGGAGGTTAAGATTTCAGCTCTCTGGGTTCTGGTTTTCACAGTTGTTAAGGGAATAGGCTTTCATATTCTTCTGTATAGTGAACTAGGTCATCATCTTTCCTGAAATTCTGGGGCAAGCCTATATGTGCAGTGACTGTAGGCCAGAGGGCACCTGATGGGAGACAGCCCTTATGAACAAGCAGCAAGAGCCAACCCTGAACTAAAGTCTCTGGTTTGCACTGCTATTGTGTCCTAGGTCATTTGTACCTGCAAAACGAGCCAGATGAAGTAAATGGCCTTTAGACTGCTGGTACCTATTTTAACATACAAGCCTCCTAAATTTGTGTTAAAAAAATAGTCTGGTTCTACAGTAGTATAAAACTAGTAAACATTAAAGGTTAATCCAACAGTGCCAAATATTAAAAACTTTTCTTGATAAGAAAAAACTTTTCTTGATAAAACCTTTAATGGAAATAGCACTTGAAGACAAAGTTCTACAGCTTCAACCACTAAGAAATTTTCAATGTGGATCATTTTCTCTGGGTAAAGAAACCCCACAAACTCAGTAATTCATCTTGAATTTCTGTCCTTGAGTATTCCACAACCGTGTTTCCCATTTTTTTTTTTTTTTCCAGTTTGGAACTTATTACCTCTAATCATCAGCCCTCAGGACCTGTAAAAAGGTCAACCTGAAATCCTTCCTCATGGACCTCTTACACTTTTCTTTTTCTAAGTTGTTTTCTGTGATTTTATTGAGAAGAAAAAGACTTAATCAAAAAGAGTCATGAACTGGTTCAAGATTGTTATTTTCCAGATGCTTCTGTGGTTACCTTTAAAACATCATCTATTTGCTTCAAACCATTTGCATTCAAATCAAATCACTGAATCAAAATTCAAATCATTCAGAAATAAAAGTTCTGTGGAGGACCTGAAATGGTTAAACCACCACCTTATAGTTACTGCTCCAACACTTAAATTCTGAAGGGTCTGTGCTGCGGCCCCAGGGCTGCCCTGGAGACTATCTTGTACTGAATCAGGAGGGCTGTTGTGTGCACATGCCAACCTCAGTGCAGCATCAAAGGTTCCTGCAATTCTTGCCCAGGGGAGTTTGAGCTTTCCTATGCTGTTTTTGCATTTGTTTTAGCATCTGCTCCCCAAGTGTTCATCAAACTCATAGCTCAAGTAGCTGCACAACATTTAAAAGAGGGAAAATATAGCCTGACAGTGATCTGTTATTTAGACAAACAACTTGTCTCAGAGACCTCCTCTCTAAGAAATTCAGCCTGCAGTTAATCAGACCCTGGGACTGTCTCATTTTGTCAGTTTGAGTAAGTCCAAAATCCTCTCTTTCTCTTTTTCTTTCTAAATACCTGTGCAAGCAGAACATTGAAGCATCAATGGACTATATCAAGAGAAAATGTTCCCTCCTTGGAAAATGACTTTGGTTATTGGTTGAGATTAGACCTATGTGTTTTGTGAAATTCTTGCTTTGAGGTGGTAATTACTTCAAGATTCTCTCTCTTTCTCTCTCTCTCTCTCTCTCTCTCTCTCTCTCTCTCTCTCTCTCTCACTCTCTCTCTCATTCTAAGTAAAACTTTATTAAGTAATGATGCAAAATAAATCTACAATGATCAGAATAGTTGAAACATATGAACGGTCCTTAAGAAATAATGAAGTACTCACTGGATAGAAAATGTTACTGTGATACAGACTGGGTAATGCTATGGGAGCATCTTTAAAAATAGGATCTTTGTAAAGAAGGTTGGAGAGAGCCTTTTAAAAGACAGCTGCTCAGGCTTTTGTGAGACTGAACTTTGAGAAGCACCTTCATGGAGAATGACTCTATCATGTGAGGTGTTTCTCATCATTCTAAATTTCAGAGGTTCTCCTCACCAATACTGACGCACTCCATGGTGTGGTTGTTGGCTTCCAACCCTTCTGGGCAATTGTCAAGGCACTTTCCAAGGTGTAAGTAAAATCCACTTTTACACTTTGTGCAGAAATTTTTGTTGAAACATGTATCGCAGTCAGCCTTGCATTCTGAAAGAGATAAAAGAAAATAGAAATATGCTTTTATGTTTTTTTCATAACTATTGTTGGATCATTTTCCCAGGCACATGTAATTTTGTATCAAACACACACTTGGGGTTCAAATTTATTTTACTAAACTGAGTTAAAGATTCCTCTACAGTCATTTAGTTGATGTGTATCAGTTGTTGATTTAATATCACTGTACTGACTACTTACTGAAATGTTTTGATAATAAAGGATGAGCATTCCCATCCCAAATGTCTAAAACCCCAAATGCTCTAAAATATGAAATTCTTTTTAGCACCACATCAATGTGACACTCAAAAAGTTTCCAATTTCAGATGTTTGGATTAGGGATGGCTCAATCAGTAAAATATACACAAATATTCTAAAATCTAAAAAACTCCAGATTTGGAAACACTTCTGGTCCCAGGCAACTCAGAAAAAGATACTCAACTTGTATGTATATATATTGCCAAAAATGGTTAGAGGACAAGAATCCATTTGTATTAAACAATAGAGAAGATGTCTCATCAAAAGTTTTATAAACTGTACTGAGATACTGTCTTGTGTTGTTCTTAAGGACTATCTATTCATTCAACAAATATTTGATTGTCCAGTATATGCCAAGCATTATTCTAGGTATTGGTTGTTAGCAGTACACATGAGAAAAAAGAGCTAGACTACACAAAGTTTGCATTCTAGGACAAAACCTAATAAAAATAATAAATAGTTGACCCTTCTCTGGTGATTACTGTAAACCAGGATTATTATAATTTTAGGATATTAAGTTAGTTAAACTTTACAACAATCCAACAAGGAAGTCACTATGATGATTCCCATTTTACAGATAAGGTACCTGAGGCTCAAAACGGTTATGTAATTAGTTGGGAACCACAGACCTGGATTGGTTTTCAAAACCAGGAAGTTTGGTTGCAGTGAAAAATGCTCTGAAAAAACAACAACGATGATGACAACAATAGAAAAGAGAGGAAAAAGAAAAGGGAAATAACTGACAAAGGGCAAGGTCGATTATTTTGAATAAGATGGTCATGGAATGCCTCTCTGAGAAGATGGTCATGGAACACTGCTCTGACATACGAGAAGAATCTTGAATGAAATGGGAGAGCTAGCCATACAAAGATGGGCAAGGAGCTTTCCAAATTACCAGAAGAGCCAGCACACAACAGTAATCACAAAGTGGAGGAGAGGGAGTCATAGGAGAGGGAGTCATAGAAGTTGATTTTGGAAGGAAGGTAGAGCTATGTGTGATAATGGATAGAGGAGTGATATTTCCTAATTTACAGTTTTGAAAGTTCACTTGGGCTGAGTGTGGAGTCCCTTCTAGACCCAGAGAGTCCAAAATGCATCCAAAGGATGAAATACATGTTTGAGTCACTACACTGGAATCCTTGGGAAGTCCAAATAGCTACAACAATTCTTCAAGTTATTAAATACTTGGACTTTGTGATGGTCATGGGAACTAAGATGGTACTGATGCTGACAGTACTCTTCTATTGGTTCAATGAGTGATAACCATGTTCTTAGTCTTAGTTTTTCAACTAAACAAACAAACAAACAAACAAAAAATGAGGTTTTTGCTTTGTCTTGTTTTTGTTTGTTTGTTTTGTAAGTTAGTGGTGAAAATTCTTCCTGGCTTTGGGAGCTAAATTTAAGTAGGTTTAGCCTAATCATCAGGTAAACACTATTTACTTAACACTATCACAGATATATTAGAAGACATTTCAATCTGGAAAAGTCCCCAAGGATGAGATAAAAATATAATGTTGTGTAGGCACTTACTTGTACACTTATTTATATCTGGATATCGAGTTCCATAATATCCACTTGGACATGAAGAGAGACACACTCCTATCTGCTTCATGCCAATTCGTTCCAGAACAAAAAATAGTCTGGGCTTACATGACAAACATCCATTGTAATCTGAACACGTTGCACAGCCTCCTTGGCAGCCTTGACTGACGTTAGGATGCACTGGGGAGACAAATGGAGAAAGACAAAAACAAAAGTTAACTTATAAATATAGAAATTGCATGACATTTTCTGGTAGTGTTTACATTTCTTTCATTAGCTTTCAATTTGGTGGTAATGGGTGAATGAGGGATTTTTTTCCTACCTTTTTTTTTGGTGATATGATATATTTCTCTTTGACACATATGTTGCCTTTAATTTCAGTGTTCATAAAATTTGTGCATTTGAAAAATAGCAATGCATTTGAATTGAACAATTTGTAGAATATACGTGTAAAATATCCTTACTAAATTAGCTTCTCTGGAAATTGGGGACTGGCAATTCTGTGCTCATTTATGGATTGAAATTCATATGCATGAGTTTAGTTTTTCAGTTATGCAGTAGATGATAATCACGTCTTTAATTTCTTCAGCAGTATAACACACACACTAGGGTTTGAGTAAGACTACTAAGTTCCAGGATATTTATTTTCAACTATGGTATGTTAGAGAGCACAATTTTACTTTTTGATTCAGTGCAAATTGATTCTGAAACTGTTAGCTACACCAATGCTTTCTTGAAATATTTCTTCTCAAATGGGTTTAATAATTGCCAGTACAAATTGATATAATGGTGTAAATTTGATATTTATATTACCAGTATTTCCATGAGGGTCCTATGCAAGTGCTTATGGTAATTTATTCTCAGTATTGTATCTTTTGGGAGAGAAGTCTTATAATTTCTGTGCCCTTGTTTTCCACTTATTGAAGTAAAAGTCTTATATCCTGAGGATAGACTAGTCTGTTCCTAAGGATCTAGCTACACACATTCCCAGGTTTCGAAGAGTTACTTATGTAAGAGTGTCCACTATCAATTCTGAACAAATATGAATACCCATTTGGGAGACTGATGTTTACTTCAGATCATCCCTCCTTTAACTTTCTTACCACTATTAACTGTGTGCTATCTGATAGAAACTGCTGTCTAAGGGGTGCCTTTCAAGTGGCTGGTGTTTGGGATGATTTCCTCTCCTAAAATGTTCTCTATTCAAATATAATGCTAATAGCTTTATTGCCATTGCAGAATGCCAGAAGGGAATAAAAGTTCCTTTGAGAAGCAAAGGTTGATGCACAGGAGTTGAAAGGTCTCTTTACATACTTCTGACTTCCTTCATTGAAAGAGGAAGGAATAACTTTGAAAGGTCATGCTGTTATTAATCTGTATTCATAGTGATATTTGGTTATTAGTTCTTTTTTAAAAATGAAGACCTCCAGACTTACTTAGTAGGGGTACGCCTTACATAGGAGTGCATGGGTGAGGTACAGAGAGGTCATTTGGTTGACCAGCATCCTCTGCCTGTAAGAAGCCATCCTGGAATTGGCCACAGGAACCACAAACAGCTCATTCTCATTCCAAGACGTTTTGTAAATAAACTGAGGAAATGTGTGGGGGAAGGGAAGTCTGCTTTTCTTGTCCATGCTCTTCAGTAGGGTGGGGCAATCATATAAAGTGGCATAGGAGGTTTAGACATTATAGGGCCCGGGGGACTTGTAAGTGAAAACTGCTTTCCAAGTAACAGGGTCATTTTTCATGCCAGTAATTCTGCATTGGAGACTTACAGAAAATGTGTACATATTTTAAGCAGGGAAACACCCCAAAAAGGAAAGGTTCAAAAGAGCTCTATGTGTTCAGAATCAATCAGAATTTATTTCAGGAAGTTAGAGGTGTAGGTAAAAACCTGCAAACCCTTTTCAAAAAGAATTGCCTAGGGAAAAGTGGACCTAACTAGAAATAAAACTGTCTCAAGTTCCCAGGCACTGAGTGGCTCTGGGTTCAGTGAAGATGGACCAGATTGGTCCATGCCTGCATATCCTTATTTTTGAAATGTAGCTGCTAAGAGAAAACACATTGGCAAATCTGTATATCTTGAAACTTTTGTCAATTACAGCGTAACTTTAAATAGATCAGTTATCAGAATCAACATGATTTACATATTTGAAACCTCAAATAAGGGAATTCCTTAAGATAAATTTCAGTTTAAAAAACTGGATTTGGGGTGTTTGGAAAGTTCTCAGAAGAGAGCTCTGTATGGGCCTCATGATTGGAACCGGTATCCATTGAAATTATGAGATATGTCAAAAATACCTCACTCAATTCCCCTTTTCTCTGAGCTTTTACTGATGAAATGTACCACAGTTGACACTGTGCTACAATAAATATTTTTGCCTATCCTTTATCTACTTTGCCTATGAAGACAAAGGTTTTTTTGAAAAAAGTATTTTTGAAAATGCAAGGAAGACCCAGTTGTCCCAACTTGCAAAGAAAATTTGTTTATTTCTAGTCAGTGAACTTTCAATAGGGGCAGTGAATTTTGAATATGAAATGAAGGCAAACTTTATTTCTTCAAGAAAGTTTAAATGCTGGCTGTGGAAGTAAGAGAAATTGAAACTATAAAGTTCAGATTCTATGATTCTTTTTTTTTTTTTTAATGGTTGAATTCTGTAGTGACTGCTTTCTTGAATGCTGTATAAGGATCACTCAAATTATACAGTCAGTATTACACAACTAGATACAAATTTCCCAAACTTCATCTTAAGTCAAGAGCTTTTACTTTTTTATATGAAAACCACAGAAAACTTTGGTCTGGATTGACTGTAACAACTTTTTCAGTCATAAAATCTTGTGATCCTAAAATGGAAAATAGAATTTTACTTTGTTGTGTCTCTTCATAACCCCTATTCTAATAATAACGTCATTTTTCATTCGTAAATTGCTTTTTCCAAAAAATATTTTTCTACTATTATTTTATACAAGTATTGTAGATCTTGGAGGTGGAGAGCAAGGGAGGTTTCATGGAATATCTAATGTTTGAACTTAATTTGAGAAGGCGAGTCGGAGTTTACCAGTACATAAATGGCCCTGTGGGACCAGGGGAGGAAACACCACAATCACCCAAACTGAGGAGACTGGCATGAGTTCAATGCAAGTGGTGCATAAGTAGTGGGTTATGGAAAAATGAGGAATATCAGAAAGATTGGGAGAGAGTAGATCTAAAATTATGGACCGCTTTGTTGACTGTGCCAAAGAAATTATTCTGTAGACACAGGGGTTTCAATCCAATGAATGATATGACCAGCTTTCTGTTCAAAAGGAATTTTTCTAGTAGTATGGGAGTCCTGGAAAGCAGGAGATGAATAATGTAGTGTTCAAGGTAAAAGAGAGACAGTAGCTTATATGGTTGAAGCAGTATAATATGGTGAGAAAGGGGTGTGTGTTCTAAGGATATTTAGGAAGTGGAATCAATCAAATATGGCAACCAAAATGAATGTGGTCTGAACAAGAAAGGGGATTTGAGAAGACATGTTTCTAGTTCTCACCAGTGAAGAGAGAGCAGATGAACTACCAGGTGAATAAAACCTGCAGGGGAGGATTAGGACACAGTACATAGAATAAAGAGGTCTGAAAATACAAATATGGTTTAAAAGCACTAATTTTCATGGATGGAGCTTACTTTGGGGTGGTCAGTGGAGACATACATGAGAGTCTCTGGTGGTGGTGGAGACATACATGAGAGTCTCTGGTGGTGGCATTTTGTAAGGGAGGAACACTAATGACTGACAGAAAAAGGAAACAGTCCCAAATAAGCAACATTTGGTACGAGAAAAAGATATATTTTGAACAGAACTTAATAATGCTTTATATTTCTATACCGCTTTCAAAAAAAGCATCTCATAAAAGAAACTAAGTTACTATGGCGACTGTCCTATGATGTATATAAGTAAATTGTAATTACTTACTTTGAAACCCTAAGCTAGGACTCAAAGAAATACTCCAAATTACTGAATCAATACTGAGTTTAGATCAAAGTTTAAAACACATATCTTTGATATCTGGTATTTCTCTAAATATTAATAAACTTCAGATGTGCAACAAGGGTAGATATGAGTGGGAAATGGACAAATTCATGGGAAATTTAAATTGGGAACTTATGATTTTACAAAGTAAAATTAGCATGGCTTTCCTTAAAATTAAGAAATATTGGGGCTGGGGATATAGCTCAGTTGGTAGAGTGCTTGCCCCTCAAGTACAAGACCCTGGGTTCAATCCCCAGCACTGCAAAAAAAAAAAAAAAAATCTTTTCTTAGCCTGTTTATGAGACTTGAGTGTATGAAAAGGGTATATATCAATGCATAATTTAAAACCTACTTGCAGTGTCTGAATTGTCAACACTCATGAGCTAAGTGACTTCAATTTCTCTAGCTGTTAAACAAGACTTTTTACTACCTATTTGATAACCTTCGAATTATGGTACATAACTAATGAAACAGTTCCTAAGGAATGTCATGAGTGTTAATTCAACTATGATATCCAGAACATCCAGCATATTCTGTTGTGTTGTTTGGTGCTGAGAATTGAACCAAGATCCTCATGCATGTTAGGCAAACATTCTGCCACTAAAAGCTACACCCCCAGCCCTAGAACATAGATTTTTAAAGGGTACCAGAGCGTTTGGTCAATATATCACCTTACTAATTTTCAGTATTTATGATGTATCAAATAAATTACAGTATTGAAAACTAAGTTCTGCTTCTGTAATAATTTAAATATAAGTTCCAAAGATTGTCCTTACTTTAATTCCCTTATAAAGCTCAACTGAAAATGTACTACTATCTATTGCATGTTCTTTGCAGAAGAAATTCATTATTTTATGCTGCCAGTTACCTCTGATAGTCATTTATTTGTGGCTAGAGAATTTTTAAAAATATAAAATTTGATAAAACTTAGGCTTGTAAGACAGGTTTGACTGAATTCAAAGGAAGTGCTAAATAAGGAAGTGATTTATTGAATAAGTAATTAATATAATTAATGAACTCACAAATGTGATAAAAAATATTTTAAACCAAAACAAACATAAAACTTATACAAAGTCTTCTGAAAGCATTCTCGTTTCACATTCACTGCTTTCTTTCCTGAATGCAGGGGTCTTAATAGTCAGGGGAGGGAGAGTCCACAGTTAGTTTTACATTTGTCCTTTTCTCTAGGACCTCTCCTTTTATAAGAATCTTCACATTGAATGTAAGTTTCTTGAAGGCAGGGGTATGATTGCTTTGATAATTCCCTGGTAAGTTTCTTGATAATTCCCAGCTTCTGTGCAAAGTGGCTATTTATTGAATAAGTTCTCGATTAAATTATTATTATTTTTTTCTACTGGAGATTGAAACCAGGGATGCTCTATCTTTAATGAATGAAGATAAGTAGAAAAAATAAGCTACCTTATTTCATCCCAGAATTGTTACCATGCTATAATCGTGACACCCTGATTTTCAGAATGGATTTGGATTTTTCAGTCCAAAAATTGGTTTATAACCTTGCATCCCAAAATTGTCCCTCAGCATATTTCTGTTCAACACATGGCTTAAAAGGCAAAAACAGCAGCAACGTATCCACCAGTGGCCTATGGATGCATTTGTTTCCTTGGAAATGCAAGCCCAGAACTCTCAGCACTCACACACTGTCAGTACATTTCTGAAAGTTGACTTGGCAGGTTTGTTTAAGGCGCTGCAGTACTAATACTAAACACGTCTTTACAGGTGGTGCTGAGGCCCATATGTCAGAGACAGAAACCAATAACAGCACTGCTGAGTCTTTGAACCCAAAATATTAAATTTTCTAAGTCGATACCTCACAGAAGTAAATTTTCTTAAGTGTACTAGTTTGATTATAATGCACAAATCAATAACAACTAATGCGTTGACTTTTTTTTTTTTTTTTCCAGAGTGGAAAAATGTTCCCTAAACTGTCATGAAGAAATAATTTGGACTACTTGGTTTTAACATATATTCACAAGTATTCTGTGCATCTTAATCTTGTACCAAAGAGAGGTTAGTAATAAATGAATTTAAGTAATACCAGCACAATTTTAAAAGTTTCCCATAAAGGTCCCACTCCACTTTTTTGCAAAAATATTTTGCGTAAAATCTGTGATGATTTTGTGGTGAAATATGGTATCTGTGCTTTTCAAAAAATGATAAAGATGTTAAGTCAATAAATATTTAAGAGAAGGTGTCTATAATAATTGATTTTATGTGGGCCGTGCCTATGAACATCTGGTAAAAGAATCAAGTTCCAATTCACATATACTTTGAAGATGCTTAATTATGAAATGAATCATTCAAAATGAAATTATGAAAGTTCTCTAGAGGTCATTTAGCTGAATAATACATTCACCTGCAGAAAATGTGGGAATTTTTTTTCTTGCCTAAGTTAGAATAACATATTTCTACATATCTGGGAACTTGATTGTTATGGAACCATATTTAAGTTTAGTGTAATGTTACGGTCACTGAAAATTAAGAGATGTTTCATGGTTCTTATGGAATGCTTGGCAACATCCACTTTAAGAAAAATCTTATGTTAAAATTTTGAATTACTTGGCAGTCCCCTTCAGATTCTGTTGTATCAAGTAAGAAAATATTGAGACTCAATTTCTTTAAATTTATAAGTTAAAAAGCTTCCAAAGTAGAATTGACAATGGCCAGGTCTTCATAGTCATTTAAATAATTAGGAGAAGTTAGGTATGGAAAGCAAGATATATACAAGAGCTTTTTGAATAATATAATTACTTATTGAGATTTGACACTCTTTTGACATTCCCAAGTTATGAAACTGCATGAATTGAGGTCTAGTTACTATTCATTCACTGCATGCATAGTGGTCCATTGTTATCAATTAATAATTTCTTGAAAGGGATATATGTTTACATATCCAAACATATATACATCTTGCTATTTTTGAAATACTATTTATTGTTTGATGGGTTTAATGATTTAATATACCAATGTGTTAATCTTTAAATGAATTGAAATTCACCTATTATTTAAATGACATATGTATGCTTAAGTGTTTGTATGTAGATATGGAAGCATATACAATATAGACACATACATACATGATCATGCACACATACACATATGCATATTTTATTTGGTCTTTTATCAAAGTTAGTAGCACAGAAATTAATTGAAGTGTAACAGGATAATAGTGTGTGCTATACCTTTTGTCCCAGCGAACCCATCTCTAATCTGAAAGTTTGTGCCTGCACCAATGGGTTCTCAGAAATCCTAAGTCTCAGAGAGGAATATACTCAATAGCTGCTGAATACAGCCCAGTTGGTGCTCCACCATTATTATGTGGGGAAACACACTGTTTTTAATGGAAGTGATTTCTTTGAGAACTTGGTAAACCTTTCTTTTTCACTTACTAAATAATAATTTCCTAAAGGAGTCCAATATTTGTATTCTATAAATACTTAAAAATAAAACCACAGCAATAAGACAAACCTAACATTAAATAGCAACTAACTATTCTTTTCACTTAAATGAAGCCAGCTCAAAATATTATAAAAATGGCTAGTAAATGATGGTAGCTGCAGAAAATTCCTGAAATCTAAGCTATGATGACTACTTGGTAGCTAGATGTGAATGTGGTTGGCAAGGGCTATATTTTGCCTAATCACATGCTATAGGATCAGGACTAGAAATAAAAGATGGATGGGAGAACCAACAAGTGCAAAGATTTTTAAGGCTGTGGGAAAGAACCAGGCCTGAGGATCAGTACAGGAAGAAACCATAAGGCTGTAGTGCTGTGAGTGATAGGACATGAAGTTAGAGAAGGGCAGAGCCCGATCCTAAACTTCCAGAGTGAAGTGAATAGCCTCAGTCTACTTACACTCTGCATTTCTAAGTAAATATCAGAAGGAAGGAAAAGAACCCATGTGGCCTGATACATTTATTCATTTTAATTTTTGTTAATTTTATGAGTCTTTGAACAGAACCAGCTTCTTATGTTCTATGAAAATATGTCCTATTATTAATTTTTATACTAGAAGAGACTATTCTAATAAATGTTCTAATTAACATGAGAATTTACATATAGATCCCAATCTTTGAAGAGACAGTGCATCAATCTACATGTTCTTTGCTCTTGGAAACATTTCATTTCTCCTCTGTTTCTCCCCATCTCCCACCAGCAGTAATTTTAGTTTGCTTTGGGGTTTTAAATTTTCATTGCTCTTTTATTGGAGGGTATATGGAGGTGGGGTGGATGAAGAGAAATGGGAAAGTTATGAAAGATGTAAGAGGTCATAAGAAAAAGAAAGGGTAAAAAGTTTAAAATTACAATCTTTCATTTCATCTTTTCTTGCATTTTTCTAAATTCTTGCCATTAGCAATGTGCATATGAGACATCAGTAACTTAGAGCAACAATGCTATGGCTTTCATTTTACTATAACCTATTAAAAAACAATTTCAACATTATGCTCATGGAATGACATGAATTAAGAATCCACAAACTAATTTCAAAATTGATTCTTCAGAAGTAGTAAAAACCCATATTAGTTTTCCTGTGACCAACTAGGCAGCCATAGCTGATACTGCTGTAGAGACTGTAACAAACGCTTTTGCAGGATCAAAAATAAAGTTGTTTTTTTCTCCCCAAACCACAAGCAGAAACGCTATCATAAAGTTAATGCACTCTGCTACGGGTTAAAATGTAAGGTACTGATTCAGCATCTCCAGCTGTTGCTAAGGGAGGGAAAGCTTCCCCTTCTCCAAGTGGCCATGTTCCCAAGTGGAGGTGAATAGAGGACAAGAGGGGGTGGAGAAGGGTAATGGAGACCCAGTTCTGTAGAGAGCCAGGACCTGTTGATGAGTTAGTGGGTGGTAATAACAGCGTTTTTCATGAGACAGATCCAACAGTGTTCATCCAACAGTGGGAATCATTATGTGCTCTGGTCTGGCTAAAAGAGCCATTTCTTTTCTTTTTTTTTTTTTTAAAGGGAGAAATAATTAGAAATCAACACAAACAGAAAATGTGATAGTTTAATGGTAATGAATCTGCATGGGTGTAAGTCCATAACTACTAACTTCACATTCTTAAGTGAAACAAACTTCAGTTTGTGCTAAAAAACAAACTCAGCTTTGTTATATTCTGAATAAACTTGGATCTTCCTGCCACATAACATGCTAAAGTAGCATATCTGATGGCTGGAGGCTTAGCATAAGCAAACAGCAGGAGAAGCCTTGTGGTATTTTAACAGGCACAAGAAGATGTACAAACAGTTGGTATACCGTTTTTTAAAAAATTCAGCTTTATGTGCCACATCCTAAGTTCCGAGCAGAGAAAATAGTGAATTTTTCTCATAAAATTGCTAACAGAAGAGGGATACACATGCACCTTTGTGGGTCTGATGAATTTTTATGTATGTGCACAGCTCACTGCACTGCAACCTCGTTCAGACATGAGCCCTGCACACTTCCCAGAGGAGCACAGGGACAGGCTGGTGAGGCACTGGCTCCGAACTCATGCACAGTCTGTTCTGAATCTTAGTTTTGACATTTTTCTGCTAAATTACCAACATTTATCTCTTCTTCCAGCTATGGGTATAAAAAAATTAAATTATTCAACATCTAGACACCATCAGTTAGTAAACATACAAAGATGAACAGCTCCAATTATTTGCGTCAAGGTGTTCACAGTCTGATTATTTATTTAGATAAAAGTTGCTTAGCCTCTTTGAAGCAAGACTTTCCCATTTGCAACATGAGAGCATCTAGTTAACACAGAGGATTAATGAGAGGATCCTGGAAGATACTGTAAAGCACCAGCATCCTTACGGGCATGCATTAAAAATCAATAGGTAAAGGAAATTTTGTTTTACTCAGGAGGCACTAAATATAGCCTGTGTTATCTCCATCCATATTCAAGGCAGCTGGCAGATTTACCCAATAATAACTCTGAGAAACCACTAAGCAAGAAAGCTGGAAAGAAGGCAGGTGCTGATGTTTCCTTGTACAATAGGAGATTTGATAACTTGGGGAGCCAGAAACTCATAGTCAGAGAGAAGCTATTTTCTAAGAACCACAGATACAAACTCTAATGGGAATCTCTGGTAACCTCACACAACATTCTGGGTAAGAAGTCTTGGGGGCTCTGGCAACTCAGTGAAAACAAACACCTACTTAAACAGACTGAAAGATGTGCCGTGGAAATGCTACTAGTACAGTACAGAGGACCAAAGGTCTGTGCTTGTGGTCACAAAATTTCACTGCACAAAAGGACCTAGAGTACTTGTTCGAAATGCACATACATAGGTTCCACTCCCAAGGGTTTTGATTTGGGAATAGAGATGGTAGACTTAGCTGCACTTATAAGGAACACTCCACATGAATTTGATGCAGGTGACATAAATACCACACTTTCAGCATTGTATCATTACCATCTTCATAAATAATTGATTACTGGAGGCAGTCCTCTAGGGACTGATTATACTGAGAAACAAAACATTGCTTTCTGACTCAAGAAGCCTACAATGGAGTTTGTAAAATAATCTTTTAAAATTCCAAAGGCCATAAATATATAGATAAGAAATTGAATACAACAGATTTTTTTTTTAAGTAGGAGCAATTACCAATGGTTATATGAAAACTACAGAGAGCAATTAGGAATAGTTTATGGGACTTTAAGGGAAAAGAAGAACATATACAAATGAAAAGGGCAAAAGAGGTAAAGTGTTATGAACAAAATTATTTAGATAGGAATGCATAAGAAATATCTGGGAGGATGGAGAATATAATCATGGAACTTAAAAGTATCTTAAAGTTCTCTTATCTGTATCAGGTTTCAGATTTGAACCCCGCAGCTAATTAGTGCTCAGATGGTAGTATCATAAACCTTTGGAGGGATCTAGTTCAAACTGATTCTCCAGAATCATCTACTTTATTATGTCTATTAAAACAAAAGTCCTGATATTTGGGGGACATCCATATAATTATAACAATATTTATTTTTAAAAATTCCCTTTATAGACACTTAACCTCTTAGGAAGTTCTAGCTCCACAGAGAACACTCCTTCCATAGGGCAGTTGGTCCAACAATGTTGGGTGCTCTTGCCTCCACAACTCCTTCTCCCCATGATTGGAGCTGAATTGGGATAGGCCCTTAAGAATCTGCCAGTTCAGCTTGCCAGTCAGTAAGACTCTCATCTACAATGGAGAGTTCCCATAACCTTCAAGCCTTTATAGTCAAATCCAAAGAAATTATAATAACAGTAGACACTTCAGTGGAACTATATGGGGATTGCAGCAGTGCAGCAAAGACCATGAACTTTTACAGAAAAACAAAACAAAAAACCCCAGGGTCTGCTACCTATTAATCTTTGATGCTAACTACACAAATGACATAATATATTGGAGCTTTAACTATAAAATGAGCACAGTAAAAGTTGCTCTATTTATTTCAAAAAGGTGTTGAAAAAAATTGAATAAGATAATAATGAGAAAGTTTCCACATACTGCACAAAACTATATTGATATAAACTACATTGATTATTATTAATAATTATTGTTAATATTGTTTATGTAACTACTTGGGGTCAGATCTGAAACTCCCTTATTCCCAAGAATAGAATAAGGAGAGAAAACTGATAATGGTATTTTATGAGAGCAAAACAATTGACTTGTTTTTTAAATGGCGCCTTTTCATGAGTCATCTTAGGTTATTAGGACAACAGGTTATTGGAACTTTTTAAGGCTTGACAACTCTTGCAGTAAGGAAATAGATTGTGAAATAAATCCTCAGTCAATGAACAAATAATTTCTTTGAAAAAACCATTAATTAAACAAATATGAAATCAGATTGCCAGAAAATCCACAGAACACTTCTTAGGAATGTCAGTTTTTGCAACCATATGCCATGTGGCCTTTCGTGCTACACAATGGCCACAGGAGTCTTTTTTACTCTTGGATCTGCTGCAATGTGATCCACCAAGTTACTTACCTCTTTGGTCTCTCTTTTTCTGGTTCAGTAAAATGAGGGGTTAAGGCTGAATACATCATTTTCAAAACCCTTCTTAGCTATTAAAACATATTGTACATATTAAATAAGTGGTGCTATTTATAGTATATTCTGTAATATTTTCCGTCTCAGAAAATGGCACCATCCAGTTGTTAAAGCCAAAATCTAGAATCCCTCTTCATCTCCATCTCCAATCAACCTTTCTCATGGATTTTATCTCCTTACTAAATAGCATTCATCTCTTTCTATTTCTACTACTACTACTACTTTAACATTTAGCAACCAGATGGGCCTTTTAGGAACAAATGATTATATGGAGCTTCTGTTTTAAAAATAGTTTAAAAGCTCATTGCTCTTCCCAATTAACCACCCTGTCAATTAGCATGGTTTACTCCCTCTCTCATCCTCACTTTTTGTCCAATGAGGTAATAGTTCCATCTCTGCTGCAGAAAGAGATCTCTCCCTCACATAAGCATCTTCTAGCCCTTCTCTTTCACAGACTGAGTAAAAAGCAGTGCCACAGGGAAGGCTGTGCATTTGATCAGACAATCTAGGCGGACATTTCAGGTCTACCATTTCCATCTGTATCTACCATTTTAATGTGTTCCTTAACCCTTTTGAGCCAGTTTCTTCATGTATAAAATGGCTAAAATATGTCATGGTAATTGTTGTGAGGGTTACTCTAAATAACACTTATAAAAACTTCTGATAGTTGTCTTTCTTTACTAAAAAATCCTTCACAAATTAGTGATGACATACAAAAAAAAATTGAATCAACTTATTTTCAAGACTCTGGATTTTGGTCACTGACATCTTCTAAGTTATCAGCTAATGTTAGAAAAGGTCATCAAGAGACTTACAAAAGAAATCCAAATAACTTGTTGACGTATGTTTGCCAAACTGGTACTTTAAGTAGATTGGACTGTATGTTCTATCTAGCGGTCAAGGGTTACCATAAAAGGTTTGAGAAATGCTGCAGAGAGATGAACAAAAATGCACTATTTTTAAACATACAATATTTTAGTGTTTGTTTGGTAAAAGTAATTCCAGTTAATGAGCTAGTGTGAAAGTTCAGCTATAGAAATTAATCAATGTGCCAAAAATGGAAATTTGCTCAGCCAAACTATGCCACTTCATTATAAGCTTTACCTAACAATGCCAACTACGTTTACAGTACGCATAGCATGCTTCCTATGATTGTCACAAACGTCATGCTAAGTGATGACTGCTATTCATTGGTCATAAATCTTTAGACAAGAAAATACTGGGAGGCCTAATAAATTTCAGTGTTTTCTGTTGATCTTCCGTTCATCTTCCAGCTTCCTCCCCACAATGCTCTCTAGTATCCTTGTTTTCCAGAGAAAAAAATGTGGACACAAATTAGGCTCATTGTAAATTATTTAATGAATTTCCAATTCCATTTAAACAAATCTAACAGAGAAGTATTAATAGCTTAGAAATGAAATCTAAGTGTACTAATTTATCTTTAGCCAAATATTACTTTTTAATTATAGCTTCATATTTTCCTATTGTAAGTACTGTGCAGTGTCACATAGGCAGATTCCAGGTTTGTTTTGCTCACTTTTGTAATCCTGTAACATGAAAATAGCTGTTCAATGAATTAACAAATTTATGATGTTTTAGTCAGGCCTAAGTTTGCAATTTTTTTTTTCTATATTCTTCCCCCAACAAGATTTCTTTTTTCACTTGTTAGATTTTTAAATATGGTCTAAATATTTAAAAATACAAAAGGAAACTTACATGTTTAAATTCAAGCTCTAACTCCACATTCTTGAAGTTTTGACAGACAAGTTAGGTAGAGCATGCTAGAAGAATGAAAAGGGAAAGCCTGTTGATCCTTCTGGTGAAGGAACCTCAAGGTCACTTTCCTGCCTTCAGATAAATTAAAGAGTGGGTCTGCCACTTGATAGTGGATGCGACTCAATCACAGACTAAATGATTTGCCTAAAGTACACAGCAGGGTATAAACTAGAAATCAATCTCCCTGACTTGTGCTGGGTGATTGCTCTCACAATAGTCTAAGCCCAAGAAGGTAGTATGAAATAATGTAAGTCTTCTGTAATGAAGTTCATGAAGTTTCCATTCTGTCCCAAAGGTCCCTCTGTAGTATTTTCTTTGTTGAATCATAATTTATACAGAATGCAAGTGGGAATCAATTGGAAACTCAGTAGTGAATGATCATCATTATGTCTGAGGCAAAACAAGAAGTAAAGTCCCACTGTAGGTGTTTCAATGTTACTGAGATAGCATCTTTTTTTTCTAAAATGCTTTCTCACGGGAAAAAAGAAATCTTAATGTGAAGTTTAAAAAAAAAAAAAACTTACCTCACAAAGAAGGAAAAACCACAGATATCAATGAGGAATCTTAGACTGATTTGTCAACAAATAAGTTGAATTAAAATTCATAGCTTTTGCCTTGTGCTATGGCATACGCCTGCAATCCCAGTGACACGGGAGGTTAAAACAAGAAGATCACAAATTCGAGGCCAGCCACAGCAACTTAGAGTCCCTTGACACCCTCCAAAAGGACTAGGATGTAGCTTAGCAGTAAAGCACCCCTGAGTTCAATCTGACTACCAATAAATAAATAAATAAATAAATTCATAGCTGTTTATATTTTAGTGTAACCTTAAATCATTAAGGGAAGGAGAAAATAACTTGTCTAAAGGACGTATACCTTTGCCAGTCAGGTATCCCAGGAATCATCAGTATTGTAGAATTAACACAAAATAGTTAGGGAATGCTTTAAATTTCTTTGCTATGTTTTCCCCTAGTACGGCTGATTTTTTTATATCCGTGGGTTCCACATCCATGGTTCCAACAGAGGATTGAAAACATATATCTTTTTAAATTGTGTTTGTACTAAACTTGTTTTTCCTTTGTCATTTTTCCTAAAACCATGGCATTACTATTTATATGACATTTACACAGTGTTAGGTATAAGTAATCTAGAGATGATTTAGTATACAGTTGGATGTGTGTGGGTTATATGGAAATGCCATGCCATATTACATAAGGGATCTGAGCATTTGAGGATTGTGTCATCTGACATGGAACCTGGAACCAATCCCCTATGGATACTGAGGGATGATTATATATAATAAACACTTGAAAATGCTGTACAAATGGGAAACATAGAAAGGGAATATTGGTAAGCTTTTACTCCTCAAGGCCTAGGATGCCACACTGTTTTAACAAGTGATATTTGATATCAACATTAGAGCTCAATCATTATGCCTTTTAGTAGTTCTTAAATAATAATACAGAAACTGGAACTTAGATCAGATCAGATCTCAGATATGTGACTTCTCTTTGGTGATCATATGGAGAAAGAGCTAAGGACTGTGTTTGAACTTGCAGGGTGATAAGAAGATATGTTATTGGCCCCCACCCTCTTTTAAACCATTAAAACATCAGTAATGTTTTCCTATTTCAAATATAAATGACCTAATTTTCTCTACATTCTGTGCCCTTTAAACATCATCTAAAAGTCACATTTTGCCATTCAAATTGTTTAAGTTCATTCTAATTCCTCTCTTGATTATTTTGTCTTTAATCTTTTCTCCAGTGTACAGTATCAGAATCTATGCATCAGAGAGCATGAGGTCTGCTGTTGCAAACATTAATAAGATCTATCATTTAGGAACAGTTTCTTATACTTTGTTTAATCTCTAATGGAAAGGGTTTTTCTAAATATTTACACCAGAACAGTTGTAAGAATGAATCCTGCAAACTTGCGTGCAGATCTACTCCCAGAAGTAGAGGGTTGGAGTGTGTGTGTGTGTGTGTGTGTGTGTGTGTGTGTGATTCCTGATCTTATAATTTTAAGCAGCCTTGGAATTTCAGGGAGCTGCCTGCTAGAGTATAAAGGATTTGTATTAACAAAAAGGTACTTCAGTGTGCAGTGCAATTCAAGTAAAGTATTTGAACAGCCACTTTAGTTTATTGCTCTTGTAAAAATGACTTTCTATTTGCTTCAGGTTTAAAGAAAAGGGATTATGCAGGTTTCAGACACTCAGTGAATAAATTATCTATGAGAATAGAAACTTGTATGAAAAGTGTGAAGAAACATCAAACTTACTCTGTGCGTTGGTTCTCAAAGTGTTTAATACATAGAAATGACTTGTTTCTTTCCTGAGTGCTAAGTGGAGTCAGCATACAAGAGTTGTACACTGGGGAGAGAACTGAAATCTGCCAAGATAAATGCGAAGATAAATGCAGCAGTGTTTTATAAATTAACTCAGCTGTCTGTCTGTTTATTTTTTCTTTGGGTTCTAAAATTAAAACTGTTCAACTCATCTTAGCAGTAGTTGAGAATTTAGGGAGTGCATGAGGAAGTGAGTTTGGGCTAGGAAGGATGAGGAAAATTTCCTGCACTGGAAAATCTTGGCAATTTTCATTTGAAACATGCTCTTATCTCATGAACTATAGTGCTTCTGCCCAACAGTCTATGAATTAAGTAGTTTGGCTAAAAACTATTGCATGAAGGTTTCTGGGATTGTAAACACTCCATTTATAGCATGAGTAATATATTAAATTCAGACACAGACAGTTTTAAATGAATTCCTGGAATGTCCATGGGGTGTCCACATGGATACTGAAGATGGCAATGGTGGCCTGAAAAGATTTGGAGCTTCTCTTACTGGAATTCTCCCTTTCTTTATTATAAATTAGACTGACATATGGGCACATATACCCACAGGTCTGAAAACACACATGAATCAGGGGTTGGGTCCTTGAGGCTTGATACTGGGTGTAATGACAAATGCTAGCAATTGTTCTAGGAGTAAGTATGCATCTATATGATCCTGCAAACCTAACTAGCCTTCCAGAAAATCCCACTGATCTCTTTTAAAAGCTTGGATCTCCATCAAGCTCTGGATACAATTGAGACATTGATTTTTCTATGTGAAGAACTACTAAGAGTTATCATTTTGAGGATGGCATGAAATTGTGAATTCAGATCAAAGGGCCTAAGGATACAATCTCTGGGCCTTCTTTCTTCTTAATGAATAAGTAATGAGAGTCCTTTTAGCTTCTGGATCAAAAACATTATCTTAATTTGAGAAACAAAACTATATTCTGTAAGAAATATTCAACTGCTTAGTATGTGCTCAATTAGTTTGTAGCCAAGCAACTTTTGTCCTTCTGTGTTTAATGGCAGAAACTATACAGCATCAAAAGATAAGGGTGCAAGTAAATAGGTCAAAGTGTTACAGCTAAATTAAAAAAAAAATTTTTTTTGATTCTTCCATTCTTAGCTGCTGCTGCTGCTGCTGATGATGATCTGTGCTAAGGATTGAAACCAGGAGTGCTTTACCCACTGGGTTACATCCCCAGTAACCCTGCTCCCACCCCCCCCTTTTTTTCTTTTCTTTTCTTTTTTTTTTTTTTTTTTGGTACCAGAGGTGATTAACTACTGAGCCACAAACCCAGCCCTTTTATTTTCATTTTTTTTAGAGACAGGGTCATGCTAAGTTGCTTAGGGACTCACTAAATTGCTGAAGCTGACTTTGAGCTTGCAATCCTCCTGCCTCAGCCTCCCAAGCCACTGGGATTACAGGTTTGTACCACTAGGCACGGCTAGTCCTAGTCCTTTTTATTTTTCTTTTGAGACAGAGTTTCACTAAATTGCCGAGGGTCTTGTTAAATTGCTGAGGGTAGCCCCAAGTTTGCAATCCCTGCCTCAGCCTCCTGAGTTACTGGGACTACTGGCATGTGCCACTGCTTTAGTCTTATATTATTTCATTGTCAAACTCAAAACTAAAGAAAATCAAATGTGTTATTCTTCTGTATGGGTCATAATGATAAACAAATCACTATAACTATTAGGTTTATGCACAATGCAAGAGGTCAGGGTTTATTTACCACATGATCCATGAATATTGCTAACTGCCAGAAAAAGCTGGCCAGGAAAAGATTTTGACTTCCTCTCTGTTTTAGTCAGCTTTTTCATCACTGTGACCAAAAGACCTGATGTGAAAAATGTAGAGGAGGAAGAGTTCATTTGGGGCTCATGGTTTCAGAAGTTCTCAATTAACAGATGACTGACAGTTGCTCTGGGCCCAAGGTGAAGCAGAACGTCGTGGCGGAAGCGCATGGTGGAAAAAATTAGCTCAGGACATGGAAAAGAGGAATCAGGAAGAGCTCCTTTCACCTGGGACAAAATATAGACCCCAAAGGCATGCTCCTAGTGACTTATCTCCTCCAGCCACACCCTATCTGCCTACTGTTACTGCCCAGGTAATCCTTATCTGGAGATTAATGCACTGATTAGGTTAAGGTTGTCATAATGCAATCATTTCACCTCTAAACTTTCTCACATTGTCTCACACTTGAGATTTTGGGGGACGTCTCATATCTAAACCATAACACTCTGTATATTCAAATTAAGCAACATCACTCATCCATATGTCTATAAATAGAATTAGTAATCTAAGCTCAAGGTAATATGACAATATACAGAAGTCATTCTGAATAATAAAGGAATTTGAAACTTGAAGGATATTGACTAGCAGGAGCTTTGTGTCTTTGTTCAAATGAAGATCTATCAAATGAGATTATTATATATAGACTCGTGTGCTTCTTGAATATATTCCTATGAAAAGAGTAAATTGTCTTCCACTTTGTCATATAATGAAAGTTTAAAATGATAACTCCTCTTATTTGTTGATAATTTCTACTTAGCCACTTCCAGTACTATGATTCTAAAAGGTATCATTTTAAGTACAAGTGAGTTTAGTTTTTTTTTTTTTTTAATTTTTAAAAATGTTTTATTGTGAATTCACTCTTGGCCTTAGTTCTGGGAATTTTTAGAGCTCTTGTCTTGGTGTAAATGCACTGCCATCTTCTTATTGTCAAATGTTCTTTCAATGATTATTATAGCTAAATTGACCTAAGGATGCTTATAAGGATTTGGTCCCTTCCCTTTTTCTCCTAGTAAGGTAATTCTTTGGGGAAGACTGAGACTACATTCCTGTGGTTCTTTCAGTCTGCTCAGGAAGGAAGGAGGATTGTGAGAGTGACAGAAATTCTCATTGTGGGCTTTGCAATGCTGCAGGCAGGCAGGTGGTTTATAGAGAGAGGATGGCGACATGAACTCTGCACGTACTAATGACGGGTTTCCATCTTTTGCATGTTTGGGGTGAATGACCTATTGAGGAAAAAAAATAGGTGAAAAAGCATTGTTTTCTGGAGGATTTCCTGCTCTCTGTAACTCATGATTTCTCCCAATCATTAGGGACAAGTAACGAGGTCTAACCACGGAGCAATGGCTCAAGCACACTATGATGACCCTCCTCCCAAGGAGCCTGGCTTTGCTCATTCTAATTACTTTTGGCAATTGTGGTTATTGGGATTTGGCCTAGTGACTCACTGGAACCCAAATTTTCCCAAAGAGCCCCTTTAACAAGCAGAATTAAATCTGACAGGAAGCCCAGACTTCCACCTCAGTTTTCATGGAGTTTTCCCCGATTTATGGCAAGGTTTGAAAATTCTTCATGGACGAGTAAAGAATAATAAACAAGATTTAATGAAGATAACTACTCAAAGAAAAGCACATTAGGAGTGAAGTAAAAAACAGTAAGTTTTTTTTATTACCACAAAGTTTTCCCCATTAAGTTAGAGTTAAAAACTATGCTATTTATAGTAGTTTTACTGATCACCAGTAGTCAATCTAAAGTTAGGAATTATAGAGACCATAAAAAGGAAAAGGGTGTTTATTTCTTGTTAGGCAGTTGTCTAACCATTAGGATTCTCCTAACAACAAGGAGGATACTAGGGCACATTACCAATCGAATGGTAAGACATAAACAAAGAAACAAAAAACAGTGGTTTATTATAAAGTAGCTTTGAAAAAAGTTGAATATGGCTATATGACCAGTACTCCATGATCCACAGGTGCTTTCTTTGCTGCGTCACCCACCACAGCAGAGCCCAGAAGCAAGCACACTCACCCATAAGCCAGTGCTCTTATTCCACAAAGCTAGTACCTACTAAATACACTATCATGTCACTGCCTGCACTTTATTCCTAGACTCTTTGAGACAATTCTTTATCAGATAGTCCTGTCTTTGCAAGTCAGTGCCCCAAGTTTATCAATACTCTGATTAAAAACAGAGTCCTATCAGATTGTTTTATATTTTCAACTAGCATTTGCTCAAATGATATACAGTTCATCTCTTATTACACTCCACACAATTTTATATTGCCTGTCAAACCCTCATAAACCTGGCATTGTTTTCAACAGTTGCTCAGATGCAATAGTTATTCTTGAATTAAGGGCCTGATGATATTTCCCAGTCTCAGCTCGGCATTTGCATCACCAGAACTACTTTTAAAAATAAGGATATCCAAGTCCCATCTCCAGGGATTGATTTATTTCATCTATGGTGTGGTCTGGGTACTGGTTTGTGTTTTAAAAAGATCTCCAGTTGATTCTCATGTGGACTCAACATTGAGAATTTACTGTACCAAGACCCATAAAGAAAAAATTCAGAGTGGAGGTTACTATTTATGCCGCTCGTGGTAAAAGGAATAATAATAACAGATTTTATGAAGCATCATAAATATAACTTTTCTGGATAACAAAATGTAGGCAGTGAAAAATCTATTGTGGTTGTAAATTAGATGGAAAGATTTTGATATTTAACTATAAAATTATAGACTTTGCCCACATCCTCATGCCTAAGTTAATCTTCTCTTGGATATGTACATCATATTTGGGAAGAAAAATTTCAGAATATTTCAAATAAACTGTGCAATCCTATTGTTTTTTATGAAAAAGATCAGCAACTTTTTAATTCTTAAAAACAGTGCAGGGCAGGTTTAAGGAAAGAAAGGATAAAGGTTAGAAAAAATAAAGACATGTAGGGGACAAGACTTGAATACCAGAAGCCACCTACACAAGTAATGTTTGAAAAAGATTTGTGGTTTGTCTCATGTGGAGTAAGAGAAAATGACCTTGGTAAGAGAAAGGAAAAGTAAGGTGGGGTTTGAGAAAAGGCCTTGTGATTGCCCCAGGAATTGAGCTGGCAAGTGCAAATGTGGGCTTTGGGGCCAAACTAGACTAGAATCCAGGTTCTCACATCTTCATTACCTGGTGGACTATGGTGAGACCACTGAAATATTCCTCCAGGGTATGTATGAGGACTAAATGGGATCAATTTTTCAAAAACATTACCTAAAGGGTTTGCTACTCTTAGGTAATTAAAACATGGAATATATTAAGTAAATATTGTTATCACAATGCTTTTAAAAATATAAATATATATTAAGATAAAACATACAGGAATATAACAGTGATTCTGGGAGCTATGAAGCTATAGTTTACCATGAAGCATTTAATATGCTTTGACATATTAGTTTATCTCTTATTGGCAAAATATGACTTATAACCCCTCTGATTATATGCCAGCTGTCAAGATGACTGTGTTTATACCTTTGAGGTCCTTTTGTATGACAGAGAACAGAATAGTGAGAAACTACTGCTTTTTCTTACCAACTTATTGAGCATATGTTAAGAAAACAGTGTTCTAAAATAAGCAGTTCACAAATTGTTATTTTACATTGCGTGGTGGTGGTTTGTATTATGTGGTTATAAAATGGGGGTTGCTTTACCACTTACTCTCAGGAATGTGCTTTGTATTGGGGTATAATTATAAATATGCTTACCAGCTAGTTTTCTGGGGACAATTTTTGGGAGTGAATATAGCACACTGGGTTATTATGTATACATTTTGGAAAGGTAACTAAATCTAATCCATGACCATGCCAAGTACTCAGAAGGAGACTAGAACAGACTTCTTCCTATACAGAAACCCAGAAACAAAGCAAAGGAAAAAGGAAGCCTGGTTATTACTGAGGCTGGACAATTCCAGGTTGGGATATTACACTGAGGGACTAGATTCCTGCAAGTTTTATGCCATTCTGGGATTCTGTTTTTAAAACAGAACACTTTGTAGAGAAATCTGCTTGAAAGTAGAATGCTACTGTTATAAATAGATACTAGGTCCAAATGGAATGGTTCAAAAAATCATTTTTATACCCTACAGAAACTTTTCTTTTATTACCATACAGTTTTCCAAGTCTCCTCATGCTCTGTGGCAAAGTAACATAGTCCCTCAGGTAATGGGGCTTCCAAGTATAATCTTCAACTTCAAGATCTGGCAACTGACAACTGCAGCTCATGCCAGTGACCATTCTCTTATGTAATATAGAGAACACTATGAAAATGAGGGAACCACAGTGAAGAACGTATTAAACCATTTAAAGTGGACAACGCGCTTTAATGTAATTAATCTTAATTTATATGACCAGGAAGAATGAGTCTCAATGTCAGCAATGCAAACCTTTTGATAATAATAAACAAGGTATCATGAGATCTTATCTCACATGTCCAGCTATCCCCTTTATGTGAGTGACTCTAAAGCTCTTGATTTCAGTTCTTGATACTCACTGAAACTGGTTCGGACTCCATAAATGTCTTATAAGTGCCTCAAAATAAAGAGAGTTCAAAAGAAAATAAGTTTTCTATCAAATCTGCTTCTCCTACTTGCCTGTGTTTGTGTTTGTCTATCATTTTCCCACTAACCAACACCTGAGTCCTCATACTCCAAGGTTAAGTGCCAAATATGACTTTCCTTCTTTTTCCCTTTCACATCCAATTAATTGCCCAGAACTACTGATTTGATCAAAATAAATTATCTGCTACATGTATTCTCATTCTCAATCATTCACTCTCAGCACAGGATTTTTTGCCTTAAACCTGGACTATCAGAATTAGCTCTCCCTTGTCAGCATAGGTCGCCTTTGAAAGCCTGCCATGGTAGGGTAGCTCTCAAGCGCTGCTCTGCTTGGTACTTCAAATCAGCTCCCTATGATTCTAAGCCCAAGCCTAAGTCTACGGAGCTGCCATAGACTGCTGACTGATGCTTCAGCTCTGGTTTTCAGACACTAGAAACTGATGGGTGGGACATTATCATAATTAACTCATTCCTGAGTTTAAAAAGTTGCTCATTAGTTAATATTTATGTGATAAACTTTATGGAATAAATTTACTTATAATAAATGATTGCTTATGTTTACAGTTTTATTTGCTAAATTTAGTTGAACAGAATAAATAAGCTTAGAAGGATTATTTAGCTAACTAGTCATGACTTATGTTCTCATTTCATAAGATTCGAAGTTGAGAAGACTAGTGAAGGATGTAGGTCTGAATTTTTTAAATCAACTTCCTCCTTTTTCCATGGGAGAAATGTCACCTTACGTAGTAAAATGACTTGCCAGCGTTATCCAATCTTGGTAACAGAGCTGGGTCCAGAACCCAGGTTTCAGCTTTTCAGTTTCCTCTTCCACACTTACATTGGGGATTCTCCTTCTCAGGTCTCAGTCTTTACTATGAACTTATGCTGCTTGTCACTCATGAAATCATTTGGTACAGATTGAACACTAATAAGGCAGTGCTTGCATTTACAAGCAATTAAATCTATTTCATTCTTTAGTAACACTGAATTTTCCTTTAAAAAATTCCAAAAGAATTTTAGTGACAACAGATGGTAACAAGGTTCCTATGCAAAATTACAAAGGTAGGAATGCTTTTATCAGAAAAGAGGCACCTGCAACTACATTTTTAAAAATGAAATTTTAAATTACTCAAACTGTTCATGTGTTAAAATATTGCGGGTATTTTGCTTAAAAGTTACATGTTGTTGAAACTTTGGGAGTAGAGAATGGAATTTCTCAGCATTCAATGACACTTATGCATTTAGCATTCTCAGCACCCCCACAATCCTTGACAATGGAACATATTTTTAGTATTGCTTGGGTTACAACTTTTATCAGAATGCTAGCAATATTCCTGAATGGAAAGATCTAAAGGGATAAATTAAATAAACAGAAAAATATAGGTAACACCTTCCATAAATATATACTTCATGTATTTTATTAAGGCTTTTTACTTATTTGATGGTGTTGGAAATTGAACCCAGAGCTTTGTGCATGCCAGACAAGTGCTCTATCACTGAGCTATATACCCAGCCCTTTATTAAAAAATAATAACAAAGCATTTTCAAATTTACTGGGTTCTCCAACAGATGGTAAATTTTAAGATAATCCAATTGTGTTCATCCTTGAGAAAAATTCACAACAAAGAATTTACATTTTCTCTCAAAATCTAAAGCAAGACCAAAAAACTAAATAATTTATAAGATAACATTTTTTCAAATTATCATTTTTGAAAGAATGCTGGTGTACAATGTATTACTAGGAGAAGAAACAGTCATAACTAAGTCAAATGTAAAATTTCAACACTGTCTTGCCTGATCCTTACCATGCCCTGAATGATGTTTTCCTAATGGTAACCAAAGTTGATTCTTCCATTTCATGAAATACAATATTCACTATCCTGGCATTTCAAGAATTCACTACTTGGAAATTTTGGGGGGTGGGGATGGAATGTGTGATTAAATAGTGAGGAATTGAGAAAAGAAAGTCCATGGCAATGTCTAATATGAAACTTCTGGTTAGAGATAAATGGGAAAAAGATTATTTAGTAAATCATTATATCAATAGTAGTTTTATTTATTCATAGTTCGTTCTGACAATTACAGAGTAATCTTTCCATCTTAACTCTACATATTAAAAACGCTACCTTATCTAGGATTGGAAAGATTTTTGCATCTAAAAGAGATTAGACATTTAACTAAAAAATATTTTAGATATTACTAGCAATCTGGAGAATTCTGTCCAGATTCAAATAATCTAAAACGATCAAATGACTAATAAACTCGTTTTGTAGTAGTATAGCAAGGGTTTTCCCATAATAACTTGAAAATCAAATTTTACTACATGTCGTAATTTCTATTCATTGCTTTCTGGGGACCTAATTTGTAGAATACTGAATACCAGGGAAATCTTTAATAGAGAAACGATTTAGCAAAGCTTATCTACTTATAAGTTGAAATACTGTTCATATTTCTTGCTTAAAGGAATATTGAAATAATCACAGCAAATCATTTTTACACTCATTTTTATATTCCCAATTACTTCGACGAACTTGGAGCTAAATGATAGCATTGTAAAGTTACTGTTTCTAATGTGCTTAATAAAAATCCTAGTGAAGTAATAACAAAGAATTAAAATAGTATAACGACAGGATATTTTAGTAAACAAGTTTCAAAATGTAATGATGATTAAATTAGCTTCACAAAGATAAATAGTTTTTGCTTGTATTTAAATGTTGTCACTACTGTTAATGAATTTGAATTTGTCTTTGATTTAAATGGATGCCATATGATATGTCACAGAATAACTCTCCAGAAAATTTTGTTCATGTCTCTATCTGTAAATGATTTTCTCAAAAACAAGGTAGACTGGTGACACATGTAGACAGGTGGAAAAAGAACTGTGGTAGTTAATATTCAAATCAAACTTTCATTCAATATTAATATTATAAAATGTACAGTAGAATGATTTTTTTTGTTGTATCAGATAACTTGTTGTTTTCCAGGATTAGCAATATAATCACTAAATGCATATCAGAATCTCAAAAAATGACTCAACATCTGAAAGAATATCATTAGTAATGACCAGTTTATTCCAGTAAATTCATTTTTTATTTTATAATTATTAATATTATTTTGTTGGTAGTCTTACTCATTTTTTCAGTCTTCTTTATGAAAAACATTAAAAGTTTTATAGACTTTGCAATGGGGTGTATTGCAATTATGTACACAATGGTTTTTCAAAAATTGCATTTATCTGGAATCTGAACAATTAAAACCCAATTAATAGATGGCAGCAAATAAAATGGATACTAACTGGTACTAATGCTTCTAACAATAGCCTTCTGGTACAGTAATATCCCACAATGTCTTCTGGATAATCAAATTATCATATTACATTTAGCAAAGTTCACTATCACTTTAGATATTTAATTCTTTGACAATGGTCACCATTGTATAATATATATAAATATCAATTTAAAAGCTTCCAGTCAAGCAGACCAGCTTATTCTCAAACATATTGGGAAATGGTAATCTGGAGATGATCAAATATATTACTTATTCCTGATATCTTCTCCACGACATGGATCAGCATATAGTATAAATGTATGAATAACTGGGGCTCATGACAGAAAGCAGTTTTTCTTACTGACTATAAGGCTTTGTGGAGGTTGCTTAGCTCCTGTTTCTCAGGCACTTTCTCTGTAAAATAGGAAGACCAATATCTGCCTCTACACTTCAAGTGACTAATCTGGGACTCAACTATATCATACAAATGAAAATGTGGCATAACAGTAAGGGATTACAATTATTAATATTGTGGAAAAGATAATTTACTATTTATTTATTTATTTATTTTTAAGCACACAACCTGGAATTTCAAGGTTGGAACTACCAAGCTGCAAAGGCTGAACTTGAAATGAGTCATAAGTTGAGTTCAGGGTTCTTGATTGAGCATCCTGTACTTTAAGCTAAGGCATACCTCTAAAAACACTGCTAGAAGGGGATTTTTGAATAGGAATAGAATTTAATTTTTATCTTGAATAAATTCAATTTTGTTATCTCTAGGAACTGTATATCAATCAAAATAGAAAAAATGCTAGTGTGTATTTATTCACCATAATTAAATAGATATTTTCAAAGTACAAGATTCCTGTTTTAAAGCCTGTTTATTTTGCAAGAGGAAACACTGTTTGAAACAACTAGGATCACTAGTGTGTAACAAAGTAGAGTTAACTGAGTAAGGGTTATTTAAGTGAAACAGAAGAATGTTGACATGAGGAAAACCCAAGGGTCTTTAGATCGGGCAGCGTTTAACTCTGTACATGAATATCTTTGCTTACAAGAACTCTGCTACCCCAACACTGAAGAAACCATTAAAAAAAACAACAACAACAACAACAAAAAACACTTTGGAAAACAATTTTTACACCTTTTTTCCATCTCTTTTTAGAAACGGTTTTAAGCCATTGCTAGGAAGTTTAGGAAACTGAAACTATCTGCAAGCCAGAAAAGGATACTCTTAAATATCCATTTTAGTATTTTAGTCCTGTTGAAGAAAAATAGGGACGTTGGCATCTTTAGAAAATAGGTTTGACAACACCTTTTTTTTTCATTTTAAAAACCTGGATCTTATTCATATTTTCATTCCTCCCCCCTTCCCCAGATGTTTCCAAGGAATTGGTCCACATGAGTGTGTGAATATGCAATTTGACGTTTGAGTTTCTGGGCATTCAACAAGGATCTTTCTATTCTCCACTACTTCCCCATCCTCCAGTTACGCTGCACCTGCCAAAACTCTTGTCTGTCTTCTCAGAGGACACAAGGGGTCGCCCCTCTCCCAGGATTGCACCAGCAAACCAAGCCGCAAACTCAGAACTAAGTGCGAAGGCGCAAGGAGCACCGCCTGCAGACCCACTCCCAAAGAATCACTGAGATTTCAATCCAGACCCACGCATTCCCTTTTTCATTCCGACAACACAGCCAGAGGGAGCTTTGACTCGGCCTTGAGAAGATTAAGGCGGTCGAAAACCAGTTCTCCTTTCGCCTACGCGATTCTTCCCCTAGTCCAAGCCTAGAGGTGCACTCTCCCGCTGAGCCTCGATATTCCTACCCCACAGTGGTACTTGCTAGGGAAGATAGGGACAAATGGACAACAAACTTTCCATTCAGGTTTCTTCCTTCAGAAACAAGGGTTACAAAACCGCAAACGGAGACGTCAAAGACATTGACAGGACCCTGCCCCACCCCGGCAAGTGTGTAGCTTCCGACTTTGGGGGGCGGGGGTGCCCTGGTGAGTGAAGGAGGCTGTGAGCACCCAGTGAGTACTGCTTGGAAGAGCGGATGAAAAGCAAAAGTCTGAACTTCAGCCCAGTCTCGTTTTCCCCACTAACCCTACAACTCAATTCCCCCGGACTGATCCAGTGAGGGGACCATTGGAGGACCGAAAGGAGGGAGGGAACCGCTGAGTCCCGAGCCGCTCCTTCTGTGAGGCGGCTGCACAGCCTGAGCAAAAAGAGTGGGGGGGAGGGTTACGAAGAATACAAACCATTCAGAGGCCAAGAATAATAAATTGGATGCCCTGATATGTTTAGTTTAGACCCTCCTGCACCCTGCTTCGCGATTCTTGAGGCAAAGAAGCCGGGCCGCAGCCCCTGGCGCTAGGGCCCAGCCAGGTTTTTTAAAGGCAATTTTCAGGTGAATCAAACCTTGTCTGGCCGAGGCTAGTGGTACAAAGGGAGCTTTCAGGGGACCCTCATGCCCATGGGCAGGGCAGAGACAAACAGCGACCGAGAAGCGATTACTAAATTTCCATCTCACACAAGCGAGTGTGTGTCCTCCGCGCTGCCCCTGCGTCTGCCCCAAGGAGCTTCACCCTCCGGACGCTGGGGAGGGATCCGCCCCAGGGACCAGGCAGGGCACTGATCTTGGGCTGCGCAGTCGCGGACGTCCAAGCTGCCAAGGCAATAGCATCACGCTCTGAGCCACGCGAACTCTAGGACAAATTTCTTCCTCCCCTTTCCACCAGCGACCTCAACGATGGAGCCAAAGTTGCCCTTGCCATTACGACCTGCGAAGGGACTCCCCACGCGGGCACAGACAGCAGAGCAGCGTGCGCGCTGGGCTACCTCCGCGGAGTAAGATGCAAAGTTTACTCTCGCATCATATCTCTGGAAGTTGACATCTCTCAGACGCATCGACATAAGTTGAGACTGCCCTAGAGGGATGCCCTTTTACTCCCATTTGGGGCACTGTTTTATGAAGCCGTCACAAACCAGTTCCTAAGTAACAGGAGAAGGGGCGGCGAAGAAGCGAGCGCTAGTCTTTGGGGGGAATCCCATCCTCAGCATGTTTCTGTCTCAGGGGACCCACATGAAAGCGTCTGAGATGGCTAACGCGCTCACGTGTAACAAGAGAGTAACTGGAAACCCCGCATCAGTGGGGTCGCTCTGTGTTCAGACCCCCAGGCGTGGGACGTCGGGCATTTCTGCAAACAAACACACGAACTCCCTACGCCTGCTCCATTCGAGCGAGTCGCGGGAAGCTTGCAGCTCAGTCGCTCTCTATCTAGTTCCTGCCCTTCCCGGGGGGCGCTTCACTACCCGAGCGTAGCCAGGGGGCCCAGCCAAGGTCTTCCCACTCTAGGCGACCACGCAAGGTGAGGCGGCACCCCGGCCGCGCCTTTCTGGCGTTTATTCAGCTGCCAAGGGTATCCCGCAGGCCGGGCTCCCAAATGCTTGGGGCTCGAGGCCTCAAATCTTTAGAGCGAGTCTAAGGAGGACGAAACTTTCCCAGAACCTTAAGTTACTAGGGGGCGGGAGCCACACTAGGGTCCGTCTGCCCGACTCCAGCACCTTCCAGGATGCTAAGAGAGGGGCTTCGTCAATATCCCCAGAGCCCAAACTATGATCTCCTTTGGAAGGCATTGGGTATATGGTGGGAAGATTGTTACCTCTGAGAGCAGAACTCAGGACAGGCAAAGCGACCCGACAGGTGAACGCGGCGGAAGGGAGCAAATGCGTAAAAACCCCTGCACTTACTTCTTCGCTGGCGCCTTCCCCGGGAGGCGTTTTGGCTGCCGATGTATTCCATAAAGTTCAAAATGATAAAAAACCAAGAAATCAGTCGCAAGTGCATAGTAACCCAGTAATGTTTCCCTTCTTTTTCTCCTTTTCCTTTTGATTGTTAATTATATCTAATGTTTTAAAAGTACATGTAGGTGTTAGGCGTATCTATATGGAGAGCGAGCGAGCGAGAACCCAAGCAGCGGGACTTCTCCACTCAGTTCCAAAAGGCGTGCTGTGATGGCAAGCGAAGCGGGGCGGGTGGACGGGGAAACCAACTATTGTACTTTCAAATTGTCCGAACACCGAACACTGACGGCTTTGCTGGGGTGGCTGTCATCGCCGCAAGCGAAGGTTTCAGGAGCCGCCCGGGCGGCCGCAGGTAGCATGGTGCGCGGCGGCTGCGACCGCGGGCGGGATCCGGGCGAGCAGCGGCGGCGGAGGCGGCCCCTGGGGCTCAGAGGCTGCGGCGGCTGCGGCAGCGGCTGGGGCCCCGGGAGCGCAGGGGAGCGGACGCCGTCGGCACCGAGGCCATGGCCAAGGGGCTGCGGAGAGACCCCGAGCTGCTTCTGGCGTTGGCGAGCAGGAGCCGCTCCAGTGTTGGGCTGGGCTCCGGGGAGCACCCCATAGGGGAGGAGGGGGAGGGAGGGGGGAGGAAGGGGGAGAGGAGGGGGGATGGCTGCGGGGGGCGGGGGGAGCTCGGGGGCGGGGAAGGAAACTGCTGGAGCAACAACCCTGAGCGACCTCAATAACTTTCAATTTCAAGAGGGAAAGAGGGAGCTGGAAAAGTACAGGCGTTGCGATTTGGCAGAGGGAAGGGAAGAGGCGCCTAAGGGGTCCTGGGTCTGCGGCGGAGCATCTCTGGACACTGCAAAGACGGCTGGAGAACACGAGCTGGGTGGGGTGGGGGAGGGACTTGGGGGAGGCCCTGCGTGCGGACAGGAGCCCTTCAGAAGGGCAGCTCCAGCAGGGAGAGGTGGGCGCCCTGGGACTGGGGGTGTTGATGCGGAGGGTCCAGCGGGTGGGAGTCCCCCCACGTTCCCGCCCCCGGTCCAGCAGGTCTCGGGGCCTCAGGCTGGGCCAACCCTGCTCTCGGTGGCCATGCTCGCCTGCGCCACTGAGCCCCCACCTCACCCTCGACTGCTCCCCTGCGGCCCGCCCCTCGCCCCTTTGCTAGATAACTGGAGGGTTTCTGGCTGCGGAGTCCTTCCCCGTTCTCCTTAGCCTCTCCTCTGTTGCTTTCCTTCCTTCCTTTCTTTCAATAAAAGTTGCTGCGGTTGGACGCCGGTCGAGTGGTCCGGAGGGAACTCAAAGGGCTCTGCGGGTCTGCTTGGCTGCGGTTTACCTGCTAGGAAGGGGGAGGACCCAGAGGTGTGTGCTCTCAGGACCGTCCGGTTGGAAATGCTATTGTGCTGCGGCTTTCTTCCAAACCGAGCCTTTACTGTGGCTCTGGAAGATTCCTCCTCCCCTCAGGCAATTCCCTCAGTAGTCAGCTCGCCCGCGTTAGGCTCTTGCGCGCGCTCTGTCTCTCTCCCTCTCCTTCTCCCTCTCTCCCTCCCTTCCTCCGTCTCTCAATGTTCTTGTGAGGATCTGTTGTGCATTTTGGTTTCTCATCTGGGGTACTGGGAATAATATGTGGAAAGATTTCTCCTGTCTTGAGGGAGGAGGAGAAGTTCCATGACTTTGTGTTCCCAGCGCAAGCGGGGGCTCTTGGCAGTGGAGAACGAGGTTGCCTGGCCCCCAGAAGGGTGGGAGAACCAAGGGCTGGCGCTTCTGGGCGCTGTGTACCCTGGCTGTTAGTGTTGAGCTTCCCACCTCTTTTCTCCAGTAGCACAAGCCCACGAGCTTTTAGTAGTTACTGAAGAAGTATTTAGTTGAAGATCGCAAGCTCCCAAAGCGTTTTTAATATAAAACTGTCCTATGTATATTTAATGGAATATCTGAAGGTCTTTAGCGCTGCAGCTTTAGACAGGACCAAACTTCTGGGAAGCCACTTTGAAAAAAAAATCCGCCCCATTCATAGATACCTTGCAGATTCTTATGCTCAAATAATTTAGGTTTTGAAAATCACCACAATCTTCCTGGAAAACAAGATTTGCAGGATTGCCTTCAATTTACAGAAGAGAAACAAAGGTTATTAACTATATCTATCCATTTTGTAAACTTGCAATGCTCCGGGGTTCTTCTATGCCTCTGGAATGCTTTAGTAGTTATTTGTTAAGCACCCCAAAAGGAGGATTGAGGAGATGCAAAAGGAAGGGAACTGGAAATAATGCATTCTTTTCAAGGTTCTGAAAATTAGAAGCTTAGACTGGCCTTTTGATGCTAATTCCTTACTTGAATGGCATTTATTATTTTGCAGACTTGTATTGGAATTCTGAAAGTAGGAGTTATTTTCTTTAGGGTTGATATTATGAGGGCAGTAACCCCATTGGTATGATTTTTGCCTTATTTTGAAAAACTTCCATGTGCAACATTCCTCTTTCTGTGGTGGAACTGTCTTCTGGACAGCCTGTGAGTGCACAGTGAGCGTGAATACACGCACATAGCCACCCCCATCTGTTGCATAATGTCTAGTTGTAAATGACTGAGTTTATCACTTTGAACCAGAAGAGTTACAGATAACCAGACAATTCCAATAATGATTATCTAGAAAAGAAGCCACTCTATTTTTCTGTGCCTGTCCCCATCAGCTTTGCTTTCCTTCTTGCTTAATACCTCAGATCTTGAATATCTGCACCATAAAATGTGGGGGGATTTAAAGGCTATGGGAGGCTCCCTTTGAAAAAGACTCCAGAGACTGTCTTTCTAATCCTGGATACTTGAGCCGGATGGGATGAGATTGCAAAAGGGATGTAAAAAAGCAATTTAGTGAAAAACTTCAGGGAAATAAACATGAAGAAAGACACTTCTCACTGTGTGTTGTGCAGACATATGTTCATTTGGATGAGAACAGGAATGGCAGAGCAAATAAATAAACAAACCCAGAGAGAAGCTCCAGTTCTTGAGCCATCCCAGAAAAGAAGTGCTAGATGCAGTGGGCAGGAAAAACTTGTCAAGGAATAAGCACTGTTCAGAGGAAACATAAGGAAAACATTAAACAAATGGAGAGTATTTTTTCTTTCTTGATGCTATGCCTTAGAATAACTTTTTTCCTGATCCATGTTACCTTACTATTAAAAGTGTGTTTACTTGCCTGGCTGTCTTGCATTCTCTTAATTGTCCTAGGATCTTATATAAGGCATGCCATGGCTTATTTTGTGCAACATAGTACCTATTTTTTTGTTCAATAAACAACACTCACAAAAACCAGTGGCTGGCAGTGGATTTCAGAGTTAAAACCTAAAGCAAATTGAAAACCATAGGCTAAGCATGGAAGTAGACAATTGCTTCTTAATTTTCTCCAAAAGAATAAGTTCCAGAAAATTTGAATGTCCAGGAATCTAAGAGACTCAGGCCAGGAGAATTGTATAGTTTTGAATAAAAATAGAGAATTAAACATATGCAGTCTAGTTAATACAATTTTTCATATCTCTTTTACCACCTCCCCCAACCAGGCAGTGACAACAGTAACAAGTTATTTTTATCCATTGCTGCAGTGGCACTTTAAGGAAAGAAAAATGATTCTCATATTGTTGAATCCATACAGCAAATATGTAGAAGGGGGTGAGCTCCAGAAACAGAAAGCAAGCCCAATAGTTTGGAATGGGATATAACTAATAGTGATGAGAGATGTTTGGCAAAGCTGGGGCTGACATCAGTCATTATACCACAGAGCTAATATGCACATTCTGAAAATGCTCAACTCTCCCGTTGCTCAGATCTGGAGGCATTTGAGTGTATAAGTCAAATAGGGTGCTGGCTGGGTTTGTGTTACTTCTGCAGCTAGAAGTCATCTCTGAAACCCAGAGCAGACAGCAGTCTTTCAAAGCTATTGAAATTAGTAGACAAAGGACAACTACTACTTTTAGAGAAAGAAAGGAGATACAATGATTATAGCCATTTAAAAGTGATTCAATATTTATATAGCATTAAGAAAATGAGAAGATCAAGACCCAAGATAGATTATTCTCTCTCAAGAATGTTCTTCCTCCCATTTATGAAGTTATGGAGCATTTATAAAATCACATGCCTGTTTTAAAACTTCTTTCTTTCATAAACCATTTAATTGCTGGAATCATTTAAAAAGTGAATATTCAATAGTATTTACTATAAAAATTTTAATCTCATAAAGTTTTACATAATCAAAGAGCTTTACTATAAAGAGGATATTTGTTGTAGTAAGAGGGTACTAGATGAGGAATCTGGTGATCATGGTGAGTCCTCATTCTATGTTTGTATTGTGTACCAGGTTTCTCCATCTGAAAAATGAACAAATTCAACTAAGTGATTTCCAAAGCCCATTAGCTCCAAAAATAATGGCAATATCTGCAAAAAACAAAGACAGACTTGTAATTGCAAATGTCAAAGCTATTTCTAGTTGTGTGACATCACAGCTTTCACTTACGGAGTTGTGTTTAATTGAATAGGTCCAGATTTAGAAACCTGCTTTTAAATGCGTTGATTTTCTGGAAATGCCTAACCCATTACAAGAATCCTAGATGACTCTGGCCCAGTAAAGATAAATCCAGGACTAGTTTAATCCATCTAGATGTCTGTAGACTTTGGGATAACAAGGAAGAACAAATGTTAAGCCCTGGATTCTGGGCAGACTCCTAGAGAAAGTAGGGTAAAGGACTTCTATGTCTCGTGGAAATACCACTCATTTCAGTTTGTTTTCAGGAATCACAGGTGAGGGAGAAACATGAACTTTATTGAGTAAGGACTTTTCTTTTCATGTCATGGTATTCCTTATTTTTTCAGAATAAAAAGTCATATTATTCATATCATTTTTATAAGGATTTATATCCAGTCTCTTTTGTCCCAGGAAACCCTTCAGAGGTCAGCAGTAAATCTTCAGATTGAGGAATTACCATCAAAGAAATGAAGTATTTTATGATGTAGAATGTTCAATGAGAGATAATATTAATGAGCCATTTTTGCATTTGCATTTGCATGTGTTACCTCAAAATAGCCTCAAAACACTTTGTGTCTTCAATATGGGATAACTGAAGCCAGAAAGGTAAAGTCACTTGCTTAAGCTTATGTAGAAAATACTATGGATAGTTTATATTCCCCCAAGATGTATTTCTTCTGCCTCCCTTGTCCTTCAAGATGTTGATTTCAATGAACTAAGTCACCAGAGCTCCCTTCCTCTGGTTTCCTGTTAAGTTCAGCCAGAGGAGGTACATGCAGAAAATCAAAGTGTGGGAGAAAAGAATGATGCTGCTCCCTTCCTGCTTTGGCATCATTCTGGAAGTGTCTGTATCCCTGGGATACTATGGCTGTGTGAAGCAATTCCCTTTCCATGCTCCATCTCTGAAATAGATTTCAATACCATCATTTATCTTCTCTGAATCTTTGGACCTATCAGTGAAAATGGCTTCACACTATAACTAGTCTCTAGATTCCTCAACACCTCCTATTTGATTTCGTTTACCCTACCTGCTTCAGTAGAAATAGTCATTTTATAGAAGTATCTTCCAAAAATTCTTGCTGCATCTCTAAGTGACACAGAAGCATCAGAGTTGCAACTTGGAATGAGGTTGTCTGAGTTAAAGCTAGTGATTTTACTACCATGTCATCCTGCCTTTTCAGGAGAATGCATGCTGATTAATAGTGAATTGGGCTGATTATAAGTGAGTTGGTTGATTAAAAGTGAGTTGGGGGTCAGGGTGAGCAGGTGAGAAAGTTTATAAAGTGGAAACAGACACAACGTCAGAGCAAGGTCATTGGCCAAACCAGAGTGAAGAACTGGAATGAGAATGACAAGAAACGAAGCAAAGTTCATGTTCAAAATTATAGCCAGAAACAAGGAGACAAACAGGAAAAGAAAGAGCAAGGTAGTCAGGAAACAGCAGTAGCAAAAGTGAAAGCGGACATTGATTTTAAAGCATGTTTTGATTAGGTCACTATTTTTTTTCCTGCTATGTCTAAAACGATTCTTGCGTAATCCACAAGCTAGTAAGGGTACCTTATTGGAAAGGGAACAAAGTAGTATCTAAGGTCAATCGGTCATCCATTTACCACATGAATACTTGTTGGCGGTGTCTTCTATGGGTGACTCCAGTTCAGACACAAAAGCAGTGATTTATGTAGTGTATAAGGCAAGAATATTGAGGGGATGACTTTATGGATTGAATTGGGGCTTTGATTAAAAGCAGTGCCTTTGCCTGGCATGGTGGCACATGCTAGTAATCCCAGTGGCTCAGGAGGCTGAGGCAGGAGGATTGTAAGTTCAAAGTCAGACTTAGCAATTTATCAAAGCCCTAAGCAACTCCATAAAACCCTGTGTATCTAAATAAAATATTGGTTGGGGATGTGAATCAGTGGTTAAGAGCCCCTGGGACCTATCCCTGGTACCAAAAAAGAAAACAAAACAAAACAAAAAAACAATGCCTTTGCTTATGATGAAGATAAAATGACATATAAAAACACGTAAGGACATGCTCAACAACAAGTTTTAAGAACTCTCTCTCCAAGAACCATACTTAAAACCAAAACAACAAAACCTCTCCACATAAACCATTACAACTTCCATGTGATAAGGGCTATGCTGATGATAAAGGAAGAGGAAAGAGGGACAATATAGGAGGGGTGGGGAGGAAAGGGGAACTTTGTGTCTAAGAGGCACAGTGTTGAAGCACTGATGGTGAATATTCATGTGGATAAGGAAGGATTCAGATTCCTTCTTTTGCTTGAGGCTGGCCCAGGTTCAGAGGAGGAGGGGGGACCTCTTTTGTGGTGTTTGGTGGAGGTGACTGGTTGCAGCTGGCTGCCTGCTTGCTAGCAGGCAGCCCTACCCCAGGAGGGGTTATCAGCCTCCTCATCCTCCCAACAGTTCATTGTTGCTGTGTTGACCATGTGGGAGTGTTGTTAATGGCTGACACCCGTGTGGAGGTCTATGTAGGTTAATGATTGGACCACTTTACTGTAGCTACACTGTGGGCAGATTCCTCTCCTATGAGAAAAAGGTTATTTTCTTTCTCCTATTTCTTTGAAAGTGTTTGAAGAGATTTGGAGTAACCAACAAAGAAATGAGGATTGGTCTTTCTAGGGGTCTGGTTGCTTCCACTCACCTGCCAAACCTCTCTTCATACTTTCTTGTGTTCCTTTGGGACATGTTCTCCCTAGAGGGGTTTTGTGCATCCAAGCTTATCAAAAGTCCCCTGCTGAGTCTCATCCATTTGGCATACTGGCCCTTCCCACCCTAGAAGTTTCCTACCCTGAAACTTAACCCTTGCTCACATATTAGTGATAAAGAACTGATTTAACTTCCTCTCCTTCTCATCCACAATACAATCTGTTCTTTCTAGAAACCCTGTTTGATTTCGTATTGGCCTATAGGATATATCTCAGACGTGGGGAATTTCAAGTCATCATGAGAAAGAGAAAAATCTCTGTTTGGCTGGTGGTCCTGATATTTGACTCATGATGTTCTTTATTTATAGGTAAGATTGCTTCAGTGAGAAGTATTTGGCAAGAAAAGAGAGGAAGCAGGACTTTCTTCCCAGGGAACTTGTATCAGTTATGTATTACTGTAAAATAAACAACTCCTATATTGAGTGACTTAAAATGTCAATTAGTCATGGCTTCTCACACTGTGTGGTAGGACTGGGTATCCCACTGGACTCCCCTGGACCCTCTCATATCCCACATTCAGCTGGCAGGTCAGCTGAGATGATAAAGATGTTGTACCTCTCTTCCCAGGGACTTTTTCATCTTCAGAGAATGGGGCTCTCTGTATGGTAGAGCAGGGGAGGGGAAGCTTCAAGTCTGCTTGGAAGTCCTGTAGGGCCACTTTTGTTACATTTTGTTGGTCAAAGCAAGTGATGGGGCTGGTCAAAATTCCATGATTTACTAAATAAACCTCATCTTTTGATAGGAAGGGCTGCAAAGAATTGTTGTCTACTTTTAATCTACCACAGAACTAATGAGCAGATTACTGATCTCTGTAAAAAGTGACTGTTCCAAGGGTGAAACAAGTGTTTTATAGATGTCCTTAGGAAACATTAACAAAAAGTTAAATTTGACACCATATTGCATTCTCTTAAACATAGATAGATGGAGATTGTACACAATATTACACAATAAGTTATTCTAATAATAATTTTAAAATTCCTGACAGATTCACCTGAGCTTTGACATGTCTGATGAGATAGAAATGAAGAAAATTTATTCAGAACATTCACTAAAGATTGAAAATAGTTGAACATAATACTCTTGAACACAGGAGGTGAGGCAAAATACAGAATACCAGTTTTGCTCTTCATTCATTTTCTACTTTAAGATAGTTATTATCAGAATTGATGCTGTTAAAGGTATTTATTAGTATTGATTATATGAAAGGATTTTCTCTTCCATGACCAGCTTCTAAATGCTTCCTCAGTGAATTTTTAATGGCAATAGAGAAATGTATGATTAGATACTAGCACACATGTTACGTTTTAATTTAAGGACTGCTTCAACTAGTGAAAAATATATTAACTTATACCCCAAAGTTTAATATCCACATTGCTTAATATGAAGATAGTAGTTTTTAAAATGTTGAGCAGATGCATTTTTCATTCCCAGAAGATTATGTATAATTACTTTACCCATTATACTAAGGTCATTAATTTTTGGAGGTAAGGGCACCTTAGACTGTAATTTCATTGTTTTGCTTTGAAGTCTCAAAACTTACTTCCTTTATTCCCTAGTAATAGTATTGTTGCCATGGATCCACTGAGATCTATGTCAAATTTCCTTTTTATGTACTAGCAAAGCTTTGGGTCCAAATAGACAGTTTCATTGAAAACTAGTTATCTAGGAATCAGAACTTAAAAGATATCCTTGCATAGGGAAGAAGAAGTGGAGAACCCTTCTGGAAATGGAGGGAGGAGAGTGAGAATGTAGAACAAAGAAGGCAGACTCTAATCTCATGATGGCTGTTTGTTCATGTGGAATTACATGAGGGATGGAATTTACACATTTAGGGTATTGTGTAAAATGTCCACAAGGAACTTATAATCAAATGTCAGAGGATGAGATAAAATCCTCCCTGTGCTGGTGGGAATAAATATCATTTTTTAAAGAGCAAATTTTCATGGAGACCAGAGACATCTTGTTTAGCACTTAAGTGTGAATGAAGAGTAACCAAAGGAGTTTCCCCGTGATGTTGGCCCTGGCATGGCATTGTGTGGCAGCCACAGAGCCGTTCAGCACGTAGTTCTGTCTCTCTTCATGCTGCTTTCTGGACGCGTGTAGAGATTGCATTTCCTGTTCCTTCTTGCCCCCTTTAAAGTTAAGCCAGGTATATGTAAATGGAAATAAATGGGAGAAGAAATGGTACCAGTCATTTCCAGATAAAAGTTTGAAGAATCAGGTTTGAATTCACCATGTTCTCTTTCTAGTGCCTTTGTGATTAAGGAAGTACATGACAGAATGAAGCCTCCATCACATGAGGTTCCCGAGTGACCACAGTGCACACATCCCTCACCCCTAATTCCTTACTGATCTGTGCTGGCTTCATAGTGTGAGTGAGAAACACATCTTTGTAGATAATGAGCCACTAAGATCTCCCCTAAGTCAGATTCTGAATCCCTCAGTCAGAGCAGTTCCCAGCATGAATAAATTAAGACATTTGTTCAGAAAGGGAATAAATAAAACATTAAAAATATTATAACTTCTGTCAAAGTGAGAAGTAATGGATAATTTACTGAATAAATTCAAAAGGACCTTAATGAGAATGGACAAAAATGACTGGAAGATAAAGCAGCTGAGTCCACTGGAATAAGATATATTTGCTCTTGCTGAATTAATAGGCATTTAAAAGTTAAATGGACTCAATTATTTTATATCCATTGTTAAAGAATGAGTTTTCTATGTGAGTCAATTTTTCATTGCTATATTGAAATACCTGAGGCAGTCTACCTTTATAAAAAACAAAAGAGGTTTATTTAACGCAGCTTGGCTCTGGTGAGGGATACATGGCAGCAATGTGCAAGAGGGAGAGATCACATTTCCAGAGTGATTGATGGAGGAGGCTTCCTTTTAAAACAATTCACTTTCACTATAGAGGGAGCTCAGAGTTCCTACCTTAATCTCTTCTGAGGTCAGCTCCCTCAGTGACCTAAGGATCTCCCACTAGGCCCCACCTCTTGAAGGCGCTATGCCATCTAACTAACCCTGCCACACTAGGGGCCGAGCTTCTAGCACACAAGTCCTCCAGAATGAAGCACATCCATACCTCAGAAATTATCTTTAAAACCAAGTCAAGACACGTGTATTTCAAAGAACTTGGAAAGTTCTTGTTGGACCCGTTAATCAAATTTTTCACATTTGGACAATATTAGAGTCTGCTTTCCATTCCTTTAGCATGTACCTTCATTTGGCCTTGTCCTTCACCTTCATCATTTTTTCAAATTAAAACAACTTCAAAAAGTTTAAAACAATCATAAATTTACACATTTTATTTGATTAAACATTCTAATTCTTGTTCTTTTAATAATTCTTCAGTGACTTAGCTATACTTCTTATTTGCAAAGCCTATGGTCAGGTGAGTTCTGAACATACTAGAAAGAAGATCTAACATTTCTGCATTTACTTTGGTAACTGAAACCCATATTTGTTTTTATAACTAAAGAATTCCATATGAATTTTCTGTACAAACTGATCCCAATTTTATTTTTCAGTCATACTTAAGGAAAACATAAACTCCTCAAATAGGGTCATGTGTTTATGTTATTATTCTATTTTTGTTCTGCTAAAAATTCATTCATTTATTTTCAAATTGCTGTAATGTATAAAAGTTGCTTGGATTCTACTTCCACATTGCCAATCATTGAACATGCTGAGTGCCTAGTCTGTGGACAATAAGCACAATGTATTAAATGTAGTGAGAATGATTTTTTCTTATTACTGGAAAAAAAAGTCACTCTCTTAGACTATAGACATCTAAGAACAAGGCCAGTTTGATTAAGACACCGGTTTTTGAAGACTTGAGTGTTAAGCTAGGTTTTGAAGCAAATGAAGTCTAAATCTCATGATGATACAGGAAATGAGCAGTTCAAGTGTTGAAGATATTTCTGTTCCAGGTAAAACTTATGTAGGAATTCTTTCTCCTCTAAGGCCAGTTGAATGGCCAGTGTCAGCATATGTCCCTTCAGAATGTTCAACTTCATGTTTGGCAGCAAGTCCTGAGAGCTCATCTCCTAGGCTCTGAGCAAAGCACTATGACCTGATCTGGTATCCATATACCTAATTGTTCTTCCTTCTGGGTAAGTTGGAAGTTATTCTCAATCTTCTCTTCCATGCTGTGTGTCTTACTCATCACTGGAATCTAAAATATATAAATTGTGTGTGTGTGTGTGTGTGTGTGTGTGTGTGTGTGTGTTGGGAAGGGTGGGTGAATGAGTACTAGATGTAGCTCTGGCTTCATTCCCAAGAATATTCAGCTTAATAGGCCTTGCTGCTTGATGGGTGTCCTCAGAGCAACAGCAGCAACATCACCTGGGAACTTGTTAGCAAAGCAGATTTTCAGGCCTCACCCCAGAACTTCTAAGTCACAATCAATCCCACCATTTTAATGTTTTTCCAAGTGATACGTATACACGTTAAGGTTGGAAAAGCTGCTTCTTGACACAATCATCTGAGAGATCTTTTAAAAATACTAATTAATGGACTCCATTTCAACACATTTAAATCAAAAGCTGTATTGGGATATCAGCACCATTTAAACACTGCCCAGGAGATTCAAGAGTGGCCCTTGGGTTAAGACTCAGTGCTCTGTTCTTTCCCAAATGAACCCAAACTTATTTCCAAGTTTCTTTATGTAAGTATTTAAAGTTGGGGATTGTTGATACTAAAATAGCAAGATATTAGGATCTATCAACATATGTTAGCAATGCCCATCAAACAGAACTACTAAAAAAGTCCTTGTTTAAAAAAAATGTTCTAGGTTTAGGTGCAGGGTCTACTGAAATCAGAAATCAGAATTTCCAAAGGACGGAGCTGTCCTGCATATTTAACAGATAGTTCAATCCATTCATTTCATCTGGTGACCTTGGAGGAACTCATTTTTGTCTGTGTCCTTACATCCTTCATCGGGTGATAAGAGTAGATTTACAAAGCAGGAGACAAACATGGGAAAGAGAGAATGTGGGATGAGATATAGGTCCCAAAATATCCAATAGAATGGGGCAGAGGTGGAGAGGGTCTCCAATCAGCCTACATCACTTTATCATTATCAAGAGCTGTTGCTGTACCTGGGTCAGTGAATGATTCTCAACGACTCTTAATCTCTTTGTTTGGGAAAGGTCTGAAAGGGTACATTTCAGAGAAGATAATCAAGTTTTGTGTGGAAGAGAGAAAACTAATCAGAATAGTTAACGGAGAGTCTTATGATTCAGTGTGAAGGGAATAAATACACATTCTTCAGACCATGGAAAACTGTTTTTTGGAGTCCTTACATTTTATGTGATCCTCAGATCGAGGAACACTAATTTCAAGAATGTTGTGTAATTTTTTTCTTGGTAAATATGACACAAAGAATAACACAATAACACATTTCTAAAATTTACAAGGATTATATTTATTACATCTGTATATGGCCATCTCAACACAGATTACCAGGTTGGTTTGACAGAGTAATTCTTCAAAAGATTATGTTAGTTTTCATTTAAGAATGTCTCCTTTTCAAGATTGTACATTGCCGTATAGAATTTTTTGTAATTTTTTTTTTGTTAGGGGCTACAAATAGAAGGTATTAGAGAATACAGTGCCTGTTTCCAAAGGATTTAAAAATTTGGGGGGTAGCAGTTTGAGGTCAGGACTTGTGTGCACAAAAAAAAAAAAAAAAAAAAAAAAAAATAATGGAGCAAAGCACGGATTGAGTACCAAATGAGAGTTTTGGATATGAAGTACTGAAGGAGTAGAATGCTGTGCTGCCTACAGATACTATGTTCAGGGCACCCCCTTGAAAAGTGACCATGTGACAGGGTGCTATTTTATGTTTCATCACCAATTTGTACTCTAGGACTTTAATGATTACTTAACTTCTCTGTATATTAATTAGTTGAATGAAAATACATTAGAAAAAAAAAAAAAAAGGAAAAAAATACTTCCTGAATTTCCCCTGCTGAACTTAAGGGAACTTCAAGATCACAATGAGTTATCTTATCTAGTGTGAATATCTAGAGGAATTACAAGACCCTAAGATAATTAGCCTTTGTAATGAGCAGCCATACTGGACATTTGGCTGATAACATTGGCCTGCCTTCTCCTTCTAGCAAAGGGTTGTGATTTCCCAACAAAGGCAGGGGAATTGCAAAACAGCAGGACTTTGCTACAGTCAGTAATTAATGAAGTGCTAAATGTGTCAGAGCAGAGGCTCCCAGACTAGTGTGTGACTCAAAGGGATAAGAAGCACCCAGCATTTTAAACAAGTGTCACTTAAATAAACAGTAAGTCAAGTGAGTCCAGTCCGTGGAATGGGAAACTGTCTATTGATATCAAGAGTTATTACATGACGGTGTAATACAATATTATAAGAATTAGTCATTCTATTTTGCAATTTGTGAAAAACTAGAGATTTTCCCTCAGTTCTACAGAAGGTGGGCAATCATCTGCCTCAAAGTATTCAAGGAAGTCAAAATGAACTCCTAATGTACCATAGCGTTCAGATAAATAACCAATCCGCTACAGTTTCCCACCAGCGTGACTTTTCTTTCCCCCTTTAATGAATATGAATCAATCAAGTTAATTATTAATATTAGCAGACAGGCCAAATTATTTTACTAATCAACTAATAACTGGGGACTCAAGGCCTAACAAGAATTTTCTTTCCTGGGAGGAACGTTACTGAGAAAAAAATGACATAAGGGGACATTTTGCCAAAAATGAAATGTGTTTTTCTATAGATTAAAAGAATTCCTGAATAAATTTAGATGAATGTTAAGATATTGTTCACATTACAATTTGAAGGTTTCTTATATTATTTCCAAGTTTCTTTATGTAAGTATTTAAAGTTAGGGGTTGTCAGTACTAAGATAACAAGATATTCAGATCTATTAACATATGATAGCAATGCCCATCAAACAGAACTCACTAAAATACATATCCATAACTATATCTATAGATAAAATATTGTTATAGATAAAAAATTGTCCATTAAAAAATACTGAGTTGTTTTGCCTTTTTTCTCTACCTAGAGGTTCCCTATTAGAATGGGAAAAGATAAAAATGGTCTAATGAAACTCGACTACCCCAGTGTGGGTATTATTTCTATGAGGGATTTCACACATACTTCTGTATAATTGATGTATGGTACAAATACTTGGTAACACTGAGGAAATGTTTATGTTGAATAGGTGTACCTGAGATTGAAAAAGCAAAACAAATGAAAGAATTCTAAATATATTCAGATGTTAAAATTTTATGAGAAGTAAATAAGTCCCTGATTTTCCTTTTTCTTTCTTTCTTTTTGCAATATGGAACTACTATTTATTTATCCATAAAGGAACATAAAACATTTGCAAGTGAATTTACATTGTAAGTGTGAAAAACTGAATCTCATTGAATTGGGTTAGGGGACATTAAATTAGAGAAATAAAGGCTTAGTATTTGGTTGATTTGATGTGATAGCATTTATTAAATGTAAGCTCATTAAAAGAAACTATCTGCCTTGTACTAAAGTGATTACTGTGAATTTGAAATTTTAACACTTTAAATCACAGAGGCAGTATTTAATGACTTGACCTTAGAGATCTTTGGTTCTGGCACCAGTAACTGAATAAGTTAGAGATATAAATCTGTAGTCTATGCTGCAGAAACATTTCAGATCTATCCATGGACAAACTCTGAGTTGTTTGATTTTTTTTTTCTCTTATAGTTATTTCTTTGGGGGGCATTGCTTCAAAGATTGAACTTTCCACATTTTAAAATGTGTATTGAAAAATAATTTATTGGATCAAGTCTTTTCCTTCAACATACTCTAGAGGGAGTCAAATCTAAGAAAGTTATGTTTGATGCATTTCAAAAACTATTTCTTTTTATGAATTCCTTTCCTTGGTAGCAATCTGTTTTGACCTTCTTAGTTAATAGACACCCAGTCCAGGTCTTGGTTAGAACCTGAAGCTAATGAGGCCAAAGAAGATACTGAGCTCCTGGATGAACATCTTACAGAGAAAACATCTCTTTCTTGGTCACAGCCTACTGCACCTGTACCAGTGCACACTTTGGCATGAACAGGGAGACAGGGAGAGGTAGGTCACAGACGCAGGGTCAGGGAAAATCCTTCCTCCCAATAGAAATAACAAACCAATTATGGAGTTGTCAATTATGGGTGTCAATAATTAGCTCTTTGAACTTAGAAACACCGCTTAACCTCTTGGAAATTCAGTTTTTCAATTCTGCTTAAATGAAAAGTTGAACTAGAAGGTCACAGGTCTGAATTTTATGATATTACTTCTACAGCAGATAGTTTATTATTTGTATAAAAGCATGTCTTGAAAATCTGGGTAAGAACCAGTATCTTAGAAAAATTTTGGTAACCTGTCATTTCATTCTTAATATCTTTTTGCCAACACTGCATATGCAAAACTGGACCACATGTATTTGCCCCGAATACCTCCTGTGTGTGTTCAACATTTGTTTCTTTTATTGTACTATTTCTTTTTTAAAATTGTATATAAATTTTATTTTATTTCCTTAATTTTTATTTTTTAAAAATTTTTTACAGACTGCATTTTGATTCAATATACACAAATGGGGTACATCATTTCGTTTCCATGGTTGTACATGATGTAGATTCATACCATTCGTGTAATCATACATGTACATAGGGTAATGATGTCTGTTTCATTCTACCATTTTTCATACCCCCCTCCCTCTTCTTTCCTTCTACATAATCTAAAGTTCCTCCATTCTTCTCTCACTCCCCACCTCCACCCCCATTATATATCATCATCCACCTATCAGGGAAAACATTTGGCCTTTGGTTTTTTGGGATTGGCTTATTTCACTTAGTATGATATTCTCCAATTCTGTCCATTTACCTGCAAATGCCATAATATTATTCTTTTTTATGGCTGAATAATATTCCATTGCATATATATACCACAGTTTCTTTATCCAAATGGAAGAAACAATAAACCAAATTAAAAACTCAATAGAAAGCATCACCAACACAATAGATCTCGTGGAAGACAGAATCTCAGACAATGAAGACAAAATATTTAATCTTGAAAATAAAGTTGAACAACCTGAGGTGTTAAGAAATCATGAACGTAAAAGAATTATGGGATATCATGGAAAGACCAAATTTAAGAATTATTGGGATTGAGGAAGGTACAGAGATACAAACCAAAGGAATGAACAACCTGTTCAATGAAATAATATCAGAAAATTTCCCAAACCTGAAAAATGAAATAGAAAATCAAATACAAGAGGCTTACAGAACACCAGGTGCACAAAATTATAACAGATTCACACCAAGGCACATTATAATGAAAATATCTCACATACAAAATAAAGATAGGATTTTAAAGACTAGGAGAGAAAAGTGTCAGATTACTTTTAAGGGGAAACCAATACAGATATCAGCAGATTTCTCAGCCCAGATCCTAAAAGCAAGAAGGGCTTGGAACAATATATTTCAAGCTCTGAAAGAACATGGATGGCAACCAAGAATCCTATACCCTGCACTATTTCTTTCATTTGGAATTTCTTCAACTTCTATTGACAATTGTAGAAATCCTACAAGTTCCTTAACTGAGGGGTATGTGCTCTGTGAAAAAAATCATCATCCCTTCTCAACACAATGGGCATGATTTCTGCTTCCTCTAAATTTCTCTTCAGTTTGGATTTTTTCCCTCTCTTTCTCTTTTCAGTACTCAGATTGAACCCAGGGCCTCAAGCACAATTTCTCTTTTGACACTATCAAATCCTGTCTTGTGTTTCAGTTGATTTTATTGGACATGTCTCCCTCTTCACCAAATGTTCAAGTTCCTTAAGTGCAGGGATTTAGTGATCTAATCTTTATATTCTCAATTGTAAGCAATGTGATGTACTCAAGAATATGTGCAACAACAACAACAACAACAACAAAAACTGACAAAATGAATGAAAGAATCCTGTTTTGAAAAAGAATGCCTAACTTTTGAAAAAAATTATTAAAGTAGGCAAGGAATTTGTTTTAGTGAAATCACTAATTCCAAGTCCTCAGGCTTCAGAGTGCCTATTTTTATATGAGAAGTTGGTTTTGGGAAATTTTCTCCATAGGAATTGAAGGAGAAAAAAATACTTCGTACTTCTTTTTTATTGTAATTTACATGCTTATTTCTAAGAATTCATATAGCTTCAGTGTTCTTTGGTGACTGTAAGTTGATATGTACCAGAAGCAGATTTTGAGTGAATACTTTTTCTGAAGATTTGCATAAAATGTTCACACGGTTAATCTTCTGTAACCCTTGGAGGTGAGGAGTTGTCAGCATTTTTTCTTATCAGGTGCCAATTTATTTTATATCACAAAAGAACCAAATATGGTATTGGACATGCCCATGATGGTATAAGATGTACATTAGGATTCTGTTCAACAGTTTCTTAGTTATTGTTGTACATTTTGTTATTATTCCTTCTTTCTGTCTTCCTACTTTCATTTCTGCTTTTTCTTTCTTCCTTACAACCCATAGTTACACGGATTTATATGGTGGGTTCACAACACATATTTTGTTGGATTTTTTTTTCCTACTGCTCTTTTCCCTTAATCAACAAGTGAAATTTTATCTAGGGAAAAAAAGTGACATGTGTAAACATATGTGGAGTTGTTGTTTTAAACTTCTAGCTACACATTCCCCCAGTGGCCTCTTCCATCCTATATATTTACTCTTCCATATTTCTTTTTTCAGGTGGCTGCCATTTCCCTTCTCTTAGGTATCTGACACCATGGGAACCCCTTTCATAATGACTACGAAAACTGAAATCCGTGATGATAAGTGTCAAGTGGTGTGGTTGAACCTTTTATACTGGGGACTCCTGTACCATGTCATCCCCTGCATAGCATCATGTTATGAACACATATAACTTCACCAATGGGCGTGGGCAAGGTCTTTTCTCCTACTTCATGCTGAATTTCTTCAACTTAGGTATGGCTTCCTTACCTCTCAGCTCAACTCCAGGCTGACAATGGAATTCCATTCACATTGCTTACTTTTCTTGTGTTGGGGCCTTCATACCTCTTCTGGGTTGCTGAGTAGGAAAACAGAATGGTCATAGTTTATCCCCATCTACAGATATATCTGAAAATGATCCCTAATAGTAATATAGAGAACTAGGGTTACTGACCAGTCACAGAGTCTGAAAACATCGAGGAGATTGGTGTCAAAGGGTAGATAGAAATACTGGATTAGAGAGGGATGAGTGTCAAGTTCAAGAACAAGCTTGGGTTAGGGCTCAGGGCAGCCTGCATTTTCGCTCTGTCACTTGGATGTCTGTCAGATACTATTTTGGGGTTATGTTACACTGAGCAGTATGGGATGTGCAGTATCTAGAGATAGTAGAAACTTTATAATATCTAATTCACCAGTTAATTTCTAGTTCTGTGTTGTAGAATGAGGATGCTTCCCTATAAAATCAGATTAAAGATGTAGTAGAAAACAAAACCTATTTTTACCTCTATAATAAAACTGAACAGAATTTCAAAATAAAAATAATTGGCATAATCTCTGATTTTGTAGCCTGATTTAGTTTCTTTGTCTTCTTTTCACAGCTTGAATTGTGCCTTTAAGTTATCCAGGAACATTTTGAGGATTGAAATGATTGTGACTTCATGGAAGAGCAGTTGATTGTTGCCCTTACAACATGGTTGGCGTTAGTCTTTTCCTTTGGTTTTAGAGTTAACTTTGATTACAGGCTGGCTGCTTTTGCTATTAAAAAGTGAGTAAATGATGGTAAGATGTAACATCTCTAAGGTCATTATTAATGAAATGCCAGATTCTATAATGTTATCATAGAATCGACTTATGTTCATGTGTGGTCTGTTTGGGTTAGTAAAGCAAAATACTTTAGATAGGTTAATTTAAAAACGACATAGATTTGTCACTCACAGTTCCAGAATCTACAAGTTCAAGATCAAGATTGCTCCTCATAGCTGGGAACTTCTTGCTGTGTTCTCACATGCTAAAGGAAAGTGAAGCACCCTTAGGTCTGTTTCAGAAGAGACCTGATCCCATTCATGTGATCTAATCACCTTCTGATACAGGACCTGAGGAGCAGGTTTTGAGATATGAATTTTAGAGGGACACAAGCATTCAGACATGGTAGCTTAGAATTTCAGGATTTTAGATTGTGTCTTCCTTCCTTCCTTCCTTCCTTCCTTTCTTTCCTCCATTCTTCCTGCCCTTCTTCTGTCTTTCTTTTTCTTTTAATGCCTGAAAAGTATAGAAAAACTGACTAGTTAATGCATGTGTTTGCACTGCTCTTTAATCTTTTTTTTTGGAACTCCTAATATTAATAACTGATAATGCTAATACTTGAATATCTTCAAATAGTGGTTGTAATGTCATAAAATTATTTTTAGAATCTAGAACTGAACATATCATAGCTATTGTATTTTTGTGTAAACACACATAAGGATAGTACTAATATAATTTCTGTGGGAAAAACTGGTGCCATAAGACTAGTCTTCATAGTAACCTGTGGACTACTAACAGCCACAAAAATGTTTCTGATAGCATTTCCTGCCTTTATGTCAAGAGTATGGTTTGTGTTTCCCATATTGTGTATATTCCTTGGTATGATTCTTATTCAGAATAGAAGTAAAGAAGCCAAAAAATTATCTCTTATTTTAACTAAAAATTTGCAAAGGATAAATGATATAAACTTAGAAAGCAGATGTATCTTTGTATATTGCAATAATTATGTCCAACATTTACATGTTGATTTTGGAAAACTCATTTCAGGTCCTTGACCTAGAGAGGAAGAACAGTGAGATTTCATTTATAGTAATGTCAAAATATAGGAAAAAAGATTTGGAGAAAAAGAAAAAACTGTTGGAGACAGAGGTACAGAAATAAGGAACTTGCATTTATCATACTAAACTCTCTTAAAAGTTTTTCTTGGATGATTAGTGGTGGTTTTCTTCTGTTGCCTTTATATTTGTGTTCAGTCCTTTGCCAAGATATTAAAAAACAAAAACCAAAGAGTTGAAGCTCCGGAAGGATCTTATTCACAAATATAAGGGTTTACATTCTTTCTCTACTTTTCCTCTCTCTACCTCACCAAAGAAATGTGGTCTCTGTGATTTTGAAAATGATACTTTTTATTCCCTCATGCTAGATATCAAAGTATTAGACTAATAATTCTAGTACTATGGATAACTTGGGTGTCATTACAAATTATTTCATAAAGCATTTGAATTCAACTTCCAAGTTGCTCAACTCTGGTTATCAGATTTTATATATAGACTCTAAGAATATTTATTCACATACATCTTTGCATTTGGGGAGCTCTCTGGTGTAGGCTCGAGATACTTTGCATGAGATGAAGGGTAACATCTTCATGCACTGAGATAACTAAGAATCAATGGGGAATGTTTAGTCAATATTTGGGTCTTGTCTTAATACTATCTATGTCTCCTTGTCTTCTCATGGGATGTTAACCACTAAGCATAATGAAAATATATGATCTTTCTTTTTGGCACTATGTTTCATACTTCTAATTTTCTGCTTGTTTCCATCTCTTTATTTGTATTAGGAATTGTATTTTAACTTTAACATGTCTAGGGATATGATAATTAAGTACCTCATTTTGAATTCTACTAGTGATAAACGTTCATTTAAAAAATGATTTAGTGCCAGGCTTGATGTTGTAAACTTTTAATCCCAGAGTCTAGGGAGGCTGAGACAGGAGAATCATGATTTCAAAGCCAGCCTCAGCAAAAGGGAGGTACTAAGCTCGCTGCGAGACCCTGTTTCTAAATAAAACACAAAATAGGGCTGGGGATGTGACTCAGTGGTTGAGTGCACTTGAGTTCAATCTCTGGTTATCTGCACCTCCCCCAAAAAAAGATTTAGTTTCTTTGTTCTCTTATTATTGAAGAGAGAATATAAATGAGTAACTTTTTTTCACTTATTCATTTTTAATTCTACAACTGTGGTATTTACATAATTTAATAAGCACATTGTAGAATTAAACATTTATGTATTCCCAATTCATTTGGCCCCACATACTTTCTGGGTCTTGGCCACTTACTCAGTGGAGATCTTTGGTTCTCTCACTGTGCAGTTACCATACCCCAAATATTATTTTTTGTCTCAGGTTGCCTGGCAAGAAGTTGGACTTTGTTGCACCTGATGAAGAGGAATTTGTGACATTATCTAAACTGGACTCAACATATCTGAATACCTGAAAATTCTCTTTCCACTTGTTCTACATTTAGATGAACACTGAACATTGGACATGAGATCTGCCTTTCCCAAATACTATTCAGAGGGGATGATTAACAACCTAGAAGTTCAAGGGAGTTAACTTGTGAGAGATAGTTGACCAATGAGAAACAGGAGATGAGAGAGAGCTGATTCTCTAGTCTGCTCTCCATCTGAAACCATCCAGCTCTTCCAAATTGCAGATGTTCCTTCTGAACTGCTATAATATGTCCCTAGCTCTGTTTTCCCCTAAAGTTTTGCCAATTGTATACCACTCTATGTTGTTTTTGTTCTCCTTGGCTTCCATTTTTTATTTTTCTTACTCTTCCTGCCCTGGCATTGCACATTCTCTTCTTAACCTGCCACCACCCTCTATAAAGCATGAAGGTACAAGATTTACCTTAGCTTCTGTCTTCTAGGAAAGTTTAATTTTGACAAATATTGACTTATTTTTAAATGAATCCCACTTGGGATTATAAAATTTAGAAATTAAAAAAAAATAACTCTCCTTTTCTCTTTTCTCCATTCCCCTATCCAGTACGTTTAATATATTTTCTCATATATTTAGAACAGATAATAATACATGGAGTTTTTCTATAAATGTAATAATCATGTATGTCTTTCCATGTAATTTGACTTCTTCAGAAAGCTAAGGATTTTGGAGATTGCTCTATGCCAACATAGTGCTCTCCTGCTTCTACACACAGAATTCCACAGTATGGACTACCAAGATGGTACCATTGAGAGGTACCAGACTGACTTAATCCATTCCCTTTTAAAGTATGAATTTTCAGTATTTTGCAGTACAAATAATGCTACAGTAAATATTTTTGTAAAAACTTCATGTGCCCATGTTTAAAATTTCCTGGGACAGAATACTATGAGTAAGATTACTGAGAAGAATGTTACTCACATCTGTTTTACCAGAAGATCCCAAGTTCTGTATCTCTTAAATCTGTAAATTTTTTATATAATTAATTTCACCTATACTTCTAGGAGCACTGAATATTATAAATCTTTACACAGTGCTAATTTCATCTGTGAAAAATGACATTTAATTATTGTTTTAATTTGTATTTCCTTAACTGACAAGGACAAATAGCTTTCCATGTTTATTGACTACTAAAACATCTTCTAAAAGTGCCCATTTTTACTCTTTCTTCATGGGCTGGCATGAATAAATGATAAAATGCATGAGAGTGTTTTCCTCTCCTTAGTCTTTTGTACTACTTGAAGTACTGATTTTTAGAAATTTATTGTCACACAAGGTCATTTGTAGCACATAGTAACAATAATTTTCTGTGTTTGTTTACTCATTTTTATTATCAAATGAATATTTCAATTTGATTCTATGCTTAGCAGAGTTGAACACCATAATTTTTAAGTTTCTTACTTTGACTCATTCTTAGTTGCTAGAAAAACATAAGAACAAAACAAGTCAAATTAAAAAAACATAAATAAATTTTCATAATGATGTTTTGACATGTAGCTTTGTAGATGCATATTTTAAAGTTATACATATGTATTTTTTAAATGTCTTAATACCTTTTGTTTTATTTTTTAAGTTCTTAAGACAAATGATAATTCCATATATCCATTGGTTAAAATGTAATACTTTAATACTTCTTATTTTATGACCTACTTTCCATCTTAACTGTATAATGCAAACATTTTTGAGTATATTACTTTTTACATAAATGTTTCAGTGTGGTATATTTCTGAACCCTTGAATATCTAAGAATGTTTTTCGGTTGTCTTCATGGATGAATAATAACTTGGCTGAATATTAAATTATTGGGTCAAAACGTTTTCTCTCAATTGCTTTTGCCAATTATTATTGCAGAAAGAAAGCTTATGTAAGCTATTCTTTTCCTTCATTTTCATCATGTAAAAATTTTGTCTAGTTTGTGTTTATTTTTATGGATTTATTCTGATATTTGATTTGATTTGACTTTTCAAGCCCTTTCAGTTAAATTCTCTCTCTCTTTTTCTTTTTTTCTTTCTTTTTTTTCCCCAGAAGTTTTTGTGAGGGACATTACAGCATAGTGATACAGCAGGCTGTGAAGTTCACTGACCTGTTTGCAATCTTCTTTTTCTCTACCAGCTTTGTGACCCTGGGTTTCTCATTGTACCCTTTCCTACTCAGTTGCCATACCTGTAAATAAAAGGGTGCATTATCTAGGAAGTCAAACATGCAAATGCTTGTAAAGTTATTTCAAAGATGTTCTCTGTCAACTACCATTGCTTATTTATATCTTCATCAGTTCTCCTACATTTCTAGTATTTAGTTCTTTCTTTTCCCAGTATTTTGGGAGAATATTTCAAGCATGTCTACTGCATTGTTAGTTTGAGTTCCTCTAGGGTTACAGGTGTCATTTATTCTCTCTGATGTGTATTTAGGTCTTTTAGAGCAGTTTAGCTAAGGGAAACAATCCTCCCTCATTTCCTGTTTCTCTTCTTTGGTGATTCTGTTGGATTTTCATCTCATCTTATGGCTTTCTCTTATGTTTCATAAATGTTGTAATTTCTTGCATCCTAATTTAGATACCAAATATTTACACTTGAATTTATTTTTTCAAAGTTCTGTCTCTTTTATTGGACATTTAATTTGATGTAAACTTCCCCACATTGACATTACTTATTTTTCCAGAGCTCAAGCTTTTTCTCTTCCTTTTCTTTTTTCTTTTTATCTACTTTTGGTGTATGGCAATACACTGGCTGTATCCTTTTCCCTTTGGCTTCAGAATCTGTTTCTTTTAGTGATGGTTAATTCTGATTCCCAGACTCATAATCATTGGTTGGTGAAGAGTTGTTCCCAATATTCACTGTTGGCAAGTGTTTATTTTAACTATTTAAGGTATAATCTACTCTTACAGGCCACTGCCTGCCATAAGTAATTTTGAGCACATGGGTATATGAAATAGTACAATATTCAATATTCCTTTCTTTTACAAATCTTATCTCTACCTATAACTCTAATGATCAACTTGAAAGAACTATACCTTTTAGAATTAAATGTGACATTATTACTCACACTATTTCCTACCCAGTTTGCAACAGTTTGCAGACTTAGACAAAAGATGAACAGGAAGGTCCTAATGATGGAGTTGAGAAATGAATTTGAGAAGAAAGCTTCAGTCTGATCCAAAAACCTGCACCTGACACTAGGAATATAATATATTGCCTTATGGATCATTCATTTTTGATCCAATAAATTGTGATGAATTTATTTTCTACTTATATATTATTTGATGTATGTTAAGTACTCGACAAATGCATATCCCTATCTCTTATTTTTTGGTGGGCAGGCTTATTTGGACACTGGTAGTACCATTGAGTGCATTACTGGGGATTATTTCTAAATGTTTTCTAAATTGTGGTATTAGTTTCCTGTCATCCTTAATTACCAGTGCCATTTTTTCATTTTAAATAGATGATGAACAGCAAGAAGATTTATCAGAGACTTCCAGCCTTTTTATTACTGAATCATGTATGTATGTTTCAAAATATTGCTCTAGTGTTGCCAGGAAAGATGCACCAATAGGTACTGAGACTGAGGAAGCAAGAATATGTAGTAATTTTTTTTTTAACAACCCTAACCCAAAGTGATGAGGATTTGGACATTGGAAAGAGGAAATTTTGGAGAAGAGGATATTCAAGAGATATTTGGGAAATAAAATAGCAGTGCTTAGTAATGATGCATGATGTCTAGGAGAGATTGATGAATAAGAGGAAAAAGCCTACAATGACTAACAGATTCCAACTTGCACTGTTGATTCAATAACTTAGTGCAGGGGAGGAGTAGGTTACAGGGCAGGAAATTAAAAATTTCAGATTTTGATGTATTGGACATGTGGATTCTGCAGCATGTCCATTTGGAGATATTCAGGAGGTAGCTGCAAGGATGGACCTGCAATTTAGAAAATCAGTCAGGGTAAGAGAGATGAATTTGGGAGTTACCAACATTCGTGAATTGATATGTTGCATATGAAGGGACAGATGCCAGGGAAAGGCAAGACTATAGGCAGGTAGTTCAGTATAAAATTACAATGATCACTGACTTCTCCAGAGCAGTAACAAAGCAGATGAAGAAAAGGTTCATATTTCAGGAAGCTTACTGTGGTTACATAGTCAAAAACAAGGTAGCAATGTAGTTAGGAAGAATCCTCTACTGAGAAAGTGACAGGTGGGATTGAGCACAGAGCCCATGGCAAGTTGTGAAGATTTGCAATGGCCAACATTAGCAAAAGGAGAGAGGACAAGAACCAGGCACAGCTGAGACCAGAAGCCATAAATTTGTAGGGTAACAGTTTTCAAAATAAAGGATTTTCTCCTTATATCTGCATATAAATAGTAATGATAGATACTTTTTTTTTGGTTTAAACAAGTTTTGAGGTTTTCTAAATAGGTACTGCAAAAAGATCAGGGACTTGGAATTGTCAAAAACAATGAAAATGTTGGGCTACAAAACAGCAGCTGAAATAATGCATTTGGGGTGGGGTTATTAACATTCAAGGAAAGAAAACATGGGCAAAGGAATCAGTGACTTTAATTTGGCTGAAGATTGGGTGTCTTTGCTTTTGTAAAATAAGTTTAGAGGAGATAAAATTTGCAATATTGATGAAAATTTGGTGTTTGTATTTAGATTTCATTTATCATTGTTTTCCCATCTCATACTGCTCCTATATTAAGTACAGATCATATATGAATAAACATAAAGTGCCTTTATTGTCTGAAATAAAACATACCACATTCTAGATATGATTTTCATTTGTATTCATGTGATCTAAGACTACCTATATAGCTCTGATGCAGATTTCTTAGTCACAGTTTGTCAGTGGCCTGATATCTCATTGTAATAATCATCTTGTGAGCAATAGAACTATCTTGAGGATGAACCCCAACAATAAAGAAGTCACATAACTGTCAGATGCAGTCAGGTGACTGAAGGGACAGGTGTTCAACCCTATTATTATCCTTCTACCCTGGCCATACAGTTGAAATTTTCCTTGGATAAACCTTTTTAAAAATGCTTATCTCATGATGGCAATGGATTCACAGTAAGATGAGATGGACTTAGCCGCTCTCTTGCACAGGCAGAAGTGAGTGACCAAGGTAAAGTAGATGCATGACTGGAGAATGAGGATTATAGTAGTTATAGAAAAACCACAAGTTATTATTACTATTAATTTTTAATCCAGTCTAGTTCTTATATGTCTGGAAGTTTACAATTTAATAACTGTGAATGACAAGAATCAACTTAGCAACTTGTAATTTTGCTTTACTTTCAACTTTGCAAAAGAATAGTAGCAATTTTATACTTACTATACATCTACATATATATATTTATAAAATATCATTTATGCTGATAGGTCAAACAACTTAATAAATATGGCAAACTAAACCAATTAACAACCTAAATATTTTTTTTGGAGTGGTAAAATCTGTTTGCTTCTGTGATGGTCTGTTTCCAAAGATAACTGTCCACTTTAAGCTCCTTTAGGGCAGAGATTTTGTGTTATTCATCACTTTGTATACTGTACTGAGAACACTGATTTAAATATAGTAGATGATCAATGACTTTTCTTGCATAAAGAGCACAGAGTGACAACCTAAAAACTAAAAGGCAAATTACAGTTTGAAATACCATAAATTCTAGGAAAAAAACCATTGATAGAAGTAAACATCCTATTTTGAAGCCCAGAACAATACCATAACCATGAATTCTAGTGTGTAGTTGTTGAAATAAACAATTTCCTTTTTCTGTGACACTGAGTCAAGTAAGTATATAAATCTGGTCTTGGCTAATTTGGTGAGGCCTGGAGGATGGACTGATTCATTACATAGATTGGTTTGGGTGGGTGAGCCATTTCCCTTTGTCTCTGAAATGTCTCAGTTCTTTTGTCCCTGCTTAAGCAGCCTCTTCCCAATAATGCTTTTGCTTTTGAGTGGGAGGACTTGTTAGACCACAAACTTCCAGGCTCAATTTTTGTATATCCTGATGAAAATTCTCAAATTTCCCTACTGAATGTAAACATCTCTGTGATGTGTTTAAACTGAAGCTTGCTGAGTGTTGGTGAAGATTTGCTGAAGTGAATAGGGTGGTGCATTTGTATTGATCAGGTTGCTTGGAACATGAAAGTGATAAAACAGAATACTTTAAACTTGGTGTATAGTAGCATTCTCATTTCAGTCCACCACCTGCACTGTTTTTTCTTCCTCGGCCACTCAGTCTCCTCCCATTGTAGACTCTCTGGAATTTACTGACTTCCTTTCCTCTTTGCCTGATATTTAACTAGAGTCCCTACATTTAGTTTCTTTTCTAATATTTTGTATTATGATACTTCATCATTTCTCCCTGCATCTTTCTTAATCTGTATTCTGGCATGCTAGTCACAATCTAATTTTAATGCTGATAACATTTAAAAAAAGGATTTAAAAATATTCCAAGGAACTTCTGTAAGTAATGACATATAAACATGGTTCATGGTCTCTATGTTTATTTTAAAAAGCTTATAGTACACTTATTTTAAAGAGCTTACAGGTATTGCTGATGTGATAAGCGAAAAGCAACTTGCCAATACAACCCAATTATACATTATTACCTTTTGAGACTTGCAACTCTGCTGAACATCCTGAGGACATTAATAAAAACCAAGTGTAAATTGGAGAAGAGATCCAGGATAACTGATGTTGAAACTGAGTCAAAGGGGACAAGTCATAGGATTTCTAAATCCAAGTTCTATCAACTAAGGAAATCTGGTTTAGATAGAGTTAATATACTCAATGCATCTTTAGGTATGACTAAGTTTATTATTAGTAGGTATGCATAGGTTTTTGAAAGTAGTTGTAGAAGTTCAATAGATTTGATATCTAAAATATAATAGAAAAACATTACCTGAAGCACTTGTATACTTTAGTTTGCCCTTTTAAGTTCTTTCACATCTATGGTAAGTCTATTACTTAGCTGCTGAAGGCACTTAAAAGAACAGAGGTCTGTTAAAATGGTTTTTATAAGCAAGCTATTTTTGATTAATTTTAAAATCCATGTTGAAATTTTTGCCCCACTTGGAAGTTAACAAGTTAGTTTGCCACAGTTTTGTGGATGCAGGCAGAAGACACAGATTCCTGTTTCAGAGACAAAGGACTGTATTATTTGCAAAAGCAATAACCAAGTTATCAGCATTTTTTCCATGCTGGTTTCCCATGCTCCAGTTCTGAAAAGATAGTGCATATAAGATTTAGGTAATACCTGTACATATGGTGACATTTTAAAGGTAAGGGTCCTGAGATTAGGAAATCTGAATCTTTTATCATTCGTGGTAATCGCTCCCCTTTACTCTGGAGATAGACATACAGGACAATAACCAACTAGCCCTTTATATACCAATGCTCTTGGTTTTACGAATATCTTTTAAATCATAGTCTGTAAAAATTACTCTGCTCACAGACATGGAAAAATGGAAGAAACTCAGTGGAGAATTATCTTCCAATAATATAAACCCTTTTATTGACACCAGTTTGGCATCTGTTGAATTCTCCCATGAGTAGGCAACTTGACTGTCCCCTTCAATTATTCTGATCAACAGAAGCTGGGACCAAATCTGTTCAATTTGTCTCATAAGGAATTAAATTAAGTTTACTATCAGTCGGACTCCAGGCAGCAGAATGATGCCAACCTGGAAGATTGAGTGTGCTTGAGTTTGCCATCTCCACTCGGCTAGGAAGGTTATTACCATCCATCTGTTTTGTATTTTTGGAAATTTTTCGAGATCTTCCTTCTGGCTTTAATTATTTCCTTTCTTTTGTCCTTTTTATTCCTTAACTGTGGTGTGTGTGTGTGTGTGTGTGTGTGTGTGTGTGTGTGTGTTTTCACAAAAGAGAAAAGATAAATACATAGATTCTATCCATCATACATAACTGGAAGGTACATTGTTTTCTCTACTTTTAGAAAGGTATATATGGGATAAAGACTATAAAAAAATTATTTAACTCTTCATTAATGGTCTGCTGATAAAAGTTAATTAAATGTTTCTCCAAAAAGTAAAACATAAAAAATCCCTGATTTTAAAAATAAAAAGCCCTGATTTTTAACATTTGGTAATTTTTATGGTGTAAAATCTCTGCCAACATAGTCAATATCAAATTACCAATGTGATATCATTGAATATGAAATTGGGAAGGGATGTAGATTTCGGATTGCTATGAGTCAGTGGGACCTGTCTCCAGCACAACTCAGAGTACATGAGTATTAGAATAATAGTCACTAAAAAATACCTCTCCTCTAGCTATCCTCCACTTAGGTCATTAAGTGGTCTGAGAAAGTTATTATTACACAGTTTGCCAGAACAGTGGTGCTAAGGTGGCCTCACAAGGTCCTAGGACATTTTAAGAGAGTTTGAAATTTTTCTCTTGGTAAGTGGTTTTACTTGTCCCTATTGAATAGCTGTGGTAGTATATATCAGCCTAATGTTCTTCTAACATGATCAATCTACCTACCATTCAAAAACCTCCAAATGGTTCTAGCAGTCTTGCTTCATCCATTCACAGACAGTATAGCACTATCATAAACATTTCATGACACACCAATGACTACTCTGGGTTCTGACCTGTTCATGATCTCTTTAGCTTCTGACCTTTTGTATCATTTCCTGTCTATGTCTTTGCTTTTGTTCCTTGCATCTTCTGTCCAATAATATTCTCTGATCGTGACTGATAATCCCAGGATTATATGTGTTTTTGCTGCTTGGCTTGTATCTCTTGTTCAGTGCTCTGCAAAACAAATCTGAACTAGCCAGGATTCTGGATTCTATCTCGTGCCTGAAAACTGCTTCACAGGATTGAAGTTCACACTGTTTTCACTAGCTTTTATGAAAAGAAGTAAAATTTTTCCCAAAGCATGAAATCCTCTATAAAGATTCCCAACAGATGGCCATTGAACTTTTACTTGATTTGTATCTTCTGGTTTGACAGTACAGTCACAAATATTGAATTGTAATATACACTTGAGAAGGGTATTTTGAAAATGATTTTGATGAATACCCTTCTAATGGATGATACATATATATATATATTCATTAAAAAGTATGAAATATTATTTTCATAAGACATACAGAATTGCCCAATCCTAAGTGCTTCAATTATTACATGGGTTTTTGGAAACAAGAAGGTGTTTGATAGGGCTTTTCCTGAATTAGATAGATATTTCATAATAAAAGACTACAAATATTTGAAAATCTATGACCCTGAAAACCATAAAAATAACTTTGCTACCCCATATAACAATTCGTGATATTTAACGCTTGGGGAAAACATAGTCTGAGAACCAACATGAAGTCCAATGTGAGTGATTTCATAAGAATTCTCAATCTATACATGTCCGTTCTATTTCCCCTTACAATCTTATTATTCTATTTTACTAACCATTTTCTTATTTTGATTTTTTGATATTTCAATTTTGCCATACGATTTTGTTTATTCTTATATGTTATGAATTAAAATCAACTTTTGTACAAAAAAATAAAATCTTCACTGATTTTCTCTTTATTCAATTCACCAGGAATGAAACACATTGGAGTAAAATATGGCCTTCACTGTATTTCTCATAGATTCTCAATTCTTTCACACTCTTATCAGAATGCAAAGAGAGGTGCTGTACTTAGAAGTAGTACCTCAGTGTTTGGCACTAGGAGAAATCCTTGGATTGTTTGGCAGTGAGAAATTTGTAGAATCTCAAAATGTAGTAAAGACTTAGAAATTAAACATTTTTGAACAAAGGAAAAACTGAGCAACAAGGAGGTGAAAATAATATGATCAAAGTCATACAATTGGTTTAATGACAAAACCAGGACCTCAACTTACATCCCACTATATCAAATTCAACAATTTTTTTTTGTACTATGACCTGCTGTTATTATTTTGACTTGATAAATGCATTGAAAAATACATTAAAGTTACAGAACTCAAAAATGAAAAACAATGACACTTAAGAAAAGACAAGATAATATGCTCAGGGAATGTGGAGCTAATTCATGCTGAATTGCTTGAGGAAATTGAACTCATAACCAGTATGTAGAGCAGGTCACCAGGTTAAAAAGTGAGTCACAGATCTTAAAAACTCAGGGTGTTTTGTGACCAATAGCATTTGAAGTTATACAAATCAGATAAAGATAATCAAATCTCATACCACAGCACATAAATTGATTGCCCCAGGGATCCAGCGCCTCCTTTCTCTTCCTCCCTCTCCCTTATGAAGTAATTTCTTGGCCCTTAGAACTGTTTTCTCAATTTATTCAAAGTTTTGCTGCCAGAGTCCCATCCCATTTGGCACAAAGAAGGGAACAAAGCCCCCAACAACTCCACTGCTTTCTACAAGGGATTTGACTCCCACTGTCTCTTCCTTTCTTGGCTTTTGGTAATGACAGATTGCAGAATCAGATGTTGCACAGAAGTCTTGATAACAAGTTAGAAAGATGATCACTGCTTGCTTGCTCTGTCAGGTTTCTTTTTCACTAGAATGTTTACTATCTATACTGCCAGGACTTGAGGAAAGAGTCCTAGCTCTATCTTCCCAGGTGTCTAGTTCTGTCTGGCAGGAGTGCAACTAATGACCTCTGGAAGACCAGACTGATTATCTCTGTAGGTCTACTAACCTATTTCACAGGATGCTAATACATGCCAGTCACTCTAAGATTTCACTCAGCAAATTTTTCATTCTTGGACCTGATCTGAAAATAAAAAAAAATAAAAATCATTTTGACTATTTCATAATGGATCGTCTATGTATGTAAGAAATCAAGCTTAGGGAGCTTTCTTGTAGAAGGAAGAGCACATATGTGCCTGGAATCAGAATTTTGTAATCAGAATTTAGAGTCTGGGTGCAGGATCAGCTGCTCTAAGCAAGATACTCAGGTTCAATATCCCCATTTGTAAAGCAAGGACAGTTATACTTTGCCTGCTATATAGTAATCTGTGAGAGTCAAATGGAAAAATGTACATGAAGATTTTTCTGTAAACCATATAGTGCTCTAGAAATGGAGGCTTTCATTATTACCATCTGAAGAAAATGGGAGAATTGAAGAAGAGTTTGTGCCACAAGCAACTGGACTGATAAAAAGTATGAATTTCAATTTGCCTTCAAGAGATTGTCTCAACTCTGACTGTCTCAACTCTGTGACACTGCTATCCGTGGTGAGGTGTTATAACTGCTTCTGTATCAGGGCATTCAACCTGATACTGTGCTAAGGGAGGGGTTGTGGGAAGTACATGCATGGTGGTGTTTACTGAAAAGAATTTCCAGTGTTGAGAGATATCCCCCCAAAATGACATTTTTTGAGCTATACTCTGGTTCATTGTCATTAACTTGAAGTTCTATATATGCCTGAGATTAAAGTGAAAGAATACTGAGTTGGGGCTCATGAGGCCCACGTTTCAGTGCCCCACTGAGTATCCCTGAACAACAAGAATGACAAGAATGACAGTGTGGACAATGCTGATGACGGCGAAGATAACAGCAGTAGCAACCATATCTTATTGAGTAATTACTCTGGGCCAGACAGTATGGTAAGTACTTTATATGCTTTGAATTATTAAGCCCTCTCTTTGTTTAGTGTGTATAAAGCACTTACCATACTGTCTGGCTACTCAGTGTTATAATTATTCCCATTTTATAGGTGAGATAACCTCAGAATAAGACCTAGAGATTATTGATATTAAGAGCCCAGATTTTGTCCTGATAGTCTCATTTCCAAACTCATGCATTTATGGACTCCTCTGACTAATGCTCCTCTACCTTGTTTATTTCAATCCAAGGGTTGGTGTAGGTTCTCAAAAAGGGCTTTTCAAACCCCATCATTTTGTAGATTTGATTTTTTAAAAAAATTGTTGTACTATACAGAATTCCTGAAGCTGCACTTTGAGTGTGCTGTATCGCTGTAGTAGAATCGTATTGCTTGTATTTCCCAATGCATATTAATTACTTTCTGGATCATTACTTATTTAAGGCTTAAATTCTGTTACTACTGTTCGGAGAAGAGGCAAATATTTAGACAGGGAATAGGTTTTGTTTTCCCAAAATGAAACATGACAAGTTTGTGAAATTTAGAGTGCTCTTTTACAGAAATGCAAGGATGGGGCATTTGGGAGTTCAGAAAGCAGAGGAACTTGGAAAAGAGCAGGTATTGCTAGTACTGGTCTAAGGGCTCATTTAAAAACCCTACTTCACCAGCAATGAAAGAATAAGGTTAGTTCACCAATACAGTAGAGTTAGAAGAAAACTTAGAGAACACTACTCCCATAGCTACATTTCACAGAAAAGGATTTTTAAAAATGTAATAGGAAAGATCATAGACTTTGAAGTTTCTCATATCCAAATATAAATCACTACATTGCTACTTTAGCATTTTCTTTTAGGCAATTATTAATTTGTTTGGGACTCTTCAAAAAACGAGAGTTGTATAAGTTGAGTATTTCTTATCTGGAATGCTTGGGATCACAACTGTTTCAGATTCCAGATTTTTTACTTTAGAATATTTACACATAATGAGGTGTCTTGGGAAATGGGATGCAGTCTAAGCAAAAAATTCATTTTTCCCTTATATTCATAGCCTTAAGGAAATTCTAATAAAATATTTTTAATATTTTTGTACATTTTAATTGTGATCCAGTGGTGGGGTCAGGTGTGGAATTTTCCACTTGAGGCTTCATGTAGACCCTGAAAAGATTTCATAGCGTGGAACATTTCAGATGTCAGATTTTCAGATAAGTTTTTTATACTATCTACCTCAGTAAGATAGATACAGAATAACTAGAGGGAGTCTGATGAGCATTCAATGAACATTAATTCTCCTCCCATTTAAATATCAGATCCTTCCTGAAAGTGTCCAATTCCATCTCACCAAGCTCCCTAGGGTCCTCTGACATTCAGTCAGCAATGGTCCCTGTGCCCGGTGGTCTACTCTACTAAGGAAGGGTGCAATTTCTGTATTTATTTATTTATTTATTCTCAAATACCTCTTTGAACTTCAATGTGCCCCATTGAAAAAAATAGTGCATGATGTAGTATGAAAGAGAGAAAGAGGAAAATTTTATATCCTAAAAATATATTGATCCCATTTATTAAATCAGTCCCTCTTGGGAACTTCTTTCTTTAATACAATGTCCTCCTTGATTCCTTTTCTTTTGCCTATAGTTACACTGAACATTGGTATTGCCATTTGTTATCTGAATACCTTTTAAGATTCATTCAAAAGTTTCCTTATATTAATTATTGTTAATTTAGTAGTCTTATTATTTTAAGTTTAAAAATACTAAAATAACTGAAAGAGGAGTAGAGTAGTGGTAGTTTCACTCTTTGTCCCTTTTCTTATTCTTCAGTTATTTCTTAATGCATTCTCATTCTGAATAACTCCCTAACATGTAGGCATAACCTTTCCCTCTGTTTCTCACACAAATAATTCACAGTTTCTTAACATTTCCATTATAATGCCATGCTTATTCTTTGAATATTTTTATTTACTTATTTATTTTTAAATTTTTTACAGACTGCATTTTGATTTATTGTATACAAATCGGATACATCATTTTGTTTCTATGGTTATACACAATGTAGATTCATACCATTCATGTAATCATACATGTACATAGGGTAATGATGTCTGCCTCATTCCACCATTTTTATATCCCCCTCCCTCTCATTTCCCTGTACGTAATCTAAAGTTTTTCCATTTTTCTCTTGCTCTCCCACTTCCCACCCCCTTATATATCATCATCCACTTATCAGGGAAAACTTTCTGCCTTTGGTTTTGGGGGATTGACTTATTTCACTTAGTATGATATTCTCCAGTTCCATCCATTTATCTGCAAATGTCATAATTTTATTCTTTATGGCTGAATAATAGTCCATTGTGTATATATATGACAGTTTCTTTATCCATTCATCTATTGAAGGGCATCTAGTTTGGTTCCACAATCTAGTTATTGTGAATTGAGCAGTTAAAAACATTGATGTGGCTGAGTCACTGTAGTATGCTAATTTTAAGTCCTCTGGGTATAAACGCAGGAGTGGGATAAATGGGTCAGAAGGTGGGTCCGTTCCAAGTTTTCTGAGGAATATCCACATTGCTTTCCATAGTGGCTGTACCAATTTGCAACTCCACCAGCAACGTAAAAGTGTGCCTTTTTCCCCACATGCACACCAACATCTATTATTGTTTGTGGTCTTGATAATAGCCATTCTAAGAATATTTTTATTTTACTCAAACTTTATCATCATTTTTCCAAGTATATCAATGTAATGCAAGAACTTTTGTCATTTTGAGAACTCTTTGTATTCTATCTCCTTAGGCTTTCTACTGTTGCTATTGTTTGAATGTATTTTTTCCCTTGAAGGCTCAGGTGTTGGAAACTTTGTCCTTAGTTCAGATATGTAGAGAAGTGGTGGAATCTTTAAGAAGTGAGACTGAATGGAAGGCTATTAGGTCATTGGGGCTGCTGCCCTAGGAAAGAATTCAGGCTGGTCATGAAGAGTCAGGTAGTTCCTGTGATAGTGTGCTGTTAGAAAATGAACAGCACTTGTCCCTTCTGGTCTCTGACTTTCTGCTTCAGCATGGTGAGGGGGTGGGGGGTAAGAAAGATGGTGGAATGAGACATACATCATTACCCTATGTACATGTATGATCACAGGAATGGTGTGAATCTACATCATGTACAACCATATAAATGAAAAGTTGTACTCCATTTGAGTACAATGAATCAAAATGCAATTTGTAAAAAATAAAAATTAAAAAAACATTGTGCTTTGACTTGTCTCTTTCTCCTCAACTACAACAGCTTAGCATACTTTTATATTAACTATTAAAATAACTCCAACCACTTTTCCAAGATTGAAAACAAAATCATGTGACTCTAGTTAGATCTATCTAACTTGGTTTCACATTACCCTCATAACAACTAACTTCAATGTTCTACTGTGAGCACTCCCGCTTCCTTACATGGGCTCATGAGTGTCTCTGGACCTTGACTCACATCATTTTTCCCCACTAAATGTGCCTGGAGAATATTCATGGTTCTTTGCAGTTTCCAGAGAACTTCTATAGGCATTACTTTTTATTATTTCATATGATCATACCTATACTCATAACAGATAGAAAAGATTATATTTTCCCCATTTCTCAGCTGAAAAGTTTGTGGTAAAGGTATATTAAAGATTGCATAGATCACATGAAATGCAATGAATACAAAGTTTTGTGGTTGAGAAAAAAACTATCTTGGCCACTTCAGAACACTTCTAAGAAGTTCTTGTGCATCACTATTTTTCTATTTATTCTTCAATCCCAGCTAGATTCTCTCTTCCTTAAAGTTTCTTATGGTTACAAAAGACCACAGAGAAATCTCTTTTGGGTGTTTACTCGAAAGATATTTAATAAATATATTCACTTTGATTTCTGAATATTCCTGCCTTCTCTATTAGACCATGAATCCAAAGGACTAGAGTGACATTTTTTTTGGGTAAGGTAATGGTCTTGAATACCTATTATAGTGTTTTGATATTAAAATTATTTTTGTTGAATAAGTGAATTACTTTTGTCTTTATAGGCCAGAGTTCTTGTGTATAACATATTCAAAGCAAGGATTCACTCTTGTCTTTAATTATTATTATTAATTATAATTTGGCTGGACAATTCTGTCAAAATTCAAAACAGGCTTATTTACAAAGACAGTTTTTGTTTTCCCTATAGCAATTTAGTGGTAGAATTAATACAAGAACTTAAATAAGTTGATTCAGCAGTGCCCAGTACTTTTGCCTCTTGTCCAATGCTTTTAATTTTAATATGAAAAATATTACTTGACACTTCAATCTCTCTTCGGTTCTTAGTCATTAAATATTTTCTGAGAACAAGGTGTGGTTTCTTAGTTTTCTCTGAAAAATGGAAGAGACATGGATTAGCTATGTAAAACTAGTGCTATTCCACTGTGATCACCACCAAGACTGACAAATAAAAATTCCTTTTGATCATCTTTTGTGACCTTAAATCATCTTTCTGAGCTGTCACGTTACTTTTACATTGTTATCTCCATTTAGCTTGAACCGAATCATATGGCATGTTATACATGATGGGCCAAGAACAAACAATATTAAATGCATACTAATATTTTCTGATATTTTTGTATGCAGCAATCTTAGGAAAAAAATCTAGATTGGAAATTCTTTGTTCATATACCCAAATCACATTATATGTATGATATAAATCAATTTTAAATAAAGTAGATCCACATTAAATTATATTCTTTTAAAACATTTTCTCAAAAAATTCCTATAATTTTCACTGATCTGAAAATTTGTCCAATTCTACAGCCTGAATCATATTTCCTAAATGTTAATTCAAGTAGAAGATTACAAACACTTATCTACATATATCTCACTATGGATGGAGTATAGAAATTCTGTCTACTAGTAAGAAGTGGAGGGAATTATCAGTCATGTCTCCTACAAGAAGGATTTCCAAAATTGTCTCATCTGAGATTTTAAATTATTCAGAAGATTGTTTCCGCTTCCAGGGATTCTAATTTGTACATCTTAGATGGGGTTTATGTGTGTCTCTCTCAGGGTTGTGTTTGTGTGTGTGTGTGTGTGTGTGTGTGCATGTATGTGTGTATATCTACATTTATTTCAAAATTGTAAGATTTTTGGGGGCTTTTTCTCTCTTCCTTAGCCATGTCTTGCTTTGAATATGTTAGGTATAGAAAACTGTGACCTACAAAAACAGAACAGAATTCATTCATTCAACAAAAGTTATTAAAGCCCAGAGGTAGACAGAGTTGGAAAATGTTGCTACTCTAGCCCATTGCTCAACTCCTTATTTCTTACTGTACCCAGCAATCTGTTGAGACGTAAAACTTTTAAAACATGAATGCATATTAAGTTACAATTCTTCAATTCAACAAGAATTATTGAGCACTTACTTAAGAATATTTTAGATTCATCAAGCCATGTCACCATGAGTAAGAAGCAACCTTGCCATTTAAGGACTTATCATACTCAATGATAACAACATCTGCAAGGAGGTGAGGTTATCACATAGCAGAGTCTGTTAGCATGTACTTAAAAGTAGCTATGTGATTTGGGTGTGAAGGAGGAATTTAGAAGAGGTGATAAGGGCAGAGAGAATATCTACCTCCCCTCTGTTAGTGGAGGAAAAGACTATCAACTGAGGGGTATGCAAGCCGTGCTGGATTTGATGGCGAAGGGACCATAGAGGAGAGGTGGAGAATGTTGGATTTATTGAGATAATAAGTTGTGAGTTCCAGACAGTTCTGTGTAAAAGTTGAGAGTGTTGACAAAGCATGGAGGCTTGAGTTAGACCAGTGGATGTATAGATCCAAACTGGGGTACAAAACCAGTTGATGCATTGTCAGTAACCGGGCAGTAACTGGGTAGGTCAGAGAGAGATCATTAGTCATTGTATGGATTTAGGATATTATTTCAGTTGAGATGGAACTATTGGAGAGTGGTGGATTGGAAAGTCTTTCTCTGCCTTGAGAAAGGAATATAAGAGTTTAAAAGTGGCAATGAGAACATTTAGGAAGTTTTTAGGAAGTTTTTGCAATAATGCAAAAGTGGAAAAGAGAAAAGTTGTGATTCCAAGATTTTTTAGTTTTTTTCCCAGAGCAAAGAATTTTATTTAGAGGATACAAAAGAGAGAGAGAGAGAGAGAGAGAGAGAGAGAGAGAGAGAGAGAGAGAAATAAGAAGAAGAAGAAGAAGGAGGAGGAGGAGGAGGAGGAGGAGGAGGAGGAGAAGAAGAAGAAGAAGAAGAAAAAGAAGAAGAAGAAGAAGAAGGAGGAGGAGGAGGAGGAGGAGGAGAAGGAGGAGGAGGAGGAGGAGAAGGAGGAGGAGAAGAAGAAGAAGAAGAAGGGAGAGAGGGAGAGGGAGAGGGAGAGAGAGAGAGAGAGAGAGAGAGAGAGAGAGAGAGAGAGAGAGACAGAGAGAGAGAGACAGAGAGAGAGAGACAGAGAGAGAGAGAGAAAGAAAGAGAGAGAGGCTGACAGACACAGACTCCTCCGGAGAGAAGACTCCAAAATTTTTGTCCTGAGAAACCAGAATGATAAAAACAATTGCCAGCATAGACGAAGAAGACTTTCAGAGGAGTAGGCCTCAGAGGGACTATCAGGAATTCATTCTGAATATTTGTGTTTAGGAAGTTAATTAGACATCTATGAGGAAATGCTGAGTAGGTAGTTGGTTATACATGTCTTGAGTTAAGTATTTCAGGGAAGAGAAATGGGCAGGAATATAAAACTGGGAGTTGTCTATGTTTAGATAGTAAAAGATGAGGAAAGAACCTTTTCTCTTTCTCCATCTCTAATTTTAATGTTCTTTCCCAGGAACAATATTTCTTAAAATAAAAATGTAGGTTCTACCAAATCCCTTCTAGCGAGACCTGATTTCAGACTGAGTAAGATGGGGTGACTAAATAGGAATATTTTTATCTTCACAGTTCTTCAATATTGTGATGAATTCAATGAAAGTATTTTTTAATTTCCATTAAAAGGCAAAGTTTACATTCTCAATGAGGATGACACATGTATTATGAAGGTGTATTTTTTGGTGACACTCAGAAATTTTTCTTAATAGTCAGAAACCTAAAGACATTTCTGCTCATTGGTTTGTTGACTCTCAAATTAAAAATTACGTAATAAGCAACTGCTGTGTAGAGTAGGATGTACAGGATTTGGTGAGGGATAATACGAAGGGAGATTCTTGCAAGGACTTCTGATATATTTAGTTTTGGTGAATGGTGGTACCCTTTGACCAAGACAAAGAGTAGTGAGGAGCAGAGCAATTATGTTTTTTGTGAGAAATTAGAGTTCTCTTTTATACCTCTTAAGATTATAGAAATTAGAGCCTATGCAAATGGATTGTCTAGTGGTCAAATTTTTGGGGTTATGTTCAGAGCTCTTGGAGAGATTAGGATGTGAGGGATCCATGCCAGAAACACTGGAACAGAGTTCTCAATCCTTGCTGCACTGGGTCTCGGTTACTTTTGATCACAACTTAAATGTCACTTCCTCAGTGACTTTCCCTTTTCTACCTTATTCCCTTACTTTTTATCCTGTCTTGTTTCTTCCATTTCTATTACCAATTAATTCTTATTCATTTGTTTATTTACCAACTTGCTTGCTGTATTTACATATTTAGTACACAGCTCTAGGAAGCCCATATGAGTTAAAAGATGGTAATGGCCATGACTATTTTGTCCTAACTACATAACATAAATTCTTGGAACATAGTCACTAATCAACAAATCTGTATAATTGAATGAGATCTATATTTAGTAGTTCATAGCATAGTGTTAGCAATTAAACTTGAGGATACAGTGACATTTCTAAATATAACACAGAAGAATATCAATGAAACAATCTGGGGACATTTCAACATCAAGTAAGAAAATAGATGAATTGTTGAAAAGCATTTCAGAGAACAGAAAGAGATCGTGCAATCTTAGAAGGGAAATGTTATAAGAATCATTTTTCTTTTTTCTTATTATTTAGTTTTTGTTCAAAGGAAAGCAAAAGCCTCCAATTTTTTGTTTTTATTTTTGTAGAAAAAAATAAAACAAACACAAATCACACAAAAACAATTCTTCCCCTTTCTGACCAACTCTATGTAGTAGGGGTATGCAGTATATTTTCCTGTACATTAAAATTTTTTCCTTTGAATTTAGAACTGTTGTTTACATAGTTTGAAATAGTTTTTTTTTATACCAATGTCCAATGTAGTTAAAATACAAGGGATATATATATATATATATATATATATATATACATATTTGCATGTCTATGTGTATGTCTGTGTATGTTTGTATGACACGGAGTGTATGTATGTGTAGGTTCCTTTGTGTCCTTTAGGTTAAAGAAGGGTTTGAATCAATGAAGTGTCTCATGAGTTCTGTCTACGTCTACATAAGAGAGCTTTGAAAATCCATAGTGCGTAGGGCCTAAATGTACTGATTAGAACTAAATGTCGCCAGGAATGACCCACGGAGTGAATAATTTGTTTCCCTAGGAACATATGGAATCCACTGACTTCAGGAAATATTTTCAGAGTGCACACATATTTCTTCAAGACGTTAACATCCCAGGGGAGGAGGAGGAATAAAAACATGACAGGGAGTAATTTAAAATGGCAGGTACTGCAGTTTTCTTTTCCTGTGCTGGAAACCTGATATTTGATACGAATGTAGATGATTTTCTTATGATTGCTATAAAAAGTTGATACTGTTCTTTCCAAAATTCTCCAAGATTTATTTTTGCCTCCTCTTTTATGGAATTTTGTTGTTTTTGAATGGCTTAGATTGTGGGTACAGAGAAATCAAAACATTGCACATTATTTCTTATAATGTAACCACAAGAAAACGCAAATGCTAAGGCTCTGATTCACAAAAGAATATTGCCTATTAGTTACGGTATGGTTCAGTGGGAAAATAGAGTCTAAAATTAAATTATATTTCACTAGACTGTAACACAATCAAACCTTGATTTTTGTGCACCAGTTATGTTATTTCCCTTTTTAATTTTAATCTTTTCAGCATTTTTTATAAGATTATAACACCTCAGGAGACTTACATGCTGGACTTTGATAGAGACAACACAGGTTCCAAGTCCCATTTTGCCACTAATAAGATGTGTGACTTTTCGCAATTGCTTCAATTCTTCAAGTTTCAACTTCCTCACCTATAGAAGAGGGTTGATTCTACCTATTTAAGAACATATTTTGAATCCTATAATAGAAATGAATAAATGTGTTTACCTTTCATTTATTTTTTAGCTTATACCTGTTCAGTCTTTGGTGGATGTTGAAATTGTTAAGAAATGCTCAGTACATTATAAAAAATTCCTGGGGAATAGAATCATCTGCAGAAAGCTAAGATTGTAAAAGCAACATTTTATTTAAAAAAATCACAATTGGGCTGGGATATAGCTCAGTTGGTAGAGTGCTTGACTCAGAAGCACAAGGCCCTGGGTTCAAGCCCTTAGCACCATAGGAAAAAAAAAAAATCAGGATGACTTATGTAAATGTGTTCTTCCTTTTCTGAAATTAATTTGTTTATCCCATGGAAAGATGTTTGCTGAGTTTAAAAACCATAAGCTTCAGCAGAGAATATAGATTTTTATGACAGTGGTTTTTTAAGTGATGACATACAATATGAAAAACATTTTAATTTGCAACCCAGTATGTTCATTCATGTATGTATTATGTGCAACAAAAGTTTTATAAAATCATACTTATCTTTTCTATATGTGAAATACTCTGATATTTTCTACTATTGCTTAGTCTGCTTCATTACTGGGTAAAACCTAATAATTGGATACTCAGATCCACTAATGAATGAATAAATCAACTATAGAAGCCATCTTAAATCTAGAAAACCTTTCTCTACTTCAGGTATTAATGTATCTGTAACAGAGTTTATTTTCTAATTGTTAAGACAAAAAGCATCTATATAAGCTCCCAAATTCACAAGATTTTTGGAAACCACCAAAGAATTCACAATCTGAGAGATAGCAGAAACTAATTAAGTCTTATAACAAATAAAAACAAAGTCATCAAGTCCAACTTGAGGCAAAACTTGAGTCAAGACATTTACAAGACAATTGTGTTTGATTTCTTGGTTCATTTAGATTGATAGGGTTGTTGTCTGACAGGCAACAGGGAGCCTTTGCATTTATTGTTTTCATGGCTATATGACCTCTGCAGGTCTTACAATGTTCTCAGACCTATGCTTGGCTTAATGCTATGTTGTGAACGTTTTGAAATTCCCAATAATTTTATCTTGGACTTGTGTCTTGTATGGGCACATGAACAGAGAAGGTATAGCAACATGAGTGTCTGTAGTTCCTTGCCATCCAGGTTAGACATTGCTCTTTCGATGTCCTATTAATGCAGAATTGCACTGGACTCATGACGTTTGAGTGGTTCAACAAGATGGAGCTAGTGCAAGGAAAGGGCAGAAGGAGAGGGCAACCCATAGTTTCTTTTCCTTTTCTTCCTTCATAGGTAAGCTGAAGGTAGAGTGTGTTGTTATACTGTGTATATCAAGAAGTGAAATGATAATAATTCATTAATTAGTTTGGGGCAGTATACATGGTTCTAAGAAGAACAAAACACCTACATATGTGTGAGTTACAAAATAAGAATTATGTTATTTCATTGTTTCTGCAAACAAGTTAGATGTTTTTATATTTGCATCTAAAATTGGCATTGTACAAGATAAAAAGGAACAGTAATATTTATGCTGATAATTCAAAATTTTAGTTTTTCTTTGTTCAGAGTCACATTAGTAAATAAAAATCCATGACCTTTTTAGAAAGAAGCCACAGATAAAGGTAAAAGCTTTCTATTTTAGCAATTTTATTGACACTTTTTTTCTGCTTAATGAACAAAGGACTCCATATTTTCAATGTCCACAAATTGTGTAGCTCACCCAGATTTTATAATTTATAATGTATACTATAAATTTATATTTGTATGTGTATATATACATATATATTTGAATAGCTCAATTAAAAAAACCAAGACATAGTTAAAATCATTTAAATTCATCTATTAATTAATTCCTTCCTTTATTCAGTCTTTTATTGGACTTCTACTAAATGGTCCTAGAAACCAGAGATTCATAAGAGTGAACAAGCCAGAGCATCACTGTTCCCACACAGCTCAGTAAGTGGGTAAATGTCATTTAGCAAATATTTACATTAGTAAATATTCAATGACGAGCGTGTTAAGGGGTTAAGGGATAAAAAGAAAAGTTCCAGGATACTATGAGGGAATTCAATAAACTGCATGTGAACTGTTAATACTCCTTCAAGAGCAACTTTAAACTTCCTTTTTCCTTTATTAATGGGTTTTTCATCCCTAGTAGATGCCAGACACTATTTAAGATAATAGAGATATAATGATCATTGCTCCCAATCTATTGCCAGTATTATATATTCACTGTTAACACGTAGTAGTGTGTGCTGTGGTTATGACAGAGATGGATCCAAGGTGGAGCAGAGATGAAGAAATCATTCTTTGGGTGGGTAGGTGGTAGGAGTGATAGGGATTAAGGTGGAAAGCCCTCAAAAAGCCTTTTGCTTAGAGGAATGTGGGAGCAATAATTTTTGTAGGATTTGAGAAATCAATATCTTAAATAGTAGCACCTTAAATCAAGTAGGTCAAAGACAGAGCTAGCAAACTTTCCAATGTTGTGTTGATTCTCTACAGGCTTTGATGAGAATTCTGGATTTTTAGTTTTCCAGATTGAAGCAGAACTTAAACTAACTCCTGCTTAGAAAACTCTTCAAATCTCTATTTTTTAAAATCAGTCATTATCTAATGCTATTAGAAATGATTTGCTGTTTGGTTTTGCTGTTTAGAAATAATTCGTTGCTAGTTTAATCAATTGATGTTGCTGTGTCCACAAAAATGATAGTAGTTGACTTTTACCTTAGTGGGGTTTCTGTTCATTTTATTGATACTGCTGATTGTTGTCTAAAAGTTTCATTTTCTTGCCTTTCATGATGTCCTGGAACCTTTATCTTACATTTAGTTTTGTATTACTTAATATGTGATTTCCAGGATTACATATTCAAACTAAATTTTTTTCTAGTGTTATATTTTAACATAATAAAGAATCTTGCAACCACCTAAACCTTTCAGAACATTCACTAGATTAAAATTACTTTCTATATAAGATTGTATTGAGTAGCCTACAGTAATCCAAGCAACGAAATATTTCCTGTAGTGATTTATAATGATATCATCACTAGTTACTCTGAAGCCAGTGGTGATTTTCCTTGTTTAAAAGCTTGATTTGGGTGAATTTTATATTAATGAATGAAACATTTCTTTTTTTTTCTCAAGTGTAATGTGGAGGTCTTCATTTCACTCCTTGGTTGCAATGATATACAATTCATTGCCTTCCATTTATAGATTCCTTTCCCCAAAGTGCCTGAATTCCCATGTTATCCAATGCTGACCTGTACACCACTTAGCTCTCTTTCTTCAGTTTGTTTCCTGCAAATGAATTCTCTGTTATGATTACAGATTTAGCATATTATCTAATTTTTATAATTATGTGGGTTTAACACTATTTTCTGGTTCCATCGAGTTTGTGTGTTTTCTCCTTCTGAGAGTGAGACTCAGGTTCTATTTCAGAGTTGCAAAATTTGAGTGACATTTAGAAAAAGATGCTTTGAGTAAGTGGGTATATGTTATGAATGTTTGGATTTGAGCATTTCCAAAGGAAAAATATTTCCCTGAAGTAATGAGAACTCTCCAGGAAGAAGTACCAATATCCTTTTGTAATTTTAGAAAAACGGAACAATTAAAAAAAATCTTCAAATTGTAGGTAGTAAACTAATAGAACCTGGTAGAACCCAGAGGACCAAATATAAGCATCTCACAAGAGGACCCTGGCCATAGGACTTAAAAGAAGTATCACTGAAGGTTCGTTTCTAGTTCCATCTTTCATGTGTGCAGTGTGAGTGAGACCTTGGGTGTACAATGCTGACACTCAAAAATATCCAACACAAAATCTTATGATGTATTAATTTCTAATAGTCTATATTAGCCTATGTTAGTCTATATTCCCAAGCTCCATATTATATTCCACAGCAAGAAGGCCCTTATATAATTACATTATATATTTATATAATATATTGTATTATATTCCTGCAAGACAAGAAGGCCCCCTGGACCTATTGTGATCTAGGCAGACCTGAACTGGTTTCCCAGTGGTTGGTACTAGAGCCATTGACAGCATATTCTGGGAGAACCAAGGCAAGACTAGAAAACAATGACAGAACAAAATCAGAGAGAAATATGACTGTTTTCTATACTTAACACATCTTCAGATTTTGGTTCATGATATGTAAAGAATGTCCAATTTGAAACAAATCAACTCAATTAAATCTTATGTTCATTCAGCTGCAGTTAATAAGAAGGAAATGAACTCACCTTCATCCACATATGTGAGAACAAAGCATCTTCCTTGGATGAGGGCAACAAGTCAGTGCATTCCCATAGCCTGACCTGTTAGTGAGTCACATCTCCATGACTTTTGTTTCAAGTGCTCAAAAGACTGTGAACCCAATCAACAAAAAGGCTGTCATTGCTAAGTAGTAAATATGTAATATAAACAATGCACATAATATTATATAGAAATATATATTAAGAAAATGTTCAATGGAATCTGAATGAGAAGTACCTCATTCTGCTATTATCATTATTCCAACTTTTGAGACATAGGTTATTTTACCAGGGATGGTGGAACAAAAAAAAAAAGACAAAGATAGAGCTACTGACTAATTTAGATAACAAGAGAACATACCAGGTGGAACTAGGCCCAAATAATTCAGCTTGAGTATCGTATTCAATATTCTTCTATTTGTTACTAAATTAAAAGTGAGTCATGTAAGTTCATTTGACTGCCTTATCCTATGAGGTGGTGCTTAGGTTTATGACTGGCAACAAGTACAGCCTTTAGACAGGAAGTTAGAAAATGGTAAGTTTGGCAGGTTTTTGTGCTAATAGCGTCATAAATATTTTCAAGGTGTTCAAAAACTAACAACATTCATAGAATTTAGGATTAATTTTATTTAAAATGTTTAAACTTTCTCTTTCCTCCTATAATCAATGTTCTCCTGACCCATAGCTATTATCAATCATAACTAGAGAACAGTAGGAAAAAACAGGAGAAGGAGTTGATAACTTTTTTTCTGAAGAAACTTAGCATGCAATGGGAGAATAAGAATTGGTATATTTATAGTAAAGTGGTATATTTATAGACAAGGAATAGCATTGAATATAGAATTTTATTTTGATAAAAAATAAAATGTAAGAACTTTACTAGAGACCAAATCACTTCAGGCAAAGAAGTAAGTTTTTGGGGAGAGATGGTTAGACAATCATTGCACTTACAAAGGGGGCAGGGCCAGCTGGATCAGAAGTAGACTCTAGGTCAGGCAAAGAAAAAACTGGAAAGCAGGACCAAAATTGGAGAAAAGTTGCCTGAATGAACAGTATCATCAGGGATCATTTCAGACCCAGTAAGGAAGGCAGACTAGCTCAGCAAAACTGAGCTGTTGAGTTCCCGTTAAGGAAGAGATACTGTGATAATGTTCACATGAGTTGTAGATTCCTCACAAGATCTTCAGTGTGAAATTACAATTATGAAGCTCCATATAAGACATATAAGACATCCCAATTTTATGGATGAGAAAATGACGACACAGGGTGGTCAAATAACTTGTAGAGTCATTCATAGACTAAGTAGGAGATTGGAGACTTAGACTTGGGAATTCCTCTTTGTTGTATACAGACATACCAAAGGAATGGTCCAAACCCAGGACAAGAGGGTTCAGGTGTATGGATATCCAAGAGCTAGCTTAGATGTGACTGTGGTGCTTACTATTGCTGCTGTTATTGAAAACTTTTATTTCCAACTACTCAAAAATCCTTAAAGGAGCCAGGTAATACATAAAACCAGAGAGTTCTCCACCCTAGCCACTAGGTGGACTAGATGGTGGTTAATGCTATCAACTCAGGAATGTTTCCTGATAATGAACAAGTTTTCAATGTCCAAACTAGGTATTCATTTTGAATCGTGGTGATATAGGCAATTGTTTTTAAAAAGAAACACAAGTATTGAAGGGACAGATTCTCTCATTTTCTAACTATTTATTCAGTATGTATCATGTGGCAAGATACATAAGCAGTGTACAGTAACCAATGTGAACAGTTAAGGAGGCCTATATAATTACCTAGACAGAGATGCATACCCAATATAAAGTTGAAGAGAAATACTCCAAAGCAGTGTTTGTGTGTGTTAACATATTTACCATAATTAAGGAAAAGACTATAAAAAGTCTAGGTATAAAGATACCAAAGTTGCATAAGGACTTTGTTAACTATGATGCAGGATGCAGTGGCTTTAGAAAATACAGTAGGGTTGCATTAAAGATGCCCATACTATTAGAGTATGGATTGTGTGTTGTTCCTTTATTTTTAATGACAATGGCTCAAATTATAATTGAATATGTCTGACCACCACATCTCTCTGGAATCATGTATTTGAAGATTTTTATATACTAATTCTTATTTAAATATTTACTAGTTCCTCACTTCATATGAATTAAAGGCATCAAATTTCTAATTAGAGGCTCTGGTCAGGTGTTACAACTGGCATTCTTACAACCATTTAATCATAAAAATATGGAAAGCAGCAAATTAAACATTTTTTGTTGAGGAAATACATTAAGGGTCTAAGTTTTGTGTATACACACATACATAAAACTTACATTAGCCAAAGACATCAATGAGGTAAACAATTTTGAATTTCAAGCTTGAATAAACTTTATTTTTCCCAGATTGTTATTTTGTGTTTTGGAAAGGCAACATTTGGGGAGCTGAGTTTTATGAGGTCAGATATAATTTTTTTATTTTGTCATGCTAATTAGTGTTAAGATTGGTGTAATATTTGTGACTCAAAAAAACACCAGATTTGATATTGCCGCACATACTGGCCAAAGTAAGAGAGTTGGCTTTATCCCAACACATATGATGGCAACATGAATTTAATTTTCAAAAAAATAACTTTTTCCATTCTGAGATGCTCATAAAAATTTCTTTAAGCCTTTATCTCAAGAGAAACAATATTGAACTCAGAAGGAAAAAATTGGATACAAAAAGTCTATGCATATACATGAATTTGGGGAATCATTAGCTCAATAAAATAAAATTTTGTAATCAATCTTTAAATTCTATGAAGAATTATGATGAAATCTTTGTAGTTAATAGGAAGCAAACATAGTAAGATGTCTTTTCTCATTTAAGAAAGTACTCAGAAATTCAATTTTATTATATTAAGTTATAGAACATGTAAAGATTTTTTTTCATCTAGAAACTTTGCATTGCCTGGAAAATGCTTTTAATTTTTATGCCCTTATGAATACTGGTCTATGGATATTCTCCAAAATTATCTTATTTTTCAGTCAATATCAGTGCAATCAGTAGTTTTGACTATAATTTTAACTAATGCTGAATCACAAAATTTGGATTTATATTTTTCTATTTCCACAGTAAAGTTACTAATAACAGATATTACTAAGGCAAATGTGTTTATGTTAAAAATTAGTGCAATCACTAAAGAATTTTTTGGATATATAAATGGAATGAAAAATATGAACAATACAAACAATAGTGAGAGGGAAAAGAGAAAAAATAGTATATAAAAGGACAATAATGCTAAAATAAATAAATGCTAAAATAAATCCCATTTTTTTGCTAATCCCAATAAATATGAATGGAACAAACTTTTTAGTTAAAGGCAAATAATCTCAGATAGAATACAAAGAATAAGATCATTTATGCTTATGGGAATCACATCTTAAATATAATTAAAAATGAGGAATTAGCACATTTCCTAGGGCTTTACTTACAGTAAGTTCTTCTAAAGTTACAAAAGTTCTTTGAGATAGTGTAAAGAATGGGATAATTTCAGCCAGTTTAGATTGACTCTATGCTTATATCCAGAACTGCCTGGAATATGGTAATCACCTTTGGGCAACACTATAAAATATATTAATCAATAATAAATTATGTTCTGTAACCATGGGTTCATGAGTTGTTCCAGGAGAAGATTTGCCTGTCTGTCATCATCGTTTTGTGGTTTATGACTTGTGTCCATTTTGGATGGACCCTGAGTGATCTTTATGTTTAAGGCTGATTGTATACTGGAATGTAATTCTGTAACCACCTCCCTGTTAGAGACCTTCATCCTGAGTGGACTTTGTTCTTCTTGGTACTAAGAACAGGAAGAGAGACCTGAGTTTGTGGGCTTCTAATGCCATCTGATGATCTCTGCCATATTATGATAGGCATAAATGCTCTTCCCAAATATCAGTGCCACGCTCTTAGATTTTTCAATCTCCAGAATTGTGAGAAATAAATTTCTTTCTTTATAAATTTTCTAGTCTCAGGTATTTTGTTATAACAGGAAAAGGCTTAAGGCAAAGTTCAACCTGTTTCACCCACATCCTTACCATTTTCCTCCTTTCTCTACTATTTTTAAGCAAAATCCAAAGAGAGACCTTATAATTTCTACTCTTTCCAATATCAGTATGTATCATTAGAAGATATGGATACATGCACACAAAAATAACTATAGTCACATTAGAAATACCTAAACACAAACTGTATTTTTGTAAAAAGTCCAAATATCTCAGAAAACTCATTTAATTCTTAGTGATTTGTTAAATAAGATGCATGTAAGTTCTGATAAGTTGATTTGCATAATTGACTTTTAATCTCTTTGCTTCCTGTTTCTCTTTTCTACCTTGTAGTTTATTCCTTGAAGAAAGTATCTTCTAGGGCTTCCTCATCTGAAGTTTGATGATTATACTCCAGTTGCACAGTTTTATATTCTCCTCTGTACTGTGTATTTCCTGTAAATTGCACTTTATATTTAGAAGACTGATTAAATTAAGATTCAATTTATCAAATTATTTTATGAGAACAGAGTTGATAGAGAAGCACTTTGTCTTTTTTTCACTCCATTAACTCACTAAGGAGTTACAAAATTGTGATTTTTCAAATGAGATGGTTTTTACTAGTAGGAAAACTTACATAAAAAGGAAGTTGGCCTTTCATCATTCTTTTGCCTGAGATCTGTGTCTTTAAAATATTATTTCATATATTTTGCCCACCATTTTGGTGATTTCAGGTGGTGGGTTAAATCTGACTAATTCCTATTTATGCCATCTAGGACAGAACTAGAAATCTCTGTATTATTTATTAATAGAACTTCATAATTTTCCTTTATAGGTTTTATACATGTTTTATACAATTTATTGCTAGAGATAAGTTTATTGATATAGAAGTCTATAAACTTTTGTACTAGATATTCAAGCACACATCTCTATAGCAACCTTGATTGAATTTAACAATCTCCAATTCTCATTCTAGATTCTCTTCTCAATGTGAAGACAAGTCAGAAATGTTCTCTGCCTCAGTGAGCTGATGGGAATGATCCAATAAATATTTTGGCAACTCCCTAGGAAGTGTTTGGAGGACATATCATTTGAACTAGGATCTGCAGTCTAGATAGATTTTTATCATAAAATGATAGAAAATAAATGAACTCCAGGAAGAAGGAACAATAGTGTCAAAGGCACCAATCTGTGAAAAATGTGTTTCTCAAAAGATGCAATGCCTTTTTCCAGTTTACTAGAATTGAGTTATTAATTAAAAAAAAACTTGAAAAATAAGATAGGAAAGGTAGTTTAATAAGAGATCCCCAAGAGTCTTGGAACTAACTATTCTGGTCTTCATCCTGTGGCCAATGGGACATATTGAAAAGATTCAAGGAGAACAACAATAGCTTAACAGATGCATTTCAGATAGAACAGGCTGGCAGTTATGTGTGAAACAAAAATTCAGTCTCTTGTTAATGAAGAGAACAGATAAGGCTTCAACATCCTACTAGGATTTCTCAGGAACTTTCCCAAACACATAATGGTTATGACAAACTTAATCAAATGAATACTAGGATAGACTTGTATGTATATTGCTTAATGGAAAATAATTTTTAGGATACCATGAATAAAAACTACCTAAATTTCACTATATTAATTTCAACTGCATTATATTTGATAAGTTGGGGAGGGAGGATTAAAATATACCATTGAGTGAATTTTATCTTGTATTTAATTCTCTACCAAGGATTACTGCTGCGTGAGATTTTTCCATGCTGGAAGATGATTTGTTTCACATTTTCAATATATAGTTAGTTTACTGCTAAAGACCACATCAGAAAAACTAATTCACTCATAAAGCAGCTCATGCTCTCTGATCATTCTTTAAAAAAAATCTCTTATATTCAGCATCAAAAACATTTACCCATTTAAGAGGGACCAAGGCTTGACTCATGATTGTGCACCATGTTGATGATATTAAGCATATCATATGGAACGGTACGTCAATTTTGTGGCCTGTTTCACAAACTCCATTGTGAATCTCATTAGCATATGCTTTTTGTTTTATTAAGTCACAGTGCTTTAAAGCTTAGGAGGATGGCACTCAAATTAGAAACATCTCCTTTACCTTTACAGTCCCTTCCACAGTCTACCATTGTCACCTTGCCAGGGTGTCAAATGCTCATACAAGCTTAAAGAAGCCAAAAAAAAGAGCTTATAGGGATGTTTTTAAGTTTCCTGAGGAAATGGTAAAGACTAAGGAATCCTTATCTCAGTTTAGACATTCTTAGTTTTGAACACCCTAAGAATACTCTAGAACAACTTAAGGTTTGATTTATTTAGCTTTCTGAAAAGATAAAAAGTGATTAGGTAAAGAGATGCAAAAAAAAGCATTTGACAAAATTCAACATTCATTCCTCACAAAACAGTTAAAAATTTGGGACTGAAGTAAACTTGCTCTCTGCTTAGGGTGTTAAAAGGTGTTGACGTAGAGTATCAAAATCAAAGTGTTTCTGAGCTGAGTGTTGACTGAAGTCCTGAGGAAATATCTACTTCCAAGCACATTGTTTGCAGAATTTAATTTCCTGTAGTTGTAGGATTGCAGTTGCTGTTTTTTGCTCTAGTCAGCCAGTGACCACACTCAGCAACTAAAGGCTACCCACATTTTCTGACACTTGGCTCCCTCCTCCAAGCCAACAATGCTGTGTCTTGTCATTCTCAAGTTTCAAATCTCCATAACCAGCTGAAGAAAATTTTCAATTGTTGAATGGCTCATGTGATTACATCAGGTTTACTGAGACAATTTTTCCTTCTTAAATTCAAGTGTGTGACATAACATAACCTGTCATGGCAGTAAAATTCATCAGCTCCGCAGTCCCAGAGATTATGCAGGGCAATATCCGATAAAGGAGAACTGAGAATGTGTAATTGACACACCTAACCTTAAGTAATGGCAAGAGTAATTATTTGAACAAAATAGAGATGAGAAAAGAAATCATGTTATATCCTTAGAAGGAATCAAACACAAAATAAAGAGCGAACAATATTGGCACATAAAAAGAATCCTCTCCTCATGAATTATAATTATCATTGGGATAATTGAAAATAATGATAACATCTTCTGATACTCAAGACAATGATATTTAACAGTGGGAAATTTAAAGAGAACTAGATGGAAGCAGAGTTTCCATATTTCACTCTAAGATACCAGTAGAGCAAACAACAACAATAACAAAAAGATACAAAGATATATACATACTCAAAAATACTATATATAAATCAAAATAGAATCCTAAAAGTTTTAGAGTAACTGATAGGAAGATTAAAAAAAGAGAAAATGAGGAATAAGAACCCAAGGAAATAAATGAGTCAAATAAAATACACTTAACCTCTAACATGCCAATAATTACTTTGAATATAAATGGTCAAAATAAATCAATTTAAAAGCAGATAGTGCGTGAACAAATATTGTCAAGAACAAAAAATTACGACCCAATTTTATGCTTTATTTTAACTTCAAATTCAATGTGAATGTAAAGGGATAAAAATTACCATATTATTATAATATAATTTTTAAAAATCAGGAGTAACTAGATTGTCTCAGATAAATTAGACTTCAAAGCAAAGAAAGTGAAAGCTATCAGAGACAAGAGGGATATTATATAATGACAAAGTGATCATTCCACTAAAAAGACACAATGATTCTGTGTCATCAACAAGCAACAGAGCCTCAAAATTCATGAAGAAAAAACTGAAAGGATGGAAACAAGAAACAGACAAACCTACAGTTGGCATTGGGAACTTCAACACCGTCTCCTTAGCAACTGATAGAAATGCTAGACAAATTCAGAGAGAATATAGAAAACCTTAGTGACATATTATCTATTAGGATCCAATTGGCATAAATAGAATGCCCCAGCAAGCTAAGTATACATTCTTTACAAACACTCCATGGAATAGTCACTAAGATATACACGTCCTTGATTAAAATTATTTAAACCTCAAAAAATGATAATCTAAAACATACACAAAAATGGTATTAACATAGCATAAATTATAATGCAAACATAAATTTAATAATTTTAAAGGAACCAAATATGTTTTATGACCATAGTAAAATTAAGATGAAAATTAAATATCTTTCAAATATCTACTTTCAAATATCTGCTTTCAAATATCTATTGAATCAAAAGAAAGTCTCAAAAGAGAGGAAAGTAAATACAGAGAGCTAAGTGAAAGTGAAATACAGTTCAACTATGTGGGATAGAGCTAAATTGCATGGGAAGTGAAATTCATAGTACTAAACTTCACATTAGAAAAGAGGAAAGTCCACTAATCAATACTCTAAATTCTTAACTGAAGACAGTAGGAAAAGAAAAGAAAATCATATTCCAAGAAAGCTGAAGAAATAAAATAAAGAAGAGAACAGAAGCATTGATAATGAAAATTTTTAAAAAATGGAGAAAAATCAATGAAGCAAAGAACTGATTCTTTGAAAAATCCAACATAATTAATAAACCTCTATCAAGACTGACAAAAATAAAAAGACACAAATCACCAGTATTAGAAGTAAAATGATCTACTACTGTAGACTCAGCAGTTATTAAGGGAATATTAAGGGCATATACTTATAAATTCAAGAAATTAGAGGAAATGAACCATTTCTTTGAAAATCGCAAGCTATAGCTATTCATCTGAGGAGAAGTGGACACCCTGAACAGATTCAGAGACATAAATAAACTGAAGTCATACTTTAAAACTCCTCAGGGGAAAAAAATTGTAAACCAAACTTTCAGGGGAGAATTCTACCAAACATTTAAGATTAGGAACAAGGCACAGGTGTCTGTTTAAACTACTCTTATTCAACATGGCAAAGTAAGTGTTAATCATTGGAATAAGGTAAGCAAAGAAAATGAAAAGTATCAGATTGAAAAAAAATCAATAAAATTGTATATCTATATAGATGATATGATTGTCCTTTAAGGGAAACTATATATATTGACATATTAAAAGTTTCAGTATACACAGTTGACAAATGATTAGTATCAAGAATATACAAAGAACTCTTACCAAGTCATTAAAAAAAGAAAAGAATGAGAAGTATTTCTCGGAAGTGGAAACATATGAAATGAATAACCTAAGAAGAGGGGAGCAACATTGTGACCAATTAGCAAATGACACACTTAGAGAAAAACCAGAACTCAAACCTGGGTATCTCTGTTACCAAACTTCAGTTCTTTCTCTGAACTGAGCTCATTCAGCTCTTTTTAATAACTGGGATTTGAGGTATTTCAGAAAATTCTTTAAAATAAAATATTTCTGAAGTTTAACTTTCTAAGGTAGAACAAATAGTTTTCAAAAGTCAAATAGTTTTACATGAATTTTTCTTAAAAGTTTAATTTTCTGTTCCAAAATAAGTGTATTAAGTTCAATTTAACATTTCTTTAGTGCTGTGGGATGCCCTTTATGTATATCAACTATCGTGATGAATTGATGTTCCTTATGATTCTTCAAGTTTTTTTGTCTTTATACTACACAGCGATAGCCTGCCATGTTTTAGAGCTTATATTCCAAATCATATAGCTTTATCATTTCTTTCTCTAGTTCTTCCCTATTTGGTATATTTTGCTAGAAGACATGAACTATATAACCAAACTTCATAGAGTTTTTTTTTTTTAATAAGATAGTGATTAAAATGTATTTCTTTAGAAGAATATGGCCCCCTCAAACAATTGTGAACATCTGTTTTGGATATTGAAAGGCTCCTTTTCCTCACTTCTGAATTAAAACCTTCTAACATACATAAAATGCTGGATATGTAACTAGCAGTCAGTAAAATAATATAATATCAAACATTTTTAAATTTAGTAAAGATTGATGTTACATATGCATTTTCCCTAAAGAGCAGAAATATTGTTATCCATGTAAGAAATGGATTTTCCAATAAAGTATATTTTTATTTTTCAGTGAACAGAGAATATGAAACTACAGGTTTCTTTCTTTTCTTATGAGATCCCACAGAATGGCTTTTGACAAGAAATGTCTTAAGACAGTATTAGGGAATGATGATCATAGCACATCCAGCTTCAACTTAAAAAGAAGCACCTAGGGCTGGTGAGAAAGCTACTTGAGATTATATATGAATACTCTGATGTAAAGCAAAATTATTCTCCATAATGCCAAATATTTATCTGAAATAGATTTAGTGTAACAGCCTTTGAATATTGATAAATCAAAATCAAAAGTGATTTTCTATTTGATGATTTACCATTCCAAAACACTTGTTTCAGTTACTTAGTCAAAGAAGAAATATATTTTTTAGAAGAAATATTTTTTAAACTATGTTTTTAGTAAATTACCACCGAAAATAATTTCAAAAGAACACAATGGGCAGATTTTTTTTCCTTTTCTCACTTGTACATTTAAGCAGAAACATTATTTCATACAAGAATGGATAGGTTCAAATAAGAGCACTTCTAATTATCAATAAAATGTGCTTTTTTTTTTTTTTTTTTTTTTTTTTCCGGTGCTGGGGATGGAACCCAGGGCCTTGTGCTTGCGAGGCAAACACTCTACCGACTGAGCTATCTCCCCAGCCCAAAATGTGGTTTCTGAACTATGTTCATGTGCATGCATGAATGTGGCATTTTGTGTATCCACAGGACACTCATTTTTTTTTTTTAAGTAAACGGTAAGTGGATTGAAGAGGGATTGGTGGGGTGGAGGGAGGTGAACAGGGCAGGGAGGTGGAGTGCTGAGGACTGAATTGGAGTGGTTGTGTTCCAGGCTTTTGTGTTTCTGTCATGGTGTAACCTGGTGGTGTGTATAGTTAAAAAGAATAAAAATAAAATAAAGAAGTGACTGTTCTTCCCATTAGTGATATGAGGGTAATCCAGTGCAACACTGCACTGAGTTCTTGATTGGGGCAAACTACAAGCTAGTTAAAAGGACAGATAGAACACATTAAGCAGAATGTTTGACCTATGTGGTAGTCTGGTGGTAGACAGAGATTAATTCTGACTACAAAGGCTGAGTAATTTCATTGTGAATTGATACTTGCCTGGAACCTTGAAAGGTTACTAGGATTTTAAGTTGAAAATATTAGAATAAATTTTAATTTGCTAAAAACAAAACAAAACAAAAGAAAAACCACATAAGAGAGAATTTAAGAAGGAAAGAAAAATTTACAGGTAGGTTTTTCAGTGGGTAATGTCTCGGGGTTACGAAAATAACTTACACAACAATGTCACACAGCTAGTTAGTGTCTGAGCTTAGGTTAAACCCAGTTTTGCTAGAGTTTAGAGCCAGCACTGCCTCTATAGATGGCATCTTTCCTACTGGTTTTGAGATACACTTTGGAAATTGAAGACCTGAGCTGAGAACATATTCTCAGACTATACTGTTACTACAGTAACTTATATTTCTATGTTCTTTGTTACATTTAGTCTCATACTGTCCTTGTGAGCCAGGGCTGAGGAAAGATGAGTTACACAAATGTAATGCTGTTGAGTGTCACTCTGTGTCACTAAGATTTGTTGTACTCCTAGGCAACAAGAGAGTTGCAATTTGCCTGTTCTCAAGAACCTTCCATTTTTTTTTTAAATGTATTTTTCATTAATGTTACTATTTATTTAACAAACAAAAGTGTAGGAGACATACTGGTTGTTCTGTCCACCTCTTTTCCATCAGTACAGTGCTCCATCCTTCCTGTAAGAGGCCCAGGGCCCAGGCTGAATTAGTCAAGAGTACTGCCCTTCCCTGAACACAGTGATTGGACCAGAGAGGATGCGATCCAAAGAGGACAGATAGGCCAAGGTTCCTACTATTCCTGCCTTCTTTTTAAAAGCAAACCTCTGGGGCACCGCAAAAAAAAAAAAAAAAAAAAAAAAAAAAAAAAAAAAAAAAAACCTTTGCACAATGGATTCACTAGGAGGATGTGAGTCCTGGGCTGCTGTGACCATCTTGCTAAATAATTGACATTGGCATGAATGAGATTAAGGCTGAGCAATAGTGAATTGCTGAGAGGTGGAGGGGGAGGAAGGCCCCAGTGACACCATTTAAATTTCTGGATATATTTATATATTTAGCCATTCAAAAATTATCAGTGGAGCATCAATTTACTTTATACATTGTTCTGAGCTCTAATCTACGGCAGAAAACACAAGAGAAAAATTTCCTGCCTTCAGGAAATGAGAGAGGCATAGACTTGAATATAAGCATTCACACCCATAGGTAAACTAGGCCAAGGCCAAGTGGTAGAGATTTTTTTTTCAAGAGAGAACAATAAAGGAAAGCAATCCTGGAAAGGAAAAATTAGAACAGAAACTTCAAAGAAGGGAGAAAGGACATCCTTTAGAGATTTGGGAGAGGGGATCTTGGTGGAGGAAACAGCAAATACAAATGTCCTGAGATAGGACATTCAATGTGGAAGCAGAGTAAGTAAGGGGAGATGGTGGGAGATGAGAAAGAGGGGAGAACAGGCTGGGGTGGGACTTGCGGTCTCATTTTTTTTTTTTCTGAATGACATAAGTAACATTTAGAGAATTTTATCAAAGAGGATAAATTATCTTAATATTTTGAAAAATAGAATAAAAATAATCTGCTGCAGTAGTATCCAGCAAGAAAAGCAAAGAAAGGATTTTGGTGGTGGTGATCGATCATCCATGACAAATGGATCAGTGACCTGATACAAAGCCTAACTTCTGATGATGGCTTTGCTTTGCGAAGGCTGTCTGTGAACTTGATATAGAAATGCAAGTACAACAGCGGAGGTAAATGCCAGGGGGTCTGAACTGTCCCATTTCTGAATTTTCTAGATAAGGAAAAACCCCTTGCTATTTTTAGTTTGGTTTCTATCTTGTGATAGCAAATGAGATTCTATTAATATTTTTCAAAAGGCATCAGGCTGATTGTTTACAGTTACAGTGATTATGTTGTATTATAGGAAAATACCTTGATGGGATTACAAAATAGGCAAAACTTTGTTCAAAGAAAGAATTTCTTTTTTCATCGTATTTCCTAGTCCTAGTTACTGGTGTGTTATTCAGAGCTATACAACTGTATATTTAAACAATTTTCCCTGCTATAGAGCTCATCTATGCTCTATAAGATATTATAAACATCTCAGATTTATTACAATCTTTTCTGTGTTTTCAGTAATGTCTGTGGTTTAGCTTCTGCAATTCACTGTAGTTAGCTAATCACAGTTTGAAGATGTGCATAACTTTTTTTTGTGGTATTTTATAGTTCACAGCAATATCCTTGTTAACATGTTAGGAAAGTTTCCATGGAAACTAAAGCATAACATGCCATATTCTACACAAATTTAACAGTTTGTTTTACATCCTTTCTATTAGAAGCTTGAGCTCATATTAATTTCATTTCGCTCTGTATTTTGGTGTTCTAATTTTCGTTTCATTGAAAGCAGAAGTTATATACTAGTATCACAATGTGTTATACAAGAAATTTACTTAAACTTTTAAAAATACTTTGGTAGTGTGCTTTTAGAAAATAGATATGCATGAAACATTCATTGGCTGGGTACTTTGGCCAGGTTATTAGCCATTCCAACTTGTGAAAGCTTGCCTCAAATATTGTTAGGGTAAAAATGCTGAAGGGGAAGTGTATGTCATTGGGGAGAATGCTGGCCTTAGAGTCTGTTACCTAACACTAACACTGGATAAACTGCCTAACATCTCAGAGTTATATTTTTCTCATTTATTAAATGTGGACAACAATATAGTTCTCATGGAATTGTTTTGAGGAATTAGATGGAGATACTGCAAGTAAGGTGATGATAATATAATAGGTATTCCTAGGGTGTTAGGACTGTTTATACCCTCCTCATAAGCCTGAAGAACTGCTGTGGTTCATACAAGACTGTTCAACTGACTCAAGTCAAATCACTTGACTCAATCAACACATATTGAGTAATAAATGTGATGTGACAATACAAAAAAAAAAAAAAAAAAAAACAAAGAAGAAAATGGAGTATATAGAAAAAGAACTAAATCAAATTATATAGTAAAACATACTTTTACATATCTGGAATTTAGAAAAAAAATTGAAAATTAAAAATCCATACTTATACTGAAGTACCTGAATTATTGATGAGATTGTATTATTCAAAAAGGGATTGAGGTATAGGTTACAAGGCAAGGATAATCTTTAAGTTTTTATTAAAAATACTATGTGGTGTTATGGGAATTAGGGCAATAGCCTTCAATATTTCACTTTAAGAAATAAAAAGGATAGAGAAGCCCAATTAGATTTATAGATCAATCATTATAATTAATTGTGTATATTTAGTTATTTAGCCCCAAATATTTATTGATCATTGAGTTACATTGTTACTAGATTAGGTGTTGCATAGGTCAGAACTACAGTGTTGTAGCTCCTTTCAGTTTTAGTTTTTTTTTTTTTTTTTTTTTTTTTTAATGAGAAACTGAGGACTGACATGGTAGGGATTACCTTATCCACCCAGCAACTCACAAAACACATCATTATCATATTGTTATGTTCTGGTTTAGATGTGGTGTCCCTAAAACTCATGTATGAGACAATGCAAGAAGGTTCAGAGGAGAAATGATTGGGTCCTAAGAGTCTTAACCCAATCAGTGAACTAATCCTCTGATATTGAGTGATAACTGAAGTGGTAGGGTGTGGCTGGAGGGTGTGGGGATTGGGGCTTGGCTTTGGGATATATATTTGTATCTGGCAAGTGGAGACCACTCTCTCTGCTTCTTGATGGTCATGTGAGCTGCTTCCCTCTGCCACACTCTTCCACCATGATGTTCTGTCTCACCTCAAGCCCCAAAAGATGGAGTCTGCTGTCTGTAGATTGAGACCTGCGAGACCTTGAGCCCCTAAATAAAATTTTCCTCTTCTACAGTTTTTCTGGTTGGGTCCTTTTAGTTACAGCAGCAAAAAAGCTGACTAAAACGTGTTATAAGATATATTTCAAATTATCAATATTACAATTTACTTCTAAAACATTAAATCACAATTGTTTGAATATTAACTCTTGATTTTAAAGAAAACAAATTCCTATCATGTTACCTTTTATCTAAATTTTAGTTTTTTTTTTTTTAATTTTTCACTAATGATTCAATTCCTGTTCTGTAGAGTGGAAACCTTATCTTCTATACATTCCTATGACAAAAAGGAAAATGAGTCATGCTTTAAATTTACTTGCAACCATGATGTGGGAAACAGAATTCTCAGATGATCCCAAATTTCCATTGGTGTACATGTTTTCCATGGTCCCCTCACCTGGAATGGGGGCAGGACCTGTAGATATGACAGGCTATCTCATCTTGGGTTGGACTCTGTTGTAACAGAGAGAGGAAGGTAATTCTTGCCACCACACAGAACCAGGTCTATCATAAACAGTGGAGGTGTGTCTTAAGGCAGACTTAGGTTTTCTGTCATGGTTTAAGGCATATGTTGATCATATTACCTTTGAAAAATTATTTAAACCAATCTGTGAGATCAGTGGATATTACAAAATTGAATAATAGTTGAACTAATTGTGAAGTTAAACACATTCTAAATTTCTGCTTTAACTATATTTTGAATTATTTTTACTTTATTCTTACTTTATTTTCACTATTGAAATACAATATTAATTCATCCCAGACAATAAACCAATTCTTTGTTATGGATTAATTTATACATATTTAATTTATACATATACATTAATTTATACATATATAAATTATAAAGGTTAAAATTTTAAAAATTAAGAAATTTATGGTAGATAAATGAAACAAAATGAAGATCCAAGTCTTAATGTTTTATCAGGAAGATGGAATTCCCGGAAAAGGAAAAGCATGAAATTGGACAAAGTAGCTATTTTTTTTCAGTAGGTAAAGGATACCAGGTCCAATAAAATTTTACCAAGTGGAATATTTATAAACCAAGTAGAGTATCAAAATTGATGAAAGAAAGACCATTATAAGTATAAAATTAAAAAAAATTATGAAAGGAAATTTTAATAAAGCTTTCTTCATCTTTTGAAAGCAAGTAGGCAAAAGAAAAAATATAGACTAAGTAATGTAATCAAATTTTCTATCAAATTTTGGAAACTTCAAGAAGGGGATAAGTCTTAAATATTATTTCTATTTATCAGTATTTCGGTCATCATAAATAGAGTCCATTTTGGCTCTTTAAGCAGAAAGACCTTTGCCGTAGGTAGATAGTTCCTACAAATTAGCTGGGAAAGCAGGAGTAGGAGGCTGTGGACTGATTCCCCAGGGAACAAGTCCTGGAATCACAGTGGCAACTAGGCCTGCCAGGGTTGCCACTACCTTTGCCATAATTAGGAAAGTTGGTAATAAGGTGAATGCCACTCGAACTGTCAAGTTCAAGAACTCTGTGATCCAGAGACCAGGAAGCTGCTGCTGATCCCTTCATGAAAGTGCCCTTGAAGTTAGGAACTGGACCTTGGAGTGATGAATTATTTCCATTCTCTTTTGCCAGCTGTCACAGGCAAAACATTCCCTCATACCCTTCCTCACTTTCCCCTCCCCAGTCTGAAATAATGGAGTCTGGCATTTTCAGTGTAATATAATTCATATCTAGATCCCAAACTGTCAGTTCTATTGGAAATGTGAGATTTAGCTTCTTCATGTTTGTAGTAATGGATACTGAGTGCCAAATTTACTATTAGTACTTCACCCATGAGCCTGAAATGAAAACTTTTTAAATAATGAATATATTTTGGATACAAAATAAAATTTACTGAAATGCTAAAAACTGGACAATGCAAATCAATCTTAAACCACAAATTAGTAAGACCAGTAATTAGTAATAGAGATATAAGCAAGAAAAATAATCCCAGAAGACTAGAATTAAAAAACTATACTGAATATGAAATTGAATCTGCATGGACTTCATAAAATAATGGTAAGGAAATATTACATGATAACATTTTTCAGGGGGATGCCAAAAATATGTGAAATCAAATACCCCAAAATAAATGCTCCTAGTATTCACTTCAGGGAAGAGCTGAATTCAAGATTTGCTTCCTAAAACCAGGTATACTTAGTAACTTTGCCTGGAAGTTACATAATAAATGAGTTTTTATGTAGCAAAATTTAGTTTTGAGAAATTATAATTTTCAGGGCCATCAAGGACATAATGCTGACATTGTATTATATACACCCAAAGAAATTAGAAATTGGTGCAAAATTTCTAAAAGGCAATTTGGAATATGTATCAAAAGTCTTTAAAATATGAATGTCCTTTTTCATTTTGGACAACTTTTCCTTGAAAAGTAATCATATGCATAAAGACATGAAATAGACAGCCAGTATAGCACTACTTAGCAGTTGGCCAATATTAACAAAGAGTTAGATAAAATGTACAAAACTTTAATTCAATACTGTGTAACTATTAAAAATAATGTTTTAGAAAAAATTTTAATGACTTTGAAAAATGCTCATATTGTCTGGTAAAGTTTACAAAACAGCATGTATATAACACGATACTAATTTTCATACTTATCTATACATAGAAAATAATATTGGAAAGTTAATGCAAATCTATCAACAGTTTTTTAGTGGTTAGTTTATCAGTCAAGATAGGTTATATTATGATTTGGAAACACACACCATCAAAATCTCAGTGGCTTAATACACGACAGTTTATTTATTTGCTCTCTCAAGATTTGTAGAGGGTACAGGAATCTTTCCAAGGCAGCTGTCTTCCATGTGTGAACTCAGAGCCCCAGGCTAATTTGATCATGTGGCACATCCACAGCAATTGCTTCTACGATTGCTGTGGCAGGGGAAGAGAGAGCTCATGAAGTCATACAGGTAGATTTCCTCCTGGAATTTATAGTCCATCCATAGCAAGATAAAGGATGAAAAAGAGAAGGGTCTCAAATGAGAATCCAAAACTTCACTCACTTCAAGCTGTTTAGTATCTTTTATCATTTTAATACCTAAAAGTTAGAGCCCAGTTAACTTCATTGCTTAACAATCATGTGGCTAATCTTGAATGTGCCATTTACTTGATCAGAGTTTCAATTAAAAAATATTTGCTTCAGAATCTTGATAAAAATTCTAGAGTACCTCACCAATAAATAACAAAGACATGAAATGTGATAAAAAGCTTATATTTGTCTCTTGGACTTCTTTGGACAACTTTTTGCTTTCTTCTTTAGATAATGCTCATAAATGTTAAATACAATTGACCTTGGGATGATTTTATAGATGGAAATCATATTGTTTATTCCAAGAGATCTGCCTTTTTTTCTCCCAGTTAGTGCCATTATTTTGTTTTTGTTGTTCTTATGTTTTGCTAGGGATTTTATGGGCTCTAACTTTCAAGAAGCTTGTATTGCCCAACATGGATTGGGAGCAGGGTGGTACTTGAGTCATGCTCCTCATTTTGTGTATAATCTTGTGTTGGATCTTTTGCATTTTGGATCATGACTTATACGACTGGGAAATAAAGTTGCCTTTCCTTCTTAAGAAGGAAACTTAATTTCCATAGTGAACTTTGAAGCCAGAATCATGACCTTTTGTTAGAAATGGATTAACAGTAACTGGGCACCATGTTTAGAAGATTACTCCAGGAAGAATACAACATAATAAATAATAGAAAATATGTTGATGTTGAACATCATCCCAAATTACTGGGTCTACATTAAGGATAGATCTTAGATCTCTTTCTTTAGGATTATTCCTTCTCTGAGGTAAAAATTATGTGGTCCAGCTGGCACTTTTGAAATGTGTCACACAACTCGCTGCTAATCAAACTGTTCATGCACAGATACTACCAAAAAAATGACTTATTCAGAGCAAGTAATATAGGATAAATAATGGGAAAACAAATAGATAAAAAAATCTTTGGGAAAAATCATATATATTATTGGAAATATAAGATATATGTGATTTCTTGATTCCCTCTGCATGTGGTTATAATCAAATCCAACCTTTTTCTATTTCACATACAAAATGAAGTTGAGAATTGGGCTGGGAAGGGAATTTCAATTGGCTTTGACAGGTTGGAGTAATTTTCAACGTGGCTTTGAGATAGTGGTTTTGCTTGGCTAATACATATTTTTCAATTTTGTCAATTGAGACAGAAATCCCAAACATTAGAAAAGTGTTTGAACACTTGCTATTTTGTGCCAGGAAGGCACATTGACTTTGGTGTACAATGTTAAGATTGTGAATTTTGCTAAATGCAATTGCAAACACATGTTCTATTGTAAAGCAGGCAATAAAGTACAAATTAAAAAAATAAACAATGAAGAAATGGGTTTCACTAATAAATACCTTATTAACACCAAGGGTGTTTTTAAATATTATAAAATTGTGCAACTATTGCAACCAATTTTTACATTGCAAAAATATTAGAGAACCATATCGATTATGGCTTTTTCTTTTTTTTTATTAATTGAATTGTAAAGCAGAATCATGAAGGTTAGTTTCTTACAGATTAAGTCTTCTTTCAGTGAGGAAATTTTAAATAAATAAAAAACTAATTTTAGGACTACCGAAACAAATTTATTTGGTATTAGGAATTGAAACTTAGGTTGCTTTCAACTGAGCTATATGCCCCTAATCCTTTTCACTTTTTATTTTGAGAGAGGGTCTCCCTAAGTTGCTCAAGGTCCTGCCAAATTGCTGAGGCTGGCTTTGAATTTGTGGCCAGGCCCCTGAGTCATTGAGATTACAGGTGTGTACCACAGTTCCTGGCAGAAATATTGGAATTTTAATTATTAAAAAGTATTTTTCTAAAACTTTTTTTTCATTATATCAGAATAGTAAGGATTTTAAATAACAATCATTACATGACTAAAGAAGAAACACAATTATAATGTTCTCTCTAAATAATGTAGAAATTAAAAAATTGCCACCATAATTCTGAATTGGAAAATGGGTGGTATTTCAAAGTTTATCTCATAAATGGAGTTATGTTTTATTCTCTATCCATCATTTTTATCACATTTCTTCTTTCTTTGAAAAAATAGTCCAGTGATGCTAAACTCTGAGACCTTGATGTATGGAATCCTTAGTCAAGAAGCTGTCTATGGGCAAAGTAATGTATCCTAATTCTTGGTTCAGAATCCCAAATGTTCTAGTTTTCTGATTTTTTTTTTTTAGATCATTTTCCACCATTATAGGAAATACCCCCCCCAAAATCATTCCTTTGAGACCAACTGGTGGTTAAACTCCAAATTCAGAACATGCCAGGGACACACCATTCCCATTTTTCTCAATTTACAACTTATAAACAATATAAAGCTTTTAGTTTATTTATTCTTTCATTCACTCAATTTATGTCTTTCTTTGAGGTGCATGCACTTGTCCATGTTTCTCTTCTATTTGTCTTCGTTATGTAGTCTGTCTTAATTCATAAGCTTCTGAGACAGAAACCATGCCTATATAATTTACATTTAACACATCTAATACAATGCAAACAAAAATATGTGAACCTAAGGATCCTGATGATTATTAATTTTTTTTTGTTTTACTGATCAGTGGTATTTATTAGCAATTCAAACTTATTGACAGGAACATTTTGTGTATTTTTTGTGTACCTTTTTATATTTCTTTTAGCAAAAATTCTGCATAAAGAAATAATGCATGACATTTAAATGTAGTATTCCTTTAGTCTTATCCTATTTATTTGGCTCTTTTCCATTTATCTGGCAGAATTATATATTCTGGCCAAATCTTCAAATTCTTTGCAGTTTTCTCTTTGAATTTAAAGTATGAGCCTGTTGATTATTCTGTATCAGTGACTATTAATATAAGGCAAACATTAAAGAAATGGCAAAGGAGTAGTTAAAAGAAAAATGTTACAGAACAATGCATGGTATTTCTCTTTCCACATTCTAATGTAATCCATCACAGCCAAGACATTACCAATCTGCTGTGTTCCCTGAGAATTATGAACTTTTTCTTTTTTGAGATTTTTCTCTTTTCTGCATAGTTGAAAAATTCTTCACTATTTTTTCATTTGTTTTTATCCTAAAAATAGGTTCCACTGTCCTGAAGGCTCTGAGAGAGAGTCATATTTCAAAATGAATATATAACTACAGAAAACTATAGTTATTTGGTAACACCAAGCCTTCTCAGTGGAATCACATGCCAATTCTGCTTATTATCTGGCATCTTTAGGCTCCTCTCCATTACTTTCTAATGGCTTCATAACTCAAAATGAATTTGAATTTTTAAAAGCACTATATATATACATATGTATATTTATGATACATGTATACACACACACATATAAATATATATATATATTATACATATATATATATATATATCTTATATGCCTACATCACCACATTGTATAGTTCTGAAATATAATGGATGCTAGTCAAAAAATTAAACATACATTTTAGGCAGAGTTATTGTTTATTATTAGTAGGACAGAGTTATTACAGAGTTATTGTTTATTATTAGTAGTATAGTTTTCCTATATATTAGCTTATAGAGATAGCCCTAGGTTCAAACAAAAGTTAACATATAAATTCCTAGAAAGAAAAGACCTCTCATTGTGGATCTCTAGAAAGAGAGTCACATGTTATATATGAATTATTTATCTCAAGTAATACACTTTCTTACCTTACCTACCCCCACCACACACACACATTGTCTCACTATTGCAGCGGTTCCCTGACCTAGAATGTTTTGATTTACAGTTTTTTGACTTTGAGATGATGTGGAAATGATATGCGCTCAATAGAAAATGTCCTTTGAATTTAAATTTTGACCTTTTCCTGGACTGGTAAAATGTAGTACGTTGCTCTCTAGTGATGCTGTGCAATGGCACAGAGCCGCAGCTCCCAGGAGGCCTGCTATCATGAGGAGAAACAGTCGCAGGTTCCACAGTGCACTGTATTGCTAAGCTACGACATGTGGTATTCAGTGCATTTTCAACTTAGGATATTTTCAACTTACAAAGGTTTTATCAGGACATAACCCCATCAAGAGTGCAGGAGTGGCTGTGTTAACAGTAGCTCGATTTGATGTAGAACTGATGCTTAACACGTTAGCCAGTGTGAAACAGAGGAGCAAGTTTGTTAAAGAGTTATTCAGGGGTGACACAGATGTAGCAAACTCCATACATTTCAGTGATAAAACAGCACTGTCAACTTTACTCAGGTCTGTCTTATCCATTGTTTACACAATAGAACAGAATTATATAAATAATTTTAACATACTCTGAAAACAAGTGAAAACCATCAACTCTGCAGCAAGACGTTGAAAATGAATCTATCTTAAACAGTTATAATTCAAAAAACAGTGTAAGCTTTGTTAATTTTGTCTAGTTATAAATAAAGTATAGCTTTCAACTAGTTCCCAAGGTAGCACTGTGGTACATCACAGTTAGAACCTTGAAATGAGTAATAATGGTTTTGAGTCTTCAGGAATAAGTTAAATAACTCTAATTTATATTTCTTTAGTGATATGGCAGGGTACAAAACACTTTTCCAAACAGACGTTTCCACATTTGAGGTTAATGAGTCATAAATTTGACACAAAAATTTTTAAAACAAATATAAATAATATCAAAATAACTAAGGAAATTTAAGAATTCCACAATGGGGAAAATTTTCTAAATGATGATCCACTGACTAAATAGAATATAATATGGTTATTTACATGACAATTTTGAGGACTGTACAAAAATATGGAATGATGCTCAGTGCTAAGCAAAAATGATCATCGGTTCACATTAACCTATGACAGCAAATATTACATAAAAGTTTATTGCCATAATGATGAAATGGGAACAACAGAAATGGGGCAGCTCTTGTAGAGCATAGCAGCCATGAGCCCAGATTTGGAGCCAGGTTTACTGAATTTGTTTCTGGTTTTCCCATCTTTTTTTTTTTTAATTTTTTAGTTGTACTTGGACACATTACCTTTACTTATTTATTTATTTTTATGTGGTGCCAAGGATCGAATCCAGTGCCTCACACATGCCAGGCAAGCACTCTGCTACTGAACCACAACCCCAGCCCCAAGGTTTTATCTTTTAGTTGCCTTATCTTGAGTGAACTATAAAACCTCTGTGCCTCAGTTTACCCATCTGAAGATGTTATAAATGATATAACATCTTCCCCATATGACTGTTAAAAGGATTAAACAGTTAAATACTAAGAATAATACTTGGCACTTAGTATTACAAGGTGAGCATTCCTAATCTAAAAATCCAAAATCTGAAATGCTCCAAAATCAGAAAATTCTTCAGCATTTATATGATGCCTTCAAACAGGCACACTAAAAATCTTTTATAAAATTTCCTCCAGACTGTATGTGTGTAAGGTATAAACAAAAACCTTAATGAATTTTGATTTTAAATTCCATTCCCCAAATATTCCATTGTGTACGTGCAAATATTCCAAAATTTTAAAAAAATAATTCAGATAGGAAACACATTGGTTCTAATCATTTAGGATAAGAGATTCTCAACCTTTACTCTATATGCTAATAATTTTTTTTAAAGTAGTCACATTATGTGGGTGAGAATAAGGGAAAATTTTGTGTTATTTCTATATAAAGTAAATTAAAATGAAAGATAGCATTTATAGAGTAAACTATAAAAATTGAAGAATCACATGAATAATTTGGAAAGATTCTTTGGGGATAATGATTAACATGACATAACTTTAGATTCTTAAAGGATATTTACCTGAAAGATTCAACCAACAGATAATTTTCTAAACCATGTGGATAGTCAAGATTACTTTTTTAATTATTTCATTTTTATTTACAAGTTGCCACCATGCTGTTCTCTAAATTTATTGTGACTTATGTCACGTTTGTTTAGCCTTCACAACCAAGATGTATGCCTATTTCATATTTGCTAATACCGACATAATACCATCTGCACACAAATAGTTAAATAGCTGACTAAGTTTCATTGGGCATTGGCGTTTTCCTTTCTACACACAGATTTTTATAGATCAAACCTGGGTTTTCCCTTTGTGCATCCATGTGCTTCTTTGGTGACTCAGTTTGTTTTTCATTATTAGGTTATTTATTTAAGCTTCTGATTATTCCTTTGAGCTCTTCCTTTAGGGATCCCCAGAATTTCTTTTGGGTCAAGAACTGTGTTCTCTTTTTAGTTAATGAAGTCTGTGGAGGACAGAGGATCCCCTGCTGCCATTGAAGTTGCCATGAAATTTCAGATGAGTGATAGTCTCTATACTTAAGTTCCCATAACTAACTGCAGATATCATTGGCAATACCACAATGACGGCCTTCACTGGATACTTAAGATACTGTCAGTCTACTTCAGGCAAAGGATGTGAACCCCAAGAATGGTTGAATCCAGGACAAGGACACTTATTGCATGGGGGTGGGAGAAGTCCTCTATTTGGTTCCTTTTTATTAGAATATCTGCCCTTTTTCAGTGTGAATGTGGGAAACAGGTTCATGACTTCCTGTATGGGAACCACTCCATTCTTAGTGTGCTTGATGTTGTTGGAATACAACAGCCTCTCCTTTGCTTGCTGTTCCTATAATAAGAGACAGAGTATAAGCTTGGCAGTGACAGAAAGGCACGTAGTAAGCTGGAGCACTCCTCTAAAGTTTAACATGTAGCTCTAGGTAGGTAAGCCCAATTCATCTGCTAAGTTGAGTTCTATGTTGGTATTTGAGATCAAAGAGTTAACGGGTAATAGTTTTTCCTTTAACCGGTTTTCTTATTTTTATACTTCACTTGGCCTAAACAGCCACAGAAAACTTTCAAGGACTGCAGGGTTCATTTTCTCCATCTTAAAACCTCTTAGTATAAGGGAAATATTTTATAAGTTCATAACACCTAGTATTTTTTTTTCCATTGATATAGCACTGAAAACCGATTTAAAGTAGCACTCAAGTTTGGGTGATAAAAGAAACTCAGTAATCATCTGAATCAGAGGAAACTGACCAACACCAATTTCTGTGATTGAGCTTGTAGTATCTTATGACTTAAGATCACCTAGGAACATCTTTGAAAGATTATGATATAGATAGATTATAAGAATCAAGTTCAATACCAATGCAACACAGGCGAGTATGCGTCAATATTTAAAGACATTTTCCTTTATCTTTTTCTTTGTTTGTTTACTTGTGTCCAGATACTAATGAATAATGTGAATACCTCCCTGGAGCCAGCAGCATTCTATAAGCTATGGCTTGAGGAAGAACTGCCACCTAAAGCCGCGGTAGACCCTAAAATCAGAGAAGTGAACAGAGTCAAGTGCTGACTGAAAAGTCAGTTTACTCTCAACCTATGAACATTACCGTTCTGATGGATTTGAGGTCAGAATCTAGGAATAAAATCTGTAAGAGGAAGAACCTCAGATTGAATTCTAGGCAACTGGGACAGTTTCTTGAAACAGAAATTGTTAGCATCTGGATTTTACTGCTGGCTGATGCTGTACACACGGGAGTGAGTCCTCCATGTTTATAGGGTCACAGAAAGATGAGGCACCATGATTCTTTAACTTACAAATCTGTGCTTCCAATTTTATGGATATCACTGTATATGTATGTTTGTGTGTTTGAACAATGTTCTGGTGCATAAGATAAAAAATCAAGTTCTCCTTAAAGACAAGAAGAACACACTTGATGTTGTACTAATTCAATATACTTGAACCCCATTTGGGAAATCCATTTTATTTAGTGATGTTCTGCAGTTTCCAAAACTGATTACTCCCAAGATATGGTTCACTGGACAACAATCCTGAAAAAAAAGCTAAGATAAAATACTTAATGAATAATTCCGACTCTATAGATATTACTCCTAGCAGGCATTTTATTATATTGAAATAGTTCCATCCTAAACTGACTCCATATATGTATACATATACATAATATATGTTATATTATAATATATAATATATTATAATATATAATATACATATATAATATAATATATAATATATACATATATGATATATTGTATATTATAACATACTTTTTTACTTTTTCCCTTTATAGTAAATCACTAAGACCACAGATTAGTATGAAGACTAATAACTAGCTGTTCGAATATATGTCTTCTCAACTAAAGACACTAGGACACTACGAATCTGTGCTGGGTAAATGGCCTAACATGATATGGGCCTGCTCAAAGCCACTCCTAACAGCTGGTTGCCATTCAGTCACTCGTGTTGGTGCCCAGTTATTTTCAGTTTGACTTGGACCTGGCAGTGGCTAACATCTGCTGAGTGGTGGTTCAAATTGCAGGCCCATGTCTTTAGAGCTAATGCCTCGAATTCATTTAAGGGGCAATGTAGGTCTGTGTGGGAGGTAACTCAAAGCTGTCCTGAATACTTGAAAAAGACTGTCAGCAGTAGGTTTTTTTCTTAAATGCAGTTTGGGCGTCCTATGGGGCAGTTGCTGCCCAACCAACCAAGCTTATAGGACTTGGCTGCCTCCTTGTCTGAGGAGCAAGAGAAGGGCTATAATTAATAGCCTGGGGGCAATGAGATTACTGCTTTCAATACTTTCTAGATTTTTTCTTTGGTGAGAAATGTATTGACATATAATGTGTGCATTTGGAAGTGTGAAGTGTGGATATTTGCTGTGCATTTAGTTTATGCTTCTACTGGAGAGCAGTTAGATATTAGACGTCAGCTTTTGGAATTCGTTCTAACTATTGCCAAGTCACAAGGTGGTGCTTGAAAGTTCAGAAGGTAAAAGGCCCAAATGATAGTGAAGGCAAGGAAAACATCTCTGGTTGAGGTACTGGACAAGTTCACGAATTTATCACTTCTTTTTTGGTTCATATTAATTTTTTCCCTATGTATAATTCCTAGAAGTTAGAAAATCCTTTCTGGTATTGCCCTGTCCTTTTTTTTTTTTTTTTTTATTAAAACAATAAAGTGATTTATTTTGGAAACTCAGTGTCTTCAGTACCATTTTAGTGTATATATGAGTAACTTTGTGAGTAGGAAGAATAAATAAAATGCAGTATTTACATTTTACTAATTTTCTTCTCTTGTTCGAAAGCTGCTATTTTGCAGAAAGAGAAATATGTAAAAAATGTATGTATATGTATTTTAACTATAAAAATCAATTGTCATAAATTGTATATATAGCAAATCACATGGGAAGTCTTTATTTCCTAATTTAAAAAAGCTGCCTCAAAGAAATGTTTCAGCACACAGAGGCACATGGGCTGCTTGGCAGACAGCCTAATTGAAACCAAGGGCCCGGGAGAAGAGCTGTATTCTGCATCTGCTGTCCAGAACTGGCTGCGCTACACTTTGAACCAGTGCTGATGGCTTTGTACACAAAGATCAAAATGAGTTTGTTTTATTCAGCTGGGTTGTGGAGGTGCACGTATTTTGGCTTCTGGATGCAATAAAGCATTGAGCTCTGTGATAAACAAACTATAAATCTAATCAAGTTTGGGCACAATGATAAGTAGATTGCTTATATGAGAGAAAGAGAGAAGGAGAGAGAGAGAGAGAGAGAGAGAGAGAGAGAGAGAGAGAGAGAGAGAGAGAGAGAGAGAGAGAAAGGGAAAGAAGAGAGACCAGAGGGAGACCCACAAGATAAAATGACCCATTCCCATTTTATACATTGTAGTACTGAGCACAAATCTTGGTATGTTGCCAGTTTTAGCAACCCTTTCTTCATTTTCTTTTTCTCCTCTTCCTTCATTTTCCTCTCCTCTTTCTTTCTCCTCCTCTTCCTATCTCCATCTCTCCTCTCCTTACTTTTCTCCTTTCCCTTTTTCTCTTTTCTTCTCATGCTGCAGAGAAACTATAAATAAATAAATTCTCTGCTAAAGAACTATCTTGGGCCAGCCTCAGTGGTGCACACCTGTAATCCCAGGGACTCTGGAAGCCAAGGCAGGAGGACGGCAGGTTCAGAGCTAGCCTCAGCCCTAAGCAATTGAGGGAGACCCTGTCTCAAAATAAAACATAAAAAAGGCTGGGGATGTAGTTTAGTGGTTAAATGCCCCAGGGTGCAATCCCTGGTACCAAAACAACAACGACAACAACAAAACCAAAATAACAAGCAAAAAACAAAAACAAACAAACAAACAAAAAGCCAAACCAAAACAACAACAATAACAACAAAAAATCTTGAAGACTCCATCAGTCTCCTTGAATGGAAGCAGGTGAATTATTGTAAAACTTTTCCTCTTAAGTTTGAATCTGAGGACTTTGAAATAGAGCCCTCTTTTTCTTGAAGAAGAAGAGGTAATACAATATAATCAAAGAATGGATACTTCCTTCTGTGCTATTTGTAGCCATTGCTGTCACTGTCATGTAACCTTTATTTGTTCACAGTTATGTGGTGGGAAGTAGAACAAAATGATGATGGATACTCTGTCTTCAACATGTTTGGATGTGACCACTTCTAAGCAGAGTCGAGGGTTTCTGCTATGATGAAGAAATGGAAAGGTGTCATTGATTTATTCATGTGCTTTGGATGCTTTGGCCCACCTCATAACTTCAAATACTGTTGGAATCAATCCATCTCCTTACTTTACTAAGTAGCTGCCAGGTAAACCTGCAGATATGGTAAAATATGTATCCATTAAGAATGACTGGATTCCACAACGAGATTTTACCTGAAATCTGAATGATGAAGTTTTCATTTAAAGTGAATGCATAAGTTGACGGGTTCAGAAATTGCCCAAGTAATAAATAATAGTGATTTAAACATTTCCTCCAAAAATAGAGGGATCATAGATGTGCAATACATAATAAATATCTGAAAAACAGACACCTATAATCTGAATCTTTAATTACATGATTATAGTCTGGCTATACTGGTTACTTTTTAAAAAAACACTTTTTATTGAGATATAATTCACTTACCATAACATTCAAAGGCATATATACAATTCAAGTAGTTGTTAGTATATCCACAAAGTCATGCAACTGTCACCCCTTTATAGTGCCCTTACATTTCCATCACCCTCTAAAGAACTGCCACAGGCATTAGTAGGAGTATAGTAGTGTCTTGATGGATATTTCAGAACACTGGTACCTTCTTTCTAACTTCTAATTAGTATAAAGATGCATTTGTAGTTCTGAAAAATCAACTTAGTTTTTTTCACCTCCAATTTCTATGTCAATTTCTTTTCTGTAGATAACCAAAGTATTTCAAATATTTAGCTAAATGTAACAGTTTAAAGAGTTCAGCATTAAACTGGATCATATACTGTGTGAACTGCCTTGGTTACTTAGACTCTCAAAACTTTAGTTTTATTGTACATGAGCCAAATAGGCTACTACTGTGTACTGAGTTATCCTATATATTTATGTTAGGATTTGTTTCTTCTTAGAAAAAAATATATTTCATATATATTTTTTATTAGTAATAATGATATCAAAGAAGAATAAGATATAGAAAATGATAGGGATGAAAAAATATTAATTTATTGATCACTCTACCATGTTGAAAATTTTTCATTATGCTTCTCATTTATTATGCTTCTTCTTTATCTTTAGTTCAACTCATGTACATAATTAGTGTATCATTGTATTAAGCATAACTTGATTTCAAGCCAGCAGAACCCAGCTCTACTCATCTTCATGTTATATGATTTAGATATGAGGTGCTCCCCAAAAGCTCATGTATGAGACAATGCAAGAAAGTTTAGAGGTGAAATGATTGGGATAAGAAAGCTTTAACCTAATAAAGGCATTAATCCACTTGAATGCATTAGCTGGGTGGTAACTGTAGGCAGGTAGGATATGGCTGGAAAGATAGGTCACTGCGGGGTGGACCTGTGGGGTATACAATTTGTCCCTGGTGAGTGGAGATCTCTTTGCTTTCTGGTGCCATCTCCTGACTTGCTTTCTTCCACCATACCCTTCTGCCATGATGTTCTGTCTCACCTCAGACCCAAAGCAATGGAGTCAGTCATGTGTAAACTGAAACCTCTGAAACTATGAGTGCCAAATAAACTTTTCCTCCTCTAAAATTATTCTTTCCCAATCTTTTGGTTACAGTGGAGAAAAAGTTGACTAAAATACTTCAGAAAAACAGTGAGTTTATTGGAAGCATATATAAAGGATTCAGAGCAATAGGAGATCTGCGGACTAGTTTTGTCAACTGGAAGACACCAAAGAAGATGCCAAGGACTGGGAAGTAGAAATGATAGCAGCACTAATGCCTCAGGACTAATCTGGATACCTAACCTTCTGTGATTGCTGCTGAGATCAACATGACCTCCTGTTATGGTTGCATTTATTATTTAGGATTCAACAAATAAGAACTGACTCACAAAACATGTGACTCACAAACTTGTATCCAATGTCCACTCTGTGGCACCTTGTTTTTTAAAGGAGTCCAAAATATGTTTGATGTTTGTGATGGTTAATTTTATGTGTTAATTTGATTGGGCTACAGTACACAGATTTTTAGTGAAACATTATTCTGAGTATTTCTGTGAAGGTGTCTCTTGGATGAGATTAAGATAGGTGGACTCTGAGTAAATAAGATTGCTCTTCATAATGTGAGTTGTCCTCGTTCCATCAGCTGAAGGCCTTAAAGTACAAACTGACCACCCATGAGCATAAAGGGCTTTTGCCAAGAGCCTTTGGACTTGAACTGTGACTCTTCCTTGAATCTCCAAAATGCTGGTCTACCCCAACAGATTTTTTGAACTCTCAAAGCCTGCACCATAATATGAGCCAATTTCTTAAAATGAATTTCTTCATACTCACATATCTTGTTGATTTTGTATCTGAGGAGAACCCTGATCAAAGAGCTCCAAAGACCTCTCTACAATGACCAGGTTCTCAAGTAAGGTTGGATTGCTAGTAGTGAGATAGGGGCTCAAGGATGAAGAATTAAAAAGCAAGAGATGCCCATCACACATAATAAGGCACTAATTATTGTGTATTATTATTATTGTGTTTGGGTTCTGAGAGAGAAGAACTCATTAACAATATGCAGTTAATACAGAAATAAGTAACAGAAGAATGTTGTCAAAAGGAAGAGAGATATGAATCCAAGGAGTGGAAGGAAGAAGGCATTCTTGGTCAGGGATATAAAAGTGGACACATGATCTCTCATTGAGGCAGCAATACAATGGAATACAGAGGAAATAATAATGAGACCCTTGAATATTGAAGAGCTGAAAGCCTCTGCTCTCTACCTCTGGGAAGCTACCTGCCATGTAAGAATTACAACCACCTTGAAACAACAATGATACAACTAGTCAAACCCCAGGGAGAGGCCCCAGAGAGAGGGTGTATGGGGGATGGAGAGAATATGAGACCACACACAAGGAGAGCAGAAGCCTTTTAGGAAGTATATTCTCCAGCTACCCTAGAATCCAAGCTGATGTCAAGAAGATCAAAGATGATAGATGACTCATCATGTTGAGTCCCTCATGAATATTTTAGTTCCAAATCATAATCTAATAAAATGGTTGCTTTGTGCTATTAAGTAGTTTTAGAGTATTTGTTAATGCAACAGCAACTTCCTGGCACATGTATGGACCATTTGATGTATTAATGGTCAAGAGGAAAATATCCAGTATGTCACAGAAGGAAACAGATGATCAGGGAGATAAAAATTAAACTAGCAAATACCTTGACACCAAAGTGCAAGATATTGAGAGTGACAATAGGAAATGATATATACAGCAGAGAAAATAGGGAATTAATGAGGATGATTAGTCTTGTTAAGGTCCACATTGATTTCATAGAGCAATTTCATTTGAGTGAAGAGAAAAACTAAAATGGAGCAAGAATGTGGTCTGGTTTTGGTAAATGTTAATAACATCACGGTCCTTTACATGAACTTTTAACACTGATGAGCAAGTTACTTTTTAAAAAAAAAATTATGTGTTCTAGTTACACATGATAGTAGAATGCATTTATGCACTTTGATATATCACACATTATTGGGGCATAATTTCTCATTTTTCTGATTACACATGATGTAGAATCACATATGCACATAAAATAACAGTGATTCATTCTAATATCCTTCTTATCCCTGTATTCCCACCCTCTCTTCCCTCTCCTCTAACTAATCTAAAGTAACTCTATTCTTCTATAGTGCCCTGCCCTCTTATTGTGAATTAGCATCCACATATCAGAGAAAACATTTGGCCTTTGGTTTTTTGGGATTGGCTTATTTTGCTTAGCATGATGTTCTCCAACTCCATCTATTTACTGGCAAATGCCATAATTTCATTCTTCTTTAAAGCTGAGTAATATTCCATCAAATATATATGCCACATTTTCTTTATCCATTCATCTATTGAAGGGCACCTAGGCTGGTTCCACAGTTTAGCTATTGTGAATTGAGCTGCTATAATCATTCATGTGACTGAGTTACCATAATATGCTGATTTTAAGTCCTTTGGGTATTTCAAAGCAAAAGAAACAAACACCTAATGTGTATTTTATTAACATGAATTATTTGATACATGATAAAATTTGTAAATGAAATATACATATTACTTAGTTATAAATTACAAAATATGTGTGGACCTTATAAAGAAAGGAACTTTATAGACCTTATAAAGAAAACAGAAAAAAAAAACCCAAGGTTATTCTAATTAAAAGAAAAAATTGAAGTTAGAACCTTCAAATAATGTTTGCCATCTCATATCAAGTCTCTGCATTCCATTTTTTTGGATAATTTATTTTGGTTACACAGCATTGAGTTATGCTGTGGTTATTCCTTTACTTATCCAATGTTATAGAAGAGGACATGCAAAAGTCTGAGCACTTAAAAGACCAGTGTCTTTAAAAGTCAAAAGCTATGAAAATTCCCAGTGAATAACTCTGTATAAAAACAAGTTAACCATGGAGTCAAAGTGAGGCTCAGAGGTTATCAAAGTGAGGCTCAGAGGTGTGTTCAGTACTGTCTATTGTGTTATGCATTCTTCTAGTTTTAAAGTAGACAAGATACGTTTAGAGATTCTTTTTCTATCAGACATTTGTGTTACTCAGGATGCTTCTCTACAGAACACCTTTGGAAAACTACTGGTTTAGATTAAGGAAAGGGAAATCTTCAAGGCACTTTGCTTTCAGCAAAACTATTTTGAATATAAAGCAATTTCAAAAGAGTATAAAAGTTATATTCTCCATGCTCTAATCTGTGCTTATTTTACTTTTAATTCCTTGTGGTTTCACCAGAGTTCAAACAATAATGTTCTTGAGTTTTCAATAACATGTTTCCATGAAAATTAGGTGATTTATTTCTGCGTTACCTGCTTTCTAGAACTTTTGCTCTTCTTTGAAAACAGTCCTTGATGACTGACTGTAGGGCTCACCACATTCTGCCCAATACTATGCAAGGACATTGGGATAGTCTTTCAGTTCACTTATATTATTAGCTATTGTGTCAGTATTAAAGATATCAGAAAGCATTTTAGCCTCATAGATGAGGGCAGACAGAAACTAAATAAGTATGGGAACACCTGTTAGTCTCAATCAAGACTTTGGGTATCATTAGCAAAGAAGCATGTTGGGGCATGAGTAGAGGCCCAATCACCTCTACTTCAAGGTTGGAATTGCCCTAGCCCTGCAAATAGCTGTGTAATATGGACACCTCTGTTTTGGATACAAGAAGAAGGGAATTGTTCTGAGCTACAGTTTATGAAATGTTATACCATTGTCTGGTTCTGTTACTAAGCACAGTTGTTCACACCTAGCTACATATTTATCATCCTGCATTGTTATCTCAAGATATTTATTCTCTAATCAGCCCCTAATAACTTCAGGCTGGAGGCCTTGTCTTCCCTATTTAGTTGTAATCTCTTGAAGGACAATGGGTAATGTCTCTTTGTTTACCACTATACAGGGTAGTTTGGGTCACACACTAAGAAGTTGATAGAGATTAATTGACTGGTTAATATAATGTTTATTGAACTTCTACCCCCACGTCAATGGTGGTGGTGCTGGTTGCTGTGTGCACTATAGTGAATATGGCACAGATTCTTCCTCTCTGATGAACTGCAAAAGTAAAAAGGTGTATACACACACATAGTCAGGCACTTACACACTCATTCATGCATCTATTGCTATTGATTCACTTTAAAAATTATTGATAAAATAATATACATTTAGTTGAATCTCAAATTTGTAGTATCATTGGTTTTATTGTAAATAAATCAGAAGGCTTTTGCTAATTTACCAAAGAACATTCAGTATTAATAATATTGTAAAAATATGGAGCATGTCTTATAAAAAATGTTTTTCTATGCTTTTTATAATTCTTAAATCTAGGTATAATTACTTACTGAAGAATAATAGCTTTGTAAGGAATAATAGCAAGAAAAAAGACAGTATGGAAGCATGTTTCATTTCTTAATTATATTCTCAGTATGTTTCGAGTTTTCTAAGAAAACTTTTTAGGAAATGGTTTGTGTTGGGGATTTCGCTTCATCATGTCTTTCGAATTGAACATAATTTAAAGCAAGTCTTAATGAAACTGACAGATCCCATTCCAATATGAAACTTACCTTAAAATCTGCACAGTTTTGAATCTCTTGGACTCTGAATCTTCCCTTAGGCTTTTATATCAAGAATATCTGTTCTTAGCATAAAAATATCAGTTTTTAGCTTAAGCTCTGACCCAGGATTTCCTATTAGTCAATATGGAACCATGGCCATTAGGAAAATCTGGATGGAAAGTAAAAGAAGAGATTGAAATCTAGGAGGTAAGGTATAAAGAAGAGGCAATTGTGCTTTTTCTTCCCATTAATTCTCATAACCTCTCAGCTTCTGGTATGAAATTGAGGGTCTTTGCTAAGGAGTAAATTGTGTTCCCAACTTCAAATTCATATGCTGAAGCCCTGATTCACAGTATGAATGAAGTCGGATATAGTGTCTGTGAGGAGGTAATTAAGGTTCAACAAGGACATAAAGTGGGGGTTTGATTCGATAGGTTTATGGCTTTTAAATGAATCATCAGAGACCTTGGACTCTTTCTTTAGGTACATAAAGATATCATGTGAGCACACAGTGATGTGACAATAACCTACAAGGCAAGAGAAGAGTCTATAGTTTGAAAACTACCTTGCCAGTACCTTTTCTCTGATTTTCCAGATCCCAGAACTGTGGGAGATAATTTTCTGTTCCTTAACTACCTGTGTGTGGTGTTTTGTTAAGGCAGCCTCAGCAGAGCAGACTTATACAGATTTATCAAGGTTTTAGCTCTGAATTTCTAATAAATGGCAAATCTCTCTTGGGATGAAACCAAATTGGAGAATTCATGATGGAGTTCTCAAAATATCTGAATTGTTCACTATTTGTAAAGATTAAAATCTACTTTGCTATTTACTTTACTCAAGTAAATGATGTTATAAATTGAGTAGGCCACTGGGACGGATAGCCAACCTTGCCCCCAACTGAAGAAGCATGCTTAGGAAGCAGTTGATACTCCTTGAACTGCCTCCTCTTTGCCTAACTATTCTGTGTCATATTCAAACTGAGGCAGTCCTCCTCTTTAGGAAAAAGGAATTAAGGAAAAGGAAGATGAAACATCTTGCTTATGGGAAGGGATTTTTAGAGAAAAAAAATCTAAGGAGGTTTATGTGCACTTTTTCTAATAATCTCCTGTATTATACCATGAATTCTTCAATATTGTCTCCCTTTCATGCTGGTGCATTATGAGTATGATTTGTTTTGGGGGCCGACAGAAAAGCTGTTATGGACTAATGTTGAAGACAGAGACTGCTCCATGCTAGGTCACTCCATTTGGGCAGAACAGTCCTGCCTACAGTAGGGCATAACCATGTCTTTCTTCTCGGTCTCCATATATGGACTCCCATCTTTCTTACAAATTTTGAGTTATTAGCAACTTTGTGGGAAGAAGAAGTAAACTTAAGTCCTCTGAGCCTTGTTTTCCTTATCTGTGAAATGGCAATTTCTGTGGTTTGGCTATGTTCTCCAAGGTTTTATGCCATAAAGGCTAGTCCATAGTCCACGGAGTTACTTTAAGGTAGTAGAGACTTTGAGAGGTATTGCTTAGTGAGAGGTCTCTGCTCAAGGGGTATGCCCTTCCAGGGTATATAGGAACCCAAATGTCTTCCTTCCTTTTTTTTCCACTTCCATGAGGTGAGCAGCTTCCTTGTACATACACTTCTACCATGACGTGCTACCTCATCACAGGCCTGAAGTAATAAGTCAACTGACTATGTACTGAAACTTCTAAAACTGTGAACCAAAGTATACCTTTCCTCATTTTAAGTTGATTATCTCAGGTGTTCATTGTGGTAATGGAAAGGTGACTAACTGTGACAGTAGAAATTTCTGTCTCGTAAGATCTTTGTGTGTGTGTTAAATGAGTTCATGCAAATAACCTGCTCAGCACAGTACACTACATATCATGAGCACGCAGGGTCTGTGAGATATTTTCCTTATCACAATTTTATTCAAAGTATATGTTATCTCAATAGAAAAGAAAGGCTGTACATCTATGACTTGCAGTTTAAGAAAACAACCGGACCAAAATATTTCAGGGACATTGGCTATTATGAAATCCTATAAAGGACCATTTCTGAAAACAACAAACAGAATGGACTCAAACATTATGTATATTCACACACATGTATGAATGACATTGAAAATCACAGGAAGTAAAAGAGGGAGATTAACACCAAAGCCAATTTGCAGACAGGTTGTCTCTGAAACCCTTGAAAAGAGAGGGTTTCATATATTTTAAGAATAAATCTCAGATAACACTAATTCAAGTTATTAAAACACTGAAGAATTAGCAGATCCATAGTTGAGTTTTAAAAAGTGTTCTATATCAAGATTCTAAAAATAAATTTGAATTTGTCTAGCTTAATATTCGAATTCCAGATTCAGATAGGACTACTATAGCTAATGCCTTGAACATGGTTTATTTCATTTCATTTTTACAACCCATGAGTAAGAATTCTTAGCTCCATTTAGCAGATTAGAAAACTAATCAAGAGGCAACAAAAATCCTTTTGTTATATATGGTTTACATTCTTTCTTCTCTGGTGGGTCCTTCTAAACAAAATTTTGACCCTCTATAAATTTTTCATGCATTACATTAAAACAAAATTAAATTAATAAATTAAAAAATACTATTTAAACTCTATAACTTTATTTAGCTGATGCCTTATTTTTTTCTCTTTTCATTACAGAATGACATTAAAGTTGGATTTTGCTGGCACAACAATTGATGCTGAATTTCAAAGGAGATATCAGATCATATGCAAAATTTCATTATAACCCCAAGTGTGTTACTTGATTTTTCAGTTCCTTATATATTTAGAAAACAAATTTATCTGGAGTAGAAAGAAACAGAGAATTCATTCTCTGAGACACGTGTTTTTGAGGAATCCTGTTGAAGTGCTGTGTGTCCACTTCTTCCCTCTACCAGTACCCCTGGCCTCTGCAGCATGCATCTATTTTCAGGTATTCCATGATACTCTCCTGTCTGGGTTTATGGGATATCATATCTCCCGGTTCATTTTCCTCCTCTTGGTTCAGTTCTTTGATTCTTCCTCTTCTTTCATACTCTTCCTGCTTTAAAAAAGAGTTGATGACCCTGGGAAGTCAATTCTCAACCTTTCCTCAGGGTGATAATTCTCTTCTGTGCCATCCCTCAGTTATTCTGAACTCAAATCCCAGAAAATTCTGTAACTTTGGGACTTCTCAAATTCCACATGTCCAAAAATTGAACTTCTTATCTTTTACTTTCAAACCAACTACTCCTTCTGGCATTTACTGCCTTAATTTATGGTGCTACCACGAGCCACAGTCCCATCCTCTGCTGAAGTCAGTAACCCGGGAGAGATCCCAGACCCCTCATGGACCTTCCTTCCCACATCAAAGCAGTCACCAAGCCTGGAGATAAAACCTTTGAAAGAGCTTATGAATCTCTCTGTTTCATATCATCCTTAGGTTGAGTCTTCATTGGATCTGACATGGGTTATTACCTTAGCCTTCTTCAGTATGTCTCTGAGACCATTCCTTCCATTTTAAGTTTCTGATTTCCACTATCACAACAACTTTTTTATAAATAATCTTTATTCTAAAAATAATATTCAAAAATTATTCTGAACTTCTTTGGTATATAAAAGGCAGTTCAAATTCCTTAGCAGTGCAATTGAGGCCCCCAGATCTGACTGTTCTCTACCTCTTTGGAAGGAGAGAATGAAAAGGTGAACACAAAGCACGTATCTTGCCATCAGTCAGTGTTGTTTCTTCCTGGCTTTGTCACTCACTATCCAATCATGGGAAAAATATTAACTCCTCTGAACCTTGGGCTCTTCATGGGTAAATTTAGATCACTATACATATCCTTGATGAAGATACCTGAAACCATGTATATGATGCATCCAACACATAGACCATATTCGATGCAATTTGCTTTCTTCCTTTCCTCATTTTATCCTCATTATCCTATGTGTCAGCATCCTGACTTCAATGAAGTAACTCAAATCTCCTTTGTAATTCCATCCATTTATACTTTTTCATATATTTTCTTTAAAAGTAAAAACTTCCTCTTCCCTGTTGCAAAGCTCTTTCTCATTGTTAAATATTAAATTAAAATTCTCATCATCTGCAAAACATCCCTTAATACACAGGGAAAGGTAATCATCCTCTTTTCTACCCCTTTCCACATATTGTGCATTTGCCAAGTCAGTTCCTATGCTATTCTGCCATTAGATTGAAGCACTTGGGCATGGAGGGCACACTGTCTGTCAGTCATATGATGTTTATTAAAAGTTGGCATGATGCCAATACAACTAAACAAAAATGCATAAGTGAACCTCTGAGACGATCTTCCAATCTACAGAACCTTTCACTGACCAGAGTCTTATTCAAGAATTTTCATTATCATTAAAAATTAGTATGAGAGGACGGGGAATGTAACTTAGTGGTAGAATATGCCAAGCCCAAGAACTGCCAAAAAAAAAAAAAAATTAACGAAATAGGAATTTTGTGTAGGATTTACTAGAAATTATTGAGTTGTATAAAATAAAATCTGTAAGGAAAGAGTAAATGTAGTGGTATAAATGTAGGTCTACAACAGACCTAAAATCATTGACTAACCACCATCGGTCATGATACATATTAACATAGAGGAGACAACTGACCATTATCCAGCAACATTGAGTACATGATGACTGTAAATAGTTTAAATTTCTTCAAGAAGTGTAGATACAGTAACAAAGTTTCTTGGGAGTGAAAGACATTAAACAATGAAGAAGTTCTTCAAGTGGCTCTGGAGCTTCTTCAATACCATCTTTCAGGGTCTGCTGAAAAGTTTTCCTCTTGAATGCCAGGGAAGGACTGATTGGCCCTTCAAGGATCCCTACATCCACATGAATCCATGAAAGTCATCAAATAATGAAGAGTTTACTCTGGCACAAATGTAAGCATAATATATTTTTCTTAAAGCTATTAAACCCTTTTTATTATAAGCAGCACTTGCACCAGGGGAGACTAAAGTTCACAGATGGATAGCATAAACCCATATAATTACACTACATATCTGCAAATAATTAATTTGCTTTGTGCATGCAATTTGTGTGTCATTGCCCAAACATCCTCTTTCAAAAATATAACTCAAAATGTGTTGAACGGGGCATCAAGCTTTTTATTCTTCATCGTGACATATTTCAAGAATAAGTTACAGCAGACATGAAAGTAGACATCTGTCTTCTGTGGGACCTACGGGTAGTGACTGACTAGGTGATTGAAGAGTGATCGTAAAGGCCGAAGGGATTGTTGGGTTTCAGACAGAGAATTGCCATATCATGAGCCAATAGCATTCAGGAAGTTGGCAGCCAGACAGACAGAGCCTGAACTGGGCTTCGCTTTGCTTTTATTTTCCAGAGACTGGAGACATTATCTCCTCCTTTGTTCTTTCTTTGCTTCCCACCTATGCCCGTGACTGAGTATGGAGACTGACCATCTCTCCACTTCCACGCATTCTGATCCTCCTCCTTTGATCTAATATGGCTTTTGCCCCATAGCAGAGGCTTAGTCCAAATCTGCCTATGGCAGCATGTTATCTGCTCCTAACATTCTTGGGCTGGGACCAAAATGATGTAACACTGCACAAAAACTGAGACTGCTTATTGCAGCTATAGAGCAGCTGTCTGCTGACTGTGGAACATAGCAAGACTGAATTCAGTGATTTTCAGCTAGGGGCAGTATTACCTCTGGGTGGGGGTTTGTATTTGTGTGGAGGTCTTTTGGGATCATTGCCATTTCTTTGGTGGCAGCCAGGTAGGCAAATGTCCTCAATGACTGCAACAGTCCAGCACCACAAAGATTTGTTTGACCTCAGTCAATAGTGCCTATGCTGAGAAATAGGTTAAGATTTAGAATTGTCCTCATTTTGGTCTGAACAACCAGGCAGCAACCTAGAATCACCTGGGCTCTTTGCCAAGGAGATTTCATGTGAAAGAAAAAAAAAGTTCTATATTTTTTGTTTGGGGCATCAGACCTCTCTCGTCAAAAGTGACAATTTAATTCATCGAGGAATGTGAGATTCTAAAAAGGGATCTAGAACCAAAGTCCGATTAGGGTTTTGAGCTTTTCCACAATCCCAGTTAAACAGGAAACAAAACGAAAAACTAAAGTAAAAATATACTTAAGAGGTAACAACCACTTAGTGAAAATCTCAAAATTAAATCTTAGCAAAAATCCAGGATCCATTTAGTAAAAGTCTTTTGAATCATGGATTTGGAAAGCTCTCTCTTTGAATGCCTCCTTACCGCTTGTTAGCTGTGTGATACACCTCCACCCCCTTTTTCCTTTCCATTTCCATTTCCTTATCTCTAGAAAGACTATCACAGTATAGCAGGGGGTGCCGGGGGAAATTAGTTCAGTGCTAGAGTCCTGCTAGAATTCCTCCCTCTTGAAAATTGATAGCCAATAACAATATCAAACAATAACTAGTGTTAGTGTGAATATTCAACATAAGAAAAAAATGGGCTATATTGTGAGTTCAATTGTTACTCCATTCATTGTGACATAAAATATTCTCATATAAAGTAAATATAATATTTAAATCTTCGTAGGATGGTAAACGAGATAATAATCCTTGGTAATAAGCGTACAAAGCTTCCATGGAGAAGGAAATGTGGTAGAGAGGAAATTACATTGTTTTCTCATATTATTTCTTCTCAATTAGTTATACATCTCCTATCCATCCCAGGTTTGGTTGCCTTCAAGAGCTAAAGACCTCTTCAAGAACTAGACTCAATTTTTAAAATATCCTCATACTATCCATTAAAACCCCCTACTGTGAGTTTTGTTGCTGTGAGCTTTCAGTTAGAAGAGCTATTGTGTAATTAGCAGCATCTTGGTATAATTCAGTTCTGGAGGGTGAGAACATTGAAACCATAGGCCCTTGCTCTATTCATCCATTATGTACATCTGTGTACAAGAAAGAACTAGACTATGTTAAAGTACAAATATCCTTAGGAAAAACATACAGTGCTCAACAAGATGACTTTTTGAATTCATATAAGACAAATAATGGTTCTATGTCATTTCTTCCTATCAATTCCAGATGCACACAAAGATTTACCAGCCTTTTCAGTAGTTGCTTTGTTGCTCATGTCTCTAGTGAATCTCTGAGAAGATCTATTGTTCTCGTAAAACAATACTCAGTTGCCCAATGTCCCCACACAGCTGACATTTTCAGGTGCAGGGGGTTGAAGTGTTGGCCTGGGGTGGTGGTATGGAGTAGTCCCCTCCATCCTACCCCTCCTCCTGCCCCAAATGATAATACATTGTTAACTTCTGTAATGGAAAACTAGCAGCTTTCAGTTGTAACTAAAGTGATATCTAGAAACCTCCTTAAATAAACAAGGAGAATGTCTGAGAACAAACTTTCAATTCATGTATTTAAGAGTCATTTCTCATATAGTCCTAGACTTATGAGGCTGGCCTTTTTCACCATTGTGTGTTATAGGTGCTTTCTTGATTCCGAGGGATAGAGCACATGCTGTTTTCTCCACAAATGTGTAATGAGGGACCCAGATGGGTTAAAAAACCATTTATCAAGCAAAGAAAGACTGAAAAAGTGAGAAAAATATTTGGAGAATATTAGTTGATTCAATGAAATATCCCAAAAGATATAATAGTATACAGAATGTAGCATGCAGAAATAAAAAATTATATATAATATGAATTATTTGCATTTTATAAAAATAATTAGGCCTCTGTGAATAATGTTATTATTATCAATAACACTATAATAATCTGTTGTTATAATCATGTATTTTTATTTAATTAATAATTTTTTATCATGAATCATTTTCATAATTTTCTGTAAAGGGGAAAAGTATGTCATTAATTTCAGGTGATCAAAAATGAAACTTTGATGTCAATAGGGGCATTAACCTTCTGGAGGTGGAAGCATGTATTGAGATAATATCTCCTGTATGCTATCCCCAGAATTGATCTTCGTCCTGAAACTTTCAGAAGGGTAGAGTGAAGGCATGAGGGAGAGAGATCCATGATCTAGCTCTTATTGTTGTCTGTCTGTGAAAGAAGAAACCCACTGTCCACTTTGGTACTTGTGCTTGTGGATATCTCTCAGAAGTCTTCAGGATCTGGCGCAACCAAGATACTAGCAGTCACCTAATGTGACTGAGCCCTATGTCAGTTCATTTATTACAAGTGACTGCATGATCTCAGTGGTACAGCTGTCACCTTTGACACCAAAATTTCCTAACAAAGCTGTAACTGCGAACCTCATATTGTTAGGTACCAAAGCACAAAACACAACTTAGGGAAACTGAGAACTTGGGAACATTTTCTGAAGGCTTGATTGGACAGAAATAAAGTCAGAACATATTGAGGGCTATGTTGTTATTACCTTATCCCACCCAGAGGCTAGTGCAGTCTGGGATACATGAGTTACATTCATCTTTCTGAAAATTTATAAGATAATAAAAATGATGCACACACAATGGGCAGAGAGGAGGTTTTCATCAAACTTCCAGATCAACTCCATCCCCACTTTTTTTTTACCCTGACGCCACAATTTTCTATGATCCTTGTGTTTTTAATCCCCCTGGACAGCTCTTCAGAAACTCATAAAGATGTAAGGTGCTTCAAAAAGGAAAATATTCAGAACATGAGCAAGGAAATTATCGCTTGGTAGGTGACATGAATTGTGAGAAACAACAGTGTGCCTTTCTTCATTCCCTTCCTGGTTATTGTTCCTGTCACATGAGGAAAAAATGAAACACCAGAAAGAATCAGGTTATCATCATCTACACCAGTCAGTCATTGTTTAAGTGTCAGCTGAATAGTCCATCTTTCATCTGAAGATGGTACCTGACCACCATCCACAGAGCATGGGTTTTGAGTTGTTTCCCACGCATGCTGCACCACAGAAGTTTCTTGGTCACCCATGGGGTCTAGTCCTCTAAACCAGGAGTTTTCAATCTCCATTGTTCTTGTTGCAGAATCCTTTGTTTAAAAACCCAAGATGTAAAACAGATGAAAACTGCTGCTTTGTTGGAAACAGGCACATGAGGGGGTTCATAGTGCTGCTCTTTAGCATCTCTGAGGACTTTGAAGACCTCTGCTCTATAGCAAGTCTAATTTCCTTATTGAAACACAATTTAGGAACACCAGGGGATTGCCCTGGAAGGCGAATCTCCAAGAAAGGCATGCCTGATGAACTTGAGGCTCTCTGTTTCCCTTAGTTTTACATGTGTCTGGGGTCTTGCACACTTTAGGCTAAGTCTCCTCCTCAGGAGGACCTTGGAATCCCTGTCACAGAGATGGTAGGTGGTGACTTCCTGCTACTGAAAGCTAGGGAATCACACCCACAAACTGTAAGCTCAAGGAGAGAGAGACAGTGCCTGTTTTGTTTAGGGTGACATTCTCACAGTAGAATGCTGTGCCCAACTCACTAGGCATTCCATAGAAGTAGGTAGGCTGAGTGAAAAAGAGGGGATGAATAAATAACCAAAGAAGGAAGGAATAGACAGTTCATGAAATAGGAAAAGCATATGACAGATGAAATGTGTAGTTCTTTTAAGTTGGGATAGCAATCTTGACCCTAGGCTCATGAACTTGTCTCATCTCAGTTTCCATTTGAGTCAGATGGTCCCAAGGGGCTCTCACAACTTTCCCTGGGTTCTAATAGAGCATCTTCAAGCCTGTTTTCATTTAGTATCATCTTAAAACTACCCTTCTGGGTGTATTTTATATTCCCTTCTCTATGGGACACTATGGCATGGGTATGATTAAGGTAAATGGAGTCTCATACTTTCCCATAGCTAATGGAGAGCTCTCCTTCAGTTTTGGGATATTTTTATTTGTTTATTTGTTCGCTTTGGTTAAGAATTACCAGAAATCACTTCATCTATCATCTCAGTTCCTCCTATGTATGTAGTGGATGATTTTGACTCCTTCAGTTCTCAATATGTAACTACATCCATATGCAATTTATATTATAATAATGATACTCCTGGAGTAAAAGGAAAGCATTGCTTCTATTTCTATTTCTGAAGTAGAAACGGAGTGAGAATGATTGGAAGGTGGAGTAAGCTGAATAACAGTCCCCTACGATATTGGGTCCCTGCTCCTGCAAGCTTAAATTTCACTTTATAAGGGGGAAAAAAATGTCTTTGTAGATACGATTGGGTTAAGGACTTAGAGATAGGTAGAGTATCTTGGATTATCATGGTGCACTCTAATGACAATCACATATGTCTTTTTATAAGTGAAAAGCAGAAGGAGACTTAACAGAGACAGTAGAGAGGAAGATGTACACACAGAGGAAACAAGGAGATCAGAGGTGGTGATTGAAGCAATGAGGTCCCAAGCCCAGGAATGCCAGCAGCAAATGGAAAGAGCAGGGAATCAGTTCTCCCCTAGAAACTTCCAAGGGAGTAATACCTGCTGACACCTTGGTTTTGTTCAAATAACTTTGATGTAGGGTATTTTGCCTCTAGAACTGTAAAAGAATAAATTCCTGTTGTTTTTAAGTCACCAAGTTTCTAGTAATTTGTTATGGCAGCCACAGGAAGTAAACACAGTGTGAACTGTACCCTTTTAAAATTTAGTAGTATGTATCTTGAATCTGTTCATTGACAAGTGTTGCAATGTATAGGAATACACAGTATGTGTGTACCTGAGTATACTTTGTGTGTGTGTGTGTGTGTGTGTGTGTGTGTGTGTGTGTATGTGCAGAGCATCAGGATTTCCAGGTGATAGGGATTTTCTAAACCTTAGAAGTGAGAGAAAAAACCTTTTGAGAGTCTGAACCTCCATAAAAGACAATTCTAATCTGTAAAGTTGAGAGAAGAAAATGTAAGGGTGATAATGTTATCAGACATTAGAGTTATCAAATAGACACATGAGACAGACTTCTCAGTGGGTAGGCAATCAGGTGCCACTGAAGTGTGGGCAAAATGGACTGGAGGATTTAGCTGTGGAAAATTATAATATTCTTTAATTAAGGCTATGTCTGTGTCACTCTGCTGTGCAAGACTTCTTAACTTTCATGTACAATGATCCCTGACTCCCTTTGTTCAGGCAAAGATCTGGTGAATACCTCTGAGGATCAAGGCCCAGTGCAGGGGCAGGGTATTGGTGTTGTCACTTGTTAAGTATAGTAAGCAAAATGCTTACACCTCTGGTTGGATAGGTCTTTGGTTCAGAACCATTGAGTCAACAGTCCTGAAAGACCTCAGTTAGACCCCACTAGGCTTTCTCCTCTGATGGGAAAACTCATATCTATTGCTGTACTGTCAGTTTGTGGTCAAGAACAGATAACCCTTCCTCACCAAATGCACCCTTTTATTTGCACAGATCTTTGGACTTCTTTATCTCCCAACTATCCCAGTATGTCTTTATGCACATGTCTACTGTCTCATGAGTCTTCTCATGACTAAAATTATCCTTTCTAGAAGGTTGGATGGGAATAAAGTACTCAGCATTGGTCTCAAAGCAGAACAAAAACATTGGGCTTTCTTTAGAATTGTGTTCTGGTCAGGCCTTCTGCATAAATTATACATGTCAAAGCTCTTCCAAAAGTTCTGAGTATTGGAAAGTGCAGAATAGCTACGTTAACATTTTAAAGCCATCTGTGTGTGAGCCTTCAATTCTTGTTATGCACTTGAAAAGGAGATTGTTCACATGATAGCACTCAAGGAACTATTCCACGGTTCTGGAATTCTGAAAAATGTGTATAAATTTTGGAGAACAAAATTCATCATGTTGATGATGTAGGGTCCCTCTGCTTTTGTGGTAAGGTGGGACCCTTCAACTAGCTGTGTAACTTTCTATTTTTCTCACTCAGTTTATCATAAGATTTTTGTACTTCTCCATCCCAGAAAAATGATTGTGTTGTCATCACTGTGTTGCTGATAAAGGGGCTTAGTCTTACTAAGATCTGGTAGGCTATTTGATTTCCTCTAGCTTTTGAAGTTCATAAAATTATAGCTTCTAGCAATGTCCTATTTCACTAAAGAAACAGCAAAGACATAAAACTCATGTTTGTTTGATTCTGCTCTGTATTATAGGCCTTCGAAGTTCAGCATCTCTGGAACTCCAGGACTCCACATTCTAGAAGATGAATGAACAGCTAATTGGATCCTAGTATATAAGGAAATGCTGGCAAAATAGCAGGGCATACCACATATTCTTTTTATGACTGTAAAAGCAGGCAAAATATAGAAGTACTTCTAAAACAATAGCAACAAAGTAAGTGTTAAATTAAAAAGGATAACCCTCCATTTCTAAGTAATTTTGTTATGCTCTCTAGAAAAGATTATTTACTTAGAGTTGATTCTGGAAAAGAGGGTCAGACAGAGATAGTATACCACACTAGCAGAACACACCAAAGCTTTTCATTTTTTCACTAAAGAAATATTTTCTTAGTGACTATCGTTAGCAATATGATTCATTTTTGAAAAAGAATGCAATGAGACATTATGTCTGTGATAACTTCTGCTGAATGAATATACAGTATTTAAGATATAGAATAAGATACTAGTTAAGTGTCTCAAAGATTATAATTATTGACTTTTATTGTCTGTGTCAGGCACAAGATATTAGCAAAAATTAGCATATCTATTCATATTCCTTCCAACTAAGGGAGGTAGCAGTTTTCCAATGTTACAGGTAAGAAATTTGAAGCCTAAGTTTCTACAGTAAGTTGTGGAGTTGTGATTAAAATTTAGATGTTTTGTCTCCAAGATTGAATTAGGCACTGTCTCACTATACCAGAAATTCTTTATCAAAATACAGGTTATTACCATCACCTCCCATATTTCTTGTTTTCTTTGTTAAGTTTTTGTAACTACCATCTCAGACAAACCAACGTTTAGATATTTTCAACTTATAGATATTTTGCTTTTTCCAGGACTTCATAAAAGGAGAATCCTCTTTTGTGTAAAATCTCTTTCATTTAGCAGACTACAATTGAGATTCATTCATTCATTTTGTTGGATCAGTAGTTAGTTTTGTTTTTATGACCGAGCAGGATTTTGTCATGTAAATAAGTTTGCTTAACCATTGTCTGTTGATGAGTACCTGGGCTGTTTGCAGTTGGGAGATATCATGAATAAAATGTGTTCTGAATGTTTCTGTGCACATTTTCTTTTCTTTTTATGAGGAAAATATCTAGCAATAGAACGGCTGGATCATAGGGTAGATGTATGTTTAATTTTATGAGAAATTTCCATATCCCTCCTAAGTTCCATTAAAAATATACAAGAGTCCTGGTCACTCTATACTCTTGCCAACAGTGAGTCAGAAGCTAAGTGGTAAAAGTGAATACTGACCAGGTTGTGAAGGAGTTAGACCTGGTTGCTATGGGCTCCAACTTAAGCTGCAGGTAGCCACTCAGGGGCTCAACTGGGAGATAGCCTGGGGAATGTGGTATTTGGTAGGGTTAATCTGGCAGGAGGACAGGAGACGGTTTTAAAAAGTGAAGAGCTAGTGACAATATCTAAGAAAGCAGTTATAATAACAGACATAATCTAATGATGAGTTTAATTAAAACAAGGCAATGAGCAAAGAAAATGCTAAAAGTGAAAAACTTTAAAAGTCATCTAAAGTACCTGGTGACAATCAATAGAAGAGTCGATGAAGAGACAAAAAAAATTCTGAAATGGATATAGGGAAAATCTGTTACTATTAACAGATAAAGAAAAATATAAAGATGAATTGGTAGTTTTCTGGTTATTGGTTGTATGTATCCACAGATCAGTAAGATAGGCAACTTCACTGCGAGGCTGAAGAAATAACATTGGAATTAGGTGAATGTCAACTGTATGGAGATGGTCTGCACTGCTTACAGAACTGGGCTTAGAAGTAAACAAATTCCTGTCCATTACTATAGAAACCAGCAATCAAGAATTTACCTACAAGGGACCATCTCTATCAGCTGCTTTATCCACAGTGCATTAGTTGTCTCTTCTGCCAACAGTGCCTTGCCCTGACTGTTCCATCTGCTTACATTCACATGAAGACCCAGGAAAAATATCACCTTATCTATGAATTCTCCCCCAACTACCAAAGCACTACACATTCACCTTGATCACATAATTTAATGGGCCGTCTGAGAGAAAATAATACCTACTTTACAAGATTGTTAGAAAGGTGAGGTGTATTTTGGCTCATGGTTTCAGAAGCTTCAGTTCACAGCCATAGACTCTGGGACCTATGGTAAGGAAGCACATCCTGGCAGGAACATAGTAGAACTAACTGCTCACCCCTTGGTGGAAGAAGAGGTGCAGAGTCTCAATATCTCCTTCAAGGATGCACCTCCATATGACTGGGGACTAAGACCTCACTTCTTAAAGGTTCCACCACATCTCAACAGTGCCACAGGTTGGGGACTAAGCCTTTATTGAATACATGGGCCTTTGGGGGACATTTATCCAAACCATAAGTAGCAAGCCTATGTCGCTGTTTACATCTTTAAATTTGTCATCCATAAAATCAGATTAATAAAACCTTAACACAGTGAACCAACATGTAAAATTAATTTGTAAGTTATATGTGCAAGATTGTCTCTTTGGAGACTATCTTGATAGAAATAATCTTTTTGTGGTTGTTGTTCCTTTTAAATTCTGGCAAACACAGTCTGAGGAAAAGGAAAACAAGCAGTTTTCTCGTGAAATGATTCATGAGGAAATCCAAGGTGGTTGATTCTGAAAAAATTCTGTGATGTTTCCTCAACATCAAATAGTTTTTTGGTTCGAAATATCTACATAATTTCCTCCATGTTGCACTTTGTAGTATAAACACAGCCTCAAGACACAATGAAAGCATTACCCAATCCCAGCCTAATGTAAAGTGACAACTTGTTAATTAACACCAATATTGGAAACACCATGTTTATAGGCCAAATTTCATAGATAACAAAAACATTGAGTGTGATTTTAATGTAGTTTAACAGTGGCATGGGATTTAAAATTGTGTGTAAAAATGAAAACTCTCTCTAACTTTGCATTTTGACTGACAGAGTTTATTTAATTAAAAAATGATAGAGCATCCGTATTAAGAATATGGGAAATAATTTAGTCAAGTTGTCAATAATAAAATAAATAATTTAGTCAATTTTAAAGGGTATGCAACTGAATGTTCACTCGAACATTTATCTTTTAAAGTTAGCATGATGGTACTCCAGTGCTTAATTTGTGTTTGGATGAAAAGTAATGTTTTCGAAGTACTTTTGATTAAAAACTCATGTATATACATTTTATTAGAAAATCATGCTTAAGGTACTTGGGGCTCAGATGCAGGTTTAATAGATGCTCTAATGCATAATTTAAAAATAATCAATCAGTATTAAGAACTTTGCAGTGAACATAAACCATGCATATTCTGCTCTTCAGTGCATCCTGAGGTCTCTGAATGGTTGCCTTTCTGCATTACCTTCTGCTTTGCCCTACTGTGCCTGGAGCAGGTGCTGCAAATCTAAATACTTTGGAAGGGAAAACTGTCCTTATAGATTACATGTGTTAAAAATGGGATCTGGGAAATTTTGTCATTCAAGGGGTGCCTGTCTCCACCCTGGTCTTTGTCTTGATTATGTGGTTCTCTTCTCTGCAGCTAGCTCCCTTCCTCTGCAAGTCTGCTGCATACTGCACAGATGTTTCTCCTATTGCTGCTACATGGCGATTTTTCAAGCAGCTTCATAGACAGATATTTCCAGATGTGTTCCCCTATTTCTCTGGATGGACCTTTTCTCCTTACAAAGAGCAGATCACTCTGCTTCTCAGGCTTTTGATCTATAGACTATAGAAAAACAAACAGCACTCCATTGATGTTGTGTTTTGGGGGGCTTTGGCAATAGCAGTGAGTGTCCTCTTCACTCTTTGAAACACTACTGGCAGATGTTTTCCATGGACTTCTCCACCCAACAGTTTTTATTCTCACCCAGATTCCTGCTTCCAGGGGGAGGATGGATTACTGTGGTTCAGTCTCTGTTTTCCATTTGTATTAACTTTAGGGCTGTCTTTACCTGCACTTTGAGGTTAATGGCAAAATTTATTTCTTGCCAAATTAAGATCTAGTTAATATACTGGTATTGATAATAAGGTAAGTAATTTGGGGTAACGTGTAGACTTATTGATAAAAGAGAAATTTTAATTCCAATGATTTAGTATATTTATTTATCCATGTTTAGAGGAAAAATTATGAGCCCAGAGTGCCTTAGTACTTGAAAATTTTCCCTTCATTCTGCATATGATAATTGAAGTCTTGCCAGATGACTGACACAGGAGATGCAAAAACAGAGGTGAGAGAATTCTTGACCACAGGAAGCCAGTAAGAGATCTGGAGTATAATTTTTTTTAAATTATTTTTTATTGGTGCAGCATAGCAGTGCATAATAGTGGGATTCATTGTGGTATAGTTGTACATGTGCATACCTAGTTTGGTCAATTCCCTGGTATCTCCCATTTCTCTCCCCTCCTCCCTTCCCTTGTGCCCTTCTTCTTCTTTACTGATTTCCCTTCTAATTTCAGGAGATTTTCCCTTTTGTTTTTCTTTTTTTTTCCCTCCCTAGCTTTACATATGAAAGAAAACATACATCTCCTGACTTTCTGGGTTTGGCTCATTTTGCTTAATATGGTGTTCCTTTCATTTTCCTACAAATGACATAATTTCATTTTTTATGGCTAAATGAGTCCACTGTGCATTTCATTTTCTTTACCCATTTATCTGTTGGTAGACACTTAGGCTGTTTCTGTAACAGGGCTATTGTGAATTAAGCTACCGAAAAAATGGATATGCATGTATGATAATATGTTGAATTTAATTTTTTAGATGAATGGATAAAGAAACTGTGGTATATATACACAATGGAATATAATTAAGCCATAAATAATAATAATATTATGTCATTTGCAAATGAATGGATGGAATTGGAGAATATCATGCTAAGTGAAATAAGCCAATCCCAAAAAACCAAAGGCCAAATGTTTTCCCTGATAGGTGGATGATGATATATAATGGGGGAGGTAAGGCAGGGATGAGAGAAGAATGGAGGAACTTTAGATTATGTAGAGGGAAATGGGGGAGGGTATGAAAAAAGGTGGAATGAGACAGACATCATTACCCTATGTACACGTATGATTACATGAGTAGTATGAATCTATATCATGTACAACCATAGAAACAAAATGATGTACTCCATTTGTGTACAATGAATTAAAATGCAGACTATAAGAATAAAAAATAATAATAATTTAAAAAATATGGAGGAATGACGTAGCTGAGTTACATGGTGGCTCCATTCCTAGCCTTCTGAGGAAACTCCATATTGATTTCCACAGTGGTTGTTCTAATTTATAATCCCACTAGTAGCATATTCATGTTTTGATAGCAGTTTCTGAGTTCAGAGGGGGTGAAAGCAAGGAACGGTTGGATGAGATGCACAAAGATGATTTAAACAACTTTAAAACGTTAACCAAGGTTATGACATGTAATGAACTGCGATTGATTTAGAAGAGCTCTTTTGTGTCATATGAACAATAGACATTTTATAAAACAATAGTAGCTAAAGGCATGTTTTCATTAGTACTTTGAAATAGACAACTAAACAATATTGAGATTATAATATTTTACAGAGAAAATAAAAATTAAATAGATTATAATTCATAGGGATTCTGTGTATATTAAATATTGGGTAAGCAGGAACACTACTTGCCCATTCCATTATCTCTTACCAGTAGTAGAATAATGGGACAACCAATAAAAGGTAAAATCTTTTTGGGAAAATGACCCTCCAGTTCCTCAAGAAATGATGCTTACTTTAAAAATTCTGTATTTGGGACAGTTTGATAAATCAAAGCTACTGCAATAGAATTCTGGGAGATCACTCTCTTTGATGAGGATTAATAGCATTGATTTAAGTGAAGAGATAAAATGGACTTAGAAAAATGGACAGACCTACTAAGTTAACCAGGAAAATATTTTTGAATTTTAAGTTCATTGCTCTGAAAAGGATATTCTCAGACTTAGTTTATGAAAAGTCCAAGAGCTGAAAGTTTCATTTGGTAGTTGAAAAAAAATCTGGAATATCCTAAAATTATAACATGCACCTTTGAGGCTATGCCTCCTGCCTGATGGCAAGCCCGAGTTCAGATAAACCTTGGGAAACTGGGTAAAGATGTTGAACTTTGACCAAGAGTAGGACAAAACTTAACATCTGAGTATTATTTATGGCACAAGCCTAGCTGCTGTAACAAAGACATACCAGAAACATTGGCTAAAATAAATAAGTTATTTCTCTCTCACATAAAAGATCAAATGCAGACGACTGACTGAGCTAATGGGTGAGGCCTGCCGTTTCTGATATCTATGCTTATGGTTTCTATCATATGCCACGGGCAGCTCCTCAAATTGTCCTTGCACATGAAAAATTATTTTATGTTTATGTAGATTACTAAAAATTTGTATATATTATTTCCACTTTCAACCTATTAGCATAATTTGGTCTTTCAGACCAAATCTGGCTGCAAAGGGGCCTAGAAATTAAGTTTATAGGAGAGCATAAATGTTTTCAGCTCTCATAATGAATGTATTATTGAATGGATAAAAGAAATAAAGAATGCTGATAGACCATCTTTCATCACAAACCAGCTACTATGCTCCTGATCAGAATTGAAAGAAATGGCTAAGAATGGAGATTTAGTTTTCATTGGTCAGAGACTAATATCAAGGAATGTATTTAAAGGTTTAACTTTCTAACTCATTTTTAGTATTATTTCTCTATAGATAGTGACAACCACATAAAATTATACAAAAGGATGTACATAACCAAGAGCAGACTCTAATAATATAAACTAGGGACTTGGCATGATTGTGATGTGCCAGGATAGTTTACTAACTGTAACAAATGTACCACTCTAATGGGGAATGGGAAAGGCTATGCCCAAGTGGGAAAGGAAGTATATGAACAATCTCTACCTTCTTCATTTTGCTGTGACCCTGAAACTTCTCTAAAAATAATGTCTTTAAAAAATAAGATAGGCAGAGAGCCTACAGAGTGGGGGAAATCTTTACTACCACCTGTACCTTAGATGGAGCATTAATGTCCAGGATATGCAAAGAACTCAAAAAATTTAACACCAAAAAAATAATAAATAACTCAGTCAATGGGCAAAAGAACTGAACAGACACATCACAGAAGAATACATACCGTCAACAAATATATGAAAAAAATGTTCAACATCACTAGCAATTGGAGAAATGCAAATTGAAACTACACTGAGTTGCCATCTCACTCCAGTCAGAATGGCAATTACCAAGAATACAAGGAACAATAAGTGTTGGTGAGGACATGAGGGGAAAGGTACACTTATACATTACTGGTGGGACTGCAAATTGGTGCAACCACTATGGAAAGCAGTATACAAATTCCTCAGAAAACTTGGAATGGAACCACTATTTGACCCAACTATCCCACTCCTCGGTTTGTACCCAAAGGACTTAAAGTCAGCAGACTACAGTGATGCAGCCACATCAATGTTTATAGCAGCTCAACTCACAATAGCCAAGCTATCGAACCAACCTCAGTGTCCTTCAACAGATGAATGGATAAAGAAAAGTGGTATACATACACAATGGAAGAATGAAATTATGGCATTTGTTGGTAAATGAATGGAAGTGGAGAATATTATGCTAAGTGAAATAAGCCAGTCCCCCAAAACCAAAGATAGAATGTTCTGGTATGTGAATGCTAACCCACAAGAAGGAAGGGAAGGGGAAGAATAGAAGTCCACTGCATTAGACAAAGGAGAACAAAGGGAACGGAGGGGGAGGGGAATAGGAAGGACAGTAGAATTAATTGGACATTAAATTAATTAATTTCCTATCCTTATATTTAAATACATGGCCAGGGTAACTCCGCATCATGTACAACCACAAGAATAGGTTTCTAATTTGAATAAGTTATAGTTCGTGTATGTGCAATATGCCAAAATACATTCTACTGTCAGGTATATCTAAAAGAACAAAAAAAAAAAAAAAAAAAAAAAAAACTTCAAGAAGAAAAATTTACAGCAAAAAATAAAGCAGGCTATGTGTTTACCTGAGTTTCAGTTGAGTAAGCATTTAGTCAAGGATAAGAGGGAATCTCAGTTGAGTGCCTTCTGTGTTGGACCATGTTACTCTTCCTCAATATTTTCTTCTCCTCACTGGGGAATGATTGTATTTCCCTGTAAAATTAAAGTCAGGTTTTCCCAAGTGACTCATGTTAGCCAATAAAAAATGAATTATGATATTCTCTGTTGCTTCCCTAGGAAAGCTTTAGAAGCTGTTCACTTGGGACCGTGGCCTCTCTTTTCCCACTCTGACAGGCAATGCTCTAGATAGGAGTAGTTCCCCAGCCCGAGTTTTAGGACAATGCAAGCAGTGATGGACAGGTAACATGACCACAAAATGAACTGTGGTATTTAAACTCATTGGCACTGTAGATGCAACTACTCATTTACCTAGTTCATGCCAACCAATACGTCAGGCAGGAAGCACACATATATTACCCAAACCCCTGGGCATTGAGGAAGGGAAAAAAGGAGAAACAGATTTCATGCAGAAGATATCCTCCTTCTCAGTAGTTTACTCATCAGAAAACTCTTATATTTCATTCCAGCCCTTATTTTCTAATCAGAACTCTTTTTTTATGTTTTTTTTTAATTATTTTTACAGGCTGCATTTTGATTCATTGTACACAAATGGGGTACCGCTTTTCGTTTCTATAATTGCACATGATGTACATTCACACCATTTGTGTAATCATACATGTACATAGGCTAATGATGTCTGTCTCAGTCCACTATCTTTCCTTCCTCCACCCCTTCCCACTCCATTTCCCTCTACCCAATCCAAAGTTTCTCCATTTTTCTTTTACCCTACCCCCACCACCCACCTCCATTATTTATTATCATCTACTTATCAGAGAAAGCATTCAGCTTATTTGACTTTTTGGAATTGACTTTTTTCACTTAGCATGATATTCTCTGACTCCATCCATTTACCAGCAAATGCCATAATTTTATTCTTCTTTATGGCTGAATAATATTCCATTGTGTATGTATACCACAGTTTCTTTATCCATTTATCAACTGAAGGGCATCTAGGTTGGTTCCATAATCTGGCTGTTGTGAATTGAGCAGCTATGAACATTGATATGGCTGCTTAACTGTAGCATGCTGACTTTAAGTCCTTTGGGCATAAACTGAGGAGTGGGAAAGCTGGGTCAAATAGTGGTTCCATTCCAAGTTTTTTGAGGAATCTCCATACTGCTTTCCAAAGCTTCTTTTTGGCAAAGGAAACAATCAATAATGTGAAGAGAGAGCCTACTGAATGGGAGGAAATCTTTACCACACACACCTTAGATAGAGCACTAATCTCCAGGATATATAAAGAACTCAAAAAACTGTTAAGCCAAATAAACAAATAACCCAATCAATAAATAGGCTAAGGAACTGAACAGAGACTTAACAGAAGAAGAAAGACAATTAAAATGTTTATCATCTCTAGCAAATAGAGAAATGCAAATCAAAACTACTCTAAGATTTCATCTTACCCCAGTTAGAATGGCAATTATCAAGAATACAAGAAACAATAAATGTTGGTGAGGATGTGGGGAAAAAGGTACACTCATATTGCTAATTTTTATCAGCATTTTTTTTCCTTTCATCTTCATTTTAATTCTAACACACACACACACACACACACACACACACACAATTACTAAGCTTACTATTTAAAATGAGAAACAACTGTACTGACAACATTTCAGTTGAATGTTTGAAATTAGATTTTATAATTCTGCCCACATATGAAAAGATAAAAGATCTTGTAACAACATATTGTTTTTTAAATAATGAAGCAAGTAGTAAAACCAAGTGAATATTGTACAAGAAAAACACAAACAAAAACAGAATAATAAATTAACAAAGGTATATAATTCTTTTTTTCTTCCTTTTGACAGGATGTAATTTGGTCTTTCTTATTTCATATTTCCTTCTCATAAATAAATAAGTTTGATTTTTAATACTTTTTTCTAACTAACTTTTATCCTAATGTCACCAATATTGTTAATATTTCATTCTCATTTTCTTTTGTGGAGTGACTTTTGATCTACGTAGTTCTTTTAAAACATTTTTTTGTTCTAGTTATTTGTACATGACACTAGAATTCATTTATACATCTTGATAGATCATACATAAGTGGAGTGTAATTTCTCAGTTTTCTGATTGTACATATTGTAAGATTCCATCAGTCATGCAGTCCTATAGGTACATGATGTAGTAAAGTCTGCTTCACTCTACTGTCCTTCCTACCCCTTACCCCTTTCCCTCCCTTCACTCCCCTCTACCTAATCTAAAGTAACTTAGTTCTTTGAAAAATAAGCTACCTTATTAACCAGTGAAACATCTGATAATCTCTTTGTCTTGGAGTACTGTCCACTCTTCAGCATTTGCATATTCAAGCACACATTCCTTTGCTAAATTTCCTTTAATTTCTCCTTTATGGTAAGTATTTCGGTTATGTTTTCCTGAAAAAATATATTTAACTAAGCTACATCATTCATGGACTGTTTTTCAGCATGGAAAAGGGCATTATTAAATATTTACTTTATAAAGGAGGTAGTACTTCTGATAGGTTTGAAGACTGCTGCTCTAAACTCTCCAGAGAGGAGAGGCCACAATTCACTGCTCAATCTACACACCAAGAAGGCCTCCTTCTCTTCCTCTCTTTTTCCCTTCCCCTCTCCTCCTTGTGCTCCTTCCCTTCTTTCCCCCCCTGATTTAATATGTATGATGAGACTATTGCATATTAAATTCCATTACAATTGATAGAATTACAATAGAAACGAATAGTGCAGTTCTAGGTGGCTAAACACCTTAAATATAATGGAAATGTTGTATATATACTGAACTAGATTCAAGGGGAGAAAGAAGAGACCACCAGGAGTCAATATTTATGCAATAATCAATATTAAATGTATCTATTATATAATAGCTATGCATATAGCTAACTTTACATTTCTAAAATTGGAACACTATTTTGTGTCCTGTGTCAAAGTCACTTATATGCCTAATGTTTCAAAAACAAAATCCTTTTAACTGACCGGAGATTTCAGCTGACAAGATTATGAAGAAAATTTTAAAGTTATTTAGAATTCTGTGCATGTAGTATTTTAATACATTTCAAGCAGTTAATTTTTGATTAAGCAAGCAGTCCCTCAGTATTTCCAAGTTATTACATAATAACTTTTATAGAGACAAAATTTAAGCATAGACAGATGGTAAAACAGTAGTCTGTGGATTATATTTCTGTAATTATCTGTGTTTCAAAAGAAGATGGATATTCATATCTTACATTTAGCCAAAACTCAAACACACACAAATGGTATCGGATCAGGTGCTTTCTGTAAATGGAAAAGACACATAGATAATACATTATTTTCCTACTGACTTAATTATGTCACTTTATCATTATCTCTAAGAAAATATATCTTCATGAATTTTCTTTTCCTGCTTTTCTGTTACTTCCGTACATTCTCCCACATTTTCCTTCTTCTTTTCAATTAGCTCTGTCCTTCTAGTATGTTTGCCAATATTTGACAGGCTCAATTTTTAAGACACTGAAGTATAATTCAGATACCACATTAAAGTGTATAATTCAGTGGTTTTTAGTATACTTACAAAGTTGTGTAACCATCACCACTAATTTCAGAACATTTCATTCTCATAAAAAGCCCTAAACCCTTTTAGCAGTCATTTCCATGCCTCTCAATCCCAGTTCCTGCAACCACTAATCTACTTTATGATGCTATGGATATGCCTATTTTGAATACTTAATATAAATGCAATTACACAAACTGTAGCCTTTCCTGTCTGGTTTCTTTCAGTTAGTATAATGTTTTCAAGGTTAATCTATGTGTGGTTTGTATTAATACTTTATTCCTTTTTGTGGGTAAATAATATTCCATTGTAATATACTAATATACTACATATGTTTAGCCATTCCTTTGTCAATGGATATTTGGCTTATTTTTCCTTTTTGGCTATTATGAATAATGCTGTTAGGAATATTTATATGTACCAATTTTTGTATGAATGTAATATTTCAGTTTTCACTGGAATATACCTAAGACAAGAATTGCATAGTTATATAGTAATTCTACATTTTACTTTTTGAAGAAACGTCGAATTGTTTTCCATGGCAACTGCAACACTGTATGTTTTCCCTAGCAGTATATGATGCCTCCAGTTTCTCCACATTATCACCAAGACTTGTTATTTTATTTTATTTTAAATTATGGTCATCCAGGTGACTGTGAAATGACATCTCATTGCGGTTTTGAATTACATTTTCCTAATAACTTACCGTGTTGGACATTTGAATATCATCCTTGGAGAAATCTTTTCCATTTTAAAATCTTTTCCATTTTAAAAATTGGGCTATTTGACTTTTTATTGTTGATTTCTAATAGTAATTTACATATTCCAGGTAGAATAACCCTTGTTAGATACAACACTGGAACCCATAGTCTATCAACTTGTGTATTGTCTTTTTACTTTATCCATAGTATCCTTTATTCATAATATCCAACTAGCTAAGGGCCACAATAGAACCAAAGTGCACAGCAAAGGCAAATTTGCTGTGTTTCCTAAAACTGGGACAAACTTCTCCCACCCTTAGACATTAGACTTTCAGATTTTCAGGTACCAGCTCCATCTTCAACCTCAGGCTGAGCTACACATTTGTCTTTTTTGGTTCTGTAGCCCTCAGCCATGGGTCAGCCATGTGACTGACTCCTTCAGTTCTTATTATGGGGCTTCTCAGCCTCTGTAACTGCCAAGTTCCCTAACAAATCTCCTTTTAATCTATCTATCTATCTATCTATCTATCTATCTATCTATCTATCTATCTACCTATCTATCTATATCTATCTTTCTATCATCTATCTATTATCAATCAATCAATCAATCAATTATATTCTATCTTCTCTTCTCCTGTTTGTCTTTCAGGAGAACCTGATTAATACAAAGTCCAACTTAGCTATTTTTTCTTTGGTTGCTTGAGTTATTTTGTCTCATATCTAAGCAACAGTTGCTTAATTCAAATTAGGAGTTGGGAATCCTTCCTGACTATTTTACGTTCCTAGTATTCATTTGAATTTTGAGATCATATTGTCCATTTTTGTAGCAAAGCAAATGAAATTTTGAGATTTCAGTAAATCTGAAGATTTTAAGGAGTATTATGATCTTAGCAGTATTAATAATTCCAGTCAGTCTAAAAACACAGGATGATCTTTGTCTATCTGTGGATTCCTTAAAGTTTTCTCTATCTGACTGTGTGATTAACAAATAGTTTTGCTTCCCTTTTCTCCACTCCGATTGCTTTCATTTCTTTTTCTTACCTAACTGTCCACACTAGGGTTTCCTATACAATCCTGAACAGAAGCGGGCAGAGCGAATCTCCTTGTCTTATTCTTGGTCTTGAGCAGAAAACTAGCAGATTTATACCATTAAGTATGTAAGCTGTTGGTGTTGCAAGCATGCCCTTTGTCCTGTGGAGGAAGTTCCCTCCCACTTGTGGTCTGTTGCACAGTGAGTTTTGTGCATCTATTGAGATGATTATGTGTTTTATCCTTTTAGTAATATTGAACATTGTGTTGATTAGTATTCATCATATAAACAGATTTTGCATTCCTGGGCTTAAACTGATTTGGTCATGGTACATAATCCTTTTTAGATGTTGCTAAGTTTAGCTTCCTATTTCATTGAGGATTTTCACATGTGTATTAGGAATATATATATTTGTATGTATATACATACATATATATATACATACACACATATATATATACACATGTATATATATACATACACATATATATTTCTGCAGTTCTCTTTCCTTGTGACATTTTTGTCTAGTCTTTTGTGTCAGGGCAATACTGGATCAGCATCTACTTATGAGAGAAAACATTTGGCCTTTGGGTTTTGGGGATTGGATTATTTGGCTTAGCATGATATTCTCCAGCTCCATCCATTTACCAGCAAATGTCATAATTTCCTTCTTTTTTAAAGGCTGAATAATATTGATACACACACACACACACACATATTTATATCACAATTTCTTTATCCATTCATCTGTAGAAGAACATCTAGGTTGGTTCCATAGTTTAGTTATTGTGAATTGAGCTGCTGTAAACATTGATGTGACTGCATCACTGTACTTTGCTGATTTTAAATCCTTTGGGTATAAACTGAGGAGTGGACTAGCTGGGTCAAATGGTCATTCCATTCCAAGTTTTCTGAGGAATTTCCATACTGCTTTCTATAGTGGTTGTACCAATTTGAAGTCCCACCAGCAGTATATGAGTGTACCTTTCTCCCCACATTGTCGCCAACATTTATTGTTGCTTGTATTCTTGATAATTACCATTCTGATTGGAGTGAGATGGAATCTCAGTGTAGTTTCAATTTGCATTTCTCTAATGCTAAAGATATTGAACATTTTTTCATATATTTGTTGATCAATTGCATATCTTCTTCTGTGATGTTTCTGTTTAGTTCCTTTGACCATTTATTGATTGGGTTATTTATTTTTTTGGTGTTAAGTTTTTTGAGTTCTTTATTTATCCTGGAGATTAATGCTCTATCTTAGGTGTGAGTGGTAAAGATTTTTCTCCCATTCAGTGGGCTCTCTCTTTGCGTTATTGATTATTTCTTTCCCGAGAAGAAGTTTTTTAGTTTGAATCCACCCCATTTCCCATTTATTGATTCTTGATTTAACTTGTTGCTTTTTAGGAGTCTTGTTAAGGAAGTCTGATCTTAAGCCAACATGGAGAAGATTTGGGCCTATTTTTTTTCTATTAAGCACAGGGTCTGTGGTCTAGGGCCTAAGTTTTTGATCTACTGTGAGTTGAGTTTCATGTAGGGTAAGAGATAGTGGTTTAATTTCATTAAGTTACGTGTGGTTTTCCAATTTTCCCAGCACCATTTATTGAATAGGCTATCTTTTTTCCAGTGAATGTTTTTGGTGCCTTTGTCTAGTATGAGATAACTGTATTTATGTGGGGTTTTCTGTGTCTTCTATTCTGTACCATTGGTTTACATGTCTGTTTTGGTGCCAATGCCATGCTGTTTTTGTTACTGTGGTTCTGTACTACAGTTTAAGTTCTGATATTGTGATGCTTCCTGTTTCACTCTTCTTGCTAAGGATTGTTTTGGTTATTTTGGGTCTCTTCTTTTTCCAAATGAATTTCATGATTGCTTTTTCTATTTCTATTAAGAAGATCATTGGGATTTTAACAGGAATTGCATTAAATCTGTATAACACTTTTGGTAGTATGGCCATTTTGACAATATTAATTATGCCTATCCAGGAGCATGGGAGGTCTTTCCATCTTCTAAAGGCTTATTCAATTTCTTTCTTTAGCATTCTGTAGTTTTCATTGTAGAGGTCTTTCACCTCTTTTGTTAGATTGATTCCCAAATATTTTATTTATTTGAAACTATTGTAAATGGGGTAGTTTTCCTAATTTTTCTTTCAGAGGATTCATCACTGATGTATTGGAATGCATTTGATTTGTGGGTGTTGATTTTATTACCTGCTATTTTACTGAATTCATTTGTTAGTTCTGGAAGTTTTCTCGTGGAATTCTTGGCTCTTCTAAATATAGAATCATGTCATCAGCAAATAGTGATAGTTTGAATTCTTCTTTTCCTATTCTTATCCCTTTAATTTCTTTCTACTGTCTAATTGCTCTGGCTAGAGTTTCAAGGATGATGTTGAATAGAAGTGGTGAAAGAGGGCATCCCTGTCTTGTTACAGTTTTTAGAGGGAATGCTTTCAATTTTTCTCCATTTAGAATTATGCTGGCCTTGGGGTTAGTATATATTGCTTTTCTGATGTTTCTACTGTCCCCAGCTTTTGTAGTGTTTTGAACATGAAGGGGTGCTGTATTTTGTCAAATACTTCTTCCACATCTATTGAAATAATCATATGATTCTTATCTTTGAGCTTATTGATGTGATGTATTACATTTATTGATTTCTGGGTATTGAAACAACTTTGCATTCCTGGAATTAACCCTACTTGGTCATGGTGCACTATCTTTTTAATATGTTTTTGTATGTGATTTGCCAGAATTTTAATGATAATTTTTGTGTCTATTCATCAGAAATTTTGGTCTGAAGATTTCTTTCCTTGATGTGTCTTTGTCTGTTTTTGGTATCAGGGTGGTACTAGCATCATAGAATGAGTTTGGAAGGGTTCCCTCTTTTTCTATTTCCTGGAATACTTTGAGTAGTATTGGTATTAGTTCTTCTTTGAAGGTCTTGTAGAACTCAGCTGAGAATCCATCTGGTCCCAGGCTTTTCTTGGTTGGTAGGTTTTTGATGTCGTCTTCTATTTCATTGCTTGAAATTGATCTGTTTAAATTGTGTATATCCTGCTGACTCAGTTTGGGTAGATTATATGTCTTTAAAAGTTTGCCATTGTCTTTGAGATTTTCTATTTTGTTGGAGTATAGATTTTCAAAATAGTTTCTAATTATCTTCTCTATTTCAGTAGTGTCCTTTGTAATATTTCCTTTTTCATCACAAATTTTAGTAATTTGAGTTTTCTCTCTCTTTGTCTTTATAAGTGTTGCTAAGTGTTTATCAATTTTATATATTTTTTCAAAAACCAACTTTTTGTTTTGTCAATTTTTTCTATTGTTTCTTTTGTTTCAATTTCATTAATTTCAGCTCTGATTTTAATTATTTCCTGTGTTCTACTTCTTTAGTGTTGATCTGTTCTTCTTTTTCTAGGGCTTTGAGATGTAATGTTAGGTCACTTATTTCTTGACTTTTTATTCTTTTAATGTATGAGTTCAATGCACTGAACTTTCCTCTTAGTGCTGTGTTCATTGTGTCCCAGAGATTTTGATGTGTTGCATCAGTGTTTTCATTTACCTCTAAGTATTTTTTATTTTCTCCTTGTTATTTTCTGCTATCCATTCATCATTCAATAACATGATATTTAGTCTCCAGGTTTTGGAGTAGCTTCTATTTTTAATTTTATCATTGATTTCTAGTTTCATTCTATTAAGATCTGATACAATCCAGGGAAATATTTCTATTTTTTTGTATTTTCTGAGAATTGCTTTGTGGCATAACATATGGTCTATTTTAGAGAAGGATCCATGTGCTGCAGAGAAGAAAGCATATTCACTCAATGATTGATGGAAGATTATATATGTCCATTAAATCTAAATCATTGATTGTATTATTTAGTTCTACAGTTTCTTTGTCTAGTTTTTATTTGGAAGAGATATCCAGTGGTGAGAGAGGTGTGTTAAAGTCACTCAGTATTATTGTGTTATGGTCTGTGTGATACTTGAAATTGAGGATGGTTTGTTTGATGTATGTAGATGCTCCATGTTTTGGGGCATATATATTTACAATTGTTATGGCTTGTTGATGTAGGATTCCCTTAAGCAGTATGAAATGCCTTCTTTATCCCTTCTGACTAATTTTGGTTTGAATTCCACTTTGTCTGGTATGAGGGTGGAAACCCCTACTTGTCTACATAGTCCATGTAAGTGAAGTTTTTTCCCAATCTTTCACCTTCAGTCTGTGGTCGTCTTTTCCTACAAAGTCAGTCTCTTGAAGACAGCATTGTTGGGTCTTTTATTTGTAATCCAATCTGCCAGTCTATATCTTTTGATTGATGAGTTTAGGCCATTAACATTCAGGGTTATTATGGAGACATGATTTGTATTCCTGGTTATTTTGGTTTATTTTGGGGTGTTGACTTGACTTAGTTTCTCCTTTGATTGACTTTACTTTAGTGTAATTCCTACCTTTGCTGTTTTTTTTTTTTCTCTTTCATTTCCTCCTCATGGAATATTTTGCTGAGAATGTTCTGTATCACAGGCTTTCTAGTTGTGAATTCTTTTAACTTTTGTTGATCATGGAAGGTTTTAATATCATCTTCAAATCTGAAGCTTAATTTAGCTGGATATAAAATTCTTGATTGGCATCAATTTTCTGTCAGAGCTTGATATATGCCAGGTCCTTCTGGCATGGCGTGGATTGAGAAATCAGCTGAACTACAAATTGGTTTTCCCCTATATGTAATTTGACTTTTTTCTCTTGCAGACTTTAAAATTTGATCCATATTCTGTATGTTAGTATTCTCAGTATAATGTGCCTTGGTGTGACTGTAATTTTGTACATTTGGGGTCCTATAAGCCTCTTGTAGTTGATTTTTCATTTTATTCTTTAGATTTGGGAAGTTTTCTGACATTATGTCCTTGAAAAGTTTATGCATTCCTTTGGTTTGTATCTCCATGCTTTTGTCTATTCCAGTAAATCTTAAATTTGGTCTTTTCATGTTATTCCATATTTCTTGGAAGTTCTGTTCATGGTTGCTTACCATCTTCTCTGTAAGTTCTACTTTATTTTCAGGATTATGTATTTTGTCTTCTTTGGCTGAAGTTCTATCTTCTAAGTGGTCTTGTCTGTTGGTAAAACTTTCTATTGAATTTTTATTTTGGCTTATTGTTTCCTTCATTTCAAGTATTTCTGCCTGTTTCATTTTTCTAATTGCTGCCTCTTTATTGAAGTGATCTTGCACTTCCCGTATTTTCTCTCTGACACCATCCTTTATTTTGAAGATCAATCTATGTGTCTTCTAAACTCCTTCCCTGACATTTCTTCTACTGCCTTGTTTATGGATTCTATTGCTAGAACATCTTGGTTTGTTTGAGGTGTTTTGTTCCATTATTTTTTCATGTATTTCTGTGTCTTTTTATCTAGCACTATGGATCAGAGGCAGCAGTTTCTACCCTGTATTCTTATAATGTCCCTGAAGGCTTCCAGTACCTCATCTTTAAGGGGGAGACCAATATTAACAGCATCCAATGCAAACAATATACAACCTTAAACCAAATGACTCCTATTAAAGCATCTACAGCTTTGTCATAATAAACAGAAATGATGTGTTCATTTATTGTCTACAATATAAACAGTAAGTTTGCTAAAAGTGTTTACCGTATCAATTGATGGACAACGAGGGAACAGAAATAGTGTAAGATGTGATGTTTATGCAGGAGGAGAGAAGATAGAGGTAAAAAGTTTTAGTAAGGGCAAGGGAGAAATTATAATAGAGTTTGGCTGTTAGTATGAGAGAAGTAAGAAAGAGCATCCAGGGAGATAGATAGGTGAGTGACAAAATATATACAAATTATTTTAAAAAGTAAAAATATAAGAATACACAATATAACTATAATATACTATTCAGACATCCCACTCCTTAATAAATTGATGCATGAATAATATTTGAATTCAAATATGGTAGAGGTGTGAGAGAGAGGGCAAGAAAAAAAAACAAAAGGAGGAAAGTCTCAATGAAAAATTGAATGATTGCTTCTGTTGGCTTTGAAAAAATTTTTTAGCTTCCTTTCTCTGCCCATAGGTGAGGTTTTCTGTGATTCGATGTTAGCTCCAATCCAGTGAGCACCACATCAATTGGGTGGGCCAATACCAAGATGCCCTCATACCCTCTTCCAGTCTTCTCACCCATTGTAGCCAATTCCCTCCATCCCTGTGCACTTCAGAACTCACAGAGCTAGAGAGAACCTGGTTTCCTCCAGTTTTTCCAATCTGTGCTTTCCTGGGGCACTGTCTCTAGTCTCCAGCTTTCCATAGGTTTGCCAGACCCAGATTGACCCACACAAACCCAAATGCAATCTGATTGACCTGAACTTCAGCTTCCCCAGGTTCTGCATTTCTGTACTCCTAAGATCTCAATACCCTTTCAACTTTCAGAGAGATTGCCAGGGATGTGCTCACACAAAGGAGCAATGCTACAAAGAGGAGGCCAGAAGGTGGTCACTAGCACATCTAACAGAAAGATATCAGATATAACCAGACCTGCAGGTACCCCAATATATCTTCAGGCCCTGACCGGTGTCCCTGAGGTGGCCACGCCCAGGGATGGCAGCAGTAGTGGTGGCAAACCTGTAGGCCCTGGCTGGTGTCCCAAGATGGTAGCAGCTGCATTAACCAAAATTGTGTGTACTGTGACAATAGACTTTATGGCAACAGCAGGTAGCAGTTAGTGGGCAGTCTGCAGGCTAATAGATATTGGTGGGCAGATGTTGGGCAACAGGTGAAGGATAGGTGACATGCGGGCAATGGGCAGGCAGAAGGTGGGCAAATGGGCAAATGTTGGATGATAGGAAGTGGCCAGAGAGTGATATATACTCAGAGAGTAAGAGATATGCTGGCAGATCATGGACGATCACAGCAGGCAAATGAGGGGTAAACAGCAGGGTATTGGTGGGAAGCAATGGCTACCTTGCAGAGAAAGAGTATTTCCTCTGCTTGAATCCCGAGTCACAGAGCAACAAGGAATGTTGCCTTCATTTAGTCTGCCATCTTGGATCTCCTCTATCCTTTTACTTTTAAACTTTTGTGACTTTGAATCTAGAGTCACTCTTTTGTTAAGTGCACAGAGTTGGATACTTTATGTTATGTTTTTTATCCTTCCTTCCTTCCACCATTTTGCTACTCCCTGCCTTTTGATTGGAAAACTTAATCCATTTATATTTAATCTAATTACTGATAAGGAAGGATTTATGTGTCCTTTTGTTATTCATTTTCTATGTGTGTTATGTTTGTTTCCTCACAATCCTTCTACAATTACCTGCTTTTCTGTGTTAATAGATTTTTTTTTTTTTTTTGCTTGTAGTATGTTGTTGCTCACAGTAAGTTTTTAATGGCAGCCTTGGCGTTTATCATAAAGTTTTAATTTATAACAATTTGGTAGTTTAATATCAGTTTAACTTTAATAATATACAAGCACTTTGTTCCTTTGTAGCTATTTCCCTGTTCTTTCATACTATTATAGTCACAGTTACATATGTGTTGATAATGTTTACATTCACTTAGAGTTACAATTATTCCATTTTGCAGTTGTTTTTAAATCAGGGTGGGAAAGGCAATAAAAGTAAAAATATATGTGTACTGTATTTTTACATTTATCTTGTAGTTTAACTTCATTTGTGCTCTTTATTCCTTCATGTGAACTTGAATCACCATCTAAAAGCAGAATTAAAAACAAACTTGGAGCAGAATTAAAACAACTTGAAGTAGAATTAAAAACAAAAGTAATGTGTTCATTATATATGACTTCATAATGCTGAACCCTTAAATTTAATCACATGGGCAAATATTCAAATTTTTTGATAAAATTTTTAAAGTTAGTTATAAATCAGTATGTGTGACATAATCATTTCCACAAAAGTGATTATACTTTCAGGTCTGGTATTGTGATACCTCCTGCTTCACCCTTTCTGCTCAGGATTGCCTTGACTATTCAAGGTCTCTTATTCTTCCAGATGAAGTCCATGATTGCTTTCTCTATTTCTATGAGAAATGCCATTTGGATTTTAATTGGAATTGCATTGAATCTGTATAGAGCCTTTAGTAGAATGGCCATTTTGATAATATTAATTCTGCCTATCCAAGCACATGGGAGATCTTGCCATCTTCTAAGGTTTTCATTAATTTCTTTCTTTAGTGTTTTGTAGTTTTCATTGTAGAGGTCTTTCACCTCTTTTATTAGATTGATTCCCAAGTATTTTATTTCTTTTGAGGCTATTGTGAATGGAGTGACTTTCCTAATTTTTCTCTCAGAGGATTCATCACTTACAAATAGAAATACATTAGATTTATGCATTATGTTTATTGATTTTATATCCTGCTATTTTGCTGAATTCATTTATTAGTTCTAGAAGTTTTCTAGTGGAGATTTTTGGATATTCTAAATATAGAATCATGTCGTTGGCAAATAGTGATAGCTTGAGTTCTTCTTTTCCAACTTGTATCTCTTTCATTTCTTTGGTCTGTCTAATTGCTCTGGCTAGTGTTCCAAGGATGATGTTGAATAGAAGTGGTGAAAGAGGACATTCCTGCCTTGTTCCAGTTTTTAGAGGAACTGCTTTCAGTTTTTCTCCATTTAAAATGATGTTGGCCTTCAACTTAGCATAGATAGCCTTTACAATGTTGAGGTATGGTCCTACTATTCCTATTTTTTTCTAATGTTTTAAGCATGAAGGGGTGCTGTATTTTATCAAATGCTTTCTCAGCATGTATTGAAATAATCATATGATTATTAACTTTAAGTCTATTGGTGATGAATTACATTTATTGATTTCTGGAAGTTGAACCAAACTTGCATCCCTGGGATAAACCCCACTTGATCATGGTGCACTATCTTTTTAATATGTTTTTGTATGCGATTTGCCAGAATTTTGTTAAGAATTTTTGCAACTATGTTATCAGGGATATTGGTCTGAAGTTTCCTTTCCTTGATGTGTCTTTGTCTGGTTTTGATATCAGAGTGATACTAGCTTCATAGAATGAGTTTAGAAACTCCAAACTCCTTTTCTACTTCCTGGAATATTTTGAGGAGTATTGGTATTAGTTCTTCTTTAAAGGTCCTATAGAATTTGGTTGAGAATCCACCTGGTCCTGGGCTTTTCTTGGTTAGTAGGCTTTTGATAGCGCCTTCTATTTCATTGCTTAAAATTGATCAGCTTAAATTGTGTGTGTCTTCCTGATTCAGTTTGGGAGGATCATATGTCTCTAAAAATTTGTCAATGTCTTCAATATTTTCTAATTCATTGGAGTGTAGATTTTCAAAGTAGCTTCTAATTATGTTATGTATTTCAGTGGTGTCTGTTGTGATCTTTCTTATTTTATCACTGATTCTGGTAATTTGAGTTTTCTCTCTCCTTCTGTTCATTAGTGTGATTAAGGTTTTATCATTTTTGTTTACTTTTCAAAGAACAACTTTTTGTTTTGTCAGTTTTTTGAACTGTTTCTCTTGTTTCAATTTCATTGATTTCAGCTCTGATTTTAATTATTTCCTGTTTTCTACTATTTCTGGTGTTGATCTAATCTTCTTTTTCTTGGGTTTTGAAATGCAATGTTAGGTCATTTATTTGTTGACTTTTTTTTTTTTAATGTATGAGCTCAAAGCATTAAACTTTACTGTTAGTACTGCCTTCAGAGTGTCCCAGAGATTTTGATATGTTGTGTCGTTGTTCTTGTTTACCTCTATACTATAGAGCAATAGTTTAAAAAAAAGGCATGGTATTGGCACCAAAATAGATAGGCAGACCAATGGTACAAAATAGAAGACACAGAGACAAACCCACAAAAATATAGTTACCTCAAACTAGACAAAGGAGCCAAAAACATACAATGGAGAAAAGATAACCGTCCAACAAATGGTGCTGGGAAAACTGGAAATTCATATGCAGTAAAATAAAATTAAGCCTCTGTCTCTCACCCTGCACAAAACTCAACTCAAAATGGATCAAGGACTTAGGATAGACCTGAGACCCTACACCAATAGAAGACAAAGTAGGCCCGAATCTTCATCATGCTGGCTTAGGATCAGACTTCCTTAACAAGACTCCCAAGGCACAAGAAATCAAAGCAAGAATCAATACATGATATGGATTCAAACTAAAATGCTTTTTCTCAGCAAAGGATGCAATCAATAATGTGAAAAAAGAGCCTACAGAGTGGTAGAAAATTTTTTCCACACACACTTCAGACAGAGCACTTAGTTCCAAAATTTATAAAGAACTTACAAAACTACACCAAAATATAAAGAATCCAATCAATAAATGGTCCAAGGAACTGGACAGACACTTTGCAGAAGAAGATATATAGGCAATTAATAAATATATGAAAAAATGTTCAACATCTCTAGCAATTAGAGAAATACAAATCAAAACTATGCTAAGATTTCATCTCACTCTAATTAGAATGGCAATTATCACGACTATAAGCAACAATAAACATTGGTGAGGATGTGGGGAAAAAGGCACACTCATACATTGCTGGTGGGACTGCAAATTGGTGCAACCATTCTAGAAAGCAGTATAGAGATTCCTCAGAAAACTTGAAATGGACCCACCATTTGAGCTAGTTATCCCACTCAGTTTATACCCGAAGGACTTAAAATCAACATACTACAGTGACACAGCCACATCAAAGTTTATAGCAGCTCAATTCACAATAGCTAAAATATGGAGCCAACCTAGATGCCCTTCAACAGAGGAATGGATAAAGAAACTGTGGTATATATAAACAACGGAATATTATTTAGTCATAAAGAAGAATAATATTGTGGTCTATGCAGATAAATGGACAGAATTGGAGAATTGCAGATAAATGGATGGAATTGGAGAATATCATGCTAAGTGAAATAAGCCAATCCCAAAAAACCAAAGATTGAATGTTTTCTCTGATAAGTGAATGATGATATATAATGGGGGTGGGAGAGTGAGAGTGAGAGAAGAATGAAGTAACTTTAGATTACATAGAGGAAAATGAGAGGGAGGAAGGGCAGGGGTATGAAAGATGACAGAATGAGCCTGACATCATCACCCTGTGAACATGTACGATTACATGAATGGTGTGAATCTACATCATGTACAACCATAGAAATGAAAGTTGTACCCCATTTGTGTACAATAAATCAAAATGCAGTGTGTAAAAAATTTTAAAAGTGATTATACTTATATACACACAGAAAAATTTAAAAGAGACAAGTGATTCATATATTAATAACAATGTTTATCTCTAGGGAATAATGGTGATTTAAAAATTTTAAACGGTGATTTTGTTTTCTAATTTTTTATATAAATGTATGTAGCTATTATAAAAAGAAAAGCACTGGTGTTGTGTATTCCTTAATTTCTTATATGTCAATAAGATGTTCACAGAGAGAAGAAGAGCACATAGCCTTGAAAAGAATTATTCTGGCCATTCAGAGTAAGATTTTTCATTGATTTCCTAATGAGAACCCAGCTAGAGTGTAAGCTCTTGAACACTTATTTATGTAGCCTGAAATCTACAGAGTGTTAACACACATATGCCTGCAATACCTGTTTGTTCAGGCTATGAATCAGTGCCTCCCTAACTCAATGAATGAATGTGTGATTAAACAAGTGAAAATGGTTGTAGCCTATGTGTGCCTCGCTTCATATGGAGCTACCTGGGAGAAATTGTTCATTTGAATTGCATTTGAGAGTCCTTACCTACTTTTCCGGAATGAATGATTTATTGCTTATAAAATCATATGAGATACTAGGTGAAAAGTCCTGTGTAAATGTGAAATATTATTTTATTCATTGTGACTTTTAGAATGATCTGAAAGACTCATAACATACAGTGATTGCCAAAAGCAGCTGACAAACCTGGTTAGCTGGGTGTATTTGTTTTTAACAAATAAAAGTGAAACTGGGAGAAAAAGATCATATTTTAAGTTATTTCATATAAGCTGAGACTTACCAGACTTACCAAGCCAAATGAATAATATTTACTTTCATTTAAAAATTATATAATCCAACCATAGAATGTTTACATAAGAGTATTAAATATAGCTATTATTAATTTATACCATGGGGCCATGATTAATGTTTTTTCTGCCCCAAGACTTTATTTTTTTTCCTCTTTTTCTCAAACATGTTTGGCATTTAGAAGTTTTAAAGTAATTTCCCCCTTTGGCTTCACCTGGGGTCTCTGCTGTCCCAGAACCTCCTCCTGACCTCAGTGTTGTGTTTTCATTTAAAATAGGGCATGTCTATAAATGTCAGCAATACAGGGCAATTAGAAGTTTGAAAAGGGCTGTAACATAAACCAGCATTATAGTGAAATGGATATTGCCTTAAGCTGCCTGCAATTCACTTGCTGTTGGAAAGACAATATCCTGCCATTCTCCCATGGTGGCCTTCAATTGAACACATTTGGCTGAGGATTGACCCATTATTAAGATAAGTCTCTGCCTGGCTTGAAACAATGAAGAAACACAGAGCAAGTGAAGTCGGCAAATTGGACTGGTAGTTAGTCAGCCCTGGGCCGAAATGTGACCCTGGATTAGATGGTAATAGCTGTCTGTGGTGCTATCTGTGAAACCCAATACTGTCCTAGTCCCCAGAATTGGATAGACGTACATGCTGCTAGGGTTTGCCCAAAGTTTTCAACTTTTTTGTAGGAAATGCCATATATGATATTTAGGTACGTGCTTGTGTTACTTTCATTTATAACACCACCTTTGTCACCACCAAAAACCTAAAAATAAAACCAGACTCCGGATATCAACTGACTTTGAATTTTCTCTGTTTCTAGCAATCCAGGCCACAAACTGCTTTTGCAAATTCTTAAAATTGGAGTATATTTTTAGACAAGGCATATCATAACATTTTAATCTACCCACTTTCAAAGATGCTTAATCTCTTTACACTCAATGGTGCTTGCTTCCCCTCGCTCTGAGGCCTTATGACACACTGTCCCTTGGACTGTGGTTCACCCTATGTGACCCAGGAGCAAATTTTCAAACAAGATAAGGTTGCTATTGAAAGTCTATCCTGGGCTTGCAATTCTTATCCTGTCTGTTCTGGTGTTTGGAGGGATAATAAAATGCAAAAGGTACCAAAGGAACATATATGCCTTTCTAGATCTTCCACGAGATTTTGGGGTAAGGAGAAGAGACAGTTTGGAGAATAAGCTACAAAATTACCTGTTCTTTTTTCTGTTAGGGTGAGTCATCTTAATTTAACATATCTCTGGTGAAGTGTTTCCATGACCCTGACTTTTGGTTTCTAACAACATTTCATCTCGTCAAACTCAGCTTTGCAAAACTCATATGCAAAGTTGAACTAAAATGAAGGAATGTAATTGAGTGTAGGAGGGAAACCTATACCACTGGTCTGCTTGTAAAAATCAAGGTTTCTCTACAGGCTCTGAGCTATAGTTTTGACTGTCTTAGGAAAGTCTTTTAAAAATCCTTGCTGTCAACAAGCTTTTGAGGCTTCCCAGACTGCAGGGAATGTTAAATAGACCATGAAACATATAGGAAAGTATGCCCAGGTCTTGAGACTTGGGAGAAACTAGAATGGTCCCCAAGAGCTGGAATTCTTGTTAGGAGAGTTTAGTGACGTTTGAGGGGCTGCGCCATTTTGCTTGAGACATGGTTTAGGTGCCACAGATGCTCGGGTATGTAAGATGATTGAAATGTCTGTCTCCAGCAAGTATGTGGATTAAACAGCTCTCCATGATTGACTTCACCACTCGGTTGTAGATCTAAGGTAAGTGCTCTGTCTTCACCTTCTTTGCATGCCTTTCTCTATAATGAGGCATAATTGTTTCCAAAGAGAGAAACAATGAGTACAATGATTGCAGTAAAGAAACATGTCTCCCTAAACGAAGGCCTCCGGCCTCAGAGACAGCTGGAATGATGCCTTAGTATTACTGCATCACTGAGATCAGAGAAATCCCTAAAACATTAAGATTGGAGTCCCTAGATTTCAATTTTCCATTCTCAGCTCCCTTCTGAGTATTCCCAACCACCCTTCTATTATATGCCTGGTCAACTCCTCTTTTCAATCTTTGTACAGCTATTCCAAAATTTTGCTCAACATTTGCAAATTCACGACCCAGCTCTGCTTTCCTCCCCTCCACCAATGCCCTCTCTCTTGTTAACAAAGAACACAGCCCATTCTGGGCTACCTCAGCTAAGGACTCCTCAAAATTTTGATCCCAAATGAATCTGTATTTCTATCATTCCTTCCTCTCAAAGATGAGGTAGGTTTCACCTCAAAGCTAAACTCCCACTTGTGAATTTGCCTTGTTCCCACTCCTAGGTCGTGCTCTCAATGGCTCCCATTCTCCCTGTACACCATAGCCCTGCCTGAATCTGGAATTTTTAGCCTTTTTAAATGTTAGTCATGTTTGCAAGTATGTGATAGTAGTTTTATAATTAGTTGTGAAGTGAAACACATTTTTAAAATGTCTGTTGGCCACATGGATATAGACTTTTTGAAGGACCTGTTCAAGTATCTTTCTCTATTTTCTTTCTTTTTTTCTGTCTGATATTCTAAAATCTTATATGTAGTCTTTCTCACTATGCCCTCTATAATTTCTAGCCTCTGTGATTTTTTCTGGCTATTTTTTTCTGGTCTTTTTTCAGATTATTAATTGTCTGTTCAGCAGTGTTAATCTCTTATTAAAAACACACATCAAATTCTTAATCTTGATTACTTTTTTTTGAGTTCTAGAATTCCCATCTGGATGTTGTTTATATGTTCCAGTTCTTTGATCTGTGTCTCAATCTTGTCTTTTATCTTCTAGGACAGCATTTGCAGTTATTTTTAAACTATTCATCAGTGCTGGGATTGAACTCAGGACCTCATGAGGCTAGGCAAGTGCTCAACCACTAAGCTACATCCCCAGCCCACTATGTTTCACTTAAAATGGAGATTTGGTGTTCATCTTTTTGTAAAATCCTATCTAAGAAGGATTGTGGATTTGCTCATGTTTGTTTCATTGTCTTGCTTCATAACTCACCCAAATACTATAAAAATTCTTATGTATCAAATATTACATAATATAGTTGTATTTAACGCAAATATTATAAAAATTCCTTTATATTGAACATTATATAGCTATATATAGTTTATATATTTATAGAAAATATTAATGAAATAATTATATATGTATAAAAATAATTTATCAATGAATATCAACATCTAAAGTCCCTTTGAATCTTTTCTTATTGTCTACTGCTTCCTTTTTTCTTTCCATTTTGCTTTTGTTCATATTGCCTTGTCTTCTAGTATGCCTGGTTGTTTTTAATTATGTGCAGATTATCATGTTTAAATATTTTAGGAATAATTTGAAGTCTAGAATGATGGTACACCCTCTCTCTCTCTCTTTCTCTCTCTCTCTCTCTCTCTCTCTCTCTCTCTCTCTCTCTCACACACACACACACACATACACACACACACACACACACACACACACAAAGATTTAAATGCACTTGTGTTTCTTCCAGGAGCTGGGACACTTTGGGATGTTTGGTGATACTAGTCCTTTACTAAATATCCTTAATCTAACTCAATAAATAGGTGATTAAAAGAGAAAATAAAATGTACAGGGCTTCCCTGTACATTTTTGGTTTACTTTCATATTCACAGTGTAGCTTTGTAAGTTCCCATACTAAAGCAAAGGAGCTTCACTAAACCCATTGTCTCTGGTAAGTTCTAGCCTCAAATTTAGTTCTATAACCACGAGGCTTCCAAAAGCACAGCTCAATCTCTTAGGAGTCCCCCCTGTAACTGTCATACTGTCTCAGGATAAAGTAATTCTAAATGCTGTGCTTATCTTCCTGGGCCTCTGTACTTATTTTAGATTCTGGGGTGATAATTCTATACTATCTTATTGGTTCCCTGATTCATCCAATCATCTGTATAGTTTTAAGATATTTTATGTAGGTTTTCCAGTGGTCTTCAGTTGGAAACAAATTACCTATTAGGAGGACAGTTGGAAACAAATTACCTATTAGGAGGACATGTCATTCTCAATTTTGTTGATATTGCTGTTTTTTTGGTTTTAATAATCTGTAAGTTCTTGGAAAGTTCCCTTTCCTCTGAACTACTGCTATACCTCTCTGGCTTTGTCCTGGCCTTCTTCATTTAACTCTTTCTGGATCTTTTTATCTAGTTTCATGCTTTCAATTTTCAGAGCCCAAATCTGTATGTCTGGCAGTTCTCTTTCTTTTGAGTGAAACAATCTACCTCCAACAGGCCAATGGATATATTCACCTGAAAAATCCAAGAATAGTTCAATCTGGCATGTTCAAATCATGTTTTGGGGGCTGATTTCTACCTATGGTAAATACTTAGTCATGCCATCTAGTGATTTCTTAATTTGTGCATAGTGCTATCAACAAATACCCACACTTCTTGATGTTGTCAGTATTTTTCCAAAACCGAGTTCTTTCTTATTCTTTTTATGACTCTCTGCTCCCAATCAAATGAATCATTAAATCATATCCATTTTTTTTGTTCACATTTCTCTAATCATTTTCCTTTTTAAAAAAGTCTTAGAGACAGGTAAGTTCCTTTGATTACAGACACTGAGGCTGCAATATTTGGTAAACTATTAGATGAACCACTTAAGATAAATTAACAACTTGGTCTCCTGCTTCCCTATCTGTAAAACAAATAGGATGATAATGATATATCTAGCTGAAGTAGACTGCAAACATTTCCCCAATCTTTCTTCCTCCTTCCACCCTTCACCTTTGCCATGTGACTTTGCAGTTTGTATTATTAAGAGATGAAATTGATTTTCCTAACTTAGATCTGGCTGGACTGTGACCTGCTTTGGTCAACAGACCGGGAAGGATATGAGAATGTGTCTGTTCTGACACATAGGTCTTCAAAGGCCTTGAATGCTTCTGCTCTCTCAAACTTTGTCAACTACCTTGTGAATTAACCTGGATTGACCTGTGAAATGAGAGATGAGGTGGGGCAGGGACAAGCCCTCCCAGCTGATGCCACTGTAGACCACCCAGTCCCAGCTACCTGAAACTTAACAAAGATGATGTGTGATCTCTGCCAAGACCTGAAGATCTGTCAACCTATAGAGTGATGTGTTAAATAATTGTACATTGTTATGATCCATAAAAAAGCAACTGATGACACTACCCTATGAGGTTATAAAGAAGATGAAATGAATTTACATGAACAAAGTGCTCAGATCATTGCCTGGCACGTAGGAAACATTACTTTAAAATGTTTGTTGTTTGGATGAGGACATATAATGGGGGGTGGGAGGGGTTATCATTAGGGTTAGGGTTAGGTTTAGGGTTAGGGATAAGGAGGGTGGTAAGAATGGAGGAAGGAAGGACTGTATAGAGGGAAAGGAGGGGTGGGAGGAGTGGGGGGGAAGGGAAAAAATAATGAATCAAACATCATTGCCCTATGTAAACTTATGATTACACAAATGGTATGCCTTGACTCCATGTACAAATAGAGAAACAACATGTATCCCATTTGTATACAATAATAAAAAAAATGGTAATATTATTTTCATTGCTGGAAAGGAGCACAAACATGTAATATTTTATAAAGTCCCCAGCAGATACCGTCTGAGTTATTCATAGTTTAACATTATTAAAATAGTACATGATATACATACTCAATCATCTGATCTTCTAGACTGGGTGATAAAAACAGATGAATGAAAAAAAAAAGAAAAAAAGATGAACAGACACTTCACAGAAGAAGATGTACAAGCAATCAACAGATATATGAAAAAATGTTCAACATCTCTAGTAATAAGAGAAATGCAAATCAAAACTACCCTAAGATTTCATCTCACCCCAATTAGAATGGCGATTATCAAGAACACAAGCAACAATAGATGTTGGCAAGAATGTGGGGAAAAAGATACACTCATATATTGCTGGTGGGGTTACAAATTAGTGCAGCCACTCTGGAAAGCAGTATGGAGATTCCTCAGACAGCTTGGAATGGACCCACCATTTGACCCAGCTATCCCACTCCTTGGCCTATACCCAAAGGACTTAAAATCAGCATACTACAGAGATACAGCCACATCAATGTTCATTGCTGCTCAATTCACCATAGCCAGATTGTGGAACTAACCTAGATGCCCTTCAATTGATGAATGGATAAAAAAACTGTGGCATATATATATACAATGGAATATTACTCAGCCATGAAGAATGATAAAATTATGGCATTTGCAGGTAAATGGATGAAATTGGAGAATATCATGCTAAGTGAGATAAGCCAATTTCAAAAAACTAAAGGACAAATGATCTCGCTGATAAGCGGATGAGGACATATAATGGGGGGTGGGAGGGGTTAGCGTTAGGGTTAGGGTTAGGTTTAGGGTTAGGGTTAAGGAGGGTGGCAAGAATGGAGAAAGGAAGGACTGTATAGAGGGAAAAGAGGGGTGGGAGGGGTGGGGGGGAAGGGAAAAAATAACAGAATGAATCAATTACATTACCCTATGTAAATTTATGATTACACAAATGGCATGCCTTGACTCCATGTACAAACAGAGAAACAACATGTATCCCATTTGTGTACAATAAAAAAAAAAATGTTTGTTGTTGTCCTTTGCCCATGTATCCTACTGCGATGGGATTGCCTATTATGTTATGACTTTGCTGCTAATCTCTTGTCCTCAAGTCTATCCTCTAGAATTGCCTGTTTACAGACCTTCTAAAACACAAATTCAGTTATGCCAATTCCATTAAAATGCTACAGTGAATCTTTTCCAATTACATTTAGCCTAAATTTCTTAACTTACACATTTAAGACCCATTCAATTTTGCATTTTCTATAATACCTTAATTTATCTCTGCCTTTAGTGCATGCCTTCTACCCTCCATTGATTATGAGTAAAATAACTAAAACAAAGAATTTTTTTATCATGTAGAGATAGTTACTTTGTAAATGATTCAATATAGCATTAGTAAATCTACAATATTGTTCATACTGAGTGACAGATCAGGAAGTAAAAAAAATCCCAATATTTAACATATGAAAGTAATATTGATTTATAGTGCCTTTTCCATTAACTAAACCACCGTAAAATTCTATCTCTAAACTGTTTATGTAAGATTTCTTTGTATTATAAATATGGCAGCTAGTGCTCAGATAATGAAATGTTTTTCTCAGGAATTTCTAGTGCAAATCCCCTCGTTGGCTTATTGCAATCTTTAAAAATAATGAATATTTCAGAGTCAAACTAAAAATACTAAAGAACAGTTTCTAGTAATGCAATAAAGAACTGTATATGGATAAAGAACTTTTATATAACTCAGGTATAGCTAAGGAATTTTAGAGTTTATTGCAAACTCTCTAGGACAGGAAATGATTCTGTTTAGATTATTACAAATCCAGGACTGGAAAATATTTTATTGTGAACAATTGTATGTTGATTGTTTTCTCATTTTGTCAGCTGTACATCAGATAATCAGTTAATTATCATAGTCATATTGAAGTGTAGGAAAAATACTATGTTTTCCATGGTACATTTCACTTTGATTGAATTGAGTGGGATTTTGAATATGGTACCTGGCCTGATGCTTCATACTTTATAGAAAAAAAATGTAATAAAGTAGATATAAACTAGATACCTACTGACAAGTTATTTCATAAACACCATTGCTTGTTAAGGATAAGGCATTTTTGCTATCAACAACCTGTCTGTTGGCTCATGTTCTCATTAGATATTTTTTGTGGAGTCATTTAAAAATTGTTTAGCTATTTTTCCATATCAATTGCATCAATCTATTTAAATAACAGTTGGAATAGGTACACATAAGTAGTAAAAATCAGCAGTACTTCATAAATAAACCCAGTCCACTGTGACTTACAGTGATCTTCCTGTTCAACAATTATTGTTTAACTTCATTTGTGACATTTCTACCTCATCTGTTCCTTCTAAAACATATTACTATTTAGTTCATTGAGTACTCATGCATGGTGTCTACCAATGTGGGAAAACAAAAAGCAACTTGTCCCAAGTTGACAGAAAGCAATTTAAGTTTGGGGCATCATAATCTAGATTTTGTCTTCCTTGATTTCTACTGCAGTTTTTGGTTAAAAAAAAAAAAAAAAGCAAAGTAGAAGTAAAGGTAAATGTATTTAAAATCAAAACATTTGATTATCTCCCCACTCACCCAAGAAAACATGATCTTAAATAGAGTAAAATAAAAATAAGATAAATTGGAATGGGGATTGACTAAACTCTCCTTAGCCTATTGTTCTGGCGCTGGATTAGCCTCCTGAGATAAAGGTTGAAGGACTGAAGGGCAGGGATAGTGTGTTGAAGACTTGTTAGACTTTCTTATTTTTTTAAAGAGCTATGAATTCTCAAGTGATCAGATACAGTCATTATCACCTGTAAGAGAATACATTCCAAGATAGGATGTGTATAATTCTTGGTTTAGGTTCTATTTAAATGAATGTCTTTTAGCAAACAACTGCTTGTATATAATTTCCTCTTAACCTTTTTGAAAAACACATGTTATTTTTGAGCTAAAGACCAGGAACTTTATTTTCACACAGCAACTTCTCTATAAAGAACTGACTGCGTGTGTCAGCTCTTTATAATAATAATATAATATTATTATAATGAGAACATTATACATACGTACTTTCCTATGTTAAAGTATCAAAGTATAAAACTGAGATGAAAGCACTTTTGAGGACTTTCTCCTTACCTTATCATGATGAACCTAAAAATCATGTACAAACAGTATGGCATTTTAAAGGGTGATTATGAAGCTTTGTTCTCCATTAAGTGCAAGAGAAGTAGGTGGACTTGAATATTGCTTTGTTAAGGCTCATGATTTCCTGGAGATTTCTGGTCTTCATTGGAGAAGACAATAGTAATAAAAAAGAACCTTGAGTACAGCTGCCTGTTGGAGTAGTAATCTGAGAATTTGTGCTTTGAATATTTTTCTTTCTTTGGATACATAAAGTAGCAGAGCATGACTCTGTGTGGGTTGGTTCCACTTTGTGTTTTGGCTTTTGTATTTCAAAATGGGATAGTTTTCCTTGGCAGACTCAGCAGTAGAATAAGTCTAGAGTAGGTGGAGTGCGTGTATTTTATTTTTTTAAGGGAGAGTGGGGATTTGCACAGTGACCCAGATGTGTGCTCTCTGAACTCCGACTGTCTGTGTTCAAATATGCAATGTGAAGTGAACAGGGTTTAAAAAGACCCTGTTGGATACCTTGGGGGTATTTTTTGCGCAGTGTTTTGGCAGCGTGCTCTTCTAGCTGAATTAGATTTATTGCTGAAATACTAAATCTTCATTATACGTGACAACCCTACTCCCCTGCCGTCCTGGTCCCTTTCCATTCACAGTCTTTTTCTTTCTTTCTTTCTTTCTTTTTTTTTTAATTCCAACATCTTGTTTCTTCCCCTTCCCTAGCCCCAAGATCCCTAAATATTCTACATTCCAGTTTATCTCAGAGTTGAAACTGCATTAAATTTGTGAATGTGTCATTCACAGATGTCAAAAAGCAGAAAGCACAGTAAAGGTTAAAGTTGTCTCATCCAATCCATCAATATTTAGCCACAAGTGCACTGGAGCTTTTAAAGTGATCTATATGGCTGGATGCCTGACATAACTCTATCAATAAGAAGCAGTCATACAGTCACACATTCTGGTTAGGTGTAGTTACAGGTGAGTACAGAGAAAGAATACCACCATCTCAGGCGTGTGGTCTTGAACCTGTAACTGTTCTTCTATCTGGCACTGCAGGATAGCAGAAGGAGCCAGCACAAATGATCAATGGACTCAATCTCCTGCCGAATTGCTCTGGAATTTTTAATAACTTAAAAAAGACTAGACCAGATGGACTCTACAAGATGTGGATAGATTCAAAACTATCAAGAAAGTTAATTTCATTAATCCTAGCTATACAGGAAATTCCATCTATGCTCAAATTACTTAGAATTACTATGCAGTTTTTTAAAAAGTCATACTATTATTATCTGTTTTTTCTCTGCGTGCTGCAATAGCAGGAGATTAGAGAAGCAATAGCAATTGTTATGTATACAGTTGGCAAATATTACTTTGGCATACCTAAGACAGGTATTGCTTGAAGGTCATGTATCTGCTCACTCTATTCATTCAGTAGATATTGATTACATGCCTACCCTGTGCTGGACACTGTGAGGTGTATAATTTCAAACAGGAACAACTAAACACATGCTTCTCAGTGAGTCAACTATGAAGGTGAGACTCAGAAGTAAGCAGACAATTGAAATATTGGTGCTCATTATGGGTAGTATGTGAGCAACAGTAATACAAATGACTTCTAATAGACTGTGGGTCAGTAAGTGAAGAGGAGGGTGAAGTGACAAAAGATGGTTCCACTGGAATCTGCAAGGTTAACAGGTGTAGCCATTTGAAATAGAAGGGTCAAGGCACAGAAAAATGATTCACAGTGAGAACTGGCTTATTCACAGTGAGAACTGGCTTTGCTGATCAGAACTGAGGGCAGCTCTGTCTGAGTGGAGCAACCAGGTGGAAGAGGGAAGAGCAGGAGTGGAGGCTCCTAAAGAAACCGGATGTTATAGAAGTCAGCTTGGCCAGGAGCTGCCAACGCCCTCCTACTTTTCACAAACCCTGTTTATGGAGCCTTCCGGTTCCTTCAGAAATGTACTGCACCTGCCTTGTGTGCTTCAAAACTTGAATGCTAGTTTCAACTACTTTTGTGCTCAGCTTCTAGAATATACAAAAATAGCTGAAATAGACAAAGAAACAGTAAGTCAATATGTTCCTCTCTCACTAAAAACTGCACATCTTGGTTTGTGGTTAAGCAAAAGGTACTGCCATTATTACATCAATGAAAAAGATATTTTTAAGAACTAATAATTATAGTCAGCAACAATTAATTGACTATTGCAAAACACCTAGTAGAGAGGATTTTGAATGTTCTCAACACAAAGAAATGATAAATGCCTGAGGTGACAGATATACCAATTATCCCGATCTAATGGACATATTTTATACATATATTGAAATGTCACACTGTATTCCATACATAGGTATGATTACTATGTATTAAGGAAAACTAAAATACATTTAAAAAAAAAGTAATGTGTTTGGAAAATAAACGGCAAATACAACAAAATAAAAAATAAAACCAATCTGATTAGAAAATTAAAATAGAGTTTGTTCTAAACATAAAGCAGGTAATAAATTATGAAAAAAAAATAATCAAATAGAAGAAATCACTTTCTCACAAGAAGAACTGTTCTGAACATGGCACAGACTCTTGGAAAGGACTGTGGGTCTTGTCACCAGAAGTCATCAATCAAATGACTGTGCCCCCACTGATCTATGTTGTGATTGGGGGATTTCTACAGAACAGAAAAATACTATATGTTCATGGTACCAAAATAGGACCTCTGCATTCTGATATGGGCTAGCTTAAAATGAATTTAATGGTAAATTTGAGGACAAGTGCTGTCCTGAATCACTCAAGGTCACCCACCACTGAAGTCTGATCCCTTTCCAGGATGTCAGTAGCAGTTGTATGAAGGAAAGATCACCAAGTTTGTTAAGGTCGTTTAAGTCCAGATTTCACCCCCAGAACCTTGACATAGCTGAATTTTAAACTGCTAGACCAATTTCCCAACAACACACATCAACAAACTATCCAGGTATTAAATATATATACGCTGTAATCGATACCTCTGAACTTTAATTGGCATACCTTTATGCTACATTCTTCTTTGTGGTTGGTTTGTTGAAACTGTTTTTGGCATGTTCATGTATAAGCAAAAGCAGATTCATTACTCTCAATTTGGCTAAGATACAAATATGATAACCTAGGATTTTAGAAAAATGTCTACAAGATTTTTCCTGGACATGTTTTAAATGTAGATTTAATAAATCTTATTACAATAATCTCTTATCTGCCAAAGAATTCTTTTATAAAATGCACCAAGGAAGATGTAAACTATGTGGCACCTATCAGAAAAGAAAGAAAATAACACAAAGATGCAATACAATTTATAAGGTATTTTAAGGATAGAGTTTCTCTTTCCAGAATTCTTTGAGTCTTTAAAAACTTATTTGCAATGTCACCTTCTTCACGAACTCTCTTGTAAATTGTACAAATCGAATTTGATATTTAATTTTCTTAAATCTTTTGCTACTATCTTAAATTTCTCCACATATATTTTGTTGTTTTTATTTATCTATTCTAATCTGCTAACTTTTAAGACAAATAGTATTATAGCTCTGCATTACGTGTTTTAAACGTCCCCATCGAAGAGATGGGTTTCTTTTACAGTAGGCCTTTGGAGGAAATAGTATGTTATGCTACAAACACACCAGACTTTGAATCCTGTATTTGAAATTCCCTGGCTCAGTGACCTGAGGAAACATACTTAATCTGTCTTTGCCTCATTTTTCTCACCCATGAGATAAGAGTACTAATACTTAATTGATAGGTTCGTTGTGAAGAGGGCATATCTAAATTCACTCAGAAGGAAATAAATAATCGCTAGCCTATTTCTACCTTTTAGAAAAATTTCTGAATTTTTTATTTCATTATTTCCATAGAACCATCTTGTGCTTTAATGTGTATAATTTTCTTATACTCATAACAATTGACAAAAGACAACAGTTTTTCCAATTATTATAACTAATTTGTTTACCTCTAAAAAGTCATAGTGTGCTATTCTTATTCAGAGAAACGGCCATGTCTTATGTGGAGTGTATGGGGATGAATAGTTTTAGACATACTTATAGCGCTTTCCTTTTGTGTCTGTGGAGACCCTGAGTGTCATGAAATGAACTGTTGTTGGAAACAGCAAGGAGTTAATGAATCAACAGCCCAGTGAGCTGTTATTTACAGTAACATTACAGCAATGATTTATGCCCACGAGGTTCCTAGGTGACAGGGGAACCGAGATTATAAATTAATGTAGATTTGGATTGTTGCACAGGAGGTGCGGGTAGCCTTTGTTTTCTATTTTGAGGCACAACAAAGGACAGAGGGATGACATGCTGGCCCAGACACCAGCTAAGCTCACGTTACATTTCACACTCTGGCTCATCTTCTGACTTATTTTTTTGTGAGGAACGTTTACTATTTTATTTTCAGGTTATGATGTATATATCTTCTTCAGACAGCCTCATGATTAACTCCAAATGACTGAGGACCTGCCACCCTCTTACTTTCCAGGTCCAAAGTCACCTGCTGTCATTCCATAATACACAAAGATATGTTCTCATTGAGGTGATCACCAGGTACCTTCTGTTGCTTGTACTTGAAAGTCACCAGGCACCTTTATGTAGATTATATGCACAGCGAAGGTGACCTGTGATGGGCAAATGTGGAATTTACTGCAGAGTTCCTGATCTGATAAAGCTCAATGAGGTTATGAAACTTTCCTTCTCCACATCACATTCACTCATTATGTGAAGGTTAAGTTTTTGACTTCTAATTTTGCTGTGGGGGTGATTATTTGGGAAATTTAGAAAAATAGAATTTTCTATTTTAAAATAGGTATTTAAAAATTTTTAAATAGATATTTTAAAAACTACTGTGCATCTAAAAATATCTTATCTTTGTAAAGATCTTTCACAATGTTGGTGTTTCCCGATTTTTACCATAAGGTCAAAAGTATATTATCTTAATTTTACAGGAAAATCTAGTGGCACGTTCCAAATTGTTATGGTTCCTACAATTTGAATCCAGAACAAGAATCCAGGTATTTTGAGTTTTATTCCGGTTCCTTTTCTATTATAGCATTGCCTCTTTAAACATCTGTGATATGAAAAGTATGAAACTATTGACCAGAAAAATTTACAAAATGGGTTCATGTATATGGGTGTTTGTGTTAGTACACATATGTATACACACACACACACACACACACACACACATATATATGATATGTTCTAGATGTACACATTCATCTACATAAATATAAATTTATGTCCATCTTATTGCACAATATATTGCAAGTAGTGTTTGTCAATACATAAAATAAAAGCACGAATAAAATAACAGCCCCAGGGAAAATGCAGTTTGAACACAATGACAAAGAATAAGTGAAAGTTAAAATGTACCATGAAATGGGAAGCATGCATAATATGAAGCATGATGTCACTACTAAGAATAAGCATATAGTACTATATTAATAAATTCAAATGAATGGTCCTCATGTTAATATTAACAGAAAAGCATTCTTAAGTTAGATCACAAGGAAAACCAGCAGTAACAGTTTCATTTAACACAAAATAGGATGAAAATGAAAGATAAACAACATATTATAAAAATAAAAATGTAATATATCAGAAGTGACTGCAAATGGGGCAGAAGCATTAAATAAGAAAAAGAAGAATCTTTAATGATGATACCTAGGGCTCTTTGCAAATAAAGTATAACCCGTGAATATCTGGTCACCCAGAAACAAAGTGACAGCATTCTTGGAGCAAAAACAAAATCACATTCACAGAAAAATACACAGAACACATTGGTAATTTATTTTCATTCACTTGATGAATTTAGTAGAGAAAGATTCTTAAGAATATTGCAGACCCAAATAAATAAGCAAAGTATATTCTAGTTCTGTCTGATATGAAAATTTCTGCCTGTGACTTGGAAACAAGAAAATACTTTTTTACAAGGAAAATGACCACTCACAAGATTTAATTATATATAGGACACAAAACAAACAAACAAACAAACAAACCCACCAATACATAGTTTATGGAAAAGAAGAAATAATACAGACAGCATTTTTGGATCCCAATGCAAGCAGAAATAATGACCAAATTGAAAAGTAACAAATGCTGCCACTTGGAAATAAAAGCAAACAGAAGTTTTTCTTAAACATCAAAAGGAAGCAAAACCCAAATGAGAGAGCATATAGAAAATTTCACAAAATCAGCTCAGGATCTATGAAATATGTAAAACAATTGCTTAGGGAAGTTCTTCGGCCTACTTGTTTATATAATAAAGAAGAAATAATAAAATAAAGGAGTTGAGCTTTTATCATAGGATGGCAGGAAAGGAGCAGAAAGCAATCTCAAGTAAAGGAGAAGAAATATAGTAGCAAAAGAAAAAATTAATAAATTTAAAAATAATGGAAATGGAAGTATTGAACAAATCCAAGAGAAAGTACTTTTAAAAACTAGGTAAACAGACAAGACAAATGGAGAAAAGTACCAATACTCAAATAAGAATTGACAAGGGGGCGGGGATAACTATCTGGGGATAACTGTAAGGAAACTGAAAGGATCACATGCTTCTACTTAGCCCTATTCAAACAACTTTGCACATCTTGATGTAATGGGAGATTATCTAGAAAAAGATAAATTTCCAACATAATGTGTAAACAGTCTGATCATCATGAAAGCAAGGAAAGACTTTGTATTGTGCTAACTTCCTCCCCCAAACCCCAAAGCATTAGTCTAAGAACATTTCTTAGTGTATGGAATAGAAAACTTTAACCTTATTTACCTGTTTCAGAGTATAGATAAAGAAAACAAATTTCTGAATTTTTTTAAGCTAATCTTGACAACAAACATTACTAAAAGTGAACTAAAAAGTCTTTTCTCAATTAAATGTAATCTTACTATTAGAAAGAAAAATATTTCAATCAATAAATGCTAAAAGGAAAATTTTAGAAACATTTTCAATAATATTGGAACATAACTAATTTGCTGATATCACAGTTATTGTTTAAGATTCTTCTGGAAGTATTAGATAGCTCAAATAAAAGCAATAAATAATAAGTATAAAATTGTTCAGGTAGAAGTAAAACTATTATTATAGAAGATTAGATAAAACAGAAAACAAAACTTTAACTCTACTGAAAACGTAGTAGTTTTCAGGTGTCATAGACTAAATAATTAGGATGTGGAATAGAAGAAGGGCTCTGTAATCCCATTTAAAATAGCAACACAAATTATTAGGAATAAAATTAAGATGTGTAAGAGATATGCAATACAGAAAGAAGAAACTAAGTGTTTTAGGAAAATAAGAGAAAAATGCATATGCTGCTTATGTAGGGAATAGTTCTGGATGTGTGCATGTAATAACTTTGTAGATGTGTGTGTAGAACCATTTGGAAAGAGGAACTGGTACATGGGTGACTTAGTTTTATCCCAATGGGTGTTTTACCATGTTCATGATTTAGCTATGAGTAAATGCATAAATTTTATTTTTATTTATCCAAGTTTTAAGATCCTGCACAATTAACAAATTTCACTCATCACCTGATTCTAAACTTTGCTTTAGTCAGAGCAAAGGAGAAAAATTAATAGGAAAAATGGTAATTGAACCAAATGACCATTAGAAGCATGATTATTCACATGATTTGCACTGTTCAAAAGAAAAGGTATACCAGTTTCTTAAGGGAATGAAAGCTTACTTTGATGTTTAAAAAAATCTGGCACATTTATTCTTCCAAAGGCATAATCCTTCACACATTCCCATAGTTACAAGTAACAGTGGAGCAGAGACTATGAACCTGACCACAGAAGTCTATTCTGCTTCTACATAATGCAGAATTATTAGTGGCAAGCGATTGCCTATCTGGGAACCACAGAGCCTGGTACTCTTTGCAATCAGGTGTGACTATTCATCTAATTCCTACCAATGGAAAGTGAGTACAAGGTATAAGTGACATTTGTCAGCCAATGGCTTTTATTCATTTATTTATTTATTTTTCATTTTGAGACAGGGTCTCACTAAGTTGCTCAGGGCCTTGCTAAATTGTCAAGGCTGGCTTTGAACGTGCAGTCCTCCTGCCTCAGCCTCCTGAGTTGCTGGGATTACAGGAGTGTGCCACCACGACCGGCTTGACCAATGACTTTTAAGAAGAGACATGCCCCTCCAGACTCTTCCTCATCTCCTATTAACTGGATGAACTTTATTAAAAGGACTTAGGGTGTGGCACAGATACAGAATATTCCCAGATCATTACATGAATGAGAATTGTGCACTTGCCAAGAGAATCCATTCCAGACCTTTCTGTGAGTGTGAATATGCTTCTTCTGTGTTTAAGACACATATAGTTGTTTGGGTCTATTTGTTAAAGAATCGTACCTGGCTTTAACTAATCAATTGTTTAGTTTTCTTCTTATAGTAGCCCTCGGTACAAGTTGAGTCTGCAATACTAAGTCAAAATTCAGTGAAAATAGGTCTTTAGGGAGCTATGATAGTATACTCTGGTCTTTGTCGCTTTCCAATGGTGCAGGTTGAATTATGAATATCTAAAGTATGACTTATTTTTAAATTTTCCTTCCATAAGTATGTTTTCTCTCAACTGAGTTTTTGATGAATAAGGAACAACAAAAAGTTGAAGATTTATTCTCCAACAGGCTTGCAATGTAGGTATTCTGCTGTGTTGCTGATCAATAGAAATTCTACTTATTCACTGAAGTGATGTAAATTACAAAATTGATGTTTCCTGTGAATATTGAGAAGCCAAACTAATACTCTTACATAAATAGTCAAGTTTCTCTGCACAGAGATTGACCACACTAATATCCACAGGCAGTGCCAGGATTGCCTTAGGTGTAAATAAATGAGTAAAAATAGAAAATGGTCCATTATCCTCTGCAGTATATGTATAAATAAACAATAAATTCTCACAAGTCGACAACTTAAAACATAGCTGAATTGATTTCCTCTTATACATTTTTTCAAAGCAAATCTATGCTATGTCATCTACAGCCACTTAATTCTAAAAATGTACACACTCCACATTTGTCTTGCTTAAATGTGCGCAGTAGAGATTCCATAAATATGAATTGGGTTACTATTGGTGAATTAATAAATTGACCTACTGCTATATGGTGCATTGGGAAGAAGAGAACATTAAAGTGTTCTCAAATTGCCTGGTTCTACTCAATTGGGTAGAGTCAAACATATTCACTGCATTTATTTTATATGTTGTTTGGTAATTCTGAAATCTCAAGATTTGGGGTGGGGGCTAGGTATGTACAATTTATTGCTTCTATTGGTTGTTAATTTTCCTAAGAGTTCTATTTTCACAATCATGTTCTTTTTTCATAATTTTCTCTTTTAAATTAATCTTATTATTTTATTTAATGGTCTTAAATAATTTTGTAATTTTACAGCAGTTCCTTTGAAATTGTTCTATTGTTTTTTTCTCCCCTATTTTGTTCGAGTGAACTAACATCCAAATTTGCAGGCACTCTTTATTAAGGTTATTTGGTTCGGTGGCTTGAAAGTTTAGTTTTGATTTTTGTCATCTGGATAGATGTTTGCTCTCTCTCTGTCTCTCTTTATCTTCCACCTGGCACCTCTGCTCCAGCACTGTATTTTATATTCTTGGCTTGTTGTTCTCATATCATGATTAATTTGAAATCTTGTTAATATGTCTCCCCAAGCCAGTTTCTTACAGTCTCTTCGATCCCCCAATGAGTATGGAATACTTTTGCTTATGCAATATGTAGGACTTGAACTTCCTGAGGTTTCTGTACTCATAAACCAATGGTGTCAACTTTTATTCTCCCTACTGCCAGCTACTACCTCAGACCACATCAGTCAGGGTCCAGAAAATTGAAATCACTCCAGTTATTTCAGAGAGGGCATCAAGTTCAGATGACTGGTGACAGAGATGAGTCGAGAAGACAGAGGACAAGAAGTCATCCAAGAGATTATCATCATTGAAAAGCTGATACCTTCCCCATGACTGGAGAGACACAAGAGGGAGCTGCTGTTTTCATAGAGAAGCTAATGGGGTCACCAGACAGAAACTAGAACCAGCTTGGGTGGGCTCTGGAGCCATGGAAGAAATGGATCTGGCTGGCACCCTTATATTGTTCACTATTGATTCCCATACCAAGATTAATTTGGAATTCATTGATTAGTTCTGATTAATTAATTCCAAATGAATTGGAATTTTTCTGATGATAGTGAGGGAGAGGGAGGGACAGTTTTCCTTAATTTTTTTCTTTCTCTTGCTCTCCAGTTTCTTGCCATTGCTTGTCATTAGCCCAAGTTAACCAAATCAGCCCAAGTTAACCAAATCAGCCATCCAGGGCCCCTGGGAAATGTGGTTACTTGCAGGGAAGACAAGATAAAAGCCAAGAATGGTGAATGGATTTGAGTCCAATCAGGGAAATGACCATTATGCCCTACTTCCTAACACACACACAAACACACCACAATGGTTGTTTCTCTTCCACTTCAGGTTCATAGAAATCTATGCCTCAATTTTCCTTAATTTGGTTTTGTTACTTTAATTGGTCTCCAAACAAAAATTTCTTTTTTTATAACTACGGTACTTTGAGTAGGGGTGGTTGGGGGAGCATGCTTTTAAAACATGGAATTTCAACATGAGCTTGACAGCAGATATCACATTCTCTCTTTCGAACAGGAGTTTTACTTTATTTATTTATTTGCTTTTTGCAAGGTTGCTGAATTAAAGGAGCCAGGACTTTCAATACTGCCATATCTGGATCTGAGTTTCAGCTTCACGTTAATGGTGTGCTTAGTTTTCAACGTGCTACTTAGCAAGTTTCCTTATTTGTAAAATGAGAATGATAATAGTGACATTGAGATTTGCTTAGTTATTAGAGAATATCTATATCATTGTACTCTGAGTCAGGTACTTAGTGGTTTTAATATATGGTTGTTGTTATTACTGTTATTAACATTATTATGTTTCTAGTTAAGTGAAACATAACTGGAATTGACTTGTGCTTTCTGATGTGTGATTTTCATCTTGTTTTACTGAGGGACATTGATTGGTAGGTCTTACAGTAAAACCAGTCATAACCATTTATGTATTAAATGTAATGTGCGTTTTTTATTTTATTTTGAGTTTAGTGGATATACTTTGGAATTAGCAGGGTGCCTATACATGCCTATAATTGTATCAACTGAATTTACACATCTTACAAAATGTTAGCAAAGTTAGCAAAAGTAAATAGAGAAAGTTTAAGAGAAAAAGAAGATTCATTCAAAATACATTTTAATGCAGAAAAATTCCCATAAGCCAATTAGAATCGTAGTGCATAACATTGCACATCTATAGGGATCCTCATTGTCGAGTTAAAATGCTAATATTTCAAGAGCATTTTGCAAATAATCAGCTAACACTTTGATAGTTTTATAGTCTTTGAGCACTGGAATTTGGTGAGAAATTTTTTCTTACTGTGTAAATGTTAACTACTGATGACAAATACAATCTAAAGGGACACATAGTTTTCATACACTTCTTCCTTCCCTCTAATTTTGAAACCTCATCAAAAAAGTTTCAGCCTCCTTTTATTACTTTTCAGGAAGAATGGCTCAGTTGACACTTTGACCCTGGTTGCTCAACTATTCTCCTTCAGAGAATGTCCTCTTTAATGGGTTGGTTTTACATAAAAAGGATTTGACAATATTCAATATTAAAACAAACATCAATTAACATATTTGTTGGGATTTTATGCTGCCAAATCTTTGGTTAGTCTGTCCATTTCCCTTTCCAAGCTTGTTTTGGCATTGTCAAAACTATGTCTGAGCTACCCAGACTCTTTCCTAATGTCAGAAATCCAGGGCTTATTTCTAATACCAGAAAGCAATGAACTGTTAGGGGTTCCATAAGACTTCACAGAGCTATATAAATGATGTGGAAGTTAGAAAGCTGCTTCATTGCCTAATATCTATTCTGCCCCATCTGATTCACATTTTCAATTTGATTACCAGCAACCTACCACCATCTTCTACATTGCTAATGGAAATATTCAATACAAAGGCTGAATTTAGACTATGTGGTAACTGTCTTTCTACTGTTTCCAACATGAGCGTACTCTATTACTAAATGCTCTGGAGAGCTGAAATTTTTACCAATGCAAATATAAGTAATTGTGATGGTTGCAAGTGTATTCCTGGGCAATGAAAAATTCAATTTATCTTTGTCAAAATAAAAACAAAAGAACAAAACATCAGTTAGTTGGAACATTTGAGTTAGTGGAAAGCATTCATCAGAGATTAATTGGGGAGGAAACTAATTAGAAAATGGTTTAACTGCATCAGTTTTGCATTGATCTGACTGTAATAAATGTCTTTTTTGTAGCCATAAGAATGGTGGCAGTTGTCTTAAGGTCAAAATATCCACAGGGAGTTGGTTGAAAGTGGTACGAAGGGACATCACAGAGAAGTGAAACAAAGGAAAATGATTGATGATGTGTGAGTACTTCTTTCTTTGAGAATAATTTAAAACTTTTAGTGTTGTTTTCTGCAATGCTTTATAATGTTTCTTTTATGAAGTAGAACTATGTTTCGGACAGCGGTTATAAGGATCACAATGTATGGACCCCATAATATTTGGTTTATTGTTTACAATGCAACAATAGGCTCCATTGCTTTGTAAAGAGTCATATAAATACTTCTCAAGAAAGATTCTTGTGATACTAAGAAGTCAATTTATTGAAGTGGTGAGTGTAAAGGCCTATAAACTTCAGAAAAACTATGTCATTTCAAAACAAATTTCACCTTAGACAATCAATCACGAAGAGTAACAGAAAATTCAGTGTGAACACAGTCAACAGTACTGGAGAAATACAGCAGGCATTTCATACTTATTATACTAGAAAAATGATCAGAGGCTTTCGTTGCTAACCCCAAGGAGGTGTATCTCATGTTAGATGGCCATAGCCACAGGTACTACCTGTGTCCCAAGTGCTAACTATTTTCCAGTTTGCATCTGGGACTGGGAAGAAACTAATGGAAAAAAAATTCAAAGGAAAAACCCATTGAACAAATAGTGTGTTCATAAATGATGACCTATATATTAAGAAATCATATGTATGATAGATGTCATTTTAAGTGATCCTAAAAGGCAATGTGAATGCATATAGGATATATATGCATACTGGTCTTATTCCTGTTCATTTCTGAAATTAAGGAATAATCTGACAGCTAAATTCAAAATATATAAACCATTAAAAAAAAAGAAGATTCAGCAAAGGAGAAGGAAATCAGTGTGCAGTGGGTTCATCACACAGGCTTGTTTTGGAAATGTGAGGGAAGGGTCTTCTCTCACTGTTTTTATTTTGACTGGGTTCAGATATTGTGCATTCTGAAAAGATAAAATTTCGAGAAGTTGCTCTAAAGTTCCAGCTTGTTGATGGACAGGCATCTCCTCCTAAGTAATAAGGAAGCTGTTCTAGCAACTCTTAGATTTTTGGAAAAGGCAGTGTTTGTTGTAATTTGATCCTAACTGCAACCTATATGTTACCTGCATTTATCAACGCCAAGCCACAGAAATGCCTGGAAGGGCCAGAATGCTTGCAGCTCGTGCTATGCATTTGTGGTATTTTGGCTGCTTCACTGTAAAAATATTATGCCACGGAAAATATATTCCGATTCCATGTAGCAATTCAACCCACAAACATGAAGCTGAGTGTGGTTTTACTATCCTTAACTAATTTGTGTTTCCTTTAGAGTAGAAAGCAAAAGTGCACTCCTGGATCCATGTAGCTGTGCTTGGAGAAAAGAGGCAACTTCAAAATCAAATCTCAACAATTTTTTTCCTTTTTTCTATAACACCAACACTTCCATTCTATTCTATCCTATTTATTTCAATGACTTAAAATAGTTATAGATTATTTTATCAATTACTTATATTTCCACACAAAAATAACGGTAGTAGTGCCTTTACATGTTAATTCAAGAATAAAAAATTCAGAAAACCATTCAGAAATTCCAACTATTTTTACCAGAGAAAGGAGGAAAAGTAGCTCTTGGGTATACAAATGGAAGCATTCACTTATTTACTCACTTAGTATATTTTCTTGTGGTTATGAATTTTGTGACAATTTTCTGAAAATTGAGGGGTCAAAGATAAATAGCCATAATTTAAGTCATTAAGAACTTTCATGGAGTAAAGAGAAGGACATTGTGCAAATAGAATTGCTATAAAGAAGATAAGTGTCTTGAAACAGTTAAAATGTTTTAAAGTTTTACCTATTCTCTCAAAATTATGTATTTTTATGTTAAAGCATAGTTTTGGTTACAAGACATTCTTTCCACTACAGAATCTAGTTCTATTGATATAACTCCACAAGATTTTCAGTATCAATATCTACGTAAGGGCAGCCTTTGGAGAATACCTAGTGTTGTGTAAAGCAAGGATTTTTGAGTGAGGAATCAGATTTGTCACAGAGGTGACTTTATTATTTTGGCAACAGGCAGAAGGATTGATTCTTAACACCTGCTTTCTGCCCCAGTTGTTTACTGACTCTATTTCCATGATAGGAGGAGTGAGTTAAATAAACCACTTAGCAACAAAAGAAGGCTTAGTTAAGTGTTTCTTTTTTTTTTTTTTTGTCAGTATCAGTGAGGACATTACTTATGGGGAAGGTTTTTCCTATTGTAACTCAATAGGAGAATTACTAGACATGAAAAATGCTTTGAATATTTGTCCTCCCTTAGGAACGGCATGATTTAGACCTGGATATAGGTAGACATAGGCACAGATAGATGCTTATTCATTTCAATTACTTTTTTATTGAATAATTTAGATAATGTGCTCTTTTTAATGGAACTTAAACATGTATTCAGTACCTTCTTTGCATCCTTGGAATGAATGCTGCTAAATCTAGCATTTGAGGCTCCAATGTCCATTGTGTTTATAAAACTAGAAATATATGGAAAGTATGTCAGAAGTGGAAGATACTCAAGCCTTACCTCTATGCTTCTATTGGTGAGATAAATTCTGTTGAGAAGTAACTGAGACAGTTACATTTATAAGCCCACTTTTTATGGAGTAAAAAATATTGATATTTAGATTTCCACATTTATATATTGTCTAGTGTATAACCGGCAACCAGAGGGTAACCTTAGATTACTAAACTTTTTTTTTTCCAAGTTTCCTCATCCATATCATGGGAATAACAAATGACCTGTGTTTATGTTAAGTAAAGCTCTCACTTAGACTAGTGATAAAGTACTATGTAGATATCAACTGGAATATTTTGTAGGTCCCCTGTTCATATATTATTATTATAGAATTTAAACCTTCTTAGAATGTGCTCAATATTTCTACAGCTGGAGTTAAACACCAACTCAATCCAATCCTTTGTTTTTATTTATTTTCAATAATTAATATCAATTTTCTTCCACAACTATTTCTCTCACTGTGAGTTGTACAAAGGACTTAACAGAAATTCAGATTTGGAAAAAGTCATGTATGTACATCCAAGGAACAAACTCTACGCTGAAGGACCAGAGTAAGGAGCTCTGATTATTCTTCATTAGCTCTGTACCTTTGGCTAGTTATGTTCTTTTCCTGCACTTGTACCTCTTCATACCTACAACCCAAGACCCCATACTTATATCATATGATTTTGCAGTGAGAGTTAATGTCATCTAATGTGAAATTTTAGCAGAAATAAACCCATCTATGACCCATGTTTAATTCTTTCTCATCCTTCTTACCACATAACCTGCCTCGCAAAATATATGTATCCTCTCAACTGAGTAAGCCGGGAAAAATTTTTAATGAGTAGTTTCTCTTTAGCATCTCTAACACCTTCTTTATATAGCAACATTTAAATAGGCTTTTGTTCTACAAAGAATTTGTAAGCACATTTCTAAACTTAGTCCTTATAAGTTGATGAATTAAAATGTAAAATCAAGATTGCCTTGAGTCATGTTGAGTAAATTTTCTATCATCTGATGGAATGATAACTATTCAAGGAGATTAACTGAGTGATAAGATAAAGAATTAAATCTTGTGCATCTAGTTTGGGGATACCTGGTATTTCAGGTCCATTACAAATGCATTAAAATTATGCTATGATAGAGCACTAGTATTAGCAATAGGGAGGTTTTTATGGAGGAAAGAGATGGTACTTGGAGATACTTCATTCAAAAGGAACTGTGATACAGGGTAAATTTATTTCTTTTAATTTAGCTCTACCTTGAGTACAAAGATGGTGGCAAAATAAAGAAAGAACCCTAGAAGAAAGTCTAAAAACAGGAAAGCAAGGAAGGAAGGGAGGGAACAGGAGACAGGGGTTTTGAATATCCAGGTATAAGGATGAAAAAGTAGCCTGTTGCAAATAGTAAGCTGGCCCCTGATGCTTTCTGTGATTACTCTTAGGTACGATTTTATGTTTTCAGGGGACATCTAATGGATTTTGTTTACATACTCCTGAGGTAGCAGCTTGATACATTGGTGTTTTTCTTCTTTCTCTTGCCACTGCAAGTATGAACCTACTACGATGTTTACAATCTTGTGTCCTATTGAACTCCGGACAGGGTCATCTATGTTTTGGTATTTTTTTTAATTCTCAGGCTCGTATCTTTTCAGAATGCCTGATTATATGGAACTTGGTTCTTTTTTATATACTACTTCCAGATACAACTCTCAGTGTATTTTTTTTCTGTATCATTTTTCATTGGATAAAAATTTAGACAAGGATACAGTCTCATCTCAAATTTGTCTTTTACTTAATGATGTGATACTAGCAAGTCAGATATTGACAGCCTGGTGGAGGGTGTTTACTTTCTACTCAAATCTTAAAGTACTGAATAAACCAGATCAGTCTGTGCCTGGAGGTATTTAAACCAGGTGGAAATCTCAAGACAGAAAAAGATAAGTCTTCTCAGGAGAATAGGGGCCTGAGTCATGGGAAAGGAGGATTAAGTTGCTATGAAGGAACATGTATCTGTGACTAATTTAATAAATATTGATTGAGATCCTCTACACATTGATAAGGGCACTGAGTATTTCAGTGTTGAACACTGTCCCCATTCCTAGTTTCTAGAGGATAGAAAGGCCATAATTGTGTAAATAATAAAAAATATATGCTTTTAAAACAAAGTTAGTGCTGCTATGAGAAAGGGGAACAGAATAAATCATTATGGAGGGAGTGATTTTCAAGTGGATGGTCGGAGAAGACTTCTGTGAGGTCACATATGGACACAGACCAAAGTGAAAAGAAGGAACCAGTTGTTTGAAGTCTTGGGAAAAAGCATTCAAGGGAGTGCAAGCGGCAAGTCCTCAGAACCAACATAGGAGCCAGCTTATATTCAAAAATACTCACCACCAGGAAGACTCCACAGAGTCCTGCACAGAGCAGGACCCTGTAGGGGATGAGGCTGAGGCAGTGCAGAGCCAATTTGTGTAGGTATTTTAGCTCAGGATGAATAATTTTAATTTTATCACAAATGTTATTGAAAGACTCAAGCAATTTTTAGCAGGGATCTAATTTGATCTGATTTTTCCTTTAGAAGATGCAAGCTGCCGTGTGGAGAAAGGGAAATGGAGTGAGGAATGGGACCAGAGAGGTCACAGCAAGGTCATCACAGTAGTAAAAATGATAGCACAGTGGACTTGGATGGCAGTGATGGGAAGAGGGAAAAGCCTAATTCAGAAAATAATTTTAAATTTTAAATTTAGATGTTAGAGCTGTTTATACTTTCTGATGAATTAGATGTAAGGGATGAGGGAAAGAAAGAAATCAGTGGTAGCTGGTAAGATTTTGTACAAAGCAACTCTGTGAAAATGTGATCCATTTTACTGAGAAGGAAATTACAGAAGAAGTGGTTTAGGGCAATGAGTAGTAAATCGAAATTCTGGTTTAAAACTCTTTAAGTCTGATATCTTATTAAACAACAAAAAAAAATTTTACTAGGCATTTGTACATCCTCTTATATAGTAATTCTCATGGCGACTTTGTGAGGCATGTGATACTATTATCATCATCATCTCTATTTGAAAGATGAGGAATCTGAGGATCAAAAAGATTTAATCCTCACCTAAGGAAACACTAGTAAGTGGCAGAAGGTCAGACTTTTGAAGTCTATGCTCTTAACCACTACACCATATACTTTTTAAATTAATCTGCCAAACAAGTATTAGAGAAAAGGAAATGCTTTTCTTCTTATTAAATAATAGAGTAATAAATGTGATAATTATATCAGTAGAAGAGATCCTCTAAAAGAATTTAAGATTACCAAAGTGATGCATGAAGAAAAAATTGAAAGCATTATCCCTAAAATTATTATTTGAGTCTCATTCCCTAAAGGACTGTTGTCCAGAAATTTATGTTCATTGCATTACATGAACTTGAAAAATGTAAAAAGTGAACTAGGTTATTATCCCATCCACTTTTGAAACATTTTAGTATTGAAACTCAAAAGGACTAAATTATATGATTTGACCTCATTTATGAATATTTTAGGGTGAAAAATTTTATATAAAATTTAAAAACAGAACATATCCCAAGGAAATAATTATCCACTGAGACCATATGGGATTCGCTCTAAGAAGCAAACTTTTATAATGAGGTAAACAGTAGAATACAATGCTTTGGTAGGAAAAATAATACACGTTATTAGATGCTAATCACAGATTAAAAAAAGCTAATGATCATACATTTGTAAAGTTATAGGAATAGATAATTGCCTCAACAATAAAAACCAGGAGCATGGAAGTGTGCATGGGAGGGAAATAGAGATGGTTAATCTAATAAAAAAGAGAAGTTTGAGATGACGTAAGGTCTCAGAATGATGCTATGGACTTTGAATTTTACTCTGGGAAGTGAAGGTGAGTCACTAGTGGTTCTGTTGCAAGAGAGGAGGCCAGAAGAAAGAGTAAACATTTCAGGGAGCAGTTACACCAAACAGGGAGCAAGTCACAGTGTGGGCAGATCTCTTAGCTGGAACAAGAAGAGGAAAGGGAAGAGTGTTCATTCTAAAGAGAGATATCACAGATTAGGATAAAGTCAACAATCTCCCAAAGAATAAGATCCAGACAGTTGAAAAATGCCTCAGATAAGTAAGTAACTCTCATATGCTATCCTGATCAAGTTCAGTCTCTTCTGTACATTAGACAGGCTGAAAGGAATTCCTGTGATGGAGTATTTTGAAAGCAGAAAGAGTGTTTTCCAAAAGCACAAGGTTCTTTGTTTCTGAGAACTTTATATTTCAATATGCATTTTTAACAGACAACCAAACGAAATGCATATGCCAAATTAGAAGGTTCACTGAACTGGGAGCCAAGTAAACTGATGGACTGAACAGATTTCATACTAATGCTAGGATCCTGGAGGCAGGAGTTATCCTTGACCATCACCGATGGTGAACAGAATTCATGTTATTCTGTATGGTAAAAATGTGAAACCCAGACTGGGCTCTTCTGAAATAGGACTATTTCTGACATCCACATAGGGATTCTGTCTCTTATTCCAGTTTTTCTGCCTGCATTACCATTATGTACACCCAAGGCATACAGTACACCAGGAACAAGTGAATAGAAGTATGGTTAACCAAAGTTTGACTTACTAAAACATTTAGTCTCTGAACAAATATTCTCACATAAAGTTAAGAAAATTCAGAAATCTTTTTCCCTTCAAATGGAGCATAATTAATTAAATCATGTCTTCACCTCAATGATAAAGATTTTCCAACAAATTCATCTGTTCTAGAGTAGTATAGTGATTTCTCAACTTTTCCTCCCTCCTTTGGTTTATTTCTATCTAATATAAACCACTCTTCTCTCATAAATAGAGATGAATATATGTGTATTGAGAAAGGTCATAAAGAATTTGGAAAAATGTAAATAGATTTTGGATTCTTTATAAACGTTGGTTGGTTGCAGTTGCCTAAATTCAAAATGTTACTGAAAGAACCAGCCTTCTGCCTTACCTCGCCCTCATTCTTTTCCCTCAGGAATTTGAACAGGGAAATAAATCCTATCCTGTGATCTGCTTATAGAGATAGAGTGAGATAAGGGGATGGATTCTTTGCCTAATAATTTGACACTGGATTTGAAAACTTCTAATTTCAATTCCAATTCACTTTTTATGTAATGAAAAAAATATGTAGTTTGCATTGACATAAAATTCTAATGGAGCTTATTTCTTTCATATCACTAAGATGCAGGATTCTTGTCTACAAAGAAGAGATAGAAGCAGAAACTTTTTACAAAGAAATATAAAGTACCAAAATCATTGTTCACATAGCTATTTGGGCTTATTCACAAAAAATACTTCTCTTTCTTAATGTTATTGTTTATCCTTAGGAGATGTGTGTGTGTGTGTGTGTGTGTGTGTGTGTGTGTGTGTGTTTGGGAGAGAAAAAGAGAGAGAGAACCTTACTGTTATCCATGGGAATTCTGGTGTAAATAAGGAACATTCAAGAATATATTACTCAGGAACTTTTGGATTGTAAGTGACAGGAAATCAGCTCAAATTGGCTTAAGTTAAAACAAAAACAACAACCAAAAAAACCCCAACTTGGCTCCCATACTGAAAATTCCAGCAGTACCAGCTTTAATCATGGCTGGACCCAGGGGTCTCAAATGCCATCATCAGAGCCAGCCTCTCTTCACATCTTAGCTCTGTTTTCTTCTCAGTTGCCCTTATATTTATGCTTTTATGGTGCCTGATGGCAGCTCAGATTTACTTCATTTTCTTAGGAAACACACTCATGGAACTTATCTTTCCTCGTTGCTTCAGAAAAATTCCTGGGATTACTTTGATTAGAACAGCGGTTAACCAATCACGATGGCCAGACCACAATGCCATTGTCCCTATCTGGGTCATGAGCTCACCTCTGATTCCAGGGGTTGGATTAGCCCCACCTAAACCACATGGAATGAAAGTGGGTGGGGTGGATCCCCAAGGAAATTCAAGACACCATTACAAGTAAGGAGAATGATGCTGGGTATGCAAAAACAACACATGTCCACCCAGGAGCCGAGGTTGCCTCACTTTACACTGAGAGGCCTGGATGGCAACCAAACTTTAAACTGCAGAACCCATTATAGATTTTTCTGCAGACCCTCCTCCTGCCAAATCTAACTTCTACCTCCTGCTGTCCTTGACTTACTTTGGACTCTAAGTCTTTGAGATGTGCCCCATGTGATGGTTATTGTATCCCAGAACTGCTCAGACTGAGAAAAGGCCACAGGTGAAACAACTTGTGAGGATCAGGCACTTTGTTTTTCTGATAGAGAACTGGAGAATCTTACTTGGAATGATCCCCAAACCTGCAGCAGAATTCATAATACACATAAACATCGTGGTTAGGTATTAATGGGAGCAAAGCGACAGGTTAGTGATGGAAAGTGTGGCCTTTGTCGAATTGGTTCTACATTGCCAAGGAAGACCCAAGTTCCAGGTGGTAAACAGCAGTGAACAGAGCAGTGAACAAAGGCCATGCAGAAAAAAAGGCTGAGTGAGAGGACACATGATATGGACGGCTGCTGCCAAGTCAATGACTCAGGAGTTGACATGAGACAAACCCTCTTATTCCTTTATTTTCCAAATAAACTAGAAGGTGACCCTTAGATGCAGGAGGCTGACATTTCAGTTACACAATAATAAAAACCAAAAAATTAAAAGCAAGAGCAAAAGGTACAATGTGTTATTATTTTCAGATGGGGAAACTGGGGTGGAATGACTATTTCACAGTGACTATTTTAAGCTGCGAAGACATAGCACAATATTGCAGAGTGATTTGGCATTTTAATAGGCCACAATCAAATGTTGATTAAAAATTGGAAGCTTGGACCTCTTTGCATGAAAATTTCCTTCATCTGCTCTTCAGATGTAACTTCCTTATCCCTGCCACTCTCCTTCAAAATTGTAATCTTCGGTTTTCTAGACTATACCAGTCAAAATTAGGTTGGGGCTTGAAGGAAATGTCAACAACTTGGTGGAAAAAATATAAGATGTGGACAATTTTGACCCCAAAGATTACCAACGTGTTGTAACCATGAAATGCCTACATTCAAAATGCACAAAATTCTATCTTTATGTGTGTATGAATGTGTGTGGGGTGGGTAGGGTAGGAGGAAAGTTCAGGAAATCAATGAAACATACCTTTAACCCTTTGGCTTCTAAGAGCCACACAGATTTAAATGTAAAATAACATGTATGCAAATGTGTGCTAAACGGAATAAAGGATGCATCACAGAAAGCACAATTGTAATGAACTTTTCATTTTTCTTTAAAATCATCAGTTGAACTTTAGGATAATGACCTCAGGGAGTGTCTATTCTTTGTGGAAGCCTGAAGGGATTAAAGGTAATAGGATTATCACTCTACTTTCATCCTATATGAACTCCTTCCGGGGCAAACAAAGAGCCAAAGTCTGCTTTTCACCCTCTGGGCCTCTCTCACTAAAGTGTCTGTACCTGCCAAGAACTGATCACAGACAACCTACTGAACTCTGGGCTAGGCTAATGTGAGCAAATAGGAACGAATCAAACTTTCAGAGAAATTGTTGACAATTTCCAGCCATCATTAATGTTCAGTGCTCCCTTGGATTTTAGCCACGTTCTTACCTTTAATCACTGGACACCCTTAGGATCATGTGCCACACCTGGGACTGGGGATAATTTACCACTTGCAGATGGGTTAGCGCTGCAGTTCACTTAGACAGAGTTTTGCATTTATTCTGGGTCCCAGAGGCTTTCGTTTTATAGTGCAGTTATATCCACTAAAATTATAACTTCCAAAATTCTGTTCTATTTTATTGCTCTTGCGAAGTATTTATGACCTCTACTGCTTAAGTGGACATTTTCAGAGATTTACTGCTGAAAGCTTTCAGGAGAACTGCACAAGATTGGAGCTGCTGGTGCTAGACTAAAATTCTATAAGATCGTTTTTATAGGATGCCAACAGAAGGAGTATTCAGTTTTAGTTTCAGATACCTTAAAAACAGATCATTTCAAAATAGGAAAGTTTTATATTTTGTGGAGCATCACCATCTGGTAGACTTCATAAGTGCCTTACATTATGTAAATTAATATGTTGATTTTTTTTCCCTCCTAGTTTAACACTATTTTAGGAAGCAAGAAATTGAGTTACTTCCTGATATGTCAGGAAACCAGTTAGTTAATGGCACCTTTTTTCTTGTTTATTCATATGCAAATGAAACATCTTTTGGCAACTTCCAGTCCACATTTCATATCAGTTTCCTCCTCTATTAAGTCATTCAGAGTTCTGCTATCGCCAGGCAGAGTTTCCCCAGGGAGTGTTACTAGGGTGATTCCCAGGAAAACATGGGCAAAGAAATCTCTGGGTTGAACTTCCTCTCTCTGACACATCAAAGGATTTTGCACAATCTATACTAAAATATACAAGAGAAGAGAGGGTTTGTTTCAAACACACCATAATGACCAGAGCAGAGAAGAGGATTGACTGGAGGAAAACAGAGATCTTGCCACACTCTGTCACCAGAATCTCAGCCTCTCTACAAAAACACACATGTGTATGCAGGACTGACTCCCTATACAAATGCAGCATATATGTCATTTTCAAAAACCAACTACACAAAGTTCATCTAACGATAATTTCCAAGTAATGCTTTATATTTTAGTGACACTATTAGCTCTGACGTGATAAAAAGCCCATAACAGACCCCAATTCTGCAGACTGACTTGGTGACACCACTAGTAATCCAGCAGGCCCAGCTTGGGGACTGAAAATGGCCCTTCCAGATGCTCAGGTCACCCTGGGCCTTTCTCAGAATTGCATGGATTCACCACCTTTCAGAACCAGAAATTGGGACTTCCAAGCAAATCTCATTTAGTCACACCAGAGAGGATGATAGGAGGAGGAAAAGAAAGATGAAAGAGCCATAATAAACCTATTTGGACACATGGTTTCTCAGCTATCCCCACCTCTTCCTCACCGTCTTCTGCTTCACCCATGCTCCCTCTCTTCCAGCCACAGTAACCTACTACTTCCAGATCACAGCATGCTTCTGCATGCCTCAGGCCTTGCAAAATATGGTTTCTGTTCAGGACTTGTTTGTCCTTAGAGACTTAGGCATTAAATCCTCTGTGTAAATGTCCCTGATTCCCAGGCAGAACCAGTCAATGTGTCCTGTGTGCCTCTCTAGTGGTTTCATTAACTCAGGGCTCCATGGGATGTTTCTGTGCACTTGGTAGTTTCTTCCTAACCCTCTGAGGTTAGGAATCATGTCATGATTTTTTTCATCCTGGTAGCCTCCCATCCCTTCTCCAGCACAACTCTTGGCCCAAAGAAGATGCTACACAATGGCTTATTGAATGAAAGGAAAAAAACAAAAAACAAAGAACTAAAGTAAAAGAAAGATTACCTCCAGCATCCAGCCACAAATCTAAATCTATCGAATGGTCAGAGAATGCCTGGAAAGTGGTTGATCAGAAGTATCCAAACCCCTGGGCTTGATAAAGCCCTCTCTTCCTCTTCTTCTTCTTCTTCTTTTTTTCCTCCAGCTCATAATCTTAATCTTACTTAATGTTACCTTGATTCTAAGGTCATTTCCCCTGCTCTCTCTCCTATTTTACCCATGTCTTAGATCTTTTAACCCTTCTTTCTGACTTGCCTGAAAATGTTTAAATCTGCAGACAATTCAAGGTTCAGGGCATGAAAGAATCTGCTACCTCAAGCACTTTCGTTCCCAAACATTTGATCCTGAAATAGTGAATGCAGAGTGTGCCCTACAGAATCTCACTGAAGAGAAGATGAACAGAAGTTAAACAAGTAGTACCCAAGAAAAGTAGTGTGAACTGTGGACACTTCAAATGACCAGCAGTGTCACAGAACAACACCTGGAGCACTCACTGTAGTTTTTTATTTATTCTAATTAGTTGTACATGACAGTGGAATGCATTTATACATTTTGATAGATCATACATAAATGGAGTGTAATCTCTCAGTTTTCTGATTATACATATTGTAGGATCACATGGGTCATATAGTCATATATGTACATGAGGTAATAATGTCTGTTCCACTCTACTATCTTTCCTACCCTCAAACCTCTTCCCCTATCTACCCAATCTAAAGTAACTGCATTCTTCCCTACTTCCTCCTCTTATTGTGAATTAGCATCCACATACCAGAGAAAACATTCTACCTTTGGTTTTTTGGGTTTGTCTTATTTCACTTAGTATGATATTCTCTAACTACATCCATTTACCTGCAAATGCCATAATTTCATTCTTATTTAAGGATGAGTAATATTCCATCATATATATATATGTATATATATATATATGATATATATATATATATATATCATGTTTTTTTTATCCATTCATCTAGGTGGCTCCATATTTTAGCTATTGTGAATTGAGCTGCTATAAACTTTGATGTGACTGTGTCACTGTAGTATGTTGATTTTAAGTCCTTCGGGTTTAAACTGAGTGGGATAACTGGCTCAAATGGTGGGTCCATTTCAAGTTTTCTGAGGAATCTCAATACTGCTTTCCAGAATGGTTGCACCAATTTGCAGTCCCACCAGCAATGTATGAGTGTACCTTTTTCCCCACATCCTCACCAACGTTTATTGTTGCTTATATTCTTGATAATTGCCATTCTAATTAGCGTAAGATGAAATCTTAGAGTAGCTTTGATTTGTATGTCTCTAATTACTAGAGATGTTGAACATTTTTTCATATATTTGTTGATCAATTGTATATTGTCTGTGAGGTGTCTGTTCAGTTCTGTAGCCCATATATTGATTGGGTTATACTCACTGTAATTTTATGGGAGACAACTGAAGTTGTTAAGAACAGCTAATATACATTGAGTGCTTCTTATATATCAAGAACTATTCTACTTTTTCCATATGTATTGACTCCTTAAATTCTCCAAAAATTCTAAGAAATAGCGACAAACTTTATCTCCATTTAACTGATGAGGAAATAGAGACTATAAGAAGTAATTTGTCCAATATGACATAACAAATGAATGTAGAGATCAGGACCACACAGGCTGTGATCCAACCACTGTGTACACTGCCTCGCTATGTTAGAGGTCTGAAAAAGTTGGACAATGTGAAAAGTAATGATTCCTCCAAGACATTTAGTTATTCCAAGAAATGGCCAAAGTTAGATCTCAGAATTAGAGAATCCTTATTCTCTTTATTAACTCTCAATATCGTGATATCATCTATTGGCAAGAAACCATAGTTTTATACAATCTTCCAGGAGCTTCTGGACACTAAAACATGAAGCTTTGTGTTCAGTAAGCAGATGAGTTTTAAAAATCTAATTTTTTTTTTGTTCAAATGTAGTATATTACAGATTGCGAGACAAGGTATTCTGAGCGAATTTTTCTTCAATGTTATTGCAATTTAGCAGTCTGTGGTAAATGTTCCAGATTCAGAAAGTGTCTTTAAACCAAATAGTATCCATGTGAAAAAATGTTCACAAGCACATAGGGTTGTGGGTTTTAGCAGGGTGCAGTGGGAATGAGCCAATGTCATTGGTCAAGTGTTCAAGTTTAATACCCAGGGAGCAGTCATTCTTTCAGTAATGAAAGACAGCTCCCCTTCCTTCGTCCTCCATTCCCTCTCTCAATCTAATCCTACCCCATTCTGGTCCTTAAATGTTTTCTAGTGGGGTGCAGAAAATCATCTTTGTTAGTAAAAAAATACATGAAAAACAAAAACAAAACCTGGGGCTCTATGGGCCAGGAGGAAGTGGGCATTCTTAGTTAGGTGGTAAAAGAAAGTGGTCATTTTTGGTAAGCATGGGATTCAACCACTTACATTTTCCAACTAATGGTGCTGTGTTTGAAGTTAATGGATGAGGAGTAAAAGATTTTTAAGACAATAAACTGCAGGTGACTTAAAATGGATGAAAAAGGAAAAAAAATGAACAGACCAAACGTGGGGGACAGAGAGAAGAAATACTACAGAATTTTGATTAAGTATTAAAAAATATAGAAAAGTAAGAAGAGATGGAAAATAAGTTAAAGAAGTACAGCTCAAAAGATTCAAAAGACAGGAATATTTTCCAGTCATAGGCATCTAGTGTTTAAAGGGCTAGATGACTGAGGCCTGAGTGGTATGTGAGACACCCTTTGTTAGAAAGATTCCCATTCTCTTTAGTTGGCCACAGTAGCAGAATTAATGGGCTTGCTGTGCTTCTGGGACACATTTTGTTTCATTCATATTTGTGCAAAAACTAGAAAAAGAAAATTGTTGGCAACGACTTCTTAGATCAGTGTGCTTACTGAGGGTTTGTGTAGGTTAAGAGGGCTGTCTCTGGGGTCTTACACAGAAACCTGGGGAAAGGAGCTACTGGGAATTTGGCCAAGAGTAGGGTTTATGAGGTTCAGTATATGACACAGGATCTATGCTATTCTACCTGATTAGAGCAATCCAGGAGACTACCCAAGAACTTAGCATTGAAAGACCTCTAGTGATGTTATTTGACACTATCCCATTGGGGGTTTTATTTGTGTCTGATGAGTTATAAAACATATTTGGTATGTGAGTTTACATCTAGATAAGTTCATCCTTATGTAAGTAAAGCCAGGTAACCCAGAACATTTTTTCTTGCCTTTGACTGGTTTATTATACTACTTAGTTTAGCTTAGGCTGCCATTATAAAATACCATAGGCTGGGTGGCTTAAGGAGAAGGAATTTATTTCCTTGCTGTTCTGGAGGCTAGAAGTCTGAGATCAGGGTGCCAGCATGATTGGGGGAAAGTTTTGTTCAACTGCCATCTCTCTCTGGTATCTCTTCTTATAAAGGCACAAATGTCATAATAAAAGTTCCACACTCAGGACTTCATCCAAACCTAATTGCCTCCCCAAATCCCCATCTCCAAAGGTCAGCATATTGTCAGTAAGGGCTTCAATGCACAGATTTTTAGGGGAGACAATTCAGTCCATATCACTCTCCTTAGGACTGTTATCTCCCCGCCCTGTCACGTCCACAGAACCTATTGAAGTGACGTGCAATAATTGCTATTGTATTGTTTGAAAAAGTAAGACTAAATTCAGATGGCAGGATGATGCTTTCCTTAACCAAGAAATATTTATAGAATAACAGAGTGCAGACTGTGCCCTTGAAAAATGAGTTCTGCCATGTCAGCCAGAGGTAAAACAATGTCAATATATCTACTTTCCATTTTCATTTAAGTTTCTTTCTTTTTATTCTGTGTCCAGTAGTGATGGTTTACATAGAACTTTACTTTTTTTTTTCTCATTTGGAACTTTTTTCATGAATCATTCCAGATTGACAAATCATTGAGGAGAGTTACATAGTCATTGATCAGAATAGCTTGTAAGCCAAGCAGTTAATGAAGTTTTTATTATAATGAGCTTGGTGTTACCAAATATATATTCCTCAATACCGCTTTGACATTGTTCATAAGTTCTAATTTCATTATTGTGAACTGGAACAGTCTTATCCCCTAAATTTTTTTTTTTTTTTTACTGTCACAGGTACAATGGCAAACACAGTGCTTATATGTAATACCTTACCATTCTTCAGCGTAAAGCGTAACACTACACATCTTACAGGTAGTTGAAACCTGTCAAATGCAGTCAATAATTATTCATTATGTTTTGGGTTTCGCATTTTATAGAACTAGTTGAATATTTGTTAATATTTGCCTCCATCTTCATATACTAAAAATATGCATATGCATGTGTGTACATATGTGTACAAAAATGACACCCAGAGATATGTGTACATGGCTAGTAATATCTACATACATATACATGTATATGTTATAGATGCATGCATGTGTGCGTACACATATATATACCTACATACACAATGTACGCACACCTGTAACTAGATACATACTTACCGTTAGTATTTAAAAACTCAGAATAGTTTATTGTGTCTTTCAAGGAATCAATGACAACTGAGATGGAAAAATTAAATATGAATGCGTAACTTTTTTCCATTCTTCTTCCATTACCAAAATTTTAATACTATAAACTTAGTTTTTCTCACATCAAACACACTTGCTAGGGGTAATTAAAAAGTCAAAACGGCAGGCAAGATGAATGAATGTATTTAGTGACCTGAAACTGGGAAGAAACTGGAGGATAGCTTCACAACTTTTGTTTCCTGTGCCTGGATTACTCTCATCTGTCTGGCCCTGAGTACCTGTTCTGTATCTCACTCCTTTCAATCAGAATTAATCATTACTGCTTCTCTACTTTGGGGCTTTATAAACTGTGAAGTATTGAATCTTTTTATGTTCATAAATATGCATTCTCTACAGTTAGTATATAAAATTATTCATTCATTAAATAAAAATTGTTTGGAGATGTGGCTCCACAATAGCGTGCTTGCCTAGCATGAGTGAGGACCTAAACTTGATCCATGGCCACGAGGAAAAAAACTGGTGTGTTGTTTAAAGCCTCTATTTAAAAAAAAAAAAAATTGTCTACTTTTTTGGATATAGTATATGAAATCGCAACATTGAATTTATTAATTTCTTCTTAGATATATTAGTCTGCATTTCATACCTGTGACCAAGAAAAATTTAGAAGAGGAAAGGTTTATTTTGGGTCATGGTTTCAGTGGTTCAGTCCATGGTCAGATGACTCCAAGAGGAAAGAGAGAGAGCATCATGCCAGAAGAGCAAGGTAGAAGAAAGCTACTCAGCTCATGGTGTTTGGGAAGCAGAATGAGTGAAATAGAGGAGGGAGAGACAGGGAGGGAGTTCACAAGAAGCCAGGGATAAAATGTAAATGCCAAAGGCTTGGCCTAGTGATCAGACTTTCTCCAGCCATGCCCAATCTACCTACAGTTACCACCCAGTTAGTCCATTTAAATTTATAATCCATCCAATGAATTAATCCACTGATTAATTCAGGGCTCTCATAATTTAATCGTTTCACCTACCATATCAGCACAGGAGCTTTTTGAGGACACCTCATATCCAAACCAGAACACTCCATATCTACCAGTTTTTCAAAAATATAGTCAAACTATGCTTTCAGAGGCATAAAATGTTTATTATTATATATTTTAATAGATATCAGCATTTAAAAATATGTAATATTCTGACATTTAAATATTTTGTCTTGTCTTATACCCTTCAAAAACATGAGTTTGAACTACATGAATCCACTTATATGCAAACACTTTCCTGAAAATTTTTGACAATTTGAAGAGTCACCAATGAACTGAGTAGCTTAGAAATACAGAAAAATTTTTAAAAAGGTATGTCATCAATGGGTAAAATATGTGCAAAAAATAGTATACCATTAATTACCACAAAATGCACAATTCTATTATAAAGTTAAAAGTTTATCAAACGTATGCAGGAAAACAGACTGTGTATGGTACCATTTGCAGTCAAGAGAAATATAAATAAAAGTAAAGATGCAGCATGGAATCATAACTGCACAGAATTAACTGCAAGAGAAACTGTACTAGTGTAACAATTTCATAGCCACCTTCTTTTGCTATTGTGAGTTCAAGTGTTGAAAGCATCCTGTTTAAGATGCCATGACAATTCTGGGGGTACAGTGGTAGAGTACTTGCCTATCATATTTAAGGACTTGAGTTCAATCTGCCATACAATAATAACAAAGTCCCTGAGGTTAAAATGCCATGACATGAATCATCTCTGCCTGAGAGTTCCCTGTCCAGCTGGTTGTGTATTGCAATAAAAAAAGGAACCTCTCTTGGTTCTTGTGTATTTTTACCACATATAATGCATGTAACATATAAAATATGTATTAGCCAACTGTTTAAGGCTTCTGGTTAACAGGAGGCTATTAGTAGTTAGGCTTTGGGTGAGTCAGAAGGTACATATGGATATGTGATTGTGGGGAGGGAGTCTGTGTCCCTAACTCTGTCATTGTGCAAGGGCCATCTGTTTTCCTTTTATGACACCACTTAACGTTTGTTTGTCTCTGTCTACTATACACTTTTTTCCTATCTCACTATAAGTAACAAATAACCTGATTTTAAAAATTCTACCAGATCATCTCTGCATTTAATGAATGTTTTTAACCATTTAACATGCCTTAATGTTATTAATGATGTTTTAACTTTTTGATCTAGTTATCATGCTTTCACTTTCCTACTCTTTGGTTAAATAGACCAAGTGTTCATGGCCTTGATTTTATTTTCCCCAGTTGTTTTAGCAATTATGAAATCAATTTTTATATGCTACTAGTTATTTATAAATCTCTAACATATTGAACTTATTTCTAGCTGATTTTGCTTAGAGCTCATATATAAATTTATTGTCACTTATTATAAATACCCACATACTCATTTATTTCAATTCTTCTGCTCTCAGTGAACAGGTAAGAACTAGGATGTTATAACTTTCCTTCCTTCCCAAAGCCATCCTCCCTACCATCTACCACCTCCCTGTGCTAAAATCATCTGAGATTTTAGTTCCACAATTTGATTTGTGATGTTTTACATTATACTCCAAGTAATAAACTTAATGCAATTACCGATTATTTTTTGCTCATCTTCTTCATGGTATCTTGTTTCTCCTCACTTCTTTTTTTTTTTAATTTTTCTTTAGTTGTCAATGGATCTTTATTTATTTTTTTTAATTTATATGTGGTGCTTAGAATCAAACCCAGTGTCTCACACATGCTAGGCGAGAGCTCTACCCCTGATCCACAACCCCAACCCCTCTCCTCACTTCTTGGGCTCCTTTTTCCCATGTAATACTTGAGTTAATTTTTTCAGAAAACAACTGTATGTGGCAAAATTTCTGAGTTATCACACATCTGAAAATGTCATTATTTTGCTTCCAGGTCGAATATGAGTTAAGTGTAGCATTTTAGCTTCATAATAGTTTTGGGTGATAACCTTGAAGCTGTAGCTTCATTATCTTGGGGTGCTCAGTATTGCCTAGAAGAGGATTCTTGTCCATGTGAATTGTGGGGCATTTTTTCATAGTTATACTCTTTCTCTCCTCTAAGTTCTTGTAGGATTTTCTTTTGGTCTTTGGAGTTCTGAAACCTCAGCATGGTGGCTTAGGTAGATGTCACTTATTATTCATCTTGCTTGGTACTCCCTTTTCAGTTGTGCCATTAGATCTGAAATTGCTTTTGTATAATTTATGTGTTTTCCTTTTCATTTCTCCCATTCCATTCTCTTTGTTCTTTCTGAAACTTCTATTAAATGGATATTGGAATTTCTTTTCCTCATCTTATTCACTTTTCTCTCATTCTTTCCATTTCTTTGTTCTTTTGTGCTGCGTTCTAGGAGGATTCCTCAGCTCTGCCCTCTAGTTCATGGGTTTACTGTCTAGCTGTGCCCATTTTCTATTCAATCCATCTATAGAGGTTTTGTTTTTCCATTTCAAATACCCTAGCTTTCATTTCCTCAATCTCGATTTCCTTTTTATGGTTACAGAGCTCAAAGAACAGAAGTTAATTCTTCAAGTTTATTTTTTTAAAAAAAATTTAAAAAGCATCTTTTTGTTGTTTTGTTTTATATAGTTGTTTCTGTGAAATTTCTTTGTTTTGGTTTTCCTCAAAGTATTGGTAATTCTTTTGTTTCTTGAATACTTTTTATGTGATTATCCCTGCCCACAAGAGTATGGGTTCTACTTACATTTATCATAAACCACTTTGGTGATTTTGTGTGAAAAGTAAAAGTAATTCAAATTTTATAGACTGCTCCTAGGCCCCTTTCCTGTTTTTAAAGAGTTACTACAGATTATTTTAAATAAAAAGCAGGGAGTGAATCCAGTGTTGCATAACCACTGAGCTATATTCCCAGCTCAGTTTTTAATTTTTTATTTTCATACAGGGTTTTGCTAAGTTGCTTAGGGCCTCACTAAGTTGCTGAGGCTGGTTTTGAACTTGTGATCTTTCAGCCTCAGTCTCTCCAGTCACAGAGATTACAGGTGTGTGCCACCATGACCAACAATCCTCTTTTCATATTTTAAATTCAAACATTCCTTTTCTTACTCTACTTATTAATAGATAGATACAAGAAGGAAAAAAAAATGTGCTCATAAGCATTATACTATATTGCTTGAGTAAGAATATGGTTAATAAAATTACAAGCAATTACTGAGCATTTATTAGTTACAAATTAAGTATTTATCTTGTATGCATCTTTTGAATTTAATATTGGCAATGACTCATTGAAATGAATATTATTTCCATTTTACTGAGGAGGAAACTAAGGAATAGAAAGGTTTACCAACTTGTTATAGTTCATAAGAGAGGGAAGCAGAATTGGAACTGAAACTCATTTGGCTAAATTTTATAAATCTTAATTATTGTCATTAGATGGATGAGTGGATGGATAAGTAGGTAGATGAATAAATAGATGATTGTATGAGTATGTATGTACACATTTACAAAAGCATAATCCTTCAACATGTATACAAATTGGTTTATGGATATATTATGTTTATTCATAAACAAGGAATAAAGTAAATATGTGAATAATTAAAATATTTGGTGGTGTTAAATTCTATTTAAATAATAAAAAAGAAATGTAAATATCATTTTTTCTTAATTTCATGCTATTTTAGGTATATAATCCTTTGGAGATGTGTATTCCTTCTATCACTTGAACCAAACCTCTCTTAGTATTTTGAAACAGTTAAAATAAAGATTATTCTAGTCAATCCTTCTGAATTACAGTCTCTTTACAGTGTAGATTGCATCTTTTTCTTTGCATTTTGTACATTCCTTATACACGATTTTTTTAAATAAACTTTTGTTTATTTAAAGCTAGGTAAACTGAGTATTAAAGTTTCCTACACACCAAACTCATTGTTTTATTAACTTTATACTAAGAATGAATCTCTACAGTGGTGAAAGAAAAAAAATTAAATGTTCTTAAATAATAGGATGGTGAAATCTACCAAGTTACAGTTCCCTTGAATCAAATAACCAACTTCAGTGAATTTTTTGAAATGTGTGAATTGATAATATAAACAGCTGAAATAATTAACTATTTAAGTTTAATATTACAAATTTCTATACATGGATCAGAGCATACTAATATCTTAATTTTTATCAAAGATCTTTCTAACTAAAAAAAGCACAAATCACTAAAATAATTTCTCAGTTTAAATCATTTAGCACTTTTCACTAGATTCAGTCATCACAGTCTCACAGATGAAATGAAAAAAAAATCTGTCTTCTACTATGTTAAGTCTCACGGTTTCCTTTTAATATATATATATAAATATAAATATTATACATAATATATATATGTATGTATTTTTTAGGAATTGCTGTGCTATTTTTCACAGTGGTTGTACCATCTTTTCCATTTCCACCCACAATACACAAGGGTTTCAACTTCCGAACTTCCTCAACAACACCACTGTTTGTTTGATACTAGCTATCCTAATTGGTATGAAGTAAAATTTTCTGAGTTTTAATAACTTTATGTTGTGGGGATGTGCACAGAGACTAACACAGTATGTATATCAATTAAAAGGAGACTTCCTTGTTGTTGTTTTATTCAGGGAGAAGATTTTCACATTAATATTGAAAGACATTCCTACTTTTTCTATTATTATCTAAAACTCACACAGAGGTAGGTAGAAGAGTCTCCTAACATTTATATGGAAATTTTCTCCCTAAATAATAAATAAGAGGAAATCTCTTTTTATCCAGTGGAAGGGAATCTGGGGGAGCCTGGAGTTTAGTGCAGCACTTGACACATGGCACACGGGAGGTAGGGCAGTATAGCTGGAATTTTCTGCGGATACAATGTTGAAAGTCTGAGTGGTCAAGGGTCTGTAGTGCAATCCAGGCAACTCCTCGTGATGAAACTCAGGAATGAATCTGGGAAAGGCTCAATGTATGTCTGGATCCACCAAAAAGACAGTTCAGGGCATGACCTTAATCCCAGCACATGACTGGGCCACTACCTCATATCCATGTTGGGTTTGGGCCTAGAAAACTTATTTGGAACGCAAGTCAGAAACTATAAAGGATTGTATGATGCTGCCACAAGGAGACAAAGGAAGAGAAAAGAGCATGAAGTGCAACGGAATGAAGCTGGAAGAAAGTGAGAATGGAAAGAGGACAATATTTTAAGGGGGAAATTGAGCCAATAGAAGAGTGTAAGCAGAGAAGGGAGGAGAAATGAAAATAGGAAATTAGGAAATTTCAACCCTAAAGATGCAGCGATAGTCTATGAGGATTTCCTGCAAATAATAGATCATCAGATGACTTCTGATATGTTTAGAGTGAAACATAACAGGGAAATGTGACAGAGAGTTGGGTTTATACTGAGAGATTAAACCTGACCAGGTAAGAATGGAGATTTGGGCATCTTCGGTGCTGGTGCCCAAGGGCACTGAAGTTCTTTGGAGAACCGCCATGGTCAGCCTGAACATTGTCTTCCTTACCACAGGGCTTTCTTCTCACTTGTACTTCAGATCTTTTGCCCTCATCTGTCTTTCCTTCTTTTTCACATTGTGTCTCTCTGCCTAGACATTTCACAGGAAGACTCAGTTGAAAAGTCTGTCTGGATTGAATTTGAGGTTTACCTCAAGATGTGGCCTTCTGTGCCTTTCTCCTTAACTTGAAGTCCTGAAGCCTGCTGGCAAATCACAGCCTCCTCTTCACCTGCGCTAAACTCCCAAACACAGGAGCTCTAGTGGAATACTCTAGACCTCCCTGATTTATTTGGAGAAATTAATATTCAGATAAATTTTTAAGAATCACATGCATTTATTTACTATACATGAACAATTTCATTCACTAGATAGACAAATAACTTTGATAAACTTCATTTCAAATATGGTGAGTTTGGTGTAAGCAGAGGTGTAATCTGACCAATCTGCTCTATTATCTAGAGTTCAGGTGAAAGTCTGGCAGGAGAAACCCATTTAGGAATAACCAGCCTCCAGATTGCTCTCTGGAATCCTCACATACTTTCAGTTTTCCAAAGCACAGATATGACCATACCATTACCTTCATTTAAAAATCTTCAAAGAATCCTCAGGATATGAAAAATGAGTTTAAATACCTCAATACGAGCATTTAAATACCAAAGTTTGGCTCTTTCTAGACTTTCCTATCTAATCTCCTCACTACTGATTCTCCATGGAGCCATAGCATTAGCCCATATACTCATTTTCCTGCAAACACACTTGGCAATATCTTACTTCCAGATCTTCTCTCAAACTATTTTCTCTGTCTGCATTGCATTTACCCCTAAATATCCAGTTTTTGTAGCTCGATATCTTCATAAGTTCATTTTAACATCTGTTTTTTTTTTTTTTTTTTCACGTACTCCAAGAAGTGTTTCCAGATTTTCTCTGGTGACTTTGTCCCTGAGCATAGTGTTTGTATTCATCCTATCTGTCTGCCATTGGTTAGGGCTATTTAGGCAAATGTCTGTCTCTTCTCCCAGACTATGAACCCTTAGGGGGCAGAAGTTCCACAGTTCTTATGCTCATAAGTTTTGCAAATATTCTTATTCAAAAACGTTTGTAGCACTAATTTTAAACACAAAACAAACTGTTTCAACAAGAACTTTTTTCATATATATTTTTTATTTTGTTTTTAATCAATGCATAACCATTAGACGTATTTGTGAGAGTCATTGCAATGCTCTGGTATATGCATATTGTATAATAATCAAATCAGGTTATTTAGCATACCTGTCACTTCACTACTTTTTACTCATATTTTCATTTGTATTAAAATAAATTGCTACTAAGATGGTTATTTATAATTTTAATATTTTATTCAGCTCTTAAAAATTTTTTTTCTTTTCCAAACACAAAGAAACCCAGGGAATTTTTCCCTGTACTGTGTCTTTAATAATTAAATATTTATTTAGCATGAAGTTGTTTGCATGATAAATTGCTCCTCCATCTTGTCATTGTTGGTTTACTAACTTATTTATAAATGTTTATTCAATCTCTGAAGAAATTAGAATAGTAAATCTAAGTTCTGTTCTGCACTGATTGGAAGTTTAAGGAATTCAGAAGGAAAAGGGTCTGACTAAGAAGTCTTCTGTCACAAGAAGTTGGTTGATTACATGGGGAAGAAGCTTTGAATGACAATACCATAGGGGAAGGCATGGCTCCAAGTTCTATGGCATATGCACATAGAGAACCAGGCTGGGGAAAGTAGGAACAGTTCATGCTCATAAAGAGATAGGGGACAATGAAATAGGTAATTAATTAATTTAACAAATGACTCCAAAGTCCTCTACTACCTTACATAAGAGGAGGGCCATGGGGTGGGGGGCAACTCTAGCTTTTCTTAGTTGTACAAAGTATACTTTATCTTTTTTAAAAGAATCCAAACACATCCAGAATATTTAGTAGCAGAATTGTGAGCAAACTGTGTTTAGAGAACAACCGGGACTTCAGTACATCTGAAGTTTCATGCATGTGAGAAATGGAGATGGGCACAGATTAGAGCTGGAGAGGACTTGGAGACCATGCTAAGAGGTTTGAGCAATTTTGACCACAAGATTTTGCTAATATTATATAGTGTAATATGCCTGTCCCTACTTCCTTAAAATTCTTTACAAATGTTCTTTAAATGACTGTACAGATTCTATCAAATTGATACATTGTGATTACTTAAGAATAACTTGAATATTGGGTATGTAGATGGTTATTAATATTTTTCACTAGTAAAAACTTCACTGTGGAAAACATCTTTATAAACTTTTGCCTGTTAATAGTCCATCTATTTCCTAGAAGAGGCACATCTGAGGTAAGACTAGAAATGTATTAGGTTTAAACAAGCTAGAAATAATCATGGCCCTATTCCAAGGTGTCATTTTTTCTTAGATTAGAAAAATGTGAACTTGCTATAATAGCCTATTAATGACTCTCCCTGCTTCCAGCCTGTACCCCTTGAATCCATTCCCTACATTAAGCCAAAGTAAACTTTTCAAAAAATAAATCTGATCATGTCCTCCCTACTAAGCCTCACAAATTGGTTCCTCAATGTGTCACATATAAACTACCCAAATTCAAGAACATGTTAAAGCTTGTATGCCCTCACCAACATATAGAATTCTCACTTGTCACATGTTGTCATGATCTGTTACTGTCTGTATCACACACTAATTTATGATTTTCTTGAAATCAGGAATGCTGCCCTATTCATCTTTGAATCAACATCAGTGTAGTGCTAGTGAACAACGAATGAATTAATGTCACCTACATAAGTACTTTATCTGTGTATGGAATTTAAGATTCTTCTGTGTTTTGCTCTGCTGGGATTTAGGGACAGGCTTGGTCAAGACCAGGATTTGGGGTTCAAACAAGGGTAACATATCAGATATATTACCAAAAGTTAATTTAGAAGATACACAAATCATTAGTTCAGGGCATCTGATGAAAGTTGATCTCCTATGGATTATTCCATTCTTTAAAGTTCTTTACAATATGTCTGGATTAGTAAGAAATATAACATTATTTGGCTGAAAAAACCCATTTGAGAAGATCAGGTGATACATCTCCCCTCCACTCATGATACTTACCTGAGGGAAGGCTTCCTGTTCCTAACTGATAAAAACTCTTCCATATGAAATATACACCTGTGCAAAGAGGGCTGGTCATTCCATGAGAAGCCTCATGGTTATCAATCCCTATCTAGCAGGGTACCTTTTACATCTGCACATGTATACAAATCACTGGGAATATATATGGATTCTGCTTCAGAAATCTGACTTTGATCCTGGTATTCTGCATCTCTAACAAGATCCTGGGTGATGCTGATACTGCTGACACACGGACCACACTGAGTAGAAAGGCTGTAGCTTACATTCTGCTTCTTCACCTGTATAATGAGGATTTTTGCTACTTACCTGAAAATATTGTTGTGAGGCTTACATATTAAAAATCTAGGCCGTGTATTTGGTTATTATAATAGATCATTGATGCTCTTTGTAGAAATATCTTTTCATCCCTTCTAGTGAATCTCAAACCTGGATATACATTGAAAGCACTTGAGAAATTTTTAAAATGTACGGATGCCAGGGTCCCAACCAAACCAGTGAAAGAAGAATCTGCTGGAAAAGAGACCGGGCATGGGTATTTTTGTTAAGCTCCCCAGGTGACTTTTTCTCATACAAGGAGTCTGTGATAATGAAGTGACAGTACACCTGAATTCTGGATCAAGTTTCCAGGCTCTCCTTTTGGATGATATCCCAAAGGAACACCAGGTACTTAGAAATGCAGGGAGCATCTTTGGAATCCATTCTAGTATTTGGGCATATGTGAGGGTCTCCAACCCAGTAGAGCATCAGAAACCAGACTCGCCTCTGGAGATTTGTACATATATGGATGCCCAGGCAAATAGGCAAGGCCCCGAAATTTGGTGGTAGTTGTTTAATTCTTGCAAATGTTTTTAGGGACTCTGATGCCCCACCAAGTTTGAAATCTCAACATGCATACTTGCCAGACAAAAGTGAAAGGCCTCAGATATGTTCTAATGACTGTGCTAGCAAACAAAAGTCTGGCTGTGTTCTTAACAACTCAACTAGCAGATCACTGAAACAAACTATTTGATCTTAAATTCTCCTGAAATAACAATATTTACCAGATTCATCACTTTTAACTTGAGGTGGAGGGTTCCATCAGCAGTGCTTTGACCCTAATCCAGACTCTTTGAGAAACACTTAAAACTTCTCTGTGACTTTCACTTTGCTATACCTCCAGTTTCCCAGGTTGTGTATATATTGAAGGAATGCAATAGAAATAGGTTCAATGAATGTTCCGTTGTGCTGTAACTATAAGGTACCTTTTAAATGACTTTCTCTTTTATGGGAAAATCCAACTAAAGTGTCTGTGATAACCAAACATGATTATTTACAGAGGAATATATTGCTTCAGAGAGTATAAACCACCAAAGACAGGGTCCTTGACCTAAGAGGCTTAAACTTGAAGATAGCAGTAAACAAATGTAAGATAACAGTAAAACAGTCAGTCTAAGGCCTGCAGAGGATTCAGGCCTGGAGGTTGTGGGGAAGCAGAGTGCTGTGATTCACCTCCAGTGTCTCCAAAATAAACTGAGTTCTGGAAAGCTCTGGTCACTTTGGTACTGAGAAGAAGTTTAGAAGTTGAGGTTCTAAGTTCAGGCTTTTTTAAGGAAAGTCAAATTAAAGCACTCAAGGCAAAGTGTGACTTGTTTTAGCCTTAGTTAATGCCGTGTAGATGAGATTTATCACTATCTAGGCCAAGTTTACTACTAATGTGGTTCTGAATACTTTACTGGGTGGATTGTTTTGTAATGCCAAACTGTTTTCATTCGTCCATTTAATGACTTTTTTTTTTTTTTTTTTTTTTTTTTTGGTTAGGTTAAGATATATTTTTATGTATGTATTTATTTATTTTTTTAGTAACATAACCCGGTATAATATACTAAATAAATTTGACAGGAGTGAATCAAATGCTTGGCAGTCTCAATTTCATTTGTAATTAGTCTTTCTGAGTATTCTGGCTTTGGCTCCATAACATTATTATAGGAAGGAAAATATAGTCAAATCCCAAAGTGATATTTAGTCATTAATAGTTTAATGTGTGTTTATTTTTTCCTTCTAGGTTTTTATTTCAGAAAATAAATCCCAGATTATGTTCTCAAAGAAATTAGAACTATTTTTTGTGTATCTTTTCCTTAAAACCCTCTAGGCTCCCCCTCCCCCACCCCCTTGCAGTTCTTATAAAGGTTTAACAACTGGCAGTGCTGGAATCTGATGACCTCTTTCTTTCCTTTGACTAGATAAGGTAGCACAGCTGCTTGGTAAGTTTTCCCACAGAGGCTGCCAAGGGTGGTGGGGGGCCTGGATGTCCCTCTGTGGACAGAGAAGTAATTTGATCTCCACATGGGATCAGACCTGGGCCTTGTCCCGGCTGAGGCTGCGTGCTATATTAAATTACATTTAGTGTTTTTTGTCCTACTCCTTGAACTACTGTTCGCAGAGACCACCCAACCGACACAGCCTTCTTGAGTCCGTGGGGGAACTAAGTTGTAAGTGTCCGCATGGTCACTCAGCCGGCAGCCTGTCTGGAGCCAGCTTCTTCAGAACATCCTGGTGATGTTTCTGGCAGAAGGATTTCACATTTCCAGTGAAATCTTATCATGTAAGGAAAGTTGATAATCGTTGGTGAGAAATGATTTGTGTTGTGAACCTACGGAGAAGGAAATTGAGAAGCAGTCAGACTTCATAGATCAGCAGTTTGGTTTTGGTATTTGGCTTGTATTTAACCTAGTCTAACCTTAAACCCTTTTTCTCCCCTCTACATTTGTGATTACACCCCACCTTTATCCTCCAGTTCACGGATTTTCAAACTTGAGTGTCCAGCAAACTCAAATTCATGGACTTCGTTGATTGAGAGATTGATTCAGTAGTCTGAGATTAGTTCTCAGAGGCTACACCTTTAGCACACATGCTTCAGGGGCTTGTGACTTAGGTGGTCCAAGGATTACACTTTGAGAAAAGCATCAGTAACAATAAAAACTATCAATCAGCTCCTGCATGTCAAAGGGTTGTGTAGTTTATAGCTTATTCATAATTTCCAATAAGTTAATTTAGTGAGTCTAAGTATGCTCCAAACAACAACATTTTATTGGAAGATACCTGGAGAAAAACTCTTCCAAGTTATCTATTGTACAAACTAAACCCTGAGTGAGTTTGTTAATAACAATGGCAGTTATTATTAGCTTCTGTGTTCATAAAAATTTACCCAGTGCTGTCATTTCTTGACTTTCAGAAAAGCTGTTTTAGAAACAGAGAACTTTAACTAGGAGGAAACCAGCAACTTGCCTACAATTCCAACTGATGGTAGAAATGAATTTTTTAGCAACTTCATATTTAAAAACAGAATGTATGGAGCATGTCGTGTGAAAGGCTTTTTGCTTTTTTGTTTTGTTTTTAAAGCTTCCTCATAACTACTCTGGCCAGAATTTAGGTTCTCAGAATTCTTTAACTCTATAATAGATATGTTTAATAGGATTGAAAAGGAAAGAAGCATTGTCTATAGTTTTACCCAAGGAAAGCACTGGAACTCTTAAGAAAGACCATTCACTCTCACAAAATCTAATGTTAGATTTAAAACATTTAGTGTGACTCAATTAATTGTGATGGTTGATGCTACTCAAGAGGTGTTTTATTATTATATTTTTGGTACAGAAATGGAAAAATGTACTATGATACAATTTATTGTACATCAAATAGAATACTAGTAGGTGAATTCAATGACTGAGTCAGGTTACAGACATAGCTTCTAATTTCAAAGTTGGTGTTTATTAGCTGTATGAACTTAAGGAATAAGTTAATCTGTCTGTGTTTCAATCTTTTGTAAAAAGGTTTTTAAAAGGTAAAAAATACTTATCCTGTCTTGAAGAGTAATTAGGAAGGTAAAGAAAAGTGACAATGAGAGTCCTGGTAAATTTGATTTAATTTACAGTTTGTTTGATTATAAAATGTCATATTAAAATATGTGCATACACATATATATCCTCTTGCACATATGCATGTACATTTTCTTTCATGCATAAGGCAAGGTGTGTGGTGGTGGAATTAAGCTTCTTGCAATGAGACTGTGTTTTCTGACTCTCTCGGGTGCACTTCTCCCCTGTTCTCTGTTCTTACTCTTGGCAATGCAAGAAGAGGGTTCACAATCTTAAGCCAAATTAGTACAAGCTTAATTGGCTTTCCATAAATACTATAGTAATATTAAGACGTATAATTAAATTACAGCAATGGTGGTTAATAAGTGACACTGTTGTCAAGGTCTGTATTTTTCCAATGACTACTTGATATTAAGTGAAATAATTATTGGGCTTAGTCAAACAAATAAGAAAATGAGTTAAAATTTTAAAATGCGATTTTAATTCATGACCATATATTTTTCAGATATATCCTTTAAAAAAGTGTTTTTTTTGTTGCCAGATCCTGGTATTCTTATTGCAAATAAAAGGATTTATATTATTAGCATGGCTATTTCTGGTTGGATCAAGGTATTTTAATCTGAGGTATAGGTTAGGTTTGGTTGTTTTCCAAAAATTATAATCAATCTTGAATACCTACTATGTGCAAGATACTGTGCTTGGAAATGTAGGAGACATGAAAGTATTTAAATAATGTTTTAACTGAAAAGTACCTTGAGAGAAACACTGATAAAAACAAATGGGTGCTCTTCAACAGATGAATGGAAGAGGAAATGTGGCATATATAAACAATGGAATATTACTCAGCCATAAAGATGAATGAAATTATGGCATTTGCTGTTAAATGGATGAAACTGGAAAATATCAAGCTAAGTTAAATAAGCCAGTCCCAAAAAGCCAAAGGCTGAATATTCTCTTTGATATGTCGATGCTAACCGATAACAAGGGAGGGGAAGGAGGGGAAGAATAGAAGTTGATTGGGTTAGAGAAAGGGGAATGGAGGGAAGGGAAGGGGGATGCGAATAGGAAAGACAGTTGAATGAATCAGACATAACTTTCCTTTGCTCATGAACGAATACATGTCCAATAACTCCGCATTATGTACAACCACAAGAATGGGATCCTAATTGGAATGAGTTGTATTCTATGTATGTATACTATGTCAAAATACACTCTACTGTTACATATATCTAAAAACAACAAATGAAAGAAAGAAAGAAAAAAAGAAAGAAAGAAAGAGAGGACCTCAGTGGCAGAGTGCATCCTTAGCATGTAAGAGGCCTTGGGTTTGATCTAGGCCAAACACACACACACACACACACACACACACACACACACACACAGTTTTTTTTTTAAAAAAGAAGTAGAAGTTCAAAAGATAGGAATTTAGGAATTTCTTTCAGACCCTTAGGGGCATTCAGGGTTGGTTCAAAGGTATTTGAACAGTTTTGTAAGAGAGAAAGACTTCAGATAGATGGGGTAAGAAGAAAGGATGTGTGAGGTAGCAAGGAGCAAATGTATAATGGAAGAAAAGAGAGCATACATAAGATACAAGTGGCTTCATCCATTTTTACTTGAATTTTGAAGAGAGGGATCAGTTGTATAAATGTTTGGAGAAAAAAAATTAATTAAAAATCAGGGCAAAGAATATATTGACCCTGCTCTTCAATTATGCTTAAAACATAGTTTTATTTTAAGTGTTTGGTTTGATTTATTAACAAAACAGTTGCTCAACCTGTTGGAGAAACTGTCTTAGAACCCACACCAGGAGTCGCTGGAGTTTTTCCTGCCCTGGCATTGACCTTACTCTGTAAATCTGGCAGGTCGCTTCATTTTGCTGAGTCTCTTTTCGCACTGGGAGTTTGGTAAACTAATTCATTATAGCATTCATTTCAATTCTAAGTATGTATCCATTTTTATTTCCAATATTTGGGTTATGAATAATTTTTTAGTTTCCATTTTTTCCTCTACAATCACCAATCCTTGGTCTTCTGGAACTTTCTCGTCTCTCCAACCACCAAAAATCAAAAACAAAAAACAAAAACACCCAAACATTTCTTTTCCTGTTTATAGTATTAGATATATTGTGAAACTGAGGTAGTCTGGATGTCATTTTTGAGAAATCAAAGATGTACCCAAGAAATACTTAGAAAAGAATACTTGTCATTTGTATGTATGTGCACACGTATGTTATTTATGTGATGTGAGATCTTTGGCAACTAAGAAATATGCTCATTTGGAGGAAGTCCCTCTCAAGAAGAGGTGCTGAGATGTCCCCTTGTTCTCCAAAAGTAAACCAAGGCCCCAGGGCCTTGGAGCCTGCTTACATTCCAAACGACAGAAATATGCCAGAGAACAAAAACCAGAGGAGTTTATAAATATATTAATAGATAAGCAACATATATTAAAGCTCATCATGTATCAGGCATTGTAATACTACTTACCTCACTTAATTCTTATGATGACTTGTGAAGTAGATATGATTATTAGTCCCCATCTTACTAATGAGGAAGCTGAGGCATGGAGAGCTTGAACAAATTGCTGAAGATTAAATACTGACAGAGGCCAGATGTAAACTAACTCCAATTCAGTATCTTTATTGCTCTACCATAATCCTCTCTATCATTTGATGAAACTACAAAGAGAGATTGTGATGATTAATCTTTATTACAGACTCGATTGCATAGAAAGGCACCTAGGAAATTAGTGAAGCTTATGTGTGGGTGTGTCTATGAGGGTGTTTCCAGAGACAACTCTCATCTGGGACTGAGTGGGGAAGAACTTCCCTGACTGGGGTGGCATTGTCTAATAAACTAGGGGTCCAGAAGGGACAAAAGCAGAAGGCGGAAGTCCATCTGCATATGCAAGTTCCATTCTTCTTAAGCTGGTGCATCTTTTGTTGCTGCCATCACCCGCCATGTCAGATTCCAGCTTCTTCAACCTTCACTAGCAGCTCTCCAAGGAGCCTCCAGGCCTTCATCCTCAGGCTGTGGCGGCATAAGGTGCCCCTCTTTTGCTGTGGCTCCATCTCCTTGAAATGAGCAGTTTCTCTGGCTCTCCAGAGTGCAGAGGGTCACTTTGGGACTATCCAGCATCTGATCCTGTGAGCCAATCCAATGAATTCCCCTTAAAAGTATATATATTCTATCGTTCTTTCCTTTGGGAGAACTGTAATACAGAGACTGCAAAGCACAAATGTTTTGCTTTACTGATGGTCTCCTACTTTACTTTTGGTAATAAGAGAGGAAAATAAGTTATTTAAGATGTTTCACCCCATCAAGAAATAATCTAAGTGACTGAACTAATGGTGCACACGTTCCCCGATCTTGCTCTACTCTTTCTATCCCAGTCATGATGGCATCATTGACTGCATATCATCTCCAATATTAGCAATCCATGTCTGTGGTAGAATTACCTCTGGTCTCTAAGTAGATTCGGTGTTTACAAAGTGAAATGGTCCTTATCCAAGACAATTTTCACTTGCCTAAACCTGATATATTAGCCACCATATTTTATTTCAATGTTTTAACAAATACTGCCTTTTACTTGTTGGGAAAAGAAAGTAGCAAGATCCTTTATACCTCTTTAGAGCTTGTCCTGTTTCAAAGTTGGAGTACAAACTATGTCAGGACACTTTAAAACCTTGACACTACTTCTTCCTTCAGAGCTCAGTGGTGGAGCAACAAGACAGGGTATTATTTCCCTGCTGGAATCACATAAAACCTCAGTAGCCAAGGCAGTCTCACTGTGCCTGACCAAAACACCCTGGCTGCTGCTCCCACGCAGCAAGATGTTTTTGGCTGAGAATGGTGGTTTGAGACAGGGATTGCTGAATGCCCCGTATTTGGCATTCTGCTTTTCATGAAAATAGTGGGGAGAACAGAGCAAGCCTTCATGATTGTGCCTTTACTGACTACTGAGGCCTTTTGGGGGGTAAACATCTGTCTCATTAACTCCATTGGGCTAGTTTGTAGGTTAATGTCATTTACATGTTACTTAGTTTGAAGTTCTACTTGATGTTAATATTTCTGTGATATTTGTTGATCAAATGCCAAGGTGATGTGTCTTTCTGATCTACTGGAAGGCGTGAATTCAGAAGAAGCATCTTTTCAGCAGTGTTTCTCTCTGTGATCATTTCTTGTATTGTATTTAGTTTGTTTTCTTAGACAAAAGTTTCTTGAGAATATGTTCCCAATTCCCAGGACTGATATTAATTGAGTATATGCCGAGTGTTTAGCACAGTGCAGAGTGTAGAAAAAATATTCATTAACTTCTTAATTGATCAATCGATTGGTTGAGTTCATTTGCTATGGCAGTTCCATGTAAGTAAGGAATAGGTATTTAGGTATTTAGGTGTCTGATGAGCTCGCTTGGTGAGAGTGTGGTGCTGTTGCCCATTGAGAGTGGATAGGTGTTGGTCCCTGGATGGAACTTTAATTTACGAATGTTGGTCATATTACTTTAAACAATCTCCTCACAAAAGTGAGTCTGATTTCAATAATGAGTCTGGAATCAAATCAACGGCAAAAAGCAAAAGCCAAAAGGTATGTCCCAAATGATATTTCAGTAATGACCTTCACCTATATTTTGGAGCAAGCTGAATAATATAATTTTTGTTCTTTATTTCTCTCTTTATACCACCCTGCTTCCTTTACTCACTCCAACTCTTTGTTCTTTCTTCAAAAAATATTGATCAAGTCTCTACATGAACCAGATATAGTGCTGAAGGGAAGAGAAATAATGGCAAAAGAAGTACATCCTGACTCTGCTTGTATTTCAGTAGAGTTAGACAAACAGTGTTTTAATTAGGTCTATACACAATATCATAAGAACTTGTAATCCAGGATCAACTGATTAGAAGTAATGGGGAAACAGAATGCTAAGAAGTTCAGAGGTGAGAGAAAGAAAGACTGATTGAGAAAGTCAAAATCATGCCAGTATGAAGTCGAGGACAGAAGTACATGGAATGAGAGCAGAATTTGAAGTGGTATACGTAGCCCACACTATTACAATAGAATTGACATTTTACCCCCAAATAATGAAAAAGAATGGAGATTTTAGGCAGAAGAGTATTTTTAAAAGCTCAGATTGATAGGGGTTGGGGACCAGGGGAAGACAGGAAACACAGAGATAGGTAGTAACAGTGAGGACTGAATTAGCATAGTAGATTTGAAGAATATCAATAGGATGGAGGTCTGAGTAGACGTGTATGTGGTACGAGGCAAATCAAGGTTGTGTACATATGAATCAGGTAGGGACTGTCACTCTTGGAAATAGGAATCAAAGCAGGAACAAGTGGAATCAAAGCAGGAACAAGTAAAGAGAGGGTAATTCATGAATTCAGTTTATACCCCAGAATTTGAGATTTTGGAAAGGGCACTTCAACCAAAATGCCCATCAGATATTTCATGATGAGCTTACTATCATTGTCTTGCACATTTTCACATTACTGTTTATAACCTGCATCATGGTCATTGTAGTCAAAACCTACTCTGCCTAAACAAAGGTTGAGAGGGACGCAGAGGCATATAGATATGCCTTTTACCTTGAGGAGATCAGGATATGAGTTTGTCAATAAAGCCTACAAAAAGTTAGATATCAAAAATCATACTCAGCAAAGAGCTTATATACATTACATAAAAACATATATATTACAAATAATGGAGAAATTTAATTGGACTATGGAAATCTCAATGTAAGAAATAGAACATATTAGTCTTGATAAAATATAGATGGGAAGATGCTAAAGAAAGGCATTTCTGATTTGGGGAATGAAGTAAAGGAAAATAAGCTATTTTATCTACATTTTTAATGTAACATATACCTTGAGAAATGGTGCTACCTAAGCAAATTCTTACTTGTCATGTGTGCTGTTAGATGAATGGCAGTTTACCAGAACATCCAGGTGTATAATTTCTACTTTTGGCCCAAGTAATTTTCCTCTAGGTAGAAAATTTATGAAAGGGGCCATGAAGTGTGGGTTCTCTTAGAAAATGAGATGAGGAATTTTGTGTATGGAACTCTGCCCAAGTCTATGCTTCTGATTCCTTGAACTGTTGTATGCAAGCAAGTCCACTGAGGGTTTGTTGTCCTCTCTGTAGTTATTTTTAAAATATCTGAAAATGCATTAATGCCTGACCACTGACATTGCTATATTTAGAATAACCAGAGTTAAATTACACAAAATCATTTCCTTGGTAGGCACATGTGATCTCAAGGCCAATGACTTAGGACAGTGCTATTCAATTGAAATATAAAGGGAGCAACAGATGTAATTTTTCCAGTAGGTCCATGCTAAGAAGTAAAAGAAAGCAGGTGAAATTAATAACAGATTTATTTCAATTGGTATATATGAAATACTACCATTTCAATATGTAATCAACATAAAAATGTATTACTGAGGTATTTTTACATTTTTTCATACTGACTGAAACTGGGTATTTTATACATACAACACATCTCCAATCAGACTAGAAATACTTCAAGTCTGAAAGGATCACAGATGCCATCATATTGGACAGCACGGGATAGGGTGGACAGTCTTGCATTTTTGCCCTCTATGTTTGGGTTATAAAATTTGGGTTGTCTATTATTGCACACCTAACATCTTTTCCATAAATAAATGCTTTGAATTCTTTGTGAAAAGAATTCTCAACAGCAGAACAAATAATAAAGAAATAAAACACAACAAAAGGAAATTATTTTCCCTTGTGTGCACCTTCCGTGCTCCAGGCAAGGTGCCTGACACTTTATATTTATTATCTCATTAGTCGCTTTAGCAGCAGTTTTTAGTGAGATAAGCATATACAAATAGATCCACAGACAAATAAGTAAATAATAATTTTTGCTCAACAAATTTAATGGAAAAGGAGATTGAAGTTCAGAGAAATAAAGTAAATTACCAATATACCATTTCTAGTAAATGGCAGAACCATGATCACACCTACATCAATTCAATCCACAAAAGATAAACTTTCCACTAAACTTAGCTGTCTGTTATAGCATATCCCTGGTTTGGTTCAGTCAGACTACCAGTAAACAGTGAATCAACATGTGATTTTGCAGAAGAAAACAAGTACTTGGCAAGATTGTGAAAGAAAAGATATTAGTGAGGAAAATATTTTTGAAGACATGTTATTAGACCTGGATTCTGGTACATCCTAAAGTTTAATGAGGAGAAAACAGTTCTAATGGATTACTGAAAAGAGGTAAATGGGAATTTTGTGGAAGAAAATAAAAATAATGGATTAGCTTTGAACAAAGAGTAAGGAAATCTCAACCTTAATTCAAGTCTTGCATTAAATTCACGAGTGCACCTCAAACTCACTTAGAAGATATACTATTCCAAACAGCAGAGAAATGAAAGGAGGAGTTAATGTACAGTGTTGTGTGAGTAATGTTGAGACATTTTTTTTAATTGGGTTTTAAAAAATGACAGTAGTTACCCCTTATTTACTGGAAATATGTTTCAAGATCCCCAGAGGAGGCCTGAAATCACAAAGAGTATTTAACCCTATACATGCTACATTTTTCCTATACATACATACCAATGATAGAGTTTAATTTATAAATTAGGCACAATAAAATATTAGCAACAGTAATAAAATAGAGCAATTATAATCATGTGCTATGATAAAAGCTACTTAAAACTTATGCATTCCTCACTTTCAGAATTTTCCATTTATTATTTCTAGACTATGGTTGAGTGTAGTAGCAGCAGCTGCAGAAAGTGAAATCACAGATAAGGGGGAGGAGAGGTTACTGTACTGTCTTACCTCTTACCTCAGTTTTCCATCACCTTAACAAATACCAGAGATCATCAACTAATAAAGATTAAGAAAGCGATTTTGGCTCATAGTATTGGAGGTTCCTGCCTGTGATCTATTGGCCCATTGCTTTGGAGTCTGTGGTGGGGCAACACTTTATGAGAGGCATATGCCAGAGCAAAACTGCTCACTTCATTGCCAGGAAGTGAAAGAAAGAGGAAGGAACTGTGGTCCCATAAACCCTTTCTAGGACATACTTGGTAACCTAAAGATCTGTCACTAGGCCTCACCTCTTAAACATTCCATCACCTTGCTACAGAGCCCAAAACAGGAACAATCCAAATAGGTCTTTGGGTGACATTTGAGATTCAAATGACAACATCTCTCTATCCTTTCCATATAACCCTGGAATTTTTGTAAAGAATGTAGCCCTGGGGACAACTTCCCACAGAAAATGGGGCATAGAAGGGTGGTTCTCATACTTTAGTGTACAGAAGAATCACCTGGGAAGATCATAAAACACAAATCCCTATTCCTACCACCATACATTGTTTTTAAGTAGGTATGAAGTAGGACCTGGTAATCCACATTTTCAGTAGACTCTAAGAAGGTACAAATGCTGCTAATCCATGGACCACATTTTTTTATGGTTAGGGATAGGTGCACTAGCAGAACTATAAGTCCAGTTTGTCATTTGCTACCTGATCAACTACTTTTGAAGCAGCTTTGACTCATCTCTCCTGAACTATATAGATTCAGTAAGAAAGACTTCAATTTATTATAAGAATAGAAAGACAAAACTTTTTAAGTCCTTAGTTCCTGTTTGTACACTAATTTCATGCCCACTGACAAAATAGTCATTTGATAAAAACAATAGTCTCTGATAAATTGAAGTGAATGGAGGAACTTAAGATTACATAGAGGGAAATGAGAGGGAAGAGGGGGCAGGGGTATGAGAGATGGTGGAATGAGACAGACATAATTTCCCATGTACATGTATGATTACATGGATGGTATGAATCTACATGGTGCACGACCATAGAAACGAAAAGTTGTATCCCATTTGTGTACAATGAATCAAAATGCAGGCTGTAAAAATAAAAAACAAATAAATAAAAAATTTTTAAAAATGAAATGAAGTAAGATGAGAAGTGAGAAATTGGCATGGGTTCTGATTCTACAGAGAGAGAGAAAGGGAAAAACAACTGTCTTCACCACCAATAGCACAACAATGTCTTAATTTGGGGGTTATTTATAAGTAATGATGTGATTATTTATTTATTAGTATCAGTTAATGAGTATCATAGAAAAAAATGGAATCCATTGAACCCATGGCTTCCCTAAAAACAAGCTAACTTGCTTCCTTATCTGAGTTTCTAGACCATGAGGTAAATATGGTAAAATAAATCTAAGCAGACAGTTGACATCTATTTTTATCTCTTATAGACAAGATGAAGACACCAGATATAAGAGCATAAGAACTGAGTGGCTGATCTAAATGATTATAAGGTCTCTGTTCCTCTGGGGTAGATGGCTATTAGATTGCCATACCTTCAATCTTGGCTGTATTTCCAATTCTTAGCCAAGATGTAAATAAAAATATAGATGGCACACTCATCAGATTTATGGATGATAAATTAGGGAAAATATGACTATTCTGGTTAACTTCATATAGAGGGCTGAAAACTTGAAGTGAATGAATGATTCTAATAAAAAATAGGATTGAACAATATTTGAATATGTAGAAGGTAATAAAAGTATAATATATTATGGTTTTAGTAATATATATTATAAAAATATGGAGTTATAGGAAAAAGTAAGTTCTGTTAGTCAGAGTTAGGACAAAAACAACATAAAAAAAACATCTGAAATTCATGCAAGGCTTGGTGACATTATTTAAAGATAAAATATTGAGAATAAGAAAATCACTTATTCTGCTTTGCTTTCACTATTCAAATTATAAATATAATATTGTGTTTAGTTTTAGGTGCCACATTTTATTACAGATATAAACAAAGTAGCACAAACTCGGAGGATAATTTTTTTGGGGGGTATCAAATTTCTTTATTTGAAAGAATTGTACAAATTAAAGAAAGTAAGACAACATTTTGGTACAACTTACAGAAAAGGTGAAGGTAACCCCAACATGCATGCACTACGAGGATAATTTTTAAGTGAAGTTTAGAATTGGAAACGTGTCATAGGGGAAATATGTATACTACCTCCTGTCCTTCACTGTGTTTCACCTTATGTAGCAATTGGTGTCTAAAATAGGATCTGCAGGAGATATAAGGTAAGTGTTACTTTAGTCAAGTATACATTCATTATTTTCATTCAAATCTCTGAAAAACACATTCTGAATAGTTCTGAGGGGGAAACTACCAAAGATTGGAAGTAATGATGAAAGAGACTGGCCCCATATAAGACAGAACCTGAGGAGAAATGGCCTTGGTTTGCTGCTCATTTTTGGTGTCTGGGATAGCACATGGAATTTAGGAATTGCAAGAAACATTTGTTGATGTGTTGAAGAATAAATAAATAAATGACTCAGAAGAGGAAATAGACTGTGTCAGTTATGGGACACACCAGTAAATGATTAGATGTGGGAGAATAGTTCAGGAGTTAGATGGATCTAAAACCCTTTCAACCTGAAAATCTGAGGTTCTTTGTTAAGTAGCTGTCCCTTCTAACAAAAACACCTCTCTACATTTTTTCTTGTGTTCTTCACCAAAACTTCCTGTGGCCATAATCTGCAGTCAATCATAAGTGTTTACAAAACTTCTGATCTATAAACCCCTACCTGCGTTCTTTGTTTGTGATGTGAGACATAAAGCAAGATTTTGAACATAAGTGGTTCATGATGTATTTTTATGAATATTTTAGGCTCACATGCCATCAGGTTACTAAACAGAAAAAATAGTAAAGCACATATTTCACTATTTGACTCTTCCTGAAAGAAAACTGTCCTGTTTTCCACTACTTTCATTCAAGAATACCTAATGGAAACAGCAAATATTTTCTAGCCAAATAGACTTGGGTATGGTTTTCAGCTCTGCTATTTAATAGACAGTTGCTACATAACCTCTAACAATCCACTTTACTTTTCTTATAACTTGTTTTCTTCTATGATACTGAATAATAGTATATATCCTACATGACATTTATGAGTATTAAATAAGATACTGCCCCTGAAGCATGTAATACAATTCCTGGCATGTAGTAGACTCTAGAAATACTGAAGATGCTGGTAAGAAAAATTAACAACCTGTTTGCTTTTTCTTCTCTTCCCAAGGTTATCAAGTTCCAGGTGTATTATAAATGTGGAAAGAACAACCTCAAAACATCAAGTATTTTTAGTATTTCTTTATGAAGTTTCAGTACATAGTTTAAACTATGAAAATAGAAAAATAGATCCTTTGTCCACAAACTACCAAGATGTTCAGACTAATGTCTGTGTAGGAAAGTCAGCAATCATTTCAATTATATTGATAACCCAAAGTTATGCTAAGGAAAGCAGTTTGTCCCAAGTCCTTCCAAGCTGTAAGTAAATTTAGAATTTTCTTAGTAGTCTGGTGTTTGGCTTTTCTTATCACCATGGAGAAGAAGAGGTGGCAGCCATGAACAGTATGTAAATTATTTATAAATCTTCTTCGACATGTTACTACATCAGGTCTTTAAAATGAAGCCTACTTTTTGCTCTTCCAGTGTTTTTTATAATTTTCCATTTATACATATAAAGATTATATATATGTATGTGAATATATATATATATATATATATATATATATATATATATATCTTAGTTGTAGGTGGACACAATACCTTATTTTATTTTTATGTGGTGCTGAGGATCGAACCTAGGGCCTCTCGTGTGCTAGGCAAACACTCTACCACTGAGCCACAACCCCAGCCCCTATGTTTTTAATAAACACATTAAACAAGAAAATTAGGCTTGGAAAACATGTTCTATCATTTGTCACTCATTTAGTTGCCTGCACCAGTTTTAAGAGAGAGACCCAAAAGGACCATTCTAGACAATGCTTATTCTTTGGCCTCTGAAAATAATAGCAATTGCCACACAGTAGATCTCAGTACGAAGACCAGAATTTCTGGTGAAGATGGCCAGGAAAGATGAGGCTGGCTGAGCTCTACCCACGAGGCATAGAAACCTAGGCATTCTGGGTACCAGCACATTGGACATTGGTGTCTGCTATTGTTCACTGATCTGAGTTCATGGGGAATAAAAATAAAACAATTAACTCTTTTGAGTGAACTAATTGCCGTCTAGAGTAGTTTTACAGTTGGCACCAAAGAAAACCAATTGACATGGGCTACCTTCTGACATTCAGTACTGAAAAGTAGTCAAGTGCTCAATAAGACTCGAATAAGCCTGTAAAACTGTGGTTATTTAAAAGTGCAAATCTGGTATATCTTTCAAGTATTAAAAACACATTCTCCTTGGCAGTTGCCAGAAGAAATGTGTCTTAGCAAATTTCCTGACTGAACTAAAGTATTCAGCATTTACTTAAAGATTTTGAAGCTATGGCCCAAATTGTAATTAGCATACTTGTTACTGGCACTGAATTCCTTCTTTCCAGGAAACAGATGTAAGAGCAAAGCTGAAAGTGATAAAAATTTCATTTTCATCATTATAGAAAGTCATTCAATGATAATTTTTTATTCCTACTCTTGTCATTCACAGTACAAATTTGACCAATATTTCTATTCATGCATAAGGAACAAGCCATGGCTACAGAATTGAAAATGCATACCTACATCCAGTTAAGCTGGTAGGTGGCCATCACTCTGCAATCTCATCTGTATCTTGAATATTCTAATAGCATGATGCTTTTGGCTGCAGTGAACTAGCTGAAAGTCTGAATTGTTGATGTTGAGTTAATATTTAGATAAAGCTCAAAAGCAACAGATAGCTAGTAGGAAGAATGGTAAGATTTGACACTAGTCAAAATCTAAGCAAAGCATAATATTTTGTTCCAGGTTATTTTTAAAAGTACAAGCCTCCCAACTCAAGAGTTGCTTTGGGTCTATCCCAAGATAGATTGAGCAAGAGGAGGAAGACTCATTACTCATCCAATCACAACAGGCTACCTTCTTTTAACTGGTCTATGAGGGACTAAGTTCTTGGCCTGGCTGGCACTGTCGGGTGTATTATTTTTTCAGTCAATCAACAATTTCAGCTAATAGCTTTGTTGGCTAAATTTTGTTCTGTTTTGATTTGATTGCACTTGATCAGCAGTTGGAATGAATTTACTAAATCAGCTGGTTGTGCCATTGAGTCTGACTCACTCATTAAGCTCATAAGGGCCCCCAATAGATTTAAAAACCATATGCTCTTCATACTGGAACTAGTAAATATTTGTGGCTATCTCTGTACACATACTCAGACCTAGGTCTGCCTCTGATTGTTGCTTATTTTTTTGAATAGGGGTAGGAAGTTTTCTGTCTTTTAAAATTTGTTTCCTTTCTTGCTGGCAGAAGTTACTTAATAATATTCTCAACATCATTGTCATCATCAACATCATTATTCAATCTAAATGGTGACAAGTCACAGGGTAAAGCATTTTGAATAAAGAATCTTTATTTTTATTCTTTCCTATAAGTTGTAAAAAATCAGACCAGCAACTTTTTTATTTTCCTAATTGAACTGCACACTTTGGCTCTTGGACACATGGTATATGTTGTTGTTGTTAAGCAGAGGAGTATCTGGTAACTTTCAATGAGAAGACTGTCAGCTTTTATTGTTGCTGAAATTCTATCTTGACCAAATTCTTCAGTGAACTTGATGTTCACTCTCTCTCTCTCTCCCTCTCTCTTTCCTTTGCTATATTTTTCCCTTGTTTCCTACTTTGCTTGTAAATAAAATTCAAACATAAAAAAATGTCATTATGCAAATTATACCGTGGGGTCCTCACTCACAGCTCATTTCCAAATACAGGACAGATATTCTTAAAAAATTGATCAAAGAGATAGAGGATCTCCACTTAAAAGATAAAGATCATGATTTTTGAGAGTGGTAGGATGACAGTGTTAGGAATATGTTATTTGATACATGAAGCTCATTAATGCCTGAGAAGCTTCTACTGGAGGGATATAACAAAAAGATATGAAAATTCAGAAAATTAATAAATATGAAAGTCTAAATTACATCCAAATGGGGATTGGTTTACCTTTTCACATTCACAAGTACTGGGTGAGAAAATTAGTATTATATGTGGCAATGAGACTCCTGATTGGGATATTGTCTGAGCCAGAATCCAGGTCAGTTTTCTGTGTTACAAATGACTAAGCATTATTGATAAGGAGGGATATGGCACATCAACTGATCTCATGTTGATGAATCCTGGAAAATGGGGAAAGGAAAGAAGTTTATCAGTCAGAGTTGGAGGAAATTTCAAGCATATAGTTTAAGGTCAAAAGACTGTGAATATCAAAATTTTCTTTTCTAATTAATATCCCTTATGTCAAATTAGCTGTTTTGGGATTACTCACACAATTACTGCTCTAGGGTAGTTTATTATTGATGGATGGTTATACAAGTGACAATCAACTCAATAAACATTGAATCTTGTCCCAGGGAATGGATTAGGTGCCAGAGGTGGAAAGATGTGTGAGATAGAATCTTTATATCCAAAGACTTTACAGTGGTTCAAAGACACATCATAATATTTTAGTAATTTATGCACAATATTTTTTTCTAAGTTAAACATGCACTTAAAGGACTGGGGATATAACTCAGTTGATAGAATTCTTGCCTTGCAAGCACAAGGCCCTGGGTTCAATCCCCAGTACTGTAAAAAAAAAAAAAAAAAATTAGGTTCCAATCCCTTTTCCTTTGATGAAATGACACCTTATTAAATGACACACCATATTTGCTAAATGAGATCACGTAGCAGTAATCCTTTCCTCATGTCATCTTATATACCATCACAAGAGACATTTTTAGTTGGAGAAGTTTCATAGTTTATGTAGTACTTTCAGTGAAAAATTATTTTTTAAGTCATGTGGCATCTGAAAGAATAGCTTATGGCACAGTTTCTGTGTGCACAAACTAAAGACACACATCTCCAGTGCTGTTAATGCTCTTCAGCTGCCATGTTCTTGTTCATTTCTGGTACACTACTATATACTGTTGATGCCAACTCAAGTAGGCATTACTCCACTTAATCCAATATAGAGGACTTAACTTGGAAGAGCCCTTAGAGATCCCTTCACGTATGAGGAAATCAAGTCCCCAAAGACCCAAGTTGACCACCTTGGGGATCAGGTCAGTTCCGGCAGAGCTGAACCTGATTCCTCCCACTCCCAGATGGGGCTTTGTCTTCTAAGTTCATGCCTTGATATCACTGCTCTGGAAAACTGCTGCACCAGGCCACTTATCCATTTAAAAAACTTTCACTGAGAATGATCTAAATGCATAATCCTATTACTGGCACCAGGGAAGGGGACGATGACAAATTGTAAGTCTTCATTGCTGTTCTTCAGTTGCACTAGTTAAGTGACAACACGGGATAGCACATGGCTAATGTTATTAAAATGGGTGTGTACACATTCTGAAGGAAAGAAGTAATAGGGTATTTTTACCTAGAGTATTAATGAGATAGCTGTGGAAGTACAGCTGTAATTGGGAACTAAATGATCACGAAAAAATTAGCCCTTCAAAATGAGAACAAGACATGATAGTGGTTAGAGAAATTTAAGAATTCAACAGCATATTGGATCCTAAGGTTTAGCTGAATGAATCATGTGACCATTTACAGACATATAATATCAATATTCTTTTCAAATAACCCTTGGAATTAGTAACTTATGGCCCCAAGAGTTAGATCATCTGCTTCCTCCATCATCATAACTCCTAAATTGCTCTGTTGGTTGTTCAATGGTTTGCCTTCTTACCAGTTTCCATCTCCTTACTTAGTAGATGTTCTCTTTATTTTGCTTTTGCCATTTATTCTGGTGTCCTCCTAATATCTCTTGCCACTTCCTGGGTACCCTTTATTAACTTGCTTGACTCGACACTAAATATCTGATCTTTGTTCAGTTTTTTGTAGGCTTCAATTTCAGAAAAAAAAAATGGGAAAAATTAAGATATTTGCAATCCTGTCTTGTATCAAGGTGACTGGGAACTATTATGAAATGGTTCTAGTAATGGAAATGATTTCCATCCCCTTTTTTCACTCTGAAAGAAATATCAAGTTCTCGACTGTCATTTCTCACTGTATGATTGAAAATCTGAGTAATGTCATGAGATAGAATTATAGAGCTCCATCTTTAAATGTCATAGTACTTGTGAAGAAGTGTCACAAGTATCTTTGTATTGCAGATGATGTATTGCTCAGAGATGCAAGTGGCGAAGAACATCCCTGAGGAACATTTCAACCTTGGATTAATTTGTGCTTCTTCAGTGTGCCTTTGATGTAGGATAGATAAGGCTGGGCACCCAAGGAATTGTCAGGTAGCAGGTTTATTTACGCTGCAATAAACTCCAGAGGGGCTAGTGCCTAAAAATCTTTGAACCCTGGGTCTTTTAGATTTATATTCTAAAGTGGCATGGTTATATGACAGTGGGAGGATACATAACAGTTACTATACATCCTATGTTCTTAGGTTAGACAGAGGTTTCACACCTTTTTACCAGGAAACAGGGATAGTATATTTCATACAAGAAGCTTGATTGCACACCTTGCTTTTACAAGAAAGAGAAAGCTACAAACCACAGTGAGCTCTCTACAGAACTCCCGTGAAACCCTGTTGAAACACTTTCATAAAGATCTTGTTGATTAGGAGAGAAGTTCAAATATGGTGTGGAAGGGTCGCTGGAGAAGCTTATATGTTACAATTATGACTGTAATCCCCCCTTTGATGGGGGAATTCCTGGTGGTTGCTTCATATTCTGTATATTGTCCTTGAGTTTTGGAGCATGACAAAGTCTACAGAGTTTGCTGTAGGGATTGTTCTGATCGTGATAAATGTGGCTGATGGAAATTTTAGAAAATAAAAAAATGTGTCATTTTTTTTTCCTCTACATACTTAAAATAATTACCTTGGTTGCTTATTCCTCTAAGATGCTATTGTAATTATTAAAAAGAAAGACACCCTGTGGTAGCTGTGATTTGATATATCACCATTGCCCTTATAACTAGAGTGTTATTGCTTAAAAATTTTATGTCTCCATTATTTGTGAGCCAGCAGAATTGGATGAAAAGTTTGAAAAGATGGCCCTAATCTAACTTTCTCTTTCAGATCCAATATAAATGCATCTAACAAGAAACTCTGGAAAAAAATATTACTTTGCAGGAAAGCACACCACAGAATGGTGAATTGGAAAACGAACACATCAATCTACAGTGTCTAGCATACTGAGAAGACAGGAAAAGAAAGCCAGTTAGTTAACTTGGGATTCTTGGGGTAAATGATATGGTTAAATCACTTCAGTCTTTTGAATGAATAGGGGAAAACATGTTTCCATACAGGAGAACCTATACTTAAGAGTCAGGGGTGAGAGAGTAGGTCACATACAGGAGACCGAAGGTAGTTTGGTATGCTGAGGAGGAAGGACACAAGGAAAAAGACCAAGGGAGAGGAATAAGGCTCCAGGCCTATAACTCATCAGCTCGTTAGGACGTGTTAACTCTTATTCTGCAAATCATGGAGATTCTCCAGGAGGCCTGAGAGCTGTTTCATCCTCCTCTAATTCTAACCAGAATAGAAATTTCCTTTTTCACTTTTAATTTTTGTATTGGAACAGAACCGGACAAATGCGCATGACATTAGACCTAGTGGCAGGGAACACAGAGACATGAAATCATCATTCCATCAAGTCACCAAAACAACAACAAAAATACATATTCTTACCAAACTGAACCAAAGGTTCTTATGTCATCAGGCAGCAATGATGCTGAATTGTGTTCACTTAAGAGTTTGTAAACAAAAATAGTGTCTGACTTTTTGCAAAACATTAGAAGGAGGTATAAGAATAAGATGCTCTTTAAGTAAGATGCTTTTTATGTCCTCTAAGGTGATAGTACAAATGTTGATTTTTTGGGTAATATTTCAAATGTTCAAATGTTATTAACAAGGCCACTAACAATAATAATAGTAGTAATAATAATAATGATATCTTCTTGATATAATGGCTTCTAGCTACACTCTTAAGGAAGGTTTGAATTAAACTTTTATTTTTAATTGAATTAGACATTGAAGCATTGTGTAGCTACCTTCTTTTCTGTCAAGTAGAGATGGAGTTAATCCATTTCAAAAGAATGGTATTTGCTGTAAATAAAGACAACTATGCCTATGATCACTCTGAGTTCTCCACCCTCAATGCCAGGCAGATCTTTCCCTAGTTCATCTATCTATCCTCAATTCAAATAGCACCTCATGGCCTAGAACAGAAATTATATCACTTTAACTGCTTTTTATTTTTCCAGAAAATATCTTAATTTCATCTTTTTACTTAAAACTAATATCACGCTAAGTGAAATAAACCAAACCCAAAAAACCAAAGACTAAATGTTTTCTCTGATATGTGGATGCTAATTCACAATGGGGAGGTGGGGTGCTAGGAAGGAATAGAGTTACTTTATATAGGTAGAGGGGAGTGAAGGGAGGGGAAGGGACACGGGATAGGAAGGAAGAGTGAAATAGACATTATTACTCATGTACATATATGACTGCATGACCAATGTGATCCTACAATATGTACAATCTGAAAAATGTGAAATTACACTCCATTTATGTATGATCTATCAAAATGTTTATATACTGTCATGTATAACTAATTAGAACAAATAAAAAATTAATAAAAAACTCATTATCTTTCTCTACCACTTATTCACAGTTTATTTTATTGTTCCACCTGATGTACATTAATATTAATACAAATCACTTTCTACTGTCCTTTTCCTCAATATGCATGGAATACAATGTACATGTTAATAAGAACTTTTGTTTTTTTAACACATATCTCTGAGCCATGTACTTTCTTCCAAGAATCCTGAAAAGTTTTAAGTAGGGTGCATTTATTCTAATACTGCATATCAATCAATAGGAAGGACTTACAAGAAATGAATATGCCTAGAGGCTTTGTAAGATATCTACTAGCCTCACTTTGACTATTGCCTTATCTATAAACTGAATGTTGTCCTCTTTTCTTCCAGATGTGTCTTTACCCTAAACTCTGCTCTAATTCAGGGAGAAACTGCTGATTTTTACCCTCCTGCATTTAATTCTGCAATTAAAATATGAACTTTTAAACCTAAAATTCCAGTGGAGCATTGGTAAACAGCAGGAGAAACACATATCCGAGCGTGTTCACGTTTCTGGCATATGAAGCCTCACAGAAGAGGGCTTATTTTTATATTAGTCTTTTGTATTTTTACATTTGAGTGATTGAGTCAATGGAAACCAGCCCTAATTGTTGCTTTATAGGCGGACGATGTTTTCCATCACTGACACATACTGAACCAAACCTTCAGGGAGTAAAACAGGGCTGGACTGCTGTTTTCTGTTACTCTGCAAATCAAAAAAAGATTGGTAGTTCTGATTAATCTTTTATTTCGTTTAGTTGCCTACACAACACCCTGCCAAATTACTTTATAATAAATAATAAAAGTCACTGAGAACTATGTGTTTATTCTCACCACCAATCCAAATAAAAGGTTTTCTGTAAATGAGTTATTTCTAATAAAGCACAAAGCCTGAAGAAAATTATTAAAAGCAAATTTGCCTCATGGTTTTATGTTAATAGAATGCACAAAACTTGAGAATAAGTTGAACTAATGGTGATGTGGTTTTAAAGATTCTAGAAAATCTAAAGGCAACAAAGCAATTCCAAATGTATCTCTTCATCTTGCAAAATGAAATTTAATGAATAGAACTTACTATTAGGGTAAACATGATGTTATTCAGATTCTCCACAACAGTGGACTTCAGAAATCTAATTTGTTGAGCATGTTAGAATAACATTTAAAAAAAAAGTGCTAAAATAAAACAAGCATTAGATTCTAAATAAAAAAAAAAAAACCTGCATTTAATAGCAAACAGAGTGTAATGTTGCCATACACACTTTCTCAATGGGGAAATGAGTTAATCAAGTCATTTTCATGCAAGAACATGGGGAACATCAAAGTATGATTACTCCTAAGCACTCATCGAGTTCTTTTCAAAATAAGGAATAGTTAAATTCATTTTTGTTATTAAGCTTCCTCAGCACTACCAATCACCACTCCCATTTTCTCTTGTAAGAGTCAAGGTAGAAAATAATTCAATTATTTATCCAAGCTGAAGAGTGAGTTTGCGCCCATGCCAAGATTCAGCTCATCACGGGAATGGTTTTTATATCAGACAACCATAGTAGACCCACCAAAAGAGGATGATCAAAGAATCATTAATAAACGTGACATCTGGAAACTGTTTCAGTAGTGCAGGATGCTAGAGCAAGTGTATGTGGGTCATTAATTGATTTAGCACATTTAAGGGAAGTTTCTTCTCAATTACAATTCTTACCGGGAAATAATGGTGCACTAAAGAAACCCCGTTTTCCATGGCTAGAGTTACCACTATGCCATTTCCTTCTTTCTCAGTGGCCGGCACAGGCACTTAAGTTGAAGGTTTGAGCTATAAAATGTGTCTTAAAATGCTAGTCAATAGGATATTGGATAACTTTCTAGAAATTTTCAAAAGAGCTGCTCCTAATACATTAAATTATATGGCTTCAGATGTATTTAGTTATTTTGCTTGACTGTTACAGTGACTTCCCTCACCTAATAACTCAAACACCTCTTAAACTACTGAACAACCATTAGGATATGCATTGATTCTATAAGCTGCAGGTTACAAGAGTATTTTACACAGTCAAGAATTTTTTTAGAACTCAAAGGCTTCCTCTATTATATGTTAAATGGCTACTTTTCTGAGAGACAAAATGGTACATGGAGTTGAGCCCAGTGGCACTAATGGCTACAAACCAAACCAAACCAAATCAAAACAAAAAATAATAGTCTCATCTAGATCTGTGGCAAAAGAGTTAACCATACTTTGGAGGCCGCAGTGTTTAATTGAAGCTGAAAAATAATTGGAAGATAAATAAATAGATGAAGTGAAAAGTTTCTAAAACATGTAGGTCTGGATGAAATTAGAAAAACTTCCTGAATTGTAAAAGTCTTATTTGAGACTTAGTTCCCAAGAAAATACCCTATTTTGTGTTCAGTCTTATAATTAAAGAGAAATGAGGAAAAAGAATTAGACCATATACTAGGATCTGGATTAAGTTAATTAAATGAAAATTTATGAGTCTCTGGTATGTGCCAAGCATAGGAGCTATTACTTATTCACAGATACATAAACAAGTAATTGTAAGAAGAGATGAGAGAAGACAGTACCATGGAGCTTGCTCTGTGAGAGCACATCCCAGAAGAACTAAACTCCGCACAGAGCAGGAGGCGAGGCTTCACAGAGAAGAAAAAAAAAAATTTTTTTTTTTCCTGACAGGAGGCCATGTAAACAAGCTCAGAGTGAGATAAAGGAAGTGTCACCTAGAAAGGCCATCATATCATTTTCATCCTGTTGGCTTCACCACATCTTGGTCTAGCCTCAGTCTTGCAGACTTACTCATTCAGCCTCTTTTGTGTTCCAGACTTGAAAGAATGGGGAATATAAACACAAGTAAAGCTCACTCACAAAACATGATAGAAAGAAACCAAATGCCATTTTTTTTTTATCTATGATAAATCTAATACATTAGGAAAAGTACTTGTGTCATTCTGAGCATGGAATTCTGTCCCCAGGTGGAATACCAGAATTATACAAAATTAAAAGTGGATCAGAATAAGGATATCTACTTCAAAATTGGAATGGGCAGGAACCCTACATTTGGATCACACAGGAGTTTGTCCCTGTGTCAGGGATATCCTGTCTCAGGACATCTTCTCCTTACTCAAAGTGTGCTTAACAAATGGTGTTCATTGAAGGTGTAGAGATTGACAAAACTAGCTCTTAAAAGGCCATTTATGTCTTGCTACGAAGATAGGCCATAACCTATAGGTATTTGGGGAAAGGGTTAAGAAATGGAAGTTTTTAAGTTGAAAATTGATTGATATAGTCACAGGAAGAGTGAAAAAAACAGGTGTGAATTAGCTGAGGGCATTCGTGTGTACATGAACATAGGTTTTCAGATGTGGTCAAAATATATATCTCCTATGAGCTAAGGAAAAAAACAGTCATAAAGCTATCAACCAAGGGAATTTAAGCAGGAGGGACAGTTAGGAGTCTTGTTATGAGGGCCTTGTATGATGGGCTAAAAATCTTGCAATATGACTGAAGAAATTTACACAGAGGAGAGGCCTTAGCAGATTTGTCTTTTGTAAAATTTCCTGGTGGCCATTTTTTTTTTTTTTTTTTTTTAAGTTTACTAGCAGAGTGTAAGTAGGAAGATCAGGAGATCATTTAAATAACACAGCTTCTGTAGTAATCCAAGTAACAAGTGTTGGTGGTCTGAAATTCCAGTCATGGAAGAGAGAAGGCAACAGGGCATGATGTCACACACCTGTAATCCCAGTGGCTCAGTAGGTTGAGGCAGGATCATGAGTTCAAAGCCAGCCTCAGCAACTTAATGGGACCCTAAGCAACCTAGTGAGACCTTGTCTTTAAAAAAAAATATTTAAAGAACTAGGGATGTGACTCAGTGGTTAAGTGCCCCTGGGTTCAACTCTTGGGTATGAGAGAGAGAGAGAGAGAAGACAGATTCAAAAGATACTAATAAAGTGTGGTGACTAAGACCCAATGTCCAAGGTTGACTGGGAGAGGATAGTTTGGAGTCCACAATGATTTTTTTTTTTTTTTTTTTTTTGGTTAGAGAAAGTATAGAGTAAACAGCAAGAATGGAGAAGATACTTTCATTTATTCAGGTCATGTATTTGAGATATCAGTTATACATTCACTTGGAGTAGACAGCTGGAGGTTTGAATTTGGACCTTAGAAGAGATACAGATTGTGAATAAAGATGACATTTAGATAGTGTTTGAAGCCATGGAAATAGATGACAGAGAATGTGTATAGAGAAAGTATGTGTAGGCCGAGATGGTAAAAACAGCAAGTATCTCTGAGAAATACAGCTCTTTCACAACAAAGAATTAGGTGGAAGAATAGGAGAAAAAAAGAATAGATAAGAAAGGCCAAAGAGGAAGAAATAAACACAGAACTTGCAGTCATGGGAATTTCAAGAAGGGAATGGTCTATAGTATCAAATGCTATAAGGAAGTAAAAATAGTACATGAAATAAAATGTTTCCTTTGGGCTTTGCAATAGAAAAATTATTTTTGATACTGGCAAGGGAGTTTCAGGGGATTCCCAAGGGCAGTGGAAAGAGGGATTAATGGAAAGTGATGAATAGGAATGACAATTGGAAATGACTCTTGGGGAAAACAGGAAGGAAATGATAAAGACAGAATGGCACTAAAGAGAGAGAAAGCATTCCCAGTCCCCTCTTCCATGAGCTCTGGTAGTACCTGTGCATGGCCACTTTTTCCAACAGATGGTGTTACCCCGCATGTGCAGATTAGCTGGTTCCCCACCAGGTGGAAAGATCATTGAAGACTAGGATCGCATTTTACCTGTTCACGACCAGGTCCATCTAACACCTTGTAAATGCTCATGAAATTAGTGATGAGTGAAGAAGAATGCAAACTGAGGACGTATATTCTTCAATAGCTGAAAGGAAGTAGTTTACAGAGAGAAAGAGGCTCCAAATAACTAGAGAAATAACTAACAAAGCAGTCATTGACAAACTGATTTGCCTGGAGCATAGAATCCAGAGCATGCCCAGAAGTTTTTATTTTTGAGCAAAAAGACTTTTCTCTCACTTTCTGAAATAGAAGGAAAGAAGGTGAAATGGACTTCCATGTGAATTAAATGTGTAGAAGAGAGACCAGGAAACTGAGGAAATTCGTTCTGGACACCTTGCTTTCCTTAGTGATGTAGGAGGAATTTATTAGGTGGCTAAGAAATGCCAGTCACATACATTTCCTAATATTGATTCCTTCATGAATCTATATTCATAAGGCAGATCTGTCTTTAGCTTTTTTCTTTCTCTTTCTTTTTTCTTTTTTGTATGTTTGTCAGATTTTGATGTCAGAATTATCCTGGATTTATAAAATCGATTTGATTGCCTTCCATATTTTTTTCTGTGTTCTGGAACAAATTATATAGAATTGAGTTTACTAGTTCCTTTAAAGTTTCAAATAATTCACTAGTAAAACAACCCCTGGAGAATTGGAGTAATTTTTTGAAATGTTTTTCATTATGCTTATGGTTGTTATTTAATTCAGATTTTTCTAATTTTTATAAAAATTTATTGCTAGTTTGTATTTTTCATGAACATCTTCCATTTCACAAGTTTTACACATTTATTAGCATTACATAGGGTCTTACATTGCAACCTCTTATATATTTTGCTCTATTTGTTTTTTATACCCTTTCTCTTTCTAATTTTAATTTATTTTCTCCTTTTTCCTAATCAGATTTTCTAAATACATTTACTCTCATTTTATTGCCAATAACCCCTGAGTTCATTAATTCTATTTTTCCTGATTTTAGTTCATTAAATTTTTCTTTTAAAATATTATTTTATTTTTTTGTTTTATTCTTAGTTAATTTATTTTATTGTTTTGGAATTCTTGCTTAATAATGTGCATGTTTAAAGTTGTGATGTTTCCTCTGAATGTAGGCTTTTACCATTTACTTCTCTGGACTGCTTTCTATTATTTTGTTTTTGCCAGATAAGTCTTTGATCATCCTTTCATTTTTCTTTGTTTTCTATGTCATTGTAGCTATTGTACCATACAGTTGAATTCCTCTAACCTAATCAGAAAAGATTTACATGTGGGCTTAACTAGTTCATTTTGAGAGTCACAGATGATTTTTTTTCTTTTTTGTTATTGTTATTACTCTTCATGCTTTATTAACATTTATTTTTTCCTATGTTAGGTGAACTGTTTTATTTGCTTTCATTTTCTCATATATTTGGAAGTTTATTGCAATATTTAAAACTTTGTGAACATTGACAGTTAATATTTATTGTTTTTAATTGGTTTAAATTCTAACTGTTGTAATTACAAAAAGTTGAACCTATATTTTTCTCTTTTTACAAAAATAAAAAGCAAAATAATTGTAAAGTAAAGAAAGGAGTAGAAATCACCACAAGTTAGAAGACATTTATTCAGGATTATGGGGAAAGGAAGTAGACTGTTTTTGCACACAACTTTTTTTTAACTAATTTAAAAAAACATATATACATGATCAGCATAACTCCACATCATGAACAACTGTAGGAATGGGATCCTAATTAGAATAAGTTAGACTCCCAGTGTGTATATGTCAAAGTACACCCTATTGTCATGCATATTTAAAAAGAACAAATAAAAAAATTAACTTGGTAATTCTGTTAGAAAGAGAAAAGTACAGTATAAGAAAAAGAAAAATACAAAAACTTCCTTTGTCATTTATGATATGAAATTTGGTGATTTTCTTATGCTCACCAACACCATTTAGTTACCATAGAAATAAAATTCAGCATTATGGACCTGAATTATTTTTTTTTCTGAATTATATTTTTATACCACATAAAAATTTCTAAGAATATTTTTTCTTTAAATTTAATAATGCTCTTTATAAAACAAATATTCAGAAGGAATTTCATTGGAACAGAATACTAATGATAGTCTTTTTTTAAAATTTTTCTTTTTTTTATTATTGTATACAAATGGGATACATGTTGTTTCTCTATTTGTACATGGAGTCAGCATATACCATTTGTGTAATCATAAATTTACATAGGGCAATGATGTTTGATTCATTATTTTTTTCCCTTCTCCCCACCCCTCCCACCCCTCTTTTCCCTCTATGCAGTCCTTCTTTCCTCCATTCTTACCACCCTCCTTATCCCTAACCCTAAACCTAACCCTAACCCTAACGCTAACCCCTCCCACCCCCCATTATATATCCTCATCCGCTTATCAGCGAGATCATTTGTCCTTTAGTTTTTTGAGATTGGCTTATCTCACTTAGCATGATATTCTCCAATTTCATCCATTTGCCTGCAAATGCCATAATTTTATCATTCTTCATTGCGGAGTAATATTCCATTGTATATATATGCCACAGTTTCTTTATCCATTCATCAACTGAAGGGCATCTAGGTTGGTTCCACAATCTGGCTATGGTGAGTTGAGCAGCAATGAACATTGATGTGGCTGTATCTCTGTAGTATGTTGATTTTAAGTCCTTTGGGTATAGGCCAAGGAGTGGGATAGCTGGGTCAAATGGTGTTTCCATTCCAAGCTTTCTGAGGAATCTCCATACTGCTTTCCAGAATGGCTGCACTAATTTGCAACCCCACCAGCAATGTATGAGTGTACCTTTTTCCCCACATCCTTGCCAACACCTATTGTTGCTTGTGTTCTTGATAATCGCCATTCTAATTGGGGTTAGAATCTATAAAGAACTCAAAAAACTCTACACCAAGAATACAAATAATCCAATCAACAAATGGGCTAAGGAAATGAACAGACACTTCACAGAAGAAGATGTACAAGCAATCAACAGATATATGAAAAAATGTTCAACAGCTCTAGTAATAAGAGAAATGCAAATCAAAACTACCCTAAGATTTCATCTCACCCCAATTAGAATGATAGTCTTTTTAAACCTAATTTTCTCATACTTAAATTTAATTAACAATCTCTATGACTGAATAATTTTTAGTAAGTTTCTCAGGAAAAACATGATATTTCCTGGTCATTTCTATGGATCATAGTTATCCTTCTTCTATTGTCTTCATGCGGAATCCTTGAATCATTTATCTCACAATATTATGTGGTTAGTTTATTTCCTTCCATTTTGCAAGAAACTAGTCTAATTATAATTTTGTTCTTCTGGGTAGGTATTGAAATAATCTTTGAGCTAGTAAGCAATATGTTTCAATCAGCTTTTGCATTGCTGTGACCAAAATACCCGACATGAACAACTTGATTTAGGGAGTTTATTTGGGAATAAACTGAGAGGTCTCAGTTTATAGATAGCTCACTCCATTGCTCTGGCCCAACGTGAGGTAGCATATCATAGAGAAAGAACCCAAAGGAGGAAAGCTATTCCACTTCTGATCAGAAAGCAGAGAGAGAGAGAGAGAGAGAGCAGGAGGGAGAGACCACAGGGAAGATACATCCTTCCAGGGCACACCGCAATGACACACCTCTTCCAGCCATTCCCTGTCTACCTACAGTTACCACCCAGTCAGCCTATTCAAACTCAGATGAACTGATGAGGTCACAGCTCTCATAACTCAATCATTTTACCTCTGACTAATCTTGCATTAATAGGAGCTTTATGGGAATATCTTGTATCCAAAACATGACATGTTAGGTTTGATCCTAGATATCTCAAAGCTGTACCACCAGCTGACTCAAAGATAATCGTCATTTACTCATGAGAAGAGGAGAGCCAAGAGAAAAATATGATTATTTGGCTTTGAATTTTAAGTTTAAAACTGAGTCTATAATGAGACACTGATTTTGAAATGAAAGTTTTTCTGGGTTTCATAAGTTCCAAATCTTTCCTTTAGATATCTGGGTAGGTTTTGCTGGTCTGGTCATTGTTTTATATAGAACAAAGTTGAAGTATGATTTGTACAAGATACGTTTCACAAATTCACAAAGAGGAGGTTTAAGAAGTGGCTAATTGCTATTAGACTTTTCTATTTGTATTTTTCATTTTCATTCTTTATCCCAACCTTAGGGTCAGGTCTCATGGAGACGTGGAAGGACACCCGATGGACATAGAGAGTTTTTAAAGAATCTCTGTGCAGAAAGTCTAGTGTCTCATTTTCTGAAGAGTAATCTAAAAAAACTGAAAAACTTAGAGAAATTCTGTATTTGGCATTGCCTAGAAGAACAATGATGTCAACCAAGTGACATAGTAAAAACATCCAAGGAGATATCTTGACAATAGCTCTTAGTTAGATCCCAGATGGCCATTGCTTTTGGTTGGCATGGAGGGGACTCCTGATTGGGAGAAGCTGGGCTAAGAAAACCAATTGACTTGAGATGGCCTGAGTTTCAGGCAGGGAAGCTTCAGGGCATAGGGACCTCTTGAAAGGAGGCTCTGTGAGGGCCAGAGACTTCAGCTAGAGATCTCGTCACAATTCTCCTTCAAAACAAGTTGATGGTAGCAGCTAAGATGCCCAAAAGCCAGGTGAAATAGTGAAGCAAATGAAGATAGGGCCACTTCTGGTCTCTGTCTTGTCATGAGGACACAGATGCTCCTCCCTTGACTGATGTCATCTGGGGGAAAAAGGAGGGAAAAAAATAGAGATGTGCCTGAATAATTCACCCAAAGAGGCTACTGTAGATGAGATAAAACTAAAATTAACTAGTTTCAATACTCCCATTTTTAAATTATTACTGATGAAGATTTCATATCATGATATTGACAATTATAGAACTTTTTAGTGTATACATTTACAAATTCATTTATAATGTGCAAATATCCTGCATTATTTTTTTAAATGAAATAAATTTTATTTGGATTACTTAAACTCTTACATTGTACTCAACATTTATCCTCAGAAGTGATTGAGAACCACTAGAAAATTTCATAACAACTTTGCCTCCTCCTAAGACAATTGGTGATCTCACAAAAATTACGTTGGAAGTCATTTTCTTTTTTTTTTTTATTTTTATTTTTATTATTATTGTATACACATGGGATACATGTTGATTCTCTATTTGTACATGGAGTCAAGGCATACCATTTGTGTAATCATACGTTTACATAGGGCTATGATGTTTGATTCACTATTTTTTCCCTTCCCCCCCAACCTTCCCACCCCTCTTTTCCCTCTATACAGTCCTTCTTTCCTTCATTCTTACCACACTCCTTATCCCTAACCCTAAACCTAACCCTAAACCTAATGCTAACCCCTCCCACCCCCCATTATATATCCTCATCCGCTTATCAGCGAGATCATTTATCCTTTAGTTTTTTGAGATTGGCTTATCTCACTTAGCAAGATATTCTCCAATTTCATCCATTTGCCTGCAAATGCCATAATTTTATCATTCTTCATTGTGGAGTAATATTCCATTGTATATATATGCCACAGTTTCTTTATCCATTCATCAACTGATGGGCATCTAGGTTGGTTCCACAATCTGGCTATGGTGAATTGAGCAGCAATGAACATTGATGTGGCTGTATCTCTGTAGTATGTTGATTTTAAGTCCTTTGGGTATAGGCCAAGGAGTGGGATAGCTGGGTCAAATGGTGTTTCCATTCCAAGCTTTCTGAGGAATCTCCATACTGCTTTCCAGAATGGCTGCACTAATTTGCAACCCCACCAGCAATGTATGAGTGTTCCTTTTTCACCACATCCTCGCCAACACCTATTGTTGCTTGTGTTCTTGATAATCGCCATTCTAATTGGGGTGAGATGAAATCTTAGGGTAGTTTTGATTTGCATTTCCCTTATTACTAGGGATGTTGAACATTTTTTCATATATCTGTTGATTACTTGTACATCTTCTTCTGTGAAGTGTCTGCTCATTTCCTTAGCCCATTTGTTGATTGGATTATTTGTATTCTTGGTGTAGTTTTTTGAGTTCTTTATAGATTCTGGAAATTAGCGCTCTATCTGAAGTATGGTTGGCAAAGATATTCTCCCACTCTGTAGGCTCTCTCTTCACATTTCTGATAGTTTCCTTTGCTGAGAGAAAGCTTTTTAGTTTGAATCTATCCCAGTTGTTGATTCTTGCTTTTATTTCTTGTGCTATGGGAGTCCTGTTAAGGAAGTCTGATCCTAAGCCAAGAAGTTGAAGATTTGGACCTATTTTTCTTCTTTAAGATGCAGGGTCTCTGGTCTGATTCCGAGGTCCTTGATCCATTTTGAGTTGAGTTTTGTGCAGGGTGAGAGATAGGGGTTTAATTTCATTCTGTTGCATATGGTTTTCCAGTTTTCCCAGCACCATTTGTTGAAGAGGCTATCTTTTCTCCATTGCATATTTTTGGCCCCTTTGTCTAGTATGAGAAAATTGTATTTATTTGGGTTTGTGTCCATGTCCTCTATTCTGTACCATTGATCTACCTTTCTATTTTGGTACCAATACCATGCCATTTTTGTTACTATTGCTTTGTAGTAGAGTTGAAAATCTGGTATTGCAATACCCCCTGCTTCATTCTTGCTACTGAGGATTGCTTTAGCTATTCTAGGTTTTTTATTCTTCCAGATGAATTTCATAATTGCTTGCTCTATTTCTGCAAGGTACATCATTGGGATTTTAATTGGAATTGCATTGAATCTGTATAGCACTTTAGGTAGTATGGCCATTTTGACAGTATTAATTCTGCCTATCCAGGAACATGGGAGATCTTTCCATCTTCTAAGGTTTTCTTGAATTTCTTTCTTTAGTGTTCTGTAGTTCTCATTGTAGAGGTCTTTCACCTCTTTTGTGAGATTGATTCCCAAGTATTTTATTTTTTTCAATGCTATTGTGAATGGGGTAGTTTTCCTAATTTCTCTTTCTGAAGATTCATCACTTATGTATAAAAATGCATTGGATTTATGAGCATTGATCTTGTAACCTGCTACTTTACTGAATTCACTTATGAGTTCTAAAAGTTTTCTGGTGGAATTTCCAGATTCCTCTAAATATATAATCATGTCATCAGCGAACAGGGATAGTTTGAGTTCTTCTTTTCCAATTCGTATCCCTTTAATTTCTTTGGTTTGTCTAATTGCTCTGGCTAGAGTCTCAAGGACGATGTTGAATAGAAGTGGTGAAAGAGGGCATCCCTGCCTTGTTCCAGATTTTAGGGGGAATGCTTTCAGTTTTCCACCATTAAGAATGATATTAGCCATGGGCTTAGCGTAGATGGCCTTTACAATGTTAAGGAACATTCCCACTATCCCTATTTTTTCTAGTGTTTTGAGCATGAAGGGATGCTGTATTTTATCGAATGCTTTTTCTGCATCTATTGAGATAATCATGTGATTCTTGACTTTAAGTCTGTTGATATGGTGAATGACATTTATTGATTTCCAAATGTTGAACCAACCTTGCATCCCTGGGATAAAACCCACTTGATCGTGGTGTACTATCTTTTTAATATATATTTGTATTCGATTTGCTCAAATTTTGTTGAGAATTTTTGCGTCGATGTTCATTAAGGATATTGGTCTGAAATTTTCTTTCCTCGATGTGTCTCTGTCTGGTTTAGGTATCAGGGTGATATTGGCTTCATAGAATGAGTTTGGGAGGGTTCCCTCCTCTTCTATTTCATGGAATACTTTGAGGAGTATTGGAATGAGCTCTTCTTTAAAGGTTTTGTAGAACTCGACTGAGAACCCATCTGGTCCCGGACTTTTCTTTGTTGGTAGGCTTTTGATGACCTCTTCTATTTCATTGCTTGAAATTGGTTTATTTAAGTTGTGTATGTCCTCTTCGTTCAGTTTAGGTAGTTCATATGTCTCTAGAAATTTGTTGATGTCTTCGAGGTTTTCTGTTTTGTTGGAGTATAGATTTTGAAAATAGCTTCTAATTATGTTTTGAATTTCAGTCGTGTCTGTTGTGATGTTTCCTTGTTCATTCCGAATTTTAGTAATTTGAGTTTTCTCCCTCTTTCTCTTTGTTAGTGTGGCTAAGGGTTTATCAATTTTGTTTATTTTTTCAAAGAACCAACTGTTTATTTTGTTAATTTTTCCAATTGTTTCTTTTGTTTCAATTTCGTTGATTTCAGCTCTGATTTTAACTATTTCCTGTCTTCTACTACTTTTGGTATTGGTCTGCTCTTCTTTTTCTAGGGCTTTGAGCTGTAGTGTTAAGTTGTTTATTTGTTGATTTCTACTTCTTTTTTTGAATGCGCCCCATGAAATAAATCTTCCTCTAAGTACTGCTTTCATAGTGTCCCAGAGATTTTGATATGGTGTGTCTTTGTTCTCGTTTACTTCTAAGAATTTTTTAATTTCCCTCCTGATGTCTTCTGTCATCCATTCATCATATAATAGTGTATTATTTAATCTCCAGGTATTGGAGAAGTTTCTGTTTTTTATTCTGTCATTTATTTCTAATTTCAATCCATTATGATCTGATAGAGTACACGGTAGTATCTCTATCTTCTTGTATTTGCTAACAGTAGCTTTGTGGCATAAAATATGGTCTATTTTAGAGAAGGATCCATGTGCTGTTGAGAAGAAAGTGTATTCATTCTTTGTTGGATGGTATATTCTATATATGTCGGTTAAGTCTAAATTGTTGATTGTGTTATTGAGATCTATGGTTTCTTTATTCAATTTTTGTTTGGACGATCTATCCAGTGGTGAGAGAGGTGTGTTAGAATCGCCTAGTATTATTGTGTTGTGGTCTATTTGATTTCTGGAATTGAGAAGGATTTGTTTGATGTAGGTGGATGAGCCAATGTTCGGGGCATAGATATTTATGGTTGTTATGTCTTGCTGATTTATGCTTCCCTTAAGCAGCATGTAATGTCCTTCTTTATCCCTTCTGACTAGTTTTGGCTTGAAGTCCACATTATCTGAAATGAGGATGGATATTCCTGCTTTTTTTGCTGTGTCCGTGTGCATGGCATGTTTTTCCCTATCCTTTCACCTTTAGTCTATGAGTATCTCTTTCTATGAGATGAGTCTCTTGCAGGCAGCATATTGTTGGATTTTTCTTTTTAATCCAATCTGCCAGTCTATGTCTTGATTGATGAGTTCAGGCCATTAACATTCAGGGTTATTATTGTGATATGATTTGTATTTCCAGTCATTTGACTCATTTTCATTTTTTGACATGATTTGGTTTCTCCTTTATTTGGCTATTCCTTTAGGCTAGCGCCTCCTGTTGCTGATTTGCATCGTTGTTTTTCATCTCTTCCTCATGGAATATTTTGCTGAGAATGTTCTGTAATGCTGGCTTTCTTTTTGTAAATTCCTTTAGCTTTTGTTTATCATGGAAGGATCTTATTTCATTGTCAAATTTGAAGGTAAGTTTTGCTGGGTATAAGATTCTTGGTTGGCATCCATTTTCTTTCAGGGCTTGGTAAATGTTGTTCCAGGCCCTTCTAGCTTTTAGGGTCTGGATTGAAAAATCTGCTGATATTCTTATTGGTTTCCCTCTGAATGTAATTTGATTCTTTTCTCTCACGGCCTTTAAAATTCTGTCTTTATTTTGTATGTTAGGTATTTTCATAATAATGTGCCTTGGTGTGGGTCTGTTGTAATTTTGTATATTTGGAGTTCTATAAGCCTCTTGTACTTGGTTTTCCATTTCGTTCTTCAGATTTGAGAAATTTTCTGATATTATTTCATTGAATAGATTGTTCATTCCTTTGGTTTGTTTCTCTAAGCCTTCCTTAATCCCAATAATTCTTAAATTTGGCCTTTTCATGATATCCCATAATTCTTGTAGATTCTGTTCATGATTTCTTACCATCTTCTCTGGCCAACTTTGTTTTCAAGATTAAATAATTTGTCTTCAATGTCTGAGGTTCTGTCTTCCAGGTGTTCTATCCTATTGGTTATGCTTTCTATGGAGTTTTTAACTTGGTTTATTGTTTCCTTCATTTTAAGTATTTCAGTTTGCTTTTTTTTTAGTATCTCTAACTCTTTATTGAAATGATCTCTTGCTTCCCGTATTTGGTCTTTTAACTGTTGATAAGTGCGATCATTTAATGCCTGCATTTGCTCTTTCATCTCCTCCTTCAATGCCTGCATTTGCTCTTTCATCTCCTCATTTGCTTCTCTGATTGTTTTAATTGTGTATATTCTGAACTCCCTTTCTGACATTTCTTCTGCTGTGCTGTCATTGGGTTTTATTGATGTAGTATCTAGGTTTGTTTGGGATTTTTTCTTCCCTTGTTTTCTCATATTGGTCAGATGTCAGTAGGACTCTGAGATATTGTAGATTTCCTCTATTGGCTTATAGTGTCCCGTTAGATTTCCAGTGTATCACCTCCCAGCCTTCAGTAGCCTGAAGTCTTGGAGGAAACTTGATAATGCAGTGCTTCCGAAGAAAGCTGCCCCTAGCCCCCTACTGGTTCCAGGGCTTGGAGCTGGCTCTGTGCGGAAAGGTTCTCACTGGGGGCCTGCACCGTGCAGCTGGCCGTGTGGGGGAAGCCCACTGCCAGAGTGTGGAAGGCTACCTGGGAAAGACTCTAGCTGCCCTGCCTTGCTCTGATAAGCCACCCCTATCTGTGCCTGCCACCCAGGCCAAGTTTCGCCCAGTGGGGGAGACTCACCCTGTGACTCTATTTTTATCCAAGTCTCTCAGTGCCTCCCCTTCTTGAGTCCTGGGTTCTGGAGCGACTGGAGATGCAGTCACCCTCTAGGCTGCCATCTTGGATTGCCCCGTGGAAAGAGCCTGCGGCCGGAGTGGGCAGAGCCGCCTGAAGAACTCTCTGGCTGCCCTGCCCTGATCCCAGAGGTTGCTTGCGGATCGAAGCTCTCTGTTGGCTCGGGGACTTGTGGCTGGCTCTATGTAGAAAGGCTCTCACTGGGCGGTCTGTTCCGAGAAGCTAGCCTTGAAAGGCGCTTCCCACCGCAGGGGTCCAGGCTGCTTGGGGAGGTCTCTGGCTGCCCTGTCCTGGTCCCTGAAGCCGCTTGCAGGCCAGAGTACCTGGAAGTCATTTTCACTGACTTGTTCTTTTCCTACGATCATGACTTCATTAAAGTGCTGCATGATTGATAGCGACACCATCCATTACTCCACATGCTGAGCATTGGGGTTTCCACAGTGTGGCAGGGACTCCTGAAATCATCCTGATTCCATCAAGATATTTTCTTTTTTTAAATTAATTTTTAAACTTTTTTTTTCTAATCAGTTATACATACAATAGAATGCATTTATGCATTTCGATAGATCATATATAAATGGAGTATAATTCCTCATTTTCTGATTGTATTTATTGTAGGATCACATCAGTCATGCAATCACATATGTACATGAAGTAATAACGTCTGTTTCACTCTATCCTTCTTACCCCCATACCCCTACCCCTACTCTCACCCCTTTACCTAATCTAAAGTAACTCTATTCTTCCCAAGCATCTCCTTCAATACCCATAAATTAAACACATTCCTATACATCAGTAATGAATCCACTGAAAGGGAAATTAAGAAATATCCTGCTTTATTAGCTTATAGTTTTAAGGAAATTTGTTTCAGCATTCTTATTGCTCTGTTTTTTATAAACATCGAAATTATTAGACATTACTAAGACATCTAGGTGTAAATATTTTTTTAAAAATAAATTCTAATCTGTATACTCATTTTTTTTTCAAATGAAAAAAATTATTCTCAAGGTGTCCTTCAGTATTATTTCTCACCTTTCAGGAATCATATTGGATTCCTAGGCTATGTGATTTACCATCGATCATGTTCTTTCCCTTTACATTTTCAGAGACCTATTTTCCCTTGCTTTTTATTTTCCATTTGTTCTTTCAATAGTGCACATTTCTCTCCCTAATGAGTCTATATTTGATATTGTCTCTGGTAGACAGAATTCATTCCACCCTACCTCTGGTATCCCTGTATCACAGGGTCTAGAAGCCTGAGTACTACATTTTCTAGAATCTCTTGCTAGCAGAACCTTGAACAGTTCAGGTTCTGCCAGTGAAGGACATTCACATGAGATTTTGGAGGAGAAGGCATTCTATTTCCTTGGGCACTGGTGACACACCCCAGTTTGGCAGGTGAGAGTTTTTGCAATGTTTTTCATTTTTTCCTGCCATTCATTCACCTGCCTTAGGGCCACAGAGCAGCTGTGAAGTCAGCAGTAGTTTCCTACAGGCAGAAATTAGTTTAAAAATTTGGATTCCTTGACTGATGTTTTTATTATAAAATTACTAATTGTGTAACTCTGCTATAAAATTGTCCCACAAATCTCTTCTTACCGGAGAATTATGATGTGTCCTTCCCCAATCCTAGCTACAGAAACAGGAAAACATTTTATTATTTATTTTATTATATCTCCTTGCCAGAACAAATGTGGGAAGGGGGGTCATTTCCTGCCAAGCAGCATCTTTTTGTCACACACCCACAATTGTGTTCAATTGGACCTTAATGTTCAATTTGGACCTCCCTATGCTGAGAATCTTCTCCTAACTGCCTACTACAACCCCTTTCCTCTTTACCTGATCCTGTGTGACTAGGATATTTTAGATGGTGCATTATTAGTCAGGATTCTCTGGAGAAAAAGAACCAACAAGATAAATGTTTTCTTTCCTTTCTTATTCCCCTATCATGTAACATAAGATGTGTTGACTTTTTATTAGTATTTTAGTATCACATCATAGTACTGAAGTTATGAGGATAAGAGTAAAGATCGCTCCAGTGCTTTACCTCTCTTCTGGGGAAGGGATTAGTTAGTGCGTTTTGATTGTGTGCAGGATAGTTGTTTTATGCTAGGTAGGATTTTGACCTTGTTTTTGGAGATTAAGATATGGTTTAGGGAGACATGTATGGGTTACAAGTTAACATGATTGTAATATTTATCAACCTGACTGAGCTAAGTGATGCACAGATTGCTATCAGATACTATCTGAATTTGTATTTGCGTGTTTCCAAAAGAGATTAGCATTTGAATTAATAAAGATTGTCTTTGTCTGTATGGGTGGTCATCATACCATCTTTTCTGTGCCTGAAGAGAACAGAAAGGGTGGAGGAAGTATGACCTGTGTCTGTTTGAGCTGGAACTTTTATCTTTTTCTGTCTTAGGACATCAGCACTACTCTGTAGTCTGAGCCTATGGATGTAGACTGAATTATACTATTGGTTTTCTCGGTTCTTCAACTTAAAAATGGCAGATCACGAGACATTTTGGCCTTCATGATTACATAAACCAATACTTATATGTATATCTATATATATGTCTGTGTCAATAAAAATGTAAACAATAATAAAGATGCTGTATTAAATTATAACTGCATAAGATTAACTGTAGCAATACTGTACTGATGTAATAATTCCATAGCCACCTCCTATTACTATTGTAGTGAGCTTGAAAGTTATGAGTATCTACTTAAAATGCTGCCTGCTAAAACTATTCATCTCTGTATGGAAGTTCATCTCCCCAGTAAATTTGATATTGTAGTAAAAAGTGATCTCTTGTGATCCTCATGTGTTTTTCCACCATATTTAATACATATAACAAACAAAATATGTGTTAACTGACTATTTATGTTCCTGGTTAAACTTCTGGTCAATGCCAGCTTATTAATTAAGTTTTTGAGGAGTGAAAAGTTGTGCATTTTTCAACTGGGTGAGGGAGGGGAGGAGAGAGCATCCTTGACCCTCATGCTGCCCAAGGTCATGTGTAGTTATTTGTGGGTGATTGCAGGGTCTTGTTCGAAACTCCTAAAGGCCTGTGTTGCAATTCACCTATAGAAACCTGCCAAAGTCATGAACAACTTTTCTTTCTGCCACTGATATTTCAAATACCACTGGATCTGCCAGATCTTAAGTCTCAAATAGCTGAACAACTTGCACAGCATCCTGAACTTGTAGAACCTTCTCTTATTCTGGGCCCCACTCAGAACTAATAGATTCTTAAGATAGTCTGTAAAAGTGTTGTGATCACACATCCACATGAGGAACGTGTTGCCCAATCCATATAGGCCCAGTAGGAGTTGTGGCTTTTCCTTAGTTGTAGGAGGGTTCAGAAGCGAGAACTTACTTTTACCTTAGAAGTGATATCTCCATGTGCTGTTCTACTCATAGAAATCAGGAAGCAGAGAGGAGCGGGAGAGGTAAACAGGGAAGATGAACCCTTCTAGGGCATGCCAGAAGTGACCTACCTCCACCAGCCCTGCCCCACCTGCCTACAGTCACCACTAAGTCCTTTTAGTATCTACTTAAAATATACCAGTAAGTCCTTTCAAACTATGATGGACTGATTAGGTTACAGCACTCACAATCAAGTCCTTTCACCTCCAAACTTTCCTGCACTGACACAAGGGCTTTTAGGGAACACCTTTTATACAAACCATAACAGTATTTTTTTTAACTAATTCACTCTCAGTAACCCCAAGACTAGGGAATGCTATGGGTGCGTGCAAGTCAGAGTACTCTGGTCATGATTTTGGCCTTGCTATTTATTACAGTGAATATGCCCACTTTGATTTTTGTAGTTGAGTGACACCATGTGGCCTCAGTCACCCCAGGATTCAAATATTTCCATTTCATTTATGCTTTCCAATTGAAAACCTATGGTTTCCTATGGTTCTCACTCATAGGTCTAGCTTACAAAGAAGAAAAATCATGGTGCTGTACAAGCCTGGAGAGGTACCCTTCACAAATTTATTTCCCAAAATACTTCTGAAAGATATGTCTTCAAAATTCTCCTACTGTGGGTGAGTGGTCTTAAATGATAAATCCAATCTAACATTCCAATACCCCTAAGCCTTTGGATCTCTTCTCTGAAAATTTTGTAGACATATTAAAACCATTGATTAAATAATTGCACATTATCATAGATAAAATATATCAATAAAGCTGTTTCTTTAAAAAAAGATTAAAAACCTACTTTTCCCCCTTAGCATTTCAATAAAGAACTACAGATGTGCTTAAGCCAAGAACTTTTTCAAATCTATCCATATATTATTCACTCCTACTTTGACAGAGGCCTGACCCTTTCTTCCAGGCAACTGGAAGAATTACCAGAAAATAGTTCAAAAAACATCATTCCTCAGGCATTTGATGAAAGATGACATTTTGTGCCTGAGAAGTAATTTACTTAGGTCAATAAAAGATAGGCAAAAATGTAAGTTGTAATAAATTCTGTGTACAAAGGTACACAGAATTTAATATCTCTATGGTATGGATGTACGGTTTAAATGGATAGATGTATATGTAAAGAGGGAAGGAATCACCACAGATAAAGGGGTTGATGATCAGTGGTAAGAAGAGTCTCTTTTACTATGTGTTACTATTTCTAAACTTTTAACATTTATTTCACAGCAATCTGAAGCAGCAACAAAGACCAAGAGTAAGATGGGTGGATTTACTCTTACTTTGTTTGAACTGTCTAGCCAGTTTACTCTGCTCTGGAATCAAGTTTTCAGTCAGTTAATTGCTATCCATGTTTCAACATTACCATATGTAACCTTAAAAAAATAAAAAGATTAACTATTATGTTGAGATTAGTGTGCTTTTGAAATTTTTCATATTTTAGATGTTTTGTAAATATTTTGTTAGGTTAATGAATACAAAAAAAAAGCAGAAACAGATAATTACCTTTGCAGTTTATTAGTCAACTACTTGTATTTTTTTTCTGGTCCTGAGGTTCAAGCACTGGGCCTCCTACATGCTAAACAAGTACTGTACCCCCAAGTTATACTTCCAGCTTTTACCTGTCTTTATGACTTTGGCCACTCTCAGGATGTTCCTTGAGCTCCATCCATGTTCACACCTACTCACTTCCAATAAAAATTTCTGCTCATCTTCAGGACCTTTACATTCAGACTGGGGAGAGATATCTGGGAAGCATATCTTCCAAAGTACTAGATTTGAATATAACCATTGAAAAATGGTTAAATTGAAATGAAAAGATAGAGACTTAATATCTCTTTTCTACTGAATATCTTCTACCTCACTCTGTTAGAGTTGGGCAAGGCAAGAATCTCTTCAAACTAATGTTTAAGAGTATTCTGTGTATGGGGATACAGCTCAGTGGTACTCTGCCTAGCATGTATGTGGTCCTGGATTTGGTCCCCACTACTGCAAAGGAAAAAATGAAAACAAACAAACAAACAAAAAACAAAACCTCATGACATTCTGTGCTTGGCCAGAATATAATATCGTATTCAAGATAGAAACAATTTTGAGCAATAATTTCAGAATCCACAGAAACTTCAGTTTCAATAAGAAATGAAGACTCCTGGATCAGACTATCTTGGCTTTTTCACAATCTTTGTTGCTGTTTTAGATTGCTGTTAAATAAACGTTAAAAGTTTTGAAACAGTAACACATAGCAAGAGACTCTTCTTGGTCTGAGAGACATGGAGACTCTTATGAAACCTTGGCATTGCAGGACTAAGGCCAAATATGCTTCTGCCAGGCCAGGATTCCACCTGGAAAGATACTTGCTGTTTCTGCAAGTTGCTGTCCTTTTCCTCTACAGCAGCATAAAAGGAATAGCTCCAAGGAATAGCTCAAACATAGAGTCCAATGTTGAACATAACTGCCTCATATTGGGATTGTGATATCCTCTTCCAAAAGGCACACAGATGGAAAAAAATACAAGGTGCGGTTATTCATAATGAGTACCAAGAATGTCTGATGGCCTTATCTTACCTTTGTTTATTATTTAACTTCTTATTAAATCACTGATGAATATATTAATGAAAAATAAAATGACTTAATTCATTTTTCCCATCATCTCAGATATGGAACACCTATATAAAGGTATAGTATGTAAAATATAATTATATTACCTATAATTATATAAAAGTAAAAGAATATGATTACACTATAATTATATTAATTAGTGTTAATATTATTTATGATATATGAGTTCTATATTATGATTTCAACCTATTTTATTTAATAAGTCTGTCAGTTTCATCAAATATTTACAGATTTGGTATCTTGGACTTATTGGGGTAAGCACTTTGCAAAACTTCTCTACTTTGAACCATATCAATGAAGAGTGTTTCTGCATAGTAAAAGTTCCCACGATGTCCCTGAAAGAGGAGATGGGGGTGAAATATGAACAAACACCTTTCTAACTGTTTTATGTATAACTTGTTCAATTGCCACAACACCCCTCTGAGAATAAGTACTACTATTAAGTACCCCCATGAAAAACTGCACCACAGAGAAGCTAAATAATATGCCCAAGTTTACCTCTTAGAAGAAGCTGAGACAGAAGTCAAGCTATTCCAGCCCTCCCTGCTTGCAACATCAGGGATAAAGTAGAAAATTTGTTTTCCGTCTCACAAAGAAGAGATTATTAAGGCTCAGATGGGACAGGTAGCAGGGGAATGAAGAGTAAACAGAAAATTCTAGAGTCAGTTCTTAGAAAAACAAGACAAAACCTAGTGACTGGCAGCTTAGTGAACTGAGAGTCTTGAGAACAGTGTTTTTTGTTTGCAGACAGGAAGAAGAGTGGCACTCTGATTGAAATGGAGTGCAAAAGTCCTACGAGGAAGGAAAAAAATTGACACTGGCTTGACCCTCAAGTATATTTTGAGCATATTCTATTTCTCTTTATTAAAAGAAATTCAATTTGATAGATGAATAGAGGAAGAGAGAGGTAGGGAGAGTGTTTCAAAGAATAAGGTTAAAGTCATCACAGCTTGACAGCAATCTTAAAAGTCAAAAAGTATGCTAGAATGGCAGGTATTTGAAACTCACTGTTAGAAACAATTTTATTTTAAACATATGTGCTTTCTTAATGATACTGCTAGCTTGGTGGCTGTGCAGCCCGCCTTCTGCAGGAAGTGCTGATTTGCTTAATTCTATTAAGCCTGTAAGAAAGGTAAATCTGTCTCCTGAATTTAAAGGACCTCTGCTCCAAAGTAAGTTTGACATTGGCCAATAATCACCCTGACATTCCTGTGGCTTTGGCTGCTCTCAAAGCAGCTGAATGGCACCAAGAGAAGAGGCTGAGTGAAAAAGCTGGGTTATAGCACAGGCGCATCTGTTAGTGCTGAGAGAGGGTTTTATCCTCAAAGCAACACCAGTAGAGATGATGCCCATTGTGTTCCACTGGGGTGACTGCCCTTGGGGTGAGTATTGGGAAAGTTCTTAAAACCAATAGTGGTAGAAGGAATGTCATGCTTCCTAAAGCATGCCTCAATCCAAGGAGTTCATTGTGAGAATGGTCTTTGAAAATTGCATGGTTCACAAAGGTGGACTGTGAAAACTAGCCTACCTGTGGAGTAGGGATCATTTTTTGATCACCGTTTTATCTCTAAATAAATCTTATAATCTACCAATTGTAAGGCCTCGTACTTAATAAATGGAAATATCTGATGCCATTAGAATCTTGCTTCTATGATGGATGATCATCATTCTTAATTTGTACGGCATAGTCTTGGTTTATCTTATGATTATTAGGTTCTATTCTGTTGGCATATGTCCAAATATTTAAATTTTTATCCAAGTATTATTATTAATAGTTATATAAAAATAAATCAGAATAGTTGTGTTATACCTCTCCTTTATTTTCAGTGTCTGTCATTTTCTTATTTGAACTAAGTATGAGATACATATATGCTGTAAGATGATGAACAATAGCCTATTTCTCTATCCTTTACATTTTTATTTCTTTCTGGATTCAGGAGAATGGACAAGGCACTCAGGTATTGTCTTGGTCGGGGTGGAAGAAGCATTCAGTGGCTACTTACGTAATAATTAGTGCAATTTCTGCCACAGGGCATGGAACATTCACAATGCTACCCAGATCCTAGTAGAAAGGGTAATTGGGAAACATGGGAAATTATAGCAATGTATATGTCACATATATGTAGATAATGGAGAATGAACAGTATAGTCCAAAACATATAGCAGAGTATTCAAGTGTTCTTGCTAAGGTGATATTGTCATTCACCAATTATAAGTCAGTAGTTGTTTATCACTCTATTTGGTAAAATGCTTTGAATTTTGCAATAAATTCTCCTTTCATCAATGACCTCATGCAAGTGAAAGTGCCATGTTTAATTTTTTAAAAAAGAGTACTTTTTTTTTAATGCATCATGAAGGCCAAAGCCATATAACGGTTGGGGGGAAGGGTAGGAATATACTGGAAATTTGGCAGCAACAACCTCAAAAGTTATTATTTTAGAAAGATAAATCCAAAAGGACAATTTGACATACACAACTACAGAAGGTGAGTCTGTATATCATTCTTTTAACTTTAGTTTTCATTTAGATAATTGACTGCTGGTTTAAGTTAATTTTGCCCATTTCAATTCCAGGATTTTTTGTGCATCCATGGGGCAGGAAACAATAGTAGAAAATGTGGTTTCGTTAGTGGCAGAACTCCTCAAGCATGTCCTTTAAAGTATGTGCATTTTGTATCAGCAGATGCTTCGAATTGAAAATCAGTTAATTCTAATAATGGTTCTTTTTTCCCCCCTTGTGGTTGCTGGAATCAAAATAAAGTTTTGAAATTCATTTGCTCAAAGTGAAACATCTGAGATCATTATGAATTTGAAAGGGCAACACTGAAATATTTGTTTTTGTGGCAATAATATGAGTAGACATCTTGGTGAAGCACATCAGGGCAACAACGTTGTCTCTAAATTAAGAAAGGTATGAAGGAATAATGTATTTTGAACTCATTGTGCTATACACATAATTCATAATTCATCTAAACAAGCTGAATATTCTACCAATTGAAATAGAAACTACAGTTGCCAAAATCCATAAATATTTTTCTATCTATGCAATTGGCGTTAACTAAAGTTTTGTGACAAATCTAATATTGCATTAAAAACATCTTCAGCTTAGTAGTATACTTTCTGTCCTTGCAGTCTCTCATCAGTAAGATTCAAGAATGTTTGATCTTCTGAGTAATTGTCAATCAACCTTAATGACATGCACATTGGGGTAAGAGAGTTCTCTAAATTTTGGTTGTATTTAGGACAAAATTGACTGGAATTTTTAAACAGATTATTGAACAAATGATGTGGCAAGAAAAATAACCTCTGGTTGAATATGTGAAATCACTGAAGATAATCTTTTGGAAACAGGAAGGATTTTTCTACAAAAGCAAGGAGGAGCTGAGTAAACTGCAGAATGAGATCTCAGGCTGCAGAAAATTTAGTTTTGGAATTATGTAACATCTTTGGAACATTGACATGTAGGAAGAATTTGTTGTTAGATCTATTTTTAATTGGATAATTATATTTTGTATTAGAATAGAATAAAATTAAGAAAGGCTACAACATTTTAGCATCTCAATTTGGTGAAACTTTTGGGAAAATTGTAGATGGAGAAAAATTTATTTGACACATACTGTCTTACAAAAATATTTGTTGAAGGAAGCTACTCTAAAAAGTGGCAGAAGAGGCAGTGCCTGTGAAAATATTTGGACTGAAACATTTATGCATTTTAATATAAAATAAGTTGGAATTAAGAATAAATCTCATTTAGAAGAATTTATTTGGAGATAACCAGCTTCCTCAGTATATGTAGAGAGAATATTTCCTTTCTTCTTTTACAAAAAAGAATCTACTGAAGATATTCGTGATTTCAAATTTTTAACATAGAATTCTAATTTTAAATATTACAGATAATTTTAAGAAAAAATAAAAATGGTGAGGCCATATTTCAAAAAACACATTCTTCTGGTTTTGGATATGGTATTAGAGACAGACTCAGTTAAGGACATGATTAAAGTACACAAATATTTGCCAACAATATTCCTTCTGTTAATGTTATTTTCTTATAGCCTGTATAATTAATTCTTATAGCTTGTATAATAATTTCAGGCTGCTTTAATGCATACAAATATGCTTTTCCTATCTTTAAGAAAGAATGTTGATTTCAAAAGTAATTTTTGATAAAATTTTATAGATTCAAGAATATAAATATACAAAACTTCAATTAATGATCTTTAAAAATACTAATAAATTAAATATATATCTAATTTTTTTAGTGTTGCCCTTAACTCTTAAATTGTCTTCCATTTGAATATTTTGTAGTCATCCTCTTTTGGAGCATCCAGATCTATTTCTGGAGTCTGAGCAAAAACTGTAACTTTTCTTCTAGAGATGCTAGTACTTGCTGTGAATCAACATTCAAATTAATCTTCTTGAAGAGAATATTATGACTGTGGAGTCATTCCTAGAACTCCCAGAGAGAAGGAGTAACCATGTTAAGCCAAGTTTATCATGAGAAATTCAGTGACCGTGACATTGTGATAGAGGCACATTCATCATTGGAAATGTAACCGTTGGTTGGTGTAAACTGCAGGTGGCTGTTAAATGTGGTTGGATGAAATTTATGAGGTGGTATTTCTCGACTTCCTGTTCACTTATTTATTTATTTTTTTTTTTAAGGACAGGTCGTCAGTGGCCCAGCTTCTGCTTTTGGTAAATACAATGGAGTTTAAAATGGCAAAGAAATTACAGTGCTGTTGGGCAGTGATATAGTGGTGGGCATGGTGTTAATGAATCAAAGTCTGAGATTTTTTTTCTTACTGTATCAGATTACAAATGACTTCACAGGATTTAAAGACTACGTATTCTTGGCGGGGGTGGGGGCGGGGGGGATTGTGAGTTTCCCATAGTAAGATGACTTTTTCATTTGCACAACAAGTGGAGTGAAACAAATTTATTCTCTATAATAAAGAGCAAGTGCAGATTTGGTATCCGAATTTAGAACTTTAACGAGCCAACCATACCCCTTCCCTGTGCCTGGTGGATCTAATGTATCTCCCACCACTGCCATGTTGCCTTTGTAAACACAATCCCCCTGTAAACTCATTCAAGGTTCCCATCTTCAGTGCTGTCACTAGATTTTGAGTAATAGCAGTTACCATTTCATTTCCAGCTTCACCAGGGAGAGGTCACAAGTATTAGTTGACAAGATCTTCCCACCCAGCGCCTAAGTACATCATGATGCAATTTGTCATAGAGCCAAAGCTTGGATGTCCCCCAGAACTTTGGCTGTTCCCAGACTAGATTCAACCATGGGCCATGAATGAGTCAGACTACTTCATGCAAAAGGTTTCCTCGATCTGCAAAAGGGAGAACATTAGAATTAGACATATTTTGACTTATGTAATACACATGATCCCTCTTCTCCTTTGATTTTCTTTACATATGTTGCCAGTCCAAATGACAAATGACAACACACACACACACACACACACACACACACACAATGTAGCTATCTGTATACACTACTTTCCTGGAGTCAAGGTCTAGCAATTATGGTTCATCCTCAGATTGTAAATTAAAATAACAATGAAAGTGATAAATAATAGTAACATCAATGATAACACTAATATATACTAGGCATCCTGGTTCATACATTAAATTTTCACAAGTTATTTTTAAATATTAATTATATTATTGTCCCCATTTTACAAGAAGAAACTAGGGCACAAAGTGGTGAAATCATTTGTTCAAACTTAGACAGATAGCTACCAAGAACAGGGAATCAATCAAGCTGCTGGGATCCCAAGGTCATGTTCAAAGCCACAATCTAAATGACCTCAAGCTATATCAGACTTGCCTTCTTGGAATAAATTCTGCTTTAAAATGGTGAACTATTTCTTAAGTATTTTAATTATTTTTTAGCTTAATATTAATAGTTTTTTCCATTGTACATAAATGAGATCGTTCTTGTGTTGTGTTTGCATATGTGATAATTTACTTTGTTTCTTTCCTATTTTTATCAGATTTTACTCATGTTTTATTGCTTTCATAAAATAAGCAGTTTTCCATATTTTTTAAAACCTAGGACAAATATCAAACATTTAACATTTAAAAGACTGAAAAATAAAGCATACAATTCTTTGAATCTGAAAATTTTTCTTGCACAAAGAGCTCACAGTTATGCAAAGTTTCCTCCAACAATTTTTGAATATCCTCCATTTTCATTTAAATATTTATGAGAGCTTTTTATGCCTATGAGGTGTTAGGTTGTGGATGTATTAGGTTATTAGTTAATAAAATGAATTCCTGAGAATTAAGAAGCTTACTATAAACTTGGTTTTTATGATGTCTCCTTTCTGATTTCTAATATTATTATTTGTGGTATTGCTTTTAATTTCTTCATTAGAATTGAAAAAATTTGTTCATTTTATTTTGTTGTATTTGCTTTTGCCAAAAAAATTAGGTCTCTGACTTATTTTGTCATTCTATTTTTCTTTTCTTTTCTCTATTTTCTATGTAATTCACTTTGAGTTGTATGTTTATTGTTTTTCTCATAAAATAGAAGGTTTTTAAAAGTATAAATTTCAGACTTCTGGGTTGATACTGAAACTATTCTTTTTAAACAAAATAATCTCATATATCTATACAATTTTTTTTGTTTGTTCTGGGAAACAAACCCAGGGCCTCACACATACAAGGCAAATTACTCTATCTCTAAGTTACATCCTAGGCCTTAGACAATCATTTTTCAATATAGCTTTGATTACATTTTTTATTTTTTGATATTAATATCTTCATATTATTGAAATTAAAGTACATCTATATTTTTCCTTTTATTGTCTCAGAGTATTAAAAAACTTGAATTTCTTACTAAGCTAACATGTTTATGATTTTGTTTTTAAATTTGGATATGTCTGTATAATGATAAAATGTTACATGAAAATTATGTCATTTGAAAGTCATTGAGAGTGTTCAGTACACTTCATGAATGTATACAAATGAGGTGCATTTGTCTCCAGAATACAATATTTTGTACTTCCTAATCTATTGCCATTATACTAATTAGAATTATCGATCTCATTTTTTAATAATTCCATTTGACCAATATTTGAGCAATATTAATTTATAGCAGTACAACTTTTTGGAGGCAATTTTTTCTTTCCTTGCATATGAAACTTTTTTGTTTTCATTGTGAATTGCATCTTTAATAAAAAAAAGTATGATTCTAATTCTTTCAATTTGTTTTCCATGAATTTTGTTTTTAATATCATAGCATATCAATTTGTTTCCCTATAATCATTAAAATAAAATGTTAATGTTATAAACATTTTGTATATTTTTGATTAACAAGCAGAATAGGGTTCAGTTTAAATATAAAACAATTTCCTTATCCTTAAATAATGGAGGTTAAGTCAATAAAATTCTTTAATCTTATTGAAGTAGTTTTTCTGCCTCCTTAACTAATCATCCTTTTTTAACTGTATCATTGCTATTTTCTTTGTTTTTGTTGTTCAGTCAGTATTTAAAATCCTGTAAGTATCTAACTTTTTGAAATTAAATATTTCTTTAAAAATCCAAATCAAGGAAGATAAGATTTTTGCTCTTTTCCCCTTTCATACACAGTTGTGAGTTTTTGTAAATTTAATCAAGAATAATATATTTTTATGAGTTTTATGAAATGTTAACATTTGTCAGTTATGATATTTGCTGTCAAGTTTTAAATTACAATTATAGTAATTATATAGCCTTACTTCATTCACTTAAGTAATTATGACATTTATATTTTGTTTTTCTTCTATTTTTTTATGTGACAGGGCCACACTATGTTGTGTATGCAGGTGTCTAACTCCTGGACTCAAGTGATCCTCTTGCCTCAGCCTCCCAAGTAGTTGCTAGTACAAGTATATGCCACCTGGCCCAGGTACTACTTCTTCTCATGCTGTAAGTACTTTACTCTTTCTGGTGGGGCTATACTGCCGATTGAACTCAGGGGATCTTGACCACTGAGCCACCTCCCTAGCCCTATTTTGTATTCTATTTAGAGCCACTGCATTCAGCAGTACTTTACTCTTGAGTATATCTGAAATATACTCTGAGGATACAAATGTTTGAGGACATCAGAAAGAGAGGAAAAAAGAGGTTTCTACTATTACTCTTTTTACAAAAGCATTGATTTCACAACTAACATGCATAAGAGCACCTTTGTGCAAATCTGGGTCTAGAAGAAAAGTTCTAGCACACTATTAGAAAAAAAAAAAAAATCCTGAAAATAGATGTATTGAAGAACATAAGAACAGTTACTTCTCTTTCAAGGTTTTTACAGTTCAGTGCCAAGAAAAAACCCTTCACCCATAATTTCTCCCATGAGGGAAAGTGAGAATGTAGTAAATGAACTCCTAGCTCCCTGACTCTGTAGTTTGCTGCCCAAGAGGCTGAGTTATTTCTTGTATCACTCAGATTCCTGAGGTGAGGAGTACTGTTGAGAGGTCAGGAGAGGGTTCAAAGCAGAAAAGAGAGCTGCAGAGCCTACTAACTGCTCCAGTGGATTCCATCAGGAGGTCTGCCCATTGGTGGCTTAAGATGCCTCACTAGTGGAACCTCAACTTGCCTAAGGGCACTTCAAATGCTTCACACACTTCACCACCCGCAGCTGACTCCCCGAGCATGGCCTCTATGAAGGTGAAGGCAATGCCTCACAGACAGTTGATTCACCTCTATGGAACTGAGAGAAAGCACAGATGCGAATTTTAGTATTTCAGGACTCCACTAGAGATAAAAAAGCAGATAGCAAGTAGCATCTGGCTTGGCTTGGAAGGATCACAAGAAGCAAATGATCTTAAAAGTCTCCCTTGAAGAGGGAGCACAAGGTAAGGGGAGGACATATCCATAAAAGAGGTCTGAGTGATCCTCAAAATCACTAGGTAAACTGACTGGTGAAGGTCTTTCTTTCTTCAAACCAGTTAGAAAAAATGAAGAGGTGACTGCTTTTTTAATTTAAGGTGACAATGGAAGGCTTCAAAAAATGAAAAATTAAGGAAATATGACAGCCCCCCAAAATACAGTAATATTCAGTAACTGACCACAAATAAATGAAGATCTATGAATTGCCTAAGAAAGAATTCAAAATAATTGTTTTAAGGAAGTTCAGAAAGCTTTATGAGAATCCAGATAAGCAATGAAAGCAAGAAAATGTGAACAAAATAGTAAGTTCAATAAAGAAATTGAAATCATTAAACAACCAAACAAAAATTATAAAGCTGACCAATACAGTAAATGAAGTTAAGAATATTTAATGAAAACCATCAACAGCAGACTGGATCAAATAGAGACAAATCAAAGAACTCAAAGACAGACCATTTGAAAGGATCCAGTCAGAAGAGAAAAAAGAAAGGAAAAAATGAAAGGGAATAAAGACAGCCTATGAGATTTAATCATCCATGATGAACATAAATGTAAAAACCCTCAATAAAATACCAGCAAATTAAATTTAATTATACATTAGAAGGATTGTACATCATGATCTAGTCAGATTTATCCTGGGAATGCAAAGATTGTTCAACAAATGCAAATAAATAAACATAATACACCATATAAAAGGATGAGTGCAGAAAACAATATTTAAAAATTCAATATCCTTACATAACAACAAAAAAAACCTCTTATCAAATGGAGTATAGAAGGAATGTACTTCAACATAATAAAAACCATATATGACAAATCCATAGCTAACATAATAATCAATGTTAAAAAGTCAAAGACTTTCCTTGTAAAAATCTAAGATTGGAAGTTCTAGTTTGCTGCTTCTGTTCAACATAGTACTGGAGGTTCTAGCCAAAGTAATTAGGAAAGAAAAAAGAATAAAATGCATTAAGACTGAACAGGAAGAAATTAAACTGTTTCTGTTTTTAGATAATATGCTTCTGTATACAGAATATCTTAAGTATTCTACCAAAAAACTGTTAGAAGTAATAAACAAATTCAATAAAGGTATAGGATAAAAAAGAACATAAAAATATTTGCATTTCTATACACTAGCAACAAATTATCTCAAACAGAAATTAAAGACTACAATTTCATTTTCAATAGCATAAAAAAAAGAATAAAATACTTAGGAATGTCTGTACACTGAAAATTCTAAAATATTGACAAAAGAAATTAAAGAAGTCACAAATAAGTGAACTGGAAGAATTAATATTGCCAAACACCCATTCTACCAGGAGTGACTTATAGATTCAGTGCAATCCATATCAAAATTCTAATGACATTTACAACAGAAACAGAAACAATATTTCTAAAATTTGGAACTTCAAAATACATGCAAAGAGTTAAAGCAATCTTGAGTAAGACAAACGAAGCTGGAGGCATTAAACCTTTTCATGATTTTAAATTATATTTCAAAGCTATAGTAATTAAAACATTATGGTATTGGCATTAAGAACAAACATAGATCAATGGAATAAAATAGGAAGCCCAGAAATATATCCATATACAGATGGTCAACTAATATTTGTGAAAGTTGCCAAGAAATACAATAAAGAGAGTCTCTTCAAAAATGACATTGGGAAAAGTGAATGTTCACATGCACAAAAATGAAACTGAGTCCTCACCTTACACCATACACAAAACCCAACTCAAAAAATTCATAAATTCAAGACTTGAAATCATAAAACTTCCAGAAGAAAATATAGACAAAATACTTGTGTTTTTCACAAACCTAGTTATTTATAATCATCATCTAAGGAGTTTTGAAAGGAAACAAAAATAGAGCTGGGGATATAGCTCAGTTGGTAGAGTGCTTGCCTCACAAGCACAAGTCCCTGGGTTCAATCCTCAGCACTGGAAAAAAAATTAAAAAAGAAAAAAAGAAAAGAAAAAGCTAAAAAAGAATTTTTTTAAATTAAAAATATGGTTGACCAAATCATGGACCTACTCTCAGGTGGTCAATGTGTAGCTAAGAAGTTTTTCATTCATTGATAGGCACTTGTTTTCATATCTTGGTTATTGTGACTAAGTTTGAGATCCACTTAAGAATATTAAGTACTTCATAGAAAAAAATTACTTGAAAATCTACATTCTCCTATCTATATTCTGTATATAACCCTTCAAAGAAGGTTGTGTGCACCTCAAGTTTTAGTGTAGAAATATGTGCTTACTTCCAGAAAATAGTAGCTGCCACCTTTTCTCCTTCTTCTTCTGCTTCTTCTTCTTCTTCGTCTTCTTCTTCTTCGTCGTCTTCTTCTTCTTCTTCTTCTTCTTCTTCTTCTTCTTCTTCTTCTTCTTCTTCTTCCTATTATTATTATTATTATTATTATTATTATTATTATCATCATCATCATCCTTTTTTAGGGGAGGAAGAGTTTATTTGGTACTCACTATCTCAGAGGTCTGAGCCCATAAACGGTCAATTCCATTGCTCTGGTTTCAAGGTGAGGCAAACATCAAGGCAGAAGGGCATGGTGGAGAAAATCTGCTTAAGATATGACAGCAAGGTAGCAGAGAGAGAACTTCACTCACCAAGGATAAAATATGAACCCCAAAAGTAGGACCCTGTGATGTACCTCCTCCATCCATACGCAGCCTGCCTACAGTTACTGAACAGTTAATTCATTCAAGTAAATGTATGCACTGATTAGGTAAAGGCTCTCATAACCCAATCATTTCACCTCTAAACTTTCTTGTATTGTCACACATGGAAAACTTTTGGAGGATACCTCGTATCTTAACCATAACATTCCATCCCTGGCCCCCCAAAACTCATGCTCATCTCACAATACAAAATATGTTTAGTTCATTTTCAAGAGTCCCCACAGTCTTAACTGTTCCAGCATTACCAAAAGTTGAAGTCTTCTCTGAGACTCAAGACTAACTCTCAGCATAAGCCCCTGTTAAATCAAAACCAAGTTGCATGTATCCATTATATACATGTACAGAGTAAACATTTCCATTCTACAGGGGAAAAACAGGAGCATAGGAAGAAGGAATGAGATCAAAGCAAGAATAAAATACAGCTGGGCAAACAAGTTCTTTAATTCCATGTCCAGCATCTAGGGAACATGGTATCATGATGTTCTGTCCAAAGGACTTGTGTAACTCTACCCCAGTGACCTTGCTAGTTGCATACCACATGACCTTTCTCATGACTTGATTCTACTTGATTTTTGCAGCTTTCTTCAGAAGATGCCCCACATTACTGAAATCCCTTAATCTTGGGGGTCTCCACTGCAATTTTGGCTTCCATTTATCATATCTGTGGAATGTTCTCTCAGGGGCTGCCCACAAGACTCTGACTCTATTGCACTTTGCCTGGTCTCCCAGGTCTTCCTTTGAAATCTCAGTGGAACCTCCACAACCTCCTAACTCCAGAATCCTACATTCCTGCAGAACTAACACTATGTGGTTGACACCAAGCTCTGCCATCATCTTGAGCAGTAGCTAAGAAGAGACTAGCTACAGTAGCCTCTGAGTGCCAGAATGATTGAGCATGGGGAAAATTCACACAGAACAAAAAACAAAAACAAACAAACAAATAACTTCCTAGCTGCCGTACCCCCAACCCCCCCATGCAAGCAGGATGCCCCACAAGCTTTCTCAAAGGAATTTTTACTTTCACACCCTTGAGCCTGAGGAGGGTGTTGTCTTGCCAGTTCCCAAGATTCCCTCAAGCCATTTTTCCTATTATTTCTTGTTAAATGTGTTTCCTTAATGACTGTAATCCCTTTAATAGCTTTGACTTCCTTACCCACTTTTACTTTCAGTTTTCTTGTCAAACAGAAGTTTTCAAATATTTTTGCTCTGCTTTCTGTGCCTGATTATCACAGTAAGCTTGACTAAAATTCACCAGCAATATTCATGCCATCACCTGAATGCTATGCTGCCTTGAAATCTCCTCCACCAGATTCAATTGCCTTTAAATTTAGCCTCACAGAAAGTTTCAGGACATGGGCAAAATGCAGACAATTTTCTAGTCAGAACATAACACAGATGGCCTCTAGTCCAGTTTCTAATAGAGTTCTTCCTTTCTGAAACCTCATGAACCCAGTCTTCACTGTCCATAGTCCTATTATCATTCTGGTCTTTTGAGCTCACACCAAAATCACCCAAATAAACTCTGCTTGTAACAATCTAAAGCTTTTCCAGTACACATCTCTAAATGTCTGAAAACTCCTCCCACAAATTTTAAAAAACTTAAAAGTCTCTAAACCATACTTTTAGTCAGCCTTTTCACTGCTATGACAAGAAGACCTGACAAGAGCAACATGGGGAGAAAGAGTTTATTTGGCTCTCGTGGTTTCAGAGGTCTCAGTAAATAGACAATAAACTCTATTGTTTTGGGCCCAAGGTGAGGAAGAACATTGAGTTGGATGGGCATGGTGGAGGAAAGCGGCTCAGGACATGGCAACGAGGAAGCAGCGAGAGTACCTCCCACCATATTTGACAGTTAACTTTTCCTCCACATTAGCACCTCTTGAACTACATCAGTTTTAAGGTTGTATCACTGCAAAAATAGCTACTTTTTATTAAGCACTTATTCTTTATATACATTCTCTCATTTAATAATCTTAACAACTTTAATATGTAGCATTAGCCTCATTGTGAAGGTGAGTTAGATAATGTATTTGAGAGGCCTTGAGAGGTCAAATAATATATTCAAGATCACAGAACTTGTAAAGCCAGAACAAGAAGACAGATCATTTTAACTTTAAACCTGACCTATTATCCACTGCTCTACTGTAAGATGAATAGGCTCTACTAGGGCATTGACAGTGAGAAAATGCAACTGTGGAATGAAGCCAACATTTGGTATTGAAGTAAAGGAAGAAATGGATGCCTAGCAACACTGAAGCAGATTGTCTTCTAAGAAGAAATCAATTTTCAAGAGAAAATTACTTTTAAAGTGTAACCATCCTTAAAGTTTCAGGGAAGGAAAATTGTTCTATGTGAGTAGGTTATACTGTTTATCTCTCATGCAAATATCTGGCACTGGGAAAGAGGCCAAGTGTAACATCTGTAAACAGTTTGGGACTGTCCACTATGTTCTCAATCAATAGTACCATTGAGAGTGGGATCTATTACTGCTCATTTCAATATTTTAAAAATATTTTTCTTCAAACGCATAAAACAAGGGAGAATTCAGGTCAAGATGAGGATATTCTTTCATGAAACACCAGTTTTAAATACTCAGTGGAACTCATGATATCAGTAATTAAGGATTTAAAATACCAACAGAATAGATTTAAGGTGGAAAAGAAATATCACTGAAGCAACTGATTAAAAATGAAAACTTCAATGAAGCATGTCATTTGACCTCATGTACACAATATAAAATTTATTTGAATTTGAAAACATTTCCTTGGAAGTCAACTAAAAAAAAAAAAACCTGATTGTCTGATCATACCCTTTCATAAGGAAAAGAAGAGAGGAAGGAATTAACTTGAGGTGATTAAAGTCACATCCCTGTATCAACATCATGGTAGGTAAGATATCTCTTTACTCAATAAATAAAATGAAAAGAAGCTAACCAAAGCACTGATGTTTACACATTTCTATTAACCTTTTATCTATTTGTTCTGATATCTAGTCAAAACAATTATACTGCAAGAAAAGTCCTTATCATATGAATTTACTTTGGCACAATAGGGTGGATTTTATTTTTCCTGTTATACTCAGGGCAATGATAGCTCCCCAAAACTTAAACATGACAAACAAAGGTTCATGCATGTTGGATTGAGATTTCTGATTAGAGAAAAGGGAAACAGGTATGGATATTGTGAAAAATGGCCCCCAGTTGGTTGTGATGGGTTTGCAGGTTGAGGCATTCTGTTTCAGATTGACACCTTCCCTTTACACCAGAGGAAATGAAGGCACAGACAAACCAAGTAAAATTAAACAGCCTATTAGTGAAAGGAAGACTTAGACAGCCAGTTTTCTAATGGCCACTTCCACATTTAAATAGGAACCAGCATCTCTGACAGATTCCTGGAACAGAACTGAGTTCATTCATGGTCAGAGAGTTATTTGCCCACACAGTGTGCTTTGAATGGAAATCCCAAGTACCCCTCAATAAGCGTATTATAAGCCCTTCTTCTGCACTATGAAATCACTTTTCTAGGATAATAAATCAAAGACTATTTCTAAAATGAAAGTATGATAATTTAAGTGCCCTTAAATTATTTTTTCTTACCTCCAAATAGTTTCCCAGGTTAACTGGATATGCCCTAGGAATCAACCAAGGGACTGAATTTATAAAGGATGACCTAGGCCATAAAGCAATGACAGAGCATCAGATATGTTACATTTCAACCCATTTATAATCCTCACTCTCTTTGCAAATTGTGAAATTTTTCTTATCCTCCCTACATGGGATAATTCTTAGGTCTCAAGGTAGTTTGTATTCTTCTGAGATTCAAGAAGATGTCCAGAAACTATTAGAGTTCTACTTAGGGGTCATAATTCCTAAAAGTACTTTGTTAGGGATTAATTCATCTGAAGTAAACATTGTCTTCTCTAGATATCAACACTTTTTATTTAATTTAAAAACATTTTTTTACAGTCTGCATTTTGATTCATTGTACACAAATGGGGTACATCATTTCATTTCTATGGTTGTACACAATGTAGATTCATACCATTCATGTAATCATACATGTACATAGGGTAATGATGTCTGTCTTATTCCACCATTTTTCATACCCCGCTCCCTCTCATTTCCTTCTACATAATCTAAAGTGCCTCCATTCTTCTCTCACCCCAACCCCCTACCCCCATTATATAGCATCACCCACTTAACAGGGAAAACATTCAGCCTTTGGTTTGGGGGGATTGGTTTATTTCACTTAGCATGATATTCTTCAATTCCATCCATTTATCTGCAAATGCCATAATATTATTCTTCTTTATGACTGAATAATATTTCATTGTGTGTATATATATATATATATATACCAAAGTTTCTTTATCCATTCATCTCTTGAAGGGCATATAGGTTGGTTACACAACCACAGAGTGGGAGAACATATTTTCCACACACACTTCAGACAGAGTACTAATCTCCAAAATTTATAAGAACTTAAAAAACTTTACACCAAAAATACAAAGAGCGCAATCAATAAATGGGCCAAGGAACTTGACAGACGCTTTACAGAAGAAGATATACAGGCAATTAATAAAACGTGTTAAACATCTCTAGTAATTAGAGAAACACAAATTAAAACAATTCTAAGATTTCATCTTATTCCAATTAGAATGGCTCTTATCAAGAACACAAGCAATAATAGGTGTTGGCGTGGAGGTGGGGAAAAAGGCACACTAATACATTGCTGGCAGCCACTCTGGAAAGCAGTGTGGAGATTCCTTAGAGAACTTGAAATGGATCCACTTTTTGACTCAGTTATCCCACTCCTCGGTTTATACCCAAAGGACTTAAAATTAATCTACTATAGTAATGCAGCCACACCAATGTTTATAGCAGCTCAACATTTTTTAAAACAAAGCATCCTGATGGCTCCACACATCAATTTCTAGTAAGTTGTAACACCTTCATAAATGTATCTACTTTACATATTTCCAATGTGGGAACAATGGAAGAGCATGCAGTCTGGAAGCTGTGGTGAGCCAGTGTTCAGATGTTGGGGAGACAATGTGGAACAAAGAGTAACAAATGTAAAGAGGTGGACTGCTGTGTAGAAGGGCATCTCTGGGTATCACCCAAGGGAGGTTTAAGGGCTCTGGTGGGAAATAAGGATGGAGGGAAGGACAGAAGAAACAAAATTTTGAAAATAGTAATCAAACAAATCACTCACTCCAAAAGAAATGGAGGACTGTTTACTTGGAATTTTACAGTCAATCTCTACCTTCTAGTAACCACTAAGAAGCACCTGAGTACCCAATATCTAATTTCTGTTTAGAACCAAAACAGTGAAACTCTGTGATGGCCAAGAGGCATAAGAATTGTCTTTCAATAGATGAGTGTATCTTTCATGAATGCCCACTAAATTCAATCTGTGTCCCTAGGGAAAACTAAAAAATCAATGTGCTTGCTTTGCAAAAGGCAGTGACAATAATTTTCTCAAAATATTCCTGGAGTCCCTTCTGTGGAGGGAATGGAGGTCAGGCATGGGGGGGTTAAATCTGCAAGCTGCAGAGGTAGACTGCCTGGGTTTCAGCCCAAACCCCACTTCCCATCCTTAGGATCTTGAGCATAGTAATTACCCCTCTTATTACTCAGTTTATTCATTTATGAAATATGTATAATTAACAGTATCTACCTTCATAGAATTGCTGTGAAGAACAAAAATTTATTAGCTAGAAAGCTAATAAGCTAATTCAGCGAATATGTTTTATTTTGATAATTTTTCTATATGTGAGGCACTATGCTAGTTGTAGGGAAATTAGAATGAATAAGATGCACACCCCTCTGTGATTCAGTCTATCAGAGATTGGAGCTCGAGTCTAAGCTATTCTTATTGCTGGGATTTAGACCTGACCCATTAGTTACTGGGGTGGTGTCCTCCCTTCCCCTCGCTGGAAGTCCATGTGCAGGAACAACTCCAGAGCTTCGAGTGCTAAAACCTTAGACATTTGAGGAGAGGGTGCATTTAGTTCCCTTTAGAGCCCTATCTATCCTGTGAATGGAGATGAGACGGGGCTGTAAAGTAGGGTCCCTGGAAGGCAAAGTGTAGGGAGGGGTGCCTACAGGACATGTAGGCAACAATGGGTGTACTCCCAAACAAGAGATAGGTTTAGTCTGGTGTAGTTCAGCTTATATTAAGAAATAATTTAGTGATTAAATAGGATCCAAAATGGAACTTATCATCAATAACAGAGTTATAGGACTTACGGTCAAGGAGAGTTTGAAGAGGAACTCAGCAGAGAGGTCTGGATAGAGGGTACATTTAAAGAATAGCAATAAATGAAATCTTAGGATTGTACCTAGCTCAGAAATTTTTGAAATCCTTGAACTCTAGAACTTTAGAGAAAAGTTTACTTCTGTTCACAAATGATCTTTTTCTTTACAGGCACTCTGATTAGTGCTTTATCAATTTTGCCTACAGGTAGTGTTGGCTTGCTTTACAGTATTGGCCCACTAAAGTATGAGAGAGTCCATGACGGAGACCAGATCTCATTCACCTTTACATGCTCAGCAGTGAAGATGCTTGGAGACTGGGAAATGAGTAGGAGTGTCTTGGTACTCTCTCTCTCTCTCTCTCTCTCTCTCTCTCTCTCTCTCTCTCTCTCTCTCTTTTAATCCTAGTTTGAATGGTTTGCTAGTTTGTTGCTTAGAGATGCTCTATGTCTTTAGGCTCAGAAAATATTCTCTGTTATATGCTTAAGAAGTAGACAGGTATTACTTGTTAGTTATTACATAAATAAAAATCTTGTTGTATATCCTCTTGACTCTCAAGAATATGTACATCTCTATTTTTAGCATAGTTCAAATATTTAGGCAATTGGGTATTTGTCAGTTTTATTTGATATTTTGATGGTTAGAATAGTTTTTGTAGTTTATGTACCAAATATATGTAAATTATAAAATTTAATAAATTGCATAAATTGCTCTTTCCTTTTCTGCCCTATAGCCGTTTTGTGGCATGGTACAGTGAAGAGGAACTTAAAATGTTATTTATTTAGGGGATGGTTTGGAGAGCAGGAGAGGGAAAACATTTTAATACTGATCCAAGCATTCAACTAAATATATGAAGCACTGATAGTGAAGTTCTAGCCTTATCCTGTTAGAACAAAGTTCCTGGTCCTCAGAACTAGGAGGTGGATTTTCAAACCCCCTCAACCTCCACACCCTGACCCGGGGATGTGATTCTGGAGGAGGTAAAACCCTTCCAGGTTTCAGCTTTCACACATACAAAGGAAGGACTTTGAACAGAGTGATTGTTCATGTGTATTTTAGTGCTAGCATTTGTTAGTACTTCATTTTTACCTTTCTGACTCTGTCATTATTTTCTGGGGATATCAGTGACAGACAAAATCCCTTTACATGTTCATAAAGTTTCTTTTCTTCTGAAAAATTAAAACTTGATAGTTTGTTGCTTGAAATAAAATATAAACTAAGGAAAATGTAAATATGAGATGCAAATGAACAAGAAAGAGACAGCAAATGCAGAGTAGTAATACTTACGGATATGTTATTTTATCCTTTGGGTTTTAAAGAGAAATTCATCATTTTCTTTTGGAATGTTCATTTCAAACATATGTGAGTTGTGACCAAATTTTATCTCCTGCCACTGACTCCACTGGGCAGCTCCTGGCAATTCATCTCCCTGTCAGTATACACTGTCTCCCAGAATTGCAAACATGTCGGAATGAAAAAAATCTGAGCATGCTGGAAATAACAAAGATAGGTCAGGGTCATACTATACAAAACTTTTTTTTTTTTAATTTCACTAAAGAGAGATGGCAAGGTCTATATGAGAAACCAGAGACAGTATTTTGGGGAATGAGAACTTCTTAAAGTCTAAGAATAGTATGACATAATCACATTTGAAAATTTTGTATATTTTGGTCATTCTGTTTTAAATTGAAAGAAGGGGAAAGTGAAAAACCTTCCGTAAAGAGCAGTACAATGGCTTGTAGGAAGAGAGACCTTGGAATTAGAAGCTCATTCTCTAGTGAATGTCTGTATAGTTCTGAGCAGAGAAAGTTTTATTTGCCAAAAATGGCTGGCTGCCTGGCTACTATTTGGGGCAAAAAATGAGCTTTCTTGGCAAGGACCAGGTCCTGTAAGAGCTATGAGTAGCATGTTATTTACATACACTTAGCAAATATTATTAAATATCAATTGGAGGGGTGTCTGACTGGGAGGGCACAGGAGAGTAAACATATTGGTGGCTGGCACAAAAAGACACAATAGATAAGTCCAGACCACAAATGTGGCTGGAGAATCCTATAGGGTAGAGTCAGGGAACAATATGGTTTTGCTTGATGTTTTGAATATATTATATTTAAGGCATAAAGGATAATGCAATGATCACACATGGAAGTACCACAGTACAGAAATAAAATGGTACAAAATCAGTTAAAACTGACAGGTAACAGTCCTGAAAGCATTCTCCTCCTTGGTCCCAAAGTTACCAATATACCACATTTGATTATTATTTTGTCCATGAATTTCACATAAATCTACACATAGCTAGTATATAGTATATATATTGTAAACATACATACGTCTATGGTTTGGATATGAGGCATCTACCCAAAGCTTCTGTGTTAACATGGGAATATTCAGAGGTGAAATGATTGTAAGAAATATAACCTAATCAGACCATTGTGAATTTGAAAGGACTGACTGGGTGCTGACTGTGGGCAGGTGGGGAGAGACTGGAGGAGGTGTGTCACTGGGGGAGTGCCTTAGAAGGGTTCATCCTCCCTTTGGACTCCTCCCCGTACTCTCTCTGCTTCCTCGCTGCTGGTGGGTAGAAAGCTTTCTTCTGATCCACTCTTCCTCCAAGATATTCTGCCTCACCTTGGGTCCAGAGTGATGGAGTTGAGTGGCCATGGACTGAACTTCTGAAACCATGAGACAAAATAAACTTTTCCTCTTCTAAATTGTTCTTGTCAGGTATTTTGGTCAGAGTGATGAAAATCTGTCTGGCACACATACACATATAGGTGTATACATATACGCGTATATATGTTTATCTTCTTAAATATTTCTTAATGGTATAGTCTTCAGTAGTGTATAATATTCTTTGCAAATTTTTAAATTATATATAAATTATCATTCTTCACTCTCCTGTAACATATTTTCTTGGTACTGGGGATTGAACTCAGAGGCACTTGACCACTGAGCCACATCCCCAGCCCTATTTTGTATTTTATTTAGAGACAGGATCTCACTGAGTTGCTTAGTGCCTCACCATTGCTGAGGCTAGCTTTGAACTTGCAATTCTCCTGTCTCAGCCTCCTGAGTCATTGGGATTACAGGCAAGCGCCACCGCACCTGACTTGTAACATACTTTTACAAAACATTTTGATCAATGTTTTTTGTGCGAATCTTTCTTTATGTATGTACATACATATATTGAGATGTAGATGAACACAATGCCTTTATTTTATTTATTTATTTACTTACTTTTATGTGGTACAGAGGATCGAACCAGAACCTTACTCAAGTGCTAGGCAAATACTCTACCACTGAGCTACAACTCCAGCCCTGTGAATCTTTCTTATGCATCCATGATCCATTAATTATTTTTTAATCTATTGTATTTCAATGTATGAATATGTAGCAATTTATTTATCCTTTCTTTTATTGAGAGTCATTTCAGTTGTCAATATTTTGTTATTGCAAACAATGATTCTATGAATATATGAATATCATTCTAAGCTCTCAAACATATATGCAGGGATGGGATTGCTGGGTCTCAGGAGATGTATCTACTTTGCTCTCCAAAATGTTTGAAGAATTATTTATTGTTATTGGTAATTTAACCCTATTTGCCTATATTCTGGATTATTTGTGGGTTTGTTATTACTTCATTTTATTTGAGATATTGGCTGTGGATTTTTAATTTGACTCTTCTAATTTCTTTCTATGTTGAGGATATTTTATAACTAAGTCACTACCATAAACTTGGCTAAAAGCCATTCTTTTGTTTAAACAAAAGTTTTAAAATGCACATTTTTCATTGCTAACTCTGGAAACAAAAATTTTGTTAGTGGTTACTTTAATAAATATATAAAATATATATGTTATTTATATGTGTGTTTGCATATATGTGTCAGAAGATTATAATAAGCATCTTGTGATTTTAGAAAATATATATGTATGTAGAAGAAATCTTTTTCTTGATGATTTTTGTTGGTGCATAATGATGAAGTTTATTCTTCCACATTTGTACATGCACACAATATTACAATATAATTTGTCATAGCTGTTGGTGCATGTCTGTAATCCCAGTGATTTGGGAGTCCAAGGCAGGAGGATTGCAAATTTGAGGCCAGTTTCAACTCCCTGTTTCAAAATAAAAAAGGCTGGGTATGTAGCTGGTAAAGAGCCCCTGGGTTCAATCCCCAATATTAAAAAAAAAAAAAAAAATTATAATACATTTTTGCCAGTACTTCCCCCTCTCTTTCCTTCTCTTTCCCTCTGTTCCCTTTCCTCTACTCTACAGAGCTCCCTTCCATTTTTATGAGATTCCTGACACCGTCCAGTGGAGTCAATTTGGCGCGGGAGATAAACGGGCAGCAACTCTTGAATTTGAAGTTGTTTATTGATGATTCAGGAACCTGGAACACCAGTGCTCAAGGAGAGCTGGTTTATATTCCCTCCAGGAGGCGGAGGGTAGGGCCAATGCTAGTTAAGCGAAGATCAGGCGAGGAGCTAGCTGTCCAATCACAGTAAAGTTCAAACAGCCATGAGCAGGATCAGTCAGGAACACATGTGCAGGCGTTGGGTGCGTGGACTTATTTGAAAATGGCCAGTGATAAAGCACTTGGGTGTGTGTCTATGTTAACCAACTTCCTCACCACCGATGTGATCAAAACAACTTCTGGCTGGTTGCCAGGCGCCATCTTGGCGTAGTCTGCATGGCATAGCCCCCAACATCTCCCCCTTCTTATATGAAATGAAAATGAAGCTGGCAGGGATCATGCCTGTCTTAGGTCCCAGGAATCAACATCCTGTCCTTACCCATCATCAAAGGATACCAAAGCAGGGTTGGCCCTTCTGTCTTAGGTTGGTACAGTGTTTTCCCGTGGTAACCCATCTTTGACTACCCATCCAGCATACTAAGCCATGTGTTTTCCGCTTCAAGGGCGGCCATGGCCTGTTTTATGATCACATTATGAGTCTGTTGACTGGTTTTGAGGTGTTTGTAAATGTAGAATAGAATTAACACAAGCACACCCAAGCTTATTAGTGTGAGACTTAAGAGTCCCCCAAATTTGGTGCCAAATTGTGTTAGTTTACTTAACGCTCCTGTGATAAGTTCTCCCGGTTTGACTTCCACCTTAGTGGCATTTATGGTGAGGATTTGTTGTCGAAGTCTTGTTACTAGCTCATCGAATCTATCTGTTCATTGTTGTGTGATCTGTGAAGATAACTGTCTAGAGAAGTTCTCATTAGAAGTCACAAAAAGGAAAGGGAGAGCTAGGCACACAGGAGTATATGAAAAAACAATTGTTTCACTCTCTCTACATATTTCAGTATTAACTCCATTAACCTTTTGATCAGTGCACTTTCTTTTACTTATAGACCCTCCTTTTACAAAAGCCAGGGGGCTTATATCCGTACATACCTTAGGCCCGCATAAGGACCAGATGGATAAGGGGTTGAAATTACCTTTATATTCCAAATTTTCTATAAAATCTTCAGTGCTTTGAGATGTGATATATATTTGATTAGGTAAATACCAAGGTCCAAAACCAGATTATTGGAGACCTTTTTATCAGGTCCTAGGTGCTGACAAGCTTCCCATAAAGGAGGCCAAGTAATAGGCTTTTTGAAGAACTGGCGATGGCCATACCAATGGATATGAAAATCAGTCTTATTACTAATAGCTTTGGGCATGTAACTGGTGACATTTGTATTGGAGTTGTTTTCTTTATTTAAGGTAATATCTGCCAAAGTACGATTAATCAACTGTATACAAGGTGTGCTACTGCCAAAGGCGAGGCATAATGCATTCTCTAGTGATAAATTCAGGGCCCAATGGTGGTGTGCACCTAAGGGTAGCTTGCCCAGTAGATTCATTAGTGGAGAAGAATTAGTGCACCACCTTGAGAGACTGGAACCAGTCAAGGCAATACCCTGACTATTGTCCAGAACTGTTCACCCTGGACGAAACTCACCACCATCATCAGTAGCGGCAGAATACCCAGAGGGCTAGGCTACATCTTGATGAACCATCTTAACTGCTCAGACTAGCCTTTCTGGAATCCAAATTGGCATTTTTTCTTCCTGTGGAAATACACACACATGCCCTCTTCCCCAAATCAAGACCGGGGAAGGTCCTTTCCATTCTCCTGTTACAACATCTTTCCAAAAAGCTTGTGGCTTTATGTCAGTGTCAACTGCAGGATGTCGATCCACTGTTGATTTTCCTGATTTATCCAAATTCAAAAAATTTAAGGTAAAAAGGGCTATGGATAATCTGTTCTTAGGTGGATATGACTCCCCTATTCCCCCTTTTTGTTTTATTAATAAGGTCTTAATGGTTAGATGAGCTCTTTCTATAATTCCTTGTCCCTGGGGGTTATAAGGAATACCTGTGACATGATATATACCAAATGTAGAACAAAACTGTTTAAAGGTTAAGGATGTATAGTCTGGACCATTGTCTGTTTTTATTGTTTTTGGAACGCCCAGAATAGAAAAGGTATATAGGCAGTGATTTATAATATCTTTTGTTTTTTCACCTGACTGTAAGGAGGCCATAATAAATCCTGAATAAGTATCTATGGACACATGCATGTATCTAATCTTTCCAAATTCTGGGATATGAGTAATATCCATTTGCCATATATGGTTGGCTTGTAATCCTCTAGGGTAAACACCATTTTGAGGTACTGGGAGATAAGTGACACAGTGTTGACAATTTTTGATAATAGTTCTAGCTTGTTCTTTAGTCAATTTAAAATGTTTTTGAAGAGTGTTAGTGTTAACATGGAAGTTTTTATGAAAATTTTCTGCTTCTAAGAACGTTGAAAAAATATGTACATCTCTAGTAGCTAAGTCTGCTAAAGCGTTACCCATACTGAGAGGTCCTAGTAACCTGGTATAAGCCCTAATATGTCCAACAAAAAATGGTTCCTTATGGTCCCAAATTAACTTTTTAATTGTAGATAATGAGGAATGAATGATAGATGCTGAGGATATTTTTGGTACAATTTCTATGATATTTAGAGCATTGACTATATATTTGCTGTCAGAGAACAGATTAAATGGCTGATTTGGGAACATTTGGAAAATTTGACAAATGGCTAGAAGCTCTATCATTTGGGCAGATTGTGGAGGATGAAGAAAAGTAAATGTCTGTGTCGGCGTGACTATAGCAGCTGTTCCATTACTGGATCCATCAGAAAAGCAAGTTATAACATTTGGTATGGGATCTTTTCTGGTGACTTTAGGAAATATGAATGGGTATCTGATGAACATTTGGATCATCGGGTCCCTGGGGTACTGGTTATTAAAATTTGGATTATAATTACATATAATGGTAGCCCATATTTCTGATTCTTGTGTGAGCTTGATTATAGTTTCTGGTTTATAAGGAGTGATAATTTTTTTTGGAATAATGCCAAAAATTCCTATAGCATTAGTTATTGCCTTTTCTATTAACTTTTCCACTAATTCTGGATAACTCACTAGAGTTATCTTTTGGCCATAGTGAAGATGGACCCAGTAAATAGGTCCTTGTTGCCAGAACACTCCTGTAGGACTTCCTATGGTGGCTATGATTATCAGCAATATAGGCTTAGTTATATCTACCCGATCTAAATGTGCCTTAGTAATGGCATCTTCTACCTTACATAATGCTTTTCTAGCTTCTGTGGTAATTTCCCAGGGCGAGGCAGGATCATTACTTCCCTTAAGAATATCAAATAATGGTCCGAGGTCTTCAGTTGTTAATTTTAAATATGGTCTTATCCAGTTTATATCTCCCAAAAGTTTCTGGAAATTATTTAGTGTTTTTAATTTATCCATCCTAAAGGTAACCTTTTGGGGTCGTATTAAGGTTTTGTCAATAATGGCACCAAGGTAGGTAATGGGGCAAGAACTCTGTAATTTGTCCTCTGCTATCTCTAATCCGAATCAAAGAAGATTTTTGACCAGCCCATCATATACTCTGAAAAGTTTGTCTTGATCAGGATGAGCTAATAAGACATCATCCATATAATGATAGATCTTTAGGTCTTTATCGGATTTTCTAATAGGCTGTAAAGCTTTGTCTACATAGACCTGACACATAGTGGGGTTGTTGGCTATGCCTTGTGGCAATACTGTCCATTCATATCTTTGATCGGGTCCTTCGTGGTTAGTAGCTGGTACAGTAAAAGCAATTCTACAGGTATCTTCCTTATGAAGTGGTATAGAAAAGGAGCAATCTTTTATGTCTAAAACTATAATTCCCCAGTCCTTCGGAATAGCAGACAATTGAGGGAGTCCGGATTGAGCTGCTCCCATTGTTACCATTTGATTATTAATTGCTCTAAGATCTTGGAGGAGTCGCCATTTTCCTGATTTCTTTCTAATTATAAAAATAGGTGTGTTGAAAGGAGATGTAGAGGGTTGTAGATGGCCTAAGGCCAGTTGTTTTCTTACTAACTCTCTGGCTGCTTGTAACTTTTGAGTATTGAGGGGCCACTGAGGTACCCAAACAGCCTTTTGTGATTTCCATGTAATTTTTATTGGCTCAGTGGCCCCCTCTGAAAACCCAGCCCCTCTTTATTACTTCTCCTCATAGCTTGGATGGGTTCAGTTATTCCCTGTGAATGTGCTCCCAGTCCTTTTTCAGGTATGAATCCCTGGTTCACCATGATAGTACAAGCTATCAGGTTAATATATTATATGTTCATTAGTCAACTTGATCTGTAATTGTCTTAATATGTCTCTCCCCCATAAATTAACGGGTAAATCTCTTAAGACATAGGGTTGGAAAGTACCCTGATTTCCTTCCGTATCTGTCCATTTCAATAACTGTGAACTCCAGGGTGGGTTTGAGGCAACCCCCAAACCTCATAAGGTCTGGTCAGCCTTTTGAAAAGGCCAATCTTTTGGCCATTGGGTTAATGTTATGATACTAAGATCAGCTCCAGTGTCTAATAACCCATTAAATTCCTTGTCATTTATTCTTATAGTATACATGGGGCGAGTGTTTGGATCTAAGGCAAGCATGGTCATAGGTTCCCCTGTGGATCCAAACCCCAATTTATTTCTTTTATTCTTTTTTGCTAAATATTTGTCATGTTCACTGGTATCACCAGTATTTGTGCTATTCTATCCCCCTGACTTATAACAGAAAGACCTTTTGGGGAACTGACCATTATTTTTATCTCTCCCTCATAATCTGGATCAATTACTCCTGGTGTTATATGGAGTCCTCTTAGGGCAGCAGAACTGCGTCCTAATAGTAAACCTACTGTCCCCGATTTAAGAGGTCCATAGATACCTGTAGGTATTAATTGAACCCCCATTTCTGGAGTTAGTACTACTCTGGAGGCAGCACAGAGGTCCAATCCTGCGCTTCCTATTGTATGTCTGATGAGGGAATTAATGGATAATGGGTTCGAGGAATCACTCTGATGGAATCTGCTGCTGGATGTCCTTCCTTCAGGGCTCCGAATATTTGTGGGGCCCGAGCCTGAGGGCCCCTCATCTCGTTTTTTGGGAGTGGTTTTCCTTCAATGTCAGTTACAGATTTACATTCACTTCCCCAATGTTTTCCTCTTTTACATTTTGGACATACTCCGGGTATTTTATTGTATGTACTATGCCTTGGGTTTGGACAATCCCTTTTAAAATGTCCTGGCTGTCCACATGAAAAACAGCTTTTGGGTTTGGCCCCCATAGCTTGAGCTACTCCTTGGGTGACAGCAGCTGCTAGTACTTGACCCTGTATAGCTGACTCATTAATATCTCTGCATATTTATAAATAGGTATTGAGATCCTTATTTTTCCATGGCCTAATTGCTTCCCTGCACCATTTGTTAGCTTGTTCATATGCTAACTATTTTATTAAAGGCATTGCTTGTTTTGAATCCCCAAACACTCTACCTGCTGTTTGTAACAGACGGTCTACAAATTCTGTATATGGTTCATTTGAGCCCTGTATAACTTTGGATAATTGCCCTTGCAAGTCCCCATGACCTTGTAATGTTTTCCAAGCTCTAACAGCGGCGATAGCTATCTGAAGAAAGACCGCTGGATCATACGTAATTTGTTGCTGTTGTTCAGCGTATAGTTCTTGTCCCAGTAACATATCTAGGTTTCGTTGATGGAAACCTGCGGCTGCATTTCTACGAGCCGTCTCTGCACAGAGCTCTTGATTGGTTACTTTCCACATTAAATACTGTCCACCATGCAAAACTGCTCGACACATACTTGTCCAATCACTAGGAGTCAGATTAAGTGTTGCGATGGATTCCATCATACTCACGGTAAGCGGAGCTTGGGGCCCATAAGTAGCGACTGCCTCTTTAAGATTTTTTACTGTTTTAAATTCTAGGGCCTGATGAAATCGCTGCCCTTGATTGTCCACCAAGACCGGGCAGGACAGTCTTAATGGACCTTCCACATGGTCCCAGTGATCCCCAGTCTGTTTATCACTTGGGACTCCACTACAACATGGCCGACAAGAGTGCTTACAAAATGCCGAGTCTTTCCACCTTTCATCATAAGGGGAAGCTGAAACGGTAATTATCTCATGGTCTTTCCTGTCCTTTAGCAATTCTGCAATGTTAACTCGCTTATTTTCTAGTTCCTCCCCAGTATCTCCTTCCTCTTCAGAACTTTCTTCCTGTTTTTGACTACTCCAGCTAACTTCCTCTTTAATCTCTTCTAGCACTTCTTCTCCTGGTAATATATTTTTTATGCCTCCTTTAGTTGAAGTTAGGCATCCTCTTATTAAGGTCCACATAGGAATGGTACCAGGGGGGAGGTCTATGCCCTCTGCTTCTGCTTTTCTTAAGTCATTCCCATGTTGTTCCCATTGAGGAATGTTCATGAAGCCTTCTTCTAAAAACCAAGGACTCACCCTCTGTAGGGTCTGTACATAACATTTTACAGTTTTTTGTTTTACTGGTGTGCCATTTTCCTTTAATAATTTTTGAATTATCCTTTCAGACTGATTTCGTGATATTTCCAAACCCATCTTTTGCTGCTAAATAACTTTGATACAGGATGAACAAAGACCACGCTAACAGTAGTACAAACACAAAAGCAACACAAAATACACGCACTCCGAGCTCATTTACTATCCTATTTATTTTTGTATTTCACTACCTGGCCAGCTATCCTGAGCACCTAACTGCCTTAGAGACAGGGGCTGCAGCTTACCTCGCTACTTACCATTTGGGTTCTCGGGAGGGGAGACAAATGCAGAGTTCCCCGTACAGGCCACCACTTGACGCCGTCCAGCGGAGTCAATTTGGCGCGGGAGACAAACAGGCAGCAAGACTCTTGATTTCGAAGCAGTTTATTGATGATTCAGGAACCTGGAACACCAGCACTCAAGGAGAGCTGGCTTATATTCCCTCCAGGAGGCGGAGGGTAGGGCCAATGCTAGTTATGCGAAGATCAGGCGAGGAGCTAGCTGTCCAATCACGGTAAAGGTCAAACAGGCATGAGCAGGAGCAGTCGGGAACACATGTGCACGCGTTGTGTGCATGGACTTATTTGAATATGGCCAATGATAAAGCACTTGGGTGTGTGTCTATGTTAACCAACTTCCTCACCACCGATGTGATCAAAACAACTTCTGGCTGATTGCCAGGCGCCATCTTGGCATAGTCTGCATGGCATAGCCCCCAACAGATTCTCCCAACACCTCCTTTGCTTTTTCCTCTCTAGTTCATGTAGAAGAAATCTTGCCATAATCAAGTCCAGTTTTGTATTTAGTTATAGAAGACTAGTTTCATAATGTGTCTATTCTTCTAGAATATGAGAAATTCATGCAGAAGACTCTTCATGAGATAAATATTCCCAACAGGACAAATAAAATATAATAGTGAGTAAGCAGTTACAATTCTAAGACCTAAACCAGATTCTAGATAATGTACTTGTAGAAACTATAAAGTTTGCACATACTCTATAAAGTAAAAATTGTTTTTAAAGAGGTAAATGTTTAACAACTACTTGTGGTTGGTTGCATAATCAAAAATCAATTATTTTTTGAATAGGTGAATGATTTTTCTTATCATACTTCACTTGTCATTGGGGTAAATGGAAAACTATGATTATCTTGTATAGGTCACAAATCTAATCCTCTAAAAAGGAAATTTTTTATGTTCTCCTGACAGGCTTTGCTCTGAGCTGATACTCTTGCCACATAAAAGATGGTACTTTTTATATGATCTCATTGTTTGGGGTTGTAGGTATGGATAAGAGAATAAAATGAAATAACACAGTTTCCATCCAATTGAAGTTTCTATCATGAAAGAGAAAATTTTATTTATTCCCTCAAGCAAAATATTAAGCAATCCTATATTTGAAAACTCTTATTTGAAACGCAGCATTGAATGTAAAAGATTTATGACAGAATAGTTTCTTGTAATCAATTTATAACTTCCACTAATTATTATTATCTGCTTATTTGTCAAATAAAAACAATGTTTGAGTAGTTATTTTCTATAACTCATAATAAATTTGTGTATTCTTTTTTTGTAGATTTTCTTGCATCTTGCAAATGATATGCTAAAAATAATTTTCTTTTCTCTTTTTGGGAATTCAAAACAGATTCACGTATTAAAGAAATTCTAAGAATTTCTCCAGTAAAAGAACTCAATTATTAATTTTTGACCTATCATTTCCCAAAATTATTTTTGAGCGTGTTATGGTTTGAATATGAGGTGTCTCCCAAAATCTCACATGTGAGATAGTGCAAGAAGGTTCAGAGAAGGAACAATTGGGTTACAAGAGTCTTAACCCAATCAATGAATTAATCACCTGATGGGATTAATTAAATGGTAACTGAAGGCAGGTGGGGTGTGACTGAAGAAGGTGGGGCATTGGGGGGCGTGCCTTTGGGGTATGTATTTTGTATTTGGCAAGTGGAATTTCTCTCTCTGCTTCCTGATCATCATGTGAGCTGCTTCCCTCTGCCACACTCTTCTGCCCTGATGTCCTGCCTCACCTTGAGGCCGGAGGAGTGGATTCTGCTGTCTTTGGATTGAGATCTCTGAAACCGTGAGCCCCAAAATATACTTTTTCTCCTCTAATATTGTTATGTGTTTGCAGCAGAGAAAAAGCTGACTAGACCAGCACAGTATTGTCTATTCATGACACCTTATTAACCTCTTATTAACTTGTGTGTCACAGGACATGGTTTGAGAAACACTGTTTGATTGACAAGCCCTTCTGTAAAAGAGATATTGCTTCACTTCAGATGCATCTATATTGCAGGAATATTTGTCACCAAAGAACTTTTCAGGATGTTTTTTCACAATAAGAATATAATAACTTCCTGGGGCCATTTGTAGAGATAATTTTATTCTTTGATATACTTTCCTCTATATGGTTTTATCTAAAAGAAGGAAAACAGTTTTATGAGGTCACTTGATTTTGCAATATGATAACATGGAAAATTAACGTGAAAGCCTATAGCTATTATTCTCTAATAGGAGGAAGTATTTGATCCTTTTTCAGGTGTTTTCTTAAAACTTGCAAAAATGATGATGCATATTCATGATTTGGTAAGTATTTTATGACTTTATAATTCATACTTTCTCTTTTGAAATACCTTGGAACAGAGCAATATATTTACAAAAAGACTGGAGGCAAATCGCCAATAAATTTGACTGTAATATTCACCAGTTAGGCCCAACTGATCATCCAAGTTCCAGCATATGGGCAAGTCTCAGTGTTCAAGGGTTTGAATGTTTTAAAAACAATCAGCAATAAGAAAGAGAAGATGAAATATTTCATATTGTCACGTGAAGGGAGAGTGATGGGGAATTCGTTCACTTCTTCATTCAATCATCAGATAGTCTCTGACTTCATGTACCTCACCAGCTCCCAGGAGTGAAGAGGCATCACAGTTTGAAGGGACATAAGCATCTTTCATCTTGTGGGAGCGTGAGCATGATGCCTAGCACACGGGTCCTGAAGTTGCGATTGGTGTTTAGGGTTGGAGAAGTTGTATTCCTTCCACTCGGTGGGCTTTCCCTGCTGTGCTGTATCTCGGGAGGATGGCCTAGGAGGCTCTGTTTCCTATTCCAGGCAGCCCGTCTCCTAGAGACTATAGCTCAGTGGAGCAAAGAAGCTGTCATTTTTGTGACTTCAGTTCCCACCAGGCCACTCTACCAGAGTCCTGCTTCCTCCAGTTGACACCAATGAGGGATCCTCCCCCTTTGCCTTCTAAACTTAAGGATAGTTTCCTGCTTCCCTCCTCTCAGGGCTGATCTAGTTCAGTCTGGCTGGACTCTTAGACTCTTCACATTCAAAATCAAAATCAATTTTCTGTACTTTCACTAGAGTCCTTTATAACTTTTCCTCTTTGAATCCTGACTCCGAAGATGTCCCAAAAGAAAATCTGAAATGAGTCTTCAATTTCAGGAGGTATTATCTTCGGAAATAAGAGAAGGAGAGCATTTGTTCAAATCTAATGACATGATTCTCAATTGGAGCCTGTCAAAGTAGCTTCTTAAAACCAGAGCAATTTTGTTCAATGAATGATACTGGTTCATTGTTTTTCACAAATTCTGTTCTTTGAAAAGACCAATTGAACTATTCCAAAGGCAAATTTAATTTAAAAAAATCAACAGTGGAAACCTTTCTTTAGTTCCTTGGTGTCCCTTAGAATGAGAGGGATCATTTTTTAATTTTTTTTGCATTGGTTTAAACCAATTGTATCCTATCCTGAGTGAGCATTTTCATACAGCAGAGGGAGGGGAACAGAAGGAAAGAGTTGGTATAATCTCTTACCACTTAATTTCTTTAAAGTTTCTTTCAATCTATTGAAGATATTCTTAAGTGTTAAACTTTAAAAGGAAGGAGCTTAACAGTGATAATCCCTTTTCTCAAAGCAAGCTCTTGGAACTCCTGTGCAAATTTGTCCACTACTTCTCACCTGGGTTCAATTTACCAGGAGATTAGGTAGGGAGACATCTGAGGAACCAGAAAAGTTGTCCTAGTGTATACTTTTCCTCAAATAATGGGAAACCCACATTATAATAGAGATCAGGAGAGTGTCTCAACCAGAGTAGATGAATAGCCAGAAACTTATATAGTCTAGCACATTTTAAATGAGATTTTAAATAATAGCCTGTCCAGCAGAGAACATATACTTACATCCATCTTACCATGCACTTAGCTATGACACTACAGTAGTGAATTTCTCTTGGAAATGTCTATGAGAGTCAGTACAACTCTGTCAGTTCTTTTTTTTTTTTTTTTTTAAAGTGTTGTTTTTCAGTTATACATGACAGTTGGGTGTGTTTTGACCTATTATACATACATGGAGTGCTACCCATTCTAATTTGGATTTCATAATTGTGTTTGTACATAATGTGGTGCTACACTGAGTTATATATGAGCACAGGAAAATTATGTCCAATTCATTTTACTGTCTTTCCTATTCCCATGCCTCCTCCCTTCTCTTCTTTCCCCTTTGTCTAATCCAATGAACTGCTATACCTCCCTTCCCTGCCCTCCCTTGTTATGGGTGAGCATCCACATATCAGAGAGTACATTCAGCCTTTGGTTTTTGGGAACTGGCTTATTTCACTTAGCATGATATTTTCTAGTTTTCATCCATTTATGGGCAAATGCCATAATTTCATTCTTCTGTATTGCTGAGTAATATTCCATTGTGTATATATACCACATTTTCTTTATTCCTTTATCTGTTGAAGGGTACCGAGGTTGGTTTCATAGCTTGGCTATTGTGAATTAAGCTGCCATAAGCTTTGCTGTGCATGAGTCACTGTAGTATGCTTATTTTTAAGTGTTTTGGGTCTGTCAGCTCTTTTGAAATACCTTTTGATAGTTTGTTCTAACAGAGCTTATAGATAGGCCACGTTGCTATCAGGGAAGACCACGCATTCTGGAGACAACCTTGTGGAGAGTTGGAACTCCTCTTAATCGAAGTGTGATTTGAAACAAGTCCCATGATTTCTATGACCTTTTATTCTTTAATTTGTAAATTTAGAATAATAATGCCTAAATATTAGATTCATTATGAGGATTACATAATGAAACTTGTCACACAGTTGTTAATCAAAAAATGCTAGTATTTTTAACTCTCTTGTCACATCTGCAAATATAGTTTGTCAACATGTGTTGAACAGTTGCAAGGCCAACAGTGTTTTCTGGATAGAACAGAAATTGATGAGGGATGAAAAATAGTAATAGACTGTGTATAGCTGTGCCACATGGTGGAAATAATGCATCTTTTGATTGATTTGTGCATTAATTCATTTATGTATTCATTCGTATGTATTATATGTCTACTATATGTCACCATTAATGAGGTCCCAGGATTTAAAAATGAACAAGACATGGTGCTGAAGGAGTCCATACCCAAGAGGAGGAGGAGAAAGAGAGAGGTCACAAAGGGGAGGGGCTGAGATAGGAATATACACAAAATATCAGGAAAACCTGGGAGAGGCACCTGAGTTGTGTGAGTGCAAGGAAGACTTTCTAGAGATGTCATCCAGGAAAAATTAAACAGGTAAAGACAAGGAAAAAAGTAAATTTCACACCAAGAAAGCACAAATACAAAAGGTCAAAGGTGCAGCACCAAAGCACCATTCTTTTTTTGTGTGCAAAGCTGAGTGGACAACGTGACAGATCTTGAGCAATCCTTTCTCAACCATTTCAGATGTGCTGTTTTAAATGATTTTCTCTGGACATGTTCTAATTATTCCGAATGCATCTGAAAATGAAAAGATAAAAAGTATATCCAATAACTCAATGAAATGAATAACAGGAACAACAATACCATTCTTATTAATAAGTAGAGTAAGATTTTTGTTTATTTAAAACTTCACTGCATTGTTTTAACAGTACTCAATGTATGTTCAGTTACATCCTCGTTTACTCTCTTATTTGTGGGTCTACACTTTGCAGAGTAGTAGACAAGAAGCCTGATATGATTCAAAACTGTGGGGTTTTTTTGGCCTGCACAGCTTTAAACAAAAGGAAATAACATTTAAAATCTATAAAATTCATGTAAAATAAGAATTTGTAATTTCTTGTGCAGAATCAAAAGTTCTGGCAACGCTGCAACCACGTTACTTCACGAACATCTGTACAGGCTGATGGAGCCCATCCTCTTCAGACTGGATTTGAATCCATTTGCCACAATCTTTAGCACTCAGTGACTGCAATCCCAGGATGTTGGACCCTATAGACTTCACTCATTTGCAAAAATATCTGCCCTGGCTAAACGAGGCATATTAGCTTATAACTCAAGTCTAAATTTCTCCAGTTTTTCTGTTTTTTTGTTTTGTTTTGTTTTGTTTTACTCTTTCCCATTCTTCAATTTATTACCTTATATTTGTCCCTGATGACTTTATCCTGTGTTTGTCAGGTGCTTCCAATAAAAGAAGTTGAATTTGCTTCCAATATTTAAAGATTAACTCAGCCTGTAGGGTAAATAATAAATAGCCTTTATGTTATAAACATATTTGTTTTAATGGACATTTCACATGCATTAAAAATGCAAAATGGGGCTGGGATTACATATCAGGTAGTGCATGGACACAAATGGATTTTTTACACAGTGTGAACCTTTTCAGAAGTATCATATTGCATGAATCCTAATTTATTCCAAGATATATTATTGCTTGCCACACACACTGAAAGCAGATATTTCACTTGCAAACATATCTGCCTAACTGCAAGTGAATAAAGTGTGCAGGGTATAAGATCCTGGGCTGCAACCTTGAAGGCTGGAGGTTTGGTTTGGATAAAGCAATATCATCTCAAATCAGTCTATGTATTTTAAGTTAGGAATGGTCTTAGTTTAGACCCAACTAGTAAATAGAATACTTGACTATGTGACTCTCCTAACTATATATTCAAGCACTATGTCTGACAATAACATGGGGATTTTACAATTTATAAAGCAGATTCATCCCAACTGAAAATATGAAGTGAAAAGAATTTAAAATGTACAAAGGCAAAAGACAAATATGAGTCTAATTTTCTGATATAATATGTTAACATATACACATATTTATAAGGTGTATATATAGTGTAATCACATTGTCTTGTTTTATCTTTACAGCTTTAGTCAGTTGAATGGATATTATGATCTCTTTCTTTAGCAGGTAAGAAAACTGCAGCTCAGTTAAAATAAGCAACCTGCCAAAACTCAAGTAAGTTACAAGAAGCAGACCTGGATCTGAAACCCAGGTTTCTGAATTTAAGTCAATTCATTCATACAGTAAATATTTATTGACTATTTGCTTTATGATGGTTTTCTCCTAAGTCCTAGAGCTATGGTAATGAGTAAAACAGTTGCTTTCCCTAAAGACTTCAGAGATACATGAATAAGTATAATACACTATGGTCGGTAAAATAACAGATGTATTTCCAGAGCATGATGGCACATTCACATACTCATGAAGACTACTGAGGTTGCCTTGGGGTGGGGTCTGGCTAAGATAAGATGTTTAGATAAAATGGAGATGAGGAATAGTGCATAGAGGGTGGAAAGGGAAGAAGGATCAGGAGTTGGAGGAGAATGTTACAAGCAGTTAGTAAAAGGACAGAAACACAGAGGTAAGGGGAGGCAAGATGTGAGGCTGGCAAGGTGGACAGGGACAGAAGCATCACTGTTCACCACAAGAAAGTAACTGACTTTATCCTGCAGCCAAGAGTTTTAAAAATTGAATGGAAAATATCACAGTTTATCACATTGACTATTTTTTACACTTTTCTGTTAGTTGTATTTTGTGTTGCGCTGAAACCCAACATAATGTGTATATTTAAGGTATAGGTCTTAATGTGACTGAAAATGTGTAACAAAAAAATGTTAGAAAGCATGTTTCTGTTCCTGTGTACAGACCTTGCAAACACACACAAATGTCTGTACCCCAGACATATAAGAATTCTCAAGTAACATGAGTCATACAAGCTGACCGTGGAAAAATGGAAACAAATTTTGATATACCAATATAATTTGAATTTTATGTAGCAGTGAGAATCAATGACCTACAAACCCACATGATACCTTTAATAATTCTCATAATTATTCAAATGTGCCAAAATTTTTTATGTAGTTGAATATCAGGATAGCAGTTACCTTGGGAATGGAGAGAGTTTATGGGAAGAGAGGGAACATATGAAGGATTCTGAGATGTGGTGGTGTTTTACTCATTTATTTATTTATTCACTTATTTATTTTTGTTCTGGGTATTGGGTTACCCAAGTGTGTTTATTTTTCTTAGAGGATTTCCCATTGTGTGAGTCTATGCAGGAAGCAAAAAGGACTCAACATTCCCTCTTTGCAAAGGAGCATGACCTATTCTGATGCACCTGCTTAGGATTTTGAATCTTGTATACCAAGATGGAAGAAGACTCACTCCTAACAGTGGTGGCTGAGCATGGTGGGTTAACAGTTAGGGCAACTAGTATCTGGTATCCTGTCTTTCCGTTCCATCTTCCAAGCCTGCTTTTGTCTCCTTAGCAATTTCATAACTTACTTTTCTGCTAAATTAATCTCCTTCTCCTCCTTTTCCTTTTCTGGCATAGTACAGGAGAAAGATGAGATCACCTGGAGAGATGATATATGGCAGTGGACTATAGAAGGCAGCCTGGGAAATACTAACATTAAAATAGTGGGCAGAGGACAGTGAATCCAGAAGGAGAGCAGAGAATGAATCCCCACAGGAGAAATGGAAAAGTACGAGAAAGAAGAGACAAGTTGAAAAATTTGAAGAGATATTAGTGCCAAGTGAGGAAAGGGTTTTATTAAAATGTTCTTTGGAAAATATTTCCTAAATTTAGCAATTAGAAGTCTTTATAAAACTGCTTTGGTACATTACAGGAGGTATTAGGAAAGAAGAGGTGAGGGATAAGAGAAAGCAAGAAGATGTAATACAGTGGTTGCTCCCTCCTCATCAATCTACCATAGATCCAAACAGTGGAGCATTACCTGTAATTCTTCATGAGTTGTGAACTTAGACATTACCCTGCCTTTGTTGCTCTGAACTACCCTGACTTCGATTCTCTGTTTCCTGTCCAGGAGCGGAAGTAGTGGAAGCCATGTTTCTCATGAGTGCCTCACACTCACCGGCTCCACAATCCCATCTCCTCCAGCTGTGCAAATATATCTGGCTTACTAACTTCATCAAGATAGCTAAAGGGGATGCTTCTTGATTTTTGGATGACTATCCTAGGTTAAGAACAAAGACACAAGAAGTACAGTTCTTCACAAGGCATCCCTTATGGAAATCCAAACTTTATCACTTTGGATCACTGCTCTCAGGCCCTTACTTATTTTCAAAAGACACATCCTTCTTTATCACCTTTATGCAGTGCTCTCCAGCTTTCACAAGATCCTATCTCATAGTCAGAATGCTTGATCTTCCCCCAAATCTAGTTTCCTCCTTTATCCATAGCCCAAGTATGAAATAGAATTAGTTCAGTTTCTCAAAAGTTTTTTTTTTTTTCAGAATTATAGCATTCTAGACATGTAAAGTGGGATTTAAGAAGAGACTGGGACTGGAAGGAAAAAACACTGTATTTTTTTTTTTTAAAGTTCTTGAATGTCACATGATAGGAGCACTCAGAGTAATAGACATTTAATGACCATCCCATTAACAATTTTGCTAACAGACATCAGTCCCACATGGCCATATGTAGCTGGACCGTGTTAAAACGGTTCAGTCTTTTTCAACTGTAATATGACTAGGAAAGGCCATTTATAACTCAGGGGTGCTAAAGATCATGAAGGAGAGGAAGAGACACTAATAATGTCAACTCCTCTCTTCTGTGTTACCTACCCATCATCCTCTTATGTGCTACCAATGAACATTGAAAAGCAAACTCTTCTGCTGAATAAATAACAACAACAACAATAATAATCCCAACAACATTTTCATTTCAGAGAAGATAATTTTATATGCAAACATTTGTCTACTTCTTGGCACTTTGTTATTACTGCTAATGCTGCAAAATGTGGATTTTAAAGGATAAAAGAAAATTGTGAAACTTTTGATTTTTGAAATTTCAGTAACAACTCTATGCTGTTTTCATTTATTTATGATGACCTATATTTTATTAAAGATTCTGTTTCATTTGATGTTTGAAAAATTTTGGAAGATGAGCAAGGACAGAATTTTTACCACATTTGTGGAATTATCTCAAATTTGGTCAAAAAGTGAGTACTTGTGTAGTACAACTCTCACATTGAGATACAACACTTTTTGTGTATGTCTATAATGTTGTGTAAAGCTATATTTTGTTTGTATTTCTTGACAGATATAGTGGTTTTACTATTCAGCACTGTTAATAAATTCTTATTTTGTAAATAACTCTAAAGTCAATTTATAAAATTTACTTAATTTAAATCTATTTAGCCTACTTGTAGAAAATATCACATTTTGACTTTCACCAGTCATATAAGTTTATTATTTTTGCATAACTTATAGAAAAGGGAAGAAAGCTTTATTTCAATGAAGTTAAGCTATGTTTAGCAATTTGTTTCTTTTTTTCAAGAAAGTCTGGATGTAAACTAACTTTTAGTTTCAACCATAAAGGAAAATGTTACTTTTATATATACTATATATCATAGAATGTACCTTATAAGATCTTGAATAATATAAATAGGTTTTTTAAATTACTGGGATAATACAACAAGGTTCATCTGAAGTATAAAAAGGCAAAACTGGCATTTCCTCAATCCACCCTACTAACTTGTATTCAAGTTGATATCCTTTGTGAGGAGCAGGCTAAAAATAAACAAACAAACATAGAAAACTATCAATTCTTGACTCAGAAGAGCACTGACTATTATTATTGGATTAGTAAATCTACAACTGGTTAAACTGCTAGTATAATGTGAGCTATAGATACAATAATTTTTACATAGGTTTTCCTGAGCCTTGAAAGTTATTTCAGATGTTCCACCAATAAAAAACACTAAGAAGGCTGAGTTAGTCCCAAACTTCAGCCACATCTATGGAAATGAATTGTGGTAGTAGAGAAGTTCAGGGGAAGGAGAGTATCTTAGTTCTCTCAGATTTGCATAAAAAAATACCATAGATAGATTTCCCTAAACAAAGGAATTTTATTTTCTCACAGTTCTGGATGCTAGAAGTCTGAGATCAGGGTACTAAAGTCTGGTTGGATCCTGCTGAGGGCTGTCTTCTTGGCTTGTGTATATAAGGTGTGTGTATGTTTTTGTGTATGTGTGTGTGTGTGTGTGTGTGTGTGTGTAGCCGGGAGATCTCTTTTCTTCTTATAAGTTCACCGATTCTACTGGATTAGAGCCCCATGTTTATGAACTCATTTGACCTCAATTACTTCCTAAAAGGTACAGTCACATTGGGGTTTAGAGATTCAAAATGTCAATTTAGAAAAGGATCACCTCAGCAACCCAATTACTGTTGCACAGGCCAATGCAGAAAGAAGATCTCCAAGATGGTACCCTCCAGGCCTCTCCCTCAGTTGTGATAATATGCTTATCTATCTTTCATAGCAGACAGTAGGAGACTGTCAAATCTCTCTGTCTTTCACTCTTGGTTTTTCTCTCTCACACACACAAAAACACATCTTCTCAAGGACAAATTTTCATTCTTCTAAATACTGGAGTTAAATTAAAAAATAAATTTTCTTTATGTCCCTTAATATGCAAGACTGTCTCTTTAGAATGAGGTGGTTCTATGCATTTTTTCTGTTTTCTACTCATTTCCATCTCCTGTACTACATTTTGCATGATTTCCTATTAAGATTTCATCATTTTTGAAATTGAAGTACCATGAGAAAAACAAATAATTGGCTAGAAAAACTATATGTTCTTTCAAGTATAAACTTAACATTAGAAAAAGAAATAATAATTCATCTTGTTATGCGCTGTGATCTATATACGGAAGGTTCACTGATAAGTTCATAAAATGACAATCTGTACATCTCTGGGTAATAACAATTTTAGTATTAAAATTATATTCTGAAAGTTTCTAACTTGGCTCCCAATTCTTCAATTAAAATGTAAAGTATTTTGATAGAATATCATTGTCAACTGCTTTTTTACACTTGAAAATTAAATATATATAAAATATGTAGTAACTCAAGCAGAACATTAGATTAAAAAGTAATCGAATCTAAAATTTTTTCTAGAAAAAAAATTCTTGTGTATAATAGTTTCCACAACTAGCTCTATTCATCTATCTGAATACATGTTCATATGTACATGTGTGTATATTTATATACCCTCACAAGTATAGTCATATTGGGAACAATTAAATAGTGAATGTGAATGGATAAACTCCCTTAAGTCTGCCATTTCATCTAGGTTAAAAGCCATCAATTGTCCATAGAGTATAACTGTCAATATTCCCTCTTGCTTCTCCTCAGTGTAACTTCTCTTCTTTGAGAAATTTCACTTTTATTCACTCTCTGTACCTGTGTGAACATAGGAAATGTGTTGGGAGGTAGATCATGAAAATGATTAAGCCTAAACTCAGCACTGAATAGATAAGGAAAATGATGCCAAGGCAGGAGAAATTATTTGTCCAAAGACATGTCCATTGATGACAGAGTTGAGGATGAAACTCAGCTCTCATGTATCATACCTGGAATTCTTGTCACTTAACTCTGTCTAGGTCTCATACTTATTGCCACCTCAATGTCCTTGTCACTCTGTTCTTACCACCAGATGTCTCATTCTGTACTTTACTTATGTAAAATGATAACTTTCTGTCAGTTGTTGTCAAGCTTTGCAATTTATTCTGCATCCTCTTTACTTTCTTAATGAACTACTCATTATTTCACATCTTCTTGATTACATTTGTTTTTTTTAAATATAGAATTTTAGTTTCCTATTTTTTGGTGATGGGAGCTCAATTTTTAAAATACAATAATGCTCATGTAGCACTTAAAATTATTTTCAATTTACTATAAGCCAGGCACAATGCAAGTTCCACATGTTCCTTTCCTCTATTCTACTGAGAAGCAATTGTTACCTTTACCTTAGAGACAGGGCAACTGAGGCACTACAGAGTTAAATTGCTCATCCAACTTCACACAGCAAAATATTAATTTTGCCCAGAAGTCTTATTGTGAGCTACCATATTTCAGTGTTTCAACCTGAATATTTCCCTATATATATTTTTCGCTTCTGAGTTTAGGATGCATATTCTGATCCAGAAATACTGTGCAGTGTTTTTTCTTCTTCAGTCATTTATCAACACATCTTGTGATGGTTGATGTCTTAGATTTGAGGAAACATAGTACTTCTTTTTCCTCCACAGTTCAAGGGTATCTAGAGGTAAATATCTGTAGTCCAAAATGGAATGACCACTTTAGAAGACAGAGAGTATGAATTAATCTAAAGCAAAGAAGAGCAAGTAGTGAAGATTGGGAATGGAAATGATAAATTCTCACTTTATGGTTTAGAAATCTTCTGTTTGATAACCACACTCCATCAACTTACACTCTCTGTATTTTGTATACATATAGTAGACATAAGATTGCAGAAAAGGTCAGCTCAATTGGTGAAATCTCTTCCCTTAGGCATTCTTTGGAAATCCTATATTAAAGAGAAAATTATTAAATAAAACTTCATGTTGAAGGCAAATGAGGAATGAAGAAAACTATAAAATATGGAATGCATGTGACAAAAGAAAAAGAAAGCTATTGAAAGCATGTACTCTTAGTTTAAAGCCTGGTTTTATTTGCAAAATGGGGAGACACTCAGTAAAGGTCAACCATAAATGGTAATCAAGCATTTATAGTTTTTATGACCTATTATTTCTCAAAATAGAATTAATTAGCAAATTTTCAGTATTTGTAGTGTCTGTTAAAGCTGTGAGATTAATTGCAGTTGCCAAGAAGTGTCTGTTCTTTTAATTATTCACATTTGTAGTGTAAGGGCTATGTCTTCTTCTCTTTGCAATGAGCTTCCATCTCATGTTGTTTATAATAATTCTTTAAACTTTGAACACAAATTAAATAAAAATTGATGAATTGCTGTTTTTTAAAGAAGAAATGCTAATTAATAAAATGGATTATTTGCAGTGTATTAGAGAAGAAATGCTAATTAATAACACTTTCTTAGTTTTGTACATTTTGCTTTATTCATATTTTCAGTTATAATGCTCTTGTAATTTTATTACTTCTTTGGAACACAAATTATAAGAATTTCCTTTTAAATATGAAATAAATCACTACTGTTTTAGTAATTTCCAGGAAGGCATTATTCAGACAGAAGAACGTGTGACATGCCAAAAAGTTTTGATACACATGAACCTATCCTTTAATCACCGCATGACCAGCCCTCTCACAAAAAAAAACAAATTATAGAGTTTTGCAAAAGTGAAAAGAAAGATCTGATAAGAAAGCAATAGAAATTAAGGATTTATTTAATTTTGTTTCACCTCACCTGTATTTTTTAAAATATGATTTAGGTCAAATAAGGCTAAGGCTAAGGCTGATATAAACAGTGTGTATGGTTAATTTGTTTTTACTTAATATAGAGTAAAAGTGATACATTCCTCCAATTTGGGCTATAATTTTGGATAAGTATGTATGTGAACTTTTCTCCTTAGAAGTGTGGGGTGAGGGAGGTGTTGGAAAATAAGAAAGAGGAGAAATGAAAGGAGAAATGATGAAATAAAGTGTTCACTTTTATGAAGTTTACAAACTCTCTAGAAATTAGATCTGACAAACGTTCCTCCTTTAAACTGAGACTCTAAAAGGTTAACTAATTCCTTCTAGTTCATGTAGTCAGAAAGAAGCATATCAAAATCAAGTCTATATAAAGCCTGCAGAACCAGGCTTTTAATCAGCAATCTGTTCAGTATCTACCATGGCAGAAGGACATGCTTGTTCTACCTACCTGGGAAATCACACACTCCATTATAGGGGCTAAAATTAAAAGAAAATCAGTTGTTATGGAGAATGCAAAGTAGCTAGAACACTCACACACATAGATTTGAGGAACATGGTACTTTTTTCCCATTCATCCACAGCTCAAGGCTATCCACCTCGGTAGGAATATAAAAAGGTAGTGTAATTTAGGAAACCATTTTGGAAAACATTTTGCAGTTTTTAAAAAGGTATACCTAAACATATTGCATGATCCCATCATTGCACTTCTCTCTGTAGTAAAAGTATATGTTCAAACAAAGATTTTCATACAAATGTTCACAGCAGCTTTCTCTACAATAGTCCCAAACTAGAAAAAAATTCCATCAACTGGTGAATGGATAAAGAAAATTTAGTGCATCCATGTAATAGAACACTATCAGTAATAAGCAAGAATGAACTATTGATATCTGTGACAATATGGATGTGTCTCAAAATTTATGCTGCATGGTTCCACACATAAAAGTCTAGAGAATTTAAACTCAACAATATGGACAGATATCAAATAAGTTGTTACCTAAGGATAGGGGCAAAGATAAGTATAAATTCTAGAGAAACACAGGAGAATTTCAGAAGTAATGGAACTATTCATTCTCTTGATGTGGTTGGTTTTGTAAGTCTACAAATATGATAAAATTCTTCAAATATGTGCATTTCACTATATGTCACTTAGAATTCAATAGTGCTGTAACAAATAAATGTGAATTAAAACTACACAGATATTTGCAGTCTTTGTACAAGAATTACAACAAATCACTAATACCATATTTGAGAATACATTTGCATTAAAACTATGTATAATGATCTTAAGTAACACTGATACAGGTAGTAACTTGTTTGTATAACATCTCCACTAGGCTAATCAGGGCCTGTGGTATATATCTGTAAGGTTTACTCAGGCCTCAAACATTTATTAATTAGTTTCATTTTTTTCTCACATAATTTGGCATCAAGGGATCCATAAATATGAAAAAAACAGGCAGAATAGCCTGAGGGAGATTAGTCTTCAGGTAATAATAAATTGATGGTTATTCATATCAACCATCAATTTAGTTTATTGCAATAAGCATTTTAAAAAGTGAAATACAGTAAACTACAATGACATAGACAGATCAGCATGCAGACTATGCAAAAAGTAAATTGGTAAAATGTCTGTGCTGGGTCAATATATCTAGAGTACTTACCTAATTTATAGTTACAAATGAAAAATCACTAGCGCTGGGAGAGGAGAAATAAATGTAAAAAAATACCAAAGAACAATGAAGTAAGTCAAAGAACACAGCAAAGAAAGATGTGATGATAATGACTGAGTCAAGACACCAGAAAACAAATGTACAAAGTTTTATTGCAAAAGGGAAAGAGTTAAGGAAGTTGGTAGAACACTAGATGAAAAGAGATGAAAAAATGTCCACTTTTGGATATAAAAGTGTAGCTTATATCAATTCAACCTGCACACTGAAAATAACTACAACAAAATAATTCTGTTCAAAGTTGTTTAAAGTCATGGAAAGCAATCAAGGCAGTCTGGTTTTGATGGGCTAATGTTCTGGAGAGAAGGAAATATTGAAGTGAGTCCAGTTTTCACCATTACTTTCTAAAGACTGTGTGGTTCATAAGCAGTGACCCAAGAGCCCAAGCATGGCATGTTAATTCAGTCCTGTTAGTTAGAGAGAAATAATTGTAGCTCGGCACTACCAAAGCCTCCAGGACTTCAAGCCAAAGTCCCAGAGATGAGCTGACGGAGATGGATGAGTCTGACAATCTGCACTCCTGTTTTTGTTTGAGGAATGTGCTTATTTCCAAGCTCTTCTGGGTCCAAACAGCAACATCAAAAGGGACAAGTAAAGTCTACCATAAGTGAGAGATTTTTTTCAGTCTTAACAAAGGAGAGAGACACACAGAGGAAAGATCCTGATAAACACTCCACACTTATACTAACCTATTGTGATAAAGTCTCATTATTATGTCTATTATCTTTGAGACAGTAATGACTGAGAAGGGCAATCACAAAGAATTTTAGAGACTAGCAATTATGAATTTCTTGATCTGGTGGAAGTTACATGACAATGTTCATTTTTAAAAATTCATAAATACACTTGTGATTTGCATGTTAACCTTTAATAACATGGAAAATCAACATTACTTATAAAAAAGATGAAGAATTGCTAAGATAACAACAATTATTATCACATCTTATCACATTCTTTGTTTATACAAATAAAGAAGGCTTTTTTAAAAAAATTGGAATTGTATTCAGATGGGGAAGGAGTTTGAAAAAGATAAAAATTTTAGATAAAATTATTAGTGTTATTTTTCTTCTTACTATAGTAATTACACTGCTCTTGTTTGATGCATTCCACTAGAGGAACAAATTGGGAAAAAGCAGGATAAGGACCAAATTGACATGTACTTTTAATATTGTATTTAAGTTTATATAAAAAACATGAATATCATATAAAGTAACTAGTGGGAGCTAAAGATGGAATAGGTCAGAAGATTAATATATTCATAGAAGGAAAAAATTAAGTAAGCTTGAAATAAGTGGCTGTGTGGAAATAATGTATTATCCAAGAAAATATTTTATTGCTACATATATTTATTTGAATCCTAATTGTTTACAGTCTCCAGCAGCGCAGTAATGGCATGGCAATGTTTTTATATTTCTTTAAGAAGTCTATTCTAGATCTCTCTTGGAAAGCTGTTGTTAACATTTGGTTTACTTTTGTAGTGGCAGTATTTTTTCCATTGTTTTGCATGCTAAGACAGCAATTGATTAGTATAGAATCCCTGGGCCAAGTTCTGCCCTAGGATATATTTGTGACCCCCACTAACTTCAAATAAAGTTGCATGCACACACCCTCTGTGGAATTTGGCTTTCTTCCATGGTAGTTGATGGGAATCATTGAAGTCAATGGGAGCCATGCATGGATAACTGATGGTTGGATTTGGCCCTTAGGGATTGAAAATCATCTGAGCATTTCCCTTGGGAAAAAAAAATCAAAGGCTAAGATTTATAATAAATCATAATTCTTAGAACTTAGTAGTTTTATCGACAAGTTGAAATCTTACAGTGTTTCTCTAGTAAAACACTCTACTGGCAGAAAGTAAAAGAGGATTGTAGTTTGTACAATATTCTTTTTCTCTTATAATACTAATTGAAACAAGAAAATAAGGTGATTTCATTAAAACATATTAATAGTAGCAAGAGGAATGCTACCTTTTTCTAATTCCCGTAGAGAACATCTCCATATGTTTGTAAAAATATAGACTTACAAGACTCTTAAAAGCTTGTGAATGAAAAAGGAATAGCAAAATTTGAGTCATATTTATAAAGTTGATTCAGAAATGAATAAAAGTTAAACTAATCTCCTGCACATTTCCCTGTTCTAATGCTATCTGAGCTGGAGCTAGTGCCATCTCTGTTGAGTAAATGATGGTACATGATATGATGTTCAATTCAGCCCAGGTCATTCTGAAAAAAGTACTTTTAGGAACCAACTTGGTTTGGGGCAAGCTTTCCTCAATATGTCATCTCCTTGTGGACAAGGGCAATGTCTTTCTGAAAGTAGTGGTTATTTTCTTGGCTCAGATTTATAAGATTATTTCATCGAATTTTCATTATGAAAAATTTCAAACATTTTTAGAGCACATGAAAGAGTAATATGTAATGAACTCCTCATAACGACTTTAATAATTGTATAATGTCCTGTATTTCCTCTTCCTTTTGCCTCCTTTCTCTGTTTCCCTTTCTCTTCTCCCTTTCTTTCCTCCCTCCCTCCTTTTTTCCCTGTCTTCCTTTCTTGGTTCCTTCCCTTTTTTTCCTATTACTTTTTGTAAAAATTCTGTGTTGAATAAATTGAATGTAAAATGCAGATGTTTTTGAGATATCAACCTTAAATATTTCAGCATTATTTCCTAAGAACAAAGATGTTATACACAACCATATTATTACTACATCTACAAAAGTTTACATTATTTTCCTAATATCATCTAAAATGGGTCAATAGTCAAATTTCCTCAACTATCCCCAAAATGTCAGATGGCTTTTTTTAGAACCAGATTCTGTCCATATTTATATATGACCCTTGGTTATTATCTCTTTTAACAAAATCATCTTTCCCATTTTTTTCCTATGACATTGACTTTTTGAAGAGACCGGGTCATCTTATGAAACAATAAACTTCTTGGATTTGTCTAAACTTGTCCTTGCTGGTTAATTGACTTATTCTTCTAAATGTTTTAATTTCTGTAAACCAGAAGTTAGATTTAAAAGCTTAATTATTCTTAGGTAAATTAATTGTGGTCGGCATTCGTCAAAGTTGATAGTTGTGCTATTTATATTGCATCACATCTAGAAGTGTCTAATGCTGAGCTTTTTCATCAGTAGTGATACAAGGTCTGATCACTTTGTAACTACAATGCCTATGGGAACCTTTCTATGGGACAATTATGGGTTATTTTTTTCAATTAGCAAGTAATCTGTTGGGTGGTAATTGGGTCTGTTGGGATTATCCTGCCTCGCAACACTATTTCTAATGACTATTTTAGTATTCTTTGGTGATCATTTCTGTAACATGTGTTTCTTTATATTTTTAATGATGGGAAGTCCTTTTTAAAGGGAAAATTGAAAAAAAAAAAAAAAAAAGGGAAAATTGATGATGTTTGATATATGGAAAAATAAAACAAAATTTAAATCAGATTTTGAAGATAAATATCTTCTCATATAAATTCATATACAACAAATTAAGTAAATATATTTACTAGGTATGATTTATGTTAGCAGCTGTTAGCACTAGTAAATTAGCACTGTGAAAATGCAGGAGTCATAAACAGGTGTTCTCATTTAGCCTATGACTATGGATTTGGGGCCTCAGTCAAGGTGCCATTTTCCAGTTATTGACAATATTTTTTCATGCAATGCATGTAGACATGATAAGAGGAAAGTGTTTTAGGCAGACCAACTATACTAGATATATCCTAGAGGAAATGTCATGGATTTTCTTTTGTCTTATAGAAATAACAAGATAATGATTATACAAGGTATACGTCAGTGGTATTCAAGTAAGTGTAAGGTCCGAGTCCCTCCCTCCCTCCCTCCCTCCCTCCTTCCCTCCTTCCCTTCCTCCCTTCCTTCCTTCCTTCCTTCCTTCCTTCCTTCCTTCCTTCCTTCCTTCCTTCCTTCCTTTCTCTCTCTCTCTCTCTCTCTCTCTCTCTCTCTCTCTCTCTCTCTCTCTCTCTCTCTTTCTATAGTAGAAATTGAACCCAGAGGTACTTTCCCACTGAGCTACACATACTCAGCCCTTTTATTTGTATTTCTTTTTATTTGAGACACAGTCTCACTAAGTTGATGAGGCTGGCCTCAAACTTGTGATCATCCTGCCTCAGTCTCCCAAGTCACTGGAATTATAGGTATGCACCAGTGTCTGGCTCCGGGTTGTTTCTTAATCCATCCAAAACCTTCAATAAATGTAGCATTCTAAATTGCTGTACAAACTTTGATATGTAAAACCAGCCAACATTGTCTGAGTAATAGGAAACACATTCATTCATTCATTCAAAATTAAGACATTTATTCCCTGGTCCTCATGTATTTTTTTTTAAATAACCTATTACAAGGTACTTATCCTTTCTAAGTATTCTCAATAGTAAGAAAAAGAAAGATCAGGTGATATAGATGATATAGAATGATTTTTGCTAGTTCTAATGTTTCGTGATTCATATTCCAGGTATTTATTAAAGTTTTTATTAGCATAATTTTGCATTCCATCTTTCAAAATTAATGGACATTTTCTTTATTAAATAGATTAAGACTATTTAACAAAACCTATAACAGTAATAAAATGTATAATAAAATATCTTTTGGCATTTTTCTCATCACTCGTCTATTTGTCCCTGTTGGTAACTGAGAGAAATTAGCAGGGAAGCATTAACAGTTTAACTGATACAAGCATTGTATGAGACCCCTAGAGTTCCATCTTTCAGTCTCCCTCTACATTTAAAATTCAGAACATAGAAAAATTATTTAACTTTTTAATTACTGTCTATAAAATAGAAATAACAACATTGCCTAAAAACAAATGATGAAATAAATTCTGCCCTTATAATCCTATTAAACATCAGCTATATAATTATATAATATAAATAAATTATTGGGTTTAACTTGTATGCTACAAAGTAAAGAAATTTGCAATGTGTTAGTTAGGTTTTAATTGCTTTGACCAAAATATTTAACCAGAATTACTTAGAGGAGGAGAAGTTTATTTTGAGCTCATGGTTTCAGAGGTTCAGTCCAAGGTGGCCGATTCCATTATTCTGGGTCCAAGAGTAGGCAGAACATCATGGCAGAAGGGCTTGGTATAGGAAAGCTGCTCAGCTTATGGCAGCAGGGAAACAGAAAATTAGCTAAGAAACAGGGATAAAATATAATCCCCAAGGGCACACAAAGTGACCTACTTCCTCCAATCATGCCCATCTGCCTACAGTTACCACCCAATGATCCATTCTAATTAGTAATTGATCAAATGGATTAATCCACAAATACTGGAATTAGAATGGCTAAAATTATTGAAAAAATAATGTGCAGGAACTCATATTGCTGGGTGGGAATGTAAATGGTACAAACACTTTAAAAATAGTTTGTCTATTTCTTTATTATCAGTAATTCTATGTATTTATTAGAAAGAAATAAAAACGAAGATCTATGCAATATTTAGCACAGGAATATTTGTAGCAGTTTTACATGTAATAGTTAAAACCTAGAAACAGCAAAAATCATGAATGGAAAAACAATTTGAATCATCTCTGTGCAGTAAGTTTCCATTCAACATTAAAAAGGAATGAACAGATATGTTCAGCAATGTAGATTATTTCTTAGAAATGATCAAAAGAAGCTGAACATCAGCATACATACCATATGTTTCCATTCATATGAAGTTAAAGAATAAGAAAACTACCAGAACATTGATTGTCCTTGGCATATGAGGATTGACTGAAAGGGAACACAAGGAAATATCGCTATGAGAAAATGGTATATATTTTGAATGGGGTGGTGATTACTTGGATGCATATTTTTGTCAAACTTTTAAACTGTGCACTTAAGGTCTGTGAATTTTACAGTATGTGAGTTTACCCTCAATAAAATATCTTTAAAAAAAACAAATATAATAGGCCATGAGTATTATTCCACATTCAAATCAAGATAAACATCAAATCTGTTCATGAACAAACTAAAAACAGATACGTAAACTATTGCTGAATTTATATGCAGATATATTATGTATGCAATGATGCCTCAACATTTCCAATATCATTTTTATCAGAAGAAGAGGTATTAGGAGGCAGAATATCACATTTTTAAAATTAAGATTCCATTCAAGATATGTCTACTCCTTAGATGATTGCTTAATTTTCAAAAATTTGGGGATTTTTATTTGTCTTTTTTTTTAATAACTGAGTTCTAGTTTAATCCTGTTGTTGTTGGAGAATATGTGGAGTATGATTCTATTTCACACAGTATTTTATCTACTTTGCCAAATCTTCCAAGTACTTTTTAAAAGAATATGTAATTTATACTTCAGTCCAATTTTCTGAACAGTTAAGGAGCTCAAGTTATTAGTCACACTGATTAAAATAGTCTCTATATCTTCTGAGATAGATAAGTGAATACATGGAGAGATAAATACAGATAATACATGTACATGTAGATAGACAATTTTCCACTTGATCAGAAACTCAGTTTTATGACACCAATGATTGAGTCCTCATCTATTTCTTCTCTTAGTGCTATTAACTTTTGCTTTATAAAATTTAAAGGCATTTTATTCAATGCATACAATTTTAAAGATGCACTTCTGAAGAATGCATACAGTGTATTATGGTTTAGCTGTGAGCTGTTCCCCAAGAGCTCATGTGTGAGACAGTGCAAGAGGTAAAATGATTGGGTTATGAGAGCATTAACCTAATCAGTGCATTAATCCACTGATGGGAATTAATTGGGTGATAACTGTAGGCAGGTAAGAGGTGGCTGGAGGAGGCGGTTCACTGTTTGGGGGTATACATTTTGTACCTGGTGAGTGGAGTCTCTCTCTGTTTCCTGGTGCCCTGTCTTGAGCAGTTTTCTTCTGCCACAACAACCCAGAGCAAAGGAACCAGCCATATAAGGACTAAGAACCCTGATACCGTGAGCTCCAAAATAAAATTTCCTACTCTTAAATTGTTCTTTCAGGTCTTTTGATCACAGCAGTGAAAAAGTTGACTAAAACACAGTGTCTTCTGAATCTCTAGTAGAATATCATGTATTAAAGTCACACAGTACAGTTATAATTGCTTTGCTTAATGTTAGCCTGGTGTTTTCCTATCTTCTTACCTTCAACCATGTGTCAAGTGTGTTTTTGAAAACATCTTTTATTATTATTATTATTATTCAGTTTAAAGTACTTATCTTTTAATTGTATATTTGATCCATTTGCAATTAGTGTAATTACTCATAGATTTGAATTTAAATATATTCAATAAACATACTATTTGTTTTCTATTTCCCCTTTATTTTCTTCCTTTTTTTTCCTTTAAATTCTTTTGGATTAAAGTATCAGATATTGTTGCAAATTCTCCTTCCCACCCTATTAATTATATCTGTTTTTATGATTTTTTAGTAGTGACACTAGAAATTAGAACACTAAAATATGCCTTTAATTAGTACATTTGTAATTTTCCAGTCAATGTAGACTTTTTCTTCATTTACTCATCCTTTAGCTCTTGTGGTATTGATGTCATATATTTTAGTTTTTACGTATATATTGTACCTCACATATCATTATTACTTTAAATATTCATGTTATTATTTTAAAGAGTTCAAACTGATTTTTATTTAACCTCTCATAGTTACCTTTTCCTGTACTTTTCTTATGCTTTGTTATCATCTTCGATCTTATTTCTTGTGACAGAAAGCCCTTTAGATCTTACCGCCTGCCGCCATGTATTCTCTCAAATACCTTTAGGCGTCTGAAGAACACAGGGTAGGGCTTCATGTGTACTCCATACAGTCTTTTAAACTGTTCTAGGGGAATGCATCATTTGATTCTTCTTACAGTAAGAAATCATAGCATGAACAAAGAATTTGTATTTAAGGGTGGTAATTTTTAATTCAAATGAATACATAATTTATGGAATTTTGGAGAACACTGCCTGGTACTTCTCTAGCATTTTAGTATATCCAATGTCTCTGGCCCCAATGAATGCACTTTTTCTTGAGCTAGTCTACAACAAAGTGCAACAGATTTACTCAACATTGTTTAGCAGCATTTAACCTCATGTCCCAACCTTATGTTTCAAATGGTTCTGTATTCCATCCATGATAAAATAATAATAATAATAATAATAATAATAATAATAATAAAGGAAGGAAAGAATCAGGCTGTAGTAAATAAATAGAATTATTTTTAACATAAGATATTTTAAAATTTCAAAACTTGAATTTTATTCATAATTTCTGTGAGTCTCCTTTCTAAAAGTTTGTTTTATTTCAGATTCTCTTAATTTTGATGCTTTGTAAGAATCCTCTAGTCTTATATTCCTGGTTCAGAGATCCCAACAATGTATAACTTCTGTTTACCATAATATTATTTTTACCCAACACCCCAACCAAAGAAACTTCATTTAGTTCCAGAGGGCTGTTTTCCTAGTTACAAATACTTTTTTTGAAAAAACATTCTTATCCAGATCCTTGTTGCCTGAGCACATAAATAGCTGCTGCTGACAGCATTATAAGACTATTTTAGAGTCTAGGGCTGGCAATTACAGTATGAGGCAATCTCATTATTTTTTTTTTTTCTTCTTTTAGTCCCTGAGAATTGTTTCAACTTCTTTTTTGCAGCTATATGCCTGGTAAAATGTATAGAAAAAGAGATCTTGTAACTCAAAGGATTTGGGATCTTAAACTTTTGTATTTGATTACATTTGAATGCAATTATGGAGGCTTGTAACGTAATATTTTCTTTCTACTGGATGAAAATTACAGATATGTAATATGGGTTTACTTACCTGATTGCATATTAACTCTAATACTTTCAGATGGCCTAGGGCTTAGACAAAAAAAATAAATAAATAAATAAAAAGGCTGTGTTGTTTGGCTTGGAACGAAGTCAGGTATATCATTGGTTAAACACTGTTTCCTACAAAGAAGCAGCTTTAATGTAGAAAAGGTGTGATATGTGTGGTTTGCTTTAAAAAGAAAGGGAGACCAAGTTGATATTTAGAGCAAGGCCACCTTAATATTCAGAACAAGGTAGAAACAATTCATAATAAACTTTGCCCCACTTGTTATCAGGAAAATGTTGATTCATGATTATTTCTCTTCACTGAAACCTAAGTATTATGTGATTAGATGACATGAAAAGCCAGGCCTGTGACCTTTTTAGCTAAACTTTACAAGTTCAAGGATTTTCCAGTGAGGGGAAAACCCTTGAATGGTTAAGGAAGAAAAAATTTCAGTCCCTGAATAGTCCTAAAATCATCTTCAGGACTAAAATTTAGGAACCTTAGTTGAGGAACTTTAGAAAGTTTCCTTGATCTGTGCTGTAGTAACTACAGTATTAGATTAAATACTAGATGTGAAATATACTTAAATGCATTTGTGTGGCATAGGAGAGAAATCATTGATACTGTGCACTAAGAGCTGGGTTAGGTTTTTCCAGGGAAGTAGACGTGAGGGAGAAAAGATGACTCCTGTCTTCCAGATACTCACAGGCTGAGGACAAAACATGCACAATGTCCACAGAGGAACTTTCGATGTATGCCTAACAAAAGGACAAGCAATTGTCAATGGGAAAATGGAGCATGGAGTCGAGTTCTTTTTACATTTGAAAGCAGTTTGGTATTACAAAATGTTAACTACTTTTGCAGCTCATTTCTCAAACTGTTACCCAGCATCTAAACATCTGATTTGTTTATTACTACTTCCACTAACTGTCTGAGCTGAGTTTGAATTGAGGATTGCTTTATATAGCAATAGGAAGATCATCTGTTGAACTTCAAAGTAAGAAGTACATTTATCCCTATGCTCTTAATTCTCTTTTCCTTGTTTGGCATTTGTCACTATTTTTATTTATCATCTACCTACAGTGAAAACTTTCTGTATGTGGTTTAAGGTTGTGTATGCTACACTTGTGGAAAGAACATGTCATGAGAGAGGAACCTAGATGCAATGTGAGTTCCAAAGAATGACAGGTGACATATTGAATACTGAATAATCAAAATCTTTCTAAGAACGTCACAGAATCTGAGGTCTGTCAGGAAGGAGGACCTCACCACTCATTTTTCCTTATCGTCTCTTATCTACATATATAGTTTTGCATCTGCATTTTCATAATAATACATACATTCTGATAAGAATGTACTATCTAATGAAAATATGATATTACACACATCTATCAAGTCAGTCACAAAAACTTAGCTATACAAATTTAATTTTAATCTAATAGTGGGAGCAGTGTTTAGTATTTTTTATATGTGGTTTTAGGATCCCAACTCACACTCCTTTTAAAGCACAAACAAAATTAAAATTAAAAAAAAGCACATAGACATTTAACAGAATATCTATACATATTTGGTTTGGCTATAAGGACTATATTTATAAAAATGAATAAATTTTATAAAAAATTATAAAATTGAATTTATAAAAATTAATCATTTAGTAATGATTCTAATATTCTATACTTCTGAATAACTAATTTGATAAATTAATGTTCACTTAGAGGAAGGGGATCAAGAGGGAAGAAAGATAGAAGGGCACAGGGAAGTACTAGGAAAGAAAATCTACAAAACTATTGGAAAAAATCTAACAAATCTGCCATACATTAATTAAAGTAATAATAATAATAATAATAGAAGAAGGAGAGTAGGGAGGAGAAGAAAACATCATCAGAAATCATCAGCAGAGTAGAGCAAGTAATCAGTGGAAGGGAGGAGGGGAGAGGAAGGAAAAGTACTAGGGAAGGAAATTGAGCAAATTATTTTATGTGCACGTGTATGTGCAAATTGGCATAAAGAATCCCACCATCGTGTATAATTAAAATGCACCAATAAAAATAACTAAAATTAAGAATATTTATAAGATAACTGAATTCAAGGAGACAGTAACAAACATTGTAAATATAATAACTGAGAATCATTTATAATTTTTTCCATTATTGGAAATGATAGAAACTTTTAATGAAATACAATTCTGTCCTTTTAGATCATTGTGACTGATCTTATATAATACTTTATTGGGTCATACATGTTCACAAGAAGAAAATTGTGGGATACTAGAGTTTCTTCTACTACCATTCAACAAATCTAAGCATTGCAAGAAAGAAAGGCAAAAACTGAAAATATTTTCCTTTTTCCTACGCATTTATTTTGATGCCATTTACATCATCTTATGAAGCCATATCTTGAGTTGATAGACAAAGAGGTATTAAAGCAAATTCACCTTAATTTCAGACTGACTTTTGCACTAATAGGGTGTTCATATTAGTAGGGGAGAACATAATTCCTATACGTGGAGACCATTTGTCATTGCTGAGATGACAGAGGACTACAAGGTCATGGAACAAGCACATAGGGTTCAACTGTGAAGCTGCTCAATGTTGCATCTCAATTTCAGGATTGTCTGAGTTTGAGGGCAGCCAATAATTGGAGTAACTTGAAGGCTCTTGTCATCGACTCAAGCAATAATCAACTGTGAGTCTGATGACATCAAAGGACAATTAGTTTTCATTCTCAACCCCGAGAACAAAATTGAATGTATTTTCTTATTATCTTAATTTTCAATTTTTTAAAATGTATTATGAGTTTTGTTTGTATCAAGGTGCATTTAGCTATAATTAATGGAATATTTGAGGGGCTAGAGGGATTCTAAAAGTAAACAGAGCTAGTGCAGGAACTCAAACTCGGGCATTTTCTACACTTTCTTTTTATCTTTCTCAGCATTTTGTCTTTTTATCCTTTCGTCTAAAATGTCAATTCATGGTCAAGAGATTACTGCAGTCGAACGTTGTGGCTTCACATTTCATGAAGAAATGAAATAAGTAGAAAAAGAGTCAGTTTCCCACATAGTTTATCATTTATCAGGGAAATACATCTTCTTTCTGATACCTTTCAACCTCTTTGTACTACATTCTATATCCCATTTTCAGAACAGAATCATGTGATTATCCCTAGGTCATTCATATGGAAGAGGATGCTTTTCATGACTAGTGGAGACCAAGAGGAGACCAAATGTGATTCAATCCTTGAAAATAGGAGAGAGACTTACCTTCTCAGAATACTCTGCCAACAGATCCATATCTGTGCAAAAGAAGATCATATTAGCAAGCATTGTAGTCAGATTTTTCATTGCTGTGACCAAAAGATTGGACAAGGATAATTTTAGAGTATGAAAAATTTATTTGGAGGATCACAGTTTCAGAGTTTTCAGCCTATAGACAGCTAGTTCCATTCCTTGAGATCTGAGATGAGGAAGAATATCATGGGGGAAGAGTGTGATGGAGGAAAGCAGCTCAGGACATACGGATCAGGAAACAGAGGAAGTTTCTCCCTTCACCACTGACAAAATATGTACCCCAAAGGCACACCCCCAGGGATCCACCTCCATACACACCCTACCTGCCTATATTTACCACCCGGCTAATCCCTATTAGTGGATTAATGCAAAATCCATCAATCCTATAACCCAATTATTTCACTTCTAAACTTTCTTGAATTTTCTCACAAATGAGTTTTTGGGGGATACCTAATATCAAAACCATAACAGCAAGGTGTGAATGTATAGAAGATATTTGAGTAGGTCACTAACAGCATCTATCATAGGTACCTATTAAGCAGTAGAATTCTATAAACTCTTGAGGAATCTTATGAATTTAAAATTAATAAATTACAATGAATTATAAAATTCTTATTCTCTTTGGGTTACAGTTTCCTTCTGCCCTAAAGTCTTATTGCATCAATTGTTATTTACTGGCTGCTTTATAAATATAGATGTAATTCATTTGGCAAGCCATGATGATATATCAAAAGCTCCATGAGAAATCAAAATATAAATAAAACACAAAGAATAAATAAGTCAAGGTCATTTTCTAGTCTCAGACTATAATTTTAATGTGGAGACAAGTTTTAGATAAACATTTACCTTATTAGAAATAGCAGTTGCCCAACATTCTTTTTGGTATAATATGGAAAGACCCTTCTAAGGGATCTCTAAAATTTAAACAGAAAAGTGGAAATTCTTCCATGAGATAATAATTCTATGCCTATTTTCACGTAGGAGAAGTAAAATTCATCAACAAACTATAAGCAAAATTTCAGCAAGTAAGAAAGATGTGTTTGTTCTTAGAAAAAGTTATCTGGGGCTTAATAAAGTTATGGTTGATAATTGGGTTCACATACATCAATTCATGTTACAGATAGTCTGTGGTATTTCTTGAACCTTGCATCTGATAATCTCTGGTTTATTTAGTATTTCAAAACACCATGCACTAAAAGGATACCTACACTGTTAAGATTTTTCAAAAAGACATTTGTTGAGTAAATCAGAATCCATTCCTTCCATTTTATTACAGACACATTATCAGGGCTAGAAAAAGACTAAAGTTGCCTTAACTTATGGGTGCCTGTTGCTTTGTTTTTTCTTGATCTTGACGGTATTCAAGGCCAAAGTTCGATTACTACCCTCCTTTTTATAAGAGAAATGATGTGCAAAGGGTACACTACTAAACCATCCCACCTCATCAACTCTTTATTCTCCACTGTGAGTTTAGATTGAAGAAATGGAGAGTGTACACTTGTGAGAGAAACTAAAGAACTAAAGTGTTTCCAGGATATTTCCACGTAGAATGGGATAGGGTGTTTTTAATGCATAAAATGAATAATTTTTATAAGATAGTCATTTATAAAATATATTAAAATTAAAATCTATTAAAAATAAAACTATTTTAATTGTTAATGAAATCTTCCATTATACCTTAATTGAAATACATAACCTATTCTGCTTATCCTTCACAATTTTATCAGACTATAAAGTGTCAAACACCTATGACTAGGGGTTAGCTCAGTGGTCAAGGATTGTCCTGGGTTCAATCCTTAGCACTGCAAAAAAAAAAAAAAAAAAAAAAAAAAAGGTGTGGTTTGGGGAGTAGATCCCATAAATATTAGTGAAGTAGAAGAAGGAAACTGAGGAGGAGGAAGGGGAGACAAGAAAATGGAGGAGTCACAGAATGAAATTGACAAAAACCGTGCTATGTACATAAATGAATATACCACAGTGAGTTCCACTTTTAGTATATCTATAAAGCATCAATTTAAAAATATAAAATATAAAAATGAAATAAATATTATATATAAATGTAAAAAGGAAAATCAGCAAAGTAGAGGAAGAAGAACAGGGGGAGAGAGGAAGGAGGGAAAGAGGAAGAACTGGGGACTGAAATGGAGTAAATTAATTCCATGCATACATGATAATGTTAGAATGAATCCCTCTATTATGCACACACATAATGCACTAACAAAATCATTTTTAAGTGTGAAAGATATAAAACATAATAAAAGTGGTCAAATATATAGGAGAAAAATCTTAACTGGAGAATTTTACTGTTTTCATCACACTAAATATGGTCAATGTATTATTGATTATTTGTATGCTCCTAGGGAGAGCAAAGATTTGTGTTTGAATGAAAAAAATCTATTTCCATTCTCATATTTTAGTAATCCTGGAATGGAATCTAAAAAGAGTAAGGGTATGCTTTTCCAGACTTAAGTATTCATTATTCGTGTATTTGTTCAACAAATATCTTGTTCCTGTCAGTGTTGAATGGTATCATACTGTGGATACAAAGAGAAAGTATGGCCCCTGCTCTCAGGTTGTTTATAGTGTAATACAGGCCAAAGTCATCAGGCAACTAATTCAAGTATAGTGAAATAACTGCTGAGGAGAGGTAGATGCACCTTGCAGAGGACTGACAAAGTAATTAATGAGCCAAAATGCGTTCAGTTATATATAGGATAGGATTTTTGAAAAGATATTAACTATTAGGCATCGAGAGTGTTTTAGAATGACACTTATCTAGTAACATAGAGCAGTCTATTCCTATTTGGTCAAAGGTAAAAGATGTAAGTTTCCTGAAAGCCTTGACTAGAACTTAGGGGTCATTTCCAAACAAGCACATTGACATTATTAGTCTTAGCATTTTCCAGAGACAGCCGTAGGTGAGTTCCATATATAGAACTCAAGCTCAAGTCAAAGGACCTATGGAATTTTGGGAGCAGATTCATAGATATATGAGAGTTTTAGTATGAGTTGATTTAAGATGGCCTACACTGGCATAGCAGAAGGTTTTGTGTTGGAAAGGGAGAAGAAGAGATTGGAAACAAAGTAGAATCTGATTTCAAGCAGGTTGAACACAGTTGAACCCATGATACTTGCACATAGGTTGATTTGTGCAATTTTTAAGATATAATCAGCTCCTGCTGGAGGAAGGGAATTCATATCTGATATTGTGAAACTAACTCAACTCATTCAATCCACTAAATTCTTGTAACATGAAGAGATTTACTAGTGTACTACTACAATTTTCAATATGTAACTTACACTTTGTTGAAACTGAAAAAATAGAAAAATGGCAGCGTGTTCATGTGTAAATATTTTTACAGAATAATTATGTTATTCAAATTAATCTTACTTTTTCATAAGACTTGTTTTTTAACCACTTGATTTTTTTCTCAGTCCAACAGTATAATTTTGTGTGTAGATTCCATTTCCCACTCTCATTCCAACATGACCCTTACTCTTCCAGTTCTTTCTCTCTCCCAGCATTTGAGTCCTACTCTCTCCCTGAATTTTGTGGCATCAGATTTCCCTCCTGCCACGGAAATCTACACTCCACCAGTGATAACTTTTCTCTGAGGATGGGGTTTGGGGGTTGAAGACAAACAGAACTGTGAATTCATTTCTTATGTGTGGCATTCCATCTGCACAAAATGAGAATGTGAGAAACGCAATCATAATTGCTATCAGTGATGAAAAGCAATCATTTTTATAATTACTCAGTAATAAACTTTAATATGCTTTCTAGTGGAAGAATAACAATGGAGTCATTGACTGATGTTGGTCTCAGAACTACAGCTTAGCAAACTGCACTAAATGGTACCTAATGACCACAGGGAGTTAGCAATTCTCAAAATGTATGTAATTTACTTTCCTCTTGGAACCCATTTTTAGCCAAGATTTTGAGAATCTAATTGTTTCTTCTCATGTATTTGTCCCTAATTCTAAGTGATATCCTTTGTCCTCCTGCGAGGCTCAATGAATTGGTAATGAGCAGAGAGATAAAACAAGGTGTACTACTGAGATTGCATGTAAGCAAGGACACAAAAGGAAACAATAGAGCCCATGTGAGTTAGCTCTTTCAGTGTGGTAGAAAGAATGAGTGAGGAAGGCTTTGAGATGCTTGCAGGGTGCTCAGGATATGGTAAACCTGAACATCAAGGGCCATTGCTGTTCAAGGAACAAGATGGCAAGACTGTTTGAATCCTCATGTGTCATATCTCTGTACTATCAACAGAGTAAAGAAACTTCTTCCCACGAGCAGATGGTTAAAATCTATCTGTGTGGCCATTCCGAAACCAAGAGGTTTTGTTTCAACTGGATAGAGATTTTGCTGGTGGCTTTGGCCTCTGGATTAATGCAGTGGAATATTCTTCAGTAGCTATCTATTTATTTTATCATTTGCCACACAGTGTGTATTGTCATTGTATGAGAAAATCCTGTCTGGTTAAAATGAATGCTTACAAAGCAGCATTTTATATCTTTTCCCATCTGTGAGGAATTTGTCACATCTTGGTATAAAATCCCTTGTTGCCTTAAAGTTTTTAAGACCAAGCACATTACAGTTCGAAGGGCATGTTTGTTCTTGTCCATCAACTCCTTTTTTTTTTTTTACTTTTAAAACCATGTTTATTTATTTTTGTATCAGAATATGTATGACTTTATTCTGACTTCCTTTTTGTTCTCCCAAGATAGCCTGAAGAATCAGATATTGGATCTCAAGAGGTTACCTCAAACTATTTTAAGAATGCAAGAAAATGTTTGGTTGACTTTCTTTTGTTGATTTGCTCCAGCGAGGGTGTTTGGTAATAATTGTACCTAACCATTCCAACTTAAAGGTCAGACTATGGAGACTGGTCTAACCGAATGTATCCTGTACCAAGGATTCATGAATATACAGGTAGGATTCAATGGTACTGCTTAAGTCTCTTATTTCCTCACTCATAACTGTTTCACTTCCATTTAATTTTCCTGCTCTATTTATCTCCTGGAAAACTTCAAAATGATTTTATCAAAAAAATTTCATTTATTAATTCAATACTATGGAGGAAAATTTTCATATATTTATGTGCTGAGAAATCATGGCCTTGGCTATTCTTTCCATTGTGCTCTTGCTGTCTGACTAGAACAGAAGCAAGAATATTAGCAAATTTGTAGTAATGTTGACAAATATGCAGTAAAAATGTGGAATACATATATATATATACATATATATGATTTTATATATATTATTCATTCTTTATGTCTAGTCCTTAAATTTATTATTAAATATTATTAAAGGGAAATGTCCTAAGCAAAATTTTAAAGATAACTATTCATGATATTTTAAAGCATGTTTAAAATCATAGAACTGTCAAATTTTTTATTGGAAAAGAGGCTTTGAGCCCATCCCTTCACACAGGACAGAAGTCCCTTATACCCAGAAAAGATGGAACATGTGTTTAAGAGCTGTGGTCTAAAAAGGCGGTTCATTCCAGGTTGGACGGCGACTGACGGTATCAAGATTGAACCAGCACTGTTTCTTCATAGTTTTACATGTTGGTCCTAGTAGCACTTTTGAAAGGTAAAAAACAAAGCTGTGTGCCATCCTTTTTGTCTTTTCCCATAAGATGCCAGGATAAAAGCACTTAAATCTCTAAATTACTTTATGTATGGTTTATAGATGTTTAACCATTTTAGGTTTCTGGTTGCACTTTGATGTATAAATATCCTCACAAGACGGAATGTTTTCAGTTGAACACTGATGCGGGTGTTTATAATAATCAAATGTATGGTGTTGCACCAGAGAAAACTAATTTTTTACACACTAAAGGATAGAGAAAAAGCTTATGAGAATTCTATGGGTGTAAAATACTTCATTATTGTGATATGAATTTTCTCATAAACGAAAGGGTTCTCATGTTAAAAACATGTTATCTATAATCAAGTAATTCCATTTCTAAAAATGTTACCAAGTATATCTGAAATATTATGCACCAAGAGAATTGTAATGCTAATCACAAAAATGCAACTACAAACTTTTAATTGTCCAACAATAGAAAAAGTTGAAATGAATTTATTTATGGAGTGAAAATACCTTCTAAAGATACTATGTAGGCATAAGAATTATTATGTACCATAAAAATTCTTATGTAATAAAGGAAACAACAAAAATATGTATGGTAACTACACACATACATTAACACATATGTACATGTTGAGTAGACACACATACACACACACACACACACATATATATATATATATATATATATATATATATATATATACTCTATTCATTCAAATAATACTGAAAACAATACACCAAAACTATGGTTATCTTTGTACTGTTTTATTTTTTCCCCTTCCATTCTTAAACAGCTTACAAATTTGTCTAATTAGCATGTTACAGAGACACAAAATGAAAGATATCCAATAAATTAATTTTCAATTTTAACAATAGGTTCTTTTTTTTGCATTGACCAGAATTTCTGTGAGACACTTTTTGAAACAAATTCATATTTCCCTGTGTCAAACCACTAGAAAGTCTTGTATTTCATTGCTGAATTTTTGTGGTCGATGTAATGGAAGGCAGGACAGCTGTACCCGCAATCTTGCCCTAGTCCCCATCAGAAATAGAATGTTATCATGACAGAAAATGGATCTATTTGGCCTTGTATAATATCTCTTAAAATTCATGTGTTCTGCCACTTTATTTATTTCTTGATGAAGCAAAAAAGAAATGAGAGAGAAACTGAGAAAGGGAGAAAGAGTTGGACAGGGAAAGGCAGGAGGCAGACTGTGTGGTAGAAGGACAAAGAAAAAGCCAATTGCAACAGCTGTTTTGCTTATCTGAAAGTTTTAACTTGACTCTTGTTCACATCCCAGGTGAATAGCTAATAAAAATAATTTAAGCTTTAACAAAACAAGGGTAATTTATAATGTGGAAACTGTAGTCTGGCACTTGTATCAGCACCAGAAACAAGGTTTTCTGAAAATTCCTTAGGGGACTGAAACTACCAGGGACACACAATTTAATAAGAGCCTTCTCTCCCCCAACCAACTCATCCCGCCCCTGGCCCCCTGCTGCCAACTCAAAAGCAACGTCAAAACCTTGAAGCAAATTTATAAAATTCTCTGTTTCATTGTCAGATGCCCCCTATTGTTTTTAAAGCAACTCTCAAATTATGCCATTTTTATTCTTTACATGTAAATATTTTTAAAATTCAGGCTTTGATTGTGTTTAAAATTATTGTTACCACAAGTCTATAATTATTCCAGAGACCTGAGTTAAGCAGAAATAACACTGCTTTTGAACTAGAGTGTCTACTGTACATACTTTAAAATTATATTTTTCTTGGAAACACAGCCCCTTTAAATTGAACTGTCTCACCAAAAAGTACAGATTTGAATATATTTTTATCCCCATTGAATTAGAGCAGAAATTAATTTACTAAATGAAAAGTTACTGTCATCCAACATGTTGCACAAAATGAACATACATATGGAGATTAATTCAAAAAAAGCACGGCACCAGCTCCATAGCAGTGTCATGCTTAAAAATGAACTTACATTTTTATTCTGCCTTGAGCACACTCAGATTGCTTTGTTTTAATGGCTTCCAGCCATCTCTGTTATATGGCATAATCCTCAAAGGAGAAGGCAGATTTTAATCCTCTGAACAATGTCTATAGGGAAGGAGTTTAAAAGTGCTGAGTAAGCAAATGTTGTTGCTTGGGTCTACTTCACATTTTTGTTCAAGCCATTGTGGGACAAATATTTGACTATTGGAACAATTGTCTGGATATTATATAAAACTTGGATGAATTTGGGCTTCTCTAATGATGCATTTTAAATGACAAGCATAGCTTGGTTAAAAAGAGTTCCCGGGAAGAATTACTAAAGGAAAAATTAACTCTGCTATTGGAAGATAGTAAGTTTAACCTATCTTTAAAAACTCAGAATCAGATAAGTTCTTGAATATTTTTGAGCTTTCAGGGGTAGGCAACTTCCCTTTCTTTGTAACCTCAACTACTAAATTTAAAATGAGAAACAAGCCATGTGTCTGTCACATAGCTGCTGTTTGACCTTATTAAATCGGTGTAAGTTTTGGACCCTCAGTTTCCTCATTTATGAAATGGAAGGCATAATTGCTGCTTCTTATTCATGAAGCTGCTCTTAATATCAAATGAAATCAAGAATACAAAATCATTTTATAGTTGCAATCAGTAGGGGAAAATTCACTCTACGTAGAGAGTGAATTCAAGTACATATGGGCAGTATGTTTTATGGATACTTAAGGGACAAGAAGGCTAGAATTCTGATTTGGAGAGGAAACACCTGGTCAAAATCCAAACATTGAATTATGTTATTGGGGAGCAAATCAGCCTTCATTTTTATATACCAATGGCAAAGTTAATGGTAATATTGTCTATTAGGTTATCTTGAGATCAAATGACTCCACATATATAAAAACATTGTCTAATGTTACTATTATTGTCATTATGTCCCAAAAATTATCTTTTGGTGATCAATAGCTAAGATTATTTCTATTTCCATGGGGACCTCAAGAACCCAGGTTTGGCTTCATACCTTCCCTCATTTATATTTAAATTTCATCACCATGTAAATTAATGGGAAGCTGTAAATCTTCCTTCTAGAATTTAGTTTTTTGTTTAATCCTTTTCTCTGTATGTGGTGGCAGAATAACTTTAGGTTATGGTACCTATTTCCCAAGGGTAGTTTAAGAGACAAAGTCACTCACAGATTATGACATTAATGAACTAAAGAATCAAATGGATTGGCAGAGCAGAAGAATCTGTGTGTGTCACATGGAGTGCCATCCCCAAAACAGCTCCAAGAGAAAGCTGGTGGGGGAGGGGAGTGGAGGACAAGGTGTACTCGCTTCTAGTCTTGGATTTGAAGCCACTTCACCATATTTTAAACAGAGAGAATCAGAGTTAATGAACATAGGGCTTCTCTTGCTCAATCATTTTAATTCTTACAGTTTATGCAGTTTGTGGATATTTAGGGGGAAAAGGTCTCTGATCATTATCTCACTGGTTAGTGTAGTTCAGCCAGAAGCCAGAGCTGTTTGATGGGGAGTTAAAAGAATTGCAGCTGCTGTTTGATAATGTTTGAGTTTTAATCTCAGAGCATTTACTTTTTAAAACAGCTCAGAAAGTCACAGCTGTCTATTTAATATTATCCTCAGAGTAATGCAAAGCTCATGTAGTTTCCAAAGAAGCCCTGCTTAGTTCTAGAAAGTGACTGCATTCTGGCAGAATCTGATTCTATAAGCATAAGTATGTGAAGATAAAATGGGGGTCCTTGACATTTTATCTTTCTGAAAGGGAAAGTTTTATTTTGTGGTATTGGTTTATCATAAATTATTTCAAATCTTCGAGGGCAAAATATACAGCAAACATATTACCTAAAATTCAATTGCAGGTATGCAAGCATTTTAAACTCTGTAAATAACTTCTATTCCATCTTGGCATTGTGAAAGGGATAGAATGTTGCATATTTGTCATTTTAATTCCTAAAACCTTAAGTCACTTAAATATGCTAAAAAACATTTTAAAATAAAATCCATTAAGTCAATGTTCTATGAAATAAACTTTTCTACATTCTACAATTTTTAAATGCCCTCACATACAGTATATTATTAAAACGTAAAACCAAATACTTTTATTTCATTTATCCCAAAGAACTAAACTCAGTTGATGAGATCAATTTTAGAGATAATATTAATGAGTTAAGCTATAATTTTCCAAATAAATTTAAAACTAATTACTTTAACATTTTAATCCATGCTACAAAATGGTTAATGATCTTACATGGAGTGTCTGTGTCATGCTATCTTCAGTATCCAAACACTCAGACCTTTTTCTTGAGGTTGGACAATCTCATATGCAACAATCTGCTATTACTTACTTTTTGTATAGTATATAGGAAAAGACATGATAGTTAACTAAGGTTAGTTACCTTAGGTAACTAAGGATAGTTACCTAAATCAGATAAACATTTCAAATTTCAAAAGTAAAGAGTGGCTATAAATAATATATCAAATCAAAATACTGAGTCAATACTTATACATTCAACTTCAAATCTCTGTTGTCAGCCAGGTGCAGTAGAGCATACCTGTAATCCCAGTGACTCAGGAGGCTGAGGCAGGAGGATTTTGAGTTCAAAGCCAGCCTCAGCAAAAGTGAGGCACTAAGCAGCTCATTGAGACCCTGCCTCTAAATAAAAAACAAAATAAGGCTAGGAATGTGGCTCAGTGGTCGAGTGCCCCAGTTCAATCCCTGGTACCCAGGGGAAAAAATAAAATCTCTCTTTTCTGGGGAAGAATGTGCTGTGATATGCTCTAGGAAAGCATTGGTCAGGAATTATGGTGAATGAAGCTACTGTAAATTCTTCATTTCCCCTGGTACTTTCATTCTTTTACCCTGGAATTAGGATAAAACCATGTGTGAGGCATGATTTAGAATACTGAGATTGATCACCATGTGATATTATCTTACCTATAGGTAGTATCTATTAGGGTGTTAAGATGTTTTACTTTTAAAAAGTTTAATGACCTTACATGTTAACAGTATTTTTAAAACAGTATTTCTCAGTACCTAACACTTCAGTTCTATTCAGTATATTTTTAGAATTGCTCTCAATTGTCAGATAAGAAAAATTACTATATCAATTTGAGTGATCTTCCGATTTTATCCTATTCTGCTATCTAATTTCTTTCAGCCTTATATCCAAGAAAAATATAAGGCATGGAGCTAGGAAAAATCTTCAAAGTTTCAAAAGTGAACTTTCCCCAATAAACAGCAAACTTCTGTATAAGAAAATAAAAACAGAAATCCATCAGTCACTGTTTGACAAAATCTGTGGAAAATAACATCATGGAAAAGGTTGCCTTATGTTGAGTCCCTCAAAAATGCTGAAAAATGCAAATATTGAAGCTTTATTAACCTAAGTGGTATTATTTTCCTGGTTTCTTCTTAAAATATTATACAAATATATACACATACGCACGTCCACATATCCTAGGCAATACATTTGGCAACAGAGACAGAAAATTAAAGAATAAAATTAATTCAGAATGTGGGGACATTGATCATACATTTATTGAGATAGAATAATGATATAGCCATCTGAGACTAAGATCATTATCCAAGTTTCAATCTTTTTTTTATTTTGTGATAAGGAAAGTTCTTGGCTATAACCAGGACCATTCAGGTTTAGGCATAAATCACCTTCCAAGAGGTTTTGTTTTTTAATAAAAGGAAAAGAGAAGTATTTTTGGTGAGTGTCATGCCCCCCAGTTCTTCTATGGAGAAGGGCAAATAGAAAATGCATCTTACCTCATTACTACACATAATCCATCAAGTCACATTAATTTCAAACACTTGCTTTTCTAGAAATCTTACACTGCAGTGTGGTTTAAAAAATTATTTTGAGATATTAAGGGAAATGAATATGTAATGAATCATGTACTGTTCCTTAAACATCTCAATCCCTTGATAATGAACATACAAGGAAAACATGTTTGGTTTATGATCATTAGAAATGAAGTTCTTAATTTTTAAACTAATGACTCATTATGTTGAACTCTCTTGGTATAATGATAAGAGGCACCTTTAAATAAATCATAATCATCTGATTACTTAAAGGTATCAACCTTTAAAAATCTGGCTTTAGTAATTTTGTACTAGGTTTAATAGTACAATGCAATATTAATCAAACACTTTAGGATATTATTAAAAATCATTGTGAATAAACAAGTTTCATGTGAGTTGCAATTACATTTCCTTTGAATTCCAATTGAACAGGAGTTACATATTATTAATTGTTCAGTTCAGGATTAGATATAGTAGTGGTCTTGTTACTGTTGTCTTTTTGCCTCCAGGGATTGGGCTATCATTTGATAGTTACCAAATGCTTCTGTCCTCTTGCAAGTAATTAGATATTGTATGGACAAGACAAAGATGCTGGAGCTAATGCTACTGGAAGAGATAGTTCAGATTTTTTTGGAGAGAAGCCAGATTCATATTCTCTTTTCTTCCTTAGTTAGATGTGAATGAAAACTGGTGTTTCTCCAGTGTCTATGGGCAGCCATAGTATTATGTTAAGGGAAGTAAAACTGCATTGTTTAGTAAGTTGTGCCACTGTTGGGCACAAAAGACATATAAAACAAATGATTAATACAATGCTATAAGAAATAAGAAAAATAAAAAAAACATGTTTGTTGTTATATATGTAAGAATTTGCATTAGAAGGAGGCTTGAATTGTTTCTTAAAAATTTCACATAATCTGAATAACAGATAAAAAGAGGAAAGCTATTTTTAGGATAGTATGAAATGAAAGTGGAATTCAGACTACAGGATAGGATTAGGTGTTGAGTTTAAGGTATAGTGAGGATATTGGTTTGGTTAAGCCATGTCTTTGTGTTGAGGTTTTAAATTGGCAAGGAGAGAGGGTGCAAATAATGGTGGTCTTCTGAATTCCTAGACTTTATAATCAGTGACTTTTTAACTCAACCAATAGCACCTCTAGTGGCACTTGTGGGGAAAAGGATGTCAACTGTGCTGACTGTATTGTGACTTTGTAGAAACAATATCTTTTCCAACCTACAGAATCATGGGAAAGCTGCAGTTATTGAAACCTGCTGATAGTCATAGGGGTGAGACTATCATTGAAGCTGGACCAATTGCTATTCTGAATCATTGAGACAGAATCATAATTCCATCTATGGCACGTGTTTCAACAGAGAGAAGCCAATGCACAGACACAAGAATTTGTCTCCCTGAAATTATAAATGTCCTGTTTTGCCAGTGTTCACCTTGCCTGCTCTGTGGAGAGGGGCAACCTCAAGAGGGAAGCCAGGCAATGCAGGAAGAACAGGGAGATGGGGAAAGTGAGAAAAAGCCCCTAGCACCCTGTTGTGGTTTTGATATGAAGTGTCCTCCAAAAATCTTATGGGTGAGACAATGCAAAAAACTTTAGAGGTGAAATGATGGCGTTTTGAGGATTTAACCTAATCAGTGCATTAATCCAGTGATAGGTTAACTGTAGGTAGGTAGGGTCTAGTTGGAGGAGGTGGGTTGTTAGGGGCATGCCTTTGGTGTTTATATTTTGTCTGAGGCAAGGAGAACTTTCTCTCTTTGCTTCATGTTCCCCACTGCTTTCCTTCGCCACACCCTTCCACCATTATATTCTGCCTCACCTCAAGTCCTGAGGAATGGAGTTGGCCATCTACGCGAACTGAGACCTCTGAAACCATGAACTTCCAAATGAACTTCTCTTCCTTTAATTGTTCTTGTCAAGTCTTTTGGTCAAGCTGTGAAAAAATGAACTAAAACGAAGCCATACTGGAGCTCCTTGTTCCAAAAGTAGTGCTGGCAGTACTTCCTACTTAGGTGAAGCAAGATAGTCCCTTTGAGTTTCCTTTCAGTTTAGGCCAAGTTAGGAGTCTGTCACTTATACCCATCAGAAGCTTGCTTAGGGCAGTGCTGAGCCCCTGGTGAGAGAATGGCAAGGTCCACAGAAGCACAAATACTGGTCACGGTGGCACTGAAGAGTCCTGTCATTGCTTTTATTTTTACTCATGCATTATTAGTATTCAGTAAAAAAGAATATAGGTGTTAACTAGTTTAGAGCTATCGATTTCATGTCACTTGGAATGCCTTTAATATGATGCAGTAAAAATGAAGGAAATGAACTGAAGACCTGTAAAGTAGGAGCTCTCCTGTTAAACAATCTAAAAAAGGAGTACAAGACCCCGTGGTATATTTACATAATAGTATTTAGTCTTCATGATGTTTGCTAAGTAATCTATATATTTTGATAGACCTTTAGGTTTTAGAAAATGAAAATATGAGCTTTCAAAAAATAAAGACATGCCAGTAAGACTGTGATTAGCTGTGCAAGTTATTATGTTAAATCAAATTCTTTCTCACTTTTTGGCACTGTTCTCACATTATTGACACACCACATGATTTCAAAGAGTCCACCCGGTGGGTGCCGGTGGGTGAAAGCTACTTGGCATCAAATAAACAAAACAACTGTTGATGGAGCAAACTTCTCCCTAGTAGTTGTGTCACTAGCCTAATAGCTAAATGAAGGTGGAGCAATTTCTAATGACAGAAAAAGATGTATGTAAAGCTCCTCATTCGCAGGTGGGAACTCTTTGCAGTTTGGAGGAAAAGAAAGCTCAGCTTCCGGTGCTTTGTGTATAATATGAATGTTAAATTATGAACTCTCTACTTACTGGTGTAGGATCATGCACTAAGTGTTTAAGAAATATTAAAATCCAAACTGATAAAGAGCCTCTCTGCTATTGTACAATTAAACTACTCAGTCCCGGTATTGTAATTACAATGCAATTTGATACCAAGTGTGGAAAGATCTACTTCGGGGAGTGGGGGCTGGGGAGCTGTCAGGGGACTCACTCCTTTGGCAGTGATTAACAGTTTGGTAATGAGGGTCTGTTGTGTGGGGGTGAGAATCCAAACACTGTGTCAAATGGTTAACTGCTCTTTTAGTGACCCCAAAGCACATAGCAGTCCTAGAGGTGAAAGGGAGAGAAAGAGAGAACATGATAAAAGATTTAAAAACCCTTTTCTTTATCCAAAGATAAAAGGTTGTTCTCTATTGTGATTTGCCCACCTATTCCTCCAAAACGAAATTCTTATACTATTAACTATCTGACAGTAAGAACAAAATAACTCAAAAACAAAGAATGAAATTTTTGAGCCTAGGTACAGGAGTTGTTGAATCTGTTAACAAAAAAATTTAAGCTGAAAAATTGCAACTGGAGAGACAGAAATCCCTTATTCAAATATAGTTTTCAAAATAGCCTCACAGTAGATTCAACATCATGTGCATGTTTTCATTTATTAGTCAATTTTATTCCTTAAAAAACAGCATCTTGACTCAGCTTTGTGGGTGCAGTGGGGGGAAGCTCGAAGTGAAAAAGATACTAACTCCTTGGGAAAACTGAAGGAAAAAAAAAATTCCATGTAGCAGTGTGTTTATTTTATTGGCTGGAAACCAACCTGTTATGAGATGATTTAGAAACTGTATACATACTGACTGTTTTATTTTTGTTTTTGTTTTAGCTGCACATCCAGAGCCATTTATATGAGGCAGAAATACCTGGGTATGAATTCCACAACTGTCAAATAGTGTGGCCATGGGAAAAATCAATGAATCTTGATTTCCAGTAATAATATTATAATAATACTTTTCTCTTACAGTTATTCTAAAGATTGAAGGGGATAATATATATGCAATATCTGGTGCATAAGAAATCAAGAATAGTGATCAGAATCATTTCTTTCTCTATTCAACTTAATATAGCCTTATGATTGTTATCAATTTGGTTAATTTTGAGGTAAAATATACACTTGTCAAAACACATTATCTATCAATATGATATTACAGTTTATTTATGATAGCATTTTGAGTATTTTCAAGCTTTAAGAATGAACACAAAATAATTTCAGTCTCAGCAACAACAACAAAAAGTTTAATCCTTAAGCTTTGTTAAAACATCTGTATGTAAATGAAACTTTTTGTAAATTTTAACACTACCTAAAGGATTCATGATTAATCTATAAGACTCACACATGACTTCCTAAACCCCACAAAATGTCCAAAGTGGATTTTGGCTAAAATCACCTGGATAGTTGCCTTGGTAGTACAAAGCCAAAACAAAGAAATGGCTGAGCCAAAAGAATCCCAAGTCCATAAACATAAAACTACTGAACTCTGAGGAATTAAGTGGACATGTCAAATACCAGCACAGGGGCTCTCCGCCTATTCTTATTGGGGGATTTTCTACTCTAACCAGGCCTCTGCTTTTCCTGTTTTTCAAAACAAGTTGAAAGGTGCTAAGGAATTAAGGCAAGAAGGTACATATTCAAACACTGTCTCCTTTTTCTCTTGCAAAAAATTCTTCACAGAATCCTGTGGAGAAGTAGTTAACCTTGAAAAAAGAAGTTTAAATTTCTTTATGTTATATATAGAAGTGTGTGTGTGTGTGTGTGTGTGTGTGTGTGTGTGTGTGTGTGTTTCATTCTCTAATGCTATTAGTAACATGTCCATATATTCTCTTGCTCAGCAGGTAAAATTCAGGAGATGCAAAATGGGAAAGAATTGCATTTTTGTTTGCACTATCCTTTAGCTGAAATTTAGTGTTTTCTTGAATTACAAATGTGATATATCACAGACATCTTAAAGCATATTTTGATTGTTATACCTGTCTTAAAATATCACTATGGTCATCATTATTTTGAAGTTATCATGGTAGTTATTAGACTACTAGCAGTATCCTGGACAAAAATAAGGATGAGGACACCAGCAGTAAAATTTGCATCTGCTTCAATTCATGAAATATGTGTCTATTTAGTGGTTGCATGGAGCTGGTATAACAAGGGAGTTTCAGTCCCTTCCCCAACACATTCCATAATCTAAGCAAGATTTATGTTGTCCTCCATATGACGAAATAAAGATCATGAGGAGAGCAGCTGTTTCTTCTTCTAAATCCTTAGCAGCACTTTGAATAGCCTTAGCTTAAGTTTATATAGAGAATAATGAACATAATTTCCCTGGACACACCTGAAAATTAATTGTTTCTTTAATCCCCCATGTTTTGTTTGTTGGTTTGTTTTGCTTGCAGTACCCTGCAGTATGCCAGTCAAAATTCAGAAAAAGGATTGCAGAAATTTAGGCTATTATGTCATTCATCAGTCATCTTCCTGACATGTCAGAGAGTTGGATCAATGAGAAACTTTGTCTTAAGCTAATTTTTTCAGGGGAACTAAATTTGGAAAATGAGATTATTTTCAGAAAAATTTGCTCTGAACATGGTGTTATCTCCTAAGAATTAAAGTGGTCATCTTTGACATGAAAAGATAACGTATTTTCTCCTATTATTCACTAACTACTAAGTTAATATGCTATAACTTGAGTCAGGAAAATGTTGTTTTGTGTTAATTTTGTAGTTGCCAACAAATGTATTCTTAAATTCAACTTCTAACTCACATGAGTTCTAATGCCCAATTCCTATCACATTGCAGATAATGTACTTTTGGAACTTCAACGTTGGAAAGAAACATCATTTTCCTCAGATTAATTCCTTGTTGAGCTTCCATTCTGGTTAGGAGGGCTGGTTGCTGGGGAATAAAGAGAATGGAGACTCTCAACATTGACTTTATTTCCAAATAAGTGGCACATCAGTGAATCACTCACTGGTAGTGAAGAGAAGAATTCCACTGAGGCCTGTTAAACCCTTCAAGACTGTTATTTCAATGACATGCAAAATAGAGACACTAAAATGTCTGTTAGAAAGTTCCATTCCCACAAAGAATTTTTATTTTTTAAAAAAGATCAAAATAAAATAAAATGGAAATATATTTCTCAATTTTAGGTAGAATACTCACTCATACTTAGTGTTATATGACCTTTTCTTATATCTTGGTGAGGGGGCAATTTTCTCCTTGGTGGAAAGATTTTCTTCATAAAGGGCTGACACACTTTGTGGTAAAACCATCACTTTTGCTGGTCCTTCTTCCAAGACCCTTTTAGTCACACTTTTTTTTTTTTTTTCCCCTTCTGAGGATCTTTGTGATTGGTTCTGGAAGCATTTTCATTTTCTCTATTAAATGTGGAAAAGAAAGTGTGGTAGAAAACATGATGGAATTTGTGTTTCTACTTCAACCCACCTAATAACGGAACCTTGTATAAACAATTTTTCACTATTTGTTCCGAGTCAGCTCTCCATAAAATGGATACATATTACCAGTTAGCTAGTTCTGGGAATAAAAAAGACAGACTAAAACCACTGTTTGTTTGAGCACATTTACATCATTCAAGTACTATAACGCTGCCTTCTAGAGAGTAATTTGTCTGAGTCCCCAACTAGGAAGATACTTAGTGCCACAAATCAGATTTTTGGTACCACTTAGCAAATTAAGAAATCAAAGAAATGTCACAGCTTTTTGCTAATGCTCAGCATATTTTGGTGGGCTATCACATCCATGAAAAAACAGACTTAGTTATGATGAGAAACATTCACAAGGAGCATTGTGCTTGATTGCATTTTTAAAAGCAGCATTTTTATGATGCCTTGAAAAAAATCAAGTACATCATAGAAATAGAGTATGTGGAATATCATGAACCTTATTAACTTCCTCCTGATATAAAGTCAGGCAACCATTCATTCACGAGAGCTTTCAGTGGACTAGGCATTGGAATACAGAGGTGAAAAGATAAACTAAAATCTTATCCTTCACAGACCGCACATTATAGTAGGAAGTGACAGACGTATGTTTATAAATATTCAATGAAATGGCAGGTAGTGGTAAGTGCAATGAAAAAGAAAAATCATCCTGGGCCAGAAAGGTGGGCATGTGCAGACGGATGGAAGGAAAGGTGGACTAGAGGGGTAGAGGAGGAGAATATTTGAGTAGAGCGGGGAACAAAATCAGGGAGGGCACCATATCTCCCCAATCAGGGGATAAGGGAAGGGAATTCCAGTAAGAGATATGAGAACATGCAAAGGCTCTGTGGCCCATTCAAAGAGGAGGACGATGTGTCTAGAGAAAGAGCAGGCAGAGCAAATAGAGTTGGCAAAGACAGGTCTGAAGGGACAGAGGGACAAGAAGGGGCTTGTGGTCACTGAGAGCTATCTTAAGGGTGTTTGTCTCTGTTCTAAGTGTAATACCAAGGAAAAAAACAATGGGAGGTTTCAAAGGGAAGTTAACATTATCTGATTCATATTTTAATAAGAACATTCTGGCTGCAGGGTTTGAAATATACCCCCTTCTAAGTTTCTATTTTCAAAATGAAGTTATATGTCTATAATTTGTACTGTTTTTAGAAAAAGCAATATAATGTTACCAGCAGCATATTTTTACTATATTGTTGTCAATTACTGAAATATTTTATAATTATAATGAAAACCTAGGGTATGCCAATTGTTTGAGAACTTCCACCTCCCATTATCTGTTCTTTTTCTTTATTTTATGCTATATGCTACTTTCATGAACTAACTTGACAGTATATTACTCCTCTATATTGTAAATTATAATATAATATAGTAGTATATACCAATATTATGAAAGGCTGAGTTGAAAAACAGCTTTACAATTATTGCAAAAATTCCAAACTTTGCCTGGTTTTTACTATTGGAAACACAATAATGTAGATTAGAAATGAATGAAGGTAGGATATCAAATAGTAAGATTAGCTGAATTTGTTATCTTATCAAATCTTTTCTGACTACCCAACATGTGCCAGGCATGGCACTAAATTTTGGAGGTTTAAATCAATTAAGATCTGTTGTTTGCCAAAAGAATTATAGTGGGACAACTGAATTTTGACCCTAGAAAGTGGGACAAGTATATGTTTCATAAAAATACGCACAAAAGAATAAAGTAGCCCTCCTACTCATGCCCAACAGAACAGACCAGAGAGATATTCCAGTCTGGCTAAGCAGCAGAAAGCAATGGTGAGGAGGGCCAGCTAAAGGATGTCAAAGAAGTGTCCAAAGAGCTCTCTGGTTCAAACACAGGACAACATGTGATCAGTGTGACCATACAGGATGGTAGAAACACAATTTTCAGACCCAGGCTTACAGACTTACAGGGAGACATACAACCCCTGCCTCCATGAAGTATTTGAATTTGTACATTTTGGATATTTTGATCCTTGTGTAAGGTGTAGATACTAAATTCCTTACAGGAATTTAATACAAGGAAGTTAGCCCAGTTAAGATGCCTAACACAGTACTTACCCTAGTTGAACCATAAAAATAAACTTCTTTCTGTGACACAAAATTAGTCAACAATAGAAATCTCTGTTGATGTCCCCAAGGTTTCAATGTTACAGTGAATATTTGAATTCAGTTGTACAATTTAGCCACCCCATAAACTTGTTGAGAGAATTAATAAAGTCATATTTCTAAGGTGTTTCCAATTCATAGGTCAAGGACACTGGTGAGTGCAAATTCGTAAGTCAGGGGACAGGGAAGTGCAAAGTCCCCTTTCGAAGCTTTGTCACCTGCAGTTTCCACTATATCCCGTCAGAAACATTACCAGAGAGAAGAGATGCCTTTAAGGAAAGCAGATCTCATGGTGGCTTCCTTCTGCAACCACTGGAAGAAAAATGCAGTGTTTCAATGAGAAATATTACCACATTTCTTGTTCTTGAGAGCTTTCCAGAAGAAACACCACAAAAATGCTTTTTTTGAGGGTATTCAGACTAAAATTCTTACAGACTGAATATATATCAACAGAGCTCATATGGGTAGTATATTGTTGTTCTTATTCTGAAAAGTGTGGAGTGAAAATTCAAGGAATTTTCTTACTTGGTGGAAGTAGAGGGTGATCAGCCAACTAATATGAAAAGTAAATTCCTTTGAATAATTCTGAGAAATATAGACTCCCATTTATCCATTTACAAGTGAGAAAAAAGTCATTCAAAAGATTCAATAAAGTAATACCAATTTAATGAGGACAGTGTAACCATAAATTTTCCAAAGGAAATCTCTACTTTTTAAAAGGAGATGGTGATGACAAAGTTTATACCGTCTTTCTAGAAGTACTTTTTCCAATGAAGAATGGCCTTACTGCCTGGGTAACTTCGCAAGAAAATAAATATTTCTCATTCATCTCCCTAAGGATAAAAAATAATTAATTTGAACATAGATAACAAGGAACTGTTGAATTAACAAGGATTATCTAGAGTAATGGTATCCTACAATAATGGAACCCATTAGTTTGGTTGAGTGCCTCCACTTTGCTTGTTAATGAGAACTACCAATAGGCAGGGGGTGAGAGTAAGTGGAGAGTATTCACACCCTAAAACTACTCCTTAGCTGTCATGTGCAGTGGGACAAGTGGCATGACTTTTCTAACTTCAGTGTCTCAGCATAAAAGATGAAGAAAACAATATTCCCCGCTATGAATGTCAATAGAGTCCCCTAAAGGTCAATATATAAAGACTTGCTCTCCAGAGTGGTGATGTTGGGGGGTGACATCAACTTTAAGAAGTGGTACCTAGTGGGAGGTACTAAATCACTGAGCCTGTGCCCTTCGGAGGGGTTATGGGATCCCAGGCTATGCTTCCTGGCTGGAAATGTGAGCCTTCATTCAAACACATGCTCCTGCCATGATGTGCCACCCTTGCAAGAGATCCAAACTTATGGTGCTGTCCAATCTTGGATTTGAACTTCTGGAACCATGAGCCAAAATAAACCTCTTCACTTCATACATAGCCTACATCAGGCATTTCATTATAGTGATGGGAGCTAGTACACTACCCTTCCATTTGTTAGAAGGATTGGTACAAAGTTAACTTCATAGACACTGTTCAAAAGCTGGCAGTAACGCTGCCAGCTTTTGATGATGAAATAATATGGTTATTCAGGAGCTTACAGTCTATATAAGGACACAAAAAAACCTCCAAAACTGATTTTAAAAATTGAAGATTAAATAAGAGAACATACTGTAAAATATTAAATAAATTTTATGGCTAGGATCTAGTTTTTTTAATTTTGTGATTAGTTATAATTAAATTTTACAAAACCAAATTCTCGATATGGTCATTTTTCATACTGTTTTTAAGGCCAACAGATAATACCTATTAAATTTATTATAAAATCTGGGTATTTATATTATATTGGTTAATAGATTTCTGTTTTGTTTTATTATCTTCAATGCCATTTCAATAATTTCTTAATTAAAAAATACTTAAATGATAATATATTAAATTGTATAATGATAATATATGAGATTATGCTAACTTCATTTTAAAAATGGTGTGTGAGATTTTAATTCCAGCTACTAACTTTGCCATGACTGACCCGAATACTCGCTGAAGTAAAGGACTGGGTTAAATTTCTCTTCTGTGTGATTTATCAATGAGATGTGAACTTCAAGTGAACAGATCTTGTCCATTCTCCCACAAAAGGAGAACATAAAACATACTAAATCTCTCATGTGATTGATGGCACTTTGGTGCTCATCCTTGGACTGTTTTCTTCAAGTGAGATGATGTGTGTGGGGTGTGTGTTGTGTGTGTGTGTGTTCATTTGAGTACCAAGTTGGCTCCTTGAAAGGCTTTCAGCATCTATAGTCAATTAAAAAGGCAAAGTATAAGCTTTAGTTTCTTCCTATATTTATGTTAATCTCAAATTCCGCTTCTAAGCAAAAGTTCTCTTCTCTAACCCCAGCCTTGTTAGTGCTGCCACCTGCAGGAAGATATGGTGGCAAATCGAGGAGGCATTTATATGTTACCCTATAACTGAAGCACCTCCTTCCTTCTGCCCTTTCACTAATTTCTTGAAGTCACTCATAACACATGCACAGAATAGGTGCACACATGTACACAAGCACACACTCTCTTCAGAGTTCTCACAGCAGGAGTTCCATGCCCAAGTGTACAGTGACTTATCCCTCCTACAAGCATCCTAAATTGTACTTGTCTATTTTCTTCTTTATCCTAGTCTTTGCATTTTTGAAACATTGATAGCCTATTATATGTCCTATATCTGGATTGTATTTTTATATCCACTTTTACTCAGACTGAAATGTCAAGCTGGGGACTTGTAATTATATAGCATAAGGAAAAAGGTGGAGTGACATACTGAATAAAGCATTGACTTTTTGCCAGAGAGATATGGGCTTCAATCTGACCTACAGTTCTCTAAAAAAATGAATAATTGTGGTCGGGTCCCTAGGGGACAGTGGTCTATGCCAGATAAACCTCTGTATAGAACTCAGAACGGTAGGCAGCTCCACTAAATTAAGAGCTGGAACTGTATTTGCAAAGAGGATTAAATACTTTCCCACTTAGAAAAGGATAGAGGAGTGAGGAACTTTCTTGCTAAAGATTTAGTTCATTGAAATATTCATACCTAAATTGTTTATATCTATTCCAGAGAAGCAATGGTACCTGTTTTCAAAACCAAGTTAAAAATCTGTATTCATGTTTTTACTTCATCTGATCTGGCTACACCTCTGACAAAGAAGATCAATTTCCCACTAAACCTTAGGTCAATACCATCATCAATAATGTTTAATTTGCTGAGTTGTGTGTCGCATGCCTGTAATCCCAGCAGTTGGGGAAGTTGAGGCAGGAGGATCGTGTTCAAAGTCAGCCTCAGCCAAAGTGAAGAGCTCAGCAACTTAGTGAGACCCTGTCTCTAAATAAAATACAAAATAGGTCTGGGATGTGGCTCAGTAGTTGAGTGCCCCTGAGTTCAATCCCTGGTACCCACCCCCCCCCCAAAAAAAAAAAACAACAAAAAAGAGTGTTTAATTTCCCTGACTGTGCCAAAGTATGGTCTAAGGTAGTGAATGTGTGAACTTAAGAGCTTGTTCAGTCATATTGATTGAAGCTTCCTGGAGAGCTCTATTGAGAAAAAGAGAGAAGGTTGAGAGGAAGTCAGAAATCCCTAGGAAATTGTGCCGTACCTTGACTACAGTAATTGCATTATTATAATAAAGGTTATCAGAAGAGGGATACACAGAAGTGGTACTATGTATATATTCTGTCATGTTTAGTCTAGATGTTATTAAAAAAAAATAGCCTAGAAAGAGTTCCTTTAAAAAATGTTTCTCCCACTAGAGAAAAGTCTCTAAGAAATCAAGAAATATGGAAAATGGTGACAGAAACTTAAATACATAACACATTTTCATCATATATAGACAAGAAGGCAACTGTTAGTGGCTGGGTGTTGAGTGAAAACAACTGTGAGTTTTATCCATCTAGACGAGTTGGGGACTTTTAAGTAGGGGAGTGTGGAGCAGAGACGGAGAAACACCTTTCTATTTTAAGTCCCGTTAACCAATTTGCCAACTCTCTCACATGCTTCTTTTATTCACTCTGGAAGATTCTTATAGTCTGGAATCAGTACATTCTCTACAAGAATTCCTGTCTGAGGCAGTAAGTAGTAGAATCTCTGTGCCACTTTGGTACTGACATCCTGTGGCTTTTGATCCTATCTGCCTGGTACTGACCTTCAGACTTGCTTTTATTCAGCCCTTTGATACCTCTGTGCCTTCCTGTTTTGGATGCCTCTCCAGGTTTCTAATCTCATCTTTGTCTTGGGGCAGTTCCAAACTTGGGGCAGTCAGGTGGTACCTGTAATTGAATCTCATCTCAGAATCTTTATTCTGCCCCTTTGCAAAGTCATGCTCCCCCACATAGTATCAGTACAGCAAGTGACAAACTAGGAAGAGAAAGTCTCTCCAGCAAAGAAAAGACCTCGAGAAAGAAATAAAGGCCAAAAACAGGAATAGATACAGTGTAAATCAGATTAGTAGATTACCTTGAAAGATATGGGTAGGACAAACTAGAGGGAAGATCTCAGGGGAAATGTTCTGTGTGGTCCCATAAAACATTCAAGTGGATGATTAAGAGCTGGCTTGGGTCAGGTCTACTGTGGGAAATAGAATTTTTTTTTAAATTATTTTTTCTCAACAAACTTGAAAACTTGGTGCCTTAATGAACAGTCAAAGGAAATACTTGGGGATATAGTGGCACAGTGTCAAGGTACAGTAAGGGAAGGGGAAAGAAGGTATGATCAAGGAATGAAGATTGAAACATGGTCACATTTGGTAATGTGCCATGCTAATTCTTTGCTGCAATTCCTTGGGGGTCTGGTGACCCTTAATACCACCCACTCCTGAGTTTCCAGACACTTATTTTAGTGACAATTAAACCAGGAGAGAGAGTGTGTGTGTGTGTGTGTGTGTGTGTGTGTGTGTGTGTGTGTGTTTTAATAAAGTAGGCTTATGAGAAATTGTTTCAGGGGAAAATACCATCCCCAGAGCAACGTGGATTTCATTCCCAGGCCCCTTCTTTTCTCTCCCTAAAAATAAAATGAAAGACTTTGACTCAAAGATTTAGCTTGAGAATGGCTGGTTTAATCCCTGCTGGTAGGCCCTCACACTTGTAGAAATTAATTGGGTCAATCAAGATGCCAGGACATAGCAGAACAAAGCAAGGATAGCTTTAGTTAAATCCTAGGTGGGAAGGTGCTTCTTAAATTCACTGCTTCTTGTTTCCACATAAAAGTGCCAGTATTTGACTCATTTCTGTAACCATTAATTTCTGAAAATTGAGAGAGAATGAGATATTTCCCTAAAATATATAAACATTTTATGTGCATGTTGCTGGCTAAAACACGCAGCAAACAAGAGATGCTCCTGAAAGAGTTCTAAAGTGTTCTAAGGAGATTAATTTGTTTTCTTTTTTAAAAAAGAACATAACAGAAACGGAACCAAAAAAAGTATCTAGCAATTCAAATATCTCATATGTGAAGGATGCACTGTAGATAGTTTTTGCATCAAATTAACTTCTAAGGAATCCTCTACTTATGTTGTTATTGTAGATTGGCTTTTAGGTTTGAAACTTCTTTTTCAAATGATATGAAAAAAGTTATGGACAAGATTATCTCCTAACAACTCACAGATCTCAACAGACTTATTATCTTCAACCAGCGGAACAGAGAGTGCAAAAAATTACACTAATTACAGAAAAAAAATCTTCAAAGTTGTTTACACATATTTTCAGCTAATCTAAAACTTCCTAGGATGAGATACAGAAAAAATGCTTGGAATAAAATCTGAGGCCATCCACAGTGTGACAGAGAAGAAAGTTCAAAAATTAGTGTATTATTGTTCATCAAATTTCATGGTCCCCAAATCAACAACAGAGCAACATCCGGATCACTGGAAATCAAGAGAGTCTTGAAGACTCACTTGATGCTTGTCTCCTGTCACACACATGTCAGAATTTAAGTGCCTTAACACTTTACTCTCTAAGAAAGAAATGGAATACCAAGTGATTAAGTCCCGTTCTTTTCAAAGAGAATGAACTGGCAGAGAGGATAAAGTTCTGTAAGAACTCTTTAAAAGAAAGGAGAAGGACCATGCAGTGTTAATTTGAAATCAGAGTAGAACCATTATTACTGAATAATATAGTTTAAAATGTTACCAAATGTAATAAACTAGACACTTCCATCATCCTGGAGACCAACCACATCAAGGTAAAATCTTTGCAAAAAGCAAAGAGATTATAGTAAGTAGCAGGTTAGAATTTTAATTGTGGCTAAATAGGATGAGTTTGGCTATGGGGTGAGAGGAACCTCTAAATCAGAGTAAATTCCTATCTTATTTGCTAAGACCAAAGCAGAGTAAAGCCAAAATTAATTTAAAGGTTTCAAAATGAAATTATTTTTCCTTTATAGTATCTCAGAAAAAAGTAATTGCTTGCAACCATCTTGATCAGTGAAAATTGATATAATTGTTACTTTGGATGGAAATAGTTGAGCTACCTTTTACACTATTGGTGAAGTAATGCTGTGAAGACAATCATATATTAGTCATTGCCTAAATCAGCTTTGGGTAAAATCAATAACCCAACCAATAGTTTTCAACTTCTGCTATTTTCTATCGTGATTGCTTGGCCTAAATTCAGAAAAAGAACTACATAATCCCCAGTGAAGTTTACAAAGGGACATGGTACTTACATTGTCTTATGAACTAGAACAGGCATTGAGTTATTAAAAAAAAAAAAAAAAAGAAAAATCACTGTAATATACATTAGATTCCCAGAGTGTATTCAATTAATAGCCAAGTTTTAGCCTTTTACCAACATCTCCCCATTTCCCCATTCAGATCCCCTAGTAACCACTATGCTACTCTGTGCTTTTGAGTTCAACTTCTTTAGAATCCACATACCAATGAGATCATTTGTATATGTCCTTCTGTATCTTGTTTAGTACTTAGCATAATGTCCTTCAGCTTCATCCAGGTTATCACAAATGCAGGGTTTCCTTCTTTTCAATGGTTGAACAATATTCCATTGCATATATTATATATTATATAAAATATATGCTTATTATGCAATGGAATATAATATATATAATATGATATATAATATGATATAATATATATATATATATCACATTTTCTTTAATTATTTATCAAGGGACTCTTAAGTTGCTTACATAACAATTATGTAAGGGTTTTCTGACCTAGAAATTGATGCATTCCTAATTTAGGCATATTGCAGAGCAGAAAGGGATCACCTTAGCATATCTTGATTATTGTGAATAATGCTTCAATGAATATGGGGATGAAGATATCTCTTCATGAATCTAACTTCATTCACTTGAGATATACACCCACAAGTGGGATTGCTGGATCTTATGGTAGTTCTATTTTTAATTTTTGAAAAAGTCTCAATACAGTTTTCCATGATTGTACCAATTTATATTCCTATAGCAGTAAACAAGTGCCCCTTTATCCATACCCTTGCCAACATTTGTTACCCAACTTTTATCATTTATTATTTTATTAATAAATATAAAGTGATATTTTGTACAGTTTTTATTTGCATTTCCTGATGAGTGGTAAATATTGAGTACCTTTTCACATACCTGATGGCCACTTTTATGTCTTCTTTGGACAAATGTCTCTTCAGGTTCTTTGCTTTTAAATCTGTTTACATTTTTTTGTTGTTGTTGAGTTATGTGAGTTCCTTATGTATTTTGGATCCTTATCAGAGATGTGATTTGCGAATGTATTATCCCATTCCATGAGTTGCTTTTCATGTTGTTGATTGCTTACCTTGTTAAGCATGAGCCTTTTCATTTAATATAGTTCCTCTGGTGTATTTTTGCTTTTATTGCACTGTTGTCTTCCTCTCATTTCTGGCCACCTCAATGTTAATGTTATGTCCCACATTTTGCCACCAGCTTTTTTACTTTTACCATCTACATTTTCTCTGCACTTATTGGCTTCTATGTTTTTCTGTGCTGACTTTCTATTCATGTAATTTCTTCTTTGGATTTGCCATGGCTACTTTTTGGACAAGTAATTCCAATATCTCTAGCTGGGAAGTTATCCAACTTCACAAAATTCTTGGGTCAATAGAATGGTATATACAAGCAAAATGGCTGAAGTTATAACCTCCTCAATTTCATACCTATCAATTTCAGGAGTGAATACTGAAATCACTAAATTGATTAGTGTTTTCAGAATTTTCCTCTTGAAAAAATTATGTAAGGGTTTTCTGACCTAGAAATTGATGCATTCCTAATTTAGGCATATTGCAGAGCAGAAAGGGATCACCCTAATACAACCAGCTTACTTACACATTACTGGTAGTCATTATAAAGACATTCCAAAGTCACAAACAACTCTCATAATAAGAAGAAAACATTCTTAGTCATAGATAATGGGGGAAATTGGAATATATTAACTGTTCATATTTTTATTGAATATACAAATACAATGGCAACTTGCTTAAGGAATTTTAATGCACTAAATGTAGCTGAAGATTGTTTAATCTTCTAAAAGGATCTGATCTGTCCAAGTCTTATCATGAGTCTTTCTTTCCTTATTCCTTTCACAACAGATTCTCAGGTCTTTTTTCAGTTCATTTTTATAGTGTATTGTCCTGATTATTTCCCTTGATTCTGTTCTCCTTCTTTGCTCTTCATAGAATTCCTCCTATTCTTGAACATTTTTTACTAGTAATAAGTCAGACTCATCTGATATATCAATTATTTTCTTTTGACAGTATGCTAATTAAAATTTTATCAACAACGTCTGTCTCCTCTTCTATAATATAAGTTCCATAAGGGCAGAGACCATGTTGGTCCTGTATAGTTCTCTATATTTCTTGAGCACAGTGGCTCATACATAGTAAGGACTCCTCAAGTATTTATTCAATATAGAAATAAGCAATAAATGAATAATGAATGGAAGATTTGGAATTCATCATCTTTCTATTAGCAGAGCTATGCTTTTCCCCAGAGTTTTTACCCCTTTATTTTGATGTGAAGTAAGGAATAGCTGCATCCATTTTGAAATGCAGCAGTGTTTGTGAAAAACCAAGTCCAAGCGTATGAGAACTGGCCACAAAATGCAGAATTTACTGTGAGAATAAACAAAGAAACAGACACTGGATTGCATAAAATGCAATTTAGTAGGGACTGAGACACAGAAGTATATGTTAGGGGACAGCAAGACAGGAGGAACCAGAAACCAGAAGGCAGAAGTAGGGTCTATGTGCTAAACTAAACAGAGATGGGTAGACCATGAACAACCAGAATGTATCTGTCTTTCTTGAAAACTATTCACATGTCCAACATAAGTTATATACAGTCCAGGTATTAGGAGCTGACACAACAGGCTTGACTCACTACCTTAATGATTTTGTCCTTATGTTTGGGATATGTGCCACATCACCTGATGGGCAAAATGGTAGTTATGACCAAAATGACTATAGTTATGTCAAGCAGAATCCCTTCCAGTGATGACAGATGCTTGCAGAAAATAGAACAGAGAATAGCAAGCATGTAGCTCCAGCTTTCTTTTCCCATTCAGTCCATGATGGAAATATGCATCTAGAGGGTAAGACTAAATGAGGGTTTTGATCCCAGACTTCAGTGAAAACTTTCAAAAGCCAGATATAGGCAAGGAAAACTCCCATTAAATTGGTCTGGATGGCATAGCAATAAGGCAGGTCAAAAGTCTTGGTTTCTCTTCCCACAGCAATGCCTTTAATCTTTTATATTATCGATCCAGTGATATAAGAAAACAAGTGTTCTTAGACATCAAGGAAAAAGCAGATGAGCAAAACATTCCAAGAAGGGCAAGATTCTGAGAGCATTTGCCATAAAGACTAGATCTAGTGGAAATGGAACCAGTACAGCTGAATGATAACTGAACTTTCAGAAAACTTTAAGTGTACAGATGAGACCTCAGAAAACTTTAGTGAACAAAGATGTAATTAATTTGTTTGTCATAGAGTTTTCTAAAATTAGATGTAATTGCTTTGGAATCATTCATATAATGAAAAAACAAAAATCTTTATACTATTTTAAAATTCTACAAAACTCTGTATTTTTTCCATATTGTAGAATTTGCAGACTTCCATTAAGTGGACAGGGTTTTATATGGGCAGGACTGTGAATGTTTGCTGGCTCAATTAAATGACTACCTCTGATGACTTAGCAGCAGAGTTTTCAGTTAAGGTCTCTCTACATTTGTTCCATCATCCAATGACTATTTACTGATTTCCTTTGATGTCCTAAACACTGCTGAAGGTACTGTTCACTCCAGTTGTACCTAACACAATGTCCTTCTTTTATAGCCTCTTATAGCTATACGGCCTACCTACAGTGATGAAGATAGGAAATAGACAATTGTATATCAATCACACACACACACACACACACACACACACGCACAATATGGACATAGATTTGTTTTCTTACCAAAAATTAATATGTATGAAGTGAAAATAAAGGCATGAAAAAAGAGTTGGTAAAACAGTATGTTGTGCAATTTTAGTGAAGATATTAAGAAGATAATATTGAGCAAACAGCTGAATGAAATGAGGGAGGAAACCAGCTGAAAGTCTGTGAAAACATTCCAAATAGAGGGAACCACAAATACAAAACAACTGAGGCAAGAACAGGCAAGACATGTTGAAAGAACTGCAAGGAGGCCAGCGTAGTTCAAGGGTGGTGAGGGGTAGTATGCAAGAGAAAAGGTTGAAGAGAGAGTCAGAGGTCAGGTTTTAACACAGCCCTATAGGTCTACCAATTTTATCTGAATGTATGGGAAGCCAAGGAGTGGTTTATAGCAGGAAGGTAACATGATTGGAACTATATTTTAGGAGTTTTTCCTGGCTCCATGAAGGAGAATAAAAAGTAGTAAGAGCAATCTGTTTTGAAGCTATTACGGAAAGTAATCAAGAATATTTCCTAGGTTTTTGGCTTAAACACCTGGTGATTAATGGAACTTTTTAGAAACTTTGGAAACTTTGACATTGGAGTAGAAGTCCAAGGACTCTAATTTGAATGTGCATCTATTTGAGAGCCAAGAAGACACACCAAGTAGGTAGTTGATTACATAAGCTATGGTTTTGGGCAGAAATCAGAATACAAGATCTAGATTTAGGAGCCAGCAGCATTGAGATGTATTAGCACCATGTGTCTGACTGAGATCACCTAGGAAGTAACTGTAAAGAAAACTCAGTTATTTGGGGAGTGAACCATGGATACACTAATATCAAGCCTGTAGCATCTATAAACAGATGCCCAGAGGTTAAGAGAAAGAAAAATTTCAAAAGCAGACAAATCAGCCTTGTGAACTCACTATGTCAGATATTATCAAGAAGTCAATGAAAAAAAAGATTGAAAATTAACCATCAGATTTAGTAAATTGAAGGTTAGTGACCTAGACTAGATTGATTTCAGTATAGTGCTGGAAAAACAAAAACAAAAACAAAAACAAACAAACCAACAAAAAACAGATTGAAGATGTGTTGAAGAGAAAGTGAGAGCTAAAGAAGGGTGACCAGAAAGTGCAAATAGGTTTGTAGAGGAGTTTTACTATACAGATATGCAGAAATGGGCCCCTGGCTAGATGCTAGATGGAGTCATGAGGACATGGCAGAACTGTTTTATTATCAAGGTTGGAACTATTACAGCAGGTTTGTATGCTGATGAGAATGTTCAAGTAGAGAAGGAAATGTTAACAATGTAGGAGAGAGGAGAGTACAAGAGTAGGGTTTTAGCGGGTGAGAGTGTACAAAACAAAAGACTGACTTAGGATAAGACCATAGAAACTCATCCATTGATACATAAATGAAGTCAGAGTATGGGAGTCCTGATGCATATAAGATCCTAGATTTGGTGGTAGGAAGACGAGGAATAGACCTTCTGATTACTTCTGTTTTTTAAGTAAAAACAAAGAGCAACGTCATAATTTGAAAGTCAGAGTAGAGGGCAGGGGTAGAAGGAAATATGGAAGGAAATGAGAGGAGAGGAAAAGGCAGCGAGCTCTCAGAGTTGAGGAGTCAATGCATTGGGGACATAGTTCCACCAAGCACTGCGGAGACACATTAGTTGGGACAGGTGCTCTGACATACCCCACGCCCACCAAATACACTTTTTACACAAGAATTACTAAGTATTTAGGGGCACAAGGGTATGTTCTGAGCACCTGTCTCAGAGACACCATTTATCTTTGACCTCTGTTCTTGGGGCTCCTCTGGAGCTGCTGTGTAGCTTGCTTCCTGTACCCCTCAGCTAAAAGCTCAAGTCCATTAAATTCCATGACACAAACCTTGACCTTGGGGAATAAAAGTGATGAGTAAATATGCCCTTTTCCACTCCAAAGGCAATTTTGAGGTGCCTTCTATAAGACTCTTCATAAGATTTCCAACAGAAAATCAGTACTCCAGTGGCAGTCGGCTTATTCATAGGTCACTGATTATCTTTCCTTCCTTCCCTGTTTCACTTTCCACAGTTCTCTGTTCCTATTCCTTAGGTCATTTGCCAAAATAAGTTTGTCTTAGATTTTGTTTGCTGGGGAACTCAAGCTAAGTCACCTGCCATCAGAAAGATACATGTTAAATTGCTTTCTCCAGAAAGGACAGTGACTTGGGCTAAATATCTTTCACCATCTTTTTCTTGGTTATACTTCTAACCAAGCATATGGCACTTGAGAAATTTGGCCAAGTTTGGGGATATAGATTCCAGCTATAACATACAAATATCTTCTCTGAAGAATGCTGACAGATCCTTCTAGGGACTAGTTATTTATCCTCTTTACTGAATCGCATACTTTAACCAAGTAAGTCAATTAAGCCAGGAAGTAAAATACAATACCTAAAAATTAAAATTAGAAGAAAAGCCCCAATGACTTTATATTCATTTTTTTTTTTTTTTACTAACATCATAAATAACTGTATAAACTCTAAGAAAAGAGAGAATCTGCTGTAGGATGCTTGAATTCTTTCAGGCCCCTCCCCAGAGCCCATCTCTCCCTCTCCATGGGATGGCCTTCTGCTGTTCTTGGCCTTCTCCTCTCAACCAGCTCCAGAGAGCAGGTCACCAGAGAGTGGGAGAAGTGCTTGTTGGCTAACAACCTTTTCAGGTGGTTGGCCTCCAACCTGGACTATTGGGAAGGGCTCCTAGGAATGATCTTCCTGATGATTTTCCCAAGCAGCTGGTCTCTTCCCTCTACCCATCTGGGGGGAGTTGAGAGGAAGCAGGCAGAACAAAGAGGAGCACCACAGAACACTGTCAGGTGGAGAATCAGCAGATCCCACTGCCAAGCAAGGATAATTCCTCTCTAGGGCTCAACAGGCTCCTTCCCTCCCTTGGATCTGCCTACTAAGGGCCAAACTGTCTCCTTGGCCAGCCGGCTTGCTTCATGATTCTTGGAAACGCATCTGTGTCTTTCATAAAACATTACAGGGAACATCCAGAACATTCATAACATGTTCATAAATATAAATCTTTAAATGAAATGATTTTCCCCCTTGGATGAAATGAACTTGTTGAAAAAAGAAGCATTTGGCATTCCTCAAACAGCTTTGGATCACGTGCTGTTTAAGTAACTGTCAGTTCTCTGCTGGGTTCATTGACACTTGGTTCTCTAATGGTGCTTATAGTGAATAATGCTGTCTGCACAGAAAGGGTAAAGAAAACAGTCATACAAAATTCACACTGTGGTCTGGTGGATGGTGAGAATGAATATTTCTGATATGCTTATTAAATTTGAAGCCTAAATTCTCTTCACATGCAATCAACAAGAAGTCAAAATAATTATTATATCCAAATGCTGTGTGTACAGGTTCAGTCTATTTTCATAAAAGAAAAAAAAATCAACAGATGGCTAGAAAGAGTAGTTGAAGACATCAAAAACAGCTGAATAAACTTTCAATAGTCAGGGGGGAGGGAAAAGAGGGAAAGAAAGAAAAAAGCGTACATTTTAACATTCTAGTTTATTATATACTTACATATTTGAGGACTCATTGACTTATGTTAAAAATGCTTTTTAACATGTATTCACTAATTTTTAAACAACAATTCAAATGGATAGCATAAAATTATATAACTGTAATCATCTATAATTATATTTAATACACAATATTAATCATAATTATAAAATAGTTATTGTATTTTATAGCCATTATTTATTAATAATAAATTTAACCTCATGCTAAACAAGTGCTATTGTTTTATGGCATCTTATCATAGGGTAAGACAAACAATACCCAAGGAGGATATTTCTGTATTAAAACTTATATCTTCATTGACTATTACAACAATCTGTATTTGTTAAAAATTGTATGGAGACTCTAAGAATGATAATTTTCTGCAAATAATGACCTTGAAAAATACCGAATAGCACAAGTGTCCTGTATAGCATACCAGCATGAGTTCTAGGAAGCTAGGTCTCATCCCTATTCAATCATTAACTTAGATTTGTGACCCCAGACCAAACTACTTAAATTTCTAGGCCCAGGTTTCATCAACTTTAAAATGAATAGGCTGGAGCACATAATCCCTCAGTTTCCTTCAGCTCTAACATTTAATGATTCCAGCAGAGTCAGGTTTATGAATATCTTATCCATTTTGTGTGCTGAGTCTCAAGGGGAACAATAACCAGTCCTCTCCCCCATCTTTTACTTTCCGTTTCTCTTCCTCTGTCCCTAAATGTCTTCTCACCCACATGATTGTTATAAGAAATGATATTGGAAAGAGAAGTCATTATTGAGTCTTGACACTCTGAAATTGTTTCAGTTACAAGTTGCACAAAGAAAATGTAAATGTAGTAAGAGGTGTAAATGTATCTCCAGCATGCTCCTTCTCATGAGTGACTGCCATAAGAGCTCAAGGCAGAGCAAGGGGCTATCTAATATCTCAAAAACTGGAATATCTAATCCACAGAGAGATGAAAAATCCAAATGGGTGTGTCTCCATTTTATGGTTTGTAGCAACCACCATCACCATTATTAGATTTTCCAACCAAATGGGAGACATTTTGCAAAGACCTCTTTCACCCTGCCTCTTTTATTCTTTAACCCCTGTTATCAAGCACTTTGCCTGTTGTTAATTGCAAAGATAAAAATACCTTAATTAGGGTTAAGATATCTTCCTTTTAAACTCCTACTGTTGTTCACAGACGACTTAGGACATCTACTGGAAGTAGCGTAGTTAAATTTGCTGTTAGTATTTTAAAAATAATTCACTTAGTTCATGTACCTTACAACTCACAAATGTTTGTATTTGAAAAAAAATCTTAATATTCCAACCATTGCAATTGTTCACTTAACATAACTAAGATGCAAATACCTTTTGTTCTTAATTATTATAGTCATTGAGTGGCTTAATAAGACATCAATTCTTCTTCCAACATTAATGTTTATTTTCTGATGTTCTGTTTTCTTCCACAGGTTCATGAATTGATTTTTGTTGATGTGTGACAGAATACAGATACCTAAATTCTTACATATTCTTATTCAAACATAATATTATCTTGTAATTTTAAACAATGCTTTAGGCCTGAGTTCTTAAATAAATGCTATTTTCTTTTCTTTTCTTTTTTTTTTTTGCTATAACAAAAAAACTTTTATAGAGTCTCTCATGAGATAGTAATGTCTATATCTTATGCTTGTTTAAAATTTGGCTCCTTCCTAATAAATCCAATGCACAAAAATTTATATTCATCAAAAGGAGAGAAAGATTAAGAAGTAATTTGGCATATCAAAAAGGTAATTAGTTCACACAGAATTTCTGAAAAGTTTCTTTTAAATAGCAATTTGTTGTTCAGTTTACAGTGAGCTCATTTAATATCTTCAAAATTCACCTACTATACAAAATAAGAGGTTTTTTTTTTCTATTCTGAGATACCATCGTTTATAACCACAAATACTACTAAGGACACATACAATGGTTTGTCACATAATATAGCAAAAATCACAGTAAAATCTTTTTATTGAATAATTTAACCTTTGGGAGCAAGGGAATCACAGGATTTTCCAAAGTGTAGGAATAAAGAAATGCATGAATTCCAACTGAGTTCCTTTCTAATTTTAGCATATTTATCCCTCCCCTTTATCCCACCAAATCTGTTTAATTAGCACATTACTTGGCAGTTTGTTATCTTGTATGAACACTTGTTAAGTTTTACTAGATTCCATATGTAAAATTCCAAATGATAGATCAAATGTGTTAATTGTATGGAAATGTATCTATAAATCTAGTTTTTTCTACTTTCTTTCCACCTCATCTTCCTTTAGAAATACATTAAGGAAAAAGATTTCTACAGATTGTTTTGGAAATTAAATCTGTGTGTTGCTATGTGACTTTGTGCCACATTCTAGTCCTGTGATAGCTGTGTTCTTGTCTACCTATTATTGTGCTGAATGGCTAAGAAATAGTAAATTGAGAGCCACATGCAAACGTGACTTTAGATTCCTCATGAAGGTGGTAAGATATCAACAACCCTGCTATGCCTTAAACATGCGTAAAGCCTGAAAACAAGATTGCCTCCTCCTTCTACAGCCCACTCTACCCAGCCTGTCAGGAGGCTTACCCAAGGCCACATAAAGGATCCCAAAAGTCACACACAGAACAGTTGGAGATTATTCTCCATCTTCCCCATGATTCTCTCCCCCTCCCCTTCTCTCAGCCTTCCAGACAGAGATCCAGGTCAGGCATCCTTGCTGACCCAATGGCACAGCTAGCCCTGGCCATGTGCAATGAAAAATCTGCTAATTTAAAAGATAACTAGCTATTCTGGGTCTTCACACTGGCACCTCTCTTTTCCTGTTTTTCCAGACAAACCGAGAAAGATATATACACTAATACCAAGCCAAACTATTATGGAGGTTGCAAAATTTTATTTCCTGTGAAAAACTAAGGTTTAATTAGCTAAAAAGGAAGTGAACACAAGAATGATAAGTAAAAGTTGGTCTCTGTCTCGCTAGTGAGATTATTCTCAGTACTTCTGAACTTATTATCCAAACAATGAGGGGATGGCGTGACTTGGCGCCTCCAATAATCTCATACTCATTATTGCTCATGTAAAGTTGGGAAGAGGCTGTCAGCTGTTGCAGTGGCTTTGGGCTAAGGAGAAGCAAACCTCAAAAGGTTTGTGATTTGGAGAAAGTTCAGATATGCTTCCAGAATTTGGCTGCTTGTCCAAAGCTTATCCGAACTATCTGAACCTTTTAAGTCTTCAGAATTGGCCTAGAAATATCTGGCTCTTTCTAACTGGACCTGGCTTGGAACTCTACAAGGATGGCCTTTTACAAAGATTTTTGGCACCTCGAGTTCTGATGCTGCTTACAAACAGCAAACGAGAAATTAAGAAAGAAACAAATGCACTTTAATATTCCGAAATGTCTGTAAGCATTGGTTTTTTTGTGAAAAAAAAAATTTAACACTGAGATGCTTTCCTGATCCTACTGTAAGAATTTGATGACATGAATGAGGGTAAATAGTCATTTCAGTTTGTCAAAAGTTGAATGATTTCCTTAAGATGAGGCTCTTTCAGGATCAAAATGGGAAAGTTACCAGGATGAGTTAATAGTCAATCTGCTGTGAACATTTCATAGCAGTTCAAATTCTGGCTGAAGCTCACACCAGAATGTAATGAATGAAATGAATGACATATCTGCTCCTTGTAACTTCTAGTTTATAGGCTTATCTGTATTAATTACACAATTAGAGCTTTGACCCTAACCAAAGACTTTAAAAGATAACCCTTTTATGTACTGATCCCATGGTATGACATATGACCACATTTGATTTACAAGTGGCTGTAATAAAAACATCATCTTACACAAAAGCAAGTAATGATGTCTGAGAAAAACAGACATCATTAATTAAAATATATTTAAATAAAATATATTGACTTTTATTCTATGCCATGACCATGAACTAAAACTCCATCTTAAAATTATTTTAAAAGACAAATTATGTTTAAATAGTTATTCCATGGTGCATTTTAAGGTTGCTTCCTGGGCTAAAATATAATCTAGTAAAGAATAATGATCCTAAGAATTATGAACTAGATCATTATCACTTAACTTTTAATTTGCCCCAAAGTGATATCTCTCTTAGTTTCTTAGAACATTGCAATTTTCTAGAATTCATGCTTTATTATTTTATTTTTGGTTCTTATTAAACAGAACCATGAAATTTCCTTTAAACTATCTTCAGTGGAATCTTACTCTCTCTACTCCAACCTTCTAGCTCATTCCTTCCAAAGATACTTCAATTTTCTTTGTTGGGATTGCTGATTCCTATTTGCTTATCCTTCCTTCTTCCCTCTCTCCCTCCTTCTCTCTTTCCTTTCTTGTTTTCTATCTGTTCTGTTTTGAAATTCCAAAATTTGATTATGGTCAAGATATAATGGAGGGATTGTCCTTCCATCATGGAAACATTTTGCCCTTTAGTAATCTTTAGTTTATCTACTCTTTAAATACCTCACTTCTTTTTCCGATATCTTGTAAATAACTAGTTCCCACCGCTTTCATGTTCAGTGTCTTCCGTGAAGAAATTGAAAACAAAGCCTAATTTTGGAGCAGCTTTCTCCTATCCTTTTTGTGTGAGAATTATAACCCTGGAGACCTGTGTATCCAAAGTAGACTTGGGTCTTTCCTCCAAGGGAGCCCTGTAGCACATGTGACCACAACCTGTGGCAGGCTACACGGTTTCCAGAATTCCTTCAGTGGCATCTAAATTAGACTTCTTCCAAGGGCTCCATAATCTAGAAAAAAGAACTTCTTCTAAATAACCCAAAATAAAAGAAAAACCCAAACGTGTTTTTCAAGTAATATGTTAAGTATTTGAACAAGAATTCAAGAATTTCATTTTAATTTCCATACAGTAGACTCACAGTTCCATAAGATATGTCACAATTAGTGTTTTCTTAGCATCTAAAATATTATTAAGCTTCTCTCTCTCTCTCTCTCTCTCTCTCTCTCACACACACACACACACACACACACACAGTATACCTAACCACATAATAAATAAAACAGTATTGTGAGCCAGATTTCTAGGCTCTTATCCCTCTTCTCCCTTTACGGTATTCATTTACTTGATTTTTTCAATGTGTGAATTGCCCATAGAGATGACAGTAGGGCTGTCTTCTTTCATGTATCCCGCTGTAGTCTCCACTCCAGGGGTGCCTATTACCACCAATCTCTCAGCTTCAGGAGGCTTGGAGATATAAATCCAGTTGCTTCTCTGCATTTCCTATTGCTGATTTACAATATGGTTTCCAAAATCTGCTAAGTCTGTTACCACTGGGCCATCTGCTTTCTAGCTTCCTAGATGTTGTTGCCCTGGCTTCTCCCATTCTTTGTCTTTGTATGTCCTTCCTTAATCTTTTGAGTGGATTTTCTGTGTTAGTATAGCTAAATACATGCATTCAATTCACCAAGTTAACTATGTTTTCATTATAATTTCTCCACATCTTGATATTTTCCTCTCTAAATTGGGCAAGTTGGAGACATTGTCTCTAAGATCACTACTAAATATTCTAAGGGCATGGACTCTAAATAATGTGCTGCACAAGAAATCTTTGAAAAGCAATTAAATTAATTAAGCCTCAAAATTAATATTGCATTCACCAGACCCTCTTTCACACTGTCTATAGAATAATGGCTCAGCACATCATCTAAAGCCTGTGTTGCTAGAGTCCATCTCAGGTTTTGTTGCTTAAGAACAAGAACAAGCAAGGAAGAAGAGAAAGGTGGGGGAAGTATTTAATTTTGATTTATCCATAATGTCAGTCTCTCTAACACAATGTCCGTCAGTAGTTCAATAAAATTGCCGTATCCCTAAAATCTGTTGTATCCCAGTCCTAACCTATGTTTTGAATGCAGTAACGGGAGATAAGTCAATATGCAGGGTCACTAGTTTCACCAGACAGAGGACATAGTCCTAAAATGAATATTTTAGTTCCTTGAAGCAATGAGTGTACCTCCCAAAGAAATTATCTATTTTTTAGGAGGGCTTAGAAATTAATTTCTTAGACTAATACCTTAAATTTTTGGCTTCTGTCTCTTCAAGTGGAGAGTCAGAGGGAAGAAAAGGTAAAATACGTTTGGTGTTGTCATAGTTTTGTCTGCAGTCAGCTTCATTTCTTCAGCTCTACCTTGTCTCCTACTCACGTAGAAGTCAGGAGACATGAGCAGGGTGCAGACTATACATTCTCCACTTGACCTGCCCCAGATTGTTCTCCCTCCATATTCCAGTGGGGTCTGAAAAGTCAGGATTCAGAGGAAAAAAGAAGACTTCCTATCAGATGGGACACTGTCTGTACCCCAGTCCCACAAATCAGTGCATGTCACTTTGAGTAAGACTTTTCATCTCCAAATGGAATATTTGGTGTGGACTTCCCAGAGGGTGAGAAGCACTGGATAGCACTACTTAAAGATGCCATTTGACCTGAGGGAGAGATAATATTTGAGAAATGACCAAATTGTGTGATGACTGGCACATCATCCAGAGCCTGGGCTTAGGGCCAAAGACTGTTGTCAAGCACATTTGACCCCTCTTATTGTATTTACAGCCATTCTTTGGTTAACTATGTTACACAGACCTTAAACATTCTCAACCATGGAGAAATGCTGCCTTTCTGGCACTGGATAAACTGGCCAGGCACATCAAGTGAGCTCTCTAACCCTTAATTGATAATGGCAACCAGTCGTGCCAATCATTCTGGAACTCCTCATCTCCATCTCAAGTAACCTCATGGATGAGGGCTGGCACAGCTCCTGCCTTTCAAACATTTCAGATACTGTTTCTTGCTTTTTGGCGAAGACTCTCAGTGATTCTGGAATAAGACCAAGATATATCATGTTGTTGCTTTTCCAATACTGACTTTGCTTTGCTTTAGACAAAATGCCCCTTGATTTGCTAAGTGTAGAAAAAAAAAACTCCCCCTTCTTCTCATTTTCCCTTCTCGTTGGGGGTTCAAGGTGATGTCAGGAATGCTATTAAGTGGCACCTTTTGAGATGGCATGCTGGACACATGGTAGTCAGATCCATTTCACTTGCACCTTAGTTAATGGGCTTTTTATGGTACACTTGTGTGCATAGAGCTTATGGCTCATTTCCTAAATTACCATTTGGAGGAGGGAAAAATCTCCCAGTACAGCATGACGTCCTGTTGTGTTTATGCAAGGACGTTATTTAGAAAATTCAGCACGCTATTCATTTGATATCATTCATTAAGGTACCAAAATTGAACCACCAAACATTAATTTACAATTTCACACTAAATAAAAACTCTCCACGGGAGAATTCACATAATAGGCTTCCCTCCCAGGTGGTTGCTTGGCACCCAAAACAAGTGGTTATCACCCACTAAGTCACACTGGAAACCTTAGAACCAAACTCAACACAGCCACAGCAGCCTCTCCACATAGACAATTGCTAAGTTTCTGTGGTTTCTTTTGCTTTTCTTGAACAATCCTGGGTTCAGTTGACTGTAAGGACCAAATGAAGTTATCATTCTTCTCATATGATCCCATCATGCCAAGGAAATGATCTTCTCCCGTCTCCTCATTCCCCCCAGAAAAATGTTTTATTAATGGGACAGGGAAAGACAAATGAAAAGGGTGGAACTTCCACACCCATTTTGTGAAAAAAGATCAGAAACAGCTGCATGTGTTCCCAAAGAATGGAGCTGAGGATAGAGTCAGGGCTCGTTCTAACACATAATGGATTCAGCTTTGCCTCTCCTTATCTCCCTAATTGCTACAGAGGATGTTTGACATTTATGTTAGGTTTAGGTGGTATTTTTAAAGGAGTAAAAGGATGTGGTAAGTAGGTCGCTCCTAAAAGCACAAAGAGGGAAAAAAGTAATGGATTTTTAAGTGATAATAAGGTAAGCAGGGTCTATGGTTGTGGTTCAGTGGTAGACCACTTGCCTAGCATGTGTGAGGCTACTGGGTTCGAACCTCAACACCACATAAAAATAAATGAATAAAATGAAGGTCTATAAAAAGAAGAGGTAAGCAGAGCAGCAAGATTGTGGAGAAAAATCAAAGAAATGGAAAATTCTCGGAACTGAGAGAAAAAAGTGTGAGAAAGAGACAGAGAAGAGAACAAGACTAAGGACTGATGGTCTGCTCCCTGCATTTCAAAATGACAAAAGCAATTTGCCTGGAAAACTCTTTGTACCCAATAAGAAATCCAAGTGTGCAACAGATGGGCTGACTGCCTAATGTTTGGACACCACAGGCCTTTTCAATTATTAATATTAATAATTAAACTTCAATATGAAAAGACTACACATATTTTCAACCATTTTCCTAATACATTAAGGCTTAGATCAATAGAACTGAAATAAAGATGAAAAAGTCTTGTGTAAGTTTATCCATTCAGCTCCATCAGACAAGTTTTATATCAAAAAACAAAACGAAAGGAACCTGAGTTGAGATAGAAGCCTCTAAAAACTGTGCTTCGAGTCCTTGAATTTTAAAAGGAAACAACATAGTCATAAATACCACTGAGAGTTGGTTTGACCAGATGTTCTCCATCTCTCCTAAGGGAGTATAAAGAAAAAATAAGCTAATGCTCTAAGGAGATGATTTAAATTACATTGAGGAGAGATTTATCTTACAGCTAGGTCTATGAAACACTAAAATACGGTAATTAGGCAAGCATTAAATGCCCCTCTGATGAGCTCTGAAATTGAGATTAACCTTGTTTGGTTTGCATTTGCCCAGGAGTGTTAAGGAGTGGCAGGAGATGATCTATGTACCTTCTTAGGCTTTTTTGACGAGGGGATTTAACACCCAATATTGTATACCAGGGGTCCAGTCAGTGGGAAAATTGCTTTTCCCTCTTTCTTATTGCATGGTGTAAGGCCTGCGAGGAAGACTCTGTCTCTTCATTCTTTTCGGTTGTGTTACAGGCCTGAAATGCCTCAAGTGGACAGGTTCTGAAGCAGAATTCTTCAACTGGTGTCCAGGGCATTCTCTGTAGCCCAAGAGCAAATTTTGACTGAACTTTTCCACCTTCAATCTAACTACAATTTATATGTCCTCATCTCTCCTGTCGTCTCTGTCTGGTGGAATCAAATGGGTAAATAAGTAGAATCCTCTGAAAGTTTTCTGAGTACTTTCCATTTTCTTATTGTTAGACTTGAGTCTTAAAAACTATGAAAATTACTGCCATCACAATCATGATATTTGCATTTTTATTGAGACATAACCTGAATTTTTTGTTTACTTGTGCAAGTTAAAGCTATTGTAGTAACTTCCTGGTTTATCAACTACCACAGACAAAGCCCAGTATTTTAAAGAAGAATAAAATCATCTTTTTATTTTCTAGATATGCTTGCAAATCTCATTTACAATTCTTTCATACATTTTTCACAGGCTCCTCAGTCACCTCTCATGCCCTAATGTCACTCAGATTATCTAATTGTTTCATTTTGTTCCAAGAGTGAAAATTATGACTTAAAAACAATCAACAAAATTGACTCATCTGTAAAGCATATCTTGGTTCTAAAAGAAAAATCTAGAAGGGAAGTGCTATAGATTAATATTTGTGTGTCTTCCCCACCCCAAATTTATATTTTAAAATGTTAACCCCCAATGTGATGATTTTAGAAGGTAAGGCCTTTTGGTGAATGACTACACTCAGCCCTCTTGAGTGGGATCAGTGCCCTTATGAAAGAGATTTGAGAGTGTTGCCTGTCCCTCAACACTTCTATAAGAGAATGCAACAAGAACAGGACTGTTTATGAATAAGGAGGTGGGTCTTTACCCAACATTGAATCTGCCAGCATAGGTTTTGGATTTCTCAGCCTCTGTCAAAATTCTATTTCTATTGTTTACAAGCATTTGGTCTATAATATATTGTTACAGCAGCCCAACACACTAAGACACAAAGCTATAAAAAATATAATGTAAATTAATATTGCTTTAACATTTCTGCACTATGCAATAGGGCTTCCTACCATAACTTATTCATATTATGTAAGGAACTTATTAAACATACAGACTCCACGACACTGCTGCTAGGGGATCTTCAATGCAAAGGTGTGGGAGGAAACTCATCATCCTTCAGTCTTGGGAACTGTAACACTTGATAAGTCCAGCACATGCTGCCAAATTTTCAGTTCTAAAACATCAGCAACTAAAAATGACAAGACAATACCATTAAGATTAAAAGTTTTTAAAAAATTGTCCTTCATCTTTTTTTTTTTTTTTTTTTTCTTGAGTATACTGTCCTCTTGACTTGTCTTCTATTTTTGAATTAGATCCCTAAAAAGGGAGAGAGACCTTCCTTTTGCTGTGGGCTTAGCCTGCAGACAAATCAACAATCAATTGACCTGTTTTCCTTCTCTTCCTGTTTGCATTCTTGCATGTTCCTGTGATTATGTACAATTTGAACTCTGGCTGGGAAACAAGGTGATGACAGGTTGTGAGGAGAAATAAGTCACCTAATACGGAGCTTGTTATAGAACACAGAAGTGCAGATGTTTACTTACTAGTTTGAGTTCAAGGAAAGCATTAAACTTCTGATTTCTTCAAACACAAATGCAGACTAAACAGACTTCGATTATCATGTTAATTAATGTGGTGCATAAATTCATATTTCATTGATTTTCTGTAAAAGAATTTCCAGTTTTCTACACTTTAGACTTTCCAGTTGCACTGACTACTATACATGGCACTCATATATGAGATTCCATAGTTTCTAACAACAATGGGAAAATGCAATAAAGAAAAGAGACTTAAAGTTTGACAAGAGAGGCTGCTCAGTGGGTAGGTAGGGTAGGAGAATTCTCCCAGCTATAAAGATTGGCTATGGATATAGTGGGTTAGCACTTAGCAATAGGACTTGGGCAGGAATTACAAATAGGTGAAAATGACAGTCAAGATGCCTTTGTTCATAGATGGTATCCCATTGGTACTAATTTCAAGGCTGGCAAGAGAGGTGTGACAGGAAGAGGGCCTGGCCAGACCATTGCTGGATTGATGCTATTTGATGACCCTGATTCTGGGTATGGTTGGCAAAGAGCCCAGTGGTCAACACCAAAATTCCTGAACACCAAACTTCATCAGAATAGAAGAATGTGGGTAGGAAGATGTGTTTTATTTCAGGATATGCTGAAGGATTTCCTCTTGGTAGAAAAATCAGTGAGCCAAACTGGGAAAGACAGAGGCTGTGGAATAAGTTCAGTGCTTACAAGACAAGATGCCAAGTGTATCTAAACATTCTAGAGAATGCTATGCCAAAGGTATTCCTATTCCTTTTGGGAACAGCAGTAATTTTAAATGTCAGGAAAGAATATTAAATTCAGTGTGAAATTTCAAGAGGAAGAAAAATTTCAGAGCAGACTAAACCTAGGTCCAAAAAATTATCTACACTTCATCAATTAATGCTAACATGGCAGATTACCTTTCTTTTCTGGATGATGAGTTCATATATAGTTCTAAAAATCTCTTCTTAATGAGAGTTAGACATACTTCTACCCAAAATAGCTTTCCAAGTTTGTATAGGATTAAGGCCAGACGTTTCAGATGGCATTCAGTTATCTCTAGTTGACGATTCCAACTTTTGCTTATTTCATCTTTTCATGGACTCTGTGCTGCAGTTACCCATGTCTATTCTCCATTTCCTGAAGGAATTAAGAATTTTCACAACTCCACAGCTTTGCTTTGCCTGTCCCATTAACCAGAAAGAAGTCATGTGTTGCCGGTTCAAAGATATTTTATGCAATACACAACAGCCTTCCATGATCCTCAATCAACAATAACTGCTTTTCCTTCTGCGTACCTGGATTTGTTTACTTAATTCTGTCTTCCAGTTAATTTGTCTGCATCCTCTTCTTAGTTTATTTGAAACTTTGTCCAAGTCCACTAGAAACTGAGCTTCTCTGGTAAAGAAATTATTTTTCATTCGTTGTTATAATCCCAGTGCCTAGTACAGAGTTTTGCAGCTGGCAAAGACTCAGTAGACCTTTTTTTGAATTAAATAGCCATCTGTTTAATAGAATGTAAAAGTTATATTTACATTTTATTTAGTGTTTAAGGAAAGGCACAGACTTCATTTGGAGAATACGAGAAATATTTTATTTTCTAATAAATTACTTTGGGGTTATAGCTCAGTTGGTAGAGTGCTTGCCTCACATGCACAAGACCCTGGGTTCAATCCCCAGCACCACCAAAAATAAATAAATAAATAAATTAAATTACTTCATTTTTTCCTAATGAGATATTCCTATTAATTGATGCTCAATACATATTTAAATTATTACACACTAAATATAATTTTAAATATGCTTAAGTAATATTGCATTTACTCAAATAAATAGACCATCCTAATTTGTTTAATGTTAGCAGGTAAATTATATAAACCTCAAATTAAACTGTTGATAATTGATAATTGAGCAATTCTTTGCCTCTTTCCTCATGAAAACTTCACTTTTCCCCATTTATGGTTTAACCTGGATGAGAAAGAGAACATTTTTCTCGTCCATGCTGAGAATTTTTTGGCTTCATTATCTTTGATTTCTTCGGTGAAAAAACCTATTGGAAGCAGTAAGAAGAACATCTTAGGAGAATTTTAACCAAAGCTATGTCTCTAGTCACAAAGTTTCCACATTAATGAGCTCTGAGGGGATCCAGGTCTAGTCCCTTAGGACTGAGCTGTGGGACCCGGAGGAGGGCAGTGACACCAACTGAATGATAAGAGTATTGTGGTGACAATACAATTGACTCATCTAGGGATGAAAAAGCACCATTAAAAGCAAATGGCATATAATTAGAATCTTCTCTTCTTTCAGGTTTCCTCCAAAGATGAATTTTCTTTCATTTCAGAATAGATTATAGATCCGTCATCTGAACTCTGATTTCGATTGCATTGTAAAATGGAGATGAAATAGATAAGCATTCATTCAGTTTCCTTATTTACTCAGGTCTGAACTAGAGAGTGATTAGGAGAAAATCCCAAAATATTTAAAATGGTCACACAATCATTTTATATATGTTTTAAAAATGTATTCTCTCTAGAGAATTCTGCTCAACTCGGAGGCAACAGCTGTTACTGGGAAGTTTTTCTTACTCATGTCTTCCAGCTGGGTGGAACAAAGTCTTAGGAAGAAAAAGTTACATTTCTCAAGTTGGTAGATAGGGTCAGAATTGCTAAGTGAAAGGAGGGTAAATAGAGGTTTTTCATTTATTTTTCTATCCCAAACTTAAAAACTGGGAAGGAGTAAACAATTGGTTTAAATTTTTAAATAATAAATCCATCAATCCATCAGCTACAAAAGCTGTATATGTCACTAAACAAATAGTACATAATCAAGATAATCTGGAAGATGCTGATGTACCATGCTTTTTTTTTTTTTTTCCAAAGAAACCATCATTTTAAAAGGTATTTAATGAGGTAGAGGTCAATAACAAGTAATGAGGTAGAGGTCAATAACAAGTGCTTACACTGTATTAGTCTCTTTACCTAATTTTAAAAATTTAATCTGTATATTAATTCCAGAGGTCAGTATTGATAGCCCCATGTTAGGATGAAAGTGAGGCCTATGACCGAGGTTTTACCATTTAACATGTGTGTGGAACCTGAGTTCACTCCAACGGTGCTCTTTACCTAGTCTGTGTTCCTTATACTGTAACTCAATATCTCTCCAGGAAAACCAGTCTTCAGATTTATTTAGTTTCCATAGTTGTCTTCTTTATGAGAATTCAAAATTACAATGGAGTAAATTTTCTCAGACTCAACCATCATTTGGAAAATAATGAAATGCAAATTCTATGAACAGAGAACTACAAATATGTCCCATTAATCTTTCTTAGTAGACAGATTTTTTTTAATGTATAATCATATTTAAACTACACAATCTGGATGTTCATCTTGAATCAGACCTTTAATATCTTGTTTGAATAAAAAATGGGAGGGGAGGCAAATCCAATTAATTGCTTGGTTCTTAAGATTCTTTCCTCATATGGTTTCAGAGAAAGTACACCTTCCTTCCTCACCACCATTTCTTCTCTGTGCACTAGATAAGTCCTCCTTCTTTCTCTGTTTTAACAAAGAAGGCGAGTTGTCTAACCTCAATATTTATCCACATTTTCTTGCCATGTTCCTGAGCCTGAACAATCCCAAATAATCCTTTCCATTTATGAACCTTCTACAATCATGATACCACTACAAGATCTCTATTTATGTGTAGGAATCTCAAAATAAGATGTCTAAAATCAAAATTATGACATTCATCTCTCAATTTTGTTTCTTTCTTTTCTTCTTTCTTTCTTTCTTTTTTTTTTTTTTTTTTTTTTAAGAAAAGGAGAATACCATTCTTCCAGCTTTTCAGGCCAAAAGTTTTAAGCATCCTGATTGTTTTACTTCTCTGAGCCTCCACATCAAATCTTTGAATAGATCCTGTCATCTTGGTCACCAAGATATGATTGGAACTTGATGATCTCTCCTGAAATAAGCCATCATCACTTGTTGCATGAATTATTATCAATAGCCTCCTTACTGGTCTCCTCAATTCTGTTAATTGTGTCCCCCACTCTTTGTTCTCACAAAGCAGTCAAAGCAGATCTTCTGAAATAAATTGGTTTTTTATTTTTTCCTGTGTTCAAACCCTTCCTGTGACCTGTCATTACTCTAAAAATGGCCTACAAGGCTCTGTGAGTTCTGGCTCTCTCTGACTTCAACTACACTCTCTCCACATTTTACTCTATCTTCAAAGTACCAAGCACGGTCTTATCATAGTTTCTTCAACTAGCCGTTCCCTCTGATCTCTACATGACTCGCTCCTTCACATTCTCTAATGAAATATCCCTTCATCAAAGAATCCTCCCCTGAACACTGTGTATGAAATAGCAGTGCCCCTCCTCTGCACTCCCCATCCCAATCCCAGCTTCACTTTTATTCTTTACAGTTCTCATGCTGGACATCAGCTGATTTGTTCAACAAAGAAATAAAAGAAAATATTTTAATAATAATTTAACAAATACATCACAAACTTATTTGTTCAATTATCTCACCCAACTCTCAGCTAACTGGAGGACAGGAACTTTTTCTGCTGTCAGTCCTCTCTCCCCAGCTCTTGGAACACTGCCTTCCAGGCACAAGGTACTTGGTAAATGTTTAGTGAATGAATAAATGAAGGGCAACCATTGAGATAAACAGATGATCAGAGTGTCTTCGAGTCTTCATTGAGAATGGCAAGGATATTCACATGGCCAGAAAAATGTAAACAATTTAGGTAAAGAAAGGAATAATGCGAGGGGGGGAAAGTGCAGAAACAGAAGGGGAGCTTTTGTTGTTGTTGCTGCTGTTGTTGTTTATTTGTGTGGGTTCATGTTAGAATGATACTTCACGTCTAGGATCTCAGAAAGAGTCCTAAGCAAAATAACTTAGTTCATCCATTAGGAACTATGGTATAAAATTAGCAACATAATGAAAATTTTCAGTCTTCTGGAAGTTATAATTTAACACAAACCACATTAGTTTCATAACTCTTCAAGAAATTGAACCAAGTTTCATTCCAGCTGACCCTTAATAGATAACACACAGATAAACTAAGAGTACAAGTCTCTCAGTGGAAATGCATCTGGTAGCTCTTTCACGTGACTTCTAAAATTTTCAACAAGGCCTGGATACCAAACCAAATTTTGTCCTTAATAAACTTTGAGACTTTGGTTGGAATGTCAAATGACTACTTGGAACCAGGTCTCCAGTTTACAAAATGAGTATGGATCACAGTTCCTATAACACCTAAATGTTATAAGGATGTAATGAGATACATTCTTTAAGATAGTATGGGATCATGGAGGAAAATAATCAGTATTCCTGGACATTATCCCTTGGTCTCTATATACATGATCGTACAGAAGACAACAGGCATGGGTTTCCACACCCTTGTCTGTAAAATTGAGTAGTCTGCCTATTTGATCACCAAGATTTTCAAATTCTAAGAGGATATGCTACAAAACCTTTGAAAACTGTAAAGTAACCATGCAAATATAAAGTACTAGTATCTGTGACAGATGCTACCTGTCATAGACATCCTACCTGTCTGTTGTAGGACAGTTACTACAATGGTGAGCAGATCCTGCCCACAACCTCAACTCCAGACTTAGCTAAAGGGATCAAGGGTGCCCAGTCAGCAGTACCCCATCAGCCCAAGAACAATAGTTTCTATAAATATTAAGATTGTGAACACACAAATCCAGCTTACCATGATAACTAAACAGTATATTTATGTAAGTAGAGTACTTTTCTGCTGGCCACTTGATTTTTATTCAGCAAATTATGTCAGTGATAAATAGAAGCTTCTTAAAAACCTTGTAATTATCAACAGATTTAAATGCCGGAGATCAAAGCTTTTCACTTAACAGTGAATAATGCTGTTTATGACTCAGTTTCCTTATTTGAAAACAACTACAACAACAAAAGGAGATAATTTGCCAGGCCTTACAGAAGGGTTGTAAGGAAACAAATACTTCAAAGTCACCTTTGTGTTCTGAGGAACAAGAGTGTAAATGATGTTTTATCTCACAATCTATCAACCATAAATCTCTTTGAAATGTCTCCAATAACGTGATAATTGAAGCTCATTACTACTGGGAGTTATCTTATGATCTTAAAGAACAGTCTAATGGCGAAAAAATTAACTTGTAAGCAGCACAGTTGGCACTACAGGCAGTTACCCCACTCCAGCTGCTAAAATGGCTGTCTTATGCAAAATAAAGAACCTTTCAAATACATCCTCAACTTTTTATCTTTGAAAGGGCTTTCTTGACTTAAGTCCATCGTGAATCATGTAGGCAAATTTTTATGGTTTGCCTGTTTATGCTGTTGAAGTAATGCATGGAGATATTAACTTTGAAAGTTGAGTGAATTCTGTGTTATACAATAAAGTCTCAGACATTAATGTCTATCAGGCCTGGCAGCGATCCGCCATGGCTTGTGGCATTACCTGCTGTGATCCTTTATAAAGGACAGAGGCAATAGCAGATACTGCCCTTCTTATCTCACCCTCATCTCTGGGAGAGTTCTTTTATGACTATTAAATAATAGCAAATAATTCGTTCTACTATATGAGGGCAGCCTTCAAAAAGTCAAATAGTGTGAGCACACTCTAACAATGACCCCTGAAGTAGGGTAAGTTATTTTCTTTTTCTCTGTTTTAAGTCATTTGAGTTACAAGGGTTAGTCATTCCTTCTGTAGTTAAATATTAAAAAGGAACTTCTTTTTTGTTTTGGGACAAATCTCCTCAAATGGAGACCATAACATCATAAACCTTTTGGAAACTCTTAGAATGGAAGCACACGGGTTTTTGTTTCCTGTTCAAGAATTTAAATCTTTTTTTTATTAACTGTCATGTTTATTAAGTGGCATTGTTTCTTGCCTTCCCAACCAAGCAGCCCCTGCTTTCCCTCCTCAGCTTCATTCCCAACCCACCCCCAGGACTTTCACCACTTTCCTCCTGTGTTAATTTGCACACCTCACCTGCTCCCCTGTAATTGACCGTTGCTATGTGTGTGGTATTTGGAGGGGCAGGGAAAGAATAATGAGAGGAATGTCCGTGTCAGCTCCCTTTGACTGATACACAGCCACTAGAGCTGGGTTTCTGCCCTCTCCTTGGAGTTAGTGAAACTACATAAGTAATCATCTTTCAGAGCATTTTGAATCTCATCCAAAGAACCTGAAGTGCTTTGTAAATACGATGCCCTTGACACTGGGTGCTTCTCATTATTCTCTTTCTGGAGAGGCAAAGTATTCTGTCTAAGGCCCCTCCTTTGAGGACATTCGGTGCTAGACCCTCTGACTTGCACATCTGGGAATGTGCACTGAGAAATCGCTACCACTCAGACTCTGGAAGTATCCTGGACTCACAAAGTCTGCATGATTAAGCGGGTGAGCAGCAGACATCACCACCACCACCCTCCCCAGGCATTTCCCCTGATTAGCCTGAAATCCAGCCCATACTCTTAATGTGACTATTTTGGTCTGTGGGTTCATATTAGGTTCACAGATGAAAATAAGCAAAATTAAGATCCACAATTCCACTTGGAACCCAGAGAAAATGGAATTTCAACCCTTTTGTTCTGCCATTACCAATATGGGTTATCTGGGGATATAATTGAAATTAAACTATCTTAAGAAAATCCTGTATGCAATTCATAAAATTAAGATTATATTCCACTGAATGATGTGTTGTTTTCCACTTTGTAATTTTAAGGGAAAAATATCTCAAAGTAATGTGAAAGTTTATGACATGTATTTATTGATTAACAAGGGTAAAGTCACCACTGAAATTCCCAAACTAGTGTTTATGACAATCTTTATCCTATATTAGAAATGATCATCATATGTGCTGCAAGAAAGTTATTATCAAACATTATGTACTGGATATTTGCATTTATATCCAAAATGCATTTTCAGGTCTACATCCTCAACCAATTATTCTCAGTATTGTTTGCAATGTCTCAGGGATATTTGAAAATCATGGAGTTAGAATATCTTTTTCAAAATCAAAGACATACAACAAGCAGTTATGAGTCAGCGATGATTAATATTTTGACTAATCAGAGAGATTTTAGTTCATTTCCCCTCATTTAATTGTAGTGAACATTAATTAATCTGGATGGAAAACAAAGAAAAATTTATTTATAAAGTAGCGCACAGCAATATGACAATATAGCTCCTCTTTTTAGTGTGGCAAGCACTTTGCGTAAAGCAAAAGAACAGAAATTTTTCTTTAATATATTAGAGATTAATCAAATCTCATTGCCTTATTTCATGGTAAGTGGACCTTGTGACGATGAATGTGTTCATTAACCATCTGGTTTACTATAAAGTTAACCAGGTAAGTATCTCCGAAAGGCCAAAACTGGCTTAAACTGCTAACACTAGTTTATTGCTCCACTGGCACTAGCATGCCTAACTCAAGGGAAGGCAGCACCGGACTGCAGTGCTGCACAGCGAACACCTGGAATATATTCTCCAGAGTGAAAACAGCAGGGAACTGACCAGAAATAACCTCTCTCATATTATTGCTTCAATTAGACCAAAACAACTTTCCCTTTGAAAACTTAATAATAAACACTGCAGGTCATTCACTTGTTTTGAGCCCCTTTGGGAGAGAGGAGCAGATGTATCCCCTTAGCCAGCCCCCTTGCTGTCATAGAGACAAGAGGCACAAATCAGGACAGATATTGATTTTAATTGGAACCAACAGCACCTACATGCCATATTAATTTTCACATCTTCCTGCAAAAAAAAAAAATTAAGATTGGTTGCTGGTCCTGTAGGGTAGATTAGATAGAATGATATAGTTAATGTATTCTTAGACTGAACAATACCTGAGCAAACTTAGCATCTCTAAAATCCTCATTGTACCAGAAGCATAGAAGAAAAACATCCTTACATATTTCGGATTCTTGTTTGAACCAGGGGATGGACATTTTTCTTGATAACTTTCTCTGGTCTGGAAAGATGGCACAGATTAAAAAGAGAAATATAGAATTTAAAAGGAACTTCTGTAAACCTAGATTGTCATATCCTTCCCTCCACTCCTTGATTAGAATTACACAATGAAATTGTTTCCATGAAAAACAAAATTGACCTTCAAACTTGACTTCTTTACCCTCTCTAGGTCCTGGCTGTCCTCTAACCATGAAGTGAATGCCATTGTCTATGAAAACACAGATCAAATTCCCCCTACCTCCCAGTTCTGTTCCCTGTAACACATTAATTCCACACATGCTGAGAACCGCAGTGTGTTCTATAATTCTTCTATCGTTTGCTATACAAAATTTCATTGGTTTCTGATCCCACTGACAAGTGCTCAGACTTTTCTGGGACCTAAGTACAAAGTCCGCTGCATTTCTACCCAGGTAATTCTCATCTATGTGATCCATTTTTTGGCAGAACACTGACCTGCCCATAGTTCATAATGAGGTTTAAGAAAATAGGAAGTAAAAGGTACTGATGTCATAAATTTCCAAAGTGGCAAAAGAGTCAAGCTGGTAATACTGCAGTCATAGATCTCATAAGATGGTATTTGTGCGTAATTTAATTTCATTTGTTCACTTATTCAACCAGCAGTTATTTAGAATTATTGTTTGAATAGCAATGTGTTAGGCACTGAGGGGAGAAAATGTGGTAAAAAAACAAAGATTTTTATTAGAGTTCCAGATTACCGAGATGAGGCTGTGATTTGCAGATGTTTTTATTCACAAGGTTTACCTGAGAGAAAAGAAAAAAAAAAAAAAAAAAAAAAAAAAAAAAACTAACATACAAATTTAAGGTGAGTTATTTGGCAAGAAAAAGACTAAAACTACTGATTTCTTTCCTTTTGTCTACCACAAGAAAATCTGTATTTTAAAATTTTGCTCAAATACAGAGATTTTTCCATTACTTTTTACTAATAAAGAATTATATTTAAAAGCAATGCATACAGACAATGTAATCTTTAAAATGATGTTTTGTGGATTTAATGATAGGAAAACATATTTATGCAAAATTATAAAGAGAAAAAAGAATTTCAAAACACTATGTATCTAACATTCTGCTACTTTCTTGTGACAATAAATGTATTTTTATGCTAAAAGAAAAAAGTTAGACTGCTGAGATTATAGATTACTTCTACTCATTTTCATATTGTTTCTCTGTTTCCTAAATTTGCTACAACCACCATGGATTACTACTTTTAACATATTACTCTTATTGTAACTTAAAAAAAAAGTTGGGGAAGTAGGTAGAAAAGTATTTTTAAGTTCAATACATACCAACTGGGAGCTTGTGAAACAGGCAGGGTGTCCCGAAATGCAACCAGATGAAGGACATGCAAGAAGGACACCTTCCTGGGCTTTCTTATCATCCTACTTTCTTGTGTTTTCAACTTTATGGAGGGGATTACAGAACAGGTCTGTCATTTAGAGACAAAACCTGACATTGAATAACACAGCTAAGGCTGAAGCAAATCCTAGACAAGATCTAGGACAAGTCCCTTTCCAACATGGCTGCAAGGAAGCATGAATAATCTTAGAAAACTTTGGGCAAAGTGAGTAATTATCTGGAAGTGGAAATACCCATCTTTAACCTAGACTATATTTGGAATTTGGGGAAATGAGTAATTATTTTAAAATGTGTGAGAATTTTAGGGGAAAATTTTTTAAATAGTCTTATTTGCTTAAGTGATTAAATTCTGTTAGAATTGTTCTATAAGTCAACTTGAGGTGACTAACAACCAAGAAAATAGGACTAACTAAATAGAACTTACATGTATGATTACACAAATGGTGTGACTCTACATCGTGTACAACCAGAGAAATGAAAAGTTGTACCCCATTTGTATACAATGAATCAAAATGCATTCTGCTGTCACATATAACTAAATAGAACAAATAATAAAAAAAATTAAATTTGAAAAAGAGAGGATTAAGGTAAAAGCCAGAGAGAGATGAGAAAGATGAGACTCAATCTAAGGATTTTAATGCTATTTGGTATAAAAACAAAGAAGGAAAAAGTGATAATGACAACAGAAAAACAACAACCACAATTTACAGAACATCAACTAAGCATTTGACTTGGGGCTGAGTAGTTGACACACATTTGCTCCAAACTTGACACAACCCTGAAAGGTAGATAATAATAACCACATGGAAAATAACATATAGACAAAGGAGGAAATAGAATTCAGAACGATTAAGTGAGTTGCTCAAAGCCATTCTGCAACATGGAAGTGTGACACTCCATGTTATACCAAGCTCCTTCTAAAATATTTAGAAAACTACTATTTATTCATTCTTTTGTTCAATCAATCAGTCGTTGAACAAACTGGTGGAAAACAAATAGACAAAAGTCCCTGTCCTCCTGCATAGCCTTTCTAATTGGAAAAAGAGAAGTAAAGTGTGCAGCATGTTATACAGTATAAGGCAGGAAGAAGCCCAGGTGAGGTTATTGGGGGTGGGGCACCTCCTGAAGGCCTTCATCTTTCTAAAATTTGAGCACTTTTTTGAGAGACATAGATGACACAGTACCCTGGTTATTCTCAAAACAAGCTCTTCACAAGCTGTGTTGGTGAGGGGGCAGGGGCTAAGGAAAGCTGTTTTCTAGTACAAAAATAGGCTACATGTGATTGGACGGTTCTTTTTCAACAGTTGACGTTTAAACTATTAAAGAGATTAGAGGCTCCATAAAAGCATTTCATAGTGCTTTTTATCTTCCTCCATTTTTCTGTATTCCTTTTTCTCTTACTCCACTGATTTTAAGTCGGTTTGGGGAGTTTGGCAAGATTTGTTTTTGCAGTCGCTTCCTTGTTCACTAAGCAGGTTTTCCCAAGCTTGGGTTTAAAAGACCCCCTGGAGAAGAACTACAAGACAAACACTAATTACCGTAACAATTTATTAAGGAAGATCTTTGATCTTTTCTCACCTACCCAGTTGTCTAGTTCTGCTTCTACTCCACAATTATAAAATGTGTTTACATAACTAATTAGCACAACAGATTGAGTTTTACTGGGTACATGATAATCAGCAGTCCAAATGGTTTGATCCCGTGATAAAGGAGGAAGTGTTCAGAATTAGCACTTCCTAAGAGATCCAAATGGGAGGAATATTGTAGAGTTCTCATAAAACAAAAGTTCTGAATGTTCCCAAATGGGACATTCTATTATAGTAAGCTTCAGCATTTAAACTGTACTGAAGAATGTTTTGTAAGAAAAATATGGAGATATCACAAATTCTGGGCTATTTTAAGAGAAGGAACATGCATTTTTAAAAAAATGTGCTTTCCCCCCTGTCACTTTGACATAAACTGTTTATTTTAGATTTAAATTTATTTTTTATTTATTTTTATTGATGCATTATAATTACTCATAATAGTGGGAAAGTTAATTTTACATAAAGTAAAAAATGAAAGCTGTACCTTCGCTTTGGTAAGCTCACATATGAGGTATAGAGTTGACACTTGCAAATAAATCGAATTGTGGGGATTATGAAGTTTGAAATAAGTTTCTTTGTTACAAAATAAAACTCATTATTAATGATCATATTCGCTTACGAAGAAATGGAATTTTCCTGCCTCACTGGCTATTTAGCACCTTCTACTATATATTTTGAACTCCAAAAATACTTTTCCTTGGAGAGAAGAACCACATATTTTTAAGGGCAAGTGAATGTCTACATCAAAAGGTTTGAGTCAGAGTCAAAAAACCCCAAATTTTTTCCTTTCCCAAGAGCAGGTGAGATATACGCATTTTTGCCCATCCCTGATTTCTGAATATGAACTTCAGTTCATTCTTTGGAGAGGTTATTGTTCATGTACACTTGGAAAGACTCAGCTTTCTGTGGAGAGAGAACGATAGAGACTGACGATTACAAAACGGTTTGACAACTTAAGTGCAAATGAATCAGAAACATGTGGATTAAATTTCCCTTGAAACACACATGATTTTTTAAAATTAAGAGGAAAGGGGCTTGGCAACAAACATTTCAGTTTTTGCCAAACCCAAAGCATTTGAAAAATAATCCAGATTGTGGTTGTGTGCTCTCCTCCATAGTCAATTCTCAATTTCCTTGTGTTGATAGCTGAAGTTTCAAATCGCAAATTCAACATAAAGATACAGAAATACTTGAGCACGTCTATTTTTACTACTTTCACTTTTTTGTTATTTTATAAATTAAAATAATCATGCACAAATTGAATCAGGGAGGTGGAGGTGGTTCCTTGGTAGGGAGCTGGCACATATTTCCAACATAAATGCAGCAAGATTATTTTAATAAAAGTCAGAACATGAATATTTCATACATTGGGAAAAGGAAATGCATTCAGTAAAAATGCTACTACATATGTTAGTACAATCAAGAATGTGATGGTCCTATACACCACTAGGAAACCTGGAAGAAGGTAGACTTGCAATAAGTCATTAATATTTATACCATGGTCAATGTTACTTAGTGAGAATATACTTTTAGAGATTCAAATCTAAAGTTTATAGGAGACAAATTATATTAATATTGGGCATTTTACCTTATAAAGTATTTTCCTTCTTATGGTATAATCCAGTTAGTACAAAGTGTTCTGTTTACACACAGTAAGCCTGCAATATTTTATTTTTAAAAGTCATAACTGCAGAGGCTTTTGAATTTGCATATAGTAAATTTTCAAACCTTGACTATATAGACATGGAAAGGAAAGGAGAAGGGAGGAGGAGGGACAGAGAGGGGGAAATTAAGGAAGAAGGGGAGAAAGGAGGAAAAAAGACTGAATTTCTAGATTTCCTTCAAAAGTAGTTTTGAGAGAGAGTAACAACAATATAGTGCTAAATATCTGTGATTTAGGAACCTAATTATAATGTTAGCAAAGCTAACAGTGACAGCAAAAATTAATCTATGAGTGCTTCTTCTGTTCCAGACATGACAATAAGTGCTTTGACATGTTTTAATGTCAACATGGACTCACAATAAAAGGATTTATAGATTAATTAGCTCACATAAGCCTATATGACAGATTTGGAGTCCAAACCTCATTCTAGAGCCCAAACATTTTATCACTCTGTCTCCCTCCCAGACATGTTTAGCAGTGATCTCACTTCAATCTAAGATTTTTTTGTTCAAAACCGTCATTGTCAATTAGTGTATTGGTCCATTTCTGTAGCTAAAACAAAATATCCAAGACTGGAAATTTTATAAGAAAAAGAAGTTCATGTAACTCACAGTTTTAGAGGCTGAAAGTGGAAGATCGGGTGATCTCATGTTCAGTCTGTGCTGTGGGGCCTCTTGGCTGCATAACAAAATGGTGGATGGCATCATGGTGGGAACATATACTAGAGATAGAGAGAGCGATCACACGAGGAGATGGGAAGCCAGGGTCCAGGCTTGCCCTTTTTATAACTCACTCTCAAGGCAACTAGCCAGGCTTCTGTGAGAACCATATTAATTCATTCCAAGGGTGCTGCCCCCAATGACCTAACCATCTTGCAAACATCCCCACCTCCTAAACGTTTTTACCACTTCAACATCACCACACTGGGGATGGAGAGTCCAGCACATGAACTGATGAGGGATGCACTCAAACCACATTTAAACCAAAACAGTTAGGAAATCTCCATCTAAACCAGTTATGAGGTCAGCAATGTGTTCTTCTTGAGCATCCAGGGGGATCACTGAAGTAAATCTTTCACACAGAGGTCAGTCATTCTCCAATCTTAAAATAGTGGCACATTTTTAATTTAATAAACTTCTAATTGTTCAAAATCTGTTCTATTTGTACAAGTAGACACTTTTCGGATATGCAAACTAAGCTAATTGTCTTACATTTGTCAGTAATAATAGAACCTCTTAACAGAAAACATTTTAAAACAATATACATGTTAAAAATTTGCTCACTTTGTAGAAGATTTTTTATAAATATTATGGGTGATATATATTAGTAATCTCCAATCAGAAAGAAATATACATAGAATCTTCGATATTTCACATATACGATCAGGTCGGTAAACTTCAAATGTATCCATAAATCAATAAAATTTAAACTCAATTTGTTTACTACTGAACTACACCCACAACCCTTTTTTTTTATTTTGAGATAGTCTCTCTAAATTACCAAGTGTCGGGGTTTCCGGGACCCCCAGCCTTGGGCACGGTCAAGATGGCGCCTGGCGCTGAGCCAAAAGCGGCCAGCTATACAGTAAACAACCAGCGAATTCCAATGATTGGCTAGTTAACGATGCGATTAGAGCATGCCCCCCTCGTGTACCTATTCTATGCCTGCAGTTGTCCGCGCATTTACCTCGTGTGCTCTCCCCTGATTGGTTGAAGTGTATGTAAGCTTGATGGGTGGGGGAGTGAGGAGAAGCTGAGAGTAGTAGGAGTAGTAGAAGCGAGGAAGAAGAGTGAGAGAAGCGGAGCGGCCGAAGCAGGCGTGAGCCGAGCAGCAGAAGCGGAGCAACCGGAGCAGGCGAGAGCTAAGCAGAGGGAAAGAGAGCGAGAAAAAGAAAAGAGAGAAGGGGATAGAAAAGAGGGAAAGAAAGGAAGACTGTGCACAATAAACTTCCAAAGCTTCAGACGTTTGTCGTGTCTCTCTGCGGGCAGAGGGAACGCGATAACCAAGGTTGACCAAGAGCTTGCCATCTTCCTACCTCAGGGTCCAGAGGAGCTGGGATTATAGGTGTGTGACTGTGCCCAGGTAAACTCTGTGTTTTAACATTAATTAAGCATCACTGTTTTCAGGATATTGTACTGAGAACTAAAATAAGTAAGATTGTGTTCTGCCCTAAGGATCCTGAAGTAGAGCCAATCTTTTCTCCACATTATACATGATGTAAGGCTATACTCCGTAGAATAAAAGAAGTACTTCTTTATCAAAATTTCATCATGTTCTCACTAGAGTGTGGGACTTCAGTTCAACTCTTCAGTACCTGAGTGTAGACATTAACTACTTCCGGGTCAACTGTTCCATCTGATACTGCTTCTTACCTTAGCTATCTTTATATCTCCAGATGTTTCAAGCAACAGAAACGAACAGTTGGCAAAGTGATAATAATACCAGGGAAAGAGTCAGTAAATGTATTTTCTAGGAAGTTAAAATTGTTGTGAGGCATTTCCTACCATTTTGACTTGTTTCATCCATACCTCTGTTTTGGGCACTTGGCTTTTAGAAATGAGCAAGACCAACAAGTCATGACTTTCAGGGAGCTTGTATTTCAGAGGCCTTCACCAGCCGCTCTGATCTCACTCCATTGCTTGGCCATCACCAAAAAGACAGAAGAAACCCCAAGGGTTAAATTTTAATGTTGGAAAAACTTTTAGCATTGCTTTCTTACATCACTAAGTATGGCCTTCATGTAATATTTTACTCAAAATAAAAACATGTGAACATAAACTTCAAGATATCAAATCATCAACTGAGTTTTCTCTGAAGGACCCACAAAAACTCGAAGTAACTCATCAAGGGCACATTCTTCTTCCTTCTGGCAATACGAAAGATAAGCCCCCTTCAGAGCTGCCACCTGTGGGGTGTAGGATGGTCGGCTCCTTCTTCCACCCTCAGACCACAAGGCTCATTCTTGCCATAATGAAGAAGCTGATTGATGGATGTCACCTTTCCCACTGCTGACACTCTTATCTTTCTCAGCTTAGCAGTAACAGACATGACCTGCTCCCTACCAGCTGGTCTCTGTGTGAGGGGCCTGTCCATCACTCCATCTCCCCACTCCATCTGTTCTCCCTCCTCCTCCTCCAAATTTCAGCCCATATGCCTACTGGCAGCAACCAATATGTCTGTCTGTCAGTAGCTCTGTAATGAGACCAATTTATAAGGTCACATAATCCTGACTCTTCAGGAAGAAAAGAAAAAAACTTCCCTATCCCATTTACTGAGAGAAAGTCACCTTGGCCTCTAGTTCTCATGACTGTGGGAGGTCATGTGCTAACCATCAAAAAGGAATTTAAAATTAATTCCGAATGGTCTCTTTCTACCATATTTCCTTTAAAAAGACTCTCCTCCCTGTTTTTTGCATGATTTGCCAATGTTGTTAGCTAGAAGTTGCAAAAGTGGAAATACTGACCTTTAGGGAGGAAATAAGTGTCTAGAAACAATTTAGATTATTATGTTAAATAGGAACCTTTTACTCCATTCCAGCAGTGTTATCAGCACCACTCCCCTCACTTGTATAGGAAGTTTAAGTACAGGATTTCCAAGGACCTGTCAGTACGACCTGCACGGCAGAATTTTCCCCAGGAACATTTTGTGCCTTCAGCTGACTAGTGCAAATTAAATTCTGTGTCAGTTTTGCCCAGAGGCTAAGAGTACCTCATTATATTTTATTGAATTCAAATAGCTGTAATCAAAATATTTGTAAGCAAAATGCGGCTATTGAGTCTTATTTTATGATGTAAGCTGTCATGAGCAGGATATTACATTTCTTTTCTACAAAACATGGTCCCTTATACCATTCCCTGGAGGCTGCACTCAGCAACTGTTAATTAATTATGATATATGGATGTTGTTCTGTTTAACAGGAGTAGATGAAGACCAAACATCAAAGTGAGTTAAATCTTTATAGGACACCTAAACTTTGAGAATTATCGGATTTTGCTTGTTTGCTTATTGCTCATGCTTCAATTTTGTATTCCTGAATCCTAGAACCACAATGTACTCCTGGTTAAATCATAGCTACTTCTTCAGCTGATTCTAATATTAATTAAACTGTAGGTCTGGTAGTCCAATATTTACTCTAGAATTTATACAATGAAGCTTAATTCATTTAGAGATGCATACTGACTGGCTAAAGAGCCCCTACAGAATAGAGACTCTAGTTGCCTGTTCCTCAATGGGAGTTCTTTCCTTTGGGATCCAGTCACTGACAGTATTGGCCCATGAATCCTGAGCCTGTGCTTAGATTTAAGAACTGGAATCACAGCTTTGATGCACAGTGTCCTGAGGGTTGATATACTCCACATTAGGAATTATGATTGTGCACAGCAAACATTGTGTGCCAGCTGTTTTCCTAAATGTTATTATATTTAATATTATGACTGGAATTTGAAAGATCATTTGAATTTTGAATCTTACGCTGACATCTGGTCACCTAAAACCATGATTATGGGTTCCACTGAAGGTATAATAAGTCTGAAGTCCACATGAATCTGCCTGTGTTCTGGGATTAATTGCTTAGCTTTGCAGTTCAGTTCAGAGTTGATTTCCTGGCTGCAGTCACTTCTTCCAACTCCCACCTCAATTTGCTGTCCTGCCCCATTAACAATCTAACCCTGAACTAAAAATAAGTGAGTGGCGGAGGCAAGTGCCATTTGCCATACCTAAATGTTTTAAATGGTAAACGCAACTTATTGCTCATGCTTCAATTTTGTATTCCTGAGTCCTAGAACCACAATGTTCTCCTGGTTAAATCATAGCTTCTTCTTCAACTGATTCTAGTTTTAATTAAACTGTAGGTCTGGTAGTCCAATATTTACTCTAGAATTTATACTATGAAGCTTAATTCTAGTATTAAATATTGATTATGGGGTTGAACATAACTGTACTGACACATATGAAGTATTCATTCTGTAGCAGATGAAGTAGAAAAATTATGTGTTCTTAATATGCTAATCATGTCTTTCTGATCTTCTTTTTGCAATTAAGGAACATTTGTTAATTAATGTATAATACAACAAAACCTAGAATTGGTATCTACAAATTCAGGAATGTTTTTAGTAACTAATATACTTAATAAGAAAATGATTGAATGTACTTTATTTAAAGCTAAATATTTCAGTTTCTATGTTAAATTAAGTTCAGCATATAGGTATCTTATTTTTGTAATATCACCAGGCTTTAAGAGTTTGTTTTAATAAAAAATAATCTATTTTTCTTCATATGTGTCATTTCTACTGGTCCATTATCAAGAGAGAAACTTGGGTTGAATTTCTGGCAATGGTGATGGACCTACATGGATCTATCAACATTATTTCACCTAATTTCTCTTTTGACTGGCATTCATAGAACAGCTGGCTGCGTTTTTTTTTTTTTTTTTTCTTGAGGTAATAGTTGAGGAGCAAAATTAATTTATCTGAAATAGATTTGAAAGAAATTTAAATTACATATTCTGGTCAATAAGGTTTGGGTATAATTAAATCATATTTTTAATGAAAATGGAATCTGCCTTCTTTATATTCTAAGACTAGTTGTCATTACGATAAAAAAATTTTTGGCGTAAAGGCTAGAGATAAACTTAAAATTTGCCTTGCAACTCTTCTTTTATATTAGTTTGGAAACAAGAAAACTGACAGAATTGTGAAAACCCAATGTGTAGCCTTTTGGGTCTCACACGGAATAACTGAAGTATTCAGATACTCACAGGCTGAAACCATACATGAAAATGGTATCCCATAACCATAAAAGTAGTTAGTTGGTTTCACCACAACTTGAGAGGACACAGCAGCTGTCTTCCTGAGCCCCAGCACTAACGAGGCACCTTGCAGAGGCAAAGGGGATGTGTGAGAGCCCAGAGCCAAGACCCAGGCTGCATTTTCCAGGGACAAAGTGGTTCCCTGCTCTGGAAAGCAGAGTCCTGGGACCCGGGGCTGAGAAATACAGGCACGAGAAACTAGCAGAAGCCAGGGCAGGAGGTCCAGCTAAGCAACTTGGAGTTTATCCTTGGAGCAACAACTCCTTAAAGGAGGATTAACAAGACAGTTTTACATCCTAAGAAACCTCTGGTTGAAATACGGATAGAAGGAGAAGGTTCTGGGAAGAGAATGGAGGTAGGGAACAAGGGCAACACAGTTTCAGTAAGAAATGTTAAGGGCCTAAAGCAGTGGGAATGGAGAGAGGAAGCAGATTTGAAAGCTACTATGGAGCTAGAATTATTAGCACTTGATGAGTGACTGGATTGGGGTATTTGGAAGAAGGAGGAGGCAAGGAGGAATTAGAGGTCTCTGCTTTGGGTAACTGCATTACTCTATCAAGGTAGGCAGGTGGATGAACAGGTTTTGAGGGAAAATGTTAAATCCTTTGGGGACATGTTGATCTGAAATGTCTTTAGGTTAATGGGTGCAAAGATACTTAGTATGCGGTTGATGTCCTGGAAAAGGAGTCTAGGATAAACTCTAGATTTGGAAATTGCAGGGAGAAAGAAAATTCCAAGCCATAGAAGTAGAATATAGTGTTCCATTTTTTACCTACCTTCTATAAGTTAAACAGGATGTAAAATGTACTTTCCTGAACAAGTCAAAAACTCTTTATCTCATATCTCAGGTATTCGTCATGATCCCCTTGACAAAGGGTTTTTCAGGTTTGGGTAATGTTCCCAGTATGAAATAAAGGAATCAGCTGGTGTCCCTGTTGTTTCTGAAACCACACTCTTGTAAGGTTACTTGTGCTGCTGTCAAGCTAGAGAATGCCTTTTTAGTGGACTATATGTAATAGAACATATGTTGATGGGAAGTTTCCCCAGTCGAGAAAATTCTATTGGCTGCCCTTGTCTGTAAAGCTTTCAGTGGAATTTTCTCTTCTATGTATCTATGTGAGAACATTTATAGACAATTTAGCATCCTGTTGGTTTTTTTTTCATTTATGCATTTCCCCTCTTATCCCCAGCCAAGTGAACTACAAAACACTGGACATCAGAGACTGTATCAAACCCAGCATTACCTCTGCCTCTTTTTTCTATAATTTCTCCACTCACTTTTAGATTCCCCACATTTAATGGTTCAGTATCCATTTATCTATGAAAAATAGGTTCAAAGTACAAAGAATTTTAGAAATTGCAGTTTCCACCTACAGGAACTACTGTACATTCAACCCCCTTGAAGTTTTCTTGAAGCTAGTCATCCAGGACTAGTAGAAACAGGCTTGGCTGAGCCATGGGACACGGAAGTCTGACTTCCAGGAACTGGCAGTCATTAGAGACTGTTTCAGATGCCCTGGGTAGGTGACTTCTGTGCAGAGTGGGTCACCACCTGAGGAAATGCTAATTCTACTGGGATGTCCCACTGGAGCAAATGGCTTCCTTAACTTCACTCCATCCTGTAGAAGCTCTTCCGTTCCCCCTTTACCTGGACGACTATAAATAAAGGGAAGGTGGGCGGAGTCATTATTATTAGAAGCCAGATCTTAGCATGGCTAAATCCATCACACCCATTCATTTTAAAAAGGTGATTGTCTCCTGTGTTTATTCTGTAAGTTTCTTAGTGATTAATCTAGAGCTGGCACCTTCCTCCAACAGAAACCCTTCCCTCACCCATGCTGGACGTGATAGAAACCCCTACAACACAGTGCTGGCCCTCTGCCTCTAAAGCTGTTCTAGATTCACACTTCTCATTGATATTCTCATGATAAAGACCTAATTCTTGCTGGTAAAAACCCAAATTAACACTTGTTCCCATTGCCACAGTTTACAAGGCTATAGATATAATTTTGTTCATTTCTGAATTTCTGTTCAGTTCTCTAGTTCCTTGGTTTTTTTTTTTATTTTTATTTATTTATTTATTTATTTATTTATTTTTGGACTCATCTCTTGATATTGGAGCTCTGGATCTGTCCTCCAGCCCAGTTGCTTCATGAAGACTTAAAGCTTTGCTATTTTCAGATATACACTGTACTTTGAAGACATTGACTTAAATATCAATGAGGTCAACAATCCTACCATTCACCAATATCCATTCTTCCTTTATCTTGAGAGATTTGAACTTTTCTGACTTCTATAATGACTTGTGACTTGTCCAGTGAAATGTAATTGAAAGTGAAATTGATTGTTCAAATATTTACCTGGATTCCTATGTAAGGATGACTTAGGTCAGAGTCAACATATCCTAATTCCCACTAACCTTTCATAGAAATGCAGTACAAATGAGAAATAAACCCTTATTAATATAATACATTGATATTTTTGGATTGTTTATTACCATGGTACAAACAAACCTGCTCTAAAGAATAAAATCATTTTCCTTCTTTGATATCTTTGGGGCCTCCCTTCTTACATTAGTCAGCTTCATTGCTGACTGAGACTAAAATGGAATACCTGAGATAATTAACTCATGAAAAGAAAAAGATTATTTTAGCTCATGGTTCTGGAGATTCCAATCCAAGATTGGGTAGTCCCAAGCTTTAGGTCTCTGGCAAGGGCAGCATATCATGGCAGCAGTAGCAGAGCCAGCTACTTACATTATGAACCAGAAAGTAGGAAGAGAGAGACGACAGCAGAGTCCCACAGTCCTGTTCAAGGGCATAACCCTAGTAACCTACAAAGCTCTTATGAGCCCCCATGTCCTAGAGGTCCAGGAGACATTTAGCACCACCCTGACACCTAAGCTTTTAATACATGTACCTTTGGGGAACACTCATCCAAACCAACTGGCTATTTATCATCTTGGCTGCCTGCTGATTACCATTACCAGATGGTAGTTGTGCACAGTGAATACCTTGCCTTGTTTGCTTGCTTGACTAAATCTCTGCATAGAGGATTTGACTTATAGTGAGGAAGAGTTTTCATGAAATAGAGTTGCAGAGGCTATAATTCTTAATGTTAGGAAAGAAGAGATGGAAATTTTGTTTTTCGTGAATGCTTAAAATAGGATATAGATTGACTCAATCTGGAATGACTTATAGCAATTTTGCCTGGGAAAAAAGGGAAATGGACTGAGGCTGATTACAAATTGAAATTCTTCATTTAACAAGAGTCCTGCTGAATGGTGAATCTCTACCATAATGACTTGTCATTGCAAAACAGTAAACAAAATGTTTGCTAGATTTATTCAGGAAAAAATGTGCTAGTGTACTATTTTTAGTTAAGCAACTCATCGGGCAATACCCCTTTTAAGAAAATAAATCTTAAATTATATAACTGATTAAAGTCAGTGTAACGAAGTCTGTAAACGCAGTGTAACACAGTCTGTAAAACTGTGTTTTCAGCCATGTCTCAGGGAAATTTGGAAAACACTCATCACCCCAGGAAAGAGTATTTTATACTGAAAAACTTATGACCTCTGTGAAGATTTAGGAATCTTACAAAGAAAATTAGCACAACTGAATTCATGGAAAAAAAAGATGATATAGCCTCTAATTGTGCTAGTGAAATTGAATATCCACATGCATAAGAATGAAATTGGATCCATATCTTACACCATGCACAAAAACCAAGTTGAAATGGATTGAAGTTAATCTAAGACCTAAAAGTGTAAAACTCCTAGAAGAAAAGACAAGGAAAAAGTTTTTTGACATTGACTTAAAAATGATTCCTTGTATATAACATCAAAAGTATAAGCAACAAAAGCAAAAATAGATAAGTGGGATTATACAAAATTTTTTTAAAAACTTCTGCACAGCAAAAGAAACAATCGACAAAATGAAAGAATTTACAGAATGATAGAAAATAGTTGCAAACCATGTATCTGAAAAGGGTCAGCAACTTAAATATGAAAGGAATTCCTCCAACTCAGTAGCAACAAAACAAACCAATTAAAAATTGACAAAGAACTTAAACAGACATTTCTCAAAGTAAGTCATACAAATAGCCAGTAAGTATAGAAAATGGACACCATGTCATTAATTATTAAAGAAATGCAAATCAAAACACAATGAAATACCATTTCAAATCCATTAAGATGGTTATTTATAAAAAATAAAATAACAAAGTATTGTCAAGGAACACTTGTATACTGCTTGTCAGAATGTAAAATGATGCAGTCACTATGTAAAACACTGACTGTTTCTCAATAAATTAAAAATAGAATTACCATATGATCTACAAATTCCACTTCATGACACATATCCAAAAGAATTGAAAGTAGAAACACAAACATATATTTGTATATCCATGTTCATAGTAGCAACATTCACAGTAGCTAAAAAGGAGACACAGCCAAAGTGTCCATCAATAAATCAGTGGCAAATAAAATCTGGTGTATACATAAAATAGAATATTATTCCATCTTAAAAAGGAAGAATATTCTGACACATGCTGAAACGTGACATATGGAAACACTGTGCTACAGGATATTAGTCAATCAGAAAAGGACAAATGCTATATTGTTTTATCTATATGAAGTATCCAAAACAGTGGGTGTCAATGGCTAGGGGTAAGGAAGATGTAAAATTATCATTTACTGTTTGGAGTTTCTGTTTGAGAAGATGAAAAAAGTTTGTAGATAATTGGTGGTGATGGACTCACAACAATGTGAATATTCTTTTTTCTACTGAACTATATAATTAAAACTGGTTCAAATAGTGACATTTATATTATATACATTTTACCACAATAAAAAAATTTTTAGGTCAAACATTTAGATCAGATTTTTGTCAGTCAATTTAAGTTGGGAGATTTCTTAATAAGGAAGCTTTTAATTATGAATTCAATGACCTTAATAGATTTTAAATAGATTTTAATAGTTCCTTTAAGTTTTCTATTTTTTATGAACAGTTTTTCTAAGTTGTTTTAAAATAATTGGCCATTTTTCTGAGTTATGTACTTGTTAGCATAACTTTGATTAAAATAGCCTATGTGCTTTTAATGCTTGTAGAACCTGTTATGATGCACATATTTCTAATTTGTGCTCTTTCTTTTTTTTCTTAATGAATTAACTAGGATTTCTTTTTATTATTATTTTTTAAATTTTTTTCTCATTCCAATTTCCTAAAGTAGAAGTGTAATTCACTGATTTAATTCTCACTTCTTACCTAATATAAGCATTTAATGTTGTAATTTTCTTCTAAGGACTCTCTTAACTCCAATCCATAATTTCTGATAATTACCATTGAGTTAAAAATATTTTTTAATTTCCTTTGGATTTCTTCTTTGATTCATGAATTATTTATAAATGTGCTGTTTAATTTCCAAATATTTGAATCTTATGTTACTATTGATTTTCATTGAATTATCTTATTGTTGGTCAAGTTCCTTTATTCTGTTGTTCAAATCTATGCCTATACTAATTTTTTAATGTCCTCATTTATTTTGAAAAATCTTATTTTGGTAAAACCTCTATGTCTGTTTTCACATTTAGTTCAGTTTTTTTTCTTCAAGTTTTATTAAGTTCTATTTTTATTACTGTAAACTTATTGTGATACCTTTCATTTGTGGGTTGAAAAAATATTATCTTTCTAATATATTTTGTTGTCAAAAATGAACCTCTTTAGTTCTTAAAATTCTCTTGAGACTGCTTTACCTGCTTTTAATATTTTAACTTGCATTTTGAGATATATCAATTTCCAACCCTTTACTTCTTTGTCTTAGTTTTTCTTCTTTAACTAGTCTGACAATTTTAGTCTTTTAACTGGAACGTTTAATCCATTTACATTTAATGTGCAGCAAAGTCTTCTATATTACCATTTGTTTTCTGTTTATGCCTTCTGTTGTTTTCCTTTTTTCTTTCCTATTTTATTTTGCACTGTTTCTCTAGTATTTAATTCTATTTCTTCTTTTTCCTTTGAAGTTATACTACCTGAAATCTGAAAATTATAATATGTGATCCTATTTTATCACAGATTACCCTAAACTAAAACTACATCACTTTATTTAATATAAATATTTTACTATTCTATTCACTTGTTTTCCTGATCTTTTGTTCTATTATGCATTTATCTCTTCACGTATTATAAACTTCACAATATATTATTGTTATTTTACTTTGAATAGTTGGTTTTTTAAGCAAATAAATAAATTATGCATGTTATATATTTACTCTTACCTTACTTTTTCCAGTGGTTTTCATTGCTTCCTGTACACTCTAATTTCCCTCTGGTAGTGTTTCCTTTGATCTGAGAATTCCCCTGAATGTGCATTGTAGTATAAATCTGCTGGCAACAATGCCTCTAAACTTTTGTTGATCTGAAAGTGCTTTAATTCACTTTCATTTCTGAGAAATAGTTTCAATAAATATATAATTCACAGTTCTCTTGACTCTTTTAATCCACTGTTTCATTTTTGTCTGGCATTTATTGCATCTGAGGACAAGACTCATTATTCTTATCACTTCTCTTTTGTGTAATGACTTCTCTGATTGTGAGATTTTATATCTAATCCATATCAGTTTTTTACTACTTCAATAAAGTAATAATGATGATTTGGAGAAACTTTCTACAGATTTATTTTTCTCTCAACTGCAAGTTACATTTTCTAACTACCTCACAAGTCTTATAATTTTATTCTTTGTTGGATATCCTTCTGCATCTGCTATAGTAGGTAGTATAGCAAGATTTTAAAAGGTATTATACACTGGACATACATATTATATTATAATATAATGCATCTTTTTCTCAATAAGGAACACTATCTCCTTTCTTAGATATGGTAGAAAAGATGGTTTGATCTAATAATGAAATTAGCTACTTTGTGGCTATAATCCCTAAATCCTAGCTTTAGAATTCACGCAGCACAAGTGTAACCTGCTGTCCTTTTTACTTTTATTTCCAGCTCCAGCTTTCCGTACAGCCACTGGACAGGATGCTGTTGATCTTATTAGATATTGAATCAGATAGGGCTCTGGTTAAAGATTCAGTTTGATTCCATTTTCTCCTCCAGTGTTAGATACTTTGAAAGTGATTTCAGGTCTCTTTCCAGGACTGCACAGAGACCAGATTTTTGTTAGACCTCAAATCTCTAAGACCTTGAGATATCTTGACCTCCTATCTCCAGGGCTGTTAGACAATGATATCTGAAGACAGAGATTTCAAGATTACTAAATATAAAATGTGAAACATCATGCATTTGCAAGACTATGAGTCTGTAAGTCCTTGAAAACATGACTGTCCAGAGTCATGTTAGGCTATGAGACTACAAAATTTCCAGATCATAAGACTGAAACTGTAGGTCTGAGAGACTGAAAAATCACCAAGAATGCAAGTCTGAAAACTTGTTCTTTGGCAGAGTGATTCATGAATTTGGAGTTTCTTCAGATTCAAAATCCAATATGTCAGCCTGTGGATTTGGGAGAAGCTGGTCTGATTTCTTATTTGAATGATGAATATCTTTCTTCTCAAATGCTCCCACCTGAGCAATCCTCTAATTTTTGTTCACCCATCTTTCCTATGTTTTTACTAAATTTAAGTATTTTTAGATTTCTTTGTATCTAGAGCTCCTCATTAGTGGGGATGTTTGGCTTATTCAGGTATTTCTTATTGTATTGGTACCAAGAAAGACCTTTCACATCCCTCTACATCCTGACTGAAAGCAGAATCCCATTGAAACCACTTGAAGAAATGAGAAATATTGAAGAAGTACGTCAGCTTTAATTTGCTTTCACATACCCATTCTCAACTTTTCCTACTCTGCTTTGTTCTCTTATCCTTTGACTTCTGTTAGGTTCAGCTAATGGAGGGAAATTGGGTTATTTATTCCCCTGGCTGCCTTCCTGCCGACTTGCCAAAGGCTCTGTGAGTTCCTCAGATAACAGAGTTCCTGTCAGGCAGCCCTCCCCACTCTGTCCTCTCAGTCGCACAGTAAGGAAGATCTTCACCCTATCCCACAGTAACAGCACTCTGCTGCTTTGAATTCCAGGGTGCTATGCTGTCTTGTGGTTTCCTGTACCCTGCACACACTTTCATAAATAGTCCTCACATTGCCCAATTTGAAACCGCCTTTTGTGTCTTACTGAGATGATGACATGAGAAGTTTTCAAAGACCAGACTCTGAAGTTAATGGATGGTCAGATGAGAGGAGCAATTGAAACAGACATGTGTGTCTAGAACCTTTCCGATGGAAAGGAAGATCCAGAGTGGAATCACTGTAGATTGGCATGATTTCTGAGAGAAGACTGATGGAAAACCCAGGGAAGAATAGAGGTACTCAGGTACCTTGCAAAGGGTAGTGGGTGAACCTTGTGGATGGAGGAAATAGAAGGTGTCAGAAGGAGTTCAGTGGGGCAATAAGGTGAGAAAGGAAAGGTGAAACTCTAGAGTTTTCACAGTCTCCCTTTGCCCCCAATTGCTTTGATGATTATCTTTGACATATTGAGAGGCTGATAGCATATTTTTTTTTGTCTTTTATTCTTTCCTAAAAAAATATATTATTTACTGTAGCCAAAGAGCCCTTTCTAGATAAAATTTAAAGAAGCAGCCCATTGTGTATGGCATAACTCTTTAGTTGGAAAATGGGCGAATGGGGAAGAATGTGCTGCCTGGTGATGTCCCCATTCATCCCTTCTGTAGTTTTTAGGGGACTACCTCAGAATCTTTGATGAATATCATCTGGAGACAGAATTGGTGAATGTTGTGTATTTAATCTGGAATATTTAAGATGCCTGGTTGGGGAAAAGGAAAAACACTCTTCAAAGAGGAACCTGGAGTTTGGCAATAGAAATGACTTTTGAACAAGGGTTACAGAGGTACACATATAAAATCACATACAGGTAGTGCTAGCAAAATTCAAAAAAGCTATCATTTTGGTAGGAATACGTGCTTGGCATAGTACCGAGCAATGATGCAAAACCATGTGCCTGTACTCAGAAAGCTCAAAATCCAAAAGAAGAGATGCCATTCAAGCAAATGTCCTATAAAGTGTACTATGTGTGCATACATGTGCACAGAATCACACTAGAACCAATTACATGTGGGAATGGCCTAGGGGTCTTTTAAAGCACAATCCACAATTAAGTTTTGAAAACTCCTGGACTCGATAACACTCCCTTCAGTCTTATTGTTTAATGATTAAAACGTATGATGTAGGCCTGGATTTAAGCTCCTTTACTACTTGCAAATTAGATGCAATCTAAGAGGTAAAGCAGATGGGTGAATTCCCAACCATCATACTTCAAGTCAACCTTGAAAGTAAGTACAAACAGTTCACCAGCACACATTCATTTTTTTGACCAGTGCCTCCCTCCCAGGAGGTGCACAGGTGGGAAAATGAGTGGGATCAGAACTCTTTTCTACTCACCCAACATAAATTATTACTTTCCATTGGAGAATGGTTATTTGCAAGGTAGCCGTAAATCTTACAAATGAATGTTTGTAAGGCAGCCGAGAGCAGGCTCTCTGATTGCCTGAAAAAAGCTGGGGGAAGGGAGCTGAGGAAAATCATCTCTAACTTCCCAGATTAATAGGCAAAGGAACTTCATAGTTTCAGTTCCCAAAATAGCAGGAGAGGGAGGAGGTGGGACAAGAAAGAAGGAAAAAAAGAAAGAAAAAAAGGAAAAATAGGCATGCTGATTGCATTGTTACAACTTAAATTGTACTCAGATGGGAACTCTGATGTGCCAAAAACAGTGAAGGCTGAGCCTGAAAGATCAGAACAGTGACATCTGGTATTGGGTGCCCCAGCAGACATGACTAATACCATTGGTATTGTGTAGATTCTGCCTTCGCTAATTTAATATTCAAATATGAGGGTCAGCCCCACAGTTCTCTTCCATAACTGAAGACACAGGCTTCCCAGAATTCACCTTCTTGCCCCCAACAGGGCTCTTTCAGGGCCAATGTCTACCTTGCGGGCTAACCAGGACGAGGTCTGTCATTTCCATGTATTTCTTAAGCCCCTTTTGTTTCATGGCTCTCACACATGGTTGAGCTACAAGGGAGCCCTGAGAACTCATCCATAACTTGTAATAAATAAATAACCTCCCCATAGTTTGCCCCTTGGATATTTGCTTTATGCCAGAACATTTTAGTTTTACACATACACACGCATGCAAATGTATTTCTCCACTGAAAATAAAAACCTGATGTCCCCCCATAACTTTTACTGCTGACACTCAAGAATACCACATTGGCTTAGTGCTTGAGGGTGTTCTGACTAAATCAACAGTTATCCTGTACCCCACATGGATATTTCTAATTGTCAAATTTATCAGCTTAGTAAATATTTGCTGAATATTGAAGTACAACACATCATGCTAAGTTTGGTGGTAGCTACAAAGATGATTTTTAAATAGTATAAAATAACTCAATAAATTGTCATTTATTCATTCTTTCATGATTCAAAAGACAAACTAGAATTTTTGAGTAGTTCAGGGACCTCCTAGCAACTTCCCATTATCATTACACAATAATGCAGTGTCTTGGGGAACATATGACAATAAGATCTACTATTTATAGACTATTTGTTATAGGTAAAACTTTGCACTAGGCTCTTCACATTCAATATTTCAATACTCTTATGAGATAGGTAAATTATCCCTGTTTTACAGATAAGGGAAGAGATTCAGATAAATTAAGTTGCCTATGCAAGTTCACCCAGCTTAGTAAGAACTGAATAAGAATTCTAGTTTAAGTCTATCTGTTTCCAAAGTTCATGCATTTCCCCCATTCTGTGATTCTTCATAATTTCCAATGTGGCAAGGTAAGTAGTTCACATTCTCTCCTTCAAGATTTTGATGTACTCACCCCTCCTGCCCCTTGATGAGACTATAGGAATTTGGAAGTTTGAGACTCATTAAATCTCCTGGGAAAATTTAGAACCTTATTTTCTATGATAATACAAAAAGTAACACTTCTACTTTTCAAATATAAATTCTTATTTTAAAATTTAGTGTTTTTCCATAACACACCTTACCATTCCTAACTGCCCAGTATCAATCTTTTGTCTTGAGTCACATATATGTTTCACTATTTGAAAATAGATCATTTTTTTGGTGTGATGTATTTCATCTTCTATCCTAAAGTTTCTTTTATTCAGTTTCCCTGAACTCTTCTATAATTTAGAACATGATATTTCATCTACACAATTCCTGAGGGAAAATGCAAATGCCCCTCAGAAAGTGATCCTAAGTCAATGGTTCTCAACCTGATAACACCGTTTAGATTTTCTGAATAGTCAGTCACCTCAAAAAGAACATGAGACCTGCGGTAACCAAACATTAACATGAAGTAAATTCAGAAATGACCAAGTCAGAAACAGTGACGGCCACTTTGATAGGAAAGGCCCACTGGTCATCTTGGAAAAGATGTGGAGCATGGTGGCTACACAGGCGATGATGTAAGAACACCATGGAACAGGACCACACTGGTCAGATGAGAAGAAGAATGCGGAAGGACGGAAACCAAGGTGAATTTGAAGAAAATTGTATTTTGACTTGCAGGTAATTTTACACTCCTGTCTGATTCGTAGATTATTTGTTGCTTTTTTGGGGGGCAAGGTATTGCTTTCCTTTCGATTCTTCCCCTGGGATGAAATGAGTGTAGACTGTTCCAGGGAAGGCACCAGACTATCCCAGAGTACATCTAGAGACAGTGGTACGTTAGACAAGTCAGGGAACTCAAAGTACTTTCTTGCTTAGGATCCCCGACAGCTCCAGACATGGCTGAGCCTTCTGGTAGGCCTGGCCTGCAGGCCGACCACAGTGACAGACCACACCACACTGGGAAAGTCTGCCTGGAAGAAGAATGAGTTCTCCCCTCAACGATGAGACTAAGAAGAGACTCTTTTTAAAGCTAGTATTAGAGGGGGAATGGGCAAGAGGGGGAAGGATTGGTGGGGTGAGTGGGATTGAGGGTCAGCTTTTAATTTTGCATTGAAGAGTCAGTTAACAATGGTTACAAAAGGAAATTAAAAGCCTGGAAGCAGTTGAGGTTTTTGTTATTTCTGAAGTTACGAAACACATCAATATTGCACAGGCCTGTGTTTAATGTGGTATAACAATGTGAGAGCCTTTGTGGAAAGGCTCTGGAACCCTTTGAATGTCTTCTATGAGCAAATCAGCCTTCTCTTTATGACTGTGACCCTCAGATTGTGTGTGCCCATTTTTCTGGCTCTTCAAGGGCATGGTCCCAGACTTGTCATGAAGTGAATTCAAGCAGTTGTGCCTTTGGGAATTTGAGGGAAAGAAGAAAGGCCTGGCTGGAAATGTGGCTGTGAAGTTGAGGAAGGGAAGGGTTCAGAAGAGGATCACCAAGTGGCAGTTCAAAGTGACAAAGTGCCTGCTGATGATTCTTGTGATGAAATTGCCACTCAGGTCCCAAATCAAGGCAAAATATTTCCACGAATTCACACTTAAATGCACATAAACTGTGCTGTTAATGAAGGCACAGGGAAGAGGAATTACTTCTTCATAAGCTTCATTAAGTTGAATATTCTAAAGAAAGAATGCATCTCAAACTCATTCAACCTGCAGGTGTCATAAAACCACTTTATGACGTAGAACAAGCTCTGCCTGAACTATTTGTGTCATGTTGCGGGAATTTATTTAAATATTTTGATGTAATTATACATACACTTGTCATTATGGTCTCATTGGACAGATATTCTCATCATTCAACAAATAAGAAATGAAGATGAGAGGGGTAAAGAAACTTGTCCAAGGATTCTTTCCCTGGTAGACTGACCCCAGGGCCACACGCTGGACGGTTACCTCTATTCACACCTTTCTCATGTTCTATTATGTAAAAAGTATCTATTCTTAACAGGAGAGAAAACCAAGTGTACTTGTACATTCTTACATAGCCCATTTATTTATGGATGACAAACTTTACGATCATAAACTTCTTTAATTTCATAATGACTATTAAATAAACTTGTATTCTCTTACTTCTGTCTATTTGAAAACACTTCATCAGTTTGTAGGGTATAAGGAGCATGTTTCCCAGAAATTTTGCATTAATCTAGGCTCATCCAGGTCCTAGCCCCATGTTAGGAGGATGAGTGTAAAACACAGTTCCATAGTTGGACCTCTGATGATACCCTGCTCCTTACCGTCTCACACATTCCATTATTTTATGCTTCTCAAAGCTCAGTAGGGGATATTTCCTTCATCTCCTGAACTTTGCTAGAACTTTTCATTTACTGCATTATCCAGAAGTAAAGCCTCTTTCAACAGCTTTGGATTCCTTATTCTCAGGAGTGAAAAACAGAAGATGAACCAAGAGGTTGTGGAATGATGTAAGAAATGTGTAGTCTCTGAGCAAAGCATCACCAGACTGTGCCGGCATAGGTGGCCCCTCTTCTCTATAGGATTTTGCCTAAAAGGAAAGGGAGAGGGGAACACCAGTATTTCCTTGGAAAATGACCCAAACTATACAATCAAAAATTATTATACGGTTCCTTCAGTTGGCAAATAACTTTGCTGTATGGTTACAATCTAAAAGAATGGGACTCTAGTCTAAAAAAATATGTGTAACTAATCTCAGACTTTCTGTGTGTGTATATGTGTGCGTTTTGAGGGTCAGGGTGGATAAATTTCTAAACCATGATCTGAAATTAAATAGAAGGGAAAAATTTGGGCTGGAATTATGGTTCAGTGGTAGAGTGCTTGCCTAGCATGTGTGAGGCACTGAGTTTGATTCTCAGCACCACATATAATAAATAAATAAATAAATAAATAGGTAAATAAAATAAAGGTATTGTGTCCATCTATAACTAAATTTTTTTTAAAAAAATAGAAGGAAAAAATTTAAATGCTGTATATTCAGTTGTCTACCATTTGTTGAATACCCAAAACATATCAGCAGAAGATAAATAATAGAAAACATTATAAAGATCATTCACTTTCCCAATAATTATTTGCTATGTAAGAGTTTTAATAAAATCATATATAAAAATATATTTTTCATTATTTTTAAAATTGGTGACTGTAATTTGTGTATTCACTATAACATACAGTCTTTCCATGGAGACTATCAGTCTGACAAGCCTATTACAAGTCCTTTAAAATTCACCTTCTTTTTCATGACTTACCCACTGTAGAAGAGATTTTGCAGACACTGTCTTCATACATAAGTTCCTCTTTATAAAATAAACAACCAATGGTTTTCATTAGTTAAGAATATATAATAAGTTAAATTTTTGTTTGTTTTTAATTTTTAAAATGAGAGCTCAAAGCAAGTTCAGATTTGACAGAAGGCAGAATCAACTTTAAAGATATAAGTAAATCACAGCGAATATTAGATCCACAAATTTATACGAGTTTTGAAAGAGAAAGCAGTCTAAGAATGCCAACAGAGTTCACAATTTAGTAAGGGTAGATAATAGTTATTAAAGATATTATTATCAAGGGTAAGGAAAAAGACAAAAGGATTTGTCAAAGATTTGACAAAGAAATTTCCTGCCGGTCAGATACTTGAAGGCCCACAATGTACTATAGGGAGACCTGAAAGGATTGATGGTGTTGAAACAACTGGAGAAGGTGAAAGCAAACATTTTTGAAGAGGAGTGAGAGAAAAGGTAAGTAAAGTTACTTATCTTTAAAAGTCAAGGCCTAATCTGCATTGTCAAAGAGAATATGAATAAAGTAATATCTTTGCTTATAAACAATGTAAATTACCCCTGAAGTATCTTGTCTTATCTGGCTTAAGGAATCATCTCACCTTTAGGAAAGCACACTTGGGTCAAATGGATTACTCTATGACATTGTGGATTTGGTTGATAATACCCATCCAAGTATTCCTGAAACTCCTACAGGCCAGATGTGCAGCATGGTGTTCTTCATGAATCTGTGCTCCAACACGAATTTAAACCAACACTCATGGAGAGTGGCTTAGCATATGGAAAGACTATGGACCTTCAAAGCTGAAGGCAGATCTAAGTTTTATCTCCAATATTTATTGCTTGTATACTGTTAGGCTAGTTACCTAAAATCTCAGAGGTACAAATTTCTTATCTTTAAAAGTGAGAAAAATGGTGTCTTTGGGTTTTAAGGAGATACTATATGTCAAGAGCTAGATCCATTATATAACTCAGGATATATGTAGATCACTGAAGGACAGGGGATATTGCTTTTCTTGCTTAATTCGCCCTGGTCCAGAAATAAAATTGATATTTGTGACATGACAAAAATTACTTAATTAGATCATATGCCTAAGCAGGACTGGCTACATAAGTTATAGGATCCAAGGCAACATGAATATGCGGGGATTCCTATTCAAAAATTATTAAGACTTTCAAGTCCATAGTAGCAAAGCTTTAAATCAATCATAGACTCCTTGTAGGCATGAGACCCTGTATGACTTTATAGGTCGCATGTCCATGAAGCCAGCCCTTGTCTTAAGTGAACCCTGGAAATGTTGGACCTTGCTTCAAGAACAAGGATAAATCAATTCCTGTGGGTAGCTAATGCCGCCTGGTTCAGCAGATCTAAGAACAATATTATCAATAATAATAATCTGAATAGATATTACAAAAGAAAATTGCAGCCAGTTTCTGTCTTCTAGATCTCTTTAGTGCCTTGGGTCATACTTTCCCAAGGAAAATGCATTTAAGACTCAAGTTTTGATGAAAAAAAAAAAAAGCTCCCATCAACTCTTCTTCATTTTGTAGTACAATCGACCCTTGGAAGCAGAAAAGGAATTAGAAAAACAAAATAAACATAAGAAAACCAGAGGCATTTTGGACAGGGATCAGAGAGGAAAATGTGTTAACAAATGTAATTCTGTTTAGAACTACAAAATGAGAATACAACTTTCATTAATATCCTGGGTTGAATCCAGGTTTTTGTCTGATTGATATGGAGAATCCCAACTGTGAGGTTGGGAAAGAGACTGAGATTTATGTGCATTGGTATTTTTTACAGTTATGTTCATGTCTCCAGACACTCAGGCAGATTTAATAAATCAAATAAATAAATAAGTAAAAGAAGCATTCTATGCTCAGTTCTTCATGCAAAGTTTCCATTGTTGTCCAAGAGATTTCCACATGCACAGCAATGACCAAAGATGGCTCTCTTGTTACCCATTATTTGAAGGAAAATATCTAGCTTTGATAATGATGTAATATGGCTTTCACCCCCTGAACTTCATAGAAGACTATTTAATCTTTGCCAGTGTCCCCTTATGGGCAAAGACGTATTTTTCTCTTTTAATGTCAGTTGAATAGCTTGTGAATACTTTACAAGGGATATGTCACTGCTTGGTTTGGGGTTTTTATTTGGTAAATAATTTCAGCTGTGAGAGAATTTGAGAAATAACTGTATCACTTGGGAAATATTTTTTTTCTTTGAAAGAAAGAGAGAGAAAGAGATACAGAGACAAAGAGACAAAGAGAGACAGAAAAGACTCAGTACTCACGAGCCCAGCAAAATTCAACTGACAGAAACTTTAGTCAACTGAAAAAAACTTAGTTTTGAAAAGTTGATCATTGAAATGCTTTTGTAATCTTGTAGAATAATATCATTTAATTTTTAACTGAGAGGGATCAAAGAAATCATAGCTCAAACTTTTGTTTTATAGGTAAGAAAATAAAGACCAGGAAAAATAACTTGCTAAACTCTGCTATTTAATTTTTTTCTCTAGTTTTCTTGATACATTCCGTACTTTTCCTACATGACCTCTAGAAAGAGTTCATTTCAGGGAAAGCTTTGAACAGAACCTCCTCTCCCATAAAATTATGCCTAACCAGGTTTATAAGCATTTTGCTATGTGATAATTTATCCATTCATTTATTCATCTATTTATTAAGCAAATTAAATAGATATTTCAAAGAGTGTGTATTCTAATCCCATTTTACTTTTGGTACTGAAACTTGTGACTGTAAGAGATGTAAAACAATGGGGGAAAATAGTGCAGCCAAAATTAAATAACCAAGTGGTAGCCAGGGAAACCCATGAATTCAGAAGGAAATAGGGTGCATATGGGCAATGCAAAGCAATCATACTGTTACTAATCAGAGAAAACTTTACCTAAATTAAAGTACCATTAGGATTCTCATTTATCAAAGTAGTAAAGTAGTTTGGCTTCACAATTCAGAGCTTGGAATCCAGAACCAGATTGCCTGTTGTCTAATCCTACCTACTCTGAAACTTGCTATGAACTCCTAGACAAGTTACTTAGCATTTCTTGACCTCAGTTTCCTTCCTTGTAAAATCCAGATTAATAGTAACACCTGCCCTCTCTGTTACAAAGATTATAATAATTGATCCAGGTGACAGCATTTAGAACAGTGGCTGACTTGGAATAAGCACTAGGTAATGTTTGCTGCTATTATGAAATTATAGAGCTTTAACTTATCTGCTAAAATTATTTATATTTGCTTTATAGTTGACTGCATTGCAGTTTCCTAGCTTCAAAATATATGAATGATATTATTTCAATCTAGTGCCCTAACCTAAAGGATAGTGAAAATGTCGAAATATAGAAACCCTGACATGTCTTTATATTTCCTTGTAAGTTATCATCCCTAGACCATAGTATGTTATGTAATATTATTTTCTCAAAAAGAGAAGGTAACACATGTGAAAACGTCCCATTAGTTGTCCAGGTGGTTATTTTTATAATGTAGAAGGTGATACAAGAAATTTATTTGATGGTACAGTAGTCAGATGGTGAAGGACAGCAAAAGCCAGTGTGCAGGGTTCCTTTGAGTCTGGGGCCAGGTACAATAAACAGGAAGCAGCCCTTGAGGAATGGAAAGAACTTAACTGAAATCTAATGTCTTGAGCCTCGGTGTTTCTGATTCTTTGCTTGCTCCCTCATTGCTTAACCCATGTGAACTGTCATTTCATCACCCTGAATTTTGGGATGATATTATGAGATCATAAGTTGATTGTAAAGTTTCTACTAGATTAGATTTGTGAAGCTATAAATTTGTGACCAAAATATAAAACAGAATAATCACTTAATATATTCAATTTAGTTTTAGTTCAGTTTCAAGACTTTGGATGAAGGTAAAAATTTTAAATTCATAAAGGGCATCTTTATGTTTAGGTATATAAATATATGTAAATGTAAATCATATATATATCTATAAAGATGTCCTTTATAAACCTAAAAATGTCTATGTAAAATTTACAGTGTGTCTATATATATATATACACTCTCACACACCCTTGGTATTAGTCTTTCCTTTTCCATCTCATTTGCTTCCTAGTTATATCCCCACACTTTTCTCCTAAAAAAGCAGGAAGTGTTTGGATATTAAAATTTGCATTTTAATTGAGCTTGATTCACACTGATGTGTTATCTGTCAGAAGTTTGCATTTTAACACTAATGTGTTACCTCCCTTATTTGGCATTTAATCTGCATTTGAAAGCATTACTTCCTTTAATGTTAAGCCACAGATGCATCTGCTTCAGCATTTTGCAGTATGTGAAGGCTCAGTTCAGAAGGGAATTTAGATGTGGGTGGGGGAGGGAGGCAGCACTGTTAACTCCTCATCCCCCTTTTCACACCTCCGTCCTCTAGTCTTAATCTCTCAGAATCCTCTAACCAAACAGTCAGAGTCTTTTTCATGATGCTTCCCCTGGGTTCATCTTTCTGCTTTGGGTTCCATTCCCTATAACTGCTTTCTGTGACCCAACATTGCTGCTGCTGAAAATATCTAGGATTTAAGGCACTCAGCCCAGATTGATGCCATGAAAGAGGGTAACTCTATGATTTTGGAAGATGAGAACCAAAAATGTGATGGAGGTGGATGGAGAGGAGAGGACAGAGGAGTTTATTGGCAAGATGGAGTAGATGTAAGTCTCAGACTTCAAGCAGAGAGCAAGCAGGCACTGAAACGTGACAGAATGTATTTGCATGACACTGTGATAAGAAAAAGCACCTAACATCTTGAAATTGCCTCTAAGACAAGCCACACAGTAGTGCTGGGACTTAGGGTGGGATGTTCTATAACCGCTACCCTGTGGTTTGATCCTAACAGCAAGTACATAACCTCGGGGGAAATGTGTACATGGAATCTATTGTTCCTGAAGAAGAGTTCCATCAAAATGTTAGAAATGTAGTGTCTGGGGCTGATACTGTGCTGACTGAGATAAGGGAAGGAAATTATGTCCAATAGTGGAAGTTCCTCTGAGAGCACAGAAACTCACTGCTCTGCTACCCACCTTGAGCTGCAGTGAGTATTTATCCAGACTTTGCTGATAGCCTGCTTCTCTCCCAGAATGCCCCACATCATTAGGAACTTGCTGTTTGTTCACTTGTGGTTGGTTGACTGAGTTGAGTGGACTTTTCTCTCTACTTTTCTAAATGATTTTTAAAAAGTCAACAGTTTGAGAGGTTTTGCCTAGTTGGAAATTTCATGCTCTGACTGCTGCTTCACTCTTTTTCTTTTGTTGACTACATTTTTTTTTTTTTTTGAATTTTTGGCATGTTTACTTTATTTGATTGCATCTCACCTTTATATTCTACCTTAAGAGGGAAATAGAGAATAGTAATCAAGAGGAGACCACTCATTCTCCCCAGGTCAGAGAAGAAATACCTGGTCTTCCTCTATTGGTACACAGCCTTCCCAAGACACCTTGCAGATTCCCCATGCTGGACCCTGAAGAAAGCTTTTAATTTCAAAATCTAGACAAGAGGAAATGTACAGTGCTTACTGAGGATCACTCATTTTATAATTCAAAACAAACCCAGGTCAAATTGCCAATGAAGAAAAGCAATATTAGTCCCAGAAGTACATGTAATGCAATTATATTTTTCTAAGAAAACTGGGATATCTATGAAATAATTTAAGAATAAAAGTACATGGTCACCAATAAATACAGCTTTTCTGATAGTTCTCAAAGAGCTCACATAACAGGCAGTTTACCAAAGTGTTTTAGTATAATATTTAATATACAAGATAAAGCAGATTAACTTGATGATGGAAAAATTAGCCAGTAAATATATACCAACTACTTTTCTACATCACTTTTTCTACTAAACTGTGATGTTAGTGATCTTGTAAATGTCTTTAAATTTCAGCCTTAAGAAGAACAAGGCCCATTTAAGGCAGATTGGAAACTTTGCATCTGGGAGTCTTATCACTAAACAACTGTCCACCCATTGCCTGAGAGTCTACCTAACAAATGATACCATGGCTTTGGTAAATAATTCCTATTGAATTGAGCTTCCTATCATTGGGATTGTAGATAAAGTCTCAGACGCTTTTTGTGCCCTCTTTGATACTCTCAGACTCCTCTCTGCCCAGTCACCGTGGCCACCATTGCAGGGCAGACTTTTTCTTCCGTTCGCTTGCCTCATGCAGAGCCCCTAACGTCTTGTTTTCTGTACTCAGCTTATGACAAGACTTTAAACTAACCATATTCTCTTTCTTTTCAGAAAGGGCTATTTCTGTAGTTCAATGAAATTTAACCTTGTCAGTGGTATCCAAATTAGAATTATATCAGTGTATCATAGTAATCCACCACAAATTACATGCAATCCATATAAAAATATCAGGAACTAACCAGTAAGACAAAAACTTGAAAATGTCGTTACCAGTTACAATCTTTTATTTAAATTACCTTGCCCTTATGATTACTTAGTCATAGGGACAAGGTATATTGTTAAATGTGTGTCAGTTTAACTTTGTGGAAACTTGAAGACTCAATAACAGTTTCTATAGTATTTAAAATGTTCATGATTCATAGTTTTTGCTGAGAGGGGACCACCAGAGAATTATTTAAATGAAGCAACGAACTGAAATACAGTTGTTTTAACTATAAAATTTATTAGACATTTCCAGTGTTCCAGTTACAATTGCTGTATAACCAACTACCCTAAAGCATGGTATAAAGAGCTTTTATACTACACTCACGGATCCTATGGGTGAGGAATTCACACTAAGAATAGGAGGAATGGGGCTGGTCTTTGTGCCACAATATCTGGGCTTTCACTTGGGAAGACTGACACTGAAGATGATTTGAAATCTAGGACTAAAATCATCTGGAGGCATCTTCATTTACATGCCATCCTCACCAGATGTCTGGGGTTGGTGTTGGTTTTTGGTTGGAACCTCAACTTAGATGTGGACCAGAAAACATATGTGTGGTCTCTTCCTGCAGTCTGCATAGACTAGTGTGGTCTTCCTCGCAGCATGGTGGCTGTGTCCCAAGAGCAGGGGGTAGATGCAAAGCATTTTTATGTTTTAACCTCCACATCTAGTTGTGTCACCTCCCCAGGCGTTTATTAGTTGAGGCAGTCACAAAAGCTTCTTGGTATAAGAGGGAACACAGACTTCATAACTGAATGGGAGGAAGATGGAGATTTTGAGGGCAGTTAGAAATGTGATCCAACTTTTATTTGACAGAAAAGACATGCATTATAAGAAGAAAATGTAGATTATCTTTGGAAAACATAGCACATCACAGTCCACCCTCTGGCCACAAAAGCTCACATTTCTCCTACCTTCCTAAATGCATGATGCACTCATTTTTTTCCCCTAAGATTCCCAAGTCTCAATCCACTGTGGCATCTGCTCTAGTTTATCCTCATCTAAATCAATTGAAGTACAGATGAGGCTCCTTGGGTGCAGTTCCTCAATGACAACTTCCTGAATGACACTCATTTTGACCTGAATACATGAGAACTAGACATGAGACTAGACTTGAAGACATGAGATGAGTTGTCTGTTCTCTAATATGCAATAGTCAATGACAGACCAGGCACAGAGTGGCCTTTTTGCACATTATCGTTCAAAAGGGGGAAGCCAGGGGTGCAGAGCAGTCGCAAGTTTATAGAAACTACTATTAAGTACATACCCGTTCCAGTTGTTTCATTTATACAAATACTACAATAGGACCAATTTTGATAAAAGACCAGCATTATATGAACATTTTTAAATTTAAATACTAGCATATTGATATACATGATGGTGCAACCCTGTAATCCCAGGGACTTGGGAGGCTGAGGAAGGAAAATTGCAAGTTCAAGGGCAACCTGGTCAACTTAGCAAAATGAAAAACAAAGAGGGATAGGGTTGTAGTTCAGTGGTAGAGCACTTCTGGGTTCAAGTCCAAGTACCACTGGAAGAGGGGAGAAAGGAAGGAAGGAAGGAAGGAAGGAAGGAAGGAAGGAAGGCAGGAAGGAAGGAAGGAAGGAAAGAAAGAAGAAAGAAAATTATTAATATAAACCAGAAATTAAATATAGTAAATTATTTATTTATATATTCTTTATAGCATCACATACACATGGTTAGTCCAAAATAGTTTATTATGCTTTCCTTCCCATCAATAATATAATTATGTGCATAACAATAATACTTATAATTTTGAATATGTGCTATCTGGGTATTCTATCCTACTGTAATGTCACTTTGAAAAATAAGAATAACTTTAGATGTTTTCTTACTGTGGCAGGCAGTAAGGAAATGGGGACATGGGTCCTCCAGCTGAAAATAACTGAATTTTCCAACAAGAATGAACTTCTCTCCAGAGACTCCAGAAGAGAGTGCTGCCTGGCAGGCACCTTGATTCTGTAATCAAGATGATACCCTGAGCAGAGAACGCAGTCGAATCTTGCCAGTCTGATACACTGAATCAGACTAACAAATGGATGTTGTTTAAAGTTAAGTTTGTGATAATTTGTTACACAACAATATAAGTTTTTACACTTGCCCAGAAAACGGGGTTCTAACTTTCAACTGGGTTGAGAAAGAACTTGAGTTAAGTAAAGGGAATGACAGGGACAAGGCAGAACTCACAGTGAACTGATGCCCTTCCTTGTGCTTTGTGACGTGAGTGCACTCCTTCAGAATGTGGATGGGGCAAGCAGACTGTACTGAGCAGGACATTCTTGGGTTGGTCAGTCAGACTTAGTGTTAAATGATGATTCTTCCATGTGATTGCAAGCCAGTTACTTAATCTCTCTGGGCCCCCGTTTCCCCAAGAGTAATGCAGAAATCATCTGCTTCAGTGTGTATTTTGAGGGAATAAATGAGGTAACATATGATAAGCATTCAAATATTACTTTATTTGAAAGCATCTGTAAAAGCTTTAACCACACATCATTTAACATAATAGGGATTCTTGGGGAGACAAGGATTCCCAAACCATACGTGAAACATCATTAGCCTTCTATTTTGTTTCTCAAGATACTACTTGCTTAAAACACCTTAAAACAGGGAGAAAGTTTTCCCAATGAGCCTCTTGAAACATCTAGGGATAAGATTGAGTTCCTGGAGGAAGGGGCTCATGTTTGGTAGATAGTTAGAAACATTATCTGACTTTGATTTGATCTAAACAAAATCAAAGACGATTTCAGCTTTTTTTTTTTTCAGTTTACTCATTTCTAACAAGGAATTTTTAACTGTTGGTGGTGGTGTTAGTTATGCTTTGTATTTTAAAGAAACAAGATAGTTTCTATTATAACCTGCTTCTTTCACCGAACATTTATTAACCACTAAAGAAGTGCTGGAAGTGATAATTCAGGCAGAAGAAAAGACCATCCTTCAAATGAAGAAAAGCTAGACTGTAGCAGTCTGGTTATTGCCTGTAGTTTAGATTATCTTATTTGTTAAAATGAAAATTACATCCTTTGGCTAAAAAAAAGGACAAGAGAAACATGAAAAGTGTAAATTGAACTTTTGCCTTGTGTTACATCTCTGCTGTTTACCAAAATCAATTTATTTCTGTTTGTTTTACTGTCTATCTGCTGAAAACATATCTGAATCCAAAGAAAATGTAAAACATGTGATTTAAAATAGTTTGAGAAAGGAAAAAGGAAGCGTGCTGTTAAATGTTAAAATGGGTTCTGTGGTAAATTGTATACATGCCCCACATCAAAAGTAAATTGAAGTTAAAATAAATAATGTTACACTGAAAGTTGAAAGAATATAGCAAATCATAAAGATACTTGTATACTAATTGAGAGTATTTTAATTGTTAAAAGATTTAGAGAAATAAACATTGTAGACGGGAACACAGTGCTGAAAGATCAGCGCTGGTTCTGGTTTTCCTTTCTAGTGGCTTGGCAGGGACTCTGTGCTGAGCGCCAGTCTGGCCTTTGGAAACAGAAGCAATGCTGTTCAAAGGATTAATCAGTGGCCCATACACAGGAGGCTTGGGGCTATACCTATATGTAGTCCCCAAAGCTGAGACAGGAAACATGGGCCTTCATCCTTGCTGCTAGCATTTCCGTAAAGGCGGCGGTGCCTGGCAGGAGCACACTGGAGGTTGCTGGGTTTGTTTCTATCTCCATTTCTGCAGTGCTGTTGACTGCACCAAGTGCCTTCTCTGAGCCTCTCTCTTCCCTCTGTTGCTGTGGGTTATTCGACAATGGCATTAAAATAACCAACACCTCCTTTCTCACCCGGGTCTGTTTTCTCACTCATGCTAATCTATTAAATGGCTACCCGGGCTCAAGAAAAAAAATTATTATCTACATGAAAGAAAATAATGTATCCCTACAAGTTTCTTTCTCTTAAATTATGTTGAATTCAAACCAATTGAATTGAAATGCTTTTTTACAATATTGTCTACTCATATTTGGAAAGTGTACAAAAGCCTTCTAGGGATTCAGTGGAAACATATTAACATTGGTTAGGCTTGGTAGTCTGTAAAACCAAAATGTTTTCATGTGTGTGTGTCTTCCAAATTTATATGATATGATTTCTGGATTCACGTTCTTCTTCGGTCTTCTAAATTTACCTCATCTTCACCCTTAAGAGGCAAATATGTTGCTAAGTACAATCAAAGAAGGAACCAGATAGAGAAAAAAAATTTTAATTTATGGATAATCTGTTAAATAAATAAATAGCAGCAAACTTTTTTATACGTACCTATGAAATATTAAGAATTGCTCTATGTGGTATAATAGAATATTTAATTCTAAAAATAACCCTCTAAGTATCAGTATTTTATTAACAAGGAAAATTAAGCTGAGATACTTGTTCATCCACTTTTTTTTCCTAAAAGTATGTATTAGCCATCTATTCTATGTTTCACCCTGAACTAGGCATTGTGAATAAAATGATATAAAATGATAAATGATAATAAAATGAGCAATATATTCTCATGCTCTCTTCCTTTGGTGGATTCCAGAAGAAAGATATCTGGTAAATAGCACAACACTTAGTAGGTGGCAGATCTAATATTCAAGCCCAAGGTCTCCTGATACAGAGTCAGGGACTCATTGGCTTTTCTTTATCAGTTTTGCTCAGTAAAGGAGAAAATTATTGTCAAAGTCAGGCAGGCCCTTTATGTATGATGGCCAATGGTTCCAGATATAATATACCCCAAAGGAGCAAAGAAAAAAATTTTTCCCCAATTAGGATGTATGTACTCTTGATCCTTAGGATCAAAATCATCTTCTATGATCAGTCAGTGTTTAATTATAGTAATGGGATATTGTAATTTCAATAATTATTTTTAGTCCAACATTTAATAGAGCTAATACTATGGATTTGGGACACATTAATTATGGATGCTGCTGATGAAAATACTGCAATAACTTTTTAAAAACAATCATAAGTTTCATTTTTTGACTTGTTGACTCCATGTATTAATTGAGTGCTTACAAAATGTATAGATGTTTGAATAGGATTATAAATCCAGAACTTTTGTGTGAGTTGAGACCTCTCTTGTACTTATTTTCATGCCATATATATCAGTGTCATACATTAAGTCTCAAACCTATTTAATAAAATAACTTATCGTTTCTTCTGTACTCTGGAACAAGTTCGGGATAGGGAACTAGTTCCATCCCGGTTGTGATCCTCATAGGTCAAAAGTCAGGAGACACAAACTTATTTCTGGGTGATATGATCATTCAACCATCTAATCACAAGAAGCAGGTTTTCCGTTTGTTTGATTTTGTTTTTTAAAGTCCCTAAAAGCAAGAAAGTTTAGAAAATTGGTCTCCGCAGAGGCAGAGGACCATGATTCTCAGGACCTGCTATTTTCCTGTTTCTTTTCTTTTTTAAACTGGGATTTGAATGCAAGGACACTTTACCACTGAGCTACATCACCAGACCATTTTATTTTTTATTTTGAATCAGAGTTTCATTAAGATTCTGAGGGCCTTGCTAAGTTACTGAGGCTGGCCTTGAACTTGCTATCCTCCTGCTTCAGTCTCCCAGGTGGCTGAGATTACAAACATACACCACCATGCCTGGCTCTCCTAGTTCCTAATAAAGAATGGTTCTTTTAAATTCCAACTCTTCCTAGAGACACAAATGGTGGCTCCTTCTTGTCCCAGAGATTCATTAGTACACTGTCTTGCTGACCCAATTCCCTACAAATGGATACCTACCTTCCACTGATAATGGTTATTCTTCTATTCCTTAATGATAAAATGAAAACAACACTGAAGGAAATTTAGAAAATACTTATGCTTGCAGTCTTTTGATTCCAGAATCAAATGGTTTTGTCTGGTTATTGAAAAGACTAAACATTCTGACGTGAAATTTTGGTGGTTACATGCATGTCAACTTACTTGCTGCAAATAAACCATGTGTATATTGAGAAGGACAGCAAATGTCATGTACTGGTTCAGTATGCTTTCTTTCCTAGAATGCCAAAGAATAGTGCTATAGTCTCTAGTGATGTTCTCTTAATACTACTGTGAGATAGAGCAGCCTTCACTCTCCAAGCAATGCTGATTACATTGACTTCTATCAGGATGTATGCCATCCTGTGAATGGTACAAAGCTGAGTAGTGTATGGGGAGTGACTTTAGAGCCTGACTTGAACACGTCATGAAATATATGCCTCTCTTTACTAATGAAAATGGAGCCACATTTTCCTGTTCTTTCAGCCAGATGGGGTTATGATTGGTGTGTGCTTGCCTTTTACATTACTATTTGATTCCATAATAAGAACCACATGAGACAATTTTAGTTTATTAGTTCTTCAGTTGCCAGCATGGCTTTTGTACAACTAATAAAATAAATAAAAATATTTCCCTTGTGTTTTTTCTTATAAAATACACTTGTTATGTAAAGGATACACACATACCAGTCAAAACCTGATCTGCTATGAGCAATATTGTCTTGGTTTTTCTTACTTAATACAAAACGAAGGAGTTTCCTAATACCATGGTGGGCTCACACTGACCTAGACCTATATATTAGATATTACAGGCATTTATTTAAAGAACTGTGATTGAGACCCGTATCTTGGTAAGAATTTTTAAATCAATTAATAATGAAAATACATTCCCGGATAGGACATACAAGGAATAAAGTGAAAAGGATGAAAAGATGCATTTTTTATCCCCAGTACCTGTGGTAATGGAGCCATGGTCTCCATCAGGGTCAGGTCCTGAGAATATACTGTTTAAGTTGGGCCTTCCGTGCTGCAGCCAAGGAAGCCCAAAGCCAACTGCACTGGCATGTCTAAAGCCAGTAGTCTGCTATTCATTGAGACCAGGATTTTGAGAATGAGTCAAAAGGTCACCTTTTAAGTATACTCAAATGTAGGTCATGCTGTCCTGAAATCTGTGATGAGTCATCTGCTTATAAAATCCTTATTATTGGGAATACTAAACATCAATTCATAAATATTCCCCCTTCAATATATAAATGATGGATGAGGCAATGGCATAAAATCTGAAATTCAGTAGAAACTGGTTCTCTTCTGGGTCACTTTGTAAGGAAGTACTTGTGAGCAAAGGACAACAGGTGACCACTTAACATCTGCTAAGTTATCACACTTCCACTGACTGATGTGGATCCTCCAAGTCTCCCATGAAACCTCTCAGATGTCTTGTTCCTTCATTTCATGTTTTCGGGATTCAGAGGTCCTGAAAGATGAAGAGGTGACTGCAGGAAGTCACATGTATGTTGGAGACTTACTACAGAAAACAAGGTGAACATTTGAAAAATAGGTCTTTCCCTAAAATAGCACTTTCTTGAAAAGAAGAGGATGAACTGCATAAGATTTGAATTATACTACAGAAGATTTGAATTTAATTAAATGGTTGCAAGAAATACTTTCTAAAACTAACTTTATCCAGTCATTTAAAAAAAAAAAAAGAGAATAAAACCTGTCCATGTTGCTTTAATAAATTTTGGTAAAGAAAATTCCATTTGCTTAAACTCTTCCATTCCATGGTTTGATCACTTTCATTCATTCAATCCTCAGAAATACAGAGGAAAAAAATAAAAGCATTCTCCTACCTGAACTTCATAAAACCTAGACATCATTTAAACACGAACATCTGTCTTGAAAGGCTTTTAAGCAAGAACATATATTCTTTAAAGAATAAAAAAAGACATTTTTTGTTATCATTATCAGATTTGAAACTGATAAAGATTGGAATATGTGAAAGTTTATTAAGCAATACAAGGGAAGTAGTTTAAGAGAGTGATACATTATTGTTTTAGCTTGATTATTTTGTTCAAAACACATATACATGCCACATATACTTGCACTTATGTATTTTACTTACGAGAATAGAGCAAGAAGTAAAAAAAGCAGTGTGTGTTTGGATAATTACTGTGAAACGAAATAACTCTTTCCACCAAATTTAAAGATTGAATAGAGAGTTGATTTGAGTCACTTTCTTACTGCTTCATGGAACAAACTCATAGAGTGAGTTTGATGGGCATCAAAGTTCAACTTTGACCTGTCTATGGCTTCAGAGGGCCCAGGTCAACCTGGAGAGAGTGGAAGTGTTTCTGCACAGGGGGGAGCAATGCAATACAGTCCTGGTGCTCAGAAAACAGCTCTCTCCCACACAGCCAGCCAGCAGCAGCCACTCACAGTGATGTGCTTCTCTTTCTATGTCAGGGTTAAGGTCATTTTTAGGGCACAGTGAGGAAATGTGGAGGCCTTGGCTGTCTGCACCACACCTGGACTGTGAGAAACAGGGGGTTTCAATTTCCAGCCTCTGGATAGCATACAGCCTAATCTTTACCTGCCTGTCCTCACTCTAGTATACAACAAATATAAAAATAAATCAGACATTTCAGAATAGAGGACTAGCAGGATCAAGGGTAGACATTCCAGAAACCCATCAAGATCTTTGGAAGAAGGTTTTAAAAAAAAAAAGGCAGAGTTTATTATTGGGCCAAAGTCATGAAGTCTCCCATATATAGTTATTTTGATGAGTTAAGGAGAGTCGGGATGTGGTCTGTAGAAAATGAATTTCAGTTAGTGTCTTGGTACATTTGGAGTAGAAATCTTGAGCTCTTTATAAATATATAAGTTACAGAGGACTGTATTTATAAACAACTCTTACTATTTTATCAGCTTATTCTTTTAATTTACTAATTGCCAAATCACACTTCTAAAATAAAAGGTAGAAGCAATTAAATTACTATTGGAAGGGACACAAACAGAAGTGTTAATGTTATGGTTCTGGAACTAGTTAACATCTATCTCAGAGAATAGGAACCAAATTATCCTGATCATAATTATGAAAACAGCATTAGTGTAAGGTAGCATTTACTTAACACTTATTCTCTACTATGAGTTGCCTTAGGTGCTTTACATATAGTAGCTTGTCAATCATCACAACACATTTTTATGAGGTGTTATTTTTATTATTGCCATTTTTATATGATGAAAAATTAAGATAATTTCTTCATAATTCACAAGATTTTCTTATGCTGACCCCCAAAGTAGCTAAATATTCCCAATGAGATGTTGGGGATCAATAAGAGCACATGCCACTGTCCCTTTTGCAATGAAGGGAACAAGTCATGAGTGGTGCTTGTGGCAGCCTTGGGATTCTCTGAAATTTATAAATCTGAGTCATATATGTACCATGCTATACTAATTTAGAAGTCTTTTAACAGAAAATATTAAAGACTAAGTAGTCTTTAGAAATATTCCATAAAAGTTGCTCAATTATCCACGAGGTGTGGTTTTAGGGACACTAGAAGGTAGACTTACACCAAACATCTTTCCTCCAGAGTAAACAGCTCAAGCTTTTAAACAATACCAAGCTAGAATCAAATACTAATTTTACCATAGCTATTGTGACCTTGAGCTAAAGTTTCTTAATGTATTCAAGAATTGCTATGAAGATGAAAGAAGCAATGAATGGTGATTCTTTGAATATGAGAAGTCTTCAATATGTTTTATTTCTTTTGTATCCTTCTCTTCCTTCTGTTCCCTCTAAGGTTTAAAATGTTAGGGAGGTGTTTTCATCCTGTAAGTGATAAAAATATAGGAAAGTCTCAGAACTTACCCTTGAAGAACTCACATCTAATCTTTTATTTTATGAACTGGAAAAAGCACATGAACACTTTTCAATCATTTAGATCCATTTGTGTGTTTATTTTGGCTAACAATGAAAATAAAAACTCAGGAATCTTTACAAACATTTATATCTACAAAATGGCAACCCATTTCATTTTGCCTTTGGAAAGAGAAATTGCAGTATCATAATGCTGGTCAATGGTTATTTGCTATCTCTTGGTCTTTTCCTGTTTCTCACCAGGTTCCTATAAAGTTCCTGATAGTTAAAGAAAGTCAGAAGATCTTAGAAACTGACTTTCATTTATAACCTGCTGGTTCACCTAGATCAGGTTACTGGGAAGAAATCCAAGTCAGACCTCCTGACCTACCCGAAACAGCATGAAGTATGCCCTGCCACTAAATCCTGATTCCTGTGTACTTCACCCTGTCACTAAATATGATTTAGAGGAACCTTTAGAAAGTCAGGTAAAAGGATTTAGTGCTTTACATGTAGGTTACAGCTGCTGGGCTGGCTTTTATAGTAACGTAAGTAAGTAATTTATTAAATGGCTAAGTCATTAGATATACCAGACCTTTAAAACATTCTTGTGAGGGAGGCTACTTTGGGTAGTGAGAAGATTAGCATTTCTCAACAGCAAGTATTTTTGACAAGATTAATGAGGCACAGGGCAGAGGGATTTGTTCCCCCTTTGTGTCTGCTCTCCTGGTTTCCTTGCCTTTTATTTGGTTGTCTTTTCCTGTGGCACCTGCTGTCACTGACATGGATGAGATGCCAAAACAGCATTCTTTTACTTCAACACCCTTCACACCTTCTTCTCCCTCCTTCCTTCTCCCCAGGAGTTATTTCTTCCTCCTCCTCTGAGATTGGCAAGAACATTATTTCAACTTGCTACAAGGAAATACCTCACAGGCAATTTCACCTTCGAAGAAATAACAGAATTATGAACAAGATCAGAAATACTTCACAGTGATTTCTTTTACATAAGGAAAACCGTTAAAGAGGAATTCATTCTGAAATCATCTATCTGTTCTCAGACTCCCTGAGTTTTTCTTCAAAGCCAACACCATCTCTATGGTATCCATTCTGTCTGTTAGCGGAATATAATTTGCTTCATGTGCTTGTTATTTGATAGAATGTGTATGCTACCATTTTTTCCCTCTTATTCTCATGAACAAGAGACAGACACTGTCCTGCCTTTGTGAGCTTACTTCCCTTCAAAAAGATTTATATCATGCACACTAATAACAAGTGTACTCGCCTTTAACAAAGCCTCCAACTTTGCTTCTGTTTGTTCTTCTTCCAGCTCAATTTCCCCTTGATGCCTTCTAATAAGTTGCCATCCTTTTTACCCAGACAAGTCTCCTAAGTGTGTCTTTTACTTTGACAAACACATTTTTCACATCTTATAAAAGCTAATGTAACAGAATTTCCCATTTGTGTTTTTAGTATCTGCCAACACATTTTTATGATGATTCCAAGCTCTAGTTATATTTAGGTTTAAAGTAATGGCCAAGGTATTCAAAAGCTGAAGAGATGGTAAGAACACTGGCCATCCAATGGGCATTCCTTGGCTGGACAAGGGCCTGAGGATCTAGAAATTTGGGAGATCAGGAAAAGGCACAGAAGATACTGGATTGGGGGAGTTAACTAAGGTACTTCATGTTTTCTTTTGCAATCTTATGATTTTGTAATTTTGAGTTTAAATTCTGGTACTTTAGCATTCTTGCTTTGACTATAAGTCTTAATATAAACAATTTTTACAGACAAAATCTATGAGTTTTAAGAAATAAATGTAGATTACCATGATCATCCAAAAAGTTCTAGTTTCTGAGAACATTTCTCTTTTATTGGGTACCTCTATGAACCCTGGTAGAACTTTTGTACTGGAGTCATTCAAGGGGTGTTTGGCTAAGTAGAAGCAAGTTTTCAAGATAGTCAAGTAAAGAAGATTACTTACATTGTTGTAGATTCTAGAGTGGGACAAAAGAAATAGACAACAGGAATTCAAAGTGGAAAACTTTACTTTTAATTCTCAATAAGGCTGAGGTTGTCAAAGTAGGAGGGATCTAACAGTTACATTTTCATCTGTATAGCATGGAAAGACCAGCACCAGAAAAAGTTTTGTGGTTAAATTTCCAATCCTCTCAGAATCTCTTTCTTCATCTACAAACTTTGAATAATGGTAATAATCTTTTTACAGGGTTATATCAAATTTTGAATGAGGAATGTACCAAAAACTCTTGAAATGATTATTGATAATAAACTACTATATTATCATATTAAAATATATTACAACTATCATAATTAACTTTAGAAGTCCTAAACCTCTCACAAGAAGTATTCTATACACATAAATATAAGAAACACAGAAAGGATAGATAATCAAAGACAAACAGAGGAATAGGAGTAGAAAAGTGTTATTAGGAGCAAGTCCTGATGAGCTAAGGATCCAAGGTATGAATACTTTAGAGTTTTAGGGGGTGCAAGTCTAAGGGCATAGAAGATAGACCAATTGATTCGGATAAGCAGGGGTAGTGTTTAAGAATGTTTTGAGAAAACCAAGATCTCTATTCTTATTTCACTGTCTTCCCCATCAAGTAGAATTAATATTCAGGTAGAAAAGGCAGAATAAAAGTTTTAAAGAGGAGATGGAAATTTAAGATAGGTTAGAAAATTGGAAAGGAGCCATCAATTGACTTATGTTAATAAAATCTCTAGATCCATTCAAGTTTCAATCAAAAATTTTATAACATGCTACTTATTGCTAACACCACTTGCTTTTCACTCAGCTATGCTTTACCAAAGTGCTTACATTTACCTGAAAATATTTTTCCTTAATTTTTTACTTGGGAAAATGCTATAATTTTGATACAGTTTCTCAGTTCCTCTGGGTAGAGTTAATTACCCCCTACCACCTTCCACTTTGTGGGGGTCTCTACTTAACATTAGTTAGGATGCATTGCAGTGGTAGGATTGCATGTCTCTTGCTTTGTGTCCTGTTCCAATCTTGTTCTGAAGACTATAGTCACTAATTGCCTTTGTGTTCTGAGAACCTACCAGGGTGTGGCTTATGATTGTATTCCATAAATGTCAATTTGGCTTAATTTAGCTTAAAAGAGAAGAATAGTTGTAGGAGTTTAGGATTCTTGACAAAGGAAGAATTTAGGGAATGAAGGAGAATGACAATGATGTTCACGGATTGACAGGTATTCATGAAAGAAGGAATAACTTCAAAGGACACAACTCTGACTAGGGGGCTGAAGTTGAAATAGCTTTTGGACCAGTGTAAGGATGAACTTTTCTATCAGTGTTCCACACTGGGAAAACCTCCCTTGTTTGATAGTAAAATCTCGTGTAGGGTATATTCTTGTATAGAAACTGAGTAATCTATTTGGGACATGGCACTGCTGTTCTTCAGAAGATTATTTTAGTCAACTTTTTCGTTGCTGTGAACAAAAAAACTTGACAAGAACAATCAGAGGTGAAAAAATTTATTTTGGGACTCAGTCTCAGAGATCTCATTCCATAGATAGCTGATTTTATTGCTTTGAGCATGAGGTAAGGCAGGACATCATGGTAGAAGGATGTGGTGGAAGAAAGCAGCTGAGAAGATGGCACCAGGAAACAGAAAGAGCCTGCTACAACCACCAGGCACATTCTCAATGACCTACGTCCTGTAGGCACACCTACCTGCCTATGCTTTCCATCTAGTTAATCCATTCAACTGGATTAATACACTAATTAGGTTAATGCTCTCGTAACCCAATCATTTCAGCTCTAAACGTTCTTGTATTGACTCACACATGAGCTTTGGGGGGACCTTATGTGTATGACTTACATGTAAACCATAACAAAGATTAAGATTAGAATTGAAAATACATAAATTTCCTTATAACAACGCTGACACTATGATTATTAATTAATGTCTCAGTATGGAGATTCAGATATTGTAATAAATTTTTTTCTTTCATGCAAACCATGCACATCTCAGCCGTTATCTTCCCCCAGGTCTTCATCTCTTTTTACAAGTTTGTGAAGCTTGGTCTTCACTGCAGGCCCAATAAAGTCCCTCATGCCACAGGTACACTCCATGGAAACTCAAAGGCTGGGCACCTCTGAAACTTTATTGTGGAGTTTTCTCTGCTTTGTTTTGTAGAATGAGCTTAGCAGAAAGCAAGCAATATGTTTAGAAGACTACTAGTATAAACCTGAATAATCAGAAAGGGGCTCAGTTCTGTAGAAAACAATAATAATAATTAAAGTTGGCTTCTTTAGTGTCTGGAATTCCAACTGGGACAAGTTCAAAGCTTTGGTTTATCATCACAAAATAGCCACAGAGCCCTCAAGAGCCCTTTCTGGGATTCCAAAGAAAATCTACCAAGGCAGAAACTTCTTCTTTAAGTTTTTTTTTTTTTTTTATTAAAAACAAATAAAGGCAAACACAAACACATTCCAATACAGAAGCACATCTGAAGAGCCACAAATCCACAAGGTTCCAAGCCTCTGGCAAGTCCAATCTATTGGTGTAAAATGCTAGACATAATTGTAGCCAGCGTGGGTCTGCCCCATGCAATAATCAAAGACAGTAATACTACCACAGAAATCAGCCTCTCTTCTACATTGCTGCCTACTTTTGTTTATGTCCTCACAGTTTATATTTTATCTCTCTCTGTATACATAAATATATATATATATATATTTAAATTTTATTCCTTCCTTTATGCTTCTTGTTTTATTTTTTTAATTAGCTTTTGAATTCTATCTTCAGCTCTGAACTAATGGCACATATGCTTTGTTTATCTGTATGGTGGCAAGACAATTTCATGATCTGCCCACAGCTTACAAACTGATCAGTGGGGTCTGTCTCCATAGTTCCATGACTAATGGACATCTGGAATTGTCAGTTGTGCTTCTGTGAGGTTGAGCCGTGACTTAAACTAAAGCTACAGCAAGAGCAGTCATTTGAACTTCCCTGCTACTTGTGAGTAAAAAAGCAAGAAAGATAAGGATAATGTATAGTAAGAAGAAAATTTCCCATTTTTTTAACTTATATTTCCCATCATCTAAGGTAATACTGTTACCAATTTTATGCATCTAGTAATGAAGACCTTACTGTAATTAATTGATTGCATTGCAGATGCACTGTATTCTAAGATTTCTTCTGTTTGTTGTAGTCTAGTAACTCCTTAGAGTAAATTTAAAGTAAATGCAGTAATATAACAAAATGAATTCAAACAGTTTCTCTTTTAAGGCATTATATGCATCTTTAAAAAGAGTGGTGTTGGAATACACTAGCTCAAGATAATATTAAATGAATCTAACATCCCCATTAGTTTCTCTTAGGAGGTGGTGTGATAAAATTAATAATGCAGTATCTGACAAGTATCTAGGATTTATTGCTTATGCAGTATTATATGACCTTATAATAGGCTGATCCATTAATTCATTTAGGAGGTAGACACTATTACCCTGTTTTGTATATAAAGACACCAAAGTCTAGATGAATTAAGTAATTTGCTCAAGGAAACCTGGAAAGAACTAGAGGCTAGACCTCTAGGTGTAATCCCCATATTGAAAATTACCTAAACAATAACAGTAATGATTCAGCTTGAGTTACACACAAATTTCTACTACCAACTGCTTGGCGTTGGGTATATTTATCAAACTGATGAGAAAAGCATGATGAAAATACACTTACATGCTCTGGAAAAAAACTGCACTCTTATCTATTGCTGTGGTTTAAAACACTGGTAGTAGTGCTGGTGAGAGTGACTTTACCAAAGCCCTTAAAATGAGATCTTGAAAAGTTTCCTGGACAAGACTGGCCCTGGGGGAGTCAGCCAGGCCTGATGAACTTGGCCCCGTGACTCATTTCAGGCACAGGAGAGTAGACATGGAAGTCTAGTATTTGAATGCAAATGAAAGACAGCAGGCCCCCAAATAATGCTGCTTTGGGCATATCAGAAAGGAACAAAAAGGAGAGAAGATTCCAGTGTGGCATCATTGCTAGGTGGAATCCAAAGACAGAACATTACAGTATCCATCTGCCAGAGCAGACAGGAGCCGCCCCCTCAATACAGGGGGCCAGAGCTTGGGAAGTCCTTCTCAGGCTTGTTGTGGCAGCACCAAGGATTTGATGAAGATGCTTCATTAGATACTCTCTGACGCCTCCAAGAATTCCTTGAGGAATGTGAGTTTGATAAGTCCTGAAGGTTCTGCGCAAGTTGGTCAGGGCAGAATGAGTAATTCAGTCTGAATGGAGTTCAGGAAAACTTACTGGATACTGCTTGGCTAAGAAGTGCACACAAGGGCTGGGGTTGTAGCTCAGTGGTAGAGCACTTGCCTAGCACACGTGAGGCATTGGGTTTGATTCTCAGCACCACATATAAGTAAATAAATAAATAAATAAAAATAAAGGTCCATCAACAATTAAAAAATATTTTTTTTTAAAAAGTGCCTTGCAAAAAGTTTGAATTTTACATTTCATAAAGATTATTTTTCAGTACTGGGGATTAAACTCCGGCGTGTTCTACCACTGAACTCTATCCCCAATCTTTTAAACAATATTTTTAAAAAACTTTGAGACAGGTTCTGTTCTTGAACATGCAATTCTCCTGCTTCAGACTCCTCAGTTGCTGGGATTATAGGCATGTGCCATAGCACTCTGCACATTTCACAAAGATTTTAAATACTGAATAAAAAGAATCTAGAAATAACAGAGTGTAAACATGAGATCCCAAAGTAAAGAACACTTCTTTAAATTAAAAGTTTGTGAAAAGATCCATTCCTTACATTCTCATTTAACTGGAGACGGTGAACACAGACTATACAGGTCCAGAGAGAGGCATCTGGAACAAGTAATACAATGGCAACCCTTATGGATCATCTGGTCCACCTCTTTTAAGGTTCTAAAACACATTATTGTGGGTGTCAAGGGATTATCATAACTTGAGAGCATGAATCATGTTCACTTTAATACAAATGAGAAAGAGGTCAATATCAAAATGTCAACTTATTCCTTTAAAATAAGAAATACAGAGAAGAATTGGAATATGATTCAGGTCAGCATGAATCTTATGTCTCCTTCCTGTGACCCAAATACCTGGAAGTGTGTCAATCACATTACTTCCTTCTGTAAGATCTCCCCCCACCCCAATATTTATGGAAAACTTATAGACAAAATTCTTAGTTCTCTATTTTGTATTAACTATTTCAGTGTGCATCACAAACTTATATTATAACTGACACATAGTATTAAATTCCCTATTCAAATAGGTCACCAGAATTTCTTACTTCAACTGAGACACCTGGTCTGCATCATGCTGATGTTGTAGTTTAATTCAAACAGATCTTTAAAATTCAATTCCAAAGCTTTTGGAGATCACCAAAAGTTTATAATAATAAACAAAAGTTGATAATAATAAACAATAGGGAATTAATATATTCAAGTAAAGAATACATTATAATTGTGATTTTGTCAGGCATTGATAAGATGTATGAGAAAAGAAAAAAGCCAGGTAGATGACTCTTTCAGTTTTAAACCATGAAAGTCTCAAGAGTGGAGGCAGTAGTAGGAAGAAAAAGAAAAAGTAAATACAGGAGAACTTAGAAGTTATAAAGGCAGAAGTCACAGCTTACATGCAAAGGAGATTTTTCTGATGATCTTATAATAAGGATATATTTGTTAGGACCTGAGGACCTAGAATGGAGAACAGGAGAAGCAGATAGGCACCCCAAACACTTAAGATGTTCCATAACTGTCTACCAACATACGTTTTCTAGAAGCTCTGGAATATCAGGTGTCTTCTCAGTCTATCCAGAAAATGGTCTGAGTGAGACCTACAGAGAGCATAAGACATGTTTTGTTTTGGCTAAACCTAACTATAGATTCTAGAATGTTGTTGATCTCCTAATGGTTATAAAGTTCAAAAGTCAGACTAGTAAAATGAAAATTCAGTGCTTTTTTCAGAGTATCATAGCAGTTTGATGTTACCACAGCACTGAAAAGCAGTGTTAAATGATTGCACAACCCAAACCCTGGCACAACACTATTCTAAATGTGATCTCTTAATTTCTCCTTCTTTTATGACGAAGCCTAATTTGTTTTCTAACTTGACACAGTATTGTTAAGATGCTTTAGTAAGAAAAAGAGGTTGGTTATGTGCTCGTTTCATTTGAACAAATACCTGGTAATCTGGTCCCAGCATATGAAAATTAAGCAAATGCCGACAGGTAGGAGTTGATTTTATTTCTTTTAAAATAATATTTTATTACACCAAAAACAAAAAACATGTAATAGCTATTCATCACCTATGATTTTCAGATAATATAATTCTCAAATTCTCACAGCCATAATACTTCAGGTAGAAATTCATATCCCTCTTTTATGGAAGTAATTGAGGCTAAGAGTGGTTCACTGTTTTCATTCATTCCTTCATTTATTTATGCATTCATGTATTCCTTTAGTAAATATATATTTAAGCCATGTGCAGGTACAGTGCTTGCTCAAATTCACCCAGCTAGGAAATGACAAAGTCAGATCTGTCTAACTAAAGCTCATGTTCTTCCCACTCTACTGTGTTAAACTAAAAGGGTATCTTTTTTAAAATACAAAATAACACAATAGGCTAGGTAAAAGAGCAAAAGAGTTGATATTTAAAAGGATGACATTCTCATAAAACTACATGCAAACAATGTCTTGTACCCCCTACATTTATTTTACTCTCCTGTTGGTCAATACCACAGCCCCTCAGATTAGAGGATTTGGCTGCACTACAGACACACACTGGATGTCGAGCAACACCCAAGACTCCATTAAAGTCATTATTCATGTGGATTTCTTTTCCTCCCAGAGGGACAGGCATATCAATTTTTCTATATGTTTTGAAGAGCTTAGCCACATGATTTTAATCATTTATCCCAGGTGGCTCTTAGAACTTGCATGGTGGCCCTATATGTTATCCAACCAAGGCCAAATTCTAGTATGGTTTGATGAATGAGCAGGAGACCAAAATCAGAGATCTGAAATTCTCTTCCCGGAGGAGCAATAGTTTTACCTTCTATTGCTTAGGGATCTTAGGGAATTTGAATATTGGGAAACAATGTAACTCAAGGTTTTGAACTGGACCACAGTTTGAGATCATCTAATAGTTTTGAACTATTTTTACAAATGTTCTGGTTTGGATAAAACCTAAACTATGTTTTTCTAGCATCTTTCCCTTCAATTTTTAAATCTTCATATACTTTAATGGAAATTTAATCCTCTAGATATTAATTTATTCACAATTTAACTCATCAAATTGTATTTAAAGACATATTTTCCCAAGTGGCTTCACGATGATTTTTATAAAATTTAAAATGAATATGCACACACACATACACACACACTTGACAGTAAAACAAAAAGAAAATACATAATACCAAAAAGTTCAGGTCAAGTTCAGATCTCAAAAGTCGCAGGTTCCAGTGAATTCTAAACTTGGACTATGGTTTCTTCCACCCAAGAATGTGTCCCACATGTCATTGAATGGTGTAACCACGTCAACCACAAGTTTAACCTAGTTCTCTTGTACTTTTTAATTGACTTCAGCCAAAAATTTTTCAAAATGTACACCAAATTGAACTTTTCTAAAATATTGCAATTAAATGGCATTTTTCATCTGACCACTGGCATGGGAGGCAATGTCAATCATCTTTCCTTGGAATCAAGATATCATTCTCTCTTTCTTTTCACTTGTAGGCAATAGAGCTATGCAGTGATCTATGCTATGAGATTCTATTCTCTTCTTTTTAAAAATATATCTTCCCATCAGCATATCCAGAAAATCTTTGATCATTACATATGTTACTCATCACTTATCTGTTCAACTCCTGCTATAAGTGCTTATTTTAACAAAAGTTAATTCAACAAATATGTACAAATTGTCTACTTTGTCCAAACAAGGTAACTTACTGAATTTTATGAAACTAATTATATAAAATATAATAGAATTAAAGATTTATACTATTAATAATGCTGTGTCTTCTCCCTCCTTGGCCATGACAGACATTGTAAATAAATCAGCACATTGTCCTGATCTCATGCATGACTCCTGAATTTCTTAATCCAGTGTTCCAGAAGGGCTCCATTAATCTATATGATTTGGTACTGCATATATAGCCTATATTCTACCCTGGTACAGTAAGCAATAGTGTTAAGTGATCTTTAATTCTCATGTGTATATTGCTAGGGTGCAGTGATATTGGTCCTTATTTGTACTCTGTGGAGGTGGGCAGCTTTCACCTTGTACTTCTGCTGTCCTTTTTAACACTGTCATTGTCCATGTCTGTAAGTACGTGAAAGTTTAAGTGTCACATTTTGCAAAACAACGAAAAATATATATGAATATGGTGTATTGGAAAATTTAAGGCAATAGAAAGCAGGAGTCATGAATCACCTGTTACCAGAATTCTGACCGTGGCTGAATTACTTATTCCTGGCTCATACATTCTGAAGCAGCACTGTATCCCAGACACCCTTTAAAGGCTGTGGCTGACTCACCTGAAAAATGAAAAGATTGCACTTATTACTGACTTAAGATACAGACAGGATCAGGACTGTTAAAATAATTCCGATTCTTATTTTCTGGGGTGAGGAATTATCATTTTGCAGTGATGTAAAACCAGTAACTTAAATCAACTAGGCTATTTGATTTCATTATACTCCCAGGCATGATTTCTAGAAATTACTCAAGAGAGTATTTCTGACCTTAAAACATTAAGTTCCTACTTTTTCTTCTTTCCTTTTCCCTTTCAACTTCATCTTCTCCCATTTGGACTCACTTCTCTTCTCTTGCACTAACCTCAACTAGATTTCAGAAACACTAGGTCCTCCCTATTTTTTCCTGATACTTGTTTTTTCCTACCTGTAACTTCTAAACCATTTAACACCCCATTCTTGAGTTAACAAATACTCTGAGCTAGTTAGATTTGCATGGGAGTGCATTACACCTTCCAGGTTGCCAACTATCTGGAGAAAAGACACAAACAAAACCATATATAGCCCATAAGGTGAATTTTAGTGAATTAATAACTAGTAAAATAAAAATCTCTGCAACTTCATCAAAGACAAGATCAAATCTGAGTGACAGACAGCCTATAATTAATGAAATATAGCATGCCATGGTATATGAGATACAGTGGAGAAATGGTTAATTATTCAAGGAAGAGAAAATGAAAATAAATAAATAATTTGATTAAATAAAAATAGGAAATTAACAAAAAGTATTGATCTAGAAAACTCTGAGGAGACAACAGGGCATGTTAAAAAATAGCAATTAATGAATTAGACTGAAAAATACATCATTTCACTCTACTCCATTTCTGCTTTTTCCCTCTATCTTGGTACTGATAATACAAAGGGACATACCTTGCTACAGTTCTTGAAATGGAAATCACTAAGTATGCACAAGGGAACTGTGAATCTGAAATACAGATAATTAACTTTGACCCTTTCACTGTTATGATTCGCTTCATCTGTGTTGTTTTTCTACTACATGCTTTTACTGATAAAAGCAAAATAATGTGTATTTTCTGCCATGTGCTAGGCCTTTATGTTGCCAGTCAGAGTGAAGCCAAAACGAAATATTCATTAATAACTTATGATTCTAAGCACTGATGGGGTAAAGAATGGGAGCCACTATTTTCCCTTCAAAATCTTCAAAGTGGCATTTTTATATAGTACTTTTTTATGGATATAGTATCTGTTAAGATCATACTTAAAATATATTGGAAGAAGTAGTATGAAAATAGGATCAGTGGTCAAACCAAGAAACTCTTAACTGAATATCCAAGGCAAGTTCCAGTTTTGTTGTTTACCATCTGTTATGGTCTGAATATGAATCATTCCCCCAAAGCTCTTGTGTTATCCAAGTAGCAGTGTTCAAAGGCAAAATGATTACATTACAAGGGCTGGAGCATAATCAGTAAGTTAATCCATTTGATGGATTAATAATTTGAATGGATTATTGGGAGTAACTGTATGCAGGTGGGGTGTGGCTAGAGGAAGTAGTAGGTGTGGTCTTGGGAATTTTATTTCATTCTTTGCTTCTCTTTTTCTCCCTCTCTCTGTTTCCCTGGCTGTCATGAGCTGAGAAGTTTTCCTTCACCATGTCCTTCCACCAAGATATTCCTCCATCACCTCAGGCCTAGAGGGATGGAGTTGACTGACCATGGACTAAAACTCAGAAACTGTGAGCACAAAATAAACTTTTCCTCCTACAAGGGGTTCTTATTATATAATTTTATCACAGTGATGAAAAACTGACTAGCGGAGAAATTGGTACAGAGAAGTGGGGTCATTACTGTGACATACGTCACTGTGTGGTTCAGAAGCATTTTGAACTCATTTGCAGAAGTTTGGAATGCTTGAAGATTCAGGCTGGAGAATCCTTAGAATGTTATAAGCACAGCTTAGTGGAAGATTCAGATAGGAGCTCAGAAGACAATATCAAGAGACATGCAGACAGTAAAGAATGTGCTTATGAGGTTACAGAGGGGAATGAGGACTCTATTGGGAATGGCACTGAAGGTCACATGTATTACATTCTGGCAAAGAACTTATCTGCATTTCATCCATGCCCTAAGACTTTCTGTGAAACTGAATTGAAAAGTGATGGACTAACAAATCTAGTGGAGGAAATTTCAAGGCAGCACAGCATTCAGGCAGTGTCATAGGTATTACTGGGGAATTTTATCCAGGTTTACTGTGAAAATTGGGAGCAAAAGCTGAGAAAAAATATTTTAAGAACTTGCAGTTTGGACAGAAAAGTACATCTAAAACCTGGGTCAAGGAAGATGTGGTTGTTGAAGAGATTACCAGCAATAAGGAGAAGTTAAGTACTTTGCATAGAGACAATGGGAAAGATACCTTGAAGGCATCTTAGGCATCCATCAAAGGTCAAGTGTATAAAAGTGAAAACTCCTTTGAGAAGAGACCAAGACAGTCTCACACAGGTGGTCCTACAATGTAGTTTCCATAGAGTTCATTTCACCATACTTAACTGCCCAGGTAATCAGTGGCTTCTGCAGTCGTGATCTCAGTTGTCCAGCTATTGATCAAGTTGATGGAAGACCTTGGCATTATACTAATGATTCTGGTTCTGAAGGAATGCAGGATGCTGGAGCTGAGGGGTCATAGAGTTTTCCACTGAGATTGAAAATGAAGGCAAAGTTTACCAGGGTTGGAATCCCTGTGGGCAGCTCCTGAAAGGGCATAGTGTGCAGCTATGAAAATGAACCAAAATTGGAATGAGTCCTCCCCCAAATTAAGAGATATCAGTCAGCCTGAGAGGCCATATAAGCTGCAAACAGCAAGACCATAGGGGTGGGATGGCCCAAGCTCTTTGGAGATTACATCTCACCACCATTTGCCTAAGTGCATGACATAGAGCTATAGGACTTGTTTGTTTGGCTGGGTTTCAGTCTTGTTTTGGTCCCATCCCTTCTTTCTATGTCCCTATTTTTCCACTTTGGAATGAGAATATTTACTTTGTGCCATTGTCTTTGGATATCTATAACTTGCTAGGATTCACAGCCTAGAGTTTTCTGTGAGTCTCAAATGAGATTTAGATTGACCTTTAGGCAATGCTGAAATTGTGAAGACCATAAGGACTCTTGGAGATTGACAAAAAGCATTTTGAATTGTGAAATGCACATGATATTTTTGGGTACCAGTGGCAAAATATTATGGTTTGGATATGAAGTGTCCCTGAGAAACTTATGTATTACCTGATGTAGCAATGTTGATGTTAAAATGATTAGATTTTAAATCTGTAACCTCATCAATAAATTAATCCATTTGAGGGATTAATATACTGGACGGTAACTACAGGTAGGTGGGACATGACTGGAAGAAGTAGGTTAGTGGGATCATATTCTTGGTGATTATATTTTATTCCTGGCTCCTCTTTTTATCTCTTTCTGCCTTACTTGCTACCATGAGCTGAGAAGCTTTCTTCCACCATATCCTCCTACCACGATGTTCTGCCTCACCTAGGGCCCGGAAGGGTGGAACTGGCTGACCATGGACTGAAAACCTGAAACCATGATCTCAAAATGAACTTTTCCTCCTATGTGTGTTTCTCTCAGGTATTTTGGTCACAAGCACGAAAAGCTGATTAAAATATTCAACCCAAACATTTCAAACTCACCTGAGGCTTTGTTCTAGATCTAAGCTATTTCCAACATTAACTCAAGGTCCAGTCCAGGTGTCAGAGTTTAGTTTCATATTAGAGATGAGAGCAACCAGGAAAAGTTGAAGAGAGAAACTGGGGGAAGTAGGGAAAGGATGTAGGAGGTATGGAAATATTTTCAATCTATACGAACCACAATCTATTGTGTCAGGAAATTTATTGGGAATATATGGCCAATAAATTCTGCTTAACAGATTTTAAACTGGCATTCAGAAGTATCATAACCAAAAATGATAATGCCAATCAATGAATGTGATTTTTTTCCTTAGTTTTACATTTTTATTATATGAAATTTGATATACTGTGTTTCCCTACATAATCATTGTCACACATGAATGCATATTCATGAATATTCTATGCATCCTAATCATACACCAAAGATGGTTTAATAATAAATAATTTTTCAGCAATAATTGCACAATTTAAAAACAAAATTTCACATAATGGTTGCATCTCACATTTTTGTAAAAAAAATACATTGGCATAAAATCTGTGATGATTACATAGTGAAATACAGTAGAATGTCAAGGGTAACCTGTAATTTATAAAACAATTTATAAAACAAGCATTGTGAACACATCACCAATGTAAGACCAATGCCAATTACGAATATTGATTTAGTAATGAGCTCTATTAAATTCCTTGACTTTTCACAAGAATAACATACAGAACACACACACACACACACACACACACACACACACACATACACACACAAGATTCTGGCTTTGTATTTAATTGTTTTATCACTTATAAAGACTAATAAACCTCTTGTTTTTGATTTTTATAAAAATTATACATTGAAAATGATCATATAAAAGTAGGTTTGCATTCACATTATGTTTTAAGATTCATGCTGTTGTGAGCATATGTGGTCTATTTTTCTACTGCAAGATATTCCATTGTGTGAATAGTTCACAGTTTATATCTCTGTTTTCCTTTGGATATTTGGGTTTATTTAAGTTTTTAATATCATAAACAATGTTTCCATATACTTCATATATTCATCTCTTAGTGTAAATATGCTGGAGAGTTCCTCTAGGCTAAATATCTGTGATGATCAGTATTATGTATCAACTCGGTGCTTTGATAGTCCCCAGTTATTCGAATACCATTCTGCTGCTGTGAAGGAATTTTGTAGATGTTACTAACATTTTTAGTTGTTATTAAGAAGATTATACTCAATAATCTGGGTAGACCAGGTTCTATTATTTGCAAGATTTAACCTTTTTCAAGGTTTCCTTGAAAAAGAAGAAAGTTCACCTTGGAACTGCAGCTTCAACTCTTGCTCAAGAATTGCAAATTTACCCTCTCTGGTGACCTGCCATATAGATTTAGAACTTGCCTAGTCGGTCCACATAATCCACATAATCACTCAAACCAATTCCTGGAAACAAACAATTAAATGTGCAAATGAGTCAAAGGATATATGTGTCCATTTTCCCTATTGGTTTTGTTTTATAGAACCTTGATTGATAAAATTTTTAGGGAAATTACTTGATTATAAGTATGCTGTTCAATTTCACTACATATTGGCCAATTATTTTTCAAAGTGGTCATGTCAATTTTCATTCCTGACCAAAGTATATTATAATTTCTATAGGTCCTCATCTTTGATAAAACTTTGAAAAAAAATACTTACCTTTGTCATTCTAGATATTATAAAATGGTACCTAATTCTGGTATTAATTGATGTTTTTCCCTGATTAGAATTACTAAATTTGACAAGTATTTTGTTTATTAAACATTCATGTTTTTCTCTTATGAAGTATTTTTGTTTATAATTTTTCATAAACAAGTTATAGATTTTAGATAACACTTTATTAGTAATGTGTGCTGTAACTGTTTTTTTTCTAATGGTTATGAAACAAAGTCCATAAATTTATCATGGTCTGCTGTTTTCATCTTTTCCTTTATGGTTAATCCATTTTATGAATTGCTTAGAAAATCTTAGCCTATGCTGCAAAGATACTTCCTTACATTATGCTTAATATTTAAAAAATACTGTTTTTTGTCCATCAAAAATTGGTATTTCTATATGGTCTGAGGTAACATTCCAATTTAATTTTTTCCATATGGATAATCAGCTGGTCTGGCATAGGTATTTCCCAGTTCCTCCTTTCTCTGACATTTTCAATGCTGACTCTGACATATATTCTTTGCTATATATTAATAACTTTACTTTTGAACTCTATTCTATTTTATTGGTCATTTCAACCCTGTACTAAGTCATGATAATAAATAATGTCTGGCAAGACAATTCCCCTGAGGTGATTTCACCTTTTCAAATACCTCTTGACTATTCTTAGGCACTTGAATTTTATGCATTTTAAAATCTATATGTCAATCTTTTTAAAAGTTCAGTTTGGGTTTTTATTATAATTGCACTGACCTCATGTATCAATTTCAAGAATACTGATATTTCTAAAGATATTGAACCTTATCTTTAAGTATGATATAATTAGTCACTGACCTGGATCTTCTCTGTCATTGTTATTATTACAAAGCTTATTTATTTATTTTTTTTGTGGTGCTGGGGTTGGATCAGATCCTTGCACATATTAGGTCAGCACTGTACCACCGAACTACATCCCCAACCTTTTAGGTCTTCTTTAAAGTTTGATTTTCATTGCTCTGTGTTCCTTTCCACTTTGCTAATTTCTATTTTATAGTGAGAAAATCTATGACTAAAAATGGTTTGCCATAATTAATAAAGTCTTTGGTTGCAGTTTAGTTAGAAGGAACTTCAGTGCATTGCTAGAATCAAAAGTACAACTTTCATTTGTCAGATTAACTCAAAAGTCATGATCATCTGTTTACAGATTATCTTTTAAAAGCAGAAGGTGATGTTCCCTGCTTGGACTCAGAACCCCATGGTTCTGAGAAAAAAAAAGAAGAAACAAAGAAGGAAGAAAGGAAGAAAGGGAGGGAGGGAGGAAGGAAGGAAGGAAGAATTGCTTCAAAAACAGATCAAGCTCTAAAGCAAAACAACTGTGGAAATGAATGGAACATTCTAAGAAAACCTAGAAGTCCTTCAATTTCACCTCCCAATTGATAGAATAATTGTTTTGACAGCTTGCTACAGCTGATTTTCCAACATCTCTAGGAACATTTTACAGTGATGTTCAATTTGAATTCAAGTGAAAGATATTTTTAAAAAATATTTGAGCCATGTTTCTTTTTCTGGTAAATTTATTTGATGTAATTCAATTTTCCAAAATAAGTGAAAACACAACTGAACACTTGCCTGAACCTTCGATATTACAATAACGATGACACCATATAGATACTGTGCCAACACAGTATATCATTTGAGAAATGGAGCACAACTGTATCTTATTTAAAAATTGGAAGATGCTTTCACATTTCTTGAAATTGTGCTTCAAATCAATCAGCAAATGAATAGTACACTTGGGACAATCAACAACTCTAAGCCTATCCTTCTTAGAGAAGCCTACTCTAATACCATGAGAAATAAAACAAACAAATAAAATCCTTAATTTGGAAAGGACTTGATACATTTCATATTAGGTAGGAGAAATGGAGATTCCTAATTAGGAACAGCATCTGTTTATTTAATATTCTACATGAACAGGAACTACAAAAATACATCTGGTGCTTCCAGTGACTGTACAATACTTGGTGTGCCCTGACTCTAAAGAAAAGTAGAAATGAACTGAAAGTACAAACGTGAAAGGGGAATATGATTCCTCTTCTTTGGTTTGCTGTTCTTCCAAGAGTGGTCAATGGCAGAATATGCGATGCCAAGCTGAATTCCTTCTGCTCACCCATGTTTGTTAGTCCCTTGCAGTTCAACAGTTAACATGAGACCAATCATGACCCGTGAAATGAATGAAAGATATATATCACTTCTAGGTTGAGGAGGTGAAAAATCTCATCTGTGATTCCCCTGTATCTTTCTCTTTCCCCAAAATCAAGGATGCTATGTGCTTCACAGGGTGCTGCTATGAAACAACAGAGTTTTGTCATCCCAAAATACTGAGTGAAGCTGCAGACTGGAGTCTAGTATTCCTGAGTGAGTACATGATAAGGTGCTGAGATTTAAGATCAATTTGTTCTAATAGTAAAATCTGATTCTGATACAAAACCTGATGAGGAAGGCAAGAAAGAGCTAGGGGTTTGGGCAGAATGAGTCTCTGCAGTACTCAGAGAAACTGAGATATCATTTTACTTTGCTACCCTAGACTCGGCCCTGATGGGTCCTATTCCTTTTGCCTCTGTGGCCTCCTATCTGACCTCTAGGGCTGTAGCCCCCAGCTCCACTCTTTTTCAATACTATGGTCTGAATGTTTATATGCTTACAAATTTTGTATGTTGAAACCTAACCACCAATGTGACAGTATTAGGAGGCACAGTCTTTGAAAATACTAAGGTCATGAGAACAAAAACCCTCATCAATGGGATTAGTGCCCTTATTAATTAAAAAAATAAAGCACTGAAGAGCTATCTTGATTCTTCTACCATGTGAGGACACAGCTAGAGGCACCATGTATGAACTAGAAAAGCATCCTCACCAAATATCAAATCTTCTGGAACTTCCCATATTTCTGAGTGTGAGAAATAAAATTCTGTAGTTTATAAGCTTCCCAGTCTATGGAAATTTTTATAGCAGCCCTAACAGATAAAGACATCCAGCCACTGTGGCATTTGACACAGTCATTCTGGTAAAGCCAAAAGGAACAATTTTTACTTGTGAATATATGTAATTTGCACTCTCATTGAAATTTTAGGAAAAATAAAAGAAATGGGAACAGAACTACAGGACTCAAAAAATAGGAACCAGTATACTGTTTAAGATCAGTAATCCAAATCATAGTATAGACAGGCAGAAATTAGCAAGAATCAAGTATAGTCATTCATTCAATGAAAACTACTTGAGCTTCTACAATATGTTAATCCATATTAAGCATTAGATGTAAAGTAAGGAGTCATACTAAGAGTTTCTGTTCTCCCTGATGAGCTCATTATCTTGCAGTCACAAAACAAACTAGTCAAGAAGAGTAGAGGGAGAAATTAATTATCTCCTCTCACGTGTCATTCAGGGCTCATTTTTATATTAAAAGAAGTGAATCTAATCACCTTATGGTCTAAAAACTTTTTGATGGCCTCTCATTGTAATAAAATGTGATAATAGCTTTATCATAATCTATAGATCATTTTGTGATTAAGATATGCTAATAATATTTATTTTATAATAAATAAGATAATCTGTGCAAAGCACTTTGATTAGCATGGTATCTTATAATTAACAAGCCCATGTTAACCAATAATATTGCTGTGGTTATCACTCCTACATTATCCCATAGTTTTTTCTTTCCCCTTGCTGTGCTTCACCTACGATGACTTCTGAATGAAGTCTTCTCTTAGGCAATGTTCCTAATGGATGCTGGGGAGATTACAAACAGAAAGATTTGACTTTGCACCAACAAAGAGTTGATGCATGATTTCTGCAGAACCTGGAGAGTCATAAGACCTCATATACGGACAGATCAAAAATAAGGGTGGGAGAAAAGCTTGAGCACACCTGAGCATCTGAGTGATTCATGAGGGAGTTATCAATACACAAAACAGTCAACCTATCTAGAATTAAAGCTGCACTGATTAGACACTTCCTGTTGAAAGGAAGTAGAAAACACAATAGGGTACCTTAGCTGGTATTAATTAAACAGTGAGGGTAATAACACCTTCCACCAGCTATTTATTGAGTAAATACTATATGCAATATTCTATGATTAAAATGTGATCTGCATTTGTATAATGAACCATTATGTATGAAGTATTTTCATATGTTATTTTAATTAATTCTGATTAATCAGCTTAGTTTTAAAAAATGGTCATTTTTTCTAATTAAAAACCTTAAGTAATTTTTAGGTGAAAAACTTAAATCACTTTTTCTGGGTAAAACACTAAAGCCACTTTTCAAGGTCACCAGTTCATAAATTGTAGATCTGTGAGAGTGACCTAGAATATCAGATTCTGGTCCAGTGTTTTCTAGTGTTCCATATCTGCCTCCCACTCACCATGAATATTTGTATCACTTCAAATACAATACCACTGTTTACAATGAATATACCAATCATAGTATTTTCTTACAAAATTTAAGATTTTATTTTCAAACCATTTACCATGTCCATTACAACAGAAACATTGCCCTTAAGATTATATAAATTGTCTTAATTTAAAAGGAACATGAAATAAAGAACCTTGTTTTGACCTCTGCAGAAACGTTTGTGATTAGAGGTGAAAATACTAGAAACCAGGTCTTCCAGTTATTGATGATCTAAAAAAGTGCATGGGCATGCATGAGCAATGAAAACTGTGATTTTATGAGGATATATAAGTAGGACTGTAATCTTTCAAAGTTAGCCTATAGTAAGATGATTTGATTTCAACATTATAGTTGTATAATATGAAGGTGTTATATTCTTTGCGCATTTTTGAGCAATTTAAGAGCTTAGAATAGCTATTTTGTTTTTGTTTTTATCACTCAGGACATTTACATATTGAATCTTACCAAACTTTTCACTCATACTAATCTTAGAGAATATATTTTAATAAATATTTAACTACTTGAAATTTGCATAAACATAAATAAAATCCCATGATTTTACATAGAAACCTATAAAATTAAGTAATATTGAAAATTTAGAAATAGAGAAACATATGTCAAATGACAAATTCTATCAATTTGTAAAGTAAGATACACAATTATCACAAATAAATCACAAATAGATACTGCCTTAATTGAATAGGCAGCTACAACCAATATTTATATTTCTGGTGACAATTATTTCCTCAGATTTTTCTAAAACTTATTATCTTTTTTTTAAAAAAATGGATAAAACTGTAAAAAGGACATATGCACCTTTCTTCACTGAATATTGTTTTAATACTAATGTGAAAATTTTGCTTTGTGAACAAACACTTTTCTTTAGGGTGCATTAAAAAAATTAAAGAAACAACAACCTGAAGAATTCTGTATCTGTTTCACTGGTGATGACAAGTATGTTAATTGCTTGCAGATAACATCTGTTCTAGTGAAATCAAGATGCAGAGTCTGGGTTGGATCTGTGATGCTAGCAACTTTCTAAAACTTTGTCTGGAGACCCACTGCATGCATTTCCCAAACTTTCCAGGCAGCTGGAAGGCTTTTGAGCCTTTGTGAGAACCTTCCAACCACTGAAATAAAATCTTCCAGGAATCTTGGGTCATCGAAATGTCTTCCTTTGAGCAGTGGACTCACCTTTGAAGCTCCCAGATATCCACTGACCATGACGCCTGAGTGTGCTCTGGCTAAAGCAAGTTCAGGGTGAGCTGCCAACCGCCTGCATGCAAGAGCAAGCCTCTGACTTCCTCCTCTGTTTACAGAGCAGGGTGAAGGGCCTCTCCAGAGAGAATAGCAAGAGCCTGATCAATACAATGTCAAATATAAAGGGCCCTTATGCTCAACAGGACACATTTACAATTTTACAGGGTTCATGTACTGCAATTGCTTACCAGATGTGCCTATGGAGTTTGCTAACTGTGGCATTATTACTGCTCTGGTCTCAAGCCTTTCCAGGTTCTGTATGTTTGCTCCTCCTTTAAGTTATGGATTTGTGAACTCTAATTTTCTGTTCTAGAAAAACCAATTCATTCCCCTATATAACAGCCATGTTGCCTTGTGTTCTTCAGAGACATGTGGAGTAAAGTTTAGGGTGTTCCTTTTGGTGTTTGTAGACCCAGATCTCACTAGCTCTATAGGTAGGTTTAAGATGTTGTGGTTCAAATTTTTAAAATACCTGCATTTGTTATAGGTTATGTGGAGAAAGGTAACAAAAAAAAGATAAAGAGGAAAGCACATGAGATATGGGAAGAGACTAGAGTCAGGAAAGTGGATGCAGCAGAAACAGAGATATTAAATAAAGTGAGATGTTTGTACTAAAGTCAAAAAAAGTGATTGTTAAATGATTTAAATTTAGTTCCTTACTGCCAACATGTTTTTCACATATTTTCACCATTTTTAACACATCCCATTTGTGTAAGAGTTAACGATGTAATGGTTTATTTCTAAGTGAAAAATGTGCTTTATTCAGGATTCCATGTGAGGACCTGTTCTATGTAATAAGCAATATTATAGCAAACTCAAGATGTCCTCTTTCCTCACATGTGGAAACACCTCTCTCTCAGGTTTTTTCATGAAGTTGTTTTGAATTCTGCCCATGGATAAATTTTAAAAAAATCATTCTTACAAACTTACTGTCACCCAATACGATATGTCTGTTAAAGAAATCAAGGATACAACATCAGTAAGATTTAACATTGTGTTCTTAGGATTGTAGTTCCAGAACACTTGCTACAAAAGAAATTAAACTCATCAACTGGGAGGTGGCTGAAATGATTTTTGTAAGCAGAGATGGAAATGAAGAAATCAATTTCTGTTGGTTGTTTTTGGTGATCCTCTTTCTAGACTTCTTCAGCAAAAGCGGGGATTATTCTTCAAAAGAGTTCAGTATCAAAAAATAACTTTCCAGCAATCGAACATTGTATTCATAAGAATTAACAGAAGTTTTGATTATTTTAATAAGTAATTTTTAAGACCTACATAACACTTGTTCAAATGTTGAATTATAAAACACTTGGAAGCAAGACATTTTGTTTTTACAAAAATGTACATTGTACATAAATATGCTTACGTTTTGCATCTTTTGGGGTGATAGCAAGCTCATATTAAACACAATTGCTAGTCTTTTGAAGACCTTTTTTTCATAGACTACCTGAGAAGCACTTGGAATTCTTCATCCTTCTATGCTGCTTGTTTTCTTTCCTCTATCTAGTTCATATAATCAAGAGAAACTATCTGGTTTTCCAGGTTGATTATTTTCAAGAGTAAAAGAAAAAATATTTTGTCAATTTGTGCTATAAAACATTTAAGACTCTTCAATAGTTTTATAGATAATATTCTTCTCTTCCTATTAACTCTTTGTCGATTTGGGCTGCAATAACAAAATTCTAGGGGCTGAGCCACAAACAGAAATCTATTTCTCTCAGTTCTGGAGGCTGGAAGTCCTAGATCGGCATGCTGACCATATCAGTTCTTAGTGAGGGTCTGTTCTTATTTTGCAGAAGGCCCTCTTCTTCCTGTGTCCCCACCAGGTAAGTAGAGGAAACTCTTGTGTCTCTTCCTCTTCTCATAATGGTGCTAACACCAGCATGGGAGCTGTACTCTCATGACCTCATCTAAACAAAATTATTTTCCAAAGGCCCCACCTCCTAATTCCATCAAATTGGAAGTTAGGACTTCAACATATGAATTTGAGGTGTGGGTGGAGGACTCAAGTAACCAGTCCATAACAATCACCAAATTTTACTACTTAGTTCAGACAGAATTTAAGGGCAGTGTTTTAGTCAGCTTTTTTTCGATGCCATGACTAAATGACCTGACCAGCACAATTGTAGAGGAGGAAAAGTTTATTTGAGGGCTCCTGGTTTCAGAGGTCTTAGTCCACAGAAGGCCGGCTACGTTCCTTAGAACTGGAGGTGAGGCAGAACATCATGGCAGAAGCGTGTGGCAAGAGAACCAGTTCACATGTTGATTAGGGAAGAGAGAGAGAGAGAGAGAGAGAGAGAGAGAGAGAGAGAGAGAGAGAGAGAGACTCCACTCTCCCATAGCCACACCCTCAATGAGCCACTTCAAACAGTCACACCCCACCTGCCTTCAGTTGCCACTCAGTTAATCCCATCAGGAATTGATTTACTGATTAGATTAAGGCTATGGTCCAATCATTTCTCCTCCAAACCTTGCATTGTGGCACATGTAAGGTTTTGGGGGACACTGCATCTAAATCATAACAGGTGGGAATAATTTGATAAAGGTTTAAAAGGGTCTACATTTTATGGAATACTACATATTAGAATAATTGGACAATATAAGATGTTTGTTTCATATGTGGATAAAATCATCCCTGTTTTCCTTATCAGCATAAGTGAGTGAAAGTTGAGTTGATATTTTTGTTAATTGGAGAATAATTTTAAATAATAGAATTGCCAAAAAATCTAGACCAGTAAACTAAATTGATATATAACAGGACCCCTAAAGCATAAGAAGTTAAATCAAAATCAATAAATGGGGTTGATTCAAGCTAAAAAGCTTCTTCTCAGCAAAAGAAGAAAGAGCCTATAGATTGGGAGAAAATCTTTACCACATGCACCTCAGATAAAACATTAATCTCTAGGATATATAAAGAACTCAAAAAACTTAATGCCAAAAAATACCAAATAACCCAATCTATAAATTGGCTAAGGAATTGAACAGACAGTTCATAGAAGAAGATACACAATTAATCAACATATATATGAAAAAATGTTCAACATCTCTAGATATTAGAGAAATGCAAATCAAAACTACTTTAAGATTTTATCTCACCCCAATCAGACTGGCAATTATCAAGAATACATGCAACAATAAATGTTGGTGAGGATGTGAGGAAAAAGGTACACAACATTGCTGATGGAATTTCAAAAGGGTGCAACTATTATGGAAAACAGTATGGAGATTCCTCAGAAAACTTGGAATGGAGCCATCATTTGACCCAGCTATCCCACTCCTTGGCATATACCCAAAGGACTTAAAATCAGCATATTATAGTGGTGCAGTCACATCAATGTTTATAGCAGCTCTACTCACAATAGCTAAACTGTGGAATCAACTTAGGTGCCCTTCAATTGATGAATGGATAAAGAAAATGTGAGATATGTGTATATATATATATATATACACGATATATATACATCATATATATATATATATATATATATATATATATATATACGATGGAATATTATTCAGCTTTAGAGTAAAATCATGGCATTTGCAGGTAAATGGAATTAGAGAGTATCATGCTAGGTCAAACCCCAAAAACCAAAGACCAAATGTTTTCTCTGATATGTGGATGCTAATTCACAAAGGTGGAGGTAGGGAAGAATAGTTACTTTAGATTAAGTAGAGGGAGGCGAAGGGATATGGGGATAAAAAGGATAAGAGCATGAAACAGACATTTACCTCATGTACATATATGACTGCATGACTGGTGTGATCCTGAAATATGTATAATCAGAAAAATAAGAAAATATATCTATTTATGTATGATCTATCAAAATATATAAATGCAATCTACTGTCATGTGCAACTAATTAGAACAAATAAAAAATTAAATTAAAAAAATCATAATATTGGCATCTTTCCTGTGAAATATGCAGGTTAGCAGGTCTCCCCATACATGGAAACACTATCAAAGTAATCCCTGTTTTTCTTTTGTAGAATTTATCCCTCTTCCAAGTGCTCAATGAGTGCTTTCCTAGTAAATACAGAGCACAGCGAGGACAGGGCTGCCTCACTTCCCAGGGGGGATCTCTGCTTCCTGTGACACAGTAGATACTATGTCACAGGATTTCAGTTTATTATTTGTTGAATAAGAAGAGAGGGAGAGAAGAAGGTGTTAAGGGTGGAGGAAAACTGAGAGGACGAGGGAAGGAAGAGAGAATGACCATGATACCCCCATGAATATTACCGTTGGGTCAGTTTGACCATAGGAATGCTTCGTCATCCACCCAAAGAACGTAAGGGGAGAAGGGCCACTTTGCTCCTGAAATCTGATGTGAGAGATAACGTATTACCACAAGAAAGCAAAGAAGATTCTGAGTATAACATAAAACTGGAAAAGGAAACCATGCTGTTTTAAAGGAAGAAATACAAAAGTCAGAGCAGGCAAGATTTGAGTAGGCATATTTGTGTATCTTCAAGGTAAAGGTGAAGGTAAGAAAGAAGTAAATTAGAGACTCTGAGATCGGTGATATTTTAAATGTGGTGCATTGAGCAGTGCTGGTCCATACACATATCCATAATGAGATAAGCACAAAATTTGAGAGTAGGTATTAAGAAATATTCATAAAATTTGATAGAATAATTTTGTGTCTGTCGAACTCAATGAAGGTTAATTTGAGCTTATGTCTATCTTAAATGCTATTTTTATTTAATTAATTTATTTATTTATGCTGAGGACTGAACCTACGATCTCGTGTATGCTAAGTTCACACTTTAACACTGAGCTACATCCTCAACCCCAGTAATTATTTTAATTGTATTTTTATAAGTAAAACAAAAGTTTAAATGTAAAAAAAATAGTTAAAAGTAAAAATTCTGAAAAAATTTAAAGCTTAACAACTTAATTTAAAGCTTAACAACTTTAATTTAAAGCTTAAATTACTTAAGTATTACTGTTGGGTCAGTTTGACCATAGGAATGCTTCGTCATCCTTCCAAAGAACGTAAGGGGAGAAGGGCCACTTTGCTCCTGAAATCTGATGTGAGAGATAACGTATTACCACAAGAAAGCAAAGAAGATTCTGAGTATAACATAAAACTGGAAAGGAAACCATGCTGTTTTAAAGGAAGAAATAACAAAAGTCAGAGCAGGCAAGATTTGAGTAGGTATATTTGTGTATCTTCAAGGTAAAGGTGAAGGTAAGAAAGAAGTAAATTAGAGACTCTGAGATCGGTGATATTTTAAATGTGGTGCATGGATCAGCACCACATTTAAAACATTTAAATTTGTTTAAAGCTTAACAACTGCCTTGACCAAAGACTGAGAAGCACGACCTAAAACAGTGTGTTGGCAGCAATGTGTGGTTTTCACTGCTTCTCATCACTTTTGAGTTTGCACCAATCCACTTGTCTCAATGCAAATACACACGAATGTCCTCGGCAGCAAGCTTTCCCATGTAAAACAAAGAATATTAAACATACCAATTGGGAATTATTTTAAAGGGTTTTCTAATTTGTGATGTGTGACAATATATGAAACATCAAGTAGAATAAATACAGAGGTTTTTGATTTAGTTTCAGTACACAAAGCTAGGGCATTGTCATGATGTGAGCTTGAAACTCTGTTCTGCTCAATTGTTTCGATAAATGTTTACATAGAAAAACACCACTTTTCAAACAATTGTAAGCAGAAATACTGAACACTAAAGAGTTCTTTCAAGTCCTCCATTTTCCCCTTTCATAATAGCACTTCTCAAAAGTTCAGTTATATCTCATTTTTATTTTTTATAAAAATTATTAAAATGTATACCAGACAAGCAGATGTATTAGAAACAGCACACTAAACATCAACATGTGTAATACTGAGCTTAATGAATTAGACATAACAGACGTAACCACCCCAGTGACTCTTGCTCTGGTCATGTTTTTTTCTCATTTGCTTTACCTAGAAGTAAATCCTGATTTTGTTTATTTCTTTATCACTTTTAATATGGAAGTTGGGTCTCATGTCTTTCTGGTGTCAATAACTAGCATGTAAAGAAAATTCTGGTTTTCTGAAGATACAAAACTGTTCAGCTCATGTTGCTAAATTGCAGGCAAATCGTGGCCCCTTTGTTTTTAACTGTAAAGTTTTCAAGGGGCCCAGTAGGCAACATCCTTTTCCTTAGCCTAGTTCAGGACCAAGTGAAAGACAAACAGAAGTCAGACAGAAAGAGGTGAAAGAGCCACAAGCTTCAGAGATGACCACATGGCCTCCCAACACTCCTCTGTTCTGATATTCTCACAAGAACCACCTGTTCCCCAAAAGTTACCACAGGAAGGACAGCACAAAGTCATTGCTTCTGAGATAGGCAGAACTAAAGAGAGAAAGAGAGACAGAGAGAGATGTAGATAGACAACAGACTGAGTAGGACAATTTAAAACTCTTTGAAATTACCAGATGGCTAACTTCCAATTTACTTAGCTTGCTTTGAGAGAAATGTGCAGATGGGGAGAAGAAGACAAGAAGTCTGACTCTGGAGGTGCCTGAACTTGAAAACATGGGATAGGAAATTCCTTTCCGATGTAAACTATGACCCAACGATGTTCTTCCACTAAATATGCCCATAAAATATTGTCTATTGTCTTTTTGTCTTCAAATTAATATTTTAAACTCTGTAATTTTAATAACTTAAATAGAATGCACATAATAGATTATGTACATAATGCCATTCTGGTATTAATTTCTTATTCTTTTTCACGAGGGAACTAGAATAGATTTCTTAGTTTTGGTTAAAATAGTATTCAAAGTTGTGTTTTAATAATGTCCTCTTATTGAATTTCTGAATTTTAGATCATTCACTTCTCTGCACCTTCCTCCATTCTTTTCATCTTTTACTTTTGATATTTAAAAATTTTAAACAGCTTTGTTAAGATGTAATTCACATGTTATAAAATTCACCCATTTAAAATTTACAATTTTTCAGTATATTCACCTGCATGCAACTGTCACCACAGTCAAATTTAGAACATGTCATCACTTTGAAATTAAAAAAAAAAAAATTCCATACTATGTACAGATCTCTCTCTCTATTCCCTCTGTCTTTCCATCTATCCCTCAATCCTAAGGCACTTCTGTTTCTACAGATTTCCCTAGTCTGGATATTTCATATAAATAGATTCAGACAATATGCAGTATTTTGTGATTGAATTCTTTCATCTAGCTGAGTATTTTAAAGTCTCACTCAAGTTGCAGCATAAATCAATACATCATTCCTTTTTATACTGAGTAATATACAGATAGATGTAGCATATTTGTTTAACAATTTGTCAGTTTATGTATATTTGAGCTTTTCCTACTCATTGGCTATTATGAATAATGGTGTTATAAACATTCATTTGTAAAATGTATCTTCTATATACAGTGTATAGTTGGATCTTGTTTCAGTTTAACTCATATGACAGTCTCTGCATTTTGATCAGGTGGTTTAATTTATGTACATTTAATATTATTATTGATATAGTAGAAATTACATCTGCCATTTTTAATTTGGTTTATTAAGTACCACATCTTTTAAAATACTTTATTCTTCTTTTGATGCTTCTTTGCAGTAAGTGAATGAAGTATTTAAAATTATGTAATGACTTTTTCATTATATTTTTAAGGTACTTTTTTTGTAGTTGCTGTAGAATATACCATATATATCTTAACATACAGAAACAGTTGTAGATGTTATATACTAGTCTGATTCCAGTGAGATATGAAATACATTATATCTTTATAACACTATAATCTCCCCTCCTTTTGTTGTATTATTATGTTATGTGTCAATTAATATTAAAAAATCAGCAATACATTGTTAATTTCAATATAGATTAACCCTATTACCTCCTTTGTTTATTGACCAAAATATTACATTTATATATGGTATAGGTTAAACAATATCTTATATATGCATACTATCTTATTCAACTGCTTTCTAAATCAGCTAAAAGAAAAAGGAGAAAAATGTGCCTTTGTCCTGTCTTTCATAATTACTTAACTATCTTTATTTATGCTTTTTTTGGTATATGTACATATGTGTGCCTTGAAGTTACCCTCTAGGATTACTTATATTAAGTCTGAAGAACTTCCCTTAGCATTTAAGATATATTTGCTATATCAAATTCTTCATTTTTTCTATACCTGTTTTTTTAAAATCTGGAAATGTATTTTATTTTAATTTTTGAAAAAATACTTGGCTGGATATATGATTATTGGTTGATATGTTTTTCTTTGAGCATTCAAATATAATTCCACTGCTTTCTATCCTCCATTGTTTCTACTGAGAAATCATCTGTTAATTTTATTAGTATTTCCTTTTAAGTCATGAACTAATTTCCTGCTTGCTGCTTTCAAGATTTCCTTCTTGCTTTTGAGATTCAGCATTTGTACTGTGACATGTTTGTTTATAGATCTCTTTCCATTCATGCAACTTGGAGTTCAATGAGCTTCCTTGGTTAGTAGGTTGCTATTTTTCAATAAATTTGGTATGTTTCCAGTCATTCTTTCTTCAAAATTTATTTTACCTACTTTTTTTTTTCTACTGTGATTTTGCATATGTTGGTGTGCTTAATTCTGTAATGATTTTTCTAAAGTTCTATTTGTTTCTTTTTTCATGTGTTCTTTTCTATGAATCTATCTCCAATCCAAAAAAAAAATTTCTTCTCTAGATAAAATCCACTTTTAAATTCCTAGTAAATTGTTTCAATTATTAGATTGTCCACCCCCAGAATTTTCATTTTGCTCTCTTAATTTTGTTATTAGTATTCTCTATTTTATTTGACATTGTCAATAGACCTCCCTTTATTTCTTTAATAATAATTTCCTTTGGTCATTTTGAGCATATTTGTAATATATACTTTGAAATTTTTTCTGTTAAGTCTGACATATAATAATCTCACAGGCAATTTGTTGACTTCCTTTTTTTTTCTGTTGCATAGATATTTTCATTTTTCCTGTTGTTTGTCTCATTTTTTAAATTGGATAGAATAGATAACTAGGATATTTTAGATAATGTATTATAGCAACTCTTAGTACTGTTTACTCTGATGCCCAATGGCCCTAGTGGTCTTGTTATTGCTATAAGTTCCACCAATTCCCAACTGATTGCTCTACTGTTCCCCAAAATGCCTTAGGACATGACTTTCTGTCCATATTAACCTAATCAAATTTAGAATCCTTTGAAGAAATACTTCAGAATGTCAGTATTTGTTATCTGTTCTGACTTCAGAGTTTATAACTGAAAAGTTGATTTTTCACTTGCCCTTCTTGGTTCCCTTCTAGTTATATTCTTAGTCTGCTTCCTTTTTGTTGTGGATATGTAATGTATGCCATGAAAAGGAACAGCAAGAATCAACAGATGAAGAAATGAGGGAGTAAGCAAAGGAAAACCATGTGAAAAGATGTACAATGTTAATGAAGGGTTAAAGTTTTATAAGAAAACAAACACACCAATTTGTCAGGTACTATATTTTCTGTATATGACAGCTTTGGCATGACAATAACAGAGTTTAGTAATTGCAGCGAAGTCTATTTGGTCACAAGACTAGATGCATATGCTATCTGATTCTGTATAAAAAAGCTTGCTGATTTCTATTTTAGAGAATCAGTCTTCAGAGAAATTAAAAGAGATAAACTAATTTTGTTTTTAACTTCATTTATATTATTTCCAGAATTCATTATTTCCTTTATAGAGCTAAGTTTTGGTTGATTCTCATAATCCTGTTACAACAAGTTCTTCATTAAAGATTTCTCATAGAGCAGGTCCATACAATGATTACTACTCCTTATCAGTATTGAGCTAGATTACAAAAATGAGCATAGTGTGACCTAAATCATAAGACTCAAGCTAATTTTGATTTTCTTGTTCATATAAGATGGATCTCAAGAGTTTTCTTATACTTTTTCTTTAGACATTTATTGAGAAAATATATAAACTAGCAAGAAAATTGCAAGAATTGTATAGTGAACTCCCATGTATACTCACTTTGAGTCATCATTGTTAACAATATTTTGCCCAACCTGGTGCCTGACCCTGCAGATCCAGCACACCCCTTGGCATCCCACATGGAAGCACTGCACTGTGGCTCCCCATCTAGCAACCAACACATGGTAGCCTCCATCTTGGGACACCTGTTGGAGACTAGAAGCTCCTTATTAAGGTACCTACAGGTTAGCTGCTGCTGCTGCCACCAAATAGGAATGTGGCCACTTCCATCTAGGGATAATAGCTAGGACTTGAAAGATATCACCAAGTGCCCTGCAGGCTTAGTTACATCTGATGCATCCCTCTTAGGTGTACTAATAGCTACAATCTAACTGCAGAGGCAGGAGAGAGACTTGCAAGGGGTTAATTGGTGGGAAAAGAGTGTGGGGCATCTTGATCCTGGTTCATTCAGCTAAGCAGCCTAGAACCCACTGGGATCCTGGAGACACCTCGGGCAGCACTTGTTGGAACCCAACATTAGCATGGTCTGGGACTCAATCCCCAATACAGCAGCCACTGATCACCTGTTCCTGCTGGTTTGGCAATCAACAGGGTCTACCAGCACCCCAATTCCCAGTTTCTCAATCAATCCCTAGCCACCAACCTGGTTTAGTGCTTGCAGCTACATGACTGGCCCACAGTTCTCAATGCCTGGTCCTGATTTGCCCAAAACACAACAGCTTTCCACAACAGGTGCACAAGTCCCAGTGCTCAGCTCTTAGGACCTCTGGGGAGAGAGGATCCTGATTGGGAAATCAAAAGGGCAGGGGCAAGAGAGATACAATTTAGAGACTATATTAGAGACCAAGAATTATGGGGTCCACAAGTGAAAGAAGGGGCTAAGACCAGGTTCTTGCATCACATGAGTGGGCCCCAAAAGAGAGTACCAGGGTGCAGTCTTCCAGAGGGACTGGCAATTGCTATACCCTGCCTCCAGGAGTCCCACCTCCAAGTCTAATTCTCCCACTGTAGTAACTTTCATCATCATGAGAGTGGAGTTACCAGCAGAACACATGAACAAAATGAAGAAAACAATGGGAGAAAGTGCACCAAACACACCAAGATGCTATGTTAATAGAATCCATTGACAGCACAGAAGAATAAATTGTCAGAAAAGGAACTCAGAATATATATAATGAAAATGATCTGTGAAGTAAAGAATGATATGAGAGAAAATTCAGGCAACAAAGGATCACTTCAATAAAGAGTTAAATGAGCAACTACAGGAAGCATAAGATTACTTCAATAAAGAGGTAGAGATTCTGAAAAAAAAAAAAAAAAAAAAGAAACCTGGAAATGAAGGAAACAATAAGCCAAATTAAAAACAGACTAGATCACTTAAAAGACAGAACTTCAGAAAATGAAGACAAAATATTTAATCTTGAAAAAAGTTGACCACACCGAGAAGATGATAACAAATCATAAGCAGAACCTCCAAGAATTAAGGGATAACATGAAAAGAACAAACTTAAGAATTATGGGGATAAAGGAAGGCACAGAGATACAAACTAAAGGAATGAAAAACTATACAACAAAATAATATCAGAAAATTTCCCAAACCTGAAGAATGAAATGGAAAATCAAATACAAAAGGCTTACAGGACACCAAATGTACAAAATTACAACAGATCCACACCAAGGTACATTATAATGAAAATGCCCAGCATACAAAAAAGACTAGAATTTTAAAGGCCTCAAGAGAAAATATCAGATTACATATAAGGGAAAACCAATTCAGATATCTGCAGATTTCTCAGTCCAGACCTTGAAAGCTAGGAGGTTCTGGAACAATATATACCAAGCTCTGAAATAAAATGGATGCAACCAAGAATCTTATATCTGGCAAAACCAAGCTTCAGATTTGATGATGAAATAAAAACCTTCCATGATCAACAAAAGTTAAAAGAATTTACAAATAGAAAGCCTGCACTCCAAAACATCCTCAACAAAATATGCCATGAGGAGGAAATGAAAAACAGCAATGAAAGTCAGCAAAGGGAGGAACTACACTAAAGGAAAAGCCAATCAAAGGAGAGACCAAGTCAAATTAAAAACAAAAAATAAACCAGAATGACCGGAATACAAATCATATCTCAATAATAACCCTGTATGTTAATGACCTAAACTCATTAATCAAAAGACATAGATGGCAGATTGGATTGAAAATAAGACCTAACAACATGCTGCCTTCAAGAGATTCATCTCATAGGAAAAGACATACACAGACTGATGGTGAAAGGATGGAAAAAAAAATATCATGCACACATACTCCATAAAAAGTAGGCATTTCCATCCACATGTCAGATAAAGTGGACTTTAAGCCAAAGTTAGTCAGAAGGGATAAAGGACATTTCATACTACTTAAGGAAACCATACATCAACATGACATAACAATCATAAATATTTATTCCCCAAACAATGTATATCAAAAAACCCTTCTGTATTTCAGGAATCAAAAAGACCATAATACAATAATATTGGGTGACTTTAACACACCTCCCACTAATGGATAGATCTTCCTAACAAAAACTGAATAAAGAAACCATAGAACTCAATAATACTATCAATAATTTAGACTTAACAGACATATATAGAATATTCGATCCATCAACATGTGAATACACCTTTTTTCTCACCATCATGTGGATTCTTCTCTAAAATAGACCATATATTGTGACATGAAGCAATCCTAAGCAAATACAAAAAAATGGAGATACTACCCTGCATTCTATGAGATCATAATGGAATAAAATTAGAAATCAATGATAAAATAAAAAGTAGAAACTACTCCAACACCTGGAGATTAAATAATACACTATCATATGATGCATAGATAGCAGAAGACATCAGGGAGGAGATAAAAAAAATTCTTAGAGGTAAATGAGAACACTGATGCAACATCAAAATCTCTGGGATACTGTGAAAGCAGTACTAAGAGGAAAATTCATTGCATTGAACTCATTCATTAAGAGCATAAAAAGTCAACAAATAAATGACCTAACATTACATCTCAAAGCCCTAGAAAAGCCAAAGATCAACACCAAAAGTAGTAGAAGACAGGAAATAATTAAAATCAGAGGTGAAATCAATGAAACTGAAATGATTGAAAAATTAACAAAACTATACTTTTTTTTTTGAAAAACTAAACAAAATTGATAAACCCTTGGCCACACTAATGAAGAAAAGGAGAGAGAAAACTCAGATTACTAAAATTCATGATAAGAAAGGAAATATCACAATGGACACTATTGAAATACAAAACATAATTAGAAACTACTTTGAAAATCTATACTCCAACAAAATAGGATATCTCTAAGACATCTACAAACTTCTAGGGACATATGATCCGCCCAAACTGAATTAGAAGGACATACACAATTTAAACACATCAATTTCAAGCAATGAAATAGAAGATGCCATCAAATGCCTACCTACAAAGAAAAGTCCAGGACCAGAAGGATTCTCAGCCAAGTTCTACAAGACCATCAAAGAAGAATGAATACCAATACTCCTCAAAGTATTCTATGAAATAGAAAAGGAGAGAACCCTTCCAGACTCATTCTATGCAACTAGGATCACCCTGATAGCAAAACCAGACAAAGATGCATTAAGGAAAGACAATTTTAGATCAATATCCCTGATGAACATAGACACAAAAATCCTTAACAAAATTCTGACAAATCTCAGACAAAAAAATATTAAAAAGACAGTGCCCCATGATCAAGTGGGATTCATCCTCATCCCAGGGATGCAAGGTTGGCTCAATATCTGGAAGTCAATAATTGTAATTCATCACATTAATAGACTTACAATTAAGAATCATATGACTATGTTAATAGATGAAGAAAAAGTGTTTTATAAAAGACAGCACCCTTTTATGATCAAAACACTAGGAAAAAATAGGAATAGTAGGAATATACCTCAACCATGTAAAGGCTATATATGCTAAACCCAAGGCCAGCATAATTCTCAACAGAGACAAACTGAATGCATTCCCTATAAAATCTGGAACAAGACAGGGATGCCATCTTTCATCACTTATATTCAACATCTACCTTGCAACTCTAGCCAGAGCAATTAAACATAAGAAAGAAATTAAGGGATAGAAATAGGAAAAGAAGAACTCAAACTATCACTATTTTCAGACAACATGATTCTATATTTGGAAGATCAAAAAAATTCCACCAGAAAACTTTGAGAGCTAATAAATGAATTCAGCAAAATAGCAGAATATAAAATCAACACTCATAAATAGAATGCATTTCTATTTGTAAGTGATGAGTCCTCTGAAAGAGAAATTAAGAAAACCACCCCATTCACAATAGCCTCAAAAAAAACTACTTGGGAGTCAATCTAACAAAAGAGGTGAAAGACCTCTACAATGAAAATTACAGAACACTAAAGAAAGAAATTGAAGAAAACATTAAAAAAATGGAAAGATCTCCCATGTTCTTGGATAGGCTGTATTAATATCATCAAAATGGCCATACTGCCAAAAGCATTATACATTATCAATACAATTCCAATTAAAATCCCACTGATCTTCCACATAGAAATAGAGAAAGCAATCATAAAATTCATTTGGAAAAATAAGAGATCCAGAATAGTCACAACAATCCTTAGCAGGAAGAGTGAAGCAAGAGGCATCACAATACCAGACCCTAAACTATACTAGAGAGCAATAGTAACAAAAAAGTAATGGTATTGACACCAAAATAGACAGGTAAATTAATGGTACAGAATAGAGGATACAGAGACAAACCCACATATACACAGTTATCTCATACTAGTCTAAAGTCACCCTAAACATACAATGGAGAAAAGATAGCCTGTTCAACAAACGGTGCTGGGAAAACTGGAAATCCATATGCAGCAAAATGAAATAAAACTCCTATCTCTCACCCTGCACAAAACTCACCTCAAAATGGAACAAGACCTAGGAATTAGACCAGAGAACCTATGCCTAATAGAAAAAAAAGTAGGTCAAATCTTCATCATGTTGGCTTAGGACCTGACTTCCTGAACATGACTCCTAAAGCACAAGAAATAAAATCAAGAATCAATAAATGGGATGGATTCAAACTAAAAAGCTTTCCTCAGCAAAGGAAATAATCAATAATGTGAAGAGAAAGCCTTCAGGTTGGGAGAAAAATTTTTACCACACATACTTCAGATAGAGCACTAATCTCCAGAATTTGAAAAGAACTCAAAAAACTTAACACAGCAATGTAACAATAAATGTTGGTGAGGATGTGGGGAGAAGTTTCACTCATACATTGCTGATGGGATTACAAATTGGTGCAACCATTATGGATAGCAGTATGGAGATTCCTTAGAAAACTTGGAATGGAACTACCATTTGACCCAGCTATCCCACTGCTTGACCTATACCCAAAGGACTTAAAATCAGCATACTACAGAGATACAGCCACCTCAATGTTTATAGCTGCCCAATTCATAATAGCTCAATTGTAGAACCAACCTAGATGTCCTTCAATAGATGAATGGATAAAGAAACTATGGTATATATACACAATGGAATATTAACCTTAAAGAAGAATAAAATTATGTCATTTGCAGGTAAATGGACGGAGTTGGAGAATATCACACTAAGTAAGATAAGCCAATCCCAAAAAACAGAAGACCAAATATTTTCTCTGGTAAGTGGATGCTGATACATACTGCATAGAAGGCAAGGGAAGAATGGAGGAACTTTGGATTGTGCAGAGGGGAATGAGGGGAAAGGGAGCAGGGAGAAGGTGAGGAAGATGGTGAAATGAAACAGACATCATTACCTTATATACATACATAAGTATGAGTGCATGAATGATGTGACTCTACATCGTGTACAACCAGAAAAGTGAAAAGCTATACTCCATTTGTGAGCAATGAATTGAAATACATTTTGCTGTCATGTATAACTAAATAGAACAAATAATAATAAAAATTTTGCCACACTTTCTTTTGTACACATACACAGAAAAACACATAAATTACATCACAGTTCAAACACTTAAGATTGTCATCATGACATTTTACTTCAAAATACTTTGGTGCACATAATGATCAGAAAGATATTTATTACATAAAACATGGAATGACTATTAACTTCAGGAAATAAAACATTCACTGAATTATTTCTTGTAATATTAATATTAACATCTCTATATTATCTTTTATATTCTTTCTGGTTGAGTAAAGAAGAATTACACTTTCATTTATTTACTTATTTGTCTTTAATCTTTTTAAATCTGAAAGTTTCTGTGCTTATCCTTCATGAGATGACATTTTTAAACAATATATGCCAGTTATTTTGTAGAATATTCCTCAATTTGAATTGTCTATTTCTTCATGATTAGATTTAGGTTCTGATTATTCTTGCAGGAATACTACATCCTTCTAACCAAATCATTTCAACAGATGTACAATAGTTTTTAAACTGTTCGTGAGATTAACTTTAGGCACTTTCTCAAGATGGAGTCCTCAGATTCTTTCATTTCATAAATATATATTTACCCTTTTTATCCATTAAACAATATACAGAGAATTTTTAAGACTGTATAGCTACCCTACTGCTAAAGTGCATCCAGTGATTTTTACCTTCTGTAGTGAATGCTTGCCAGAGGATATTTTTGTCTACTCAGCTATACTGAGTTGGTTGTGAGAAGAAACCATGGATGCTTATGCCAATATACCACACTCTCTAGGGCTTTTATCTCTGTCTATTCTGCTTTCGGGTCTTTGTTCCCTAATTACTATGAGACTGTAACAGATTTTACTTTGAATTTTAAATGGTTTTAGTTTAGATTTCAACCTCTTACACAGTTTTTGAATATAGCAAATGTCTTTTGTGGAAAATGGTTATGTATCTGTGGTCCTCAAGCCTTCAATTTTGTCTCCCTATTACCAAGTGACTACTAAAGGCTCCATTGTTTTTTCCATCTTTCAGATGCTGCTCTATTTCTGAGCCAAGCCACAAACTTCAGCTCACACCAAGATTGGCAAATTTCTCCTTGTAAAAAAACAGTTGCTGTTTATCTACTCACCACTGAATGTTTCTCCCCTCTATAATTTAGACCCATTTAGTCCTCAAGGTTTCTGAAGCTATATGATGCCTTTTCTAAAGTATTTTTATGAAATTCATCTTTCTTCCCTAGTTGTGAACTTTGAGTTAAGTAGACTTTATGTAACCTCTTAAATTTTACACAGAAGTACAAGAATAATCAATCCTAATTTGAATCTGATAGCTCTGATATCTGCCATCTCCTGTTGTTCTGTTTCTATTGACTATTTTTCCTCTTTGCATTTTCATCATAGACTGTCTTCCTATTTGCCTGCTACATTTTTCACTAAATGAAAGACTTTAAATGGAAAATAGTGGAGCTAATTTGAAGTTCTCAATGATATTATCTTCCTCAAGAGTGAGTTTATTTGGTTTTAGGCAGACAAGCTGAAGGCAAATGTCCTCACTGCAGTCAGGAGTTAACCCATTTCTAACCAGGCTTCCTTTTTTTAAGACAGCTTGTCTACTTCTGGTTCTCCCTTACTTCCAGAGTGTAGTGCATTGGAAGTTTCTTGTGAATGACTTAGTTGTATGTCAGACCTTTCTTGCTGGAGGGGACTTAAAGTTCACATTTTATCTACACATTCTTTAAGGACTTCCAGAAACTTTGTTCAGTTTCTCATCTTCTCATCTACAGCTTGCAAACTGACCAAACTCAAATAGAAAAATGGTGCTAAATACTGACTTTTTTCTGATGAATACCCTTCTTTTTGGTAACTTTGACTCCCTCTGTGATCTATATGCTTAGCATTCTGTACTTTAAAAACATTGTGTGTGTGTGTGTGTGTGTGTGTGTGTGTGTATTTGCTACTTTTACAGTTGTTTCAGAGCAAATGTTGTTTTGTTGCAAGCTATTGTCATATTCCATAGCATAAAATCCTTTCTTTTATTAGTTTGCATTTATTTGGTATACCTTGCATATAAACATATGCATTTCTTTAAGATTTAGGTTTGTCTTACATACACAGCACAGAGAGGTTTTGCTTTGTGATTCAATATGAAAATATTTTTGTTTTAATAAATTTTCTTTTAAGCCACACATTTATTAATGACACATATGTCTGGTCTTAGTCCAACTATATTTTATGTTGTGTAGTTTCTGATTTTAGGTTTTTTTTAAGTTTCTTATTATGTAGTCTTTTTATCTTTGGTATGTAAATGTAATGATTAAGATAATTATTGTTTAATATCTTATTCTAGGAAAGACATTTATAAATTTAATATCTTACTCTCAGTATTATATTTTTTTAAAAATGTGTCCATTATTTGTTTGTCACAATCATTTCAACATTATCATATTTCCTTTACTTCCCCTCCCCCAATCAATCAAACTTAGTGAATGTGTTTAATTTCTTAGTGTTCATTTTTAAATGGTTAAATCAATTTATATTTCTATTACTTGATTTACTTTAGTAAATCACCTTATTTTTTCTATTTAAAATATGCCACACATATAGAACAATGTCTATTAGTACTATAGAAGTATTTTGCTATAAATTTTAGTTTAAGGTAAATATTTATGTGTCTTTAGTACTCACATAGTATATAGTCTTTTTTTCTTTCTTTTTCTTTTTTTCATCAAGTGATAACTGAAGAAACTACAAAAAAGAAAAAGAAAGAAAAAAGTGAGATAATGACAGGTTTGATCAATAACATATGCAGTAACTTTACATAGAAAAGATACTCTGTGCCAGCTTTTTAAGGATGCCAACAGAAACACTGAAAAGAAATTCTTGAGCAGAGTGTTAAAACTTATTGCCACAAAACTTCTTCTTTGTGTGTAAAAGAAAAAACAAAAATAATCGTTCTTAAGATTATTGATGTCATACACAAAGTAACGTGTTCAATGCATGGCCCATAATAGAGTCACAACATATAATTGTTATTTTAAGTTTACAGAGTCAGAATTCAAGGCATAGAGATGATAAGTGATTGTTTTAAGGTCCCCTTATGGAAGGCAGAACTAAGATCCAAAGCCAGCACTATCCATTTTACCCCTGAGTTATGTATTCTCTTCCTAGTAGTTCATTTTTCATATGACATGTGGCTGATTTTAGAATCCACTCATCAATCTGATCATTCTTTCTGGAAATGTTTCCGTTTGTCCCTGTCTCTTTCTAAAATGTAACAACATCTAGAAATTATCAAAACACTCCAATTGTGTTGTCAGTGCCGAGTACAAAGTAGACCATTTAGAGGTCTAACTATTCACTGGGAATAATGAGGAATTGCTGTATCTTGGCTGAACTCATGTACCAGGAAAAGAGAGAGAGAAAAAAAAAAAAAACGTAGAAAAAATATCTCCTTTCAGTTGGGTCACAATATTCTGCTGCTGACAGAAGGTTGTCCAAAATAATCACCACTTTGACTGAGTTCTCAAGATGTAAATATGTTGGTTATTCTGCAAGAAGTCACCAATGTGGAACCTTGCAAGGTCATGGGGCAGTCACTGTGGACAGCTCTTTCCTTGAATTTACAAACACATATGTTACTCCTAGTAAGGCAGGAGGAGAGTATGCTTCATGCATCCTATATGTTAAGCACAATTATACTACTGAAACCTAATACCAGTCCTAGAAGATATGGATTATTGTATCCATTTTATAGTGAGCTGAGGGATAGCAGGGTATACTAAAAATCATTGATTTGCCTTCACAGTAGAGGCTGGAGACTAGCCCAAGTTCATACAACTACTGAATTGCAAATCCTAGATTCCAGCTTAAATCTGAGGACCATTCAAAAGCCTGCATGCTTTCCTCTATGTCAGTTTGCCTAACAAAGTGTGGGAGGCAGTCTCCAAGATAGTCCAATGATTCTCTGCCTCTTGATATCTGTGCCTTTTTATCTTTTTATAATCCTTTCCTCTTGAGTGTGGGTGGGGACAAAGTGAATGTGTTTCATATGAATAGAACATGGCAAAAGTGATATAATGTTCATTTCAAAATTAAGAAACAGAAAATGTTAGTATGCTCTGTGGCATTTCATCTTTTGTTCGTTCACTCACTCTGAGCAAAGCCAGCTGCCATATTGTGAGCTGCAGTAGGAAGAGGACCACATGACCAGGAGTTGATGCCTCAGGGAAGAGTCAGCAAGGATTTGAGGTCAGTGAGCAGCCTTGTGAGTGCACTTGAAAGCAAATATTCCCACAGGGAAACCTTAAAATAAATCCTGTCCCAACCAACATTTTGATTGCTGGCTGAGCCAGAGACCAAATTAAGCCACATTCTGATTCTTGACCCATTGAAATTGTGAAATAAATGCTTATTTTTTTCAAGACACTAAATTTTAGGGCAATTTGTTACACAGCAATAAGTGACTTATACTCTGTACTATAGCAAAGAGAGTCTGTGGTAAAGAAGTACACTTGCATAAAATCACCTAGACCAGTGCCTTTCACTCATCAGGTACAAAGTGAACTCCAAACATTGCCCCAACTTTGTATGCCTACACAAACCACATTCCTAATAGGGTCAATGCATACTCACTATGCACATTAAGTCAAGATGGCTTCAATTTTTTTTTTCTTAAACATGATAGAAAGAGTAAACTTGCAACTTATTACACTTTCTGTTCAGAACTATGGCTATTAAAATATAAATGTGTAGTCCTAACAACTATAGTTTTTTGCTTATTTCATGGAAGAAAAAAACCTGAGACTGGATTATTTGAAATCTAGAGTTATGACTTACTCACCAATATATTTCCATATAGTAGACATTACTGAATACTTTCATAGAACACTATCTTATTAGAAATTTAATTGTGTTTAGGATTAAAACTAAGTATAAACCACAGTGCAATTGCAACTTTCCTGTTCCCTTTGTCTCCAGGAAGCAACACTGTAAGAAATGTACATCCTGTTTAGTCAAAAGAATCTTTCTATAAGTGTTCATGTTCCCTGTCTTTACCAATGTTGAAGTCCTTTCCCAACTTTCACGCACTAATACACAATCCTCACATAGTGCTTATAACTCTTATTATGGAGGTTAAGCAACAAAGGGAAAAATAATAATTTACTGTGTAAGTAAGCTTTTTATCACTGTGACCAAAATATCTCTCTAGAACAACACTGAAGAGGAAAAATTTATTTTGGGCTCATGATTTGAGAGGTTCAGTACATGTTGACTGACTCCTTTGCTCTGGGCCTGAAGTAATACAGAATATCATTGTGGAACAGGATGGTGGAGGAAAGCTTCTCTGTTCACAGAAACCAGGGCGGGGAGAGAGAGAGAGAGTGTGTGTGTTAGAGAGGGAGTTAGAGAGGAATCAGAAACAAGATATAGTCCAAGGACACATCTTGATTGACCTACTTCCTCTAGCCACACTCCACCTGCCTGCAGTTTCCACCTAATAGTATATGCAAATTGTTAATCCATCAAATGAATTAATCTGCTGATGAGGTTACAGTTCTTATACTCTAATAATTTCACCTCTGCATATTCCTACATTGCTTAACACATGAGCTTTTCAGAAGATACTAAAGATTCAAATAAAAATATATATGAAGTCTAGAATCTAAAATAAACTTAAGAAAATATTATCATTAGCTACTGAGGTAACTATTTTGAGCAGACAAATGAGTTTGCTAGTTGAGATTTCATTATTCAGATAATGATTCATCTCAATGTATTTGATAAGATCTTAACAAATTTGTGTGATCATCAGAAATGCATAAAAACTGAGGAAACTTTTGACTGAGAATAATTTCTTCAAAGGGAATATAAATTGAACATGATTCTAATATACCAGTAAATTTAGAAAAGTTACTTTTATTTTTAAAGAACAATTATGAGCATTATAAGTAAACACATTCTCCAGAAAAAATTAGTTAGTTCTAATCTTTTCTTATTGTGACACATATTGCTATTTGTCCCCCAACAGTGTGACTATTTTCACTATATTCCATATGCTTTCAAGTTTTCACTGGACCCCGGTTATTGGCTACATTTCCCTGCCTTTCTTACAAATAGATGTAACTGGCTGCCTCTGTCTGGCCAATAGATTATCAGGAGAAATCTGAACTAGGAAATGTCCTTAAAGCAAAAGACATTCCTCCTGCATTATTTCCTTCTTGACCTTTCTGATAAGAGAACCCACTTTAAATGTCTAGCTATGTTAGAATTCTATGTTTCTGGGTTCTTACTTATACAGTATATTATTATTTTGTCCCTTTGTTGCTTAAGCTCCATAAGAACCCCAGAAACATAAGAAATTCTTCACTGCTACATCAAACTCTAAGCTTCTCCAGTTAAACTCAACAGACTGCTGCCTCTGTTCCCACTTCCATCTGTTGCAACACACTTCAAAATCAGTTTGCTAGAAGTTGAAAATTTGGTGCAAGCCAAAATGGGGTAGATCAGAATTAATGTAGACTTCAAATTATCTGGGAGCATGGCATCCATATTACACCAAAGATTAGAACATGATGGACGGGGGACATTTTCTAATATGTGATGAGAAAAATAGAAACTTTAAAAAATATAATTGAGGTCTTCTTTGGGGAATAAAATTTGAACTGAAATCTAGTTCAACTCTTTAGCACCAAGAAAAATGTTGCCTTTTTTCAGTGGTATTCAATTTGGGAAAATGAGCATGATTTTTCAGGGGATTTTGTAGGTTTTTAAACAGTAATAGTTTATGACATAGAATAAATACAAAGATAACTAAATAATAGTTTCAGTCTAATTTTGCTGGCAGTTTATCCAAAATTTCAAAGTGTTCTTAGGAAAATTCACATTATGTTTTCCTTTTTTAATATCCAGAGATTAAATATATGCTGATGTTTCTATTTATTGGGCTTTTAGGTTGTTGTCTATAATATGCTTTCTGTAAATCTTATGCTTCATCCTTAACTTCCATTTGTACAAAATTGGATCAAGTTTTGTTCTTATTTTTTTTTGTCCTATTTTCTCATGTATCTGCAAATTATGCAACAGCCTTGTCCCAGGCAGCAAATCCATCTGTTCTCTGGTAAGGACTGTGGCACTGCATATGAGACTACTGAGCTAGTCTCTGTGGCTCCTGATACTATTCATCATAGAGTTTTGTGCCAGTTTTAGTCTCCTAGGCCTTTTCAGTTTACATTCCTCATTCAAAGAGATGCCAAGAAACCAGCAAGAAAGCATTTATTAAGTTGGACAGGGAGACATTACAGAAATGAAGGCACTGGATGGATGAGTATTTATCTTTTGTAGGCCCCAGCAGCAAGGCTTGTTCAGATGGGAGAGATTGCTGGGTTTAGTATAGCATGATTTTCTTCCTTGTGCAGCATGCTTCAATTCCCAGATTACTAAAGAGAGGACTGTGAAGATACTGTATGCACCTAACCATTTCTGTGAATAGAGATAAAGCCATGCAGTTTTTAAAATAAACTCATGATACGTACCTATGGAAGAAAGAATGTTCATTTTCAGATGTTTAAAAAATCACAATGCAAAGTTTAGTAAGATATTTTGGGCTTAATTCCTTACCACAAGTTGGGAATTGTATGAAAAAATACTTGACATTGTTCTGATAGTCATGAGAGTCAGAGTGGCAGCAAAATGTTTTGTGGCTTTGGTGGGCTTCCACGGCTTAAATTCTACTGAATCTTGCCTAACCAGGAAGCCAGAAGTCCCTTCTCATTGGTCCAGTAAATTCCAGGCTATGCAAATTCTCACTACTTAGCATTAGAAACAAAGTCATATTTTTTTAAATTAGAAATTGCAAATGTGTACATCTTCAGCATCACTTGTATCCATAAATATACTGAGACTCCTGCACTTGGAAAGCAAATGCTTCCTGGACTTTGAGAAGATCTTTGACATCGTTTCTCTTTTTCCAATCCAAGGACATTCATTATCTGGAAAGCTAAAGTTAAGCAGTTCTGACAAGTAAATATTATGAAGACAGGTAAAGAATGCTGCTTTCTATACTTAACTTCTTGTATATCTCTTGGGGCACTAAGAAGGGATGTTTGATGTGTAAAAATGCTTTGGTTAGTAATTTGGGGATTTCTTGCCAATGCTTTCTCTAGATTTCATTTTTGTAGTCAGGTAATTTACAGACCTTGTATACTTTGGCTTCAGGAAATGCAAGGGAAAATATCTTTAATTGGTACTGGCAGAAATTTCTAGGCATGAGATTTCTCTAGTGTCAAAATTAAGTTTTTCCCAAGAACTCGCAACTAGATTAAAAACTAAGGGAAGACAAGGATTGAGTACAGTGTATGTTTGTGTTACCTAAAATGTTTAGCATGTTTCTGGGTACATTAGTTCCTCATGGAATATGAGTCACATAAGAAACTTTACTGATATCAAATTATTACTAGATATTTTTATAGAGTTAAAGAAAGGTAGCTGGTATTGTTCATTACTTGAACACTGCAACTCAGAATTAGTTCATCAGTTTATTCATCCATTCATTTGACAAAAATGCATTGACTTTCTCAGATAGAAACACACATACACCACACACATACACACACCCTGAATTAAAATTGTATTAACTTAGGGCCAGAAAGTTTAAAGAAGTATATGACCTTGTTCCACAGAGGTTTAAATGGAGTTTTAAAGTGATTATTCAGAAAAAAAATTAAATAAATACCTAAAAAGCTTTGTGTTCTACCAAAATTTCTACTAGAAAAAATAAATGATGGAACAGAAACAAATTTCTTATATTTGAACTATAGGATATAAAATACTGGTATTTGGAATCAAATTTCTAGTTGGAGTTAATTCATTTTGCTTTGGGTCAGATTTAGATGAGATCATTTCATTTGGAGCATTAGAGGTTAACTTTCCCTTATATACAATAATCTGAAGAAAGAAAAAATAACTGGACAGGTAAATGTAGGACAAAACCTAAGGCATCTTTAAAGATAGAGGCCATGTAGCCACTTTGTCTTTATCCAGTACCCTCACTGATCCAAGACTGATGAGTTCCAAAACCTTTCTATCCCTCAAGTTGCTTATGAAGTTGACACATGCTCCTACTTTCTGAGGATGTCCTCAGAAATCTCAAAGTCATAACCAAGGAAAGTAGCACTCTTTCTTGAAGTTATTGAAAGCTAAATTAAAAGAGTCATGAGTTAAGCAGCTAATAGATTCATTTGCTCTAACTGTGGGAGTCAAAGAGATGAATTATGAAAAAAATAATAGACTCATTTTCTTCTTTCTTTTAGTGTCTATCATCTTCACTCACAGCTGGATACTTGCAAGAAGGTTAGAAAACAGTCTCTGCAAATGGAAAGATATTATATTTATGCACATGGGTTCAGATAAGAAAATAGATGGAGGAAAAGAAATATGCAAGTACAGAAACCCCTGTTTCTTCCAGTGCACAAATCACTAATTCAGTACAGTGTGGATGCCCCAAAGAAATTAATTCTGTTAGCTTTTCATCACTATGACTAAAATACCTGACAGGCACAACTTAGAGAAGGAAATATTTATTTTGGTTCATGGTTTTATAGATCACCATTCTTGGCTGACTGAATCTACTGATTTGGGTCCATAGTGATGACTGAGCATCCTGAAGAAAAGGAATGGTGGAGGAAAGCGACTCAGTTTATGGTACCCGGGGAAGCAGAGAGATTGAAGCATCAGGGACAAAATATAAATCTCAGAGACACACACCCCCAGTGACCTGCAGCCATGCCCCACCTGACTGCAGTTACCTCCCAGTACAGTAGACCTTTGAAATTATTAACCCATGAAATGGATTAATTCAGTGATTAGGTTACAGCTCTCTAATAATTTCATCTCCTAACATTCTTGCATTGTCTAGCATGAGCTTTTTGAGGGACATCCAAGATCTGAACTATAACAAATTCCCACCATTCTCAATTCATATTCTCCTCTCTATGAAAATACTCAATTCACATTCCAAGATGCAAAATATTAGTACATTCATTAAAAATCCCCCCTTGCTTTGTGCCATTAGATTGAGCATGGGAAAGGAGGTTCAAGGAAATGCTTATGAAATTCTCTGGAATGTAGCTAAATATAAGAAAACATGCGTTACACTACCTCATGCAAGTATCAATTAACTGGAAAAAAACCACAGAGGGTTTGACAATTCTTAAATTTGGCAGCAAAATCACAAGATCTAGGGGCTGATCTTTTTCGTAGGATCTCTTATTATTAACATGAGAGTTAAAATCCATTAGTTTTCTCAAGTTACCAGGAATATATTTTTCTGAATTTAAAGTGTCTTAAATTAATACTTCATTCATTTAATTGAACATAGATACTACCAGAACTGATGAAAGGAGAGAAATATATATAAATATATATGTATATTTGTATACACATATATTTAAATATATATATTTATATACATATATTTATATACTTATAAATTATATATATGTATATATATATATTTTACCAGGTACATGATCTTTTTTTCTCCTTCTTTCCTTTCAATATTCATTATAGTAGAAAATAGCATAATTTTTAGGTGGGTCTCTGTGTCTATAACAAGATAAATGAAAGTTTCCCTTTATATTTTCACATAAGCCTGTCTTCATGCTAAATGTTATTTATATTTCATATATATATTACCAGCCTTCATATTTAGTTTTTTCAGAGACTTAAAATCTTCATAAAAGTAGCTAGTAAATCAATACTATTAGATTTCATACTTCTGCACACTGCATTATAATATGGCTCTATGGTCACAAATATTATTAATATTATTAAGTGCATAAAAATCTAGAAAAGAAGCAGCCTGTTATCCAATCAGGTAGTGAGAAATAGAGGTAATTTTGGTACTATAGAAGATGCTTTAGAAGAAAGAAGTTCAGGCAAATAAGCCTGCAGAGGCAAGCATGTGTCAGACCACAATCCAGAAGGAAGATGCAGGATACAGTAGACAGACAAAACTGTTTACCACAAAAAGGAGAGGTGGAATCAGGTTGATTACTGAAAGACAAGCTTCATATTGAAGAGCAGTAAGAAGGTTGATCAGTGAGGAGAATAAAGGTATTGAAAGATCACAAAAGCTAGGTTGAACAGACTCAACTTGAAACAAGAAATGGAAAAATCATTGACACAGTCTATAGGGGGTCAAACATAGTTATAGAGATCTGATCAGCTCCTAGGCCCAAGATTTACTGACTATTAATTTGGGAGAATTTTTTTTTATCTCTTAGATGCTCAATTTTTTTCTCTAAATAATATTCCTATAATGCAGTGTTGTTATACAGACTAAGTATGTTTACTTATGCAAAGCACTTCGTTTATTTTCATAAGTGCACACTATTATCATTATCCTTTCTTCCTTCTTTTAGAAGGGTGGTTTTGTGGGGCTGGGGATGTAGCTTATTTGGTAGAGTGCTGGTCTCACAAGCACAAGGCCCTGGGTTCAATCCCCAGCTCCGCAAAAAAAAAAAAAAAAAAAAAAAAAAAAAAAAAAAAAAGAGGGTGGTTTGTAAAGTGGAATATTAGAATAAATGACTTAATGGTGAGGGATACTTGAGATCAAATTTAGTGGAAGTTTTCAGTGGATTAAAATATAGAAAAGGTAAATATTTTAATATATTCAAATGTTAGTGAACATTATTAGTAATTTAGTATTGTCTCTGGTATAGAACTTGATTTTAACAACATGAAGTAGTTCCTGTTCATTTAATATTCAACAGATAGTTCATTTATATGAATGGTGCTATATAAGCAGTATCCTTGACATTTTATTAACAAATGATGACAATATTTCATTTTAAAAATATTTGGAATGCTATGTATTGTCCTTTCCAAGAATCATTTCTTTCTTTATTTGAGCATTAACAAATCTAGTAAAGAAAATTATTCCTGCTTTTAGCACAAAATATTTCACTATTAAAAGGGTGACTTGATCTTAATAAATCTTATTATTGAGTCTAAATTATTTCTGTGCAACTGAAAGAATATTTGTGTGCATGCAAGTTCTGAAACTTAATACAAACTCCAAAATGGTCCAAATCCTTAAGAAACTCCTTTCATACATTCAAAAGGATTAAAAATACTCAAGAAAGTATTTCAAACTCTGTACTATGACTTTGTTATAATATAACATACTGCTGTTATTGTTCCATTTACCTAGCAGTACAAATATGAGAATTTAAATAATAGATATTGGATGTGCCATCTATTTTATATGTATGAAAATTGTTCTCATCAATCTCTACATTTTAGAAATCTTGAAGCACCATGGAAAAGAAAACAAGCCAGCAGTTTAATTCTAGTAAGTTGGAGTATTTTCTGGCATATACTCAAGTGAATTTATATTAAATATTATTAAAATAAAGTCTTGATTTTCAATTTAACTTTTAGTGGTAGAACAAGATCATTCTGTATCTTGTTTTCAAAGAATCATTTGCACATTGAAGTCAAAATACTAAATCTGTCATTGATGCCCTTTCCACATCTTTTGTTGGCGAATCTGATAAAACCCTTCCATTTAAGTGGATGTTGAAACACCCCTAATGTATTCTCAATATCCATTTTCCTGATTCATCCTGCAATATGTACTTGACACAGATGAGATTAACCATATTCTTTCCTTTGGGAATGTGAAATTAGTACACCAAACTGCTATTGTGGGTACTAGGTATAAAAGTTTACAGAGACTTGGAGTAGATTTCAGAGCAACATAAAGGATCATGTGGATGCAGTCAAATCAATTCTTTCAACAAAGAGGCATGAAGCAGATGCCCAAATAAAGGAAGAAACATTAGATCCCAAAACAAAAGAAACCAAAATATGATCATCCTTAGTTTTTTACTGAACAACATAACAATCCCTCATTACAAAACCATTTTGGCCTAAATCAATTCCCCTCTAGTTGGATTCCATGAAATTCCATTTCTTTTCTCTGATAAATGCTATTTATTAAATGTAGATTGAGAAATTGTTTTTCCTTATAGTTATATGATACCTGTATATCATATAGGCAATGAGTGCCGTGTAGATTTCCCATTTTTATTTTATTTTATTCTTATTTGTTGGTACTGGGGATTGAACCCAGGGTGCTTTACTATTGAACTACATCTCAAGCCTTTTTATGTTTCTCTTTTGAGACAGGGTCTCACTCTGTTGCTTAAGGCTGGCCTTGAACTTGCAACCCTTTTGCTTCAACCTCCTAAACTGCTGGGATTATAGGCATGTGCTACTATGTCCAGCGCATAGATCTTTCATTTTTTAAGTCATAGTACATTGCAGAATAAATACTATGTATACAAAATAACAGGGCCAACATTTTATATGAAATCCTAAGCCTTGCTTTTCATCACTCTCCCTATTTGTCTCATATCCTAACTATTCCCCTTCTTCTTATGGATGGATGGATGGATAGATAGATAGACAGACAGATAGACAGATAGACAGACATGGATACATACCTTGGTTCTTGGAAGTTCCAAGAAATATGAATTGGGAACTAGGTGGTCCTGTCATGAGGGTAATGGAGAAGTAAAAATATATAGTAGGCCATTGTTATTCCCAACAAGGTAAACATGGGACAACTAGAGAATAGCTGTAGGACTTATCCGTCAATTTATTCTATTCTAGACAACATACGAGAGTCCAGTGTGTATTTAAATTTGGGGTTATGCCAGAAATCTCATGACTGGGTCAGTTCTTATCTCCAGAATATCTCTAACCCACACTCCAGTTTAAGAAACCAAGCATGCTGTGTAAGCGAAGAAAACAGTGACTAACAGACAGGCCATGTCTGTTTTAATTCACCAATGTATTCCCTACATAGTACACAGTACCTATGACTTAGTTGGTCATTTTTAAGTGTTTTATGAGTAGTCAACTGAATGAATGAATGGCTGAATTAAAAAATTATGATCTTTTTTAAAAGTTTTTCTAAAATTGCATATTAAAGAAAAATATCTTCAGAGAGACTCTATAAAATAATATATAAGGCAAACAATCTCCAGTCTCACATATTGCACAATATGAAGATTTCATAGATGGATACATTCTACATCTCAAATTATGGCTGCTCCAAAATTTTCCAAAATGTTCGTGTTCCCAGTCTTCATGTTTTATCTCCAAACATGACTTAACCTATTAGAAAAATGTATACCTTTCACCCATGGGGGAAGGAGAACTTTGTTATTATATTAAAATCAGAATCACAAGATATCTAGTGGTTACTGCAAATTATTATGATTGCCTTCTAATAGGAAGATTTCCAAACTTCTCTCTTAAAGTGGTTCTGATTTTGAATACTTGCTATGAGGAAGTCAGTGTGATAAAGATACAAAATACTTCAACTTCTCTACTCGAGTAAAGTCCTGGAGGAAAAGTCTTGGGTTGTACAAACAATTCGTCTTGGTTGTTATCACCACTTAGAACATTTACACAAATGTAGAAACACTAACAAGAGATCAGTTTCCTCTGTTTTGAATGTAAAATACCAGAAGGAAATTTTGTTTGGCTGTCTCCTCAAAGAGCAAGTATCACTTGTGTGTAAACACCACCAGCCCAACAGAGGGAGCTAAGTGCACACAGGGATTGAGGGATACGGGAGAAATTATTGGATTAAGATCAGGCTTTTATTTTACTGCCAACATCCTAGCCTAGCTCTCACTGAGAAGGATGAAGGAGGGGATAGAGAGTTGACCTGGGAGACTTCTCACTTTACCTCTCTTCTATCTTTCCTTTTACTCCTTTATACCTCTAGTTCTCTTGCTTTCTCAATACAATCTCTCTCTCCCCCTCTCTTTTTCCTTTCCCCTTTTTCTTACATGCTAGGTTTGACAAGGGCTTCCATGATCATAACTTATTGCTATTATGAGGATTTAGGCCATAATGTAACCATTCCCATGCTCATCAATATTCATATTCTTTTCAATTCCAGTTTTTGTCCTCAACTTTAACTCCATGCTTCAGATTCCTGGAGTGAAGGTGCCAGGGATGAAAAAAGGCATCCCAGCATGATTGGCAGTGCAAACTCTTAAGTCAATCCAAGAACAATGGGTAAAACAAGAATTTTTCTATTTTAAATGTATTAATGTCATTTTCCACACAAAGCAAATGACAAATAAAAACTTATAAAGTACAAATCAAAAGATATACAAAGTAAAAGATGTTTTGGAGTCTCAGGGGACTGGAAGTATATGGTCCTCTAATTCCCGAAAATCAATACACCCTAAACTTTTTCAGACTTAAAAAAAAAAAAAATCTGCTAGTGTAACTATTCTATTCAAACAAATCCAAAATGATTAAAAATCAGAGGAGTGTCGATAATATGGTCCATATAAAGCAAAGATTCCAAAAATATATCTATTGAAATGCTGCATTTCAAATTTCTTATATTTTGATCATTATTTTTCCCCTTTCATAGCACTGAAATCTAGGATACTGCCATCAAAGAAGGGATGGAGCCTAATCTCAAACACTTTACAATTGAGCTAAGATAAACACCTTTTTCGCAAAACTTCTTTTGATAGATATAACAATAGATATATCCTCCAATGACCCCATCTAACAATATTTGTGCTTCTAACATGCTGTTTCATTTGTAGTTTCTGGAGTTGACAGAATCTCAAGTGTTGTCATGCATCTATCCAACTTGGAGTTTAGAGGTACTAAAATCCATGACGATATACTTACGTACTTTTATAGAACTTCCTTTTTACCTCTAAGACACTGAGGACAGAAAAGCAACAGAAAAAAATTGGGGGACACATTAAGATTGGACTGCAGTAGTCACATGATGCTTTAGGACCAACCTTGGATTTCAGAGACATTCCATTCTACTTAATGGCTGCTTCTGGCCCTACTCCCTAAGGATGTCTATTCTGCTTCCCTGACGTTTGTAAAGGTTCAATAAACATTTGTTGAATGCCCAGCTTTTTTCACTTTCCTGTTCTTGTCTACAGGAAGTTCTTTTTCTACCCCTTTTACAACAGTATTTTGGAGCCCCAGAATCTCTGCTGAATTGTAGAATGCTAACATGAGAGGGGTAAAAATAATTGCATACTGCTTTATATGAGGAAAGGTGAGGAATTGCCTCATATTGAACCCTCATTAAAAGGCAGACTCTGAGTTAGGTGCTTTATATTATGTTGAAACGTATGAGAATGTAATATCTGTAAGCCAAAACTAGTAAATTATCAGCAATTTTATATAGTTCAATGTGATAGTTTTCTCTCTCTATTTATAGCGCCTGAAGTCTGACAGAAATTTTAATAGAAGAAAATTAGTTGTGTCAAGTCTACGAATCTAACACACACTCTCAATTTCTCTTTTTCTTTCTCATTTCCCTCTCTCCTATTCCACTGTTTTATTTCAGCATTTTGAATTTTCCAGTTTCATCAATCAACCATCAGGCCAGCATTAATTGTGGGGTTTCATTTTCCACTCTGCTATACTAATGTGCTGTCTAAAATGGTGTAGCTCAAATCTCTGACATCTGCTGGCTCAACACTTTGGCTCAGCTTTAGCTTAGTATCAATGGCACCACAGTTGTTTTCTGAACAAATCAAATTTTGATATCCAGTCCTCTAAAATAACACCATGAAGTTATCTTTTTTGTACAATTAATACTAAAAAAAGTTATTTGTTACTGCAATTCACATACTGAGGCCAAATCAAGAAATCATGGTATGATCTATTGTGAATTTCTTTGCCATAACTTACTAGACTATTTATTTATATTTTTAATGTCAAATTAGAGAAGGTACTCACAAATCATTCCACTATTCATGAAAAAAATAAATTTGCTGACAGGCATTTTTACAAGGCATTTAATATTTTTAAGTCCAAATGAAATATTTTTCTACAGTCTTTTTATCCAGCATTTATAGTACATTTGAGAAAGTCTTTCATAGATAAGGTCTATATTTCTTTTTATGCAACCCTTACAAATGTTCAAATTAAACAACATTATGACATGTCAAAACATTATGATAGTACTATTATTTTCAGGCTAGATACTAGGAGAATTTTAATAAATGGTAGTTACTTTTATAAAAATTTTTTCTTATTAAAATTTTAATTTAAAAAACATAGCAAAGACATCATAAGCTTAAAACTAACCTTAAAGAAACTAGCAGGCAAGTTTAGGTTGAGTTTGTGTCACAGTTTAGGAAACTCTCCAAGTTCTGTTATCTCTTTATTCTGTAACATGCAAATACATTTAAATGAAAAATATTTTTACATTTTATATTATACAAATAAAAATTATTTTCTTTAAAGGAATGTATAAAATAATATAATAAATTAATCCACATAATTAATATGTAATGGAGTAGCATACAACTAAATTTTGGGTGTCAAGTTTTGCCCAGAAAAGATTTGTTCTTTGATTATTTTGGTACTAGTAAGATAATCTGAGATAAGTACAACTTATATGTTATGAATATCTAATATATGAATAATTTATAAGAAAAACCATTTGTAAGTAACTTTCTAGGAAATCAAATGCTGAATTTCAGAAACTCAGAATTTTACAAATTTGGAAACTTGATTATTTGGGATGTAACCAACCCAAACTTCTAATCTTTTAAAGACTTGCCCATTTATAAAACAAGTTATCTGTTTTTTCCTTAAAAATTATGAAGTCTAGTTGTAACTGACAATTGACCATAAGTAACTCAATTGTGATTTACTTTCCAAAAATTCACCATGATTGTCCTATGCTTTTAATTGACCAACAAAGCCAGGAAAAATTGTTTTGTGGAAAAAAAAAGGTCAGTGTTGACATAAAGAAAAGAACTTTCTTCTAAGGATTAACATAAGGAAAGAGAATGATACTAAGGTTTAACTGTGCCAAATTCTAGGAAGGTGTACTCAAGAGATGAAGATTACAAAGACTCAACATGTAATATGGACTAAAATTTCTTATTTTTAAAGGTAGTTTCTTTGAATTGTAAAATTAACTATCCAGCCTGAGCATAAAATTAATGCTACTCTTATTTAATGATGAGCAATCTCAGAAGACTAAACATAGTTGTATTTTTTTATTTTATTTTTTAGTACTTTATAGCATAAATGCTGGAATCATCATGACACATTTGAAGTCTCTTATCAGAATTGAAAAGGGTGTTCTATAGTTAATTGTTCACTAATAAAGAGAATGTGAAGAAAGATAATAGACATATCATGCAACTTTTAAATGAAATCTACCTTGGTAGAAGAACACATAAACAATAATTTTCAAGGAAGTTGAGAGAAAAAATATTACAAAATTTACTTTTATTCACAAACTTTTATTTATTTTTCTATGCATTATCTCATAATTGAATTAGAGTGATATCTTCTATTGGAGTGTCTATAGAAAGTACCTTGTGCATTTCCATTTTTTGAGCTATTAGTTTCTATTCATACTAAAGTGATTTACTACAGACATTATGTATCCATTTCTATTTGACTTGAAAAGTTACTTCAAACTTAATTCAAAGGTAGGAATAAACAATCATCTACAAAGAAGCTAAGTTGAAAAAAAGAGAGAGAAGAGAGTGGACTGTGCTAATCTTGGAAGAAAACTCAAAACAACTTTTTTCACCCTTTTTCTTTTTTCCTTTAGGATGAAACCAATGGGTTAATTTAACAATTTCCTGATTTTTCTCTTATTTTACTCCATCTTTTCCTCTAACTGTCTTTATTCATTAACTGTGTTTCTAAGTAACAAGTCTTTGCTGTATAATAATTTTCAAGTTTGCTACAAACTCTGCTCTAATTTCCTAGTAATTTGAGAAGACAACCACAGCTGCAATTTTGAGGCTGCCAGTGATTCCCAATACTGGCAGTTTTCCTGAAAAGAAAAAGGAAATACAACTACTCCCACAAGTTTACCACAAATAATAAGCCTGTGACAAATTCTGAAATTTGCATACAGTTACCATTAAGTGGAACAAAAGCATCATTATCTCTAACAATAGCTGATTTATACTGTTAATATAACAAAATTCAGCCAAATCCTGCTATACAACACTTTGTTAAGTGTGTTAATGAGAAGCATTTAATGAGAATCTACATTGAAGAGCATGTTTCTCAAGCTGGAAACTGTGGATTTCTCAAGTAAATGCACATAGGATATCAGTTGGGCCCATGAGTCCTCATCTTTAAGAACTAATTTAAATGAGTTAAGGAACATTTCTGATGCTCAGAAAATTGCTTAAAATCACATTCTTTTGGGGATAATTTATGTTTAGTCCTCTAAAATAACACCAACATCATACATAGCTAGTATTTAAATGATAAATCTGTATATATGTTTAGCATTTACAGGGCAGAGCACTGCTTAAAACTGTACTTTGAATTTACGAGTAATTTATACCAAAGTGAAGCAACTAAGTAAAAATGTACATGAAAAAATGTTCATTTTGAAAAGTTACTGATCTCAAGTAAAATCTGCTTCAATAAAGACTAAATTTACAGGGATAAAAAATATTTCATCGAGATTGAGAGAAATAATGGCAGCAAAATGGTGTAATAAGAAGTTCTAGACTATGCTCCCCAAAAGAAACACTAATTTGGCAATAATATATAGGCCAGAAAACCTTTATAGAGTTCAGTTGAGAGGAGGCAGTATCCCAGACAAGCACCAAACTGAGAGCAGCTGCATTGAAACAGATGAAAATAGCAATTTTATTTTACCCACATCAGCTCTTTCCCCATACCAGCCCATCTTTGAACCAAGAGAGATTGGTCTAGCTGATGGCTTCTCCCTCAGGAACAAAAGAGTGGAATAAGTACCCAGTGTCTTAGGTCTTTCAATTCATTGTCATAGGAACTTGTTTCTGTTTCTCCTCTCAAAGAGCAATGATAGACCTTGCATAGTTCAAATGTCTCAGAGAAATTAAGAACAGAGAAAATAGGAGGATATTTTGCTGCAATCAGAAAGCTTTGCAAGATTGGGAAAAGACAGACAATCCTAAAACCTATCCTCCAGGAGAAAGAAGAAAAGTGAAGCATGTATGCGGTATCTCAGAATTTCAGTGTACTGCCTAGGGAAAAGGAGTGGGTAGCTTATTGCAGCCAGCACAGATCTGTGAGAATGGGAGAAGCTATACAACTCTGAGAGTTTTCCTCCAGGACAGAGGAAGAGGAGTTGAGTGTGCATCTACAGAAAAGGTATGAGAAGCTCCTAGAATCTCCAGCCAGGCTGATTGATGAAGGCTCTCCCTGTTAAAGACAGTCTATAAAAATTAGGAAAAGTAGCATTTCCTTTGATTGCTCATATATCAATATGAACTTACTTTTAAATCAGTGATATATGATACAAATATAGAAACAAAATAAATGTACAACAGCTAATGCTAAATAAATAGAAAGTTATGAACTGTATGACACATAATTCAAAAAAATGATCTTAAAGAAGCTCAGTGAGTTACAAAAGAACACAGAGAGACAACCAAAATAAATCAGCAAAATAATACATAACAAAAGAAGACTACAGTAAAATTAGAAACCATAGAAGAAACAAATAAAAATTCTAGAGCTGAAGAATACAATAATTGCACTGAAAAATCCAGTAGAAAACTTCAACAGCAGGGCTGATCAAGGAGGAGATTGAGCAAAGTTGAATAACAACAGAAAAATGGTGAAAAAACTCTAGGAGACTTAGAGAACACCATCAAGCAAACAAATACATGCAAATACATATCACAGAAAGAGGAGAGCGAGAAAGAGGAAGAAAACTTATTTAATGAAATAATGGTCCAAATTTCCCAAGTATGGGAAGGGAAATAGACATCCAGATCTGACTCCAAAAAGACCCAAATTGGAGGCAAAATTCATACTGAAACACAATGCAATCATTTTGTCAAAAGTTGGTGTCAAGGAGAATTTTGAAAGCAGCCAAAGAAAAGCAAATCATCATATGAAAAGGAACTCCATATGACTATCAGCATATTTTTTTTAGTGAAACTTTGCAGATCAGAATATGTTACATTGAAAATGCTGAAAGAAACTGTCAATGAAGAATAACATACCCAATAAAACTGTCCTTCAAAAATTAAGAAGAAAAACTGTCTCAAAAAACAAAAGGAATAGTTAGTCAGAAGGCTTGCCTTGTAAGAAACAATAGAGGTAATTGTTCAAGGTGAAATGGAAAGGACTCTAAACAGTAAAATGAAAATTAAGTGGTAAAGGTAAATATAAAGACATATGTAGACTACTGTGATACTCTAATGGTGGTATATAAATCACTTTTAATTTTGTATTAATGTTGAACAAAAATATTAATAACAACAATAACTACAAAAAATTTAATGAATACCCAGTAAAAAAGATGTAAATGGTGACATCAATAACAAAGTGAATGCTGGACGTGGTGGTGCACACCTATAATTCCAGTTACTCAGGGGTCTGAGGCAGGAGGGTCACAAGTTTGAGGCCAGCATGGACAATTTAATAAGATTTTTTCTCAAAATAAAAAATAAAATAAAAGGGCTATGGATGTAGCTCCACAGTAGCATGCCTTGGGTTCAATTCCCCAGTAATACCCTTCCTCCTCATCATCATCATTTTTAAAAAATGACAGTAAGGGCTGGGTGTGGTGGTATAATTCTGTAATTCCACTGCTCAGGAGACTGAAGCAGGAGGACAGAATGCTCAAAGTCAGACTCAGCAATTTAGCGAGGTCCTAAGCAACTTAGCAACATCCTGGCTCAAAAAAAAAAAAAAAAACAAAACATAATTTTTATTATGGGATGTTGCTCAGTGGGTAAGCATCCCTGGGTTCAATCCCTGGTACCAAAAAACAAACAAACAAATAACAGTAAGGCTAGGGAGATGTTAATGTACAAAGTTTTTGTATGTGTTGAAGTTAGGTTGCTGTGAACTTAGAATATCTGGTTACAACTGAAAAATATTTATGTAAGCCTCATTATAATCACAAAGAGAAAAATTATAGAAGCTACACAAAAAGATTTAAAGCATAATAATACAAACCATCAAGAAAAAGACATTAAAAGAGACAAAGAAAAACCAAAGAACTGCAAGAGAAAGAAAAACAATTAAGAAAATGTCAATAGTAAGTCTTTCTCTATTAAGAATTCCTTTAAACATAAATGGATTAAACTTTCTAATCAAAATACATAGATAAAAGCCCAGCATTATCAACTGCTTCAGATGAAACAAGAAGAAAGTGGAGAGATAAGATGACCTGAAGAGAAAATAAAATGATCAATCTGAAATTGTCTTCTCTCTAAACTAAGGCAGATAATTTGTTAAGTGATAAAAAAAAGTTACATGAAAAATAACTTTGAAATTATTAGTCATTCTTAAGACTGCTTTTATGTTATTGAATACTATTCATCAGAAAGGCAGAAACTGGCTCTCCTGCTGACTGTTATCCTATAATAACCTACCTATAACAAAAATAATCTTTCTTGACATATTCCAATTTCCTTTTATATCTGGGGAAAATTAACTCATCAAGAAAGAATATTATTAGGTGTTTAAACACTGAAACTAACAGATTGATGAAGAGCTTATTAAACTAAAAAAATCAACATGCTGAAATTTTTCATTTAGTCCTGTAAGATCAATGTGCAATCTGTTTTATGCTCAGGTCGGAAACACCAGTTGGCTTTCTCCATTTAGTTTCTTGGTAACACCTGCTGAGCAATTTTAGTTGGATGTTGGGGATGGAGGTGAGGAGAAAGTGCCCTTGTTTGGTTTTGGTTCCTATAAGATGCTGCCTATGCCATTTCATCTCCATGTCCCGTATACTTTATTATTCCTCCAGATAATTGGAAGAAAATAAAACAGGCAGACATCAGCTCAAAACATATTGTTGGTAAAGATCTCTTGTCAAGATATCTTGGGTTGCAATTTTGTTGAGGGAAAACAATGTAAATAGTTGAAGAATGTTAATAAAATTGAAATGTTTTGTTATGGAGTTGTGTGTGGTATTAGAGGGTTTCTGTTTTATTATTAAAAATAAAATTTCAGAAACTAAAAAATATCCATAGAGTGACAGAATAAACTTTTTAAAAAATCTAACATTTGTGGTTGGTTTTAGATTTAAGAACAAATGGGTTGAAATCAAAGAGATGGAAAATTGAATTCCATGCAAATTTTAAATAAAAGAAAGCAGAGGTTGTGACACTTAAGACAAAATGACTTTAAGAAAAAAATATCTCAAGGGATTAAGAAGGATAAAAAAACTGTACAGAAAAGGAAAAAAGTAGGGATTTTAAGAGAGAACCTACAAAAGGGAGAAAATCTTTGCTAGCTATTCTTCTGACAGAGGATTAATATGTAAAATATATAAAGAACTAGAAAAACTTAACACCAAAAAATAAAAAAAAAATCCTAATTAAAGAATGGGCAAATGAATTAAACAGACATTTCTCAGGAGAAGAAATAGAAAAAGCCAATACTTATGTGGAAAAAATGTTCAATATCATTAGAATTAGGGAAATGCAAATCAAAACTACACTGAGATTTCTTCTCCCACAAGTCAAAATGGAAGTCATCAAGAATACAAACAGTAATAAATGCTGGAGTGGACTGGAGAAAAAGAAATACTTTTACATTGTGATATGATCATATACATTGTGGTACGATTATGTTCATTAGACCAACCACTAAGGAAATCAGTATGAATGTTCCTCAAAAACTAGGTATGAAACCACCTTAAGACCCTTGATATCACCTCTTAGTATTTATGCTAAAAACTAAAGTTATCATACTATCATGATACATGTATACCCATATTTTATAGCAGCACAAGTCACAATAGCCAAACTATGGAACCAGGCTAACTGTCCATTAATGGATAAATAGAGAAAGAAAATGTGATGGTATATATACATGGAGTTTTACTTAGCATTGAAGAAAGATAAAATTATGTCAATTGCAGGAAAATGGATGGAACTTGAGAACATTGTATTAAGCAAAATAAGTCAAACTCAAAAGGTCAAGGGTCATGTGTTTTCTCTCATTTGTGGAATCTAGAGAAGAGAATGGGAAAGAAATGTGAGGGAACAGGAAACTCATAAAAATCAAAGGGAGAGCAGTAGAGGAAAGGGACCAGGGGGTGGGAGGAGGGAGAAGTGGTGAGGAGTGATATTGAATAAATTATGCAGTTATGATGTGTGCATATATGAACATATCACAAATCTCATCATTATGTACAACTATAATGCACCAATAAAAATGTGGTAAGAAAATAAAGGAGGAAATCATAAAATGATAAATGGATCAATAATTAGTAAGCTAAAATAATTATAAATATGAAAGCACCCAAAATCAGAGCAACTAAATACATAAACATTGACAGAACTGGAGAAATAGGCAGCAAAGCAGTGATAGTAGAAGACATCCAACCCTACTTTCAATAATAGATAGAACATCTAGACCAAAAATCAATAGGGAAACAGCAGACTTAAGCAACACTATAGACTAAAGGGACCTAACAGATATATACAAAATATATCACACAACAGCAACAAAATGAACAATTTTTTCAAGTGCATCTGGAGCATTCTACAAAATAGAGCCTATATCAGGTAAACAAGTTTAATAAATTTAGTAAATTTTAAATTAGTCCAAATATCTCTTCTGACCACAATAGGATAAAGTAAGAAATTAATAACAGAAGTTGGAATATTCACGAATGTGTGGAAATTAAACAATACATTCCTGAAGAATCAATGAATCAAAGCAGAAATTGAAAAGGAAATCAGAACATATCGTGAAACAAATAAAAATGAAAATGTAACATACTGAAACTTATGGGATGCAGCAAAAGCAATACTTCAAGAAATGTTTATAGCATAAATGCCTACATTAGAAAAAGGAAGATCACAACAAGACTAAACTAACTTCATACTTCATAGAACTATAAAAAAAATCATAAAACTAGCCTACATTAGCACAGACAGGAAATAATAAAGATTGGATCAGAAATAAATGACAGACTAGAAAAGCAAGAGAAAAAAATCAATTAATCTGAGTTGATTTGTTTAAAAGACAAAATTTACAAACTTTTAGTTAGAATATGAAAAAAGATTCAAACAAATAAGAATAGACATTACCATTACCACTGATGCTACAGGAATACAGAATCATAAGTAATTGCTAGGAATACTTTTATGCCAAGAAATTGGATAACCTAGAAGAAATGGAAAAACCATACAACACACCAAGACTGAATCATGAAGAAATGAAAAAAATAAACACACCAATAACAAATAAGGACATTAAAAGCATCAAACACCATGATGAAGTGGTGTTTATCCTAGGATATAGATTTTTCAAGTGTCAAAAATATATATATAATATGCCACATAAATATAATAAAGTAAAAATATGAGAAACAATCACTTGACAAAATAAAATACCCTTTCATGGATAAAATGAACACTCAATAAATTATATGTTGAAAGAACTTACCTCAAGATAATAAAAGCTACATGACGATTCAAGTTTTCATGACATGCAATGGTGAAAAAAATGAAAACTTTTCTCTAAGATTGGAAAAAAGACAGGGATGCACATTCTTGCTACTCCCAATCCATATAGTACTAGAAGACCTAGCCAGAGCAATTAGGCATGAAAAAAGGTAAAAGCAATTCAAGCTCTGAAAGAATAATTAAAACTATCTGAGTTACAGATGACATGGTCTTGTATATAAAGTACCCTAAGGATTCCAGAAAAAATAAAAAAAAACCTTCAAGAATTAAAATTTAAAATTGCAGGATATAAAGCCAACATATAAAAATAAGGTGCATTTCAGTAGTATATACTATATTTCTGAGCACTAACAAAGGATCATCCCAAGAGGAAATTTTTTAAAAATTCAATTTATAATATCATCAAAAAGAAGAAAACAATTAGATACGGTTAATCAAGGAAGTGAAAGACTTATACACTCAAAAGTATAAAACATTGATCAAGAAAAAAGACATGAATAAATGGAAAGATATTTCATGTTCACAATGAAGGATTAATATTATTAAGATATTCACACTACTACAACAATGTACAGATTCAATATTTCCATCAAAATCCCTGTGACAATTTTTACAGAAATAGAAAAAAGCAACCTTGAAATTCATATGAAATCACAAAAGACCTTGGATAACTTACACAGTCTTAAGAAAGATAATAGGGCTGGGGAGATAGCTCAGTTGGTAGAGTGCTTGCTTAGCACACAAGACCCTGGGTTCAATCCCCAGCACCGCAAAAAAAAAAAAAAAAAGAAAGATAATAGTTAGAGGCAGCAGATATACTGATTTCAAAACACACTGCACAGTTATATTAATTATAATACTATATTACTGGCATAAAGACAAACATCTGAACTAATTAAGCAGAACAGAGGTCACAACAATAATCCCCTTCAACAGGTCTACTGATCTTCCAAAAAAGGTACTAAATATACACAATAGGGAAAGGACAGACTCTTCTACAAATGTGTTGGGAAAACTGAATATCAATGTGCAAAAAAAAAAAAAAATGGAATTAGATCCTTATCTTACACCATTGCTAAGGTTTGAATATGGTTTGAGTGTGACACCACCCCCCCACCCCGATTCCCACCAATTCATGTTCAGGAAGCTTGTCTCCGGTGTGGTAGTGCTAGAAGCTGGTGGAATCTTTAAGAGGTGGAGACTAATGGGAGATAATTAGGTCATGGGGTCCCACATTCATGAATGTACTAATGCTGTCCCATGGGTATTAAGCCCTTAGGGAACCAGATTTTTATTGTGAGTCCGAGTTGTTATAAAGCAAGAGTGCCCCATGTACTTGGCCTCTGATGTATGAGGCTGCTTCCCTTTCTGTTTCTCTGTCATGCTGTGACAACTAGGGTGCCCTCTCTAAGATGTTGGCACCCTGCTGCTCATACTCTCCAGAATCATTAGTCACCTAAACCTCTTTATAAGTTATCCAGCCTCACATATTTAGTTATAGCAAAATGGACCAAGAAAACCATACACAAAAATAAATTCAAAATAGATTAAATACTCTAAACCAAAACCTGAAACAATAAAATTCCTAGAACAAAACATGAGGGGGAAACTTCTTGAAATTATTATAGGCAATGATTTATTGGAAATAATACCTAAGACACAACCAAAACAAAATGGGGGAAAAATGCCTATAAGCCATATATCCAATAAGAAGTAATATACAAAATATATAAGGAACTTCCACAATTTAATAACCTGATACAAAAATGGGCAAAGGACTTAGGTAGACATTACTTCAGTGATTACATACTAATAGCCAACAAGTATATGCAAAGGTATTCAATGTCACTAAACATCAGGGAAATAAGAATCAAGACCACAGTGAAATATCATCTCACATCTGTTAGGGTGGCTGTTACTAAAAACACAGAAGATAACAGGTGTTGACAAGGCTGTGAAGAAAAGGTAATTCTTGTACACAGTTCATAAGAATGAAAATGGCGTAGTTGTCTTGGAAATCAGTACAGAGATTTTTCAAAAAATTAAAAGTAGAATTACCATGTGATCCAGCAATTCCACCTCTGAGTATACATCCAAATGGATTTAAACCAGGACCTCAGAGATATTTGTACTCCCTTATTCACAATAGCCAAGATACATAAAAAATTCATTGGCAAATGAATGGATACAGAGAATACAGAATATGCATAATACACCAGAATGTTACTCAGCCTTACAAAAGAAGGAAATCTTGCTCTGTGCAGCAAAGTGAATAAAATTAATTAATATCTTGCTAAGTGAAATAAGTCAATCATAGAAGGATAAATACTGCATGATTCCACTTCTATGAAATACCTAAATAGTCAAACTCAAAGAAGCAAAGAGTAGAATGGTGTTTCCCAGAAGTAGAGGGGAGGGGGAAATAGGGAGATGTTCACTATGTAAAAAGTTTTGGTTATAAAAGATGAATAAGTTCTACGTGACATAGTTTCAACATTGCACAGAGTCCTTAAAATTTTGTTAAGAAGATATAGCTCAAGTTTCTTACTACATACGCACACATACACATGAAGGCACTCAGGAAAAATTTTGGTGATATGCATGTGCTTATTACTGTAATTGTGGTGATGGTTTCATAGCTATATGCACATCCAAATTCATCAAATTATAGATGTATATTAAATACGTGAAGGTCATTGTATATCAATTACACCTTAGTTCTACTAAGGTGTAAAAGAAATATGTCTAATAACACATATTTCTTTTCTAATAAAAGAAATATATCTTACTAGTTAATATGCAGCAGAGTATCCCAGAAATCATATTTACTTTTTTATTTGCTCATTACTATGACATACTCTTATTCCTTTGAATTAACCTTATCTTTTCCTTTTTCATTGTTTTGATACTAAAAATAGATGGGCATTTTGCAAAAGTGAGGCAATGTCTTTGATGTATAAATATACCAATTAAGAATCTTATGTCAGAATGGCAATTATCAAGGAAAAAGCAACAATTAAATGTTGGTAAGGATGTGGGGAAAAATCTACACTCATACATTGCTTGTGAAAGTGCAAATTGGTGCAATCACTCTGGAAAGCAATATGGAAATTTCTCAAAAACTTAGGGCTGGAAACTCCATTTGACCCAGTAATACCACTCCTTGGTATATACCCAAATGACTTAAATGCATCATACTACACAATGATGCAGCTACATCAATGTTTATATGAACTCAATTCACAATAGCCAAAATATGGAACCAACCTAGGTGCCCTTCAACAGATGAATGAATAAAGAAAATGTGCTATATATCCACAATGAAATATTACTCAGCCATAAAAAAACACTTTGTGACTTTTGCCAGTAAATGGATGGATCTGAAGACTATCATGCGAAGTGAAATAAGCCAATCCAGAAAAAATGTTTTATCTGATTTGAGAAGCTAACACACAACAAGTGAGGGAGGAGGGGAACGACAGATCTTCAGTGGGTTAGACAAAGAGGGAATGAAAGGAAGGGAGGGATATAGGACTAGGAAAGTTAGAATGAATCTAACATGATTTTGCTATGTACATGTATGAATACATTGCAGTGAATCAACACATCATGTACATTCACAAGACTGGGATCATAATTAGAATAAGACATACTCATGTTTGTATAAATATGTCAAAATAAACTGTACTGTCATGTGTGACTAAAAGTAATAAAAAAAATTTAAAACAATCTATTATGTCTAAAGCACTGTCCTAAACATTCCTGTGGCTTTAAAATGAATATAAAGCATTTTTTCTGCTTTCAAAATGTTTCCATCTAGAAAGGACACAATATATTTGCACATATTTATGTCCATAGCCAAATCAAATTAGTAAGCCATTCTAATTATACAAACTATGACTCAAAAGATAATTGAACTAGAATTCAGAACCAAAATGAGATTAGAACAGCTGGCAGCAGAAGCTTAGAAGAGAATGGCCAGAATGGTAATATGGCAAGCTGATACTGAAGACTTTTTGAGTGACAGTATATTAAATACAGTGCCTAATAGCTATCAAACATGGAGCAAAGCTCTAACAAGTAGATTATGAGACTTTTAATCTCATATAAAGTGAGGTGGTAGGTGTAGGATTGATGAAAGATGGGGTCCCAGGAAAGATATCCTTTCAGTAAAAAAGAATCTAAAAAGACTTTGAGGGGCTGGGGTTGTAGCTCAGTGGTAGAGCACTTGCCTAGCAAGCGTGAGGCACTGGGTTCGATTCTCAGCACCACATGTAAATAAATAAAATAAAGGTCCATTGACAACTAAAAAAAAAAATAAAATTAAAATAAAAGACTGATCTGTAAACTTTGCCCAGTGATGCAACCTGACATTTGTCTTTCTGGGAATTCTGGATGAAGAGTCTCCTATGAAAAATCCAAGTCCCAGTCTTGTGCTGTACTCAATTTGGATCTAAAATTTTCATTACCATCATAGTATTGACTCCTTACATCAAAAACTATTAATAGAGAAATTAACTCTGGTCTCATGAATACCTCCAGCACCTGGAAAATGGAAATATGAAAAGATTATTAATAATATTATACTAGTTTAGGATGCAGAACATTCCTAGAAGGGAAAAAATTCCAATTGAAGATGGGCTCATTGTTCAAAATTACAAAATATATGAGGAAATAATTCACTATGAGGGAGCTTAAGTGACCCTAACAAATAGAAGAATTTTAATTTCATGACAATAGAAACAAACTAAGAAGACTGTGAAATAAGTATATTTTAAATGAGTCTAGACAAAAGAGAGAAAATTTAGGCTGTCATAGAAAAATAACAAGCAGGTATAAAAAAGCAAATAAAAATTCCAGAAGGGAAAAATACAGTAATTAAATAATGGACACCTAATCAGGACATTAGACACCGATGAATCAAAGGACATATGGAGGTAATTATTAGAATGGAACACAGAGTTGTCCATATGGGAGATAGGAATGCAAGGTTAAAAGACAAGGAGAACATAATAAGCAACTGAACATATTTCTAATTTGAATGCCAGCAAAAAAAATCTTAAGAGTAGAGGGAGGCAATATTCAACAAGTTAATGACAGAATTTTTCAGAACTGAAGAACAACATAATTGCTCAGTTTAAGAATCTAATCATTCTCAAATGTAATAAATTAAAATAGGCCCAAATTATGTTATTCTAAGCTATGTTATATTGTAATAACAAATTACTTAAAAATCTTAATAGTGTACAATAACAAATGTATGTTTCTTATTTATATTAGATGTCCATCATAGATCTATTATGCCTCAGACTCAGGTCTCCATTCCAAAATTCAAACTGATGGACATTGCTTTTTTGCAACATTGACAGTCTTGTCATAGAGAGAAAAGAGAAGAGGTGAAACAACATAATGCCTCTTAAATTTCTGCTTGAATATGACACATCACCTCAACTCCCTTTTCTTTGGTTAAAACAAGTCATTTAGCTAGTATTGGTATCAAGAAGACAAGGTTGCGTAACCTTTCCTCATTTATATAATATAATCTACCATAGTCTCACTTAGATTTTATTAATCAGTATCTAGTGTGGAACATAAAAACAGCTCTAGGAATTTCAAGCAGACATGTATCATGGAGAAGTGTTTACAATAGTTAGAAGGGTTACAGGAGTAAAAGGAAAGTAGTGTTCCCTAAGTGCCCTGTTGCTGTTGCTTCTGGAACCACTAGCACAAGTGTATTCAAAGAAACCAATAGCGCATACTGAGGACACTGAAAAATCCCCAATTCTCCTTGCCACTGCTGCACCCAGGCTACAGTGTTGCCTGATACTGGTACTGAGAGAGACTGAATGCCAAAACTGTCGAACAGCAGCAGCTGCCATTATTGGAACCAGGAGAGAAGCCTGAGCTGTTGAGGTTTCTAGAGACCTGCTATTACTTCCACTACCAGAACCAGAAGCAAAGGAGGAAAATGAAAGACACGGAGGTCATAAGAGTAATCAAAGAGAAAGGATATGCACAGGAGAGATGAGAATAGAATGTGAAGCTTAAACAGGGACATTAACAAAAAGAAAAAATAGATTGTGTTTTCTGGCCTTGCTGAAAGAACAATTACTAGATAAATTTCAGTAAAACAAAAGTAAAACCAGAAGAAAAATTACAAAAATAAATTTGTAAGAATGTTGGCAAATCTAAACAACATTTGATTGAAAATGTAATAATAACAATTGGTTTTAAAAAAATATTATGTATTTATTTAGTACTGAGGAATGAACCTAGGATGCTTTACCACTGAGCTACACCCATGGCCTTTTTTATTTTGACAGTGTTTATTTTATTTTTTTTCACTGCTGTGACAAAAATATCCAAGAGCAATTTTAGAGGAGGAAAAGTTTCTTTGGGGGCTCATGGTGTTAGAGGTCTTGGTTCATAGACAGCAGGCTCCATTCCTGGGGGCTTGAGGTGAGGCTGAACATTAGGGTGGAAGAGTGTGGTAGAGGGAAGCACTTCAAGATATCACACTGAAAGCAAAGAGAGAGACTAAGCTCAGCTCATCAAATATATACCCCCAAATCACATTCAAAATGGCCCATCTCCTCCAGTCATACCCTACATGCCTAAAGTTACCACCCAGTCAATCCCTATCAGGGATTAAAGCACTCATGTGGTTAAGATTCTCATAACACTATCATTTAGCCTACTATTAAGGGACACCTAATATCTAAACCGTGATAGACAGGGTCTGGCTAAATTACTGAAGCTGGCATCAAACTTGCAGTCCTTCTGCCTCAGCCTCTTGAGTGGCTATGATGATAGACATGAGCCACTATACCTGGCAACAATTGCTAATGGATTGATGCAAACAAGATAGAACTAAAATAAATGACTTCATATTTGGAAGATAGGAAAGAAAAATGTGCATAACTAAGACTAAGGCATTGATGTTTATTGTATATTTAGAAGGGTAGAAACATCAAATTATTTTTAACAAAATTAAGTCAGCACATTTCTACAAAGTAAATAATAGTAACTGATGAATCAAAATATAAAGGACTTAAAACCAACATATTACAGCAATACAGCCACATCAATGTTTATAGCAGCTCAACTCACAATAGCTAAACTAGGGAACCAATGTAGGTGATCTTCAACAGATGAATGGATAAAGAAAGTGTGATGTATATACACATATATATGTATATATGCATATATATATATATATATATATATATATATATATATATAACCACACACACACACGCATGATGGAATATTATTCAGTTTTAAAGAAGAATGATATTATGACCTTAGCTGTTAAATGAATGGAATTGGAGAATATCATGCTAAGTGACATTAGACAAACCCCAAAGCCAAAGACCAAGTGTGTTCTCTGATACTTTGATGCTAATTCACAATAAGGGGGCAGAGTTAGTGAAGAATAGAGTTACTTTAGATTAGGTAGAGGGGAGTGAAGGAAGGGGAAAGAGTGTGGGGGTAGAAAGGATAGTAGAGTGAAACACATAATCACCTCATGTACATTTATGATTGATGTGATCCTATAATATATGCAATCAGAAAGATGAGAAATTATACTCCATTTATGCGTGATTTATCAAAATGTGTAAATTTATTCTACTGTCATGTAAAACTAATTAGAACAGATAAAATATTTAAAAATATATGTACAATTTGAAAATCAATAGGAAAAGGTATCTAGTATTATCATCTAATAGAAACTAGGAAAGAAGAGAAAAGATATCAAATTTAGTTGTATTTGATTTCATTTATAACTCAAGTACAGTGACTAAAAAATAGATTATTTTTCTCACATAACCTAGAAGATAAGAGGTAGGTATACCACTGCTGAGTTCTGAGCCAAGGTTAACAACACCTCTGCTAGTCTTTGGGTTACATGGTAGCTACCTACTATAGCAGCAGCCATCACATCTGCATTCCAATAGGAATAAAAAGAAAGGAAAAGGTAAGACATTATACCAGGAGAGAAACAAATTTCTACAGCAGTCTTTCTTTTATATATCTTTAGCCAAATTGTCTGTTCTATCTTTAGAAACCTTCCCAGAGAGCAACCTCATCTTAACTCAGTTTCTTTATGATGAACAATGATAAGCATAATGACACTTCTGTTAGTAGACTTTTGTGAATTTTAAAAGAAGTGAGATGTACATCACTTAGCACAATACGTGGACAGCAGATCAACCTAGTAGATGGTTCAGCAGGCATGTTCGCCATAACACTAATAGGAGAATGAGGAGGAAGGGCAGTTTAGTAGAAAGGATAATGACAGCAGGTATCCTCACATTTCTTTTAGATTCTTTTAAAAGTAATGAAAATAAGAGTTGGTAGAATTACTAAATTCCATCAACTTATAATTCTATTTATATTGGGCAAATAAGCATAAAAATATGTCACTAATAAATTTACATGTAAAAACTTGACTTTCAAATATTTCTTTAAATGTACTTTATGAGAAATTTTTATATATAATAAATTTTTCAATATTAACACATAACTATAGATCTTTAAATGAATGAAAACATGAAAATAGCACTGTAAGTATTTCCATGTATTTCTGTCTTTTCCCTAAATATTAAAAATGAATTTGCGTATATTAAAAATTTTGGAGGACACTGTGCTGAGCTCGCCTCCCCGCACCGAGGTTGGACGCCTTCATTGAGATCATCCCCCACACCGAGGTTGGACGCCATCGCTGAGTCCACCTCCCCCCACTGAGGTCAGATGCTGTTGCTGAGACTGCCCCCCACATCGAGGATGTAGGTCGGTAGCTGAGCCTGCTTGCCCGCCTGTCCCCCTCCTACTGAGGGACACTGTGCCTGCCTCTGTGCTGACTTAGCGCATCCTTGCTGGGGCTCCCCACCTTCTTTGGAGGTTGGTGCAGGCATTTTGAATTATTCCTGAGGGTGTGGTCATCATCATTGGAAGGGTGGCTCCCTTCCTGAGATACCTACAGCAGACAGGTACCTCTATTTACTAACTTACATCCTACACCCTTCCACATTCTCTTTGTTCATGACTAGAAACACTGTAAATAGTAATTGAATGCATACTGTTCATTACAAAAAATGTTAAAGTCTTTATAGGGGCTATCTGGTTCAAGGCTACATTTTCTTTGTATTGGGTGCTATTGGTATTGATCTTCCCTTCAAAGGAGAGGTAGTGGAAAATTGCAGGGTCATAATAAGCCTGCAGGGGGGGAACTTCAGTATCTCTGATTTTCACTGCTAAAGAGGAATATATAGAAACAATATGAAAAAACAGGGGATGAAAGTCTCCCTAACAAACCAAGATGATATTGTGATAGACTCCAATGACAGCATGGCAGTAGAAAAGACAGAAAAAGAGTTTAGAATCTGCATGATTAAAATGATCCATGAAGCAAAAGACGAGATAAGAGAGAAAATGCAAGCAATGCATGACCATTCCAGTAGACAGTTAAAAGAGCAAATACAAGAAGCAAAAGATCACTTCAGTTAAGAGATAGAGATTCTGAAAGAAAACCAAACAGAAATACTTGAAATGAAAGAAAAGATAAACCAAATTAAAAACTCAATAGAAAGCATCACCAACAGAATAGACCTTGTGGAAGACAGAATCTCAGACAATGAAGACAAAATATTCAATCTTGAAAATAAAGTTGAATAAATCAAGAAGATATTAAGAAGTCATGAATGGAACCACCAAGAATTATAGGATATCATGAAAAGACTGAATTTAAGAATTATTGGGATTGAGGAAGGCACAGAGATACAAACCAAAGGCATGAACAACCTGCTCAATGAAATAATATCAGAAAATTTCCCAAATCTGAAAAATGAAATGGAAAATCAAATACAAGAGGCCTACAGAACACCAGGTGCACAAAACTACAACAGATTCACACCAAGACACATTATAATGAAAATGCCTCTCATTCAAAATAAAGACAGGATTTTAAAGACTGCTAGAGAAAAGTGTCAGATTACATGTAAGGGGAAACCAATACGGATATCAGCAGATTTCTCTAAAAGCAAGAAGGGCCTGGAAGAATATATTTCAAGCTCTGAAAGAACACAGATGACAACCAAGAATAATATACCCAGCAAAACTAACCTTCAGATTTGACAATGAAATAAAATCTTTCCATGATAAACAAAAGTTAGAAGAATTTAAAAATAGCAAGTCTGCCCTACAGAACATTCTCAGCAAAATATTTCATGAGGAGGAAGTGAAAAACAACAATACAAGTCAGCAAAGGGAGGAACTACCCCAAAGGAAAAGTCAATCAAAGGACAAGTAAAAAAAACAAAAAATAAGCCAAAATGGCCAGGAATACAAATCATATCTCAATAATAACCTTGAATGTCAATGGCCTAAATTCAATAATCAAAAGATATAGACTAGCAGATTGGATTAAAAAGAAAGACCCAACAATATGCTGCCTTCAAAAGACTCATCTAAAAGAAAAAGACATCCACAGACTAAAGGTGAAAGGATGGGGAAAAACATACCATGCACATGGACCCAGTAAAAAAGCAGGGGTCTCCATCCTCAAATCAGATAAAGTGGACTTCAAACCTAAGTTAGTCAGAAGGGATAAAGAAGGACATTTCATACTGCTTAAGGGAAGAATAAAACAGCAAGATAGAACAATTTTAAATATTTATGCCTCAAACAATGGAGCATCTATGTATATCAAACAAACCCTTCTCAATTTTAAGAATCAAATAGACAAAACATATTAATAGTGGAGGACTTAACACACCACTCTCACCACTGGATAGATCCTCCAAACAAAAACTGAACAGAGAAACTATAGAACTAAATAATACAATCAATGATATAGACTTAATGGATATTTACAGTGTGTTTCATCCATTATTGAGCAAATATACTTTCTTCTCAGTAGCTCATGGATCCTGTTCCAAAATAGACCACGTGCTATGCAACAAAACAGCCATTAGTAAATACAAAAAATTAGAGATCCTACCCTGTATCCTATCAGATACATAATGTATCGTATCAGACCATAATGGAATGCAATTAGAAATGAATGATAAAATAACAAACAAAAACTACTCATATACCTGAAGACTAAATAATATGCTACTGAATGATGCAATGATAACAGAAGACATCAGGGAAGAAATACAAAAATTCTTAGAAGTAAATGAGAACAATGACACAACATATCAAAATCTCTGGGACACTATGAAAGTAGTACTAAAAGGAAAGTTCATTGCATTGAGCTCATACATTAAAAAAATAAAAAGTCAACAACTATTACATTACACCTCAAAGCCCTAGAAAAAGAAGAACAGATCAACACCAAAAATAGTAGAAGACAGGAAATAATTCAAATCAGAGCTGAAATCAATGAAATTAAAACAAGAGAAACAATTAAAAAATTGACAAAACAAAAAGTTGGTTCTTTGAAAAGTAAACAAAATCGATAAACCTCTAACCACACTAACGAAGAGAAGGAGAGAGAAAACTCAAATTACTAGAATTCGTGATGAAAATGGAAAGATGACAACAGACACCATTGAAATACATAATATAATTAGAAGCTACTTTGAAAATCTATACTCTAAGAAAATAGAAAATATTGAAGACATCGACAAATTTTTAGAGACATATGATCCTCCCAAACTGAATCAGGAAGATGCACACAATCTAAACAGATCGATTTTAAGCACTGAAATAGAAGAAGCCATCAAAAGCCTACCAACCAAGAAAAGCCCAGGACCAAATGGATTCTCAGCCGAATTATACAAGACCTTTAAAGAAGTACTGATACCAATACTCCTCAAAGTATTTCAGGAAATAGAAAAGGAGAGAACCCTTCCAAATTCATTCTATGAGGCTAGTATCACTCTGACACAAAAACCAGACAAAGACACATCAAAGAAAGAAAACTTTAGACCAATATCCCAGACAAACATAGATGCAAATATTCTTAACAAAATACTGGCAAATTGCATACAAAAATATATTAAAAAGATAATGCACCATTATCAAGTGGGGTTTACACCAGGAATGCAAGATTGGTTCAACATCCAGAAATCAATAAATGTAATTCACCACATCAGTAGACTTAAAGTTAAGAATCACATGATTATTTCAATTGATGCTGAGAAAGCATTTGATAAGATACAGCACCCCTTCATGCTTAAAAAAATAGAAAAAATAGGAATAGTAGGAACATACCTCAACATTGTAAACACTATATATGCTAAGCCCACAACCAACATCATTCTTAATGGAGAAAAACTGAAAGTATTTCCTCTAAAACTGGAACAAAACAGGGATGACCTCTTTCACCACTTGTATTCAACATCATCCTTGAAACACTTGCCAGAGCAATTAGACAGACCAAAGAAATTAAAGGGATACAAATAGGAAAAGAACTAAAGCTGCCACTATTTGCTGATGACAAGATCCTATATTTAGAAGATCCAAAAAACTCCACTAGAAAACTCCTAGAACTAATGAATGAATTCAGCAAAGTAGCAGGATATAAAATCAATACGTGTAAATCTAATGCATTTCTATTCATAAGTGATGAATCCTCTGAAAGAGAAATTAGGAAAACCATTCCATTCACAGTAGCATCAAAAAAAATAAAATAAAATACTTGGGAATTAATCTAACAAAAGAGGTGAAAGACCTCTACAATGAAAACTACCGAAAATTAAAGAAAGAAATTGAAGAAAACCTTCAAAGATGGAGAGATCCCCCATGTTCTTGGATAGGCAGAATTAACATTGTCAAAATGGCCATTCTACCAAAGGCACTATACAGATTCAAGTCAATTCCAATTAAAATCACAATGACATTCCTCATAGAAATAGAGAAAGCAATCATGAACTTCATCTGGAAGAACAAGAGAACTCAATTGCCCAAACAATCCTGAATAGAAAGAGTGAAACAGGAGGTATCACAATACCAGACATTATACTATACTACAGAGCAATAGTAACAAAAAGCATGGTATTGGCACCAAAATAGACAGGTAGACCAATGGTACAGAATAGAAGACACAGAGACAAAACCACATAAATACAGAAACCTCATTCTAGACAAAGGAGCCAAAAACATACAATGGAGAAAAGATAGCCTGTTCAACAAATGGTGCTGACAAGACTGGAAATTCATATGCAGTAAAATGATATCAAACCTCTATCTCTCACCCTGCACAAAACTCAACTCAAAATGGATCAAAGACATAGGAATTAGACCAGAGACCCTGCACCTAATAGAAGACAAAGTAGGCCCAAATCTTCATCATGTTCACTTAAGATCAGACTTCCTCAATAGGACTCCCAAAGCACAAGAAATCAAAGCAAGAATCAATAAATGGGATGGAATCAAACTAAAAAGCTTTTTCTCAGAAAGGATACAATCAAGAATGTGAAGAGAGAGCCTACAGAGTGGGAGAAAATCTTCAGATAGAGCACTTATCTCCAAAATTTATAAAGAACTTACAGAACTTCACACCAAAAATACAAAGAACCCAATCAATAAATGGGCCAAGGAACGGGACAGACACTTTACAGAAGAAGACACACAGGCAATTAATAAATATATGAAAAAAGTGTTCACAATCTCTAGTAATTAGAGAATATCATACTAAGTGAAATAAGTCAAGCCCCAAAAGCCAAAGGCCGAATGTATTCCCTGATAAGTGGAGAATGATATATAATAGGGGTGGGGAGTGGGAAATGAGAGAATAATGGGGAACTTCAGAATATGTAGAAGGAAATGAGAGGGAAGGGGGTATGAAAAATGGTGGAATGAGACAGACATCATTACCCTATGTACATGTATGATTACACGAATGGTATGAATCTACATTGTGTACAACCATAGAAATAAAATGATGTACCCCATTTGTGTACAATGAATCAAAATGCAGTCTGTAAAAAATTAAAAGTTAAATAAAAATAATAATAATAAAACAAATTTGGAAATTCCACATTTCATTCTAACATCTATTATCATATTTCTGAGGACACTAGCTCCAGATTCACAAGTTTTCTTTCCACTGTGATTCCTGCTACCGACTATCCTTGTCTAATTCAGCATTCATATGGAAGATCCATTAAACAAAATAATTTCTTGCTCATTTGAATTCCACTGTTGCTTTCCTTCACCTTAGTACCCATTAACAGATACCTACTCTCACCTTATTTTACTTACTTTGAGAACCATACTTCCTCATCTTTATAAATTTGATCTTCAAATGTATCTCCATATACATTCTTCTTTCAATTCTCAGGAGTAAGAACTGGCAATCCCTCACTCACCCTAAGAAGGAACCAACCCTTATAATTAAAAAGGCTCACTTACTTAATATTAAAAGATAAAGATTTGAAATGTAAATTTAATAGCATATCAAGTAGAGGGGAAACCAATTAAGAGTACAAGAATGAGTTTAAACACAATATAGTTAAGCAATTCTATACATATTTTGTTTTATTTGGATTCCAAATATATTTGTGTTCATTTTCATAAACCTCTGGAAAGTCAAGACAAACTACTGAGATGGCCAGTAAATTTAAATGTTGCCATCCTGTTATCTGTGGCATGGGTCCTCATGAATTATGAGTGTATTGAAGATCCAGCAATGAGCGGACCACATCTTCCAATTTCATTTTGAGCTTTCATGTTAGAGATATTCTTGCTTGAGAGCTTCATCAGTCATCTATAAGCAATGACCAGGAGGAAAACCCTTTAGCAGTAGGACTCTCATGGGGTGAGTTAAAACAGTCTGCCTTAGGATGCTAAAAAGAATTCACTTTTTTTCTTCCTACTGTAACCCACTGAAAACTTGTCCTAAACTTTATTAAGAGAAACTACAAACATGCCAAAGAAAATAGCCTTCAAATCACAGACATTACAAGGAAGCAAAAATTGTGAAAAAGATCTATTAAAGATATTAGTAACAACAGTGGAGAGATGAATCTGTATTAACTATTTAAAGCAACATAGCTATTTAAAAAATGGAGAAAAGAATCAACCCATAAAGAAACAATTGGATAGAACAATATCTCCAAACAAATGATGTGATCAGGTACAAAGATGAGACTAAAATAACCATGCAAAAGGAAAAGAACAGACACTTCAAAGAAGAAGAAATACGATCAGTCAACAAATATATGAAAAAATAGTCAGCATCTCTAGCAATTAGAGAAATGCAAATCAAAACGACACTGAGATTCCATCTCACTCCAGTAAAAATGGCAATCATCAAGAATATAAGTAAAATAAATGTTGGTGAGGATGGGGGAAGAAAGGTACACTCATACATTGCTGGTGAGACTGCAAATTGGTGCAACCACTCTGGAAAGCAGTATAGAGAGCCTTAAAAAAACTTGGAATGGACCCACCATTTGATCTAGTTATCCCACTCCTCAGACTATACCCAATGGTCTTATAATCAAAGTACTATAGTGATGCAGCCACATCAAAGTTTACAGCAGCTCAATTCACAAGAGTTAAGCTATGGAACCAACCTAGGTGCCCTTCAACAGATGAAAGGATAAAGAAAATGTGGTATATATACACCATGAAATATTACTCAGCCATAAAGAAGAATGAAATTCTGGCATTTGCAAGTAAATGGACGGAACTGGAGACTATCATGCTAAGTGAAATAAGCCAGTCCCAAAAAACAAAGGTCAAATGTTCTCTCTGAAGTATGAATGCTAACCCAAAACAAGGGAGATTGGGAAGGAATGAATAGAAGTTCAGTGGATTGGACAAAGAGGAATGAAGGGAAGGGAGGGGGAGGGAAATTGGAAGACAGTAGTACTAATTAGACACAACTTTCTTATCTTTGTATTTGAATGCACAACCAGGGTAATTCTATATCATGTGCAACCACAAGAATAGGATCCTAATTAGAATGTTATATTTTATGAAAAATACATTCTAATGTCATGCTAAAATACATTCAACTGTCATGCATATCTAAAATTAACAAATAAAAATAAATAAAATAACTATGAAAGACAACAAGCAAGAGTTTGCCGTGTTACAGCCTCACTATGTGATGGTGCCATTCATTGCACACAACACTGAGCTACAGAGTTGTCAGCATCTTTGACTGGAGACTTGATCTGACCATTTCCTGACAGATAAACATCCTCCTTTCACTTCACATTTCAACCGTCTTTGTTGATTGTCTGCAGTTTAACCCAACCCCTTTGCTATCTTTATGTTGGGATCTCCAGATAACCTTGCTCCCTGTGGAAATGGACTCACAGACATGGAGGTTAAGAAACCACTCCTTTCTCTGTGCTCCAAGAGAATTCCAGGGCATTGCACAAGTACATCAAAACCATCTTATGCTCATTTATTGATGGTGGCAAAAATATTGTGTCATTTTTAAAATATTTTTTAAATTAAAAAATTTCAGAAATGTCACAATGTTTATCCAAATGACATTATAGTTAGTAAATACATGCCATCACCTTTCTAAAAATAAAAAGCCTGAACAAAGAAATACATGTAGTGATAAAGATTCAAAGGATTGGGGAACAGTTTCAATTGGTCCTTACTCAGTGCTAAGCATTTTTCTTTATACATGTGCACATACATAAATATATATTCTAACATATATATAAAACATAAATGTATGTATATATATTCAAATATGTTTATATTCAAAATCTAGTAGAAAACTGGAAAGAAAGAAATATCCTTATATCTATCTACTCTTACTCTTGAATTACTTTTGGTGAATAACCATGACCAAACCCAACCAGAAACCAGATGTTTAAGGAGCTAGGTAATGTAGTTCATACTCCTCGAGTCGTAGTGAGGATTAGAAAAGGTAAAGAATATAAATTAAGGGCAATACAGAAAAAAAAAATCAGCAGAATTAATATAATGTCTTAAGTATAACTTACTCACTATAAATATGACTAAGCAGAGCTTTGAAAAAGAGAAGATGGATATAGCCAAAGACAGGATTCTTAAACTTGTAGAGAGATCTGAAAAACAATATCAGAAATGTAAATTAGAGAAACCATTATAGAAACTATGATAGGGTGAGGAGAGATATGGGATTAGAACAAGAAGATTCATCATACAACCAATTAGAATTTTTAATGAATCCACAAATTCATGAAAACCAATGACTATCAAAGATGATAAATTAAAAGACAAATACTGTCAACCTCAATGTAAAAAAATCTATCTTTGTATTATCTGCAAGGGACATTTTTAAACTATGGATACTTAGTAAGAGGAAGAGAGAAAAGCAATAGAAGAAGAGATATCACATTTATCGTGCAAATACTAACCAAAACAAAATTAATGTTTAAAATACTGCACTTGATCTCTGAGGAATCTGTATTGTTTCAAGTATATAAGAATCATTTTTTTAAAAGTCAAACTTATAATAAGCCACAAGTCACATTTCAAATGCTTTCAAGAAATTTATAATATACACTATATAATATATAATTGAATGATATATACTACATAATACTACATAATATATATCATTTATAACACATACTGCATTCTGCAATGAAGTTTGACAATAACAAAAAAGGTGATAAAATCCTAAGTTTGGAAACTGAGAAAAACTTACTTAAATAAGCAATAGGACAAAGATGAAATTATGAATTTTTAAAGAAATTAGAAAAGATTGGAAGCTAAATAATTTATTTTAAAATTACCAGTAGAACATCTGGGCAAAGAAAAAGCAGTAGTGAGTGAAGAATGCACAGACTTGTTTCTATTAGAAAAGAATGAAGGCTGAAAATAAATTAAGCATTCAACTAATGAAATTTAAAAATAGGAAAAGGCATAATTAATGGCAGTAGAAAGAAGGAAATAAAATATAAGAATAGAAATTAATAAAATATAGAAATAAAACCATAAAATTTTCATGGTGAAATTTTTAAAACTCTGAGAAAATAAAAAGAAGATGCAAACGCACACACTATACAATGTCAGAACTAAAGAATGGGAAATGATAACTACAGATAGAAAAGAGGCAATGTAATACCACAAACAGATTGTGGCTATAAAGTTGAAAACTTAGACAAAAAGAACAAGTTCCTTGTTATATATTGTATTATGTTATTATAGTATTATATATGATATATTATGTTATTATATTATAAAATATAATTCACAAAATAAACTCAGCCGGACAAAGAAAATACCAACTATCACGGAATATTAAAAAAAAGTCTTGAAATTCTTCTTATAAGGCCTTCCCATAATAAATTCTAATAGATTTCAAGAGTAAGTAATATATGCTGGCATAGAGATACCCTATAAAAGAGAATTATAAAAATTATTGCACCAAAATGCATGTAGGAATTATTTTTTTAAAGTGAAAATTTGAAACAAACTTAATGCTTAACAATTGTTGCATAAGATATTTTAGGTTGTTTTCCTCAATAGGCTATTCAGTAACCTTTTAAATACTCATGATTTTTCTTTCCCTCTTACACTGTGCAACTGATAACCTCAAAGATTTAACAAAATATTGTCACTTGTCCATTGCCTGGTATTACCTCTTATACCTGTTCATTGTTGAAGTGTGTTACTCAGGGCAGACAAAATGAAGGCTAGAAACTCTCCCAGGTGATAAGAGACAAGGGATGAGCAGCATCTTAGAATGGACAGAGCATTAAGGTGCTAAGTGACAACCAGGATGGATATGCAGAAGACAACCTGGAAACATCTCTTCCACACATGAGGACATGCTTGCACTATGGTGATAAATGAAAAATTAATCTGGTACTAATCATGATCATATATATTTCTATATTCATTTGCGACTTTTGTTATCATTTCTTTGTTTTTAAAGTCTGTATAAACAAAAGTATTTTATTGGAAGGAGATATATGAATATGTTAACAATAGTTGGATTTATGGGGTTAGATTAATAGAATTTTTTCCCCTTTTTTGATCTTCTCTATTTTTTTCATGAGCATTTAGAGAAATACTAATTAGAAAAATTTCAAAATGATTCAATTGCCCAGAGTGGGTAAAAGACAAAAGGAAATAACCTTTACAAAACAGTTAGATCAGGCACCCTTTCCAAAAACACGTGACCTATGGGACACAACCTTTAATCTTTGACCTAAAGAAATAAAAAGTCACTTTGTGTTGAACCAGTTCTACTTAAATTTAGTCATGAGCATGACTCATGTCATTGACTATTTGCCTCTTGCAATGCATTTTCCCAAATGGCAAAAAAATATGTAGTGCGAACTTTATTTTTCACAAAATGTATCATTTATAAGATAACTACAATGAATTACTCTGCAACAGACTCTCAAGGAACATTAAAGTTTCCTTCTGGAGATAAAGACATAGAAGCTATATTACATCAGCCTGGCATTTTTCTGACTTGGCTGCTATTGGATGCCATTGACTTCCTTATCCTGGACTCTGGATTCCATATGGAAAGCAAAGGAAAGAGCTAAAGAGAGCCTCAGCTGCACTGTTCCAGTTACAAAAGAAAAACTCAACTCTGCCGGCAATCAGCACAACAGAAGGATGTCATATTCTCACCACTCCCACATCATGCCCAAGCAACTCTACCTCTACTCTTTGCCTTTAGAGTGTTGGCAAGAATTGCAATAATAGCAAATATTGACATGGCTTAGTGTTTACCACAGAAGTATCTGGCAAAGTGAAGATATTGGTTATTATTGTCTGTTTCAGCAAACAAGTCTTTGATTTTTTCAAGTTAATGTTATTTAGTTAAGAGAAATTGGTCTACATGACACTTAATCAAAAACAGCAGCTACTGAAATACCTTAAAACACTCCTGGTAATAACATTTTTCTTGCTGAAGTTCTGTCTATTGAGGTCTGTTGAGAATTCTAATGTCTATGTCCCATGTCCTTAGAGAAAAAGCACTGTAGGACATATAGGACCTTGAATAATTTCCTAGTTTTATACAAAATGCCTGTTTCTGAACATTAGAAAAATAGTTTCTTGATTGAATTTCCTGAAGACATTCAGCAGGTATTATTTTAAAACACAATTCACTTAAGTCATGAGCAAATTTCGATTTAAAAAAAGCATATAACTATCTTTAGTACCTAAATTTGTGGAGAAAAGAATCCTTGAATTTTAAATATATAAATTTTACATGTTTTTAAATCAAAGAAAGTCTGAAATCAATTTAAAAGCATTATTATTGGAAATTACATTGTCTTAGTCTTTACTGTGTTGCTATAACACAGTACTACAGACTATGCAATTTATAAAGAAAAGAAATTTACTTCTCACAATTCTGGAGGCTAGGAAATCCAAGGGCATGGTTCCAGCATCTGCTTGGCATCTAGCAAGGGCCCCCTTGCTGAGTCATAAAACAACAGAAGTTATTACATGAGAATGGAAAAGGAGCATGTACACTCAGATTGCTCTTCCTATTTTATAAGTCACTAATTCCTTCCTGGGCATCCCACCCTCATGACTTCACCTAGCCCTAATTACCTTTATAGGTCCTGCAAATATAATCAATATAAGAATTTGGGGATCAAGTTTCCAATACATGAATTTGGGGGCATACATTCAAACCATAGCAGACATGAATTAGTAAATAAGAATATATATCAAGTTCTACATTTAAATGGATGTTTCTAAGGTGTTTGAATGAGCTCCTTCTGAAAATATTGCTCTTAGCAACAACTTTTTCACTGATAGTGTAAAGATAATTCTTTTCTATCTAAACTACAAGGATCTCAAATATGAGATAATTCACAGTGCAGGATTTTGTGATCCTACAATAAACAATAAACCATTTCCATGTGGTTTTATTGCAATCAGAATTGATCACCAAAAACATAGTCAAATAACAATTATTTATTCTCCAGCCATTTGTTTCCATAAAACTTCTTGTTTCAGTGAGTTCACTTCTTGAACTTAGGAGCTATAATTTGATTAAAAACTAAAATTAAAGTTTTTTTTAAAAAAATTCTTTGCCTGGCACAGTGGCACATGACTGTAACCCCAGAGACTCAGGAGGATGAGGCAGGAGGGTTACAAGATCAAGTCCAGCCACAGCAACTTAGTGAGACCCTATCTTGAAATGAAATTTTCAAAAATAAATAAATAAAAGGACTTAGGATGTAGCTCAGTGGTAAAGTGCCCCGGGGTTCAATTCTCAGTACCCAAAATAAATAAGTAGATACTTTCTCCTTTTTTTCTAACCCTTTCATACCTGTATTCCTCATTGATTAAAAAGGGGTAAGGAAGATTTTACTTTACTTCTGAGCACTCCATTGCCTGAAAGTACCTGAAGTGTAAAAGCTCTGAGTGCTTCGTGTCTGGTCTGTTCTTGAGAAGAAACATTTTCAATACACGCTCTTTCATATGCTGACTTAATGCTTAACAGATTGCCTGGTCATGCAATCAATCACCCCTCTGCTTGCAGAAAACCAAAGGACTCAGATGACATGAATGACACTGTAAAATCTACACAGCTATTCATTTTGTACCAATTTCCAGTGTTCTTAACCTCATCAGAGAGCCTGATAATCCTCAAATAATTTTGTTGGCTTCTTGCACTGTTGCCTGGTAATGAAAACAGAGCCCTCCTTCCAGGCATTGGCCTTCACCTCGCCCTTTGGAAAACACACACACACACACACACACACACACACACACACACAATATAGCTTAAAAATTATGTTTATTTGGGGACTCCAATTAGCTTATTTGGATCAACTCAGATTATCCATTTAGGTCCTTTCCCTTTTGGAACCCACAACCTAACTTAACAAATCACATATTTGCTCTAAGTCTTTTTTGGTATGAAAAGAAAATGGTACGGAAAAGAAGCTGAATTTTTAATATCATTAATCTATAGCTAACTAAACTTGCTGTCTTATGCAATACCATGAGAAACAGCTGGGTCCCACTAACCAGAAAGCACTTTTATGGTTTCTCTTAAGGGCCATTAAATCAATGTGATGAGAGCACAGCTGGACTGGATCCTGAAGAATTTATCAGATCCCACACAATACATAAAGGAAGCACGCGGTGCTATTGCAGACTCGGGACCAGCCCCTTTGCTCAGACTGCAGGTGGAGTCTAACAGAATCAGCAAACTCCCCTGTTGAGTCCTTGAAAATCTGATCTTTCCCTACACCTCTCTCCTCTGTGTGGGTGTCATAATACCAGTTACTCATGCAACTATTAAAAAGATTTTTCTGGCTGGATTTATTGGCATGACTAGGACATTCAAGGACCTGTTTGGCTGTCCCAATATAGCTTTCAACACCAAGAATCATGTTTTTTGCTTAATAAACTTAGCACATGGTGGGTCCAAAACTACAGCCCTTATGAAATTTGAGAGAGCACAGTGACTGAATAAAGACTTCCAGTTAAGGCCCAATGAACAAGTAACAATTTCTACCTTATTAAATTCAAGCAAGCATAAGATAACTGCCCAAAATATATACCAATTTTTCCTTATTTATTTTAATTCAATTTCCTCAATACTCTATAAAAATGATTGTAATACAAAAATTGTTATTTCTTAAAGGCTATGGAGATGTTTTATAATGAACATATCAGGTAAGACAGTGATAGAACTCAAAAATAAAACCCAAACCTTCCAGCACTATGTCATATTGAGAAAGATAGAGGCATTATGTAGGATGAATTTAAATCTTAGCTGTGTAGTCAGATTGCCAATTTTATAACCCTAAGCAACCCATTTAACGTTTGGAACCTCAACTTCATCTGTAAGATGGGAAGGGAAAGAGTTTCCATCCGTAGGTATTAAAAAGGGAAAAAAATGCACATGAAGCACTTAGCTCAGAAGCTGGCATGTGGTCAGTGCCTGTGCTATCCTCTCCCTCTCCTGTTCTTCTCTCCTTCTCTCCCGCCTCTCATCATCGTCAGTGTCTTATATTCATTGTAGCACTCATCGCCTTCACAAGATTATGAAGAGAAAGTATCTTATTCATTTCTACATCTTTCATAACACATTTAATGTTTAATGGATGAAAGCATTATTTAATCAAACCCAGGGTGATAAATCACTCATGGTGCTCTACTGGTTAAAAAAAAGTCTCTAAAATCAACATCAGATCTCATCTCTAACATATGACTGGAGAATATTCCCCATTAGAGAACTGCAAGTTCCTTTTCAACTCCACACATCCCAAAATATAAAATTTTATGTTATACTGGATAGTGATTAGCATACATCACGGATGTTCATAAGAATATATTTTTAGCAAAAGATCTGATAGGAAATGCTACATCATGACATGATTAAATCAACGATTCTTATGTAACATAGCCACACTGATGGTGGCCACATTCATCTGCAGTTTGAGGAATCTGCTCCAGGGTAATCTATAGTCAAAACAGAGGTATCACATGAGATATAAATAAGAAATAGCTGCTAAAAATCAACCAGAAAAAAAATCAGATAAATAAGTTTAGTAAGATTATCTTCCAGAAAGGACTAATGAAATTTTGCCTATTATGGGCAGTTTAGGAACATAGATTTTTTTTTCTCCTTTTTTCCTTTTCTTATATGAAGATCAAAAGTATACTCCTACTTCCTTTCTTCTCATAGTTATTTTAAGCTCAGCCAGATATAATAAGGGAACCCTCAAGCAATAACAGCGAGCGAACTTAAATTTCAGAGGTTTATATTTTCTATTCAAGTTGAAATTTTTCAGCATCTTCCAGAAAGCTGAAGTTAAAACTACTTACATTGAACTTTTCATGCCTTCTTTGAAACAATCTCACCCACTCCAACACATAAAATATCATATCACAGCCAGAAAACTAAAGGAAAGACACATAACCTGTGAACGTATTGCCTCTTACAAATGAGGTTCCAGCAATTGTAACATTCTTGCATATAACTAGAAGATTCCTCTTATTTATAGTATAACTTTGAATCACACAAACCCTCGTTTTAACCATCTGGGTACTAATCATTCATGTATGATTTATGTTTATAACATAGTTTACCCTATTTAAGTTTGGCACAAAATAAAGGATAAAATGAAGGCCTGTTTCCAATTCCAATCTAGTTAGTCTCTTAGGGTACTCTGATTTTGTGTCTTCCTATGATTTTCTTATTTCATGCTGCAGTGTTTCATGTGAATTCTATATTCTGTTGCCATCATGGTTCAACAGTCAGAGAATAGTGGAGAAAAAAAAATAGAAATAATTTTAGTTATATATCAGGAATTAAAGTCATTAAATAAAAAAATTAGTCAAATTTTCCTAAATTCACCACCTTACTGATAAAGGACTTTCTCAATGTATTGATGTGGGTATTTAACTAAGAACCTGATTCAGATAAAAATAATATTATAAATAATCAGTATCACTGCTTTTGATTTTCACTTGGAGTTAATCAAGGGTCCCATCAAACCCGTGTCTAGACAATTTCATAGATTGGCTATTATTTATGAATAATATTCACATCAGCCATTACAACATTATTTAAAAGTAAAGGGCAGTGGTATATATCTCCTTCTGTGGGGCTTGGGGTACCCTGGGCAACATACCCCTCTTATTTATGTAAGGGATACAGATCTATAGAATAAAATAAAAGTCACCTATTTGGATCCACAGCAACTGATAAAGATAACTATATCACTTCTTTCTGGCTCCATTATGCACAACCTAGACAGTTTCTGAGATAATGGAGAGGAATAATTAAAGACAGTAGAAGGCAGTAGTGGGCTCTCAAATGGAAACCTATGAAATCATGTGCATTTCCAGATCCCTTGTCTAAGCCATGAAGCCCTTACCCTATTTCCAGTAAGCTAGTAGCTGTAACCCCACAGTATGTCGCAGCTCAATTCTCTCCTCTTCCCAAAAGCTTGGAATGGTTCTTTCCAGAATACTCATGCTCCTTTCCACTGCAATGTTCTACAACAAGGCAGTTTTATCAACTGCTCAATGTTTTTTTTTTTTATTTTTACAGACTACATTTTGATTCATTGTACACAAATGGGGTATATCATTTTGTTTCTATGGTTGTACACTATGTAGATTCACACCCTTCATGTAATCATACATGTATATAGGGTAATGATATCTGTCTCATTCCACCATCTTTCATGTCCCTGCCCCTTCCCCCCCTCTCATTTCCCTCTGCTCAATATTTTCACCAATTTTCATTTGAGATCCTTAATTGAGTGCCTCTGTCAATGTGGAAAATTGACAAGATATCTTCTTGCCAGGAAGACCACCTACTGGTTCATAAGGGCCTAATTTTAGGCAAAGGAAGACTCATCTCAAAATCTTGGCTAAAGTACAGACTGTATCTGGTCCCCATTGTCATCTGCAGCCCTGTGCTCTTGGGAACAGAGTAAGTTCCACAAATGGTTGTAGAGGACCTGCTGCCCAGATACCATTTGAACCCCATCTATTGGAAAATTTTGCCACAGGACTTCAGATACAGCATACTTTCTCAAATGAGTAGTAACAGTTCCTACCATTCTACCATGCAGTGAAATATAATAAACTTGACTTTGTTAATTGTTATAATTTGGACCTGGAATTATACCCCCAAGAGTTCATTATTTGAAAGCATAGTTCCTAATGCACCAAGTTTTAGAGGGATGATAAGAACTGTAAGCTCATCAGAAACAGAACTTAAATTACAGTCATTTAGGTTGCCTGAGTTTCATACTTGAGGAATTCATACCCTTTGGAAGTTAGAAGAAAAGTTAGAGATCAAATATACTTTTAAAATATTTGTTCTCATAATTTAAAACAATGTATTGAATAATCATTAAACCTATTGCCACCATTCTGGTGATACCATTAACTCACATGATTTACTCTCTCTTACCAGTTTGATTCAGTTTCTTTCTCCCCTCACCATGTTTCTGCTACAATTCCCTTTCCATGTTATATCACACAGCCTGCAGGGTTCAATTTAAAAGTCATCTCCTTTAAAAGATTTTTTTACCTCCCCTGCCACCCTTCCACTCTAGATCTCTTTACTCCCTATTGTAACTTCTTCTTTAGTAGTGTGATGGAGCCTGATTATACTGGCTTTCCAGGTCCAATTGTGAGCATGAAATCTGTGTCATACTCAGTCACCATACATGGGCAGCTTGAAACCAGCCATTATGAAAGTATCTAAATAACATAAATTGGAAAATCCTACAAATCTGAAATTTACAAATCTGAAATTCAGTTAAAACTTTTCTAGCACACCACTAGCCTCATTGTTCCTATTACATGTTCACCATAGGGATTAAAATTATTTGTAATTATATAATTTATTGTGTGATTTAATTTTATTGAATATTTTTTGCTGCCTTACCTTTAGGTGGTAAATTATATTATGTTAGGTACCACATTATATCACTGTTACTAATTCTAAACCAGTGCTCAGCATATAATAGATGGTCAATAAGCATTTAGTGAAAGAAAACAAATCAGTGATATAAATAAAATACTTGTTTAAAACTACCTATTTCAAAATTAACATATGATTATTATAGAAAAATTAGAAAAGAAAAATAAATATCATGCAGAGTCTACCACACAGAAGCAATCACCATTTCAGAATTGGTGAAGATCATTTAAAATTTCTTCCTAGTTACAAATACATAAAATAAGTGTGTGTATGGGTTTTATAATTTTCACATAATCTATTATGTTTTAAAATATATTATGGATGGTTTTACATGTCCTGAGTATCTTTCTACCTCTATAGCTGCATACACAGGCATACATGCATGCACACATTCTACCAATTTAGTATCATTTGAATGTACTACATTTTTTAATCAATAATCTGTTTGAGGAGAATTTAAGTTTCTGGAATTGGACAAAATATCTGTAAATACTTTTAATGACTAAATTTCTGTTTTACATTTCTCAGATCATTTCCATAAGCTGGAGTTCTATAACTAGATTGGCTAATATATACATAACACACACACACACACACACACACACACACACACACACACACACACATATATATCTCCAAATTTCCATCATTTGAAATTCACTGTCTTGCCTTTGTCTAAGGTTTTCCCAAACCTTCTCAATCACTAGATATTTTTATTTATCTCCCAATGACATGAACAGAAGACAATATAGTTTTAATTCACAGTTCTTTAATTTTAAATTAGGTTGAGTATACTTTACATGAATTGATTATTTATACTCTTAATACCAAAATAAAAGAAACAACAAGAGATAAGTCATCCCATGATTTGGGGAATATAATCTTGATCTTCCCCAGTGTGTCTGCTAAATTTTTTTTGGAGACAGGTTATTCTATCAAGCCCAAGGTCAGTACTGATGATCTGTTCCTTCAAATTTGATGAGAAAGCAAAGGTTTATAGGTGAAATGAGGATAATAACTTACTTCTTGGTAGCTAAGTAGAACATGTGAGGAGAATGCTACCATGAAGTTACCAAAGGAGACCCCAATAAGACTTTAGTCTTGAGAACTACTGACATCCCTGGGAGCTATCCAGGGTACTGGATCAAAACTCTGTCTGACCCAAAAGACCAGAGCCTGTGGTGACCATGCACGGTAATCTCTGTTGTACTTTCACTGTGTCTTCCCAAATTCCAAATACCACTCCAAAACTAGAGCTACTCTGTGTATAACTAGAAGTATTTTGTAGTTACTTTGCATATAATTTTGTATAAATTATAAAATTAATCAATTTCTCAAATATATTTGAGGAGTTTTTGCCTAACCCTTTTACTTATTTACCCATGTTTATTCCTTTTTGGGCAGGGGGCACTGAGGATTGAACTCAGGGGCCCTCAACCACTGAGCCACATCTCCAGCCCTATTTTGTATTTTATTTAGAGATAGAGTCTCACTGAGTTGCTTAGTGCCTCACTGTTGCTGAGGCTGACTTTGAACTCACAATCCTCCTGCCTTAGCCTCCGGAGCTGCTGGGATTACAGGTGTGCCGTCACCGTGCCTAGCTTACCTATGTTTATTCCTGTGGTCAATTATTTATGCCTTATCAACATACAACCCAACCCTCACCAACATTTAAGCTGTGTTAATTTCACTCTTTGAAAAGTGGAAAAAGAAAATGTACAATCATAAATTTGGGAAAACTAACAATTTATGAGAAAATCCAGAGTAAACAAAAGTAAAAGACGACCCAAGGAATAAAAAAATACAGAAATGATATGTTAGTATGACATAAAAAAGGGATTAAGAATAAACTTTTAAAAATTCAGACCATTTTTAAAAAACAAAAATTTCCCTAGAAGTGTTGAAAAATAACAATGGGGAACTTTTTTAGAAGATTAAGCAAGGAAGTCAAACCTAGGAACAAAATAACCCAAGAAGCTGTATATTCAGACAATACAATATCAAAAGGAGATAGTGATAGAGAAAGGAGGTTATAATTTTCCAAAGAAGGGATCAAAAAATTTTCAAGATTCTAACTACATAGACTAACAACCAGAAAGTCAACCTACTGAGATTATAAAAATGTCCACAAATGGTTTAGAGGGAAAAAAAAATAAGAAAAAGGTGTTAATCCATTAGTAAATTTTTGTAACGATAGTTTTGAATAGTAAGGAATCAGAAAATTTTCCAGCATTTAATAAGATGCTAGAAGATACACCACCAAAATAAGAGGGTTAACCAAAGAAGTGAAAAAAATGGGATTCATGGAACAGTAAATTGAGTCTAGAAAAACTATCAAGAGATGCCCTAGAATAAAAACTGTGCATCAGTCTATGACAATAAACAGTCCAGATTGGAGTAGGATACTCAATAGATTGAATGATGTGATGATTTTAATATGAAAAACTGAGTGAATCTGAGACAAAGGTATGTATAATTTAAAGCTTTCTATACAAATTCCCACAGTTGTGCCAATTTAGAGTCAGAATTTAGTGAGTGAATTGCTATTTGTCACATCCACACTCAGGTGTAGTAGTATTATTCTTAAATATACATTAAAAAGCCTGAATTCTGAAAAATAAGGAAAACAAAACAGGAAAATACAAGAAAACATTTTAAAATCAAAATAATAAACTATAATTAAACTGGAAGTTTGCTTATAAAGACATTTATTCATGACTATATAATTCTAGATAATTCTTTGTTGTGGAGGACTGTCCTGTGCACTGTAAGATGTTTAGCCTGTGCCTGACAAATTTATCAATGAGAGGCCAAAACTACCCGCCCCTAGATGTGACAACCAAAAATCATCACCAGACATTGCCAATGTTCTGTGGAGACAAAATAATCTCTAATTAAGCATTTTATCTTCATTATCTCTTTAACAAAATATTTTAGAATAACAACTTAAATATATAACACATTCATTTGGAAACAAACTTAATTAGCAGAGTTATGTATCTGTTTGACAATTTTAAAAAGCCTTATTCCTTTTTAGTCAATTTGCAGACTTCTACAAACCCAAGCTCACTTTGCATTCAGTGTTTCCAAATCAATGAATTTGCCTTGGTTGGTGAAGGGTAATCCATCAATGCAGAGAGACAGAGATGAGTATTATTACTTTAGAGAACATTTTTCTATATACCTTAACTAGCTCTTAAGAGATTTGGATTGAAATGACTTTTATGTCTTAGACTATAAAATATTTAGTTATTAGATTTGTTCACAAATTAAATTTTTGTTGGTAAAAGAATTCACAATGAAGGGTTCAGGTTCTGGCTTTTGGATTTTTTTCCTTCAAAAGTAGCATATGTAATGTCCAAATAAGAGAAGGGTGCGTGTGTGTGTGTGTGTGTGTGTGGTGTGTGTGTGTGTGTGGTTTGATGTGAACTTTCCCAAAGATTTTCCTATGTACAAAGATATACATATCTACAGAGCTGCTGTACAGGAGAATTACAAAAATATCTAAGTCATTTTTACCCATTCCTTTGTAATAGGTTATTGTTCTCAAACATACAACTTCCAAAAATAAATGTATTCTCATCTTGACACTTCATCTCTCTCTTCATGGGTAAAAGACTGGTTACAGCCAGAAGAAAACCTTAATGTAGGTTATGTTTGAATAAAAAATATGGTGGGTGATTGTTATTTTCCTTTTTTTCCCCTACTGTTCCACATTACATTTGAAAATAACATAAATAAATTTAATGTGAAAATATTATGAGTCTTCTAAATATGCCACACAAATAACAAAAAGGAAACTACACACATTTTTTCATGTAAAATGTTTCCTATTTAATTTAATGAAATATATTTGTATTTTTCCTATTAAAAGCTATTACTTTAAACCTTTCAATAACATTTTCTGACCTGTGTTGTGTCTGCCAGAAGAATGAAGCCAAGAGCAATGGAGTCAGTCCAAACCTAGACATTTACAGACAGCTCTTGTCAACACAGTGTTTCATTTTGTTTTCCCCACACACATGCACCTCTAATAAGCTTTACAAACACATGCTAATTCCCCTGAGTAGTATTAAAGCAAAAATCACATTCCCAGATCTTAGGAAAAGGAAAGTTTTCTGTTACTGCTACCCAGTAGTGACTCATAAAGTTTCTAGGAAAACAGGTACTATAATCTCTTATCTTCCTTTCCACTCCCCTGCATATTCCCTCCTCCTATTCCTAATCTATTTTATAAAGATTATCTTGTTCTTCTTATTTCTGTATCTCATCTCCTCCTTCTAAGTCCAGCCTTCTCTGGACTTTCCATTTGAAAATTATTTCCCCTTCTCAACATTCTTGAAAAAATATGATCTATATGATACTAAACCAGAATTACTTGCACTATGAGTATGAGTTGCTTCTAAATAGTACCCAGACTTCTCTCTTGAATTTGATTATGAGATCCTATAATATTGGATTGGATACTTCCTTGTTTCTTCCACTGTATCAAGCATACTACTGAATATCCAGTTTCCACCAAGAAAAACCTACATGATTGATTAGGAAATCATTCCCAAATCACTTCCATTTTTTTGTTTTTGTTTTTTTTCAAATATGCTTGTCCCTTTCTGGAGACTCAGTGCTGCTCCTGCTCTTTCTGTAGCAATTGACCCCAAGCTATCTCCTCCCAGGTGCTTTGCTGTTTGCTTTCATTTAACCAAACAGAAAGATAGCAAGAGACAGGAGAGTGAGATGACCAGGACTCCAGAGATGACTGAACTTTAAAATGAATGAAAATAGATTCTTTTAAAGGAGACTCTTAAAGAGAATTTTTACCATAATTCCAGTTCTCCTGAAAGAGATATATAAGAGCATGCTGAATTATTCTGTATCTCCTGGTTCAGTTTCCTATTTTTGCAATTATAATACATATTTATGTTAGCTATCCAGAAGTTCAATGCAGCAATGTATTTGGAGAGCTCAGTAGAGTGAATGGTTCAGAATTAGCATTAATGTTACATCATTAATGTCGTCATCACAAAATCATAAGGTAACTGCTACCCTGTCTTTATCCTGAAGCGATTTTTAAATTTCCTTTACGCTTAGCATCTTCTGTATGTCTCTAATAAAGTCATGTTCCTAAAAATGATTCCATATGTAATTTTCCTAGATTTCTCTCCAAAAGAATTGCAGAAAGGTCTTAGTTAAATGTATGAATACTTTAGAAAATACTCTAAGTTACTTACCCAGAATGTCTAGTATTTGCTTAGGACTGCAATGTGAATATTCAGACTGCATATTGGGTTGTCTAATTTACAGAACACATTTTCTGTGTGTGGGAGGAAAGTTGAAGGAATGGAGTAAATTTAAAGCAATGCCAAAATAGTAAAAGATGAATTTGCTTGCAAAAAGTGAGAAGTGGAAAAAAGCTTTGGAACGGCAAAGAGTTATACCTGGAATATCTATTAAGTAATAAATATAGTTACATTAGTTTGCTATTTTAAATAAAATAAATAGTGAGAAAGTACTATGTCCAGTAGAATTATTTTTCAAATCCAAGACCAGATGTGTTTTCCAATGTTTTAAAAATGACTAAAGCAATTAAAAAGACAGCATGGTGGAAGAAGATACAGATATTTTGAAAAATTAGTATTACAGTTATCCAAAGAAAATTTTTCATATTTTAATAGGGTAAAATTTACAGAGAGAAAGGCACAAGTCCAATATATTTAGTTTAATAGGTTTTAAATATGTGTACACCTGCATAACCAATTAAGATAATGAATATTCCCATCACCCCAGAAAGTTGCCTCTTAGTTCCTTACATCCAATATCCATTACCCATAAACAACAACTCTTCCAATTGCCAACACTATAGATGAGATATGCTGGTTCTTGAATCTAATATTAATGACATCATAAAATAAATTAAACAAAGTGATTTTTAAGTGTGACACTAAGAAAAAATCAAACTAGTTCATGTTAACTTTATCATGGTGATGTTGTATTATGTGAAGTGTAATTTTTGATCTTCTACAAATATGGTTTTTATTAATACTTGTACAAGTTATGCTGTAATTTTTTTTATTCTGTTACTTGCAAGAAAATAGGAAGAGCTAAACAAGTAAAAGTTAATAGAAAGGGCCAGTTTGGAGTATTCAATGGAGACTCCTTTTCATTGCTACAGAATATGTGAATCTTGGCAGACATTTTGAAAACTAAATTTGTATAATGCCATAGCTATAAAAGCATCAACTAGAAGTAGCTAAAGGCTATGAAACTTAATGCACAACATGCAAAGTCAAATGAAGTGGGAATGAGTTTAGGAGTGGGAATGGAGCCAAGCAGGATGTGAGGGTGGGGCAGTAAGGGTTAACCAACACAGGGAAGAGTACAAATTGATACTGAAAGTCCTGAAGGAGCCCAGTGACTTCTTTTTTCCCTGACCTGTCACCTTTCCTTTTTCAAAAATGAAGGCAACTAAGAAACCTTTGCAGAGGAAGAAGGAAAAATAGCAAAGACTCCAGGAGTGCCACTGTAATTAAGAACATATCAATAATTGTCAAAAGGTAACGAAGAGCTTAGGAGTAGTAGACACTGATCTCATAGGAGAGAATAGTCCTATATTTGAGAACATTAAGTCATCACCTTCTAGGACAAGTAAACACCACCCTTCACTCATTTCATCTCCACTGAGTTTTGGTGTTCTGTCCAATGCCAGTGAACTGTATATGAATAAGGGGAAACCAGTAAGAAATGGACATTTGGCAGAAATTTTAGCATTAAATGTGATGCTCAATGTTCATTATACATACTACATTATATACTTTCTCTACAAATTAAACTTGATTTTCCAGACTCATACGATGCTAACTGCAAGTGCTAGCAAGCTGTAATTTGTAACAGCTATTTCCAGGAATCCTTTGGTATGTGTTTGGGTGATGGTCGTGGGGGTGGAGAGGAGCAGGGATAGAAGTGGTAGTGGGTGAGGAATGGATTAAGCTAAAAGGGATCTTGCTAAACAAGCAACCTGGGAAACTTCATGGGAAGATATGACTGTCAAATGTGATGCATAAATTTGGTTCAGTTATACTTTAGGACATTTCAGAATTACAAAAGCTTTACTAGCCTAAACTTCTCTAAGGTAAGAGAGTAAAATAAACACCAATATTCTTTGCTTCTAACTCATCATTAATTTTAACTAGTTCAGAAACCATAACTATCTGAAAGCTTAGAACTTGAAGTATTCCTCACTGACTTTCTAATTTACTGACCCAAATATTTAATTAGGTATTAAAATAATCTTAATAAAATATCTTCACGATAATATTTAGAGCAAATTCATTTGCAGATCAATTGTTATTGCAAATATTTAAAACTTTACCACATGTGCCTTGAATAAAACTTTGAAAACGTTTTAAATGTGGTTTCAGGGTGCTTCAAATTATTCATTTGATGTCTCTTACTACCTATTTTTCAATTGAAAGACAAATATTCTATATTCTGTAGTTTCATGGTCAGGAGAAAACTAGGTCAAACTTTTGGTTTAAAAATGTTTTGATCCTTTTCTTTTAGCAAGTTTTGGAGTACAAAATGAAATTCCAAAACTGCTGCCTTAGTAGAAGGTGGAATCTGAAATTGTTTTGTTCCTTCATTTCTCAGATGTAGATCACAAGGACACTCATAAAGCATCACAAGTAAAAGCATTTTGAAATGAAATGACTCATTTTATTAAAGCAAATGTCACCACCAACTGACACAGATTCTTACCCACAAGTTCTCCCATAACACTTCATTGTTATTTGTTTGAGAGGGGAAGTAAAGGTTTCACCTTCTTGGAAGCTGCAGAAAGCTGCTTTCTGTAAAACAACCATGACACAAAGTTTATAAGAAAGATATTTTCATAACGTTTAGTACATGGTAGCAGAATTTATCCCAGAATGGAATAGTGTTTATTTATTGTTAATAGTGAGTACTGCACTGTAACTGACCTCTGTTGCATTAGAAAGAACTCACTCTGCTGCTCGCAGATACACCATTTCCAAAGATGTAGCTGCTGACTTGGGACAATTTAAAAGGATCAGGGTGAAAAATCATAGCAAGACAGTCACTGTTTTATATGGAGACTTCAACTTCAGTGCTTATTAATGAATTTGTTCTAAGTTCACCTTAAGTACAGCTTTATAACTCAATTTTCATATACTCAAATTTCCTTTTCAAGGTGCTTAAAAAAATACCCATTTTTCTATCTTTGACTAGAGATGTCATCTCTGTTTCTGTGTTCCCTACCATGATGTGGAAGTGTGGAAGGATGCATTATTCTTTTTTTGTCAGGACAGTAATTTTTTGACTAGGAAGTTTACACAGAAATCTTAATATTCTATTTGGACATTTCATGATACCACAAAGGGTGAAACAAGAAATCCAAGAGGAATAGTGGGCTTTCCTAGAGAACTGTGTCATACTGGCATTTTTTTAATTTACAAAATAAGATTAATTATATTAGCAGAGTATGTGTAAATATCAATGGCAAAATGAAAGCTGGGTTTGGAAAGGCACTATTTTGTTCTGGCAACTGATTTGCCCTATGTTGATATGATTACAAAGTGTCATTAATTAAGCTGTGTTATTAATTTTGGTGGTAGTTGTCAAGGCTAAAGTAAGGAAATGATGTTCAACCAAATCATTCTAATATTTATTTCCTTTTTGGTTTTACATACGATGACACAGTCTAACATTCAAGTTGAACTTGCTTTTAGTAGTGATTATTTCCTAAGGAATATCCATCTTAAAAAATGAAAAATATAAATGTGCTCCATACTATAAAATACCTATTTGATATTTTTGTATCATGGCGAAGCCTACTTTCACAGCTACAATCTATAGTCACATCAATATAAGAAAATGTAATGATGTTGGATTACACTGAAGCCCCATGCTCAGATGGCTGTATTGCAAAGTCACCTGCTTTATCCATGCTACAAAGCAGACCCACATAGCTATATTTTTAAAGAAGTGTGTCATCTTATGAACACCAATGTCTGTACTTTTTATTTTAAATAGCTAAAAAGAAAATCCTGACTCCTACAAACCTACTTTATTTCCCAATCCAACAGATTTTATTTATTTATTTATTATTTTTGTTATTTATTTATTTTTAACGTTTACATAGGGTAATGATGTTATTTTTTTCCCTTCCCCCCCCACCCCTCCAACCCCTCTTTTCCCTCTATACAGTCCTTCTTTCCTTCATTCTTACCGCTCTCCTTAGCCTAACTTTAAACCTAACCCTAACCTAATGCTAACCCCTCCCAACCCCCATTATATGTCCTCATCCGCTTATCAGCGAGATCATTCGTCCTTTAGTTTTTTGAGATTGGCTTATCTCACTTAGCATGATATTCTCCAATTATGGCATTTGCCTACAAATGCCATAATTTTATCATTCTTCATTGCGGAGTAATATTCCATTGTATAAATATGCCACAGTTTCTTTATCCATTCATCAACTGAAGGGCATCTAGGTTGGTTCCACAATCTGGCTATGGTGAATTGAGCAGCAATGAACATTGATGTGGCTGTATCTCTGTAGTATGCTGATTTTAAGTCCTTTGGGTATAGGCCAAGGAGTAGGATAGCTGGGTCAAATGGTGTTTCCATTCCAAGCTTTCTGAGGAATCTCCACACTGCTTTCCAGAGTGGCTGCACTAATTTGCAACCCCACCAGCAATGTATGAGTGTTCCTTTTTCACCACATCCTCGCCAACACCTATTGTTGCTTGTGTTCTTGATAATCGCCATTCTAATTGGGGTGAGATGAAATCTTAGGTAGTTTTGATTTGCATTTCCCTTATTACTAGGGATGTTGAACATTTTTTCATATATCTGTTGATTACTTGTACATCTTCTTCTGTGAAGTGTCTGTTCATTTCCTTAGCCATTTGTTGATTGGATTATTTGTATTCTTGGTGTAGAGTTTTTTGAGTTCTTTATAGATTCTGGAAATTAGCGCTCTATCTGAGGTATGGTTGGCAAAAATATTCTCCCACTCTGTAGGCTCTCTCTTCACATTGCTGATAGTTTCCTTTGCTGAGAGAAAGCTTTTTAGTTTGAATCTATCCCAGTTGTTGATTCTTGCTCTTATTTCTTGTGCTATGGGAGCCCTGTTAAGGAAGTCTGATCCTAAGCCAACAAGTTGAAGATTTGGACCTACTTTTTCTTCTATAAGATGCAGGGTCTCTGGTCTGATTCCGAGGTCCTTGATCCATTTTGAGTTGAGTTTTGTGTAGGGTGAGAGATAGGGGTTTAATTTCATTCTATTGCATATGGTTTTCCAGTTTTCCCAGCACCATTTGTTGAAGAGGCTATCTTTCCTCCATTGCATATTTTTGGAACCTTTATCTAGTATGAGAAAATTGTATTTATTTGGATTTGTGTCCATGTTCTCTATTCTGTACCATTGATCTACCTGTCTATTTTGGTACCAATACCATGCCGTTTTTGTTACTATTGCTTTGTAGTAGAGTTGAAGATCTGGTATTGCAATACCCCCTGCTTCGCTCTTGCTACTGAGGATTGCTTTAGCAATTCTAGGTTTTTTATTCTTCCAGATGAATTTCATAATTGCTTGCTCTATTTCTGCAAGGTACATCATTGGGATTTTAATTGGAATTGCATTGAATCTGTAAAGCACTTTAGGTAGTATAGCCATTTTGACAATATGAATTCTGCCTATCCAGGAACATGGGAGATCTTTCCATCTTCTAAGGTTTTCTTTAATTTCTTTCTTTAGTGTTCTGTAGTTCTCATTGTAGAGGACTTTCACCTCTTTTGTGAGATTGATTCCCAAGTATTTATTTTTTTTCGATGGTATAGTGAATGGGGTAGTTTTCCTAATTTCTCTTTCTGAAGATTCATCACTTATGTATAAAAATGCATTGGATTTATGAGCATTGATCTTGTAACCTGCTACTTTACTGAATTCACTTATGAGTTCTAAAAGTTTTCTGGTGGAATTTCCAGGTTCCTCTAAATATATAATCATGTCATCAGCGAACAGGGATAGTTTGAGTTCTTCTTTTCCTATTCGTATCCCTTTAATTTCTTTGGTTTGTCTGATTGCTCTGGCTAGAGTCTCAAGGACGATGTTGAATAGAAGCGGTGAAAGAGGGCATCCCTGCCTTGTTCCAGTTTTTAGGGGGAACGCTTTCAGTTTTTTTCACCATTTAGAATGATATTAGCCATGGGCTTAGTGTAGATTGCCTTTATAATGTTTAGGAATGTTCCCACTACCCCAATTTTTTTCTAGTGTTTTGAGCATGAAGGGATGCTGTATTTTATCGAATGCTTTTTCTGCATCTATTGAAATAATCATGTGATTCTTAACTTTAAGTCTGTTTGATATGGTGAATGACATTTATTGATTTCCGAATGTTGAACCAACCTTGCATCCCTGGGATAAAACCACTTGATCGTGGTGCACTATCTTTTTAATATATATTTGTATGCAATTTGCTAAAATTTTACTGAGAATTTTTGCGTCAATGTCATTAAGGATATTGGTCTGAAATTTTCTTTCCCTCGATGTGTCTCTGTCTGGTTTAGGTATCAGGGTGATATTGGCTTCATAGAACGAGTTTGGGAGGGTTCCCTCCTCTTCTATTTCATGGAATAGTTTGAGGAGTATTGGAATGAGCTCTTCTTTAAAGGTTTTGTAGAACTCGGCTGAGAACCCATCTGGTCCGGACTTTTCTTTGTTGGTAGGCTTTTGATGACCTCTTCTATTTCATTGCTTGAAATTGGTTTATTTTAAATTGTGTATGTCCTCCTCGTTCAGTTTAGGTAATTCATATGTCTCTAGAAATTTGGTTGATGTCTTCAGGTTTTCTTTTTGTTGGAGTATAGATTTTCGAAATAGCTTCTAATTATGTTTTGTATTTCACTCGTGTCTGTTGTAATGTTCCTTGTTCATTCCGAATTTTAGTAATTTGAGTTTTTCTCCCTCTTTCTCTTTGTTAGTGTGGCTAAGGTTTATCAATTTTATTTATTTTTCAAAGAACCAACTATTTATTTGTTAATTTTTCCAATTGTTTTCTTTTGTTTCGATTTCATTGATTTCGGCTCTGATTTTAACTATTTCCTGTCTTCTACTACTTTGGTATTGGTCTGTCTTCTTTTTCTAGCGCTTTGAGCTGTAGGGTTAAGTCGTTTATTTGTTGATTTTCTACTTCTTTTGTTGAATGCACCCATGAAATAAATCTTCCTCTAAGTACTGCTTTCATAGTGTCCCAGAGATTTTGATATGATGTGTCTTTGTTCTCGTTTACTTCTAAGAATTTTTTTATTTCCCTCCTGATGTCTTCTGTTATCCCATTCATCATATAATAGTGTATTATTTAGTCTCCAGGTATTGGAGAAGTTTCTGTTTTTTATTCTGTCATTTATTTCTAATTCAATCCTTATGATCTGATAGAGTACAAGGTTAGTATCTCTATCTTCTTGTATTTGCCTAACAGTAGCTTTGTGGCATAAAATATGGTCTATTTTAGAGAAGGATCCATGTGCTGCTGAGAAGAAAGTGTATTCGTTCTTTGTGGATGGTATATTCTATATAGTCTGTTAAGTCTAAATTGCTGATTGTGTTATTGAGATCTATAGTTTCTTTATTCAATTTTTGTTTGGACGATCTATCCAGTGGTGAGAGAGGTGTGTTAAAATCGCCTAGTATTATTGTGTTGTGGTCTATTTGATTTCTGGAATTGAGAAGGATTTGTTTGACGTACGTGGATGATGGCCAATGTTCGGGGCATAGATATTTATGATTGTTATGTCTTGCTGATTTATGCTTCCTTAAGCAGCATGTAATGTCCTTCTTTATCCCTTCTGACTAGTTTGGTTGAAGTCACATTATCTGAGATGAGGATGGATACTCCAGCTTTTTTTGCTGTGTCCATGTGCATGGTATGTTTTTCCCATCCCTTTCACCTTTAGTCTATGGGTGTACTCTTTCTATGAGATGAGTCTCTTGCAGGCAGCATATTGTGGATTTTTCTTTTTAAACCAATCTGCCAGTCTGTGTCTTTTGATTGATGAATTCAGGCCGTTAACATTCAGGGTTATTATTGTGATATGATTTGTATTCCCAGTCAATTGACTCATATTTGTTTTTGACATGATTTGGTTTTCTCCTTTATTTGGCTATTCCTTTAGGCTAGCGCCTCCTGTTGCTGATTTGCATCGTTGTTTTTCATCTCTTCCTCATGGAATATTTTGCTGAGAATGTTCTGTAATGCTGGCTTTCTTTTTGTAAATTCCTTTAGCTTTTGTTTATCATGGAAGGATCTTATTTCATCGTCAAATTTGAAGGTAAGTTTTGCTGGGTATAAGATTCTGGTTGGCATCCGTTTTCTTTCAGGGCTTGGTATATGTTGTTCCAGGCCCTTCTAGCTTTTAGGGTCTGGATGAAAAATCTGCTGATATTCTTATTGGTTTCCCTCTGAATGTAATTTGATTCTTTTCTCTCGCGGCCTTTAAAATTCTGTCTTTATTTTGTATGTTAGGTATTTTCATCATAATGTGCCTTGGTGTCAGTCTGTTGTAATTTTGTATGTTTGGAGTTCTATAAGCCTCTGTACTTGGTTTTCCATTTCATTCTTCATATTTGGGAATTTTCTGTTATTATTTCATTGAATAGATTGTTCATTCCTTTGGTTTGTTTCTCTAAGCCTTCCTCAATCCCAATAATTCTTAAATTTGCCCTTTTCATGATATCTCATAATTCTTGTAGATTCTGTTCATGATTTCTTACCATCTTTTCTGTTTGGCCAACTTATGCTTTCAAGATTAAGTAATTTGTCTTCAATGTCTGAGGTTCTGTCTTCCAGGTGTTCTATCCTATGGTTATGCTTTCTATGGAGTTTTTAACTTGGTTTATTGTTTCCTTCATTTCAAGTATTTCAGTTTGTTTTTTTTTCAGTATCTCTAACTCTTTATTGAAATGATCTCTTGCGTCCCGTATTGGTCTTTTAACTGTTGATTGGTGCGATCAGTAATGCCTGCATTTGCTCTTTCATCTCCTCCTTCAATGCCTGCATTTGCTCTTTCATCTCCTCATTAGCTTCCCTGATTGTTTTAATTACGTACATTCTGAACTCCCTTTCTGACATTTCTTCTGCTGTGCTGTCATTGGGTTTTTATTGATGTAGTATCTAGGTTTGTTTGGGACATTTTCTTCCCTTGTTTTCTCATATTGGTCAGTTGTCAGTGGGACCCTGAGATATTGCAGTTTTCCGCTATTGGCTTATAGTGTCCCGGTAGATTTCCAGTGTATCACCTCCCAGCCTTCAGTAGCCCTGATGTCTTCTTGGAGGAATCTGATAAAGCAGCACATCCGAAGAAACTGCCCCAGCCCCCTACTGGTTCCACGGTTTGGAACTGGCTCTGTGCGGAAATGCTCTCACTGGGGGCCTGCACCGTGCAGCTGGCTGTGTGGGAGGAGCCCACTGCCGGAGTGTGGAAGGCTACCTTGGGAAGACTCTAGCTGCCCTGCCCGGCTCCAATAAGCCACCTCTATCTGGGCCCTGCCACCCGGGCCGAGCTTTACCCAGTGGGCAGGACTCACCCGTGGCTCTATTTCAGTCTGAGTCTCTCAATGCCTCCCTTCTTAACTCCTGGGTTCTGGAGTGACTGGGGGTGCAGTCTCCATCTAGGCCGCCATCTTGGATCGCCCCGTGAAGAGAGCCTGCAGCCGGAGTGGGCAGAGCCGCCTGAAGAGGTCTCTGGCTGCCCTGCCCTGATCCTAGAGGCTGCTTGCGGATCGAGGCTTTCCGTTGGTTCGGGGGCTTGTGGTGGTTCTATGTAGAAGTCTCTCACTGGGCGGTTCAGCTCCGAGAAACTAGCCTTGAACGGCACCTCACACCGCAGGGGTCCAGACTACTTGGGGAAGTCTCTGGCTGCCCTATCTGGTCCCTGAATCTGCTTGCGTGCCGGAGTACGCTGCGTTGCGCTGGCTCCGGGACTCGGAGCTTGTTCTGGTCAGAAAGGCTCTCCCTAGCGGGCCAGTTCCGTTCCGGAGAACATGGAGAAGCTGGCTGTGTGGGCGGGGCCCACCGCCGGAGTGCCCAGGGGCTGCCTGTGGATGACTCTAGCTGCCCTGCCCGGCTCCGATAAGCCACCTCTATCTGGGCCTGCCACCCGGGCCACGCTTTACCCAGTGGGCAGGACTGACCCGTGGCTCTATTTCAGTCCGAGTCTCTCAATGCCTCCCCTTCTTAACTCCTGGGTTCTGGAGCGACAGGGGGTGCAGTCTCCCTCTAGGCCGCCCATCTTGGATCGCCCCAACAGATTTTAAATTCCTGAAAATCATGTTCTGAGATAACAAAAGAGTTAATTTTTTTTTGTTATCATTGTTGTAATACTTTAATGGGATAATAATTTAAAAGCTATATTTAGAATCAAATATAAAACAACATTCATTAGGAGGTTTGAAATAAGACACAAAATATAGGAAAGAGAAAAAAATCAGAAAAATCTAAAAACTTTGATATTTGTTAACAGAATACTATTTTTTGACATTCTTCCATAATGACATACTAATAAAGGTGATAGCCACTCCTTACCATAATCAGGGGGTTCTTTAGTAAGCCACAGTAATATACGAAGTATAAAACATAGATGATCATTTAAATTAATCTTAATTGAGTAAGACTGAGCATGACTATAAGAATCGCATTTTAAAATCCATTCATGGACAATTTAAAGAAATTTTCACAACTAAAGAGCAATCTTTGTTAAAGTTAACATGGTAAAAATGATCCCAAACCAGTACCTGTTTTTGTAATTTCTGGATGATTTTTTTAAAAATGTTTCAGAACTTCCTTAGGAGTAAAATTTCACACAGCCCAAACATTAATGACTCAGAGAATCAGAAGAGCTTTAAGTCAAAAGAAACCTCATATTTGAAAGGTATGCTTAGTAGATAATATTGTCAAGCCTTTTAATATACATATAACCTCTCCTGAGTCACTGGCGACCCCTTTTGATTTGCTTTATCTTAGAGTTATAGGAAATCATGAGAAATATAATTTGGAAATTTAATTGAACTTTGATTCAAGGAGGATAAATTGCTCTTATAACTTTACCATCTAATCACTTTTATGGTATAACTACTCAATTGTTATTTAATATCACAAATATTTTTTCCAGTGGATATTCTTGTAAATGGGGTGAAAAAGGGGAGGGTATATGATATGAATCATGTAAAGTCTCTCAAATCAAGCTTCATATACAGTAATTAGAATTTAGTAACAAACTGATATCACTATAGTTACATTAGAGCATAGTTTTGTACAAAATCATAAAGAGCAAACTGAAAAAGCAAAGGCCAAGCAATGGAAGATTTTTAAGAAGGAATTTAAAATGATCTATTTTAACTTTTAGAAAAGTCTTCCCAGCTGATATGTGATGGACAGTAGAGAGATAGGAATGTAGTAGAGAGATAATTAGACAATCAGAGGTGTAGAAGCAGTCTAGATAAGAGATAATGATAGTTAAACCTATATTCCAGCAGTGGAGGAGTTAAGAATTGGTCGAATTTTTAGGATATATTTCTCTATCAGTCAGTAATTCATTTCTGTGACCAAAATACTTGACAAGAACAACAGAGAAGAAGAAAAGTTTATTTTTTGCTCAGGGTTTCAGAGGTCTCAGTTCATGGTTGGCTGATGCCATTGCTCTGAGCCCAAGGTGAGGAAGAACATCATGGTGGAAGAGCATGGTAGAGGAAAACTGCTTATCTCATGGCAGTCAGGAAGAAGAGAGAGAGAGAATGTGGCACCAAGGACAAAATATAAATCAAGGGCAAACATGCAATGACCTACTTCTTCCAGCCACACCCTACCTGTCTAGAGTTACCATCTAGTACAGTAGTCCTTTTAAATCCTAATCCAGCAAATAGATTATTTCCCTCTTTAGGTTATAGTTCTCATAATCTAATCTTCTCACCTCTGGACATTGTGGCACTGTCTCATGACCTTTAGGAGACATCTCATGTTCAACCTATAACAATCTCCAACATAGTGATAATTGGATTTAGGATCAGATTGAATAAAAGGAACACAGGAAGGAAAATAGTCAAGGATGACACTTGTTTTGCAGACCGACCGAACTTCCTAATGTACTGAGATGGTAAGAGCTTGAGAAAAAATGGATTTGAAGGGAAAAATTCAGTAGTTCCATTAAAGTCTTGTCTGGCTTAAATAGCATGAAGAGAACCAACTGAGTAAGATGATTCTGGACTCAAGAGAGACCAAGATTCCAGACAGACATTTTGAATCAATATGTGGATGGGTATTTGAAGACCCAGCAAAGAATGAGATTACACAGACTTGAAAGGCAGATAACACAGTCCTTGGTGCTCCAACACCTGGAGATCTGGTTGATAGGAAGGCAGTAACGGTCTCTAAGGAGAGACAGTGCAGGAGGGAAACCAAGAATAAGAGAAACAAGAGAGGTTATGTGTTTTATAAAGGAGGTGCCTTTTCAGGTGTTTCTGAATAAGAGTTAAAAGAACATGATGAAATATGATCTGCTGGCTTTAGGTCACCTTGTCTGTCACCTTGATGAGAGCTGTTTGTTTCCGGGGAGGAGAGAGAACAAAAGCTCATTAGAACTCTGCCCTCTTTGCTTTTCAGATCTCTGTGTCAGAAATGTAGCAGTAATTCTGGGCCCACACCCAATGTACTCTCAACTCCCATTCTCTCTATCAACCAGAGGGCAAACTCCAGAATTGCCCTGCACATGTCCACCTTCCAAAACCCACAACCCATTTATGGATCTCATCTCATTCTCCTATCTTCAGGGTATTTGGCAGACCTCAAACTGAAAGATGACCCAGCTCCAGCTTAGCGTTATGTGACAACAGCCACATATGCATACAAGCCAGGATAGTACATGAGATCAGTAGCAATCTCTAAACCTCATAAACCCTTGCCTATGTATGCCATGCTCTCCTCTGTTAGGCTCCATCAACGGTGAACTGGAGCATACTTGAAGACACACAAAGTGGAACTGCAAGAGCTGTATGCTTGGAGCGCCTGCATTGACAAGGTGTTCTTCCCTGGAGCAAAATAACAAGAACCAGGGCCAGCAGCATCTCAGGGACCTCAGTGAGGAGATGTAGGGGCTAGGCCAGCAGATGAACCTATATGACAATAACAAAGCTAGCATCAAGAGGCAGAATGGAATCATGACCAGGAAATGACATTATGCAGCCGCTGGAGAAGTTATAAGAGGAAATTTTGCAGAAAGAATAAGCTAAGAAATCCTTACATACCCTGTGACTTTTAGGCAGGATGTAGACAGTGCTTCTTTGGCACTTTGACTTTTTGAAAAAATTATAGGAGGATGACATCCAGGAGTTGTAATCTCAATTTTATGATCTCAGTTATATGGATATGCCAAGCCTAATATGATGGCCTTGTGTGAAGTGCATTATCCTTGTGAAAATATAGATGCTAAGAGCAATCCAAAGGTTGAAGAATAAATGGTATGAGTTCAAATTGTTTCATCTCTCTGAGGCTATTAGCTGAACCTGAACAACAATACCTGTGCCAGGCAAAGCAGGAGTCAAAAGAGTCCCAGGACACCGCAGGCCATCATGGGGCACACTGTAATTCCAGCTACTCAGGAGGCTGAGGCAGGAGAATCACAAGTTTCAGGACAGTCAGCGCAACTTAATGAAACTCGTCTCAACAGAAAATAAAAAGGGCTGGGGATGCAGTTCGGTGGTAGAGTGCCCCTGGTTCCAAAAAGTACCAGGCACTGGTCTAGTCCCTCACCTGCCAAGGGTATGTACTGTAATTCTAGTGGCTTGGGAGGCTGAGCCAGGAGGAGGATCTCAAGTTCCAGGCCAGACTCAACAACTGAGCAAGTCCCTGTCTAGAAATAAAAAATAAAAGGGCTAAGTAGCTTAGTGGTAAAGCACCCGGGTTCAATCCCCCAGTACAGAAAGAAAAAATAAACTATGGAGTCTCTGCAGTGCTAGATGTGTGAAGTTGATTAGCCCTTTGTGAGAAAGCTGCTATCAGACCTGATCAGCTTCCTATAGGATGAGATGCAGAACAGGAAGGTAGAAATAACTGGCCACCATTGCGAATACTCAGCTCTTCATAAAGCATTGACATTCGGATTTCTACCTACAAAAGCTGCTAGAAATTGATGGAGAGCAGGATTTCCTTGTCTCTTCCAAACTTTTCTTCTCCAAATTTAATGGGAAGCATTGTGAATTCCCTCCTTCTAACTGACAGTCACTAAGAAGGATACTTTCTGATCAAGAACATGGATGAAATAAGAGATAGACAGCTTACCCATAGAACTTCTCAGCATCACAGGGAGCTTGATGAAAACTGCATTCAGTGCAGTGCTATATTACCTAAAAAAAAAAAAAAAAAAAAAAAAAAAAAAAAAAAAACCTAAAAAAGAAATTCATATCTCAAACAAACAGCTTTAAATATCTATCTATACTTTCACAGTAGCACAAGATAGATTTGGAATAGATAGAATCTAAGGTTCTTAAGAACCAATAGTCCTAAAATATTTTTTTTTTTTTTTTTTTTTTTTTTTTTTTTTTTTTTTTTTTTTATTGTGAACAAATGGGATACATGTTCTTTCACTGTTTGTACACAGAGTAAAGGCATACCATTTGTGTAATCATACGTTTACATAGGTGATGTTGGTTGATTCATTCTGTTATTTTTTTCCCCTTCCCCCCACCCCTCCGTCCCTCTTTTCCCTCTATACAGTCCTTCCTTCCCCATTCTTGCCCCCCTCCCTAACCCTCACTCTAACCCTAAAACTAACCCCTCCCACACCCCTTTATGTATCATCATCCACTTATCAGCGAGATCATTCTTCCTTTGGTTTTTTGAGATTGGCTTATCTCACTTAGCATGATATTCTCCAATTTCGTCCATTTGCTTGCAAATGCCATAATTTTATCATTCTTTATGGGCTGAGTAATATCCATTGTATATATATGCCACAGTTTCTTATCCATTCATCAACTGAAGGGCATCTAGGTTGGTTCCACAATCTGGCTATGGTGAATTGAGCAGCAATGAACATTGATGTGGCTGTATCTCTGTAGTATGCTGATTTTAAGTCCTTTGGGTATAGGCCAAGGAGTGGGATAGCTGGGTCAAATGGTAGTTCCATTCCAAGTTTTTTAAGGAATCTCCATACTGCCTTCCAGAGTGGTTGCACTAATTTGCAACCCCACCAGCAATGTATGAGTGTACCTTTTTCCCCACATCCTCGCCAACACCTGTTGTTGCTTGTGTTCTTGATAATCGCCATTCTGATTGGGGTGAGATGGAATCTTAGGGTGGTTTTGATTTGCATTTCTTTTATTACTAGAGATGTTGAACATTTTTCCATATGTTTGTTGATTGTTTGTAGGTCTTCTTCTGTGAAGTGTCTGTTCATTTCCTTAGACCATTTGTCGATTGGATTATTTGTAGTCTTGGTGTTGAGGTTTTTGAGTTCTTTATAGATTCTGGAGATTAGTGCTCTATCTGAAGTATGATTGGCAAAGATTTTCTCCCACTCTGTAGGCTCTTTCTTCACATTGCTGATAGTTTCCTTTGCTGAGAGAAAGCTTTTTAGTTTGAATCTATCCCAGTTGTTGATTCTTACTTTTATTTCTTGTGCTATGGGAGTCCTGTTGAGAAAGTCTGGTCCTAAGCCGACATGTTGAAGATCTGGACCTACATTTTCTTCTATAAGATGCAGGGTCTCTGGTCTGATTCCGAGGTCCTTAATCCATTTTGAGTTTAGTTTTGTGCACGGTGAGAGATATGGGTTTATTTTCATTTTGTTGCATATGGATTTCCAATTCTCCCAGCACCATTTGTTGAAGAGGCTATCTTTTCTCCATTGCATATTTTTGGCCCCTTTGTCTAGTATGAGGAAATTATATTTGTTTGGGTTTGTGTCCGTGTCTTCTATTCTGTACCATTGATCTACCTGTCTATTTTGGTACCATACCATGCCGTTTTTGTTACTATTGCTTTGTAGTAAAGTTGAAGTTCAGGTATTGCAATACCCCCTGCTTCATTTTTCCTGCGAAGGATTGCTTTAGCAATTCTGGGTTTCTTATTCTTCCAGATGAATTTCATAATTGCTTGCTCTATTTCTGCAAGGTACATCATTGGGATTTTAATTGGAATTGCATTGAATCTGTATAGCACTTTTGGTAGTATGGCCATTTTGACAATATTAATTCTGCCTATCCAGGAACATGGGAGATCTTTCCATCTTCTAAGGTGTTCTTTAATTTCTTTCTTTAGTGTTCTGTAAGATCTCATTGTAGAGGTCTTTCACCTCTTTTGTGAGATTGATTCCCAAGTATTTTATTTTTTTTGAGGCTATTGTGAATGGAGTAGTTTTCCTAACTTCTCTTTCTGAAGATTCATCACTTATGTATAAAAATGCATTGGATTTATGAGCATTGATCTTGTATCCTGCTACTTACTGAATTCACTTATGAGTTCTAAGAGTTTTCTGGTGGAATTTCCTGGTTCCTCTAAGTATATAATCATATCATCAGCAAATAGGGATAGTTTGAGTTCTTCTTTTCCAATTCGTATCCCTTTAATTTCTTTGGTCTGTCTAATTGCTCTGGCTAGAGTTTCAAGGACGATATTGAATAGGAGTGGTGAGAGAGGGCATCCCTGCCTTGTTCCAGATTTTAGGGGGAATGCTTTCAGTTTTTCACCATTAAGAATAATATTAGCCATGGGCTTAGCATAGATGGCCTTTACAATGTTAAGGAACGTTCCCACTATCCCTATTTTTTCTAGTGTTTTGAGCATGAAGGGGTGCTGTATTTTATCAAATGCTTTTTCTGCATCTATTGAAATAATCATGTGGTTCTTGACTTTAAGTCTGTTGATATGGTGAATTACGTTTATTGATTCCTGATGTTGAACCAACCTTGCATCCCTGGGATGAAACCCACTTGATCATGATGCACTATCTTTTTAATACATTTTGTATGCGATTTGCTAAAATTTTGTTGAGAATTTTTGCGTCGATGTTCATTAAGGAAATTGGTCTGAAATTTTCTTTCCTCGATGTGTCTCTGTCTGGTTTAGGTATCAGGGTGATATTGGCTTCGTAGAATGAGTTTGGGAGGGTTCCCTCCTCTTCTATTTCATGGAATACTTTGAAAAGTATTGGAATGAGCTCTTCTTTAAAGGTTTTGTAGAACTCGGCTGAGAAACCATCAGGGTCCTGGACTTTTCTTTGTTGGTAGGCTTTTGATGACTTCTTCTATTTCATTACTTGAAATTGGTCTATTTAAATTGTGCATGTCCTCCTCGTTTAGTTTAGGCAATTCATAGGTCTCTAGAAACTTGTGTGATATCTTCGAAATTTTCTATTTTGTTGGAATATAGATTTTCAAATAGCTTCTAATTATGTTTTGTATTTCAGTCGTGTCTGTTGTGATACTTCCTTGTTCATTCCGAATTTTGGTGATTTGGGTTTTCTCTCGTCTTCTCTTTGTTAGTGTGGCTAAAGGTTTATCAATTTTGTTTATTTTTTCGAAGAACCAACTATTTATTTTGTCAATTTTTGTATTGTTTCTTTCGTTTCAATTTCGTTGATTTCAGCTCTGAGTTTAACTATTTCCTGTCTTCTACTACTTCTGGTGTTGGTCTGTTCTTCTTTTTCTAGGGCTTTGAGCTGTATGGTTAGTTCATTTATTTTTTGAGTTTTACTTCTTTTATTAAATGCGCTCCATGAAATAATCTTCCTCTAAGTACGGCTTTCATAGTGTCCCAGAGATTTTGATACGATGTTTCTTTGTTCTCGTTTACCTCTAAGAATTTTTAATTTCCTTCCTAATATCTTCTGTTATCCATTCCTCATATAATAGCATATTGTTTAATCTCCAGGTGTTGGAGTAATTTCTGTTTTTTGCTCTTTCATTTATTTCTAGTTTCAATCCATTATGGTCTGATAAAATACAAGGAAGTGTCTCTATCTTCTTGTATTTGCTAACATTAGCTTTGTGGCATAATATATGGTCTATTTTAGAGAAGGATCCATGTGCTGCTGAGAAGAAAGTGTATTCACTCTTCGTTGGATGGTATATTCTATAAATGTCTGTTAAGTCTAAATTATTGATTGTGTTATTGAGATCTAAGGTTTCTTTATTCAATTTTTGTTTGGAAGATCTGTCCAGTGGAGAGAGAGGCGTGTTAAAATCACCTAGTATTATTGTATTGTGGTCTATTTGGTTTCTGAGATTGAGAAGGATTCGTTTGACATACATGGGTGAGCCACTGTTTGGGGCATAGATATTTATGATTGTTATGTCTTGCTGATTTATGGTTCCCTTAAGCATTATGAAATGTCCTTCTTTATCCCTTCTGATTAGCTTTGGCTTGAAGTCCACTTTATCTGAAATGAGGATGGATACCCCAGCTTTTTTGCTGGGTCCATGTGCATGGTAAGTTTTTTCCCATCCTTTCACCTTTAGTCTTTGGGTATCTCTTTCTAAGAGATGAGTCTCTTGCAGGCAACATATTGTTGGATCTTTCTTTTTTATCCAATCTGCCAGTCTATGTCTTTTGATTGATGAATTCAGGCCGTTAATATTCAGGGTAATTATTGAGATATGATTTGTATTCCCGGTCATTTGACTCATTTTATTCATTTATTTGCTTATTTTTGACACGACTTGGTTCCTCTTTATTTGAGAGTTCCTTTAGGATATCTCCTCCCTTTGCTGATTTGCTTCTTTGTTTTTCATTTCTTCTTCATGGAATATTTTGCTGAGAATGTTCTGTAGTGCTGGCTTTCTTTTTGTATATTCTTTTAGCTTTTGTTTATCATGGAAGGATTTTATTTCGTTGTCAAATCTGAAGGTAAGTTTTGCTGGGTATAAGATTCTTGGTTGGCATCCATTTTCTTTTAGGGCTTGAAAAATGTTATTCCAGGCCCTTCTAGCTTTTAGGGTCTGGATTGAAAAATCTGCTGATATCCGTATTGGCTTCCCCCTGAATGTAATTTGGTTCTTTTCTCTCACAGCCTTTAAGATTCTGTCTTTATTTTGTATGTTAGGTATTTTCATTATAATGTGCCTTGGTGTGGGTCTGTTGTAATTTTGTGTATTTGGAGTCCTGTAAGCCTCTTGAACTTGATTTTCCATTTCGTTCTTCAGATTTGGGAAATTTTCTGAAATTATCTCATTGAATAGGTTGTTCATTCCTTTGGTTTGTTTCTCTAAGCCTTCCTCAATCCCAATAATTCTCAAATTTGGCCTTTTCATGATATCCCATAGTTCTTGGAGATTCTGTTCATGATTTCTTACCATCTTCTCTGTTTGTTCGACTTTGTTTTCGAGGTTAAATATTTTGTCTTCAATATCTGAGGTTCTGTCTTCCAGGTGTTCTATCCTATTGGTTGTGCTTTCTATGGAGTTCTTAATTTGGTTTATTGTTTCCTTCATTTCAAGGATTTCTGTTTGGTTTTTTTTCAATATCTCTAACTCTTTATTGAAATGGTCTTTTGCTTCCTGTATTTGCTCTTTTAACTGTCTATTGGTGCGTTCATTCAATGCCTGCATTTGCTCTTTCATTTCATCGTTTGCTTCCCTTATCATGTTGATTATGTACATTCTGAACTCCCTTTCTGACATTTCTTCTGCCATGCTGTCATTGGATTTTATTGATATAACATCCAGATTTGTTTGAGGCATTTTCTTCCCTTGTTTTCTCATATTGTTCAGGTATCAGTGGACTGCAGAGATGTTGCAGATTTCCTCTATTGACTTATAATGTCCCTGAAGATTGCTAGTGTATCCCCTCTTATCCTTCAGTAGCCTGAAGTCTTAGAGGAAGTTGATACTTCGGTGTTCCCCTAGGTAGCTGCCTCTCTAGGGGTGGTGGTCTTCAGGTGGGGTATATTCCCTGCTAGAGGGCAGAGGTGCCTCTACTTGTTGACCAATGGTCATCCAAAGGGGAGCTAGACTGCGGGCTAAGGCAATGCCTGTTTGGGCCTGTGTCTCTGGTTTTACTGTCTTTGTGGGAAAACCTCACTCTGCGGGGAAGACCCACCCGGTGGGGAGGTCTCACTAGTCCGTTCCCCTCCTAGAGGTTCTCCTCAGTCCACAACTACCGCCTGTGCAGGGCAGCCTTCCCAAGCAGCGTTTCCAGGGGCCTGGACCTACCTCCTGGGCTTGGGAGCCCTGCCCTTCGCAGACGAGTCTCCTTTGGTGGCCCCTCCTCAGAGAAGCTGCCCACAGTCCTGGAACCTTCGCTCCACCCCTCAGCTGGTCTCTGTGTAGCTCTTTCAAGAAAAGGTGCTTAGATCCCCGGCTCAGACCGTGCTTTGCACCTAATCACTTGGCTATGCGACCCCTCCTCTGAAGAGTCACTTGGAGCCTCGTACATATGCTCCAAGCCCCAGTGACCCGTCACTCGTCTCTTCCTCCAGGCAGGTGTTCTGTGTGGGCGCTTGGAGACCAAGCCACTCACTGCGCACCTCCACCTCCTCAGGACAGCCCCCTCCCCGTTGTTCAGGCAGTTGCTGAATCCAAATAGTTCGCCACCCAACTCTTTCTCTGGCAGCCCCCGGAGCCCTGGCAGATTGGTCCAAAAAACCAAAAAACCAAGCGGTGTGCTGCTCGGCCTCCTCTGCAAGGTCTCCCACTTTCCGAGCTCACTGTTCCAATGAGGGTAGATGTGTCTTACTGCCTGGGCAGGGCAGCCTTCCCAGGGGCCCAGACCTACCTCCTGGGCCTGGGAGCCTCACCCTTCGTAGACGAGTCTCCTTAGGTTGTCCCTTCTCAGAGACGCTGCCTGAAGTCCTGGAACCTTCACTTCGCCCCTCAGTTTGTCTCTGTGTAGTTCATTCAAGAAAAGGTGCCTAGGTCCCTGGACCGGACCTTGCTATGCACCTAATCGCCTGGCTATGCGACCCGCCCTCTGAGCAGTCACTTGGAGCCTCGTACATATGCTCCAAGCCCCAGTGACCCGTCGCTCGTCTCTTCCTCCAGGTGTGGGCGCTTGGAGACCAAGCCACTCACTGCGTACCTCCACCTCCTCTGGGCAGCCCCCTCCCCGTTGCTCAGGCGGTTGCTGGATCCAAACAACTCGCCGCCCCACTCTTTCTCTGGCAGCCGCTGGAGCCCTGGCAGATCGCTTCAAAACCAAGCAGTGTGTCGCACAACCTCCCTTGCAAAGATCCCCGCTTTCCGAGTTCACTGCTCCAGCAGGGGAGGTGTGTCTTGCCGCCTGGGCAGGGGCAGCCTTTGCAGGCAACGTTCCCAGGGGCCCGGACCTCCCTCCTGGGCTTGAGAGCCTCACCCTTCGCAGACGAGTCTCCTTAGGTTAGAGAATCTGCCCGCGGTCCTGGAAACTTCAATCCTCCATTTTTCGCTCCGCTTCGCTGTCCGTTTTTACCGCTCCGGCGGGGGAGGGGCGACCCGCCGAGTCACTGTACTTCACAAAGTTCTCTGCGTTCCAGGGCTACTGCCCCTTCGGGGACGCCTCCCCTATGGGAGAAACTCCCCGGGCGGCTTTGAGTTGGTCCCAAGTCACTATCTCCTCTTTTGAATCTTGAGTCCTGGAGCAACATGAAATGCAGCCGCCCTCTAGTCCGCCATCTTGAACCTCCCAAAAGATTTTTTTTTAAAAGTTGACTTCTTATAAAGAAGTCTTGTGTTATACTACCTTTTAAGAAATATCTTAATACCATTAAAACTGCATTTTTGACAATATTAATTCTTCATGGGAGATCTTTCCATCTTCTAAGGTCTTTTTCAATTTCTTTAGTGTTCTGTAGTTTTCATTGTGGAGGTCTTTCACCTCTTTTGCTAGATTGACTCCCAAATTTTTTTTTTTTTTTTTTTTTTTTTTTTTGTGAATAGGGTAGTTTTCTTAATGTCTCTTACAGTGAATTCACTGCTGATATATGGGAATGCATTTGATTTATGTGTGCTAATTTTATATCCTGCTACTTTGATTAACTCATTTTTTAGTTATAGAGGTTTTCTGGCAGAATTTTTTGGATCTTCTAAATATCAAATCATGTCCTCCACAAATAGTGATAGTTTGAGTTCTTCTTTACCTATTTGTATTCCTTTGATTTCTTTCCTCTGTGTGATTGCTCTGGCTAGAGTTTCAAGGACAATGCTGAATAGAAGTGGTAAAAAAGGGCATCCTTGTATTGTTCCAGTTTGCAGAGGGAATGCTTTCAATTTGTCTCTGTTTAGAATTATGTTGGCCTTGGATTTAGCACATATAGCTTTTATAATGTTGAGGTATGTTCCTACTGTCTCTAGTTTTTCTAGTGTTTTGAACATGAAGGGGTGCTGTATTTTTTAAAATTCATTTCTGCATCTATTGAGATGATCACGTAATTCTTATTTTTAAGTTTATTGATATGATGGATTATGTTTATTGATTTCCGTATGTTGAACCAACCTTGCATCCCTGGGATGAACCACACTTGATCGTGGTGCACTATCTCTTAAACACATTTTTGTATGTGATTTGCCAGAATTTTATTCACAATGGGTGGGGGGAGACATTAGGGAAGAATAGAGTTACTTTAGATTAGGTAGAGGGGAATGAGGGAGGGGAGGAGATATGGAGATAAGAAGGATAGTAGAATGAAACAGACATTATTACCTTAGACATATATGACTGCAAGACGGATGTGCTTCTACAACATGTACAATCAGAAAAATGAGAAATTATACCCCATTTAGGTATGATATATCAAAGTGCAGAAATGCATTCTACTGTCATGTACAACTAGTTAGAACAAATTTTAAAAACTGCATTTTTTTGTCAACAAACATCTCACCCATTTGTTTCTGCTTCAATAAATCTTTGGAAATATAAACAAAGAAACAAAAGCAATTTTTAAAAAGGCATAGAAGGGGTTGAGGAGAAAATGAAAGGTAAAAATATTGAAAGAGCAAGAAAAGATTGCTTTTTGAGGAATTTTGTGGTTAAGGATGGAAGAAAATCAGATGAGTAACTGAAAGAGAATATGGAGTCAAGAGATGGATTTTAGCAATTCCGTGAGAACCTGTCTCTAAATAAAATACAATGAAAGGACGGAGAATGTGGCTCAGTGGTTGAGTGTCCCTGAGTTCAATTCCAGATACAATAAATAATAATAATAAAAGGAGAGAGAGATGGGTTTGGCTGTGGTTTATGTTTTGAAGGTGGGTAATAATGAGAAATGTGGGCTAATCCTAAGAGAGTAATCAGCGGTGCAGGTAAAAGGAGATGGGTATTTAATTGCAAGTGCAAAATCTTGCAGGAGAAAGGGGAGGAATTCCAGGGCCAGGAGGTGACTCTAGAAGCAGGCACACTTTCTCAATGTGTGCAGATGCGGCAGTTTTGCAGAACTGGTGGTGGAAACATGAGATTCTGTTTTCCTCAGATTACATTGGTGTCCTCTGTGAGTGCTTTAAGAGGTCTTCACATGAATACTAAAATGAAAGAATTTGGTGAGGATTTGAAGAGAAAGGGTAAGGAGGTGAATTGAGTAAAAAAAAACTTGACGTACATTGGAAGTGTTGAGTGTCCCTTCAAGGTTTAAACTGAGTCCCTTGTGAGTACTTGTATGCTTTACTTAGCTAAGTTTTCTTGCTCATGTGCACTGGGAAAAGTAAGTAGAAAGATGTGTTTAATTGACACCAAGTTTTGTCCAATAGACATTACATGGTTGGGACATGGCATTTAAGAGAGATAAGGATAAAAATGAACTCATAAAGAAGGAAGGTGTCAGTACCTGAATGTTTGATAATTGACTTTATTTTCTCTCTACTGTCACACATGTATTTTCTTAAAATACTGAAAATCTGGATCAGATATTAAATATAAACAAGCTGGTACACATGGCCTTGAATCTTATTCCAATTCAAACTTTGATTCAAGTTATTTGAGCACAGACTGTGAATATCAAGATAAATAGCCTATATACTTTGTGCTAAACCATTTAGAACGCATATCATATAGATCAACTGAAGAATGCATTTATAAATAGAACTGTTTAAACAATTCAAAGTGGAAGGAAGAAGTTAGAATAATGCCAAAAAAGATAATACAAAAGCAATTATAGCAGACTCAATAAAAGGAGAAAAGAAGGAGACAAAAGTTGTGTCTAAATAATGCCAAGACAAACAAGTTGATAAGTGGAATATCTAGTCAATCAACTGGATGTTTTGTCTACAGGGAGCCTAGCAACTAACTTGACTCATTTCTTTTTTTCACTCAATTGACTGAATTAAGCAATTGTTTTGGAAGCATGTTGACATATACCTAATGAAAAATTCAGAAGGAAAAAGAAATGATGCTTTTTGGGAAAGTCCTTGAGACTTGAGTCTTTTAAGTGATGGCTGATAAGATTAAAGGGGATTTTAAATAGAAAGGAGAACAAATTGGGGAGGGGAGGACGAATTTAGTTACATAAATTTGAATTTGCAATAGGGGGTATAGGAATGTAGTTGCCAAAATTATAGAAAACAAGTCTGTGACAATGGAAATTGTTTAAGATTAAGAAGATAAATTAGGACTTCTAAAAAATCAGCTTTTGTCTTGTGTATTGATCCCACTGCACATTTACTAGCATACCTAGCATACTGCACCAAAGTGAATATTACCCTTTTTAAGTTATAATTTACTATTATAAGAATGTTCATTTCCATACTCTTCCTTTTGTTGGAGTCACTCTTTCTAATACTTATAGTATGACTATACTAAACCATTAGAGAATATGTATACATATTCAAATGTGTAGATGTGAAGAGATTTCACAAACTAGCATGAGGTTTTAAAAAAAACAACTTGTAGCCAGGCATACCTGGAATCCCAGCAGTTCGAGAGACTAAAGCAGGAGGATCATGTGTTCAAAGCCTGTCTCAGCAAAAGTGAGGCACTAAGCAATTCAGTGAGCCCCTGTCTCTAAATAAAATACAAAATAGGGCTGGGGATGTGGCTCAGTGGTTGAGTGCCCCTGAGTTTAATCCCCGGCACCAAAAAAATTTAAAAAATAAATAAATAAAACTTGTAAATTTTCCATTGGTAAGATTGTCTATGAGATATCAATTTCTATTTAGAAAATGCTGCATGTCATATTGCACATTTTTTTTAAAGTGTTCTGTCTGGGAAGTGGTGAATTGCCAAAGGAGAAACACTGTCCCCCTAGGTCATGAGAATAGTTAAGGAGAATGGAGAAGGGCACTCAACATAGTATCTCTTTCAAAAGAAATATTCCCTTATGATTTCAACGTTTGCAGATATATAAAGCATATACACATTTATTTGTTCCTATTTAAAATCTATACATTCTAATATATGAGACCAGAAACTTCATCCATATTAAGTGAAGATTTAAAAAAATTGCCCCCCAAATATATCATTCAATTGACTGTGCAGTACAAATCTATGCTGTACAACACTATGAAGAAACTTTGCTGTTCATTATGGTTATATATGTGGTGTCCCCCAAAATTTCATGTGTGAGACACTGCAGGAAAGTTTAGAGGTAAAATGAGTGGGTTATGAGAGTTTCACTGCATAATCCCCTGATAGAGATTAACTGAGTGGCAACCATAGGCAGGTAAAGTGTGACTGGAGAAGGTGCGTCATTGCTATGTGCCTTTGGGGTATATATTTTGTCATCAGTGAGAGAAGTCTCTCTGCTTCTGGTACCATGTCCTGAGCTGCCTTCCTCTGCCATTACCTTCTGCCATGATGTTCTTCCTCACCTCTGGCCAGAGCAATGAAGTCAGCCATTTATAAACTGAGACCTCTGAAACTGTGAGCACCAAATAAACATTTCATCCTCTAAAATTGTTCTTGTCCAAGCAATTTGGCAAAAAGCTGACTAAAACACTGCTACATATAGTTTATCTTCCTGAAGTTTTTGTACCAGATTTTCTTAAAGAGACTGACTTAGAATAATTTTTAAAACTCCATTGAAGATTTACAAGGAAGTAACTTGACAAAAGACCTAACTGCATTTTACCCTGAAATAATTTTCCATTAAGCTCTCCCTGCCCTCTACCTTCTAAAGATGCCTTCTGTGAGTTTCTGAGGTCCTGTCCACATGGAGCATAATTTCTTTCAGAATTCCCTCCTGTCCAACTCTATAAACAGCATCCTTCTCCTTCCAGGAAGGCCACAAGGAAGTAATTGTCTCGGAAGATATGGAGAACCTGGTTTTAATGTTGATCTTGCCACTTTCTGCTTTTATGATTTTGGAAAAGTTGTCTAAATTTTCTGTGTGATTTTAGACAGATACTTATTGGGCTAAATGAAATAGCACATGGAAAGCAACCCACACATACCTGACTTCCCTTAGTACTTACTTTGCAATACTAGATTTTTGAAACTAGCCCACTAAAATACAATTTTTCTACTCAGAAATAATTATGTTAAATTTGTTAACAAAAAATCCCTAAATATTTTATATAGAAATACATGTGTGTTTACTCACAGAAGCTGAAGTCAGCTCAAGCCCACTTCCAAGTAAAATTTGTATATTTTTGGCTAAAATGCATCTATTCAGATCTCCCAGCTTTTAATTTTTAATAATTTTCAGAGAATTCATTATACTTAAAATTAAATATTATGTAAAGATTAATTATTTTTTAAATCAAGGAATATATTTTATACAGCCATCTATAGATTATTTGCTCCTCAAATTTTGAATACAAGCTTATATTGAAGTTTCAATGACTGAAAGTTTCCTACCTTCTCACACTTACACAAAATATGACTTCACTTAGTCATACAAAGTATATGAGTGATTGAAGAATCATTTTTACATTATTTATTTGATGCTCAACTTAAAGTTCCTACCAACTATGAAATAAAGGACAAGAATATTAATATTTAAAGCATAGATAATATAGTCAGAATAAATTATCACTTCTACAAAGATCACTTTCATTTATCATCATAAATAGTGAGCATATCATTTTAATAAAGAAAAGATAATTAAAAGTCTTAGTAAAGAATTTTTCTTATATTACCAGACTTTTTACAAAACTTTAAGTTAAATATTTCATTCTCAAAAGAATTATAATAATTTTTCAGATGACAGAAATGTTTTCTTTTTGTTAATTTGCTAAACCTCATTTCAATCTGCTTTCTGAAGAATTGATTATAAGTAGCATCTGCCATCCATCACAGATTGGCATCTGAGGGGGAAAACAAGGAATGTTTCAAGTTTATTTTGAAAGTACTATGGAAATGAGTTGTTTGGACAGAGAAAGAGGTGTTAAATAGGAAACACAGCCAGTCTTGAAAGAGAGGAGTTGGATGCTTGTTAGAGGAGACCAAAAACCAAAGAAAAATTATTTATTTGATGCTTAACTTAAAGTTATGAAATAAGTAAAAATGAAATAAGACAAAAATGGCATCAAGATTCATCCCAATCCAATTTAAAAAATAAAATTTCATTGAACAATAGAATGAATTTCTTACCTCCTTGTTTAGGTGAAAAAGTTCAACATTAAATAAATTTTTTGATACTTCTGTTAGGCAGGGGACAAATATGAGAACTGTTCAGTCACACTTTTGTAGTGACAGCAGGTTTATGTGCTTGGGACTGGCATATTATAAACAATAAATTAATTCCAAAATTTTGTCACCACCAAAATGATAAATGAATTTCAGTCAGAACCAAAGAAGCCTCCAGATAATTTACCCAAGATCTACTAAACAGCAGTAGAAATCTCTTCTACCCTGACTCAAGTCCCTATCAGTCCACATAAAAAAAAAAAGACTTGAGAAGACATCTTGGAGCATAAACATAATTTGGCTACAATAAAAACACTTATTTAATTTCCTAGTTGAATGTCTGTTTACGGAATACCCACCCACTTGAAGTGGGGTAGGGGTTTAGAGAGGTGGGAGATCTTGAGGTACAGGCCAGGGTGAAGTGGGAAGGCAGAATGCAGAAGGAGCTGAAGTGAGGCAGTCCACGCTATCTTTGTTGAGGTGGCAGTAAATGTGTGTCTCATGACGGCCCAGTGGACGATATGGAAGGACCTGGGTTTTAGTTCTCTGTTTAGCAAGAGTTTATAGATAAACAGCCAAAAATGAGAACAACTTCCATGAAGTTGTTCAAAAATGGTCAGGTCAGAAAGTATTTTTCCCCATCTGTGAATGATGAAATGAAGAATTTCCCAATGGTGCCTCCAAAGAACCAACTCTTGATACATGTAAGAAACCACCATTTAAATACCTACCACCAGGAGGACTCAGAAGGAGAGGAAGGAAAATCAACAAGGAGAGAAATACGCTTTCTTTCTAAACTACTTCTCTCCACTACTCCATGTTCAGGGTCAAGATTGAATTTAGGGAAGAAAGAATAGGAGTTTAAGCTTTAAACTGTATTATACTGGTTGGAATACATTTTTTATACCTTGAAATAAAAGCCATAGGCTCCACTCAAGATATCATTGACAGATGGGAAAAGGGAGAGTCATCTTTCCATGGTCAAAGGTAAATATTGGATGGAAAAGAATGCTGCTTTATGTTTGCACCCTCAAGTTTAGACTGTTCAGTAAGCTGGGTACTTTAGTTGAGTAGTCAAATTTAATTACATCTCCAAAAATTTGCTTTTTTAAATTAAAGTTTATATAATGGACCATTAGCTAAGACTGGACTGTTTCTTTTTAAACAACTAATGAGGGGAACCCTAATCATAAAAACCAGTGATATCAAAATCCAACTCCTGATTCCTTTTGTATTTCATTTTGTTCTGCATGAAACTGGTTCTCAGTTATTGACCTCCTCCTACTGTTTTAGCAACAATATGGATCACATATATTTACATTGATGCTTTAAAAACCTGTATGGCATTTGCTTATGCTTTATTATTGTTATTATTATTATAGACAATGACTTTATCAAAATTTACTTAACATAAAATTGGAGGAGGTGTAATATACTCATGTACTTTGAAAAAAAAACTTTCAAATTGAGTGCTATTTTTGAAGGTTCATAAAGGAAATTATACTAGCTGAAAAAGAAGAAAAGGTTTAACGAAAGTTCAGTGAATTCTTGAATGTGAAAATAATATCCACTGAGTAATTACTAAAAACCTCACAATTTTCCACATTTATTTTGAAAATTTTGTTGAAATTAGATGAAAGGGTATTTTCAGTCTGGAGGAATTAGCCTGGTATGTTGATCCCCTCATCCCTGCAGCTCCTCTAGGATTGCCTGGCCAAGGCCCTTTGCCCATAATTAGTCCTATTAGATCCAAAGCACATATTACTGGTAGGAATAATTCAACACAAAATAAAGTTGACAATGGCTCACAATGAAGAAATTAGCATTATTATTAACCAACGCACAAGGTATGATAAAGTCTTTGACAAACTTTAGATCTATAAAATCCAATTCAGAATAAAATTGACTTCATAGAAATTTGATTTTTAGTGGTGTTTTTCAGGCATGTGAAGATCATGTTAGAATAGCGTATTCGTTGAATTCTCAGGCTGGAAACATCCGCTGAATTCCACTCCCAGTCTACAACAAATATTTGTCTTTGAAAAGATACTTATGTATCTATGCCTTCATTCATTATTTTTTGTTTATCTGTAAAATTAAAACAGTATTACCTACCTATTCAGGCTACAGAAGTTTAAATAAATTGATATTTTTGAAAAGAGAAGTGATTTTCATATATATATATATATATATATGGTTCAGAAGAGTGCCTGGCAATAGTGTCTGCTAAATAAACATTTTTACTAGTGCTGTTATCAGGGAATATATTCTAGTCAAAGAAAATTCTGGGACAAGAACCAAAGAATAGAATCAGCTTGGTGCATCTGAGAAATATATAGGCCTACATGACCAGTGGGAGAGGGGTCCAAGCTGAAGAAGGAGAGAAACCAGGTACAGATCTTGTGGAGCTCTGGAACCAGAAAAGAAACTTGAATTTCACTCCAGGTACAGTGCAAAGTGCTTAGATGAATTCAAATATTGTGGGACCTGTTTTGTACACATAGACACACACACACATACGCACACACACACACACACACACACACACCCCAACCAGAAAACCAGCATTAAAAATTTGGGGTAAATATCCCAGCATGAAGGGGAAAAAAATCAACTAATGGTAGTCTTAATGCATAAATTTAGTAATCCAAGCAAAGAGATGATAGGAACCACTATGATTTTTTTTTTCTTTCTTTACTTTACTCCCCCCTCCCCAAACCCCATCCCTGGTACTGGGAATTGAACCCAGGAATGGTCTATCACAAAAATACATCCCTAGTTTTATTTTATTTTATTTCAGTTTTTTTTCTTAATTTTGAAACAGAGTCTCAAATTTGCCGGGGCTGCTCTCTAATTTGTGATCCCCCTGCCTCAGCATCCCCAGGAGCTGGGATTACCAGGTGTGCACCACCAAGCCAAGTGGAACCCTATTATTTTTGAAAAGAGAAGTGATTTTCATAGTTGCTTACTTAGAGAATGCAAAAAAATTGATGCTGGCATTGCAGAATTCACAGACAAGCGCTGATAACTTCTAGGAAGCCACTGATGATCTGTATTATCTAACTTAAATGACTAAGAGAAACTTAATGTCAGTAAAAGGTGAAGTTGAGAATACTTCAATCAGTTTAAAAATCTACCCTATCTGAGCAATTTAGGAGGTATATGAATCATTATTCTAATTATCTAGATAATTTAGACAAAAGGAAGAGACAAAGGGAACTGCCTGATTAGGGCAAATTTTACAACCACAGAAAGAACTTTACTTTAAATAGCTGCCAGAAAACAACATAGAATTTAGAATTAAAGGTGAACTGAGTGATAAAACTGATTTGCATTAGTTCACATAAAATTCTAGTCAATTAGGTTTTTATAATTTAATACTGAATAAACATAATGCTGGAGGGTATTTGTGTACATGTGTCTCCAAAAACAGACCTCATTTTAAAACCCAATCACTTTTGGGTAGTGACATAAATATCAAGTGATGCTAAGATCATATTTTACATAATTTTCAACTAAGTTTTCACAGATGGGGGAGTTTTTATAAAACTACTTAAAGTTAATTCTGTTTCTGGCCCCTATAATCAGTTGTTACAAAAATTTTCCAGCTTTATTTTAATCGTTCTTCTGGAAAAGCATCTTAAAACTATGTAGCACAGAAAAATCTGTTAATACAAGTATTACCCAAAGCAGTGAGATAAGAATGCCTGAGAAGTTCTTCTGGACACTGGTTCTACTAAGCAATGTGGTTCTGATTGACATTTTTAAATAACAAGGAGAAAGAGAATTATTTTTTAAATTTGTCTTTTAATTTTTTACAGACTGCATTTTGATTCGTTGTACACAAATAGGTTACATAATTTTGTTTCTGTGGATGTACACAATGCAGATTCATACCATTTGTGTAATCATACATGTACATAGGGTAGTGATGTCTGTCTCATTCCACCATTTTTCATACCCCCTCCCTCTCATTTCCTTCTACATAATCTAAAGTTCCCCCATTCTTCTCTCACTCCCAACTCCCACCCCCATTATATATCATTCTCTTCTTATTAGGGAAAACATTCGGCCTTTGGTTTTTTGGGCTTGACTTATTTCACTTATCATGATATTCTCCAATTCCATCCATTTATTTGCAAATGCCATATTATTCTTCTTTATGGCTGAATAGTATTCCACTGTGTATATATACCAGAGTTTCTTTATCCATTCCTCTGTTGAAAGGTATCTTTGGTTCCACAATCTAGCTATTGTGAACTGAGCTGCTATAAACATTGATGTGGCTGTGTTACTGTAGTTTGCTGATTTTAGGTCCTTTGGGTATAAACCGAGGAGTGGGATAACTGGGTCAAAAGGTGGGTCCATTCCATTTTCTGAGAATTCTCCATACTGCTTTCCAGAGTGGCTGCACCAATTTGCAACTCCACAAGCAATGTAAAAGTGTGCCTTTCCCCCACATCCTCACCAATATCTATTATGGTTTGTGTTCTTGATAATAGCCATTCTAATTAGAGTAAGATGAAATCTTAAAGTTGTTTTAATTTGCATTTCTCTAATTACTAGAGATGTTGAACACTTTTTCATATATTTATTAATTGTCTGTATGTCTTCTGGGATGAACTCAAACTAAAAAGCTTATTCTCAGCAAAGGATACAATTAAGAATGTGAAGAGAGAGCCTACAGAGTGGAAGAAAATCTTTTCCACATGCACTTTAGATAAAGCACTTATCTCCAAAATTTATAAAGAACTTACAAAACTTTACACCAAAAATACAAAGAACCCAATCAATAAATGGGCCAAGGAACTGGACAGATACTTTACAGAAGAGATTATTATTATTTCTTTTTTTCTAAACTCACTGGAAAAGATCTACTGTAAGATAAAAGTAGATAGATAGAGATGACTCCCATCAACGGTAGCTGGAATATGTTCTATTGAAAGTAGCTTTTGTCCCTGATATATGGTGTTTATTGACTGATTTATTAATCAAATTTATAAATATCAGTTGTTTATGAGACAAATTATCATTTAAGTCTATGTCATAGTATGAACCCAATGTGGGGAGGATGCCATTTGAGATCATGGAAAAGAGATGGTATAAATATTATGTAATAAAAAGTTAATCACTTGTCAATATTCTTAACATTGAGGATGTCAAATTTCTCTATACTAAGAGCATTTATAATCTTTCATTCATTCAACCAGCAAATATTTGCTGAGTACCTATGTGCCAATGTTTGTGAAGCTTGATACATGAAGGAAGAAAAAATAAATATCCTGCCTCCATGGAATTGACATTCCAGTAGAAAATCTGACAATACACAATAAGTAAATAGAGCCAGGAACATGGGCATTAAAATCCTGGGGAGACATGAAATCAGGTTTGGGGGACAGAGACTGTGCTATAAATAAATCCTTGGGGTTGGTCAGCGTATGGAAGAGATTGAAGCCATGAACCTGGCTAAGATGAGAATGATAGTGAATGAAGACTGGAGGGAAGAGGAAAAGGACTGAGCCTAGGTCACTGAAACATGCAGAGGTCATTGAGAAGAGGAACCAGCAAAAGTCAAAGAGCCAACAATGAAGAAGGAGGAATCGTAAAAATGTCTGATGCCTCTAACCACACATGGGAAAAATATTAAAACACACAGTGGATTGATTTATATTCCAAAACACCATATTTAAAACTAATGAGTTCAAAATAGAAAACTTGCAAGTGAAAAACACAGTTCTCCTCTTTTGAATATTACTGTAAGGTAAATAAAAAGTACTTAACTAACTTATTTGCTTTCCCAGTTAACTCAAACATTGTATGCCTGTCTTATGATTTTTATTTATCACTATTGCCAATAGCCTGGGAAATTGGGCAATTTCCAGTTAAGGCATTCAGGCTTCATCATAAAAGCTAGGGGAAGAAAGCTAATGCATGCTTTTAAGAAAGAAAAATACATTTTTAGAGTATCTGTGACTAAAAACCCGGAATTGTAAGAGAGTCAAATAATAAGACTGAAGACTCAGACCAAAAGAGTCTAAGTTAAAAAAAATATTCAAATCAAGAGGCAGTCTCAAGAAATCTGGAACACCATATATTAAACATACTCATTACTTAGTAAATAAAGTTCTAGGCATCAGAATGGAGTTAATCAACAGCACAGCTTCATGAGATTGGTTATATACTCCAAGTACTAACCAAGTACATATGACAGCCAGAGAGAAGGTGGTAGAGGGAAAGAGAGAAGGAAGGGAGGGAGTAAGGAAAGAAAAGAAACAGAAAGACACTTAGAAATCGGTGGATACTATTACTAACTTGGTTAATTTTTCCTTAGACAGAAGATTGTTTCCCACAATTGGTCACAACATCCTGCTCTCCATAAGATGCTTTGTGTATGACTATGATTATATTTTACCTAATTCTATTTCTACTTGATTCTATTTCTCACTCAAGTTCCAGAATAACACCAGGTAATAAAAAATCTATTTTATTTTTTTTCTAATTGGTTTTCAGTCTTTAGGAATCAGAGCAGTAGTAATGAAAGTAGGATATGAATATTTTCTTCTTTATGATTTTTATTTTTTCTAATTTTTCTATTGTGAATCACATTAGTTTAATAATTTGAAAGAATACTTTGTAGGTTCAGAAAAAGGCACACACTCTCCATGAAGCTTATAATCCTTTCTCCATCCTTGTAGTACTTAGCACATGTCTGTTATTGCTTCCTTATCTATATTTTTAATAAAAATATCATAAAAGATCTCACTCCGCCTTTACAGTTCCTGCTTAATATGGTTCCTACTTACCATTCTATATCAATCACTTTGAACAGGATTTGTTTAAAACTTTAGATTCAAATCTACTAAAAACTGGCTTAAAGAATTTATCTAACATCTACTGTTTTGTGTTTCAGGTTAGTGGAAAAAAAATACATCTTGAATATATTTTTCTCTTTTGGTTTTCCTCATATTCCTTATATTCTATACACTATTTGCAATAATAACAATGTGTTTGGATATCATTGTACATGATTTTGAGTTATCCTTTTTTTAAAACTTTGAAGTGGTAATGTGAATGTTCAAATTTTACTTCATCTTCAATGTTATGAAGCAATCTCAAACTTCTTTTTGAGTGACTCAATGCCAAAAATAAATCAGTCAAAACTTAATACCAGTATTTAAACTTGTTTCATGTATAAGTACAAGTATACAAATAACTTTTATAAGATTAGAATTAGACATCTAATTCAATCTCTATTATTTTCCCTCTTATTAAAACTTAAAATGTTATAACTTTTTGGCTCAAATATCATATGTACTTCATAAAATTATTTTACTAGGAGGCTGTGGGTATGGCTCAGTGGTAGTGTTTTCCTAGCATGCTCAAGACCTTAGGCTCATTTCCTCTACATCACTGCAAGAAAAGTTATCTAACATTCCATGTCTTATCTTTCATCCTATAAAATGATTCTAATACTTATTCAACCTTGTTGATTTTAATAATTGTTTTTACTGATACATTTTAAACCTTTAACAATCTGCAGCAACTATTTATACCAGTTTTGCCATCCACTAATAAGTACAATTTATACTTTATTGAATGATTAAATTTCAACACATAAAACACATAACTACTCTAAACTATAAATAGACTCCTTACATGCATTTTAAAACAATCATTCAATAATTAATAATAGTTTCAATGATATGCTTTTTTTTATATTACTGCATTGCTACGCTAGTTAGGTATAAAGGTGTGCCCCTGGATAGAACCACAGTGTCATATGTCTTTGCCACATAATAGCATTTTGTTTAACAATAGACTGCATGGAAGACAGTGTAGAGTAGGTCATACCATCTAAGTTTGTGCACATACACTCTGTGATGTTTACATAATCATGAAACCACCTGAATGACACATTTCTCAGAACATACTCCTGTAGTTAAGTGATGATGTCCAACTATGTTAATAATATACAAGACGAGGGATGGCAAAAATGACACTAAAAGTGTATCACAGAACTGAATAGTTAAGTTGTAGTCAAATATTGTTGAAGCCAAATTTTGTGCATCAGCATTTTATATCATGATAATTTTATTAGTTTTATATTTATCATTAGTTAAGAACATTGACTAATCACTCCTATCATTTATTAGGTTCCTTGAGAAAAGGAAGTTTATTTTCCCTCTAATTAATCTTTTTACTTCCTATGCATTTAGTCTATTGCATAGCAAAGATGTGCATAAGTGGATACAATAACTTGAATAAATGGTTACATCCCTTGAGTTCATAGATATTTGGGCTGAAATTCTTTCTTAGTCATTTTTATTAAAAATAGTGAACAACTTAGAGGTGGTTCCAGATGACCTTGGATCTGACATGACAGTCTCCCTAATACAAGTATTAGATGAATGCTGAATAGAAGAAAGCTGAGTTTCTAAACTTAACAAATTCAGTGGAACCAAAATTATGCAGTAAATTTAAGCAGAGACCTTTCTATCATTCAAAAAGTTAATTTAAATTAAGTTTTGGAAATAGACTAATATTTTGCTCCCTGATTATTTTATAAATTGGAAAACAATACCATGTAATACATTATGTAGATCTTTTAGTGTAACCTTCATGATTCAGTATTTCAAGGTCACCTGGCAGTTATTAAAAAAATGCTGAATATTTCTGAAAGTAAGCAGGAGCCTAGACAACTCAGAAATGAGATCAGTTTGGACAGCATAGAATAAAATGAGCATAAGAAGTTGTCAACTATGAAAATTAGAAGCTAAAATATGGAAGCCAACTACTCAAGTATAAAATAGGAAATGAGAAGCAACCAAGAGCTGAGAAATTCTTTTTAACTTTAAATTTAGGGTCATATGTGTTGTCTCTCCTCTTCCATTATTATCATACTATGTTTATGTAAAAATAAGAAATAACACAGAAAAAAATGTCAAAACCCCTAAGTTTTAGGAATATTAAGTGTGATTTCTTTCTCAAATATTAGGATCAGATTTTTGTATATAAAGCTTTCCAAATTAAATAAAATTATCACAAGAAGTTATAAATTATATGATCATATAATTCATATATATATATGAATTGCTCAGAATAGGCAATTCCATAAAGACAAAAAATATATTAGTGGTTACCTAATCTTGTTAAATTGACTTAACTACAAAAAAATCTAATTGCTCCTGGAAACTTCTTCTTTTTCTTTTCTTTTTTGGCATTGCTATTGTATTAGTCAGTGTTCTCCAAAGAAATATTAACCAATAGGGGATTAAGAAAGAATTTATGAGAGAATGAATGAGAGGAATTAGGAGAATTGACTTGTGTGATTACTAAGGTTGAGAAGGTCCACAATAAGTTGCTTGCAAGCTGGAGACTGGTACGCTGGTAGCTTGTCTAGGTCTAAATGTGAAAGCCTCAAAACCAAGGACAATGATGGTGTAACTTTCAGTGCCAGGAAGAGGGTCAGAAAAGCTAGAAGACCACTAGTTTAAGCCCAAGAGTTCAAAGACTAGAGAGCCTAGAGTTTTCATGCCCAAGTGTGGAGAAGAGAGGTGTCTCAGCTTCAGGAGAGAGAGACAGACAGAGACAGACAAAGTGCGAGACAGAGACAGACAGACAGAGATTCATCTTCTGCATTTTGTTCTAACTAGGTCCACAGCTCATTGGATAATGCCCACTCTCATTGAGGGAAGATTTTCCATACTCACTCTCCCAACTCACATGCCAATTTATTCCAGAAACACTCTTACAAACACACTTAGAAATAATTTTTTACCGATATTCTAGGCATCCCTTGAGTCAAGTTGATACCTCTAGTTAACCTTCACAGCTATATATGAAGGAAATAAAACTGGATTTATACATATATGACTCATACACATTATTTAAATACATGATTTGGTGGCTTCTTTAAACTCACCATTTTTTTCTGGTAAAGTATTTTAAAATAAATTTGAGACATCAAAGATAAATATCTTTTTAAGTCAGTATACATGTATCAGGAATTAAAAGTTTCTTATATGTCCCAATAATATCAACACCTACAAAATTAATAATAAATTCATCTAAATCATCTAATAACAAGTTGTAGTCAAAAAATTCTGATTTGTCTCAAAATCTTCTATGCAGCTGGCTTTTCAAACCACCATTGCAGATTGGGCTTCCCAGAAAGCAAATTCTGAGATAAATTCAGTGTAAGGAAAGTTTATCAAGGAATACTCTTGGAATCAATACTTGTGGAAGGAAGGAAGTGAATGCAGTAGGATTGGGCAGAAGTTGGACTGTAAAGCAGTATCACTGGATGCCTCAACTCATACTGAAAGAATTTCTGAACTGAATGTGGATTTCCAAATCATCCATGATGTGGAAAGGGGGCAGGACTTTAGATTCCTACACCAATCATTGGATGTAGGCTGACTTGAGAGGAGGCCATAACCTGAGTGAAAAGCTTTCCTCTTCAGTCAGTTGCAGTATCATCCAAAGGGGGGCTACAGAAAACAGCACTCCCAGTATGTATGAATAACTTTCTTTAATCCTGAAGGGGAATCGTGGTGTCACCTAACAATACACACTACAAAGGATCATCTTTTGTATTTATGGTTTTACAGTTGTACAAGCTAGCCAAGTGTTAATTTCCTTCTTATTCTACTTGGCTTTTCTTGGAATTCTTGATTCTGATGATTTATGTCTTCTATCAGTTCTAGTACATTCTCAGCTTTTTTTCCTCAATTATTATCTTCTCCTCATGTTTCTATCATGTATCTCTGGTTCTTTGCTTATAAATTCAGTTTCATTCTATTGTCATGCCTCCTTACATCTCTTTAGCTGTGTCTATTCTGACAATTTACTTCTCTACTAGTTTTTAGACTCAGTTACACAGGTTTTACCAGTTCTATTTCATGCATGCTTTAAATATGCATGCTTATAATTGATGGCCTATACTTAGTCATACTTCTGCTATATATTATCTCTTTAAATCTATCAAGAATATTTATTTGTATTTCTATCTGGTAATTCCTATAACTATATTCTTTTTGTTCAGACCATGGAAATTATTTCTTTTAACTCTCACTTATAGTTGCTTATTTTCTTATTTCCATTGACAATGAACTCATATTTATTCAAATCCTATCTAGAGTAGCCTTGAGGACTCGCTTTTAGGGTATATTTGTCTCAAGAGACTTTGTGTGAGCTTCTCCTAGATGTCCCAGGAGAGTACCTCATACAAAATTCCTTGCTTAGACCTTGATATCATAAAAGAAGTCAGATAGTTTTTTTGTGTTCTAAATTCTCTGGGAAATTTTTACCCTTCCACTCTACCTGAGCCAAGGCAAAACAGTACATATTTCTTTTTGGAGAGATCTTGGACGTAGAGTTTTACAGTGCTTTGTTTTGTTGTTTTTGTTTAAACATTCATCCTTTCAGAGGGACAGACTTAGACAGTTTTTCTCTTAAATTACTTTTCACCTTACTCAAAATGTATAATTTTTCTGCTGTTACCTAAAATGATTGACTAAACAAAAACCCTGCCTATCATAGATGGGTTGAGAGAAACTTAGAAATATTGGGTGTTCCTTCCCTGAATTTTTGTTCTTTTATAAAGTTTGACCTCTGAAAGTCTCCTTACTTTCTTGCTGTTTTCAAAAATTAAACATTTTTTTCAGTGTTTTTAATTTAACTAGGGTACTTTATTGCATTTTTCCAAAAACAAAATTTGTCATTATTCTAAAGGAAGAAGTTAATGGTACAAAACAAGGGCCAGTACCCAATGTAGCTCTTTACCTGTTCGTTCACCCATAACCAAGATTCTTTTGTTTCCTCATAAATACTGAAAGAAATTTTGATATGGAAAAAATAAAACACTGTAAAACAGAAAATCTGGTTTTTAACCCACCAGTAAGCAGCTGTGTGACTTCAGGTGAGTCTCTAAACTTTTCTGAGGTTTATTCATAGATACAATGATTAAAACAATACCTATGAAGCCTACCTCACGTAGTCACAATACACATCAAACAATAAAAATGTAGGTTAAAGTGCTTCATCAATGCAAATATATACTATAAAAATATGAACTCTATTTTCATGAATATTGTGTATTTTAGTGTCACAAAGTAACGTACATCTCTCATACACTCCACAGGAGAAAATTTTGTGAACATTCTGGAAAAATACACACATACACACACACACATGTAGTAATTTTATGGTCAAGTAGATATGATGCAATCTATGGTATCCTCACACTGTCAGATAAAATTTGATTATGGTGCACTATCTTTTTAATATGTTTTTGTATGAGATTTGCCAGAATTTTATTGAGAATTTTTGCATCTATGTTCATCAGGGATATTAGTCTGAAGTTTTCTTTCCTTGGAGTGTCTTTGTCTGGTTTTGGTATCAAAGTGATGCAAGCCCAAGGCTGACTTTGAACTCGTGATCCTCCTGCCTCAGCCTCTCAAGCCACTGGTATTACAGGTATGTTCCACTACACCTGGCTTAGATTGACTCTTCACCAATAAGAGATAGGTGATATTAAGAATGTAGCACAGACATTATCTTTGTCAGTCTTAAAGCTATGTCATGTAGGTATTACATCCAAGACAAGGATATTCCTTACTGGTAGTGGAGAAGCCAAAGGCCTTGGTCTTCCCTCCCTCCACAATTCTAACCTTGACAAAAAAAAAACCTAGAGTTTTTTCTCTATTTATTTTCTTCCTTGCTGCTGAAGACAGTAATAAAGACCCATTATGCTTTCCTTCCAACACTATCTTTTGCTTCTTACTGACTTACTGTGTACTTGATAAAGAGAAGCAATATCAAAATAGATGGAGTCAAGGGAAAATGTTTGGAAAGAAAAAAGACATATGCCAGTAGTAGTTCCTTTCTTAGTGTCTCAGCTCAAAGCTATTGGACACCTTCCTTTCTACTCTGCACCACAATATACATGTGTAAATTTACAAATTCTGCCTAGAACATCATTTCCCTAATTTCTATGGAATTCTATGGATAGACTCTCGTTTCTCCAGGCATCATTTTCTCTGAGCAAGTTTTCTCTCAGATTTTCACCCCCTTTCTCCATGGACCTAGAAGTTAAACCATATTGTATAAAGGAATTTCTTTTAGAAATCTTACTATATGACCAGTCATGCAAAGTGACTTGATTCAACAGCAAGTGACTTGATACAAATTTGATCTCTTACAAAGATTTCGTAAGGCAATTATCATTACATTCGTTTATAGATGACAAGTGGGTTAATACTTGCTCAAGGTGAGGAATTAGGGAACAGCAGAGCCAAATTTTGAACCTAGGTCTTTCTAGTATGTGTGCTTTTCTCCAGTTCTTCCCAACATTCCACTTCTTACTACCTTATAAATTAAATAGGTTTTGACAGACTTCTTACTGGGTATGACACTATTTCTGTGGGAAAATATATTTAAAAATCCAAATCCACAATTTAGAAATGGACCACAATCCATTCTTAGCCTGGGGAGTGCCAGTGCTACTGAATGTGCAGAAACATCTTCTTGATCCTGACAGTGAATCATGTGGCTGAGAATTGGGCTGGGAAGTAAGCACAATTTTTTTTCTGACCTTTGGGTCCCTGTCTTCTTCTGATCTGATGGTGAACCCTTGTTTTTATACAAAATAAAAGCTCATTACTCCCTGAGGTCTCATTTCCCTTTTAAAATATGGCAAAGTAAATAAATTGCACAAACTCTCTAAATTTTGCCAAAAATTGAGATGATAAGGAAGTTTGGAGAGTTGAGTAGAAAGCTTGAATACTTCTCCAATACAAATAAAGTGTAAGATTTGCTTCTCAAACTTCACTGCATACCAATCATCTAAGGATCTTGTATGATGTAATTCTGATTCAAGGGTCAAAGACAGTGCCCCCTTCCACCTTCATATTTCCAACAAGCTCCCAATGATAATGATGATGACGATGATGATGATGAAGTTGATCACTAAAGCCTACTTTCAATAGCCATAGTTGATTTCCTGTGGAGAATTTGCTCTGACTTAAATTACTAACATAGTAGTCGTCACTACTGATTACTGATTTTAAGCAGGTAAACATATTCCCATTACTATTTTTTAAAGTTCTATATAATTCATACACATCACTTCAGCTGATTTACTACGTCTTTTGATGAGAACAGAGTTCATGATGGATATACAAGTGATATTTCCTAGTCACAGAAATTTGATGTTGTATATACATTTCTAACCTGTTTGCTCAGAATGTCTTCTTATTTAAAAAACTGATCCTGCACTTTGGTGCTTTTTGGATTGTATGTGATTTATCAATTCTTGAGGAATTGGCATGAGAAAGATACTCGAAGGGAAAACCGTTGAATATAATATTTCAGTGCCTATGTGAAAAAGAAATGCTTATTTTATATACATATCAGGAACTCTTGAGAAGCAAAAGTTCTTAAATGGCCCTATAAGGCTTTATTGAGGACTAGTTAATTTTTTGTTGATGCTGAATAAAATCTTTCTCATATAAATATTTGACCTCGGACACTAGTAAGATTGCCTTGGCAGTCATCAGAACATATCAGTAAATGATGTAATATTTATTATTAGATAGAAACAGAAAAGGCAGTTGATAGAAATGTATACATATGGACTTAAAAAATGTGACTTCAATACAGTTCATAGATTTAAATTTCTTTTACTCCAGCATGTTAAGCAGGTAGAGAAAGACTATGTTGAATCTCTTGGAACACTTAAGTTTTGGTCTACTTTGATGATGACTTCTAATTCTTGTATCCAAATTAATGCCAACTGGTTATAAATACCTGCATTGACATTAGCATATGATTTACTCACAGTTGTGTCAAATTTTCTGAGAGAACCTTAGTTTTCTTATTTTTGTAGTCAGATTAATAATGTATTCCCTTTCATGTAGCAAAATAGGTCACACAAGTACTAAGTTACTTGGAAGGCATACATCTATTACTTTAGGTTGTCTCTACAAATACAGCCCAAAATTCAAATCTTGAAATAATATCTTACATTTGTATAGTGTTAGCACTTCACCAAATCAGTTTTTCCTCTATTTCCTTATTTAACCTACACTTTACTATAGAGGTATTAAATCTAGAAAAATTCATACTGTGATCTCTCACCAAATGCAGTTCACCTACCCATTAGTGATGGTGATAAAAATATCAGGCAAAGGACTTTGATAGAAGGATCCCCCTATTATCTAAACCTGATTTCTGTTACCAAAATACTAAAGATCCTGTTTCTCTCCTCAATTTTATTTACATCCTTAAAGATAGGAACCAACAGTTAAAAGGAGATCAGTTGTTACTAATCTACTCTCACATTACAAGCATTAGTTTTCATCTTCTTTTGTTTTGTCAAAGGATAATCATTGTCATTGATCAATAGTAAATAAATTGATAATTACTTAACAACAGAAAAAGATAAAATAACTGCTTAATACATTAGGCAATCAGTGGTTCCAGAATTTTTACCCAACTGTCTTTGATCGCTCCTGCTGTTTATTTATTTTTAAATTGACAAAAGCTTACATATACATATTATACATATATGTGTATTATAAAATGTACAATATATTGTTTTGAAATATGATTACATTGTAGAATAGCTAAATTAGACTAATATATATTAATATATAAATACAGAATGTATGTATCACCTCAGATAATTTTTTAAGAGAACACTTAAAAATCTATTGTCTTGAGGGAGATCCAAGATGGCGGACTAGAGGGAGGTAGCATTCCTTGTCACTCCATAACTCCGGTTTCAAGCAGAGGATATCTGTTTCTTGGTGAGGCAGTTTTTGCTGCTTATCGATCCCCTGCTGTTTACCCCATTTGTCTACTGTGATCACCTGTAGTCTGCTGGCATATTGACACCTTTTTTGAGTGCAGATTGCTCACTGTCAGGCACCTATCATCTGCCATTTGCCTGCCTCTTGCCTGTCCATCACCTGCCTTACTCCTATCCATCACCCACCACCCAAGGTTCACCTCCTGATCGTCCAAAAACAGTCAGCAAACTCATCGCCAACCGCCTGTGGAGCACCAGCTGCCTGCTGTTGTCTGCAAGTTCACTGTTATAGTACCTGCAGGTTTGATTACACATGGCTGCCACCATTTTGAGACAACAGCCAGGCCCCTTAGGACCATTGGCCAGACTGACTGAGCCCCATCTCCAGGATCCCTCAGCACAACCAATCACTCCTTGCCTCTGAGGGCCCCACATCGACTGACTGCTCCCTTCCACCACAGCCCCCCAGACCAACTGAATGTGCCCTATCACCAGGACCCCAGACCCACTGATTGCACCCCGCCTCCAGGATCCTGCAACCACACCAAACACACCCAACCTGCAGGACCCATGCCTGACCAACCGCACCCCACCTCCAGGACCTCCAGCTGACCACATCCACACCCGAGCTGCAGCTCCCCATTTGCCAACACATTTTGAAGCCAGAGCAGCCATCTTGGATAATCCTGGAAGCCGTAGCTCTGATCTTTAGGTGGGGCAAATCCCATCCTGCGACGCCTGCTGGAGACTTGAAGCTCATTGTCAGGTACCTCTCATGCATCAGGCTACTGAAGACTGGGAGGTTTGAATACTATATGACTGTTACAGTGTAGATTTTCTTTTCTCTCCTTATTGAACAATTTTAAGTTTTTATTTCTTTACTTTTCTTGCTCTCTTTTCCTTTTGTTTACCTGTTCCCTCAGAGTCTCTTTCTCCCTTTTTGCATGCTAACATCCAATTTCTTTTGATTATACTCTCACCCTTTCTATGATCTAGAACTTCTGTATATTCTTTTCTTATTCCATTAACAGCTACGTCCTACATCCCTCTGCATCCTCTTTGTCCTCCATTAGAAACTGCAGCCCTTATTGCAAATCTTTTTGTTATATTGAAGATAATATTTGAACTCATTCTGTTTATTATGACAATATTGCTAACATCCTCATGGGGCTATTTGGTCTAGGATTGCATAGTGTCTGAATTGGGCACTGCTAATATTGATCTCCCCTTAAAGAAAAGGTTTTGGAAACCTATAGGGCCACTATAAACCTATAGGGAGGAATCTGCAATACCCCATATCTGCACTCCTAGAGGGGAAGATACATGAACAAGATGAAAAAACAAGGGAAGAAAATGATCCAAACAAATCTAGATTCTATATTATGGAATCTAATGACAGTATGTTAGAAGAAACGTCAGAGAAGGACTTCAGATTATACATGATTTAGATGATCCATGAAGCAAAGGATGAGATAAGAGAGCAAATGCAGGCAATGAATGATCATACCAATAAACTGTTGAAAGAGCAACTGCAGGAAGCAAAAGATCTTTTCAACAAAGAGATAGAGATTCTTAAAAAAAACAAACAGAAATCCTTGAAATGAAGGAAACAATAAACCAAATAAAAAACTCAATGGAAAGTATCACCAACAGACTAGATCACTTGGAAGACAGAACCTCAGACAATGAAGACAAAATATTTAAACTTGAAAATAAAGTTGCCCAAACAGAGAAGATGGTAAGAAATCATGAACAGACTCTCCAAGAACTATGGGGCACCACGAAAAGACCAAATTTAACAATTATTGGGATTGAGGAAGGCACATAGATACAAACCAAAGGAATGAACAACCTATTCAATGAAATAATATCAGAAAATTTCCCAAACCTGAAGAATGAAATGGAAAATCAAATACAAGAGGCTTACAGAACACCAAATGCACGAAATCACAACAGATCAACACCAAGGCACATTATAATGAAAATGCCCAACATTCAAAAGAAAGATAGGATTTTGAAAGCTGTGAGAGAAAAGCATCAGATTACATATAGGGGGAAACCAATACAGATAGCAGCCGAATTCTCAATCCAGACTCTAAAAACTAGAAGGGCCTGGAACAACATATTTCAAGCTCTGAAAGAACATGGTTGCCAACCAAGAATCCTATATCCAGCAAAATTAACCTTCAGATTTGAAGATGAAATAAAATCTTTCCATGATAAACAAAAGTTAAAAGAATTTACAAATAGAAAGTCTCCACTATAGAATGTTCTCAATGAAATATTCCATGAGGAGGAAATGAAAAAACAACAATGTAGGTCAGCAGAGGGATGAACTACCTTAGAGAAAACCCACTCAAGTTAAAACCAAAAATAAGCCCAAATGACTGGGAATACAAATCATATCTCAATAATTACCCTGAACGTTAATGGCCTAAACTCATCAATCAAAAGACACAGACTAGCAGAATGGATTAACAAGAAAGGACCCAACATATGCTGCCTGCAGGAGACTCATCTCATAGAAAAGACATCCACAGACTAAGGTGAAAGGATGGGGAAAAAAACCTACCACGAACATGGACTCAGTAAAAAAGCAGGGGTTTCCATCCTAATATCAGATAAAGTGGACTTCAAGCCAAAGTTAGTCAGAAGGGATAAAGAAGGACATTTCATACTGCTTAAGGGAACTATAAATCAGGAAGACATAACAATTGTAAATATTTATGCCCCAAACAATGGTGCATCCCTGTACATCAAACAAATCCCTCTCAATTTCAGGAATCAAATAATTCTGGGTGACTATAACACACTGCTGTCACCACTGGATAGATCTTCCAAACAAAAACCAAACAAAGGAACCATAGAACTCAATAACACAATCAATAACCTATACTTAATAGACATGTATAGAATATTCCATCCATAAATGAGCGAATTCACTTTCTTCTCAGCAGCACATGGAACCTTCTCGAAAATAGACCCTATGTTATGCCACAAAGAAGCCCTTAGGAAATGAAAAATATAGAGATACTGCCTTGTGTTCTATCAGATCATAATGGAATGAAATTAGAAATCAATGACAAAATTAAAAACAGAAATTACTCCAACACCTGGAGAATAAATAATATGCTATTGAATGAAACATGGATAACAGAAAACATCAGGGAGGAGATAAAAAAATTCTTAGAGATCAATGAGAATGATGATACAACATATCAAAATCTCTGGGACACTATGAAAGCGGTATTAAGAGAAAATTCATTGCATGGAGCGCATTTCCAGAAAAGAATGAAAAGCCAACAACTAAATGACCTAACATTACAGCTCAAAGCCCTAGAAAAAGAAGAACAGAATAACAGCAAAAGTAGAAGAAGACAGAAAATAATTAAAATCAAAGCTGAAATCAATGAAATTGAAACAAAAGAAACAATTCAAAAAATTGACAAACACAAAAGTTGGTTCATTGAAAAAGTAACAAATAGACAAACCTTAGCCACACTAACAAAGAGAAGAAGAGAGAAAACTCAAATTACTAGAATTCATGATGAAAAAGGAAATATCATGACAGACACCACTGAGATACAGAACATAATGAGAAGCTACTTTGAAAATCTGTATTCCAACAGAATAGAAACTACCAAAGACATTGACAAATTTCTAGAGACATATGCTCCTCCCAAACTGAACCAGGAGGACATACACAATTTAAACAGATCAATATCAAGCAATGAAATACAAGAAGCCATTAAAAACCTACCATCCAAGAAAAGCCCAGGACCAGACGGATTCTCAGTTGAGTTCTACAAGACCTTCAAAGAAGAACTCATTCCAATACTTTTCAAAGTATTCCAGGAAATAGAAAAGGAGGGTACCTTACCAAACTCATTCTATGAAGCTAATATCACCCTCATACCCAAACCAGGAAAAGACACATCAAGGAAACAAAATTTTAGACCAATATCCTTGATGAATTTAGATGCAAAGATTCTTAACAAAATACTAGCAAACCGTATCCAAAAACATATTAAGAAAATTGTGCACCACAATCAAGTGGGGTTCATCCCTGGAATACAAGGATGGTTTAACATCCGTAAATCAATAAATGGAATCCATCATGTCAACAGACTTAAGGATAAGAATCATATGGCTATTTCAATTGATGCTGAAAAAGCGTTCGACAAAATACAACACCCATTCATGCTGAAAACACTAGAAAAAATAGGGATAGTAGGAACATACCTGAACATTGTAAAGGCTATTTATGCTAAGCCCATGGCCAACATCATTCTTAATGGAGAAAAACTGAAACCATTCCCTTTAAAATGGAAACAAGACAGGGATGTCCTCTTTCACCATTTCTATTCAACATCATTCTTGGAAATACTAGCCAATTAGACAGACTAAAGAAATATAAGGGATACAAATAGGAAAAGAGGAACTTAACATGTCACTCTTTGCTGATGACATGATTCTATATTTAGAGGATCCAAAACTCCTCCAGGAAACTTCTAGACCTCATCAATGAATTCAGCAAAATAGCAGGCTGTAAAGTCAACACGCATAAATCTAAAGCATTTATATACACAAGCGATGAAACATCTGAAAGGGAAATGAGGGAAACAATTCCATTTGCAATAGCCTCAAAAAAATAAAATACTTGGTAATCAATCTAACCAAAGAGTTAAAAGATCTCTACAATGAAAACTACAAACATTGAAGAAAGAAATAGAGGAAGACCTTAGAAGATGGAAAGATCTCCAATGTTCTTGGATAGGCAGAATTAATATTGTCAAAATGGCCATACTACCAAAAGTGCTATACAAATTCAATGCAATTCCAATTAAAATCCCAATGACATACCTTACAGAATAGAGCAAGCAATCATGAAATTTATCTGGAAGAATAAGAAACCCAGAATAGCTAAAGCAATTCTTAGCAGGAAGAGTGAACCAGCAGGTATTGCAATACCAGACCTTCAACTATACTACAAAGCAATAGTAACAAAAACGACCGCATGGTATTGGCACCAAAATAGACAGGTAGATCAATGGTACAGAATAGAGGACATGGACACAAACCCAAATAAATACAATTTTCTCATACTAGACAAAGGGGCCAAAAACATGCAATGCAGAAAAGATAGCCTCTTCAATAATGGTGCTGGGGAAAACTGGAAATCCATATGCTACAGAATGAAACTAAACCCTATCTCTCACCCTGCACAAAACTCAACTAAAATGGATCAAGGACCTTGGAATCAGAACAGAACCTTCATCTTATAGAAGAAAAAGTAAGCCCAAATCTTCAACATGTCAGCTTACGATCAGACATCCTTAACAGGACTCCCATAGCACAAGAAATAAAAGCAAGAATTAATAACTGGGATAGATTCAAACTAAAATCTTACTCTCAGCAAAGGAAACTATCAGCAATGTGAAGAGAGAGCCTACAGAGTGGGAGAAAATCTTGCCACTCATACTTCAGATAGAACACTAATTTCCAGAATATATAAAGAACTCAAAAAACTCTACACCAAGAATACAAATAATCCAATCAACAAATGGGATAAGGAAATGAACAGACACTTCACAGAAGAAGATCTATAAGCAATCAACAGATATACAAAAAAATGTTCAACATCTATAGTAATAAGAGAAATGCAAATCGAAACCACCCTAAGATTCCATCTCACCCCAGTTAGAATGGCGATTATCAAGAATACTAGCAACAACAGGTGTTGGCGAGGATGTGGGGAAAAATGTACACTCATACATTGCTGGTGGGGTTGCAAATTAGTGCAGCCACTGTGGAAAGCAGGGTGGAGATTCCTTAGAAAGCTTGGAATGGAACCACCATTTGACCCAGCATCCCACTCCTTGGCCTATACCCAAAGGACTAAAAATCAGCATACTACAGAGATGCAGCCACATCAATGTTCATAGCTGCTCAATTCACAATAGCAGATTGTGGAACCAACCTAGATGCCCTTCAATTGATGAATGGATAAAGAAACTGTGGTATATATATATATATATATATATATATATATATATATATATATACACACAATGAAATATTACTCAGCCATAAAGAATAATAAAATTATGGCATTTGCAGGCAAATGGATGAGTTGGAGAATATCATGCTAAGTGAGATAAGTCAATCTCAAAAAAACAAAGGACAAATGATTTTGCTGATAAGTGGATGATGACACATAATGGGGATTGGAGGGGGCAAAAATGTAGAAGGAGGAACTGTATAGAGGGAAAAGAGGGGTGGGAGGGGTGGGGGGAAGGAAAAAAATAACAGAATGACTGAAACACCATTACCCTATGTAATGTATGATTACAGAAATGATATGCCTTTACTCCATGTACATACAGAGAAACAACATGTATCCCATTTTTTTACAATAAAATAAATTAAAAAAAGACAAATGAATTCTAAAACTAGGTAAAAGTAAAAAATAATAGCACATATCATAAGAACTTAGCCTCCCATTGGTAAATTATTCTATCTAGGTAGGTGCTTTGGATAGTTTATTTATGGCATTTCTAATATCATAACAAAAATCATATGTAAAGCATAATAAATGAAAGTATTGAGAAGTTTTGTGAGAATATAGTTACTATATAATAATATGTCATCTAGAGATTTTTATATGCTCCCAGAACACAACTTTCAAAGCCTTTTATCAAATGCTGCTTAACCTCAAACAGGAACCAAAAATTAAAAAAGGTTTTGATGAACTTTAATGAAAAAGGGCAGAGTATCAGATCAAAGAGGCAGCTAATAAGCTCTGAGTTTCATCTTGCATCTTCTTCACAATAATCACTTATGGTTAAGGTCCTTCTGCTACCCCTTGGTCAAGTCAAGATTTGGGAGGATTTTATATCCAGTGATAGATGTTTCATTCTGTCTATGCCCAGAATGCATGGCAAAGAACTGAGACAATTTTAAGTCAAATTTGTGATTTCTTTCTCTTCTGTTTACTGTTTCCTAAAATGATTCCAAGGAGTGATGATTCATGAAATTCACATATACTTCAGACCAAACATGAAACAAGATCAATTTCTCCTTGACTGTATTTGAGTCTTTTAGAAAAATGTCCTATGCTGTATAGGGTCAGAGATTTCTTTGCTAATATGATGAAATCTGTAGGTCCTAAGTGTGATTGCCTTCATATTTGAAAATGGAACACATTTCATAGAGAGTTCTACAATGTAGAGATTGAACCGAGACCAGCAGGGAATGGAAAGGGGACAAATGGTTCACATAAACTTTGATATTTAATTTGTGAATATCTTTTCCTTAAATCTAACTTTTTCTCAGAGATGGTAATTTTTGGTATGATTAGTAGTTTTTCTACAAAATACATGGTCCATTCATAAGTTTCACATGTTCCTCTTGCAGAATAAGGCCTTAGAGTGTGACTGCTGGAAGACCTACTATATGGAAAGTTGAAGTTCATTCAGATTCACATTTGTATTTGTTGGATTTCATATTGGTTTGACTTTACCATTTAATTCTTTCTGGTAAAATATTTAGTAAAAGTTTTCAAAATTTTAAATTTGAAAATTAAAACTCGGGAATAAGGTAAGGTAATTATAAACACGACTTTCATTCCATTTAACTTGGCACATGTGGGACTACTCAAGAAAATGAGGAAGAAAAATTAAAAAGTTACATAAGTATCAGGAAAAAAAGTAAAGGTTTTTTCATTTGTAAATGGAAGACTGGATATGTAAAAAATCCAAAGGAATCTGCACAACACTCAAACTTCCCATTAGATACAGTAAGTGAATTCATCAAGGTCAAATACAAAAGTATTCAAATATATAAGTGTTCAAATACAAAAAATCATAAAAAAATTATAGGATTTTTAAACATTTTATTTGGAAGAGAATTAAAAATGGTATCTAAAATAAATTTGACAAGACATAAAAGCACAGTGTTGTTGAAAATATTCAATCTTGTTGGAAGTTTCAGTATTATAAAGATGTCAACTCTCTCTAGACTGTTCATAGTGCAATTCAGACAAAATCTCAATAGATTTGTTTGTAGATACTGACTTGCAAAGACTAAAATTTATATGAATATCTATTGATCACAAATTGTTTAAATAATTTTTTAAAATAAAGTTGGAAAACTTGTATCACTCAGTTTTAGTATTTACTATGAAGTTATAGTGATCACTTTGGCATTAAGATATTAAATAGACAAATAAATGTACTAATGGAAAAGAAATAAAATGTAATAGAAGCATACACAGGCATCAAATAATTTTTTTCTGACAAACTTTCTATGTAGAATGTTTCACTAGAGAAACAAGAATCTTTTAAAGTGAGTATCATTGGACCACTTGGTATTGAAATACACCTGGGTGTTAATAAACTACTGGGTGTATTAAGAAAAAAATGGGAATTTGATTCATACACAAAACTAGTTCTAGATAGCTTTCATACCTAACTATAAAAGTTAAAAAAATTCTCTTAGAGACAACATAAGAAATGTCTGTATCCTGGAGATAGGCAAAAATTTCCTAGAGATATACAAATATCAAAGATCATAAAAGAAAATAGTAGAAATTAGGCTTTACCAAAAGTAAAAACTGCTTGTAATCAAAAGATGCCGTTAAGAAAATGAAAAAACAGGTTCAGACTGGAAGAAAATACCCATGATATATAATCTGAAAAAATGACTAATGTCAAGTTTAAAAAACTCATAAAATAGAAAATAAAAAGGCAAGGAACTGATACAAAAATAGGGGAAGTTTTAGACATTTTGCCAAAAAAGGATATGTGAATAGTCAATAAACACATATGAAGATCCCAACATTGTCGGTCACCAGAGAACTGCAAATAAAACTGGTTAGTTACTACTGCATGCATGAGAGAATAGCTAATATTAAAAGGATAAGTAGAAAATTTTAACCCCAGAGGTTGGAGAAGATGCCGGGCAACTAGGCTCTCATCCTTTGCTGGTAAGAGTATAAAATGATACAATAATTGTGGAAAATTGGTAGTTTATTAAAGTTAAATGAGTCACAATGCTTTCACCCAGCAATTTTACCCCTAGCTATTTATAAAACTGAAGTGAAAACATATTTTCAAACAAACTAGAATTTTCACTAAGGTTTATTCACATTAACAAAAATTGGAAACAAACCAAATGTCCATCAACAGGAAAATAAATAAATTGTGGTACATCCATACAATGGAATACCACTGAGGAATAAAGAAGGAAAAACTTCAGATACATCGAGAGCATGGATGAATATCAAAAACTTTACACCTAGGACGGGGGAATACAGAACAAATACAGAACATACTGTAGATTATAGTTTTATGAAGTCCAAGAAAGGCCAAAACTAATCTATGAAACAGGATAACTTTGGCTTCTAGCAGGGAGGGGCAAAAAATGAATAGGGATAGTAAGGAATGTCCTAAAGTAGTGGTGATGCTTTGTATTTCTGAATTCTATGACCCTATGTTTAAGATTTGTACATTGTACTATATAATTATACCTTAAATTTTTAAAATGAAGTTGGAAACTCATAGGATGGCAAAGAGAAGCTTCTTGCACCTGGTACCATTTTTTTTTTTTCCTCTGAAAGTGATAAAATTGGCAGCTGTAAGTCCTTGTAGCAAATTTTGGAAAACCTGTGAAGCCTATAACTCAGTGGTTTTTAAATTGGCTGCATACTGGAGTCACCAGGGGAGTTTTAAAAGAACAGTGGTGTCTGGGTCTTACCCTGGGAGATTCTGTTTAATTGGTTTTAGGGGTGGCCTAGGCATTGCATTTTTTAAAGCTCCCTAGATATTTCTAATAGTCAGCCAATTTTGAGAATCATTCTTAAAACTATTACTGAAGGCATGCCACACTGCCTCTTGCTTTGGATAAATATTTCCCAAAAGATGATGGTATTCTTTGCCATTACAAAATGTTATATAAACCATGTCAATTAGAGTATTCCCTACCCATCATCTATCACTGTTCCGTTCCATTCTGATATACATGACGTGTAAAAGCCAAAAAACAAAAAAGCAATAGTATTTAGTATTTGACTTAATCTCAATAAGCTAGAATTCTGAACCTGTTTTCCCCCTTGATATCTATTCATATAGCACCTACATTTTTCCATTTATAACACTTATTAGATGTGTAGTATGTCTCTTCCACCATCTTGAAACTTTAAAACAAGGAAAGACCACATGCCTTTTTCTTCCAATCAAGTCCATAGCACCCAACATATTACAGAAACTTAATAAATGCTTGTCGACTGATGAGTGAGTGATCTCTACTTCACTTGCCACCAAGTTCTGTATGCAGTGAAGAGTGCTCCTCACAGCTCCGATACAGGAGAAATTAAAAGCATGTGAAACTTGTCTCCTCTCCAGTCAGGTCCATGGTGAAGAAGCAAAAATGTGGAAGAAATCTCTTTCTACACATCTATATGCTGTTTTAGGGATATGGCAACCAACGATATGACAAGTCATGGCTGACTGCAAAGAAAAAGACTGTGGGGTCCGTGTAAGGGGCAAACTGGAAGATGGATTGTTTGGACTGTTGTTAATCATGGTCTTTTTTATGGGGCTGTTATTGACAGGGCTGCGTGCAGCTCACCTCCCAGAAAGATAGGCATGCAGACCATTCTTGGATTTCATAAATTGCCTAACAACAGCACAGTGCATCAACCTTTCATGGGGAAAGCATTTGGAGCAGGCAGCATAATTTAACACCAGCAAATAGAAATGTCTAGCACAGTTTAACACTCTTTAACCTTCACCTCATTAGACAACTGTTCTGTCATTTATCTATTTCACTGGTATTTCTTTATTATAACTAAAGAATTGGCACTGATGTCTTATCATGGATCTGCTTCCAATCAGCATACAGACTACAACAAAATCAAAAATACAGCCACCTTATGGAAAGGAAAGCTGCAACCTTATGAGTATAATGTTCTAGGAGTCAACCCTTGAGGCACATTTACTGGGATGAGAGATACAGACATTTGCAGCTTTCATCTCCTTTCCATAATGCACACTGTGAATACTTTGATACTGTGGTACCAGTCATTATAATGGCTGGATGAAGTAGCCCTTCCCATCCCTTGTACACTCTGCTCAGCCAAAATGGCAACCAAAGACTATAAAGAAATGGATTTCATTTCATACCACATTAAATCTTTTCAAACTGTCTTAATTATAGATTATTAAAATAGCTCCTTCAAAAATTGTCAGAATACTACCCTTATTATTTACTATTGATGGTTTTAGTTATTTTCCTGACATTTCCCAAAATGAACATTTATCATCCTGAACTCAAGTGCTGAATATTATTTTTAAAAACATAAACAGTGGTGATATTCAGTTCTGTGTGTGTGTGTGTGTGTGTGTGTGTGTGTGTGTGGTGTGTTTTGTTTTGTTTTTGGAGCCATTCTAAAGTAATGAGCCATTTAAGAAGCATTACATATGTTCTACTGGATATAGTACAAAGAAAGTCATCCCTATTTTTCTAATATATAATACAGACTGTGGTCTGGGCCTTACCCAAGAAAAAGAAAGGTGAAATAATTTATAAGTCAAGAAGGACCCATAAGAGTGAAGAAGGCATTTCGTGTCTGTTTATAAGACTTTCATAGAAATGGCCATGATATAATGGTTAGAATAACATGAAAACATGGACTACATTTTCTAAACGTAAGAATATTTTTGCTTTAAATCCATCATCACATAAAACATAATGAAAATTTAAGCAATAACACCTTAATAAATGGTATTATTATTATTGTTATTGAGAAACAGATTGAAGTAGTTAGGAGACTATTGGCTAACCTGAGACATTTTTACATAAAATGCAAATTTGACTTTTTCTACGTAAGCTTTAGTTCAATATGACTAAACCTTTTTAATAAAAAGAGAATATCTCTGTGCAAGTTTCTAACCTAAACAGGTAAGTGATTCGTGTTTGTTATTTATCACTGTATAACAAATTACCCTTAAACTCAACAGTGTACCTATTAGAAAAATGTAGTGGCTCGCAGTTTGTGCACCACGTATCTGGGAGCAGCTTACCAGGATGTTTCTGGCTCATGGTCTCTTGGTCTCATGAATGAGTAGTCAAGATGTCTACCAGGTTGCAGTCACATGAAGATTTGACTGGGACAGAGGTGCCTATTTCCAAAGAGGCTCACACATGCGCCTGACAAGTTGGTACTGGTTGATGATAGGCAGCAACAATTCCTTTCCACATAAGTTTTCCACAGGGATTTCTGAAAGTCTTGATAACAGGGTAACTGGCTCCCCACAAAACAACTGATCTAAAAGAAACAAAGCTGAAACTGTAGTGTCTTTTATAACCAGCCTCAAAAATCATAAATCTTCATTTCTTCCATATTTTTTGCTACACAAGTCAGACATATTTAGCGTAAAAAGCAGAGATATATAAAGAAGGGATGTCATAAGCAGCCATGACAAGAATAAAAACAGAATTATGCTAATCCATTACTTATCAAATTATCATTTGTAAATGCATGAAGCAGTTGAGGGCATTATATTGACCTGTTCATGTCTTCCAATGCATTATTTATACAGGTATTTAGGAAACTTCTGCAAAATCTACCTAATCATCTTTCTTCGGGTGACCTGATTTCAAATTTCATTAATTATTTAAAAGCTTCCTAAGCTTCTGTTATTGTACCACTTAGGACAGAATGTTACTTTATCATAAAAGCTAACATTTGAATATAGGAGTTGACATAAAAAAATTTAAAATATTTTTTCCCAAATTTCTCTCTCTATAAGTGAATGCTCTAGATCTTGAAACTTTATAAGAGCAATTTGAAAAGTCTTATATTTTTATCTCAACCTACTAGGAGCTATTCTATGGTATGCAAAATAAGAAGCAATGAATTTTGTTGCTATTCTCCTAAACATTAAACATTACCTGATATTGTCTTCAACATAGAACCCAAATTTTTAAATGAGTATACTTTGGATCAATTTACTCCAATTAAAGTATATAAGAAATGAAGTTCAACATTGAAGTGTTCTTTCATTTTTGTATTTGAAATAAGAATATGATCTTTCCTAATTAGCTCTTAAAATTTTTCCAGTTTACTTAACTATTCTAACCAAACATAAAAAATCTATTAAAACTGGCAGTGTTTTAGTTAGATAAACCCAGTTTTAAAAACTATTTTCCAAAACATACATGAATTTTGAAAACCCTTTATTCTCTACATAATTGAGACTGATGACAAAAAGTGATTTCTTGATTTGGGTAACATATTGGTTAAATTTTATTTGCCTTCCTTCTTTGCTGATCATAATATGAAAAGGCATACTATAGGAGAAAACCCCAAATCTTTGTCTTGCCACGAGGGCTGCTCATGGATATACTACAAGTGCAACTTCTTCAACCATTTCATAATTCACACACTTCAACCACTTTGGATTATCTGATACTTCCCAAACACCTTATAACGTGCCATTCTAATTTTCTTTGTGTAATTTCTTAGAACCCAAAATGCCACCTAAAGAAATCTACTCTTCTTTTGATGACCTACTGGACTCTATTCTCCTGCTTAATATCCCCAGGAACAGATTCATTTTGAATCCACAGGTACATTACAGTCCTTGTCATTATTCTCTTTTGTTATATGTTAAATGCTAGACTTTTCCACAGATTTTGTGGACTAGAGACCCAATATGAATCATCTTTGTCTAAAACCAACACAAAATTAGGCACTATGTCAGTTCAGAAAGTGATATTGGAAATACACTCTAAGTTATTAATGGGCATCCTTGGAAAATGAAAATTTGCTAAAATATGGAAGATGATCACATATTTTCAAAAGATTTCCAGAATTTATATTGCAGATTAGCCCATAGAAGATTCTGGAGTGAACCGCCATGGAGATACTTCTGAAGAAACTATCATCATTAGGTACTTATGTGCTTACTACAAGAGAACAGTGCACACCAACCACGTCATTGCTACACTTTAAAGATGTTAAGCCCTACATATTTTGATTTTAGATAGTCATTCGACAAAATCTTTTAAGATATCATTGATAAGAAAGAAAAATGTGACCAGGATGAAGATATGCCATTAAATAAATTGTGCCCTGGTTGCAGGCTGTGCTCCGGGAATTGATTAATGGAGAAAATTCAACCAGGGAAATGAATTGTTGTGTTTCTGCCATGTGTGTTGGTTTTTTTGAATCTTTATCAGTTACTTGAAAAAAGATATATGATACAGATATAGGATACAGATTTATTATCATTGCTGATAAAAGAAGAAATACCCTAAGGAGTACAATACTCAGTACTGTTGACATTTTGGGGCTGATCATTGCTTGTTGGGGGAGGCTGTCTGTCCTTGTAGATGTTTAGCAATATTTGTTGCCTTAATAGACTAGATACTAGCACCTCTAGTTCCCAGGCCCCACCCAGTTTTGCCATCAAAAATGTCATTGCCAAATGACATTGCCAAGTGTCCCCTGCGAGTAAAACCTGCCTGTGTTAAGAACTTACTGGGCTAGAATCACGAAGTGAACATAACAAAATGAAACTCACCTAATATAAATGTTTCATGAGGTAAAGAACACAATGTCTTTCTAGCATACCTTTCTATAATCTGTGCTTAAAACATAATTGACAACTATTGAATGAACAAATGAGAACATAAATGATTAAAGACCTAGTTCTAAATTTGTATTTTAAAAACAATGTTATCTCCTCAAGATGAAGAAATCCAACTAATCAAATGTCCTGTAAAGACAAAATTTGGTATAAATTTGACATGAACAAACAGTAATATTCCTCCTGAAAACAAAAACAAACCAATCAAGCAACCAAAATGCAATGTTAGATGGCACTATTAGGGTGAAATATCCACAACACGGGACAAAAGATTACTTTGACTGAAGCATGGAATTCCATTCTGCTGACTTATATTTAGAGAAAATAACAGAGTAGGGTGATTCTAGGAGCAACCACAGATAAAATTTCTGAAAAACATGGCATAAAATATATGGTGGAAATAAATAAAATTGTTTGACTTAGAGGAAAAAAAACTGAGGAATCTGAAAATTTCAAATATCTGAAAAACAATCATGTGACAATGACATTCTGTGTATCCCAAAGGCTGTAATAGGGTAAATGTATGAATTTAGGTTTAAAAGAAATAAGTACCTTCTAAAAGTGGAGTTTATAAAACTATAATAAACTATTTTAAAACTTCGTGACTACTTTCTGAGATTCTAGTTTTTAATGATCAAGTTAATATCCTCAAAGTACTTTGATATTCAAATCTTAATGATATCTACAAAACTATTTTGACTTAAAAAATAATCAAAATACAAGCCAAACAAAATATTCAAAAGATACCTAAATTCAAAATGTGTTTACCTTGAATGTTTTTATTTGGAAAAAATCTGAAATTTTTACTGATAATCATGGATACAATAAGCAAATTGACAAACTTTATTCTTCATGTCTAAAGTGAGGGATGTTACAGTCTACATATATTGAAAGGACATTGCGTTTGTTAACAGTTTTCATCAGTAATAACTGAAAGTAGTGAGCTGAGCTAAGGAAGGATCAAGTGTGCAATGTTGGATATTGTAGGGCAGGGGGAACCAGAGGGATGAATGGAAGTAGAAGAGAGCAAGAATAAGCAGATCTCAGATAGCCAATTTGCTGATATGTTTCTTTTTGTTTGTTTGTTTGGTACCAGGGATTGAAACTAGGGGCACTTAGCCATTGGGCCACATCCCCAACCATTTTTACTTTCTGTTTTGAAATTGGATCTTCCTGCGTTACCTACGGCCTTGCTAAATTGCCAAAGATGGCCCTGAACTTTCAATCCTCCTGCCTCAGCCTCCCAAGCTGAGCCTCTGGGATTACAGGCATGTGCCATTGCAACCAGCCTGAAGCATGATAGGTTTATGACAGAAGCATTACTTTCATCTTTGTAATTATCTGCAGCTTTTTAGCAAATACTCCTGCCACTGTTCAAACCCCCACTACATTCAATTCTTAAAAACACTGGCTTTCATCTATGATTTTACTGCTGTGTGAATCTCTACTTCTGACTATGATCTGGCTACTATAGTATCTACAGAAAATAGTTACTGATCTTGCCATGGGAGAGGCACAATTCCTTTCTTCAAATTAACTTCTGAGCTTTTCTCCAACTGCCCGGCAACTATAATTTATTTATTTATTTTTTTATTTTTGGTACAGTTTTACCAAAAGAAAGCTCTGATCCCTGCAAACCATAGACTTTATGAAAACTGAACAATGTTGTGTTCAACAAAACACCAATCTCCAATATATTTGTATTTTAATTTTGCTCCAAGAAAAAAATAATTCTCAAGAAAAATGAGTGAAAACACATTTGCTACTTTCAAAGAGCACAAATTATTTCATATCTCAGAAGCAAGACACAGAGGGCACACAATGATATAAATTAGAAACAACCACATGTTAAGAAACTCAGTAGAATTTTTTGCTTCACGGATAAATTCTGCCCCCACTACCATTCTAAATCTCCTTGATTCTTGATCAAGACAGAATCGACAAGATATAACTATGTTCATGCCTCAAGAATTTCTCCTTAAGGAACTTTAATACTTAATTGAACTAGGAAGAAGCAGAAATTATTGGGTCAGACAAATCTAAAGAAGATAAGATCAGTGTAAAGATAAGGAGTGCTAAATTTTGGGAGTTGTTTTTCAAGTCTAAAGTCTGAATTTGTTGAAGTTTGTTTATTAACAGAATGAGCTAGTTACTAACCAAATTTAAGACTGCATCCCAAGGAATTAAAGGCTCCCTTTAGTTGACAAAGTTTAATGTGAATTCAGTATCAACCACCATTAATCCCAAAAGATTCCTCCCACCTGGGCAATCACCCAAGTGCTATTTAAGTTCATGCCTCAAATTAAGTTACATGTTATATGTAATGAAAACTGGCAGCCCACCAAATAATTTTCAAAACATATCTAACAAATGGAGGAAAGAATTTCTATTTTTTATGATCCAAACTTTCCACTCAATGTCTCAGACAAGCCTACTTCAACATGCATGAAAGATGACCGGGAAGAACAAGACTCATAAAAGCAGTAGATTACTAAAGTAAGTTTTTATTCTCTAGTAATGATATTCAGGTCATGCGCCTGCAAAATCCATTCATTTGGAAACATTTTTCTCCTGCTGTACTCTCAACATACAAAACACAAAATAGAAATACATTTTCTTTCAATAAACAGGATAACTCCAGTGGTACATATATATCAATGAAAAGAGGAACTCCTGCTCAAATGTCATTGGTAGCTGTGGTCATAAACCAAACTCAACCCAGACCAGCTTCATTTTTAAAAACTCTACTTAACAGAGCATCAGGAGCATTTCTGCAGGTAAAGACTGTACATCTCCTACAATAACAGGCCATTTTTATAATCGGTGATATAAATTTTTCAGAACACATAATGGTGTTGATTCTTTGGGACATGGTAGTTCCAGTTAGAGATGAAAAAAGCAGTAGAAACCCTAATGTTAACATAACATGCTTAAAGCTCCACTGTGACAAGTGCTTCAAAACAAGATAATAATTTTTGAATGGTATAATGTAGACTCCTGGGAAAAGTATGCAATATAAGTCATATTCAGTTACTGAAACTTCCATGAAAATAATTCTCTTCTTACAAACACTATACAAGAATGTAAAACTCGATCCATAGTAGGCAAGTCCCAGAAAAGTTGGAAGAATCTTTCTAACCTGATAGAAAAAAGCAAAGGATTAAAAAGAAAATGCTATTTTCTGTAGATATAGATTTTTCTACCAACAAAGTTAATTATGTTCTTGCAATATGCCTATGGTGGCTGAATCAACATGAAACCTACTTTTAGCATTGTTGATCTGAGTTTGAAAACTTGTATCTAGTTAAATATATAGGTTTTCAAGCCCAGGGCTCTCAAATGTATTAAAAAAAAAAAAAAACAATGTAAGTGCTTAAAAAGTGATTTTGAAGGTCAAATAATAAAACAAGAGAAGGCATATACTAATCTCAGATTTACTGCTGAGGTTATAATCTAAATCTAACTTTAGAGAACCTCATTCATGTTAAAGATAAGCGTCAGAAAATTTAATGAAACTTGGGTGGGCAATCATTCACAAGAGTTGTAGAACAGAAGAATACTATTTTTAGTTGATTCATTTCGGTAACAGACTTCAGAAACAGTAAATGTACATTGTAAACAGTACATTATCAAGAATTACCTCAATCATGTCACTTATGTTTTAACTGAGTACATTTTGTTGCATTTGTTATTAAGAAAATATTATATTTTTAAAAAATCAGTTAGGTTTCAAATAATAATATCATAATTCCAGTACAATGATCTTTTGGTATTTAGATCTTTCCTGTGGTATTTAAAAATCAATGATTCATTCTGGACTATTATTTAAAAAATGAATAACAAACGAATACAGTCATTTTGGAAAATAGTGTGAAGGCTTTCCAAAGGTCTAAAGATAGAATCACCATATGGTAGAGCAATCCCACTTCTGGGTACATAGCCAGAAGAAATGAAATCTGTATGTTGAAGAGACAGCTGCAGTCTCCTGGTCACTGCAGCTTTATTTACAATAGTCAGTACACAGAAGCAGCTTAAATGTCCATTAATGGAAGACCTGCTAAAGATAATATGATATATATACACAATAGATACTACAAAACCTTAAAAAAGAAGGAAGTTTTATCATTCACAACAACATGTTTGGAACTAGAGGACTTATACTAGGTAAAATAAACTGGGCACAGAAAGACAAATACTGTATGATCTCACTTACATGTGGCATCTAAAAGAATTACTCTCATATATCAGAGCAGAATATTGCTTATCAGAGACCAACAAGGAAAGAGAGGGATGGAGAAAAGGGTTATATAGGTCAAAGGGTACAAAATTTCAGTTAAGTTTTAGTGATCTAACATACTAGGCAAGCATGCATGAAGCCCTGGGTTCAAACCAGCAACACAAAAAATAATAATAATAATCATAAATTCAAAATATTTTTAAAATCAATGGTTCATTTGAGGTCAATTAAATAGAGCATCTATAAGACCAGGTATAGTTTATAAATAAAATATTTCTTAGGATATATTTCAGATATTTGATTTGTTTATTAATCTTAGGAAGTATTAGTCCTTATGTGAAGCTACAATGCAGGATTTAGTAGAAGAACAAGCATGAAATGGTTTATAAAGTATGTTCTACAAATAAAAAAAAATAGTTTTGAGGAGAAAACTGAGTGAAAACTGAGGAAGAGTACTTAGAAAGAAGATATGATGAGGCATTCATCTTGGTAGACTATCTGCAAAAGTCTAAGGAAGAGGAGATTGACTTGGGCTGCCCAGGAACTCTGGCTGTATCATTTCTTAGCTATTGAACCTTCTGACAAATTACTTTAATCCCTCTAAATATCCATTTACTCTCTATAAAATAAAAGTAATTAATCTTACTACTGTAGGTTGAATAATGGCTGCTCTAAAGTATTAAGTCTAATATCTGGAACATGAAAATGTTACCTTATTTGGAGAAAAAAAAATCTTTGTAATTGAAATTAAGTCAACGATTTTGAAATAGGACTACCCTGATTTTTTTTTTTTTGTCTCTTTAAATGTCATCAAATGCCCTTGTAAGACAGCAGAAGGATATTTCACACAAACAAATGAAAAAAACACACAGAAGAGAAGGAGGCAATGTGAAGATGGAGGCAGAAATTGGAGTGATGTAAAAGTCAAGGAATTGCCTGGAGCCACCATGATCTGGATGAGCAAGGAACAGGATCTCCCAGAGCTTCCAGAAGGAACATGGTATGCTTACACTTTATCTTGGACTTCTGGCCTCCAGAAAAGTGAAATTACAAATTTCTATTTGCTTTTAGTCACCAAGTCTATGGTAACACATTGAGTTACAGCAGCCACAGGAAATCAAATTGATTTAACTTAAAATTAATTAATTTAATATTTATCTATGTTGCCTGCAAGTATACTCCCATCATGATGAGGGAAAAGAAAACCTCAAGGGGATTCAAAATTCTGACAGAAGAGGGGTCAGAATTGGAGTCACAGAAACATGAGCAAACATAGTCTGTGGTGGGTTTCCAGAACTTACTATGTTGATGGAAGAGATCAAAGAGACAGGTACCGGACAATCAAAAACCATCCAGACTAAACAGACAAGGGAGAATCTCTTTTGATTGAACACATGAAACAGTAGGTTAAAGATTTCATCTCTTTCAAATTGAGCATAGACATCGATTTGTGGCAGGGTTAATGTATATTCCTTGTTAATAAGTGAGGAATGTGACCATTGCATTAAAGTCTCTAAATGAAGAACTTTGGTAAATAAGTATAATAAATATTGGTATATTACTTCGGTCATTATCATATGAGTCTTCTAGGGCTGACCAACAAAGATCTGGAAGATCTGGATCCATAGCTCTTTGCTCTCCTCTGCATCGTGCTTCTTTACGTTCTTCTCCTAGTGTTTTATACAATTTATGAAATGGCTCACATCTACTTTTCTAAGCTCACTTGCAGTTACTCTTTAAGAAACACACATACCATGCCCCAGTCTATATCCCACACTAATCATTTATAAATTTTCTTTTCTTTTTTTTTTTTTTTCTTTTTACAGACTGCGTTTTGATTCATTGTACCCAAATGGGGCATGGTACAACTTTTCGTTTCTGTGGTTGTACACGATGTAGATTCATACTATTCGTGTAATCATCCTCAAGTCCATAGGTGTTTAACAACTTCCTCTGCTTATAATGCCTGCTTTCCTCTTTCTCTACTTGGAGAGCCCCTTTCCATCCCACAAAGTCCAGTCTCACGGAGAGTGCTTTCCTCAACATTATCATCGACTTCCCTCCCATACCTAGTTTAGGTGACAGTACGCCTCATTGAAAAGATTAATTAGACTGAAAGTTTTGTTTTGTCTTGGGACTTTCTTCAGGTGGAAAATTCTAGTACATTTTCAGATTGATTACCATATATTTTTGCAGCTCAATCAACTAGTGTTTATTGTATGTTTTCTTTTGCCAAGTTACATTATACAATCATTAGCTGGTTGTCCCCATTCCAATTATCTGACCAATGATAGAAATGCTCTTATTAATATTTGCTTCTCAAAGCAACTAAACAAAATGAATTAACAAGGACGGCATGAATGCTTGCCCCGAGTAGATATTTGAGTTTTAAAAATACACTCAGAGCATTCATGTTCATGCTAGGCTTGCATTTCTCTATCTGTACTAGACAGAGAACCAAAAAAGCAACAACAACAAAAAGTCATTTTGGTCCACAGATTCAAGAAGAAATAGAAGTAGTGTAGCATCAGCAGTAAAATTATACCATAGTCAATTCAAAATGTACTAGAATTTTTCAAGTGAAGAAAGTCCCAAGACAAAAACAAATCTCTTCTTTAATTCTTAATTTTATTTATATATTCATTTTGTACTGGGAATTGAATCCAGGATTGCTTAACTATGGAGCCACATCCCCAACTGTTTTTATTCTTTATTTCGAGACAGGGTCTCACCAAGTTGCTGAGGGCCTTGCTAAGCTGCGAAGGCTGACTCTGAAGTTGTGATATTTTTCTTGGTCTTTTTAGATATACATGACAGTAGAATGTATTTTGATATATTATACATATATGGAGTATGACTCATCCTGCTTAGGATCCCATTCTTGTGGTTGTACATGATGGGGAGTTTCACTGATCATGTATTCATGCATGCACATAGGAAAGTTATGTCCAATTCATTCTTGTCTTTCCTATTCCCATCCCTTCCCTTCATTCCCATTATTTAAACCAATGAACTTCTCCCCCCCCACTTATTGTTTGTTAGCATCCACATATCAGAGAGAACGCTCAGCTTTTGGTGTTTGGGGACTGGCTTATTTCACTTACATCATTCCAGCTACATCCATTTATTGGCAAATGCCATAACTTCATTCTTCTTTATGGCTGAATAATATTCCACTGTGGATATATATCACATTTTCTTTATCCATTCATCTTTTGAAGGGCATCTAGGTTGGTTCCATAGTGTAGCTATTGTGAATTGAACTGCTATAAACATTGATTTGGCTGCATCACTGTAGTATGTTGATTGTAAGTCCTTTGGGTATAAACTGAGGAGTGGGATAGCTGGGTCAAATGGTGGTTCATTCCAAGTGTTCTGAGGAATCTCCATACTGCTTTCTATAATGGTTGCACCAATACCCAGTGCCAACAGCAAGGCATGGGTGTACCTTTCTCCTACACATCCTCACCAACATTTATAGTACTTGTATTCTTGATAATTCCCATTCTGACTGGAGTGAGATGGAATCTAAATGTAGTTTTAATTTGCATTTCTCTAATGGTTAGAGATGTTGGAACATTTTTTCATATATTTGTTGACCATTTGCATTTCTTCTGTGAAGTGCCTTTCAGTTCCTTCACCCATTTATTGATTGGGCCATTTGTTTTTTCAGTGTTAAGTTTTTTGAGTTCTTTGTGTGTCCTGGAGATTAATGCTCTATTCGAGGTACAGGTGGCAAAGATTTTCTCTTATTTTGTAGGCTATCTCTTTGCATCTTAATTGTTTCCTTTGCTGTGAAGAAGACTTTTAGTTTGATGCCAACCCATTTACTGATTCTTGATTTTACTCGTACTTTTTGGAGTCTTGTTGAGGAAGTTGGTTCCTAAGCTGACATGATGGAGAGTTGGACCTACTTTTTCTTCTAGTAGGTGAAGCATCTCTGATTTAAAGCCTAGGTCCTTGATCCACTTTGAGTTGAGTCGTGCAGGGTGAGAGATGGGGATTCAATTTCATTCTAATACCTATGGATTCCCAGTTTTCCCAGCACCATTTGTTGAAGAGACTATCTTTTATCCAATGTATGTTTATGGGCCTTTGTCTAGTATGAGATAACTGTATATATGTTGGTTTGTCTGTGTCTTCTATTCTGTTCCATTGGTCTTTTTGCACATTTTGGTGCCAGTAACATGCCATTTTTGTTACTATAGCTCTGTAGTATAACTCCTTAGAGGGAATATTTTTAATTTTTCTCCATTTAGAAAGTTATTGGCCTTGGGTTTAGCATATATAGCTTTTAAAATGTTAAGGTTTTGTATTTGTGATTCTTCTTCCTCAGCCTCCCGGAGTTGATGGGATTACAGGCATGCACCACCATACCTAGTTCTGCTTTAAATTATCTAAAAAGACAAGTACAACCACTAAAAAGAATGTTATTTCTATACTTGCAGTTAACAATACTAACCTCATTGTCAAGCCAAGTTCCCATAGGGACAACAGCAAGAAATGTTATTTTCCTTTCAATACATTTTGGGAATGCTGGACTTATCAGAATAAGCCTAGATCTATGAGAAGCAGGAACCAAGAAGTTCAGGTTTCAGAATCAATTTAGTAATGTTAATGAGCCTATCTAATGTTTAGGTGACCAAGTGAAGCTAGGGATCCCTGAGAAGTGAAGAGTCTAAATAGAATTTATCTGTAAAAGATGCTAAACATCCTTGACATGCATGTGAAGGCCTGCAGTTCTGGGCTGGAGAGTCAGAACTGACCACCTACTGCTACTCAGGCCTGGAGCCCATTTCCAGGAGCTCCAGAGGCTTAGATGTTGACTTCTACCTTTAAAACATCACATGTAGTGACGAGTTCTGGAGGTCAAGTAGGGGGGAAGTGCAATAAATTGTCAACTTTTTCAAAATTACCTCCCCCAAAGCATTGGACTATTTAGTCAGTCATAAAACAGCAATGGAAAGAGGCATCTATGATGGAAGTACTGAAGAAAAAGAAAATCTTTCATCATGGACTTTTATTCTTTAACAAGGATTTTCTCCTAAAATCAGACTAGTCATTTCCTGCTAAGGAAATTAAATCTCAGAAAGGGCCAGTTAATGACTTTCAGGAAAAGATTCATACAAAAATAGAGCAGGGAAATTCATGAGTAACTACACCTAATGCTGTAAACAAATAATACAGTTATAACTTGAAGATACCTATCTATTTTTTCATTTTGTACTAACAAATAATATGAAATTATATAAGACTAAGCAGGAAATTTCAGTTAAAATTTACCCAGAAAATTAAAAACCAACCTTTCCTTAAATTATCCTTTAATCACAATATTTTGTGTTAATTATTTCTAAAAATAGTAACGTCCTGACACACATGGGTTTGAATCCCCTTTCTGCCATCTACTAACCAGGTGACTGTGGACAAGTAAACGTTTTTTTGAGTTTCAGTTTCAGTTGGAAAATAAAAATTCCTAAATTGGGTTGTTCGACAATTAGCATGTATAACACTTTTATAGCTGACACAATGTAGACACCAAATGAAAGTATTCTCATATTATCAATAACATATTGAATTAATTATGGTACTATTAACTGTAGTAACACATAGGTCTGAAAATTCAGTGACTTAACATGATGGAAGCTTATTTTGTGTTATTCAGTCAGTATTTTCCTTGTTGGATAGTACTTCTCTCATTAAGAACCTAATTTATTTCCATCTTGACTTTAAGTCTGTTGATATGGTGAATTACATTTATTGATTTCCGGATGTTGAACCAACCTTGCATCCCTGGGATAAAACCCACTTGATCATGGTGCACTATCTTTTAAATATATTTTTGTATGCAATTTGCTAAAATTTTGTTGAGAATTTTTGCATCAATGTTCATTAAGGATATTGGTCTGAAATTTTCTTTCCTCGATGTGTCTCTGTCTGGTCTAGGTATCAGGAGGATATTGGCTTTACAGAATGAGTTTGGGAGGGTTCCCTCCTCTTCTATTTCATGGAATACTTTGAGAAGTATTGGAATGAGCTCTTCTTTAAAGGTTTTGGAGAACCTGATTGAGAATCCATCTGGTCCTGGACTTTTCTTTGTTGGTAGGCTTTTGATGACTTCTTCTATTTCATTACTTGAAATTGATCTATTTATATTGTGTATGTCCTCCTGGTTCAGTTTAGGTAATTCATATGTCTCTAGAAACCTATTGATGTCTTCGAGATTTTCTATTTTGTTGGAGTATAGATTTTCAAAATAGCTTCTAATTATGTTTTTTATTTCACTCATGTCTGTCATGATATTTCCTTGTTCATTCTGAATTTTAGTAATTTGAATTTTCTCTCTCCTTCTCTTTGTTAGTGTGGCTAAGGGCTTATCAATTTTGTTTATTTTTTCATAGAACCAACTTTTTATTTTGTTAATATTTTTGATTGTTTTTTTGGTTTCAATTTCATTGATTTCAGCTCTGATTTTAACTATTTCCTGTCTTCTACTACTTTTGGTGTTGCTCTGTTCTTCTTTTTCTAGGACTTTGAGCTGTAGTGTTTGTTTATTTGTTGATTTTTTTTCTTCTTTTATTGAATGTGCTCCATGAAATGAATTTTCCTCTTAGTACTGCTTTCATAGTGTCCCAGAGATTTTGATATGATATACCTTTGTTCTCGTTTACCTCTAAGAATTTTTTTTATTTTCCCCCTGTTGTTTTCTGTTATCCATTCTTCATTCAATAGCATATTATTTAACCTCCAGGTGTTGGAGTAGTTTCTGTTTTTTATTCTGTCATTTATTGACAATTTCAATCCATTATGATCTGATAGAATACAAGGTAGTAACTCTATCTTCTTGTATTTGCTAACAGTAGCTTTGTGGCATAATATATGGTCTATTTTAGAGAAGGATCCATGTGCTGCTGAGAAGAAAGTGTATTTGCTCTTGGTTGGATGGTATATTCTATAAATGTCCATTAAGTCTAAATTATTGATTGTGTTATTAAGATTTATAGTTTCTTTCTTTGTTCAATATTTGTTTGGAAGATCTGTCCTGTGGGGAGAGAGGTGTGTTAAAGTCACATAGTATTATTGTGTTGTGGTCTATTTGATTTCTAGAATTGAGAAGGATTTGTTTGACATACATGGATAAGCCACTGTTGGGAGCATAGATATTTATGATTGTTATGTCTTGCTGATTTATGCTTCCCTTAAGCAGTGTGAAATGTCCTTCTTTATCCCTTCTAACTTTGGCTTGAAATCCACATTATCTGATATGAGGATGGATACTCTGGCTTTTTTGCTGAGTCCATGTGCATGGTATGTTTTTTCCCATCCTTTCACCTTTAGTCTATGGGTATCTCTTTCTATGAGATGAGTCTCTTGCACGCAGCATATTGTTGGATCTTTCTTTTTAATCCAATCTGCCAGTCTATGTCTTTTGATTGATGAGTTCAGGCCATTAACATTCAGGGTTATTATTGAAATATGATTTGTATTCCCAGTCATTTTGGCTCATTTTTGTTTTTTGACTCAACTTGATTTCTCCTTTATTCGGCTATTCCTCTAGGGTAGTTCCTTTGCTGATTTCCTTTCCTCCCTTTGCTGATTTACATCGTTGTTTTTCATCTCTTCCTTATGGAATATTTTGCTGAGAATGTTCTATGCCGGTTTTCTTTTTGTAAATTCTTTTGGCTTTTGTTTATCATGGAAGGATTTTATTTTGTCATCAAATCTGAAGGTAAGTTTTGCTGAGTATAAGATTCTTGGTTGGCATCCATTTTGTTTCAGAGCTTGAAAAATGTTGTGCCAGGCCCTTCTAGCTTTTAGGATCTGGCTGAAAACAATGCTGATATCTGTATTGGTTTCCCCCTGAATGTAATTTGGTTCTTTTCTCTCACAGCCTTTAAAATTCTGTCTTTATTTTGTATGTTAGGTATTTTCATAATAATGTGCCTTGATGTGGGTCTGTTGTAATTTTGTGTATTTGGAGTTCTATAAGCCTCTTGTACTTGATTTTCCATTTCATTCTTCAGATTTGGGAAATTTTCTGATATTAGTTCATTGAATAGATTGTTCATTCCTTTGGTTTGTTTCTCTGAGTTTTCCTTAATTCCAATAATTCTTAAATTTGATCTTTTCATGATATCCTATAGTTCCTGTAGATTCTGTTCATGATTTCTTACCATCTTCTCTGTTTGATCAACTTTGTTTTCAAGATTAAATATTTTGTCTTCAATGTCTGAGGTTCTGTCTTCCAGGTGTTCTATCCTATTGGTTATGCTTTCTATGGAGTTTTTAATTTGCTTTATTGTTTCCTTCATTTCAAGGATTTTTGTTTGTTTGTTTGGTTTTTTTTTTCAGTATCTCTAACTCTTTATTGAAATGATCTTTTGCTTCCTGCATTTGCTCTTTTAACTGTTGAGTGGTGCAATCATTCAGAGCCTGCATTTGATCTTTCATCTCATTGGTTGCTTCTCTGATCATTTTAATTATGTACATTCTGAACTCCCTTTCAGACATTTTTTCTGCCATGCTCTCACTGGATTTTATTGATGTAGCATCTAGGTTGGTTTGGGACATTTTCTTCCCTTGTTTTCTCATGTTGCTCAGTTATCTACCCCTCTAGTAGTGAAATGCTGAGTTATTGCAGGTTTCCTCTATTGACTTATAGCGTCCCTGTAGATTTCCAATAACTCACCTCCTAGTCTTCAGTAACCTGAAGTCTTGGAGGAACTTGATAATGCAGTGCTCCAAGAGGAAACTGCCCCTCTAGTGGTGGTGGCCTTTCAGGTGGGGTATATTCCCTGCTAGTGGGCAGAGGCACCTCCACTTGTTGACCAATGGTCAGCCAAAAGGGGGACTAGACTGCGGGCTGGAGCATGGCTGGTCTGGGCCCATGTCTCTGGTTCTACTGCCCTGGTGGGAAAGCCCCACCTGGTGGGGAAGACTCACCCAGTGAGGAAGTCTCACTGGGCAGCTCTCCTCTGAGAAGTTTCCTTCAGTCCAGAACTACCGCCTGGACTGGGCAGCCCTCCTCTGGGACGTTCCCAGGGGTCCGGACTTACCTCCTGGGCCAGGGAGCCTCACCCTGCGAGTGAGTCTCTTGCTGGGCAGCCCTCCTCCGTAACGTTCCCTGGGGTCTGGAACTACCTCCTGGGCTGCGGAGTCTCACCCTGCTGAAGTCTTTCGCTGGGCGGCTGTCCTCAGAGAAGCTGCCTGCGGTCCGGTCCTGCCGCCAGTCCTGGGACCCTCTCTCAGCTCCGAAGCCTCTTGCTGAGTGGTCCCTCTTCTACAAAGCTCCCAATTGTCCAGGTTCACAGCTCCAGAGGGGGAGTCTCACTGGGCAACTCTACTCCACAAAGTTCCCTGTGTTCCAGAACTACTGCTCTGTCCAGGTAGCTTCGCCTAGTGGGAGAGACTCCCCAGTGGCTCTGAGCTGGTCTTGAGTCTCTCAATACCTCCTCTTCTTGAATCCTGAGTCCTGGAGCAACATGAAATGCAGTCGCCCTCTTGTCTGCCATCTTGAAACCTCTCCCTACATACATACGTATGACTCCCAAAAGCGGCAACCTTATTTCCCATATCAATTTTGTTAAGTAACACTAGCAGCTATAACCAAAAAAAAAAATTCCATTGATAGTAAATATTCATTTTTTACTCATAATATTTCAATTTCTGGTAAATGATAAATCTGTGTACTGGTTTTATTAATTAAGTGGTTCCTCTAGCAGGCAGGGAAAGACAACATGGAGATCCTCATTAGCTCCTTAAAACCCAGGCCCAGGTCACATACACCATTTCCTCTCTTACTTCAGTGACCACATCTGCATACACTAGTAAATGTGAATTATAATCCCTGACTGGGCAGCTATATTCCAGCCTGACCTATGAAAATGGTAGGGGAGCATATATTTTTGGTGATCAGTTTTCTTTCACATAACATTAATTAATAGCAGTAATAATAATATTATTGAATAGTCAATCATGGTAAAAGAGCAGGAACAAAGAGATTAGAGCATAGGCCAGTGTAATAGACCTTTATCATCTGTGACCAATACCAGATTATATTTAACAGGAAAATTTTTTTCCATATAAAAGCAATTAATTTCCCTTAAAGAATATTAAATTGCTTGTGGTTCAGATTAATACTTAAAAGTTCATTTGAGCCAAGCACAGTAACATAAGGCAAGAAAGTTGCCTATTCTTTTCATGTAAGAAACACCGAGTGCTGAACCACTATGCAATGGGTACTTTTCTAGGCTCTTGGAATTTGTCAGTAGCTCAAAAATAGATTCTGTCCTTCTGAAGCTTATACCGGGCAAGATATCTAATACTTTAAATATAGAACAAATTATGTAAGCATAGAGTGAGTTTTTTCGCCGGTATGTCTTTTCTGACTGGGATAAACCCATCTAGATTATCATCCACATTCTGTCCATTTCTATAATTTTACTGTTAGGCAAGACACACAGTCTATCCACAACAGATCTTCATCACTAACACTGAAATACTAATAGCTTTCCTTCCAATTTCACAAAGTTGTTTCAAGGGTGAAAGGTGATATTATATAAAATAATTAGCACAACAGCTACGTTGGGGAACAGCAGTGAATAACTTGTGGACCTTTGAGAAATGGAGAGATGCAAGGCAAAATATTACTAATCTCTCTAGATATTAACATCTCCTTGTAATAATTTAGATTCACTTATTTTTTAATCTCCCATAGCCATTTCATCAGAATTCTTATCAGCATTCACCTTGAAATATATTATTATCTGGACACTTCTTCCCATTTTTATCATAAAATTCTTATCTAAGACTCCATTATTTCTCACTAGGTTGATCTTCCCAGTAATTTTCCCCATTTCAGTTCTCTCATTTATAGTCACTCACCTCAGCGTGGCTACAGAGATTTTCTTTTTTGTGTATTGAGTTGATCATGAGTATTCCTCAGAAGGGGAATATTTTCCTCAGAAGCAGTGTATAAGAAATACGAATGGCCAGCAAATATATGAATAAATGTTCAATATCTATAGCAATTGGAGAAATGCAAATTAAAACTACAATGAGATTTCATCTCACTCTAGTCAGAATGGCAATTATCAAGAATATAAATAAAAACAGAAGTTGGTAAGGAAGCACAATTCACAATAGCCAAGATCTATTTCCATTTACCACCAAGAACACAAGCTACAAAAGCAAAAATTGTGGTAGTTTCACTTAGTATTTAGAATAGTACCCAGCATATAGAAGGTATTCAATAATTTTCTTCTATTTAATAAAACCAGTATTCTATATTATAAGTATGATTCTCCCTGGGTGCTCAGTTAAACCACTTTTTATTTTAAATTAATAAAAATATGGCCAATAAATATTTTGTTTCCCCAACCCAATCCTCACATAATGTTTCTCTTAATCATGCTAAACCAAAGCAAGTTAAAATTATACTAACTTTATGCATGTTCAGAACTTTCTAGTTATACCCAATCATGGACACTTTTTTTCATATTATTAGATCCATCATCTTAACTAAAAGCCATTAAAACAGAATTGTATATATGTACATGTATTTTATATCTATAGTTGATAATTACATTGATATAGATTAATGTTTTCATTATAAATAATGCTCAGATAGCAAATATATTATTATTTTACATGTAATAAAATTATTTATAAATATAAATTTAAAATTAAATTAAAATACTAATTTTAAAATATCTTTCTCTTCTTGGACTTTTATTTCTGTAGTGATATGGTGAGGAAGAGGAGAAAGATGGCTCTCTTTTTAAAACACATATTTAAAAATCTTGAAATCTGTGCATAAATTCTATGTACTCAAGGAAAGGCACAGTTTCACTTCCATACAGTTTTTCAAGATAATATTTCCTCTCAGAAAGTAGTACTTAATTGTTATTTCTTGCTTACACATGTCATGTAATTGCTGGAAACTCCTTACAAGATTTTGCCTAATTAGTCATTTCTGTAATTAAATTTTCAGTTGAAATTTTTGGGTTTAGTTATCAGTTGCCAAATATAATGTATTTCAAAAATGTAAAATCAGCAAGCAATTAAAGTTGACTTTAAGATAATCAACAGTTCTCTTCCAAAACATAAAAGTGTAAGAACATAAGGTTACCTTTCAAAATACACTCTTATCAGGGACCCAGACTCTGCACATTAATATATAAGACATGACACAGATAGAACCCCAGAGCATATTATTAACACTGGACTTCTAACTCAGGGAGCCACATCGGATCTAGCATTAAACTCCAATAAAAGCACTATTCAAGGAATGAAATCAGTCATCGGTTCTAGAAATTAGATAGCTGTCCACTGGAACATTATTTTAAAATTTAAGAAAGTTGGGAAATAGTTTATACTCCAATAAAAAGTAAAAAAAAAAAAAAAAAAAAACTCATGAGAAAATGGGATGGAAATAAAAATGCTTTATATTTGTCTAAGTAATTTGATTACTTTGGAACTCATGTTCTAAAAAAAAAAAAACAATTAAAACAATTAAAGGTACAACTGTTCTGGCCATACACTTCTAAGATTGGAGTCTTACAAGCTGGGTCAGAATAAATAAAAATTCAGTTGACCAAGTCCCTTTTTCCTTTGGTCCCTTTTGCAGGGGTTTCAGCCAGGTCCAGCATGGATGAGCAAGGTTTAACTGTTGGAGGATGGTGCCAGAGAGAAAACAATTAATTACCAATAAGCTTATCTTATCAATAAACACACAAAAGCCAATACTATTTTCAAAAGGAAGGGGGTGTGACAGATTGGGCCATACCAGATCTGGCCTCCAACAAGATGGACAATCCCACCTTCACCTTTATTTATAGTCACACAGAAGAAGGGCTCCTTCAGTGAGGAAAAGGATGGGGTGGAGTTAGGGAAGCCATTTGCTTAGGGAACTAGCATATCCCCAGATAGTAAGCCACTCCCATACAGGACCACTTACTCCTGGGCGATCTGAAACAGTCTCCCATGACTGCCAGTTCCTGGGAGTCAGACCTCTGTATCCTATGGCTTAGTCAAATCTGATTCTGCTAGATTTGGATGGCTCCCCCACCCTTTGTTGTTGCTCCTCCCCATGTATTTATCTATTGGCTCAGGGCTTCCTTTCCCCTCCCATCTCATTCAGAGTCATTTCTATCTGATTTTGTTACATATCAAATTAAAAATGCTTCTTTTTCCAATTTGTATTCTTTGTATAAAGTGTTTTGAGTTCTTTATACTTTCTGGAGATAAGTGCTCTATCTGAAGTATGTGTGGCAAAAATTTTCTCCCACTCTGTAGGCTCTCTCTTCACATTGTTGATAGTTTCCTTTGCTGAGAGAAAGCTTTTTAGTTTGAATCTATCCCATTTATTGATTCTTGCTTTTATTTCTTGTGCTTTGGGAGTCATGTAAAGGAAGTATGGTCCTAAGCCGACATGATGAAGATTTGGACCTACTTTTTCTTCTATAAGGTGCAGGGTCTCTGGTCTGATTCTGAGGTCCTTGACCCATTTTGAGTTGAGTTTTGTGCAGGGTGAGAGATAGGGTTTAGTTTCACTTTGCTGCATATGGATTTCTAGTTTTCCCAGCACCATTTATTGAAGAGGCTATCTTTTCTGCATTATATGTTTTTGGTACCTTTGTCTAGTATGAGAAAACTGTGTTTATGTGGGTTTGTCTCTGTGTCCTCTATTCTATACCATTAATCTACCTGTCTATTTTGGTGTCAATACCATACCATTTTTGTTACTATTGCTCTGTAGTATAGTTGAAGATCTGGTATTGTGATACCCTCTGCTTCACTCTTCCTGCTAAGGATTTCTTCAGCTATTCTGGGTTTCTTATTGTTCCATATGAATTTCATGATTGCTTGCTCTGTTTCTATGAGGTATGTCAGTGGGATTTTAATTGGAATTGCATTGAATCTGTATAGCACTTTTGGCAGCATGGCCATTTTGACAATATTAATTCTGCCTATCCAAGAACATGGGAGATCTTTCCATCTTCAAAAGTTTTCTTTAATTTTTTTTTTTTTTTTAGTGTTCTGTAGTTCTCATTGTAGAGGTCTTTCACCTCTTTTGTTAGATTGATTCCCAAGTTTTTTTTTTTTTTTTTTGAGGCTATTGTGAATGGGGTAGTTTTCCTAATTTCTCTTTCAGAAGATTCATCACTTATGAATAAAAATGCTTTAGATTTATGAGCATTGATTTTATATCCTACTACTTTACTGAATTAATTTATGAGTTCTAGAAGTTTTCTGGTGGAAATATTTGGCTCCTCTAAATATAGCATCATGTCATCAGTAAATAGGGACAGTTTGAGTTCTTCTTTTCCTATTTGTATCCCTTTTATTTCTTTGGTCTGTCTAATTGCTCTGGCTAGAGTTTCAAGTACGATGTTGAATAGAAGTGTTGAAAGAGGGCATCCCTGCCTTGTTCCAGTTTTTACGGGAAATGATTTCAGTTTTTCTCCATTTAGAATTATGTTGATGTGGGTTTAGCAGAGATAGCATTTACAATGTTGAGGAGTGTTCCTACTATCCCTATTTTTTCTAGTGTTTTGAGCATGAAGGGATGCTGTATTTTATCAAAGGCTTTTTCTGCATCTGTTGAAACAGTCGTGTGATTCTTAACTTTAAGTCTATTGATGTAGTGAATTACATTTATGGATTTCCAGATGTTGAACCAACCTTGCATACCTGGGATGAAACCTACTTGATCATGTTGCACTATCTTTTTAATATGTTTTTGTATACAATTTGTTAAAATTTTTTAAAGAATTTTCGCATCTATGTTCATTAAGGATATTGGTCTGAAATTTTCTTTCCTTGGTATGTCTTTGTGTGGTTTTGGTATCAGGGTGATATTAGCTTCATAGAATGAGTTTGGAAGGGTCCCCTACTCTTCCATTTCATGGAATACTTTGAGGAGTATTGGTAGTATCTCTATCTTTTTGTATTTGCTAAGAGAAGTTTTGTGGCATAACATATGGTCTATTTTAGAGAAGGATCCATGTGCTGCTGAGAAGAAAGTGTATTCGCTCATTGGTGGATGTAATATTCTATATAGGTTTCTTAAGTCTAAATTATCGATTGTGTTGTTAAGATCTATGGTTTCTTTGTTCAATTTTTGTTTGGAAGATCCGTCCAGTGGTGAAAGAGGTGTGTTAAAGTCACCTAGTATTATTGTGTTGTGGTGTATTTGATTGCTGGAATTGAGAAGGATTTGTTTGACATACATGGATGAGCCATGTATGTATAAATATTTATGCCCCATTTATGGGGCATAAATATTTATAATGTTATATCTTGCTGATTTATGCTTCCCTTAAGCATTATGAAATGTCCTTTTTTATCCCTTCTAATTTTTGCTTGAAGTCTGCTTTATCTGATATGAGGATGGATACACTGCTTTTTTACTGAGTTCATGTTGGTGGTATTTTTTTAACCATCATTTCACCTTTAGTCTGTGGATATCTTTTTGTGAGATGAATCTCTTGAAGGCAGCATATTGTTGAGTCTTTCTTTTTAATTCAATATGCCAATCATTGTCTTTTGGTTGATGAGTTCAGGCCATTAACATTCAGGATTATTATTGAGATATGATTTGTATTCCCGGTCATTTTGGCTTATTTTTGGTTTTTAACTTGACTTGGTTTCCCCTTTATTTGGCTATTTCTTTAGCGTAGTTCCTCTCTCTGCTGACTTACACTGTTGTTTTTTCATTTCTTCCTCATGGAATATCTTGCTGAGAATGTTCTGTAATGCTGGCTTTCTTTTTGTAAATTCTTTTAGCTTTTGTTTATCATGGAAGGATTTTATTTCATCGTCAAATCTGAAGGTAAGTTTTGCTGGGTATAAGATTCTTGGTTGGCATTCATTTTCTTTCAGAGCTTGAAAAATGTTGTTCCAGGCCCTTCTATCATTTAGATTCTAGGTTGAGAAATCTGCTGATATCCATATTGGTTTCCCCCTGAATATAACTTGATTCTTTTCTCTCACAGCTTTTAAAATTCTATCTTTACTTTGTATGTTAGGTATTTTCATTATAATGTGCTTTGGTGTGAATCTATTGTAATTTTATGTATTTGGAGTCCTATAAGCCTCTTGTACTTGATTTTCCATTTCATTCTTCAGATTTGGGGAATTTTCTGATATTATTTCATTGGATAGATTGTTCATTCCTTTTGTTTGTACCTCTGTGCCTTCCTCAATCCCAATAATTCTTAAATTTGATCTTTTCATGATATCCCATAATTTTTGGAGGTTCCATTCATGATTTCTTACTATCTTCTCGGTTTGGTCAACTTTGTTTTCAACATTAAATATTTTGTCTTCGATGTCTGAGGTTCTGTCTTCCAGGTGTTCTAGCCTATTGATTATGCTTTCTATGGAGTTTTTAATTTTCTTTATTGTTTCCTTCATTTCAAGGATTTCTGTGAGTTTGGCTTTTTTTTTTTTTTTTTCAGAATCTCTTTCTCTTTATTGAAATGACCTTTTGCTTCCTGCATTTGCTCTTTCAACTATTGATTGGTGTGATCATTCAATGCCTGCATTTACTGTCTTATCTCATCGTTTGCTTCTCTGATCATTTTAATTATGTACATTCTGAACTCCCTTTCAGACATTTCTTCTGCCATGCTGTCATTGAATTTTATTGATGTATCATGTAGGTTTGTTTGGGACACTTTCTTCTCTTGTTTACTCATATTGTTCATGTATCTTCCCCTCTAGGAGTGCAAATCTGAGGTATTGCAGTTTCCCCTCTATAGACTTATAGTGTCCCTACAAGTTTCTAATACCTTGTCTTGAAATGAGAGATGAATATTAGCAGCACACCAAACAAACAAAATGCATCCTTAACTCAAATAGTCCCTTTTAAGATATTAACCATATTGTCTTAATAAACAGAGATTATGAGTTCACTTATTATCTACAGTTTAGCCAATATGTTTGGAATAAGGACCACAATTTCTAATGGTGAACAAAGAGGATGGGGATGAGTATAGGATATAATGTTAATGAGATAAGAAGTGTGTCGGTCTATAGAGGTACTATGTCATAGGAATAGTGAAAGTGGAATTAAAAGAAATTGATTGTTAGCATGTGAAAAGGGAGAAAGAGTCTTCAAGGAGACAGATAAGAGGAAAATAGAATGAGAAAAATATTAATAAGAGAAAAGTAGGAATAATAGTAAGTATAATAGGAATAATCATAATATTACTATTAATTTTAAAAATCTACAATAAACTATACAGTACTGTTCAAACCTCCTAGTCTTCAGTAGCCTGATGCCTGGGAGGAACTTGATAATGTGGTGACCCAAGAGAGGTGCTATCCCTCTAGGGATAGAGACATCCAGGTGAGATATGATTCCTGCTAGTGGGCAGAGGCACATCCACGTGTTGACAGATGGTCAACCAAAGCACAGGCGCTAAACTTCAGATGGGGGCCAGGCTGGTCTGGACCTGGTTCTCTGGGTCGGGACTCTGGGCACTGAAGTTTCACCTGGCAGCACTGTGCTGGGCCTGGGTATCTGGCCTGCCTCCCCAGAGCCAGGAAATAAACTTTTATAACTTATTTCTGATTTTAGTCATCTTTAACTTAGTCTGTTTATTTCCCAGAAAAACATAAATCACAAAATTACCTTTTTTTTTGGAGCAACAGTGGCTTACAATGTGCAAATAAGACTCTTCTATGAAATTCATTCTTTTCTTTAGAACTATCATGGGAATCGAAAGTAAAAGCAAACCAAAAGTTGCATAGCTGAGTTGAGCCAAACTAATATCAAGATGTGCTTCAAACCTAGAGCTGAAAATTTTTGAGTGAACTCTTAAGATTGGAAAAATTATTTCTCTCCTCTTCCAAATTGAGAACAATGAAATTTGACTTAGGCTAGTATTTTCAAACATTCTTGTTTTTTAACTAATTCATATTCCATTCCTACCACTTGACTACTAGAATTATTCATCTTATTGATAGTTAAAAGGTGGTACCTTTATGCAACACTTTTTTTTTAACAATACTTATGAGGCAGGACACAGACTCACTAGAAAATGTACAATGTAGCAATGAAAAGATATTTTTTTTAAAAAAGAACAAATATATCAAAGAGAAATAAAATCATGAAGAAATGTGGCAACATGAAAACCCATTTCCTTTGACTGTTGTGCTCGAATTTCTCAGATTAAAAGCCCTCTGTGTTATCTTCCAACTAAGTTCAAATCTACATGATCAACTTTATTGAATTTTTTGCAGAAATCTAATAAAATTTATGTTGTAGACTTCACAAGAAATTTTCAGTTTCCAAGATTAGCAAACTGAATGATGGAAAAAAAGCAATCCTTTATTTATTATTAATTAGTGCTTGTAAAATCCACATTTTAAGAAATTGAAACTTTTCCTCTGAGTTGAAAAGCAATACATAATTGATAAATTCAGGTAATAGTGGTGGCATGTTTCTTATATTGTTTATGTACTTTTCTGTAACTGATTAATTTTAAAAGAAATTTTTTAAAAAGAAAAAAATACACTACCAATACCTGAACATATCTAATACATACCAAGCACACATATGCATGCACACAAACACATGTGTGTATACACACACACATACACACATTGAAAATAATACAAGCAGATGAGAGAGTTTTTAGACTTGGGTAGATAAAGATTTAATTTGATAAATTTTCAAATACTTCACCATAAACCTATCCAGGTTTCTATCTGTCTATAAATCCATTTTATGTTTGTAATTGTGACACTAAAAGGTATTATATCATCAGAGAGACTCAAAATTGTTTTTCTGGGTTATACAAGAGGAGGACATTAAATAGATCAGTATATGGAGTGCCAAGAGAGAGAACAGAATAATACACCTTTGAGAGGTAAAATAGAAGAAAAAATTAAAAGTTGTATAAAGGAGACATAGAGAAAAATCAGGGACAAAGGATTCAAATTCAGAAATTCTGCATACTTTTCTAGACCTGTCATTCCCTAAGTCTGTCTCTTTTCCAAACTCCTTATTCTCAAATTCCTGGGAAATCTGGGAATCTACCTTGTGCACCATTAATCAAATACCAGTAAACTGAGTAAGTAAAGAGAGAGATGGTATTTTGAGAAAACTATAATTCAGGGGACTGTCCAGTACTATTTACTGATCTGAGAGTGAAGACCACATCAGCGTGAGGATCCTGACTGACCAAAACAACAGAAACCATCTTGAGATCATCAGACTAGCATTCCCGCCCCTCCCCAAGTTTTCTTTAAAAAAAGAGCAAGGAAACTTCAAAAGGTGTTGCTCATTCTCTAACTGACCAGTGTTCTCCATTGAATTCATATTCCTTGACTTACCCCAAAAGGCATCTCTCTTGAGATTACCCCCGTTCTCCCTTTATTAAGTATTTACTTTCCTAAATAAATCTGTCTATGCCGTTATAAAACATGCTGAAATTCTTTTCTGTCAGGTTTGACAAAAACTCCACTGAACCTGAGTCCCCTCTTCAAAGACATCTCTTCTTCAGTAAAATCTTGGGGACTTCCTCTTTAATTAATCAATTTATTAACCGAGGGAATTCTGAATGGAAGAGACCCATTTATCCAGTTATTATTCATTTGACTTGCGGAAAACTAAGAAAAATAAATTTGCCTGAAGCTCATTTTAGCTCGGATTTCAGTTGTTGGAGAATATTTAATAGTCTCAAAGTACTCAGAAATGTAAAAGAAATGAATGACCTGTTTCAAAAATTACTTTATTCCTAGAAATAGTTAATGTAAAATGTAGAACCCAAGTATGAATTAGAGTAGCACAGGAATGGCATGAATGTAGCTAAATTTTGGAACTGTTTTTAGCGTAACCTCCAAGAGATTACCCAATTTCATTTTCAAAATTCAGAGCCACAGGCTGGGTATGTGGCTTAGAGGTGGAGCACTTGCCTAGCATGTACAAAGCCCTGGGTTCCATCTCGAGTACTGAGTGGAGGGGAGTTTACAAAATTCACAGCCTTATTTCTCTTCAGAGACGCACACCCCACAAAGGAAATCATCACAATTTGTCTTACAAAACAGAAAATAAATTTCTCACACCACAAAAGAGATCCCAGGGCCTTTCAATGATTACTATAGTTCAGAAGTCATGAGACGAGAGATGGATTTAATTAAGCAAAGTAGTTCTATGTGTTGACTGTTTCCACCAATCCTGTGTAAGTAACCAGTCTTTAATGTTTCCAGAAAGAAAAACAAAAATCTGTTCAATCTCCATGAAAATACACTTAGTTCTGTGTATCTTGGTTAGAATTCTCAAAATATTCAAGCTTGATGCCCTTTCAGATACTTTTTAACCCCCTCTGCTCCATGGCACTGATGTATTTAAACACAGAGACCTGGGAGCAAAAGGAAAAGATTTTCAAGGTTATCTGAATGAAAGTTTTAAACTAACCAAGGTGAGATAATTTATCTTCTCAGAATTATTGTGAATGTTAAGGTTTGATTTCATTATATTCATTTTTATTGTTGTTCATAGTTTTTCATCAGTCATAGATTGTAGTAGGGAAAAAAACTCCAATCATGTTTTCCTGTGGAGTTGTAATTCATATCTTCAATAATCCATGTCATGCACTAATTGAAAAATAACTAGGACAATATCATTAATTTTTATGTGAAATAATTTCTAACTGATAACACATACTTCATGTATAACTCCAGACTCCCACCAAACCAAAGAGATGTCCCAGCAGGGGATGCTTGCTTAACAGAGAAAAGAACACTTTAATGACAGCACATAATGCATACTCCATGCACAGCCCACAGGGAAGTCTGATTTCTTTTAACCCTTTAGATAACATTCACCATCAATAGATTAGTTGTACTTGTATGCTTCTGAATTGAGACTTTTCTTAATTTTTAACCTCTTATGGACTTCAAGTTACAAATATTTTGTGTCTATGTTCTATAACTCTACAGAAATTCCAAGTATTTTAGATAAAAGAAGACTTTTTTCAGGGAATTTTAACTCATAACAGTAGTGTATTCTGTTTACTTTGCTCTTTATAAATGTTTTCTTTTTCTTTTACTCTTTCTACAGATAAAAAGTATATAAAGACTAAAAGAAACAGAAAACATTTATAAAGGGCAAAGTAAATAGAATACACTACTGTTATGAGTTAAAATTTTACTCTCTATCTGTGTAAAGAGTAAAAGATGAAAACACAAGCACACATGTACGAACTGGAAGAAAATCAAGATTTAGCTCCCACAGTGCAGCCATTCTAGGTGGTTAAGCACATAGGTTCAATTTAGAAACACTGGTTGGACTCTTGCCTTTCTTCTTTTTGCTACTTGACCCTGCATAATTAAGTGAAAGTCTCTACATCTTAGTGTTTGTGCTCATTGCTGCTAGAATAAATAAAAATAAATGATATTACCTACATAGAATGACCATCATAAAATTCAATACATAACAGAAGTTTAATAAATATTATATGTTATAATCATTAGTTTAAACTTAAAAATAACATTATTCCTTATATGTATGCATTATTTTGTTTCATAAGAAATATTACAATAGCTATTCCCACTATTTCTATTTGGTTGCTACAACTGGGCTATACTGGGTTCAAGGCATAGTTCATAATTCTGCTCCCATAACACTATCTGCATTACTAAGAAGTATCTTTTTTCATGACTATAATAATGTTCTGGTGAGGACACAGAGGACAAGAAAATCTATTGGTGGGAATGAAAATTAGTATAGTCATTATTGAGAACAGTATGAAGTTTCCTCAAAAAAATAAAAATAGATCTACCCAATCCAGCAATCCCCTGTGGGTAGATATTTCTGAAGGAAATGAAATCAGCATACCAAAGAGATACCTGTGTGTTTATTGCAGCCCTTATTCACAACAGCTATGATATATCTTCAGTCTAGGTGCCAATCGACAGATGAATGAATAAAGAAAATGTGGTCTATACACACAATAGAGTATTGTTCAACCATAAAAAATGAATGAAACTCTGTCATTTGGAGTAAAAATGAGTGGAACAAGAGAACATTTTGTCAAGTGAAAAAAGAAAGACAAGTACCTCTCTCACATGTAGAAGCTAAAAATTTGACCTGAAAATAGATTAGTGATTACTGAGATGGGCAAGGGTGTGGGGTTGTGGTAGTGGGAAAAGGAGGCTGAACTTGATCAGTGTTCACTTGATGTTTGTATGGAAATACCACTTGGAAACTCATTAATATGAATTAATTAATATATGCTAACTTAAAATGATGCTATCATAAAGAGAATAAAATAAATAAAAAATATATAGCTATAGATATGCACACACATAGTTTAACTGGATTGTTATTTGCTATAATAAAAGCAGGACCATCAGACTTCTCCATTCTAGTTGTCAAAATGAATTTGGTTACCATATGTTCTATTTACCATGCAAATAAGGCCTGGGGTGAAATTGGGTGTGTAAAGAAAAGTGGTAGTTATCATATTGTGGAGAGTTAAGACTACATTCCAAATCCAGATTGATAAAGTGATGGAAGATCCGATTTAAAATGTCACAGTTGTACAATATGTTGTCTTTTGTACCAGAATGACACCACTTACTATCAGGTTACTTAGCTGTAATCTGGGGCCTCCTTGAGAACAATTTCCTGATTTGCAAGGTAGTTGACTTGGAGATATGGAAATACTTTGTTATTACAAAGCAAAATATTTATCTTGGGTAAAAATTGGCAAGTAGTAGAGCTTTGTATTTTAGTTCCACCTTTGACACTTACACTACACTTTTTATCTCAGTATTTAAGCACTTGTGAAAATACATCATTGACACACCCCTGGTGTGAGGCAAACAATACAGTCATTTGGCAGCCCCATGAAAAGGGTTATAAGAAAAGTGGAAAAAGCCTATCCTTTGTACTTATCTTTCTCCTAAGAACTTTTAAATGCTTTCTGTCTTGTTCATTACTTTGGCGTCACCCACAATGAAGAGCAAATATTTTTGTCCAGTGTTTTGCAGGGAGACCTATTAATGATTCAAACCAGAAATATCATATGGTATTATTAAGGGGTCTACTGTTTTTACTACCATGTACACTGAGTTGGATGGATATAAAACCTTCAAAATATTAAGTTATATCCCTAAACAGTGGCATGTTACTGAGAGCTTTGAATTTACCAAGGGTGACTTTAGGAAATGACTTTCAGGGACATCATAACTATTATGATCCTGTTTGAAGATAGGGAATGATCAGGCAAACAAGAAGTGCCACTGTGGTAAAATTCCACATTTCTGTGACCTTGCCATACTGTCATCCCTATTACCAAATGTGATAGGCCCTTTCTTAGGGACAACGTTCTTTGAGAATATCCTCTTTCCTTGATCAGATATCATCTTTCATAGTAAGTATTGGAAAAAACAAAAATCAATTTCTATGTGAGGAAAATTTATCTGAGTACACACTCTATTCTATATACCCATAGGACTTAAAATCAGCATACTACAGTGATACAGGCACATCAATGTTTATAGCAGCACAATTATAAATAGTTAAATCATGGAGCCAACCTAAGTGCCCTTCAAAAGATGAATGAATTAAGAAAATGTGGTATGTATACACAATGGAACATTACTCAGTCATATAGAAGAATGAAATTATGGCATTTGCCAGTAAGTGGATGGAACTAGAGACTATCATGCTAAGTGAAATAAGCCAGTCCCCCAAAAACCAAAGGCCAAATGTTCTCTCTGATATGTGGATGCTAACACACAATAAGTAGGGGCAGGAGAGAACAGAAGTTCATTGAATTAGACAAGGGGAATGAAGGGAAGGGAGGAGATAGGAATAGGAAAGACAGTAGAATAAATTGGACATCACTTTTCTATATTCACACACAAATACATAACTAGTATAAGTTCACATCAAGTACAACCACAAGAATGGAATCCTAATTAGAATAAGTTACACTTCATATATGTACAATGTCAAAATACACTCTACTATTATGTATATCTAAAAGAACAAATAAATAAATTTTAAAAATTGAAATAGAGACTATCTACGTCCTGGTGAGGTGTTAAGTGAGCATCACAGCACTCTGAGTTCAACCTGTTCTCAGTATAAACTTGTTCTTGTATGACTATGCCAAAAATCCTCATCCTTCCAAAACAGTCCTTGTTTCTATTCTTCAGCTCCAGTTATCTCCTTGCCTCCCTCTTCTCCTTCCTCTACTCTACAACACTATACATTAAGAAAATAAACCTTTTCCCTCATTCTTTTTTCCTTCCCACCTTTCATCCTTCCCTTCTTCCATTCATAAGCTGATGAATATAGTTCTAGAGTCTATGGATAGAGAGATTAATAAGACAGAATTTTCCACTTTCTTTTCCTGACTGGTGTTAACTCCCCAAGACTTCCACAGACTTATATAGCCCAAGACTCTAAGGCTAGACAAAAGTGTTGAGCCATAATTCAATTGGACTCATCACCAACTTTGTGCCTTCTTTGAGTATTAACTATGTACCTGGCTCTCCACTGTATTCTAAGGATATAGAAATTAACACAGTACATCTTTTCCCTCAAGGAATATGTAGTATAATAGGAGAAGCAGGTACTACATCTAAATAAATATAGTAAGTACTATGGAAAATTGGATGGGAACATGTAGGTATTAAGTAGGGATCATGCATACATTTTTTTAAGAAAATGATTATTTGATCTAAATCTCAGATAATAAGACATGATTGGCTTGAGAAGATTGATTTGAATGAGAGGGTAGTACTGTGTATGAGCATTATCCATGGAGGAGATACCATGGGTGATTGCATTGTGGAAGGAAAAAAATACCACAATGCCAGCAGTCAGAGAAGCAGTTGGGTGTCACCAGGACAGGACAAAATTTGATGATCTATGATGCACTCTGTCTTACTACTTGTCTTATTTTTCTAATACAAACAAAATCAAATTATTTAGATGGAGTTTCTATACTTTTGATTGCCACAGTCCCAGCAATCCCTATTTCTCCTATGGACCCACTTCTCTTATTTAAATTTAAGGACCCTGTCTAGACCCTGAAGGCAAATGTTTGCAAACTGGGAAATTTTTCAAGGTAGGAAATGGACAGAGATGAGGTTAGGGTGATTGGCAAGAGTCAGATTAGGAAGAGTCTTTCAAACACTGAAACAGTCACTTGATTTTATCTTCTGAGCAATGCAGAGATATCTTAGATGGAGAGTGACATGAAGAGATGGAATAGCAAACATTGTCATTGTTGGTTGTAGAATAGAGGAACTAAAGATAGGGAGACTGGGATTCCACTTTGCCTCAACTGGAGAAAAGTATCACCAGGGTGGGAATTAAGGCGATGAAAGAAGATAAAGATATGCAGATAGAGATTCAAGGAAGTTGTTCAGAGTTAACTTTGGCAGAATTTGGATGAAGAGGGGAGGGCAAAGGAGAGTCAATTAGAAGAGAGAATAGGAAATTATCTAGGAAGTAGTTATCATGGTCAGTTTCATTAAAAGGAAGAATGCAAAAGATTACACAGCAGCTGAGTGAAAGAAACCACAGGTCAAAGGGTGGAGGCAGCAGTGAGAAAGAGGAGGGACATGTTTACAAGGATCACTCCTATGATGGTTCATTTTTGTTAATTTGACCTTGCTAAGTAATACCCAAATAGTAGGTAAAACATTATTTGTGTGTCTCTGAGGGTGCTTCTGGAAAAGATCAATGTTTGGATCAGGACAGTGAGTAAAGATTGCTCTCATCAGTAAGGGTGGGCGTCATCCAAACCATTGAGGTCCTGAATAGAATTTAAAACTCTCCATCTCTCTCCCTCTCTCCATCTATCTCTCTATCTCTATCTCTCCCTGCTACCCCCTTAAACTAGGATGTCCACCATCTCCTGCCTGGTTCACAATTTTTCAGACTAGGATGGAATTATACCACTGGTTTTCCCAGATCTTCAGCCTGGTTTCTCAGCCTTCATCATTGTATAAGCCAATTCCTATAACAAACCTTTTCTTACGTATCTATACACATCCTATTGGTTCTGCTCCTCTGGAGAACCCTAATACAACTCCTTTGTGACTTATCAAAGCTACCTTCCTCCAGTTATCACAAATTAACTTCTGACTTCCCAGTTCCATCTTTTGCTTCTAATAATTACAGAAGAACTTTGAGCTTTGAGTTTGACATATTGTCCAATAGCCAGCTAGAATTTTGGCCAAATGTATACCAATTTCTAATTACCATACTTAAACACAGTCACTTTTTTTCTAATATAACTAAAGACAGCACCCCAGAGACACACTGCAAATAAACACAGTCTGATAGTTGAATACCACAAAAAGTTTTACTAAAGACTGTCACAAATCTTGTGTTTTAACAGAGAAGTAGGTAATAAAATGAGCTTAATGTAGTATAGTATTCTACAAAGTTCTCTTTTAACTTAGAATGACAATGTGTTACCACATCTGATTAATATTACCACCCCACTAAAGAACCTGTTATAGTGTTAAAACAGAAAGTCAAATAGTTCCTATTTTATATGGGGATTTCAATTTTAGCCCAAAAAAAAAATTAAAAGGAAGGTATTCACAAGTTCTTGCTGGATATGGTCCATTTACCATTACAAAGTTCATAAAAAGTACAGGAAGTGAACTACTTATTGCTTACATTGAAAGAAATACTTGGTATACTCAGTTCCCTCCCAGATAGATGCCAAAGCTGCAGAGAAAAGGAAATAAAGCAGATACTTCTAATACTAATTAGCTTGGGCTATATAAACACTTCATACTGAGAAAGGACTTTGTCATTTGAATTTAGAGACATTTCAAATTTATGGTCCTTATTAAAGAACTTATTAAAGGGAATAGCATTTGACAAAATACCATTATTTGATTTGTCCTTTCACTGTGGATTTTCCTATACTGGGCTTCATGACTCATGAGTGGTGCACCACTCTCATAAGATTATTTATACTAAATACATAAAGCTAGATGAAAATATCATTAATATCCAGTTCTTTTGAAAGATGATGATCTCTAGGAATTCTAACTAAAGATCCTCAGAAAATGGAAGCACCCTCCTCACATTGCTAAATAGGTTTCTCATCCAGTGAAAAGTGGTAAAATGTTGATTAGATGACCTATACAAGATCAAATTGCACAGCCCAGATTATTCAGAAAGAGAAGAGAGATTTTCCAGGGCAGGAACAGCCTCTTTCCTTTCATAGACAGTTCTAGCAACATTGTGATAAATCCACATTTATTTATAAACTGCTGATACAGCCTCACGTTTCTCTCAAAGTACTGGTCATCTCTTGAGATAGTTGTTGGAGCTTGTGTAATGTTAGTTTCAATTACTGTCCTTATCTAAATCCAAGCCAATGTCTTCACGAACTTGATCCTTAAATCTGTGAACTCTGGGCAGTCATTGTCTAGTTACATGAGTCTCAGTTTCCAGGTCAAGTCAGAAAAACTGACATGAACAAGCGCCTCTGTGTTTCCTTCATTTCTGGCAAGAATTTAGGAGAGAAAAAAATGAACAGGGTAAGATTAGAGTCCCTTTGAACCCCAATATGATCTGGGACTCTGGCTTTGGGTGATGATGTCATTTACACATCAATGTCTGTCTGTCTCTCCTGTTATCATTGTTCCACAGGGACTGCTGCTGTTAGAACTTCAAAAAGTCCTTTATGGCACACAGGTGTATGCAACCTATCAACAGCCAGTTTCCTTATTTGTCCTTCTCTCTCTCAGCTCTTTTTCTTTTCTTGTCTATTACATTAACACAGAAGAGTTCACTGTGTAGTCCCGTTCTAATCATGCTAGCACACTCTGCTGTACACTGGTAACATCACAACGTGCTCAGTCAGTGAGTGCTCTTGTTGACATTGTTCTGCACCTAGCAGAGCTGTCTGTCCCACTGAACTAACTTGGAGCTAATATTCGTCCTTTCTTCAGCACTGGCAAGAGTACAGCTGTTTCTCTCTCTCTCTCTCTCCCTTACTCCCGCTCTCTCTCTCTCCCTCTCCCCTCCCTCTGGCCAAATGATCATTTCATAACATTTCCAACATGATTGCTTGGACATTTTTCCCAACATGATTTCTTGGCATTAGATATATAAATGACCTCAAGTCCCTATAGACATTTTACTCACCCTGTTTGTCTCATCTTCTTAATAAGATATACTACCAACCAACCCGTTTTTAGTTTCAAACCTCCTTTCTTTCATCTATTTTTCAGATTCCTCATCCCACCCAAACTATGTAAGCATTCCTTACTAAAAGAATGTCACAACTGGGTGTTTTGATGCATAAAATAAAATTCTGTCTATTAAAATTATTAATAATATCAAGAAAACATAACTGAAAATGTTCAGGCCACAAAAAGCAATGTCTCAGAAGCTTAACCTGCTACAGTGTAATGATAAGGATAGCCTGACCTATTAATAGATTTTTGTTGCCAAAAAATCATGAGTTACATATTGAGAATGCCTGTTGAATTTTTCAAAGAATACAGATCTTTCATTGAAATTACCATAAGTCATTAATAAACACCTCTAAAAATACTCATTCAAAGATACTGAACAGTACTTGGTAGTACCTGGTACTTCTATAAGTGAGGAGGAAAGTGAGAGATAAAAAGATGTTATGAGAGACAGTAGATCAATAGAACATCATTTGGCATTTTGGAAGCACTATTCTTAGAACCTACATCACCACAATTTCATTATAGTTTGGAAGAAGATCTTTGTTCAAGGATGTTGGAGTAGAAGGGAGTGTTATGCAAATCCCTCTGACAGAAGGTCACTCTACATAGAACAATAGCATATATGTGTTCTATCTTGAATATTTTAATCAATGAATTTCAAAGAATAAACCTCAAACTACTTTTTTAGAAGAGGTAAGATATATAACAAAATACAATGCATCAAAAATTATCTTACCAAACAATCACCAGTAGGCAGAGGACGCATTGCTGAGTGAATGAAGGGGGGGGCCTTTGCTGTGGCTGCGACTGACTGTGCCAGGTAGTATCAACCTGAACAGGAGATAAAGATGTTTCATCTCCTCCTCCTGGAGAATCATTACAATTCATCTGCTCAGCCTTCTCATCTGCCGTAGAGTAATATTTTAGTTTCTTACTTGCCATATTAAAAAACAGGCAGTGTTAAAGAATCTTTTATTTTTCAAGTATCAAGAACAATTATAGCATAATTAGGTCATTTTCTAGCAAAACCTCAAAATTTCACCATAGATATTGTGATGATATAATGAAGATGCTAAAAAGATGGATAGTAAGTCGCTTGTAATCAGGAGAGGTAAAAAAAAGGACAGAATTACTCATACCTAATCAGAATTGTCTGAGTTGATATATACAGAGAGTCCTGAACCTGCTCCCTGACATGAAATCTGACTACTCCCTCCACCATCTGAAACAGCCCTCAAAAACACCTATTAAACTAAGAAGAGATTGAGTAGGTTTTCTTCTTCCTGGTTCAATGAAATAAAATAGCTTTCATGTTTTGAATTATTTTGTGAACGTAAGGTTTTTAATTTAAAAAATTGAATTGAATTAAACAACTGAAATATGACCCCAATTATAAGTGTTAGCAATTAGAATACAAGTTTACTCACTACAAAAGAACTCTAAGTTGCTTAACTGATATGACTTACCCTTCACCTGTAAACCTGAACTTAAATGCAGATAGGCCTTAACGATTGACAATTATAATAAAGGAGATAAGGACGGGGGGATCGGGGAAGAAATGAGGAAGTTTTATAGGAAGTTAGATATTTCTTAAAACTGCAATGCAGCTTTCCATTAACAGAATACATTTTGATAAGAATCTCGGCCCCAGGCAAATTGAACCATGAAAATCAGCTCCCTGAGTGTTCCTGTCAGAGGCCAGTGATGGAGGGATCCCTGTAAATTCTTAATCTGCCTTTTTTTCAGGGCAGGACAATATAACTCTACTGAAAGGAAGGTCGAGCTGCTGAACCTCCACAGTAGGTAACCCAGAAAGCAATCAAGCTGAGCTGGCAGGGAGTAGATTCCAACTGAACTCTGTAGTGAGGTCTTTTCTCTCCCTCTGCAGGTACCATACAGAAGGGAAGATTCCTCGGACTTGTGGCTTAATTTCTCTGGCTACCACACTAATCGCACGCATCCCATAATTACTGTCTTTCTTTCTTCCTCCAGACTGTGATTCTTCTGTCTCTTAGCTCCATCCCACAGGCAGACAGTGTCCACACAAAGGCGAGCTAGTTAGCCAGCCACCTGAGGGAACGCCATGGCTCCACTGTGCTCCCCCATGCCTTTTTTTTTTTTTTTTCTTTTTCCCCTTCACTTGTCACCCCTCCCATCCACACTACTAAAGAATATTTAATTTGCATTCTTTCCCAGCTAAAGCACAGTTAAGGGAATTGCTTCATTAAAAGAGAAGCCTGTGCAGAAAAGCCTAAGAAATCTGTGAACCGAATCCTAACGCCTATAGAAATAACCACACATATCCAAGATATACTCAGGATATCACAGAGAAATACCCTAGGCATCAGAACTGCTGTAGCTGAGTTTTAAATATCTTTATAAGTGTGTGACATGTAACTCTCTCTCCAGACTGAATGCTTGAAGGTTTCTGACATCGATTTTTGACTTTTCAATTGCCGTGATTAAGGTTGTTGAGAAATCTCTAGTCAAACCAGTCAAGTTACATGTATCAGTAAGTATAAAGTATAATAGAAGAGAACTAGTGCCTTGCCCGCAAACCTTGGTTTGCTTTCTTGTGTGTCATGAACATCCTTTGAAATCCCTGTAAATATATAAAGAGGTTAACAAAAGAATATTCAAAAGGCCCTGCCTTGGAAAGTCGTACATATCTTTTAGTGTGTCTTCCTAGGACCCTGGGGTAGGTGTGCTAACCACTTATGTACAAGATTGATTGGTTTCCAGTCCTGGAGCATCTGGAGGCATTGTGGAGACAGTTTATGGTCACCCTGGAGGTGCAAAGCACCTCCTACCATGCTGAGGTGACCCCATCAGTAAAGTGTTAATTGGCTCTGAAGGGAGCCTCATCTGGTCAATCCAGATGGAGATGCAGATTTATCTCCCAAGATTGAAAATACCACAAAAATGCCAAGCCACCTTCTGAGAAGAATGGAATTGATGCTAGGCAATAACAGATTGTCAATATAACGAAAGGTTAAAGAGCAATCAAATGACTTGTACTTTCCTCATTTACTATAATGAACAAAGCTGGACTGCTAACAGAGCATAAAAGCAATTTAACTTATCTGCTTTGTTTAATTTTGAAAAATATTTTAAATGCCCATGTCAATCAATTATTGGGTTGTAGCCAAAATAATAAAGTATATTCAATAATTATGAATAAGTCAGAAGGAAGAGATGTATATAGAAATAGTTCAGCCACTGCCTGTATGTCTTAGGTGAGCAATGCAGCCCTCTCTTAGAATATGTATGTACCTTAAGAAAATTTATTAAGTGCATTAACTCTGGTTCTCCCTAAAACAAAGCCTAAGAATTAATGACTGGTTATTTCTCAGTTCTAAATATTGTTATTTTCTTGTTAAATACCTAGATCCTCAGGTGTGGGAATTATAAAATGCCTGCCATATTGTGAATATAAAGGAATAACACCAGAGTGATATGTTTTACTTGCTCAGCATATGGAAGCTGCCATCCTTATGCTTAAAAACAAGTTATGGGAAATAGGTAAAGATTTGAGAAAACATCTTCTTCCATTGACAGCAGCTAATGCGTCTCATTGTGCTCAGATTTTATTACCATTCATAATTATTATTTATTGCTCATTAGTCACTGTGCTGGGTATTTCCTACAGGCTTATAAAATCCTTAGCTTCACAAATACTCTGAAGAGTAGCTGTTATTAATCAAATTTGACTATTTAAATCTGTATAAGGGATGAACACATAACAAAATGTTTCAAAAATTTATAGCTTCAAACAATTTGTTAATCTGGATTATATAGAATCATTATCTATGACTGTGTGCTTGTACATGTCTGTTTTGTTTTTGCCTTTGATGCATTTACTGTTTAATTACTACATTAAAATGTAAAATTGTATATATTAATGGGATACTATGTAATGTTTAAATCAACTTAAACATATCTATCTCTGCAGACACTTATCATTTCTCTTTAGTAAAACTTTCAAAATTCTTCCTCCCAGCTTTTTGAAATATACAGTTCATTATTGTTACCAATAGTCACTCTACTGTACAATAGCACGCCAGAACTTCTTTCTCCTATCTAACTCCATTTTAACACCAGACTGAACATGTGGGAAAGGAGCCACAAGTTTAATCTTTACTTAGGTGACTTGTGAACAATACTTACAATAGAATAAGCTACATTCAGCTCTTGGAGACAGATGGGATCAGCCACCACAAAGAGAATAGAGACAAGTTGGGACACAAAACCTCCACTATCCCTTTGACCCCTTTGATGTTCTCTGCACTCCAGCTTGGATTTACACACTAAAAGGGCTGCTACAATCATGTCTATTACTGCAGCTTCAATATGCTTAAGGCAGGCTGGAGAGGAAATTTTCCTCACCTTGACTACTCCATTGAATAAAAATAACTGGGGAAGGTTCTTTATTGAAAAGATGATATAAGAACTAGATCAATATGTGAGCTCACCACAGAGTTTTAATTATTTTGGTTTTCTGGTTGTTTCTGTGAAGAAAAATATGTTTGTCACTTTGTCTCACTAGATCTCTAAAGCAGAATAATGACTTAGGAATGAGAAGGCTGCACTTTCTACGAACTCTTTTCCCCTCATCCTTTTGAGAACTTATTTTTAGAAACAGTTTTGTACTTCTCTCCATAAATAAAGTTTGATTCATTCATCTAAGCATTCCTGAGGAAACAAATATTTACCATCTAGTTGAGTGTTTTACATAATTAATGCTTATACCCATTAAAGGCAAACTTTTTAAAACCAGTTTTGATCCACCGTGTTCTAAAATCTTCATCTAAATAATGAAATCATTTTTCAAATTAACTTCTTAAGTAAGAAAAAGAGAATGCTTATATACAATGAGTCATATATTTGTGAAGAATTTCTAGATTCAAACTGTATTAAGTTGAATCTGCTTTTCTCAATGAAAAATAATAAAACAAGGTAGTTTTACATCCTTTATCAGAGGTCTGATATTGAGGCAGACTCATAAGTATTTAACAAAGACTTAAATGTAAAACCTGAAACTGTAAAACTAGAAAAAGCAGGGAAGAAAACATCATGACACTGGTTTGGGCAATCATTTCTTTCTTTCTTTTCTTTTCTTTTTTATTTTATTTTTTTCAGATAAGAACCCAAATGCACAAACAGAAGTGAAAATACACAAATAGGGTTACATTTAAGTAAAATGCTTCTGCACGGCCAATTAAAAAATTGCCAAGTGAAAAGACAACCTACAAAATGGGAGAAAATATTTGCAAACTTAGCTGATATAAGGAAAATATCCACAATATATAAGGAACTTAAGTGAATAGCAAGAAAACAACGCAATTAAAAGATGAGCAAAGAATTGGAATAGACTTTTGTCCAAAAATGATATGCATTACTAACAAGCCTATGATAAAATGTTTAACATCACTGATAACCAAAAAACACAAATTAAAAGCACAACAAGATATCAGTTCATACCTGTTATAATGGTTATTAACAAAAGAATGAAAGATAATGTTAGCAAGAATATTGAGAGAAGGAATCCTTACACACTGTTAGTGAAAGTATAAATTAGCAGAACCGTTATGAAAATCAATATGGAGGTTCCTCAAAAAATTAAAAATAGAACCACTATATGAGCCAAAAATCCCACTACTGGATATATATCTAAAGGAAAAGAAATCATTGTTGAAGAGTTATCTGCACTCCCACGTTCATTGCAATTATTCACAATAGTCAACATATGGAAGCTACCTATGTCTCCATAAATGGGTTGATATATTAAAAATATATACATAACACAGTATTATAATACATAACACAGTATTATTCAGCCTTAAAAACTGAAAGGAAATCCTGTTATTTGTGATTAGATGGATGAACACGGAGGACATTATGCCAAGTGAAATAAATCATGCATAGAAAGAAAAATATCACATGATCTCACTTACATGGGATTTAAAAGTATTGAATTCATAGAAGAATTGCAAAGGTGAGTCCTTACAGGGTAATGAAAGTCTCAAAGTATTGACCCTGTGCATTGCAGATATATGCTATTTCAATTCCTAAACAAAGCTTTAGAAAACAATTTAATTTTTTTTTAAATTTGAAGATGGTAAATGAATATGGAAAAAAAATGCTGTAGCCATTCCTTTTTTTGAGGAAATAAGCATCTTTAAATACAAAAGAAAAATATCCAAAAAAATTGAGTAGTAGAAATTTGAGAATTAGAAAGGGAAAATAAGTAAATTTAAAAGTTTGAAAGTAGAGAAATAATGAATTATGACAAAGACCAAAAAAAGCTGTGTAGCAAAGAGAAAAGATACAACAGAAAATTTCTAGCCTCAGTTATGGCAAAACATAAATTCTTTATGAAGTCATACTTCTAGAAATACATAGAAATGTGAAAAAATGGTACCATAAAAAGAATTATAAGTATTTGGCTATATTTTCAAGAAATTAAAGTTGATACCTGGAGGAGTGGGGAAGAAAAGAGGAACTGAACACGGTAGCAATTTGCTAAATCCGTAGCTTGTATAAGGTAGTGAAGTTAATTTTGAAATGGGAGTCAAAAAGTACCACCCAAGAGATTTGGTTTTAAAGTTTACATGGCAACAGAAAGGAACATGGACCCTCATGAAGGGGAAGTTGGAACACATCAATTAAAGGACACACCCTTAGTATAAGAATGAACGAGAGCAATTTTTCTATCCTCACAGGAAAATACTGAGGTGTTTCAGTCAGAACTCTGAATGACCAAAACCAAACAATGGCAAAAGTTCTCTTGAGAATTCTAACTCTGTGCCTCCTGTCAATTTCAAATTTGAAATTATAATCTCCTTCTGATCTGAAAGACCTAGAGTGAAGAAATTAATTTAAAATTTTATCTAGGTTTGATGATACCCTTAAGCACCTGGTAGAATATGAAATCACTTTAGAGGGGTTTTAACTCATCAATTCAGGTCACATATGATTCCCATTGATGAAATCACACTAAAGATGAGTTCACTATTACAAGTCACAAAATGTAAAAGGAAATAATCAGGAGGCAGAGGTAACAGTAAAAACAAACAAAATGTTGGAAACTCAAGAAGTTAATAAGGAAAATAATCAGGTATTATAAAATGTGTTTTAAGCAAAGATATAAACAAATGAATTGCATAAGAAAGTGCATAAGCACACACAGCTCAGAAATAGGAAATGAAAGAACAAGGCAAGCACTGCAAGAGAAATACATAGTCGTTGAAATTTAAAAGTAAATGGCAGTATAGATATGGCCAAAAAGAGAATTAATGATCTGGAAAAAAAGTTCAAGGAAATTATACAGACTGAATTATACAAAAATTTATAGTCAACCAAAAGAAGAGCTCTAAAGATGTGAACGTGTAAGTCAATTTACTTCCAATAGAATATACAGAAGGAGAAATGAGATAAACAGTAGAAAAGACAATATGAGGTGAAATAATGGCCCAATTTCAAGAAGGACCACAGTTCTAAATAGGATAATTAAAGCTAAATTGATTTCTAGATACATTGTAGCAAAGCTACTGAACAACAAAAGAGATCTTAAATATAAGGTAAAAGAAAGATCATATATTACACCACTAAACAATTCTTCACAAAAACAGTAAAGAACCAAAAACAATGGAAAAATAACTTTAGAGCACTTCTGAAAGTCCTTGTCACCCTAGAATTCTGTAACTATGTAAATTATCATCTACTATTGAAGGTAAAATTAAGGTATTTTCAATGAAGACTTAGTTTGCTCTTAATTATGATGACTGAAATTTATTAAAGAACATACTTTAAAAACAAACAGAATGAAAATTCTAATTAACAAAATACAAAATGAAAAACTGGGAAGTATTTACAAACAGCAATTCTATGAAAAGCTTTATCAAAAATTGATTTGGTCAAATCCAACAGAATCAACAGAGAGACACAGAAAATGGTATAATGTTTTCTGAGTACAAGAAAACTCACAAAAATCAATCATCTCACAAATATTAATGTTCCTCTCCATCCTACGTAATAACATAGAAAACATAATAGAAAATAATAAGTTGCTATCATTCCCCGCCCCCCTCTGAGGGGCTGGGGAATCGAACAGGGGTCCTTGAGCATGCTAGGCAAGTGCTCTTCAACACGAGCTATTTCTTCAGCTCAGCTATCATGTGTAATAAAATATAAACCATCTACAAATTAGTCCAGCAAAAATTCTCATAAAGAAAAATTTTTAAAATTTTTTAAATGACATAGTATCGAATCTGAATAAATGGAAGATGTACCAGTCATACAAAACTATTTATTTCTCCTTTCCCAATATTCTGTCCCTCTGCTTGCTTTGTATTTCTGTAAATGTTAAATAAATGATACTACTTCTTAAGCTTGATATTTAAATTTTTGTACAGCATTATAATTTTATTATTTATCCATGTTGAATCTGATAGCTTACACACATTAATTTTAACAATGTATAGCATTCAATTACAAGAAAGTACTTCTAGTTATGGACCACCAACCTCAACCCAAAACACCAAAAGGCAAAAGTGTATCAAATCAATGTGTGACAATTAACTCTGGGAAAACTGACTTAATTCTAGGTATATTTGGATTATTAAATTAGCATCTTACTCTAACTATAGTATGTTTCACATTCTTTGCCAACACTTGAAGTTTACAGAGCATTTGTTTGCCAATCATTTAAATTAGTGTTTGCCTGATTACTAGTAAAATTAAATATTTTTTATTTAATTATTGGTCATCTACATTATCTCTTTGAGAATTGCTTACTTATACTTTTTGACTGTTTACAAAAGGTCATTTCAAGAAGAATTCTTTACATGTCCTGTGTAATGGTTCTTATTTGATCATATGTTATATAAATAAGTTCTTCTAGTTCGTGACTTATCTTTTAGTTAGTTTTTAATTTTAAAACAGAACTCAATACCATCTTATAGCTTGTACTTTTGTTTTTAAGAATACTTAATGCAACATTATTATCTTAGAATTTGCCTACATTATTGTATTTTTATTTTTATGTTTACATTTTAAATAATTTGGAGTAGTGTTTTGTGCATTTCATAAAATATATATGTAATTTTATTTTTTTAAGTTTGAAAAATCATTTTTCTCAGAATCTTTGACCAAATAGTGATTTTACAACCAATTTTTAACTCCTACTCAGCCATATATCAACTTTCCATTTAACATCAGTTTGGGGAATTCTTTCTATTTCTGTTAGCTTTATTGTTTATATCTGAACCAATATTCACTTAAATAATTAAGAAAGCTCTAGATATTTCATCGTAAATACCCTACTCTATTTCTTTTTTGTTCAAAATTGTCTTGTTCTTCATCTTTAGCTCTACTCTATAAATACTAGGATAAACTTACCAATATTTCTCCAAACAGTTCCTTTGTGATCTAGGGCAGTAGCATTTAATTTATAATTATTAATCACTTGTTTATTTATGTTAAAATATTATTAGTTGTACATGGGCACAATACCTTTATTTTATTTATTTATTTTTATGTGGTGCTGAGGATTGAACCCAGTGCCTTATGCATGCAACGCAAGTACTCCACTGCTGAGCCACAGCAAGCCCCTAATTATTGATCATTTATAATTATTAAGGAGAGAACTGGCATCTTTAGAGTACTGTATTCCAATCTGTGAACAGATATAGCTCTCCAATTTTTCAAGTCTTCTTTAATGTCCTTGAGAGTATTTTATGATTTTTCTCCAAAGTAGCTTAGAGGTTTGTGAATGCTACACTTATCTCTAATAACATCTAGTTAGTCATTTCTAGTGTTTAGTAAGTTGATGATTTTTTAAAAATGTGTGTTTTATGCATAATCTCTTATTAGTTCTCAACATCTGTCTGTAAGTTATATTGTATTTTCTAAGTAGATAATCACCAAATAGTTCTTTCTCTCACTTTCTACTGTTTCCCTATTATTTGCTTTGCTTTGCATTTCTTATTTTAGACAGAACCTGCAGTGAAATATTTAAAAGAAGCAAAATAACAAAAATCCTACTATTGTTTTTGCCTAGAAGTCTTGCCCTAGAAATTTTTCTAATGTTTCGTTATTAAATATAATAGTTTTCTGATATTTTATTAGATTTGATCAGTTTTAAAACACCTAATCAAGTAACTCAAGTTATTTTTCTTTTTTTTATTAAATTTTTATTATTTTTACAGACTGCATTTTGATTCATTGTACACAAATTTGAACCAGAAAGCTACATTTCAAATTACTGAATTTCTAGACATTTTTGTAGAACATACTTACATAAAATTTGTAAACTCTTACTATTATCGAACAACAGGACAAGTAATCAAGACAGACAAATATATTTTTTTTTAATTATTTTGATTCATTGTACACAAATGGGGTACGACTTTGCATTTCTCTGGATGTACATGAAGTAGAGTCACACCATTTGTGTAGTCATATATATACATAAGGTAATGATGTTTGTCTCATTCCATTATCTTTCCTTCTCCTCCCCCCTCCCCATCCCTCATTTAAGAAGAATAAAATTATGGCATTTTCAGACAAATATATTTCTTATTTTCAAAAACCATTAAAGAAACTATTGACTCATTAAGTTTAATTTAAGTGAAAATCATTGCATTATTAAACAAAAGATTTATATGTGAAAAAGGGAAGCTATGATATCTTGAAAGCACTATAAACAAACTTAGTAAAGCAATGCTGCTTCTTTCCTTTATTAAAAGAGGTGCTAAAAATGGCAAATAAGGAGAAGAATAGAGACATCATACAAGTGAATTTTTCCATGTATTTCACTTGTTGGTGTGTGTATCAAGGTAGAAGAATATGTATTTAGCAATATGTTAGATGGTTGGATTTGTATTGGGTTTAATGGTTTTTACACACCATTATGAATAATGGATTAATGTTACCCTGAAAGGAGGTCTCTTAGGATCCCTAAACATTCTTTTTATTCTGACCCCTGTTCTGTTCGATAATTTTATCAATAACCCAAAGAGAGAAATGGCATGTGTATCATTTAAGGACATTCATTATTTGAAAAGGGGAAGATAGTTATATGTTGAATCATATACATTCAACTAGTAAGAAGTCTAGTTTTGTGTTGGTTTGGTGTTTTGGTCTAAGTAAAATAATGAATTAATTATTTCAGAAACAATTCAGATAGAAATTTTAAGCTAAATCTGTATAAAATTAAAATGATAAAAATTGTCTTGTAGTTAGTTTACAAACAAGTAAAACAAAACAAAAACTATACTGAATGAGTTAGGAATACCAACAGCATTTCAGGTGAAAAGAGATATTCTGTTTCAATGAAAAGCCACAACTGAAAAAAATCTATTCTTTCCTCTATAAATTTTTCCAATGCAATCCTAGGCAATTCGTATTCATATCAGTGGGTTCTACTCTGGTTATATCCATTTGCAATAGTATTATTCCATCTTTAGTATTTCCCCTTGTTTAAATAGAGACATAGGTTATTGGAGTTCAGAGGGGAAGAAAGAGAGAAGACAAATTATTTTTCTCTGAGGAAAAGATAGAGCAATTACTGCTATTAAACCTGAAGAAGACTCAGATGGCATGAGAAAGAAAGCAGTCTTTAAATATTTAAAAGACAATTGAGGAGCAATTAAATCAGTTATGTATGTCTCAAGAGGACTTAAATTTATGACCAAATGTATCATTATCATGAAACAAAATTTGATTTAATATACAGAACTAAAATAAAAATTAGCTATATAAAAAATGAATCAGATGCTTTAAGTGGTAGTGACTTCTACATCACTGGGAAGATTATCAGTTATACTGTAAAGTGAACCCAGACTAGGAATCAAACCAGAGATGTCCCTGGTAAATTCTAACTCTAATATTTTTTTCATTTTATGATAAACACAAGGTTTTACTTGCCCATTGTTTGTGCCTCCTTTTTTTTTTTTTTTTTTTTTTTGTAGTATTTTGTTTTCAATTGATTGATAAATGCCAGGAAAATTTTTGTGATCTCTTAGTTGATAATTTCATGACCCGGCTATTTTTTAAAGTTTATAGAGGGGGAGAAAAATCACCATGTCTCAGACTATGTTTGAGAGCTGAACTTCTGTTTCTAAATTTCTCTTTTAGGTTTAGCTTGAAAATACTAGTATGGCGAAGTTCTAAATATTCTAGGTCACCAAATTACAAATTACTCAGTTAATCTAATTTAACTATGGAATAATTATTACAACAAGAGTGCTTTTTAATATTTTAGCAAACAAGGATTGGAAAATGGCATAGAAAGCTACAAAGTATAAGACCACAATATAGATAATCACAGAGGTACAAATGAAAGAAAAGTAAGAAACATGGTTTTTTCTTCAGAAAAAAAACAGAATTCAACTTAAGCGATGGGCAAAACTATTGGTGATAAGTAATTTATCTTAGAAGTGTGTTTCAACTAGAACACTGCATGTTTAAACTAATTTTAAAGAATAGTAAAGTCTAGAATAAAATTGCAAAGAAGAAAATTTTATGATAACTCAATTTTGTGTCATCATCATAATGTAACTAAATCACTACCTACTATATGGCAAGTGCTGTTTACTCACATCAGAGACTACTAAAAAGGAAGTTAATAATCAAATATGTCCAACAAAATATACAATTTTTCATACAGAATTTATTTCAGTTGCATTTTATGTTAAAAATAGTATGGAGTATTTTAACTAAAAAGGGATAGTTTCTTTTGGGACCCACAGTATATATCTCTCTGATCATCATTTCTTTTCTGTGAGAAGTATAGAAACACTTTATTGTATGGATTTTGTAACATCTGTACTAATTTTTCAAAAGAAACAATTTTATTTTTGACTAAAATCTCATCTGTGTATATACAAAGCCCTAGATTAATGCATGCTCTAATAGAAACAGTCTCAAACTTCACAGCATGTTAGCACAAAGAAACTTAAAAAAGTAAATAAATTTAAAAAGAGTCTGCCAGATTAGTACCTGGCTGTAATCATTGTGACTTGGAAAGCTGAGGCAGGAGGATTGCAAGTTCAAAGCCAGTCTCACCAAATTAGCAAGGCCCTGAACAATTTAGCAAGACCCTGTCTGAAAATGAAAAACTTACAAAATCAGGCTGGAGATATGGCTCAGTGGTTCACCTCTAGGTTCAATTCCTGGTACCCAAATAAATAAATAAACAAATAAACAAATAAATAAATTTAAAAGGAGAAGGACTGCTCCAATTTAATACAATGTCACAACCGCGGGAAAAAAAGCTGACATCTCAGCACAGGAGAAACTCTTAAAAGGCACAAAATTATTATTATTATTTTTTTTTTTTTTTTTTTGTAGAACAAGAACAGGTCATTCCTTTATTGACATGCATAAAATACACTTTCTGTTCTGCCGCTGCTATAAATTCAATACCAATTCTCCAGCAACATCAGTTATGAGCATAAAGTATACCATGTAACCTCAAATCTCTAACAGTGGAATGTTTAAACAAAATGGATGCTTCTTGAATAATGCTGCTTCCTTTGATGTGACAACTGAGCATCTATCTCCCTCCCCCTCAGATGATTTCTTCAGCATGTTAGAGCCATGAGGAATGGTTTTGTCTAGTAACCAAGTTAGAATGAAGACATTGGTCACATAATACACATGCTCTATTTTTTTAAAAAAAAATCTGAATCTTGGGCAACTGTTCTCTTGTAACTACTTTACAGTTTCTAAAAGCAGTTATTGTCCAAAGCTGGAAGAACTTAAGTCTTCTCAGATGAGCATGTGAATGAATGGAGGGAGGTAAACAAAACATAAAATTTAAAAAGATGAGGTCTGATAGGGGAGCAGTCCGATAAGAAAATCAAAAAAGGAACAGTAATTTAAAGTGTATTCCCTCTATAATACAGGTTATTCTGACTTTAAGGTAGCATGACATGGCATACTTCTGAGTCCGTTCCGGAGATATTCTGTTGTATTTATCTCTGCCTGTTTTACAGATCCGTGCAATCTGTGGCTCTAAGGGGTCATCTGGGTTTGGATCACATAGCAGAGAACACATGGATAAAAGAACTTTATAAATAGTTAAAGCAGGAGACCATTGTAATCTTAGAACATGGAGACAAATGCTGCCATGACTGTTAACATTTGGATGATAAATTCTTGTAAATGCAACCTTAGGTGGTTTGAAGGGGTAGTCTTGTAGGAAAATGAACTGTCAAAAAGAATACACCACCTTGATATGGGCTGTCAATAGGTCCCATCATTGTGGCTTGCCAGTGAAACATATCATCCCCAACTGGACCTGCAGAACATTGTGCTGGAGGGTCACGGGCCAAATCACTAAGTTCCTTATTAATCCGTTTCAGCGCCATAGTCTGTGCTTTTACTCTGGTTCCTCACTATCTCCGTGTGTGCTCAAAGGTCCGGCCAAAACTTGATTCTCGGGTGGGCGGGGAGGGATTGTCCCTTAGTTTCACACCTGCTGTGCCCGACGCAGGCGCTAAAGCGCTCGGAGGTTGGACTGGGAGCGGGAGACCCAAGCGGGTCATGGGCTGGTGGCGGGGTGGACGGGTGGCAGAAACCCTTAGACTCAGAGAGGGATCGAGAACTGGAAGGAGACCATGGGAGGAAGGTAATGAAAGCGGCCACAAAATTACTTTTAAAAATAAAGATTAGGACCAATTATTGTGAGCACAATCATGTTAACAATTCCTAAAGAAAATGCAGCTTTGTATAATGATTAATTTGCAGTAAAGACTTAGCGATCAATCCATTTTAAATTGTGAGTCATATATATTATTTAAGAGGATAGGAGAAAAGATAACTTAGAAACATTCCCAACAACATACTTATAATAATAAAATTTTGATTCTTAAAATTGAGTTTCAAATATCTGTTGTCTGAAAAATAAGCTCGTATTTCAAAATTAATTATGAACTCTGAGCTGAAATAACTTGTAAACCAATTTAGTTCAGTTAAACTACCAATAATTCCAAGTTGGAAATTTTAAAAGATTCTTTAAAAATCACTTTGCTTTATAGCAGTGATGTTTTCAATTTAAAAAAAAATTTAAGCAATGCAAAAAAGTACTAATCATCCTGACAAAACTTGTTTAGAAATAACTGTCTTATACATATAGAATTATGGATGGAAGATACATGAATGTTTGAAGAGATAAATAAAATTATTCTTTTATGAAATGGAACTTTATATGCATTGTCTTAGTAATAAGAATTAAATATAGTTTTATCTTATAGGAATATAAGATATCCAAAAAAAAAAAAAATACGAAGGAATTTCTGAGTACTCAAATCTGAGAACTTTTAGTAGCTCCTGGTTTCATTCTCAGTTCTGAGATTCTATTAAATGTTTCATACCAGATACTGCTTTAATCTGTAATAGATTCCAGTAAATGAATGTTCTTTACCAACTACAATGTATCGTTCTAAAACTTTTACTCCCCGGTGGTTAACCCTGTAGGTCACTTCAGTACACAGTGCACTGATTACAAAGTTGGACTCTAGTATCAAATGGCTGAGTTCAAATCAAACTTCTACCATTTACTAGCTGTATGGTTTTTAGTAACTTACTCAAACATGATTTGCCTCAGTTTGCTTACTGTATAAAGGGAATAATAATAGTACCAGAGTCTCAGACAAGGAATAAATGAGGTATTTCATTTAAAGTACTTGGAACTATGTCTGTACAATGTAGGCACTGAATATTAGTTATTTTTTGTTTGTTTTATTTTTATTTGCTCTGATTCATTACTCCTCAGTGAGAAAAGGTAAAAGATCAGAATATTGTTTGCCCATTTCAGCTTTCAAGGACTAAGGGAGCATTCTCTGAATTGTTTTGACACACAGGTAAAGTTTGTGAAGTGGGGGAATGTGGGGGAGTCAGGACTCTCAGTTTTGTTCCACCATGTTACTCCAGAATCATATTTCTTTCTTTTTTTTTTTTTATTGTAAACAAATGGGATACATGATGTTTCTCTGTTTGTACATGGCGTAAAGGCATACCATTTGTGTAATCATAAATTTACATAGGGTAATGTTGTTTGATTTATTGTTATTTTTTCCCTTCCCCCCACCCCTCCCACCCTTCTTTTCCCTCTATACAGTAGTTCCTTCCTCCATTCTTGCCCCTCTCCCTAACCCTAACTCTAACCCTAACACTAACCCCTCCCACCCCCCATTATGTGTCATCATCCACTTATTAGCGATATCATTCTTCCTTTGGTTTTTTGAGATTGGCTTATCTCACTTAGCATATTCTCCAGTTTCATCCATTTGCCTGCAAATGCCATAATTTTATCATTCTTTATGGCTGAATAATATTCCATTGTATATATATACCACATTTTCTTTATCCATTCATCAATTGAAGGACATCTAGGTTGGTTCCACAATCTGGCTATTGTGAACTGAGCAGCTATGATCATTGATGTGGCTGTATCTCTGTAATATGCTGATTTTAAGTCCTTTGGGTATAGGTCAAGGAGTGGGATACCTGGGTCAAATGGTGGTTCCATTCCAAGTTTTCTAAGGAATCTCCACACTGCTTTCCAGAGTGGCTACACTAATTTGCAGCCCCACCAGCAGTGTAAGAGTGTACCTTTCTCCCCACATCCTCGCCAACACCTGTTGTTGCTTGTAATCTTGATAATCGCCATTCTAATTGGGGTGAGATGGAATCTTAGGGTGGTTTTGATTTGCATTTCTCTTATTACTAGAGATGTTGAACATTTTTCCATATGTTTGTTGATTGCTTGTATATCTTCTTCTGTGAAGTGTCTATTCATTTCCTTAGCCCATTTGTCGATTGGATTATTTGCATTCTTGGTGTAGAGTTTTTTGAGTTCTTTATAGATTCTGGAGATTAGTGCTCTATCTGAAGTATGATTGGCAAAGATTTTCTCCCACTCTGTAGGCTCTTTCTTCGTGTTGCTGATAGTTTCCTTTGCTGAGAGAAAGCTTTTTAGTTTGAATCTATCCCAGTTATTGATTCTTGCTTTTATTTCTTCTGCTATGGGAGTCCTGTTGAGGAAGTCTGGTCCTAAGCCGACATGTTGAAGCTCTGGACCTACTTTTTCTTCTATAAGATGCAAGGTCTCTGGTCTGATTCTGAGATCCTTAATCCATTTTGAGTTTAGTTTCATGCATGGTGAGAGATATGGGTTTAGTTTCATTCTGTTGTATATGGATTTCCAATTCTCCCAGCACCATTTGTTGAAGAGGCTATCTTTTCTCCATTGCATATCTTTGGCCCCTTTGTCTAGTATGAGAAAATTGTATTTATTTGGGTTTGTGTCCGTGTCCTCTATTCTGTACCATTGATCCACCTTTCTATTCTGGTACCAATACCATGCTGTTTTTGTTACTATTGCTTTGTAGTAGAGTTGAAGATCTGGTATTGCGATACCCCCTGCTTCACTCTTTCTGCCAAGGATTGCTTTAGCTATTCTGGGTTTTTTATTCTTCCAGATGAATTTCATAATTGCTTGCTCTATTTCTGCAAGGTACATCATTGGGATTTTAATTGGAATTGCATTGAATCTGTATAGCACTTTTGGTAGTATGGCCATTTTGACAATATTAATTCTTCCTATCCAAGAACATGGGAGATCTTTCCATCTTCTAAGGTTTTCTTTAATTTCTTTCTTTAGTGTTCTGTAGTTCTCATTGTAGAGGTCTTTCACCTCTTTTGTGAGATTGATTCCCAAGTATTTAATTTTTTTCGAAGCTATTGTGAATGGGGTAGTTTTCCTGATTTCTCTTTCTGAAGATTCATCGCTTATGTATAAAAATGCCTTAGATTTATGTGCATTGATCTTATATCCTGCTACTTTACTGAATTCACTTATGAGATCTAAAAGTTTTCTGGAGGAATTTCCTGGTTCCTCTAAGTATACAATCATATCATCAGCGAACAGGGATAGTTTGAGTTCTTCTTTTCCTATTCGTATCCCTTTAATTTCTTTGGTCTGTCTAATTGCTCTGGCTAGAGTTTCAAGGACGATATTGAATAGAAGTGGTGAAAGAGGGCATCCCTGCCTTGTTCCAGTTTTTAGAGGGAAGGCTTTCAGTTTTTCACCATTTAGAATGATATTAGCCATGGGCTTAGCGTAGATGGCCTTTACAATGTTAAGGAATGTTCCCACTATCCCTATTTTTTCTAGTGTTTTGAGCATGAAGGGGTGCTGTATTTTATCAAATGCTTTTTGTGCATCTATGGAAATAATCATGTGATTCTTGACTTTAAGTCTATTGATATGGTGAATTACATTTATTGATTTCCTGATGTTGAACCAACCTTGCATCCCTGGGATGAAACCCACTTGATCATGGTGCACTATCTTTTTAATGTTTTTGTATGCGATTTGCTAAAATTTTGTTGAGAATTTTTGCGTCGATGTTCATTAAGGATATTGGTCTGAAATTTTCTTTCCTCGATGTGTCTCTGTCTGGTTTAGGTATCAGGGTAATATTGGCTTCATAGAATGAGTTTGGGAGGGTTCCCTCCTCTTCTATTTTATGGAATACTTTGAGAAGTATTGGAATGAACTCTTCTTTAAAGGTTTTGTAGAACTCGGCTGAGAACCCATCTGGTCCTGGACTTTTCTTTGTTGGTAGGCTTTTGATGACTTCTTCTATTTCATTACTTGAAATTGGTCTATTTAAATTGTGTATGTCCTCCTCGTTCAGTTTAGGCAATTCATATGTGTCTAGAAACCTGTTGATGTCTTCAAAATTTTCTATTTTGTTGGAGTATAGATTTTCAAAATAGCTTCTAATTATGTTTTGTATTTCAGTCGTGTCTATGGTGATATTTCCTTGTTCATTCCGAATTTTAGTGATTTGGGTTTTCTCTCGTCTTCTCTTTGTTAGTGTGGCTAAAGGTTTATCAATTTTGTTTATTTTTTCGAAGAACCAACTATTTATTTTGTCAATTTTTTGTATTATTTCTTTTGTTTCAATTTCGTTGATTTCAGCTCTGAGTTTGACTATTTCCTGTCTTCTACTACTTTTGATGTTGGTCTGTTCTTCTTTTTCTAGGGCTTTGAGCTGTAGTGTTAGGTCGTTTATTTTTTGAGTTTTACTTCTTTTATTAAATGTGCTCCATGAAATAAATCTTCCTCTAAATACTGCTTTCATAGTGTCCCAGAGATTTTGATATGATGTTTCTTTGTTCTCATTTACCTCTAAGAATTTTTTAATTTCCTTCCTAATATCTTCTGTTATCCATTCATCATATAATAGCATATTGTTTAATCTCCAGGTGTTGGAGTAGTTTCTGTTTTTTACTCTTTCATTTATTTCTAACTTCAATCCATTATGATCTGATAGAATACAAGGTAGTGTCTCTATCTTCTTGTATTTGCTGACATTAGCTTTGTGGCATAATATATGGTCTATTTTAGAGAAGGATCCATGTGCTGCTGAGAAGAAAGTGTATTCGCTCTTGGTTGGATGGTATATTCTATAAATATCTGTTAAGTCTAAATTATTGATTGTGTTATTGAGATCTATGGTTTCTTTGTTCAATTTTTGTTTGGAAGATCTGTCCAGTGGTGAGAGAGGCGTGTTAAAATCACCTAGTATTATTGTGTTATGGTCTATTTGGTTTCTAAAATTGAGAAGGATTTGTTTAACATACATGGATGAGCCACTGTTTGGGGCATAGATGTTTATGATTGTTATATCTTGCTGATTTATAGTTCCCTTAAGCAGTATGAAATGTCCTTCTTTATCCCTTCTGACTAACATTGGCTTGAAGTCCACATTATCTGAAATGAGGATGGATACTCCAGCTTTTTTGCTGAGTCCATGTGCATGGTATGTTTTTCCCCATCCTTTCACTTTTAGTCTATGGGTATCTCTTTCTATGAGATGAGTCTCTTGCAGGCAACATATTGTTGGATCTTTCTTTTTAATCCAATCTGCCAGTCTATGTCTTTTGATTGATGAATTCAGGCCATTAACATTCAGGGTTATTATTGAGATATGATTTGTATTCCTGGTCATTTGGTTCATATTTAAAATTTTATTTATTTATTTATTTATTTTTTACACATCTTCATTCCTCCTTTATTTGACAGTTCCTTTAGGATAATTCCTCCCTTTGCTGATTTGCTTCTTTGTTTTTCATCTCTTCCTCATGAAATATTTTGCTGAGTCTGTTCTGTAATGCTGGCTTTCTTTTTGTAAATTCTTTTAGCTTTTGTTTATCATGGAATGATTTTATTTTGTCATCAAATCTGAAGGTAAGTTTTGTGAGTATAAGATTCTTGGTTGGCATCCATTTTGTTTCAGAGCTTGAAAAATGTTGTGCCAGGCCCTTCTAGCTTTTAGGATCTGGCTGAAAAAAATGCTGAAATCTGTATTGGTTTCCCCCTGGATGTAATTTGGTTCTTTTCTCTCACAGCCTTTAAAATTCTGTCTTTATTTTGTATGTTAGGTATTTTCATTATAATGTACCTTGGTGTGGGTCTGTTGTAATTTTGTGTATTTGGAGTCCTATAAGCCTCTTGGACTTGATTTTCCATTTCATTCTTCAGATTTGGGAAATTTTCTGGTATTATTTCATTGAATAGATTATTCATTCCTTTGGTTTGTTTCTCTAAGCCTTCCTCAATCCCAATAATTCTCAAATTTGGCCTTTTCGTGATATCCCATAGTTCTTGCAGATTCTGTTCATGATTTCTTACCATCTTCTCTGTTTGTTCAACTTTGCTTTCGAGGTTAAATATTTTGTCTTCAATATCTGAAGTTCTGTCTTCCAGCTGTTCTATCCTATTGGTTATGCTTTCTATGGAGTTCTTAATTTGGTTTATTGTTTCCTTCATTTCAAGGATTTCTGTTTGGTTTTTTTTCAATATCTCTAACTCTTTATTGAAATGATCTTTTGCTTCCTGTATTTGCTCTGTTAACTGTCGATTGGTGCGATCATTCAATGCCTGCATTTGCTCTTTCATCTCATCATTCAATGCCTGCATTTGCTCTTTCATCTCATCGTTTGCTTCCCTGATCATTTTAATTATGTACATTCTGAACTCCCTTTCTGTCATTTCTTCTGCCATGCTGTCGTTGGATTTTATTGATGTAACATCTAGATTTGTTTGGGGCATTTTCTTCCCTTGTTTTCTCATATTGTTCAGGAATCAGTGGGTCATTAAGATATTGCAGATTTCCTCTATCGACTTATAATGTCCCTGAAGATTGCTAGTATATCCTGTCTTATCCTTCAGTAGCCTGAAGTCTTGGAGGAAGTTGATAATGCGGAGCTCCACGAAGAAGCTGCCTCTCTAGGGGTGGTGACCCTCAGGTGGCATATATTCCCTGCTAGTGGGCAGAGATGCCTCCACTTGTTGACCAATGGTCATCCAATGGGGAACTAGGCTGTGGGCTGAGGCAAGTCCTGTTTGTGCCTGTGTCTCTGGTTTTACCGTCCCTGTGGGAAAACCTCACCCAGCAGGTAAGACTCACTCGGTGGGGACGTCTCACTGGTCAGTTCCCCTCCTAGAGGTTCCTCTCAATCTACAACTACTGCCTGGGCTGGGCTGTCTTCCTCTGCAACATTCCCAGGGGCCCGGACCTACCTCCTGGGCCTGGGAGCCTCAACCTTCGCAGGCGAGTCTCCTTAGGCTGCCTCTCTCAGAGACTCTTCCCGCAGTCCTGGAAACTTCGCTCCGCCCCTAGGCATGTCTAAGTGCGGCTCTTCCAGCAAGAAGCCACCTAGCTCCTGGGACCCTGCTCTGCACCTAATAGCCTGGCTATGCGGCCCCTCCTCTGAGCCGCCACCTGGAGCCCCGTACAATAGCTCCGAAACCCAGAGACCCGCCACACACCTCCTCCTCCGGACAGCGGCCGGTTTTCCGACGCAGTCACTAGGAGTCCAAGCAACTCACTTCACATCTCCTCCTCCCGCCAACCACCCGTAGCCCTAGGCAGTCACTCCAAGTCCAAGTGACCCGCCCTGTTCCTCCTCCTCCTCCTCGGGGTAGCCCCCCGGGTGTTCAGGAGTGGTGGCTCGGAGACCAAGCGACCCACTGCGCTCCTCCTCCAGGCAGGCCACCGGTGTTCAGGAGCAGTCGCTTTTAGTCCAATCAACTCACCACTCGCCTCCTCCTCTGGCAACCGCCTGTGGCTCTGATGCAGTCACTCCTAGACCAAGCGACCCACCGCACTTCTCCTCTTCCTCCGGGCAACCCCCCAGTGTTCAGGAGCGGTCCTCTGAGTTCAAACAACTCGCCACGCAGCTCCTCCTCTGGCAACCGCCTGTGGCTCTGATGCAGTCGCTACTAGACCAAGTGACCCGCCGCGCTCCTCCTCCAGGCAGGCCACCGGTGTTCTGGAGCAGTCGTTCTGAGTTCAAACAGCTTGCCACACAGCTCCTCCTCTGGCAACTGCCTGTGACTCTGATGCAGTCACTCCTAGGTCAAGCGACCCGCTATGCTCCTCCTCTTCCTCCGGGCAACCTCCCAGTGTTCAGGAGCGGTCATTCTGGGTCTAAATAGCTCGCCACGCAGCTCCTCCTCCGGCAGCCACCCGGAGCCCCAGTGGTTGCTCTGAGTCCAAGCGCTATGCTGAGCCGCCTCCTCTACAATGATCCCAGTTGTCCGTGTTTACCGCTCCAGCGGGGGGAGGGGCGTCTCGCCGAGCAACTCTACTTCACAAAGTTCCCTGCATTTCGGGGCTACCGTCCCATCCAGGATGGCTCCCCAACGGGAGAGACTCACCTGGCAGCTTTGAGTTGGTCCCAAGTCTCTCACTATCTCCTCTTTTGAATCCTGCGTCCTGGAGCGACGTGAAATGCAGCCGCCCCCTAGTCCGCCATCTTGAAAAACCCCAGAATCATGTTTCTGACCCTGGTGATACTTTTTAGTTTTATGACATGTGGCTGTTTTTTTTTCCCTTATTAGTCTTACTCAGTAGTAGTTTTATTATGATTATTCTTATTTATTTTATGGAATATGGTTTAAAAGAAATTTTTATAAGTATTGTAGTTTGCTGTTTCATCACAGTATTCCACCAACCCATTTTTAAACAATTTTAATTGAAAATATTATATATACAAAAAATTACACATGACATAAGCAATAACTAAATGAATAATTAGAAAATGATAAATAACTAAACTATCAATCAGATCTAAAAAGAAAAGATTGTCAGTGTTCCCAGAAAGCCCTCCATAACCCTGAGAGTAACTAGCTTCCTTCTCATGTTCTTCACAAAGATATCAATGTTTTTCCCAGTGGTAAACATTACCTTGATTTCTAACACTATATAACTTAGCTTTGTTTTTAAACTTCATATGAATAAAATATACAGGATATATTTTTGTATCTGTCTTAATTTATTCAAACTTATGCATATTTTTGTGTCTGTCTTCATTTATTCAAACTTATGCTTTCAAGATCATTTATTAGTTGCATATAGTTGTATTTTATTCATTTTCATCACATCAAGTGGACCATTATATAACTATATCTCCAATTATTTATTCATTTACTGTTCATGACCATATGGATTGTTTCCATTTGGAGATTATTACAAATAATGGTGCTATGAATCTTTTATATGTATCTTTTAGAGAACTATGCATATATTTTCAATGGATGTACACCTAACATTGTAATAGCAGTGGCATAAAATACAAATGTGATTTCAGGGAGACAAATTTTGCATTGTGCACATCAAGATAATCTATACTGACACGGAAAAATCAAAAGCAAATAGAACTCACTCATGAGTAACTCAGTGTCACATAGACAATATCTGCTAGCTTATAGCATAACAGGGTCCCTTTCTTAAGTAAACCACTTACAATTAGTTGGTTTGGAAACAAAACAAAACAAAATGAACAAAAAACTTGTCCCAATATAAGATAAGAAATAATTTAAAAAGAACAGCACAGCATCTATGGGAAGATAGAAAAAGAAGAAAAGGAACAGGAAATATAAATGAAAAAAAAAAAAACCTCAATGTGACAGAAAAATGTGGTCACAAAGAAAACAAACTTTGTGAGCAAATATATTACCAGAAATTTAAAAACACAATATAATCATATTTGTAAAACAATAGTATAAATGAAAGATATAAGACAAGGAAGATGTGTTAAATTGGAAATATTGGTAGTAAAATAAAATGGAGTAGATATTAACCAAAGAGTAATAAATACAAAGCAGAATTTAGAAAAGAAAGCAAAATTAAAGTCAATGGACAAAGAGTTAAGGATATGGAGGTTAATAAGAATATATAAATAAGCAATGAAGGGCTCACATATTTGTTATTAGTGAACAAGTCTCAAAAATAATTTTTAAGAAGTATATTTAAAAATATTGGAGATGCCACTGTTACTGACGCAGCTGCCCCTGCAGCTGCTATAGTTGCTTGGTGGTCTTTTCTCCAGGCACAGCTGCCACCTACACCACTACCACAGTCCAGGCCGCAGCTGCTGCCACTGTCCCACTACAGCAGTGGCTGACCCGCTGCCACCACTGCCTAGAGGTCTGCTGCCAGGGAGGTTCCAGGTTTGGTTGCATGTGACCACATCCATCCTGGGACGCCGGCCAGGGCCTGGGAGGCCATGATGCCACTGCCATCTCAGGGTGCAGCTGCCTCTGTCTAGGGACTCCAGTCAGGACCTGGAGGTCCAGTGTTGGGGTGCCTACATGCTTGGCTGTGCCTGGGATCTTCTTGGTGGGAGTGCTTGTAGCAGCCATCTCGCTGACGCCTTTCAGGGTTGCTCCTTTATGTGAACCTATCCCTGGTGGTCTCTTTGCTAATTGGAGCAGCACTGAGATCTTGGGACTGCAACATGGCTGAGCCTGGGCTATCTGAAGCCCAGATCAATGGGATAGTGACTGGGTCTGTAAGTGCGGGTCTGGGCCTGACAATCCCATGAGAAGTCACACAGGCCTGAGAAAATTTGAACACTGATAGAAACAGTTTAATTTTCCACTGAAATTTATTTTATTTTATTTATTCTCTAGCATATCTATCATATTTGGAGCAAACTATTTTTTATGCATGAGATTGTTGAGGATGATCATATATGAATGGTGTTCTGCAGTTTTGCTGTATTCTTACAATTTTTTTTCTTTGTATGTATTCTTCCTCTCACTTCTCTGTTTTCCTGTGTTTTCTTTCTACCTTTTCTCCAATCAAAAGCCAATCTCTGTTGGTTCCTCTTCCTCTCTTCCTGTGGATTTCTACTTCCAAGGTCTCTCTTTCTCCCTCATGAACATCACATCCCACGCTACTTCTGTTCTCTCATTGTCCACCTTTTGAAATTGTAAACACATTTAGCAAATTTTCTGTTTACATTGTAGATAGTAATTGAACTCATCATTTCTGTTTATTGCAAGAAAGCAGTGGACTAGATGCCTTAGTAGGTGCTATTAGGTTTAAGGTTATATATTGTTTACACTGGGTGCAGTTGTTATTGGTCTCCCCCAATACAGGTACTGGAGAACCTTCAGGGACAATATAAGTCTACAGGGTAGAATCTGTACTGCCTCAGATCCATACTGCTAGATGGGAAAATACAGAAACAACGTGAAAAAACAAGGGAACAAAGTGTCCCAAACAAACCAAGATGTTCCAATAATAGCATCCACTGACAACAAACTAGAACAAATGTCTAAGAAGGAGTTTTAGAATGTATGAGTTAAACTGATCTGTGAAGTAAAGGATGGTATAAACAGTGGAATCAAAGAGAAAATACAGGAAGTGGAAAAGTCACTTCAATAAAGAATTAAAGATTAAAAAAGCAGAAATCCTTGAAAAGAAGGAATCAATAAACAAAATTATAATTCAATGAAAAGCATCACCAACAGACTAGGCCACTTGGAAGACAGAACCTCAGGCAATGAAGACAAAATATATAATCTTGAAAAATGAAGTTGACCATACACAGAAGATAAGAAACCATGAACAGAACTTCCAAGAATTATGGGATAACATGAAAAGAACAAACCTAAGAGTTATTGAGATAGAGGAAGGAACAGCGATACAAACCACAGGAATGCACAATCTTTTCAATGAAATAATATTAGAAATCTTCCCAAACCTAAAGAATGAAATGGAAAATCAAATACAGAAGACTTACAGGACCCCAAGTGTACAAAATTACTGCAGACCCACACCGAGACATATTATAATGAAAATGACTAAAATACAGAATAAGGATAAAATTTTAATGGACATGAGAGAAAAAAACAAATTACATATAGGGGAAACCCAATTCAGATCTCAAATGAATTCTCAACTCAGACCCTCAAAGCTAGGAGGTCCTAGAATAATATATTTCAAGCTCTGAAAGAAAATGAATGCCAATAAAGAATTTTATATCCAGTGAAATTAAGTTTCAGATTTGAAGATGAAATATAAATCTTCCATGATAAAAGTTTTAAAAATTCACAACTACAAAGCCTGCACTATAGAACAGTCTTAATAAAATATTCTATGAAGATGAAGTGAAAAAAAAGTGAAAGCAAGCAAAGGGAAGAACTATACTAAAGGAATAATCAAAGGAAAACTTAAGTCAAACTCAAAACCAGAAATAAATCAAAATGTCAGGGAATATAAATCGTATCCCAATAATAACCTTGAATGTTAATGACCTAAACTCATAAATTAAAAGACATAGACTGGCAGATTGGATAAAAAAAAAAATAAGACCCAACAATATGTTGTGTCCAAGAGACTCACCTCATAGGCAAAGACATCCACAGACTGAAGGTGAAAAGATGAGAAAAAACACATCATTCATATGTATTGTGTAAACAAGCAGGGGTTTTCATTCTCATATCAGATAAAGTAGAATTCAAGCCAAAGTTAATCAAAAGTGACAAAGAAGGACATTCCATACTACTTAAGGGAGTATGATTATAAATATTTGTGCCCCGAACAAAGGAGCTTCTATGTACATAAAACAAACACTTCTCAATTTCAAGAATCAAGTAGAACAAAACACAAAAATACTGGGTGACTTTAATACATCTTTCTCACTAATGGATAGATCTTCCAAACAGAAACTAAATAAAGAATCTACAGAACTCAATAATATAATCAATAATTTAGACTTAACAGATATATATATATATATATATATATATATATATACAATATTTCATCCATCAACAAGCAAATATATTTTCTTCTCAGCAGAATATGAACATTCTGGATATATGAAAATATGAATATATTTTCTTCTCTCTAAAATAGACCACATCTTAGACTACAAAGCAACTCTTAGTAAATACAAAAAATAAATGAAGATAACACCCTGAATTCTATCACCTCATAATGGAAGAAATTAGAAATCAAGGATAAAATAAAAAATAGAAGCTACTCTAACACCTGGAGAATAAATAATACACTATTGAATGATGAGTGGATAGTAGAAGAAATCAAGGATGAAATAAAAAAAATACTTAGAGGAAAATCAGAATTCCGATACACCACATCAAAATCACTGGAACACTATAAAAGCAGTACTAAGTACTAAGAGGAAAGTACATTGAGCTCATTTATTAAAAGAATAAAAAGTCAACAAATAAATGACCTAATATTACATCTCAAAACCCTAGAAAAAGAGCAAATCAACACCAAAAACAGAAGACTGGAAATAATTAAAATCAGAACTGAAATCAGTAATATTGAAACAAAAGAGACAATTGAAAAATTAACAAAACAAAAAGTTGATTCTTTGAAAAAATAAAATAGCTAAACCCCTAGCCATGGTAACAAAAAGAAAAACAGAGAAAACTCAACATTACTAAAATATGTGATGAAAAAGGAAATATCACAATGGGCATGACTGAAATACAGAAGATAATTAGAAACTATTTTGAAAATTTATACTCCAATAAAATAGAAAATATCAAAGACAACAAATTTCAAGAGACATATGACCTACACACTGAATCAGGAGGTCATGCATGATTTAAACAGATCAATCTAAAGTAATGAAATAGAAAATGCTATCAAATGCTTACCAATCAAGAAAGCCCAGGACCAGACAGATTCTCAGTTGAATTCTACAGGACTTCAAAGAAGAATTAACACCAATACCCCTCAAAGTATTCCATGAAAGTGAAAAGGAGGGAAACCTTCCAAACTAATTCTATGAAGCTAATATCACCCTTATACAAAAACCAGGCAAAGACTCATCAAAGAAAGACAACTGCACACCAATATCCCTAATGAACATAGATGCAAAAATTCTGGAAAATCACTTACAAAAACATATTTAAAAGATATTGCACCATGATCAAGTGGGGTTCATCCCAGGGATGCAGGGTTTGTTCAACATATAGAAATGAATAAACATAATTCATCATATCAATAGAATTAAAAACAAGAATCATATGGTCATCTCAATAGAAGCATAAAAGCAATTGGCAAAATATAGCAACCCTTCATGTTGAAAACACTAGAAAAATTAGGGATAGTAGAACATAACTCAATATTGTAAAAGCTACATATGCTAAACCCAAGCCAGCATAATTCTAATCAGAGACAAATTGAAAGCATTCCCTCTAAAAAAATGAAACAAGACAAGGATGCCCCTTTAACCCATTTTATTCATCATCATCCTTCAAACTCTAACCAGAGCAATTAGACAGAAGAAAGAAATTAAAAGGATACAAATAGGAAAAGAAAAACTCGACTACCATTGTTTGCCAATGACATGATTTTATATTTAGAAGATTCAAACAATTCCATCAGAAAACTTTGAGAGCTAATAAATAAATTTATCAAAGTAGCAGAATATAAATATACAGCCATAAATCAAATGCATTCCTATACATCAGCAATGAATCCACTGAAAGAGAAATTAGGAAAACTACTCCACTCACAATAGCCTCCAAAAAATAAAATAAAATACTTGGGAATCAATCTAACAAATAAGGTGAAAGACCTCTACAATGAAAACTACAGAGCACTAAAGAAAGAAATTGAAGAAGACCTTAGAAGATGGAAAGTTCCAAGCTCCTGGGCAGGTGGAATTTGTATTGTCAAATGCCTATACTGCCAAAAGCATTATACAAATTCAGTGCAATTCCTGTTAAAATTCCAATGACATTTCTCACAGAAATAGAGAAAGCAATCATGAAATTTATTTGAAAAAATAAAAGCCCCAGAATAATCAAAGCAACCCTTAGAAAAAAACTGAAGCAGGATATCAGACTTTATACTACAGAGCTATAGTAACAAAAACAGCATGGTACTGGCACCAAAACAGACATGTAGACCAATAGTACAGAATAGAAGATAAGAGAGACAAACCCACACAAATACAGTTATCTCATACTGGACAAAAGTGCCAAAAACATTCACTGGAGAAAAAAGATAGCCTCTTCAACAAATGGTGCTGGGAAAAATGGAAAGCCACATGCAACAAAATGAAATTAAACCTCTATCTCTCACCCTGCACAAAACTTAACTCCAAGTGGATCAAAGACTTAGGCACTCAAACAGAGACATTGTGCCTAATAGCAGAAAATGTAGGCCTGAATCTTCACCAAATGTGTCCAGGATCTGATTTCCTTAACAAGACCCCTAGAGCATAAGAAGTAAAATCAAGAATCAATAAATGGACTGGACTCAAACTGAAAACTTGTTCTCAGCAAAATAAACAATTCATAATGTGAAGAGAGAACATACATATTGGGAGAAAATCTTTAACACAAGCACCTCAGATAAAGCATTAATCTCTAGGATATATAAAGAACTCAAAATCTTAACACCAAAAATACAAATAACCCAATCGATAGATAGGCTAAGGAATCAAACAGAAAATTCACAAAAGATATACAATTGATCAAAAAATATATGAAAAAATATTCAACATCTCTAGCAAAGAGAAATGCAAATCAAAACTACTCTAAGATTTCATCTCACTCCAGTCAGAAATGGCAATCATCAAGAATATAGGCAACAATAAATGTTGGCAAGGATGTAGGACATCGCTGGTGGAACTGCAAATTGGTGCAAACACTATGGAAAGCAGTATGGAGATTCCTCAGAAAATTTGGAATGGAATCACCATTTGACCCAGCTATCCTACTCCTAAGCCTATCCCCAAAGGACTTAAAATCAGCATACTACAGTGAGGCAGCCACATCAATGTTTATAACAGCTCAATTCACAAGAGCCAAACTATGGAACCAACCTATGTGCCCTTCAATAGATGAATGGATAAAGAAACTGTGGTATATAGATATGATGGAATATTAGTTAGATTTAAAGAAGAGTGAAATTATGACATTTGCCAGTAAATGGATGAAGCTGAAGAATAACATGCTAAGTGAAATAAACCAATCCCAAAAAACCAAAGGCCAAATGTTTCTCTGATATGGGGTTGCTACTTTACATTAAGGATTTAGGAGGGGTGGGGCACTAAGGAAGAAGAGTTACTTCAGATTAGGTAGAACGGAATGAAGGAAAGGGAGGGGATTTGGGGATAGGAAGAATAGTATAATGAAATAGACATTATTAACTTACGTACATACGTGACAGCAAGACCAATGTGATTCTACAACATGTATAATCAGAAAAATGAGAAATAACCCTATTTATATATGATAAAATAAATAAATAAATACTGAACAGAAAAAAAGCTATGCAGGGATGGAGATATAGCTCAGTTGGTAGAGCACTTGCTTCTCAAGCACAAGGCCCTCACTAGGTTCAATCCCCAGCACTGCAAAAAAGAAAGAAAAGAAAAGAAAAAAGCTACACATCTATAGGTTAAAATAACATAAAAATTGATCATAGCGTTAACTACAGTCTATAAATACTATGGTCTTCAAAGATCTATATATAACTTTTTGTCCATCAAGATAAAAAAATATGTGTGTATGCATGTGTGTGCCTGTGTGTGTTAAGGCACACACCATTGACAGTTTGTCAGATTCAATCAATTACAGGTTGAATTAGAGTTGACTGAGCTCACACTTAAAATCTACAAGGAAAAAGACAGTGGAACAATGGTTATGTAACATAATGTTAAAATACTTAAGGAGAAGTTATTAAGGGAAGTGGGAGATAATCAGTATTGGAAGCAGGCTAATTTCCTTTTTCTTTCTTTTTTCTTTTTTTGTAATAGAAGTCAAACAAGTACATTTATAGCTGACAATCCAAACAATAAAGGCCTGGGCATAGTAATTCTGCTATAATGCAAGTAAACTCATAAATGATTGATAAATAAAGGAAGGACATCACTATGTGTGGAAATCACTTGGATCATAGGTGTTTTTCACAGATGAAAAGAATACAAGAGTACAATAAGACATTTCAGCAAAAGAATAAAAACTCCAAACTAGCTTGTTGCTATATTTGCATATTTGAAGAAAATTAAGAATGAGCATCTACACTCTGAAATGGATATCCTGTTTTGTTTACGTGACTGTCATTTTGTGGCAGGTTGTAATTCTTCTCATGCAAACAATAATGGTAGACATTGACTCGGAGCTCCCTACCAGCTGGATTGTCACAATACCTTTAAAGCCTGCTGGAATTGAAGTGCTGAAGACATTTTCTTATTATTTTTCGGCGAATTTAAATATCTACTATGGTAGTCTCTTGTCACAATGAACTGTTTGCCTCTGTGTTCTAAGTTATTTCATCAGGAACTAATTATTATTTTCATTAGTCCTTCAGTTTTGCATTGGTTTTGAATTACTGTCTTTTAACCAGGTTCTTTTCAGAAGACTTGTGGTTTCTAAAAACAATTTTGCAGAACACAATTTTTCATGATTAAATAGAACTTGTCATAGCAAAAATGATTGAGTATTTAAAATCATAAAGTTAAACACCAAGAACAATAAGGTAATCAATTAATAAGTGGTATTTATGGAAGAAGAAGGAAATGAAATTAAGTCTATCCTTGATTACTAGGGGCCATAATTTAGTTCTAAGAAAATATAGAAATATTTAAACTTTGTATGTTATAGGTATAAAAGTAATCAGAATAAAAATATATGATGTCCTTATTAGAAGGAAGACACATGATTAAAACAATAACAAAGGAAAAGCACAGATTTCATAATGAAAGATTTTTTAAAGTGACAAAAAATTAAAATCGTTCATATTAGTAAGTATGCATAAGAAAAAAATCACTACATTGAGAAGTCTCCAGACTTCCTCTTCTTGCTGCAACATACCTTGCAATAAAAAACATCCCACAAAAAATACATGGAAAAAATGGGTAAAGCATACAAAACACCTAAATAAAAGTAATAAATAATTAAAGTAAAAAGTCTTAGAGGGTTCAACATTTCAGGGAGAAGTAAAGTTCATTGAGGTCAACTTCATATTGCATGTCCTTTTTCATGGGAAGGCATTTACCCATTCATAATTGGAATAAAGCAAAAAGTTAATGAGCCAAATGTGGAAAAGAGCAGAAAATAGGTAAGCAGTCTCACAGTATCGGACAGATCACTCAGACAGAAAGTTAAGGAACACTGGACTTAAACAACACTTTAAACCAAACAGAACTGATACACATATATAGACTATCCCAACAAAAAGCAATAGAAAGCTGGTGTGGTGCACACACCTGTAACCCCAGTGGCTTAGGAGGCTCAGATAGGAGGATTGTGAGTTCAAAGCCAGCCTCGGCAACTTAGCAAGGTCCTGAGCAACTAAGTGAGATCCTGTCTCTAAATAAAATACAAAAAAGGGCTGCACATATGGCCTGGTGGTTAAGTGTCCCTGGGTTCAATCCTTGGTACCTAAAAAAAAAAAAAAAAAAAAAAAGCGCAGTAGAATCCTAGAATCCATTTTTTTTTTTTTCTTAATTGAACATGGAACACTCTCCTGAACAACTATATTAGGGCACACACAAAAAAAAATAGCAAATTTTTTAAGACAGAAATCATATCATGTACCTTTTCTGACCATAACGGTATTAAACCAGAAATCTGTAACAGAAAAGAAGAGAGATCTCAAATAAACAGCATTACTCCTCATGAAACTACAAAAAGAAGAACAAATTAGTCCAAAAGTTAAAAGGAAGAAAATAATAAAGATCAGAGCACAATAAATATAACATAGACTACAAAAACAATATAAAAGACCAAGAGAATTAGAAATTGGATTTGGTGGAGTCTTTTGTTTGTTTGTTAGTTTTTTCTACTAGGGATTGAGCCTGGGGGTGCTTTGCTACTGAGCTATATTCCCAGTTCTTTTTACTTTTTATTTTTTTAAGACAGGGTCTTGTGAAGTTGCTGAGGCTAGCATCAAAATTGTGATCCTCTTGTCTCAGCCTCCCAAGTCTCCTGGATTACAAGTATGTACCACCATGCCCTGCTGGAGTTGTTTTTAAAGATAAAAAAAATTAACTTGTAGCTAGACTAAAGAAAAGGCTCAAAATCAGAAATAAAAGACCCTTAAACTAGCAGAGAATAGACAAAAAAGAGGATTAGGATCAGCACAGAAGTAAATTAACTAAAAAATAAGCACACAGTAGAAAAAATAACCATAATCAAAAACTTTAAAAGTATTTATTTAATAATTAATATTACATACTGCTATACATGTTATATATAATAAAATTAATATAGTAACAGTATAATGTAATTGATCAAAAGCCTATAATGGCTGATGAAGAGAAGACAGAAAATAGAAATTATAAATATTAACAATTATTAATTAATTTATGTAATTAAGTCTTCACTACAGATCTTACAGTATTAAAAAAGATAATAGAGGATATTACAAACAATTTCATGCTGAGACTCTGTATAAAATTAACAAATTCCTTCAAGAACACAATAAGCAAAACTCAGAAGAAATAGAAAATGTGAATAAAGAAGTATCTTTTAAAGAAATAAATCTACAATTTAAATCTTTCCCACAAAGGAATCATCACACCTAGATAACAATTCTGGAAGATTCTTTCAAATGTTTAATGAAGAAATAAAACCATTCTAACAACAACAACAAAAAAAACCTCTCAGACAATAGAAAAAAACAAAGAAAATTTTCCAAAAATATTTTATGAGGTTAGAATAACCCTGATAGCCTCGCCTAACATGGACATTATAGGACTTAGAAAGTATAGTCTGAATATTTTGTGAATCTAATTGAAAAATAGTAATCAATATATTATCAAATCATATCATAAGTATATAAAAATATGACTACTGGAATTTGTGCCTGATTGTAAGATTGATTTAGTATTTTAAGAATTAATCAGTGTAATTCACTGAATTAAATAATAAAATAGAAAATTCTTATCATCAGTGCATGCAGACAAAAACATTTGATGAAATTCAATATCTGTTAATAGAAAAGAAACCACATCCGAATTTTCCAATAGATTCAGTGAAAAGCATTTGACAAACTCTGTACTTGTTCATAATTTTTTAAACTCATAAAATTAAAAACAGAAAGATGTTTTCTAATTTGATAAAATGTTCTATATAACAAAACCAGTTAGTGGTAAAATTATGAATGCAATCAAACAAGAATAAGAAAACAATGTCCATCTTCAGCACTTTCGTTCAACATTTCACTGGAGTTCCTAACCAGTTCAATAAGGCCAGAAGAAAGATAAAGAAGATAGATATGGAAGGCATTATTCAGAGATGACTTGACCATGTTGGTATGAAACTAAAAGACTCTATAATTATTAAAATTATTTAACTGCAAAATAAATGTTTCTAGTGCAAGATCACTGAAAATAAAACCAAAGTGACAATCAACTATATTTATTTATACTAGAAATAATTGAGAAATTAAATTTCATAGAAAAGCAATATCATTTACAATAACATTCTGAAGCATCTGCTACCTAGAGATACATACATGGGAACAGTACAGGACCTCTTCCCTGAGAATTACAAAACCCTGATGGAAGAAATTAAAGAACACTAAAATTAATGGAGGAGAGTGCCCTGTAGGTCGCCTGGAAGACCCAACATTAATGAAATGTCAATTCTCCCCAAATCAATGCAATCTCTATCAAAACACCAGCTATTATTCTGTACAAATTAATAACTATACTCTAAAATGTACTTCGAAATACATGGACTTAATATAGCCATGAAAATGCTGAAAAAGAAAAACTTAAACTGGAATACTTATAGTACTAAATACCAGAAGTTATTATGAGACTAAAAAAATTAATAAAATGAGGAGTTAGTACAATAATAGATAAATAAATAAATGGAACATATTAGAGAGCTCAGAAACACATTCAAAAATACTTAGCTGGTTTTAATAAAATGTTGCTGCAATTCAGTGCATAAGGAATTTTCTTTTTAATATGCAATTGTATAGCTACATGAAATAAAATTAACCTTAATCCTTATGTAAGACTATATAAAATCTGATATTCAAGACCATCAATACTTTAATGTGGAAAATAAAGCAATAGGGCATCTAAAAGTAAGCACAGAAGGTGATGGTCATGTCCTCAGGCTGAGCAACCATTTCTTAAGGCACATGCCTCACTCACCAAAACAGAAAAGACTGAGATATTAAACTATTACCAATAAAATATTTTATTTATCGAAAGTCAGCATTACAAGCCATAGAGTAGGAGAAACTATTTTAATTATATAACTGTCTGACAAAATAATCATATTGGCATACATAATGCCTGTAAACCAATAAGGAAAAGACACAACACAATAGAAAAATGAGTGAAAGACTAAATAGAATTGTCCCAGAATAGTATATTTAAATAATCAATAAGCACATGAACAGGTGTCCATTAGTCATCTAGGAAAGGCAAATTAATACCAAAATCTAATATCACTACATATCCATCATAGCTAAAATTAAAACAACAGATTATACCAAATGTAGTGAAGATATTAAGCAATTGGAACTCTCAAATGATGGTGGATTTTTGTAATTGGTATATCCACTGGAAAAATGATCATTGTACAGTAAATATATGCCTACCGAAAAAACACTGCAATTACATTCTAAACATGCATTCAATAAAAAATGAGTACTTACTTACATCAATTACACAATCCAAAGTATTCAATAGTCCAGATTTTCACGTTTGAGCTCAGATAAACTAGAGACTTCAAGGAAACATATCTCACCAATAAGGGGAAAAGACAGGAGAAACAAGGAGAACACAAAAACAATACTGAACTAAGAAAATTAAAAATTTAATCAGAAATAATGAATAAAGAAGTCCCCTAAACATCCTCTTAATACATGTATGCAGAATTAGTGCCAACTGAGCTAGCTTCATTTGACCCAATGATATCATTACCAAGCTATGTGCGGTAATTGAGATTTTTTGACATTCTCTTGTTCCCTGGGTAAAAAACTTTAGAGTATAAATGTTTCACCTCTGGCAAAATAGAACACATTGAATGCTAATGTACTTGCTGGAAGGCATTCATCTGGCTTTAAAAGATATCCTTATTTTATTGAGTAGATCATATTTTGCCCTCAGAAATGTTGGACTAAGAAAATCAAACTTGATCAAATAGCCCAAGAAAACTATGGCATCCAATAAAATTAAGAAACCAATGCAAGTCAATTCCTATTCTCTGAAATAAAATGTTTGCTACCACAAAAAGAAGCTATTCTTTAATGTTAGGAGGTTTCCTCCAGCATTTTGGGGTATTTTTAATGAGTACCTGTATAGTGTTCATCTTCCCATTCATTTTGTGGTATTTGAAGTGATCTGTCAATAACAAATTAAACCTATTAAGATTCTAAAGAAATCAGCATTTCTTAGGTTCCTAAATAAACCTTAGTACATTTATTTAGCTGAATTGTAACTCAAATTAATGATTTCCATGTAGACTCGAAGTCATGAGGTATGTGAAATGGAGATATGTACGGCCACCCATGGAGTTCCTTTTCCAGACACTATTAGGAAACTTTCCCAATTCCCTATCCCATGTTCATAGACCACGAGACCATGTCTCATAACCCAAAATGATGAAATTAAGTATTGTAATCTTTTTTTTACTTCCTCTAACCTTTTCCTTGACACTCTGGAATTTCTTATATTATTCTTGGTTTATTTCTCTGAATGACAGATAGAAGATTTGAAAAAATAAAACCATGTAAAAGAGCAAACTGGGTCTTCTTTGCCCTATCATTTTATCCTGTAAAGATGATAGGGGTAGGTGGGAGGATGGGAAGAGGAATGTAACCACCATCAACCCTCAGATGCTTGGGATGGGCATCTGGTTCACACCCATGGCTTCCATGCGTGGTGGGAGGTCAGTTTGGTCAGAAGGGTACTTATTTTTAAGACATTGGAAGTTATATATTAAGTGGTTGTGTAAGCAGTTAGGAAAAGCATTGGGGAAATTTTCCCAGCATGTTAAGGAAAAAAAAGGATAAAAATAAAATAAAATGATGAAATCTGGAAGATACTTCTTAAAATTATAGTGTTCTCATGTAACAAGTGGAAGATTATGTATTATAGGAAAAACTTGAGAAGAATTAAAGATCCAAATATAAACCCTTGCTTGCTAACAAGAAAATCAATCCAGAAAATAGGATTTGAAAATGTAAGGGAAGGAGATCTGTGCTCCCTTTCCTCCCACGTCACTGGTCTTTCTTTGTACATTGAAGAATTCTTAGTAGACAGACACATTTTAGAGACTGATTTACTAGGAATCTAGAGGAAGAAATAAAGGCCAGGATGTGTCCCTGAGCTTTTTTTATGAGTATGGGGACAACTTGATGCTTCATAAGTAGGAGGGGAAATTTGAGTAAAAAAGAGAAAATAACACTTACTTTAATGAGGAAGGATCAAAATTGTCATAGAATGCTTGGGGGATAGCAGGTAGGTAAATATGAGATCATGGGTGTCAGGACAGAGGTCCGAGTTGTAGATAAAAGTGGGAAAGGTATTTGTTTATATGTATTACCTAATGACATAGGGCAAAATGGGGTTACCAAACTAGGAGGCCAAGTGGGACTAGACACGGATTAATGGCATTGGGCTCTGGGACAATAATTTTTTGATGTAAAACAGGGGAAGAGAAGACTACAGCTGCCCAGGAAAGAGAACCCAGAGAACCCAGAGATAAAACCAAGCCAGTATGACACATAAATGGAGGGCAGATTGCTCCATGAAAGAGAAACATGTGCTGAGCTTGATGTGTGCAGAACTGACTAAGGGAACTGTCAGGATGTAGAGGAGAAGCTTTCTCGAAGGGCTTTTTGCTGAAGAAGAGAGGCCTCACCTCACATTAGCACTCTATCAAGAGAGAAGCAGCTATGAAACAGTTAGCCAGCTATGCTGCTTTCCATATGCAAATAACAAAATGAAAAAAAAAAAAAAAAGAAGAAGTCAAGTGGACTCTCTTCGAATTTCGCACATCACATGGCTGTGAGACATCATTTTTAACAGTTCAGCCCTTTGGGATTTTGGAGGATATTGCCCTTACATAGAGGAACTTGGATTAAAAGGGTTAAATGCTATCTGATCAAGAAACTCTGGAGATGAAAACAGACTGTAGAATTAAGTAATTGGTGATTATCTTAGGCCATTTTTTGCTGCTATGACAAAATACATGAGACTGTAATTTACAAAGACTGGAGGTTTATTTTTGCTCACAGCCTTGGAGGCTAGGAAACCCAAGGGCATATCATTGACTTCATAGGTTTCTGGTGAAGACCTTGTAATATGTAGTATGATTATTATAGCAGGAAGTGGAAGGGCAAGCAAGTGCATGCAGACAAGACAAAACATGAGACACAACTTTATAACAACCTGCTCTTGCAGTAACTAATCCCGTCCTAGGAGGACAGCATTAATCCATTCACCAGGGCTATACCCCATGACTTAATCACTGCCTCTCAGTACTGCCACATGGGTTACTAATTTTCCAACACATGAATTCTGGGACAACATAGTCAAACCATAGCATTGATCACTATTCATCTGAAGACAAAGCAGCATAAAGCAATTGTGGAAACAAAAGACAATTGGCAGTGACATGGGGAATAAATCATAGGTGAGGAAGTTAAATGACTTCAGAGAGAACACTTTCTAGAACCTAGAAGCTTAGTTATGAGAGAAAAGAAAGCAAAAAGGACATGAAGAATCAAAAGGCAATATGGGGGAATTAACTTGGAGGTGGTTAAAAGTTATGTTAAAAGTTTCATGAAATACTTGCCATACTATTACCACATAGTTACTTCCTTCACTCAACTTTTATAGTTCAGGCTACAGAGTATGTTAGCTTTTTTTTTCAAATCCTAGATGCACAAAATTAAGCAAGTCACTTAACCTCTTGGAGTCTGTTATTTTATTCATAAAATTGAGTAATAGTGCTTGTCACAGAGTAGTGTGTGAGAATTAAATGCGATTAATAATTAGTTCTGACAAAGAGATCTTAAAAGAGTTTGTTCTGCCAGGAACAGTGTCACACACCTGAAATCCCAGAGACTTATTTAACCAAAAAAGGAATCCTAGAATATCAGGTCCCAAAACAACAACAACAACAAAATAGTTGGTTTTGATTCCACAATCTATCATAAATTTACTCATATAAATGTGATACATCATCAGCTCAGGGATTGGAAGTTGAACATTAAAAAAACTGTTAGATCAGATGAGTTCAGGGTGGTGTGGCCGTAGACAAAGAAAGAGGTGAGAGGATGGAAGGTTGGGAGCCTCCAAATTGGTCTCGTTTTTTTGTTTGTAATTTCCGTAATCTAACGGTGCTGGGGACTTGAACCCCAGTCTTGAGCCTGGAAGGCAGGCACTCTTCGTGATGGGCTAAGATTCCATCTCACCCCAATTAGAATGGCGATTATCAAGAACACAAGCAACAATAGGTGTTGGCGAGGATGTGGGGGAAAGGGTACACTCATACATTGCTGGTGAGGTTGCAAATTAGTGCAGCCACTGTGGAAAGCAGTACGGAGATTCCTCAGAAAGCTTGGAATGGAACCACCATTTGACCCAGCTATCCCACTCCTCGGCCTATACCCGAAGGACTTAAAATCAGCATATTACAGAGATACAGCCACATCAATGTTTATAGCTGCTCAATTCACCATAGCCAGATTGTGGAACCAACCTAGATGTCCTTCAATTGATGAATGGATAAAGAAACTGTGGCATATATATACAATGGAATATTACTCTGCCATAAAGAATGATAAAATTATGCCATTTGCAGACAAATGGATGAAATTGGAAAATATCATGCTAAGTGAGATAAGCCAATCTCAAAAAACCAAATGACGAATGATCTCGCTGATAAGCGGATGATGACATATAATGGGGGGTGAGAAGGGTTAGCGTTAGGGTTAGGGTTAGGTTTAGGGTTAGGGTTAAGGAGGGGGGCAAGAATGGAGGAAGGAAGGACTGTATAGAGGGAAAAGAGGGGTGGGAGGGGAGGGGGAAGGAAAAAAAGTAACAGAATGAATCAAACAACATTACCCTATGTAAATTTATGATTACACAAATGGTATGCCTTGACTCCATGTACAAACAGAGAAACAACATGTATCCCATTTGTTTACAATAAAAAAAAAACTGTTAGAATATTTTCATTTTATCAAGTCACTTTGGTATTTGTTCTTACACCAACCTATTGTGGTAGTAAAGACTTAAAATTCGATCATATTATTAATGTTCTTAGTAGTTACTATCATTACATTTATCAGTGAAATTTTTAGGGAATATTACATTGAAATTGTACCCTCTTAAGGGGCAACTGATGTTTGCTCAATAATATGTTAGATGATAACAGAATCAGGGTTGTTAAGGAAAATGTTATCTAGACTATTAAAACTAGGTTTGAGGTTTTTTTCCTAATTCCTAGTATGATGTTATCCTTGTGTTTTCACTCTAGTAGTATTGTCTTTAACTTCTAATTATTTTTAGGTTTATTTTTTTAAATTCATTGTAGTTCCTTTTCTCATTAATTTGTAGTAAGAATTCAGTTAGAACATTCACCCATTTAAACTGGGAAAGCTCAGCTTACACTTTTTATCTGGTTTTAACTACTACCAGAATTCTGCTCTTAATGATTACAAAAATAGATAAAGACAACGACACTCAATTTCTTAGAGCTTCTGTCTTTATGAATGGGAAAAGATCATCTAACTTATGAGGTTTCCTTCAAAAGAGGTTCATATGTGATGATATTTTCTCAAATTGAGATACTATATGTGTTCTAATAAGTTGGGAACTCTTAGTAGGGAAGTCACATAAAATCCCAAACCAGAATTGCAAGGTCTTTGGGAACTATAACTGGTTTCTAATGAAAATCATTTTGCAATACCCAAAGTAACATATGATGTGACTGCTCTAAGTTAAAAGATATTCAAACCATTTTAATGGAGGATTATGAAATCAAACACACAATGATAAAATGTTGCCTCCAGATAAGCCAAAACACTTAAGGTTTTGGACAAAAGCACTGATTTTCTCATGATTTTGAGTCAAAGGGAGTTTTTTTAAAAAAGTTGATTGCTACTAAGGTTAATTTAAAAAAAAAAAGCTTTAGAATGTTTCATTAGAAACAGGACATGTTGAACCTTACCATGGCAATTTAAATTGTTCCTCCTCCTCCTCCTCCTCCTCCTCCTCCTCCTCCTCCTCCTCCTCCTCCTTCTTCTTCTTCTTCTTCTTCTCATTATTATTATTATTGGTAGTAGTAGTAGTAGTGATTGAACTCAGGAACACTTACCACTGAGCCATATACCCAGTCCATTTTTACATTTTTTACTTTAAAACTTGGTCACATTAATTTATTGAGGCTGGCCTTGAACTTGTGATCAATCCTCCTGCTTCAGTCTCCTGAGTCTCTGGGATTACGTCCATATACCACCACACCCAGCTCTTATTATTATTTTAAGAAAAAGTGAATCTAGGAATATCTTCAAAAAATGCAATCTTCAAGTTGCAGCTGAGCACAATGCGTAAGACAAGCACCTAAACAAACACAAAACTATCCTCTTTTTAATAATAAGTTGTTCCTGCTAGATAACATGAACATATTTCCACCAAATAAGAAAAGTGGAAACTCTGAGAGGGAAAAGTAAATTGCTTGATTTTTTTTTTTTTTCTTCTTTAAGAGAACTAGAAAAATGTACCAGTGGTCAGGCAGAAAGAATGCAGAAATTAGAGTCACTGACAAGTTCTAACACTAATTATGTCATTAGTTCACTGTGTGACTTTCGATAGCTCTTAAGATAATGGTAACAATTTTTCCACAGAGGTAGTTTTGTCTAACATCATTTTTAGCACCGTGATTCTGCATTTAAAGATGTCAAATCTATCAAGAGTGGTATAAACCAAGGAATGCATAAGCCACCTCAGATATTATAGACACACATACAGTAAGAGCATTTTTCAGTGCTTTCAAACATACTATGTTAAAGAGTCTACATATATTATTACAAATTTCTCTACCTTTCTGGGTAGTTAATCATCTAAATTTACAAGTGAGGGCACTTAAACAAGAAAGGTTAAGTGACTTACTAAATTACTGGTAAGCAGCAAAATCAGACTTTTAACTTTAAACTGCTAGATATCATAGCCATCATTTTTACAAACAAATCAGATATTCTTCACGGGTTATGAACTGTTGACAAGGCATGACTAAAAATGATTCTTCATATTCCAGCTGTTTACACTGAGAAAATGAAAGTGGAGTGGAACTCATAGATACATAAAATCTTTCATTTCTTGACGTAAGATCCCATGGTAATTACAAGTTATTTAAGGATGAGCATTTAGATAACTGGAATTATTGGGAGGATACTCTCAAGTTTTGATTTTTCAAAACATATATGTTTATTAAAATAAATTTGGGTCTTTAAAATAAAAACAATTTTAATGATCTTGAATTTCAGAACTTTTAGTTGCTTTTTTTTTTCTTTTTCAGAAACAGATGTTCAAAAGAAATGGTGGCAGCTGCAAAGTATTCGCCTTCCACATGCCACTTATAATGTGATTATGAGCCTTGTAAGATGTACAGTCTGGTGTAATACAACCTTCCCCTTAATAGCATGCACCTAATATTTGCTTTTGTATGTAGGAAAATAAAATTTATGGAACCGGATAATGTAGCAGTTTTATTTCAAACTGCTTTATTTTTACTAGCAAGGACTAATAAAATCTTCAATGGATTCCACGTATACTTTTTAGAAATCTTTACATGCCACCCTAGGATAAAGATCACAGGTGGACAGAAAGCAAAACAAGTAAGTCAGAGGAAATACATGTCTGGTGTGCGGAAGAGCAATGATATCGTTTGCATATGATTTAAATTATAAATTATTTGCTTTCAAGGGTGATAAAATAGTCTGGCCACTTTAAGAATGACAGAAGTTTTAAAGAGAATTAGAACCTTGCAGAGATGATTGTCATAAGAAATGAAAGATAAGAATTTTTTCTATTGACTATAATAACTCTTTTGGGAACTACCTGCTATTAAAATATTTTAAATCCCTTTGCTCTTGGCAACATACAAGCAAACCCCTATATGCCTTTAATCAGAAATATGAAAGCTGGGTCACAGTGTGGGATCAAAATAATTGGTTCAAGCCCTCTCCAGAATTTTTGAGCTTTTAAACCCACAAGATTTACATGTGGAAAATTATATTTTTTCTGAATCCTTAGCAAAGTGTAAAAAATTCCAAAAGCCTAATTGCTCTGGCTAGAACATCTAGTATTATGTTGAATAGAAGTAGTGAGAGTGGCATCCTTGTCTTGTTTCCAACCTTAGAGGAAAAATTCTCAGCATGCTTTTCTCCATTGAACATGATATTAGCTGTAGGTCTTTCATATATGGCTTGTATTATCCTGAGGCAATTTCCTATTCCTAGCTTTTTGAGAGTTTTTATCAGGAGAAGGCACTGAATTTTGCCAAATGTTTTTCTACCTATAAGATAATCATATGGTTTTTATTCAGCATTATGTTAACGTGGTAGGTCACATTAATAGATTGTCATATGTTGAAACATCCCTGCATGACAAGGATGAATCCCACTTGGTGCATGATCCTTTTAGTGTATTATTGAATTCAGTTTGATAATATTTTGCTGAGGATTTGTGCCTCCATGTTTATCAGGATATATCAGTCTGTAGTTTTCTTTTCCTGTAGTTTCTTTGCTTTTGATATTGAGGTAGTGCTGGCCCAATAAATTACTTTGGGAGTAATTTCTCCTCTTTGGTTTTTTGAAAGTTTTTAAGATGGATTAGTGTTATTTTTTTTCTTTAAATGTTTGAGAGAATTCACCAGCAAAGCCATCTGAACTTGGATTGATAAAGAAAATGTGGTAGGTACATATTCTGGAATATAATTCAACCTTAATAAAGAAGAATATCCTGCAATATGTGACAACATGCATGTACATGGAGGACATTATTCTAATAATAAGCCAGTCACAGACATACAAATACCATGTGGTTCTACAGAGAAAACCTCACTTGATCATGACCTTTTTATCACATCATTGGATTTAATTTGTTTAATGTTTTTTAATTTGATAATTAACATCCATAACATTCATGGTTATGGATGTGTCCTTTGCTTTTCTTATAATATCTATATCTGGTTTTGATATCATGGGAATTCTGACTTCATAAAATAGAACAGAATTCTATGGGCAAGAAGTATCTTCTCTTCTAAAATTTTTCCAAATGTTTGTGAGGAATGGATATTATATCTTTCTTGATATTCAACGAAATTCACCAGTGAAGACATTAGGACCTAAAACTTCTTCGTAGAAAGTTTTTCAACAATTTCATTTTGTGTAATTGAAGGGCTATTCAAATGATCTATTTCTTCTTGAGTGATCTTTGGTAATTTGTGTCTTTCACAGAAGATGTATATTTTATCTAAGTTACTAATTTATTGGCATGAAGTTATTTTTTAATTGTTTACTTATTTGTCTATTGCAGTCCTAGGGATGGAACCCAGGACTTTGCACATGCTTAGCAAACATTTTACCACTGAGCTATACCCCAACCCTCAATGATTTATACTCCCAATGTTTATACCATCTGTTTCTTGCCTGATGTTGGTAATTTGTGTCTTCTATTTCTCCTGATCAGTTTGGCTTTATCAATCTTATTTACCTCCTCAGTGAAAAAGATTCAGGTTTCATTAATTTTCCCTATTGCTTTTATGTTTCCTATTCCATTGATTTCTACTTGATTGATATTATTTCCTCTGTGCTACTTAATTTGGATTAATTACCTTTTCATTTTCTTAAGACTGAAGGAAATAATCTATAGTCTTTTAAGGAGACAATGCATATCTTCCTTATTTCCTCAACTATAAATCTTAAAAATCAGAATTTTTCTATGAACCAAAAAACAACTTATAAGTCCCTCTTCTACCTGCCTTTGGGTACAGGCTAGGCTCTCTAACTACCCTACAATATCCAGGGCTTTAAGCTCCTGTGGATGCACCCCAAGGTGAAAAATGTCAGTGCCAAAAGGGACTTAAATATCATATAATTTAACATAAATAAAGAGGAATGTCTCTTTGTCATGTGACACAGTAAGTGGGGAACAGAATCATATTTAAGACTCATGACTCATGATCATATTTAAGACTCATGATGATAATCTTTCTACTATATTATGCTATTTCTTATCTTTATCTTATTAAGTTGGCATTTAATTAACTAAATCTGATATCTTACTATAAAAATAATACTTTAGATGAATTGATATCCTAATTAGTAAAATAAAACAAATTCAATGTACCATATATTAAAAATTTGATATCATGCCTTCAGTTTATATGCCCTCTACTTACATATATATCAGCTGTTCATGCCACCAGTTGATTCTACAAGCATTTCTCCTTTCAAATCTGCCATATAGCTGAGATTATTGTATCAGTTACAGACAAAATCTGTATATACTACAATAGAAAGTGATTACTATAGTTTCCTTTTAAAAAGAATAATTTTGATGGAGCAGAGTATTTTGTATATCAGTCTCAGTCTGGCATATAGTTTTATCCTATGTCTGGTATTGCTCAAAGGAACCTATTATTTTAAGTTGAAGGAATGAAAAGAGTGAAAAGGAAGGAGAAAATATACACACGAGAAACAAAATAAAACGGTGGAGGAGGAATGAGGGGAAGGAAAGAGGGAGGGAACAAGAGAAAAAAAAGTTTTCCTTGTTCTTTAAGCTTTCAGTATAAACTAAAACAGGATTGAACAATATTCTGAAGTATTTCAAAGAATCTAAACTGGATCAATACAATGACTCTTCAAAGAATCATTGGGTTTTATATTTCTATCAGTTTAAACTCATAGTTTCCATAAGTAAAATTTTTGATAGAAACACTAGAAAGATACCTTTCTCATGCTTGACTATAATAACCATTTCATTGTGCATAATTACATCAAAAAATCACGTGGTACACCTTAAATATACAAAAATAAATAAATAAATAAATAAATGAATGAATGAATAAATAAATAAATATGTCCCTCCTGCTCAAAATCTATTTCCCCTTTGGAGATCTCAATGTTAGGAACAATCTACTCTCTATCTAACTTTTTAACAATCCATCTCCCCCTCCCCGATTCCTCCTTCCTCCATTGAAAAATCCTCCTAGGAGAACGATAGGATACTCTGTTCCTATTTTAGTAAAGAAGACTTTACTGGTCAATTTGCCTACCATACAATGTTGTAAGAAATGAACCTAATTCTGGGTTATGATTTCTAAAGATATCTAAGAAGTGTAATTCAAAAATGTCAGTTTTAGGAAACTTGGCAATCATGAAATGGAGTCTTCTAAATTTATAACTGAGAAACATATCTATTAAAAGACTGACAATGTCAGGTAGTCAATGTTCTATTGCTCTACAGTTCTCTACTATCCTTTACAATACAGGTCAGAGGTGTATGATATCCATCATTCTCTGTGTGGGCAGAAGGCCTTCATGTTGCAGAGTATGCTAAATGAGATAATGCAGTAAAGTAGCAAGAATATAGCCACCTGAGGGTATTACATATATTCTTTTCTCAGATCAAAAATTTTAGCTAAGTGTTATCCCCATTTTAAAGATGAGCAAACTAACACTCAGAAACTACTGAAATTGTGCATGGTTACACAACCAGTGTTAGCACCAGGATTCAAACCCAAGTCTGTCTGACTTTAAAACCAGAACTCACTACTTTTCTTTCTTTCTTTCTTTCTTTCTTTTTTTTTTGGTAGGGGTAGCTACTAGTGATTGAACATAGTGGTGCTTTACCACTGACCAACATTCCCAGCTCTTTTTATTTTGAGACAGGTTCTCACTAAGTTGCTTAGGTCCTTGCTAAATTGCTGAAGCTGGCCCTGAACTTGTGATTCTTCTTCAGCCTCCTACCTGGCTGAAATTACAGGTGTGTGCCACCAGGCCAGATCTGAGCTCTTCCTTTGAAAGAACTTTGTACTGGGGACACAAACAAGTATTTGCTCTGTAAATGCCAATACCTACTCCCTGTTTTATCCCTTCAAAAACATTTACTGAACACATTGTATGTGCCATTCACTATATTAAGAACAGGAGAAGTGAATATACTCTGAGCCTTTAAGGAATTTCCTGTCTAGGGGTGATATTGGTCTTGAAAATCATGATCGGGCTCCCCCCATGTTGAAAATTAAACAGCAGAGAAAACCAGAGGCAAGAGGAGAAAGTAAAGCACATTTTATTTAAAGGATGGGGGCAGGGATGATGCACTTACAGGGGGAGAGAGAGGGAGAGAGGGAGAGACAGGGAGAGAGAGAGGAAGCGACTCCCCTCCAGAGAGGAGGGGATCCAGAGCTGATGAGTGGAGTGGAGGGGTCTTGCATTTTTATAGACCTCAGGTTTCCCTTACTTCTCATGCCTACATGAACAAGAGGTAGGACAAGAGCTGTTCAGGGGGTGGTTGCTTGTGTTGGAATGTGCAGTCCTTCCCTCCCCAAGAGGTGTTAGCAACCTATTAATGGGGAAGTGCTATCTACATATTTCCATTTCTTTGGCAATCAGCTACTTGTTCTTTGCCTTTTCTCAATGAGATTCTCTTTGACTAAATGTTAATTTAAGTCAGTCTCCTCTAAACTTTTTACACCTCACTCTTGGTGTCTACCTTTTCCAGCCTATATGGCCTACTTGTACTGAAAATTTTGCTAATTTAGTTTAGACACAATCCTTCATGTTTGGTGGCATCTTATCATTCTCAATATGTGATCAAATTCTCCAGTCCATACATTTACTCCCTGATCACCTTGATCTGCCTTCAGCAGGATTCAGGTTTATCCAGAATACCCCCTTTCCTCTGATGTTTTCTCTCAGTAATTTTCCACCCATTGACCCCACCTCATTCTGCACCTCAGTTATAAATTCCGTCTTATCCATGCTGTTTTAGGAACTGAGCCCAGTTCTATACTGAGGTCTCTTTTCCCAGAGATTTAGAAGGAATAAAATGAGAATAAAATCTGTTGTTAGCACTTTTACTGTCTAGCTCTGTTGTTTTTAACTCAAGTAAGAAGACAAAACTAGAAACAAGGTTTGTTTAATAGCTGAGAGGAACACGGCTCTTTTAAAGACATTGTAGTACTGAGTGGGTGGAATGTTCAGACAGAGTACTGACTCTTGAGGCTACAAAGATAAGGAAAAGACTCCCCTTCTTTGAAGTGTTTGCACTGTATAGGAAAGCAATTATGCAAATGTGAATAACAAAGTTAAAATCCCATGATTTTCAGGCTAAGTTTTCTAAACATTAATTTGAGTATTAAAATGGTTTTAAGAACAATGTTGTCTACATTGGCACTCAATAGGAAAGATTCTAAAAATCTTAAATTAAAGGTCTCAAGTGTAATTCAGGATTCCCTCTTTAAATAAATATAAAACAAACCCCTACCCCCTGATCTAAATTGTTTCCACATTAACACATGTGGTTTCAAGTTTAGAGACTTTCATGATAAATATAAATAATGAACTAAGTTACCGAAAATTTGGTTTAAACTTTAAACTCAAGAATTGTCATCACTTGAATATATATTTGCCCCAGTTTGAATGTGAACAGCAATCCTGCATTTTTGTTTATTGAAAACACAACAATTACCCACAAGAATGGGGCGTATTTGTTCAAAAGCAAATAATTAAAATTCAACCACCACAGAATAAAGCTTTACTTAAAAAAAAAAAAAAAAGAAAAACAAAAAAAAACAGTGGTTTGGAAGAAAAGACATGTTGATGTTGGCAGGACTTGAGGCATCTAACAGTTGTTAATGCTTACAATTAGTGTTTCATTCTGAAGAGATAACCATCCTAAAGTTCCAGGATTTCAAGGTAATTAGTGAGGAGCACAAAGTTTGGAAAAAAACAGAAACTTTTTGATGGTCTGTTAAGTAATCCCTTCTAGTACTCTGACATATGTGAAATGAATTTGCCTTACAATGTACGTAATTTACTGACTTACTCCTGAAATCACCACGATATTTTGCTATTTTGATTACTCTAACATGGGATGTGGCAAGTTAATTGGAAATATACAAGATAAAACTGTGTGAATATTTCTAATTCTTATTTCATCAATTAACTTTTAAGATAAATCATATTTACATTCACAAATTATTAACAATTTTTCAATTCTTCCTTCTCATCATCCTGAAGTTTATTAGTTCTTTATCATTTTACTTTACATTGCTACTGTCTAAAATATAGACTCTACAGCAAAGTTTCTTCATGAAATGACTGAAAATCTTGGTAGAGAATAGCAGGTCCACAGAGAAGCTAAGAAATCAGTTTTGAATCAGGGGAAATCAAAACAGAAACTGGGTGTGAAAGAATTAAAGAGCAATAAAAGATGGTTTCAGAATAAGTGACAAAATTCATGTACAAATAATAAATGTCATAGAAATTTAGCCACAGTAGAAATCACAGTATAGGAAAATGGCTAGAGAAGATATCCTAGAGAAGGTGTTGTCACTGGTTCATGAGGAACTCTGGGGGACAATATGAAACCTTTCGTGAGAAGAGTGAGTTGGACTAAGGATATATAATATAATTCCTTGAAAGTATTAAGATTCCCCTTAATCATGACCATGACTTTAGTGAGACCACTAGGTTTTCCTCCAGCCACATGCAGATGCAAGTGGAGAATGGGTAGAGACGCAGTTTTAAATAAAACTGTGAGTTTGTCAGTCAATTGCTGCTTCCAAAAAAAAAAAAAAAAAAAAAAAGAGTCCCTTGCCTGAAATTGAGACTATTCAATTGTTACTTCTATTCCCTAATCCTGAAACCCCCATATTCTTGTTATGAAGTAGATGAAGTAGATTATACCAGAGAATGGTCTGAGTCAAACCATATACTGCTTCTTGGAAAAAAGATCCCCATCCTTTCAGAGTGTTGTGTTCCAACTGGTGCTGAGTCTTTTATAAACCATTTAATCTTTAACTTAGGCCAGCACTACCAGATGATGACGTAGGTGGTAAAAGCAGTTAGTTTCAAGGACAGGATCCCATCATTGTACTTACTATGCTATAAAGTGAGTTCTCTGAACTGACACAATGATGTAGACAATTCTGTGGCAGCAGATAAAACTTTTCGGAGTGCTCAGATACACTTACTGGAAGATGTATTATAGGAAAGGAATGCTAATTACAGGAAGGGAGAGCCCCCATACCAGAATATGTCTCTACTCCAATGAGGACAAATAACTGCCTCCTTTATAAGGAAGAGCTCCAATATAATCAAAATCCCAATAAACTGACTGTTCAAGACTACTTTACCCAGGAATGGTGCCTAGTGAGGGTTCAGTGTGGATTTTTGTTTTAGGTGGATTAGCTAAGTAATGCTTCCTGCAAATTTTTGCTCAAATATTACATTCTCATTGAATCCTCTCATGACAGCTCTATTCAAAAATCAACCCAAAATAGATTAAAGACTTAAATATAGGACCTCAATCTATGAAAATAATAGAGGAAACCAGAAGTGAAATGCTTCAGGACATTGGAACTCACAAGGATGTTTTTAGATAAGATCCCAAAAACACAGGATACAAAACCAAAAATAGGCAAATGGAATTATATCATACTAAAAAACTTCTGCACAGCAAAGCAAACAATCCACAGAGTGAATAGACAACCTACAGAGTGGGAGAAAATATTTGCAACCTATCCATCCAACCAGGGGATAATATTCAGAAAATATAAGGGACTCAACTCAATGGCTACTCTTAAACAGATAAAAGAAAACAAGTGCCTGGCAGGGATGTGGAGATAGGGAAGCCTTATACACTCGTGGTGGGAGTGTAAATTGCTACAGCTATTATGGAATCCAGTATGGAGATATTAAAAAAAATATATAGAACTACTTTAGTAGCCAGGGAATAAAAACAACCTAAATGCCCATCAAATGGTGAATAGATAAAGATTATGTGGTACATGTAAAAAATGGAGTACTACTCAGCCATAAAATGATGAAATCCTGTCATTTGTGACAGCATGGATGGGACTCCAAGTCACTAAGTTAAATAAAATAAGCCAGGCACAGAAAGACAATTACTGGATGGTCTCACTATAAGGAATCTAATAAAGCGGATCTCAAAAAAGTTGAGAGTAGATGGTGGTTACTGGCAGCTGGGGAGAATAAGGAGGAGCAGAGGGATGGGAAAAAGTTGATCAATGGGTACTTACTGTTTGATAGGAGAAAGAAGTCTTATACATTATAGTCACACATTGAAAATTCAATCAATCATAATTTTGCTATGAACTATCAAATATATTTTAAAGACTTCAAATGTAAAAAATAGTTTTATTTTCCCAGAAATTTACCATGTCTGTTGCTCTTCCTTATTTCTAGGATTAAAATTTCCCCTGGACACCACTACCCTCAGGGTGAAGAATTTGCTTTCATAGTTCTCTTAGAGCAGGTCCTCTAGAAGCAGCAAGCTTGCTGACTGCTCTTCAGTTTTCCTTCATCTGTGAATGTCTATTTATCTTCATTTCTGAAAGAAGTCTTTGTTGAATACATAATTCTGAGTAGATATTTATTTTATTTAGCACTTTTAAAATGCTTTTCAACTTCCTTCTGGTATACCAATTTTCTGATGAGAAATCCACAGATAGTCAAATCATTGTTCCTCTATAAACGTGCATCATTTTTGTCTGAATAATTTCAAAAGTTTTTCTTGGTCTTTAGCGTTCATCATCTTGATTATGATGTGTCTGGGCATGGATTTCTTTGAATAGATCAAGCTTGAAGTTCATTGAACTTGAATCTGTAGGTTTATGCCATTTGCCAAATTTCAGAATTTTTCAGTCAATTTTTCGTCAAACTTTAATCATCATCACTGCACTCTTTTGTCTCTTTGGAACTCTAGTTTTATCTTTTTGGTACCCAAAATTAAACCCAGGGATGCTTTACCACTGAGCCCATCTCCAGCCCTTTTTATTTTATTTTATTTTATTTATTTCAAGACAGTGTCTCACTAAGTTGCTTAGGGCCTTGCTAAGTTGCTAAGACTGGTTTTGAACTTGTGATCCTCCTGCCTCAGCCTCCCAAGTCACTGGGACTACAGACCTGACCCCTCTCTGGGACACTAAACAACACACATTTTAAACATCTTATCATTATTCCACAGAATCTTGGGTCTATTATCATTTTCTTAAGCCTCTTTACTCTGTTTTTCTAATAAAAATCACATAACTTCTATTTATTTATTTTCAAGTTCACTGACTCATCTCCATCTAGTCAAATCATTGTTCCACGCTCTAGCCCACTCCGTGAGGGTTTGCTTAAATGTTATGGGGAATATTAACATTATTGTCTAGTTGGCAAGCAACTTGGTTAAGTTCAGACTGCAAGTTCTAATCCATTCTCTGTGAACTTTGATTCCAATGTCAGTTTAGTTCTCAAAGTCTTTATAGATCTGTTTGTATCTTCCCACATGTGTACCAGTCATGATCAGTATGTGACTTGGTTGGTGATCTATTGGTTAGTTTACTTCTTAAAAAGGCTTTGTTATAGTTATTAGGATCAGATCCACATATGCACAGCTCAAAAATTAGTTCTGGAGTTAATAATCAACTTATGGAATTATTTTCCTAAACACCTTCCTCTCTTTGGTTCCTCTAATACTTACAAATTTCTGGGGTTCTCCTTTGCATAACTTCCACCAAAAAAGTCAGATTTTATTTACTCTCCCCTATCACACACTTGTGTGACTTGCACATACATCTGGAGCCAAGTGACAAGAGGACAGGAGTCAGGGAGTGGAGCAATGGATAGTGTTTATACCATCTTCTAGGGCCACAGCTCCACCAGTCATAAGGTTCTCTTCCTCAAAATTTTGTCTCCTGCAGGTTCCCATTGAAGCTCCCTTCTCCACCATCATAGGCTTGTTTAGGGGCCAGAGTGCAGGAAAATGGAGAAAAGAAAAAAATTATATTCTATTTCTGAGATTTAGATATTTTATTTCCTTCCCCTTGAGCTTGAACTAGAAGACTTCTCCCAGATATCCCGTGCATCCTGGTGCCCACATCCAGGCTTCAAGTTGCCTATTCAAGCCAGAGAATACCAATGAGGAGAAAAATAGTAATTTTGCTGCCTATTTCGTGGTATTTTGAATTCTACTCTTCTTCTCAAATATTCCTGCTAATGCTTTTTAGTACTCGAATAGTTTTTCCATGTATTCTGTCCAAGTTTCATAGCCACATTCAACCCAGGAGAGACAAGGCGGAGCATGCTTATCCTAACTTACTAAAAAACAGACTCTCATTAATTTTTAATACAAAGAATTAATACAGAAAGATTTCTAGCTATTTACTTTAATTACACTCCTAATATAAATCCCATTCAAACTTGGTGCATTTTTCTTTTAATTTCTCTAAAACTTACCTCCCAAAAGAAACCTGTGTTGGGGGCGGGGAATAAAGTTGGTACATGTTAGATGCAGCTACTAATGGTATTAAATTGATTATTTAAATTAACATAAAAACATTCTGTAAATTGAGCAAAATAACTCCAAGAAAAATGTGGAAAATTTGTACCATTATAGGAAAAAAATAGTCACATGTGAACATGACTTTCTATGAGTTGCTGGTTATTTTTTATTTAGATTGTAACAAATGTAATGAGAACAAGGAAATAATAGAATATCAGAAAAAGTATTTTTCTGCTTAATTTATGTGATACAAGAAAAAAATGGAACCTGGACAAAAAGCTGGGATTAAAAAAAAACAATTCTATTTCTACTAGTTGTGTGACTTTAGGACACATCGGTGTATTCAGACTTCATTTATCTCTTCCAGGGTAAGATGGGTGGGACTATAACCCTCTTTCAGCTGATTTGGTATAAGATTCATTTTGAACACTTAGTAAAAATTCTGACTTCAGGGGCTTTATCCCAAGAGTCTGATTCAGTAGGTCACTCCTACAAATTTCCATTTTTAACGAGCAGAGTCTGAGGCATGTTTTTTGACAACTACAATTTAGAAAATACAGTTGTATTGCTCAGGATTCTCCAGAGAAACAGCATGAGTAAAACATACGTAATTATATGAGGAGTTTTTTAGATTAACTTATACAATCAGAGGCTAAATAGTACCACAATAATTATTTGCAGGCTGGGAATTTGGTAGCTTATAGGCCCAAGAAGCATGTGGACTTACAATAAGAGAGGCCAATGATCCATCCTTGACCATCCCTGGCACACACAGAAAAACCCCTAGTTAAAAGTCCACATGCACAGGCTAAAGAACATGGACTCTCATGTCTATGGGTGACAGCTGCAGAATTCTGTACCTGCTTAAATCATTAAGCACTTGTAAGAGCTAGATGTTTGGTCCCTCCGGGCCCCCACCCCATAAGACGGTGTTGCCCACATTCAGTACAGGTCTTCCCCATTCTGCTGGTTTACCCACATATCCATCTTCTCTGAAACATACACCTAGCAGTATGCTTTACCAATTCTCTAGGGCATCTCTCAATCCAGTCAAAATAACAAGTAGAATTAATCATCACAACAATCAAATTTCCTTCTGGTTTTATCTTGAGACTTTTTACTAGGAAAAAATTAAAAGAGAAATCCAATTTTTAAAAAAATCTACAGAGCTTCCAACCATCAGTGACCCTAGCTTAGAGTCTTGGTTTATAAAACTCATGAATCTCCTGAACAGCACTGTTGGAGTTGACAGAAATTGTCATATGCTTTGAAGTCTTTTACTTGAAAGGCACCACTGGGAGATGTGATTTCAAATAGAAGTAATATTGTTGGGAATTGCAAAAAAATATTGTATTGAACCAAAGGAAATTTTTAATATTCAATCATTTTTTACCTATAAAAACAGCAATTTCCTATTATTCAACTTAAGCCATTTTCTTTTAGTTTCTTCTTTCCCATAATTTAATAGGCATGATTTCTTTCAGTATCTTTGTTCTTTTCCCTACACTGTGAGTAAGGTTATTTATAAGAAAGCTTGATGGATAGGAAGTAATTATGAGGTTTTTAGGTCATTATTTTTAGGAGTTGAGAAGGTTATGTTTGTGCTGAGGATAGGATCGACTTAGTTGTTTTCTTTGTGAAGCTATTTACTAGTTTTACCTAATCATAGTCCCTTCTGACAGGGCAGAAAAAATAGATAACTCTGCAGAAAAGTTCACTAGCTTCTTAAGGTTTGTGCTTCAAACTGTTTTACTAGTTGGCTGGAAGTTTGGTTAGAAATACACTAAAGAGACACAGGATGAACAAATTTCATCCTGTGGAAGTATTAGGAAGGAATAAGAAGATCATTCTTTTCTTATTCTACAAATATTTATTGAGATTTTGCAAGGCACCACTAGGCATTGTAGGGATTTAAAATATAAATAATACCCAGTCTTTGTTCTCTAGAGGCTAAAATTATAGTGGGAAAATAGACACATGCACAAGTAATTACATTACAAGTTAGATTGTATGATAAGGGTTATAATTTTAATAACATCTCTAATGAAACAAATATGTCTACTTATTTAAACAGCACCCAGTGGAGTATGTTTGTACTCATTTCTTTTTATAAGAAAACTCAATAAAAAGTTTTATCTTTAAAAAGTGATATCTTTAACAAAGATCAAAGCAAGTTTGTTTTTATACATATTTAGTGAGGTAAATATTTGCAGCTTTTATCTCTAATGATAACATTGCATTAGTTTGACTCATTATTCAGACATTATAGTTCATGTTTGGGAATTTATGATAATGACAGATAAGACTTGTCTAACGCAGCAGAGCTTCTGGGAAGCAGGAAGATGGTTTGAATGAATATTCAGTTCAAATATTCAGTTTGAATGAATGATGAAAGAGCATGTATGTGCACTTTGTTGTTTCTTATGGGTATAGACTTAGTGCTATTTTAGTTCTACTTTTTGGTTTATTTCTCTTGTCTTAGAACCTGATTTGAGAGTGGAGTCATCTTCCCAGGGAGTTATATGAATGTCATGGTAAATGTACTATAGTACCAGTGACGGCAAAGCCTCAAATATATAGATGATTCTGTGACCTGGGGTTTACCAGAGGATCTCAGCAGGTTTATGCATCTTAAGCAGGCAAGCCTCAAATCAACTCTGAAACATGGATATTACACAGGGCTTGTGCTACTCACAATAGAGGCAAGAAGAGAAATATATTCAAACTGGAAATCTTTCAAGAAACATCAAGCTGAGACTGAACAGTCCCTCATATGAATGTAGTACATGTGTTAGTGCAAATGTTTAACTGTGTTAGACCTAAGAGTTGTTGAGGCAATGTGTTAATAAAAGCAAATATTAGACCTGTTCTTCTGAAACCTGAATGTTTTGTTAGAATACTAGTTCTTCTTCAGCAAGTCTGAGATTAAACTCTATTAAAATACTAAAATCCAATGGTGGCATGGCCCCAAATCAGTAAGTCAAAGTGGGAACTACTTTGCCATACATAGACTCCTCTGTTCTACTCCAGAGAGCCTGATTCAATTGGTGAGGGTGGGCCCAAGAATGGACAGGTGAATCACCAGGTGATACTGGTGCCCTAAGGATTGCACTTTGGGTAACACTGATTTGTATTTTCTACAGAACTGCTTGAGTTTGAGAGGTCTTATTTTAACATACATCCCTGATAATTATAGTACATAGAAACCTTTGAGAAGCCATAAAGCCTATAGAGACTTATCTGACTATAAGTCGACCCATATCCCCCAAAAGCAAAGTTATATATTAGTCAATGCCAGAACAACACAAGAAATGGAAGAAGAATGGAGGTAGCATGGGTTGCAAACCAAAAGTAATGGGACCAACCTTGAGTCCAGTTTCAAGGGGCCTAGTACTTCAAGGCATGACCTAGTTTAGTGGCAGTGTGTAGAGAAAACAGGATCTGTCCAAGGCGATGGATAGTAACATAGCCAGACCAGTACGAATTGTAGTTAAAGGAGGACAGCCAAAGATCAAGGCCAGTTCTAAGGACTTCTTAGTAGAGAAAAGAGTTATGGAGTAATAAGTCAAAATCAAGAATAAGTCAAGGCATTAAGTATAAAGTAGTTCACAGCAAACTGCTCAGGACAGAGGCCCAATTTTATGTAGTGGCTGGCCTGACATTTTGGAAGAATTGAAAGAGTAGGCATGGACTTTTAAAACTTTGTGTCTGTTTAGACACTAAAGCCTGTGCATCCCTCCTGTTTTCACTTGAAAATAAAACTACTTATAGTTTAAAAACCAATTTTCTATTCTCTATTTAATCATTCTTCTTTCTTCCATCATTCTGCCACCTGCCATTTTCATAATTATTTTGTCCTATTTGTTTTAATTCTTTTTTCAACCACCATTCAAAGCACAATTGTTAATTTTCTTTTTCAAAAAGCAATTATATACTAGATGGTCAAGTTTTCAAATTATTTTTTTAGATTCTTTTCCTAAGATCTAAAATTTTAATGAAGTTATTTATCGAACTATGATCTGAAGACAATCCGCAGGATTTTATGTTTAAGTGCAGATTCTGAGGCAGTACTCAGCCTCCACAATCTGAATCTCAGCAGCTGAACCCCTGAAACATAAATTCTTACAAGTTTTCCCGAGAAATTAATATACGCTCAAATAGTAGTAAATTAATGGACCTATTTCTCTTTTCATTCGTTTCCCCGTCGTGGGTAGGCCTCAGCTGTTTAAAATTTTCTAGTTTAGATTACTCCTAGCTAAATAATTCAAAGTAGTTTCTTAAAGGCACAAGATCTATATCATTCCTGGATATTCTAAAACTACTAAAAAATAGAGGAAAATAAACCATTGAAGCATGATTTAAAAGTTTCCTTTCCATTGTAAAAAAAGATAATGTAAAGATTATATTGGACCAAATCCTTGTAATAACAAAGCAAACAGAATTATACTAAATTTTTAAAAGCTACCTGAAATGTTAATTTGAGTAGCCCAATCAATGCTGGTATCTAAGAACATGATAAATAAATACTTGCAGATAGAATTTTGAGTCACATTGTCCTCTACTTAATAACCTAGTACATCATGTTCATTCATTTATTTATTTTTGGTTAGGTTGGAAGGATAAGCCCATCACAGTAGCCTCTGGGCACATTTACAGCATTTTAGAAGGACATTCTGCTGTTTCTGTATAAATTCTGAGCAGCTTAAAGTGAATACTAGCTCTGTTATTTAACAGGATTTCTGGTTTGTTTCAACTTGAAAGTGATTTAATAGGAGGCCCACAGAGAAAATCTTTCTCAGTAATCAAATTATAACAAGTAAGGATTAAAAGTATTAAGAAGCTTAAGCAAACTTTTCAGCTACCCTGTTTTTTTCAGGGGAGGGGTCATTTGAAGTTGGCTGTGGGAATAAGTACAACAAAATTATAGGAAGGAAAAACACAAAAACTGCATAAATTTGGGGTTCATTATGTATCTCCAGCAGCAATGTTTTTCAAACGCTTGGGTTTGGCCAAATCCTACCAGCCTTTTTCCCAAGGACATTTTGTCTCCATCAACTACTCCCTTTCTGAGTTTATAAAGTCAACTATATTTTACAGGTAAATTTAATTTACATGTTCAGATTCATTTGTACTTAATTCATCAAAGTGTTTTGTCATGTGTGCCACTGGGTTTTGGAGAAGACTTGTGATCTTTTTAATAGACTTTTGGAACCTATTTTTTTTTCCTTTCTTAGAAACAGGAAGCCACTTTAGCCAAAAGCAAACAAGGTTAAACTCTGGAGTGTTAGACTTGGGCTTGACATTTAGAAACCACAGATCCAAATGGGTCTCGAGCTTGGCAAAACATTCCTTCCCTTCTTTATTAGGTGAGAAGAAAACATTTAGGATAAAAGCAGAAATGATTAAAATGGGAATGCATTCCTTAGCCTTTAAAAGCAAAAATAAATCCAAGTCTTTTTTTAAATTAAAAAGCACACGTATCTTTAAAAAAATTGTAAACCAAATCAGTTTCTTGTAAGTTTTTATCATATATATTGCACAGAAATACATCCTATATGGTGAATTTGTGTATGTATGCATATATACATATCTTTCTATTAGTTTAGAAGCTATTTAGCTATTACTTACTAAAGTAACTAAATTATATTATGGTTGCATACAACAATGGCAAAGGACCTTCGCAGAACATATAGTTAAATTAATAAACTCTTAATTATTAGTTGATCTGTTTTAAAAACTCTTCAAGAAAAAAAAAAGAGTTCAAATCCTTTAAGAGTTATGAGATAAGATGAACCAGATTACTGGTTTCCAGTAAGATAGTATAGGCCAAGATGGTCTGGTTTTTGTAATCTTTCCAAATCTCCAATAAAAGTAGTCAGAGAAGCTAGAACAACAACAACAAAATTTCATGACCATATTTACAACAAAATTCAACAAAAGGGTTTTTTGGCAACTCTAAAAATTTGACTTGGCATCATTTTCACATAGTATCAGCACTGTATGGAATAAAGTGAAGAAAAAATAAAAGCACTTCTGATAAGTCTGAGATCCAGAAACCATATTCCTATCAGGTATTTTCTTCTCAAATTGGGTGTCCTCACTAGGTTGAAAGTTTAGTGAGCCAATTTGAAAACAGTAGAAACATCTGGGAAGGATCCCTAGAGGCTGTGATTCATGACGGAGTTCAAGGGACCACAGAAGAGAAAGATCAGAAGAGAGTTGACACCAAGAACCCTCCCATTGATGGGAGCCTAAGGCCCCTTTCAGAACAAATGCCCAGGAGGCAAGCTCAGCTGAAGGAGGGTGGAGACACTAAGGGCAAAGCAACAGAAACTCCAGAATAAAATTGTGGAGAAGCCCAGAGCTATGAAGCAAGGAAAGGTCACTTGGCTCTCTTTTCTTTCTCTTTTAAAATCAGGAAGAGGGGTGTATTGTTGATGGCTCTCATGCAAAGTTTTTATAAGGAAAAAGAATAACGGGCAGAATAATATTCAAGTGAACAACAGTGACATGCCAGAAAAACAGATAAAAAATACTCCTTCATATTTCAAAACAAGCTAAAAGAATTTAAGAAAATAACAGAAAGAATACCAGAATGAGAAACAGTTGAATGAGCTAATGGGTAAAAAAGGAATATTTAAAAAGAAAGAGGACAAAACCCAGGAAAGACATAGAAATAAAAGTTAAAAGTCATTTCAGAAATGACGACTAAACGACAATGGTTAAAGCTTTTGGATATATGAATAATACTTTTTGAATAATGGAACATAGGAAAGAGGAAATTAAAAGAAAATGCAAAAGCAAAAAGATAAAAACTAAAACCTTAAAAGTGATAGATAGAAAAAGGCAAGCAAATTCAAACATCTGTGCCATAGATGTCCCCAAAGATACCCAAGGCAGCATAGTAGAATCTATGGTGCACTGAAGAAACATACCTAAAAAAATTTTAGCAGAAGAGATCACACTGAGACATATTCACATATTCTAATTCGATGGAGTTTTAAGGGGGGAAAAAAAAGTTTTTTGAGTATCTAGACAAAAAGACCAAGTCACTTGTAAGGAAAAGAAAATCTGATTGCCACTAGGCCTTTTTAATAGCAATGCTTTATGACAGAAGACAATGAAACATCTTCATATATTTAGGTCCCAAGACAAAAAAAAATGTGAGCCAAGGAGCTTAGGTGCAGTAAAAAAATAAATAAATAAAAGAGAGAGAGATAATAATAATAATAATGTGGATTTCAAATTAAAAGTTTGAACTTTTTATGAATGACAAGAACATTGGAAATAATTGCTGCATGAAGCCCTTTCTCGGAATTCTACTGTTGAACAAATTTCAGACAACCAAAATGACTGGAAAATAGGAAATGAGGACTACCCTTAGGAAGTATTAATGAGAATTTCATATACATTTTCCTGTAGAGCTAAGACTAAAAGATATAAGAAGAATATAGTGGGTAATGGCTCTATGTGCTGATGATGTACACAGGACACAGGTGTTAAAAAGTGTAGGGAAGAAAGTATATTCACTTGATGATGGATGAAAGGGAGACAGGTATGAAAAATCATGGAATGACACAGACAACATTACCCTATGTATATGTATGATTACACGAATGGTATGAATCTACATTGTGTACAACCATAGAAACAAAATGATGTACCCCATTTGTGTACAATTAATCAAAATGCAGTCTGTAAAAAAATAAATAAATAAATATTTTTTAAAAAAGTGTAGAGAAAAGGAAAAGAAAATACAGAAAACAGTTGTGTTATGGGGCTCAACTTAAGAACAGACCAATCACTACTGAGAAGTCCAAATTTGAGAGTCTTTATTAAGCCACCTGCTGTCTGTCTCACACAATACCCCCAAAAATGGCTATTGGGAGAACAGCCCCGACCACAGAGTTGTAGGGATTCTTATACCAAAAATCACATCAATCATAAGTGTCTGTTGCTATGATTCGAAATTACACATTAACATCATGAGATCAAACTAAAGAATGGTTACTAACATCCACACAGTCACCATTCACATGGTACATTGTTTAGGAGCAATAGGAATCAAAAGAGAGCAATTTTTCTTTACATAGGAATTATCATTCTGTATTGTTAAACATATCACACTAAGTAACTGATGATGGGTACAGAGGTGGGGTGTTCCCATGGGAGAAGCTTATTTCCTACATAACATGGAGTCTCAGAGCAAAATGGAGTCCGTTTAGTCATTTCTTTTAGAGTTTGGCCTATAACATTCTCATGGAGTCAGATCTGTCAGCCCATCACAAGTTGCCAGTCACCTTAGATACGTAGTTAGATAATAACCAAAGTATCATGGAGTTAGAATATCTCTTAATGAAAGAGTTAATGTATAGAATCAATTTAAATGGCAGTTAACGTCTTAAAAGAAAAAAAAAACCACGCAATATGTGCCACCTGATAAAAGTACACATCACCACCTAGGAAGAATCCTGTTATCAAAAGAGAAGAAAATCAAGCCCCAATTTGAAAAAGTCTCTAAATCCCACTGATGTACAGAAAGAGTGACTTATTAAATAGTCTTATAGGGATACATTAAGCAAAACCCAAACTGTGGGGAATTCTTCAGGACAAACTACTCAATTTCTTCTACAAATAAGTTGCAAGTGGGACTAAGGGTGAAATAGTTTATAGACAAAGAGACTTAAGACACGTGTCAAATAACTGTAGTGAACAAACTTGGAAAGTTGTTTTGACAAAAACTAAGTCTTTAAAATAAAACTATGAAGCATTTGAGAAAATTTGAACACTGTAGATATATAATGATATTAAGGAATTACTGGTGTTTTAGTCAGCTTTTCACTGTTGTGACTAAAATATCTGACCAGAACTACTGTAGAGGAGGAAAAGTTTATTTAGGGACTTGGTTTCATAAGTCTCTCCATCTGTAGAAGGCCAGCTCCGTTCCTTGGGGCTCAAGGTGAGGCAGAAGAGTGTAATAGAGGGAAGCAGCTTACTTGATGATCAGGAAGCAGAGAGGGAGAGAGACTCTACTCTCCAGATATAAAATATATACTGAAGGGTTATGGAAAATAAATTTCCTACAAGACAGCTCCCCAAGAAAAATGGAGGGACAGTGTGGTCAGGAGCAGAGAGGGGAAATTAGTCAAACATTAAACCTCTCCCAGTGCGTCCTTTCCCAATAACAATGGGCCCAGAGGGAAAAAGCAAACTTTGATCCCTTCCCAGGTTCATCCCCAGCATCTCCACTGAAAGCAAACACTTACCCCTTCCAACCCCAGTGCATCTTGAAGGAAGGAGGCAAACACTGAAATGCTGGGCCCTGGATTTTTACCCTTCCCATTGCAGATGACTCCTGGAAGGAGAAAAGTAAATAGTGAAACTCTAGATAACAATGGGTCCCAGAGGAAGGAAGATAAGCAGTGAACACCACCTAGTTGTGAACTTCTTCCAGTGACAATGAGTTTCAACCTTTTTACCACTGCCTTCCTGAGTTAAAATTTTAACCCATACAACTGGGTACCTGATTATCAAAACTGCATGTCCACGTCTCCAACAAAACTGTAAAATCCAGACTTCTTCTGTAAACTGGGGAAGCATGTTCATATGTAGAAAAAGAGCCTTCCCATACTTGATCAATTGACTTTGCTGCAGAATAAAGAAAAGCCTACTGATCCAAAGTTTACCTCCCCTCTCCTGCCTGTCATTTGTGGGCCATGAGCTTACTTATACCCCATAGCTGTATCCCCAAATGAACCACTTTCTCCAGTCACACTCCACCTGCCTCCAGCTACCACTCAGTTAATCTCATCAGGAATTACTTCACTGATTAGGTTAATGCTGTAACCCAATCATTTCTCCTCCAAACATTCTTGCGTTGTCTTACACTTAAGCTTTTGAGGGACACCTCACATCCAAACTATAACAACTGGGGAATTTTAAACATGGTGTAGTTCTGTTTCTTAGAAAAATAAAACAGTAGACTTTAAAGATCTCATCTTTATCTATTAAATAGTTGCATTGTTTAACCTACCAATATGCTAGCATAAAATTATAGAATCTTACCATATAGGTAGTAACATCAAATTACATCAACCAAACAGAAATCTTGAAATCTCATGATTATGAATAAAGAACCAAGACAATAGAATGGACATTGAAAAAAAATAGTCTAATAAATGATTCCTTGGTCTCAAATCTGTCATTTTAAGGATATTCAGTGATAAAACTCTGAGTTTAGTGATTATTCCAGAGGCACAATTAGTAGTCCATTAAACCATTTTTTATCTCTAACAACCTCTCTGTGACTTACATTTGAGTTTATTTAGCCTTCTTATAAATGATCATATCAAAGCAGACTTAGATTTGACTATTTTTCTTTTTTTTCAGTGCTGGGGATTGAACTCAGGTCCTCACACTTGTTAGGCAAGCACTATACCTCTGAGCTGTATCATACCCAGTCCTCAGCCCTTGATTCTCATTTTATCAGTGATCACTGAATGGCTCTGGGAAAATTATCACTTCAGAGAGTAGATATAAGGACTAAGTGAGATAGTATTTAAAGTGCTGTCATATAAAAAGTATAAATAAGTTATTAGTATGTAAAAAAAATTGATTCATAGCTACATGTTGCTGGAACTTTACTAATCCACTCCATTGAGTTTTACTTCAGGGAGAAGAGAGAGTGAGGCAATTTACACAATCTCTGGAGGAATAAAAATTTGAGCTTGAATACTGTAGAGCAAAGAATAGAGCATCCAAAAAAAAAACAGTTATCACGTCATGCTTGACACCTCAGCCACAGGGACTCGTTGCCAGAAACTTAGGTTCCCACTAGCCTTACAAGAACCAAAGGCCTCCAGTATGCCAAAATTGCCATCTGATCAGAATTTCTCAGCATAAACACTACTACTCAATTTTATCTCCTGATCTCAATCGGGACTATCTGCTTGGCAGAAAGTAAGTCAAAATCTTTGCTGCAAAAGATTCCGAGAAATACAGCTTTAGCCTTCTAGTTTTTATTGTACAAAAGTTACATTAGAGGGGGGGTCAGATGATTACTAAATGAACTCAATGAGTATTTTTCATTGTATTTCAAAAATATTTTAAATCATCCTATGTTTATCTTTTTAAATACAAGCACAGCTGACCCTTCTAAGCCTCCTCAAATCGACCATTCTTCCTCACTACTTTTAATTATCTTTACTAAGTTTCTCTACATAATTATAAGTCCTCTATTGAAATGCAGTTAAACTTGTCCCTGTAACTAATGTGTTCAACTAATGCAAAGTACAGCAGAAGGATAACTTCTTTAGAAAGCATATATCTACTAAAATATCCCACTGCATTCTCACCTTTATGAAAATAAAATGACTTTGCAGATACATGTTCTACTTGTTTAATAAAATCCATTTTTTCTTAAGTAGTCATGTGTAGCAAATTGCATATATATTAGTATATGCTTCTTTAATTACATCTTGTTTTAGTTTTTTTTGTCGTTGTTTGTTTGTTTGTTTTTTGTCGCTGTGACCAAAATACCTTACAAGAAGAACTTAGAGAAGGGAAAGTTTATTTGTGGCTCGCAGTTTCAGAGGTCTCAATCCATAGACAGCCTACTTCATTGCTCTAAGTCCAAGATGAGGCAGTACATCACAGGGAAAAGAGCCTCGTGGAGGAAAGCTGCTCATGACCAGATCAAGAAGCAGAAAGATAGGACAGGAGGAAGAAGATGACCCTTCCAGAAGCTTTTGAGGGACGCTGGATGTCCAAACCCTAACACATCTATCATTTGATTTTAGATTACTTTTATCCTGTTCTCACCTTCAGATGAGGCTTTTCTTTAAAAGCCTTTTTCTTTTTCCCAGATAGCCATACCTATATATGAAATCATTTAAATACAAGCAAACTTGATGAAAGATAAGGGAGTTTCTCTTCTGGGGTAAATGTGTTAATAAATTCATTAGCTCATCTAAGTTTGCCTACCAGATATGACTTAGACATTTTATAATTCCACTCACAAAAAAAATAGAAAGAAGACAAATGAACAAGTAAAATTTTTGGAAGACTAGAGAAGTCTATAAAGAGAGGGGGAATTGCCTAAAGGCAAGGATAAATGGTTTGAATGTGATACAAAACATAATGAAGAGTAAATGGTTTAATAATCCCAAGGGTACATTGCAGCATCTATTTCCTACCATTCCGACACTTGACACAGTTCTGTTGGAGTAGAGGACTCAACACTTGACACAGTTCTGTTGAAAGATCATCCTCTCTCTTGGGGGCCATAGGCGTGGCATGTCTCCATGTGTAGTTGCTTTTTAATATTAATAATCGATATATCATTAGAAGCTTGGAAAATATTGGGAAGGTTTTACTGTATTGGGACACAAAATATTACACAATCAAAATTTTGTAGTAATACATAGATAAAATAAACAATTGTATCTATGCTTGAGTTAAAAGAAGCCTGTGATTACTTTAGTATGATAATTTCTAAATATAAATGGGTAAAGAGGCATTCCTCTGAGCTTGGATGCAGTGTTTAGCCTTTGTTGCTTTCCTAGTTTTAATAATGGTTCTAGAGATACTTTACATAATAAAAATATTTAGGTTAGTCATAAATATAATTTGTGTTTTTCCTATGTTTAGTCTAATTCTTTGAGAATCAAAATAAGATTGTAGTCCACCATTAAATGAAATAGAATAGACTAAATATTAACTATAAGTTTATTTCTTTGCCCTTTGTTAATAATAGTAAAAGTTTTTCAGTTAAACGCTAGAGTCCATGGTGGAGGTGGTTTCTCAAAAAATCTAGTGACATGTTTGTTCTGGAGGTTGAAGGCTGGCAGATCGTGGTGCCCTCGGTTTGGCTGGGGGACGGGATTGTGTTGGTCTAGCTGGGAAATAAGGTTGTTTTGATCTAAGCTATCATACAGAAAGAATGTGTACTTTGAGAAGAAGTATAGATTGTACTTTTGAAGGTTTCTTTTTTTTTATTTTAAACTAACTGTAAAATGATATAATCATTACTAAAGAAAAAATGTATAAAAAGACTGGCAGAAAAATAGAGATTCAGCCTCAGAACACTTGGTGTCCCTGTCTGCTGTTTCTCCACCACACCAACGCCTCCCATCCACCTAGGACCCCAGACCACTGCCAGGACTGGACCCCGGCAGTACATCTTGATCTTTGCTATAAAACTCTGAAGTGTACTAGAGTATGGGAAGGCAGAAAGTAGTTAGAAATCTTTGGTTCCATTGGCCTAAAGCAAAGGTAATTAGGTAATTAAAAATTTCTCAGTTTTGATAAATGACATTTGTCTTCAAGTGGCCAAATATTCAATGAATTTGGTGTAAACATTCATGTACCAATATTAGTGGTCTGTTGTTCAGAACAGTAGCAATTGGTTGATGGACTGAAACTTTTCAACAAACCTAAAAATTAAAACCAAGGGAGAGGAAAAAAAAATGACAATATTATAAAATGTAGTCCTCATTCCTCAAGGACTCCTGGTACTATCTTCATACATGTACAACCAAGATTGATAGGCCAGAAAAATATAGACATTTTCAGGCTTCCTTCTTGCTCCAAGGTTATTGGGCCAATCTCAGAGGCAATAATGCAGCCTCTTTCAAGCTGGCCCAGAGCAGTCTGGCAAGTGAAGTTCAAGTTTCTGGAGAATATTCCCATCCTTACAATGATACAGGCCCTGCTTGTGTTTACCATATGGACTTATTCTCCAGTCAACTAAAAGATAAGCAGTTTCAGAAAACATATGGGACATAATCCACAATACTTGGAGAAACTATTCTGTATATCTTCTATAAAATCTACAATTTAACTGAACACAAATCTGCATTATAGTTTCAAGAAACCTATCAGTATCACATTATTCTTAGACACAATATATATTCTGTCATTCCTAATAGAGAAAAATTACAGCCTATCCAATGTAATTGGTATTTTGCAATTTTCTTCTTTTTACATTAACAAAAATATATACTTTGTTTGGCATAGATATACTCGACTTGCACTCTTTTGAATCTATGTAAGCCACCTTCTTCATAGCACATAATGCAATTTAAACAATTTTTGTCTGTTATGCCTTGAAAAACTAAGTAGTGATTCTGTCTATTTTTATTGATAACTTTGGTTTAATTAAAAGCATATCACTGTGAAAATGCATTTTAAAATATCCTCAATCATCTCTCAGAAGTACCCAGGAATATTTGTTGGAGAAAGTGTGTTTTTGCACCCACCAAAGAGAGTGACAAAAACCCTTTAATTTATAATGTATAATAACCATGCCATTTAGCAGTAGGATTTTTTTTTTGTTTTGCTTTTCTACTTGTTTTTATTTTTAGTCCCTATGATGTTTCATTCCCAGATGTAGGAATGTAGCTTAACAGGGGCTGTTGCTAATTATTGAGAAAATATTCACATGAAGTCCAGATGTTAATGTGTAATTTTTTTCTATCAACAAATAGATGTATTTTCATGTTAAGATCAGATAGGACTCTTTCGATATAGTACCTTAGTCTTTTAAGCCCTTCTTTAGTTTTTAATCAGTTACATATCATTCAACCACATTCTTATTAAAGTTTATATCTAAATGGAATAACTTCATTTATGTTTCTTATTTTGGTAAGCCTAGTCTAATTTAGATTTACATTTGAAAAGAAGCATTTATAAAATATAGCTTATTTGCAATTTATATAATAAAATGTTGAAAGTAAGTACAAACAATATCTGAAGAGGACAAAGAGGTAAGAGATAAATGTAGAGATCTTGCTAAGAATTTTGCTAGACATTAATATCACACGTTTTCTTCCAGAGTGGTCATTGAGAATAGGAGAACAATATGGTATGAAACTCTCAGTTAAGCATAGAGGATTTAAAGAGTTCTCTGTGGGAAGAAAAATGTCAGTCTCTCCTGACTTGCTAGTGGATCAATAAATGTTCATCATATAAAAGTGATTTCGTATTTTAATTTCAATCTTATTTCCCAAGTCTATACTTCAGAGAGATTTAATTGTTTAAATAGAGACAATTATCACAATATTTTCTAAGGGTAACCTGATTCTCTAGAAAAGTTAGGAGTATAAACTGAATACACAACACCAGAAAATGCCATCTTAGTTGATAACTCTCATAACAGGAATAAGATGATTTTAGAATAAAACCAAAATTGATAATTTGAAAAATAAGAGGTCAATGAGCTTAAAATTGTTGTGGTAATTGCCATACAATCTTTTTTTATTCTTGGAAACATTAAAAAACACTTTGCTAAAGTATGTCTCAGTTACTTGGTAAATACATAAAATTTATTTCCATTTGTAGACAAAACTGGATGAAGAAATAAAGAAGACACTATAATTTCAAGCTGTATTTTTATTCAAACTGAGGTTATAACATTACAAAGTCTTTCCACCAACCAGGGAGACGACGAGGCTGCTCGTTGTCTGATTTGGCCCAAGTTATAGGGGCATGGCCTTGGTCTTCAGTCGAGTTGGTGAAAAAACAATTCCAGTTGGGTCAGAGTCAAAATTTGAGCAAAATACTGATGTATCTGTTTGTTTTGTATGAGAACTTATGGTATGGAAAGATTTATTTTGGGAGATATCTCAATGTAAACTGGATTTAAACTATTTTTTGTTTTCTAATAAACCTAGCTTGATTTTTGCCACGCCAGGCAATTTTCAGCACGTTTGTTCATGAAACTTTTCCTAAAAGTTTTCAAACACCTAGAGAAAACATTTGGCATAAAGATAAAAAGTCACTCTCTTCATACTTGGCTCTGTTTTTCCTAGTGAATGAAAAGTTTTAATCACTCGTAGATTGACTAAATGTTTTACCAATTACCAAATCAAATCCTGTGAACACACAAAAGGTCAATATCCATTATAGCTATTTGCATCACGCAACATATAGAACACTGAATCTCCAACTTAAACTATCACTTAATCAAAATGCAGTCTGTAAAAATTTTTAAAAATTCTAAAAATGACAATGTGAATTAGTCCATTTGGGGCCAGAAAGAAAGTAATGGATATACCTACAGGAAGAAATCAGGTGGTCTATCTCCAAGTTGTATTTCCCTATCTTTTCCTCCAATAGCAAACAAAAAATTCAACAGGAATAATTTTTTAACCTAATAACACAGAAAAAGGAGGTTTTGGTTAGATATTATTAAACATGAGAGGGATTGGAAACATTTCAAAGGGAAGTAAATATTTTATTGAAGTCATACATTTTTGAAAATATTGTTATCCTTGGTACTGTACAAACTCCCAATTTGCATCTTTACAACATGGAAGTGTTTGAAATAGTAGACTTCCCTGCAGTGCCAATCAGTGTCCTATATTGAGATAGGAAATATCATACCTGGAGGATACTAGTAAATAGAATTTTGTTCACAGTGCTCACTAAAGATGGAATTGAAGAATATCATGCTAAGTGAAATAAGCCAATCCCCCCAAACAAAGGCTGAATGTTTTCTTTGATATGTGGATGCTAATTTACAATAATGGGAAGGGGGTAAGGAAATACAGAAGTACTTTGGGTTAGACAAAGGGGAATGAAGGGAAGAGAGGGAGAATGGGAATAGGAAAGATAGTTGAATGAATCAGATGTTCGATATATGTATATATGATTACAAGACCAATGTGATTCTATATCATGTACAATCAGAAGAATGAGAAGTTATACTTTATATATGCATAATATGTCAAAATACATTCTACTATCATGTATAACTAATTAGAACAAATTAAGAAAAAGAGATGAACCCTCTAAAAAAATACTGTATGATAGGTTCTATAGATGTTTAGACTGAAAAAACCAAGATTTATGATGATCTATATCATCTTAAACTATCCCAACTTCTTTATAGATGTACTATAAGTAATAGGAATTGCTTGTATCTTCATATAGGACTAACAATCTAGAAACCATGTTGGTGGATTGAAATCATCTTATTAAAATCACCTCTCCTTAAATATTTAGTTTTACAAAACCATGGACTAAGTCTTTCAAAGGCAATTAGAAGACCTTTCTGATTTTAGGCAGGATTATACCAAGATTACCTAGTAAATCTAGTTGGTGGGGGGAAAATACAGAAAACATATCAAATCAGTTGTGATCATTTTATTTATTATGTTTTTATTGTAAACAAATGGGGTACAACTTGTTTCTCTGGTTGTACATGAAGTAGAGGCATACATTTGTGTAATCATACGTTTACATGATTACAGGGTAATGATGTTTGATTCATTCTGTTATTTTTCCTTCCCCCATCTCTCCCACCCCTCTTTTCCCTCTATAAAGTTCCTCCTTCTTCCATTCTTGCCTCCCTCCCACCCCCCCATTATGTGTCATCATCTGCTTATCAGCAAGATCATTCATACTTTGATTTTTGGGGATTGACTTATCTCACTTAGCATGATATTCTCCAACTTCATCCATTTGCCTGCAAATGCCATAATTTTATTATTCTTTATGACTGAGTAATATTCCATTGTGTGTATATATATATATATATATATATATATATATATATATACCACAGTTTCTTTATCCATTCATCTATTGAAGGGCATCTAGGTTGGTTCCACAATCTGGCTATTGTGAATTGAGCAGCTATGAACGTTGATGTGGCTGCATCACTGTAATATGCTGATTTTAAGTCCTTTGGTTATAGGCCAAGGAGTAGGATAGCTGGGTCAAATGGTAGTTCCATTCCAAGTTTTCTAAGGAATCTCCACACTGCTTTCCAGAGTGGCTGCACTAATTTGCAACCCCACCAGCAATGTATGAGTGTACCTTTTTCCCCACATTCTCACCAACACCTATTGTTGTTTGTATTCTTGATAATCGTCATTCTAATTGGGGTGAGATGGAATCTTAGGGTAGTTTTGATTTGCATTTCTTTTACTAGAGATGTTGAACATTTTTTTCATATACCTGTTGATTGCTTGTAGATCTTCTTCTGTGAAGTGTCTGTTCTTATTTAAATTCTTGGTGTAAAGTCATACTAACAAAAGTGCTATACAGATTCAATGCAATTCCAATTAAAATCCCAATGACATACCTTACAGAAATAGAGCAAGCAATCATAAAATTCATCTGGAAGAATAAGAAACCCAGAATAGCTAAAGCAATCTTTAGCAGGAAGAGTGAAGCAGGGGGTATCACAATACCAGAACTTCAACTATACTACAAAGCAATAGTAACAAAACAACATGGTATTGGCACCAAAATAGACAGGTAGATCAATGGTACAGAATAGAGGACAGAGACACAAATCCTAATAAATACAGTTTTCTCATACTAGACAAAGGTGCCAAAAACATGCAATGGAGATAAGACAGCCTGTCCAACAAATGGTGCTGGGAAAATTGGAAATCCATCTGCAGCAGAATGAAACTAAACCCCTATCTCTCACCCTGCACAAAACTCAACTCAAAATGGATCAAGAATCTTGGAATCAGACCAGAGACCCTGCATCTTATTGAAGAAAAAGTAGGTCCCTATGTAAATTTATGATTACACAAATGGTATGCCTTTTTGCCATGTACAGACAGAGAAACAACATGTATCCCATTTGTTTACAATTAAAAAAAAATTTGAAAGTTAAAAAAAAAAAAAAAAAAAAAAAGTAGGTCCAAATTTTCATCATGTTAGCTTAGGATCAGACTTCCTTAACATGACTCCCAAAGCACAAGAAATAAAAGCAAGAATAAATAACTGGGATAGATTCAACCTAAAAAGTTTTCTCTCAGCAAAGGAAACTATCAGCAATGTGAAGAGAAAGCCTACAGAGTGGGAGAAAATCTTTGCCACTCATACTTCAGATAGAGCACTAATTTCCAGAATATATAAAGAACTCAAAAAACTTTACACCAAGTTGTGATCATTTCTAGTCCCAGGCACTTTGATGTCAGAAAATACTTTCCCAATATTATTGTTAACTGTTCTTACCCACACTGACTCCAAAACACTAAACTGTGAATAATATATTTGTTGGTCCTAAGTGAAATCATTTCAATTGACTGTACATAATTATGTCAATGATAGCATAATAGCTATCAAAATTTGCACTGCATCTGTTAGCACACTTTTTTAAGAACTGAAAATGGAATGTTTAGAGTCTAAAGCTTTATTTACACAAATAAAACAAAATATTAGCAGTGTGGTCTTTTGGGAAGAGCACTGATCCAAAGATTTTAATAAGATTTGGTCTAATAAGACTTAACACTGGGCCAGTGACTCAGTCTCTCATAGTAAAATTAAAATAATAGGAGTTAACTTAGGAAATTAATTATAAAAGTACTATGAATCTTAGGACTTATAAAGATACAAATATACCTTTTTGTAATTTGTTCTAATTGGTTATACATGACAGTAGAATGCATTTTGACACATCATAGATAATGCAGTATAATTTCCCATTTTTATGGTTGTACATCATGTCGATTCACACTGGTCATGTATTCATATGTGTACATAGGGTAATAATGTCCAATTTATTCTACTGTCCTTCATACCCCTTTACCCCCTCCCCTCCCTTCACTGTCCTCTGCCTAATCCAAAGTACCTCTATTTTTTCCTAGCCTTTACTTAGCAGGATATGGGTCTTAAATTACTTTATTTTAACAAGAGATATGGGATACTGATGAATCACCAAGTTTTACAAAAGTATCCAGAATGTCACCCTCCGAATAAACAGATCTAAGGTGGATAAAGTCTAGTACAGCATCCAAAAATAAAAGATCTCAATCATAATGACTGAGAGGTTAAACATTTATTATTACAAAAGCTAGCATAAATAATATAGATTTATGTCAAGATAAGACAAATGTATTTGCCATTTTCACACTTTTAAGAGTTTTACCAAATTTTAGTTTTCCCCTTTTACAACAATTATTTAAAAGAGGGAAAACTATTCCTATTAACAATCTCTCAAGAAATTGGAATGGATCAAAACTACCCTAAGATTTCATCTCATTCCAATTAGAATGGCTATTATCAAGAATATAAGCAACAATAGGTGTTGGCGAGGATGTGGGGAAAAGGCACATTCATACACTGCTTGGTAGGATTGCAAACTGGTGCAGCTGCTCTGGAAAGCAGTGTGGAGATTCCTCAGAAAACTTGGAATGGAACAACCATTTGACCCAGCTATTCTACTGCTTGGTTTATACAAAGGACTTACAATCAGCGTACCACAGTGATACAGTCACATCAATGTTTACAGCAGCTCAATTCACAATAGCTACACTGTGGAACCAACCTAGATGCCCTTCAATAGATGAATGGATAAAGAAACTGTGGTACATATACACAATGGAATATTACTCAGTCATAAAGATGAATAAAATTCTGGCATTTGCAGTAAGTGAATGGAGTTGAAGAATATCATGCTAAGTGAGATAAGTCAATCCCAAAAAACCAAAGGCCAAATTTTTTCTCTGGTAAGTGGATGCTGGTACATAATGTCAGGGGTGGTGGGGAGTTGGAGGAATGTTGGATTGTGCAGAAGGAAATGAGGGGAGGGGAGGGACAGGAGTAAGGAGAGAGAGTGGAATGAAACAAGCATCATTAGCTTAGGTACATGTATGATTATACGAATGGCCTGACTATACATCGTGTACAACCAGAGAACTGAAAAGTTGTACTCCATTTGTGTACAATGATTCATAATGAATTCTGATGTCATGTACGACTAAATAGAACAAACAATAAAAAATAAAAAAAAGAACACAATTCCCATAGCTGCCATGAATTGGAATCAGTGGCAGAGTTAGAATCAGTTAGACAGTGGCAACTATTTTGACCACGTAGGGTATTAGAGAATGGGCACTAGTACATTGCAGGAAGGAAACCTCTTCTCTCCAAGAACTTGTGAGCCAACAAAGACCACCTGAAAAGGAGAGAAATGGCACCTATACTTTCATCTTTTAGCTTTACCTTTCAAATTTTATGTAAATTCACTGAATTGGCAGAACCTGATTTACATCCAGTCAGAACTGTAAGGGAGCTTGGGAAATGTCCTAATTTAGCATCATCTCAATAAAACAAGTTAGGATAAACATTGAGGGAAGCAATCATAGGATCCACCATGAGGATTACACATAAGGTATATTTTGTTGTGTCCTTGAATATTTTGACAAGGATGTATGCCCATGAAAGACATTTTAATGAAAAAGAATGGATACTGATACCCATATTTCCCCACTTTTTTAAAATAGGGAAAGCATATATATCTGTATAGGCTTAAAAAAATACTAAAGGGAATCAAATTAAAATACTTAAAGTGGTTTCTGGGAGGGAAGGGATTACAGGTAGTTTTTTAAAATCTTGGTTTTTTCTATAATATACCTTTCTTTTAAAAAAAATTAAACAATTTTTTTAGCACAGTTTAAGTTCATGGCAAAATTGAGCAGAAAAGACAGAGAGTTCCCAGATACCTCCATTCCTCCCTACATAACTTCTCATTCCATTCATATCTCCCACCTGAATAATATATTTGTGGTGATCCATGAACCTATGTGGACACATCATTATCAATTACATATATACTAAAATTTATTATGCATAAGATGTTCATAGAAATAGAAATTTGGAAAAGACAAAATGAAATGAACACAAGATAGTTCTAATTTTCTTCCTGCCTGAACGCAGGACTGACTTTATAGGTGTGCCACCTGTTTGGTGGTGCATAGAAGGGTACCATACTGGATTCAGTGCCCTGCTGCTAGAAATTAAATTCTTAAATATTTGGGAAAAAAAGAAGTTGGGATGGTTTACCTACTCTTAAAGTATAAGACTGCTATGTGAAAAATGTTAAACAATCATTCTACACCACAAGATGAAAGAGTTTTAAAAACATTAGCAAAATAGTTTTAAAAGTTAGCAAAGCAGATCAAAATTAAGATTATCCTATAATTTTAAAGTATGTGGTTAGGCATTGAAACAGACTGGAAAGACAGGGCAATCTGAATCTTTAAGAATGGAATAGAGCCAGACATGGTGGCACATGCTTGTAATTTCTGCAACTTGTGAGTCTGAGGCAAGAGGATCACAAGTTCAAGTCTAGCCTGAGAAATTTAACAAGACCTTGTCCCAAAAGAAAAATAAAAAGAGCTGGAAATGTAGCTCAGTGGTAAAGCATCCCTGGGTTCGATTGCCAGTACTGAAAAAAAAAAAAAAAAAGAAAAGAAATGAAAGTGGAATAGATAACAATTCACACTGAATGGTTTGGCTTTACCTGTGCCAAGTCTTCAGTGCTTGATCATTGATCTTAGGTGTCCCTTCCTGCACTTGGATTTTATCATTTATTCTCAGGAATCAAAGAGGGCATTCTTGGGTCTACTATGGGATACAATATCTTGTTTTATTATAGTTATTGTAATTTTATCACACTATTATTTTGCCAAGTTAATAACAAAGTTTTAGTAGAAGATGAGAAGCTCTGTATTCAATAAAGAGTTTAATGCCAATCTAATCACTTTAACCAGGGCAGTTTTGACAAAGATTAGCCATAAAATGAATTCCTAACTTGGTTTAATGCACACAGTGAATACTAGTGTGTTTTCATTTCTAAATGTAAGCATAATTGCACATGTCTAGCCAGCTATAATGAAGTCTGAAAAGCTGAAAACATTTCAGCCAGTATTCAGAAGAAATGTAATAGTATATTTTCATCATTAAATGTTACATGGGCTATAATATGCCACAAAAGAGACATTTCATTTCTAAAAGATTATCTGTTATATTCAAAATGACCTTTTAGACAATTAGGTAGAATTTGTTTCCTTGGAGAACTGAAAGTGATACAGCCCTCATCATTTAACTGCTGATTTCTTGGTTCCTACATATTCCAGAACTAGGATTTGGCCTGCTGAGTTTTGGCAAGTCTTATGTTGGTATCAAGCAAATTCCTATCCAAAAGAGTGTTGGATAGCACCACCATAACTCTAAGTGGTACTGAAATCCAAATGTGAATTTCCTGGAACACACATGGGAACATGTAGTCAACAGATTTCTGAAATTGCATACCAGCACTTTGCTTTGCCTCTACAAGTGCTTGCCTATCTTGGAAGAAAATCTATTAAAATCTTTTCTGATGGGTTAAAAGAGAAAATGCTGCAACTAAAACTGCCTCTTCACTAGTCAGCTTCAAAGTTTTATATTCTGACTTCCATATAAAACTGGATGAATACAAGATGTTTATTATGTGTATATGAAGGTATACGTCCAAAATAGCAAAAGAATAGGGTTATTCAACAAAATTAGTCATCATCCTTTATGTAAATTTCCTTATTTTCAGCACTTTTTCCCCCAGAATCCAAAGAATTTTGAGTCTTAACACTCAAATTTGCTATTTTATTTTTTGCTGAATGAGATTTGCTAATGACTGCTTTACATTGCATTTTCTTAAACTACCCAGGTAAAACACTGATTTTCATATATTTTTAAATTCTTTTAATTCAATTTCCCTACCTTTCATCCCTTATTTCTAAAGGAATTCTCTCATTTTTCCCCTGAATATACTGTCTACTTTTCAGTTCTACTTTTCAGAAAAGCAAGAAAGTTTAAGAGACAACTTTGTTTTCTGATATACCATACCAATAGTCTGATAAAACTAATTAACTTGGGGAAACAACACAGTTTATCATATAAACAGCTAATACTTAATGTGCTCTTAAGCAACCACTGAGTTTCTCATGGATGCAGAGCACTTTCCAATCTGATTTTATTCAGTCTCTCAGGTAAAATTTTAAACCATCATGATAGATTCTAGCACAGGGCCTAATGCATAAGAGAAACAGAGAACAAAACAAATTAAATGTGGAAATACTTTTTTAGACTCTGAAGAACTGTTAACTTCTTCTCAGAGTAAGAATTACTAAAACCTAGAAGTATTTTTTCCTTAATTAAATGTGTTTCTCATAATCTAAAATATAAAAGATATTTTGAAGGCAATGGACTGGTATATGGGATTGACATAGGTAGAGGTGAGTCTCAAAACAGGTAATCAGAATTTGCCTCTGTTGAGCAAGTTAGGCAAATTTACATGAATACAGGACAGTTGGCATGAAATCATTGGTCGCTCTTACCATTCTTTTCTCACAATTTTCTTAAATATGTGTTTTACTGACAAGTAGACTACCTGACCAAAAAAAAAAAAAAAAAAAAAAGAAGTGCCTTTTGATGTGTAGTATGGAAGACTGGTAATTTTATTTTTTTAACTTTTTTCATTTGTTTATAGTTGTAGATGGATACAATACCTTTATTTTATTTATTTATGTAGTGCTGAGGTCCGAACCTAAGTGCCTCACACATGCAAGGCAAGTACTCTACCCCTGAGCTACAAACCCAGCCTGGACTGGTAATTTTAGATACAAAATTTGACCATGTTTAGGGCAGGATTTCCTAAAATTGGTATGGGGAACAGAGGGAGTAGACAGCATGAGTAGTAGGGGCCATGAAAATCTGTGGAGATTGAGAATTTGTTAGAGAACATACAAATGTTACCCACATAATTCGCAGATATTAGTAAAAAAAAAAAAAAAAAAAACTCAGAATGCAGGCAAGTCTCAAAACAGCAGAGGAAAGTGAGAGTCAAGGAAATATTGTTCATTTCTAATAATCCATGTCCACAACACCCTCTTCCAGGATGCTGTGACCTGAAGCAACATACGTTGTATTTTCATCCTACATATTAGCTAGCATTAAGTAGTTCAGATTCTAAGAACCCAAGGGACAGGGGGAAATTCTGTGGCATTTCCAACCAGGCAAGCATTTTGTAAAAATCTCATAAAAATACATTGTTTGATAAACTAACGAGCTTTATTTGGAGCAGGGGCAAATCAGAAAATTAACTAAAATATAAAATTCTCTGGGCATTATTAACTATCCCTCTCTGGTTTTTATAAATCTGCATTTTGTCCTAAATTTCTGGTGACTCAGACTTTTCCATTTCTCCTTCCTGTTTATCCCGTAAGTGTCCATATGCTCTAAAACTTCATCTTTCATCATCAGATCTCTCTCTGTACATTTCCCTGGGAGAGCTCATCCCAGATGAAGTTTCACCTACAACTATGTGCCTAAGGTTTTTCTACTTAGCTGACATGGTTAAGAAACAACAGGATCTGGTGAGTGGAAGAAGTAGAAGAAATTTCAGGTTAGAAAAACTAAGGGTGTTTATAGTCCAGAATAACTTTCTGATAGTTGGGCTACTCAAAAGACATTTTGCTTGAAGGTATTGATACTCTTAACCAAGGGAGAAGCATTTGAAGTGTTTTCACCAACATAATCAGGCTTAGTGTGTGCGTTTGGAGAAATAATACCCACATTTCATAATTCTGTTTAGCCAGGAAAAATCTTTTAAGGATGAGGGAATCTCAACCATAACTCTGTTTTATTTCACAGGTTCAAGTGTATATTCTCTAAAAATGCAATCCAACATTAGCATAGTCAAAAAAAAAAAAAAAAACACTGAAGTCACAGTCCTGGGGAGGTAAAAGAGAAAGTCAGTGTTTCACAGGCCAAACTCAGGCCCCAGAGGGAGGTCCTCTTTCTAATCATCCAGTGAGTTAGAAAATTACGTCTTTAAAATCAACAGGTGTTTATCTCATAAAATCCAAATATTATACTATTTAGCAACCTCTTTGGCTGCCCTAAGGATACTTTGGATACAATGCAAGGGAAAGTCTCCTGTCCCTGAGGCAAAGACTTCAGCTGGCTTGACCTGTGTGCATGTGTGTAGGAAAGTGGTAAAGAGGATTCAGTAGAAGTAGGGGTCTTTATTGTTTTATAAAATATTCACTGGATGGATTGAAGGATCAACTTTAAAGATGTCAACATCTGGCCTTTCCCAGCATCCTCTACTCTAAAAAGAATCAAACCCTTCCCAAAGCAGTATGCATCAAGGTTTCACCAATACCCACAAGGAGGAAATCTCAATCAGACCCATCTGCAAAATAACACTGACTGCTCCAAGTGTATCTCTAGCAGAGACAGAGGCAATGAGTAGTGTAAGCTTGTAAATTCCACCAACATATATATGTCATTTATATTTTATTTGAATGGGCAATACACAAGCAAGATTACAATACAAAATTAAAGTTTAAATATATTCTAGACAAGTCATCCTTTCCTATTTTGGGCACAGGCTCATCTTATTTAGCGTTGTCAAAATAAGTTTTGCTTATATTTCCCTCATTGCTTGTTTTAAAATATACTTTTAATATGTAATGCACATACCTGATCAAATAACCCCAAATCTATTCCAGATAAGTTCACTAAACCTAAAGCCAAGAAGTTCTTGATAAGTGAGCTGATAGGGGCCACAGAAGACTGAGCTGAATAGGATTTGAGCTGATGTTGGAGTTTGAGGATAATTTTCCCAAAGTGAGGAGGAATACTGGAGGAAGGACAACACAAAGAAAGGCATGGAAGTATAAAGAAAATATGTCAAAATTAAAATATTTCCTCATCCACTTATCAGCGAGATCATTGTGGATGATGATACATAATGGGGCGTGGGAGGGGTTCGTTTTTAGGGTTAGAGTGAGGGTTAGGGAGAGGGACAAGAATGGGGGAAGGAAGGACTGTATAGAGGGAAAAGAGGGGTGGGAGGGGTGGGGGGAAGGGGAAAAATAACAGAATGAATCAACCAACATCATCCTATGTAAATTTATGATTACACAAATGGTATGCCTTTACTTTATGTACAAACAGAGAAACAACATGTATCCCATTTGTTTACAATAAAAAAAAAATTTCCTGATTGCCTTATAAGAGAAGAAACAAGTATGGAAGAAGAGGTAATGAGAATTTCAGGATCATTTGTCTTCTATGTACTTCAGAAAATTACCAGATCCTATAGAAATTGTTTGACATACAGAAATCCTGCAAAGGAAAAAATATAAATGACTAAAAATACTTTAAAATGTAACATAGTTGGATATCAAAGTAATGCACATTAAAATAAGATATTTGTTTTTCTCCTCCAAAATCTAGGAAATAAAAAATAACAATACCGTGCTTTTTGTAAGGGTGTGAGAAAAAACAGACATTTTTGTATATTTCTTGGGATATGTCTAAGAAATAATCATTGACCTGCAAAAAGGTATAACAACAAGGAGATTGATCAGATATTATTTACTAGTAGAAAAACAACTTGAGAAATATTAAATGTTCAACAATAAGAAACATGTTAAATAAATGTTTTACAAACAAAATGAAACATGCAGTAATTTAATGCATTGAAGAAGGATAGAGATGAATTATGTCTGACTTTATGTAGACAACATCTAGTAGCTCATTTTTCTCCAAAATTGCCCTCCACTGGACAACTTCTTTGTTAGGGATATAAGAGAACATATCAACTCTGAAATTCTTGGGGTATATCTGTATCTATAACCTGGCAAAATACAGTCAAATTCAGTCAAATTATGAAAACACATTCAATTATATGACATTATTTTAAAATGTATTTTTAAGTGCTATTCAGATGAGAGAGGGCACTTTCAGGGTAGTATGACCAGATCATAGACTATATTTTTAAAGATATACAAATTCCTCTGCATTTTCTGTCAGCATTTAATAAGGCCTAGAGCTTACTGATTATAAGGAAAGGTAGTCACTCCCAGTAGGGATAGTACCTAAGAAATAAATATCAAGGTACATGTGTACCATATGCAGATATGTAAGAAGGTGAATTTAGCTCTAATATTCAGTGCCTTGTGGCAAATAACATAGTTATTAAGTTTTAGGAAAATATGATTTTCCTGAAGAATCTTAGGTTACACAAATGCAAACTTTTCTCTTGGTTGAGACATCCATTTTGCCAGTTCAGAGCATTTGATACTATTAGGACAAATGTGAGATTATGCCTGTATGATTGGGTTTTAAAAGATCTATGCTCTTTCTTGCTTACAAATAAAGAGGGAAGATAAAATTTAAAAACAGAGAAGTACATCTTTATTTTTGACTTTCAATAATGAAAAAAGAAAGATTGGAAAACAATCTTGTAGTTGTAATTTTCAATGAAATCCACTAATGTGTGCACAATCAGTTCTTGCTATAATGATCTTATGTTCCTAAACATCTTCACTATGCAAAAAATACAAGACTGATTGAGTAAATGGAATTAGTATCACAACACTCAAGTTGTCAGTGGCACTGTAAAAATAGGAAACTAATAAAAATAATATTTTTTTAAAATGAAAGAGTAGAAGGAGGGTTATCTGAAATTGAAGTGAAAGTTATAAAATTAAACACAGATGGTTCTGGTTCATAACAGATAATAAACTAAGGTAACTAACTGGTAGATGTTTTAAGGGTCCACATGTATTAGCAAATGTGAAATTCACATTATTCTCAAATTCTTTCCTAATTTTTTAGAACAAATTCATATTTTCATGACAAAGAGATTTGTCTATGGCTAAAGAAACCATGTGACAGCCACTGGGTTGATTCAGCTACCATATAACTTCAGCTTACCAATACTACATAAGGTGAAAAACTTACAATGCAATCAATGCAAGAGGTGGCCATGCGACGCAGTTCTTATCGATGACATATTTATAAACTATGACAGTTTAGATCAATGAGACATAAACATTTAGAAGGTAAGTCTAATGCTCCAGTTGATGATTATGCCAGATAGGGTTCCTCAATAAAAGCCTCACCATCCTTGATGATATCCCAACAGCCAAATCATTGGAAATGTGCACAGCATAATACAGAATGCTTTTGATTAACCATAGTCAGAGAAGATACGCTGAAACAAACCAGCTTGCAAGTAATGTGAGGATTATATATTGTGTCTCAAGACACCTGTATAGTGATGCTAGAGAACATAAGCAAAATCTTTCAAAATTTTTACATGAAATTACCTACCATAACAAGTAAAAATTGGTCACTGCATTTAATCAATGCTGCTGAGGAAAACTTTAAACTTACTGAAGCTGTCTCATGGTGCATGCCTCATCTGTCCCTAGTATTATTCTAGCAAAACTGTAAAGGTGAGACAAGGGCAAGGTTACAAGCCTTAGAACTCTAAGGGATGGTTTATTTGTTTAGTTTCTCAATCTATTGCCCATTTCCACTGAGTATTTACACATTGCTTGAGGTATTGTTAAAATTCATTTTGGTCCATATCTAGTTGTTCCTGAATGACTTATTGAGTTCCTTACTGAATCATCTTGATACTATTGTGAAAACTCAATTGACTATATATACACACATATATCTATATATATATAGATATATATGCGTGTGTGTATATATATATATATATATATATATGCTATTTCTGACTACTTATTATGTTCCATTGATCTATATGTCTATCTTGTCTCAGTCTTCATCACTGATGCACATATCCTGGTTTAAAAACTACACTATATGTTATCCTGTGATACCTAAAATGCTGTCCAGTTGAGGGATTTGAAAGTGAAGATTCATAGGAATTCTCCAAAAGCAAACAATTGTTAGTAGGTAGCAGCACCCACCAAAGGCCTGCAACCAAGGAACAACCACAGGAAAAAACAGCTTCCACTCAAAACAGCTTCCACTCAGACCCACAGACTGAGATCCAAGCAACCACAGATTTTCACACTATAATTTTTTGCTTCTTTTCTTCCCCTCCATTTTCCTAGTTTGTTGTTCATTCCTCTTGCTAACTTACGGACCTAACTTGTTAACAGAGATACTGTTATAAAAAACTAACACGGAACCATATTCCCTCTCTTTAATATTGATTTTTGCATCTTTAGCTACTCCTTGATTCAGTTGTATATTTTATCCAAATACTTAGAAACCTGTTGCCAAGCACTGGACTTACACCAAGGAGTGACTAAGGATGCAAATTTAGTCATGCATTAAAAGAAATGATATTAAAGGTAGCTGGGTGGCATTCCTTTTACAGTTTCTTGTAATACATGAGGTAATTTCCTTGGTATTTGTACTAAGTGAACTTTTAGAGGAATATTACCACAACTGGGGGAGGGGGGAAGAAAAAAATTCTTTTTCCAGTTCTTCCTTGTTTCTAGCAAAACAAATCTTGAGTGTTTTCTTGGAGAGCACGCTTTGAAAATCAAACTTACAGAAATAAGAGTGGCAAAGGATTAGGGAACAGATAATGCATGTTTGGTGGATATCTCACTCTTACAGCCCTTACTAAATTGAGTAGCTCTAATACTCAACACCAATCTCTTCTGCTTTAGATCTATTTGATAATAAAGGATTATCCAGTGCAGTATCACTATTATTGAAGTGACAACAAAAGAGTACAATAGTACTTGGCAAATATTGTCCTTAAATCAGACAGGGATTTATTATTTCAGCAAACTGATGCTTATCTTCAAGATCAAGGTCAGTTTACTGTTCTCAAAAGAAAGGAGGGTGGGGAGAAGAATCTTAGATGATTTAACTGTAATATTTTTTAAAAATTGGGCCACAGATGGAGTTCAAAATTTTAAACCCTGAATGGGAACTCTGGATACCCTTCTTCCATCCCTACTCTTCTCTTTTTTATGCTCTATAAAAGATTCTAAGAGTGAGGAGAATCCCACATGCCATGAGAATAAGAGAACTAGACAATATCTATAAGTCACAAAATCCCTTGCCTAAGATGTTTGTGAAATTATACAAGCAATAGTTCAAAATATAACTACACTAGATATAATACTGCTTTCTCAAGGGTGAACATGGATTGTCTTTTATCTCTATAAACCTTTCTGGGATCTTTGATATTGCTAAATAGATCCATAAAAAAGTAAACAAAGAAAATATGAAATTAAATACTTTCCCCATACCCCTATATTGGGTCTACAGGCATTAGGGGTTGGGAATGGAAACTGTTCTTTTGGTATAATTAGGATTCTTGGATCCTGGCTCAAAACAGGCAATAAATTGTTAAGAATTCCTCTCATAGTCTTTGCCTGTGATGCAGAGTTCAAATACATGAATGACCTTCAGAGTCTTAAATGCTACTGTAAAACCACCATCCATTTCAAAGATTTAAAAAACAAAAAGAACAGGAAAACAGCAAAAATCCAATATACGAGCACAACACATAAAGGAGTAGTACAGATCTGGACTGATCATGTCTCCAGGTAATGGTCTATCCTCCAGCTCAAACAGAAGAATTATTGCAAAGAACGATGAAAACATTGTGCCTGCCTGCATGGTCTTAACTCCTTTCCCCACACATTATTTTGTGTTCACATAGTATATAAACTCAGGTGTCCTAGTCATTCCTTCAAACATGGTTTAATCTGGTGAGAAAGAACGCAACTACTTTTTTTTTGAAGTTCCGAATTCTTAAGTTCCAGTAGATAAAAATGAGCAATAATCTAGTATATTATACTAGCTCAATTAAATGGCTTAGTGGTCTAAAACCATGTTCAAATATGTCATGATTGCCCCTGTAAAACTGTAAATTAAATGGAATTCATTTTATCTCTGTGTGATCTTCAGAATGAGAAGCTTACAAAATGAAATTTTATTTATTCCAAAAGGACACAGGAACTTGGAGATAACAGATGGTAAGTTAAGAGTCTAAGTTTTATGTATTAGTCACCACACTGTAAAGACATAAAGAAGATAAGGGAAATTTAAAATATGTAATTTCTTCCAAAAGTTAAACAAAAACAATAGTGTAATTTTCTTTTATAGAATCTAAATGTATTAGATATTTAAGGTTAACAACTTAAATACATATTTCTTCAAGGTGATAAAAAATAATCCAAACACATTACGATTTTTACCAATAGCAATGTTCTATGAATGTGTCCCATGTTTCCTTACTTGGAAAATGCTACATTCCCAAAGGAACATATCTCATGTCATATACTGCCACCACCACCCACCACCTACACCATATTCACCAGTGCAGACATTTTCCTGTTATTTTTTATGTAAAGCAAAGACATAAAGGATAACTTTGATTTTGTTCTTGAGTTAAAATTGTCTAGACCATGTAGATGTGGAACTTAGTTGCTTATCTGACAACCACTCTAGTAAATGTTTAATAACACTGTTCATTTATTACTACTATTTTTGCTCACTCAATAGGGAGACCCTAAAGTGTCACAATGCACATCAATATGCTGTTTTGGGTCAGGTGTCAATTTTGTTCTGCATCCTTTCTGTCTCTGTTTCGAATGGATTCAGTGTAGAAGAGGGAGGAAAAGAGATTCAAAAGCAACACAGATTAGAAAGATAATGACTAATAAATGGTTCATTCTTTTTTCTTATTTCCAGCTTAGAAAGATCTTCCTATACTTAGAGATGTTCTTTTTGGAGATGAAAGAAACCTCTCCAACCACTAGATGTCATTCAAATACTGATGGGCAGCCCTATATCTGATCCAATTCACAAAAAATTATGCAGTTTCTCCAAAAGAGAAAACACTTGATATCTTATCATTACCTTAGAAATAGTGATAAAACACTCCCTTAATCTAGGGAAGGCTAAAATTTCTCTAAGAAACTTGGGGAAACAATTAATTGTGGTTATTTGACTTTGTTCTAATTTTACAACCCCAGGAACATCTTTTCATTCTATGTTTTAATTCTGAATATTTCGAGTACTATTGTTACCACTACTTAGCCAACTTTAAATGAGACAAGTGGTGGACATGTGAAAGTAATTGAAGGTAAGTTTTCAGGTGAAGAAAAATGGGAGAAAGTTGAAGTTCTTATCTGATAGTCCCTGCTTCTCTGTAAGTCAGAGTGAAGGACAAGCACATTTTTTGAGAGAGAGGAAAGAAGTATGTGCAGCTAGCCTTCCCTCAATTCATGTGTTGAAGCCCTGTCTCCCCATATGACTCTATTTAGAGATTGGGCCTTTAAACAGGTAATTAAGGGTAAATAAGGTCATAAGGGTAGGGTTCTGATCCAATAGGACCATGGTCCTCATAAGAAAGACACCAGGGTTGCACATGACAGTGAAAAACCTATTAGGACACAAGCAAAACAGAGCCATGGAGAAGCCAAAGGAAAGGTCTCAGGAGAAACCAAACTTGAAGGCACTTTGATCTTGGGCTATAGAAAAATTAGTTTCTGTTGTGTAAGCACCCCAGTCTATACTAGTTTTTACAGCAACCTAGTAGACTAATACAAAGAGGCATACGACTAGGTAAATATAGAAAACTTCATTTGTAATATTGCTATGGCAGATACTGATAGTGGCCTCTCCAATATGTATTTATTCTCATTATATTTATGACTAGCAAAATGTGATTTTGTTCTGAACACCTTATGTTACATATGCTTATATAAATTTGGGGTGATATAGCTATAAGAGAGAATCTGTTGCCCACTAAAAAGAAGACTTCTGAGACATTTCTGAAACAGTTTTTCTGTCCTAATATATAAAAGCACTTTTCTCCTGGTTACTTCCTTTCTTTTGTCCTGTCTGTCCTTTGGATGTGAGGTTACAGAGGGCAAATTGCTTATGCCTTTGAAGAAAGTTTGAGATAAACCCAGAAGATTAAAGACAAAGGACAAGGATAGTGGAGCAGAGAGGTAAAAGGATCTCAAAACATGACTAATGACATAGCAGAGCTCATATACTACGTTAGTTGCAGAAACACTAACAAAATAATAAGTTGAAGTAATTGACAAGAGACTGTCAGAACTCCAATCTAGATACATGGTACAGAAAAAAATAGAAGGTATATAAAGAAGATTCTTTGTAATTCTGAAAATTAGAGGGAAAGAAGAAATCTTAATAAAATTGAAAAATGAATGTGAAGGGAATAAGTGAATGAATTAACAAGAAAAATAAAAGTGGTAATTAGTGTGACATTAGAGTTTAGCATTTCATAATAAAATAGTTAGTGGGTCAAGTGAAATAAAGATCTATAGAGTTGAGGTCAAGAATATGCCATTCACATAGACAGTGATGACAGGTAGGAAAATGACAGAATAAGGAGTTAGAGAGTATCATGCTAAGTGAAATAAGCCAGACCCAAAAACCCAAAGGCCGAATGTGTTCTCTGATATGTGGATGCTAATTCACAGTAAGGGGCAGAGAATAGGGAAGAAGAGAGTTACTTTATATTAGGTACAGGGGAGTGAAGGGGACAGAAGGAATATGGATTAAGGAATGATAGTAGAGTGAAACAGACATAATTACCTCATGTATATATATGATGCATGACAGATGTGATCCAGCAATATTTTTAATCAGAAAAATGAGAGATTACACTCTATTTATATATGATCTATCAAAACATATAAATGCATTCTACTGTCATGTACAATTAATTAGAACAAACAAAAAAAGGAAGACTATGAACTATAAAATAAGTTTTAATGAACATCTGTAAATATTATCAATATTTGATCTGTGGAAGAATAGAACTTAGTATAAATAGTTTACATGAATTTCAAGAAGATAAATTTTATATATATGAGAGTAATAGAGATTAAGAGTACCTATTTGTTTCCTATTCATCGGTACTTGGAAGTGGATTACACGTAACTTCCTAATTATCTTTTTTTAAATTTTATTTTTATTTGTTCTTATTAGTTATATGTGACATTAGAATGTACTTTGACATATTATACATATAAGGACTATAACTTCCCATTCTTCTGATTGTACATGATGTGGAATTACATTGGTCATGTATTCATATATACACATAGGAAAGTAATGTCCAATTCATTCTACTATCTTTCCTATTCCCATTTTCCCTTCCTTCTCTTCATTCCCCTTTGTCTAATCTGAAGTACTTCTAATCTTCCCTACACATCCTCTTATTGTGATTTAGTATCTGCATTCAGGGGAAACATTCAGTCTTTGGTTCTTTGGGATTCACTTATTTCCTTTAGCATGATAGTTTCTAGTTCAATCCACTTACCAGCAAATGCTATAATTTCATTTCTCTTTATGGTCAAGTAGTATTATATTGTGTAAATGTACCACATTTTCTTTATCCATTCATTTGTTGAAGGGCACCTAGGCTGATTCCATAGTTTATCTATTGTAAATTGAACTGCTATAAACATTGATGTGACTGTGTTATTGTAGTATGTTGATTTTAAGTCCCTTGAGTATAAACTGAAGAGTGGGATAACTTGGTAAAATGGTGGACCCATTCCAAGTTTTCTGAGGCATCTCCATACTGCTTTCCAGAGTAGTTGTACCAATTTGCAATTCCACCCACAATGTATGGAGTGTACCTTTTCCTCCCACATTCTCATCAGCATTTATTGTTACTAATATTTTTGATAATTGCCATTCTGACTGTAGTGAAATGGAATTTAAGTGTAGTTTTAATTTGCATTTCTCTAATTGCTAGAGAAGTTGAACATTTTTACATATATTTGTTCACCATTCATATCTTGAAGGTAAAAAGATGGGGAAAACATGCCATTCACATGGATCTCATAAATCAGCAGGGTTTCTATCCTTGTATCAGATAAAGTGAACTTTAAGCCAAAGTTAATCAGAATGGACAAAGAAGGACAATTCATACTGCTTAAGCAAATTATACATCAACAAGACATAACAATTGTAATATTTATGCCCCAAACATGGAGCATCTATGTACATAAAACAAACCCTTCTCAATTTTAAGAATCAAACAGACTACAACACAATAATACTGGGTGATTTTAACACACCTCTCTCACCACTGGATAGATCCTCCAAACAAAAACTAAAAAAGGAAGCTTTAGAACTAAAAAATACCATTAATAATTTAGACTTAACAGACATATGTAGAATATTTCATCCATCGATAACTGAATACACTTTATTCTCAGCAGCACATGAATCCTTCTCTAAACTAGACCATACCTTAGACCACAAAGCAACTCTTAGCAAGTACAAAAAAAAATAGAGATAATACCTTGCATTCTACGAGATCATACTGGAATGAAATTAGAAATCTATAAGATAAAAAATAGAAATTAACAACTGGAGACTAAATAATTCACTACTGGATGATGAATGAATAGCAGAAGAAATCCAGGACTAGAAAAAAATTCTTAGAAGCAAATGGGAATAGAGATGCAACACAACAAAATCTCTGGGACACTATTGACGTGGTTCTAAGAGAAAAGTTCATAGATTGAGCTCCTTCATTAAAAGAATAAAAATATACCAAAGAAATAATGTAACATTACATCTCAAGGTCCTAGAAAAAGATGAACATACCAAATCAAAACAGTAGAAGACAGGAAATAATTAAAATCAGAGCCAAAATCAATGAAGTTGAGATTTTTAAATTTTTTTTTTAAAAATCAATGAAACAAGAAGTTGTTTATTTGAAAGAATTAACAAAATTGATATACCATTAGCCGAGCTAACCAAAAGAAATTTAGAAAAACTCAAATTGTTCAATTCATAATGAAACAGGAAATATCACCACAGACACTACTGAACTACAGAGACTAATCAGAAACTATTTTGAAAATTTATACTCCAATAAGTTAGAAAACATTGACAAGTTCCTAAAGACATGCAACCTACCCAAATTGAACCACAAGTGAACCATGAGTCAGATTTTTCTCTGCTGCAACTAAAAGACCAACCCAGCACAATTGTAGAGGTTTATTCAAAAGCTCACCGTTTCTGAGGTCTCCAACCATAGACAACAGGCACCATTCCTTGGGGCTCAAGGTGAGTCTGAACAACATGGTGAAAGAGTGTGGCAGAGGGAAGAAGTACACATGATGATCAGAAAGCAGAGAGAGAGTTTCCCCTTGCCAGATACAAAATATATCCCAAAGCCATGCCCCCAATGCCCCACCTCCTCCAGCCACACCCTACCTGCCTTCAGTTACGACTCAATTAATCCCTCAGGTGGTTAGCTCACTGATTAGGTTAAGGTTCTCATAACCCAATCATTTCTTCTCTGAACATTGTATCACATGTGAGCTGTTGGGGGACAACTCACAGCTAAACCATTACAAGGAGGATTTAGAAAATTTAAACACACCAATTTTAAGTAAACCATTAAAAACCTACCAACAAAGAGAAGCCAAGGACAGGATGGATTCTCAGAAGAAATCTACCAGACTTTTGAAGAAGAACTAACACCAATCCTCCTCAAATTATTCCAAGAAATAGAAATGGAAGCAACTCTTCCGAACACATTATGTGAAGCTAGTATTACCCTGATACTAAAACCAGACAAAGACATACCAAGGGGAAAAACTTCAGATCAATATGCTTGATTGATGAACATAGATAGAAAAATTCTTAATAAAATATTGGCAAATCACATATAAAAAATATATTATAAAGATAGTATACCATGATCAAGTGAGATTCATCCCAGGGAGGCAAGGCTGATTCAACATACGGAAATCAATAAACATAATTCACAACATCAATAGACTTAAAGGCAAGAATAACATAATTATCTAAATAGATGCAGAAAAAGCACTTGACAAAATACAGCACCTATTCATGTTTAAAACACTAGAAAAAAAAAGGGACAGAAGAAACATACTTAAACATTTTAAAAGCCATACACAACAAATCCAAGACCAACATCATTCTAAACAGAGAAAAATTGAAAACATTTCCACTAAAAACAGGAACAAGAGAAGGATGCCCAGTTTTACCACATATATCCAACACAGTTCTTGAAACTCTTGCCAAAGCAATTAGGCAACACAAAGAAGTTAAGAGATATGAATAGGAAAAGAAAAGCTCAAATCATCTCTGTTTGCCTATGACATGATTCTATATTTAGAAAGCCCACAATATGCTGCCAGTAAACTCACAGAAGTCATAAACGAATTTAGCAAAGTGGAAGAATAAAAAATTAATACCCATAGATCAATTGCATTCCTATATCACAAAAATGAATCAGCTGAAAGAGAAATTAGGAAAACCATTACATTCATAATAGCCTGATAAAAATACTTGGGAATTGATCTAACAAAAGCAGTGAAGAATATCTATAATAAAAACTACAGAACACTAGAGAAAGAAAGGAATGAAGATCTTAAAAGATGGAAGGACTCCCATTTTCTTGGATAGGCAGAATTAATATTGTCAAAATGGCCATACTACCAAAAGTGCTATAACAGATTCATTGCACTTCCCATCAAAGTTCCAATGACATTCTTCATGGAAATAAAAGAGCAGTCATGAAATTCATCTGGAAAAATAAGAGACCCAGAATAGCCAAAGCAATCCATAGTGAGCAAAGTAAAACAGGAGGCATCACAATTATACTATCCAATTATAGTAACAAAAACAGCATGGTACTGATACCAAACCAAGCAAGAAGACCAATGGAACAGAATATAAGCCACAAAGAGAAAGTCACAAAAATACAGTTACCTGATACTAGGCACCAAAAACATACACTGGAAAAAAAGATAGTCTCTTCAACAAATGGTGCAGGGAAAACTGGAAATTCATATATAGTAGAATGAAATTTAACCCTAATCCCTCACCCTGCACAAAACTCAGAGTGGATCAAAAACTAGAAATTAAACAAGAAACCCTGCACATACTAGAAGAATAAGTAAGTCAACACTCCAGGAATTGTCAGCTCAGGAATTGACTTCCTTAAAAAGACTCCTAAAGTGTAAGAAGTAAAAAAGAATCAATAAACAGGATGGATTCAAACTAAAAAGCTTTTTCACAGCAAAGGAGACAATCAAGAATGTGAACAGAGAGCCTACAGAATGGGAGAAAATCTTTGTCACCTACACCTCAGATACAGCATTAATCTCCAGGATACATAAAGAACTCAAAAAACTTAACACCAATAAAAAAAAATCCAGTCAATAAGTGGGCAAAGGAACTGAACAGGCACTTCACAGAAGATATACAATCGATCAACAAATATATGAAAAATGTTCAACATCTCTAGCAACTAGAGAAATGAAAATCAAAACTACACTGAGATTTTATCTCACTCCAGTCAGAATGGCAATTATCAAGAATACAAGTAACAATAAATGACAAGCATGTCAGGGAAAAGGTACACTCATACATTCAATACTGGTGGCACTACAAATTGGTGTGACCACTTTAGAAAGCAGTATGGAGATTCCTCAGAAAACCCGAACTGGAACCACCATTTGATCCGGTTATCCCACTCTTTGGTATATAGTCAGAGGATTTAAAATCAGCATACTACAATGACACATACACATCAATGGTTATAGCAGCTCAATTCACAATAGCTAAGCTATGGAACCAAACTAGATGCCCTTCAACAGATGAATGGATAATAGATAAAGAAAATGCCACACACACACACACACACACACACACACACACACACACACACATATATGTAGATATAGATATATATATATTACTCAGCCATAAAGAAGTCATAAAGGAGAATGACTTTTTACTATATATATTTGCCAGTAAATGGATAGAACTGGAGACTGTCATGATAAATGAAGAGAGTCAATTCCTAAAGCCAACGGTTGAATGGTTTTGCTTATGCGTGGAAGCTAACTCACAATAAGGGGGGTATAGATATTCAGTTATTAGACAAAGCAGAAGGAAGGGAAGAGAGGGAGATAGGAAAAGAAAAGACAGTGAAATGAATCCAAAATAATTTTCCTATGTATATATATGAATACACCATAGAGAATTCCACCATCATGTACATTCATAAGAATGGGGTCCTAATTAGAATAAGATGTATTTCATGCTTTATAATTATATCAAAATGAATTTCTACTTTCATGTATAACTAAAAAGAACCAATTAAAAGAAGGTCTTGATCTATTTCATTATTTGTAAACTTTGCCAAAGCACATGCTGTTGGGTTTTAATTTGAGTCTCTTGTTTTTTATGTAATCTTTAACCCAAGAGTCAACATAATTATTTTTTAAACTATAAATGACAAGAATGGTGGTGGAACTGCCTCAGTCTACTTTTAAACTAATAGCCACACATATCAACACTCTATTTACACACCAGCATGAGATGGACTTACTAAACCTTATCACAAAAACATTTCTAAATTTCTTTAACTGCCTTCATTTCATCATTTTCCCTAGGTTCATATGCTTGCACAGTTGTTTAGTGCAACAGAGTTACAAGTTAAGAGGACTGACGTGGAGTGAAGGACTCATGTGGAGTGAAGGACTCTAAGTTCAAAGATTATCTTTTTTCAACTACAAGATTGTCACAATTTCTGTTCTCATAGATTCCCCTTATTTCTAATAAAAGTTTTATTGTCAGTGACTGATCTCAGTCATGGCTATATCAAGTGTGCACAGTATTCCCAATGCTGACCTACGAATGAATATTGAAAAACAAAATAATACTTTAATACTACTAGAATCTATATTCTGTATCCAAAAGCCTATCTTTAGTAGACTTTGTGCTTAACTATGAGAATCAGAAATGAAGTCATATTTTGAGACACAAACATCTATGTTATAGCTTAATTTTTAATGTAGAGAAATTTGTGGAATGGAATGCAAATTTAAATCAATGACTGTGAGTACTAATTCTCTGATTTATCATCTCAGTCTACTATGTCAAATTTGGTAAACTCTTCTATGACCAGATTCCAATGATTTCTCCTTTCATAGTTATTTGAATTAAAAATCTTAAATACAAAGTGATGATATATTGTACCATATTTGCTGAAAATCTTCTCTATTGAACTCCAATATATTCCATGATTTAAACTGATCTCCCTAAGTCCACCAGGGCCTTAAGCATTTGATAAAATCCTCATGTAGAACTCTTAATTCTTGTTGACTTGGGTAAGTACATCAAACTCCAACTGCCACTTTTTCCTAATCTTTTGCTCTTAGCCCTTTTGATTCTCTCTAATCTTCATTACTCTTGCTTCATACTAGGACTTTCCCCTTTGAATATATGAATTCTGACATTTCTCTCTCTCTCTCTCTCTCTCTCTCTCTCTCTCTCTCTCTCTCTCTCTCTCTCTCTCTCTCCCCCATCACCCTCCAAGCAAAAAACAATACTAGTGTATAGTTGGTTGCTCTTTTCTCGGGATCCCAATCTCAGGAATTCAGCAGGATAATGTGGAATCCAATTTTATTGATGATCCCCCAAAATGTTCCCCTTCAAGTCTCCCAATCTATTTTCACTATAAAGTTAGCCCCTTTCTTTCAAAACTAATACCTGATTAGTGACTTAAATTCACTTATATTCACTCTCTTGTGCTTCAAAAACTCCCTGGCACACCATTTGGTAATCTTACCATTCTAAATGTTTTCAAGTTTTCCAGAAGGTTTTTTCACTATACAAATGGGTATACATGTAATTAATTGTGTTTGGTTTGAAAAAGGAAAGCGAGCAGGAAAAAGGGTACAGCATGCACTTACTTCACTATTTTATTCTGGATTTCCACAGAAAGTACAAAGGACTAGAGGTGCCTGGTCAAAGTCCTTAGCTTTGCTACATATAATGCAGACAAGAGTTACTGTAGGTACTCATCTGCTTACTTTTTAAAAAGAATAATTTATTTGGTTTTAATTCACAAAGAGTAGCATTAATGCATTATTAAAATTCACCATTCAATTTTTTTTAGTATGCTTCTTAGCATTTTGTGCAACAACCACCATAATCGAATTTAAAACATTTCTGTGACCCCAAAAAGTAACTGCCAATTAGCAGTTGCTCCCCATTTTCTTCCAACACCCTTTTCCTCCTTCTAGCTTTAGCTAGAAAACAAGCTTATATTCCTTTCAATTAATCGATTTTGGATATTTTACAAAATGCAATCATACAATGTGTGGCTCTTTATGATTGGTTTCTTTCACTTGAAATATTTTCCATCCTCATGTATGTTATAGCATTTATCATTATTTCATTTTTAATAAAATTAATGACATTTTAAAAGAATAATTTTATTTTTCCAGGAAAAACAAGAAAATTTTACTGAGAATTCTCATTTACTGCATCCCCATCCTCTATACAAAATTCCGCTTTGATTAACATTTTTGTATTAGTGTGGAACATGTATTAAAATTGATGTGCCAATATTCAGGCATTGTTATAAACCAGAATTTACATTAGGTTTCAGGCTCTGTGTTGTAGATTCTCTAAGTTTCAACAAATGTTCAGCTGCAAGTTCTATCATTACAATGCCATACAGAAGAGTGTCACTGACCTAAAAATCCTATGTTACACTTATTTCTCATTCCTCCCCAAACTGTTAACCACTCATTTTTTAGTCCTCTCCCTGGTTTTGCCTTTTTTTCCAGCAAGATATTAAAATATTTGTTGAAAATATTGTACTGAATGGATGTACCATATTTTTATTGGACATTTGGGTTTCTATATTTTTGCTATTAATGAAAAACATTGCTTTGAGTTTTCATGTAAAAGTATTTGAATGCACATACATTTTTATTTCTATTGGGTCTGTCCTAAGAGTGGACTGCCTGGTCATAAGGCAACTATATTTAACATTTTATGGAACTATTGAACTATTTTGCAAAGTAGGTATACTATTTTACATACCCACATTCAATGTACAAGGTTCCATTTTATCTTCATCCTACACTTTTATCTGTCTCTTTTATTATAGGTATCCTAATTGTTGCGAAGTAGTATCTCATTGCATTTCTCTAGGAACTAATGATGCTAAACATCTTTTCATGTGCTTCTTGGCCATTAATATATCTTTGGAAAAATGTCTTTTCAGATCCTTTGCTTGTTTTTTATTTATTATTTATCTTTGTTATTAAGAAATCTTTATATATTCTGAATAAAAGTTCCTATCAGAAACATGTGATTTGAAAATTTGTTTTCCCATTTTGTGGTTTTTACTTCCTTGGGGTGTCCTTTGAAACACAAATGTTTTAATTTTGATGATGCACAATTCATATATTTCTCTCTTTTTGGTTGTGCTTTCAGTGCCATATTCAAGAAACTGTCATCTCACCAAAGATCAAGATTTACAATACTTCTTCTAAGAGCTTAAAAGATTTAGCTCTTATATTTAGATATTTGATATTGAGTTAATTTTTGTATATTGCTAAAGAAAGAAGTACAACTTCATTCTTTTGTGTGTCTTCATTTTTCTTGTTCAAGTTTGTTTAGGATAGTCTAAGTTTCTTGAATTTCCATAAGAATTTTAGGATCAACCTGCCAAATTTCCAAATAAACTAGCTGAGATTTTTATGGGGATTATCTGGAAGCTACACAAATGGAGCAAATTGGATCTTAGCAATATTAAGTATTCTGGTCCATGAACATGGGTTGTCTTTCCATTTATTTAGGCCTTCCTTAATTTTTTTAATTTTCAGAGTAGAAGTTTTGTCTTTATTTTTTTTGGTACCAGGAATTGAACTCAGGGGCACTCAACTTTACTTAGAGACAGGGTCTCACTGAGTTGCTTAGTGCCTGGCTTTTGCTGAGGCTGGCTTTAAACTCATGATCCTCGTGCCTTAGCCTTACCAGCCACTGAGATTACAGCCATGTACCATCACATGCAGCAAATTGTGTATATCTTTTGTTAGACTTATTCTTGAAGATTTTATTCTTTTGGATGATACCATAAGTATCATTGTCTTTTTTTTTGTCCTACATTATAATAAATTCTTATTTGCTACCTCCTTTTTTGTGTCTCATATACACCTCATATCTCTATTTTTGACGGGTTCACTATTGGCTTTGGCGTGAGAATGAATAATTTTTATGTCTATTGGAGTCTTCAAATCACAAACAATAATACTTTCTAATAAGAAAAAGTTCATGCTAATTTTCAAAGGTTTTATTTTTTTCCCTTTACAAATGTAGTATATTTCCTTTCAACTAATTAACCACTAAAAAACGTTCAGTTACCCCTGGATAATTAAAAGCTAGATATAGAACTTTTGGGTATTCCCAGTGCTCTGCTTTATCCTGCACAAAATGGCAAATAAATGACTACACATAAAAGTGACAGTAAATAATCTGAGACTTTATTTGAAGCTAAGCGGAAATCATTTGAGCATTGGCATGCTCTCATTGAAAAGTTTAGGCTTTACTGGGATGAAGTAAAAACAGATGAGATGTCTCAACCCAAATACATTTCTACTAACTTGATAGTAGCTTCATGTGGATTTAAAAGTCACTCCATGTTTTTTAAAGAGGAGAAGAAGAGGGAAACTAAAAAGAATGTAGCATAGTGCACAAAAAAGAGTAGGAAGCAAGTTAAAGAACATAGATGCCAAAGTTCATCTAAGAGGTAATACTAAAGAGATTATGACTCACACACTAAAAAGACTCAGAGACTAAGAATGATAATATGTGTGTTTCATTTTCATTGGGAGAAAAAATGACAAGGAGAAATATATTTCAGAAAAAAGTTATTTTAGATATAAAAATAAATATGGACTATAAAACTGTTAGAAATTAGAAATAAATGATACAAAAACTTTGCAATATACTTTACTGAGGACTAGGATAACATGGTAACTAGACACCAGCTGTTCTCATGGGCTGCTTAGGTAGGGGCTATAACATTCAATAAAGATGGTTTTGGAACATTTTATAGTACTAAGTTTCCCCAATTCATATACATTGTATTCAGTGAGTTTTCAAATAATGGTTGTATTTTTTAAAATGATCCCAAACTCTTATTACCAGAGTTGTTATTACTAACTGAAAAATAAGGCAATTAAACACAGAGGCACAAAAGTCTACAGCACTTTATTTCTCACATTCTGTAATTCATTTACTTATTAAAAAATAACCCTCATTGGGACATATATAAGAATTATTTTTCTTAATTCATCTCTTAAGACTGCAAAAATATTTTTAATGCAGCCATTCCTCCTATTCTACAGTATTTAGTTACAGTAACCATGAGGAAAAAAACCTCAAAAAGTGTTAGGTTTTGCAGATTCCACAAAGTATAATTTTAGAATCACATGAAAAGCCAAGAACCTTATGTTTAGTCATAGAACTTGGAACTAAACACATTTGGAGTTAAATAACATAAAATTCCTGTCTAGAATATGACTGTATAGCACTACTGCTTTCACCCAGAAGAAGATAACCTCTACAATGTGCATAACAATTAAATACATAATTATTTTGGTTGCCTAATCCTCCAAAGTAAAAACATGCAAAATATACTGCTACCAAGTAATTGCTGGGCTAGTAACAATTTATTGGTCACAAACATTTAATATAATAGTTATTAGGTTTGCATAATCTTAGTTTTCACTTGTAAAATGTTCAGAATAATTTAAATAATTAAGTTTTCAAATATAAAGCATTTTATTTAAAACACACAGGTGAGCTGGGCATGATGGTGCATGCCTGTGATCTCAATGACTTGGGAGGTTGAGGCAGGAGGATCAGGAGTTCAAAGTCATCCTTAGCAAAAGTGAGGTGCTAAGCAACTCAGTGAGACTCTCTCACTTAATAAAATACAAAATAGGGCTGGGGATTTGGCTTAGTTGACATGTGCCCCTAATTTCATTCCCCAGGCCCTCCCCACCAAAAAAAAAAAAAAAAAAACTCACACACATAGGTGGTTGATGAAAGACAATTTTTCCTTTTTAGATAAATAATCCAAATGTTCAATATGTTCTAATAATCTTCCCATCTCAGTAATATTAAAGTCATTTCTTTTTGGCTTTCATTATCCCTTAAAAGAACAAATGATGGTGCTTTCATTTGTAGTTACAGATCCCATAGATTATAAATAAGGGAAGTATAATTTTAATACTGTATCTTCTAAGAAAGTTCCAATGAATAGTCAGGGGCCTCTTGAAAGGTGTATGATAAGGCCTTCATTAATTCTCCCTGCCCATAAAACAAAACATTACAATTTATACTACAATATGCTTTGTTCTCCTGAAAAAGTACAGATTCTTTCACATTGACATTAACCATATATAATGTTGGTTAAAATCCATTGGAACTGAATGAACCTGAGTTCTAACACTAGGCACTTCACTTACTATGAATTCAGCCACAATGCTTAACTTCCAAAATCTCAATCATCTCTAAAAATGTAATTAATAATAGATGTCATTTCATAATATATTTCATCATCCATTCTTTATTTTACAAATATTTATCTAGCACATAATGTGTCAATCATAGCAACACTGCCAGAAAACTGAGGACAAATAAGTAGCTAAAAATCCCTGCATTCATTAGGTTATAATCTAGTAAGTGGATACAGGCAAGAAATAATAATAACAAGAAATAATAGGCCTGCCCCTGCAAATCCAGACCAGCACCCACGCCCATGAAAATGCTGTGCCCCATGGCTCCCCATCTACCAAAGTGTGGCACCTCCACCACCATCATGGGTTACCTCCGTCGCTGCCACCACCATGTTTAATTGTAGCAGATTCCATCTTGGGACAACTGCCAGAGACTAGAGTCCCATTTTCAAGGTACTTACACGTTATCCACTGTTGCTACCACCAACTAGGGTTGCAACTGCTTCCATTTAGGGATAATACTCAGGACCTGAAAGAACATTACCAAGGGCCTGGCAGGCTTGGTTACATCTGAGGTATCCCTTTTGGTGTGCTAATAACCACCATCTTGCTGCAGAGGCAGGAGAGAGCCTTGAAAGCTGTCAGTAGGGGGGAAGAGGGTGTGAGGACATCTTGATCCTGGCTCATCCATCTAGCCAGCCTGGCACCCACGTGGATCCCAGAGACAACTCAGGCAACACTTGCTTGGGATCTGACATCAGCCTGGTCCATGACTCCCTTCCCAATATGGCAACCACCAATCACCTAGTCCCACCAGTTTGGCAATCAACAGGGCCCTGTGGTTCCTCAATCCCCAATCTCCCAACCACTCCCTAGCTACCAACCTCATCCAGTGCTTGCAGCTATATACCTGGCCCACACTCTCAATGCCTGGTCTTGATTTGCCCAATACAGCACAGTTTTCTACAACAGGTGCACAAGTCCCAGTGCTTAGCCCCCAGGACCTCTGGGGTCCTGAGACATTCCTATTTGGGAAGTCGAAAGGGCAGGGGCAAGAGAGATATAATCTAGAGACTAAATTAGAGACCAGGAACTGTGGTGTCCACAAGTGAGGTAAGGGACTAAGATAAGGCTCCTGCATCACAGGAATGGACCTCAAAGGGGAGTCTTGGGATGCAGTCTTCCAAAGGACTGGCAATTGATATACCTTGTCTCCAGGAGTCCCAACTTCAAGTCTAATATCCCCAATTAGTAATTTTCATCTTTCTGAGGGTGGAGTTACCAGCAAACTACAGACAACTCCACATATCAGAAGAGACTAGAAGCAGAGAAGATCCTGAACTCCAACAGAAACAATTGTTTAATTTTCTTTCAAGATTTTTTCCCCCTATTTTTTCCTTTTTTGTTTCCTGCTCTTGCATCTCCAACATCTTTGAAATCAAAAGTTTTCATGTATCAGGCTACTGAGGACTCAGAAGTTTGAGTAGTATATTAGACATTTGTTGTAGATCTTTTATTTATTTATTTTTAAAGTTTTTTCTTTTTTTCTCACTCTTTTCTTCTTATTTAACTCTTTCCTTAGAATCTCTTTCTCTCATTTCTCATGCTAACAAACAACTTCTTTTAATTCCTCTTTCACTCTTATGATCTAGTACCTCTATATTCTCACCTCTTGCCTCATTAACATCACATCCTACACCCCTTCTCCATTCTCTCTTTGTCCACCATTAGAAATTGTAGACCTTATTACAAACTTATTGTTTATGTTGTAGATAATAATCAAACACATCATCTCTGTTTATTATGACAAAACTGTTAATGTCTTAATAGTGGCTATTTGGTTTAAGGCTGCATATTGTTTGCATTGAGTGCTGTTAATATTGATCTCCCCCTTAAAGGCAAGATATTGGAAACCTGCAGGGACATTATAAATCTGTAGGGCAGAGGCTGTAATACTTCAAGATCCACACTGTTAGAGGGGAAGGCACATGAACAACATGAAAAAACAAGGGGAAAAAATGCCCCGAACAAACCAAGATGCTATATTAATAGAATCCACTGACAACGCATAGGAGAAAAGTCAGAAAAGGAGTTCAGAATGTACATAATTAAAATGATTTGTGAAATAAAGGATGATCTAAGAAAGAAAATGCAGGCAACAAGAGATCACTTCAATGTAGAGTTAAAAGAGCAAATGCAGGAAGCAAAAGATTACATCAATAAAGAAATAGGGATTTTGAAGAAAAAAATCAGAAATCCTTAAAATGAAGGAAACAATAAAACAAATTAAAAACCCAACAGAAAGGACTAGATCTCTTGAGAGACAGAACCTCAGACAATGAAGACAAAATATTTACTCTTGAAAATAAAGTTGACCACACAGAAAAGACGGTAAGAAGTCATGAATTAGGGGATAATACGAAAAGACCAAATTTAAGAATTATTGAAATAGAGGAAGGCAGCGATACAAACTAAAGGAATGAACAATCTATATAATGAAATAATATCAGAAAACTTCCCAAAACTGAAGAATGAAATGGAAAAGCAAATACAAGAGGCTTACAGGACACCAAATGTACAAAATTACAACAGATCCACATCAAGGTACATTATAAGGAAAATGCTCAGTGTACAAAATAAGCATAAAATTTTAAAGGCCACAAGAGAAAAGTATCAGATTATATGTGGGGGGAAAACAATTCGGATATTAGTAGATTTTTCAACCCAGACCCTAAAAGCTAGGAGGTACTGGAACTATATATACCAAGCTCTGAAAGAAAATGGATGCCAACCAAGAATCTTATATTCAGCCAAACCAAGTTTCAGATTTGATGACAAAATAAAAACCTTCCATGATAAATGAAAGTTAAAAGAATTTACAAGTAAAAAGCCTCCACTACAAAACAGACTCAGGAAAATATTCCATGCGGAGGAAATGAAAAGCAACAATGAAAGTCAGCAAAGGGAGGAACTACACTATAGGTAAAACCAATCAAATGAGAATTCAAGTCAAGTTCAAAACCAAAAATAAGCCAAAATGACCAGGAATACAAACCATATCTCAATAATAACCCTGAATGTTAATGGCCTAAATTCATTAATCAAAAGACATAGACTGACTGATTGAATTTTAACAAAAGCCCCAATAATATCCTGCCTTCAAAAGATTCATCTCATAGGAAAAGACATTCACAGACTGAAGGTGAAAGGATGGGAAAAAAACATATCATGCACACAAATGCCATAAAAAGCAGGAGTGTCCATCCTCACAGCAAAAATTATTTTAATAGAACAAAAGCATTTGATAAAATTCATCCTTTCATGATCTTGATTTGAAATCATCTCATGTTATATAAAACTCTCAAGATATAGGTATAGAAGGAAATGTACCTAACCTTAAAAAAAGCCATATATGACAAGGTCAGAGCAAACATCATACTCAGTGGTTAGAAGCTGGAAACTTTTCCTTTAAGATCATGAACAAGACAAGGATGTCCACTCTTGCTGCCTGTTTTCAATATAGGACAGAAGTCCTGCTCAAAGCAAGTGGGCACAAAAACAAAATTTTAAATTAACAAAAAGCATCCAAATCATAAAGGATGAAGTAAAACTGATATAAATGAAGATACAAATGAATGGAAATATATTCTTTGCTCATGGATTAGCAAAGAATTACATTGTTAAAGTGTCCATATTGTCCGAAGTGATCTATAGATTCAATGCAATCCCTAGCAAAATTTTAATGGCACTTCATTCAGAAATAGAAAGTCTTCTTCAACAAATGGTGCTGGGAAAACTGGAAATCCATATGTAGCAAAATGAAATTAAACCTCTATTTCTTACCCATAAAAAGTGGATCAAAGTTGATCAAAGACCTAAGCATTAGACCAGAGACCCTGCATTTACCCGAAGAAAAAGTATGCCCAAATCTCCATCATGTTGACTTAGGAACTAACTTACTCAACAAGACTCCTAAAGCGCAAGGAGTAAAATCAAGAATCAATAAATGGAACAGTATCAAACTAAAAAGCTTCTTTACAGTAAAGGAAACAATCAAGAATGGGAGGAGAGAGTCTACACAATTAGTAAAAGTCTTTGCCACCTGCAGCTCAGATAGAGCATTAATCTCTAGTATATACAAAGAACTCAAAAACTTAACACACATAAAAAAAACCAATAACCCAATCAATAAATGGGCAAAGGAATTGAACAGGCACTTCACAGAAGAAATACGAATGGTCAACAAATACATGAAATAATGTTCAATATCTCTAGCAATTAGAGAAATACAAAATTAAAACTACACTAAATTTCCATTTCACTCCAGTCAGAACAACAATTAGCAAGAATACAAGTAACAATAAATGTTAATGAGCATATAAAGAAAAAGGTACGCTCATACATTGTTGGTAGGACTGCAAATTGGTGCAACCTCTCCAGAAATAGTATGGAGATTCCTCAAAGAACCAGGAAAGAATTCACCCTTTGACCCAGCTTCCCACTCCTCGGTTTATACCCAAAGAATTTAAAATCAGCATACTGCAGTGACACAGCCACATCAATGTTTATAGCAGCTCAATTCACAATAGCCAAATTATGGAACCAAACTAGATACCCTTCAGCAGATGATGAATAAAGAAAATGTGCTATATATACACAATGAAATATTAGTCATAAAGAAGAATGAAATTATGGCATTTGGTGGTAAATGGATAGAACTGGAGACTATCATGCTAAGTGAAAGAAACTAGTCCCCCAAAACCAAAGGTCAAATGTTCTAATATGTGAATCCTAATGCACAATAAGGGGGTGGGAGAAGTTTACTGACTTAAAAAAAGGGGGAACAAAGGGAAGGGAAGGGAGGATGGGAATAAGAAAGGCAGTAGAATGAATCAGACATAACTTTTCTATGTTCACATATGAATACACAACCAGTGTAACTCCACATCATGTACAACCACAAGAATGGGATCCAAATTAGATTAAGTTATTCTCCATGTATGCATAACATATCAAAATACACTCTACTGACATGTATATCTAAAAAGAAAAAAAGTTTTAAAAGGCTGTGTTAAAATTCATATGAAACTACAAAATAACCTGAATGTGTATATTCCATCTCACACATATAGACAGAAAAATAGACACACACAAACACATAAACACAAATACACAGAGGAATATTATTTAACCTTAAAAAGGAAATAAACCCTCTTCTTTGCAACATTGGTGAACCTAGAGGACATAATGCTAAAGGGAATAAGCCAGACACATAAAGACAAACACTACATGATCTTGCTTATACTAGGAATGTAAAAAAGTCAAATGCAAAGTTACAGAAAGTATAATGGTGGTTGCCAAGGTCAGGTGGATAGAGAAAGTCGGGAGATATTGACAAAAGGGTACAACATTCCAATCATTTAAGATGAATAAGTTAAGGAGATGTAATATACAGCATTGTGGCTAGAATTAATACTACTACATTATATACTTGAAATTTACAAAGAAACTATATTTTAAATTTTTTATCACAACAAAGTCCTTATGGCAATGAATATGTTAATTAGCTTGATTGTGGTGATAATTTCACAATGTATACAGATATCAAAATACCACACAACATCACACACCTCAAATATAAAAAAACTCTTATCTGTCCATTATACCTAAAAAAAAATCTAGAAAAAAGAATAAAAGTAAAGAAAAAATAAGAGAAAAAATTAAAAACAAATTGGGTTCTTTGAAAATATCAAATTTGACAAAAAGTTTGGCTGCACTGACAAATAAATAGAGTCAAATTACCAAAATCAGAAATAAACAAAGGGATATTACAACCAACTTTAAAGAAATAAAACAGTAGAATACTATTAAGAAGTATATGCCAGTAAATTAGGCAAAGATGAAACTGGAATAGTCCTAGAAAGACACAAATTATTTAAACTGATTCTAGAAAAATTTGAAAATCTGAATAAATTTGAAAATCTGAGTACATGTATTATAGTAGTAAGATTGAAGTAGAATTCAAAAACTACCCAAAGGGAAAAGTCCAGGTCCAAATGTCATTGCTGATAAGTTCTTTCAAATATTTAGATTAAAGTGGGTGCCAATTCCTCACAAACTCTGCAAAGATAGAAGAGAAAGGAATACTTCACCTCATCTTCAATTCCAACTTTTCCAGATGCCACATTCAGACAAAGGCATCACAAGAAGATAATATGTGTCTCCACACAGACAAAAATTATACTTGCAGAAAGTCTATAGTATAGAATTCCCAATCAGAATGTATGTTACCATTCACAGGAGACAAGAGGCTAACACATAAAGGGGAAACTAACAGAAGAGAAGATATATAAGGCAACATTCTGCCGAGCTCAGGGCTCAGCCTTCAGATGTTAATCCACTAGGCTAGCGCCCACACTAATAATAGATGCTTCCTGACTGAAAGCATCCATGTCCCATCCCTCTGTGCAAGGATCCCACAACATGTTCAGAGGAAGAAAATAAATTGATAGAAAACATATCTAAGGAAGTTTAGATGTTAGACTTACTAGAGTTTAAAACAACTGTCTAAAGGATATCCAAGAACTAAAGCAAGATATAAACATAGGAAAATGTTGTATTTGTTAAATGAGAATATCAGTAAAGAAGTTGGATATGGTGGCCCATGATTATAATCCAAGAATCTTGGGGGCTGAGGCAGGAGGATCACAACTTGGAGGACAGCCTTAGCAACTTAGAAAACACTGTCTCAAAATTAAAAGGGAAAATGGAACTGAGTTCACTAAGTGGTAGAAAGTTCAATCCCCAGTATGACCAAAAGAAGAAAAAATAATATCAACAAGGGGATAAGACTATAAAAAACAACCAAAAAAATCTAAGCTAAAAACTATAATTGAAATGAAAAATACAAGAGAGGTTCAAAAGCAGATTTAAAGAAATGGGACATAATTAAATTCTAAGACAAAACAATTGAAATTATCAAGAGTGAGGAACAAAGGGAAAAAAGAATGTGGAAAAGTAAGTAAAATCTAAGGGATCTGTGGGATATTATCAAGAGGACCAATATAAATATCCTGGGAATTCTAGAGGGAAAAGAAGTGGAGAAAAAGGAAGAAATAATATTTGAATAAATGATGAAAAACTCAAGTTGGTTAAATACATGAATCTACAAATCCAAAAAGCTCAACAACCTTCAAGCAGAATAAACATAAAGATGCTCTCACTAACATTATCATTCAACTATTGAAAGCAACAATTTACAAGGAAACTTGAAAATGGAGAGAAGCACCTCATCAAATACCAATGATTTTTAATAAAATTATATATTTCTCATCAGAAATGTTGGAAGCAAGCAGGTGGTGGATTGACACAAAGTGCTGAAAAAAAATATTGTGGACCTCAATGTCTATATCCAGAAAAATGGTTCTTCAAATATGGGAGACAAAGGAAATTGCACATAAATAAAAACTGAGCAAGTACTTAAGGCTTAAATAAAAGAACAGAGGGCAAGAACATGAGATTAAAGCAACACAGATTGGAAAGGAGAAATTAAAATGACCTCTGTTTGTAGATGATAGCATTTTACATGGTGTAAAGCCTGACAAAATCACTAAAAACTGTTTGCACTAACAGGCTCAGCAATATTGCAAGACGGCGAGATATAACATTAATTATATTTCTGAACTAAAGTAATGAACAAAAGGAAATTTGCATTAAGAAGCCAATAGGCTGACCACTCCTTTCCCTAGCTGGCTAAGTGAATGGTCAGTCAGTTCTGCAGAGAGCATGGTGAAAAGGCGTGGTCTGCTTCCCTGGCCCAAGTGCAGCCTCTGCCTCGCAAACACCTTGAGCGCCTAGGCCCACTGCACTGTCCCAGATGCAGAAGGACCTGAAAGCCTCTCTCTCGCCCCACCTTGTAACCTGAGAGCGGCAACTGCCTGTGGGAAGCCCGTCTAACCCTGCCCAGCCCTGGCGAAGCCCCCAGCAAGTCACGGAAGACCTGGCACCTTTGAGTGGCAGTCCCATGGCGCAGTGAGAAAAATGGCAGGGCTTCAAGGGCCTGATGGCTAGTGGATGCCTAAAAGCTCCACCATGCATTAGACAAGGTCTGGGGTGACTGATCCTTGCCAGTGACCAGCCAAGGCCTGACCGATCCTGGAAAGTGAGCGCTTTGAAGCCCTCCAATCCTGGAAAAGAGCAAATTGGAGGGGCCGCGGTTGTAGCTCAGGGTAGAGCATTTGCCTGGCATGTGTGTAAGGCACTAGGTTTGATCCTCAGCACCGCACAAAAATAAATGAATAAATAAAACAAAGGTATTGTATCCATCGACAACTAAAATCCTTTTGTAAAAAGAATAAATTGAAAATGTTCACACTTCGATTTCAGAACTTATTGCAAAGCTACAATATCAATTGTGCAGTACTGCCCTATGTATAGGCATATAAGTCAATGAAATATAATGGAAAGCACAGGAATAAATACATTTGCTTATGATATTTAAATAACTCAATAGAGAAAGAATAAACTTTTAAATAAATGGTCTGAAGACAACTGAATAACCATCTATTAAACAATGAAGTTGGGCCTCTTCCTTATAACATGTATAAAAACTAACTCAGAATGGATTATAGATATATACAATAAAAATCATTTTAATAAAAAACGGAGAAAATCTTTATGACTTTAGGTTAAGCAAAGTCTTCTTAGATTATGACACCAAAACACAACTGACACAGTGGAAAATAATTTGGACGTAATCAAAATTCAAATCTTCTGCTTCAGAGTTCACCAAGAAAGTGAAAAGACAATCCCCAGAATGAGAGAGAAAGCTTTTCAAATCATATATCTGATAATAAAACTACATCTAAAATATATAGCTAGTAGGCTGGCACACACCTGTTAATTTTAGCATCTCAGGAGCTTGAGGCAGGAGAACCACAAGTCCAAGGTCAGCTTGGGCAACTTAGCAAGACCCTCAAAATAAGAAAGAAATAAAAATGACTGGTGAGGTAGTTCAGTGGCAGAGTTCCCTGGGTTCAATTCCCAATTTATATATATTCAACTGTTGAAAGCAAAGACAAAGTAACTTGAAAATGGAGAAAAGCAACTCACCATCTGCCATGTTAGCAGTTTTCATACCTCCTTGCAAACGAAATGAAGTGTATATTCTCAGTTGCCTTTTGGGCAAAAAGGCAGAGTTAATTAGAAAGTCTGTCTTTCCTCAGTGTAGTATGAAGGAGAAAAATGGTATCTGTTCTGTCCAGTTGTTTTCATATACATGTCTGGGTTCCAAAATAAGACAACATTAGTGACTGGGTCCCTCTTCTCCAGGAGCAGCTCCCCTAACCTCCACATCAACAGTCATCATGCCCCAAACCCTGCTCCCAGACCCAAGCTGCTTGCTGGTTCTTTTGAAAAATTCCAGTACCAATCACAGTCACCAGGGGAGGGGACGGGTGAACTACATGCGACTTCCTCCTATATTTTTCTAATCATCACAAGCAAAACATCCACATATCTATCAGCTGACACTTGTGAGGTGAAAATGTCTGACCATGGACACTGACCTGCTTAGAGGGGTTCTGCTTCTTTGTAAGGTCACATGTTCAGGTTGCCTACTAGAATCACTCAGGAAATTGTTAAAAATATAGATTCCTGGGCCCTGTTCAAGAACTACCAAATGAGGCATAATAAACATGGGGGCAAGAAATCTGCCTTTTTAATAAGCATCACAGGCCATTCTGCTTTGCAAAGGCTTTCTTGTGTGATAGCATAACTCTGTGCTGGAAATTAATGTTTTCTGAGGCAAGCTGTTTGCTATTTCTCAGCCTCAATTTCTCAGAGTTGATGGAGTGATAATCACTCTCAGAAAAGGGTGGGATTATTTGCACATATAAGGTGGGACCCCACCCAGAGGCAATACTCATTGCATGTTATTTATTCCTATTACAGTACATAGCTAAATTCATTTCAAGGTTTCAACAGGGAAGGAGGAAAGAAAAGCACATGCTTTCACCTGCAGAAAGTGCTTGCATTTTAAATACAGTCTCAGTGCTCTTCTCTCTCTCTGTTTTTTGGTTTTTCCTACAGGTTATTGAATCCATGGGTACTTTACTACTGAGCTACATTCCCAGCTCTTGTTTATTTATTTATTTTTATTTACTTTTTTACAAATGGGATACATGTTGTTTCTCTATTTGTACAGAGTCAAGGCATACCATTTGTGTAATCATACGTTTACATACGGCAATGATGTTTATTTTTTTTTCCCTTCCCCCCCACCCCTCCCACCCCTCTTTTTCCTCTATACAGTCCTTCTTTCCTTCATTCTTACAGCTCTCCTTATCCCTAACCCTAAACCTAACCCTAAACCTAATGCTAACCCCTCCCACCCCCCATTATATGTCCTCATCCGCTTATCAGCGAGATCATTCGTCCTTTAGTTTTTTGAGATTGGCTTATCTCACTTAGCATGATATTCTCCAATTTAGTCCATTTGCCTACAAATGCCATAATTTTATCATTCTTCATTGCGGAGTAATATTCCATTGTATATATATGCCACAGTTTCTTTATCCATTCATCAACTGAAGGGCATCTAGGTTGGTTCCACAATCTGGCTATGGTGAATTGAGCAGCAATGAACATTGATGTGGCTATATCTCTGTAGTATGCTGATTTTAAGTCCTTTGGGTATAGGCCAAGGAGTGGGATAGCTGGGTCAAATGGTGTTTCCATTCCAAACTTTCTGAGGAATCTCCACACTGCTTTCCAGAGTGGCTGCACAAATTTGCAACCCCACCAGCAATGTATGAGTGTTCCTTTTTCACCACATCCTCGCCAACACCTATTGTTGCTTGTATTCTTGATAATCGCCATTCTAATTGGGGTGAGATGAAATCTTAGGGTAGTTTTGATTTGCATTTCCCTTATTACTAGGGATGTTGAACATTTTTTCATATATCTGTTGATTACTTGTACATCTTCTTCTGTGAAGTGTCTGTTCATTTCCTTAACCCATTTGTTGATTGGATTATTTGTATTCTTGGTGTAGAGTTTTTTGAGTTCTTTATAGATTCTGGAAATTAGCGCTCTATCTGAGGTATGGTTGGCAAAGATATTCTCCCACTCTGTAGGCTCTCTCTTCACATTTCTGATAGTTTCCTTTGCTGAGAGAAAGCTTTTTAGTTTGAATCTATCCCAGTTGTTGATTCTTGCCTTTATTTCTTGTGCTATGGGAGTCCTGTTAAGGAAATCTGATCCTAAGCCAACAAGTTGAAGATTTGGACCTACTTTTTCTTCTATAAGATGCAGGGTCTCTGGTCTGATTCCGAGGTCCTTGATCCATTTTGAGTTGAGTTTTGTGTAGGGTGAGAGATAGGGGTTAAATTTCATTCTATTGCATATGGTTTTCCAGTTTTCCCAGCACCATTTGTTGAAGAGGCTATCTTTTATCCATTGCATATTTTTGGAACCATTGTCTAGTATGAGAAAATTATATTTATTTGGGTTTGTGTCCATGTGCTCTATTCTGTACCATTGATCTACCTGTCTATTTTGGTACCAATACCATGCCATTTTTGTTACTATTGCTTTGTAGTAGAGTTGAAGATCTGGTATTGCAATACCCCCTGCTTCGCTCTTGCTACTGAGGATTGCTTTAGCTAGTCTAGGTTTTTTATTCTTCCAGATGAATTTCATAATTGCTTGCTCTATTTCTGCAAGGTACATCATTGGGATTTTAATTGGAATTGCATTGAATCTGTATAGCACTTTAGGTAGTATAGCCATTTTGACAATATTAATTCTGCCTATCCAGGAACATGGGTGATCTTTCCACCTTCTAAGGTTTTCTTTAATTTCTTTCTTTAGTGTTCTGTAGTTCTCATTGTAGAGGTCTTTCACCTCTTTTGTGAGATTGATTCCCAAGTATTTTATTTTTTTCGATGCTATTGTGAATGGGGTAATTTTCCTAATTTCTCTTTCTGAAGATTCATCACTTATGTATAAAAATGCATTGGATTTATGAGCATTGATCTTGTAACCTGCTACTTTACTGAATTCACTTATGAGTTCTAAAAGTTTTCTGGTGGAATTTCCAGGTTCCTCTAAATATATAATCATGTCATCAGCGAACAGGGATAGTTTGAGTTCTTCTTTTCCTATTCGTATCCCTTTAATTTCTTTGGTTTGTCTGATTGCTCTGGCTAGAGTCTCAAGGACGATGTTGAATAGAAGCGGTGAAAGAGGGCATCCCTGCCTTGTTCCAGTTTTTAGGGGGGAACACTTTCAGTTTTTCACCATTTAGAATGATATTGGCCATGGGCTTAGCGTAGATGGCCTTTATAATGTTAAGGAATGTTCCCACTACCCCAATTTTTTCTAGTGTTTTGAGCATGAAGGGATGCTGTATTTTATCAAATGCTTTCTCTGCATCTATTGAAATAATCATGTGGTTCTTAACTTTAAGTCTGTTGATATGGTGAATGACATTTATTGATTTCCGGATGTTGAACCAACCTTGCATCCCTGGGATAAAACCCACTTGATCGTGGTGCACTATCTTTTTAATATATATTTGTATGCGATTTGCTAAAATTTTGTTGAGAATTTTTGCGTCGATGTTCATTAAGGATATTGGTCTGAAATTTTCTTTCCTCGATGTGTCTCTGTCTGGTTTAGGTGTCAGGGTGATATTGGCTTCATAGAACGAGTTTGGGAGGGTTCCCTCCTCTTCTATTTCACGGAATAGTTTGAGGAATATTGGAATGAGCTCTTCTTTAAAGGTTTTGTAGAACTCGACTGAGAACCCATCTGGTCCTGGACTTTTCTTTGTTGGTAGGCTTTTGATGACCTCTTCTATTTCATTGCTTGAAATTGACTTATTTAAGTTGTGTATGTCCTCCTCGTTCAGTTTAGGTAATTCATATGTCTCTAGAAATTTGTTGATGTCTTCGAGGTTTTCTGTTTTGTTGGAGTATAGATTTTCGAAATAGCTTCTAATTATGTTTTGTATTTCACTCGTGTCTGTTGTGATGTTTCCTTGTTCATTCCGAATTTTAGTAATTTGAGTTTTCTCCCTCTTTCTCTTTGTTAGTGTGGCTAAGGGTTTATCAATTTTATTGATTTTTTCAAAGAACCAACTATTTATTTTGTTAATTTTTCCGATTGTTTCTTTTGTTTCAATTTCGTTGATTTCGGCTCTGATTTTAACTATTTCCTGTCTTCTACTACTTTTGGTATTGGTCTGCTCTTCTTTTTCTAGCGCTTTGAGCTGTAGGGTTAAGTCGTTTATTTGCTGATTTTTACTTCTTTTTTTGAATGCGCCCCATGAAATAAATCTTCCTCTAAGTACTGCTTTCATAGTGTCCCAGAGATTTTGATATGATGTCTTTGTTCTCGTTTACTTCTAAGAATTTTTTTATTTCCCTCCTGATGTCTTCTGTTATCCATTCATCATATAATAGTGTATTATTTAATCTCCAGGTATTGGAGAAGTTTCTGTTTTTTATTCTGTCATTTATTTCTAATTTCAATCCATTATGATCTGATAGAGTACAAGGTAGTATCTCTATCTTCTTGTATTTGCTAACAGTAGCTTTGTGGCATAAAATATGGTCTATTTTAGAGAAGGATCCATGTGATGCTGAGAAGAAAGTGTATTCGTTCTTTGTTGGATGGTATATTCTATATATGTCGGTTAAGTCTAAATTGTTGATTGTGTTATTGAGATCTATAGTTTCTTTATTCAATTTTTGTTTGGACGATCTATCCAGTGGTGAGAGAGGTGTGTTAAAATCGCCTAGTATTATTGTGTTGTGGTCTATTTGAATTCTGTAATTGAGAAGGATTTGTTTGACGTAGGTGGATGAGCCAATGTTCAGGGCATAGATATTTATGATTGTTATGTCTTGCTGATTTATGCTTCCCTTAGCAGCATGTAATGTCCTTCTTTATCCCTTCTGACTAGTTTTGGCTTGAAGTCCACATTATCTGAGATGAGGATGGATACTCCAGCTTTTTTGCTGTGTCCATGTGCATGGTATGTTTTTCCCCATCCTTTCACCTTTAGTCTATGGGTGTCTCTTTCTATGAGATGAGTCTCTTGCAGGCAGCATATTGTTGGATTTTTCTTTTTAATCCAATCTGCCAGTCTGTGTCTTTTGATTGATGAATTCAGGCCATTAACATTCAGGGTTATTATTGTGATATGATTTGTATTCCCAGTCAATTGACTCATATTTGTTTTTGACATGATTTGGTTTCTCCTTTATTTGGCTATTCCTTTAGGCTAGCGCCTCCTGTTGCTGATTTGCATCGTTGTTTTTCATCTCTTTCTCATGGAATATTTTGCTGAGAATGTTCTGTAATGCTGGCTTTCTTTTTGTAAATTCCTTTAGCTTTTGTTTATCATGGAAGGATCTTATTTCATCGTCAAATTTGAAGGTAAGTTTTGCTGGGTATAAGATTCTTGGTTGGCATCCATTTTTTTTCAGGGCTTGGTATATGTTGTTCCAGGCCCTTCTAGCTTTTTCGGTCTGGATTGAAAAATCTGCTGATATTCTTATTGGTTTCCCTCTGAATGTAATTTGATTCTTTTCTCTCGTGGCCATTAAAATTCTGTGTTTATTTTGTATGTTAGGTATTTTCATAATAATGTGCCTTGGTGTGGGTCTGTTGTAATTTTGTATGTTTGGAGTTCTATAAGCCTCTTGTACTTGGTTTTCCATTTCATTCTTCAGATTTGGGAAATTTTCTGATATTATTTCATTGAATAGATTGTTCATTCCTTTGGTTTGTTTCTCTAAGCCTTCCTCAATCCCAATAATTCTTAAATTTGGCCTTTTCATGATATCCCATAATTCTTGTAGATTCTGTTCATGATTTCTTACCATCTTTTCTGTTTGGCCAACTTTGCTTTCAAGATTAAATAATTTGTCTTCAATGTCTGACGTTCTGTCTTCCAGGTGTTCTATCCTATTGGTTATGCTTTCTATGGAGTTTTTAACTTGGTTTATTGTTTCCTTCATTTCAAGTATTTCAGTTTGTTTTTTTTTTTCAGTATCTCTAACTCTTTATTGAAATGATCTCTTGCTTCCCGTATTTGGTCTTTTAACTGTTGATTGGTGCGATCATTTAATGCCTGTATTTGCTCTTTCATCTCCTCCTTCAATGCCTGCATTTGCTCTTTCATCTCCTCATTAGCTTCCCTGATCGTTTTAATTACGTACATTCTGAACTCCCTTTCTGACATTTCTCCTGCTGTGCTGTCATTGGGTTTTATTGATGTAGTATCTAGGTTTGTTTGGGACATTTTCTTCCCTTGTTTTCTCATATTGGTCAGCTGTCAGTGGGACCCTGAGATATTGCAGTTTTCCGCTATTGGCTTATAGTGTCCCGGTAGATTTCCAGTGTATCACCTCCCAGCCTTCAGTAGCCTGATGTCTTGGAGGAATCTGATAAAGCAGCGCATCCAAAGAAAGCTGCCCCTAGCCCGCTACTGGTTCCACGGTTTGGAACTGGCTCTGTGCGGAAATGCTCTCACTGTGGGCCTGCACCGTGCAGCTGGCCGTGTGGGAGGAGCCCACTGCCAGAGTGTGGAAGGCTACCTTGGGAAGACTCTAGCTGCCCTGCCCGGCTCCAATAAGCCACCTCTATCTGGGCCTGGCACCCGGGCCGAGCTTTACCCAGTGGGCAGACTCACCTGTGGCTCTATTTCAGTCCAAGTCTCTCAATGCCTCCCCTTCTTAACTCCTGGGTTCTGGAGTGACTGGGGGTGCAGTCTCCCTCTAGGCCGCCATCTTGGATCGCCCCATGAAGAGAGCCTGCAGCCGGAGTGGGCAGAGCCGCCTGAACAGGTCTCTGGCTGCCCTTCCCTGATCCCAGAGACTGCTTGCGGATCGAAACTCTCCGTTGGTTCGGGGGCTTGTGGCTGGTTCTATGTAGAAAGACTCTCACTAGGCGGTCTGCTCCAAGAAGCTAGCCTTGAAAGGCACCTCCCACCGCAGGGGTCCAGGCTACTTGGGGAGGTCTCTGGCTGCCCTATCCTGGTCCCTGAATCTGCTTGCGTGCCTGAGTACGCTGCGCTGCACTGGCTCCGGGACTTGGAGCTTGTTCTGGTCAGAAAGGCTCTCACTAGCGGGCCAGTTCCGTTCCAAGAACCTGGAGAATTTGGCTGTGTGGCCGGGGCCCACCGCCAGAGTGCGCAGGGCTGCCTGTGGATGACTCTAGCTGCCCTGCCCGGCTCCGATAAGCCACCTCTATCTGGGCCTGCCACCCGGGCCGAGCTTTACCCAGTGGGCAGACTCACCTGTGGCTCTATTTCAGTCCGAGTCTCTCAATGCCTCCCCTTCTTAACTCCTGGGTTCTGGAGCGACTGGGGGTGCAGTCTCCCTCTAGGCCGCCATCTTGGATCTCCCCGTGAAGAGAGCCTGCAGCCGGAGTGGGCAGAGCCGCCTGAAGAGGTCTCTGGCTGCCCTGCCCTCTCTTGTTTATTTTTTATTTTGAGACAGGGTCTCACCAAGTTGCTGAGGGTGACCTTGAACTTATGATCCTCCTGTCTCAGTCTCCCCAGTTACTGGGATTACAGGATAAACCACAGTGCCTGACTCTAAGTGCTCTTTCTAGCCTCCCCACTTCCACATTCTTTTCAGGATTCAAACTCCACAAACTTCTCTTTTCAAAATCACCCCATTAACTACACATCAGAGGATTCAAATTTGGGAACTTCCAGAAACTCCCTCTGAATGGAGTCAAAAGCAGATGCACTGCTCTCTGGAACAATGAGTAAAGTCTTCCATTTGCAAAAAGGTCCAAAATGAGCCCTTTCATTTGGGGAAAATGACTACATATGATTTAGCGAACATTCAACTAAAATTTTAAAAAAACAAAAAATATTTAAAAAGTGGGTGGATGATTCAGGGACTTCACAAAACAATATAAATGAGCATACAAAACAGGTCAACATCATTAGTTATCTAGGAAATACAAATTAAAATAAGAGTAAGATACGGGAAAGATTGAAACTACAAAGACTGCTGTTGTAGATTTGAAACAATTGGAATTCTCATCTATTGCTTGTGGGAATGTAAAATAAGACAATTAGAGAACTACTTGGAAAAACTGTTTATCATTCTCAAATAAAGTTAAACATTGATATATCCTGTGACCCAGTATTTCAATAACCATATTGCCAAAAGAAAGGAATGTATCTATTCTACAAAAGACTCTTTCAAGAATGTTCATAACAGTTTTATTTACAAAAGCCCCAAACTGGAAACAACCCAAATGTCTTTCAACATTAAAATGGAAAAGCTGTAGTTTCCTACTCAGCAATAAACAAGAAAGAACTACTGATATACACAACCATGTGAATTAAACACTGAACATTATTTTGGGCCAAAGAAACTAGATAAAATGTTAATACTATATCATTCTACTTACATAAATTTTAAGAATAGATAAAATTAATCTGTGTTGACAGAAATCAGAAAATAATAGGGGGATATTTACTACCAAGGACCATCAGGAAACTTCTTGACATGACTGAAATGTTAATCAGGATCAGATTAATATTTGATGGCTATTGTTCAAAATTGACTATAAACTATACACTAAGATTTATTAATTTTATACCATATAAATTAAGTTCCATATACTTTAAGCAATAAAAAAATGAAAAATATCTTATAAAAGCCTTATTACAATGGTTTTGACAACTTTATTGAGGTAAAAGTAACAATCAAAAATTGTGCATATTTAAGGTGTTAGAAAATAATCATGAATGTAAGATGATCACATTAATGTGCACAAAGATACACTTCTTGAAGTAGATTTTATATGTAAAACCAAAGCTAAAACATACAATTGGGAACTAAAGATGTAACTCTGTGGTAGAGCACTTGCCTAGAATGTTTGAGGTCCTGAATTCAATCCCCAGCACCAAATAACAAGAATTTATAATTATTCTGTTAACACCTTCTAAAATATTATGTACCATCTTCTACTCTGCTTTTGTGTCAGTATCATCTGCTTCAACTGCTTTTTCTCATATGTCACTTGGTACTTAATTCAGAGTAATACCCAATTCATTAACAGTTTTTCAAAAATAATTATGTGGCTCTTAGAAAGCACTAGGTACTACACTAGGAATCAAGATACCTCCATGAGCAACACAGACATAGTTGTCTTAAGAAGCTTAAATTTAAGCAGGACAGATATTTTAAAGTTGATTACAAAGTTGTTTAACTGCTATTTTTGTATGTAAAACAAAGGAGACAAACAAGCAGGGAGAGCACATAACTTTCCACTCAAAATTTAAAAATTTGAGTACAAAAAGCGCTATTAATAGTTATATCTGTACAATAAGCTAGGACTAGCAATACAAAAATGGAATGCACAGTCACATAGGTGTAGAAGACCAAAGAGGCAAATGATGAACAAGAACTAGTTTGATGAATCACCAAAGAAGGTCTTGAGAAAGTGACTTCTGAGATCACTGAGATAAACCAGGGTAAGAGCATGCCAAGTAAAAAGAAATAGCTGTGAACAGGTTGAGTTGAGAAGAGGCATGGCAAGTTTGAAGAAATGAAACAAGGCCAATGTTACTAAAGTGAAGGGTGAGAATGAAAGTAGTGAGTTGCGTTTAACCATGGAGGAGGAAACAGGTCACAAGCAATGAAAAACCATGAAGGGTTTTTAGCATTAGAGTGACGTGACCATGTATTTATTTGTATAAGAAAAATCTAGCTGCTTTGCGATAATGGACCAAAAAAAAAAAAAAATAAGGTAGGAATAGATGTGGGGAGTCTAGTTAGAAAGCTATTGCAGGAGTCAGGAAACAGATAATATTGTCATGGTTTTAGATAGGCTGCAGTACAGATGGAGAAGAAGATAGATTTGAGATATAATTAGAGTTTGATGATTTATTAAATAAAGGTTGTGAAGAAGAATGATGAATCAAGATGGGAACTTAGCTTTCTGGCTGAGTCCCAAAGATGGTTCTTAAAACCTATGGTATAGATAGAAGAAACAGATTTTTCAAAGAGCAACAAAGATGAATCTAAAAATAGACAGGATTTTGGGAAAAATTAGAAAGTGGAAGAGATCTACAAATTTATCATAAGACTACTCATCCACTTCCTACATGATTGTCAGATCTATGGAAAATCTTTGATAATTAGTTTTCTCATCTGTTCTTTCAACAGATATCTAATTCCCCATTATGTGTCAGCCCATGGGTTATGTGCTGACTTTTTGATATTGAATAAGATATATTTTCTACCCTCAAGAAGTTTAAAACCTAGATGCTCAATTCACAATAACCAAACTACAGAACCAATCTAGATGCCCTTCAACAGATGAATGAATAAAGAAAATGTGGTGCATATACACGATGGAATATTACTCAGTCTTAAAGAAGAACAAAATTATGGCATTTGCAGGTAAATGGATGGAGTTGGCTAAGCGAAATAAGCCAATCCCAAAAACCCAAAGGCCAAATATTTTCTCTCATATTCAGATGCTAATTCACAATAAGTGGGACAAGGCTAGGGAAAAATAGAGGTACTTTGGATTAGGCAGTGGAGTGAAGGGAGGGGAGAGGGTATGGGTACAGGAAGAAGAGTAGAATGAAACAGACATAATTACCCTATGTACATATATGATTAAATAACTGGTGTGATTCTACAATATGCACAACCAGAAAAATGAAAAGTTAACTCCATGTATGTACAATGTGTCAAACCGTATTCTACTGTCATGTATAACTAATTAGAACAACAACAAAAAAGAAATGTCATCAATTAAAAAAAGACACACACACACACACACACACACACACACACACAGAGGAATCATTTTATTCCCTGGGTGCATACTGAAATCACTACTAAACTAATTAAAGTCTCTAAAGGGGACACCAAGTCATTTATATGTACAACTAGGATTAAAACTCTCTATTATAAAATGTAATGCTGTTGTTTTAATGATGAAAATATAGCCATTTTGAATGGGAAAATTAAAAATTGTGGAAAAAATCTAACAGTAGAGGCAGAAAAGCAAATAGGCAATTTCAAAGCAATTGAGTAATTATCAGCAATTATTCATTCTCTTTCTTACCCTTGTCATCTTTTTTTCCAGTTGATATGTCAGCTTAGTAACTGATAACTAAGAAAAGGCACACTCGGGAGGAACCATATTAGTACCTTAAAAGCCGAATGACTTTAATGGGTTCCAAGCAGGTCAACCAAGTGAGAATGTCTTCTACGGTGTCTTATACATTATCTCTCAGACAGCTGAAACTCATTAGTTTTTTGGGGCAGTCCCATGAAATAATGTCCTCCACCCAAACAAGAACAACAGTAGGTCCTGACCTTCATCAGAAAACAGACAATCAAATGTCCTGTATGTTATCCATCTGTAGTATTCACTACAACAAGACCACTTCAAAAAATAATATGTGGCATTTGATAAAATAAAAGGTGCTGAAGGGAAGAGACCATAGGATCAATTAAATTAGATCCAGCTGTGAAGAACTCAGGCCAGGCTATCTGTAAATCGCTTTTTTCCCCTTCCCTGTACATTACAGCAATCTACTACAGATCACAAGAGAACGGCCAAAAACCATATGTTTGGCATCATGTGGACAGCATCTGGTATTTTTTAAGATACAACTAAAATCGTTGAAAACACAATAAAACAACTGTCATTCACTTAATGCTTATACTTATATGTTAGTCCATGGATAGTTTTATGACAAATAAACAGTTGAATGAAGTCTCAGTTTAGTCACCTTCCTTTAAACATTTCTTGCCTTAGTTACATTTTCCTTTTGGCTTGGTACAAGTATCTGTGTGTGTACACACATGCACACATGTGCGTACATGCTACTGTTGATGGTGAAACACTGCTGTGTAAGCAGAATGCAACTGTCTTTCAAGGTGAATACAGCCAAGTAGTCTACAGGGTCATAAATATCACTTACACTCAGTTCTGCTTACTAGGTCAGTAGGGGTCCTGCTAATGTGTTTTATGTGTAGAATTCAGGCTTATATTGGAGTAGAAAGGGAGACACATAGTTGGTACTTGGAAAAGCAGACACAGGCAGTTTAGCCAAACCCTCTGGATTATATAGTATTATTCTAGACCAAGACGACCCTCTGATTTGGAAACCAACCTAGACATTTTAACAAGGATCTATATTAATAATTGACAGCCCCAAAGCAGTTTATGTGAACCCAGAAATACTTAGAAATTAGAAACTTCCTGGTTGTTAGTTTAGGAAGACAATGAATTCCTGGGTTGAATAATTACACTGACCTAATTGGTGTCTTCTTTGCATTTGTCCATACAACAATCCTATTAGGCTTAAAATTCTAAGATGCCATTCATGTTTGCTTTGTCTTCAGATGTTAATTCAGAAAAGAATAAGAATACTAATTGCCTTTGAAAAGTCTAAGGATATTATTATACACTGAGTATGGTAAAGTTGTTCTGATAGTCTTTTTAAATTTTAATTAGAAAGGCAAGATTAAAAAATAATTACCCTCTGTAGCATTTCCATATAATGTTCAAAATTAAGGTACTCCAGATATAAAACACAGAATTTATATTTATTTGATTCTCCAAACTATTTTTTCATACTCTAGAGTTTACATTTTTCCATTTTTCCCTGTAACCTTTTTTTTTTTTTTTTTGCAGGTGCAGGGGTGGGTAGTAGCCAGAATCTGACCTGGACTGGGGACACAAGGATTCTATATTTAACAAAACAGCAAAACAGACTATGATAAAGATAACTGGGAGCAAATATAATGAAAAAATGTGGACATAACAATTTCTCAGTAAAAAGTAGAAACAATTGATATCTATTTATAAGGAAAAAAACCTAAAATATCCATTTCATTAATATAGTTAACATGTAACCAATATGAAGGTTTTATACTCTATAGGTTTATTTTTACTAAGTTCCTTAATTTAGGTCATCTCTAAATAAATCAGTCATTTAAAAATGTGATTTATATGCTGTAAATTAATAGTAATTTTTAAGATTAATGATCATGTTTAATGGTATTACTGTATAGAGCAAATTCTAAAAAGCCTGTTTCATTAAAGTGCAAAATGCCATTTTTAATTATGTTGCTTTCCTATGCTACTTTGTTTATAACCAACCATAGTACTTATCAAGAGGGCTATAATCACTATAACCATACTATGAATTCTTCTAGTATCAAAGTCATATCTTATTTGTCTTTGTGCTCCTAGTATCTAGCTGGAAGAAACTGACTAGAAAACAAAAGAAAAAAAGAATGTTGCAGGGCATACCTGTAATCCCAGCAGCTTGGGAGGCTGAGGCAAAAGCGAGGTGCTAAGAACTCAGTGAGACACTGTCTCTAAATAAAATACAAAATAGGACTGGGGATGTGGCTCAGTGGTTGAGTGACCCTGAGATCAATCCCTGGTACCACAACCACCAACCCCCCCAGAAACAAAGTGTTAAGTGAAAGACTATCTATTCAAAAACAAAAGGAAAACTCAATTTGGAAATTATTTCTCTAGTGTACACTAACGATTTCATCTCTTTAAAGAAATAACCCCTAATCTGTCCCTATTTGTAAAATGAACCCATTTAAGTGGCAGAAGACAGAGTATACAGAAAAATTCTAATAATTAATCGAAAAAGCAGTGGAAGTTGACTAATGGAACTTATGACCCTGGTATAATCAAATAGTTCTCACATGTTTAATAGGGCATTTTGCTGACAGCTCCGCCACTCTTAGTTTGGGGAGAGGATGGGACATAGAAGCCTGTTGACAACAAATTTCCCTCACAGAGATTTTCTTTCCATTGATATTCATGGGGAGTTTGTTTTATAACTAAGAGAGAGTGAAAGAGACTGATTAAGGAAGATGACGTTTGTTTTCCACCTGACGATGCCAACTGAATTTGAGTTCTTGAATGGTACAAGGCTAAACAAACATTAATTGGACTTAATGTAGATCATGTGCATATTTAAAAAAACAATTTGTACCAAACAGTTTAAAATGATAAATAATTCCCTCTAATTCTGAATCTCATTTCCAGGAAGAGTCACTTCACTACAGAAGCAATAGTATAATACGATTTTTATTTCTTTTCTTGTGTATCATTTTTACTTTTCATGGCACCCCCAACAGCCATTTTCTTACACTATCATCTCTCCTTTACCTTATCATTTTCCAAATGCTCAATTTAGTATATTATTTTGCTTTCTCCTGGGCTATATTTATAATCCCAGTGGTATATAAAAATACAGTTAAAAAATATCCAGATATGGTAGTGCACCTCAATTTCAGTGGCTCAGAAGGCTGAGGCAAGTTCAAAGTCAGCCTCAGCAACTTAGCAAGGCCCTAAGCAACTTAGCAAGACCCTGTCCCAAAATAAAATATTTTTAAAAAGGGGGACTGGAGATGTGGCTCAGTGGCTAAGTACCCCAAGATTCAATCCCCAGTATCAAAAAAATACATAAAGAAATAATAAATATCCACAAACATTGGCCTGAATAAACAAATGTACATATAGAATGATACATTCTATTTGAAAGTTTGTAAAAAAATAAAAATACTTGAAAATATACACACTAACATTATAATGTGATGTCCTATAAATTAACAATTGCATATAATGTATATATCATAGGGGTTGAATTTTATTTTATTTGTGAAAAGCAGTACATTTAAAAATATCATATATTTTGGAGTCATGCCTCCTGGGATGAAGTCCCAGTTCACCTCTTACTCCAGATCTCTGTGTATAAGTTTCCTTATTTGTGAAATGGAGGTATAAATAACATTTATTTCAAAAAGCTGCTGTGAAAATAAATTTAAACAATGAATATACAGAAGGCACTTAGAATGTACCTGGAAATATTAAGTGCTACTTTGATTTTCTAAATGATCTATAATTAATATATACTATGCTTATGGTCAGAAACAAAAACTTTAAAACCTGTAAAAGCAATCATATTAGTTGTGGTAAATGGAGAATGAATATCATAATCATAATTATACTAATAATACTATCAATTTTAAAATCTTTATCTAAATCCTTAAATAATGTCAAATAATCAGATTTTTTCTTTTAGATAAGCAAGATCCCAGGATAGGATAGAATACCACAGAAGCATTAACCTGTTTTGAGGGTGGGCACCTCCATGAATATCCTGAGTAGGGTCAAGAGAGAAGCAGGAAGCCAGGTAGTGGGTACAATGGTTCCTGGAGTTGAGAAAGGATGGAGCAAGAAGGTGGAGGAGCATGTACTAAGTTGTATCAAATGCAGCAGCTTGAGAAAACACCAAATAGAAAACTTGGCCAGCTGCCCAGACATCATCAATAAAAAGGACAAATCAAAAGAAAAGACCCTCAAACAAAGAAAGCAACAGAGTTTGAGACAAAAGAAAAGATTAGAAATAAAGGGAATGGGGTACAAAGATGGATGCAGTTTCTGCACCAATAATAACTCATTGACAACTCTAACAGTTGGTAACCATCAAAAAACTAAATTCAGCTTTTGAAATAGTTTTGTTTAAATCATTTCAATTTTGTAACAATTTGAGTAAAATAAATGTTGGAAACATTGTAAAGTTTATTTTCTATTATCCAGCCATCTGGGTGAACCCTAATATTTGGGAGTCCTAGAACAAGAATACAAATGAAGGCATATTATATTCTATATATTTAAATGTTACAAATAGAGGCAATTTTCAAGTGAAATAAATTCTATTTTTCTAGTTTGACAAATAAAGTTTCACAACAGAAACATAAAATGTGTAAAGCTGTGCTTTTCCATATATGACTAATCAAAATATCAGAGACAACTAAATCTAATAAGTATTATACTGCTATAAATGGTCTAGTGATGGACTGAGCATTAAAGAGCTATATATCCATGAATTATTTCTTTTTAAAAATTATTATTCTTACTATCATTTCAGCAAACTCACTTATTACATTGCTTATCAAGATTTGCAGTCTGCTATTAAAAAAGCAATTTAAGAATTTAAAATAAAATATAATCATAAATACATATCAGCTATGAATATATTTTTAAAACACTTTTTTAAGTATGGTACTGGTTATTGTATTCAGGGACCTTCTACCACCAAGCTACATCATCAGTCCTTTATTTTTTAAGACAGGGTCTCACTAAATTGCAGAGGCTGGCCTTGAATTTGCAATCCTTCTGCCTCAGCCTCCTTAGTTTCTGAGATTATAGGCATGTGCCACCATGCCAGGCTTCAAAAACCTTTTCCTACAATATATTCAGAATTAATCCTTGGAAATTAAGGGCAAGAAACAAATTATAATTCATATAATTTTTTAATATAATTTAAACAGCACTCAATTTTTTATTTTATTTTTTGAAAATTTAATGGATATATTAACTATTTTAATAAAAAATAAAACAATCAGAACTTCTAATATTCAGCATCCATCTAATTATCAACTAATATCATGTTTTAGGAATATTTCATGCATACCTACACACGTAAAAATTGAAATGAAATATGAATCCTAAATATCCCAAAATATTCTTCAGGTGCTGCATGCACATATTATAAATACTGTGATAACTTATGAGTACTTTCAGAATCAGAAATTAGAATAGAAGTTAAAAAAGTTAGGCAATCTAACAAATGAAACAGTTAACAACAATTTTACTGCACTCATGCTAAGAAATATTTGACAAATTAATTTTATTACCCAAATACTTCTCCCACTGGAATGTTTCCCACAACTTAAACAGTATCATTTCTAAAGAATGACAACAAAATTCACAATTCTCCATATTCAGATAGTGTTGCTGTGTTTCAAGAACACAGGGCCAAAAAAAACTGTAAAAGTATTACCCTGTGGCCTGACCTCATCATGTTAGTCTAACAGTGGACGTTCAAGGTGTTTTAAGGTAACTGGTTGAACTATCAGTGTTAGAAATTAGATCATGAATAACAGAGATGCCCACATAACTAGATCTCTTAAGATGTGTGAGATCCAAAACTAATGCCCCTATTTCCTAGTAATAACGGTACTGCCAGCAAAAGAAGTGACTCAGATACATTTCTGGTTACAATGATCTAACAAGATTCTTACTGAAGACAAGCCAGAGTGATATCCAGGGGATGGTGAAAGATAAAGAACCAGATTAGATAATACAATGTGATAAGTGTCAAGAAGGGAAGAGTTCTAGCCCAACTCACTTAGCAGAATTTTTTGCTAAAATTGAATTTTACAACCAAGTGCAAAGATGGACCTTGGAGATGATTCAGGAACCTGGCTGAAGTTTGCTCAAGTAGAGAATCTTTGTCACAAATAACAACTCTTAAAGTTTCCTTTATTATTATTTTAAGACAAAATAAATAAGCAAAGTTAAATTAAAAGTTTTAAATTAATAAATTCAGCAAGCACTGAACTGCAAATTCCATGATGCAGGTATTTTATCTCTGAAAGTCACCACTATATTCCTTGAATATGTGGTGTACAACAGGATCTAATAACTATTTATGGAATAAATTAATGAATGAAATATTTTTATTGTGTCTATATGCATTATGTGATGACCTAGAAGTAAGAGAGTGTGTGCTCCCCACCCATGGCCTCAGGATACCTGACACAAGATTCTCAAGCCAGAGTAGAAGTTAGCAACCACTTCATAAGTTCTTTCCATGACTACCTGGGTCAGGTCAACCTGAAACAGAGGAAGACCCTTCTGACCTGATCAGCATTAGAGAAAACAGCGGAGCCACTGCTAATCACTAAGCTCATAGGTGGGCTTCAGGGTTAACTCAGAATCAGATCTTTGGTCTCATTACTTTCTCCTAAATTCATAATATCAACAAAAGAAGAAATTATTTCCTGAGATTATGGAAACTTCCATTGTGAGTTTCATGCACTTGGGTTCCTTGCCAACAGAAACTCCTACCTACATAGTATGTGTTCCTCACAGAAAGGATGTGGTACAAGGCTGATGTTCCACCTCTGCTGTTGAATAGATTTATTCACATAACTGATTTGTTTTTAAACATTAACTTTTTAAATTTTTTAAATCTCAATAAATAAGAATTAACCTTTTTGTAACTGCCCTAAAAACTTCAGATACTGAAATGCCAATTGTTTATCTGCAAAAAGAAAGAAAAAGAAAAAGAAAAAGAAAAAAAGTTAATTAAGGCATAGCAATATAACATAGAAAATTGAAAGTTTATTTCTTCTACATGTAATACAAGGTTAAATTCTTTACTTATCCATATACATGCATTTTCATTTACAAGGAAATGCTTCTATTTTATTCAGACTTATTTACACATGAACTTTCTCCATAATGAATATGAGGTAAATTATCTTTTTTTCTAAAGAGTGCTGCTATAGGAATCAGGAATAATATTTTCAAATTGTCATATAAGTATGTCTGACATTCTTTGGATCTCACTGTGAGCACACAGCTCTTTTCTTCCTTCTCTGGACTTTGGGTTCATACCTTCGATGTAAGGTTAATTACATTCCCTGTTTTATGTACCCAATGTGCTCTAGGCAATACATCACAGCAAGAATGAGTCCTGAAGCAGTATGATAAAATATCTCACCCTCATACCTTTACCTTATTCAGGGATGAAGTGTTTCATTGTGGGGCAGCACATTGTGTTTTGATTTGTTGCTATCTACAATGGCAGAAATGAAGTTAATACTGGAAAGAAACTCAAGGGTCATTTTAACTTTAATAACCCTTACATGTGGGGTTAGAGCCAAGTATAAAACTACTAAAATGGGGTTGCTGTGCCATGGTTTTATGGTTGTATACAACAATTATCTGGGAATTGCATCCATACTGTAAAACTCCACAAGTGATCAATCATGCTTTTTCATCAGAAGAATAGCAAATGAATATACATAACTGCATCTATTCATGTAGTCACTGGGAGCCAATTGACAGACATTTGAGTTGCAAAAAGCACAAGATAATCAGAAATATCAACTATAGTCTCTGCATACTCTCTCCTACTTTAATTCTACCAGGTCAATAATTAGATTTTTTTTTTTTTTCGTGGATGCTGGGGATTGAACCCAGGGCCTTGTACTTGCAAGGCAAGCACTCTACCAACTGAGATATCTCCCCAGCCCAATAATTAGATATTTTGATTGAAAAGCTAAGCTTTTATTTTCTTTAAACCAAAGGATAAGATAATTTGTAGCACTCAGACCCCGAGGGCACTGGTAGTCAAGCTGTAGCTAATTTGAATTTTTAAAGATGGAAGAACATCCCCTGGTAATTTTATATCATTTCCCCTTTTGAAGGAGTTCTTAAACAAACATTTACCTTGTCATCATGTGTAACTTAGGCAGTATGTTCTGAGCATTATGGGGTTAGGTGCTCCCCACTGTGAGTTATTCACAAAATTTCCCTCTAGTTGTTGTGCAAAGCAAGTACTGTGAAGGTTCTCCAAGGTTCTGGTTGACTTGTATTTGGAATAAGTCTTTTGTTGTTATTTGCTCTTTGACAGAGGGACTGGAAATTGTCTGGACTTTGGAACAGACTTTGTGATGTTTGGACAGTGCTCTCAAAGTAAGTGGTGTGTTAGCATGTGGTTTACTTATGCAAAACAAGTCAAAACATGGTTTAAAGTACATTTCTTTAAAAGTTTGAGTGTTTTTGAGAAAAGTCCTTAACAGCTCAATGCAGTACAACAGATTCGCTCTAGATAAAGCATCTAGCAAGATACTTAACTATGGCCTTGTGCAATCTGAATTTAGCAATGTTGCAAAAAATGGCTTCTTCCCTTCCCACACATTATATGATATAGTTTATTTCAGAACCACATCTTGAAAATTAATTAGTGATACCACCTGCCTACTACTACGTTTTGCCAAGGTCTAAAATTAAGTTTTTGAACAGCAGTAACACAAATCCAACTCAATTCTATAGTGACTAACTCAACTTTTTATTTTATAATAGGATGTTGGGGAGTAGATAAGCTGCTAAAAAATTAGAGGATTAAAAAATTAGAGGATGTACATTTTCATAAAAGAAAACACACTTTTCCTTACATTATATTTCTGTAGCCATCTATACAATTCTAGTTGGAAAACAGCAGTATAAACTTGATGCCCTTTGAAAATAGGAGTCTGTGTCAAAGGGTCTTCTCAGCAGTACATATCCCCCAACTCTCCCTATACCACTAGGGGAAAGATACTGCATTATTTTATCCTAGCTCTCCCACTAAGTCCCAGAATCTAAAAATAAAATAAAATAAAATGTAATGATTTAATTGATATGCTGCTGAGTTGCTTCACCTACAAAAATAGAACATTACCCTTACCTAAATATGTATATACATAGGCTGAACTGTGTACATAGGATAAATTTATTATATGCTGGCTGTCAAGTGTGAAATGCCATCTTAAACATGCTGGAGTGCCAGGCTGACCCCAACAGCACAAGACACTTTGCATGCTCATCTCTTTTATCAACCAAAGGCACATTATTCAACATGCAGAACAATTTTCTGTTACCAAATCCTAAGATTAAGGGAAAGTATTATGTGATCTTTGTTTTGTCCCTAGGGAAAATTTAAGTATTGTAGTAATACAGCTAAAAAAATGATTTGTGTGACAAACTTAGCCACAGAAATCCTTACAAATGTGTATTTCTAAGAAATACCCAGTTCCAGTTCCAGGACTTCAGCTGTAGCACTTCCCTGCTTCGCCCCTCCTGGTTGTCCCTTACTCCTCACTGACAACTCTATCATTGCTACTAGGGGATTCAGTTGACTCCTGAGTCGCTACCTCTGAACATTAATGACTAGAATAACAAGAAAGGCTACTGTAACTAATGTAGCAATGTAAATTTTTTATTAGGTGTGTCTCCTTAACAGTACAAGACTAGAGGCAGTTGGAATACTAAGTCAGGAACATGTCTATCTTACGATGCTCATTCCAGTACAGGAGGATGTTAGGCTATCTGCCAAATTTTTTCATTCAGGTCTCAAGCATCAATCTGAGATGTGAAAGCTACCAGGAAAGCATAATTTTTTTCAGCTATCCACACAGGGATAGAAGACTATCAGCTTGTGTGGACCAGAAAATTCTTTCTCTCTAGCACCAAGTTTATATTTTCATTCATTCATTAACCTATTAATTCACTCTCAGCACCAAGCAAGACCCTAAACACAGTCAAATAAAAATTGGCTCATTGGTGGAACCCAGTAAATATCAGTTGAATGAATGAGGGTTACAAAAACTTTCACATGAAATTAATAGAATTAATAATTGAAGAATTGGAGGAGCAAAGAAGACTTGGGAAGCAAGTGGGAATGCTTACAGATAACTAGGAGTATCTTCTAAAAATGAAATTTTTATTCATTTAGGGCACAAAAATGCCAGTGCATAGATTAGCAGGAACTTCCCGCCTAATAAAGAACTTTCAATGTTAGAACAGTTATACTTCATTGAATTTCCTCATATCAAGTTATTCATATAGCAAGTAATCAACAAAGTTGCTAGCAGAATAAATGAAATTATTTATTATTATATACCTGTACTGATTATTACTCAAATTTGAAAGTGGAGGAAGTTGTAATGGTTTGCTCTGTTCAGATCTCACACTAGATTTTATTTTACACAACACTTATCCATCATAAGGTCAAGACTTGTTCACAGGAATTATGTATTTAACTCTTTAAGCTGTCAGGTCTCACCTCAGCGCTCATGTGCATGATCTCAGTTGCCAAGAACCTGCATTATACGAAGCTTAATTATCTAGGAAGCAAGTCAAGTCATGTCTATGCCTATCTTTTCTTATTTTTCTGGTATTGAAACAAGCTGCATTGATTCAGCAATGTTCAACTATGAGAAAAAAAATCCCAAATCTGATGAGAGCCAACAGAAAATTCTCCCAAATCAATTTTATTAATCTTATTTCTAAGTCCATTATGGTACAATTTTACAGAGATACTGACTTCACTACTGTTAGAGATCATGCTGATTTAGCATTGCATCAGCCTTTAGAAATACCTACTTTCTATTCATTTTCAGTTCTCCATTCTACATTATTTGAAAGCAGCAGTACAAGCTCTGACAACTATTAGAGTCAAAATTTCATCATTACAATTGTTATGCCAATGACATTACCCTCCTACCTATACATTTTTGCATATGTTATTCTTACAGAGAATCTGATAACTCCTTACCCCCTCCCCATTCCTGCTATCTACTCTACTTAGTCACTGTGACTCAGAAAATAACCCTTGATGATTTTCGAAGACTACTTCTGCCACCTACATTCAGAGAATTCTCTATTCTTGGAACTCTCAAAGCAATTAAGGTCTGATTAGGAGTTCAGTGTGGTAGCTATTCTCCAAAGAGGGCCTCCAAAAATGCCTCCACTGCCATCTGCTGTTCTCCACATCAGGATGTGTAGCTTATTGCCCACCCCACCCTCCTTCAATCAAGGTTGATCTTGTGCCTGCTTTGATCAATAGAAAGTGGTGAAAGTGGATATTCTAGGATTTTGGACCCCACGGCTTAAGAGTAATAAAAAAAATGACTTCCTCATTTTTTAAAAAATACCTTTATTTATTTTTAGTGGTGCTGAGGATCAAACCCAGTGCCTCACACATGCTAAGCAAGCACTTTACAACTAAGTCACAACCCCAGCCCCGACTTTCTCATATTTAGAGACCTAAATCTTAGTTGAAGAAATCCAGCATGCCCCACTGGTAAGAGTCTGCATGAAGGAGTTCTGAAACATGACATGTCACTAGTAAAGTTGAGGCCACATGGAGGAGTCCTGAGGTCTCATGTAAGTGAAGTTATATTGGAATCTCAGACAAGTTATCATCTGACTGCAATGGCATGAGAGATTTCAAAGTGAAGCCAGCAGAAGAACTGCCCAGCTAAGCCCCAGCCAACCCAAAGAATCATGAGAAATTGCTACTGCCATAAGTCATTCAATTTTAGGTTAGTTCGTTATGCAGCAATATAAAAACAAAATATGCAATTATATTAGAAACATATGTTTATATAGTTGGAATGGTTTAAAATATCACTTAGCTATTCTGTCTTACTTTCTCTATTATATTTTTAAATTATAAACTCCTTGAGGGTAAGAAATGTTTTTATTTTTATGCCTTTCACTTTTAAGCACATAAGCACAGGGGACTGTTTTAGTCACTTTTCACCACTGTGACTAAAAGATCCAACCAGAACAATTGTAGAGGAGGAAAGTCTTATTAAGGGGCTTATGGTTTCAGAGGTCTCAGTGCATAAGTGGCTGGCTCCATTCCTCAGGGCTCAAGATGAGGCAGGACTCATTGAGGAAAAGGGTGGCAAAGGGAAGCAGCTCATATGATAAGACAGTAGCAAGACTCCACTCTCCAGATACAAAACATGTAGCCTATAGCCACGCCCCCAATTAACCACTCCTTCCAGCCACATCCCACCTGCCTCCAATTACCATTCAGCTAATCCCATGAGGGATTAATTCACTGATTAGGTTAAGGCTATAACCCAACCATTTCTCCTCCAAACCTTCTTGCATTGTCTCACATGTAGGCTTTTAAGGGATACCTCATATCCAAACCATAACACGTACTAAAAGTATTCAGTTGTGTATGTGTGTGTCTATATATATATATATATATATATATATATATATATATATATTTTTTTTTTTTTTTTGTCCATAGACTAAATATTTTACAGGCCCATCAGATTTCTTTTGGCTCTCAGAAGCTTTAGAAAAAGGTCAATTTTTAAAAATTATTTATTTTTTTATTTTTTGCAGACTGCATTTTGATTCATTGTACACAAATGGGGTGCATCATTTGGTTTCTATGGTTGTACATGATGTAGATTCATACCATTCATGTAATCATACATGTACATAGGGTAATGATGTCTGTCTCATTCCACCATTTTTCATACCCGCCTCCCTCTCATTTCCTTCTACATAATCTAAAGTTCCTCCATTCTTCTCTCCCTCCCCACCCCCTACACTCCCATTATATATCATCATCCAATTATCAGGGAAAACATTCGACTTTTGGTTTTTTGAGATTGGCTTATAGAATAAGGCCAATTTTTAAAAATAATTTCTTTATATACGAAAAATCTTCAAGAACTACATTATTAAAAAGATCTCAGAATCTGAAACATTATTTTGATATCATTTTATCTTCTATCTTTATTATTTCTTATACATGAAAAAGCAGTTTCATAGTTATTCAACCATAATAAAATGATACGGAAATATAATTACTTTGAGGTCTCTCTTAGAAAGTTAACTAGAAAAATGACTTATCTGCACCTAGAAACAAAGTAACATTTAAAATTCCAAAAACTAACATTTTATTTTATTATTCAATAGCACGGAATCTATATATTATTGGTCTATCCCAAAGCATTTTAGAAGACTTATGTGAGTAACAATAAAATGATTGCATTTCCAGAAAGAACACTTAGCAACCTTATTACTGTTTCTTTCTGTACTTCAGTGATTCCATCTTTTGGCTAAACATGTTTAATTATTCTGCCTCACCAGAGGCTTATCCAATAGATATTTCAAATAACTACACACCTTCAGGGTCTCATTATTAAAACTTTTAGGAATATTTCACAAATTCAAGGATCTCATTGGCTAAATCTTTGCTCTATAATTTTGCACCTATATCACATACCATTTCTGGAACAAATATACTAGATATACTTGATAATCCATCTGGCAACATCTATTTCCCATTACAGAATTGTAAATATTATGGTCATTCAATTTGAGCAGTTACCATCACCTCAGAGTACATGTTATTTTCATTCTACTTTGGTACTTAGCATATAGCAGTAACTAAGTAGATGTGCCCAATAAAATTAAGTATATAACATACATTTAAAAATTCAGAAACTATTCATAAGATGGCACTCATAAAGGTATTATTAGATCTCTAAAGGACCTACACAAGTATGATTCATTAACAATTTAAGATTCACTGAACATCAGGTATAGTGGAACAGGCCTATTATCCCAGCAACTCAGGAGGCTGAGGCAGGAGGATCACAAGTTAGAGGCCAACCTCAGCAACTAGGCAAGATCCTGCCTCAAAATAAAACATTAAAAGGACTAAGGATGTAGTTCAGTGGTAAAGTATCAATCCCCTTTATAAAAAAAAAAAATTCACCAGACCAAAATTGTACATATTACTGGTTGTATATGTAAATGCTATACAACACTTTTTAAAATAGAAACTTTAATGGTTTAACTTACAACTAAAATTTGAGTACATTTCCTAAGATACATGAAAAAATGTAGCCTTGAAAATTGCCACTATTTCATTAACCAAACTTTTATGCAGAGGAGATAATTAAAGATAGGGGCTCTACTTATATTATGAGCAAGGTAATTTTTAAAAGATAACGACTGACTAAAATTTTATAAAATAAAATAATATTTTCAAGGTCTTTTCTAACTCAAACATAATACAAATCAAATATAACTACAGTTATATATGTTAGAGTCCAATATTTTTTCCTGCATAATATAATGGAAGTTATACAATCAATACTAACTTTATTTTAAATTTTGAATTATTTTTAGTAATTTCATTTTACAACTACAAAGCCTTAAAATTTAATGCCAATAGAGATAAAAACGAATGTCTTTTCATCTAAACCTTGCCAGTCTTAATTCTCAAATCTTAGAGATAAATTTTTATTTAAAAGCCCACTAAGAACAAACTGCTTAGTCAGATATCTGAACTTCATAATTAAGGAGTTTCGTCATCCACAAAATGTGGGAGGAAAACTCATACCATCATGAAACATCACAATGTTCATTTTCATTTAATGCTTGTGAGTCAGTTACAGAGAGAATAAAAGAGATGTTTCTCTTGCTTAACTAATTACTGAAATTCTTAAACCAAAACTTTAGAATACCCACTTTGTTATAAACACATACATTTTAACACATTAATAACATCATTTTTCTTTACATTATATCATAATTATAATTTAATCCCAACTCACGAAATTCCTAAAAATCTATAATTAGGTCCCAATTCATTCTAATGATTTCTAACCCCTAACTTTACAATATTCAATGTGATCTGAGTTCATCATGCCAATAGTCTAAAAACTTGAGAATTACCCACTATTTAACATCACCTAGATCTCAAGACTCACCAGGACTACTGTCTCCATCCTGTTTGTTTACATGAAAATTGCCTGGTAATTTTGAGTTATTAATTATGAGCTTCTCTTTGAATCTTAGTTTCCTTATTTGTGACTAAGCACATAATTGTTAATAATATATTTCTCACAGGATCAAAATAACCTCAACCATGATATAGGGTGTTTTCTGAGATATTACTCCAGCATGACCGCCTAGTGTTAATCATCTTTTCATCATGATGACAAAATACATGAGAATAAACTTAAAAGGAAGAAAGTTTTATTTTGGTTCATGGTTTCATCCCAGGGTCACTAGGCCCTATTGCTTTGGGTCTGTGGTAATATACTACCTCATGGCAGGAGCAAATATTAGAAGCCAGGAAGAAGAGTGGCCAGGGTCTTAAATATCCCTTCAAGGTCATGCCCCCGCCCCAAACGACCTAACTTCCTTCTACTAGATCCCTGCCCCTAAATTTTCCACCCTCTCCCAACAGCTCCACAGGTGGAGAACAAGCCTCCAAAAACGTAGGCCTTTGGGAGACATTCAAGATCCAAACTGTAGCAGTCAGGAATTAATTTCCTTTATATAGTCCAGACTATTCCAGTAATTCTTCATAGTTCCCAATCCTGGTCAGGCAGATAAAAAAGAGAACAAGTAAAGAGACATAATTTCTTTCATTTGTTTTCTCTGTACACATAATAAAGTGGATAGTTTTATTTAATCATTCATAATAGGGCCATTTTACATGAGAAAAATAACTTTGATAGGAAACCATTACATTTGGAATGCATGGGAGGGTGGACACAATACCAGACATGGAGTCATGCCTTTCAGAAGGCTGAAAGTTCAGCTCAGAGAAGGAAGAGAAAGAGGTACCAATCAAGGAGAAAAAAATGGTAGTGACAGTTTTCTGGAGAGAGTGGGAGAAGAAGAAATTTTTAGCAAATTTCATAAATAGAAAACTTTAGGAAAAGGGAAATATCTGAAGAAAAATCTTAGAAGCTTTCTATGTAAAATGCTATGTAGAAAACCATATACCAGAACTTTAGGAGAACCTAGAACTACTATCTGCATTCTTCTTCAAAACATTTGTACACAGATTTCTGTTCCTTTGAATATGACACAGAAGACTAGGTCAAAATAGGTTTGCATCATATCTATTCAATAAGTAAGTAATTGAGTGTTCTATTAATGAAGGCACCATAGTACGTTTGGCAGGGCACCATCCAGAATTCTGGATTTCAGGTCTAGTACTAGATGCTCTTAGAGTGCTATCACCCTACATTTAGTTTGGATTTTGTTTGGATCTTGAATATCCCCCAAAGGTCCACACTAGCACTAAATCTAGAGTGCATTTTCAATATGCCTGTCAAACTCTTGGAGTTAAGAAGCAACGGAGTGAGAACAAAACAATTGTGTCCTATTATGATTCCTGGAACAGAACCCTAAAGGAGAAAAAGACATTGTTAAGCAGAATTTGAGATGGTTCATTTTGGTGCTGAGAATACAAAGAAAACAAATCCTATGTAACCTTGTTATCTGTACACTAAAATCAGAAAGTTCAAGAAACTCTCTAAGAAAGTTACAAATTGTACATCAGGTTCTGTTTTGTTTTGTTTACAGCCAACTTATTTATTTATTTGGTACTGGAAATTAAACCCAGGGGCATTTAACCACTGAGCCACATCCCCAGTCCTTTCTATTTTTTTTTTTTAGAGACAAGGTCTCACCAAGTTTCTTACAGTCTTGCTAAGTTGCTGAGACTTGCCTTGAACTTGTGATCTTCCTGACTCAGCCTCTCATGTTGCTGGGATTACAGGTGTGTGCCACCACACTTGCCCAGCCAACTAATTTTTGACAAAGGAACCAAAAGCCCACAATGCAGAAAGACTAGTTTTTTTTGTTTGTTTTTTTGTTTTTTGTTTAATAATAGAGCTAAGAAAACTGGGCATCCATATGCAGAGAATGCAATTAGACCCCTATCACTTGATAGTTATAAATATTATCTCGAAACAGGTTATAGATATCAGTATAAGGCCTGAAATTTTGAAACTACTAGAAGAAAACAAGTTAAATAGTTTAAGACATTGACCTGAACCTATATATAGATATATATTATCTATATGTATCTATAATATATATCTATACCTATCTATTTATCTATCTATATATCTATTTGTATATATCCAAGAAACATAGGAAACAAAAGCAAAAATTGACAAATGGGATAACAAACTAAAAAACTCCTCAGAGCAAAATAATAGGATAGCTAAGAGGAAAATGTAGAAAATGAGAGTAAATATTTTCAAACTCTAAATCTAAAAAGGGGTTGATAGTCAAAATTTAAGGAACTCACCTCAGTATTAGGAAAACGGTCTAATTTTAAAATATGCTAGATGTGAATAGACATATATCAAAAGAAGACATATAACTCACAAACATGAAAAAATGCTCAATATCAATAACCTCAAGAAATGAATATCACAACCACAATAGTGTGCCTCCTCACCCCAGTTAGAATGGCTATTACCAAAGAGACAAAAAATAAATGCTGACAAGGATATGAAGAAAGAATTCACAAGGAAGAACTGTCTGTGGGAAATGTAAATTAGTACAGACATTATGGAAAACATATGCAGCTTCCTGAAAAACTAAAAAGAGAATATCATGAAATCTAGCAACCCTGTTACTCACAAAAGGAATGAAGTCCCCATGATAAAGAGATACCTTCATGGACATCAGTTTTAATCTAATCAGCATAGATACAGGAAATTTTACAAATATGAGTTCCTTTTGGATGAAGAGGTCGAAGGGGGACATCCTTGAATGACTTCAATTTGCTCTGCTCCATCCCTGAGACGAAATTCTGTTAAGGGCCTATCTGCTGCAATTGGAATTGCACTGGGCAAGTTCAGAATTAATGGTATATGCTAATTACTGACAGAAAGATAAGAAAATTTTGGTAAATATCATACTGATAGAACATAATTGCGTCATGGTCAGGACATATCACTAAAATTGACCAAAAATCTCAAAAGACTAGATTTAAGTCTTCAAATGGATTGTGGACTCAAGTACCTAGAAAAGTGCTGTATTTAACGTAAGTAAAGCAATCCTAAGTGGAGTGAATTAAAGAATATATCTTCATCTAAAGGGAGAATTTTCTATTTAGATCCAACTCATTGTGGAGGTATTATGGAAGTTAGAAATTAAATTTGCATTTGAAAGTTAATTTTAAAATGCTCTCAACGAATTATAAAATGAAAACATTATGTAGGCTAAATGAACTTTATCTTCAGGTCAAACATAGTACCTGGGCTGCCAGTTTATGATCCACCCCATGATAGATAGCCAGTAGATGAAATCCTTTCACAAATCTGAACAGAAAACACTTCCTAAGCTTATCTACTTGTGGTCCTGAACTCAATATACAAATCAGATTCTCTTCACTTGGCAGTATACGGTCTCTCTCTGGGCAGTGCTGCAGTTCACCAAAACAGAGATCTTGGTGGTTGTGAGTCCACAAAGAATCCTCAAACTAAGACTTAACAAACCTAGGTCATCTTTCTCTCAAAATACATTTCTATGTTAAGTAGAAATACATATTTTAAGATAAAATTTAAGTATACAAGCCAAAACGGTTCAAAAACTCCACACAAGAAATATCTTTGAAAGAACTTCTATCTTCCAGCAGTTTGTCCCTGAATCTTCAATGAAAAATCTTGTTTTCAGTACAAAAATTTTTATAGGAAGTGACAGGCCCAGTGAGAGCCTTTCTACATAGAGCCAGCCACAAGTCCCCGAGCCAACAGAGAGCTTCGATCTGCAAGCAGCCTCTGGGATTAGGGCAGGGCAGCCAGAGACTTCTCCAGGCAGCTCTGCCCACTCCGGCCGCAGGCTCTTTCCACGGTGCGATCCAAGATGGCGGCCTAGAGGGTGACTGCATCTCCAGTCGCTCCAGAACCCAGGACTCAAGAAGGGGAGGCATTGAGAGAGTTGGACAAAAATAGAGTCACGGGGTGAGTCTACCCCACTGGGCGAAACTTGGCCTGGGCGGCAGGCACAGATAGGGGTGGCTTATCAGAGCAGGGCAGGGCAGCTAGAGTCTTCCCCAGGTAGTCTTCCACACTCCGGCGGTGGGCTCCCCCGACGTGGCCAGCTGCACGGTGCAGGCCCCCAGTGAGAGCCTTTCCGCACAGAGCCAGCTCCAAGTCCTGGAACCAGTAGGGGGCTAGGGGCAGCTTTCTTTGGAAGCACTGCATTATCAAGTTCCTCCAAGACTTCAGGTTACTGAAGGCTGGGAGGTGATACACTGGAAATCTACCGGGACACTATAAGCCAATAGAAGAAAACTGCAATATCTCAGATTCCCACTGACATCTGACAAATATGAGAAAACAAGGGAAGAAAATGTCCCAAACAAACCTAGATACTACATCAATAAAACCCAATGACAGCACAGCAGAAGAAATGTCAGAAAGGGAGTTCAGAATGTACATAATTAAAACAATCAGGGAAGCAAATGAGGAGATGAAAGAGCAAATGCAGGCATTGAAAGAGAGATGAAAGAGCAAATACAGGCATTAAATGATCGCACCAATCAACAGTTAAAAGACCAAATATGGGAAGCAAGAGATCATTTCAATAAAGAGTTAGAGACACTGAAAAAAAAACAAACTGAAATACTTGAAATGAAGGAAACAATAAACCAAGTTAAAAACTCCATAGAAAGCATAACCAATAGGATAGAACACCTGGAAGACAGAACCTCAGACATTGAAGACAAATTATTTAATCTTGAAAACAAAGTTGGCCAAACAGAGAAGATGGTAAGAAATCATGAACAGAATCTACAAGAATTATGGGATATCATGAAAAGGCCAAATTTAAGAATTATTGGGATTGAGGAAGGCTTAGAGAAACAAACCAAAGGAATGAACAATCTATTCAATGAAATAATATCAGAAAATTTCCCAAATCTGAAGAATGAAATGGAAAACCAAGTACAAGAGGCTTATAAAACTCTAAACATACAAAATTACAACAGACCCACACCAAGGCACATTATTATGAAAATACCTAACATACAAAATAAAGACAGAATTTTAATGGCCGCGAGAGAAAAGAATCAAATTACATTCAGAGGGAAACCAATAAGAATATCAGCAGATTTTTCAATCCAGACCCAAAAAGCTAGAAGGGCCTGGAACAACATTTACCAAGCCCTGAAAAAAAATGGATGCCAACCAAGAATCTTATACCCAGCAAAACTTACCTTCAAATTTGATGATGAAATACGATCCTTCCATGATAAACAAAAGCTAAAGGAATTTACAAAAAGAAAGCCAGCATTACAGAACATTCTCAGCAAAATATTCCATGAGGAAGAGATGAAAAACAACGATGCAAATCAGCAACAGGAGGCACTAGCCTAAAAGAATAGCCAAATAAAGGAGAAACCAAATCATGTCAAAAAACAAATATGAGTCAAGTGACTGGGAATACAAATCATACCACAATAATAACCGTGAATGTTAATCGCCTGAACTCATCAATCAAAAGTCATAGACTGGCAGATTGGATTAAAAAGAAAAATCCAACAATATGCTGCCCGCAAGAGACTCATCTCATAGAAAGAGATACCCATAGACTAAAGGTGAAAGGATGGGGAAAAACATACCATGCACACGGACACAGCAAAAAAGCTGGACTATCCATCCTCATCTCAGATAATGTGGACTTCAAGCCAAAACTAGTCAGAAGGGATAAAGAAGGACATTACATGTTGCTGAAGGGAAGCATAAATCAGCAAGATATAGCAATCATAAATATCTATGCCCCGAACATTGGCTCATTCACGTACGTCAAACAAATCCTTCTCAATTCCAGAAATCAAATAGACCACAACACAATCATACTAGGCGATTTTAACACACCTCTCTCACCACTGGATAGATCGTCCAAACAAAAATTAAATAAAGAAACCATAGATCTCAATAACACAATCAACAATTTAGACTTAACGGACATATATATAATATACCATCCAACCAAGAACGAATACACTTTCTTCTCAGCAGCACATGGATCCTTCTCTAAAATAGACCATATTTTATGCCACAAAGCTACTGTTAGCAAATACAAGAAGATAGAGATACTACCTTGTACTCTATCAGATCATAATGGATTGAAATTAGAAATAAATGACAGAATAAAAAACAGAAACTTCTCCAATACCTGGAGATTAAATAATACACTATTATATGATGAATGGATAACAGAAGACATCAGGAGGGAAATAAAAATATTCTTAGAAGTAAACGAGAACAAAGACACATCATATCAAAATCTCTGGGACACTATGAAAGCAGTACTTAGAGGAAGATTTATTTCATGGGGCGCATTCAAAAACAGAAGTAGACATCAACAAATAAATGACTTAACACTACAGCTCAAAGCGCTAGAAAAAGAGCAGACCAATACCAAAAGTAGTAGAAGACAGGAAATAGTTAAAATCAGAGCCAAAATCAACGAAATTGAAACAAATGAAAAAATTGGAAAAATTAACAAAATAAACAGTTGGTTCTTTGAAAAAATAAACAAAATTGATAAACCCTTAGCCACAATAACAAAGAGAGAGAGGGAGAAAACTCAAATTACTAAAATTCAGAATGAACAAGGAAATATCACAACAGACACGAGTGAAATACAAAACATAACTAGAAGCTATTTTGAAAATCTATACTCCAACAAAACAGAAAACCTCGAAGACATCAACAAATTTCTAGAGACATATGAATTACCTAAACTGAACGAGGAGGACACACACAACTTAAATAAACCAATTTCAAGTAATGAAATAGAAGAGGTCATCAAAAGCCTACCAACAAAGAAAAGTCCAGGACCAGATGGGTTCTCAGCCGAGTTCTACAAAACCTTTAAAGAAGAGCTCATTCCAATCCTCCTCAAAGTATTCCATGAAATAGAAGAGGAGGGAACCCTCCCAAACTCGTTCTATGAAGCCAATATCACCCTGATACCTAAACCAGACAAAGACACATTGAGGAAAGAAAATTTCAGACCAATATCCTTAATGAACATCGACGCAAAAATTCTCAACAAAATTTTAGCAAATCGCATACAAATATATATTAAAAAGATAGTGCACCACGATCAAGTGGGTTTTATCCCAGGGATGCAAGGTTGGTTCAACATCCGGAAATCAATAAATGTCATTCACCATATCAACAGACTTAAAGTTAAGAACCACATGATTATTTCAATAGATGCAGAGAAAGCATTCGATAAAATACAGCATCCCTTCATGCTCAAAACACTAGAAAAAATTGGGGTAGTGGGAACATTCCTTAACATTATAAAGGCCATCTACGCTAAGCCCATGGCCAATATCATTCTAAATGGTGAAAAACTGAAAGTGTTCCCCCCTAAAAACTGGAACAAGGCAGGGATGCCCTCTTTCACCACTTCTATTCAACATCGTCCATAAGACTCTAGCCAGAGCAATCAGACAAACCAAAGAAATTAAAGGAATACGAATTGGAAAAGAAGAACTCAAACTATCCCTGTTCGCTGACGACTTGATTATATATTTAGAGGAACCTGGAAAACTTTTAGAACTCATAAGTGAATTCAGTAAAGTAGCAGGTTACAAGATCAATGCTCATAAATCCAATGCATTTTTATACATAAGTGATGAATCTTCAGAAAGAGAAATTAGGAAAATAACCCCATTCACAATAGCATCGAAAAAAATAAAATATTTGGGAATCAATCTCACAAAAGAGGTGAAAGACCTCTACAATGAGAACTACAGAACACTAAAGAAAGAAATTAAAGAAAACCTTAGAAGATGGAAAGATCTCCCATGTTCCTGGATAGGCCGAATTAATATTGTCAAAATGGCCATACTACTTAAAGTGCTATACAGATTCAATGCAATTCCAATTAAAATCCCAATGATGTACTTTGCAGAAATAAAGCAAGCAATTATGAAATTCATCTGGAAGAATAAAAAACCTAGAATAGCTAAAGCAATCCTAAGTAGCAAGAACAAAGCAGGGGGTATTGCAATACCAGATCTTCAACTCTACTACAAAGCAATAGTAACAAAAACGGCATGGTATTGGTACCAAAATAGATGGGTAGATCAATGGTACAGAATAGAGGACATGGACACAAACCCAAATAAATACAATTTTCTCATATTAGACAAAGGGTCCAAAAATATGCAATGGAGAAAAGATAGCCTCTTCAACAAATGGTGCTGGGAAAACTGGAAAACCATATGCAATAGAATGAAATTAAACCCCTATCTCTCACCCTACACAAAACTCAACTCAAAATGGATCAAGGACCTCGGAATCAGACCAGAGACCCTGCATCTTATAGAAGAAAAAGTAGGTCCAAATCTTCAACTTGTTGGCTCAGGATCAGACTTCCTTAACAGGACTCCCATAGCACAAGAAATAAAAGCAAGAATAAACAACTGGGATAGATTCAAACTAAAAAGCTTTCTCTCAGCAAAGGATACTATCAGCAATGTGAAGAGAGAGCCTACAGAGTGGGAGAATATCTTTGCCAACCATACTTCAGATAGAGCGCTAATTTCCAGAATCTATAAAGAACTCAAAAAACTCTACACCAAGAATACAAATAATCCAATCAACAAATGCGCAAAGGAAATGAACACACTTCACAGAAGAAGATGTACAAGCAATCAACAGATATATGAAAAAATGTTCAACCTCCCTAGTAATAAGGGAAATGCAAATCAAAACTACCCTAAGATTTCATCTCACCCCAATTAGAATGGCGATTATCAAGAACACAAGCAACAATAGGTGTTGGCGAGGATGTGGGGAAAAAGGTACACTCATACATTGCTGGTGGGGTTGCAAATTAGTGCAGCCACTCTGGAAAGCAGTATGGAGATTCCTCAGAAAGCTTGGAATGGAAACACCATTTGACCCAGCTATCCCACTCCTTGGCCTATACCCAAAGAACTTAAAATCAGCATACTATAGAGATACAGCCACATCAATGTTCATTGCTGCTCAATTCACCATAGCCAGAGTGTGGAACCAACCTAGATGCCCTTCAGTTGATGAATGGATAAAGAAACTGTGGCATATATATACAATGGAATATTACTCCGCAATGAAGAAAGATAAAATTATGGCATTTGCAGGCAAATGGATGAAATTGGAGAATATCATGCTAAGTGAGATAAGCCAATCTCAAAAAACCAAAGGACGAATGATCTTGCTGATAAGCAGATGAGGACATATAATGGGGGGTGGGAGGGGTTAGCATTAGGTTTAGGGTTAGGTTTAGGGTTAGGGATAAGGAGTGTGGTAAGAATGAAGGAAAGAAGGACTGTATAGAGGGAAAAGAGGGATGGGAGGGTTGGGGCGGAAGGGGAAAAAATAATGAATCAAACATCATTGCCCTATGTAAACGTATGATTACACAACTGGTATGCCTTGACTCCATGTACAAATAGAGAAACAACATGTATCCCATTTGTACACAATAATAATAAAAATTTTTAAAAATGTGAAAAAAAAAGGAAGTGACAGATCATGAGGGAAAATTAGAAGAGAAAAGACACAGGAAAAAGAATTAAATGTAACAGATTTAAAAAGGTTTATCACAAAATGACTTCTCTCCTCCAAATACAAATTTTAAAATACTAGGGACTCAGAAGTGTTATAATCACTTGTGGTTCATGATCTTGGGATAATATGAGTTAGGGTTCTGACCCAAATACTAAAACATACTTTATGTTAGATTTCTCAAAAGTCATTGTCTTTATTTTTTGAAGAGTTAGAAGACTGGAAACAATTCCCTTCATATCCTTAATTTTATATAGAAAGTAAATGAAACCACTTTTTTGCTTGAGTGTAATTTGTGGCAGAATCAAAACATTCAGTATGCAGCAACATTCTTTCCTTTGGATTACTTTTCTCCTCTCTAGAAGGTCATGAACACATACAGGTACATTACTACTGGGCATGTGTAACTGGATGAAGATGCTTCCTCTTCATCAGCTCTGTCAGTTCAAACTCTAGTGGTTGTTCTGGAAACTAAATATAATTTATGCTATACAAAGGTTTCATTTCAGCCAAGACAATGGTAAGCCACTGAAGGTTTTTCAATTGGGCATGATATGATTAGGTTTCATTCAAGAAAGATGACAGCATTGTAGAGACTTTGGACTATATAAAGGTAGGGTAGGGATGTAGTCAAAGAGATTGCATAAGATACTGTAATAATCCAGGTAATAATACACATATATTCCCATCAACAATGAATAAGGGTTCCCTTTTCTTCACATCCTCACCATACTTCCTCCTTTCTGATAATTATTCTAACGTGTAATACCTCATTTTCATTGTTTCTGAATTTTCCTGTGAGTATGGACACATTTTCATATACCTATTTGTCACATATATCTTCTTTGGAGACCTAATAAAATCCTTTACCCATTTTTTAATGGGGTTATTTTTGCTATTGCATTTGTGAGCTTATTTTTGTAGATACAAACTTCTGATATGTTTTGCAAGCATTTTCTCCCAATTTGTAGGATGCCTCTTCACTGTTTCCTTTGTTGTCCAGAAATTTTTGTTTGATGAAATTTTGTGTATTCTTGCTTCTGTTGTCTATGCTTTTGGTGTCATACTCAGACCAAGGTCAAGCGTTTTCCTATAGGAGTTTTATAATTTCAAGTCTTTCTTTAAGTGTTTAATCCATTTTGAATTGATTACAGTATGAAATAAGTGTCAATTTTCATTCTTCTGTATTTGGCTAATTTTCCCAGCACAATTTATTGAAGAGACTACACTTTCTCTGCTGCCTTGGCACACTTGTGGTATAACAATTTTCATGCAAAAATTGTTTTTATTACTGTAGTATTGCAATATATTTTCATGGCAGCATATGTAATACCTACAGTTTTGTTATTCTTACTCAAAATTGCTTTGAATATTTGGAATCTTTCTGGTCTCCATGTAAACTTTAGTATTACTTTTTCCTAAAAAGAATGCCATTGGAATTTTGATTATCATTGAATCTGTATATTGAGTAACCTGACATCCTAACACTATTCTAATCCATGAACATATCTTTCCATTTATCCGTTTGTTAATTTCCTTCATCAATGTTATAGTCACATACAAGCCTTTCACTTCTTAGTTCAGATTTATTTGCTTTTTGGCTTTTGTTGTTGCTTGCTATTATAAATGGTACTGTTTCCTTAATTTCATCTTGAGTTATTTCATTGTATACAGAAACATGACTGATTTTCACATGATCATTAAGCCTTAAAGAATTCAGGTTTTGAGTATATCAAATATCCTGCAATATGATCAAGTCAATTGAAAACAAAGATTTTACTGCTTCCTTTCAGACTTGGGTACCTTTTCTTTCTCTTATCCAATTGCTCCATAAGCTTTCCAATGCTATGCTAAAGTGTTAAGGGTAGATTACTTTCCCCGGATTTTAGAGGCAATGCTTCCAGTTTTCCCCATTAATATATTCACTAGAAGCATTCATATATGGTCTTCACTGTCTTGAGATACATTCCTTCCATACCTGTTTGGTGAAGTTTTATTTAAATAGATGTTAATCTTTATCGAATGCCTTTTCTGCATCCCAGATGATCAGGTGGCTCTTTCATTCAATAATGTGTTGTATTATTTGCATATGTTCACCATCTTAACATCACAAACCCAAACCCAAATCCTTCTTGGTGCTGGCATATGATCCTTTACTGTGCTGTTTGCTAGTATTTTATTACTTTTATATCTATGTTCATCAGGGCTATTGACCTGAATACAGTAGTGTTTGTGTCTGGTTTTTGGTATTAAAGTAGGTTGGTCTTGCAGAATGAGTTCCCTCTTCTAAGAAGTTGAACAAAGATTTGTATTCTTTTGAAATTTTGGTAGAATTTACCCATGAAGTTATTCGGTGCTGCTTTTCTTATTAGATTTCTGATGACTAATTTTTCTTACTCATCATTGGTGTGATCAGATTTTCTACTTCATGATTCAGTCTCGATAGGTTGTAGGTTTCTAGGAATTTATCCACTCTTCTAATTATCCAGTAATTGGCATATAATTGTTCAAAATAGTCCCTTATGATCCTTTTTACTTCTGAGGAATCAGTTGTAATGTCTCTTCTTCCATTCTAATTACTTTATTCCCTTTGCCTATTTGTTGATTTCTTTTTTATAAAGTTTTTTAAAACATAGTTGTTCAAGAGCGTGGTTAAGTTTCCAAATATTTGTTAATTTCCCAGTGTTGCTGATGTTTTTAGTTTCATTCCAATGTGGTTAGAAGATTCTTGGAATGATTTAAATCTCCTTAGATTTGTTGACTTGTTCTGTGGTATGTGGTCCATACTGGAAAATGATCCATTAGCATCTGAGAATTTGTATTCTACTGTTGGACAGAAATTTCCGTATATGTTTGTTAGGACCATGTGGTCTCTAATCTTGTTCATTTATTAATTTTTGTCTGGATGTCATATCCCTTGCTTTAACTAAAATATTGAAGTCCCAAACTAGTATTGTATTGCTGTTAATTTCTGTCACATCTGTCAATATCAGTTTTAAGTTCTCTAATGTTAAGTTCACTGGCCCTTTTATAATACTCTTTTATATCAACTTCTATAGTGGTTTGAGTTTTAACAGGTTAAACTGTATTTTGTCGATGTACAGACATTTCTGCTTTCTTTTGGTTATCACTTGTGTAGTTTTTCCATCCATTTACTTTCAATCTATGTGTCTTTAAAGAGAGTATCTTGTAGTCAACAGATCACCAATTTATTTAATCCTGTCTATGCTAATTAATTTAATTTAATCGATTTACATTTGACATTATAGTCAGCACTCTGTATCCTCAGGTTCTGCATCTGTGAATTCAACCAGATTGAAAATGTTTTTTTTAAATTGCACATGTACTCAACATGTGAATTTTTCTTAACATTAATCCCTATACAATCCAGCACAGTTATTTACACATTTGATATATTAGGTATTACACATTTGATATATTAGGTATTATAACTGCAAAAAGGGTATGTGCATTGACTAGAGCACTGGGACAGAGGCATGCTTGCTGTAGCATTGGCACTGGTACAGGCTTTCAAAAAATGATCTCAAAGCTAGGGTTCTGAGTACAAGCATGCAGGAAGCAACCACAGGTTGAATGGATGTACATATGACTGTGAGGAGACAGGAGGGCAGCAGGTCAGGGTCTTGGGTGGCACACCAATAGCTCTTCCTAAAGGGGGTTGAGGGCAGAGTTGCACAGCAGTGTGTACTGTGGGCAACTCCAGCAGCTGGAGTCAGCATTGTCAAAGACCGCAAAGTCCTTGGTGGTCTAAGTGGCAGATGTTCACTGTAGTGACAAGGGCTGCCAGGTCCTGCTGCTATTCTTTCCCTTGTAGAGAGAGGTCATGTGGAAGGGATTCCTCTTGGTGATAAGTTATGCTGGGCTAGTGGATGGTAGGACACAAATAAGATCTTCTATACTATTTTAGCCATCCTTTTTTATGCTATGAAGTTGCTGCAAGTTCTTCACTATACAATGAAGTTCTCCCAAAGATATTTTCAACAATATTGTTTGTTATTTTTTATTCTGTGGGGGACAGATGAGCACTGAGACCTCCTAGTCCACCATCTTCCCAATGTCACTTTCTGGGAAATTATTTTGTAAGTATATCTCAAGAGTAGCAATTTCCTAACAGGATGTCTTAGAACTTTCATTTTGGTTCCAATGCATACTACACAATTATAATTAGGTAATTCCAAACAGCAAAAAGTAATGTTTTTATTTAATATACCATCATTAAATAAAACTGCTTTATTCAACTTTTTTTGTCATTGTGACCAAAATACTGGACAAAAAATATTAAGAGGAGGAAAAATTTATTTGGGGTTCATGGTTTCAGAGATCTCAGTCCATAGACAGCTGACTCCAGTGCTCTGAGCCCAGGTGAGGCAGCACATCATGGGGGAAGATATCATGTGGAAAAAAGCTACTCAGCTCATGGTAGGGTCAGGAAGCAGAGAAACAGGGAGAAGGGGCCCCAGCAAGAACAACCCTTTCAGGGTACAACACTCACCTCTTCCACCCACACCCTACCTATCTTCAGTTAACAGTTCATTGAAACTAGGATGGACAGATCAGATTACAGTCCTAATAATTTAATCATCTGACTTCTGCATATTCCTGCATTAAAAGGAGCTTTGGAGGGTGGGCGGGGAAACATCTCATCTAGATGGTAATAAAAACTAATGGAGAACCAACATTATGTTGAGGACTTTTCAAAATATTTCAAAACTCTAAGGAAACCAGAACACAAGTTTTAAGCACTCTGACACACTGATCTCAGACTTCCAGCAATGAGAATGAGAAGTAAATATGTAGTTTATAAGCCACTCACTCTGTATACTTTGTTATAGCAGCCCCAACTAAAACTAGTATAAGCCATTACAAAACTGCAAATTAAAACTATAACTAAAATTTAAAAATGAACAACAGCAAATGTTTATGAGAACATAAACACTGTTAATAGAAATATAAAATGATACAGCTATTCTAAATAGTTTGGTGGTTTCTTTTTTTTAAAGTCAAACATATATTTACCATTGGACCCAGCAATCAAACTCCCTGGCATTTATCCCAGAGAAATGAAAACTGATATATGTATAAAAACCTGTACAATTGTTCATAATAATTTTATTTTCAAAGTCCCAAACTGGAAAAAAGACAAAATACCCTTCAATCCTTCAATAAATGAATGGTTACACAAGTTGTGATACATTCACACCATGAAATATCACTTAGGCACACAAAGGAAATAACAAAATATGCAACAACTTGAATGAATCACTATACTAAGTTAAAAAAAAAAAATCTCCAAAGGTCATCTCTTATGTGAAAATGACAAAACTGCAGAGATGAGAACAGTTACTACTTGCCAGGAGTTAGATATGTTGCCAGGGTATAAGACATGGTGAGTCAGGTGTAACTATAGAAGAACAGCATCAGGAAGATTTTGTGGTAATGAAATAGTTCTGTATATTGACTGTGACAGTAGTTATATGAATCTACACATGATAAAATGGCATGGAATTACATACACACTACTTGAAACAAATTCCTGGTTGCGATATATTATACTACAATTATGTAAGACACAACCATTGGGAAAAATGGGTATAGAGTACATGGGTCCTCTTCGTACTATCTTTGCAGCTTGACATTGCAATCTATAATGATCTCAAAAAGTTAAAAAAAAAAAACACTATTGTATGATAAGCAATAAACTTCTAAATCCACACAAATTTAAAGAAAATAACTCAATTTGATCCAGAATTTCTATTTTTTGGTTTGGAGATATTTAAAAAAACCTGAGTGATGTTTACAATCCTTCAGATAATTATATTGTCACTACTGACATAACAAAAAAGGAGATTGTACAGCTTTGTGAAAGCATTGGAAAAAAAAAAAACTTAAAATGCACCTAGATTTGACCACATATTGCCTTCTGTAGGAACTGAATTTGTTACACAGTTAAATCTAAATATAAATCTAAATATATAAACTTAATTCAATGAAGTGCATCTCTTCAAGCTACTTAACATAGTAAGATTTTGTGGTTGATATTTAAAACATTTATAACAACAAAACAAGTAAAAAGAACTAGAGTTCACTTAAAATAGATTTAAAAAAAAAAAAAAGTCCTTTGTGTTTGAGATATTTCAATGCCAGCAAAAAAATATACAAATAAAGACATTCCTTATCTAGTCAATATTTTAATAATCAGTACAAATTCATACATTAAAAGTGCTTTTATGACTTGTTACCACCTAAAATGGCACATCATATAATTTTCAAGAACACGTTCCTTGACTTCTAACCTCTGCTCTTCTTTAGAATTACCTGTGGAAGAGAAAAATGAAGATTCATATTACACCTACAGAAAACACAATTCCTCAGAGCCTTCTGGGAACAATATACAAGTCTTTTTTTCATTTTTAAAAGCCAATTTGGAAGGTAATTAGAGAATCTTTTTGCTTTATGATAAGTCTACTTCTTTTAATGACTGTGAATCAGGCCTAGATTCTCAAAACCTGGTCCTATGGTTACCTCTGGTTGTTACTCTCTTCAATCGTCTTGCAAAAGGATGCAGATTAATGGTCTCAAACCTGAAATTTTTAGACAATTTGCTGATAGAAGGAGTTAGAGAATGCTCCAAACCTCAAAAAGCCTATTACAAATCAAGTATTTCACTATAAAGTAATAAAAATCTACTGCAACATAAAATTTATCACATTTGGGCTAGAATTATATCAACTGGAGACTAAGACTGACCATCTTTTATTGAACAGTTTATTAAGTAGACAATTTTCAAAACATTTCACCTGTGGCAAAAATAAGACAAACAAGATCTGTACTGGTCTCCCAAGTTCTTTCAAAAAAAAGAACTTGGATACTATTTTTGCTAAGTAAACCTATGTAGTTTATTAATAAAAACAAACCTAAATTTAATAATGCACATCTTCAAACTCTGAGTTCTTGCTTTCCTTTTAGGAAAAAAAAAAACAACATTTATTTTGACTTTTAATAGTGGAATGTTGGTAACAGCAATAGAACATAAACGCCCCTAAAAACTGATGGGGCATGCACACTCCTAGGCTTTCACAGAGGCCTCAAACAGGTCTACGATGTAGGCCAGCACTCCTTTGTTCTACACTAATAGGAATAGCACAAAAGAAAGTATTGTGTACTCATATGAATTTACAAAATACTAAATATACTATGAACTTAAATAAATTTACAAAATGCTCAGTTGAGCAGAGTTCAGCAAGTTTCCTATTCGTATATTTCTTATAACCTTTCATGACTTTATATAACTACAGTTATGTAAAAAGTTGGCATTTGTGGGAAACTGGTAAAGGGTACATAAACTGTTTTTTGCACCTTCTTAGTGTATAATTACTTCAAAATAAAAATCTTTTAAAAGTCAACAAAAAGGTAGTTTGTCAAAACTAAGTCTCTCTTTTACACCATCCCATCAACTATAGCTGCCAGTTTCTGCAGATTCTTATAGAAAAAGCTCTACATATAAACAACACTGTGACTAATAAAAGAGGTTAGGTTATTAACACTTTTCTAAGCACAGAAGCTTATGAGGTGGGGCATCTATGAACATCTTTTGGAAAGAAGGTTCTCAGGAACATAACTGGAAAACTCCGTCCTAGGCATCATATTCTTATATTATATAGTTTATATAGTTATACCAATAAAATGCAACCTTCTCTGATTATAAGATTTAATTTGTAAATCAATCAAATCTCAAAACAAAACTAGAAAATAATTCAGGTAACATAAAATGATCACAAAGAAAGTTGACAAATTTCAAGGTTATAAAGTTTGTTTGCCTACAGATTACCAAACAAACATTCATTGTTTACCATATAGTGATAAAACAGTGGCCATTAATCTTGCCATCAGAGACCCATAATATACAAATTGTGTATGTGTGTATGTGTGTGTGTGTGTGTATACGCATATGGGAAATCAATCAACATGAAAAGTCAAACATCAACTCAAATCAACAAAGCTGAATAAGGTACCTTAATCAGGCAGAGGTAATGACCCAGGTGGTATTTTTAAAGTTAATTCTTGCTCAAGAAAAGAAATTAGATTTTACCTTTGCAGCAGCCAGCACATGATCCTTGTTAATGACTCCACATTTATTCTCAAAGGCATTTGTCCTGGACTCTTCTGCTAATCGATGAACAAACAGTAAACAGTTCAAATGAACCTTTAAAAGAAAACCCAAATCAATTTTTAAGCTCAAACACTGATGTTCTGAAATAATGACTTTTAAAAATGGAATCTTCTCTAAGAGGTTTCATTCGTAAGTCATTCATATCTCAAAACAAAGTTAGAAAATAAAATAGATAATTAGGGTAACTTGAAATGATTGCAAAGAAATTTTTGACAAATTTCAAGGTTATAAAGCTTCTTAGTCAAAATTTGTTTATTATTTGCTACTCCAGTTAAGTCAATTACCTACATCAAATTTAAACAGAACATAGTTTAATATAAGTCGATCTTAGATTCCATTCACAGAGACAATCATTGTAATACAAGAAACAAGGCGATGTAAGATAAACCAAAGGCCATAGACATGGGGTTGGAATTGCGTCTCAGTGGTAAAATGCTTGCCTGGCATGTGTGAGGCCCTGGGTTCAATACTCAGTACCACATATAAAAAAATAAAAGATCCATTGGCAACTAAAAAAATGTTTTAAAAAAAGGCCATTGACATTTTTTAAAAGCATCACTATTAAAAAAAACTTAGGAAATAATATTCCAAATATTATTCTTCTAATTCCAAATAAATTTAAATCTCTAATGTAATTTAAATTTCCAAAAAATGTTAAACCAAAACTTTTACTCCACTATATGGAGCCAGATATTTAATTTCAAAATTTTATTTAAAGAGATAATAATTACTAAAATTTCTAAAGAATGATGAATCACAAATTTTACATGCCAAGGTCAAGTTACTATCTGTGAATTATCATAAAATAATCATATCCACAATTAATTATCTTTAAACCTCATTTTTAAAAACTACTTGATAATATAAACAGTACAAAATTCAAAAGCCTAAAGGACTCTAATTGTATAAGATATTAGTATTGTAGAAAAGTGGGTAAAGGATACATAGGAACTCTACCATTTTTGCACCTTCTTGTCAGTCTGTAATTATTTCAAAGTAACAATATAAAATAAACAAAAAATTATAAAAGGATAGACTGTCAAAAATAAGTCATTCTCTCAAGTCATTCCCAACCAACCAGAGTAATCAGTTTCTTACATATTCTTACCGAAATAAGATTTACATATAAGCAAAACACATGTCATCAGAGAATATGTCATTTTCTTATATATGTCCCATATATATTAATGCTTATATTAGAAATGATATAATCTCACTATTTGAATATGCTCCTTAACATTTTACAATCTTACTCAAAATTGGTAACTAAACGAAAAAAGTGCTACTAAATCTATACGCACAAACCTTGAAAACAGGTAAAATATGCATAGCTCAAGCAAGAGAATAAAGAATAAAGGGTGAGCTGAAGTCCTATCTCAATCCTCCCTCTAGGATCATATGTAATGTTCCTTTATATTATTGTTCACATCTTTCCCATTCTTAGCTTCTGCTAGGTGCCTGAGGACATGAGCAACTTAGATCCAGTTAGTATATTTTTTATTTTTTTAATAGTTCTTTTTAGTCATACATGACAGAATTATTTTGATATATTTATACAAACATGGAATATATATTATTCTAATTAGAATACCAGTCTTGTGGATATATATGATGTTGAGATTCACTGTGGTATATCCATATATGTACACAGAAAAGTTATGGCAGATTCATTCCATTGTCTTTCCTATTCCTATTCCTCCTCCCTTCCCTTCATTCAACCTTTGTCTAACACTGAACTTCTATTCTCCCCCAACCCCAACCCTTGTGGGTTAGCTTCCACATATCAGCAAAAACATTTTGACATTTGACTTTTAGGGATTGGCTGATTTCATTTAGCATGATAGTGTCCAGATTCATCTATTTACTGGCAAATGTCATAAAGTCATTCTTTACAGCTGAGTAATATTCCACTGTGCATATGTGCCACAATTTCTTTTTCCATTATCTGTTGTTGGGCATCTAGCGTGGCTACTGTGAATTATGCTGCTATAAACATTGATGTGGTTGTGTCACTGTAGTATTCTGATATTAAGTTCTTTGGATATGTGCTGAGGAGTGGGATCACTGGGTCAAATGATGGTTCCATTCCTAGTTTTTTGAGGAATTTCCATACTGCTTTCCAGAGTGGTTGCACTAATTTGTAGTCTAGATAGTACCTTCAACATATAATTTATATTGTTATTTACATCATAATACACAATCTCTGCAGTTAGAACAATTCATGTACAATACTCAGTATTCATTATCTTGTGTACTACACACAAATGCTTCCTCAAAATTCACTAAATGTTAATTAGGTAATGTTTCAAATGCTTTATATTATGCAGATCTCTGAATTGTTATGTACGTGTTTAAGAGTATTCTAGTGATAGATGAAGAAAAGAGAAGTTTGGAAATTTAAATTTAATAAAATGAAGAACCTATGGAAGATAATATTCTTTCTGTACTTGACACACTGTCTTCTTGAGTTTTCAAAGTACCCTGAGGCAAAACACTCCAATTCCAACTCTTTCCATTTTACCATGACATTTAATTTTTTTTAAACTTCCAATAATATTCCATTTTCCTTTATAGCAAAAATACTCTGTAGGGCTTAGCATATAGCTCAGTTGTACAGCATTTGCACAGTATGTGTAAAGCCATGCATTCAATCTTTAAAAAACAAAAAACTCCCTAATATAGCACAATTTCATCTGTTAATCTTATTTTCCATGTTTAAAGATAAATAGCTTCCAGATACCTCAGGATAAATTCTACATCCCTTAACACTCTACTCAACTTGGTCTTTCCAGTTTCATCTCTGATTTTCCTCAGCTCCCAGTTTTACACTAAGTCTTCCAAACTTCAGAATTCCATTGTATCTTTTTCTCCAGATATTCTTCCGGTGTATATTTCCCTGAAAGCCCAACTTCCATAATATGGACGGTTATACAAATCAATAACTGCATCCTTAACTTCCTATCACCACACACACACTATATTATGCATAGATTTCTCACCTAACTATCTTCTCCTTTTTCTTTTTTTTTTTTTTTGGCAGTGCTGGGGATTGAACCCAGGGCCTTGTGCTTGCAAGGCAAGCACTCTACCAACTGAGCTATATCCCCAGCCCTTAACTGTCTTCTCTAACATACTATAAGTGCAAGGACTACTCCTGTCTTTATCAATATTATTTCCCAAGTGACCTTCAGTTCATTGCCCAATACAAGGTAAGTAGCAAAGGTAAAAGTAGCAAATTGTTATTACACAACCAAAAGATCCCTCCACATCTCCCCAACTAAGACAAAAAGAAAAAAGAAAGAAAAAAAAACCTTAAAGAAAAAAATTTTAAGAAAAACCAAAACCCCAACTAAAAACTAAACCACATTGAGAATCAGATCATGCTACTATCCTTGATGGAATGTACTTTCCTCTTCCTCTTCGTGTCCATGAGCTAAACAAACCAGCATTCTTTTGTAGATATCACAAAAAAAAAAAAATTAAAGCAACCTAAATCCATGAAATAAAAGTAATTTATTAATAGCTATTAAAATGTTGAGTTAATAAAAGTTAATTTAGCAGGACTTAATTTTAAAAATGGTCAGAAAAAAATAGTTTCATGGCATTTAGCTAGGTATTCAAATTTTAAAAAGACAAATTACATCATTAATTTACTTTGGAAAAAAAATCAGCTTGCTGAAAAGGTAAATCAAAAGACAACTTACAAAAAATTCTCCAGTTCTTTACATTCTCAATTGACCAAAAGCCTGGGTCAGCCTGACTTCCTCCGCCCCTTATCGTAGTACTTTTCAATTTTATACAAGCCATAAGCCCCCAAATATTTTCATGGCATTCTTCTATGATAAATCTAAAAACTAACTGAACCATTAGAAAACTGAACAATTCATTTAAATTCAACAGATGTTAAATCTTTTACCAACACAAATCTTGGAGATAAACAAACACATAATACACACAAAATAACAAAAAGCCAGTGCAGAAAAACTGTAACAAAAAGAAATTTTGAGTAAAGAGCTAAAATTTACATCAATACACCTATAGGTACTGTGCATTTCCCATATTATTAGTGCACTTGGCATGTTCAAGGCACTGTACTAAATGCTAGGAATACAAAAAGTTCTCAATTTGAGTTCCCAGATTAGTGGGTAAATCAAACTCATGAAAAAATAAGTGAAATGAAGCTAAAACTGATCCCCTTTAAGGAGATTAAGATGGCTTCACTGAAAAAGTAGCATTTGAATTAATTTGAAAGAATTACAGCTTGCCAAGTGGAGTAGAGGGAAGACATCTTCAGGCAGAAGATGTGTAAAATAAATAAATAAATATGTGTAAAAAGTTCCTAAAAGTAGAATAGTTTTGTGTTAAAAAAAATAAAGATAGCAGAGAAGATATGGTTCTTTTCTCTCAAGACTGCATATTACACTAGGAGCCAACAACAACATATGAAATTTCTAAAGAACAGTGTTAAGCATCCCAATAGCTAAATTATACAACCTATACTCTGAATTGCTGCTCATATTCAGAAATGGATCAAAACAGACTGCTTTAATTGTGTAAAATTCCATAGCTAATGTGGGACACCTGGTGGGTAAGATTATGAAGTGTCAATGGTGAGCAGAGACACATAAGCTAAGAAAGCAAGTTAATGCATGCCATATACAATACAGTTAAGGAGAACTGTTTAATGAAAGCCACAGAAAACATGCATACCACCTGGGAATAGCTAGTGGCCACAAGAATTTCCTTTTCCCACCAATGCACAGGCTTGGAATTTCCACTCCCCTTTCTCTTCCATATCACCTAAGTCCCACCCCATCATAGAGCCCATCTGTCCATGGATCACTCTGTGGCAGAAAGGAGTGGACATTGAGAAATTTCTCCAAACTATCTGCACCAGCTGGGAGGCTCCTGAATATCCTTGATGAGATACATTTCCCTCCCTACCATTTAGAAGTCCCCATAAAAATCCAGAATAAACCACCTAAAAGTGTATTGAAGGTCAATTTCATCTTAATTCAGATCATTGGTACCATCTCTACTACCACCAAAGGGTAAGGGTAGAACACAACAGTATATATTGCCTTTTCCTATAGAACATAAAAAAGGAACAAAAAAAGAGGGTGCAAGATATTAGAAGCAGTACTTTTCTAGGGGGGAGGGTTATGGTTTGGATGTGAGGTGTCCCCCAAAAGCTCACGTGTGAGATAATGTAAGAAGGTTTAGAGGAGAAATGATCAGGTTATGAAAGTCTTAACGGAATCAGTGAATTAATCTCCTGATAGGATTAACTGTGTGGAGACTGTAGATGGGTTGGGTGTGGTTAGAGGAGGCAAGTCATTAGGGACCTGCCTTTGGAATATATATTTTGCATCTGGAAACTGAAGTCTCTCTGTGCTTCCAGATCATCATGTGAGCTTCTTCCCTACTCCACACACTTCTGCCATGATGTTCAGTCTCACCTAGAGCATGGTGGAATGAAGCCAACTTTTCCTCCCCTAAAATTGTTCTAGTCAAGTCTTTTAGTCACAGCAGCAAAAAAGCTAATTAAAACAAGGAGACACGTTGCCTTTTGGCTTTGGAGACCAAACTAGGGGAAAATGGAGACAATGTTACAGTAGTTTAGAAAAAAAGAGAAAGAGACAATCTTCAAGAAGACAACAGATGGGAAGCCAATGGAGAACTTTGGGAGGCTAGAGAGGAGAGTATAAAAAAAAAAAAGGAGTTTAAAAACTGATGGAATCGTGCACGCTGAAGACTATCTATGCAGTATGCCCTTGTTATCCAGAAGTCTTTACCTTGATCTCCTGGACATTGAATGTCTACTTATAATGGCTCCTTTACTCAACAAGTTCTTGTTTCAAGCCATAGGAAGTGCCTCCTATGGGACACCTGGGGAGTGTTCATTCTGCTAGAGGAACATGTGTTCCAGATATTCAACACAGAAATTTTACTTCAAGACAGAAACATTATTATACAGTGTTTTGTTTGGGAATACTTATTAGGAAAATATCATGCTTCAGGTAATATGGGCTGGCTTAAAAACTGAACCAACAAGCATTCTATTAATTGTCTAGAAAAATGAACTCAGGAGCCCTTTGGATCAGAGTTCGTTGGTAAGCAGCCTAATGTAGAGGAAACAGGACAGTGAGTTTGATTAACAACGTTAAAAAAAGGAGGAAGCGAAGGAGGCAGGGAAGTGGGAAGGAGCTTAAAAATGCTTCTCAAAATAATTACACGAAAATGACCCAGTCTGAATTCCAAAAGACATTTTTTTAAAGAGCGTCTCTTTCATACTCTTCTCAAGCACACAAACCACAACGCCAGATTGTACCTAAACATCGACAAACGATAGTTTTCTCCTTGAGCTGATGTTCCTGACAGGGTTCCTTTAAAAAGTTCCAGACATCCATATTCCGGAGAGTCCCGGTACAACCCAGCGCCAGGAGTAAGACCGGACATGCAGGCAGGGGCACAGCTGCCTCGTCACTGCTGGAAACGCCTGAAACATGGGCCTGGAGCGAGCAAACAACGGCTGAGGCCATTTTCCCTTACTGGCCCCTGCCCCACTCCCAGCTGAGAAAGGATGGAATCTCACCAGTAAATCTGCACACGTCTCCAGACGAAGATGAGGCTTTTGTCGCTTGAAGACGCGCTTCAGAAAGGCTCGGGGAGCCTTCCGCTTGATCTGCTTCTTCTGGGAGACTGTGGTCGAGAGCGCCATTCTCCCCCTCAGGCACCAGCCGCCTCAGCTTCCGAGGTCCTCTGGAGGCCCACTCAATCTCACCAGCACTGGGGCAGTGAGAACTCCAACGCTCTAACGCTGCCTCGCTCCCGGAGCCTGCGTTCCTCTGTTTGAATCAGCCGCCAACTGATCGCCCCGGCGCTCGACAGTGACGTCAGCTGCGCGCGCTCCTCTGCCGGAAGCGCCGGCTGTAGGTGGGAAACGCCCCCGGGGGCGGGTCCCGGGTGTTCTGTGAAATCAGTAAAGGGCGGAGCTTGCTCGAAACCAGTCGTGTTTCCTAAGGGCTCCTCTTGGGTTCACTCGAAATGACGGGAAATTAGGAAGAGGTAAATTAGTATGCCAGGCAGCTACCTTTGTTCTCCAAATTCTTTCTCTAAAACTGATCCTAGTACCAATGAACTAAAAAGTAGATGAACAGAAAAAAGTGATGTTTTTATCAGGATTCCTTAAAGAACCAATCCCTTCCTGGCAAGGCCTGATCTTCTAAAATTAACAGCTAATAAATTTTCACTTTTACATAATTTTGTTTGATCTTACCATATCTCTTTTCATGTTTCCAGTTTTTTTTTTTTTTTTTTTAACAAATGCTGCTCCCTTTTATTTTAAGAACCCTCCCTACTGAGGCTTGCAGTAATTTTCAGGTGTAGTTTAAATGCTAATTTATTTCTTCTCCAAGAATCTAAAATCTTCATCTTCTGAATTACCATAAAAGTAATTCTCAAGGTTAAAACTGCATCAGAACTACCTAGAGAGCTTGTTAAAACACTGCATGGTCCCCCAAGTCCAGATTTTCAGGTTCACTACATGTGAATGCACTCAATTATTTGTATTTCTTACAAATATTCAGGAGGTGTTGATACTGCTGGTCTGAGGTCCACCGTTTGAGAACCAACATGATTGTAATGACCTCTAACACTACTGCTGTAATAATTATCTTGTTCCAAATATCCACACAAGATGATCCTTCCACTATTTGGTCTCCCTTTTCTAGGACCTCCTCTCTGCCTGTGATCTTTTCTTACCCTCTATAAGCCACTCATGCCTGTGGTCATACACTAATGCTTGTTATTACCAAATACTTTGTCCTTCTATATTCTCAATGCAATTATCTTATTCTTCAACCCCATCTCCTACCTTTAGAGCTTTCTTCAGAATCCCAACCACAACAATTCTTAGATAACTTTCATTGTCCTCTTTTCTGTCCTTTCCATACCTCTGTCCCTCTAATGCCCCAGTCCCACTTTATGCTTTCTCTTTCCTCCTGCAGTCTCTTGTGTGTCATTATGCTCCCTTTCATTTCTTCACAACTCTCTTCATTCACTCATTTTCTCATACTCCCCTGACAAATCTCAACCCTGCCTAAGTTAAATTCTCAGTCCATTCTAAGCATGTTTTGTGACTAACAATGAATTAAGAAGACCACATACACACTCCTGTGTCCTGTTTCAATTTAAATTCATGTCCACTGGTGTGGGCTCTAAGTAATGCCGCAATCCTTTGATATTTCTAAGGCATTTTGTTCACCCATCCTCTTTAATAACAGTGTCATGCATTTTCTCCTCAGACTTCCCTATACTTCTACCCTATCCCCATTCTCAGTTGAGAGCATTGCTTCACTAAAACATTCAAAAAACCATGGGGAATTTCTACATGCTTTTACACCTAATCTCCATTTGTTCCCATGTATGAAATGCAACCCACTCCCCTTGTGCCCTAGATTCCAGTCTTCTCCCTTTTTTAAGGATATTTCCCTAGCACTTCTCCCTTCTCTTCTGCTTCATGAATTGTCCTTCTTTGATATACATGCTATATCTTCAGGCTTTTGAAAACTCTCATTTGACTCTATGTTCAGCTATTAGCCTTTCACAGAAAAACTAGAAACATTTGCTTAAATTTGATATCAGCAATTACATTTTCCCATTCTCTTTTTAAGCCAATGAAATCAGAGCTTTTTTCATCTCTCCACCAAAATTGGTTTGATTAAAATGACTAATAATATAGAATATATATAAAATCCAGTGGTCAGTGTGTTAGTCAGCTTTTTGTCACTGTGACAAAAATACCTGACAAGAACAACTTAGAGGAAGTAAAGTTTATTTGGGGGCTCATGGTTTTATAGGTTTAATTCATGGTTGACCAACTGCATTGTTCTGGGGCTAAGGTGAAGGAGAATGTCATGGTGGAAACAGGTGGAAGCAAGGAAACAGAGAGAGAATGGAAGGGGCCACAGGGAAGATGAACCCTTACAACCCCCCAGCGACCCACATCCTCCAGCCATGCCCCAGCTGCCTACAGTTCCCACCATTAGTCCATTCACACTTGGAAGGAGTGATTAGCTTCTTTCACCTCTGAATATTTTTGAATTAACACAGGAGCTTTTGGGGGACACCTGATATCCAAACCATAATAGTCAGTTCCAAGATTAGACTTCAATTTATTTGACCAACCAGGGGTACTCATTGGGTTTTATGATTCTTTCCTCCAAGAAAATGTTTTCTTTAATTGGATGTGATTCTCTTTGTGTTTTCTTCCTATCTGATAGTCAGTAGGTCTCATTTTCTGGTTCCTTCTTGTCTCCTTGAACTCTTAATCTTTGAGTACCCCTTGACTCAGTCTTCACATTTGTACTCTATCTGCTTTTATTCTCTAGGTGATCTCCTCCAGTATGGCTCTAAGATCAAAATTTACATCTCCTGATGATTTTTTCTCCTAAATTTCAGACATGCATACTCAATTCTTTACTGGACTGGAACTCTAAACATCATCTTAAATGTGATATGACCAAAATCAGCCCCTGATCTTCCCCTGAACACCAAAACTGTCTCTTCCACTATCATTTTTATTAGAACTGATGATTACTTCTATCCTTCCAATTACTCAAGTCAAAAATCTTGGAGTCAGCTTGGACTCCCCCCTTCTCACTCCCCACATTCAATCTTTCAGCAAATATGTCAACTCTACTTAACACCATTTGATCATATCTCACTATGTCCACTACCACTCTTGGCCAAGCCACCATAGTCTCTCACTTGATGCTTAGATTATTGCAACCCATCCTCCTAACTAAGTCTCAGCCTCTTCCTATTTATCTTCAACAAAAGAACCATATTTAGCTCAGATTGTATCACTCTTTCCCTCAAACCTCTCTTGTGACTTTCTATCCATCTCAGAAAAAAAAAAGAAGTGCCTGCAATGACCAGTGTGAACCAAGAAATCATAAACCATGTGAAAATAAAAGCATAGACAATTTTTATTTGGATTGCAAATCAGGAGACACAGGTTCAATTAGAAAACTAACAAGTTTTCTTTGTGTCTAGGGGAAGGAGGAGATTTTTAAAGGGAAAAATTAAAATAATGGGGTAAAGAGAAATAATTTGTTCTGAACAATTTTCCATTGGCTGTTGCAGTTACACAAATTGTTTTGAACAAATTTAGATTGGTGCTGAGGATCTGTATAGGAATTAAGCTGTAAGTGATTGTTTACCAGGAAGAGATCAATAAGCAATAATTCTCTTGAAACAGACAGCAATTCAGCTGAAGTGCCAGGACTGGAAATTGTTGGGGTCTTGAAGGGATGTTCTTTCCCAAAAGCATTCTTCACATGAAAATTAAAAATTGAAGGACTTGTGTCTCTGAAGAAAAGTGCTCCCAAATTTGATTTTTGAGGCTCACAGAGAAGTTCTGCTCTTTCTCCTATGTTTCAGTCATCTTAATTTTTATTTCCACACTAGACCTCACCCACCCCCTCAAGTTCACATACATACAATGAACTCTCTGACCTTGTTTGTTAGATAGAAATTGATCATGATATAAATATTTATAGCATAGAATCTGCCAAATGCTACAAATCAGGCATTTTCATTGTTTTACTGAAAGCAAATCACCAACATAAACTGCACATAACCCTGTTGACCTGAATTTCCTGACCTTTTCTGTGTTTTATTTTTCACCATCTAGTATTTGCTTCTGCATATGAAAAGTTCTTATTGCCATTTTATTTATAACAAAAATATTGGAGATAAATAATGTTCATTAAGAGGGTAATAGAAATAGCAATGTTCATGTGTATTCATTTTCTATTGCTAATGTAACAAATTACTGCAAACGTAATGTCTCAAACCAAAGCAAACTTATTATTCTAAAGTTCTGAAAGTCATGAGTCCTAAAGTAATGGCAACAGCAGGCTGCATTCCTTCTGGAGGCTCTAGGGGAGAATTCTTTTTCTTGCTTTTTTTCCCCAACCTCTAGAAGCCACCTGCATTCTTTGGCTCATGGCCTCTTCCTCCATCTTCAAAGAGTCTTATTCTAATTTGTTTCCATCATTAATTCTCCTTTTTTGACTCTGACCATCTTGCCTTCCCTTCTAAGAATCCATATTATTTATTGCATTGGGCCCCCTTTGGATAATCCAAGATAATCTTCCCATCTCAAGATCCTTAGCTTAATAACATCTGCAAAGTCATTTTTGAAATGTAAGGTAGCATTTTCAGATTCTGTGGATTAGGACATAGATATTATGGGGGGACATTATTCTGTCTACCATATGCTCTATTCCTGGGCTTAATTGTAGAACAGTGTTATATATGAAAATTTCTTTAATGATGAATCTCTTCTTTGCCCAATATAGTTGCAATATGGGGTTTCTCTTCAATAAAGGAGGGTGAACATTTGAAATATGACTAGTGTGACTAACAGTATTAATTTTATTTAATATAGTTCATGCACATGTACATTAAATACTCACATAGAGCTAGTGGCTGCCATATTTGACCATATGATTAGAGCAAACCAATAGGTGATCCTAACTAGTAATTTTCTCCCAAAAGTTTCGAGGCAGTTAGGAGACAGAGAACAGAATTCAAAGAGTATTTTCAATTTATCTGTATTTTTCATGCCTTTTACAGTGAAAACACACATGGATTTTTAAATATTTACTTAAAAGAATATTTAATAGAGCATGAAAGTAATGATTGTACTTATTTCTATAATAAAAACAGACATTATTAAATTTGATCTTTAAAAAACTATGAAATTGGTAGAGCTGGAATTAATGCTGCAATTTCTATTCTACACAAAATGAAGTTAGCAGAGTGAAAATTCTAATGCATTAAACCAGATGTTCTGATTTACAAATATGTTGTACAGTCCTTAAGTATAGAGAAGCATCAAAATTCTGCTGAATTGCTTTTCTTAAAAACCTACACTTTTTATAGACTTCAACCCTCATTTATTAAAGAGTTACAGAGTAAAACATTGGAATATTGCATCACAATCTAAATTTTCAAAATGTTTTCATTTTATCGTTTTTAACTAATTTAAGGTTTTTGGTTCAAAGGGTCAAAATCACAAAGTAACTATTGGAACTATAGCCCTTTCAGCCAAAATTGAAAGTGACTTAAGAACCTAATAGTCCTTAACTCCAAAGAAGGGAAAGGAGTCTGGATAGGTAGGGAAGGATCTGAATGGAAGCAGTCATGATTCTAGAAAAATAAATACTTCTCTTTCTTTATCCAATCCAGTTCTTCCCCTAATATAAATTTCACCCTGATTTGCAAAGGGAGTGGCCCCTTTGATTGTGCTATTTACTGTGTTGTAAAAATTTAATCTGTTCAAGGAAAAGTATTGAAAGATTTCTTTTTCTCCTCTCACACTATTCTAAGAAGTTGGTGCTCATGAGAAACTATTTTAAGTTTACATTAAGCAATCAGTTCTTTTAAGTTTACATTAAGCTATCAGACTTTATGCTTTTATTTCATGTCTGGCAAAATATTTTTAATAGTGCTGCTTTTATTTTTCAGAATCTACTCTAAAAGATTATCCTAAATACAAAATACATTTTGTGTACAGGTTTTAAAATAATTAAATATTTGAAAAAATATGTCTAATGTATAAATTTTGTGCATACATTAAATATTATTATGATCTAATTAAAATGTTGTTTGAGTTAATACCCTAGTAAGAAATCCATATTAATGTCAAGGGAGAGAAAAATACCTTGTATACAAATAAATGTCATCCTAAGAATATGATTACCCATAATGCATGTACATTCATGCAGACATACAAGACTCAAAGGAAATGTATTAAAGTATGAAAATAATTTTTAGATAATGGAAATACATAGAATTTTTAAAATTATCTTCATAGGTATTCATATCTTCTGTGATAAATATACTCTCAAGATGATGAGACATTTCATAGTTTGGCTAATTGATGTTGTATATAGTTTACAATGTTTACTGAATACATTTAATTATAATATTTCTCTAAGAAAATTATTCACATTGAGAAATGAAAATATTATTAACACTTTCTGGTATTTGATACAATCTTGATATATAATGGATTTTGCTTTTCATAAGTTGTAGTAATAATACTCACACATGGAATATGTTATCAGGTAATGTAGTTCTATGAACTAACATTTTTAATCATTTTAAATAAATGAATGACTTGGAAGATTGTTTCTGACCTTTTAAAATATATTTATTAGCCAAAAATTTCCAAAAAGGGTTAACAATAATTAATACAATTTGGGTTGACTCATATTTTCCAGAGTTTTTGATTCACATTTTATTAGAGACTTAAAAATTATGTTGCTTATAACAATGGTTTTAATAAATGTATCAATCTGCCAGATGCAATATAGTTGCCAAATTTTTTCACAAGTTTATAATATCTCTACTATGGTTTCATTCCTCATTTGTGAGATAGAGAATTTTACAAAATTTTGGAACCTGTACTGCTTCCGTATTCAGCAGTTCATTTGTAAAGACAAATTACTCCAGAAGCATAGGAAAATTTTACCTTACTTGTGTGGCCTTGTAGTTAATATTCATAATTCAAATTCTTTACTTCAGCTCTTCTTACCACCTTCCCCTCCCTAACTATTCCATTCTTCAGAGTAAATATGAAGTGGTTACAGGGATACAAATCTGTTTTCTAGCATTGATGAAAGATACTAGCTTTGAAACAAATTGTCATTAAGAATGCCAAAAACTTTGAACTTTTTGAAGCATTTTTTCTATTAAAAGTGTAGGTTTTAAAGACAGTACAATGTATTTTGACATACCATACATACACGGAATATAAATTCTCATTCTTGTGGTTGTACATGATGTGGAATTACACTGGTCATATATTCATATATGATCATAGGAAAGTCATGTCCAATTCATTCTACCATCTTTCCCATTCCCAGTCCCCCTTTTTTCTCCCCATACCCCCACCGTCTAATCCAGTGAACCTCCAGTTCTCACCCCCCACAACCCCACACATCTGCATCTGCATATCAGAAAGTGCATTTGGCCTTCATTTTTTTGAGATTGGCTTATTTCACATAACACGATAGCTTGCAGTTGCATCCATTTACGAGCAAATGCTATAATGTCATTCTTCTTTATGGCTGAGTAATATTCCATTATGTATATGTACCACATTTTCTTTATCCATTCATCTGTCAAAGGGCACCTAGACTGGTTCCGTAGCTTAGTTATTGTGAACTGAGATGCCATGAACATTAATGTGGCCACATCACTATAATATGCTGATTTTTAAGTCCTTTGGGTATATGCCAAAGAGTGGGATAGCTTGGTCAAATGGTGGTTCCATTTCAAGTTTCTGAAATCTCCTCATTGCTTTCCAAAGTGCTTGCACCAAATTGCCCACCAATGTATGAATGAATGTACCTTTTATCCCACAGCCTCTTCAACATTTATTGTTACTTGTATTCTTGATAATTGCCATTCTGAATAGTATGAAATGAAATATCACTGTAGTTTTAATTTGCATTTCTCTCATTGCTAGAGATGTTGAACATTTTTTCATATATTTGTTGATCATTCATATTTCAAAAGATGACTTTGAAATAGGACATGGTAATTCAAAAGAAGTAGACATTACTAAGAAGTATTAAGTAGAAATAAAAATTTAAAAAATGGTAAAAACTATACTGTTGGTAATTTTCTGTAAAATCATATTACCCATTTGTATAGTTTAAGAACATTGCTACTAAAATATTACTTTGAATAGGATAAGGCAAAAGAATAATAAAATATTACAATTTAAATTTTTTACTCCGTTGGTGATAAGACCATAAAAAACATGCTGAAATATTTAAATATGAACTAAAATAACCAAAATTTTAGTGACTCTAGGGAGCTTTCAAACTGATGCTACTTTCCATTGACAAACTATTAAGAATTCCATAAGAAAACTGATTAACATCAATTGGTTAAAAATCAAGAAAAGAAGAAACCGATCATTTCTTGCCCAATGAAAAATTTTCTCTTCTATCCCTATAATGCCCACAATATTGTTTCGGGAAGGGGGAACAAGAATTTTTAAGCAAATGGGGAAAACTCCTAAATAAGTTATTATTCAGCAACTTTGATTAGGAAATAAGAGGAGAGGAAAAACTAGGATGTAGATAAGGAAGAAGTTCATCTCTCTTCTCCTTTGGTCAGGCACAGAGATGAGAAGAGAGAAACTTTGAATTGAGAGTTTGTAGTTTGAATTATTTCTCTAAAGTAAACTGAACTGATGATATAATTACTAGACCTGAGTTTTTGTCAGTATATTAGAGGTATTATTAATTTATTACTCCAGAGAGACCATAAAATTCTGAGATTGACATCAAAGAAGAAAAAAGAGAAAAAATAAAGCTAATTCGTGCTTACAAAGCATCTTTTGACTTATTCAATAAACTCAGGCTGTTATAAAAATTATTATTAAATAACTGGATATATTTTGTGTTTACCACGTACCAGGAACTGCTCCAAACAGTAAACTCATGGCAGGAGTGTGCATCCATGCACAGCACACACACACATACCACATGCACATGTGCATGCATATGCATATAATTATAGCAGTAAGTACTATTACTCTCCGAATTTTTACATGGAAGGAAGAAAAAGCCAGAAGTAACTTTCTAGAAATCACACATTAAGTATATAGCAAAGATGAGATTTATCACAAAAACCAGGACATAATAAAATGTTCAGTTGAATCAATGTAGTCTTTCCATAGAGTTCCATGTACTCACTTATAATAATGATTTTACTACACAGACAGAAATTTATAAAATATATTGCTTAATATGGTAAATTTAAAACTTGTGTTAATAACAAAATTTAGAGGAAATGGCTAGAAGAAAAAATACAATATGTAAATAAAAAATACTAAATTTAAGGGCAATTTTCTAATTTCCTGTTTATTTAATGTAGTAATGTTATTTATTTCTCAATTGAAAAATAAGTTCATAATAAAATGGAGAAAAAAATCCAGTTATGAACGTTTTGATCAAGTTTAGTCAAATGACATATTTAAAAATTCATCTTAGTGTTTAATATTGAGAGACTAGTAATTGCAATAATAAAATTGTCTTATTCCTTACTGAGAACTACTTTTTGAAAAACGCTTGATCTTCTGCAAACACATCTCTGATCCAGCAAGCACAAAGAAGGAGGTAGAAATGAAGCACATGCCTCCTTTCTGTAAGATTTAATAGGTAGAAATTACATGCACCACATCATTTCTGTTCCTTTGGCTATAGCTCTGGTACGTGACCACATCAACGTGTAAAGCAAAGTAGAAAATGATGTTAATATTCTAGGCTATCATGTACCTACCAGAAACATCAAGAAAAGTGCCACAGGAGACATTATGGAAGTCATCCTGGAATTCAGTATGAGTAGAGATTTGGTTGAAGTCAGAGTATAGTCCAGTCACTTATTGTCTGTGACTCCTGGGCAAGTGCCTTAATCTGTGAACATAAGTTATATGATATTAAAAGAGAGAAATACCTAATACTTCAATTATAGGTTATATTTCCTGTACATTAGCTATGCAGAATATAAACCTCCTTCCTATTTTGGTAGCAAATAATCATTGTGTATTATAAAACTACCATGCTGTATATGAAACAGACATTTGTCTACTTATGTCAAATACTCCCATTGTGATTTGCTAAATGATGTTCTCTAAGGTATTTTCCAACTAAAAATTAACATCAAATTTTATAATTAATTTTATAATCACAATCATACACCCAAATGTGAAGACATTTTTTAAAAGAAGAAAATCTTGCATTTGACTCACAGCCAATGATAATAGCCTTGAATTATCCTCCCAAATTCTAGCTGCTAGTAGGCTCCCCACCCATACGCCTCTCTCCATAAATTTACAGTGCAAGAGTAGAGAAAATATAAAGAGACTAACCATTAGACTCAAGCACAAGAGAAATAACAGACATTTGAGACAGACTTACAAGAATGTAATAAAGAAAATAAATAATTGAATATAGAATATAAAATATTTTGTTTTTAAAATAAGAAAGTTTAAACTGTTAGTGCAAAAAAATGAAGCCAGTCATATTTTTAAAAATTCAAGTGAAGCATCAATAAATTTAAAAAGTATTTGAAAGTAATTAATTAAACAAGAGAGTAAAACACTCAGAGTAGAGAAAATAAATTATAAATTGAAGAAATTATAAAGTGATGTAAAGTGTGAAAGAGACCTTAAAATATGGAAATAAATAATAGGACTTCAATGAGGAGAAAAGAAGTAGAATGAGAGAAAAAAAATCAAATGGTTATGGATAGAATTTTCCAGAATTAAATTCTCACTTTCAAGAAGCAGAGTAAATATGAAAAAAAACCAAAATATAGAAAACATGTTATGTAAAACGTTATAAAAACTGCCAAATATTATTGACAAAGGAAAGACTATAAAAGAATCTAGAAAAAAAAACTTAGAACATAATTCTCTATGGTAACAAAAGAAGCCAAAAGACAGTGGAATAAAAATTAAACTGCCAATAATCTAATAATACTCAACTTAAACTATTATAACCAAACTATCATTCAGAAGTGATGGCAACATGGAACACATTTTTAGATAAACAAAGACCAAGCATTACCATCAATATCCTTCTCAGAATGTCTAAAGGAGGCCCCCCTACACCGAGGTCAGATGCCTCACTGAACCTGCTCCCCCACACCGAGGTCAGATCCAGTGCTGAGGCCCCCCGCGTCCCCCCCCCACAGAGGTTGGATGCCATCACTGAGCCCCCACCCCCCTACCCCCTGCCCCACACTGAGGTCAGGGCTGCAGCTGAGCCTGTCTGCCTGCCCCCTACTGCTGAGAGACACTGCACTTGCCTCCGTGCTGACTCAGCGCACCCTCACTGGGGCTCCCCAGCTTCTTTGGAGGCTGGTGCAGGAATTTTGAATTATTCCTGAAGGCATGGTCATCATCATTGAAAGGGCGGCTCCCTTCCTGAGACACCTACAGGAGACTGGAGGCCCTTTGACAGGTACCTCTATTTACTCACTTACATCCTACACCCTTCCCCATCCTCTTGTTAACAACTAGAAAGACTGTAAATAGTAATTGAACTGATCCTGTTTATTTTAAAAATGTTAAAGTCTTTATAGGGGATATCTGGTTCAGGGCTACATTTTCTTTGTATTGGGTGCTACTTGTATTGATCTCCCCTTCAAAGGAGAGGTAGTGGAAAACTTCAGGGTCATAATAAACCTGCAGGGGGGGAAGTTCAGTATCTCTGATCTTCACTGATAGAGCAGAATATATAGTAACAATATGAAAAAACAGGGGAAGAAGGTGTCTCTAACAAACCAAGATGCTATTGTGATAGACTCAAGTGACAGCATGGCAGTAGAAATGACAGAAAAATAGTTCAGAATCTGCATGATTAAAATGATCTCTGAAGCAAAAGATGAGATAAGAGAGCAAATTCAGGCAATGCATGACCAGTCCAGTAGACAGTTAAAAGAGCAAATGCAAGAAGCAAAAGATCACTTCAATAAAGAGATAGAGATTCTGAAAAAAAAAAAAAAAGAAATACTTGAAATGAAAGAAACAATAAACCAAATTAAAAACTCAATAGAAAGCATCATCAACAGACTAGACCCCATGGAAGACAGAATCTCACAAAATGAAGACAAAATATTTAATCTTGAAAATAAAGTTGAACAAACTGAGAAGATGTTAAGAAGTCATACATGGAACCACCAAGAATTATGGGATATGATGAAAAGACCAAATTTAAGAATTATTGGGATTGAGGAAGGCACAGAGATACAAACCAAAGGAATGAACAACCTGTTCAATGAAATAATATCAGAAAATTTCCCTAACCTGAAAAATGAAATGGAAAATCAAATATAACAGGCTTACAGAACACCAGGTGCACAAAACAACAACAGATTCACACCAAGACACATTCAAATGAAAATATCTCACATACAAAATAAAGATAGGATTTTAAAACTGCAAGAGAAAAGCATCAGATTACATATAAGGGAAACCAATATGGATATCAGGAGATTTCTCAGCCCAGAAACTAAAAGCAAGAAGGGCCTGGAACAATATATTCCAAGCTCTGAAAGAACATGGATGCCAACCAAGAATACTATACCCAGTAAAACTACCTTCAGATTTCACAATGAAATAAAATCTTTCCACAAAAAACAAAAGTTAAAAGAATTTACAAATAGAAAGCCTGCCCTATGGAATATTCTCAGCAAAATATTTCATGAGGAGGAAGTGAAAACAACAATACAAGTCAGCAAATGGAGAAACTACCCTAAAGGAAAAGCCAATCAAAGGACAAGTAAAAAAATCAAAAAATAAGCCAAAATGGCCAGGAATACAAATCATATCTCAATAATAACCTTGAATATCGATGGCCTAAATTCAATAATCAAAAGACATAGACTAGCAGATTGGATTAAAAAGAAAGACCCAACAATATGCTGCCTTCAAGAGACTCATCTCATAGAAAAAGACATCCACAGACTAAAGGTGAAACGATGGGGAAAAACATACCATGCGCACGGACCCAGTAAAAAAGCAGGGGTCTCCATCCTCATATCAGATAAAGTGGACTTCAAACCTAAGTTAGTCAGAAGGGATAAAGAAGGACATTTCATACTGCTTAAGAGAAGCATAAAACAGCAAGATATAACAATTTTAAATATTTATGCTCCAAACAATGGAGTATCTATGTATATCAAACAAATCATTCTCAATCTTAAGAATCAAATAGATCAAAACACATTAATAGTGGGGGACATTAACACACCATTCTCGCCGCTGGATAGATCCTCCAAACAAAAACTGAAGAAAGAAACTATAGAACTAAATAATACAATCAATGATATAGACTTAATGGATATTTACAGATATTTCATCCATCATTGAGCAAATATACTTTCTTCTCAGCAGTTCATGGATCTGTCTCCAAAATAGACCATATGCTGTGCCACAAAAAAGCCATTAGTAAATACAAAAAAATAGAGATCCTACCCTGTATCCTGTCAGACCATAATGGAATGCAATTAGAAATGAACAATAAAATAAAAAACAAAAACTACTCATATATCTGGAGACTAAATAATATGCTATTGAATGATGCAATGGTAACAGAAGACATCAGGGAAGAAATAAAAAAAATTCTTAGAGGTAAATGAGAACAATGATACACATATCAAAATCTCTGGGACACTATGAAAGCAGAACTAAGAGGAAAGTTCAGTGCACTGAGCTCATACATTAAAAAAACAAAAAGTCAACAACTAAATGACCTAACATTACATCTCAAAACCCTAAAAATATAAGAACATATCAACACCAAAAATAGTAGAAGACAGGAAATAATTCAAATCAGAGCTGAAATCAATGAAATTGAAACAAGAGAAACAATCCAAAATATTGACAAAAAAAAAGTTGGTTCCTTGAAAAAGTAAACAAAATTGATAAACCCCTAGCCACACTAATGAAAAGAAGGAGAGAGAAAACTCAAATCACTAGAATTCATGATGAAAAAGGAAAGATCACAATAGACACCATTGAAATACATAACATAATTAGAAGCTACTTTGAAAATCTATACTTCAACAAAATAGAAAATACGGAAGACATTGACAAATTTTTAGAGACATATGGTCCTCCCAAACTGAATCAGAAAAACGTACACAATCTAAACAGATAAATTTCAACCACCGAAATGGAAGAAGCCATTAAAAGCCTACCAACCAAGAAAAGCCCAGGACCAGATGGATTCTCAGCCAAATTCTACAAGACCTTTAAAGAAGAAATAATACCAATATTCCTCAAAGTATTTCAGGAAATAGAAAAGGAGGGAACCCTTCCAAATTCATTCTATAAGGCTAGGATCACACTGATACCAAAACCAGACAAAGACACATCAAGAAAGAAAACTTGAGACCAATATCCCTGATGAACATGGATGCAAAAATCCTTAACAAAATACTGACGATTCACATACAAAAACATATTAAAAAGATAGTGCAACCATGATCAAGTGGGGTTTATCCCAGGATGCAAGGTTGGTTCAATATCCGGAAATCAATAAATGTAATTTGCCACATCAATAGACTTAAAGTTAAGAATCACATGATTATTTCAATAGATGCTGAGAAAGCATTTGATAAAATACAGCACCCCTTTATGCTTAAAACACTAGAAAAAAATAGGAATAGTAGGAACATACCTCAACATGGCAAAGGTTATCTATGTTAAGGCCACAGCCAACTTCATTCTTAATGGAGAAAAACTGAAAGCACTCCCTCTAAAATCTTGAACAAGACAGGGATACCCTCTTTCACTGCTTCTACTCAACATCATCCTTGAAACACTAGCCAGAGTAATTAGACAGACCAAAGAAATTAAAGGAATACAAATAGGAAAAGAAGAACTAAAGCTGTCAATATTTGCTGATGACATGATCCTATATTTAGAAGATCCAAATAACACCACTAGAAAGCTTCTAGAACTAATAAATGAATACAGCAAAGTAGCAGGATATAAAATCAATATGCATAAATCTAATGCATTTTTTTATTCATAAGTGATGAATCCTCTGAAAGAGAAATTAGGAAAACTACTTCATTCACAGTAGCCTAAAAAAAAAAAATACTTGGGAATTAATCTAACAGAAGAGGTGAAAGACCTCTGCAATGAAAACTACAGAACATTAAAGAAAGAAATTGAAAAAAACCTTCAAAGATGGAAAGCTTTCTCATGTTCTTGGATAGGCAGAATTAACATTGTCAAAATGGCCATTCTACCAAAGGCACTATACAGATTCAATGCAATTCCAATTAAAATCCCAATGACATTCCTCATAGAAATAGAGAAAGCAATCATGAACTTCATCTGGAAGAACAAGAGACCTCAAATAGCCAAAACAATCCTGAATAGAAAAAGTGAAACAGGAGGTATCACAATACCAGACCTTGAACTATACTACAGAGCAATAGTAACAAAAATGGCATGGTATTGGCACCAAAATAGACAGGCAGACCAATGGTACAGAATAGAAGACACAGAGACAAAACCACATAAATACAGTCACCTCATACTAGACAAAGGAGCCAAAAACATACAATGGAGAAAAGATAGCCTGTTCAACAAATGGTGCTGGCAAAACTGGAAATCCATATGCATTAAAATAAAATTAAACCTTTATCTCTCACCCTGCACAAAACTCAACTCAAAATGGATCAAAGATATAGGAATTAGACCAGAGACTCTGCACCTAATAGAAGACAAAGTAGACCCGAATCTTCATCATGTTGTCTTAGGATCAGTCTCCCTCAATAAGACTCCCAAAGCACAAGAAATCAAAGCAAGAATCAATAAATGGGATGGACTCAAACTAAAAAGCTTTTTTCTCAGCAAAGGATACAATCAAGAATGTGAAGAGAGAGCCTACAGAGTGGGAGAAAATCTTTTCCACACGCACTTCAGATTGAGCACTTATCTCCAAAATTTATAAAGAACTTACAAAACTTTACACGAAAAATACAAAGAATCCAATGAATAAATGGGCCAAGGAACTGGACAGACACTTTACAGAAGAAGACACACAGGCAATTAATAAATATATGAAAAAGTGTTCAACATCTCTAGTAATTAGAGAAATACAAATTAAAACAACTTTAAAATTTCATCTTACTCCAATTAGAATGGCTATTATCAAGAACACAAACCATAATAGATGTTGGTGTGGATGTGGGGAAAAAGGCACACTTTTACATTGCTGGTGGAGTTGCAAATTGGTGCAGCCACTCTAGAAAGCAGTATGAAGAATCCTCAGAAAACTTGGAATGGACCCACCTTTTGACCTAGTTATCCCACTCCTTGGTTTATACCTGAAGGACTTAAAATCAGCAAACTACAGTAACACAGCCACATCAATGTTTTTAGCAGCTCAGTTCACAATAGCTAGATTGTGGAACCAACCTAGATGCCCTTCAACAGATGAATAGATAAAAAAATTCTGGTATATATACACAAGGGAATACTATTCAGTCATTCAGTCATAAAGAAGAATAATATTATGGCATTTGCAAATAAATGGATGGAATTGGAGAATATCATGCTACGGGAAATAAGCCAAACCCAAAAAACCAAAGGCCAAATGTTTACCCTGATAAGTGGAGAATGATATATAAAGGGGAAGGGGAGGTGAGGAATGAGAGAATAATTGAGGAACTTTAGAATATGTAGAAGGAAATGAGAGTGAGGGGTATGAAAAATGGTGGAATGAGACAGACATCATTACCCTATGTACATGTATGATTACACGAATGGTATGAATCTACATTGTGTACAACCATAGAAACGAAATGATGTACCCCATTTGCGTACAATGAACCAAAATGCAGTCTGTAAAAAATTAAAAGCTAAATAAATAAAAAATTAAAAAAAGAATGTCTAAAGGACATCTTCCACCAAGAAAGAAATTAACACCAGAAATAAGAAACTGAATTCAAAGACTTGTACATAGTGAATAAATCTAAACAATCTTTGATTCTATAAAATAATAATAATCACCTTGAGGAAATTTGGAAGTTGTTAAATCCTGGAAAATAGTGGCATATGAGAGAATAGGAAAGATAATCATAATGAAAATAGTCATATGTTCTTTTATTTTGGAGAAATAAAGTAGAATATTAAATAACTACATTTTATTGAGTATATATATTAAAATATGAAAAGAATTTTAAAAGAGGAACAGAAGATATAACTCACAATTTAAAAATCAAGAAAAAAGTAGAATTAGCCCATCAGAAGGTTTAGCAACATGATATATACCAAAATAATTGAGCAAAAATCTGAAGAATTGAAAGATCAGCATCTTGAAAATGATTGAATGTAATGAAAGTTAAAGAAAATTATTGAACTGGAAATAGATTTAAGGAAATTATCTAGAATGTGGAACAAAGATTCAAAAACCTTGGAAACTACTAAAGAGAAATTGAGGCATTGAGAATAACTGAGAATTTGCAAAATAAATTGAAGGTGGGTTTCAAATGGAGGGAAGGGAGAGTATGAGAGGCTATTCTTTTTAAAATGGCTTAAAATTTTCCAGAGTTGATAGAAGCTATGAAATCTCGGATTCCTAAAGTACAATCAGAATAAATGAAATTAATTATAGAAAAACTGCAGAAAACACAAGAAGTTGGGAAGATCTTAAGAGAAGCAAGATAAAAGGTGTTACTTAAATCTTTTATGAAAATAATACAGGATTAATATAAAAGCATAGGAGCAATTAAAGACAAAAATTATATGTGGATCTTATTTACCAATTAGATAGAAAACCCTAAATAAAAATCTTAACAAAGAAATTAGCACTATATTAAGAAATAAATTTTACCCAGTAACATAAGGGTTATTAACTTTGGAATGGTTGAGATAATTCAACACAATAACACACTAAAAGAGGAAAACATCATATAAATATTTCAATAGAAATAAAACATTTGCATAAAATTCATCATACATTCATATTTTAATTCAACAATAGGCAAACTAGGATTAGAGTCACCTCCAAAGTGGAGTTAATTTATCAAAATTCACTGCAGACATCAAACTCAATTTTGAAATATTATAAGCAGTCCCTTAGAATTCAGAAGAAGGTAGAGATGTAGATATTCACTGCTTCTAGTCAACATTATGTTGGAAGACTTTTCCAGTGATATAAGGCAAAAGAGAGTTATTAAAGATTAGAAATAAGAGAAAGAAAATTTTGGAAATAAAGAAAAAAGTCACTATTTGTAGAAAAAAGTATTGTGAGACCCCACAGATAAATAATTTCAGTAGGTAAAAAAAGATTAGCAAGTTTAATATGAGCTCAAAATCAAGAGTGGTCCCTATACTTTACAATAAACAGAAAAATGTGCTTTTAAAAAATTATCATCTATGATAGTAACAAAACCATAAATTTCCTGAGAATAAATTTAATATGATATAGAACTTATATCTAGACATTATCAAAAACATACAAAAGTATTAAATATAGTTGTATGGCATGTTTATGAATAATAATCATAAATAACAAATATAACAATTTTTCAAGGATTAATCCTTAAAATCAATGTAATTTCAATCCACATGGTTTTTGTGGAACCTGACAAACATCCAAAAATTTGTGTGGTATAGTTAAGAGATAAAAGTAGAAACTGGATTGGAAAAAATAAGCATATAAAAACATGCACGAAATCATGGTAATATCAGCTTAAGTAAAAAATCAGGTACAATTTGTGATGGGCTGACAGATCTGGCTCCATGAGAATGTTACAGGCCAGGCTCTAAGAGAAATTACTAAACAGACTCCATTTTGCTCTGAGACTCCATGTTATGTAGGAAATAAGCTTCTCCCATGGGAACACCCCGCCTCTATACCCATCATCAGTTACTTGGTGTGACCTGTTTAACAACACAGAATGACAATTCCTATGTAAAGAAAAATTGCTCTCTTTTGATTCCTATTACTCCTAAACAATGTACCATGTGAACAGTGATTGTGTGGATGTTAGTAACCATTCTTCAGTGTGTACCTAGGTAAGGGTCATTTTGACCCACTTCCCCCTCTGTTGATGATCTCATGATGTTAGTTTGTAATTTCGAATCATAGCAACAGACACTTATGATTGATGTGATTTTTGGTATAAGAACCCCTACAAACCTATGGTCAGAGCTATTCTCCCAATAGCCATTTTTTGGGGGCATTGTGTGAGATAGTCAGCCAGCGGGCTTAATAAAGACTCTCAAATTTGGACTTCTCAGTGGTGATCGGTCTGTTCTTAAGTTGCGCACCATAATACAATTCAAAACTTATTTTCATAAATTATTAGGTCAGATAATAACTAATTTTTGTGACGTCCAAGGGAAAGCAAATTCTTTGAGAGGTTGTAAAAAAGGTAGAACAAGATGCACATGCTCTAGAAAACCAAAATTATTCTCATAGATTTCTGTCCTTAAACTTTCACATGCATGCACAAAGAAATAGGGGCAAGTTGTCATTCGAACATTCTTTGCAACAGCAAAACTTTGGAAAAATAGAACCACCTCCCATTAACTCTCTTGCAGTAGGATAATGCTATGTAGCTGCTAAAATGATTGAAATAAGTCTACATGCATTAATACAGAAAAATCACAAAAACAAAGTCTGATAAAACGGAATTTGCTGAAACTTATGGGCAATATGATAACACTGATTTCAAATATGAACTGTTGAAGTGTTAAAACAGCAATATAGTTTTGCATAGATAATAATCATATACAGCACACAGGAGCGACACAAACATCAGAAAAATGGGTACCTCTGGAAAGGAAGGGACTACACATACCAACTTCAGAGTAGTGGGTGCCTCTGCAAAGGAGGGAAAAATAGATGATAGGGCTCTAGCTGCTCCTGTTTCTTAAAACCAACAAATAAGATATTCACAGAAATTGAAGACAAGTGTGATAAAATATAAAGAGCTACATAATCTCAGTAATAATGACATATTTTTGTATGTTTAAAATGCTTTATAATTAAATATATTAAGATATGAATAAAGCTGTATGCATACAGATTTTTATTGCACATTGATTGTATTTGCAAAAAATAAGCAACTTGCATATTCATAAGTAAGGATGTAAATAAGTTATAGTGCAAAATACACACCCAGGAATGCTATAAAAGATCAATATATGAACACTTGTTCCACTGATTTTATGGATGCCTCCATTTCTTTATCCCTCCAATCAAAGAGAAAGCATTCAGCCCCACACTTTGACATTGGACTTGACTACGTGACTTGCTTCCCCTGATGGAATATTATCCAATGTGCCCAGGTAGAGGCTTGAGAAGTTCCTAGGCATTGGGACTTGTTCTCTTGCTGTTCTTGCTACTTTGCCATGACTAAGAGGACTTGCCTGGGCTAGCTTGCTAGGGAATATCAGAAACATCTGGAGGAGAGCTGAGTTGTCACTATCTTGACCATCCCACAACAATCAGCCCTCTCAGAGCATTCAGTTGACTGTAGATAGATATGAGAGAGTCCAGCTACCATCAGTCAAGCTAAACTCAGATCAACAAAAACACCTAGTCAATCATGTACTTGTGGGACAAAAATTATTTGTTTCAGTCCTTTTACCAAAACAATATAATTTACCAGGGAGATAATTCTGATTGGAAAATGACTGTCGTAGAATGTTTACAATGCAACTTTCCAATCTGAATTCTTCAAAAAATTTGTCTTTTGGGTAAAAGATCTAAAACAACACTTCTTACCATTATTTTCCCTTAAACATTTCCTTCCTTAACTGGCTCTAACAAGAATTAAACTTGTATCCAGTACTCCAGTACCATTAGCATGTAGAAACATACCTTTGTTAAGAGTACTAAGTTAGAAAAACCTCAGTTCATATCAGAAACAAATTTCTAGAATCAGTTGCTTCCAAAGTATAACTTTTTAACCAGTGGCTAAGAGAATTGAATCGGGGATTTTAAGTCTAAAAGCAGTTTCTTCACATCAAAAATGTAAATAAAGTTTATTATTGTATACAAATAATATTGGAAGAATCCATAGAGATGCTTGCTTCTAACCTTGGTAAACAACTAAAAGTTTAACAATAGGTTAATATGTGTATTTCTTATTTATCACAGCTCTCTATTTTATAAAACACCATGCTATCTAGAATAACTGGATCAGGATTTGTTTGCCAAATTTCTGCAAAGCAGGTACTCCCAGCAAACAAATAGCAGGCATGCTTTTCTGTTTAGGTAAATGTTAATAACCACAGCTGCTTTGGTAATTCAGTTATTCGGCAAAGACATTGTAAACTACTTGAAAAGAAACCATCTGGTTTGCAGTTGTAAAACTGAAACCAATTAAAACATTTAAATGACATTTTGTTTTTCATTTTAATCTGTAAAAATATATTTTGCAAGTTCCAATTAGTGGTTGACTTTTTCTATTGCTTTTATAATATGAGTCTGACTCTAATAATTTTTAAGTTCAAAAAGCTGTTCCTATAATTGATATTATATTGAGACACCAGATCAATTAAACAATAAAGAATATAACATATATATGCATTGATACACATAGACATGAACAGTAGAATACACAAAATTTCTATGTATTGGACTAATAAAGTAAGACAAATTGTCTACTACTTCATAAGAATCAGTTAGTTAGATATACCCTAAGAACATAATTACTGTTTCTTTTATTTAGCAGTATGAGCTCTTCCTTTTGATTCTGGAATAAAGCATCGGTAGGTCTACATTATTATTCTCACTTTTATTATTTATTTATTTGTGTGTGTGTGTGTGTGTGTGTGTGTGTGTGGTGTTAGGGACTGAACCTAGGGGTGCTCTACCACTGAACTACATCCCCAGTCCTTTTTGTTTTTTTATTTTTAGACAAGGTCTTGCTAACGAGCCCAGGCTGGTCTCAAATATGTGATCCTCCTACCTCGGCCTCCCAAGTAACTGGGATGACTGGTGTATGCCACCATAGAAAGCTCTTCTCACTTTTAGATAACAAAAAGCACTGTAATAACTCTAGTTTTCAAAGTTTTGAATGTCAAGACATGTAAATCAACGTATCCAACTCCATTCAAAATTAGAGCTACTTCCCAGGTGAAGTTTATAGGTATTCCGAGGAAGGAAGCCAATAAAGGGGAGAGGGGAACTCTTGTTCTTTTTCTCTTTCTTCCTCCTCGGCTTCTCTTGCATCTTCTATATTCCCAACCATGTTGTGAATCAAATCTTCTCTTCAGAGACAATGTGAGAACAGGAGAGACAGATGAGCTGGGGCAGGAAAGTTCTTAGCAGGTTGACTGTTTTAAGTTGCTTTCTGTCTTTCCCAGACCTGCAAATGCTGAAAGTTAACACTGTCTCCTGAAGAACTTTCATATATTTTTTGGAAGTCAAACCCTATTCACCTGTCATCCCAGGTGGTTTCTGGCCTGCAGTCCACTTGAATATACTATATTTCAATGATAGCTTACTTCTTCCTCTGCCACAAAGGATATATACACATATATGCATATACATGTGTGTATAGACACATATAGATGTGAATTTATATTTATATTATAAATGTCATGTTATATATTATATAATATGATAGTTATTACATATATATAACATATTATATGTATAATCCACCTCTCATCTCTCCTCTTGAGCCTGTTTGCTCTCCTGTTGACCTGCCTACACAGTATCTAATAAAGCAACTATGCCAAATCTCACTTTTGATCACATAAGATGCCCAGGACACTCTCAGGCATCCTTGACTCCACAGCAGCCAGGCTAGTAGGACAATCTCAACACAGGAGCTTTATTCTATGCCCATTGCAATTAATCATTACCTCACCTTCTATAGTCTTCCTAACTGTGGGGTGGTAGCTCAGCCTTTCTGATTGATCCTAGTAGAAATATCTGTCTTGACTTGAAATACTGAGGAAATCACAATTTATTTTTTAAAAAGTCACCTTTTCAAATCTCCCTTCATGCTTTCTCCTGTTTACTCTTTCTACTCCAAATGAGAGTAAGAGCATTTTATAGTCAAGAAAACCATTCTTATACATTTCCTTTGAAAAAAGTTTCATCTTGGTCTGGCATCTCATTTTACAATTTCATAACAAATTACATTCTAATATTTCAATTAAATGTTCACTTTTACAACAGGCCTTAATAATTTTGGGGATTTTTTTTATAATAATGCCTGGATAGAGCAATTATTGAAATGCTGTGCAGAGAAAATATTTTCACCTTTAAATAAGAGTAGCATCACAAATATGCCTGGTGTAAATCATCCATCTTTCTACATCCTCTATAATGTTACAGAAGGGGATACAAAAAGTTAATAAGACAATTTTCATTGTAATGGTTATTGACATTTTTAGCTGAGTATTCTTGTCACCCTCCTCTGAAAAATAGTTCTACCTATTGACCACTGGTACATTCATGTACCCAGGTTGGCCCAGGTTCTGGCCACAGGATTGGTCCAGAGATGACCAATATATATGAGTGAAGGTGAATCAGAGTACTTTCCTAGGACTTTTCTACTAGACATGTTGTAACTCTCTCTTTCGTCCCTGAGCATGTGTAACCATGTCCTGACTCTCAGAAACTAGAAGCAGTCTCTAAAGCGGTTGTAGTGGTCCACTCCAGCATCATCTTTTTTTATAATCTTCTTTTTTACCTAAGTTAGTTTGAGAGCTATTTCTATCACATTTTTTCAAACATGAATGGGCTTTTGATTACTTAATGTACCAAAGTACATGTAGTATTTGGGAATTTTAATATGTTTTAAACCCAGATAAACAAAAAATAAACTCAACTGTAATGGTAACTGTAGTACCACTAATACTAGACTAGAAGTGACTGCAATCATTTTAAAGGCATGGGCAAAGCATAAAAGAAGCTATTTCACTATTTAACATTCAAGGGAATGAATTGATAGTAGTAACAGAAAAAATAAGCATATCTTTTAGACTTTGTGATTTTGTGACAATTAAGTAGGTGATTTCTGGTCCTGTTTCTTTTAAGTGCTACAGAGAGAATAAAGACCAATGTAACAAGTTAAAATTAATTATGGTTAATGAGAATATTGGTTTAAATTATAAAGTACACAAAATAGGAAAATGAAAATGTAAATGTCTTTTCTCAAAACCAAAACATGTGAGGAATGGTGCCACACACCTGTAAGCCCAGTGACTTGGGAGGCTAAGGCAAGAGGATTACAAGTTTGAGGCCAGCCTCAGCAATTTAGTGAGGCCCCAAGCAACTTAACAAGACCCTGTCTCAAAATAAAACATAAAAATGGCTGGCAACGTGGGTCAGTGGTTAAGCCCTTCAATCCCCAAGACCAAAAAAGAAAGAAATAAAAACATAAGAAAACATGTAGATTATTAATTCTAAAAGAATAAATTACTTAAAGTGGGAGGAAAATTAATACATCATAAAATTTTTACTTACATCCAAACATGTATATGTACATATGTATATATATATATGTATATTTTTCTCTTGTCTTTCAAAATTTACTTAAATTAACAAGAGAGCATTTAGATTCCATATTCAACAATTTGAATTGCACATTCAAGATGTTGCCAGAATACTTAAGATACACCGTGCTTGTAGGATCACCTCATGAATAATTTCTCCATCGTTATTTGCTATAAGATTTTTTTCACAGAAAGTATAAAGGTGAAATTCATTTAATTCCCTCGGAATTTAGAAACAGCTATAATATAAGCATTAAAGTTCAGACTTAAATAACAAGCTGACCCAAATTATATTCCTCATCTTAGAACATATTCAGACCAAATTTTAGATTAGTGGCATAGAAACAGGTTCATATAGAATTGAAGAAAAAGTCCATGCAATGAGTAACTTAACTGAGATCCAGGGTTTCAAAATAAATTTTATCCCCACTACTTTTAATTCACTTACTCACGTATTCATCACATATTGAGCTTTTGATACAACAAGTGTACAAGTGGAAGATGTTTTCCATGTCTTTAGGTAGTCTTATTATAAAGTAAAGGAGATGACCAGGTAAACTCAGAACATGAATTAAAATGATCATGACTCTAATAAAATGTGTCTGTCTCTTTATCTAAGTTATGATTGGATTAAAAAAGGAAAACCTAAATTTACCTGGGTTGTGAGGGGATTAGGAAATGGAAGAAAACTTCACAGAAGAGGGAACATTTGATTTGGGAATTACAGAATGAGCTAGAATTTGCAAGTAGTCACAGTATGCAAGGCATTCTAGATGTGCAAATATCAGGTTCAAAAGCATGCAATGTGAGAAAGCAAGATGGAGTTGGTAACCAGGTAATTTAGTTTCTTCTAAGGTGAATGGTAAATGGATAGGCAAGGGCCATACTAGGAAGGACATGTTTGGATTTTTCTCCTACAGCTAACTTTTGGGGTGTATTTAAAGACTTCTAGGCAAGAATATATCACAATTCGGTTTTTAGTTTAGGTGTAAAAAATTGACACTGGTGCAGAAGTGACTTTGACCACCATCCTACTTTTTAGGGGTTTATATATCTGTATTTGCACAAGTTAGAAGGATATTGATGCTGAATTCAAGTTGGAAGGAGATAGTCAAATACAATAAGTATTACAGATTGGATAGAAGGTAAATGCCAACTGAGCCACTTAAATTCATCAAAGCTTCATGAAACTCAGGGGCATTCAACCACTGAGCGACATCCCCAGCCCTATTTTGTATTTTATTTAGAGACAGAATCTTACTGAGTTGCTTAGTGCCTTGCCATTGCTGAGGCTGACTTTGAACTTGTGATCCTCCTGTCTCAGCCTCCCAAGCTGCTAGGATTAAAGGTGTGCACCACTGCACTGGGCCACATAGAGTTTCTTAAAATGAATCTCATATTTCTTACTGCATTCACTTTTTAAATAGTACTTTAATGTTAATTAGTAATAAGCATTATGGAAATGGTAATTTTTCCAAATATACAGATAAAATGAAAAAAGTATTAGACATTCATTTTAAATTAGTTGATTTTAAAAAGAAGAAAATAGTGTGCCAGAATCTTATCATGATAAAATAACTTTTCTGGTTAAGTGGGGGGGAAGGCCATAAATCAAATACAGTGACTTTGATTTTAATTTATATATACTCTTTGTAAGGTAGAATATTCAGAACAGAAGTAAATTTAAACTCTTTTTGTCAAACAAATATGCAAATATTGCTTTTCATAAGTTTTTTATAATTCTTTTCACTATCCCAGACAATTGCCAAAGTTATTATACAAACTTATTATATTTAAACAGGACTTTGCTTCTTCCTGGCTTCAGCTCTCCTGATTGATTGATTGATTGACTATGCTGGGGATTTACCTCTGGCAGGAGCACTTTACCACTGAACTACACCTCAAACCTTTTTATTGATTGTTCAGTTTGAGGCAGATTCTCACAAAATTATTGAAGGTCTTGCTATGTTGTTGAGAGTGGCCTCAAACTTGGAATCCTCCTGCCTCAGCCTCTCTAGTGCTTGGGAAAACAGGCGTGCACCACCGTGTGCAGTTCAGTTGTGCATCGTTTTGATCCTAAAATTGAAATGGTGAATTTGTGATATCAATATCTACTCTAGGACAACCATTGGTTTTTGTGGTCAATCATGGCTTGTTGTGGTCAATTATGGTCTCTCTTACAGAAATGAGAAAATTTGCAGTAAAAGAATATTTGTACAAATTATTCAAACAGTAAAATTTAATCTCAAAGCAATAGAAAATAATAGCTAACATAGTTGCTTCTTTATTAAAATCCTTGGTGCATACATTCACAGAAATATAAAGCATTCTTGTTTTTAAAAGTTAACACCACTACTTTTTAAAAGTCTATTCTCATATGCATGCAAATGCACACTATGTATATAAAAATCACCATGCAATGGACCCAACTGACTGGACTTGAGGTTTGGAACAAGGGACGCATCAGAAGGTCAGAAAGAAGGTGAGTCAAACACATCCTCCAGAGCTTTGCACCACATTTTTTTGGCGTCTAAAACAAAAGCAAACTTACTATCTGTTCCTGCAGTACTTTGGTACAAATGTGTTTTATGCACAGGGGTCATATATTTGTATTTTTCTTTATTATAATGGATTAAGATTGAGTCCCATAGCATTGTAATATCTGTATTTACAAATAGAAACCATATTTATTCTGAATGCATTTGTAACTAAGTGTACAGTTCACAGCTTTATCACTTGTTTTATGAGTCCATTTGGCTTGGCATGGAAAAAAATAATTAATCAAATCTGTAGATTTCAGGGCCTGGTCTTTATTTAGGCAGAAACTGCTTATTTATTAACATTAAGCATCTCCCATTTGGTCTCAAAGAGACATATAGTCACATGGAAACAGCAGTTTTCAGTAGATGATTGCACAACTACAGATGCTTTTTTTCCAACACCGTCACAGCTGAGGAGGTCCAACCAAATGAAAAACAGTTCTGATGAAGTGAGAAACAGAAAAGCGGTACCATGCAAACACTATTACATAATAAAATGCAGACCAGCACACATTTTTTAAACTCTCTTTATTAAATTTATGTGAATCAAGAGGAAAGGGTGAAAAGTATATTTACTGATGATAAAAATGATTCTCTGGTTAATTTCAGTCGTCTCATTTAAAATGTGCTCTTTACAAGTTTCTAGCTTTCCTTGCATACTTTTTAGCCTGCTGTCATCTACTCCAAAGTTAAACTTTTTGATTTAATAAAGAAATAGAATTTGCAGGTGGTATGTCCCTGAACAGGCAGTCTAATATCAAGTGATGTAACAAAACACTTAAATGAAAATTGGTAAGCTGTCCTCACTAATCCTAGTCTTAAAATACTTTCAAATGATTCATCTTAACCTGTTGTGAAAGTCATTTTAGTATATGTGCATCTATCCTGCCCCACTAGGAACAATGCCAGCCATGCAACACATGAAACCATGGGATGTGTTATGATGCTATCCCTGAAAGATTTCCAGGCTAAGTTATACTCACAGGATTATACCACAGGGAGGCTAGCACCCTGATGGATTCTTAAAGTACATGCAGATGTGCATTTCTGAATATGCAGTGCTGGAAATATTGCTTATCCTTCTGGAATGTATAATAAAGGTTCAAGTAGCAGACTAATTTTAAAACATACATAAGGAGATTAAGTATGTTCATTTCTTGCTACCAAAACCTTTTTCTCCATTCATTGTATATATGTGTGTGTGTCTGTATTTATAAATATACATATATGTATGTATATAACAACTTACCATATATTCAATTGTTTTAAAGTAATCATCTCTAAGTGTATTTCCACATATTCCACTAGTCCACCTATACTACAATGGAAAATAATATTTGTTCTTTTTGCTTTCACTCTCATTTATTATTTTTTATTTTCCAGATAAACTACGCTGAATGTTTAATACCTTACCTCATTTGATCTTTACAATAACTTTAAAACATAGGTATCCTTCTATTTCACCTATGAGGAAATTGTGTTTCTGAGAATTGGGGTCACATGTGAGACAACTAATTAGTAATTAGGAAAGTCAAAATTCAAATTCAATCTTAGCTCCATAGTCAGTGCTCTTAATCGTATTTCTTTTAAGTCAGCTAACCAGCAAGTAACTCAATATATTAGCACTAAAGGGATATAAAAATGATTCCAATTAATTATGTTTAATTAAAAAGATCATAATAAGTGAATATAACATTCATCTTAACCAAAGCCAGTACAAGGGAATTTATTGCTTTACTGAGTCGCCAGTTCTAATATCCAAAATCACTTGAGAGGAATATAAATCTATCATGCAGACTGGGATATTTTGACACTTTACATGTATATGCCATTTCTTTAAATGTTATCCCTTGAACATTATCTCACATTTCCATTATTTCAGTTAAAGTTACCCAAGACTGCTTTGCATACTGTTCCTTGGAAAGACTATGTCACATGCTTAATTTCTGTACAGCTAGTTCTATTCTTCTGGCATGTATTTCCATTTCTGCCTTTTGTACACTTTTCAGACATGTATCCAAAGATAGAAAAGATAGTAATGGAATGAAAAAGTTCTGTTTTCATAAACTTCAAAAGAAGGAGGACAATGTATTAGCAAATTTTGTTATTTTGTTTGGCTATACCAATCATCTGAAGTGTTATTTTGCAGCAATAACCATTTCTAGCTCTTTTCCAGGGGGAGTACAAGAAAGATGACACTATCAGCTTACCTTTAAAAAAAAAAAAAAAAAAATATATATATATATATATATATATATATATATATATATATATATAAAACAAGTAAATCCAGAGTCTACTTTGCATGTAGGCAAGTAATTTTTGAGACCCCAATTTACTGGACTTGTCAAAATTCTCATCACTCTTTATTAGACAACGAAAGCAACTACAGCTTCACCTACAGTATATAAACCAGTAATATAAAACACGCTTTGATGCTACAGCCAATGAGACTGTTTTTCACAGAAGTAAGACAGAGTCAAAGAGTTAATCACTTTTTCAAAATATGGGAAACATTAGCACTGAACTTGTTAAGTCCTTTTCTTTATACCTCTCTTCCTAATCCAGTGAACCTATATATAACTGTCTTATCAAGGACAGAGAGAAGTAGAATAAAGAAAGTGTGCAGTACAAAGAAGGAAAGAATCTTTTTCCAGGATACTGAGTGATACAACAGATACTTTCCTGCCCAAGTATTGGAGAAGAATAGAAATTTTTTCATGTTGTAATTTTGCATGGATCTTTTCTATAGAAACTTAGAAAAAATAGTAGCTTTCATCATAAAAATTACAATTGGATGTGACTAATGTTGAACTCCAAGTAACTGCAAATCAAAGAATTATGGATTCTCTGTAGTCACTATAAAATCACAATAAAATAATACAATCATGCTGACATTGTCTAGCCTGAGATGCATTGTTGAAAATGAAAGAGAGAGCATTCATTACTTAGAGCCAGGATAATAATGAAGAACAGAATCTAGATAAAAGTATGAAAGAGATTTTTCCATAGCACATCTGAACAAGACTCACATCACTTCCTAGTAATGTGGCAGTAAAAGTAAATATAAACTTATACTATCAAAATTACAAATGCATGTCTCCTTTGAACTGTGTTAATAATTAACAGGATTAACCACTAAAGCTTTCTTATAATAACTGAATATTGGAACAAACTCCAATTTCTATCAGAGGGGGCTAGTTTTCTAAACAGTGGTATATCCATACAATAGAATACTATAAAGATAAAAGAAATAATGAGAAATTTTTCTGTTACTGATAAGCAAAAATTCCAAAGTGTATTAAGTGAGAAAAGAAAAGACTAGAATCATCTTATAGAACACTATGTTGGTGAAAATTCAAATATACATTGATTTTTTTTGCACTTTAACAACTCAGAAAGCTTATAATAGAAACTAATAAAGGTGATTATCTGTGGATAAAGAATAGGACCTGAGAAGATAAAGAATAGGACTACTGGGCTGGTGATGTGACTTAGTGGTAAAGTGCTTGCCTGACATGCATGAGGCCCTGGGTTCAAATCCACCAGCATCAAAAAAAAAAAAAAAAAGAAGAAGAAGAAGAATAGGACTACTTAGCACTTTAAAAATATTTGACTAATATAGTCATATTAACTGAATGTTTTAATTAAAAATAAAAGGAAAAGCTAATATTCAAATTGGGCATTATCTATAAAGCACAAAATTTGATGCTCAGTAATGGTAGAACTCAGTAAACTAGAAACAAAGAAAATTCTGTAACTGGAAAAAATGCAAGCAAAAAATAAAATATATAGAAATATGTATTTTGGATATGTATACATATTTATATAAAATAAATAATTTGTTTTACATATAAAATATATAAAAACTTATAAAATCATGTGTATGCATTTACGCTATCAGCAAACAAATGGAAATTCAAAATTATAAAATATCTCTTGCAATAGCAGAAAAATCTATAAAATACCCAGGCATAAAATTAACAAACTATGTAATAGAGATCTGTACTAGAAAATTCCAGAACATTGTTAAGAAAATTAAAGAAGAGTGAAATAAATAGGTTTGCATACCATATTCATGGAGAGAAATACTATTGTTAAAATGTTAATTCTGCCCAAATTGATCCGACCATATTGTACACAAAAAGCAGAAGAATGAAATTTTAAAAATTGATAAATTAGACTTCACTGAATTTAAAACTTCTGCTTTTTGGAAGACATTGCCAAATAAATAACAAGGCAAGCCACAGAATGGAAAAGATATTCATAATACATATTTCTGATGAAGAACTTATATTCAGACTACATAAAGACCTCTTATAACTCAGTACTATGATGACAAACTACTGAAGTAAAAATAGACAAAATATTTGAACAGATATTTTACAAAAGAAGAAAAATAGACTGTATACACACTCACACACACAAAAAAAGTACTCAATATCTTTATCTCTCAGTGTTTGCCTGGAGGCAGGGCAAGGAAGGCTTGATCACCATAGGGCAAGAGAGAATTTGTGGGAGACTAAATAATGTTTTATGCCTTTAATTTATGTAGGGATTACATAGGTATGTAAATATTTGTCAAAAGCATCCAACTGTACATTTTATTTTGTTTTATGTGACATATTCCTCAAATATTTATTTTAAAGAAACATTTAAAAAAGAGAGAGAAAAATAGTAAGATGATGTGGAGAAATAGTGGCAAATAAGTAAGAGAAATCACCCAAAAAAGTGAGCATTGGACTCCTCTGGACACCACCAGAAACACTCTCAGCCACACCTAACTACAGTCTTCAGCTATGACCGACTCTGTGCGCTCTTTCACCAACTTCTCATAGGTGCACCATAACTGCCCCTCAGCACAGATTGAGCTCTGACCCTCTCACTACTTGCCTCCTCTGACACACTGAATCAGCTTGGAACTAACAATTTCTCAAATTGAAAGCCTGTGGAACCTAGGGCCCATGGGACCATCCTTATCAATAGGGTATGAAGGATAATGAATAAATGTAATCAGTTTCAATGGATTTCAAATGTTTCTATTACAATAACCAATCTAACAATGTACCCTTGTGTTGGTTTTGCGTCTTTCTTATTTTGCTCCACTGGTTCCTCATGTCTTCCTTAGAATTATTTCACAACAAACTACCTTCATGCAATCTTTGATTTCAGTCTCTGCTTTTAGGAAAATGCAGGCTAGAACACAGTTGGAAAGCAACTGAAAATAAAAGTGATAATAGTAAAAACAAAAAAGTATGCTGTGCTTATTATGTTATAGACATTACTTTAATATTATGTTATTATTACTTATTTTATTATTAATGTCTTATATTATTTAAGTCTAACAATCCTATTTTATAGATGAGAAAGTAAAGACAGAAGAAAGGTCAGTGATGGGTAGAACACTGATCAGTAAAGAAAAACACTACTAAAAAATCATGAAATTCCACAGATTTGGCAAGTGGGATATTGTTGCTAAACATCATACAAGGATTTTCAGCAGTATAATAGGAGTAGAATCTAGATCTGATGAGACTTTAATTTTAGATGAAGTTCAGTCCCCAACTGCACAGAAATATGAATGCCCTAACATTTGGAGAAACAGTAAGAAATACTGTTTTGGATAAATTTAACCAAGCTTTGTTTTAGTCAGCATTTGTGTCACTGTGACCAAAACATCCAAAAAGAATAATTTAGACAAGGAAAAATTTATTTTGGTTCATGGTTCAGTCCATGGTCAGTTAACTTCATAGCTCTGAGTCCAAGGTGAGACAGAACATCGTGGCACAAGGACCATTGCAAAGAGGAAGCAGAGAGAGCTCTGCTCACTAAGGACAAAACATAAACTCCAAAGGGAGACACCCCCTCCAGTGACCTACTTCCTCCAATCACACCCTACCTTGCTGCAGTTACCACCTAGTTAGTCCATATCAGTGGATTAACCACTGATTAAGTTAAGGTTCTCATAATCCAACTATTTTGCCTCTGAACATTCTTGCATGGTCTTACCTAAGCTTTTGGGGGACATCTTATTTCTAAACCATAACAGTCTTCATATGCACTCAGATTATAAACGTGTCTGAATTTCTTCAGTACAGTGAGTTCAACATCAAGAAATTACAAATATTCAGGAAAGGAATATTCTTTTGGGCTTTCAAAGATAAAAGTATTGCTATGAATAAAGTAAAATAATAATGAAATGTGTTGTCAATCTAAGAGCAAAAAAGAAGACTACCATGGCAGTTACAAGAAATCTAAAAATACTCAAGGCCAAGTCTGATGACCTTCACCCATTTTTCATCATGCAACTTTTGGCATGATTTCACCAAAATAATATATGTCTCATTTCAGTTTTCCTTGCAGCAATGCTGGGTTGCACACTATTATTTCTTTACAAATGCTCAGTATAAAATACATGAATATGCACATGAATATGAACATGAACAAAAGATTATTAACCGGAGAAAATTTAAAATTCTATGTAATATGTTATACTTTTGCCACCCACAGGCCATCTTATTTGTCATAAGTAAACTCAATAACTTTTAATTAATTATTGGTAAATGAACATGTGATATATCTATAAAGCTTACAAGGTAATGATTATTAATCGTCTTTTTTAACTCTGTAATTCAATATGTTCATAAATAACAAAAAACAAAACATAACAAGTTCTAAACACTCACTCTCAAAAAATCCTAGCCCTTTGTTTTGACTTTAACCAATGCAAAGTTCAGATTTGAGTTAGCTAGCATGTTCCAATATAAATCCCAATAAATAAGACAGCAGTTGATATTCCTAGTAGACTTCTGACAATTGGCATCTATCCACCATCTCTGTTGGCACATCATTCCACTAACATTCTCATCACGCTAACAAGTGCTGTCATTTAACAGGTGTTCCTCACTTTAAAATGAGACTAAACTTGAAAAAAATCGAAAGCAAAACTTCATAAGATGTCTGTACACTCTAGAAATAAGAAGATGCTTGGCAGGAATAAATATGTGCTGGCAACACAACGCTTCTCATATTTCAAGGACAAAATTGAAACCATATTTCCAAGGGGTGCAAACATTGATTGCTATATGTTCTTATAAACAGAGAACTACAAACAGTATTGCAGCATTCTCTTGATCCTCCTTCACTTTTATGTGAAGTCCAAAAATGTATCAGTTAAAAGAGGCTTCTGAATTTAATTCCAAAAGCAGACAGGGATGCATATGTGAAGAGTAGAGGAAGAACATACTCTAGGTAAAGACAAAAGTTATACTAGTGTTCAATTTACAGGACTATTATCCACCAATGGGAATAAAATGAGTAAACACAAATCAGAGGGTATCTCAAAGTTTCATTCAAGTTGTGAGTTTTGTCCTTCCATAAGTCTTCTTCCCTTCACTGAAGGTTAGGCCTAGTCATTCAGTCCAATGCAGTCAAAATATTTTTTATTAGTGCATTGGAAATATACCGAGTATTGGGGTTCATTTTGATATAAGCATATAAGCATGGAATATAATTTGCCCTGTTTTGGTCTCCCGTACTTCCTCTTCCCCCCACCCCATTCTCTTTCCTCTACTATACTGGCCTTTCTTTTGTTTATTTATAGTTTTTAAAAATTAGTGATATATATATTAAATTTACCATGTATATTCATATACTTTTAATCAATAGTTTATATGTTTATATGTGGCATATTCATATGTTTAACCATAGTTTAATCAATTTCATTCCATCATTCCTCCCTTTTCCCACTCCTTCTCCTTCCCCCTCAATCCCCTTCCTCCACTCCAATGATCTCTCTTCTCTTCTGTTTTCATGGGATTCTCCCCATTTCTTTTCTTCCCTTTATTTTGGTCTAGCTTCTGCATATGAAAGGAAACATTTGACACTTGATTTTCTGAATCTGGCTTATTTCACTTAGTAGTTCTCCAGTTCTATCCATTGATCAGCAAATGCCATAATTTCATTCTTCTTCATGGTTAAGTAAAACTACATCGTGTATATATACCACTTTATTTTTTCTTTCTTTTTTTTGTACCAGGGATTAAACCCAAGGGCACTTAACCACTGAACCACATTCCCAGGCCTTTTTACTTTTTATTTTGATACAGGGTCTCACTTGGTTGCTTACAGTCTCACTAAGTTGCGGAGGCTGGTTTTGAACTTGTGATCCTCCAGCCTCACCCTACCAAACCTCTGGGATTACAGGCATGTGCCACCAAGTCCAGCTACCACATTTTCTTTCTTTCTTCTTCTTCTTCTTTTTTTTTTTTTTTTTGGTAACTGTAGATGGGCAGCATGCCTTCATTTATATGTTTATTTCCATGCAGTGCTAAGGATTGAACCCAATGCCTCATAGTGGCCGGCAAGCACTCTGCCACTTAGCCACAAACACAGCCCTATTTTCTTAATCCGTTCAAGTGTTGACACGCATCTGGGCTGGTTCCATAAATTGGTTATTGTGAATTGTGTTTCTATGCATTGACGTGACTATATCACTATAGAATGCTGATTTTAGTTCTTTAGGATAAATACCAAGGAGTGGGATAACTGGATCAGATGATGTTTCCATGCCTAGTTATTTGAAGAATCTCCATACTGCTTTCCAGAGTAATTGTGCTATTTTGTAGTCCCACCAACAATGCATGAGTGTACTTCCCCCCCCATATACTTGCCACAATTTATTATTTGTATTCTTAATAACTGTCATTCTGACATCTCAATGTAGTTTTGATTTGCATTTCCCTAGTTGCTAGAGGTGGTAAACATTTTTTTCAAATATTGACCACTTGTATTTCTTCTTTTGAGAAATGTCTTTTTACTTCTTTGCCTATTTATTAATTGGGTTATTTGGATCTTTTTGGTTTTTTTTTTTAAATTCTATATATATTCTGAATATTAACTCCCTGTCTGAGGAGTCGGTGGCAAAGATCTCCCATTCTGTAGGCTCTCTCTTCATGCTCATAATTGTTTCCTATGTTGTGCAGAAGCTTTTTAATTTGATGCTATCACACATATTGATTCTTGGTTTTATTTCTTATACTTTAGGAGTCTTGTTAAGGAATTCAGCGCCTGCATCAATGTGTTGGAGTGTTGACCCTGTATTTATTTCTGACACTTGCAAAGCTTTTGGTCTAATAGTTAGATCTTTGATTCACTTTTAGTTGACTTTAGTGCATGGCGACAGATAGGAATCTAATTTCATTCTTCTAAATATGGATACTACTTTTCCCAGCATCATTTATTAAAAAGGCTATCTTTTCTCCAATGTGTTTTTGGCACCTTTGCCAAGTATCACATGATGTATTATGGATTTGTCTCTTTGTCTTCTGTTCTATTCCATTGATCTTCATGTTCGTTTTGGTGCCAAACCCATACTCTTTTTGTACTGTAGCTCTGTAGTATAATCCAAGATCTAGTATTGTGATGCCTCCTGCATCGCTTTTCATGCTCAGTACTACTTTGTCTATCCTGGATCTCTTATTCTTCCAAATGAACTGTAGAACCATTTTTTTCTACATTTGTGAAAAATGTCATTGGTATTTTGATAACGATTACATTGAATCTGTATAGCACTTTTGGTAATATGGCCATTTGACAATGTTAATTCTGCCTATTCAAGAACCTGGAAGGTTTTTCCAACTTCCAATGTCTCCTTCAATTTCTTTCTTCAGTGTTCTATAGTTTTCATTGAAGAGGTCTTTCACCTCCTTAATTGGTCTACTCCCCGCCCAAATTTTTTGAGGTTACTATAAATGGGATAGTTTTCCTGATTTCTTTCTTAGCAGATTTATTATTGGAATATAGGAAAGCAATTTTTTCATGTATGTTAGTCTTGTACCCTGCTATTTTGCTGGTTTTATTTGTCAGCTCTAGAAGTCTTCTGGCAGAGTTTTTATATCTTCTAAATATAGGATCATGTCATCAGATAACTTGACTTCTTTTCCTTTTTTATTTTTTAAATTTCCTTCTTTTGCCTGGTTGTTCTGGCTAGAGTTTCAAAAACTATGTTGAATAAGAGTGGGGAGTACTCAAAGTATTTTTAATCCCCTTCTGCTTACTTTCTTTCATGAGCTTTAGCATCATCCATGAAGCATTCCATTAACTAGCTCTTTGTTCTCCAATTGTTGTCTCTCACCATCCTCCCTTCTTCATCTAATATGCTATAATCACTAAATATCTTTAAGTTCCTCAAAGACTACCTTGGTCTTTTTGCCTAGAACACCAGTACATTACTCCCTTTTCCTGAAAGACTGCTTCCTACATTCTAAGATCAGCTTTAATGCCACTTACTCCAAGGAAATGATCCTCTCCCTAAGATTTTCTCAAGGGTTTTATCATCCTTTTTCATCACATTCAGTGCTGTGCAATATAAATATAATGCAAGCTACATGTATAATGTTACATTTTCTAGTGGCCACTTTCAAAGCACATGGAATAAATTTCATTAGTATATTTTATTTAACCCAATATATGCAAAGTACAATAATTTCAATGTGCGATCAATATTTTGAAATTTATTAAAAGACTATGTTATGTTAAAAATATGTTCTTTCCTCCAACCTTGGCAGATACATCTTTCAAAAATATATGAGTATAGCTATAGTTTTCATATTAATTTAAAGTCAATAAAGACAAATGAGTTTAATTAATGGGCATTTATAAGTACACTGTTATCAAGTTAGCAATGTCTGCATAAGTAATAAAATAAAAACAAATTGTGCTTATGTATTTATACCATAAAATTCATTTGTATTGCCTTCAAATTTTAAAAATTATTAATTATGCCATTACAATTAATAATTTATGTTATATTGACAATAATTGCAAGTTATACATTTTTGGGTCAATATAGTCTTCATCATTTTATGAATTATAGCTTATAGAAACTATGTACTTTTGAGGTATTACCAATAAATATCAATAAAATTCTAAAGAAATTCTAAGATGTGGATATGAATTCTGTTTCACATATTTTGTTCATACATTACATAGGAATCACACAAATATTCATCACAAACATATTACAAAATATCTTAATTTCATCCAATAAATTATCATTGCTTACACAGCAATCTTTACCATATCAAAAAATGTCAGATTCTGTATATAAGTATGCTCAGTATCATCCTTCACTCATGTCTAGAATCACATATGCATTTGAGAATAATGAGAATTGCTTAATATTTCTGTTTTCATATTGCTGTTATTCAACCTCCATATGCAATGTTTTCAAAGAACCACACAAATTTATGATTGCTTCTGAAATCATAAGATGAAACATGAAAAGAAGGAAGGAATGGACACTGCACTGGGTATTATCAAATGTCCACACTTCATCATGTAAGAATCTAATGCATTAATGCTATCTAAAAAGAAGAATTCGTCTTTAACACAAAAGCATTTTTGCTGCTCAAATTCTCTATTTCAAAGTTGTGTCCACCACCAATATTGACAATGGCATAACCCTCAGATTTTCAAGGTATTCAAAAAAGTTGTCATTTGGTTCAAGAAGATAAGTCAAGAGAGGTGGAGAAGGATTTCTTTGGGACTCACTTTTAATCATGAAGGTGAATGCTAACTTCTGCAAATGCTAAATTCTGGACCCCAAAAAAGAAAATGACTTTTTCTTTCAAAATAATGCTTATCATTAATTCACTTTAAAATGAAAATAAACACTTTAACCAGGCACTTTAAAACACTTTAACACACACCCATAATCCATAATCCCTTAGGAGACTGAGACAGGAGGATTGTATGTTCAAGGCATGCCTCAGCAAATTAGCAAGGCCCACACAACTTAAGTGAGACACTGTCTCAAAAAAAAAAAAAAAATGACTGGGGATGCAGCTCAGAAGTAAAGTGCCTTTGGGTTAAATCTCCAGAACCTCAAAATAAATAAGTAAAATTTTTAAATGAACACTTTATACATTAACATAATTTAGAAGACAGAATATTATCTTCTAAACAAAAACAAAGGGTTAGTGAGAAGAATGGAGTAATTTTGTTATTTGAAAATCTCATTTAAGTCTGACTTAATGGAAGATAACTAAATTGCCCTATTTGCTTCCATATTCAACCTGCTGCCATAAATTGTGAAGTATGTAAAGAAAATCCAGTCACACACAGATATATAATGAGAAAACATATTTTAGAATAATCTTTTCAGAAACTTTGAGCTTCTTCTTTGATAATATACCCAAATTCAACAAAAGGAAATTTCTAAAATATTATGTGCAATTTGAATGAATGTTACTATTTTAGTCAGCTATTTCATTGCTGTGACTAAATAATATGACCAGTACAATTATATAAGAGGAAAGGTTTATTTGAGGGTTCACAGTTTCAGAGGTCTTAGTCCACAGAAGACTGGCTCCATTCCTTGTGGCTCAAGGTGAGGCAGAACATCATGGCCAAGGAAGTGTGGTAGAGGGAAGCAGCTTGCATCATCAGGAAGCAGAGAGAGAGAGAGAGAGAGAGAGAGAGAGGGAGAGAGAGAGAGAGAGTCTCCACTCTTCAGATATAAATATATACCACAAAACCACACCTCAATTCGAATCTCCTCCAGCCACACCCTACCACTTCAGTTACCACTCAGTTAATCCCTATCAGGGGATTAATTCACTGATTGGATTAAGACTTTTACAACCAACCATTTCTCCTCTGAACCTTCTTGCCTTGTCTCACCTGTGAGCTTTTGGGGGACACCTCATATCCAAACCATAACATTCCACCCCTGGCCCCTAAAAACTCACACTCATCTGACAATGCAAATTACATTTAGTCCATTTCCAAGAGTTCCCATAGTCTCAACAGTTCTGAGATTGCTCAAAGTTCAAGTCCAAAGTCTTTGAGGCTCAGGACAATCTCACATTGTGAGCTCCTATAAAATTAAAAGCAATTTACAAATATCCAACATATAAAGGTACTGAATAAACATTTGCATTTCCAAAAATAGGGGCATAGAAAGAAGGGATAAGACCAAAGACCAAAATCCAGTTGGACAAACAGGTCCTGTAGCCTGGAATGTCCAGCGCCTGGAGTACTGGGCATCTTGATGTTCTCTCCAAATGGCAAGTATAGATCTGCCCCAAGTGGCCTTCCTGTTGACTTGTCTCTGCTCAATTCCTGCAGCTTTCCTAGGACAATGTTCTATGTTGCTGCATTTCTTAATCTTGGGGGTCTCCACTGCAGCTTCAGCTTCCTCTTCAAATATCCACACTTTGCCTTCCCAGAGATTGCACATAGGGACTTCAACCCTGCTGTACTTTGCCTGGCCTCCTAGACCTTCCTTTGAAATCTTGGCCTCCATGACCCCCTAACTCCAGTGTCTTGCATTCCTGCAGAGCCAGCATCACGTGGTTGATGAAAAGGTTTGCTACCATCTTGAACAATAGCCAAGCCTCCAGGGACCCTGGCTGCAGCAGCCACTGAGTGCCTGGGGGGCTGAGAATGTTCAAAAAACTTCCTAGGCTCTTTTGTGCAAGAAGGTGACCCACTGATCTCTTCTCAAGAGAATTTTCAACTTTACTCCCTTGAACTTGAGATGGATGTGGTCTTGCCAGCTACTGAGATGCCCTCAAGCCATCATTCTTATTGTCTCTAGGCAAAGTCTTCAGCATTTCTTTAGTTGCTGTACTACTGTCTTTAACAACTGCAACTTCCTCAGCCCTAGTTTTACTCCAGCCTTTCAAGTTCACTGTTTTCAAATCTTTCTGCTCTACTCTTTGCTCCTGATTATCACAACAGATTTAGCTAAAAACTGCCAGCAATATCCATGCCACTGCCTGAATGCTATGCTGCCTAGACATTTCTTCTGCAAGATTAAGAAGTTCATCACTTCTAAAATCAGCTTCACAGAAAATCTCAGGACACAGGCAAAATGCAGACAACTTCTCAGTAAGAATATAACATGAATGGCCTCTACTCCAAATTCCAAGAGTTCCCCCTTTTCTGAAACCTCTTGAGTCAGGTGTTCACTTATCACAGTGCTATCACCATTCTGGTCTTCCGAGCTCTCACCAGAATTGGTCATTAATCACCACTTACAACAGTCTAAAGCATTTCCAGATTTCACTTCTATACATCTCAAAATTTCTCCCACCAATTCCAAAAAATTCAAAAAGTTTTTGAACCATATGGTCAGGTTAGTCACAGCAACAACCCCACTTCTGGTACCAATTTCTGTATTAGTCAGCTTTTTCACTGCTGTGACTAAATGATCTGACCAGCACAATTATACATGAGGAAAGGTTTATTTGAGGGCTTATGGTTTCAGAGGTCTTAGTCCATAGAAAGCCAACTCCATTCCTCCAGGCTTGAGGTGAGGCAAAACTTTATGACAGAAGAATGTGGCACAGGGAAGCAACTCGCATCATCAGGAAGCAGAGAGAGAATCTCTACTCTCCAGATACAAATATATACCACAAGCCACGCCTCAATTCCAATCTCCTCCAGTCACACCCCACCACTTAAGTTACCTCTCAGTTAATCCCTATCAGGGGATTAAATCACTGATTGGTTCAAGACTTTTATAACCAATCATTTCTCTTCTGGACCTTCTTACATTGTCTCACCCGTGAGCTTTTGGGGAACACCTCATATACAAATCATAACAGTTACATACTCTGTGATATGAAAATCCATTGTCTTGCCTGCATTTTAAGTGGATCATATATGTATGCATTGTTTTATAATATCCTATTGCAGGTTGGATCTGAAACATCCCTCTGTCTCCTGGTTCAAAAGTTTGTTTCCCAATGCAACGACATTCAGAATGGGGCTTTTGAAAAGTGGTTGGATCAGGAGGGTTCTGATCTCATCAGCAGATTAAGTCATTGATAGCCAAATGGAAACTGTAAGGCAGGTGCAACATGGTTGGATGAATTAGTTTCCTGGGGGTGTGCCCTTAGGAATTTCATTTTGTCCATCACCTTTCCTCTCACTCTCTTTTCCTTCTCCCTGGATGCGATGAACTAAGCAGTTTTCCTCCACTGTGCTTTTACACCATGATATTCTGTCTCACCTCAGACTCAAAACAACAGCACCAGCCAACCATTGACTGCAACCTCTGAAACCATGAAACCATGGTCCAAAATAAATATTCCTCCTATAAATTGTTTTTGTTAAGAATTTGGTTACAAATGCTGATTAACACATACCCTATATTGATTATTAGGAAAGCGTTACATTGCTGAGTTATACAGATCCTCTAAATGATGAATCATACAGTTATATGTCTTTTAAAAACTCACACTTGGTTTTTTGAATCATTTGATTTATTTTAATAGAATGTTTACCAAACACCCACATCTAAGTGACCATAACTTTGTCTGCCAGTAATTCATTAAAGAAGAAACAGTGCTCCAGAGAGAGAAAGAAAGAGAGAGAGAGAGAGAGAGAGAGAGAGAGAGAGAGAGAGAGAGAGAGAGAGAGAGAGAGAGAATGGCCATTTCAGCTTATAACTGAAGCGCATGAGTATCATTCCTCTTGACAAACATATTTCACAGTGGAAATGCTTTATGCATCCTTTTCACTTTAAACACAGTATTAAAAAGACATAAGTATTAAAGCACTATAATTTAATACAAATATTTTTACTACTTTATCAAAAACATACTTAAGTGAAACTGGATTTTTTTTTCTTGCTTTTGTGTCATAGCGACACATCAATGACTACAAACTTAGTTTGGGCCCATGGCTTTGATGTGGGTCAATGGTTTTTAACTCACCAGTTGCTTTTGTACCATTAGTATGTATGTCAACATGATTCTTGCAAAGAAGTTATATGATTCAAAAGAAGATATACAATTCTTTGAATATTTTAGCATCATTTGTGTGTATTTTTTTTTTTTTTTGCCAAGCATTTACCTAAAAGATCTTGAATAAAATTACTTTGTACTGGAACATAAGCAAAACAGTAATCCCAGTTCACATTTGTAGTTACTTCTATTTATAAGGAAGGAAGAAATATAGTTCTATGGAGAAGATATTGAAACTGTGAAGACATTGAATTAATCTTTATTTTCTCCAGTTAATGTTTATTACTTACTGTAGTACTGGAAAATGGCAGTGCCACAATTTCTCTTATTGATTTTTTGTATCCAGCAGGCATTCATCAATATCAACTCTACAAGGTATAATTGTGTGTGATTCCCTAGACAAAGCTATATAACTTGACCCGTAATAACTTATTAGTTTCTAGTTTGAAAAACCATGACAAAAAAAACCCTGTCTTTTAAAGAGCTCATCATGTCTACATTTAAAAATCAATTTACTTTTTTAAACACTAAATTAATTTCAAAATGTCACTGTGGCATAACTGGCATCAAAACACTATTCAAAATGTTTTATTGAATAAGACACAATAAAGTAAATTATTAACATCTATAAAACCTAAGGAAGAAAAGCTTTCATTCTATTTATGGTTTTTAATTACAGTTTCACATTAATTTTCTTTTAGTAGAGTCCTCCCTTCCATCAGTCACAGTCTCCAATATGTCATTTCTTCTTTTTCATATTATCATTTGAGAAAGACCAAACCAACTTTGAATTGAGAAAACAAGCCTTCTAATCTCCTTGTTAGAGCCAGGAGTTCCTCTTTCTGATATAGCCACTCTAAGATGCTACAAATGGAAAGCTGGATGGGGGTGTCACACATAACCACCACTCACAGCACTGGTATGGTTCATCTTATTCTCAAAATGCCTTGTGAGGTATGTGTCATTATTATTGCCATGTTACAGAACACGTTGAATTATACAAATAGGAAAACACACCAAAATAAACTGCACATATTGTGTAACTTCAACTAATGCAAAAAGAAAGGGAGAAAAGACTTGATGATTCCTGCAGCTTCCCACAATATAGCCGAAGGTCATACCCCACTCACAGTGCAATGAGAGGGAGGCACCTTGTAAACTCATTCCACCCAGCAAAAATTATTTCCAGCTTAAAAAAAATTAACTATTTTAATGTGTTCAAGCTTTGTTTAGAAACAATTAGAAGGATAGATATCTGCACAGTGTACTTCCATAGCTAAACATACTTAGCACGATTATGTGACACTCACAAAAAGTATCAATCTATGCTCATGATTGATTTTCTCCTCTAACTTATTCCCTCTCCCAAAGCAAAAATGCAATTAACTCTTCAGTGCACAAAAAGAATACCAACTAGTGAAATCTCTAAGCAATGAACCATTATTTCTAAGATGATTAGACCTCATCCATTTAGTTCTTTAAAGATTATATTTAACACTTTTAAAAAATCAACTCATTTATTAAGAACAGAACCTTCACTATCTACTGCAATGCAATTTCAATCCATATTGTGGTTGTTTTCTGGGACTTTCCATTGAGCATCTTGGTTAGGGATAATTTATATTAACAATGAGATGACAATGGTCTTTGCCTTCACTCCCACTGAAAAAGTAATCTCTGACATTCAATAGCTTAGAGGAAAATTAGCCTTAGCACTGAATTAAATTTTATGATCTGTAAATTTTAATTAGGTGAGTTTTTCAATTGCTTCTAAACTGAGCCTAAGCTGTCAAATAAAAAGTAACTGAATCATGCAGGAAGGAATTGGTGTCAAAAGTTTAATAAAAAACAAAACAAAGGAAAGCAAAATATGCTGTGACTGGGGTGATTAGGACCTGAGCAGTGGACAGAAGTGGCAATGTATTTTGAAGCCTTTATAGTTTGACTTATGATAGTCACATAGACTTCTGTTTATATGGGAAGGAGGTCAGAAAGAATAAAATGCCACTGTGGGTTTAGTCAAGTTTTATGTGTCCAGAACTACTCATCAATAAGAAAAGAAATCAGTCATAAGTCATACAAAAGTCTAAAGTAAGTAAAAATAACTCAGGTATTTTGGAAATAAAACACACATACATATCATTGACTTTTAATTTCATAGAAAACATAAAGCTCTATTCAACAAGTATTAAAATGCATGCCTCAATCCCATTCCAGAGACTCGAAGAAAGACAAGTCTGAAGAGAGGCATCGTTTTGATACGCTTTCTCCTTCTCCTGTGCATGGGACTTAATCTAGCATATATTAACCCATCCTGTTCCTATTTTATTTCTTTTTAGTTGTTTTGTTTGCTTTGTTTTTAGGTGTCTCCATAATTACTGGCCCCTTCCCTTCCAATTGGTTGCATGTCTCATTAGCTAACACCCTAGCTCTCCCTTTTCCTTTTCACCTAAGCAGCTTGAAAATAAAGTGGGCTCTCATTCATTTATCAGACCATCTTCTATCCTGACAATTTCATTCAAATTGCTCTCAAAATACCATTACTGATGTCTGGATGTGAATCCAAAGGACAAATATAGTGCCTCTATTTTATTTGTTTTACATTTGCCATCATTTTGCTTATTCTCTAGCTTTCTAATAGACTGCTTTTCCATGTTTTTTTTTTTTGCAACCATTTCTCTGTCTTTTCCATAATTCTCCTCTTGCTCTAATAAACACTGAAATAGAGTGAGTAATCAAGGATTCTACCCTCAGACCCTTGAACCTTCTCTGATTCCCCAAATCTTTGTAAGTCGGGTCCTAGAAATCTATAACCAACAGCTAAATGACTCATTTTGATTCTCTAAATTCTTAAATTTGGTATATGTCAAAAGTAATTTAACTCCTCCATAACTCTTCCAGATTTCCTCCTTCCAAATTTTTTTCTGAGCAAATTTCCATTCAGCACTAAAGTAACTACTCTGTTTTCACCTTCACATCAATTCAGTGTTTCTTTGTTTGTTTGTTTCTCTTTCTTTTCTTTTTATTAGATGGCAAGAATGGAAGCAGGGACAACATTAAAGAGGTTCACAGGCCCAGGACATGTTGTTGCACATCTATTGACTATAGAGACTGGTGGGTGATCAAAGTCAAGAAACTCTATGGAGATAAAAATAACAGGTCTTGCTTTCGGGTTGGATTTTAGAGAGTAAGGAAATTAGAAGACTCAAAGATAAATGGCTCCAAGTTCTATGCTTAAGTAGCTGGCTAGATTATTATACTGATAATTCAATTTGAGAAAAAACTGCCACAGAGTTTGGGTAGATGAGGGTATATGGATTAGGGAAAATTGGGTAATCTATTTTATACATATTTAAACTTGAGATTCCTATTAAACTTTGTTATGGACTGACTGTGCTCCTCCCTTCAATTCATAGGTTGAAAGGCTTATTCCCTGCCTGACAAAATGGAGATGGGGCCTTTAAGCGGTGATTGAGGTTAAATGAGGTCTTAAGGGTGAGGCCCTGATGTGGTGAAACTGGTGTCCTCAGGAGGAAGAAAGAGACAGCAGAATTTCTCTTTCTCTGCCACATGAGGATGCAGTGACAAGGTGGCTGTTCTCAAGCCAGGAAGAGTGGCCCCATCAGAAACTGAACCATGATGGATCTTAATCTTGGAATTCCCAGCCTCCAGAACTATGCAAAAATAATTTTTTAAGTCACCCAATCGATGGTATTTTGTTATGGAAGCATGAACAGACTAATACAGACATCTTGGTAGGGCAATAGTTTGATGTATTCTGCCATATTACTTTTCTCCCTTTCCCAACCCCTATTCAATGCCATTATGTGTTCAATTAAATTAGAGTAAGGATGTAACTGTAGAATCCAGAAGAAAGAGGCAGATTCATGATTTTTGGATCCTCTTAGAATGTTGAGAGGACTTTCAGTATGGATAAAATGTTTGGGAGATGTAACTAGGTGGATCAATCTCTGCTCTAAACCTTTCCCCAACCCATTTCACTTTTCAGTAGCCAGAAGAGATTCCCTGAGATATGAGGGAACAAAGAAGTGATGAAATTAGAGATGTTGATAGTATAGGTCAATAGGCCTGGACCAGAATGGGCCGCATGAGCAAGAACAGACTACATGGACAAGAACGGGAACTAGCTCAACAAAGAGTCATAGTTAAAGCATTGCGTGGATAACTTGGAGTCATGTGGAAGTCATCATCTGATGAGTGCCCTGACCTACTTATATGCAATCACTATTCATCCATTGTGCCCAGAGGTTATACAAGCTGCTTTTTTCATTGATGACTATTAAAGGCATCTCTTCAATAGTCTCTGGCACTCCTCCCAGTGACTGCTCAGCAGGAGTGACGCCTGTTGATGCTTCAGATTTTGCTTGACCCTTCTTTGACTTACCTCATACAGACAAATAGACAAATCATTTTGTAATATCCCAGGGACTCATAAGCCTTGAGAAAGCCCTGGACATTTAGTGGGAGATGAAGGTCTGGAAGGGAAGAGTCCCACACCTGTAGTGAGTGGAGCAAAATGCCAAATGAGACCACCTTATGACACTTCCCCAACTGAGACAGTGATGAAATATATTCAAGTTGGTAGTAGGATATGAGTCTAAGCTCAAGGGAGTCATGACACTAAAGAAAAATGTAAAACCATGAAAATGAATGACATCACATAAGGAGAGAGTTCAGCCAAAGAAAAGGGAAGAGATGAGTTCTGAAAAATGACAATAAACGGAACATCATCAAAAAAAGAATAAATGAAGTAGTGAATGTGGTAGAAGGATAACCAGGAGAACAGATACAGAAGCCAAGGGCAAAGAAGATTCTGAGAAGAGCCTAAGTGTCATGTAGTAAATTGCTAAAAGGTCTAATAAGATAAGAACAAAAAAGAGTTCATTACCTTGAATGCTATAAAGATCAGTGTTAATGAAGATATGGGAATCTTCCAGATTGAAGGAGGTTGAAGAGTGAAGGAGAGGTGAGGAAGTGGAGACAGAAGGTCCAAAGTTCTTCTAATGAATTTGGATATGACATGGAGTAGAGAAATGGGTCAGTAGCTAGAGGGAGTGCTCAGGAGCAGATTTCCTTTCCTTTCTTCTCCTCTTCCTCTTCACCTCCTCCTCCTCCTTCTCCTTTTTCTCCTTTTGATTTTTCAACAGGGGAGATAGTAGAAGACATTCAAGAAATGAAAATGCCCTATCACAGAAGGAAAGATTAATTACATAGAAAAGAGAAGAAATAGTAGAAATAAATTTCTGTATAAGGCAAAAGTAGAAGCACTGATGTTTGATTAAAGGAGGGATACCTCCTCCAAGATGACAGAAAGAAGGAAAATGGAAGATAGTACAGATCCAGGTAACCTATGGGTTTGATGGTGGGAAGATGAGGGAGTTATATGGCCTACTGTTTTTAAAAAATGAGGCAATATCATCAATGGAGTGAGTATTTACAAGTTAAAGGAAGAGTGAAGTTTAAGGAGAAAAGAAAAATTGATGAGTTGTCTTAAAGAATTCCAAGTTAAATGTGTTAGTCAGCTTTCTGTCACTGTCACAAAATGCCTGAGATAGTACACTTATGATGAGGAAAGGTCTGTTTTGGCTCACAGCTTCTTATGTTTCAGTCCCTGGTCACTTGGTCATTTCAGGCCCGTATTGACACAGTACATGTTGAGAGAGCATGGTGGAAGAGGCCTCTTCATCTCATGGTATCAAAAAGCAAAGACAAAGGAAGAGGTCAGGGTTCCAATATCCCCTTCAAGGGCATGCTCCCAGTGGCCTGACTTTTTTCCAACAGGCCTTACCTGTAAAATATTCCACCACCTCCCAGCAGTGGTGGGCTGGGGACCAAGTCTTTAACTCATGGGACTTCCAGTGACACTCAAGATCTAAACTATAGTGTTGGGTCTAAGGAAAAACAGCACAATTGCTGAACATTGTTGAGAGTTTATTTGAAATTTAGAATCACAAATTTAAAATTAAATCTATCCAGTTGGATGATTTTTCTGTAGTAGGTGTTTGAGTTTAAAGAGACAAAAAAGATTTTTTTTCCAAGTGTGTGGTGGAAGGGGAACAGTAATGAATATGAGTTGTCTTGAAACTCTACTAAGGAGATGACTATTCCCTGAGATAACACTGCCTGTGTGTGCATTTGAAGCATGTCTATTCTCACATAAAATTGTGAGTGTTGTGTATGCTTTATTATTAGATCAGGAGGCAATTTGGGAATGTCTGTTTCATTTCTTTGGCTTCAAAAGTCCATAGACACTGAACAAATGCTTACTGAAGAAGTTTATGGAAAAACCTTGGGAGATAAGGCATCATAGAAAAAGAATAACAGATATCTTTTTAAATTTCAGAGTAAACTTGAGCACCTGAGTTCCCAAGGATGTAGGATGCACAATTATAAATCCAGTAATGATCAAAACTTGAGAGAGGACATGTCAAGGGCAGAGAATGCTGAAAAAGTGTGAGCTCCAGGAAAATCAATGGACCCTGAAGACTAATGCCTTCTTCAACATGGGCAGAGGTAATGAAACATTGAGAAAACAATCCTCTGGTGATTAATGGTTACATGATCTACTTTAGCATGCTAGAGTTTCATGCTAAGGGGTGTTTTACAACCCAAAGCAAGCTCTGGGCTGTAACACAGTAAGTTAAAACATGCCAAGCAGAGTTTTAATTACAAAGAATCATAATAACTTACTTATCTTATTGTCTGGCTGCATGCAAGAGGAACTTCAGAAAGTGCTGTAGGAAACTGGTGATTGGAGGTTGGGGTGGAGAGAGGGAGACTACACAGTAAAGTTGGTTCACTTATGTAGATAGTTTACTGAGTGAGTACCTACTATGTTTCAGGCACTATCTTTAGTTGTAAACCTTCAAAGTATACAGATCATATCAAGTCAGCCTGTTCCACTTAAATCAGGGGAAATGTGTTTTCTTTATTGTGTTCAATTGCACCTCTCCTGTATGTAATAAACTATATTTACTTATATTCTATGTCAATTTTTCCTTGAAAAGTTTCCTTACAATATTAGGATCCCATAAGATATTAATAAGTATTCTAAGGTTGAAAGGATATCTAAATAAGTTTTGGAAGTATTAAACAAAGTTAAATGGCTTTCATTCTTGTAGAACTTAGAGAAGACTTTAAAAAGCTAATATATGTTTGGTTTTCTAAGAAAGAGAAAATAAAATTAAAATTCATAATTGACAAATTTGTTTGAATACAGACTCCTTTTTCATAATATTAACCTCAGAGGATTAAGGCTTCATTGCTTGAGAAATTCTGAATCTTATCATATGTTTTATATTAAATACATAAAGTAAATATGTATATTCATTTATATTGATTATCTTTTTTTTCCCATTTCCAATCCCAATCTTGAACAAATTATGGAGATATTTTATCATTGATTCATTTTAAAAAGATAAATGTTTTTATCCTCTTACGTATAGATATTCTAATCAACAGCAAATAATTATGATTATAATCATATGTATTATGGAATTTGTAAAAAGGACAATGGAGGAAGAAGAAAAACATGAAATATTTTATCTCATACCAGAGCACCACATAAATCTTTTCAATTTCCAGCAGAGGTATATTTCAAATATCAATTAGTCCAAGTTTTTCACAATATGCAAGAATATTTACATTATTTCTTGAATACTTGGGAAAATGATCCTTAATGCCTTACCCAGAGACTTTTATCCAAACAGTTCATAATGTTCTACAAATATTGCCTAAGTCAGTTTTACAAATAATTTTCAAAACTCATTATGCCCACAGAAACTTGGTTTGGCCAACACAATCAAATCTGTCCATTTTTATTCATTTTAAGTATGTATCTGCCCTTGATATCGCCATGTTCTCAGGGTTCTGTCAACCATCTTCAGCTGTGTAGAATAAGCCAAAATGATTGAAGCCCGAGTGTAGTATTTACAGAGTCAATGGGAATGCATTGAACGTCAAACCAAACGATTTAGGAATGTACGTTACTCTTCAGGATTTAACTATCCTCAGGGAGTACATTTATCATATCTTTTCACTTTGGCACAATTGGCATGTTCTTAAATGTCATTTATAATGGAACTAATTCAGAGCCAAAGGAGGGGGAGGGTCGATGAGGCCCTGAAGAGTATAAAAGTAATGATCCTCCAAGGACTTTCAGAGTAGCCCATCTAAATAAAACCCAGAAGGGAGAAAAACGGTACTGTTCCCTTTTAAAAACACTGAGTTTTTAAGACATCATCACTTGTGCTTAAATATCTTTAAAGGAGGCTTTTTATTATCTACAGGATCCTATCCAATCTTTCTGATCTGGCAAGCAAAGTCTTTACCATGTACTTTTTCCATCCTTATCTTTTAACATTCATCCTCTTTTTGTGTGTAAATGACTTAATCATTTTATACCTCTACCACCTAGCCCACTGCTTGGTTGAAAGAGGAAATTTAATAAATAGTTGACAAACAAATATCAAATAACTAGTTAAATGAACAATTTGAACTAAAGACTGGTCCTGATGCTTTTTATTATTTAACTGTCATTAATAGGTAAATTGAGATGTAAAAAGATATTAATTGCCTGGGATCACATTATCACTTACTATTGATAATTTAGTAAGAAGTGTATTTCCCTCTCCTTGCTTTAATTCTGCCCAAAATTATATTTCATCGAAAGACTAGAAAAGAACTTCAATCGACTATAGCCTTTAAATATCCATAATGTGTTGACAATATTAAAAAATTTTCAAACTCTACATTAGTTTTCATAACACAAGAATATAAAAAAAATTATGTTTAGGGACCATTGTCATTGATTTTGTTAAAAATTGTTCTTTTTTAAATTTTCCTTTTTATTTGTTCTTTCTATATATACATGATGGCAGAGTATATTTTGACATATTACGCATACACAGAATAAGTATAACTTGTTCCAATTAGGATCCCATTACTGTAGTTGTATATGATGTGGAGTTACACTGGCCAAATATTCATAAATAAGGATAAGATTCATTCAATTGTCTTTTCTTTTCCTATCCTCTCTCCCTTCCCTTCATCCCCCTTTGTATAGTCCAGTGAACTAATCTTTCCCTCCTTTGTTGTGGGTTATCATTCACATATCAGAAAGAACATTCTGCCCTTGGTTTGGGGGACTGGCTTATTTCACTTAGCATGTAGAATGAAATTGAACCTCTCTCTCTCACTTTGTATAAAACTCAACTCAAAGTGGATCAAGAACCTAGTCATTGGATCAGAAATACTGTGACTAAAAAAGTGGCCCAACTTTCCACCATGTCAGCTTAGGAACTGACTTCCTCAATAAGACTCCTAAAGCACAAGGATAAATGGGATGGTATCAAACTATAAAGCTTCCTTCCACAAAGGAAACAATGAATAACATGAACAGCAAGCCTACAGAATGGGAGAAAATCTTTACCACCAGCACCTCAGATAGAGTATTAATCTCCATGATATACAAAGAACTCAAAAAACTTAACACTAAAAAAATCCCCCAAATAACTCAATCAATAAATGGGCAAAGGAACTGAACAGGAATTTCACAGAAGAAATAAAACTGGTCAAAAATATATGAAAACATGTTTAACACCTCTAGCAATTAGAGAAATGCAAATTAGAACTACACTGAGATTCCATCTCAACCCCCAGTCAGAATGGCAATTATCAATAATATAAGTAACAATAAATGTTGGTGAGGATATGGGGGAAATTTTTCACTTACACATTGCTGGTAGGACTGCAAACTGGGTAACCACTATAGAAAGCAGTATGGCTATTCCTTAGAAAACTTGGAATGGAACCACCATTTGACCCAGTTATCCCACTCCTCAGTTTATACTTAAAGAACTTAAAAATCAGTATACCACAGTGATGCAGCCATTTCAATGTTTATATCAGCTCAATTCACAATAGCCAAGCTATGGAACAAACTTTTGTGCCCTACAACAGAAGAATGGATAAAGAAAATGTGGTACATATACACAATGGAATATTAGCCATAAAGAAGAATGAAATTATGGCATTTGCCCATAAATGGATGACACTGGAAAATTGTTCTTATTGATGGCAATGGCCAGGAGAGGTCTTGCTCACTATAATGTTCCTGCAATATAGTGAAGTAAGGCCAAGTCATGCCTAGAAAAATTGTCTCCAGACACTAACATATGATTCTCTCATTCTAACTCTGAAGTTTTATGATTCAAATAAAGTTTTTTGTTTCATAACAAAACTCCAAAGGGTCAATGACAGTTCTAGACATGTGATAGATTCTCAAGAATTAAATTGCTTTTAATGTTGAATAATAAATGCATGCCCAAATATTTTGCTTCATCAGAATTAAAAGAGTAGGATCTTTTGCCTTACATTTCCTTATACATTTTAATCTTTTATATTTATGTAATTAACTCTTTTGGCTTCATAATTTGCCAGCAACTAGGAAAGAAGATCTATAATAATTTCATTTTAGGTAAAAATTGCAACTGAATATCCATGAGATTAGTTCACTAGATGGAGCCTAACCTACTAGCAAGCATCCACTTCCCAGTGTAGTTAATTATTCTCTTATTTTGAATATAAATAAGATTACTGAAATCCTGAATTTATTTCTTGGGAAAAATATCCCTGAAAATAAAATTAACCACTAGTCGTTGGTATAAAAGTGAAGTGATTATACAAGCATGGTATTGAATGAAGCGTGCAGATGTGAGAAAGTATGCTCTAGTGAGAATACTAATGAGATTTTTCCCATACCCAAACTCACCTATACCAAAGTCCTTTTGGCTACAGTATGCCATTAGCACTTAGGGATAAAGTAGGAGGTTTATATAAATGATGAGAGCACATATTCAATTTACTGAAGGTTGTATGTTGTGAATGATTCTACCATATTCTTCAGTGAAAATAATGAATAGTGTCTAAAATAACTTTATTAGGATCTTTAGCCTTTGCAAAACTATGAGCAAAATAATAACAATTAATATTGTAAAAATTGGGAGTATAAGAATGTACCCAGAAAAATGTGTGGTTTGAAATTTTATTTGGGAAAAAGTCAGGAGCCTGTAGAAGTGTATCTCTAAAGCTACAGTTGATGCATTACTAGTACAAGTATAGGCATAATTTTTATCATGTGGCTAGATATTTTTTTAATTTAAAGAAACATATAACCTTATATAATGTGAAATAAACTTGGAAAGCAGCATCTCTAGACCACAACCACATATATGTTATCTTCCAAAGCTAAAGAAACCATTCAAAGGGTTAAAATAATGTTCAAAACGAAACTAAAATGCTTAGAAGAAATAGCCTTCCTGAGAATACCAAGGGAGAGAGGACACAAGTTTTCAGGTGGTCAAAGTTGGACTGACCTCAACTCTTGGGCAGGGTACCTGACAGTGTAATTAAGCCAGGCTTATTTACCACTCTGCAAAATTCAGGGCACCAAGAGACCAGATTTTCTTGGCAGACATGTGAAAATTTGGATCATGGTATATCTCTTTTGAGACTGCCTTAATAAATGTTTTGGCTAAAAGCGTAGAACTATATTACTTCCCATAATTTTTAATTTAAGATTTTACTAATACACCAAACATGCACAAGTCATTTTCATGGATGAATGTCAATTAATATGGTATACCCTTCCCCTAATACCATGACACTTTCCCAGCCTTCCAAACCAAAGTTTGATGACATACATGCTATGGGAAAGAACTAAACACAGTGCCAATGGTTGGAAGAATTAAAACATACTTCTCTTACAACACTGCTAAATGATTGCTGAACATTGAGTCATTAGTGGATGAGGTGAAATCTGAAAAGTGAATTTTCTAGAAAACAATGTAGTTGGAGGCAGGTTTCCCATACACAAATGATGGAGTGAAAATAATGAGAGTTGCATGGGAAGTGAGAGGTGGAGATTTTGTGCGCACCACTGTAAGTCATGAAGAAGGGTTGTTAAAGATTCAAAACGCAAGGGAACTGGTTTCAAAATGGCAACAATTGCAGTATTGAAAAATAAGATCAAGCTCCTTTGGAACTTTGAAAATATACTGAGGTCTTTCAATATGCAAAGGTAGGACTAAAGTATATTTATTAGCCTTAATAAATAAATAAATGTTTGCTTCATTCCAGGAAGTGCAAAAATAATTGTCTAGAACAAAAGAATAGCTGCTGTTCATAAAATTCCTTAATAACATTTCACAAGCACCTTCCTCTGGTATCCCTCCATGAAGTGTGCTATCATTTTACCCCTCCTAGTCTCCACCACCTACTTCTTCCATGAAGGTCAGTATAGCTAACTCAACAAATTGAAAGACTGTTTTTGAGCAGTTATGACAATGTATACATAAAAGTGCAACGTTATCTCACTATTACGTATGTGCATTATAAAATAGACAGTCTCATTCAAAATCACTGTTATCATTGATATTTTAGTTTTGCAGATACAGAAAAGTTTAAAATTAATATTACAAATTATAACAATGCCTGTACAATCATATGGAATTTATTTTTGTGGGAGGATTTATGTAATTTCTTTATAAATTGTCTTATTCCTGTATTAATAGAAGGAATAATGATAACCTGAAGAAGTCATTTTTAAATTACAGTATTGCATGGGGACAGGGGTGAATAATATGCCATAAGATTATTTGGAAAATTGGAGAATGACTAATTTTCTTTTTGTAATGTATTTTTTAGTCGTAGATGGACACAATACCTTTATTTTATTTATTTTTATGTGGTGCTGAGGACTGAACCCAGTGCCTCACATATGAGCTACAACCCAGCCTGAAGAATCACTGATTTTCAAGTGTATGGCTCAAAGATACACTAGAAAGTATAATAATTAGGGCTAGGGTTGTAATTCAGTGGTAGAGCACTTGCCTAGCATGTGTGAGGCTCTGGGTTTGATTCTCAGCATCACATAAAAATAAATGAATAAAATAAAGGTCTATCAACATCTAAAAAATATTTTTTAAAAAAGTATTATAATTAACCTTCACAGATATCCTTTTGGAATGAAAATACAATCTATGTATGCTGTTCATCACTTAAGTTTTGTAATAATATTTTTGTTTTGTAAATGGAAGCCCAATCTCCTCAGACTCTAAACTAAAGAGATTTAAAACAGTCATATAAAAATTCCATGAATGTTTTAAGTCAACATGCTTAAGTAGTAGAATTATTTCTACAGAATTATTTCATTTGAGTTGAGAGATAAGTAAGATTTCTATATCCATGCACACCTTCTATCTCCACTCAAGGAAGAGAAGTACTCGTATAACTGATTAAATTGCTAGGCCTTGTATTGCTCATACTCCCACCTGGTAGAGTTTTAAAGGGGGGACTGCATAACTCCCTCAAGAGTGGCCCTCTTGAACATATTCTTTTCCTCTTGACTTTAGGAATCAGTATAAATCCTCACTCGTAGTCCTCTGACCCTTTCTGGGTTGACATTGGCTCACAAAGGAGAAGCAAGACCAGATATTTAGGTTGAGACTGCAGAATGGAAGTAGGTACTAAGTGGTATTTTAGTTACCAAACTAAAGCATGCGAGAGAGAAAGGGAAGGGCTTCTGTGAGAAATGAATGATTAGGATAAAGGAATCAATCTCTCAGAGGATTTTTTTAGAAAGTGCTGTGTATGATACAATGTAATTTCTTGTCATCTTCTCAAAAGATCTGTAATAAATACAACAACATACAAAACTTTTGAAGACTTTTATGAAGGTACAGTTGCATTTCTTTTAGTCGCTGTGCTAAAACTGGCCTGAAGACCATCCCTTTTTCTCCCAGTTTTGTCAGTGATTCTGAAAACTTGGCCAAATACTGTCATCCAATTTTAGCATGTCTCATATTGGTCATTTGGGTTAATGTGTTCTGAAAACTTAAGTCCAACATCATCAATTGTACAAAAACCACTAAAACTTAGGAATGATGTAAGTTATTCCATTTAACAAAAGGGTGGGTACTTTTCCATAAATCACATTTTAAAATATAATAGTTACATTCATTTTAGGAAGCATTTTAACAGCAGTTAGCAATATGGTTACATCCTGTTCTTACCTAAAAGTTGCATTTATTTATAGTATATTTAGGTTGAATTCTAATTAGGCAACTTTGAAATAAAGATATCCAAAAACATAACTTTCATTTGGAACCAAAATCTGTCTCCCTCTGACATCTATATTGGTTGTCAGAATTGCTGCATAAACCAATGAACAGATCATGGGCTCATGAGTTCTAAACATTTTGGACTCCTAAAGGAATTTACCAAGAAAAAAATATGTTGACATAAAAATGCATAAAATTTTTAACCCCTAGTTTGATGAATCCGAAGTCTTAAGAAGTACTAGCTATTTGTTGAGACCTTCCTGTGGGCCACCTGCACTTTACAGTATCTTCCTTGGACCCTCTCAACAATCCAACTAAGACTTAAACCATTTTGATCCAGATGAGAAAATGAAAATCAGGGTGAAACACCTTCCCTAGGTTACAGTTAATAAGGATTCAAGCAGGAATTAACATTATTGAACTGACTGTAGAACCAGTACTCTTAACTAACACCTTACATGAATGTTGATTTGCAATCTTTTTTTTAAATAAAATCTGCTCCTATAAATGGACCTATGGCATTAGGTAATAATATCCATGTAAAAAATAATATTGGATATGGCTATAACCAATATTAAAATATAATATATTCAGTCATTTTAAAAAATCTGATACTGTGCTGGTTATTGATTTAATATCTTTTTGCTCCAATTCACTCTTTGTGCCAGTTCTGTGAAAATGGATCTGGACCCTTTAAATATTTTTTTCTTTGCCAGCTGGCATGGTAGCACTCTCTGTAGAGGGCACTGAACAGACATGGCAGGAGGAGAGTTTTGTTTTCTGGGTTTGCGTGTTCTCGTTGGGGAGGTTCTTGCAACATACAGGGCCTAGCAGCACCCAGTACCTTCCTCAAGGAATTGGTAGCACAATACCTCTGGTGAGACACCTGTGCGCGCTTTTCACAGCATGCTGGAGGGTGGATTTCTAGCAAATTCCACCAGCATGACAGCCTTTTCTGGCATCCAATGAGTCAGGACTTCCTCTCAAACAAAACCTGAATCAGTCTTGGGGGTAATGGGGGCTCTTCATTAGGGTCTATTTTAGTTGAAGGAGCAAGAGCCACCTCTTATATCTGTTATTCATATATACTTTAGAGTTTTCTTCACTTGCCAATTCCACATTTAAGCCAATACTCTGAAATAACAAGTAATATGTTGCATTAAATTTTTCTCTGTTCATATTATTATGTGGTTTCTCTCTCCTAATTGGGCTCTAACAGATAAAAACACTTGTACTAAATGAGAAATCTAATTTAAAGTAATCTTGTATGATGCAATTAACTAAATACATTTAAAAAAAGAGTACTAGAAAATACACAAAGGTTTACACATAAATGTATGAAAATTATCATTTTATTTGGCATATTTGTAAGTATTAACTTATTTGAAAAAATCTTAAATGCTATAATCATAAATTCAAATCGATTCTGTAATGTTTTTAACTTGTGAAAAAGGTCTTTTGTCTGTGATTTTATTTTCTACTTATTTTAATATTAACGAAAAGTAAATAAGGAAAGTATCTAGCACACTAATGGTGACTAGATTTATAAAGCATTTGCTAACAATTATTTAAATTTATTCAAACAAACCAAATAAAACAAATTTAATATAAGTATGCTGTAATCATTATCTGACTCTGCAATTTAATATATATTTAAATGGCTTTTTATTTTGGCCATAAATATAACCTGAGCTTATACTTCGCAAAGCCTTGGGAATGTTTCAAGCCAAAAAAGAAAGAAAAAATATTAGTTGAGTTTAATTCCTTTCAGACAGTTATGCCTAGGGAAATACATATTGGAATGCAAGGAAGTCAATTCTCATGTGTTTGAAGTGAAAAATTAATCAGAAAGCAGCAAGTCTGTGGAATTCCATAATATAACTATTAGTAACCTTAAAAATCCATAAAGTTAACTCAGGCACAGTTGGCAGAGAGTAATTGATTTTCAAATGCGATGAGTTTCATCACAGGTCCAGCCTATTCGGTTACCATGACTGAATGGCAAACACTGAGCGCATAACTGAATTCACTGCCCATTGAAAACATATGACTCTTAAAACTTTTGTTTATGCATAGAAGTGTGACTTTAAGGTTTGGAAAAAAATCTATGTTAACAAAAGCTAAACTTTTCTGAAACTGAAGACCACCCTGTGCTGTGATTTTCTCAGTCCTCATAAAATAAACTATGTCTTACTTTGTCATTACTTAGAAGGAAGACCACCAAAGAAAATCCAAGGTGTGACTACATGCAGGGATTCAATAAATAGTCCCTTTTTGGAATCAACATTTAATATTGACTTCCAAATAGCATTCAAAGTTGTCTCAACCACACACATAGTCTACATGGACTGCACTGGTTCCCTCATTTCTGATTGAGACATTGACCCTTTGGAAATCATGGAGAAGTAAAGAAGTAAAAGTGAAAATGAAAATGTTTTAAGATTGAGCCAACTCGAGGAGTGTTGGGAAAGTGGCAGGTCTTGGTGTTCTGTACTCAGATCCTTTCTGATTGGAATCTTGCTCCCTCACTTGGTACCTTTAGCTTTGGGCACTTTCCTTAACTTTTCTGACACTTGGTTTTCTCATCTATAAAACAGAGGTCATAATTCCAAGTTCATAGGGTTTCATTTTAGAGTAAATGAAATAATCTATGTAAAATGTTCTTCACACAGTAAAGTAAATCTCAGTTCCCTTCCCTACACATCCCCATCCTTGGAAATTTATTTTTACCCAACATCAGTTCAAAAATTCTGGCAAGAGTTAGGTAATAATGGAAAGGAGGTTGATAGGATGGCAGATCATCATGAAAATGGGGAAAGAGCAATTGAGGGAAATGTAGAAAGCATAATGAATTTGTTGCTGTTCTGAAATAATTTTCTGTTCTCTGTTTTAAGTTTTCTTTCATTACATTGCTTGATATCAAATATCAACTTGCAAGAGAAAACAATCTACTTTGTCACTGCATAATGAAAGCACAGTTTGCCCAAGAAGCCACTGGTTTCAGGTATTATTTATTTATAAGATACGTCCCCTTCTAGATCAATAGACAAAGAAATGCCCATGTGATATGAAAAATTCTAATCATTAGAATGCCTTTTTTTTTTTAACAGTGATAGGGATCCAACCCAGGTCCTCAAACATGTCAGGCAAGTGCTCTACCACTGAACCATATCCTCAGCCCCACCTTTACTGTCTTAAATTATACTACATAAAACCTCCCATACAAACTTTCTGGAAACCCCTTTGTCACAATTCCCCACCTTTAAACATTTGCATTATCATTTGCATTGTTTCATTTATTCTTTTCTCATAAAGTAACACTGAAAACAACTTTAACACTCCACTGTCAATAGTTAATTTTAAGAAATGCACAAAGAAGCAAAAATTTCATTTTAAAGCAAGTCATGTTTTAAAATAACTTTCTTCAGAGAATAACATACAATATGCAGAAAGTAAAAAAACAAAACCAATGAAGTCACTTGAACATGGAATTCTTGGTTTTGATTATTGCAAGCACCAGAATTTTTTCTATAAAGCATGTTGTGCCCAGTGCATGCACGCATCTATACATCTTATTTGTGTTTTTTAAATTTATAAGAATTTTGTATCCAAAATATATCCATTTTGTACACTTTGACAACAGTGTCAGTCACTAAATGTCCAGTGTTGTATTGAACATATATGTAAAATGATAAATCCAGTATCTTGGCAAATAACCTATACATTTTCATTTAGACATAAATATGACATATCACATTTACCAAAAATACATTTTTGCCTGTGAGACATATGTATTTAAATGACCCTGAATATTTTATAAGTAGTTTCAAATATGAGTCATTCATATATAAATGATTTGGGAAATAAGATGATTTCCCAAAATGGTGGTGAGTAGAAATTATTAAAATAACATGTAAGTCAGTTTTACCCTCAAATTTCACTAAAATGACTGAAATCAGTGTCCCAACCAAAAGTCATGTAAGCTACTTTCTATGAAATAAACTTCACTTCATCTCTTGGAAAATATGTGTGATGTGAATATGCTTGGGGTCAACTAAGAGACCGTACCTCAGAAACACTTGTTTTATGTGTACACCAAATTAATCAACAAGCATTTGAAAAATGTGGCCAAAGGAATCAAGATGGCAAGCTCTAAGAACAGATGATGTACTTTCCAAATATTCACAAAATCACAGAAAGGATAAGGGTTGAAAAACATGGAAGAATTACATAGTGACATAATGACCTGTGGTGGCATTTTATTTTTCTTGGCAAGCAAGATACCAGGGAAAAATTCAAGAATACAATTCATGATTTTGAAATAATTTCAAGACCAAAGAAGGTTATGAAAAATAGTACACGAAACCCCCTGATATCTTTTACTCAATTTTATAATATTTTGCAAAATTGGCTTTATCATTTTCTCTCTGAACTTTTTGCTTTTAATCCTTCATCATGTATTTCCTAAGAACAAGAATATTTGCTTATATAAATAACCACAGCAGAGTGATCAAATTCAGCAAATGTAACATCAATGCATACTTTTTTCTAAATTTATTTGTCTCTAGTCCGATTATTCCAATAACAACCTTTAATATTTTTTCCTCTTTAGGATCCAGTCTAGGCTTATGTATTGCTCTTAGATGACATGTCCCTTTAGTCTCCTTTAATTTGGAAAAGCATCTCAGCCTTTGTCTTTCATGCCACTGACATTGTATGTAACTAATACCACCAACTCTAATCCAACCTCACCAGGTTCTTGCTTGCTTTACCTTTTTGACATTTGTTTCTCCCTTTGTAATGAGAACCCTCAATACACTCACTCAATTACCTAATCCTATAATAAAAGCAAATAGTTTCAGAATCTTACAGACACAAAACTAGTGGGGTGAGGGTGGGGGGGAAGAAACCTACTAAATGAGTTTAAGATAAAGAGGAAAGTATGGTGTTCAACTTATTTGGATTAGCTCTTTTTCCCCCCTTTGGGGTGAATATGTGATTTATTTGTAATAGAATTATTTATTTGAAATGCTCTTTGTATTCAGTTTTGTTTTTTTTCCCCGATCCCTGTCCATTTAATTTTATTTTTGAATATGTAGAAAATAGATATGCTTCCAAATGTCAAAATTGCTCTAAGAAGTGTCCTTTATCTTCCTATCCCTTCAAACCCATTCCTCCCTGACAGGTGACCAGTTTCAATGTTTTCTGATTCATTCTTATGTTTAATGTTAATTAATTTTCTATCACTCTAGCAAATACCTGAGATGATCATCTTACAGAGAGAAAAGATTTTCTGGCTCAGAGTTTCAGAGGCTCCAGTTGGTGATCAGTTCGTGCTGTTGTTCTTAGGCCTGTGGCAAGGCAGTCATTACGGCGGGTGTGCATGGTAAAGTAGAACCCCTCACCTCATGACTGGGAAGTGAGAGGGAGAGAAAGAGAGAAAAGAGACTGGGACCCCATTATCCCCATTAAGAGCATGCCCCCAGTGACAAAAAGACCTCCCACTAGGCCCCTCTTTGTAAAGATTCCACAGTCTACCCATAGTGCCAGGACAAAGGCTTTAACACATGAGCCTTTGGGAGACATTATAAATTGAAACTATAGCTTACTTCTTTTTGAAAAAGTCAGCAGTTATACATGTATTGCCTTATTCCAGGGCTTTTTATCGACTTTGTTTTTGTCACTTAACAACATATCCTAGAAATAACCATCTTACCACTTTATAAAGCTCCCTCTCATTCTTCCTTATATAGTTGCATAATGTCCCATTGTGTGCTTATAGCTTTCTGATCCATTTCCTATGCCTAGGCATTTATAATTACTTTCAACTACCAGCAATGATATAATGAATAATCTTCAGCATGTGTATTTTTTTGACCTTTATTTTATTCATTTATTTATATGTGGTGCTGAGAATGGAGCCCAGTGCCTCACGCATGCTAGGCAAGCACTCTACCACTAAGCCACAACCCCAGCCCCAATAGCATGTGTAATTTTGTACACTTACTTCTTCAGAGTAAATTATCAGGTGTTTGCTGAGCCAAAAATTAAGCATATATATATAGTTTTATTCAATTCTACTTTTATTCAATTCTCACCCTCATTTTAACTTGTCTGATTTATCTTTGCTCATACCTTTATTTTTAGCCTTTTAAAATACCCATGTGTATTTTGTATGTCATCTATATAATGTATAGAGCTGTATTTTGCATATTAGCTAATTTGAAAATCTTTTTTCTTTTAATAGGAATTTTATATCCATTCACTTTTTTTGTGTGTGAGGTTTGATATCAAGCTCTATAAATTATGTTATAATCATCGGTTCATTAGGTTATATTTACCATGGTTTGTTTTTTTCCCTCTATTTAGCATAATTCTTCTTAATATTTAACTTTTTTTTGTTTTTGGCTTAGGAAGGTTTGCATTTTTAACCTAGATGTTCAATTTTGTGTTTTAACGCCCAATTTTCACATTTAATTTTCAAAAATAACTAATGATCATAAAGAATTAGGCTTAAAAAAAGTTTCTAAACACTAAATTTTTATTACACATTAGGAACTCAGTTTTAATAGGATTACAGAATGTAGGTTACAGTGGCAGAATGTCCCAGCTGGGAGAAAATGAGACCCATATCTTAACCAGAAGATTTAATCAATAGCATTCATGGATCAAATTCTTCTTGATTCTATTGAGCTCAGTTGATAAGTAAATTATCTCTAAGGATGAGGGATCAAAACACTTCTCATAACCTGTCTGTAAAGGCTGGCTTATTTTGGGTACACCCCCTGATCCCAGCCTCTTCTTTGCTTGCACGCTGTTATTTTGATACAGCTGAAAGTTCAACTCCCCAGCTCAATTCCAGTGCCTCCTAATGAGGGAAGCGTAACACTATCCAGGCGTCTCCCAGCACAGAGATCAGAATGCCGTTCCTCTGCACCGTCTGATTTATGTCAGCATGGTTCAAAATCACCCACATGCTGGAAGCCCCTTATGGAGAGGTGTGTACTGGCCCCAGGCCACAGCTCCTTCTTCTCCTTCTTGTTTTCTTCTCCCTGCCCAAAATCTGTGGTTGGAAGGACGTGCTGTGTATTTGTGAAATTATCCTCATAGGAACACAGAGAAGAACTTTGGCCTCCTTGAAATAATTTACACCTAATTTAGTTAAAGGAGCATAAATGATGGGTTTGCATTAGCCCTTCAACAAGAACCATCGCCTACAAGATTTTTCATGCAAGCTTGAAGCACACATGGCAAACGCTTTCTATCTTCTGGGGCTGGAGAGATCTCTCAGAGTAAGAGATTATTTTTGACAATATGGTTCTAAATCCTTGAGAGGAAAAAAAAAAGTACGGGCAGATGGCCTGGGGCCAGTCAGGAAACCCTTAATCACCCAGAAAAGCAAGGAACAGGAGAGGTCATTATTCTTAGTGGGCCAGACTGTAAAACATTGTTTTTAAGTCTTCAGATTTATAGCAAAGCACCTTGAAATATCTCAGGCAATTATGAAGAATAAGACTGCTCCAAAAGACATTATGCAAAATTTTCTTTAAACAAAAATAACTGCCTAACCATTTTCCAACTTCACCAACGAGCTCTCCTATTGTATCGATCACTGAATTATTTCACCATGGTAGATTTAGCACAATGAATTAATCATAAGCATCATAAGAATTTAATGGACAGAGAAATTAACTCTGTATGCACATATTCATTTTCAGGCATATAATTTGGCTGAACTATCTTCCACCTGCATGTATACAAAGACTGTGAGAGATTGACTAGAAGACCTCAGGTGAATGAGCCATATTGAACCAGGATGCATAAAACCTGAAACTAAAGACAGCAGAAGAGATTAAAAAGAAGATGAAATTAATCTGGCAACAGCCAGGCTTATTGTGCCTGCCTGTATACATAAAATAATTTAATACTTATAAGTCTGAAACAAAAGCATTTTTGCCTACATTTTGATAAACAAAGAAACTAATCCTGATGGGTTAAATGACTTGTCCAAGTTCACACAGCTGACACATGGCAAAATTAAAATTCACTCCAAAAGTTCATGTTCATTCTAGAATTTCACACTTGCAATGGGCAGGCCTATGTGGAAACAGGACCTAAAGCATAATACACCATAATACAGCAATAAAATGTTTTCATGATCTATTTACATGTTACTCTTACTTCTGGTACATTTAATCAACATATTTATGACTGTGTCTTATATTTATAGGTATAAGGAGGGAGAAAACATGAGAAAAATCTAAATACTTAACTGTTTAGGCTTTTAGAAATCTCATTCAAACTATAAAGAAGTAATGATAGGTCATGAAAGGAAGTCATTGTAAAAAAACAATTCCCCACAAGATAGGTTGAAGGCAGGAAAATATGTTGAAATCACTGGATACAGTTTATTATTATGTCGATGAAAATGAAATTTGATTCTAAGAAGATATTGAATGACATGCAGTCTAGGATAATAAAACATGAGAGGAAACAAGATATCTTGTCCCTCATTTGTGCTATCATTTACAAGATAAAAAAGAAGATGGGCATATTTTATAAAAAGAAAACTCTATACAGAGAACAAGCTCATATAAAAGAATTGGTACCTAACCTAAGAAAAACTAAATTATAGGGGATTTATATCCAACACAGAAATAGAGAACTTCTGGGATGTACAAATTCATAATACCTTAAAATGCTTAAAACCACACCAGAAAAACTGCCAATAACTTCAATTAGCAGTTGAACTTTAAAACCTTAAATTGAGCACTCACAAGTGGGCATTTCAGAAAGCTCTGAGGGTAAATGGGAATATGGTAATAAATGACTCAAATCACAGATTGAAAGTTTTATTATTGACATTCTAAGTGGTCCAAATAATACTTTAGATCTTGAAATTTCTTAGGTCTACTTTCATAAGAAAAGCAACATGCACTCTTGAAGAAATAACATGAAGAAGTCAGGCAAACCATTATAGTCCAACTCAGTTACCTAGATGGGTCATTTCACTTATCTGGACCACAGCTTCTTCATTTATAAAATAAAGGAATGTACCTGGATAATTGAACATCTTTTTCATGGGCAAAATTCTGACTGTGAGCCATAAAAATGAAGATTTTTATATAAAAAAGTGACTCATAATCTTGAATTCCAGAGAGTCTGCTCCCCAAAAGGAAATCAGGCTAAATGTTTATGGGAACATGGATGGAGATCACAGAGACAAGTCCAACAAATTATAGACATGTGTTCCTCTTAACCTTAATGTTTACAAAGTTATATCCTGCTGATATGGCTTTAAACAGAATGATATATAATGTCCCTAGAACATAATTCTTTCTTTTTTCACAACTAGCATAAAAGGATGAATATTATTGATGCCAAGATCAAGTTTCCAGACTCTCAGCAAGACTCACTGAATTCATGATAATTAATCATTAGAAACCCGGTAAATTTTTGTCCAAATGAGCAAGTAGTTGCTATTAAAATGAAATAGAAGATTAACTGTATCAAGTAAAGTTATACATAAAGGCTAAATTTCTAAAATTATAAAGGGATATGGCAAAAGGTTACATGAAGAATTCAAATACAGAGCTTATAATTGATTAGAAGAAACATAACAATGAATGTGAAAAAAGTTAACCTACAGATAATACAATGAAAATTTCTCAAGGAAACCATAAAGATAGAAATAGACCTAAAATGTGCTGAAATAATTCAAACCACATTCCTATAAGTCAATAAATCAATGAGTTATCAACTCAAATTATAGAAGGAAAAAAACTCATTCTGAATCACAAAGTAAAACCCTACTGTTATTTACAAACACATATTTTTAAAAATTGATTCAGAAAGGATAAGAATAGTCATAGACTATGGCCTACACAATCCCTTATACTGTCAATATAGTGAATTTCATTCCCATGATTAAATTACGTTACATAAAAGCCTTAACTGGGGAAATATTCTGGGTTGGCCTAATCTAATCACATGAGCTCTTAAAGGGCAGAAAGTTTTCTCTGAGAAAGTCAAAGATTTAAAACTTTGGAAACATTCCATGCACCATTTATGGATTGAAAATGAAGGCGGACACACAGCAAGGTAGGCAGTTAACCTGTAAGAGCTGTAAGCAACTCTCAGCTAACATCAGGGACCTATCTTACAGGCACAAGAAACTGAATCATGCCATCAAGAATCAGCTTGGAAAGAGATTTTCTCCAGAGCCTGTGAATGAGATCTCAGCCCAACTTACACCTTGATTTCAGTCTTGAGGATCCAAACACACTGTACCTGGGTACCAAACTTCTCACAACTCTAAGCCTGTAGGCGAATAAATAGATGTTTGGGGCTGCCAATTTTGTGGTAGTTGGTACACAACAATAGGAAACTAATGCACAGAAGAAGCAATTTAAATATCAATCTAAGTTTGAATTGAAGACATAAAATATTAAACACCACAAAGGCATCTTATTGTAGAAATAATGCAATTCACAATGAACATACACATGTAATTCACAATTCACAATAAAAAATGCAGAACAGGTAGTGCACCACTGTAATCCAGTGACTCAGGAGGTTAAGGCAGAAGAATGGCAAGTTCAAAGCCAGCCTCAGCAATTTATCGAGGCCCTAACCAACTTGGTGAGACCTGTCTCAAAATGAAATACAAAAAGGGTTAAGAATATGGCTCAGGGGTTAAGCACCCTGAGTTCAATCCCTGGTGTGTGTGTGTATATGTATATATATGGATAGAGAGAGAGAGAGAGAGAGAGAGAGAGAGAGAGAAGATATGAACAGATACCACAAAGTAACCTGGCTCCACATTCCTAATGAGAAAAACTATAACAAACACAAATATAAATACATAAAGACTTAGTAAAAGTAAACTTTAATTGACCTCTTTTAGTCCATGTTGGATCAAGGGGAAAAATAAGTAAAGATATATGAGACCTAATAATATAATTTGTGAGATTTGCTTGATATATATGGTTTATAGTACTTGAACTCTATTCCCTAAAAGAGATAATACACATTGTTCTTAAGTGACTGTGAAACATGATTTTCTGTTTAATTTCTAGTTTTAGTAAATTGTTATCAGAAAAATTATCTAAGGTTGCGTAATACATAGCCAGTTTTTTTTACTATTATATGATCACAGTACAAGAATATTTATTCCCTTTACTAAAGTACAAATGTCAATTGCAATAAGGATAGAGATGAAATAATCTAACAAGAGAGTATTAGATGCAAAAGGGACCTAAGAAGTTTTGAAGAATCCTGATACTTAGAAATAGGTGTTTGAGAAGGTTTTTCTATAGAGAAAGAAGGAAAACCAATAACTTAAGCTCCTGCATATAGAAAAGAGCTTCAGGAAGGAAGATGTATGGGCAGAGTCCAATGCTGTCAAAAGTTCAAGAAACATAAGGAATAAGAAATCTCTGTTGGAATTGTTGACACTAAGAGTTATTGATGTCCTTAGCTAGGCATGTTTCAGAAATGCAATGAAACGGATGAGGCAATTTCTTTTCAGAAATTTGATAACTAAAGGGAGCAGAGAGATTGGAGGAAGCCGAAAGGGAAAGTGGTGACAAAGGATTAATCAAAGGACTAAATAGATGGAGAGAATCTGAGCATGTTAAATGCCTGTGGGAAAGGATCCTGCAACCAGGGAGAGAAAGATAAAAGGACTGATGCAAGGATTGCTTGAGCCAGAGCACCGTTTCACCTAAATGTTCCTCAGTGTCCAGATGTGAAGGAATAATCAAGACTAGAGATTACAACTAGCACCTGTGGCCAAAATGGAAAGGACACGTTTGAGGTGGTAATTCAGTTTATCCCAGAAATCACTGTGGGGAGCAGGAGCAAGGTTTTTTTATGTTATATTCTTACATGGCATCCATATTCTTACAATATAATTAGAAAACTGAATCTAGAATTAGGTAGACATAAGTTTGTATTTTCATACGCCATGTACTTGGTGTTTGATATTGGGTGAATCTCTCTGAACTTCAGCAAAATGTGTATGTTAATATCTACATCATAATACTATAATTAGGTGATTAAGGTGATGAATATAAGGTACATAAGACAGTGCTTAATTATAATTATAATTAGGTGATTAAGGTGATGAACATAAGGTACATAAGATGGTGACTGATGTGTTATAATTTGGATGTGAGGTGTGCCCCAGAAGCTCACATGTGAGACAGTGTAAGAAGATTCAGAGGAGAAATGATTGGGCTCTGAGAGTCTTAACCTAATCAGTGAATTAATCCCTGATGGGATTAACTGGGTGGTAATGGGAGGCAGGTGGGGTGTGACTGGAGGGAGTGGTTCATTGGTGGTTGGCTATGGGGCATATATTTTGTATCTGGAAAGTGGAGACTCTCTCTGCTTCCTGATGCTGAGAGTTGCTTCCCTCTGCCACGCTCTTCCAACACGATGTTCTGCTTCACTTTCAGACCCGAGGAATGGAGACGGCCTTCTATGGACTAAGACCTCTGAAACTGTGAGCTTTCAAATAAACTTTTCCTCCTCTATTATTGTGCTGGTGAGATCATTTAGTCACAGCAGCAAAATAGGTGACTAAAACAGTCATACACCCTAGTTCTGATCCTATGCTATAATCTGCATGTTTGTGTCCCTATAAAATTCTTATGTTTAATTTGAATCCCCAATGTTATTTTTAAGAGTTGGGACTTTTGGGAGGTGACTGGGCTTTGAGGGTGGGGGCTGTCATGAATGGGACTAGTCCCCTTATAAAGACACATAAGAGAGCCTGTTTGTCACCTTGTTCTTCTGCCTTGTGAAGACACTTTGAGAAGATGTCATCTATGAGGAAAAGACCCTCACCAGACACTGAATTTTCTGATGCCTTGATATTGGAGTATCCAATCTCCAGTTTCCAGAAATGTGAGTAATAAATTTCATTTCTAATATTTATTAATTACTCAGTCTCGAACTGATAAGATACCCTATCTTTCACTGAAACATATTGCAACTATAAATCTATGCTGAAACTAGTATAGTAAAGAACATGATATGCCAATGAAAATCAAAGATAAGTAAATAAACAATAGAAGCTAGATAGCAAGACACATAGGTTAATAGCTATAGGTAATATGACTCAAAATTCTTATTGCTTAGGCAATTTTTGGAGGACCTTTAAAAGTAGTATTCCAGCTGGGCATATTGGTGCATGCCTGTAATCCCAGAGACTCAGAAGGCTGAAGCTCAAGGATTGCAAATTCAAAGCCAACCTCAACAACTTAGCAAAGCCCTACTCTACTGAGACCCTGTCTCAAAATAAAATACAAAAAGAAAAAAAAAAAAAAAAGGACTAGAGATGTGGCTCAGTGGTTAAACACCCCTGGATTCAATCCCCTTTATGCCCACACCCCCCACAAAAAAAGTAGTATTACAGATTTTTTTCATGGGATTTTGCTAGTACTATTTCATTTCTTACTTTTCTATAATTATTTTGTTTTAGATGTTTCATTTTGATAATTGTAAGAGTAAATGAGAATAGAATAATTAGTAAAAATTATCAGAAATAATTAGAAAAATATTTTCAGTGAAGCTAAAATTGAGGGGATATTTAGGATAATACTGTTATTCAGATTTAAGCATATTTTAGGGATAAATTTGACCAATTGCAGTATAGTAGGGTGAAATATTACTTTTATACAACAGCAAATATGATAACATCTCTCTTTACAGGATTACATGTTGAGAATAAGATTTCATGATTCTTTTTCAGGATTTCTATAGCAAAAGCCAAAACATTATATCTCATACTTACATAAACAAGACCTCACAGCAAATACTCGTTAACTATGTAACTCAAATGTGTGTATGTGTAACTATAAGTATAATCTGAACACATAGTAACAAGTTGAATTACTAGCGTGGTAAGCAGATAAAAAAAAAAGTTTATATAAAATAAGATTTAGTGTAACGCTCTGAAAGTCAACAGAACCAGATCTGAACTTTGGCTTCCTCATGTACTAGCATATTAATCTGTATTCTCAAGAGAAACAGCACTGATAGGATATGTGCATACATGCAGAAAGATTTATTTTAAGGAATTTGCTTAGGTGGCTATGGAGGCTCAGTGAGACTAAAATCTGCTGGGAGAGACCAGCAGGTTAGAGATCAGGAAGAGAGTTGCTGTCCGAGTGCAATAGCAGTCTGCTATAGAACAGGGAAGAGCCACTTTTGCAAAGGAAGTTCACGTCAGGGTACTAAATACCTGTTTGCTAGGGAATAGTCAGGCTTTTGTTCTGTTCTAATCTTCTACTTAATGAGTCTCATTAGCTTTATGCACAGAAGTCTGCTTTATTCTAACTTCGTCGATTTAAATGTAAATCTCACAAAAACACCTAGAATATTTGTCCAAATATCTGGGCACCTTGGCCCAGCCAAGTTGACTTATGTAATTAACCATCATGTTTACTGTGCAAACTTAAGCAAATAAAGAACTTTTTCTGAACCTCAGACACTATATAATTAGCTTAAACTAAACTTACCTCTTAGAGTTATATGGATATGAACATATAGATAGCATGTCATAGGCAATTACATATTTTATGACCAAAATCCTTAAAGCATAACTGTCCTATTTAAAGTGAAATGAAACTAAAATGGAAGAAAACAAACAAATTGTCATTTAAATACAGAGTTGATAAAGAACAACAGAGTATTTACTTTTGTTTACTCTCCCTGCTCACAGAGTTGATAAAGAAAAACAGAGTATTTACTTTTGTTTACTCTCCCTGCTCACCTATTTTATGGTGTTCCTTTAACTGGATTTAAGGCTCCATTTGGCATGATATCTAAAACCATACCTAGCCATGTGTTAATGATCAGGAATATGAACTCTGCTGTTCTGGAGCAATCATCTGCTGTCAAGTTCCTAAGTGAGACATGTAAAGCAAGCCGAGTTACACTGTTTTAAAGAATGTTTCATCATATTGCCCAACCAAAAACAAAGCAATATTAATGACCTTCCATTTGGAAGATTAAAATAGGATTTTAAGGGTGGATGAATGCAGCCAGATAAAATAGAAGCTGCTCTTAATCCCTAACCTTTCCTCCAAACAACCAAAGTCTCTTTCTGAGGTTTGAGGAAGTTCAGAGTTTCCCCCCATTATTCTTCATTTGTGCCTCTCTCTGCAGTTTTAGGTTCCAGCTGGAAGCAAACAGACCCAAATAACCCAGATGAAGCTGTTCTCAAAGATGTCCAGCCCCATTTTCAAGACTTGAAAGGTTCAGATCGTTCAGATAAAGTTTGGGATCAGCAGCCAAGCACTTGGACGCTTATCTGAACTGGACCTTCCAAGTTTTGCCCCATATTGGCCCCTATAACTGGAAATAAATATTTATTACCTCTAATTAGCTCTCCATGTCTTAAACACATCTGGATCTCACACAATGTTAAGATATTACACATTTGACATTTTGCATGTTTTTGTGAAGATTTTTGTTTTGTAAACTTTTAATAAATTAAATTACAGTCAAAGGAGGAAATAGAGAAGAATTTAGTGATTTGTTTATACATTTATCAATTATGAATAGTGTTTGGTATTTAAAGGCATGCAAACTTTAGACTTAAAGATGGGGAATCTCCTAAGGCTATACTAAATAGAGTCATACAGTACAAAGCTCTGCTTTGCTGGTTTCTTTTTCCCCAGTTTCAGGATCTGAATGAAAAACCAAGAGCAGGTAATTCATTTTTATTTAAGATTAAAAGAAAAAGAATAAGAGGGATTCTGGATCAAGATGGCAACTGAGCTGAACATAACTCTAGAGGCCCTGATAGAATGACCGTAGAGCATGCACTCTGACAGAGAAAAGGAAGGGAGCTGGAAGACTGAAATGAATTTATACAAATCAAAAATGAAATGCAAGGATGCTTGTGGGGTGAAAACAGCAAGAAAGGGCATCCCAAAATACTTGAGTGGAGAATACAATGAGGAGAAAGCCAAGCTTCTTACTTAATGTGCAAGTGTGGCCAACCCAGGTCCTAGGTACTCAGTCAGTGGTAAAAGTGGGAATAGAGGTCAAAAACACGGGCAGTGTTCTTGATAGTAGCCATTCTAATTGGAGTCAGATGAAATCTTAAAGTTGTTTTAATTTGCATTTCTCTAATTACTAGAGATGTTGAACACTTTTTCATATATTTATTAATCACTTGTATGTCTTCTTCTGTAAATTGTCCAGTTCCTTAGTCCATTTATTGATTGGGTTCTTTGTATTTTTGATGTAAAGTTTTGTAAGTTCTTTATAAATTTTAGAGATAAGTGTTCTATCTGCAGTACATGTGGAAAAGATTTTCTTCCACTCTGTGGGCTCTCTTTTCACATTATTGATTGTATCTTTTGCTGAAAAGAAGCTTTTTAGTTTGAGTCCATCCCACTTATTGATTCTTGCTTTTATTTCTTGTGCTTTGGGAGTCTTGTTAAGGACGTCTAATCCTAAGCCAACAAGATGAAGATTCAGGCCAACTTTGTCTTCTATTTGGTGCAGGGTCTCTGGTCTAATTCCTAAGTCCTTGATCCATTTTGAGTTGAGTTTGGAGCAGGGTGAGAGATAGAGGTTTAATTTCATTTTACTGCATATGGATTTCCAGTTTTACCAGCACCATTTGTTGAACAGGCTATCTTTACTCCATTGTATGTTTTGCTGGCATGGATGTGGGGAAAAGGTCACACTTTTATATTGCTGGTGGAGTTGCAAATTGGTGCAGCCACTCTGGAAAGCAGTGTGGAGAATCCTCAGAGAACTTGGAATGGACCCACCTTTTGACCCAGTTATCCCAATCCTCAGTTTATACCCAAAGGACTTAAAATTAGCATACTAATGCAGTCACATCAATGTTTATAGCAGCTCAATTCACAGTAGCTAGATTGTGGAACCAACCTAGATACCCTTCAACAGATGAAACAAATAAAGAAACTGTGGTATATATACACAATGGAATATTATTCAGTCATAAAGAAGAAGAATATTATGGCATTTGCTGAGAAATGGATGGAATTGGAGAATATCATGCTAAGTGAAATAAGCCAATCCCAAAAAACAAAGGCAGAATGTTTTCACTCATGAGTGGATGATGATATATAATGTGTGTGGGGAGTGAGAAGAATGGAGGAACTTTAAGAAGAAGGAAATGAGAAGGGGGGGTGGTATGAAAAATGGTGGAATGAGTCAGACATCATTACCCATCATTATTATCATGTACATGTATGATTACATGAATGCTATGAATCTACATCATGTACAAACATAGAAACAAAATGATATACCCCATTTGTGTACAATGAATCAAAGTGTGGTCTGTAAAAAATTTAAAAATAATAATTAAAAAAATATGGGCTGAGTTAGCATTGTGATTGTGATAATTGTTTATATTGCTGATGATTTGATTTGCTTTCAAAGCATAATGCTATATTAGATAATCCCCGTGGAACACCATCATACAAGTCCTGGGACTTACTCAACATTTCGGTATGACCTAAGTAATGTGGGCAGTAAGACACATGGAACTAGATTCTAGTACTGGAGGAGTCTATTAACTCATTAATACTCATACAGACTCTCTGGGCCTGAGTTTCCACATCTTTAAAGTACAGGAGATAGGTGACTGTTTCCTCTAAATCCCCTATAGCTTTGACAATCAGAGGTCCTAAGAAAGAAGAAAAACCAAGAACATGTTTTATAAATAAAGAGAAGAAAGACATTGGACACTGAAGGCTGTTGAACTTCATAACCATTATTATAAGACTCAGGAATCTTGCTGGAAACTCTGGCAAGAATAAAAGAGAGTATTGGTCATTAAAAAATCAAATAATTTGAATATAAAAATATTCATTATGTACCAAAGTATTCCATAAAAGCATAAATAATCAAGTAACTTAAGTCTAAAAATATTTACCAATTATATGTGTTTCATTAAGGCTGGTAATTTGCAGCAAAAATAGATTTATTCTCTCAGTTCCTGGTGTCTACAAACAAATGCAGAAAACAAGCAAGGGAACAGGTGATTTGTGGTTGGGACTGTGGTAGGTAAAAATGAAGTGCTCTGGGAGCAATAGGGAGAGTATCTCACCTAGGCTTCAGATGTTAGGAAAGGTTTCCCAGAGAAAATGCTGCAGAAGGTGAGACAGAGTTACCACAGCAAATGGTGGGAACAACTGTTGGGAAAAAAGTGAAGAACAACTGAATAATTTCTTACATGTAAATCTGTTTGATGCCATCAGCTGAGGAGGTAGACCCTTTCATGACCATTCCATGGATATACAGAAAGAAACTTACTAAGAAGTGACCTAACTGACACCATTGTGCCAGGCAAGATTTTTTTTTTTTTTCAGTATAAAATCATCTTCAGGTTAAAGTTAAACCAACAGAATAAAGTTTCTAAGGAAAAAAAAGTCGGGGTATTTTTGCTTTTTCTTCCCCAGTCTACATTTCCTAGTTTCTCTCCTTTGTCTCATTCCATTCCTATCTTTTCTGTCCAAGAATAGAGATAGAAAAGGTGGAGGTTGGTGGAGATCATGCCAGTTGATTTGTATGACTGTATTTATTAAGTGACTATTTGTGCTAATCCCCAGTGTAAGTTTGAAGATAAAGCAATGAACAAGAAAGACAAGGACCTTGATCTCATGCATTTTAGTGGAAGGAATAACAAATTAAGACAGAAAGATAAGTAGATAGATAGATAGATACATATAATTGTGGGGGTCAGGGGACTAGAAGTAAATACTCTCCAAAGGATTTAAATAGACTGATCAGGTAACCCTTTAAAACATGGTAGACAGGAAAAATCTCTCTGAAGAAGGGCCAAATCTTAAAGTCTAAGAAGAAACCAGTCGTGTACCAATTCTGATAAAAAGAAAATAGGTAGGTGGGAACAAGTATGTCAGTTTTGAAAAGTACACAGGTCTGCTGGGAGTGTTCCTCGGAAAATAGTGGATGAGAGGTAAAATGGGATGATCCTAGGTGTGGGGCTGAGGGAAGATCAGATAGGATTTTGTAAGCCAGGAAAAGGTGTTTGGATTTTATTCAAAGAGTAAAGGAAAGCATTTCTGGGTTTTAAACAAGAGCGGATAGGATAAGATTTAAATTTGAAGAGAATAATCCAGTTTGTTGTGTGGGACAAAAGTGAAGACCTGAAGACAAAGGAAGAGTTACTGTTTATGTTCCGTCAAGAGAAAATGGTGACAAGTAGACATCGGTACAGAGGTGGAGAACAGAGTCAGACTGGGGTTTTTAAAAAGGAATTTATTAGAAAACATAGTTTAGTGTTGTTTTAGTCAGCTTGTTTTGCCACTGTGACTAAAAGGCCTGACCAACACAATTATAGAGGAGGAAGTTTATTTGGGGGCTCATGGTTTCAGAGGTCTAAGTCCATAGACAGCAGGCTTCATTCCTCAGGGCTCAAGGTGAGGCAGAACATCATGGTGGAAGAGTGTGGCAGAGGGAAGCAGTCCACATGATGATCAGAGAGCAGAGAGAGCGTCTCCACTCACCCAATACAAAATATGTATCATCAAGCCATGTCCCCAATGGCCCACCTCCTCCAGCCATACCCTACCAGCCTTTAGTTACCATTCAATTAATCCCATCAGGGATTAATTCATTCATTAGGTTAAGACTCTTGCAACCCAATCATTTTTCCTCTGAACCTTCTTGCATTGTCTTACCATGAGCTTTTGGGGGACACCTCACATCCAAACCATAATAAGTGTGATATGTCAAATTGAGAGACTGTGGAAAGGAAATAGAAACATATACCAGAATCATTTGCCCATAGAGTTACCTATCATAGTGTATCTTATAGAGTTAGAGTTTCACAGAGAATTATTAAAAACTGAAGAAACCATTCCTCCAATGCTATTTAACTGACATCTGGCACATAAACCAAATTATCTGCACAGTGCAGGAATTATCTGGTTTTGACGATCTAATGTTTGCAATTATTTCTCTGTGTTCAATTTGGTGGCCCAGGATCAGACATGTTAAATTATCAAGGTCAATAAATATGATAAAGGGAGGTTGATACACACTCCTAAGGACCTCCCTGTCAGAGGCTATATGTTTGTGTTTTGTTTGTTTCATGTATTCCTACCAGTAACCCTTGGCAGGTAAGTATTATTATCCCCATTTTGTAACTGAGGCTTAGGGAAGTTTTAAACAACTTGCCTACTTCCACAGCTAACTGCTGAGTCAAGATTCTAAGTTCTGTCTACATCAAAAGTCTTAGTCCTTTCCACTACATTATCCCTTGCTTCCTTTTAACAGAATGTCTGCAATTTCTATAAAACATTCCTGTGTAGTTTATGTCCACAGGATGCCCAAGTATTCCGTCAAAAACAAGGAATGAACTAGTTCTTTGTGTTAAATGTCAGTGTCTTCAAGATAAAAACCACATCAGCCCAGTAAACTATTTTACAAAACTGTACTTCAATTACTAATTTTTAGTCAATTTTTCATAAAGTTTCAACCCAAATGATTAATCAGTATCTTGATCCTGGTTCTTTCTCTTCTTTTATTCATAAAAGCAGTATCCCATGAAATGCTGATATCTTCCCCCCATATCCTTACCACTTTCTTCCTCCCTCATGACTTCCAAGGGTGAAACTCGAGGTACAGTACCTGAAGCATGTAATGAGAAAGTCCATGGGTGTGGCCTTCTATGCTTCAAAAAGTGTTGCTCCATTAATACGTTGTCCTGTTTGATATGATGCTATGTATACTTCACTTAGGAATTCTGACCTTTGAAAAATTGCCCTCATAGTGAAGATTCTCACTTAAATGGAAACTTTCCTGTGGCTCTTGTCTGCATAAAGAACATAAAAGGAATGCAGAGTAGATAGTTAAAGTTTGCAGCCCACGTTTAGCTCCTATGAGCAGGGACACTATACAAATATTTATTTTTGAAAAAAGGCTGATGGAATTTTGTTAAAAATATTTGCTGAGATTCAAATCTTTTCATTCCCCATTTTTTCAATCTTTAAATATTTGATCCACATTTGGCTTTCCTACCCGAATCATTTCCAAAACCTCTGCCTCTAAATTTCTTCTTTACCTTACTTCTACCCAAACTGGGAGGCCAAAGATTAAAATAAAAGAATTTAAAGAAAAGATTTTCAAAGAACAGACATTAGAAATAAATTCTTGATCTTATGTCTCCCTCTTCAAGAAAACAAAATAAATAAACAAAATAACTTTTGCTCCTGGATTTTAAAAATAGCTATAAAACACATAGAGGCAATCTGAATATGCTGATCAATTATTGCTGAATTTATCAAGTGTGATAATATAATTAATATTAGAAAAGAAGCCTAACTAATATTAGAAAAGAAGCCACAGCCATCTTGAGGGGGGAAAAAAAAAAAAACAGGAAAAGCATTACACCATCTGATTTCAAAACATACCATAAAGCTATAATAACAAAACAGCATGGTATTGGCATAAAAATATGCAGCCCAGTGGAACAGACTAGAGAGCCTAGAAGTAAACCCACACATCTACAACCAACCAGTTTTCAACAAAGGTACTAAGAACATGCATTGGAGAGAGAACACAGTCTTTTCAATAAATGATACTGAGAAAATTGGATATTCACATACAGAAGAATGAAGATGAACCCCCCTCTCTCACCAGCTATAAAAATAAACTAAAATGGATTAAATTCTTAAATGTAAGAAGTGAACACATGAATGTACTAGAAGAAAACATAAGGGAAATGCTTCAGGACATTGGAATGAGCAGAATTTTTAGGACAAGATCCCCCAAAACCATAGAAAACAAAAGCAAAAACAGACAAATGGAATTACATCAAACTATACATCTGACAAGGAATTGATATCCAGAATATATAAGGGACTCAGCTCAACAGCAAAAGTTAATAATTTAATTTAAAACTGAACTGGGCAATAGACTGAATTAGACATTTCTAAAAGTAAGATAAACAAATATCCAACAAATATAGGGAAACATGTTCAACATCACCGATCATCAGAGAAACACAAATTAAAACCATAATGAGATATAACTTTGCCCCAGTAAGAATGGTTATTATAAAAAAGACTATTACAAGTGCTGGTGAGGATGTGTTGGTGGGAATGTAAATTAGAGCAGTCATTAAAGAAAGTAGTATGGAAACTACTGAAAAATTAAAAATAGAACTACTATATGATCTAGCAATCCCATGACTGGGTATATATACAAAGTAAATAAAATCACATGCTGAAGAGATATCTAAACTCCCATGTTTATTACCAATGTTCTCATTTTTACAACAGCCAAGAAATGGGAACAACCACGAAAATATCCATCAGCTGATAAATGCATAAGGAAAAGGTGGTACATGTACACAGTGGAATACTATTCAACCATGAAAAGAATGAAGACCTGTCATTTGTACTAACATGGTAGAACTGGAAACCATTACACTAAGTTAAATAATCCATGTTTAGAAGAGAAATACCATATTATCTCATATGGAATTTAAAAAACCTGATCTCACAGTAGAATGGTGGTTTCCAGAGGCTGAGGAGAGCAGGAGTAGGAAGGAAGGCATAAGGACAGGTTGATCAATGGGTATTCAGTTACAGGAAGAAGAACTTCTGATGTATGAATGCTGTGATAACAATAAGGTACTATACATTTCAAAAAGCTGGAAAAAAAAACATTTTGAACATTTTCACCATAAAGTAATAATGAATGTCTGGTGAGATAAATATGAATAACCTGATTTAAACATTATACAATGCATACATATATCAAAACACTACATGACACCCCATTAACATGTACAACTTTTATGTTTTTATTTATCAGTTAAAATGAATTTAAATTTTTTAAAGATTAGAAAAGCAAACATCTTTAATCTCAGACGTATGCAAAATTATTGATTGGAGAAGATTTAGCATATCCTCAAATTAGTTTAAAGTAAATCATAAAAAAACTTACACATATATAGAAAGTTAAACATGGGGGGAAAAGTAACTATTGAATCTAGGAGATCCATACACAAGTGTTCATTAAAACTAGTGGTTGACTAGGACAAGACTCCAAACTGAGGTGATTACGCAAAACAGTCTTGGGGAGTGAGATGAAATCTTAGTGTCATTTTGATTTGCATTTCCCTGATTGCTAGAGATGTTGGACATTTTTTCATGTATTTGTTGGTCATTTGTGTTTCTGCTTTTGAGAAAAGTCTATTTAGTTCTTTTGCTCATAGGTTGATTGAGTAGTTTGTTTTGTTTTTAGGTGTTAAGTTTTGTTGAGTTGTTAATATATTCTTGTTATTAATCACCTGTCTGAAAAGCACCTGGCAGAGATCTTTCATTCTGTAGTCTCCCTTAATGCTCTTAATCATTTCCTTTGTTGGGCAGAAGATTTTTAATTTGATGGCATCTTACTTACTGATTCTTGGTTTTATTTCTTGAACTTTAGGGGTTTTGTTAAGCAAGTCAGTTCTGGCACCTATATGATGAAGTGTTGACCCTCATTTTCTTCTAGCAGTTGTAAGATTTCTGGTTTAATTCCTAAGGCTCTAATCTATTTGGATTTGAATTTTGTGTGTGGTTACAGACAGGGATCTAGTTTCATTCTTCTACATGTGGATATCCAGTTTTTCCAGCACCATTTATTAAAACGGCTGTCTTTTCTCCAACATATATTTTTGGCACTCTTGTTGAGTTCTCAGATGGCAATAAGTATGTGGGTTTGTCTCCGTGTCTTCTCTTCTGTTCCATTGATCTTTATGTCAATTTTGGTGCAAATAACATACTGTTTTCTTACTACAACTCCGTAGTATAATTTCAGAGCATATTGAAATTGTTGTGTCACCTCCTGCTTCTCTCTTCTTGCTCAGTATTGCTTTGGCTCTTCTAGGTCTCTTTTTCCTCCAAATGAATTTAAGGGCTGTTTTATCTAATTCTGTGACTAATGTCATTAGCATTTTGAAAGGAATTACATCTGATCAGTATATTGCTTTAGGTAGAATGGCCATTTTGAAAATATTAACTCTGCCTATCCATGAACGTGGGAGGTCTTGCCATCTTTTAAGGTCTTCTTCAATTTCTTTCTCCAGTGTTCTATAAATTTCTTTACAGAGATCTTTCACCTCCTTGGTTAAATTAATTCCTAAGTTTTATTTGTTTGTTTTAGAGGTTATTGTGAATGGAATGGTTCTCCCAATTTCTTCTTCAGCAGAATCACTGTTGGAGAATAGGAAAGTTATTGATTTATTGGTGTTCAACTGGTATCCTGCTACTTTGCTGAATTCATTTATCAGCTCTAGATATTTTCTGGTGGAGTGTTTTTTGTTTTTTTTTTTTTTGAGGGAGGGGTCTTCTAAATATAGGAGTATGTCATCAGCAAACAGAGATAGTTTGACTTCTTTTCTTCTTATTATTATTTTTTTTTTACTTTTTGATTCATTGTACACAAATGGGGTACAACTTTCATTTCTCTGGTTGTACAAAAGTAGAGTCACACCTTTTGTTTAATCATACATGTACATAGGGTAGTGATGTTTGTCTCATTCTATTATCTTTCCTTCCCCAAACTCGCTCCTTTCCCTTCATTTTCCTCTGCACAATCCATCCTTCCTCCATTTTTGCCTTATCCCCTCCCTCCCCCATTATGTATCATCATCCACTTATCATAGAAATCATTCAGCCTTTGGTTTTTGGAGATTGGCTTATTTCACTTAGCATAATATTCTCCAAATCCATCCATTTCCCTGCAAATGCCATAATTTCATTCTTCTTTATGGCTGAATAATATTCCATTGTGTATATAAACTACAGTTTCTTTATCCATTCATCTACTGAAGCACATCTAAGTTGGTTCCACAAACTAGTTATTGTGAATTTAGGTGCTATAAACATTGATGTGGCTGCACCACTGTAATATACTGATTTTAAGTCCTTTGGGTATAGGCCAAGGAGTAGGATAACTGGGTCAAATGGTGGGTCCATTCCAAGTTTTCTAAGGAATCTCCATATTGCTTTCCAGAGTGGCTACACCAATATGCAACCCCACCAGCAATGTATGAGTGTACTTTTTCCTCCCCACATCCTCGCCAACACCTATTGTTGCTTGTATTCTAATTCAGGTGAGATAAAATCTTAGGGTAGTTTTGATTTGCATTTCTCTTATTACTAGAGATTTAATTTTCTTCTCTTGACTGATTGCTCTGGCTAGTGCTTTGAGAACCTTATTGAATAGAAGTGAGAATAGGTATCATTGTCTCAATTTTTTTTTTGCTTTAATCAGAATGGCAATTATGAATAACACAAACAATAATAAATGCTGGCAAGGATGTGGAGGGAAAGGTATACTCATACATTGTTGATGGTATCACAGATTAGTACAACCATTCTGGAAAGCAATAGGGAGAATCATCAAAAAAACTAAAAATGGCACCACCATATGACCCAGTTATCCCATTCCTTATTATTTATCCAAAAAAAATAAATCAGTAATTTATAATGTTACAGTCACATCAATGTGTATAGCTGCATAATTCATAATAGCTAAATTATAGAATCAATCCAGATGCCTGTCAACAGATGAATGAATTAAGAAATCGTGGTATATACACACAATGGAGTTATATTGAATCATAAAGAAGAATGAAATTATGGCATTTGCTGGTAAATGGATGGAAATGGAAAGCATCGTGTTAATGAAATAAGCCAGATTCAGAAAATCAAGGGGCAAATGTTTTCTCTCATATATGAAAGTTAGAGCAAAATAAAAGAAAGAAGGGGAGGATAAGATTATAAAGATATAAGAAAGATCAATAGAGTAGAAAAAGGAAACAAAGAGGGAGAGAGGAGGGATGGGAAAGGGGAAGAAATGAGAAGTAAATTTTTAAAAATCATACTATGTGTATATACAAATATACCACACGGAATTTCACCTTTATCTGAAAGTAGAAAGAATCCATCAGAAATGAATAAATAGATGAAGGAAAGAAAGACCAGTAGAGTAGAGGAAGAAGAATGGGCAGAGGGAGAAGGAAAGGGAAAGGGGGAAAATATGAATTAAAATCAAATTTCATTCATGTATGATTTTGTCATGATGAACCTAAACTACTATGTATAGCTATAATACTCTAATAATAAAAATGTATTCTGTTTTTAACTCCCTAAAATCAGTATCAGTATTATTATCAGTAAAGTCAATATGCTCTAGTATAATCCTTTAAACTTTTTTCTGTATCTTTGAAATTTTTATATCAAAATATAAAAAGAAAAAGTTAAAATACATTATTACAAACCACTTTTTTGGAGACAAATACATAGAATGAGTGAGTAGAATATTTACAGGAAGTGGTTCATCATAAAAATGAAGGCAAGCTTGCCTGAATTTAAAGATTTGTTTGCCAACCTGGTCAAGTCTTATTGACATGAAAGACAAGCGTGAAAAAAAAAGTGAAAAAATAATTTAGCAAAAAATACTGCAGAGTGCCAGGTTTGGTGGTGCACACCTGTAATCCCATAGGCTCAGGAGGCTGAGACGGGAGGATCACAGGTTCGAAGCCAGTCTGAGCGTCTTAGTGAGGCCCTAAGCAACTCAGTGAGACCCTGTCTCTTAGTAAATATAAAAAGGACTGGGGATGTGGGTCAGTGGTTAAGCTCGCTGGATTGATACTAAGGATTGAACTTATCAATAAAAAAATAAAATTAAATTAAAAAAAAAAAACTCAGGTTCAATCCTTAGTATCAAAAAAAAAAAAAATGCAGGGTTAGAAAACTTTTGCTTCATGTGACTTAAGAGGCAAATCAAAGGTCAGTACTTCTTAAAACACACAAGAAAGCCTCATCAAATTATTTTATCAGTCTAAACAAATTAATTTGTGTGCCCAATTTGAAATTCAAATATGTTCATATTGAGCAATATTGTCTATACCAGTGCTTCCAAATGTGCACACTAATCATAATAATCTTGTTCAAATGTAAATCATGGTATAGAGATTCCAGTACAATCTGAAAGTCTTCATTTCTAGGAGCGCCAACAAGGTTATTGCCTTGGAATGAGAAGGGTCTATATTTATTGCAAATAATAGTGAAAGTCAAAACTACAAAAAGCACATATTTTCCACCAAGTTATATATGAATTATGTAGTTTTTTCCATGTAAAACTTATAAAGATTCTTGATATATAATTTACATATTTGAAATATGCACAAATAGCTGAGATTTCCATTTTTATGAAAATGTCTGTCAACTTGGAATCATATTCCATTTTGCCCTTTCTTTTGATCAGTGATGGGCTAAGTTAATATATGTATAAAACAAAAAGTCAACTTGGTTATAATTTTGTACAGTATTCTTAATGGAAGATAAAATAATTTGTATCATTCTAAGCATTTGGTAAAATTCTCAAAGATTTGGTACTTTGAAGATAATTCTTTAATAAATATTTGCCCTTATATTTTTAAATTCTAATAAGTTAAATGCTTATTATTGATTACATTATATTTTTATTAAATTACCTTTAATTATTTGTCAATACTATATTTGTGACTTTTTTAGCAAAACTGGAATTTGACAGGCCACCTTTAAAATCATTAAAGAAGTCATATAGCAAATACATATGATATTATGAGTAGATTAAAAAGATGATATATATCACTAGGGTTTTTTGTGCCTGAGAATGTTCCAGCTCTTAGTGACTTACAGCTCTGGTGACTTGTCGGATTGTATTTTCCACTAATGGAAATACCTATAGCAACACCTACACATCTATTATCCCATACACGTGTTCCTCTTAGAACATGGCTGACACTCCTCCCACCAAAAGGTGGGATCTGTTTTCCTTCCCTTTGAATCCATATGGGAGTTTGTGACTGATCAGACCAAAGTAATGCAGCAGAAGTAATGCTTTGTGACTTCTAAGACTTGGTCACTAAAAGGATCCAGCTGCCATCTGGTTCTCTGGATGCTTGCCTTTGGGAATTCAACCACCATGTTGTGAGGAAGCCCAGGGAAGAGGCCACATGTGGCTGATATAACTAATAGTCCCAGACACGTCAGTAACAACTACCAAATAGACAAATGAGTGGATTTTTGAATGCTTCTAGTCTATCTCTGCTTCTTTCAGCTGAGACCTCAGACATAATAGTACACAAAATACTCACCCCTCTGTACTCTGCCTTAATTCTTAACCCACAGAATCTGAGTCATGATAAATAATTATTTTAACACATTAAGTTCTTGGGTAATTTATTTCACAAGGACAGATGGTTAAAAAACATTTTGGTATCAAGAAGCAATGTGCTGCCATAGCAAAAATCTAAAATTACAGAAGTGGCTTAGGGCCAGAGGGTGATCAAAAAGTAGGACTTTGAGGAAAATGTGAGTTAAAGTCTAAAAACTCTTGAAGAGCCGCTTATAAGTTCAATAATCTACAAAATTGTTGGTGGGGGCTAAAAGAGTTAAGGAAAATACTATTGGAAAAAGAAAGTGGATCTTGACTCTGCAGTAGCAAAATGTTAGCAACATTTTTGATTGTAATAAAGTGGAAATGGAAAAACTTCCAGGCAGGGAAGAAAGTACCACCTGGCTCCTTATTTCACTTACAGTAAAATGCAACAGCAGAGAGAAGTGAAAGGAAGAACTGATGAACATTTTTAAAACCAGGACTGTGGCTTATCTACACTGCAAATAATGCTAAAATTGAGTAGCTGCTTCCAGATGAATCAAATCTAAAACCCAACTAGAAAACATGGTATATAGACAATACTAAATCCGTGACTGTTAAAGTCTTTGTTTTGACCAGAGAAATTTAGGTCAGTAAAAAGTCTTCCAGGGATTTTAATTATCTACTTCAAGGATCCTTTCATTTAAATAATTGGGTTTCTAAGAACTTGTCCCTCAGCAAGCTCAGCAAAAACCTGTGATGGGGCACAGCTTCTCCCAAAGAGTTTTGTGTAATTTTTGCCTAATGGACTGAACCCCAAAAATATTCATAGAAGATCAGAGACTTTAAGAAAACTATGTTAGTATAAATACCACAGTTTGGGTTAAATAAGCAAGAATAGTACCAAATGGGAAGGGACCTTAGACCCCAAAATAGGCTGAGAAAACTACTCACTTAGTAACACAGCCAACCCTTTATAGACAATGGGAAAGAAAGAATGCTCAGAGAATAGAATTAATAACAGAAGAGTCCAGAGAGTCCAGGTACTAGTAAGAATGAGGTCTTATCAAGAAAGTGATAGCTTATGTACTCTTTGCTGGATTTGGAGTTATGATGAACCAGTATTTCTATGTGCCTCCTATGTACCCCTTTTATGCATGGAAAAATCTACAGTAATTATCTTATTCCTGCTCCAACATTCAATCTGGGGTAGAATTAGGGGAGAATGTGTTTCTTTGGTTCACAGGTCTTTCTTTTGATATAAACTATATATGAAGAACTCTATACAAAGAACTTCACATGTACTTAGATCTGACTTAGATGATGAGACACTAATCCTTAAGTTGAAACTATAGTAAGAAGAAACTTTGGGGATTCTTGAGACAGGGTGAGAGTATTTTGTATTTGGAGAGATGGGAACCATTGGGAGTCAAATGGACCTCAACCAATAATACTCACCTCCTGGTGTTCACTTCTCTGTATAGTCTCCTCTCATATTGCATAGAGTCTGACCTGTATGAACACAATAATGGGGGAAAAAACTATGTGTGGCAAAACATGTTGAAGATTTAGTTTTGCCCTGTTGGAGTGCTCTAAGTGAACCCAGTAACAATTAAGCTTAGACACTCCAGCAGCTGCCTGGAGACCCCATGCAGAGAGGAACTAAGGCCTTCTGCCAAAAACCAGCACCATTTTTCAGGTCATGTGAGAAAGCTACCTTAACTGTGAATCTTCCTTCTCATTTAAGATTTTAGATAACTTCAATATCAGCTGACAGGTGACTACAACCTCATGAGACACCACAGAACCAGAATTGCCCAGTAATCTCAAATTCCAGACCTGCAGAAACCATATAATATAATAAATGTCAATATTTTAGAGTCAAGTTTGGGGGTGATTTGTTACATAGTGTTAGGTAACTAATACAGAAGTCTCAAGATTCCTTTCTACTCTCATATTTTAAGGCATGAGCTTATGTAGTAATATATCATTTTGAAATATCTTCCTCATTTTTTTAAAATTCCTCCCTCTTGAAACTTTAACAACATTAAAATTAATCTGAGAGGTAAACAGGATGGTGAATTCCTATAATCTCAGCTACTTGGGAGGCGGAGGCAGGGGAATCACTGGTTACTTAGTTAACCAGTCAGTTCGAAGCCAGACTGGTTAACTAAGTAAGACCCTGTGTTGAAATAAAAAAAATTTTAAAGTGAGGACTAGGGATGTAACTTAGTGATAGAGTACTTGTCATTGCATGGGGAATGAATGTCAGATATTATCCAGAATTTAAAAATCATTGCTGACATTTCTTAGCTGGACTTCAAGATATATTTAGCTTAAGTCCATAGGAGGCAATGATCTGAAAGAAAGAACATTTACATTAGCATGAGGCAAGCTTTGTTTCTAGAGAAATGAGTTCTTTTTTCCTGAAAATCTCCAAGTTAGAATTTACTTATTAATGCCAAGCCAGATCACTACAAGTTAGAGTTCTACTATAAATGATTTGACAGTAAATATAACAATGGATCCCCGCCATGTGGGCTCTCAGGAGAAAAGCAGAGAGAGACAGAGACAAAGATACAAACTGAGGCACATTTATCTGTTAATATCTAATGTGCTAAAAAGGGCCAGTGATACTTGCTTTCAGTGATTCTTAGGGAAAATGTATAGATAATGTGATGTTGATAAATAAAATCATCTATCTTTATTACTTTTGATTATTTTCTATTATATAAAGTCAGTCTATTAGACAAAGAATTTTGAACAAAAAGTGTCAGATATATTAATGGCTACTCAAGAAGTGACCAAAACCCTACATAAAATAATTAAAATTATACATGCAAAGAAAAAAAAAACACTCTTCAGTTTCCACCACTTATTTTAATTGTTGATAACTAGTCCTCAAAAATATTTTCCACATCAGGTTCCTTACTTTTGGTAGCTTAAAGAGAGTGATGAGCTAATAGCATTAACAGTGTCAACTTGCAAATGTAAACAATGATTCTCATCACTTCAGTATTTTGATAAAAACCAGCATAATGCCAAAGAAAAGAAGAAATGAAAGAAAAGGACAAGGGATAAAATCCCTTGTCTTATAATTTCCCTACATCATGGGAAAAGAAAAGAGCGATCTCAAGTTGTTAACTCTCCTAGAACCAACCAGACATCCAAATTACAGATTCCACACAGAACACAAGCCCTTTGTGATACTAACAAAGTTGGGATCCTTATCTCATATTCTATTTATTGTCTGCAGCATACGGGTTACTTTGGTACAAAGTGAGTGTCCAACAAAAAATTACTAACTTCATATTAATCTTTTAATTCTGGAATGGAAGGGGGATGAAAATCGATCCTTATAATGTTCTTCAAATCTTAATTTTCTCTCATTAGAAATATACATTTTGACTCATCATCTAAGCATATTTTTCTCTCTCACCACCATAGCAGAAAAGAGCTACCCCTCTCTGCCTTAATAAGCTCTTGATCCTTGGAATCTATGAACATTTTAATACGGCTTTTACTCCACTACGTTTGGTGTGGTTTGTTACATAGAAATTAATTGCCAAAAAAAACACCACTGGTCATTTACATCTCATTCTTGTGCTTGATACTTTTTGAAAGCCTAATGAGGCCAGACATAGTACCAGCTTTAGCGTAGGTTGAATGAATTTCTTTGAATCTTTCTGGAGATCAGGCTTTTCTGGAAGGTGGGCTGCAGAGGCACTGGGCTAAGTACATTAGGATGCTGGACATGAATAAGCTGAGGGTGAGTGCTAAAGATAAAGGGAGAATGAAAAGAAGAGGTGACAAAGAAACAACAAAAAAAGAAATAATAAGATATCTTTTATTTTTTTTAATTATTTATTTTTTAATTTTTTTACGGCCTGCATTTTGATTCACGGTACACAAATGGGGTACATCATATCGTTTCTATGGTTGTACATGATGTAGATTCATACCATTTGTGTAAATTATACATGCACATAGGGTAATGATGTCTGTCTCATTCCACATCATTTTTCATACCCCACTCCCTCTCATTTCCTTCTACATAATCTAAATTTCCTCCATTCTTCTCTCACACCCACTCCCCACAACTCCCATTACATATCATTCTCCACTTATCAGGGAAACATTCGGCCTTTGGTGTTTGGGGATTGACGTATTTCACTTAGCATGATATTCTCCCATTGATTTGCAAATGCCATAATATTATTATTCTTTATGGCTGAATAATATTCCATTATATATATACACACACGCATATATATATATATATATATATATATATATATATATATCTGTGAGATATAATGTATATCTCACAGTTTCTTTATTCATTCATCTGTTGAAGGGCATCTAGGTTGGTTCCACAATCTAGCTATTGTGAATTGAGCTGCTATAAACATTGATGTGACTGTGTTACTGTAGTATGCTAATTTTAAGTCCTTTGGGTATAAACTGAGGAGTGGGATAACTTGGTTAAAAGGTTGGTCCATTCCAAGTTTTCTGAGGATTCTCCACACTGCTTTCCAGAGTGGCTACACCAAATTGCAACTCCACCTGCAATGTATGGGTGTACCTTTTTCCCCACATCCATACCAAACATCTATTATGGTTTGTGTTCTTGATAATAGCCATTCTAATTGGAGTAAGATAGAATCTTAGAGTTGTTTTAATTTGCATTTCTCTAATTACTAGAGATGTTGAACACTTTTTCATATATTTATTAATTGCCTGTATGTCTTCTTCTGTAAAGTGTCTGTTCAGTTCCTTGGTCCGTTTATTGATTGGGTTCTTTGTATTTTTGGTGTAAAGTTTTGTAAGTTCTTTATAAACTTTGGAGATAAGTGCTCTATCTGAAGTGCATGTGGAAAAGATTTTCTCCCACTCTGTAGGCTCTCTTTTCACATTGATTGTATCCTCGCATACAAAAATATATTAAAAAGATAGTGCACCATGATCAAGTGGGGTTTATCCCAGGGATGCAAGGTTGGTTCAACATACAAAAATCAATAAATGTAATTCATCACGTCAATAGACTTAAAGTTAAGATTCACATGATTATTTCAATAGATGCTGAGAAAGCATTTGATAAAATACAGCACCCCTTCATACTTAAAACACTAGAAAAAATAGGAATAGTAGGAACATACCTCAACATTGTAAAGGCTATCTATGCTAAGCCCACAGCCCCAACATCATTCTTAATGGAGAAAAACTGAAAGCATTCCCTCTAAAAACTGGAACAAGACAGGGATGCCCTCTTTCACCACTTCTATTCAACATCATCCTTGAAACACTAGCCAGAGCAATTAGACAGACCAAATAAATCCAAAAAACTCCACTAGAAAACTTCTAGAACTAATAAATTAATTCAGCAAAGTAGCAGGATATAAAATCAATATGCATAAATCTAATGTATTTCTATTTATAAGTGATGAATCCTCTCAAAGAGAAATTAAGAAAACCACTCCATTCATAGCCTCAAAAAAAATAAAATACTTGGGAATCAATCTAACAAAAGAGGTGAAAGACCTCAACAATGAGAACTACAGAACACTAAAGAAAGAAATTGAAGAAAAACTTAGAAGATGGAAAGCTCTCCCATGTTCTTGGATAGGCAGAATTAACATTGTCAAAATGGCCATACTACCTAAAGTGCTATACAGATTCAATGCAATTATTAAAATCCCAATGACATTCCTCATAGAAATAGAGAAAGCAATCATGAGCTTCATCTGGAAGAACAAGAGACCTCAAATAGCCAAAACAATCCTGAGCAGAAAAAGTGAAGCAGGAACTATCACAATACCAGACCTTGAACTATACTACAGAGCAATAGTAGCAAAAATGGCATGGTATTGGCACTAAAATAGACCGGCAGACCAGTGGCACAGAATAGAAGACACAGAGATGAACCCACATACGGTCAACTCGTACTAGACAAAGGAACCAAAAACATACAATGGAGAAAAGATAGTCTGTTCAACAAATGGTGCTGGGAAAACTGGAAATCCATATGCAGTAAAATGAAATTAAACTTCTATCTCTCACCCTGCACAAAACTCAACTCAAAATGGATCAAGGACTTAGGAATTAGACCAGAGACCCTGCACCTAATAGAAGAAAAAGTAGGTCCAAATCTTCATCATGTTGGTTTAGGATTAGACTTCCTTAACAAGACTCCCAAAGCACAAGAAATCAAAGCAAGAATCAATAAATGGGATGGATTCAAACTAAAAAGTTTTTTCTCAGCAAAGGTTTTTTTTCTTGAACCCTTTCTGACTTCAGAAAATAATATCTTACTGCATGATCTTGCCTAGACATGGAATCTAGAAAAGTCAAACTACTAAGAGTAGATTATGGTCCAGTTATCAGGGGGCTGGGGTGGAGAGAAGAATGGAGACATGTCAAAGGATAAAAATTTTCAGTTAGAAGAAATAAATTCTTATCTGTTGTACAACATGGTGATAAGAGTTATTAACAATGTAGTCCGTACTTTTAAATTGTTGAAAGTGTAGATTTTTTAAATGTTCTTATCACAAAAAAAAGAATGTGAGGTAATGGATATGTTAATTAGTTTATTAAGTTCCTCTACAGTGCACACATATATCAAAATATCATTTTTACACCAAATTTATACCATTTTTATTTGTCAAAACTTAAAAAAAATATACAGGAAAAAACTGGCATCCCAACCAGTAAGCCAAGTTGAAATAACTGAGGTAAACTGACAAAGAGTCACCCTGCTACAAGTGTCACTTAAAATAAAATTGTGAAAAAAGCCTCCAGGAAAATGTGTTGGACTCTGGCCTCATCCAAATGAAAAGAATAAAAACAAAGATACAGATTTTTTTTTTTTTGGAAAAACCTTTATATGAACATTTGGTGTATTTCTTTTATGATTCATCTATAGGCTAAAACTATTAAAAATGACACTTTCATAATCTAATTAATCATTAAATAACCATGCTTTTCAACTGTTAGCTGTTTAGTTTTCACCCATTCTCTCTCTTTTCCTCTTTTATCAATATTTTTTGGAAATAGTGTATATCTGTTTGCCCTTCCTCCCTTTATTTCTTGATGAAAAGGGGCTTCCCTCCAACTTTACTTCAGTCTCACACTGTACTTGAATTGCTTTCATTGGGTCCCTTCCCAATTGGCAATCAAATACATTTTTAGTTCTTATCTGATTTGATTTTCATTTTGTAACAGAATAATGTATGCTTATTGCACAAAATGATTGAAACTATTTGACAAAAGATTATAACTGTCTCCTTACCATCCCTCTCTTGCACCTGGGAGAACCAAGGCCCACAACTGTTGTTCATTGTGCCAGACATTTTCCTGTGCATATCGAGTATATAATTTAAGATTTCAAATTCAGATTGAACGAATTAGAGATGAAAATTAAACTATCTTTCACTCTTAATCCTTACATTTGATAACCATTTATAAAAATTTACATTTCTTTTGGTGGTTATAACCATAATATACATTAATATACATATATATACATTATATACGTATGTATACATATACATTATATATACATCTGTGTATGTATGTGTGTGTGTGTGTGTGTGTGTATATATATATATATATATATATATGTTCATTCACTATTTATTCAATTTAAACTAGCTCTGACTCCAACCTGTGTTGTAAAGAGTAAGGAGTTCTGCTTCTTATACTGCCTTCTTTTTTTTCTCCCCCTTTTGTATGGGTGATTGAACCCAGGATCTAATACATGCTAGGCAAGTGCTCTAAAACAGAGTTGCACCCACAGTCCTTTTTATTTTATCTTGAGACAGCATCTTGCTAAGTTTCCCAGGACAACTCCGAACTTGTTAACATCCTGCCCCCACCTCCTGAGCATCCACATCCCCAAATGCTAAGCTCACATATTTAGCTATTAAAATTTTTAATTGCTAATCTGTTTCTTCAAATAAACACAAACACAACTTTCTATTTCTTGACTCATCTTTTTTAGGCATTAGGTATTCATCACACTTTATTATGTCCAATTTTATACTTTTTTGTTTGCTTGTTTTGTTTTCTGGTACTAGAGGTTAAATCTGGGAATGCTTTACTACTGAGCTACATCCCATTCCTTGCATTTTTAACTTTGACACAGGGTCTCTCCCTCTGTTGCCAAGGCTGGTCTGGCAATTCTCCTCCTGCCTCAGCCACTGGAGTCACTGGGATTATAGGTGTACATCACTGCACTGGTTTCTGTCTTAATAACTTAATACAAGTAACTCAATTTTGTCCACAGGTTAATCAAAAATCAAAAACAAAATGCTTAAAATGTTAATATTATCTAAACATAGTTCTCCAAAGAATCAAGACATGTGTTAGAGCACTGAGTAGAGCTCATTCCCATCATTAATTTTTGCTCCTGAAGAACACAGCCAACAAACAAGAAAGTAGGGAACACATAATGGTTTAATTGGGCAAAACCACTTTTATTCTACATGAAATTGTTGATTTTTCCCTGTCCTAATTTTTATTTTATAGTAACTGCATAATTGTCATCTTGGAATTAGTTTTCCTTTTGTTTTTAAACTTCTGGTACTTATCTTAAAAATGTAGTTATGCCTCATTCTGAAAAATGCATCAAACCACTTTCTCAAGTACCCTTCAGATCACGAACTAGCATTTAAAATTTTTCCTCTGTTGGACAGATTGCAGAACTGAAATCATCTCATTTGCAAGAAAATCTCAGAGGACAGTAATCTTACAAGTGATGTTTGACTAAATTTCTTTCTGTGTAGAAGATGCAATTAAAAAATTGGTAATCTCAAATAATAGGCAACATAAGTAGTTTCAACTTTAGTATTAATATTTTGTGAAGACATACATTTACTTATTACTAGTGCTTTTAATAATAAGCTTGTTGGTTCATTCAACGAATATTTGTCAAGAACTCAATATGTTCTTGGCAGCATCTCATGCTCAGGAGATACAGTACTAAGAGCTCTTCATGAAAGGTTTATGCTAGTTGGCAAGGCAGAGGTAAAAGACAAGAAACATATAAACAACTAGATATATAGAAATAAATCCATTTTTATTGATGCTAGGAAGATGGGATAGAGAATGGAGAAGAGAGTATGCGGATGGATACTAGATAGGGTATACTATGGAGGGGGTGTAGCTCACTGGAAAGGAGACTTTGCTATTTTACCTCTTAAGGTTTCTTCCCTCTTTTATTTTTAAAAGATGTCTTTATTTCAAAATAATCAAGAAGGGAAGAGAAGACAGAAAAGAGAGGTACAGGGGAATGAAACTGACTAAATTATACTGTTCTATTATATATATGTACAAATATGTAATTAACGAATCCCAATATTATATATAATTATAATGCACCAACTTAAAAAGTTACATAAAAGCTGGAACTACAACAGAAGGTGTTTTTTTTCTAAACCTTTTGAAAATAAGTTGAATTTTTATTCTAAAATTTCTGAATATTTTAGTGTGTTTTTCCTACAAAACAGGAATATAGTACAAGATGACCAAAATACACCATGATTACTATTTCATAGATTTCATTTGTTCTCCCCTTTTGAGATTTTTTTTCCTTTATAAATTACTTAAGCAAATCTTTCAGATGATGAAGCATGAGTGGTAAAATTTTCTAAGTCTTGCCTATCTAAAAATGTCCCATTTTACCATTTTATCTGAATTTGAATTTGGTTGAACATTTCATTCTAAGTTCCAAATCCTATTTTTTTCACATCACAGTCTTCACATTTACTATGTCTCTAATAAGAAGCTAGATTTCCATTTATTGGTGGCAGTAAGTGGAGGCTTGCTGACCTTCTCTTCACCTTGCAGTTTGTCAGCATGAGACTTTTCCCTCAGCATGTGTGCTCTTCACTCTGTACTCCTTTTGTTTTAGTCACTTTTTTCACTGCTGTGACTAAATGATCTGATCGGCAAAATTATTTGAGGGTTCACAGTTGCAGAGGTCTTGGTCCATAGAAGGCTGGCTCCATTCCTCAGGGCTCCAGGTGAGGCAGAATATCATGGTGGAAGAGCGTAGCAGAGGGAAGCAGCTTGCATTACCAGGAAGCAGAGAGAGAGAGTTTCCACCCTCCAGATCCATGCCCCAATCCAGTCTCCTCCAACCACACCCTACCACTTCAATTAATCTCATCAGGTATTAATTCACTGATTAGGCTAAGACACTCACAACCCAATCACTTCTCCTCTGAACCTTCCTGCATTGTCTCACATGTGAGCTTTTGGGAGACAACTCACATCCAAACCATAATACCTTTCAAGCTAAAGATACATGTGTATAAGTTTTCTTCTATTATTTCTCAGGTAATTTTTTCTCCTCTGTCTCTCTCTGAAACATCTTTGAAGCATCCTAACTCTCTGAACAGATTCTCTAGGATGTTAAACTTCCCCATATAAGTTCCTGGTTTTCTTTCACCCTGCAGTTTTTAAGAGATTGCCTCAAATTTTTCTTCTAGCACTTCTTTTTCATTTTTCTTCATTCAGATATTGCATTTTTAAATTTCTAATAAGTCTTCATTATTCTTCAATTGTTTCTTATTTATAACTACCTGCTCTTGTATTAACACAGGCCATAGTTTCTCAAATCTCTCAACAAATATCACTGAAGAAGTATGTGAGATTATGTTCTGTGTTCTGAATTGTCTATTTCTTTCAAGGTTGATTCACAGGAGTTGTGAGTGTGTGTGTGTGTGTGTGTGTGTGTGTGAGAGAGAGAGAGAGAGAGAGAGAGAGAGATACAAAGCAGGGAAGAGATTTCCCTAATATATTTGCCTAAAATTTTAAACTGAGGTTGGGGATATAGCTCAGTGGTAGAACACTTTTCCTGGGCAAGGCCCTGGGTTTCAATCCCTATTACTACAAAAAAAATAATAATAGAAGTTAAGATAAATAAAATAAATCATGAACTGAAGGCAAGTTGACTTGACACCCTTAAATGGTCTGGGGTCCCTCTGTTAGCAGCATCTCTGTCCCCACCAGGCCTCTTCAATGGGTGCAAGTTCTGAGCACTCAGAAAACTTTTCTTTAAACCATGTAAGTGGAACTCAGGAACAAAGTCAGTCCCACCCTGGGTTTTACTCAGGGAATCTTAAACCAATTTCTTTGGTGAGTGATACCATGAGAAGAGCTACTAACTTGCACAGCTCTTTAGAGGACACCCATAGACCCAAATCTGACCACTACCTGCTTTGCACCTGGACCTCTTATCACCAGCTTGGGAGAATTCCAGAGGCACCACCATCAGGCAGCCCATCTGTGCCTCCACCACAGCCTCCTGTGTGTGTGCCTGTTCTGGGCTGTGTTCCTCTTCTTAATTCCTTAACATACATTTTCCATAGTGCAGAAAATTGTCAAGAATAATGGTTCATCTCTGCTGATTTGAAGACTGCTATTAATGTGTTACTCTTGGTATTTTGACTTTTATTTTAATGGGATTTCTAAAAGGAGAATTGCTACATATACGATCAACCTGTCATCTAGAACCAGAAGCTTCACTCCCTCAACCTCAGAGTCCTCTCCCCCATCTTGCCTTCTGTTACTTCTCTGATATTTACTAGCTTCATAAGTGCTGGTTTTCTTTTTTCTATTTTCTTCTTCAAGTGTGACATTACATTCTTTTCCATCTCTTGTTCTATTTATCCTTGGCAGATGATTCTCACTCATCCCCACAGATTCAACTGTAATTTTATGCCAAAGATCATCATACATTATTTTTCTGGGCTCCAGTCTCTGGGCAACTCACTACTGTCATTCATACATATTTAATTTTTCATCAAATGTTAGGAAATGGCATATTCTGGAAAGCATATAAAAGTAGACATAGAACTATTTATAAGGTAATCTTTCTACTTTACCATATTATTAACCAATTATTTTTCACAAATCAATCAATAATCAATGAATGATTTGCTCACATTGGTCTGTGGGACTTCTCCTTACCAAAATTTTACATAACTGTTTTCTAATACAGTATATTAAAACTTCACCAACACCCTTAAGCAAAAAATTGGAGACTAAAAATTTTGAAAGGAACAAAGAGCCACATTGGTTTACAGTTTCTAATTATAATACAGCTCTGAAATTCTATTTCTAATTTCAGTCACTATAATCAAACTTCTGTTCTATCAAGTTTTTGAAGCTAGAGCCCTCAAAGCAGAAGTTTTCTTGTACCTAATTGGCTACCAGCACAAGTGCAGATTCAATCCATCTGTCCCTAAGTGGATATGTGTATCTCTGCCAGTCTGCCCTTTGTTTTGGCTTTAAATTACTCCTTTTAAGCCTGGTTTCCCATGGAAGTGAAGCTTACAACAGTTGCTCTTCTAGTCTGATCATTTCAACCATAATAATTTCTGATGCTGGACATAGATTCTATGCAACCCTGCCAGAATACAGAAAAGAATTTGAAATTCGCTAAGGCTCCTGTACCACTATGGATTCAGTAAACAGTTCTTTAGCCACACAGTACAATTATCTGACCCCAATATTGTGGTATACTGTAGTCAGTGATACCTCTTCTTCCAGCTCTAATCATCCATGGGTCCTGCCAATTTGTCCCCACATTCAAGAGCTCCTAAATTATCACTTGTATATTCTTCCAATGAAACTACAACGCCTCTCTTAAGTTTGGGAAAATGTAGACAAATGGGATTTCCACAGATTTGGACTCACACATCAACTTTTCTCTGGACATTTCAATTAAAAACATCTCATATGAATAATAATAATATAAATAAATAAAAGTCAATTTATGTTGAGTGCTAGGAATTACCCAAACTTTATTACACAGAATATTTAATTTTTATGATGACTTTTTTGGGGAGATTTTATTATTACCTCATCTTATACATAAATAATGGAGACTTGGAAAAGTTAAATGCCTTGTCCAAATCATTTGCCCAGTTCATAAATGGTGGAGGTAGACCTTGAACCTAGGCAATCTGATATCAGAACCCATACTTTTAATAAATTTCATATTGTATGTCAGCTTTGATTGATTGATGGTTACTGTCTGAAGCAGGAAGTTGAAAAATAATTTAATCACCAGATTCAGGCAGACAGAGTGCCAAAACTGAGTAACAGTGCCTGCTATGAGCACATAGAGTTGTTCTCTTTGGTGGAAGAGTCATTATAGATAAGTAACTCTCAGAAAAAAGAAAAGATTATTTAGGTTCAACAAAATCATAGATTTACTAAATCCTGTATTTCTCTATATTAAGCTTATAACACACAAAAAAAACTGCTAGTAATTGGAGTTTGGTTTTGCTTTATTTCCTTTCTCACACACACCAATGGGGTATTTTTTAAAAAAAAGAAATGAAGGAAGAAGTATGAGGATGATAAGATAGCTGGAAAGTCACCACTTGGCTTGTTGATTTAGGGCAAGTTCTCCTTGTTTTTGTTCAAGAGGTCTCTTAAACTGAAGATAAACTAACTTCTGTCCTGACCAGAACGAGGTTTTACAGCAGTAAAAATGGGAAAAGATAGAAGGGAACACCACTAAGAGCAAAAGCCTTGGAATCCAGAGAAAGACTCCTGCATCTTGCTTCTCAAAGAAAAGCTCAAAGAAGAATGATGATCTGAGATATTTTTATGGAACATTGAAACACAAGGTAACCAGTTCATAGCAAAATGTCCAGGAAGCATAAATTATCTATGCCTGCACTGAAAGGTCTTCATAGACACACAGGTCAATAATTGGTCAGTCAGTTAGTCAATCTGTCTCTGTTTTTTCTAGGAGGCCAGGTTCCTAGAAAGAGAAAAAAGGTTCTGTGAAATCTCCATAGAAAGACCTCACAGGGACCATAGAAAGTCTCACAGAGATGGCACTGTTTCAGCATGGCAGACAGAAGCAGAAAATCATGAACCCAAACAAATATCATTTCCTCACAAATTATACAGTCTCAGGTATTTTACTATAGCAACACAAAATAGACTACGACATTATGCTCTCCAAAATATTAGACAGATTCCCTAGGAAATGTGAAGGAGTAGAAATCCCAAATTAATAGAAATAGTCTACCCTATGGTAACAGAAATAAAGCCCCAAACAGAGAGTAAGAAGGATTTAAACACAAAGATTCATTCTTACCACATCCATTTTTACAATTTAAGAAATTATTAGGAAGAATTTACTTTAGTAATTTATGGCAAGATAATTTCTTACCTCAAAAGAGGCACAATACAAGTAGATTTCTGAATACCAATCACATGATCTGAGAAGATATTTTATTAAAGATTGTAAAATCACATGGTGAAGAGGTGGACATCTCATCACCCAGGGCCATTAATATTAAACCTAATCAGGTAGTGAAATGTGTAAGGGCCTATAGTTTATCTTGCTTTCCTATTCCCTATGCTGTATCCTATACCATGTCAAATACATACGGGCTCATGCAAACACTTTCTAAACCTAACCTTCCACGTAAGAGAAAGTTCACTTCCTGAGGATAATGGTTTAAGTCCATTTAGAAGAATACTAACGCAGGTCACAAGTGCCTACTTAAGGAATCAAAGCAATAGACTATTGAATAAGGCCCTGTGACATGTGCCAATATATGTGCTTCCAGTGCCAACATAACTCACAAGCTCTGTCCTGACTGAAATGTCAGACATATCTTCAAATAACCAAATTCAGGCCAATGATTCCAAATCGTCAAGCTGAAGTAAACAGCTAATCTTTCCTGGTTGGAAAGTATTGATTAGAGCCAATAAATATTCCACATTCTACTTGGTGGCCAATAAGACCATGGGGAAAAAAGTGACTTTGGTAACTGAAAGCGTGAACTCCTAACTTGGGTTAAAAAAGAAAAAAGAAAAAAGAAAAAAAATCTCTAATCTCCAAAGAGAATTTTTTTTTAAATGAGGTAATATTCAGGAATCTTGACATCTGCCTTTTTCTAAGGGACACAGGAAGATGTTAAGATATCCCAAGTCCGTAAGGACACCAAATCCAGCTTTGTTGAGAGTAGGTCATCTCTAGATATGAGATAAGTCTCCTCTTCAGTAAGCCATAGCTCTTCAGTGTTATGGCTAAATGATTGTGCCATTATATCTTGCTTCAAATGGCTTGCCCCGGTATACATAACATGTACATATCCATGCTCTGGAAGTAGATCAGATAGATCTCATTTACTGAAAGTGGTGCTTTGCAAACTTTCCTACTGAACTAACATGAAAGGCAAAAAAAGTAAGAATCTTATGGGCAGGCCCAAGAGTTATCAAGTACATGTTTGGATTTAATTCCTTTTTTCCCTTTAAATTCATGCGGATTTTTCATTTTACTCAGTAATATTTTTTGTCTTATTGCAAATATAACATGGAGGAAAATTTTTGTCTCAGAAAGATGTACTATGTTTATCCATCAGAGTATACAAAAAGCACACCAGTTTCAAGGTGAGGCTTTGTGGTCATTTAAAATGAATAGAATTTTAACCACAATCTTTAATTTTGTTGTTGTTGTTGTTGTTGTTTAGTGCTGAGGGTCAAACCCAGGGCTTTGGGTTTGCCAGGCAAACACTCTAATCACTGAACCACTGATCTCTACCCACAGATCTTTAATCAGTATTTGAAGAAAGCATGAATAAACACAGGTTGTCTTTGTAGATGCTACTGATACAACTGAAAAGCATATATTCATTTTTAAAGCTATAAATAATTATCTTAGAGAAATATATTATTTAGCATAACTATATCCCAGTGATACTCAGTGGAACAAATAAATTGTCTCTTAGTACTTTTTGAAAAAATAATAAACAAAGAGGACATAGAATCCTTTCAAATCTAGTGTCTTCCTAATTCCCTCCCAAGAGAACCTACATTCACCATGTGATCTCTTATTTCCAGGACCTATTCTCAGTCTAGAAATTGCAAATTGATAGATACATTTAATTTTAGAATTGTAGAATTATATTTATTGTGGGATTTTGACCATAAAAGTTATTCATTTTAAGCCAAGTAAACATGAAACTAGTAAACAAAATCCCAAGTTGCCATGAGACATTTTTTATCAATACCAATGTTTATCTTTGCAGGTAGCTGAAGATCTGATATTTCACAATCTCTTCGAAATTTTTTTCAAATTGTAGGCCGAACTTTCAATAAGGGCCTCCCACAGTCAATGCCTTAACCCATCAGAATGTCTCTAACCGATGAGAAAACTGTAAACAAATGTGGCTTTTTTTCATTGTTCTCAAATTATACAAGCTGTTCCCCCAGCAGAGACATAGATGTGACTATACACAGAAGAAAAGGTTCATGGGAAAATAACCGTTGGTGTTAAATTCAGAAAAAAATAATATCATTAAGGATGAACTAATACAAAAGTGATAGGGATTAAAGACAAAATAATATTGAAGGAAAAGGAATTATAGTATCTATTTTCATCTACAATATCCTTATCTTTACAGTACCCTACAGGTTTAATTGTCATCTCCGTGGCCTGGGCCACTGCATAACTTGTGAGGACCTTAGGCACTTTCCTTTGTGATTCTTTTTAAGAAAATAGTAGGAATTATATTTATGACTTCTTTGGGATAAAAGCTACTATAATCCAGGCTTAATTCGTTATTGCATATCTATTATTGTCACACTCATCTATTTCCTCTAATTTTAAAAGAAATAAAAATTAAGACCTTTTTCCTGTTCCCTAAAAGTGTTGTTGGCATTTGACAATGTATAAGTCAGGCCTACCTATGTCAGATGATGTTAGTGCAATAACTATTCCCCACTTCGTGAACTCTTGCCCCCATTCTTTTTTGGCCCGGCGCACAGTCTTTCAAAATAAAGGCTGCCATTCCCAGGCCCTCTCCTATCTACCTGTGGCCAGATATTAAGTTCAGCCTATGACAATGTGAGTGGAAGTCATGGGAACAATCTTAGGTTGTGTTCTTTATTCCTGCTATTGGAATTCAAAAGTAATAGTGAGTTGTTTAGACCGTGTAAACAGGGGCAACACTCTGGCAATGCTGAAAAACGAGATAAACAGAGGTTGGGTCTTTGATATCATATAGAAACTTGATGATTTTCTGGAGCACATTCACAATACCTGCCCAGATTTATATGAACATTATTTAAGTCTTTGGGATGTTGGTCACATGCAGGAAAATCTATACCCAAAGTAACAGAATCATCTTCCACAGTGAGGAAATAGTGGATACGTATGATGCATTCACTTAGTACAAACCTAAAATATGCCAAGGTTCAATCCTGGTCTACCCACGTTCCTTCACAAACTGTTTTCTCTCTCCAGAGAAACAAAAAGCATGGAGAACAAAGCAATTGTGAGGAAAAGAAGACCATAAACTTTATGAAGCAATAAGTGTCATCAAAAGAGAATTCAAACAAAAGACAAATGGAAAGAAAAAAATGAAACAGCTAATGTGAATTTTTGCCAGCACCACGATTTGACATCTTGAATTATGACTACTTACAGGAAATATTAGAAACTTTCCAAGAAAGGGATAGTTCATATGAATGATGGGTCTAGCACATTTTGCTTACTTGTTAGCTTTAACTATAAATTTACATATTTTTTTGGCTCTGATAATTTCTGATCTCTAATGACATGAAACATCAGACTGATGTGAGTCCATAAAGCATGTCATACAAAAAATATCTTGGTGAAAATGATTTACAAATCCAAACCTGGTTGTTTCCTTCTGACTTGGGCTATAGCTTCTTCCAGAGCATTTTCCTGCCTTTGCCATGTGCTCATGAGGGTGAACAAGAAGATTTTCTCACAGTCACTTTCGTTCTTTGAATATACCAAAGGGTCTAGTTATTCACTGAATTTTACTTTTGAAAGATTAAGACAATGATTGTATACACCTGAATTTCAGATCCTTCAAAGATGCCACAAAGAAAATCAAGTTATCTACTATTTTATAAAAGCTATATTTTACTTAAAAGGGAGTCTTTCAATGAGTTTGGAAACTTTTTTCTTTTCATTGCTCATTACAATAAACATAGCAATGTAAGCATATACATTACTTGCTCCCTGACACTCTTACTCTTTTAGGAGAGTCCCAGGTCATTTTAGAAGTCTTAAAAAAATCAAACAAATAATGTTTATAAATACATGAAATAAGCATCATTTATATATACAGACTTTCTCCCATTAAAACATTTTAAAACACCATTTTTTAAAAACTTTAGATGTAACAGCATGAATCAGAAGACTTATCTTGTGATTATATGTCATTATCTACTAAGATCAGAACTGGTTCACAAAGACCCAAAACCACTTACAGAAGTTGTATCATTGTCCATTCTGTTATAAACTCTCTGGCAACCAGAGCCACAGCTGGGTAAAGAAATGGGAAGTGATGATCCTCTTTCTCTTTTCTCCGGCAGTAACCACCTCAGATGGCATTAACAAAAGACAATTTGTTATGGTGTTGAGGGAAAGCACCAGGATTTTATCCAATAAGAAAAGAACCAAGGAGTTGGAGAATATTGTGCTAAGTGAAATAAGCCACACCCAAAAACCCAAAGGCTGAATGTTTTCTCTGATGTGTGGATGCTAATTCACAATAAAGCGTTGGGGGGTAGAAAAGAGTAGAGTTACTTTAGATTAGGTAGAGGGGAGTGAAGGGAGGGGAAGGAGTATGGGGAAAGGAATAATAGTAGAGTAAAACAGACCTTATTACCTCATGTACATGTATGACTGAATGACCAATGTAATCCTGCAATATGTATAATCAGAAAAATGAGAAATTACACTCCATTTATGTATGATCTATCAAAATGTATAAATGCATTCTACTGTCATGTACAACTGATTAGAACAAGTAAAAAATTAATTTTAAAAAGTGAAAAAAGAGAAACCAAGCTTTATCGATGACTTGACAATTCCCTTCAGTCAGTCTCTATGTCAGAGCCCTCTGCGTCATGCAAGAGCAAGATATCCTGAGGTGGGAGAGGAGCTAGTCTTAAAGCATCACAGGGATAAGGACAATGCCCTTTGCCATAGGTTTGTTTCCATTATACTCTATTATCTGTAGTTTTTGTGGGTCCCGTTAAATAGACTATCTGGTTTCAAATGAAGTTTCTTTCACAAAATATCTTGCAGATTAAAAAAATCTTTTGAAAATGGCCAATGGTTTGAAAAATGATAGTAATTTGAGCACAAGCAAACCACCTGGAAGAAAATGTTTTTGCTCCTATTATGTATTTTTTATTAGCCATGTTATCTGTTTTTTAAAAAGATCATCTAGTCATGTATAAAACAAATCTCAAACTTCAAAATTTTCAAGAATACTATTTGAAACATGGGTTTACCTTCATTCTTTTTAACCTGATTAAATGAATTAATAAAAATGATAGTTTTTATTCATTTTTATTAATGAATTTCATGATTTTAGATGTTAACTCAGGATTATAAGAAATATGAAAATTTTAATGTTGGTGTATAAAATAGAACATAATCATCTTTTAAATTTTTTTTATTTGGTCCTTTTAATTACACATGACAGTAGAATTTATTTTGACATATCACACATACATGAAATATAACTTCCCATTTTCGTAGTTGTACATGATGTGGTGCTACACTGCTCATGTATTCATATATGAACATAGAAAAGTTATGTCCAATTCATTCTACTGTCTTTCCCATTCCCATTCCCAACCCCTCTGCCACTCCCCAATCCACCCTGTTCTATCTGGTGAACCTCCCCTGCCCCCACTGTGAGTCAGCATCTGCATATCATAGAGAACTTTCAGTCTTTGGTTTTTGGGATTGACTTAGTTCACTTAGAATGATAGTCTCTAGTTCCATTCATTTACCAGTAAATGCCATAATTTTATTCTTCTTTATGGCTGAGTAATATTCCATTGTATATATGTACCACATTTTATTTATCCATTCATCTATTAAAGGGCACCTAGGTTGGTTCCATAGTGAATTGAGCTGCTATAAACATTGATGTGGCCGAATCAGTATAGTAGAACATAATCATTTTTAGTGCTATTTAGAGTCATGCTCTTCTCAAACCAGCAATTTCTAACATTTCGCTAAATTTAATGTTAAATAATTAGAAGCCACTTCTACAGTTCCTTTGTTAATAGGAAAGGTCACACACCATTGGGAGAAACACCTCGTCCTATCAAAAATGTCTGATATAATTTATAGAAATCAATATACTGACAAACTGCAAGGCATTCCTTTATAAACAATAGACTTGGAATATGCATAGAAAATATTTCTGAAGATTTGGCAAAACAAGCGTCCTATCACATTATGAAGCTTGGAGAGACTTGGAATGAGGGGATGAACGTGGTGATGTTCCCTCCTATCTCAGTTTATGGTATCTGTCAGATTTTGTTTATGTGAAATACACAAATGCTACTTTTTTTCTTATCAGTCATTAAAGGAAGGGTAAAATAGAGAACATATAGATTCTCAGTATTAAAAACATTCTTTAATAAAATCCTATAACCACTAGTGAAGTCACTGCCTCAACTGCAATATTATAAAAGAATTGGAAGCAAATCTCACAATTAGCATTCTTCAAGAGACCCCTTCCTCCATGGTTCATTAGCCAAGAACGGTAGCAAAGAAAAGAGCAGAGGCGCTCTTTATGCTACAGATTGCCAGCAGTCTAAGATTTATAGATAGATGACTTTTAAAAGTGGTAAAACTTAGAATATTTCACTTGAGGTAAGGAAGGAACAGGAAAATGTTTTGTACTTCAGAGGTTTTCATGACCAAGCTCTTTAAAAGTGATTTGTTGAAGGAAGGATACACTTTTTTCGAATGAATAAAATTTGTCGACAAATTGAATGTGATTACAATGACTGCCCATTGTATGTGCCCCCCCAAAAATATTTTTTTTCCAAAAATAAATGCATTTCATCTGTCAGAGTTTAAGTCGGATGTTCTAACATACTTATGAATTATTGTGTTTCAAAAGCAAATCCTATGACACATTTTGAAATATTCCTACTCAGTATTTTGTTACTAAAAATAAAATAAATGTCACCTATTTAAAAAATTTTCTTAGCTCTTTCCTTTACCTATATGTTTATCAGAGTGGAAAATAAATTATCAAGTCTATTTAAAATATTCCAAAGAATTTTCAGTAAGTTTTAAGAGTGTGTTTAAAATGTTGAAATATAAACTTTTTTATTAGTTTGCAAAAACTTAGTAACATCAGAAAATACAGAAACACACCAAATTTCATTAACAGAGCATATAAATGGAGAATTCAGTTTAAAACACGGGTATCTTGATTTCGAAAGCACTGCCAAAATATATTTCCTGAATTTGAAGCCACACATCTTCACAAAGCATCTTTTTCTACTCTTAACAGCCATTAAATAAACCTACCAGAAGATTTGGCAGGCATTAAAAGCACCAGAGAAACTTGAATTTAGAAGGGGACCATGGACAAATTGCTGCCTGACAGAGTTAAACCTTGATTTTCAAATGTTAATGAGAGAGTTGACAGTAACTACAGGAAACTCAGACCTGCACGGTCTGTAACTGTCAATGCCCAAATGCTCATGGAGTTCTGACTTTGCCTTGGTTTATTGGAAATCATTAAAAATGGTGCACTCTACCCAGCTGATATTAATAAGTCCACACCATCCTTGAGGCCAACAGTGCCTCTGTGTAATTTGCAGCAGCCCCCAATTATCTGTGGGAGATCTGCAGCCGGACTTGCAGCCTGTGGAGGTGGTTCCACACGGGTAGACGCTTAATGAACAGACCGGCTTATAAACACAGGCTAATCTCTCCCACATGAGCACCTGAGGAGGATCATAAGTGACAGCTGTTTAAACTTTCAGAGAAACTAATGACCCCTAAAGAGGCAGCGCTTATCAGGCTTGGAGTAGGTTTGATAGAGGAGAGTTACCATGGGGCAAAATGTTTATAATTGTCCATAAGTGCCTTGTTCTATGGCTTGGTCTTGGGAACCTTTATTGACACGGTTTCTTCTATTAATGCTTGTGCATTAACAGAAAGCATTGCAGAAAGCAATGTGACTTGGTTCAATCTGTTCCTGACACTGAACTCTTATGGTCGCTAATGAGCATCTCCCCAGCCTAAGATAGCAAGCCATTTAAAATGATCAGGACTGTGGTTGGCATCCTGACCACTTAGTGAAAATCCCCACAGGCACATGCATTGTTTTGGTCCACAAGGAATTTGAAAAGGATCAGCTAACCCCAGAGCTGGGCCTTATGGAGGGATGAGGGATAGACTGGCCACACTGTTGGCTGGCTGGAGAATAGAGCAGGAACAGGTAATTAAGTGCAGATTGACCAAAGGGCCAGAAGTGACTCTTAAAAAACAGATCTGGAGAGAAACAGCACATGGCAAAACTCACCACCCTCTTTCCCACCCATGCCCCCTCCTCTCCTCTGGTGTTTTATAGCTGTTATGCATCTTTACAACAGGACACACTCCCTGTTCTCAGTTGTCTTTACATTCCACATTCCCCAGAATCACTTAACAGGAAGAGGTCTCATTCCCAAGGAGGCTTTGCAGGATCTAGTGCGATATAAAAGATGTGATAGAAAGAGACAGAGATGAGGGAGATGAGAGATAGATATGTTGGTCAGTAGCCAGCACTAAAGTGGGAAAGCCTTGGCTAAACTAAAATGGAGGAGAGGCTAGTATTAGAAGGTAGATGAGGGGAAGCATATTCTAGATGTCGCCTGAAGAGTTCATTTCAGAGGATAGAAGGGGAGTCATAAGATCAGGGGAGATGGGATTAAGCTTTTCTTTGAGATCTATAAAATACCATCAGGTTCCTAATGCAATTTTCTCAGGTGGTTAAATAGGCAAATGTTCTGTGGACAGATGTAAATATGTTCAAATTCAGATTCCATGGCAGAGGTGGGAAACCCTCCTTCTTATATAAGATGCTCATATCTCTCTGATTGATTTCAATAAGAATCTCCCCTATTTAGCTGAGAATTAAACTGGCCTCTGACACCCAGAATCCCAGAATGCCAACGTACTAACAGTGCCATTCAGACATGGCACCCTCCTCCCATGACTCTCCAGGGCAAATGGTGTATCTGCCTGTTGTTTCCACAAAGCAAATGCGGAAACCTGCATAAGTCTTTGTTGAAGAGCTATTTCAGTCCCTTGTGGATTTTTGCTGGTTATTAAAGGGTTGTGAAAGCATTTACCTAAGAATAAACACTAAAAATTGACTCTCTTACAATCAAAAATATTCATTTTTGAAGTGAAAAATCCAGAACTAAAGTATCTGTTATGGTTTAGATATTAGGTGTCCCCCAAAAGGTCATGTATTAGATAATGCAAGCATTTTCAGAGGTGAAATGATTGGATTATAAGAACTTTAATCTAATCAGTATATTAATACACCAATGTGGATCAACTGGGCAGTAACTATAGGCAGGGAGGGTAGAGTGGGAGGAGGTAGGTCATGGGGAGGGCATGCTTTTGGGGGTTACATTTTGTCCCTGGTGAGTAGAGCTCTCTCTGCCTCCTGCTCCATGTCCTGAGCTGCTTTCCTCTTCCATGCCCTTTTACCATAATGTTCCGCACCACCCTGGGCCCAGAGCTTATGGATTCAGCCACTTATGGACCAAGATCTCTGAAACCGTGAACCCCAAGTACATTTTCCCTCTTCTATCTTGCTCTGTCAAGTCTTTTGGTCACAGCAACAAAAAAGCTAAATCAGTATCTATATATTAAAAAGTATGTTGGCAGCAAATACATACCCACAAGTTCTTCAATATCATTCTATTTTATCAGACTTTATTCTTTCTCTATCTCTAATGAAAATGTGTCCCAGAAAGCATTATTCAGTTACTGCAATATTTGCATTGCTATAAGAGTCAACAGACTCCACTTGATAGACATTTCCATGTAGGGATCATTACTATTCATCTCTATTTGTTAAGAAAAAAAAGAACATGAAATGTTCTTTAATATGTGCATAGATGTTGCTGTTAGCAAGTAACATGACATTTTGTTTAAATATTGATGTCTGCAATATGTTCATTGAATAAGTAACATGTCATATCCTTAATTGACAGTTATCAAGGTTTATGTAGTTCTTTGAAATTTTATATTTCAAAAAGAATAGTTTCTGCTAATTGGCAAGATAAAATCTAAGGAAACTATAAGTCAAAGTTACAAATTTATTTGAAATTTCTGTCAAGAGTCAATAGATCCTTAGCCCATTTATTGATTGGGTTATTTGATTTTTTGGTGTTGAGTTTATTTGTTCTTTATATATCCTGGAGATTAATGCTCTATCTGATGTGCATGTGGTGAAGATTGTCTCCCATTCTGTAGGCTCTTTCTTCACAATATTGATTATTTCCTTTGCTGAGAAGAAGCTTCTTAGTTTGAATCCATGCCATTTATTGATTCTTGATTTTACATCTTGCACTTTAGGAGTCTTGTTAAGGAAATCAGTTCCTAAGCTGATATGGTAAAGAAATGGGCCTGCTTTTTCTTGTAGTCATCACGGAATCTCTGTTTTAGTGTCTAAGTCTTTGATCATTTTGAGTTCAGTTTTGTGCGGGGTGAGAGATAGGGGTTCAATTTCATTTTGCTACATGTGGATTTCCAGTTTTCCCAGCACCATTTTTGAAGAGGCTATCTTTTCTCCAATGAAGATTTTTGGCACCTTTGTCTAGCATGAGGTAACCATATTTATGTGGTATTTTCTCTGTGTCTTCTATTCTGTACCATTGTTCTAAATGTCTGTTTTGGTGCTGATACCATGCTTTTTTTGTTATGATGGCTCTGTAGTACAGTTTAAGGTCTGGTATTGTGATACTTCACTTTTCTTGCTAAGAATTCAATCAGCAAATATATGAAAATATGTTCAACATCTCTAGCAATTAGAGAAATGCAAATCAAAACTACTGTAAGATTTCATCTCACTCCAGTCAGAATGGCAATTATCAACAATACAAGTAACAATTAATGTTGACAAGGATGTGGGGAAAAAGGTACACTTATACATTGCTGGTGGGAATGCACATTGGTACAATTGCTCTAGAAAGCAGTATGGCGATTCCTCAGAAAACTTGGAACAGAATCACCATTTGACCCAGTTATCCCACTCCTTGGTTTAAAATCAAAGGACTTAAAATTAGCATACTCCAGCAATGCAGTCACATCAATGTTTATAGCAGCTCAATTCACAAATAGTCAAACTATGGAACCAACCTAGGTGCCCTTCAACAGATGAATGGATAAAGAAAATGTGGTATATATACACAATGGAATATTACTCAGTCATAAAGAAGAATGAAATTATAGCATTTGCAGGTAAATGGATGGAGCTGGAGACTATCATTGTAAGTGGAAAAAAAGCCAATCCCTCCCAAAAAAGGCTAACTGTTTTTTCTGATGTGTAGAATGTTTTCTCTGATATGTATTGCTAATTCACAATATTAGGTGGGGGGACTAGGGAAGAAAAAGGTACTTTGAATTAGGCAAAGGGGAGTGAAGGGAGGAGAGGGGGTATGTGGGTAGGAATGATTGTAGATTGAATTGAACATTATTACCCTATGTACATATATGATTACATGACCACTGAGATTCTACATCATGTACAACCAGAAGAATGAGAAGTTATACTCCATTAATGTTTGATGTGTCAAAGTGCATTCTACTCTCATGTATAACTAATCAGAACAAATAAAATTAAATTTTTAAAAAGTCAATAGATGACTGATAAAAGCACACTCAAGTTTCTACTCTCCTCCTTATTCTATGGTTAAAATAATGAATCATGATTGCTTTTCCCTCTTATGTAAATGTTAGTTTTGAATTTTATTTTCATAAAAGCCCAAATGAACTTAGAACTTCAGAGATCAGTATCCATCATGTTCTCAGACTCAGTCAATAGTAAAAGTTACAGTTGGCAGGGAAATGTTTATCTGATTGAAAAGTAGAGAACATAATTGACTCTTCCAAATCAATGGTGAGAATTGTCAGAAAACCTTTAACAGATCAGCCTTATTCAAAGTTCGTGTTTGAGGATAACATTTGGCTACAGAGACTTGAAAAAATCATTATCTATCTACAGTGTTCATTTATGCAAGGACAGCTAGAAATGGACTTATGCAAAAGACTGGATGACAGAAGAGACTGCTGGTAGACCAGCTCCTGACCATGGACTCCCTGAAAGAATGTTTCCATTTCTCCCATCTTCAGGGAGTTAAATTCTGCTAGAGCAGCAATGGCTTCTCCTTTGGGTACAAAAGTCAATAACAGAATCATGGTTAACCATTTATTCCTAAAGTGGCAATGTTTAGGTCCCAGAATAACACAAAGCTCTGGGAGGAGAGTAGGGGATGAACAGACTTCTCAGATTCAAATTCTGGCTTCTCCACTTTTGAGCTAGTCGCTTCTCTCAAAGACTGTTGCCTGTGTACTCACTTGAATAATACATGAAGTAGACTTTTTTTTTTTTTTAACCTGATCACCAATAGTTCTGGTTCTTTTCCTGACAGGTACCTACCATGACTAAACTCTGTTCTCTTGTAGTTAGACATGGCCAGGCAACTGGCTGAGGTTAACATAAATCACTAGTCAGGGTACTGTTACTGTGACAGGGCCTAGTTTATCCTGATTAACAAGCAGAATTCTACATGCCTCATAGTATTTTTCTGAAGAAAAAAAAAAAAAGAACTGACATAATATGTCCAAATCACTTAGAAGAATACATATAGCATTATAAATGCTTCATCATTATTCAATAAATATTTACTGCATTCCTACTATGTATCAAACCAAGTTCCAGGCAGAGGAAATAAACTATGAGTAAAATTAACAGTGTTAACCATACAGTGGGAGAGAGGGTTGTTAATCAAATGATCACGTGAAATTCCAACTCTGAAAACTGGAATCCCTAAGGAGTAAATGATACAGAAAAGCATATGAGATAATTGACCAAGCCAGTGAGGCAACGGAGGCTTCCACAACAAACTGCTCATATAGTTTTGATTTGGAAGTCACAGGGTGATATTAATTTGGGGAAATCCGGGTGGAAAGAGCTTTCCTTGATGGAGGGGCATTTGTATGCAAAGACCTATGGTCTTTGTACCTAGAAGGGACCAAAAATTCCCAAGGCAGAATGGTGACAAAGGGAAAAGGCAAGAGTAGGCTGGAGAAATAAGTAGGGGCCAGGTTTTACAGAGTAGTGAAGATTTTGGTTTTTATTTGAAGAATAATGGGAAACTATTGAATATTTTAAGTGAGAGAGGTTTGTATATTAAAAAGATGACTCAGGTTGAAGAGTGGAGAGTGGACAACAAGGTTTATAAGAATAAATGGTAGATGTTGAGGTTTGCCAACCAAGAGACTATTCTAGAGTCTAAGTAAAAGATAATGACTGATTGTAACAGGACAGTGGTAATAGGGAAAATGGAGATAGAGAAAAAAAAGAATGGATTAGTTGGCTTCTTAAAAATATATAGTCATCCACCTCATCTGTTGTATGTGAAGAAAGAAAGAAGGAAAGAAAAAGAAAGAAAAAAAGAAAGAAAGAGAGAGAGAGAGAAAGGAAGAGAGGAAGGAAGGAAGGAAGGAAGGAAGGAAGGAAGGAAGGAAGGAAGGAAGGAAGGAAGGAAGGAAGGAAGGAAGGAAGGAAAGAAGGAAGGAAGGAAGGAAAGAAGGAAGGAAGGAAGGAAGAAGGAAGGAAGGAAGGAAGGAAGGAAGGAAGGAAGGAAGGAAGGAAGGAAGGAAGGAAGGAAAGAGGGAAGGAAGGATGAAAGAAAGAAAAAAGGAAAGAAACCTCAAGGTATTAAGTAGCTTACAGAATTTCCCAAAGGTCAAAGCACCAAGTGGGAATGCGCTGCAGCCAGAGAGACATGACAATGAGAAACCTTCAATGATACTGCAACATTGACTATTCCAGTAGACACCTCATGGCTTTCATGATGCTAAGGACCAGATGACTTTTTAATATACTGAGTCATCTTTTCAATATACGAACCTCTCTCAAAAGATCAAAATCTTTACTAGCCTGCAAAACCTTGCCCCTACTTATCTCTCTAGTCTAGTATTTTGTAACTATTACCTGGCTTCTCTGGAAGAACCAGTCATCTTTGCAACCATGCTTGCAAGCTGGATGGAGCTTCTCAAACATGACTGTCACCTCTCATTGTTTGTGTCCATCTTACAAAATTTATGTGAATGCATCTGCCTCACAGAATTAAAGAGAAAACTCAGCAGCAAAAAAGTAAATTCTCTCTTTAGCTTTTCAGATTCAGTGTTATAGAAAAGGCAAAATGGGGTGGGGGATGACAGGTAAGATGTTGAGTAAAGTAGACTGAAGCACCTGCCACAAAGAAAACTGGACTGGGATTTGTGGGGATTTGGCATAAGGACTGAAACTAAACGAGGCTTCAAAACAACTCCTAGGTTTTTTGGCTTCCCACCCATTCTTAATGAATGATAGATGCCATTAAGTGATTTTAACTTGAGAGTAGTAAACATGAACTGGGTTTTGATCACACTGAAATTGACAGTCAAAAGAAAACGTCAAATAGATAGTTGGGTATGCAAGAGAAGGTCTTGCTGGAGGTATAAATTTATGAGTCATCTGGTGATAATTGAAGTCATGTTGTATTCATTTTTATTGCTGCATCACAAATTACCACAAATTTAACCACTTAAAACAACACCCATCCAATATGTCAATTTCCGTGGGTCAGGAGACCAGGCATGGATAAACTGGGTTCTTTGCTCAGGGTTTAACATAGTGTGATGAAAGTGTCAGCTGGGACAGTCACACAATCTGAGGTTCAGGATCCTCATCAAGCTCACTGATTGTTGGCAGAATTTCATTCTCTGTGAGTCCAAGACTGATACCCACAGCTTCAGCAGGCACCTTCCCTTCCCTCTCCATGACCTTCCATAACATGGCAGTTTACTTTTATGAGGTCAACAGTACCAGCTTCCAGTCTCTCTCATTTGATTTCTGTTTTTGCCAGTTTTTTTTTGTTTGTTTGTTTGTTTTTGGTTTTTTTTTGTTGTTGTTGTTGCTGTGACAAAAAGACTCAACAAGAACAATTAGAGGAAGAAAGATTTATTTGGAGGGCTTATAGTTTCAAAGATCTCCGTCCACAGATGGCCAAATTCATTTCTCAAGACCCCAGATGAGGCAGAACACCAAGGTAGAAGAGTGCAACAGAGGAAAGCAGCTTAAGACATGGCTCCAGGAAGCAGAGAGAGTAGTTAGCTCAGCTTTCAAAATATATACCCCAATGACCCACCTCCTCCAACCACACCCTACCTGCCTATAGTTAACACCAAGTTAATTCCTACTAGGGGATTAATGCACTGATTAGCTTAAACCTCTCATAACTAAATCCTATCATCTCTAAACTTTCTTGCACTGTCTCACATATGAGCTTTTGGGGGATACCATATATCTTAACCATAACAATAACTCTTTCATTTCAAATCTCAAGATTCTTTTAAAGGATTCACCTGATTTGGTTAGGCCCTATTACAATTTGTACTGGAATGTCCCCAAAGCCTCATATGTTGGAGACTTGGTCCAAAGCTGGTTGCACTATTGGGAGGATGTGGGACTTTCAGGGAATGGGGCTTAATTGGAGAAAGTTGGTCACTAGGGGTGTGTCTTTGAAGGTATATTTTGTTGACCATGACCATCCACTCCTCCCTGACCCCCTACTTTCTGTCTTTGCTTGCTCACTACCAGGATGTGAGCAAATTTGAACTGTCACACCCATGCTGTTCTGGCTCACCACAGGCCCAGAATCAACTGAGTCAAGTGACCATGGATCCAAACCTCTGAAACCATGAGTCATAATTAATCTCTCCTCCCCTAAGTTGATTTCCTCAAGTATTTTGTCACAGTGACAGAAAGTGGAATAACACAGTCTCAACCAGGATGGTCTGCTTTTGGAATAATTAAAGGGCAAATAATTAGGGACCTAAATTATATCTGTAAAATCCTTTCATTTTTGTTATTCAGTGTAACCTAATCATGGAATGAATTCCATCATGTGCACCAGTCCTAAGTACACTAAAGTGAGAGAAAGATGCAGTATGTGTACACCACGGGTTAGCAATCATAGGGTTCATCTTATACTTCTGTTTACAATGCATGTCTGAAAGGTGAAACTTTATTAGGAAAAACTACAGAGTGAGAAGAGCACAGAGCCAAGGAAAACAACTACAAAGAATTCCAGTATTTACTAATGGTATGGTTCTGAGAGGCAGAAGATACAGACTCTGTTATTTTTACAGTTTTTGTAATGAAAAAACCAATATGCTTAATCATGTTCCCAAGTATGTGAAATAATTGATCTATTTCAGGCTTTGCAACACAATAAAAAAGTTTGATATGTCTGAGAAGGTTACCAATATTTTAGATTTATAATGCAGTAGAGTATTAAATGGAATAAATTAGAAGCTACCCTTATTAAAATTCCTTTATTTGATGATAGTAAAATAGTGACCTTCCTAAAGTCATCTAGCCAGTGAATGACAGAACCACAGGTCTCCTGAATCTGAATTCAGCACTGGCTTTTTGCCCTTAATTGTTATTAGTCTGTTCCAACAAGATTTAAATTAGTTATGATGGTTTTTGCAGAAAATTATCACCAATATAGGGAAAGCAAGGTCATTCAGGAGATGCAACTCTACTCCTAGTTTCATCCATACTTTAAGAACACCAAGGAAGCCTGAGGAATCTCTAGGTTTCAAAACAATCCTCATAGAATCCATCACTTAGCTCACTTGCAAAAGGTATACTGGAGGTCACCATCCAGGTGAGTAAGAAATCTACACCCAAAAATGGGCTCTCTGTTACTTAACTCCTCAACAAGGAGGCATGCAAAGAATTAAAATGTTTTGTAGAGCTGTTAACATATTCTATATTGAAATGATTTTTAGAGTTGTTAACGTATTCTAACTGGTGATCTGAAAAAATTGAATATCTTTTCCCTAATGTCTAAAACTTTTCCTCAATAATTTTCTTTATATAATTCATCCAAGAGGCCATCAACATAAGTTGATCATAAACATTAGTTGATAATATATTTTTCCACTATATGACAATAGTACATTATTCCACTATATTGCCTCCATTTCTGTTGAAAACATTTGAAAATGCTGCAAATTATATTAGTCTTTCCCCTATCAGTGCTTTACATATATATAGGCACTCGATAACTCTTTGTCATTCATTCATGGGGGAATGAACTGTCCATTGACTTTGGAATCAAATTGTAGATTTGATTTCAGCCTCCATTTAAGAACAATTGCATGATTTTGCTTCTCTGAATCTCAGTTTTATCTCTTAAAAATATATATGACTACTTAGCTCCCAATAGTTTCATGAGAACTTAATGAAATAACAGATATAATGCATCCCATAGAGTAAATACTTCTCAGTGTTTGGTCACTTTCTCTCCATGGACTCATGTTTCTTTCATGGGCAGCTATCCTTTTTGTCATACTTGTGGACTATTTTTTTTTTCACCTAATGGAGTCAGTTTGTCTTTATTTGCATTTGTTTTTCATATAAATTGTTCCAATTTTATTCATTAAGAGCTAACTCTCTTACTCAATCTGAATTGATGTTTTAATCAGTCTTTTAAAAAATCTATACTTTCAGAAAATATATATTCTTACTAATAACTGCTGTTCCCTTGTCAAGATACTCATCTGAGAGTGGAATGTGGGGAAGGAAAAATACCCTTAAGAACATCATGTACAACCAGAAGAATGAGAAGTTTTACTCCACTTATGTATGGTGTGTCATAATGCATTCTGCTGTCATGTATAGCTAATTAGAATAAAGAAAGAAAGAGAAAGGTCTACGAGAAACTCCAAAAGGGAATGAAAGCAGCATGCATAATCTGAAAAACCCTTAAGTATAGGCTGCTTCCTCCTCCTGCTCTTCCTCCTCCTCCTCCTCCTCCTCCTCCTGGGACCACTAGATACACTACTAATAACTATTCTGATGAACGTTTAATACTCAGAGATACTTTTTCTTCTTTGTGGGAAATTCATTATTCACTAACAATCCTTTGTTTCTATTAAATTAATCAGTCATGTTGCTTTTCATTTTCTATTTTCAATCTTAAATGGCCTGACCTGATTACTTTTTGAGCCAGGAAGATTTGTCTTTCTATTTCTTTTAATCAATGTCTTTAGTTTTATGTTTAGTGTTGGTTTTATGCATTTTATCTTCAAGATGTTTATGTTCGATCAAACTTATTGTGATAATAACTATAATTATTACTTTTTATTTTTAGTCCCTTTGTATCACTTGCTAATGTAATGCACATGCTGGCAAACAAAGACATGATTCAGTTGTTCTTCATTAATTCTGATTCTTACTTGCAAACTGAGTTTTTATCAGTGACCAGAGCTTGGCCATGAGTTAGAGCATCCTCAGTGAGATACCTCTCCATTTTATCATTCTAAGTAAATGTGTGTTGTATATTTAATTATAAGATATAGACCACCAAATCAAGTTGGTTTTACAAAATGGACTTTTTTGGCTCATGAGATCTGGTTAGTTCAAAGGTTTGAAAGAAGATCCAAAGGGATTTAAGATACCTCAGGATTTTTGTGATTAAAACTAGTAACCCAAAGCCCCTCTCCCTGCCCTTATGTCTCTACCTACACATCTCTCATCTCTGTTAATCTTTAAATGGCTGCACCCTACCATCACAGTAAGAATCTTCTTGTTCTCAGATTCATCTCCCACCAGCTCCATGAACCAGACAATGCATTTTCATCTATACCTCTAAAGAACGATTCCTGAGAAACCTCTCATGGACCCAGCATGAGTCACCCTTGCATGAACTAAATCATTTTAGAATGGAGAATGTGGCAATCCAATTGGTCTCATGTTCACCTCTGAAAAAAGAAGACACAGTACCATAAAAGGAAGTCCCACCTGAATCACTCAAATGGAAGTGGAGAGGATGAATTCCCAAAGGAAGGAAGAACTACACTAGACAAACAATGACATCATGTCCAGTGTAGCCATTAAACATCATAAATATGAGAGTTAGCATTAAATTATATGGCATGAGGTCGTCAACATTTCCTACCAAGAAAAAATAGACAAGGATATGTGAGTGAAAGATATGACTTTGATTTATATTTTATTTCCTCAAGGAAATAATTTCTACCTCATTTCACTCAAGTAAAGAGTAGATGTTTTACAAATCAAAACAGGTTAATTCAAACTTATGCTGAATTATTGTAAATTTCCCTTAAAGAAATGACTAGTAGCCAAACGTTCTCCAATTGACAACATAGCCAAAATCTTACTCACAAACACTACCATGCTTTGAAGGAAGCTTGTGCTTTGGCATAGAGACCAGATCCAAGAGAAGAGTAAAGATTCAAAGGAGAATCATGAGTCCTGAACCAGCAGCACTCAATAAAAAACCCACTGAAGATTAAAATTAACTTCTCCACCAATAGTGAGAAAAAATATGAAATGTTTGAATATTAGTTAATTAGGCTAATTGCAGGCCACATTGCAATTCTGAAAGATGTGGAGAATAGTGATAGCAAGATAGCTAAATAGCCCTTTTTCTGTGAACTAAAGTGGAGCAACTGATCTCTTACTACTTAAAGTGCAGTCCACCAACAGGCAACATTGATGTCACCTGGGAATTGTTAGTAGCTGTAATCCCAGCTACTCTAGAGACTGAGGCAGGAGGATTGCATGTTCAATGCCAGCCTGGGCAACTTAGTGAGACCCTGTCTCAAAATAAAAAATAGAAGGACTAGGGATGTTGATCAGTAGTATAGCACTTGTCTAGAAAGTATGAGGCCCTTGGTTTCATCCCCAATACCAGATAAATGAGAGAGAGAGAGAGAGAGAGAGACAGAGAGAGAGAGAGAGAGAGAGAGAGACACCAAATATCTGGTCCCATCTCAAATCTACCAGATCATAATCAGCATTTTAATAACACCTCTAGGAAATCTACCAATGACAAGATCCCCACAGACACTTATATTTAGATGCACTGAACTAAAAGAAGTCTATGCAAGCAACAAATCAAAAGAACACTGTTATAAGGTCAAGCAATTTGAATCAATGTAAATACTGGGACTTGACTTTAGCCAACCTGACAAGGAATAATCAAAAGAATGGCATTTTCTAACTTAGAATACAGATCTTAAAAGACAGACATCTAAATAAACAAATCGTAATGTCAATGGCCATTTAAGATGGCATTTAGGTAGGGATACACCCACAAACTGGCAACAGTGCCTTTGGCAACAGGATCTTCAGGTGGGAAGCCCTCCTCTGGTAGGTGTGTGTGCAGGCTGCTACATATGCATGCACATATGGATTCATCATCTGCATGTGTGTCTGAGGATCATCCATTTGTCTCTCCCTTCCCTACCTCCTAGATGTTCTCCATAACTACCACCTTCTAGCACTTTCCTTCAACTCCTCTTGCCTAGAAGAAATAGAGACAAAGGTATTCCACTAAACAATATTGCTTTAATTTGTAATTTTTTATACTCAAGGGAAAACTTTAAATGTTTTCCAAATAAAAAAAACCAATTTGACTACAATTAAAATCAAAGTTATGTAAAAATTAATTTATATAAATTTCCTTAATACACAGTCATCCTTAAAATGCCAAGCTTTCTGTCTTAGTACATTTTCTGTTGCAATAGTAAAATAGCAGAAACTGGGTAATTTGTAAGGAAAAGAGATTTATTTGGCTTATGGTTCTGGAGACTAAAAAATCCAAGAACCTGGTGCCAGCAGCTTCCTGGCTTGTGGTGAGGGCCTGGTGCTGCTTCAACTCATGGCAGAAAGCAGAAGGGCAAGCGCACACACACACACACACACACACACACACACACACAGGAGATAACACAAGAGATCTAGATTTCATGAGGATGGATCCCTCATGAATAACTCTTTAAAGTCCCCACCACTTCTCAACACCGTTACATTGAGGACTGAGCCTCAACCTGACTTTTGATAACAAAGTATACTCAAACCTCTGTATTCACCTAACTTGAAAAATAAATGCTTTTTTTTTTTGCATCATAGAGATCAAGAAAATAATTTTTCCTATTCCATACCCTCTGGATATGCATATATTCATACTTAAACAAGAGTCTCAACACACTAGCATTGGAACATAGTACTTATTACAATAATAAAAGAGTTTTTGCCATTTACTTAAACCTATCTTTACCAAACTTTCTCAGATGACTCTAATTTACAAAAGGGGGGTTGCTATATTAGCTTAATGAAAAGTGAAAGGGTCCTAGATAGATTTTGTATAAAAATGTTGACAAATCCAGTTATCACAAAGATTCTATTGAAGAGTCAACAGGTTTAAGCAAGGAACCCTGCCCAGATTCAACAGGTGTTGCCACTGCTGAAGGCAAAGCTATAACATACAGTTTTGTGCATTCACTAGTTAACTGTACTCTACTTATGAAATGGCGTAAATTTCTGATCGACCCAAAGAACTGTAACTCACTTCCATCAACACCCGAGGAAATGAAATTTGGCCACCACAAAACAAATCTGGACGGCAGCCAGTCTGTCAATATTAAGCTATAATGGGCCTACAAAATCAAGACCTAATAGAAGGGAGCGCATACAAATAAGTACAGACAGGGTGATTTTATAAGCTTTCAACCTTGTCACTACCTTCTAATGCAAGGACCAGAGCTAAGTGGACTTAAACCTCAGGATTGTGTGTGTCAGCAGAAAAAAAACTGAAAGAATACAGTTCATAGGTCTTCTCATATACACAGCATATTCTCTTCCTCGTGGTTCCCAGAGAGAATCAAACTCTAAATGAGGAGAATCTGGTCCAGAATCCTTTATCAAACTGGCAAGCAATGCAGCTCACAGATGGGGGCTTTGCCACCTCTCTCACACCTACACATAGGAACAGCTGAGGTGATGTATTCTGCACCTGCCACCGCTCCTGGAGAAGTTTCAAAGAAAGAACAGTAAATTATAGCTGACTAGCTAGAAGAAAATGAAGATGTTTGTAGTATCTGTAATGGGAAGAAAATAACACCCCATTGAAACTTTCTTAAATGCAAGATTGTTTCTTTAATGCCTAGAGTTTATAAATGAAAAACAAAATCCATAATAGGGTTTTATAAAGAATTGAAAAAAACTTGGTATGGTTGATTGTTTTATGCTTGGTAGGTTGGTTGATCTTAACTATTGTCATTGCTCTACAAACACATTCTGGAAAACCTAGAACATATTGATATCCTAAACAATTATCTATTATCCCACTACCTAGTGATAATTACATTGTGTTGGACAGCTTTGTAAATTTTATCTATGCATAGATCTTTTAAATCACAGCGTACATAGTATATTATAATATTATTTTAATATTTAATAGAATATAGCTACTATATCATTTTAATGACTGCTTGATATGCTATCAAGTAAAATTTATTTAATTAATTACATATAGATGGACATTTAGATCATTTCCAATTTTTTACTGCATACATAACCTTGTAGTGAACACACTTGTACATACAGCTTGTTACATAACCCTGTGTCCTGGGGTTGAACTGCTGAGTTGGCAGAAATACGTATTTCAAGGCTTTTGAGATAACACTAGTACAAGTTGCTTTTGAGTAATCTTTACTTGTCACAATACAAATTGTTTTTTACTGCTCAAGAAGTGAATTGCACTCAACCTGAGGTGACCAGACAGAATAGGCTGAAGTAATAAAAGACTCCTTATACATTTGGGGGGTGGATCTCAGATGGAAGGGTACACCTTTACTCACATTCCTGCTTACCTTTTTGAACCTCTTTTACATTCTTAAAGTGGTTAGGGAAAGTTCAAGTAGTCTCACCCAACTTAAAAGATGGCAATAAGGGCAGTAGGTGAGTCCTATGCAGCACCAGATAGGTAATTTGTAAGGTCACTGTAAAATGAAAATGTGGAATCCTACATTCAAAAACTGAGAATGGCAAGACAGCATCAGCAGAGAAAGAACAAAGCACAGGGTCCTTCTGAGATCAGGGCTGTATGCAGCTACACAGGTCCCCTGCACAAAACGAAGTGCTGGCCTCATGCTTACCCAGGAGTTTTTTACCATGATTATGTGATCATACACAGTCAACTTTTAGACATACCATTTTATTTCTCACAAATTCATATGCTTGTTCAAGTACAGGCAACTTATGCAATTGCTGATGTAATCATTTGTTAACTTCCCGTTAACTGTGTCCCACCACACCCTCCTTACACTTTCAGAAAGTGGGGGAAATGCCCTAATTCTATAAAGGAATAATGTCATCATGTGTCGGTGAACAGTTTAAACTTACAGCAAGTACACTTAACCTAGTAATGATGAAACTTCATAAAAATCACCCAAACCTCATTCAGTAATGCCATGTTTCCAAATCCTACAAGTTTGTGTGTTTATAAGGATGTGTTTTGAATCAACAGACACAGCACACTTTATTTTAATTTTTTAATTCAACAACTCTGGTTTATGTGTTGACATTGAATTAAAGAAATCAACACAAAACTAAAGAAAATCAGGCAATGTGCTGACATTTGGCAACCAAAATATATTCTATATTCAATGTCTCCTTTTTTCTACTGCTTTTGGTTTGGTTTCCCTGGAAACATATATTTGCTACAAGCCAAAGTTTTTTTTTGTGGTCTTAGCTACAGGGAAAAGTAGAAATAAATGTGGATAGGTAGTCAGAAGAAATTTTGATTTAAAACATGGGTGAAGTACATACAAACCTTAGAAAGTGAGTGAAAGTCTGACTGACTTGTGGAGTCCTGAATACACTTTGCAAGTATAACAGTTTATTCCAAAATATGGGTACATTAACTTAAGACAGAAAACATGTTTATGTCATCAACAATATTTTTAAAAACATTTTCAGTAAAATATTGGTCTTTGATTAGTTTATTGATCAGACCTTTATTATTACTAAGCAGAGTTTAATTGGACACTTCATGCCAGACACTGTTTTAGGTACAAGGGCTACCAAGGAGTTTAGATTAGCTCATTTCTGCATCTGGCAATATTAATTCACCTAGCACTCAAAACATACCTACAGGGCATCTTCTCTGTGTTAGACTCTGGAGATAGAAACATAAATCAGTAAGACAGTTTCTGAAAGGTACAAAATGGAATCAAGGTTCAGGGTAAAGCTGTCCCAAGTAATCCAGCAGAACAAGGCTCCACTGAACAGTTGTAAGTTTCTATAAGTGTGTTCCCTACAATTTAATGCAGAATGTGAAAGTGCCCTGAATTTGATTTTAACTACAACAACCAAAAAAGAAGTAATAAAGTCATGTGAGTAAGAAATACAAGAGAAAATGAGAATGAAGGAGTAGACAAATAGTTTAGGGGAAAATAAAATTAAAGAGAGAGTATAGGGAAAATTATAGAGGAAGGGGAAAATAGGGAAAGAAATAAGAAGGAAGGAATCAAGATAAAAACTATGAGGAAGAACCAAAGAGATTGCTGGGTTCAAGTGCCTGTCTGAAGGAGAGAAATGGAGAAAGTAGACACTTCTGTGAATTATCATTTGCACAAAAACAGGTCAACAAACCTATTGTATAATTTTCTGGGTCCATTCTGTAATTGAGAGAATCAGGACCAATCCACAGGGAAGGACATCTGTGGAAAGACTGTTCAGTTCTTGGAAGGCTGTGGTCCCATATGAGGCATGTAGAATAAAATGAGCAGGATGCAGGATATGCAATCCAAAGATGACCTTCCTGCCAACCTTCACACCTTTGTTTTATCTAAGGAAGGCAATTTGTCCATAGAGTGATTTACAATAAAAACTTTGTCATATTTTTCCTGTTGGGACTTTTTCATTAACAGAAGTGAATTTCAAAGGTCACCTTCATTATTTAAAATGAATGGCCAATATTCAAAACTTTTAGGATGAACACTTGTCAGAGCTGTCCCAGATAGAGAGAAGCACTTGTCCGTGGACCAAGTAGTTACCAAGGAGATTGAGTCAATAAACATCATTTGTTAAAGAAGCCAAGATTTCTTATGGAACATGATATTGGCAGGCAGTCCATTTTGGATTATTACTTGGGTTTGCATTTAAAACAATGTTAGCAGACAGATTTCCACGGTCTCTAAACACTCACTCCTCTAAATACTTCAAGAACACGTGTCCATGCCATTATCTATAAACCACTGCCTCCGTAAAGAGAATCACCCCAAGTTAGAAAAATCAGGACAGGCCAAAGATGGGACTGCTTTTATTTTACAATGTAAAGGAGACTAGAATGGAGATTTAAACACTGAAGAGTAATGTTTTAACACTACAGGTTTTCTACCAGCAAAGTCATAAATGGGTAGAAACTCAAGAAATTAAATACAGTGTTGCTTTTTTTTTTAAATTCTGACTTTATGTTTTGAAATAACACTATTGTTCTTTGGACCAGAAGTAGGTAAATACTAAGACCAAAGAATGGTATGCAAATTACAACCTAATACCCAACGTGGTGTTCTTTCCTCCTCACACCAGCCACACACATACCCCTCTGCCACTGTCACTCTCATGACTCCGTGCTGACTTCAGTTTTTCTTTGGTTTGCAGCGGAGTAGCTCCCCATACTACATATGCACAGCAGCCACTGTTTTCACCGAAATAAACTTTGTTCTGTGGCAAACTCAATTCTGGAATTTACAACATAAGCACTTAAAAACTAACTTTAAGAGTCCTGGGTGAATCTAACAAGTTTAGACCCTGAAAACATCCTCAAGTTATTCTGACTTGGGACAACAGAGCATGTGAACATTGGGGTGTCTATTTACTTTGACCAAAGCAAACAGGATCTTTTGGGACATGCAAAATATCATCTGCAGAGCCCAGGCCCAAGGATCGCAAGGGAAAAAAAAAAAAAAAAACTCGTAGAGTATCTTTTACGTAAATTCATAACTAAAATGGATTGCTTGTCACCCCAGTGTACACATGCATGCTTCTGCCACAGTCACTTTCCTATAAAACAGGTGCTCATGATTTCAGGTGATCGTGGAGCATATTGCAAGTGCTCATCCCTCAAGCCTTTTGTTGGCTGAGTGCCCATGGCTGTTACAGGAACTTTTCTCTGCTCAGCTGCTTTATCCCCAGCTGCACACCAATTATTTATTGGAGGTGCAGTTATGTGAACATACTATAGAAAACCATCCTTTGTTCCTCCTCCTAGAACTCAAAGTACTTTGGTTATGGTCCTACTAGTACTGTTGTCATTGGATCCTAAAACACAAACCTTCTAAACGTGAGTTGGAGGGTGAAGGTCAGGGAGGGGCTCCTTTCTGGGTAGTTTTAAGTATGCTTATCAAGTTTCTTGGAGGTTGTGCTGCTTAAATTTTGGAAGGAAACACTGTTGTGCTCTTCTCCCTCGGGATGGTAATTTGAAGTATTAACCAAAGATTCTTCACCCTGGAAAACATCCCTAGGGCTGCTCAAGAGAGAGGCCCTATGAAAGCAAGCAGCTATTTTTTACCCTCTTTACTCATAGTGCAGAAAGTTCTCACGTTTGGTTTGCAAATTGCATTTGCTGAATTTCTGTGGCAGCCTTTCAGACAAAGAGAGAAGGGGTTTTGTAAACTGAGATTAACTAAATAATGTGGTCTAATCCCATCCAGTTTGTGTTTATGCATGTTTCACTGTGGGATTTACAGCCTTAGCTCATGGAAAGACAGAATAAATGTAGTGAACACAAAGAATCAAGGCTTTGTGACTCTGGAATTAGCATCAGGTTCAGGTGGGAATCAATTGGAAGACAGCTGAAGACAAGACACAGAAATGGAGAAATGGTAAAAAAAAAAAAAAAAAAAAAAAAACTCTAAGCTTTTACTAACACCCATTTAAAAATTATCTCAAAAAGGAAACACCCTTAAATACGCTCCCTGCAAGAATGAATATACTGACAAATGTGTTTGATAGAAAGCAGCTCCCAGCCTTGTTCCTTCCTGTAATCATTTTCCTCCCTTTCTGACCCCATGTTCCTGCCACAAACACAATGCCAGTGTTACAGTTTGGTTTTCTCTCTGCGCCTCTCTCTCTCTTTCTCTCTCTCTCTCTCTCTCTCTCTCTCTCTCTCTCTCTCTCTCTCTCTCTCTCTCTCTCTCTCTCTCTCTCTCTCTCCTCTCTCTCTCTCTCTCTCTCTCTCTCTCTCTCTCTCTCTCTCTCTCTCTCTCTCTCTCTCTCTCTCTCTCTCTCTCTCTCTCTCTCTCTCTCTCTCTCTCTCTCTCTCTCTCTCTCTCTCTCTCTCTCTCTCTCTCTCTCTCTCTCTCTCTCTCTCTCTCTCTCCCCCCCCCCACCCACCCCATACATTTGGAAGATTCTTGTACTTCTAACCCATCAGGCTCATCAATGAAGAGATGGCAGTAATTGACAGAAGGGCAGTGACTGAGTCCTGAAAGGTTAAGAGCAGAATGCAAGCTATGTCTACAATGTTCCCACCAAGTCTATTCTGCCTTATTAAGCTGCTTCAAAGACTGCATTCATTCTTCTCCACTCCAGATCAAGTTGACTGATAAGGAGATTTTATTATTTCTTCTCACCTGGAGAAGAAAGCATCTACTTGTTATGAGAAGCTCTTTTGTTAGATGGCATATGTCCTTTGTGCTCATGTTTTCTTTTGGACCTTCATTGCCTCCTTGATTTTACCAGCTTTCACCTTGGGAGAGCTGAGGCCAGCCAGAAGCAGGACTAATACCCCAACCAGTTAAAGGAAAGAAGATAAGATTTATAGTCCATGTCCTTATTCCATTCCTATCTCTTAAATGACCCTGCCAGTCACATAACAAAGTTGATTTATGTGGAAGGAATGCAAGAGAAGCAGGTCTGCTTTGTTTAATGTAGTAAAAATATAGGATAAATGAACCTGAGGAGCATACAGAAATCTTTCTGGTTACAATTGGACCTAAGAAATTATACTAACGATTTTCCATAAAGTTTACCATGTAAACTTTAAGATGTGTAATGATGAAGAATATTTAGCAATATGGGATAATGTTCCCATTATATGAGTAAGTTAAAAATATAAAGTAGAAAAGAGATTGCTCACCTCTGGATTAAATAAGGCAGACAAAAAAATCCACTTAACTTTGTTTCAACCTGAAAGCTCAAATTACAGTATGTTTTTTCCCTAAGATATAAATCCAAAAGGGAAAAGGGAAAATAAAAGGGAAAAGAAATGACAACCAGATAGAGGTATCAACAATGTTGGAAGCTGGAAAGTAATAGACAAGGGAGCAGTATCTGACCAGGTAAACCAGGGGATATAGGAATTGAAATAACTGCAGAGGGGTGCCCAAGATCATTCAACTTTAAGGGGTATCCCATTAAATACATGTAATGTAGATGGGTGGTTGGATAGATAGATGTGCATACATACTTCAAAGACCAAGAAAATTCAATTCAGGGGCTGGGATTGTAGCTCAGTGGTAGAGCACTTACCTAGCATGTGTAAGGCACTGGGCTCAATTTTCATCTACAACTAAAAATAGTTTTTAAAATAATTTTAAAAAAAGAAAATTCAGTTAAAAGTTTATGTTGTGAACTTCAAAAATTTTGGCTAGTGGGGAATGATATGAGACAAATTATATTGTTATATTGTGTGCAGGTATGAATATGTAACAATGAATCCCATCATTATGTATAATTATAATGCCCAATAAAAATATGAAAAAAATTGGCAGTGGTATGTTTGGTAAAATAATTCGGGAAATTATGTATCTTCTCACTTCTTAAAATTGACATCTAAATTGTTTCATCATAAGTTTAAATATTTGCAAGCACATAATGACTTGAAAATTATAAACATTAAAATATTTTTAAATTTTAAATCCCAATTTCGAATCAAACAATGGAATATTAATAACTATAAATTTATGCCCACTGTCATTTTTCTTAATTAAAAAGATCTTTAATAATTATTCTTTTTATTCCTTACACAAGTACTCCCTTATACCTGTCTCACAGTTATTTTAATCAAGTATATACTTTTATGCCTGAAATCTTTTTCTGATCTTGTATAATTGTTTTCTGCAATAAAAATATATTAAAAATTCTTAAATTAATTTTCTGGTACCATAAAGCTCTAAGTAATCAAAATATCTTTTAGTTATGTCAAATATTCTTAGAACAGAATTGGTCAAAATGTCATAAAAGTTATAAATCATTATAAAACAATAATGATTAAGCATAAAAGGCAAAATTATATTGGAAATGGGGCATTGATTTTTTTATCCCAATTTAAGGAGGTTTCTTGAAGTTATTTTACACCTGGAACAATGCACCTTATAAGATTTAGAATGAGCAGTAGATTTCTCCTTTGTAAAACTGTAAAAGGGGTGATTATGAAAGAGAGGTGGGAAAGGAGAACCAAGACATCATCTTCATTTCATGTGTGTTACAAAGGTCCATCAACTTTAGGAAAGGGGGTTTAGTGAAGGTGAGGATCTAGAAACTGATTTCTTTCAATGGATTTAATTTGGTTAGTTCAGTACCCAATCATGCTATCAAGAATTCAAGTTACCCCAACTTTCTGCTTTGCCATCCTTAATGTAAGCACTTTCTTTTCAAGCTTATCTAGCATCCTTTACAGTCACAAGATGAGAACTGTACCTGCAAACTACACATAGACACAAAAACGTTCAAAGAAAGAGGCCATCTCTTCCTGTGCATATCTCATAGACAAGAGTCCTTTCCTGGAACCACCTGATTTCCCTTCATGTCTCATTGATCATAGTTATATCACATGCCTCAGCCAATTGCTAGCAATAGGAAATAACCATGATTGACTTTGAACTAATTAATATCCACTCCTGGGCTAATGAGTGGATCAGACCCTTTCTCCAAAGCACATGATCACAGGGAAGGAAGTGATACCTGAACATGTTTGATATTCTGAAAGGAAAGACAAAGAGAGGTGGGTGTATGCCAAACAGTATCTCCAGAAACAAACATTTCTATAGCCTAAAAGGAAATATATCAGCATGTTCACTTCTGTGAATGATTTTTACATTCTCCCACTTTTTCTATTTGAATTTTTCTAAAATGTACAATAAGAAACACAAAATGATATTTGGATGAAGGCAAAACAACAATCTATACATTACCACTTGTTTTTTTTTCAGTACTGGGAATTGAACCCAGGGACTGCTGTGTTCCAATCAAGTGCTATACAACTAAGTTACATCTCCAGCTGTGATATTTATATTCTTTAAGACTCATTTATTTTATTTTCCTTTCACTTTTTCACTATTCTTATTAAATATTCAACTAAGAAACTTTGGATCATATTAAAAATAAAACGTGAATTTTTAAGGAAGAAAACAAATTTTTCCAGAATACTGCAGTTGAGTTCATGTGAAATTTGAGTTACCTGAATCATGAACAATTAGCTTTTACTAACAAATAAGTTTTTAAACACCACATATGATACAGGTGAAAGAAAGATTAGAGCCACTCTTCTGTGCTTATGTTTAAATATGTTCTTATAACTACAGCACAGGAGATCTGGTTTAAAGTATCATATACTTCTCCCTTTTTTATTTTTATTTTTAGTTGTCAATAGACCTTTTTTTTTTTTTTTTTTAATATTTAGTGCTGAGAATCGAACCCAGTGCCTCACACAAGCTAGGCAAGTGGTCTAGCACTGAGCTACAACCCCAACCCTGCTTCTCCCTTTTTGAGGGCAAAGGAAAAAACTGTTAATATTGATTTGCAAAGTTGGAAAATATGGTAAGAAGTCACTTGATCCATTTTCCCATGATATGGGACTTGGGACTAAACAAGTCCAGAAAGATAAGAAATATCTGAGTTTTTTGAATTGTCAATAGCAGATTCTAAAGTTTGGTAGTCCACACTTGGTTATAATTCCATTATAATCAGATTTTGCTAACATATCTGTGTATCAGAGCACAGTAGGACTTGAGATAAATAAGACAAAGTCTCACTGAGTACACTTCATAAATAAATAATGGCTATATAAAGGATAAACCACATCGCCATCAGTGAAATAGAATGACCACTCAATGTAAAGGGTTAGGGAAGGATTGAATCCTAATGTTCCCTCTATCTGGAAAACAGAGCACCTAGCATCAGGCACCAAAGTCAGTCAACAATCCCTTACCAAGTGCATACTCTTTGCCATGTGCTGTGCTTTATGCACATTTGATTGCCAGAAAAGCAAAGCAGAAAAGTTAAGTTTCTCACCCAGGTTACACAGTTATACATCAGAAATGAGACCTGAACCCAGGTAATGGTCATATATTTTACAAGTTACAATATACTATCTTGGTTATGCTAGGATACAGATATATGGGGAAGTTGTGGCACACTGAGGAAAAACTGATTTAATGCCTAGATGGACCAGAGTCTGAATCCTGGTTGTATCATTTATTATCTTGCACTGTGCTCTTAGTCCATCTGATCGCCTATTTTTCCTCCTCAATAAAATGGGACAGTGAAACCTGAAAAGGGAAAAAGTTCATATACGGTTTAGAAGTTATTTCCATCAACTACTTAACCCAAGAGTCTGGCCCAGAGAAGATTTCAGTGGTTTACACTACAAGAAGCACTTGAAACATCATGGTCTTGAGCTGATGAGCACTAAAAATATGGATGGGACTAAAGAGAATGCCAGTCATCACCCAGGGTCTTCTAGATATTGAGGTCCTAACAAAAGTGATTTAAAAGATAAAGTGCTGTGCAATCTGTAAAAAATAATACAATTATCATCATCTCATTAGTGACAATAGCAAACAGGTACATGAACACAAGACATTAAAAATAATAAGTGTTTGAGGACAAGAAGATATATGATATTTGTATATGTTAAAGTACTATATTTGCTCTTATCTTGCAAATCTGTCCAAGATGCTACCTTATTACTATACCAAAAATATAAAGATAAAGCCCAACAACAAAATAAAATTTAAAGAATCAATGACAGAAACTGTAGACAAAGTGAAACCTGTTTTTACACTTATTGTCCATACAAGGAATAGAAACCTCAGAACCTGACAAAGCTACATGGATCTCTGTTTCCTGTTCTCAGGGAAATAATTAAGTAACAATTTCCCCATTTTCCATAAAGTTCTATTGGAAAACATAAAAGAAAATTTGACTAAATAAAGCCATAGAATGCTTAGGAATTTACTTTTTAAAAATTGCAAGAGGCAGGCTCTTTCCACTGGGCGATCCAAGATGTCAGACTAGAGGGTGACTGCATCTCCAGTCGCTCCACAACCCAGGATTCAAGAAGGGGAGGCATTGAGAGACTCAGACTAAAATAGAGCCACGGGTGAGTCTCGCCCACCGGGTAAAGCTCGGCCTGGGCGGCAGGCCCGGATAGACATGGCTTATCGGAGCAGGGCAGGGCAGCTAGAGTCTTCCCCAGGCAGCCTTGCGCACTCTGGCTGTGGGCCGCTCCCACATGGCCAGCTTCTCCAGCTTCTCAGAGCAGGCCCCGCAGTGAGAACCTTTCTGATCAGAACCAGCTCCAAGTCCCGGAACCAGCGCGACGTGCTCTGGCCTGCAAGCAGGTTCAGGGACCAGGACAGGGCAACCAGGGACTTCCCCAAGCAGCCCGGCCCCCTGCTGTGGGAGGCGCCTTTCAAGGCTAGCTTCTCGGAACAGACCGCCAAGTGAGAGGCTTTCTACGCAGAGCCAGCCACAAGTCCCCGAGTCAACAGAGAGCTTCAATCTGCAAGCAGCCTCTGGGATCAGGGAAGGGCAGCCAGAGACTTCTCCAGGTGGCCCTGCCGCCTCCGGCCACAGGCTCTTTCCACGGGGTGATTCAAGATGGCGGACTAGAGGGTGACTGCATCTCCAGTCGCTCCAGAACCCAGGAATCAAGAAGGGGAGGCATTGAGAGACTCGGACTAAAATAGAACCACGGGGTGAGTCTCCCCCACTGGGTGAAGCTCGGCCTCGGTGGCAGGCACAGATAGGGGTGGCTTATCAGAGCAGGGCAGGGCAGCTAGAGTCTTCCTCAGGCAGCCCTGCACACTCCGGCGGTGGGCTCCTCCACATGGCCAGCTGCGTGGTGCAGGCCCCCCAGTGTGAGCCTTTCCACACAGAGCCAGCTTCAAGCACTGGAACCAGTAGGGGGCTAGGGGCAGCTTTCTTCGGAAGCACTGCATTATCAAGTTACTCTAAGACTTCAGGCTACTGAAGGCTGGGAGGTGATACACTGGAAATCTACAGGGAAACTATAAGCCAGTAGAGGAAATCTGCAATATCTCAGGGTCCCACTGACAGCTGACCAATATGAGAAAACAAGGGAAGAAAATGTCCCAAACAAACCTAGATACTACATCAATAAAACCCAATGATAGCACAGCAGAAGAAATGTCAGAAAGGGAGTTCAGAATGTACATAATTAAAACAATCAGGGAAGTAAACAGGAGTTGAAAGAGCAAATGCAGGCATTGAAGGAAGAGATGAAACAGCAAATACAGGCATTAAATGATCACACCAATCAACAGTTAAAAGACCAAATACGGGGCGATCCAAGATGGCGGCCTAGAGGGAGACTGCACCCCCAGTCGCTCCAGAACCCTGGAGTTAAGAAGGGGAGGCATTGAGAGACTCGGACTGAAATAGAGCCACGGGTGAGTCTGCCCACTGGGTAAAGCTCGGCCCAGGTGGCAGGCCTAGATAGAGCTGGCTTATTGGAGCCGGGCAGGGCAGCTAGAGTCTTCCCAAGGTAGCCTTCCACACTCCGGCAGTGGGCTCCTCCCACACGGCCAGCTGCACGGCGCAGGCCCACAGTGAGAGCATTTCCGCACAGAGCCAGTTCCAAACCGTGGAACCAGTAGGGGGCTAGGGGCAGTTTTCTTCGGATGAGCTGCTTTATCAGATTCCTCCAAGACATCAGGCTACTGAAGGCTGGGAGGTGATACACTGGAAATCTACCGGGACATTATAAGCCAGTAGCGGAAAACTGCAATATCTCAGGGTCCCACTGACAACTGACCAATATGAGAAAACAAGGGAAGAAAATGTCCCAAACAAACCTAGATACTACATCAATAAAACCCAATGACAGCACAGCAGAAGAAATGTCAGAAAGGGAGTTCAGAATGTACGTAATTAAAACGATCAGGGAAGCTAATGAGGAGATGAAAGAGCAAATGCAGGCATTGAAGGAGGAGATGAAAGAGCAAATGCAGGCATTAAATGATCGCACCAATCAACAGTTAAAAGACCAAATACGGGAAGCAAGAGATCATTTCAATAAAGAGTTAGAGATAATAAAAAAAAAAAAAACTGAAATACTTGAAATGAAGGAAACAATAAACCAAGTTAAAAACTCCATAGAAAGCATAACCAATAGGATAGAACACCTGGAAGACAGAACGTCAGACATTGAAGACAAATTATTTAATCTTGAAAGCAAAGTTGGCCAAACAGAAAAGATGGTAAGAAATCATGAACAGAATCTACAAGAATTATGGGATATCATGAAAAGGCCAAATTTAAGAATTATTGGGATTGAGGAAGGCTTAGAGAAACAAACCAAAGGAATGAACAATCTATTCAATGAAATAATAACAGAAAATTTCCCAAATCTGAAGAATGAAATGGAAAACCAAGTACAAGAGGCTTATAGAACTCCAAACATACAAAATTACAACAGACCCACACCAAGGCACATTATTATGAAAATACCTAACATACAAAATAAAGACAGAATTTTAAAGGCTGCGAGAGAAAAGAATCAAATTACATTCAGAGGGAAACCAATAAGAATATCAGCAGATTTTTCAATCCAGACCCTAAAAGCTAGAAGGGCCTGGAACAACATATACCAAGCCCTGAAAGAAAACGGATGCCAACCAAGAATCTTATACCCAGCAAAACTTACCTTCAAATTTGACGATGAAATAAGATCCTTCCATGATAAACAAAAGCTAAAGGAATTTACAAAAAGAAAGCCAGCATTACAGAACATTCTCAGCAAAATATTTCATGAGGAAGAGATGAAAAACAACGATGCAAATCAGCAACAGGAGGCGCTAGCCTAAAGGAATAGCCAAATAAAGGAGAAACCAAATCATGTCAAAAACAAATATGAGTCAATTGCCTGGGAATACAAATCATATCACAATAATAACCCTGAATGTTAATGGCCTGAATTCATCAATCAAAAGACACAGACTGGCAGATTGGATTAAAAAGAAAAATCCAACAATATGCTGCCTGCAAGAGACTCATCTCATAGAAAGAGACACCCATAGACTAAAGGTGAAAGGATGGGGAAAAACATACCATGCACACGGACACAGCAAAAAAGCTGGAGTATCCATCCTCATCTCAGATAATGTGGACTTCAAACCAAAACTAATCAGAAGGGATAAAGAAGGACATTACATGCTGCTTAAGGGAAGCATAAATCAGCAAGACATACCAATCATAAATATCTATGCCCCGAACATTGGCTCATCCACGTACGTCAAACAAATCCTTCTCAATTACAGAATTCAAATAGACCACAACACAATAATACTAGGCAATTTTAACACACCTCTCTCACCACTGGATAGATCTCCCAAACAAAAATTGAATAAAGAAACTACAGATCTCAACAACACAATCAGCAATTTAGACTTAACAGACATATATAGAATATACCATCCAATAAAGAACGAATACACTTTCTTCTCAGCAGCACATGGATCCTTCTCTAAAATAGACCATATTTTATGCCACAAAGCTACTGTTAGCAAATACAAGAAGATACAGATACTACCTTGTACTCTATCAGATCATAATGGATTGAAATTAGAAATAAATGACAGAATAAAAAACAGAAACTTCTCCAATACCTGGAGACTAAATAATACACTATTATATGATGAATGGATAACAGAAGACATCAGGAGGGAAATAAAAAAATTCTTAGAAGTAAACGAGAACAAAGACACATCATATCAAAATCTCTGGGACACTATGAAAGCAGTACTTAGAGGAAGATTTATTTCATAGGGTGCATTCATAAAAAGAAGTAGAAATCAACAAATAAACGACTTACCACTACAGCTCAAAGCACTAGAAAAAGAAGAGCAGACCAATACCAAAAGTAGTAGAAGACAGGAAATAGTTAAAATCAGAGCCGAAATCAACGAAATCGAAACAAAAGAAACAATTGGAAAAATTAACAAAATAAATAGTTGGTTCTTTGAAAAAATAAATAAAATTGATAAACCCTTAGCCACACTAACAAAGAGAAAGAGGGAGAAAACTCAAATTACTAAAATTCGGAATGAACAAGGAAACATCACAACAGACACAAGTGAAATACAAAACATAATTAGAAGCTATTTCGAAAATCTATACTCCAACAAAACAGAAAACCTCGAAGACATCAACAAATTTCTAGAGACATATGAACTACCTAAACTGAACGAGGAGGACATACACAACTTAAATAAACCAATTTCAAGCAATGAAATAGAAGAGGTCATCAAAAGCCTACCAACAAAGAAAAGTCCAGGACCAAATGGGTTCTCAGCCGAATTCTACAAAACCTTTAAAGAAGAGCTCATTCCAATACTTCTCAAACTATTCCATGAAATAGAAGAGGGAACCCTACCAAACTCGTTCTATGAAGCCAATATCACCCTGATACCTAAACCAGACAGAGACACATCGAGGAAAGAAAATTTCAGACCAATATCCTTAATGAACACCGATGCAAAAATTCTCAACAAAATTTTAGCAAATCGCATACAAATATATATTAAAAAGATAGTGCACCACGATCAAGTGGGTTTTATCCCAGGGATGCAAGGTTGGTTCAACATTCGGAAATCAATAAATGTCATTCACCATATCAACAGACTTAAAGTTAAGAATCACATGATTATTTCAATAGATGCAGAAAAAGCATTTGATAAAATACAGCATCCCTTCATGCTCAAAACTCTAGAAAAAATTGGGGTAGTGGGAACATTCCTTAACATTATAAAGGCAATCTATGCTAAGCCCATGGCTAATATCATTCTAAATGGTGAAAAACTGAAAGCGTTCCCCCTAAAAACTGGAACAAGGCAGGGATGCCCTCTTTCACCACTTCTATTCAACATCGTCCTTGAGACTCTAGCCAGAGCAATCAGACAAACCAAAGAAATTAAAGGGATACGAACTGGAAAAGAAGAACTCAAACTATCCCTGTTCGCTGATGACATGATTATATATTTAGAGGAACCTGGAAATTCCACCAGAAAACTTTTAGAACTCATAAGTGAATTCAGTAAAGTAGCAGGTTACAAGATCAATGCTCATAAATCCAATGCATTTTTATACATAAGTGATGAATCTTCAGAAAGAGAAATTAGGAAAACTACCCCATTCACAATAGCATCGAAAAAAATAAAATACTTGGGAATCAATCTCACAAAAGAGGTGAAAGACCTCTACAATGAGAACTACAGAACACTAAAGAAAGAAATTCAAGAAAACCTTAGAAGGTGGAAAGATCTCCCATGTTCTTGGATAGGCAGAATTAATATCGTCAAAATGGCTATACTACCTAAAGTGCTATACAGATTCAATGCAATTCCAATTAAAATCCCAATGATGTACCTCGCAGAAATAGAGCAAGCAATTATGAAATTCATCTGGAAGAATAAAAAACCTAGAATAGCTAAAGCAATCCTCAGTAGCAAGAGCGAAGCAGGGGGTATTGCAATACCAGATCTTCAACTCTACTACAAAGCAATAGTAACAAAAACGGCATGGTATTGGTACCAAAATAGACAGGTAGATCAATGGTACAGAATAGAGGACATGGACACAAACCCAAATAAATACAATTTTCTCATACTAGACAAAGGTTCCAACAATATGCAATGGAGAAAAGATAGCCTCTTCAACAAATGGTGCTGGGAAAACTGGAAAACCATATGCAATAGAATGAAATTAAACCCCTATCTCTCACCCTACACAAAACTCAACTCAAAATGGATCAAGGACCCCGGAATCAGACCAGAAACCCTGCATCTTATAGAAGAAAAAGTAGGTCCAAATCTTCAACTTGTTGGCTCAGGATCAGATTTCCTTAACAGGACTCCCATAGCACAAGAAATAAAAGCAAGAATCAACAACTGGGATAGATTCAAACTTAAAAGCTTTCTCTCAGCAAAGGAAACTCTCAGAAATGTGAAGAGAGAGCCTACAGAGTGGGAGAATATCTTTGCCAACCATACCTCAGATAGAGCGCTAATTTCCAGAATCTATAAAGAACTCAAAAAACTCTACACCAAGAATACAAATAATCCAATCAACAAATGGGCTAAGGAAATGAACAGACACTTCACAGAAGAAGATGTACAAGTAATCAACAGATATATGAAAAAATGTTCAACATCCCTAGTAATAAGGGAAATGCAAATCAAAACTACCCTAAGATTTCATCTCACCCCAATTAGAATGGCGATTATCAAGAACACAAGCAACAATAGGTGTTGGCGAGGATGTGGTGAAAAAGGAACACTCATACATTGCTGGTGGGGTTGCAAATTAGTGCAGCCACTCTGGAAAGCAGTGTGGAGATTCCTCAGACAGCTTGGAATGGAAACACCATTTGACCCAGCTATCCCACTCCTTGGCCTATACCCAAAGAACTTAAAATCAGCATACTACAGAGATACAGCCACATCAATGTTCATTGCTACTCAATTCACCATAGCCAGATTGTGGAACCAACCTAGATGCCCTTCAGTTGATGAATGGATAAAGAAACTGTGGCATATTTATACAATGGAATATTACTCCGCAATGAAGAATGATAAAATTATGGCATTTGTAGGCAAATGGTCGAAATTGGAGAATATCATGCTAAGTGAGATAAGCCAATCTCAAAAAACTAAAGGACGAATGATCTCGCTGATAAGCGGATGAGGACATATAATGGGGGGTGCGAGGGGCTAGCATTAGGTTTAGGGTTAGGTTTAGAGTTAGGCTAAGGAGAGCGGCAAGAATGAAGGAAAGAAGGACTGTGTAGAGGGAAAAGAGGGGTGGGAGGGGTGGGGGGAGGGGAAAAATAAAATAAACATCATTACCCTATGTAAATGTAAAAAAATAAAAATAAATAAAAAAAAAAAAAGACCAAATACGGGAAGCAAGAGATCATTTCAACAAAGAGTTAGAGATACTGAAAAAAAAAAACAAACAGAAATCCTTGAAATCAAGGAAACAATAAACCAAGTTGAAAACTCCATAGAAAGCATAACCAGTAGGATAGAACACCTGGAAGACAGAACCTCAGACATTGAAGAAAAAATATTTAATCTTGAAAACAAAGTTGGCCAAACAGAGAAGATGGTAAGAAATCATGAACAGAATCTACAAGAATTATGGGATATCATGAAAAGGCCAAATTTAAGAATTATTGGGATTGAGGAAGGCTTAGAGAAACAAACCAAAGGAATGAACAATCTATTCAATGAAATAATAACAGAAAATTTCCCAAATCTGAAGAATGAAATGGAAAACCAAGTACAAGAGGCTTATAGAACTCCAAACATACAAAATTACAACAGACCCACACCAAGGCACATTATTATGAAAATACCTAACATACAAAATAAAGACAGAATTTTAAAGGCCGCGAGAGAAAAGAATCAAATTACATTCAGGGGAAAACCAATAAGAATATCAGCAGATTTTTCAATCCAGACCCTAGAAGCTAGAAGGGACTGGAACAACATTTACCAAGCCCTGAAAGAAAACGGATGCCAACCAAAAATCTTGTACCCAGCAAAACTTACTTTCAGATTTGACGACGAAATAAGATCCTTCCATGATAAACAAAAGCTAAAGGAATTTACAAAAAGAAAGCGGGCATTACAGAACATTCTCAGCAAAATATTCCATGAGGAAGAGATGAAAAACACAGAAGCAAATCAGCATAGGGAGGAACTAGCCTAAAGGAATAGCCAAATAAAGGAGAAAGCAAATCATGTCAAAAAACAAAAATGAGTCAAATGACTGGGAATACAAATCATATCACAATAATAACCCTGAATGTTAATGGCCTGAACTCATCAATCAAAAGTCATAGACTGGCAGATTGGATTAAAAAGAAAGATCCAACAATACACTGCGTGCAAGAGACTCATCTCATAGAAAAAGATACCCATAGACTAAAGGTGAAAGGATGGGAAAAAACATACCATGCACATGGACACAGCAAAAAAGCTGGAGTATCCATCCTCATTTCAGATAATGTGGACTTCAAGCCAAAACTAGTCAGAAGGGATAAAGAAGGACATTACATGCTGCTTAAGGGAAGCATAAATCAGCAAGACATACCAATCATAAATATCTATGTCCCGAACATTGGCTCATCCACGTACGTCAAACGAATCCTTCTCAACTCCAGAAATCAAATAGACCACAACACAATAATACTAGGCGATTTTAACACACCTCTCTCACCACTGGATAGATCTCCCAAACAAAAATTGAATAAAGAAACCATAGATCTCAATAACACAATCAACAATTTAGACTTAACCGACATATATAGAATACACCCTCCAACAAAGAACAAATACACTTTCTTCTCAGCAGCACATGGATCCTTCTCTAAAATAGACCATATTTTATGCCACAAAGCTACTGTTAGCAAATACAAGAAGATACAGATACTACCTTGTACTCTATCAGATCATAATGGATTGAAATTAGAAATAAATGACAGAATAAAAAACAGAAACTTCTCCAATACCTGGAGATTAAATAATACACTATTATATGATGAATGGATAACAGAAGACATCAGGAGGGAAATAAAAAAATTCTTAGAAGTAAACGAGAACAAAGACACATCATATCAAAATCTCTGGGACACTATGAAAGCAGTACTTAGAGGAAGATTTATTTCACGGGGCGCATTCAACAAAAGAAGCAAAATCAACAAATAAACAACTTAACACTACAGCTCAAAGCCCTAGAAAAAGAAGAGCAGACCAACACCAAAAGTAGTAGAAGACACGAAATAGTTAAAATCAGAACCAAAATCAACGAAATTGAAACAAAAGATACAATCAGAAAAATTAACAAAATAAATAGTTGGTTCTTTGAAAAAATAAACAAAATTGATAAACCCTTAGCCACACTAACAAAGAGAAAGAGGGAGAAAACTCAAATTACTAAAATTCGGAATGAACAAGGAAATATCACAACAGACACAAGTGAAATACAAAACATAATTAGAAGCTATTTCGAAAATCTATACTCCAACAAAACAGAAAACCTCGAAGACATCAACAAGTTTCTAGAGACATATGAATTACCTAAACTGAATGAGGAGGACATACACAACTTAAATAAATCAATTTCAAGCAATGAAATAGAAGAGGTCATCAAAAGCCTACCAACAAAGGAAAGTCTGGGACCAGATGGGTTCTCAGCCGAGTTCTATAAAACCTTTAAAGAAGAGCTCATTCCAATCCTCCTCAAAGTATTCCATGAAATAGAAGAGGAGGGAACACTCCCAAACTCGTTCTATGAAGCCAGTATCACCCTGATACCTAAACCAGACAGAGACACAGCGAGGAAAGAAAATTTCAAACCAATATCCTTAATGAACATTGACGCAAAAATTCTCAACAAAATTTTAGCAAATCGCATCCAAAAATATCTTAAAAAGATAGTGCACCAGGATCAAGTGGGTTTTATCCCAGGGATGCAAGGTTGGTTCAACATCCGGAAATCAATAAATGTCATTCACCATATCAACACACTTAAAGTTAAGAATCACATGATTATTTCAATAGATGCAGAAAAAGCATTTGATAAAATACAGCATTCCTTCATGCTCAAAACACTAGGAAAAATAGGGATAGTGGGAACATTCCTTAAGATTGTAAAGGTATCTACGCTAAGCCCATGGCCAGTATCATTCTAAATGGTGAAAAACTGAAAGCATTCCCCCTAAAAACTGGAACAAGGCAGGGATGCCCTCTTTCACCACTTCTATTCAACATCGTCCTTGAGACTCTAGCCAGAGCAATCAGACAAACCAAAGAAATTAAAGGGATACGAACTGGAAAAGAAGAACTCAAACTATCCCTGTTCGCTGATGACATGATTATATATTTAGAGGAACCTGGAAATTCCACCAGAAAACTTTTAGAACTCATAAGTGAATTCAGTAAAGTAGCAGGTTACAAGATCAATGCTCATAAATCCAATGCATTTTTATACATAAGTGATGAATCTTCAGAAAGAGAAATTAGGAAAACTACCCCATTCACAATAGCATCGAAAAAAATAAAATACTTGGGAATCAATCTCATAAAAGAGGTGAAAGACCTCTACAATGAGAACTACAGAACACTAAAGAAAGAAATTAAAGAAAACCTTAGAAGATGGAAAGATCTCCCATGTTCTTGGATAGGCAGAATTAATATTGTCAAAAAGGCCATACTACCTAAAGTACTATACAAATTCAATGCAATTCCAATTAAAATCCCAATGATGTACCTTGCAGAAATAGAGCAAGCAATTATGAAATTCATCTGGAAGAATAAAAAAACCCAGAATAGCTAAAGCAATCCTCAGTAGCAAGAGCAAAGCAGGGGGTATCGCAATACCAGATCTTCAACTCTACTACAAAGCAATAGTTACAAAAATGGCATGGTATTGGTACCAAATAGACAGGTAGATCAATGGTACAGAATAGAGGACATGGACACAAACCCAAATAAATACAATTTTCTCATACTAGACAAAGGTTCCAAAATATGCAATGGAGAAAAGATAGCCTTCTTCAAACAAGTGGTGCTGGGAAAACTGGAAAACCATATGCAACAGAATGAAATTAAACCCCTATCTCTCACCCTACACAAAACTCAACTCAAAATGGATCAAGGACCCCGGAATCAGACCAGAAACCCTGCATCTTATAGAAGAAAAAGTAGGTCCAAACCTTTAACTTGTTGGCTTAGGATCAGACTTCCTTAACAGGACTCCCATAGCACAAGAAATAATAAAGCAAGAATCAACAACTGGGATAGATTCAAACTAAAAAGCTTTCTCTCAGCAAAGGAAACTCTCAGTAATGTGAAGAGAGAGCTTACAGAGTGGGAGAATATCTTTGCCACTCATACTTCAGATAGAGCGCTAATTTCCAGAATATATAAAGAACTCAAAAAACTCTACACCAAGAACACAAATAATCCAATCAACAAATGGACTAAGGAAATGAACAAACACTTCACAGAAGAAGATATACAAGCAATCAACAGATATATGAAAAAATGTTCAACATATATAGTAATAAGAGAAATGCAAATCAAAACTACCCTAAGATTTCATCTCACCCCAATTAGAATAGCGATTATCAAGAACACAAGCAACAATAGGTGTTGGTGAGGATGTGGTGAAAAAGGTACACTCATACATTGCTGGTGGGGTTGCAAATTAGTGCAGCCACTCTGGAAAGCAGTATGGAGATTCCTCAGACAGCTTGGAATGGAAACACCATTTGACCCAGCTATCCCACTCCTTGGTCTATACCCAAAGGACTTAAAATCAGCATACTAAAGAGATATAGCCACATCAATGTTCATTGCTGCTCAATTCACCATAGCCAGATTGTGGAACCAACCTAGATGCCCTTCAGTTGATGAATGGATAAAGAAACTGTGGCATATATATACAATGGAATATTAATCCACCATGAAGAATGATAAAATTATGGCATTTGCAGGCAAATGGATGAAATTGGAGAATATCATGCTAAGTGAGATAAGCCAATCTCAAAACACTAAAGGACGAATGATCTCGCTGATAAGCGAATGAGGACATATAATGGGGGGTGGGAGGGGTTAGCGTTAGGATTAGGTTTAGGTTTAGGGTTAGGGATAAGGAGGGTGGTAAGAATGAAGGAAAGAAGGACTGTATAGAGGGAAAAGCGGGGTGGGAGGGGTGGGGGGAAGGGAAAAAAATAATGAATCAAACATCATTGCCCTATGTAAACGTATGATTACACAAATGGTATGCCTTGACTCCATGTACAGATAGAGAAACAACATGTATCCCATTTGTATACAATAATAAAAAAAAAATCTAAAAAAAAAAAAAATTGCAGGATATTTTTGCCAATCAAATTGGTGAAGATTATAAAGTAGTAGTACCATAATCTTCTTTAGGATTTTAAACACTCTTAATCACGCACATAAGAAATAAAGAAAGTACAAACATGTCTTTATGAGGATTTATGGACATGTAGTTAAATACAATGAGAAGGTCATATAATAAATGTTTTAATTACAGCGACTTTCTACTTCAGCTTCAATCAGGCTTCTAAAATGTCAAGACCAGTGATTCTAGATCCTTTTTTTCCTGTCAAATCTCACAGTAGTGAACATTGAGATTCTTCGTTGTTCCAATGACTTTCAAATTTCATTCAAAATGGGGGACGTTTTTCTTTAAATAAAAAAACTTCATTGCCTATTTGAAGTGCTTCCCAAACCCTCTGAATGGGAAATGTTGAAGGGACATTTTTCCATGGTTATTTCTTCAACTTTTTCTTGCTATAAAATTATATGTACACACACACACACACACACACACACACACACACACACACACACAGAGTCATTGGCTCCACTACCTCATGGACTATTACCAGATGACTATTTTTGCCACTCCCCAAGCATGCTACTTAACATATTTATTTCTTTGACATACTGTTCCCTCTCCCTTTTCTGTTCCAAGAACTCCCACTTCTTGCCAGGATTCATGAACCTGTCTTTACCTAAGTTTAATGAAGAATACTTCTTGTCCTAATGTTTCCATTAGGAAACATTACCACACTGTATTGCAAGAGTACTGATCTGTCTCCCCAGCATATTAGGAGGTCCTTTAAAAGAAAGGACCAAGTCTTATTTACTCTCGTAGGTTCAGTATCTAGCAACATGTCTAGTGCATGGCGAAGCCTGCACTTTATTTTTTCAACAAGTGAGTGAACAAATACCATGAACAACAGACATGAGAACCCAGAGTGCTATTCCTGCTTCCCAGCATCATTTCTCAGATGACTCCCAGTTTTCCTCTGCACTCTCTTTCTTTGTCCCACGGAGTAAAATCTAGGTAGGCGTCTTTCATATGAAGAAAGTAATTTACATCTTAGGAGAAACTCCCATCTCTATGTTCCCCTCCACAGTCCTGAGGGAGATGGAGACACACACACACACACACACACAAGATTCTGGTTAACAAGGGACCATCCATAGGACAGTGATCCCATAAGATTAAGTCACCTAGTCATAGCCATCTTAGTCCATGTAAGGACACTCTGGTGTCTGCACAGCAAAACTAGTTCTCAGAATATCTTTATTGTTAAGTGACACATGGGTGCATATTGCTGCAAGATGAAGAAATGCAGAAAAAGTAAGCCATTTGTTTACATGAGCAAAGAGCCACGATAGAGCCAGAATAGAGTAAATAAATAGAGCCAGAACTCTTGCATTCAAATCCAAAGCCACTCACATTACTTGGCCAGTATAACTTGTTTCCAGGTGCACATTTATGGTTCTCTTCAGTAAACCCTCAAATGTACTTATGTGACATTGCAGAATAAAAAATACTTGAATGAAAGAGACTAAATTGGTCAAATCTGTGTGACTCTCTCTTTGGTGTTGAAAATGCCAAGACAGGACATCATTTAATGGATACTTAGGCAAAATTAAATTACAGTTTCCTGAAAAAAAAAAATCCTCTCGTTTTCTGGAACTATATATATATTTCCACATACAAACTTAACATCCCAGGAGGCTTTATCCATCTTAAACTATTGACCAACTCTATGAGATGTGCATGAAGTGTAAGAGCCAGGTTTAGTTAGCTTAGGAAACTTGGAAACTTTTCAATTATTATTTTTTAAATCACTTTTGAAAATCACTAACCCGATTCAACTCTAAACCATTAAATATCATTCTTTAAAAAGCAAATTAGTAAAGTGATTTTGGCAACCTGGTAAAATGTGCATTTTCTACTTCTTAGTTTTTCTTAACTAAACAACATTGAATCTTAATTGAGCGGAAAAGTTTTTCCTCTGAATTCATTTTCTCTGTTTCAGTAGCTGAGGTGCCTCTGACAAGCTGCTTATCTCTAAGTAGTCAATGAACTATTTTAACCTTAGTGTCCTCTGTTCAGTTCACTGTAGCTAAGACGCCAAGCTAATCAGAAGGGAAACCAATCAACGATAAAAGTTGCAATTTAAGGACTACACGCCATATGTGAAGCACAGTCCTGAACACCTTTTAAATGAAACCTCATAAACCTCACCAATGCCCATTGAGTCTGGTATCATTATTTAGAAGGAAACTGAGGTCCACAGAAGGAAAACAATTAGCCAGCATTCGACCAACTGGTAAACAAAGAATCTGTATGGAGGTCTGACCCCACAGTCCATTTCCACATTATCTTCTCAGCCTTGTGGCCCTCAAAGGCCCTGTGTGAAACAAACCAGAAAGAACCAACTACATACATAAATACATATATAAATAAATAAAATTTAAGGATCTACCATCATCTATGATTTTTTTTCCCCTGAATTGGACAGAGATAATTGTTGTCAGTATTCTTTTTCCTACTTTCTCTTCTTTCTTTCTCTCCTCCCTTCTGCACATTTGCAGACAGAACAGCTGGCTTAATTGAATATAATAACTAATTGACTTAGTATATTTCCTCCACAGTAAAATATCCCACTGATTTAATAAAGACTGCTTGGTGAGAAAAATCAATCTGTTGTTCAATTTATTTTGAAATTCGTTGTAAACTAATACATGAGTGTGGGATTAAAGGAAATACGGTGACATTAGTTATAAGGTGGGCTGACTCAGCGAGTCCTCAGTTTGCACACTTGTGCAAATGGTCCCTGGAGGCATGAATTTAGTTTCACACATTGAGAACTCTAAATACATAATTGTTGGATAAATGCATGAATTAATATTTTCCAGAAATGATTTTATCACTTAAATAATTTTGAGCAGAATTTCACATGAACATAAATTTAAACTGATTTCACAATAGCACCACAACGAGTCCATTTGCTCTACATCTTTACTAACTTTGGAAATTGTCACTTTTTTATTTTAGCCTTTCTAGTGAGCATGAAATGATACTCTGTAATTTTAAATTGCATTTCATAGGTTGTTGAACCCCTTTTTTTTATCTTTTTTTGTGGAGTTCTTGTTTGTGTCTTTTGCTTATTTTTCACTGATTTTATTGTCAATTTGTAGGAAAACTTTATATTTTGTGTATGTGAGTCCTTTGTCAGCTGTATACATTGTGAATATTTTCTCTCAGTCTATGATTCATTCATCATATCCTGTTTGGGTTTGTTGAGGTTTATTTTGATGGTATCTTTTGATAAGCAGGTTGTTAATTTTAGAGGATTATTTTATGACATTTTCCCTCCATAATTCATGGTTTTTTCTCTCTAAAATCTTTGCCTATCTCATAATCACAAAGATATTCACCTGTGTTTTTTCTTAGACATTTATAATTCTAACTTTTATATTTAAGTTTATGACCTGTCTCAAATTAATGTGTATTTAAGGTATGAGGTAGGAGAGGGAAGTTCACAGTTTCCAAACCAATATCCAATTGTTCCATTACCATTAGTTAAAAAGATTCCTTTTCCCCAATGAATTCCCCACTGTCTGCATGCCTTAATGGGACAGCAATTGATTGTGTATATGTGAATCTATTTCTGGAATCTATTCTGTTTTATTGATCTATTTTAGCTATCCTTATACCAAATGCCCCAATGGCTTGATTATTATAGCCTTAAAATGAACCCAAAAATTGGGTAACAGAAGTCTTCACACTTGGTTCTTTCTCAAGACTGCTTTGGTCAAGCTAAATTCTTTGCATTTCAATTTCAATATTAGAATTTTTGTCAATTTCTTCAAAAATTTTAGAACTTGTCATTCTTTTTTTTTAATAATTTATTTATTTTGATTCATTGTAAACAAATGGTATACAACTTGTTTCTCCAGTTTTACATGAAGTAGAGTCATACCATTTGTGTAATCATAAATTTACATAGGGTAATGGTGTTTGTCTCATTCTGTTATTTTTCCTTCCCCCCACCCTGCCCACTCCTCTTTTTCCTCTATACAAACCATCCTTCCTCCATTCTTGCCTCCCTCCCACCCCTGATTATGTATCATCATCCTCTTATCAGAGAGATCTTTTAATAACTTTCTTTGGGACTATAATTGAGAATCAGTTGAATCTATACATTAGTTTGGGAGAAATGAGCATCCTCTGCTTCTTTTGTTTGTTTTGTTTTCTATTGCTAGAGATTAAAGCCCAGGCCTTGCACACATTAGGCAAATGCTCTACCACAAGCTATATCCTCAACCCAAAAAATCTTAACAGTATTGATTCTAATGATCCATAAATGTGGTATAAATCAATTAATTTAGGTCTTTAATTTTTCTTAATAATGCTTTATAATTTTCAAGGTATTCTCTTACTCCTTTTTCATTAACCTCATTCTTAAGTATTTGATTCTTTTCATGCTTCTGCAAATAGTATTAATGTTCAAATCTCAAAGACCCACAATGTGGATATTACATATACCTAATGTTTAAATATCTGCAAACTTAAAACTAGGTGTAAGTATTTTGTATTTGTAACTCTTATGAAACTGTAAACCAAATAATTTTACGACCTAAATTAAGTTAAATGAAATAAGCAGACAGTGAAAATCAAATGCACAATATCATTTTAAATAGATGGACACTAATTGTCAACCAAAATATTAACACAGAGTGGGTTCCATGACATTGGTTCTTTTGAACTCAGTATGCCTAAAACAGAGAGCACTGTTATGGTTTAGATATTAGGTGTCCCCCAAAAGCTCATGCGTGAGATAATACAAAAAAGTTTAGAGGTGAAATGATTGGGTTATGAGAGCCTTAACCTTATAAGTGCTGCTGCTAGGGATTAACTGGGTGGTACCTGTAGGTGGGTTGGGTGTGGCTGGAGGAGGTGGATCACCGTGGACATGCCTTTGGGTTTATGTTGTGTCCTTGTTGAGTGGGGTACTCCTCTCCCTGCTTCTTGGTGCCATCCATATTCCCAGTTGCTTTTCTCCACCAAACACTTATGCCAAGATGTTCTACTTCAGTTTAGGTCCCAAGGAATGGAGTCAGCTGTCTATGAACTAAGACCTCTGAAACCATGAGACTCAAACTTTTTCTCCTTAAAATTGTTCTGAGGGCTGGGGATATAGCTCAGTTGGTAGAGTGTTTGCCTCGCAAGCACAAGGCCCTGGGTTCAATCCCCAGTACCACAAAAAAAAAAAAAAAAAAATTGTTCTTGTCAGCTCTTTTGGTCACAGCATCAAAAAAGCCGACTGAAATAGGCACTGAATGGTGTCTCAGTTTCCCTAATGCTTCTCTCTACTTAAGTACTATGAAATCTTCTATAGAAAATATGTGTCTCAGGTTATAACTTTGGATAAGACAGAAATTAAAACTTCAATATTTATGTTTCAAATTATTTCTGACTATAGGCCCCCAGTCCACCAGGCAGGCAGCACAAATCAAACCTCAAAGCTCCAGGAGGCCGCCCCGCTGGAGTCGTACCCCAAGGTGTTTCCTCTGGCAGATGCTTCAGGGAGACAGGGAGAGGAACCCAGCTCTCCAACACCAATCCTCGAGGCTGCCGCTCCTTTTTGCTTGATTCCAATAGGCTGCTGTCCCTGTGTCATATTTTAGGGGCAGGGAAATATAGTCCTACGTCTGCCTAGTGACGTCACAGCCTCTCTTCTTAAGGAAACACTTCTCCACAGCAACACTGCCAGTGAGCCAGCAGCAGGTTTCCTGCTCTGGGAACCCACAGAATCTTCTGATGCTCACTGGGCCCACGATCCTTCTCAGCTGCTTTCCTGTGGTTTGAGAGCCAGAAATGGTCTCAATTCTGACCCAAAGGAAACAGAAAGAGAAAGATAACAAAGAGAGAGAAAAGATGAGAGACACGAATGTCAGTCATTCTGAAAAACAGGCTGTCTCAGTCCACACACCATCTCCACTGTACTGGCGGCGTGATTTGTCATTCTGAGTTTCTAGGTCCTTATCTTTAAAATGAATAAAATTATTTAAAATGAATAATTGAAGGTAATATATGTAATGATTCTGGTAAACTATAGAAGTTCATTATTATATGTTGGGCTGGAAGCTAAAAGCATTGTCACCAAACATCCTAAATTCTTCTAGTTAGTCAAGCAATATGCAAGATTTAGTAAACAGCAGATACTCCACTGAGAAAAGAGATGTGGCATTCCCTCCTTGCCTTCAAGTACTTAGTTCAAAGAACTCCAGACTGTTTAAACTACAATTTTTGAGACATATAGAGAGAACTAGAATAATGAATAGGCCTGAATTCTTACCCCAGTTTGCACCATGAATCAGCTGTCATTCATGAGCTAACTGCTTAACTCCTCTGCACCTCCTATTATTTCTCTTTAAAGCAGAGATCATGTTTTCTGTTATGACCATGTCTAAGATTACTATCAAGCCAAATGAGATATGTTAGGATACTAGTAAATGTAAGATACTATTGTTACTGATTTTCAAGATCCAAATGACATCTCACCCATTTCCTTCATTTTATAGATGACAAAACAGAATCCCAGATATATAAGAGGTTTCATGTGTCTAACAACATACATTTATAGCTGGGCCTTGCACTGAGGCCTAAGGTGGCTCTCTCTCCCAGGTTTTGCCATCATCAGTTCCCTTCCTTTCCCTTTCTCCCTTCCTTCCCCCATGCATTAAAGACAAAGCACCTTGTAAGCCCTACCATTAATCTAGAATTCTTGTTTAAAATGCAGAGGTGATAGAGTAGGAAAGTAATCAGAGTTTAGAGTCAAGGCAGGTCTCATGAAGATGAGTTCCCAGAGCAGGTGTTCTGCAGATCACAGGATCTCCTTTCAATTCTCTGTCTAGTCAAGTTGTTTATAAGTGCAGCAGTAAACTCCCCTAAGCACTTAGCACTTCCTGGGACCTACTTTAAAGGACTCTCCAAAGCTGCCCCAGAAGGCTAATTAGTGAGCCTATCTTAGATCCTAGCCATTCACTTTGTAGACTTACCAATCATTTCCTCCTTTTTATGAGGTGGCTTATTTTGGTCAACATAACACCCCAACACCTCTACCCACTCCTGAAAATTCTCACTCCAACACATCCGGCCTGTTTATAGGAAAAAGTTCTACTGAGTCCTTTTGACTTGGAGCATGATTTGGAAAGATTCAGCACATAAAAAGTCCTATCATTCCTTTGCTGGCCTTATCATGACCTGAACATTTTGTTAACAAAGCACCCTGTTAATATTTTGACCACAAGAACTAATGTGCTTGGGGCTGACAGTGTTACCAAAAGTGGTGCTTGCTCCTAAAAAGGGAAAGTTTTAATTCTATTTTCAAAATAAGTCATCTTATCCCTGCTATATTAGGAAATGTCATCAATCAATCCAAGAAGCCTGCAGTGCAATGCGTAGGGGAGGGGTGGGGAGAGGGGTGTGTTAATTCACTTGCTATTCATTCCCAGCATCACAAATCTCACATTCCTGTAGGGAGCAGGTGAAGTCCCACTTACATATGGTGCAACAGCCCCTATTACAAAGGGCCTAAAATTGACTTTTTAATTACAGAAAATGCAATGGCATTCTCAGGGGGTGCAGCCTGGCTGATACATAATGACTGGGCAGAGATTGCAAAATAACAGGTGATCTGAGGTCAAAAGACAATGATTCAATTCAATTCCTGGACACTTTCAGTTCAGAATATCCCCAGAATCCTGAGTCCTAAAGATGTTTTCTCTAAAGTGAATTTCTAAAGCTGTCTTCAACCTTTGCCAGGAGTGAAGGCAGTAATCTCAAATCAGAAGGAAAGGTATTGTGGTATAGCACAGGGTGTTCAAGGAAGGGAGGGACCCTAGAGCACCAGGGCTAGGCAGCCGGGCTGCTCTCTGGCGCACACCCCAGAGGGGAAGATAACAAAAACAGTGCTCCAAAAAAGGAGATTATGGAGACCTTCAGCAATCAAACCCTATTAACCCAGGTGCCAAGCAAAACAATCCTGTGCCAGATCCTCCTGATGGGTAGGGAAAGTAGAAATCCTTGAGGAAAAGACCACCAGGAAGTGGGGCTAAAAAGTAATGCTACCCAAGTCAGCAAGTTTCTGTTCACAAAGTCCCTCTAACACTTCTGCTCTGAGAGGATCTGTGCGCCATCTGAGTTGACCCCTACCTACACCTCCAGAGAAAACCTCCTCCTCCCTCCAAAGCTCTCTCCAACCCTGGAAAACTGTATTCTTACCCTATGTTTTATAGAAGCTTCCTCAGCTCTATTTTGCTTTTTGATGAAGTTAAGGTCAATATGTTAGACTTACATTCTATAACATTACAAATAGTTTTGTGTTTCATAAACTTTAATATGAATAGGTTGTCTCCTTTCTTATCTCTATTACAATGAGTTTGTAAATTTATTGATAGTGGAAACTGCCTGAAATTTCTTTGAAACTTCCAACCTTACTCCAAGGCACTCTGTCTAAATATCTGCTGACAGGGTGACTTGCTATAATTTGTTGTTTCTGCGCAGATTGTATTCCTTATCCCTAAGAGTTGACAAAAACTCATTAAAATAAAGGAATCCAGGAAAGCTATATAATAAGGGTAATGAGAACTTTAGCTAAGTAAACCATCTCAGTTGGCTCAGTTCTCCAGAAAAGAGACCAGATCTGAGAATATTTTAAACTCACAGGATACCAACATCAGACCCAGTGTTGGGAAACACCCCCTTCCCACCCTCAGAACAAACATGGCTACCAATCTTCTATTAACTACCATAGTCACAATCCCAGGGAAACAATGGGTGCCCTTCTCTTTTAGGTCAGAGTTCACCTTAAGCAATTTACATTCTTGACCTTTTAAGGTAAAATCTTCTTGTTCCTTGGTCCAATCCACAAAACCCCTCAATAGGCAGGAATCTGTTTTAAGATGAAAACAACTGGTAACAAGACCCCAAGATACCTGAATTGGACAGAAATTTCTCTGTTATTGGAAATAACCAAAAAGAAGTTGCGTGACAATATTTAGTAAAGGGAATTCAAAAATAGGGACATGAGTAGAACTAAGTCATCACATGCAATTCTAGTTATTCAGGTTTCAGATTATGTAAAAGAAGAGAGGGGATAAAGGTGAGAAAATTCTACCAGCTCAGTCATTAAACCAGAGGGAACTTCACCCAGACACAAAACCATAATTCAAAGCCGAAATTGGAGGTGAAAACATTTCTATTATTAACCATACAGAAAAGATTCAGAAAATAATCTAGGGCAAGATTCCGGTAACACCAAGCACTAAAAATGTTTTATGTTTTGAGTCAGAGGTAATCACTAAAATATTCCTTAAAAAAATCATATTCTTTCTAAATGTGTGTCCTATTTATGGAACAATGAGCATTTTAAATCTTGAGAAAATTGTGTTCTTGCAAGGACTTATTATGTAAATAATAAAACATAAAGTAAAATATAATTTGTTTTAAACCTTCCAAACAAAAGATTTTACTGCTTAGGGATTGCTCTTTGCGCTCTAAACTATTAAATTAAATTCTGTAATTAGCTGGGCTTTGTCATCTGAGCCATGGTCCTATTACATGAAAAGACAATGGGACAAAACCTTAGCAGTCAGATTAAGACAAACAATTCCCAGGACCCATGAACCACAGAACTAAGTGGACAATGATTGAAGCATTAGCACCTGTTTCAGGCTTATTCCCCTGCATAGGAATGCAATAGTGAATAAATACGGACAGCAACATGTTGACTTTTCAATTGTGTCAAAAGTATATGTTATCACTCTTGTTTCTGTATAACTCTGACAATGATCTATTTGAGTTTTTGCATTAACCAATAAGAACCAACATCTTGAGAAATCCCTGGTTTATAACTCTAACACTAAACTTGCCTTTCCAAATATATCCCTGCTGTCAAAGCAATAAGCTGACAGTGAATGTTATTTAAGGTTACCTGGCTAATTACAATGCTGCTATGTTTTGGGTTTTAAGGAAAAATTATTAACCGTACACAATACCTAGCTCTCTGGGGTAAACTCTATACACAATATCTAGCTCTCTGGGGTAAATTCTGCTTTTAATGGCATAAAATATACTTGTGTATATTTTAAATTTTTAAAATATATCCACAATAGATAATCTTTGCAGATTGTCTAAGACAATCAAATATATTATTTTGAAAAATATAACTCCATGAGTCAATTATCAAGAAAATAGTCATTAAAGTTCTGCCTATGAAGTAATACTTATTCCTAATTTCTTTTGTCAATCTTTCCTTTAATACTTTTTCACATACTATATTCTATTTGAGCAAAGTAGTTTTGAGTTTTCATTAGTGATTCAATTATATTGATTCCAAATCATTACCAAGTTTACAAAAATGCTGTTGCCAAGATTTTCTCCCACTCTGCAGGCTCTCTCTTCACGTTGTTGATTGTTTCCTTTGCTGAGAAAAAACTTGTTAGTTTGAATCTCTCCCATTTATTGATTCCTGCTTTATTTCTTGTGCTTTGGGAGTCATGTTAAGGAAGTCTGGTCCTAAACGGACATGATGAAATTTGGACCTACTTTTTCTTCTATTAGGTTCAGGGTCTTTGTCTTAGATCCTTGATCCATTTTGAGTTGAGTTTTGTGCAGGGTGAGAGACAGGGTTCAGTTTCATTTTGCTGCATATAGATTTCCAGTTTTCCCAGCACCATTTGTTGAAGAGGTTATCTTTTCTCCATTGCATGTTTTTGGCTCCTTTGTCCACTATGAGATAACTGTATTTATGTAGGTTTGTCTGTGTCCTCTATTCTGTACCATTGGTCTACCTGTCTATTTTGGTGCCAATACCATGCCATTTTTGTTACTATTGCTAATCTTTGCCACATGCACCTCAGATAGAGCACTAATCTCCAGAATTTATAAAGAACTCAGAAAACTTTACACCAAGATTACAAATAACTTAGTCAATAAATGGGCCAAGGAAATGAACAAACACTTCACAGAAGAAGATCTGTAAGCAAGCAACAGATATATGAAAAAAAGTTCAACATGTCTAGTAATAAGAGAAATGCAAATTAAAACTACCCTAAGATTTCATCTCACCCCATTACAATGTCCATTATCAAGAATACAAGCACAATAGATGTTGGTGAGGATGAGGGGAAAAAGGTACAACCCATACATTGCTGGTAGGGTTGCAAATTGGTCAGCCACTCTGGAAAGCAGTATGGAGATTCCTCAGAAAACTTGGACTGGACCCACCATTTGACCCAGCAGTCCCAGTCCTAGGCAGGATTAGAACTTGAAGTAACATTGGGCTTCATACTACAGTGGCACAGCTACATCAATGTTCATAGCAGCTCAATTCACAATAGCTAGATTGTGGAACCAACCTAGATGCCCTGGAATAGATGAATGGATAAAGAAACTGTGGTATATGTACACAATGGGATATTATTCAGTATTAAAGAGAAAAATATAATGGCATTTGCAGATAAATGGAAGGAGTTGGAGAATATCATGCTAAATGAAATAAGCCAATCGCAAAAAAACAAAGGCCAAATGAATGATTTCTCTGATAAGTAGATGATGATATATAACAGAGTCAAGAATGGAGGAAGGACAGATTGTATAGAGGAAAATGAGGGGTGCGGAGTGGGTGGGGGGAAGGAAAGATAATAGAATGAGACAAACATCATTACCCTATGTATATGTCTGATTACACAAATGGTGTGACTCTATTTTGTGTACAGCCAGAGAAACGAAAGTTGTATCCCATTTGTGTACAATGAATCTTAATTAAAAAAATAAAAATTTTAAAAAATGCTGATGCCCTTGCTCGTAAAGAACCTCATTTGACAAAGTTCTGTAGTCTACAGATAGAGTCAAAACTGAAGAGAAACTCAATAAAAGCATTTTAATCTACATGTTTTTTAAGTTTTCTTTCTTAACTATTAGGGTTCAGTAAATTAAAATGCATTCATATTTTTAGTGTTTGAATTGCATAATAATATTTCAGAAAAAAGAAAGATTTAAAATCATTTTCATTTGCTTGAATGCTGAACTCATGTCTGAAAAGTATGTGCTTCCATTTCATTTGTGAATTGTCTTATGATTATTCTTTGCATTGTATGAAATCTGGCATTTAGTCTTCCAGCTTCTCATCTAGAGATACATCTCTGGTACTTGAGCTGATATGATTTGTAGAACTGTCATATAATTTTTTTCATTGCTTCTTTGAAGCAATGAAAAACTAAAAGGTCACTGTGAAAACGGACAGCCAGTAAAGTCAGAAGAAACCAGGTAAATGTGATATCCTGGAAACCAGGAGAAGACTGTTTCTAAAAGGAGGAGAGGATCAGAGTTGTCACAGGCTGCTAACGTGGTACTCTGATGGTTTCAAATGTATAAGGAAAGTGTGCGTGTGTGTTCCTTTTCTTTCAAACTCCACTTAAATGACAATAAGAAATACGTAAACCCACATAAGCACAGGGCATGGAAGTAAAGAACACAGCAGCTAAGCAATAAACAAATTTTGGAAGATGAAAGTGGTGCATGCCTGTGTTCCTGGCTATTCAGGAGGCTGAGGCAAGAGGATCGCAAGTTCTAGGTCAGCCTCAGCATCTCAGTAAGACCTTCTCTAAAATAAAAATTAAAAAGGGATAGGCACATAGCTCAGTGAAAGAGAGTTCATAAAATTTTAATGGTAAAGATAATGGAACATTTTTATTTCCACAGATGAAACAGAAGATAAAGTTGAGACAATTTTCCAGAACATAAAATAAAAAGAGATCTGGGGAAAGCTTGAATAAGAGAAACTTTTAATAGAGAAAGAAGAAAAATTCAAAAGTCTCATATCTAAGTAGTGGGAAGTTCTGGAAAGAAAAAAACAGAGACAGTGAAGGGAAGAAATGATCAAATAACTACAGGAAAACATACACAAAAATCACGAAGGACATTGTGTTCTGGACTGAAAAATCTTAGTAAATCTCCAATACAATAAATAAGGGGTGGGGGAGAACATATTTTTGGAGAAATCTCAAAACTCCAGAAATAAGAGAAGATCTTAAAGCTTCCAAATGGGGGGCGGCGAGGGGGAAGGAATCCCAAGAGCAGGATTAGAGCTTGAAGTAACATTGAACTTCATAACAAAAAAGACAGAAAATAATGGGGTATCTTAAAATTCTGAAGGAAAGTAATTTCCATCCAAAATACTGTGTATCTAGCCAAGTTTTAATATAAGTGGGAGGGTAGAAAACGTCATTTTTCTCCCATTCTATTTTTTCTTAGAGAGCAACTAGAAAATGAGTTTCAGAAAAAGAGGTAAAACCATGTGAGTCCGGAAACATGAACAAAGACAGAAATGGATAAAGACAATCCCTATTTGATAGTGAAGGGGAGACCCAGGTCAAAAGCTCAACTGTAGGTACCCAGAACAATCTATGAAAGAAGGCAGCCCAAGGCCTGGGGGAGAAACCACGGATGCTTCAAAAATGAGACTGATAGATCACTTCCTACATATGTATTGAGAAGGCTGGCATATTATCTCTGAATTTGGAGGGTCCATCAGTACTAGGTTACAAAAATTAATAAAAATAATACAATTTTCATTTTGGAAAACAAATAGTTGGAGAAAGGTCAGAGCACCCATAACTCATCTGAGTACAGAATTTACACAGCCATGATAAAGGTAATACTGGACACAAGTTAAACTGAAACTGAAAACCTAACTACATTTAGCAGATTAGGAAATAGGAGACACATGTTGAGTGGTGTGGAAAGGGTTGGTAGGGCTGGATGCTATTCTCCATAGAGGAAGCAATGCAATATACTTAGAGCTTACTCGCACATGTACAACAGACAGCTGTATTATATGCTTTTTATACATTTGGAGTTATACGCCAGAAGAAATAGACAAACAAATTGAAAGTGGTATCCTCTGCATATCAGGAGTTGCATCCACAAATGGTGGAGTCGCACTGCCGTTTTTCATTAAAAATATCATAGTACTCTTGTCTCCATATATTATATTGCTGCATTAAATTGATAAAAATAAAATATGTTTTTATAATAATTTTGCATCTGATCCCTTTGAAAACTTTGATTTATAGTACTTCAACTCAGTCCAATAAGAAAGAACCCAAGTTCATGTTAAAAAAATGGGAAAAGAAAAAAAAAATCAGTGAACCAGTGGTGCTTGTACTAGGCTGACATTAATGACTCGATTTTCCATTTCATTAATTATTTTCTTGGCTCTGATGAAGGACCATAACTTTGTTCTCATTTGACCCATTTTATCCTTCATCTCAGCTCACTTTCTTCTTCAGCCTTCATTAAACAAGAAGAAACAGCTGTTGGCATCTAGGTAGAAGTAGCTTTCATTTTGATTTCTCTCCAAATTCTACATTTAACCCAGAAGAGGGGATGAAGGGTTGCAGGGTCATCACATGCTCATGTTGTAATTGATGCTTCCATCAGCAAGAGAGCACGGTTCATCTCTCAAGTTCTCCAGGCTTGTCACCTTAGCAGAGTAAACAATTAAAAAGAAGAATTGTAAGAATCATTTTAAGGGACTTCTTGTTCATTTATTTCATAGAAAGAAACTAAACCTGATTTGTGAAAATAAACTATCCCTACTTTGCCCCCTTCTCTCTTCTCAAAGTGATCCATCAAGGAGACCATCACAAGTGTTTTGTAAATCTCATTATTCCCTATATTTGAATAGGAAAATGAGAGTGAGGTGACGAGTGGAGGAAGAATTGTTGTCTGGGTCCTGTGATCACTTTGTATCCACAAGTCACAGGAGATTTTCAAAGTTCTTAAAATTGCACATTATGATGCAAGAAAAGTGTTACCTTTTTAGACAAGATAACCCACCACCTCCCTCAAGCGGTCAATTGGATCAGTTTCCATTTCCAGAGTTGACTTGTAGTTTATTTCTAAGAACTGTAGAGTCATGCATAATGGTTGATGGAATGGATTCTTTTTTTCCTTTCCCTTTTTTTTTTTTTTTTTTACTTTAGTAAATTAATTGCCAGTAGGATGAAGGGATCCGATTACACTGAACTGTGTTGGTATTTTAACTCCTCTAGTCCAAAAGAAAAAGATACTTATTCAGGGGCTGGCTGCTGGCTGCTTAACCCAGGGCTTGCCAACAGGGCTGCTTTCTGCTTTCTCCCTGGCCCTCTTTTTTTTTTTTTTTTTTTTTTTTTCTTTCTTTTTCTGCTAAGAGCTTAATCCGAATTCCATCATATCTACTTACTAAGGTCTTGTACTAATTTTTCCCCCGACTGGAAGCAGAGTTGTTAATTCCTACTCCCCAAACAAATTGACCTTTTAGTGATTACCCACAAAAAATACCTACTCAGTAATATTATTTCCTAACCCAAACTGAATACTTTCTCAAATGTTTCCTTACTTCATCACTGAGAGAGGTGGAGGAGAAGAGGAGAGACAGACTGTTTTTCTAATGAACAGCAAAAACGTAAATATTCTCAGTGTTATCTACAGTTAAATTATCTTAGGGCATTTAGTCCCAAAACTTTATTTCAGGAGAAACTTAAAATCACAGCTCGAAGTCATTAAGGCTAACTTTAGCTCTCATAATCCCCCAGAACAAAATACATTGGCAAGGATGTCCGTGGGGTATTAATTTGAATAAAATTATTTAAGTTGGTGATGTAATGTTTTTTGATGGTAACTAAATAAAATGCCTCTCCTGTCATGTACTCTCCTCAGATTTCTGTAAGGATTAAAGGACTAGTAAGAGCAGTCACCTGGAACCAGGTATAAAAGCAAATACAACTGAATGGAGTTTTGTTATCTTTCTTGTCTAAGTGATGCTTATCCGAAGTTTTCAAGTTAATTTAGATAACCTAGCAATCAGTTAAATCAGATATTTGGGGTCATTTCTTTTCAGCACCCATCACAAGATAAAGAAACTTTTACTACAAAAATTATCATACTCTGGTATTTTGGCTCCACAATTGACTTCTTCATGAAGCCAAACTCCTAGGAATGAAAAAATATCCACATGTATACAATGAAACTTATTAAACCTATGTCCCAAAAAGGCAAGTGTAAGTTTGGAGAGGATCCTGAATACTCTAATCTCAAGACAAGATCTCGTTCTTCTACACCTTAGTCTACTTCCACACCACTCCAATTCCCTTGACAGGAACACCTAGGTACAACTACTGTCCCCAAGTTAACCTTCCTTCAACCAATGAATGGATGCGGTATATATACACAATGGAGCATTACTCAGCCGTAAAGAAGAATGAAATTATGGTATTTGCAGGTAAATGGATGGAACTGGAGACTATCATGCAAAGTGAAATAAGCCAAACTCAAAAAGTCAAGGGTAGAATGTTTTCTCTGATGTGTGGAAGCTGGCCCAAAATAAGGGGGGAAAGAGAGAGAGAGAAAGGAAAATAGGAGGGATATTCTATCAAAATAGACAGTGGGTGAACTATATGAAGGGGATTGAGGGGGAGAGAGAAAGAACAGGAGAAGGGAAGAACGGTGGAATGAACCTGACCTAACTTCCCTATGTACAGATATGAATAGACCACAGTGAATCTCACCATCATGTACATCCACAACACACTACTAAAAAATAAACAAAAAATAAAAGCGAAGAGCAGAAATATCAGTAGAGTAGAAAGAAGGGAACAGGGGAAGGAGAAGAGGAAGGACAAGGGAAGCACTGGAAGCTGAATTAGAGAAAATTATATTTCATGCGTTTGTAATTATGTCAAAATGAATCCTAATGTTATGTATAACTAAAGAGAACCAATAAAAAATGTCCTTACTACCCCCCCAAAAAAAAAAACAACCCCAAAGCTAAGACTTGAAGACGGTAAGGTTGACAGACACAGGAAATACAGACAATGCTACAAAACCTTTCAGCACGCGCCCTGTTTGTCCCTGGGGAGTTTAAAGCCAAAAGGAAACACTGTGTCAACATTGTACATATCTTAGGCTCCTTTCTTTTTTAATTTTTTTAATTTTATTTTTACAGATTGCATTTCGATTCATTGTACACAAATGGGGTACAACTTTTCACTTCTGTGGTTGTACACGATGTAGATTCACACCATTCATGTAATCATACACGTATCTAGTGTAATGTTTGTCTAATTTCACCATCTTCCTTCTCCTGCCCCTCCCCTCTCTCATTTCCCTCTACATAATACAAAGTTCCTCCAGTCTTCTCTTACCCTGGACACCTCCATTATGTCTCATCATCTACATATCAAAGAAAACATTCTGCCTCTGGTTTTTTGGAATTGGCTTATTTCACTTAGCAAGATATTCTCCAACTCCATCCATTTACCAGTAAATGCCATAATTTTATTATTCTTTATGGCTGAATTAATTTCCCATTGTGTATATAGACCACAGTTTCTTTATCCATTCATCAATTGAAGGACATCTAGGTTGGTTCCACAACCTAGCTATTGTGAATTGAGCAGCTATGAACATTGATGTCGCTGTATCTCTGTAGTATGCTGATTTTAAGTCCTTTGGGTATAGGCCGAGGAGTGGGATAGCTGGGTCAACTGGTGGTTCCATTTTAAGTTTTCTAAGGAATCTCCATACTGCTTTCCAGAGTGACTGCACTAATTTGCAACCTCACCAGCAATGTATGGGTGTACCTTTTCCCCCACATCCTTGCCAACACCTGTTGTTGCTTGTGTTCTTGATAATCGCCATTCTAATTGGGGTGAGATGGAATCATAGGGTGGTTTTGATCTTCATAGGCTCCTTTTGATGCAATATTCAGTGAGAAATGGCTTGTCTTTGCTTCAGTGACTACCACCAAGAACGGATGTGGGTGGGGCTCACCAGGGTTCACTGCTGTCATTTTCTGTCTCCCACTTCCTCACTCCTCAGCTTGCTCCGCCTGTCTGTCTCTTTCTCCTGAGTGGCAGGGCCATTCAAGGTTGCATGTACAATGAGGAGGAAATCCCTTTAGCTAGATAAAACTTTAAGTAAAGAGTTTTGACTTCTACTCAAGAGATCTGTGATAATCAAAGGGTCTCAATAACTTTTCTATTTTACAAGAAGGGAAATTTCATTTATATTCACTTGCAGGGAGTCATTATCTTGGTTTATTTTTGTGTAAAGTGCTATATAGGAAAGTGTGGTTAGGGAACAGCATGGCTTTAGGTGCCTGGGGCTGAGACCAACATCGACGTTTTCCTCATTATATGGGTAGAGTGCCATAATGAAGTTTCCATATTGTGGTAAAAGGAAGGCCAGGGCAGCCAAACATATGTCAAGCAGAACGGATTCAAAATTCACACCCTAAAACATCCAGGGCTTTTTGTGGGGTTCCTGGCATTTAACCAGCAAAGATAGAAATGTGTATAAAAGGAAACTTTTCCTTTGCTTTTCATGACTTGGACTCTTCTGGGTTTGAAGTCTGATTTTAAACAGAAGAACCAAACACTTGCGACCGATGGCTTCACCAGCTCTCACCAATGCTGCTCCTAAGAGTAGACGACAAGGAAAGGGGGACCTGGGAAGCAAGAGGCAGCAGAAGGGCGAGGGAGGAAAGTGGTTGCCTCACCGTTGCTACAGGTCTGAACGCCAGAGTCTGAGACCAGCATCAGGGACTCTTGCTCTACTCGGCCCAGGCCTTCTCACCTGTCTCCCCAGTCCCAAGCAGACCTCTGCTCTTTCTTTCTCCAGACGTTCACAATGACACACTTACCACTTCTACAACACATTAGGGACAAGATGTGTCACCAGAAATGCTGCTGGCTTCTGAGATGGACATTTGAGAAGATGAACAGAATGCGCTCACTTGGCTGTATGAGGCCATACCGTTTCCCTGCCACAGAGGAAGCTGTTCCTTTGGTTTCTCTAAAAACAGCTGCTGACACTAGCCATGTATTCAGAGCAGGCTTCTCAATCTGCTCACAGCCTGTTCTTCTTAAAGCAGCAATCATGAAGTCGACTTTCCATATGCTTCTCCTCTCTGGGTCTACTCACCCATTGATTCCTTGTAGTGTAGTGTGTTTGCCCTGCTGCTTTTCAGCACAGATGAAATTCAAGATTTCCCAGTAACCTTGGCAGGACAACTCCTCAGACCAATGAACTTGCAAATAACCTTCTCATTCCTTTCATGTCAGAGAATGGAAAAGGAGGCCAGAAATCTATCTGAGAGTGAACAAGGGCCAGAACTGTAATTTATATCTATGACCTGACAGAAAGGTGGAAACAGAGAGACTGTTACTTGATATTTTTTTTCACTGTACTAATCTCTCCTTGAGAATGTTTTGCCAAGACAAATCATGTATTTTTACAAGAAGCCTCTCTCGTGTGTACTTTCTGCCATTATCAGGCATTTCAAACTTAACAGGGGGCAGGAGAATTCTTTTACTAGAATAGAATATTAGCTCCTTGGAGACAGGAATTCGGTTAATGCTCATTTATGTCCATGCCTCCAGAACAATGCCTTGCACATAGTAGGTACTCAGTAAATATCTATTAGTAGCTGTAACCATAACAATTAAAGGCATAGAGGCCTTATGACATATCCTCTGTTTCTACAAACTCCACGTATACTTCTTATACTTAGTTCACATCCTGCAAACTCCTCTGACTCTGTTAACTCCTTTCTTGTCTGAACAATTTTATTCTCTTTTGAGTATGTCCAACTCTCCCACATGCCTACCTGTCATATGCATTTTCCCTTATCTTGCATATGTCAAAGACCAATTTTTAGCACAAGTTCAGGAAAAGCCTAAGTTATAGTATTGCTATCCTTTCTAGTATATTACCAATAGTCATGGAAGGGTCCTGCACCTACAGCAGGGCAAATTGGATTTGAGAACTGACCTCAATGAAAAATTCTCTTTAATTGAGAGCCTATTCCACTATCAATAAAAACCATAAAAAATTAAACTTTAATCATCTTCTAAAGTTAAGTAATTTATGTGAATGATGCCCACAATTGAGTCCTATTTTATTAAAATAGAACCCTAAAGATCTTTCCAAATTATCCCCTTCCCCAGCCTCTGACAGACAATCGGCTTTGCCCTAACTTAGAATTACTTCTGTAAGGAGGGGATAAGAAAGTCCTATTATACATAAGGGAAAGGAACTAGTCTATGGCATGTTAGGGCAAACAGGTGATTGAGAGTCACAGAATCATCTCCTTAGGGCATTCCTGGGCAGCCCAGCCGTCTTCCCTGCACCACCTTTCAAAGTATGACATCTTACAGTATACCACGTTATAGACCCTCCCACTTATACCATAAGCAAAATAGACCTCTTCTGTGTCCTCTGCCTTCAGGGGTCTAAGAGCAAAATAATCCAAACTATTAGTTCATGAAAAACAACAAAAAGCTTGACCTTTCAGATATGTATTACAAATTACCAATGACCCCAACTAGGAGGGGCTTCAAGAGTAAGACATTTGGGCTCCGTGGAAGGAGAGCAGGGGAGAGCTTTATTGTTATTGTTCTTACAATCTTCAGATAGCATTAGGTAGTGCCAAGTAGGCTGCCTTTTCCACCCCAAATGGCTGAGGCTCCTAAACACCAGCACATGGAGAGCCAACAACTCATTCATGCACCTTACTTGAGCCAAGTCTTGGTTTTGAAATGGTGTGAGGCAGAACACTGACCATCACCTCACCCTGCTCTTGGCTAACAGCTCAACCAACTCAAATATTTGGAAACTAGGCAAAAAAAAAAAAAAAAAATGCCACTTGTCTCCAACATTGGGTCCATTTTTTTTTCATAATTCCCTCTGAAGTCTGAAAATAGTGGAAAAATTCCACCGGCCAGAGGGAATGTGTGTGAACAGGAATACTGACGGAAGTTGTCATTACTCACTGCTAATTCCAAATGCTGTAGGAGAAATCATATTTGAACCAGCACCAAGGTTATTGTTGTTGTTCTTTAAATTTTCCACAGTATTAACGAGGGTGTGAGAATTTTATAAAGCTGGAGCATTTCTAACTGAAGTGGTTACAACACAATTTAGCAGCACCCTCAGGAAAAGAAGCACTGGAAGTCTTGTATATTAAGTGTCATTGGAATTTGTAGGTCCAACTCACCGACTCAAGTTAATTACGTTTGGCTATCTCCAGAAAACAGATTGACTCAAAAGTCAAGAACACAGATTTAGAAAGTGCCCAAAATTACGAATCAAAAATATTACAGACCCATAAAGGTAATATTGCAAAGTCAGCCTTATTGTTAAAATAGATTGGTTCCAAGCTAGGGCTATGACTCAGTGGTAGAGGTTTTCCAGGCACATGCAGGGCCCTGGGTTCTATCCCCAGCACTGCAATAAATAAATAAAGATTCATTCTAAGGTGAAACGGAGTTACCTGCTCTTTTTTAACATCACAAACATACTTTTATCTGATACTAAGGTTTCAAAAACTTAGAAAGATGCAAATAGCCTAAGATCAAATGAAGAAAAGAATGAGGGCATTTGCTTGATTCCCAACTTAAAAACCCTATTTCTGGAATGCCAATCCCTCAGACTACCATCACTTTCAGTACTTCCCCTCAGCCTTTCCAAATGGAACTCCAGGAAACACATTTTATATTTAGAAGATTCTGAGAATATGCTAAAATATAACTTGTATTTTTTTAGATGAAGGATAAGATTCAAGAAATATTCTGGATTTCAACAAGAGAGGAAAATACACTTGAAAATTTTCCTACTTCATAATTTTGTCCAAAATTGGAATAAATGCAAGAGAAAATATTTATTGAGTCCTTATATAATTCTAAGTAATCTGTGAGGTAAGAGTCACATAACACTAGAAACTTTCTTCAGATCTAATGAAAGGTAGCCGTTCTCCAGCCTTGACCAAAGAGTCTAGAGGGAGGCTGTGCCACTGAATGGGAAAGAAGACTATCTACAAGATGAGTGTTTCTCTACTCACCTAAGCTCCTGGAGTAACACTCAAGAGCAGACCAAAATGAAATCTTACTCCAAATATCTCTCTTAGTCAATCTGCCACCTCAGAAATGCCCCACAATGACAGAATTTGGATTCCTCAGTTAAACTTAATGATGCAGAAATGATTCAGGACAGGTAAACTGAGAAACAAAGGTAATATACTAAGCAGAACTCACTTCAATTACACTTTTTCTTAATTTTGAGCAAGTAATGAAGTCACTCCAAAAATATCATCATGTCTTGGGTTTCTTGCTAAGAGCACTGGTGAAAAACACCTTTAAACATAGTAAATTCAATCCTTTAATGACCTTGTTTTGTGACCATTCCTTCCCAGTTCTCACACTCAAGATGCTCATGGCAGATTCATTTATTTTTCCATACTGTGAATTGAACCCACGGGTGTTCCTACCACAGTCCTTTCAATTTTTTTATTTTGAGACAGGGTTTCATTAAGTTGCCAAGCTAACCTGGACCTTGTGATTCTCCTGCCACAGCCTCCCTAATAGTTAGGATTTGACACTGTATCTGGCCTAGTACCAGATTTTTAAAAATATCTGTTGGCTTCAATTTTTGTTAAACCAACTACAATTCACATGAAATAATTAAAAATAATTGGAACTTAATGTTCAGAAACCTAATCACAGCACATGGCTGTACTCACCCAGCCAACAGCATCAAGTTGTCAAGGAATGAAACTACTCCACTGATATATCCACCCCAGCACCCAGTTCTGATACTGATGTGGCTACTCTTTGAGTAGCAAAGAAGTTCTCCCCTAACTTTAAAAGATGAGAGACAGACTCAAAGAGATACCATGGCCTCTTTAAGGTAACAAATACAGCTAGCAGAGAACTCAGTGTAAGGACTTCCAGGTCAGGGTTATCATGCAGCAGCTGCCACATGAAAGAACGTGAATTTCTTTTAAAAGAATCTTCTAATTTTCTATAGAAAGTTGGAGAGGGGACCAAGTGTTAACAGGATTTGGCAATGTAGAGTATTAACTGATTTAGAAAGAAACTAGGGAGAAAGCTACCATGAACACTAATAAGAATCAGTTTTTTTTTTGTTGTTTTTTTTTTTAAGCAGGAGGCATAAATGTATGGTAAGAGAATAACCAAGTACAGAAGGGAGAAATAAGCAAACCCTGTATAATAGCACATGAAGGAGGGTACAGAGGGAGAAATGAAATAACAATAGACAGAAAATAAAAGACCCCAGCTGACAAAAGGAACATAAGAATAAAAGTAGTGAGCTGAAAATTAAACACAGATTCTAGAATAAAAGGAAAACGCAGCAGCATGGAAGAAAAAGAAAAAGACAACCTAATGAGATGGAAGGATTCCTGGAAAAAGACCATATAAAATGGGACTGCAGAGAAGAGAAGTCCTGGGAAGGTAGAGCTTTAAGAGTCCAACACATGAACATGTATAGAAAATATCTGTCTTATTAGTATTAAAAGCCAGAAAAGTTGCATTTTATTTATCATGGTTTTCATTTCTTGTTTATATTTTTTGAAATAAAATGTCTAATTTCTCCCTTACTAACTAAAACAGAAAATACTGGGACAGTCCTGGGAGGGGAAGTAAGAACTCCCCTGAGCCTACTCTGTCCTCAAGGCAGAAGTAATTGAAGAGAGAACAAGGTTCAACTAAGTCCAAAAGCACTCTATAATTCTCTTCCTGTGCAAAACTGTACAGGACTCATGAATGTCTTCCTTAGCCAGTGACCACATTTCACCACGCAAGAGATACAGGCTCCTGGGAGCTACAGTTCTAACCTAACTAACTGCTTTAGGCACTCAATACCAAGAGGGCCAGCATTCCTAGGGAAGTATCTTCCCTTGCAATGCAAACTGATCACATGCTGCCTGCTGGTTCTGGCCATTCTGCCAGTCTTTCAGACCAGGTACACTGGACATGGCCGTTACACAGATGCACTTAGATTGTGGTTCAAGGAAAGTCCGTTTAATTACATATTTTCATTGACATTTTCATTCCCAACTGTGGTTCATTTCCAACTCAAAAAGCACTCTTAAGGAAGAAGGAAAAAATATTATTGAAGCTTTCCCTACTACAGACTAGATATCAACATTCAAATGCCTGCAAGGACAGGGCAGGTCATTTAAGTGGGTAAAACTGGCCCTGTGCTGATAAGACTGTGAGCACAAGTCCCACTGAAAGGTGACTTCACCTGTGCACTGCAGGCTTGGTGCTGCCACGTGCACGAGTTTTACAAAAGATGAAGGAAATGCAGATTTTTATGAGCAATCTCCTGATTTTTAAATGTTGGCAACTAGTTCTTTTTTATGACTCTTATTTTTTGGTTTTGGGATAACTTTGCCATTTTTTTTAATTCCTACATTTTCTTTAAAGAATGTGTAAAGTTTTCTTAGGGGATCAAAAGGTCAATGAGCAGCCTAATGACATCAGACGAGTGGATCTATCATGAGTCGTTCCACTCAAAATATAGCAAGAGTGATTCATAGGTTTGTGAGACATTTTTTCATCCTAGGAAATCAGTAAGATCGCAGATCTTACTTAATGGCCTTAGATCATCAGTAGGACCCAACTTGCAAGAAATGAGTCTCACTTCTAGCAGTCGTTTTTACAGTTCTCTATATTGGAACATTTTCTTTCCATTCAGCAATATATAATTCATTTACAGAAATATTTCGTTATCAAATTTTAACTTGAAATATTCTGTATGGTCCCTTTTGACCCAGAGTAAAAGCCTGGGACAGACCACAGGGAAGAATTCATCCTGGCAATGGTTCTGTCTATGCAGCTTATTTGGGAGGGCTGAGTTTGCCAGAGCAAGAGAAGAATTTCCACGGTCTCCTTATTCACCATCGACATTCACCAATAAAGAGAGATGTGTTTCTTAATATGATAACCTGCTCCTAGACTCTCCTGAGGCCTCACCAGAGCTGGCTTTCAGCAGGCCCACATCAGTCTTGCAAAATACACCTGAAACCACCCATTTCACATTCTGATGAAAATGGAAGGTACTGACCCAAGTCCAAACAAAAACAAAATCATCCAAAACCTCCTTTCTGTCCAACATCATAGACGTCTGGATTCTCCCAGGCTGGAGTTCTTCCAGACAGGATTGGAAACCAAAGTTAGAGAGTGTATCAGCTGACTGATTAGAAGTCAACAAAACTACCTGGAAACACATGTCCGAGGTAAGAGAAAAGACTGGTCTGTGAAGTGGTTGGAGACCAGGAAACCCACTCAGGGCTATATCAGTTGCATACATTTGAGAAACTTCAGTGATTAACCACAGACACGACATACACGCACTCATGAGAATGCTGCCTTCTCAAGAGTCACTCATTCCCGTGCTTTGTTTTTTTGGTTTTTTTGTTTTTTGTTTTTTTAGTTAGGCTGACCACAGGATAGCAAATTAATTCTTTTAGAACCAAAATAATGGGTTTACCAAGTAGAGGATATCAATGTATATAACAGATTGAGGTTTTACCCTATTACTTACCCTGGTATGTACCTGTATTTCAAAACTTTGTTTGAAGGAGTTTATCTAAATCTGAGGTTGCTGATAGGCTCCTATCAACTGTCACTACTGTTAAGCTTCGCCTAAGGGAAAGCTGCTGGTTGAAGATGGAGGTGAAATTCTGATTACCATTTGTCTTTAACACCTTTTATAGCTCTCAGCAGAAGGTTGTGAGCAGGAGCGTAGGCTCTGTTCCATTTAAGATTAAACATGCCTTGTCACATCAGTGGGGGTGGTAGCAGAGGGTCAGGAGAAAAGGAAGCAACACTTGCCGGGAGTAGATTTGACAAATGAACTTCCTGGAAAGAGCTTATGCCGAGCAGGAGTGTAGAAACACAGCTAAGCAGCCACCATGCACGGCAGGTAGAGCATCTCCAGTCCGAGCCTGCCTATTGTTGAGACAGCTGTCATTTCCTAGCACTCCATAATCACCACGGCACCCTTCCAGCCCCCGACAGTGACTGAGAGAAAAGACAACTAACAGAATGGGAGAAAATATTTGGAAAGTATACATCAGACAAAGTGTTTACATCCAGAATACAGGAGACTCCAAAAACCCAATAGCAAAAAAAATAAATAATCCAATTAAAATGGGCACTAGACCTAAAAAGACATCTGTCAAAGAAGACATATTAGGTGGTTCAAGGCCACAGGCATATAATCCAGTCACTCTGAAGGCTGAGGCAGGAGGATTGAAAGCTTGAGACCAGCATGGATAACATAGGCAGAACTTGTCTCATAACAAAATTTAAAAGAGATGGGGATGTAGCTTAGTGCAAGAGTCCTGCACTCAATTCCCAGTATTGAAGAAAAGAAGAAGAGAGAAATCCTGTTAAAACTCATGTGATGCCAGCCTGGGCAATTTAGGGAGACTTTGTCTCAAAAAATTAAAAGGAATAGGGATGTAGCTCAGTGATAGGGTACCTCTGGGTTCAAGTTTCAGCACAATCAATCAATCTACCAAAATTGATGAAGTATAACTGCTGTTATATATGATCACAGTCCTGGGATTAAGTAAGTAATACATAATCCAAAATACATATATAGTATATATCCAAAATATATGATTGCTTTTTGTGAAGTGAATTGTGTCCCTGCAAAAGGAAATATTGGTATCTGTAAGTGTGACTTGCAGGGATGTAGGGTCTCTGCAGATAAAATTAAGATATAAATTAAGATAAAGTCATGCTGGAGTAAGGTAGTTCTTTAATCCACTATGAATGGTGTCTTACCAGAGAAAGGAGATACAGGGACAGACACACAAAATGCTATGTGACAACAGTGGCAGAGATTGGAGTGATAAGGACTAATGGGCGCTCTCCAAGCTAAGAAGAAGCAGGATTCTCCCTGCAGTTTTCACAGGGATCACAGCCCTTGATTTTGTGAAGCTATACAATTTGTAATATTTTATATGGCAGCCCTATGAAGCTAATAGATGAATCAAATCAAGTAAAATGTTATTTGTCCCTGATGTGACAGTTAAAGATGGTGTTTCTGTTGGCAGGCAGCCTTCCACACAGTGATTCAGTAACCAAACTCTTTCCATCTTGAGACCCTGCCATCCTCTAGGGCAGGTGCCAGCAAACAGCAACCCACTGTCCCCTTAGGTAAATAAAGTCTTATGAAAACATAGCTTTTTTCATTTATAGATTGTCCATAGCTGCTTTTGCACAATAACAGCTGAATTGAGTAGTTTTGATGGAGATCATATGACCCCAGAAACCTAAAATATTTCTACCCTTGCTCTTTAGAGAAATAGTTCACAGATCTCTGCCCAGGGCATCATCATCATTATATGCTTCCAGCTAACATGAAGGGGGAAGAGAGTTTGGAGGGGAAACCAGCCTTCCCCAGAGTGACTTCCAAGCACCTGGTATTGCCCAGAAGTCAGTTACATGACCACATCTAATTATAAGAGGAGTTGAGAAATACACTACAGCTGTGTATTAAAAAGAAAGAGAAAACACTATGGAGAACAATTAGAAGGAGGTGCTCTTGGGCATCAATAGAAGATCACCCACATCAGTGTAGTAGCAGCAACTGCAGCAGTCCGAGGGGTCACCTACATAGGGTTCCAAGGGGTCCAGAAACTTTAAAGAAGACCCCGCCAAAGGGAGTCTGAGTGGGACTGGGCAACAAGGGAAAAGGGAGAAAGATGCCTCATGGAAGCTGAGAATATTCTTCCAGAGCACACATGAGATCCCAGCTGTGGACTTGACAGTACTAACTGGTGAGAGGGAGGAGGAGAAGTTCCATGAGAGCAGATGAAAGGAAGAGTCAGAGACATTTCTATTCCCTGTAGATGTGGTTCTACATTTAATCCAAGCTTGGTATGCCTTTGAAACCTCAAGTAAATAAAACACATTTAGAAATTTTTTTAAAAATACCATACCATTTGAGAAAGATCTTTCCCATTTATCTAACATTTCCTGAATCTAACATGTATATTAAGAATCTAGAATACGCAGGTAGAACTAAAGAGTTTATTATATATCTAGACACTAAATATCAACAGTTACTAAATAATAAAAAGAGAGACAATCAGATATTAGATGTCTTTTATGATATTCTCAAACTGCCACTAGTTTTATCAAAGAGATCGAACCTGAGTGTGATCCAGCTTCTGAATCCAGCTGCCAATTTGCCAAAAAAGCAAAGGGAATCTAGTAAATTGCACCATGAATATGCAATCATCAAACTCCAGGCTGTAGGAAACTTTTCAGATCAAACAGTTTGCATCTACCACAGAAAAATTATAAGGAAAGGAATGAGGTAGAGACAGGAGACATAGATTATAAGAATCTTAGATGATTTATCAAATTTTAAATAATGGAACAATACTAACCTGTAGTGTCTGAGGATGGACATTTGAATGTTAAACACACACATACAAGGAAATGAACGATTATTATAAGTAATAGTAACACATTTATTACCATTATCTTATACAAGTTAGTAGTCACATATGGCAGAAGGCAGGAGATTGCTTGGAACAGTACACATAGTGGGCTTCTGGGTGGCTGACAAAGTTCTTTTTTTTTTCTTTCTTTCTTTCTGTACAGGGGATTGAACCCAGGACCTCACGCATATTAAATACATGCATCCACAGAGCTACATCCCCCAGTCAAAGTTCTGTTTCTTGATCTAGTGATGGTTAACAAAAGCTTTCACCTTAGAATTCATTAAGCCATTCATTAACTTATATATGCATTGATGGGGTTGGGGGATTCTGTATTTACATTTTATTTTACAATTCAAAAAGGTAAATGCTGAATTATTAAAAAAAAAAGAAAAAATGACTGAATAACAGGAAGGTAAAGAAGACTAAAGTGACTCTTCTTTTGAACAAAATGTACAGTCATTAATAGAAACCCAATTATGAATTCCTTTTTATCAGACCCATCTAAAATCTCCATAATAAATGGGTGACTTAGTGATGATGTTGATGACGTGGACATCATATTTTTAATGATATTAAACCAATATGGTTTCATCTTCTGTAATTTTTAAATCCTAATCTTCTTGTAGTTTTCCTGGTCTTCCCTGAACCCTCTTGATTCAATAGGTTCATTCCTTTGGAAAGGGGCAGCACATTACCAAGAACAGCAGCCATCGATCAGCTTGCAGTACTATAGTATTTACATCCATACTAAAACTACCACCTCAGTGTGAAGACTTTTGATTTAGCAGGAGTCAGGTTTCCTTGAGGAGGAAAAGGGTTTTATAGAAGCTTTTCAAAGCTGAGCATTTTGCATATAAAAAACAAAGAACTCAGATCAATAAATTATATGCTCCACAATTGAAAAGAAAGAGGATATAACCCAGAGTCAATTCCTGAAAGACAGGAACAGAAAATCAAAAACCAATTTCACACTGGAAGAGGAAGAGGAAGAAATAGATAAGTATCAGACATGAGGGGCTACTTTCCCTTCTCCCTACCCAGGGATCAAATCTCAGAGAGAGAGAGTAGTCAGTCAACGAAAGCCTTTGGGTTTGGGGACATCTGAGGAGCTGTTGTTGACCCACCTTGCCTACACAGAGACTGGGCTGGCAGGACCATTCTGAGCTCCACGTTTGGAATGGCATGGCATCAAAAATGGCATCAGTGATGAGTGAGATAATCTCCTCACTGAGGAAGGGCCTATGCGTCAGCTTAAAAACCAGCACCACAGGGTCTCACACTCCAGTGAGGTATGGAGTGAAAAATCAGAAGTCCCCATGAAGTCTAGGGGTGAGGGATACAGAAGTGCTCAGAGCCTAGTTCCAAAAACACCTGCAACACTAATCAAGAATCTCAGAATCAAATATGTACATGCATGAATTATAAAAATTAGCAGAATCCTCAAAAGACCAGTCATATGCTGGGAGCAGGCAAGCTCTGGCACCGTTTGGTCAAGAACAACAGAGACTAGGAGGACAGTAGAGACCAGAATCATGTCCCATGCCCCTGAACAGCTGCCAAGATTACAGATGATCTCTCCTTATTGCCAGATGCCACAAAGAAAAATGGAGAAAAAAATCCTTCCAGATGCCCTTTACTGAAAAGCAAGCAAGCTTTGAAATGAATATTACACAAAGATACTTGATTTTTGCTGAAAAATCAACTGGATCAAACTGAAGCTACTGGACTGGAAGACATTCCATAATCTCCTCCAGGCAGAGTGGGCTCTTGAGAATACTGTTGAGATTGATTCTAGAAGAGAAGATCATACTTCTGCCTTCCTAAGTTCTGATGGATGAATTCTACCTGCTGCAGTAGATAAAACCCTTTACATGGGTAAAGGTTATCATCTGTCAAAAAAATGACTTCACCTACTCTATATCTTTGCAATACTGGGAATTAAACCCAGGGGTACTTTACTACTAAACCACATACCTAGCCCTTTGTTTTTAATTTTGAGACAGGGTCTTGCTAAGTTGCTGAGGGTCTCACTAAATTGCTGAGATTGGTCTCAAACTTGCAATCCTCCTGCCTCAGCCTCCTGAGTTGCTGGGATTATAGGAATATGCCACCATACCCACCTTTAAACCATACACACACACACACACACACACACACACACACACACACACATATACGCTTTGCTACATTGTATCACTAGTATCTAATACTATCATAACAGCAGCAGCATCATAAAAATTGATAAGAAATTTAAATATTACTCTTAAAGAATTTTTTTAACCATAAAAAAAGTTTATTGTTTTAAACCACTAAGTCTAAGACAGCAATAGACTCTATAATGATAATACCTTAAAAACTACTGAAGCAGAAAACACAAAAACAGATTTGAATGAACAGGTAGTCCTTGCTTCTTAAAGAACTTTTTAATCTCACAAATTATATATTTCCATGTGTTAGATAACAATTTTCTAGACAGGTTGAAACCCTTTGAATAAGTGGTAGTGGAAAGAACTAATTTTTATTTATTTCAAATTAGAGGTTTTTAAAAAGTGGCAGACAGCCAGGGAAAGTTCTTCACTGCCAGTAACCAAAGGATGGCACACATTCCTCCCTGTGCTAGTGGTACTAACGTGCCATAAACATGCTTGGCATCTGGCACATCAGACCGCAGGGGAGCCCCAGTGTCAACACAGCAAGAATGACTCACTGACAGTAGCCCAGCCCCGGAATGTCATTGAAAGAGGAATTCTGGTCTCACATTGGACGTTTTCAGTCACACGCACACATGGTTAACAATCATCATCAGCACATGATTTAAAAATACAATGTGCAAAACATGCAATGTGGAACACATTGTTTAAAAAGTTAAATTAGACATTAAGAAGACTGAGGTGGTGAGTGGATACAGACTGACAATTTGAGTGGTCTTTTCCCACTTTATTATCTATGATGTGGCTGTGTGCAGATTTGGTTTAACAAGTTTATAAACAAATCAATCTGCTGTTGGCCAACTAAGAGATTAACCCGACTAAATAAGGAAAGCACAACCACTAAAAGTGTTTTCCAGTATTCCTTAAAGAAAGCTTAAAGTGTCAGTATCTTCTTACTTATATCTTACACTACAATGCATATATTTTAATATTAATCAAGTTTAAGTACATTAGCAAAACATAGCTTTACTCTTAAAGAAATTTTGGAACTGAACAAAATGTCTTAGACTAACACTAAATCAATCTCCTTTCAGTTTACTTCAGCATCAAGAGTTTGCCTAATAATTTTTGGAACAAAACAATACTTTAGGGAAATGTTTAAATGTTTTACATTTTCTTTGTAAATTAGTTTTAAATGAAAAGTTATTAACCCTTTAAAAATGAAATCTGTTGTCCCTATAGAGTTCGTATAAATAATGTTAAAAATGTCGTAGCCTTTTTATAGGGAAAACATTCATGAACTTTCATCTGGTATCTCCTGGATATAATGTCATTGAATAATAGAATAGATTCCCAATGCTTCCAATTAATTCTTTTGCAGATCTTTAAGAGGTACCTACATTTTTAGCAACATCTAGCATTGTGAAAATCATCTAGCACCATTCCCTCAGCTTTACAGACCAAGTATCTGAGGGTCTGAGAAATTCAGCCACATTCTTTGGGTCAGCACTAAATTTAGATTCCAACTCTCCAAAGACTTTGTGGTACTTTATGCTCTCTCCCAGAATTGCATCAGGTCTCATTCCTATCCTCCCTTTAGTATCTGAATTATAACAGCAGACTGAGAAAGAACAAGACAGTTTTCCAGTATCCAAGTCATTGGAGATCATTCACCTTAATCCATTATTGATCAATGGATCTCCCTGATGAACTTCAAGCACTAGGGTCCAGATTTGGAAAAATATTAAAAGTGGCCCCTCTGGGCACAGTGGCACACCCCTGTAATCCCAGCAGCTCAGGAGGCTGAGGCAGAAGGATTACAAGTTCAAGACCAGCCTCAGTAATTTAGCAAGGCCCTAAACAATTTAGGGAGAACTTCCTCAAATAAAAAGGCTGGGGATATGGCTCAGTGATTAGGAGCCCCTGGATTCAATCCCCAGTGACCCACCCCCCCTCAAAAAAGCAGCCCCAGCTCTAGCACTGCTCCCTACTTTGACCTGAGAAATAGTTGTTCCTATTTCCTTTGTATACTATTCAACACAGGAAGATAGTTAATACCATCTTTCAGTTCAGTGCAATCTCTTAATCCCCATTGTCTTCTCAGGACCCCAGGCAATTATCTTAGGGTTATCTCTCCATTTAGTAACCATAGTCTAAGATCTCTTCTTGTAATGCCAATAATCCTTGGATTCCATCCCGGGTGAGGGCCGTGACTTCCCTATGACTTTCCAAACCACTGCCTTGTCCTCTTTTCAAACACATTATTGCATTAAAGACAATTCTCTTTGCCACTTGGAGACTGGAGTCTATTTGTATTCACCAGTCCTTTCTTCCCACTTCTTTAAAAAGCTTTAAAGACATAACTGTGCTGTGCTGATTGTTTTGTTGTTGTTGTTATTATTGTTGTTTTTAGTCATTTGATGAAACTCCATGAATCCAAGATAAGCCAGCATGCCACAACCTAATTTACATTTCAGAAAGTCTTAAAGTTTCATTCAAATAGCAAGCAGCTTTAAGTGACTTTTCTGTATGGGAACATCTATCCCACCATCCTGCTTACTCCATCTCCCCAAAAAAAGAGAACAAAACAAAACAAAACCAGAATATTGTTTCCTATAACTGAAAAGAAATATGTGATGGGGGGGTAGAATTAGTGAGAAATGGATAGAAGAATGAATAAAAGAGTAGGAGATGTAGGAGATGCTTTCCCCCCCACTCCTTTCCAATAAATTGATGAGAGGACAATAAGAGAGGAGGAGATGTGCTGGTGGGGTAAGAGAGAGGATGGGTAATCTCACAATGCTCATGTCTGACCTAGAACTTCACTTGGGTCTACCCTGAGCTCTAAATCTAAAGAGATAAACACAGTAATAAAATTAGCAATTCCATGTAAGTTGTAAAAGAGAATAAATAATGAAGTTCCTGGGGAGATAGAAAGGCAGGAAGCAATGAGAGAAGGGGGCAACAAGGAGAGAGGAAAAGGAAAAATGTGTTAAACTCAAATAACTGGGAATCAAGGATATTAAATTCGTTAGCTCCTCTAATTGCTAAGGGGTCTTAAGTAAGTCACATAACAGCTGAAGTTTCACAAATATAACAGGGGAAAGTATATAGTTCTTTTCCAAAGAGCTTTGTGATGTTTTAATTAGTAATTGAAAAGTGCTCCTGCAAACCAGAAGTACTCTCTGGACATAAGCAATACCTGAGGACACATTTGAATGATAAAAGAGAGAAAAATAACCCTGATGTATATACAAATGCCACAGGAAAGAATCATAATCACCTTTCATAGGTAGCAGGGAGAAAATGAGAACTACTGATCCCGAGGAATTAAAGCGCCTGCTTGGGAGATCTGAGGTGATGTTTTATTCTGGCAGACCATTTAGGACACTCACAGGTCTGGTAGTAACTGCATCACCAAAGTACACAAAGGAAAAAGTAACTCAATGGAACTAACTGAATGGAAAAGCAATCTTTGTAAAGCCCCAATTCTTCAGCCAGATCCATGAAGCAGAACTTTCCTTCCTGGAAGGACAGTCACCAAATGAGAACCCCGAACTGTCAGGTCACTTGTTGATGAGAAAATGAGCATGGACGGAGGAACAGCAGCACACGGTGTACTTGCAATGGCCACTCAAACACTCACTCGGCTGTAAGCCTAGCCAGGGTGTCTGGTTCAGGTTATTTGGAGGGCAGGGAGGAGATGTAGTAAGCACTAACAAACTGATGCTTTCAGTCTTGTCCGCTGGGTTGTAATAGATAAGAGAAAACCACTTTGCCTCCATATTAACAACTGTTACTCTAGCACCTACTACTAAGTAGATGCTGCACTGGGTGCTGCAAACCCAGCAGTGAATCAACTGGTGTCCACACTCATGTTTCTGTAGTGTGGGATACAGTGGTGAATATATTGTGTAAAGGGTTATAAAATATATCTATATAAATAACACCTAAAGAGAAAACTATTTCATCTTGCTGGGGAAGAGAAGATTAGGTTTTCCTGAATCATAGAAGTATCCAAGTATAAACTAGAATTTATAATCACACTAGGGAGACAGAGTCCCCTTTTATCACTTCAGAAGAAGGCAGGAAGAGACATTCCTGAATCATAAGTGGCATCTCAGATGGGACAATTTTCAATTGTGCTGTCCTGAGCACTGCAGAATATCTGGCATCTGGGGTCCAGCAGCACCCCTTAACTCAGTCACCTTGGTAGCTAAAAGTCCCCTCCCCTATTCCAAGCACTCCTTGGTGGGGTAGCACTGCTCCAGATTGAGAACTCCTTTTGCCTTCACTTTTTCTATACTTAAAGTAAAACGAGAACCAGCAAACCAAGGAAGTGGGAAGAGCTCAGCTCTAAACTGAGTTTGACAAGTGTTTCAATCCCAGCTTTCCTGACCAATATTGGGCAAGTTACTGAGCCTCAGCTTCCTTGTCTGTAAATATGGATGCTAATACATCCTTCCGAGGAGATCCTAAGAATAGTACTAAATAACACAGATGAAAGTGTCTCACAAAGTATCTAACCCAAGGTGAATGAGTCTATTCCAATAGTTAACAAAAGAAGAATGTTCATTATCAAAGTGATTCTCTTAGAAAAGGTGATTAATTCTCTACACTAGGACACCAGCAGGAACTTCATAGTAGCCACAACAACAGTAAAGCTACAATGACTTTGCCAGGCATGGAAATAGAATTTGAAATAGCTCAGCCAGACTTTCTGGACAAAACATTCTGCTTCATTATAAACCATTCTTCTGGCTCTCCAGAAACACCAGACTCTTGTAAGCAGCAATAGCTGGCTAATACACTAAGATCACATAGCAAATGCATGGCAAACCTAGGACTTAAATATTAGCATTTCTCAAAAATGCTGTCTTACAGATACTGGTCATATATTTGAGGTCATAGTGCCACCAGATACTATCTATTTGCTTTCAGTTTTACTATTATTATTTTATTATTGATAATGTACAGCCACATCCAGTAACTTGTAGAACACCTCGATGTAGTTCATAGCATTTGTTGGTAGACAATATTATCCTCATGATACAGACAAGGGATCTTATAAAAGTTAACTGAAACAAACATTATGATAATAATTATAGAAGTAGCTAACATTAGGTATTTTAATGCCAATTATGTGTTGATGATGCTAACATTTTGATAAACATTATTATATGTATTACTCATATTCACTATAATATTATCTATTATGAACCTCACTTAGTGATGATTCACTACCTATTAATCACTCCACTAAATGACAAATGCACTCTCTTTTTTTGATCTTTAGTTTCAAAAAAAAGAACTTTGCAATAAATACTATTATTATCCTTATTTTACAAGGAAGAAAACGAGTTTAGAGGGATTAAATAACTTACCCCAAACTGTACAGCTCATAAGTGGTGGAGACAGAATTTCAGCACACATCTGCTTAGTTTCAAACACACGAAGCTATATTACTTCCCCTGATGTGCTTCCAAGTGATGCCCAGATGCAGTGACCAGGGCAACCTTTCATTACAGGAGCTTTCATGGAAAATAAAGCACTTCAGAAAAGAATGCATGTAATTAAATAGGTCACATAAACTTCCCCTACATTTAATTAGTCAGTTAAAGCTAAAAATGCACTTGTGATATTTTCTATCATTTCAACACTTGGGCTGACACTTGGGCATTGGAGAAGGCCATGTTGCCTTTGCCAGGTGAAGTGGTGCTCTGGTCAGGATCTGTGCCCTAATTGTCCAGACTTAGGCCATCAACCAGGCTGGAGGTCCAGAGGCCATTATAAGGAGTGGCACAGAGTAAGATTTAGGTGAGTAGAGTGCTAGATACAATTTAATTGCACTTTTCTAAATTATATAGACCATCAGACACTCTCAGGATATTTCTTTTTCCATGCATCCCTAATCTTCCACTTACAGGTACAAAGACAGCAGTCTTGGGTTATGCTTTTAATCTGTTGCATTTGCAGATTCCTCAGTAGCCCCTCAGTGGGTCTTCTTTTCTTAATATCCCTATCTCTGAGGAGAGGAAAGCATGGTATCACAGTGAATCCTGTAATATATATATACATATATATATATATATATATATACACACACACACACATATATATATAATTTAAATTAAAATAATAACAATAAAAGAGAGGTCAGTAGAGTAGAGCGAGCAGATCAGAGGAAAGGAGGAGGGCAGGGGAAGTTCTAGGGAATGAGATTGATCAGATTATGTATATATAAAAATATGGCGTAATGAATCCTATATAATGTATAATTATAATGTACCAATAAAAATAAGTAAATAAAAATTAAAAATAAATTTAAAAAGAAGAAAAAAAATCCCTAACTATGCATCTTCCTCCACAATTGTAGCTGAGGACAGTGTGTCTGAGAGCAGGGAGTTTTGCAGCATTTTATCTTAGTGTAACCAGCCATTCCATATGATCCCTTGCCACTCCAGGACCAATTCACTATCTTTGTCTATTCGAGGAAAGCAAAAGAATGAAGTTTAGGAGCAGAAAGGAAAAGAGAAAATATCATTATTTGCAAATAGTATGATCATTATCCTCCAAATCTAAGAAAATCAGTTCATAAACAGTTCATTCCAAAGTTTAGCAAGAAGACTAAGTAGAAGTTACAGAGTAACACATACATTAAAATAAAATTTACATTTTAAAATACACCCATTGAAAATAGTTCTGTGGACAGTCTGTGGTCATTTTTATTTAAGATAAATAGAAATAGTAGCCATACATATCTGTAATCGCAGTGACTCGGGAGCCTGAGGCAAGAGTATCACAAGTTTGAGACCTGAATCAGCAACTTAGTCAGACCCTCAGCAACTTTGCAAGATCCTATCTCAATTTTTTTAAAAGTAAAATTATCTGGAAAGATACATATCAAATTAAATGTTGTTGCTACTTCTCAAAAAGAATCAGAATTGATGGTAATAACCACAGGAGGTTGTAGCCACATCTGTAATATTTTATATTTTATAGCATGGGCATATTTATTTGCTGCATGATTTCTTTAATGAATGAGCAACCATTGCAAACAATAGATTGTGTTTATTGTGCAGTAAAATGCAGATTTCCTTAGAAATTTGATGTTATTCGTAAGAATATAGACTTTCAATTCACCTAAAATCAAAGCACTCTTGCAAACAACTTCCCCAAAATTAATTCTAGCATGGTACATTCCTAAAGCAACAACTAAGTAGCAAGTTAAACAGTAAACCAAGATACTTGAATATTTAAAAAGTGATATAACATTATGAGCTTATTAATTATTTTGGTCCAGGTAAAGCTGAAAAGCATTAAATAAGATCTAGTAAAGGGAAAAGGGGAATAAAAGAAATAAAAGGGAATAAAAAGAATAAGTCCAGGAAAAAAGCTCTGAAACCCTTCACTTTTTTGTTAAATGCTTACTCACATTTTTTTTCTTCCCTGATCTCTTTTTACTAGAATCTTAAATTTTCTCTTACATATTCTAAATTATATCCACTTTTCTAGGACGAATTCAACCTTCACCTCTGCAGGGTGGTTGTTACTCCTATCTACTGGCCCACATAAATCTATCCTTAATCTGAGTGCCTACAATTTAAAATATGGTTTTTACCATTACAGTTTAGCACATAAATATTCTGTGGATGATTAATGGTCCCTAAACAGATTATCAGCATCTTGACATCATGTCTAATAGTTATTATTAGTAATATAATATTATCAGCAGTTACCACTAGGAGAAAATTTACAAAGTACATATAAAATCTCATTTAGTCATCATAAAAATTCTGTGGAATGAATGCTATTATATGCTCATTAAACACACAAGGAAACCAAATTACAGTTACAAGATCATTTTGTAGAAGCATGAGGAGCTGGATGTTTCTTTCCCCTCTGTAGTAAGTAGGCTAGAGTGTTACAGAAAACATGTCTCAGGATGAGGGAACTTGCTGTCTTGACAAGGGCTGAGCAACTTCTGCTGGGAAAAGTGGGATGTTTCCAAAATTCTGGATTACAAATGAGGTAGAATTCATAGGAACAAAAGGCAATTGTCCTATTTCTTCCTTATTTTGGAAAAATGCCCAAAGTCCAAATTATTCCAAAGGTCATTGGACAGAACTGCACACCTGCCATCGCATCTATGCAAGTTTAGTCACTGGCTCACAAGAAAGCAACCATTTGTTCTTTTCATGAAGGCTAGCTCTTCTAGGATTTGGTGGATGGAGTTTATTTATATGTTTTCATGAAATAAAATGTATGGAATGAAATAATCATGTGGGATCTCTTGCCATAAATACTAAACCCACAAAGATGATAGATGAATATGAACCTTTGGTCACACTGGAGATTCATTTTCAAAAAATCGAAGATGCTGATCTAGAAAGTAAAGGGTTGAGGGAGGAAATGGTGATATCCTACAAAGCACAGCTAGTAGAGCACTTAAATGAGGTTTTGAAAAGGACCACACTTAGCTAAAAGAGGCAAGAGAGTGAGGGAGCGAACTATACAAAATGCAAAATGGAAACCAAAAGAGAGTAGTAAGCAAATCCAGAAGGCAACTATTAGAACTGAGCCCTGACGTGATTGCTGGAATAACTGAGGTGCTGGTCATAAAGGCCCTTACAGAGCTTCCCTCCCACTTTGGCCTTATGTTCCTCTTTGGTCTCCTTTCCTGGGAACCAAATGCCTGGAAGCAGAAGAAGCAGTTTGACCGGGTCAATGAGGATAAATCACCTTTTCTCCCTTGGATGCCTGGTGTTAAATGGAATATTGGCTGATATATCCCAAAACCCCCTTTCCTTTTCTCTCCTAAGGCAAACCTACCTGTTAGCCCAGCATTCTCTGTCCTCTCCTCCAACTTGACCCCTGCATCTCTCTTTCTACCATTTTTCTGCACTCTCTTGCTTTTCTCACTTCCCTCCTCCGTTCTGTGAACAGGAGGCACAGCGAGGGACAGGCTAGAGACCCTCATCCCAGCATTATCTATTCAAGTTCCAAAATGTTAATTCACACCTAGCGTTCTAAAACCTGTGGATTCACATCAGAAAGGAATTTCTCCTGATCTTTTAAAGTCCTTTCCTTCTCATGTCTCTTTAAACATAGCAAGAGGTATTATTTGATCTTTTACTATTTTCAAATCACATCTATTTGCTTTCTATTGCCACTCTAATACCCAGTTGCACCATAAAGATACTAAACTTCGAATGGCAGTCTTTAAAAATTATGATGACACCCCTTATCTATAGCTATAAAAAATAGTCTACAACAACTTCTATTTCTCTCTCTCTCTCTCTATATATATATATATATTTTTTTTTTTTTTTTTTTTGTAGTGCTGGGGATCGGACCCAGGGCTTTGTGTTTGCAAGGCAAGCACTCTACCAACTGAGCTATCTCCCCAGCCCCTACAACTTCTATTTGGAAATAATTAGAAAAGTCCAAATCTTCCCAATATATGAAAATGATAAATATTTAAGGAATCAGAAATGCTAACTACCCTGACTTGATTACTACACATTGTATATATGTATCAAATTATCACACTGTACTCCATAAGTACATAAGTATGTACACATATTGTGCATCAACCAAAAATAAAACTACAAAAGATTTAAGGTGGAGATCTTTATTTATTAGCATGAAAAGATTATCACCTTAAAATAATGAAAAATTATTTTAAAGCAAAACTGCATAAAAAGTTAAATATCAAAGAATACCTTTATATAAGAAAATCTGGAAGCTTATTTTTACATGTTAGAAATCTATGGCTTGTGGGACTATGGTTGATCTAATTCTTTCATCTTCCACATCTTAAAAATAATTTTTAAAAAAATACATATGCTAGGCATGGTGACACATGCCTGTAATCCCAGGAACTTGGGAGGCTGAGGCAGGAGGATTACAAATTCAAAGCCAGTCTCAGCAACTTAGTGAGACCCTATCTCAATATTAAAATAAAAAAGGGATGGAGATGTGGTTCAGTGGTTAATGTCCCCTGGGGTTAATCCCCAGTACCAAAAACAAACAAAAAATTCTAGAAATACACATTAATAGCTTTATTGAACAAAACAATGAAGTGAAAGAATACTGAACCTCCAATACCTTCCTGACTGGAAAAAAAAAAAAAAAAAAAAAAAAAAAGATCTGAGAATTGGATAGGCAAGAAGAAAGCAAAGTAGATGTAGATATCAATGTAATAACAAAACAAGAAATTGGTGATCATGCTTGGGCAAATGTGTTGTCAATCAAAGCTTTGGAGAGAAGAAATTACTATTTATTTGGGCAAAAAGTTTTTAGTTCTAACAACAGCTCTAGCCATACAAACTGCTTCCTTGAAGTCTCATTAGTTGTTTCTAAATAACTCACACAACCCAGAAAAGAGGTAAGGAAAAGTCTGGGCTACAACCAGGATAGAGACAGAGGCACTCTTCACTGAAGGAGCCTGATTTAGTAAGAAATGAATTCACTAAGAACCTCCAATTTGGATATTAGCCCCATGGAAGTGATAATAACCCCATCAAATTCCCAAGAGGAAACAGCTATAGAAATAAAAGGAAAACACCACAACAACGTTTAAAGCTTAAGAACACAAAACCACTGGGCAGAGCCTTGCAAAATGGAACAATGGGCCAAGGAAAGCCTAAATTTGGGGAGCGCCAGACCGTGAAATGGAGAAACAATGCATGCTGAAGTGGGATTGAACACTCAAAAGCAGCTATTAATCCAAGCAAGATCAAAACAGAAATCAGTCTATTCATGTGACTTCCAAAAGATCATTAAAAACTAATTATTTTCTGTCTACCTCAATTGCTCTGTTGCTATAACTGGTAAATTGCTCTTCCTCACTTTCTGCCTAGATGACTGTGGAATAAAAACAGTGTGTTCCAGCTCAGATCATGGTGAGCCAAGTGGCCCCATCATGGAGCCCAGACACTAACTCAAGTATTTCTAAGCATTGTAATAGACTCTGCTTGCCAGCATAAAGCTTCTGTATGCAACCAAGGACAGTTAATTGCATAAAGCAATGCCATGAGTTATTCCACTTTCAAAAATGAAAAATAAAGCCTTCATTATGAGAAACATGTTCAAATTTCTTAAACTTTTAGATATAATTGAATTTGAAAAAAAAAAAAAAAGACAAACCCCACTTTTCTAGGGCTATGGTCAATGAGTTGGCATGTTACTTTTGCATTGGTAAATTAGTTCTATTGTTCTGAAAGAAGCTAAATGACAATAGCCAAAGACAATTCTTATTCCTTTTTCAAATCAGCTGCAATTATCAAAAAATAGAATGAAGAAAACCTGCCACCCAAGCAAATTTATTCTGCCGAGTCATATTTTTTAAAACAAGTATTATCTTTTCAAAAAATAACTTCTAACAATATTATTTTTTATTTCATCTTGGTAAATAATCTCATTTTCCTTTCAGCCTAAAATTTTCCATACAATCAAAATAAAACTGGCAATCTTGTTCTTGCCATTATGTGGATATATTTTCTAGGACAAGATTCAAGCTGGCCTTTCTTATTTCTTAGGAAGTTAAGGGTCTTTCAGTGACCCACAATTATGTTTGCAAAAGAACAAAGGTTAATACTCAGGAAAAAAGATCCCCTTTTAGAATCCTATTTGTACATGGACTTAGAAAATATCCAAGGATAAATGTGGTGACACGTAACATATAAATGTCATGAAATATTAAGAAATTCTCTTTCCTGAAAGCCTATTTATTCTGTTTTTGAGATAAAGAAAATATATACAATATTAGTACCTGAATTAATGTCTTTTTAAAAAATAATTACTTGTATTTCTATAATTTACAAGGTGTATTACATATTAGTTTTTCATTTGATAGTCACAAAATTTCTCTAAGACAGATGTTTTATTTGGGCAGACCCTTCTTCTCATTCTAAGAATACTGAGACTCAGAACATTTATGGGAACACAATAAGTAATGTTGGAAATGAGATAATTTACCAAGATGAAATAAAAAATGAATAAATATTTTTATAGGTTTTTTTTTTTAAATGATAATATTTATCTTACTTCTCAGGCTTTGAGAACTAGAACCTAGAGTGTCATGAGAGTCTCCTTGCTTCCAGGGATGTTAATTTAGCTATTGAGAAAAAGAAGAATTAGTAGATATTGAAGGTCTTTATGCACCAAACACCTTACTAATGCTTTATGTAACATTTTAACTCCACTGTCTTCTGATAAAACAAATATTATTAGTTGTATTAAAGTGTACACTGAAATTCACAAATTGTGGATGCCTTTATCAACTTTTCCCAGCTGAAATATGGCAAAGCTGGAATTTCAAACTGGAAGTTTTGACGATGTAACCAATATTTCTTTCCATTAATTCTTAATGGGGTTTCTACCTGAAAATTGAAAGTCTGTTGCAAACGAATCTAATTTAATCACTCAGAAAACTCCACTCACTTATTTAAAGATAAAATAGATGCTGTTGATGTTCAAAAATTATAACAACATAAATACAAATAAATTCCATCCAAGCAATCACAAAACAGCTAGTGTTTATGCCCCCTCTTGTGGGGACATCTCTCAAAGATGAGGCGTGGTTGTGGTTGGGTTAAAAAGTCTGCTCCTTAGTCCATAAAGAAATGCAAATACGATTTTCTTAAAAATCACCCTGCTCTCCTCTCTTGAATATACTATTTCTTCTTGCTGTTTATCACCCTTCTTTTTCTGAGACTGAAGAGTTATGGAACACGTACAAATCTAACCACAGGAAGACAGGGATCCCAACCAACAAAAATGTAGATCTACTGCTATGACATACAGTTTGAATTTTTGAGGATACTAATGCAAGGAACGACAAAAAGAGCATGAATTTCTAACCACTTAGTTTGTGTCTTTTGAAATTTTAGAACAGCAAGACAAATGGTTTTGCTGGGAGAAATCAGAAGCACCTTCCCTGGTAGAGAAATAAGTGCATATTCAAAATTGACTGGGAAATGTGAGGGACAATTGAGATAAGATTTGGAATAATGAAGCCTTAAATCGACACCATGAGAAAGAAAAAGTTATTCAGTCAACTAAAGCCAATTTGACTTATGTTCAGTATAAGACATTCATCTCATTAAGAAAGTCAATGATAAAGGCCAGAACTGAGCAAGTGTTGCTGAGAAGTCACTGAACTGACTATATACATGACGCATACAATCTTCTTGTCCAAAATATTGATTTTGGTTTTTAACTACACATCCCAAACTTAACAGAATATCCACTTTAGGTTCTTGACTTCATCTCCTAACTTGTTCCTCCTACATCATTTTAGCTGTCCTTCTGAGCTTGGCAGACTTGGAGTAGAAAAATGTCTCCTCCTGCCCTGCCAATTTTAACCACTGCAACAGCAAATCTATAGGTTTATATCTGAATAAGAGTTTCAGACCTGCTACTTTCATGTAATCACAGTAAAACAATAAATGATTCTCATTGGTTTACCATGTAAGTGAAAAAAACAAATACTTTTAACTATTTAATATACTTGGTTGATCACATGGATTAAAATCACAACCATCGAGGTACAATAACTTTTGTGGGTTGGTTGTTTTGCTTTTAGTCAAGCTGAAAGGCCCACTCACTCAATAATTCAAATTAGACAAAGCAGTCAATTTGTTTTACTCCACTAATTAAGTAGCATAATTAGACTAAAGTCCAAAGCTCCAGATTCCATTATTATTTCTATGTAAAGGAAAACTCTCTTTGATAAACACACAATTTTTTTCTAAGTATATTTTCTTTAAAGCAAGGAGTATATATTAATAAAAGTCTATCCCTGTAACATAACACACAAAATTTAAATGTAGGTCAGTGGAGCTGCTATATGCATTAACATAGCTACCCCAAGAGTGTTAAGGCATTATTTTCTATTTTACTGATGAGGAAACACATGTGGCTTAAAAAATTTTTTTAATTATTTTGGAATTCTTGAGTGGGAAGTAGAATTCTTAAAATGCATTGCTACTTCATTAAAAAAAATTCCTATTGCTATATGATCACAAAATAACTAACTTCATTTCAAACTCAACAAAAACCAGAGCTGCATATGGGCAAAAATATTATATAGATTGTTTTGTTGGTACAAAACTAAAATTAAATTGGCAAAGGAGATCAATTTCTCTATTACTAGTCTGGGAAATAAGAAAAAATAATAAATTTTCCATTTTAAGGTGGAAAATTTAGCATATCTAGATGAACACTTAGATAAAATGGTTAGTTTCCCAAAGAAATGCAGGTAAGTCACCAAAACTGACTCAAAGAAGAGTTTTTTTTAAAATATAACATGCATCAATAACTACTGAAGAAATAAAATAAAACCAATAGGAGAATATTTCAAATAGCACTAGCTATGATTCAAATTTTTAGGACCCCCTTCCAAAATTATGTGTTAAAACTTAATCCCTATTTTGATAGTATTACTATAAGGGGTTTTGGAGGCAATGATTAAGTCACGAGAGAAGAGTCCTCACAAACAGAATTAATGCCCTTTAAAAAGAGACCTGAGAGAGCTTGTTCACTCCTTCTGCCATGCAAGGACACAGGGAGAAGGCACCATCCATGCAATAGAGCAGGCCTTCAGCAGAAACTGAATCTTTTGGCATCTTGATCTTGAACTTCCCACACTTTAGAATGTAAGAAATAAACTTATGTCGTTTATAAATTACCCAGTCTAAAGTATTTTATTAAAGCAAGCCAAATAGACTAAGAAAGCACCCAACTCCAGTTTTTGTGAATTTTATTCCACCCTTAAGAAATAGATAATTTGCACACTATGTAAATGTTTAAAAGCAAAAGATGAGAAATCATCTACTCCATTATACCAAGCAAGTATAGTATTCACAATTTTTTAGTCAGCTTTATTCACAGCTATGACCAAAAGACAAGAACAAGAACAATTTTAGAGTAGGAAGTTTATTTGGTGCTCACAGTTTCAGAGGTCCCAGTCCACTGACAGCCTACTCCATTGCTCTAGGCTCGAGATTAGGCGGAACATCATGGTAGAAAGCTGGGTGGTAGAAGAAAGCAGCCCAGGACATGCTGTCCAGGAAGCAGAGAGAGACTTCCATTCACAAACAACAAAATATTTACCCCAAAGACATGCCCCAAGGACCAGCCTCCTCCAGCCATATCTTTCCTGCCTATAGTTACCACCCAGTTAATCCTTACCAGGGGACTAATGCACTGATTAGGTTAAAACTCTCACAACCCAATCATTTTACCTGTAAACTCTCTTGCATTGACTCACACATGAGCTTTTGTGGGACACCTCATATATAAATCATAAAGATACCAAACAAGATAAAGCAAAAGGAAAATAATTATGGACCAATATCATTCATAAGTAAAAATATATGCCCCTTAAATTAAATGTTAGCAAATCATTAAACATCAACACTAAATTGGGTTCCTTCCAGGAATACAAGGATGGCTCAATACCAGAAAAATCTGTCAGTTCCCTTTGCTAAAACACAAAAGCTAAATAAATAAAGATATTGGGTACATTTTAATATTGTGATTTTTTTAATCTTAAGAAACTAGAAATAGAAGAAAAATCTTCTAACTTAATAATGACACTAAGTAAAATTTACAAATATCATACTTAATAGATGAAATGGAAGCAATAGACTTAAGTAAGGAATAATAACAAGATAATATCACTGCCTATTCAGTGCTTATTAACCCTTCTGTGTATTCAAGACAAAAAATGTGATATAGAAATCAGGAAGGAAGAGAAAAAAATTATTGATATTTGCAAATGTTATAATCATCTACCCCCCAGAAAAAGAAATCAAGTAATAAATTGTTAAATTTCTTTTGAAAGTTACCAAGGTGGAAAAATAGAAATTGAAAAGTAATACATACTTTAAAATAATATTTACTTTTAAAAATACACACATTCTTTAAAAAACAGTGCTATTGATAGTTTATGACCAAAAAATATGTTAAATAAATAAAAATAAAATGGACTGGAAAGAAAATTAAGTGTTGCTGCTACTTCTCAAAAAGAATTGTAACTGATGGTGATAACCAAAGTATAGTGCAGATTTATTTGTATTTGTATCTATAGCCTGATTTTGTCTTGCCATGGAAAACTGATAAATAAAACTAAAAAATTCAGTAGCTTCAACTAGGTCTGTATTTATTTGATAAACTTCAAACTTCTTCTTGAAGGACTTCTTGAAGTCCTTAGCTCAAGAATGGCATCAGGAAAATGCAGGGACACATTAAATATACATCCATAAAAGTTAGCCTTGCTGTCAAGTATGCTTGTTTTCATAAGTTAATATTTATGAGAACTGATTTATTAAATTTGTTTAATTTCTATAAGTGAAATTTAAGAATATTAAGGCCAAAGACTGAAAATACACCTCTAAGTATACAATATTTCCCACAACTTTACTAGCATTGTGTATAGAAATAATAAACTGGTCATAAATTCAGGTCAATGAAGGAGTTTCATTATAAAAGAAAAAGAGAAGTTGAAAGTTATTATTAACTAAATTACTACTAAATTTTTTTTAATGCTATCTTTCAATGAACACTCTTAAGTTGTTGGATTTCTCCATCTCTGAAAGATGTTAAACAACTTGGTAACCTGGTTCTTTTGTGTAGTTTTCAGAGGCCTCAAAAAGTTCAGGATAGTGGACATCTGTTCCCAAATCGAATATTTACCTCAAAAATAATAGTACATTTTTCAAGCAGTCAATGTAAATATCTGATGGTGATTCATTTATAAACACTACAATACCTAATTGTCTGGAATAGCCACAGTGGATGCTTCAAATGATAAATATTCTCCAGATGCAATGTTGAAAGAAAAGAATGCACATTCATCCTAAAAAGAAAGAAATAAAAAGTACACAAAGCTGCCTTATCGATCTCATTGCACCCTATGAATATTACATGACAAATGATATCCTGTAGCAAAACCCAATGTTTCAAGAAGTAATTTACTCTGTGTTCAGACTGTTAAGATTTAGAAGTTTTTTATTTACATCATTCAATATCCACCAAATCACAGATTTGGTGAATATTTTTATGCTTTACATTGAACACATTTTTGTGCTTTACAATGAACAATAAATATCTTACTAACTTTTACTCACATCTTTTCCAATTTTAATAGATTTTTACTCATGTATCTACCCAAACATAATTTAAAAAGGAGAATGTCAACAACTTAACTCACTCCAGAAATCTTACCCAAGGAATTGTGAGGCATGTGGAGAAATTTGAGTTATAGAAAAGTTTTTGGTTAAGAAAGGGCAATTCTTTTCAGTGAATATTGATATTCGATGGGCAAAACTTGTTTTAGAAATTCTTAGTTCATCCTTAAAACAGATATCGTAACTTCAGATCTTTGCTGATCTGAAAGACTTTGTCACCCTTCCTACTCTTCAGGGACCCTGTCAATGAGTGTGTTGACTTTTTTGTGTTCTCTCCAGGAATATTCTCAGATTTGGAATTTCCTGAGAAATATAGACAGGTGATCCATCCCACAATATGGCTTATTTGTGCCCAAGAGCCATCCCTCCACCAAGTAAGAAAAAAAGGAGGATTCTTTTTTTTTTTTTTTTTTTTTTTTTTTTGTTGTGTGTGTGTGTGTGTGTGTGTGTGTGGTACTGGGAATGGAACCCAGGGCCTTGTGCTTGCAAAGCAAGCACTCCACCGACTGAGCTATCTCCCCAGCCCAAAATGAGGGTTCTGAAGGCCCTGGGGATGCATCAATAACCTGTGCATCAATACCTTGCCACCTCCCTGAAACAGAGCAGAAACACCTTCAAGGGCCAGGTCAGGCAGAACTACCTGCAAAGACTAGCAGGGAGAGAAAAGGCATTCTCAAGGTCCAAGTTTATAGCTTTGAATTGACCTCAAAAGGAGTTTAGAGCTCACTCTCTTGAATATACTAAAGAGGATATTTTGGGAAATAAGCATTCAGACATTGAACTGTGAAATAAAGATTTTAAAGATGATCAAGTTTAGCATCTCAGTCAAAGCATATTGGTATTTAGAAGAAGTAACCGAAAAGTTGCAAAAGAACATGCTTTTTCTAAGCTGTGTAGTGACTCTCAAAAATCTTGTACATTCTCAATTTTCATCCGAACTTAATTATTTTGTGGGTTCGATTTTTGTTTCCAGCAAAACACAACTTCCTAGTACTGCGGAAGAAAAGACTTATAAAACAGGTTTTGTGGAGCTCAAATAACTCTTAAAAACAATATCTTGATGAGTTAAGTGTAAATGAGCCAAAACATATGGATTAAATGTCCCTTTAAATACACATGGCTTTAAAAATTAAGGGAAAAAGGGTTCTGGCAAAATGTGTTTCAGATTTGGTTGAAAGAAAACATTTGAAAGAAATAGTTTGAGGGACTGGACTAACCCAAAACATACCTGAGTTCTTCCAACCTACTAAAGTACAACCAACTTTAAAACATATGGATTTTATACAATAATTCTTCTACCACACCCACCCTAAGTTCTGAGTTCTAAGTTTTTCTTCATATGTTAGAAATCATTAGAAACAGTCATGGTATCATTACTGTTTTTGAAGAGTCCATAATCTACTACTGTGGTCAGATTCAGTCAAATAGAAAGGAATAACATATTGGTTATGTCTCTACAAAAATACAAATAGTTTTTGTTTCAAACCTGTATTATTCAATTCTCTCTAGCACCCAATGGACAGTTGGACTGCATCATAGATATCTTTGGAGATAGATACATGATGAGATCTGAATATGAGATGGCAGAATATCCATTTTGTGGCTTTTCACTTAACCAAAGTTAAGGAATAAGCAAGAGGTCAACCAAACACTGAAGCATAGCCTAAATAACATCAAGACCTCTTGCCCTGCTTAGAATACTTCACATTGCATCTATTTGACATAGGTGACTATGCAATGCATCCAGACAATTCAAAACTGAATCCACAGAGTGACAGGTCGTAAAACCGGTAGTACCTAAGCCTTATATTTATCTTCAAGTTGCCACCCTACATATACACACCAATGATGATGATATCTTTAAACCCTAAAGGCCATGAAATTTACTTCTAACACTTTTAACATGGGGCCAAAGTTAATAAATATTTTGACTATATTTAAATTGTTATCTTTGTTAATCTGTGAAATTATTTATGTTGCTATGCCAATTTTTTCCATTATACCCATGGAATCTCACATTCTTTATTGAAATAGGTTGAATGAGGGTTGGGGAGATAGCTCAGTTGGTAGAGTGCTTGGCCCTGGGTTCCATCCCCAGCACCACAAAAAAAAAAGAAAGAAAAAGAAAAAAAGAAAAGAAAAGAAAAGAAATAGGTTGAATGATTATTTATTGGTACTCTCTCCCAGATTTTATCTGAGAAATAACCAACAACCTGAATAAATGACCCTAATTGTGATGTCACTAAGTTGCCCTCATTAACACACACCCTCATCTAAATAACCTAGTCAGTAGGCTACCAAAGTGTCTTGTATTACTCAGAAACTGAGGTCTTACCTTACACTCACCAGACCAAATCTATCCAAAGACCTTCATGGAGAACTTTCTTTTTAAAAATGATAATAAGTGCTTAAAATTTTATCACAAAAAGTGTTGTGATCTGGCTCAATCAACAACCTCTAAAGAAATAATCCAAATTGCTACAAGATGTTAGGGCCCTGAAACCAATGTGGTAGTGGGGTAGGCGGCAGGGGAGGTAAACATATTCTCAATGAAAATGACAACCTTTTAACATGTGCTCAAAACAGACTGACAGGGCAGTGGGTAAGATGAACAGTGGGTCTATCTTCAAGGAGGGGCAGGCTGGCCTGATTCCTGTGTTCTAATTTCCTTTTAAAGGCGTGGTGGAACTGCAGCTTTATGTGTTGAGTTGAGGATTTACTTGAAATATACTTAGACATACTGCTTCTACACCAGGGAATTGATGCAAGTTCTTAAAATTCCTGCAGTTCTCTCTTTGGGGAGCAAACACTCTCTAGCTAAATCCCATAATGCACCACCTTGCCAATACTGCTAAGCCCCAGATCAGTTATCTCCTCTGTGGACTGAAGTCTGTGGGGGTGGAAGTTTTAAACCTAAGAGTTATCCAGACTCTGACAGGGTCAAAATTTGCTGTTACAGCAATTCTCTTGTCCATGATAAAGTAATTTCTTTATATTTTATGCCTGTCTGTTGTCTTCAGACATGGAAACTATTATTATAATTTCTGTGGTAGATTTTTTTAAAGTGTATTCTGCTTTGTTTTTCCACAGACTGAAAGTATTTTTCAAAAATGTGTTTGTCCATGTTTGCCAAAAGAAATAAATATCTATAAATATCAATGTAAATAACTCTGCACCAAGAAATAGCACTTCACATTAAATGCTTAGTAATTACAGAAATTCCTCTGAAGGCTATTAGACAATGATGAAAGTTATTCAGCTGATGTATTTCAAACTTATTCATGGACAATACTGTGATGGTAGTGTCCTTGTATGCAGGAGCAAGGTTCACATTTACCTCAGATTGAAGTGCTCATCCAGAGTCATTCGTTACAGCTAATGTTTTCCCATGGAGTTGGACTGCATGTGGGGAGAAAAATCCCTCTACCCTCCTGGCAGAAATCTCAAGAGTTGGCTGCTGTGTGTTCAGCTGGGAGGTTGTGGTAAATGCTGAGAACCACCATCTCATAATCATATGCTTGAAGCCTTAAATCATGACTGTCAGAAATTCAAAGTTGGAAAATTGTGGAACATTTTGTTGAGAATCATAAATGTACTACAGGCTAATAATACAAACATTGCAATGCACAAGGAATCACTTCATTTAACCCAAAGTTCCATTGGCAAAGACACATCATCACATTCTCTCTGAACATGGTGGCACACACTCCCTAGGGTCAGAAAACACTTCTGACTTCATATTCTGGCATAGCAACCTGCCAGTTGCTCTTTAACCTCTCTAAAATTCAGTTGATTCTTAGGTTTTTAAAAAATTAAATAATAGTATGAAGGATTTAACGAGTAATACAAAAAAGATTTTGTATGCAACGAATTTATGTAACTCCCTGCCAATGTCTTCCTATAGTTCCATACCATATAAGAGCAAATTCCCTAAGACCAAAGACCTGCTGTTGTCTCCTTCACATCATTCTTTCTCCCATTCCTAGTGAGATATTTTCTCACATACACAAAACTAAAATAGAGCTTATCACAGATCAAATACTCAATAGAGTTAATTCAACTAATAGATTTAACGGAACAGATGCACTGTTCAATTATGATAATATCACATCCATCATGTCTCAAGTCAAGATAAAGTTTCTAGAAGACAGGGAATTTTGATGTTGAACCTTCCATTAGATTGTTAGATATCCCAAAGACACCACCTCTGTGTGGCAGTTGTCTGGATCCATGCTCTGATGTGTTCTAATGGGCATGAAAATTTTAAGGTCGAAGTGTCTACATAATGCCAGAACACAGGACAATGAACCAGAAGTCAAAGATTAGTTGTGTGAAACAAATACACTAGTCAACGCAAGGTACCCATAAACACAGCAAATTACACATTAGAGTGAGTAAATGATCAGAGGTATTCTAAGAACAGATGGAAATACAACATTATAGAATGCCACTTGAAAGAGGAATGAGGAAAATCAATTTAAAATCCGTATCAAGGATAATTCCTGTGCCAGACGCCAGGTCAGGAATTGGTCTGTAATTTTAACAACTGGAGATGACTAACACATTTTTATCAAAGTAGCAAAATAAAAGAGTTGACATTAAGTCAGTGCTTATTCCACACTAGACACTGTGCCAGCCCTTTACACCCATTAACACATTCAATGCTGACCAGAACCCTGAGAAATAGGTTTTCATGCATTTTGAGGTAGGAAGCTGTTACACGGACTGTAACTTGTCTAAAACTGCAGACAGTGAGGGGTGGAAAGAAAGAGGCCAATGTCAAAGACAGGGAGATCCCTTAACTTACTGTGGAGAAATATTAGAGCTGGTGGTGCCAGAAAGTGCCCTCCAGATGAGGAAGCTGAGACCAGAATGGCTCAGTGCTTAGACCAACATCACCTTGCTATTGGTGGCAGATCTGGGACTAGATCCAAGAGTCCTGTCATCTTTCAGAACTGGATATAGTCACTCCGGACCACAAGAGAAAAGATGCCTGCATCTAAAAGCGTAGTAAATAGATAGGATAGATAAATACATAAAATAAACAAGTTGCATTTTCTTTTCTGCCATGCTACAATATATTTAGAGTCCTCAGGCTTGTCACCTTCTCACATTTGGTAGTATTCTATACTCCCGAAACAGTTTTCAAAACTTTACGTGGGATATTTAACGAATGCTATCCTATTAACTGCTGGATTGAATATGTGGTGAAGAAGCAAATGAGTTTATGATAGGAATCGTTTCAAACCACAAATATCTATTAAGAACCACGATGCAGGGAAGGGCAAAAGGTGCTATAGGGATTACAAAAATGTGCAAGGCAGATTCCTTTTTCTGGGGGAAGAGACATTCATAAATAACCATGCTCTCATCAAAACATAGTAAGTGGTCCAGGGACATGGGAGAAAATGAAATGAACTCAGATTGAGGAGATTAGGGAGGGCTCTGGGGAGAAAAATTAATAAAGCCAGTTTCATCCCTTGTGAAAGAAATGAGACTGAGTTATTCAATTAGAGATCCTTTTAACTGAAGTTTAGAGATTTAGCATGTTAAGAGATAACAGGGAAAAAAGTATTTATATCTTTTATTAATCTTGAAAGAAGGAAGAAAGGAAGGAAAAGAAAAATGAGTATTATTTTTCATTCCAAAATTGGGGCCAGGAATTAGAAACTAGCTGATATTTGTTATGTTCTTTCCTAAATGGCCCTTTGATTGACTCAATTCCCTATTTGACTTAGTCCCTAATTGACTCAATAAATTGAGTGATCAATTTTTGGAAAAGGAATCAATTTTATTTTTAACAATCTGTGTTGGTATGGTGGACCAATAAAGAAGTCAAATTTACCTAAGTTCATGATCCATAAACAAAACATTCACATATTAATATTTCATTACTATTATAATAAGCAAAACGAAATCCATTCCTATGGTGTCTACAAAAATGCATAATTCTGTGATTCTAATTTTAAAATATGCACAGATCTCCTGTCAGGGCAACTTCAAACACTCTAGAATCACAGGATAGAGATAAATCTTAAAGATCATCAGATCGAATCATTCCATCAATGCATCAATCTCTTCTGCAATATCCCCACCAAGTGGTCAGCCACTTTATCCTTGGTTGCCTAGAGGCTCAGAATATTTTCTGTGGGCAAAAAATTTCAGCTTTAAACTATTCCTTAAAGACAGAAAGTAGGTAGGGGAACCCAACTATATCTCCCAATGAATACTAATTGAATCAACTTCAATTCATCAGAATCATGTGTTCTCTCTTTCCCATGAAAATCTGATGGTTCTGATGACAGCTATGTTTGAGACACTCCCAAAGTCTTCTCTTCCCCAAGTTTACTTTCCCAAATTTCTTGATCTTTTCTCATGTGGATCCTCTTTGGTTTCCCACAATCCATCCTAAAGGCTCTCTTCAGGACAGCCTCTAGTATATCTACCTCTCTGACTTTTGTTGGTGTACATTTCAAAACAAAATGCTCAGAAGTACAATGAACACAGAAAATGAGGAGAAGACCAGTCATAAATCTCCTTCTTCTAATTTTGTCCTTCAGTAACAACACAGGGTATATATGCTTTTTATTAATTTCATGTCTCTTGAAAGAGTTAAACAAAATAGAAGTATACATGTAGTATCTAAAGAACAAAAAATTATTTATTGTTCCTAAGGAGCAGAGGAAAAATCAGTCCTTGTTCATGGATTTCCATAGCTCATTTGTTCTAATCAGTTCTAATTTCTCAAGAATGTTCTGCTCAATTTGATTATTATCACAGGACCCTGGGATTACAGAATATCTGAACTTCCTTTTTTGATCTTGGGAAGGATAGGATAGGCAGGGCTGCACCTGCCAAGAGTCAGCAGAGGTTCAGGGGCAGGGTACAGTTCTGATGAAGTAACAAAGTTAGTGGGAGGTACTAGGGACTGGAAGAATGAACCGTCTGGGATGTTTAAGGGATGTCCACAGCCCAAATACAAGGAACAAAAAATGTAGACTGTTTCTAAAAGGAAAACATGAGTTTAGATAAATAGAGCCATGGATTTGGGACTGTGCGGAGGCTAAATCAAAATTAAAATGGGGCAGAAACAATATAGAGGTGAACTCAGATCTGAGCAACTGGGTATAGTGATCTGGCCAAAGAGTCAGAAATCAAGCAGATATGGATTTCACAATAAATACCCAAGAAAATCAAAGCTAGTTCAGAATCTGCAACCCAATCATTAATAAGCATTGTTAAAACAATTAGATATTTAAATATATTACTAACCATATACATAAGTGAATAAATTCATACTTAGGGATATGTGATCAATAATATGTGGGGAAAGTAATAGGATGTTTCATTTCCTTGACAGTTATAGATCAAATATACCTTGTAAATGTCTTTTAAATAGCACTCCAAATTCTTAATCTCTAGAGCTGGGGGAAAACTTACATGCCACAAAGTCAGACAAAAAATGTGAATATATAAAACAGCCCAGTTTATCACAATGAGAAGCATGAGAACCCTGGGAATGGGTTACATCTGTCTGAAGGTCAGTCTTTATTGAGTTCTGTTTAAGGTTGCCAGGTAGAAAAGTGGCCAAATGCAGCGGTTCTTTTTGAATTCTTTTTTGTACTAGAAATTGAACCCAGGGATGCTCTACCACTGAGCAACATCCCCAACCCTTTTACTTTCATTTTGAAACATGGTCTCACCCAGTTGCTGAAGTTGGCTTAGAATTTGCAATCTTCCTGCCTCAGCCTCCTGAGTATCTGAGATTACAGGTGTGCACCACCTTGCCCAGCATCTTTTGACTTTTCCAAAGAAACTAGAAATGAGAATGTGTATGCATTCTGTTATGGTTTGGATCTAGAATGTCCCCCAAATTCTCACATGTATAGGGCAGGATTTGGGGGTTGTGATTAGATCAAGAGGGCTATATTTCAGGTTCCTTGAGAAGGGAAGCTTGTGTATTATGTCCTACTACTTCACCAGTGCAAGCACAATACATGGCCCATAGCAGACCATTGGTAAATATCCATGCAATGATTAATAAAGAAGAGAGAAAGTATAGATGGAGAAATTAAGTCTTATTATATTAAATTATTCAGAGACATGTTTAGAACATCATTTAAAGCCCTGGATAAATAATAACTACCAGATAAGCAATCAAAAGAAAAAAAAGTCTCAGAATTAAGGAGAAATTTTTTTTAATTGGAAATATTTTTAGGTAAACATGGAATACTGAGGCATACATTTATCTTCATTTCCTCCTAAAATTCTTTTGTACAAGAGAAAAGGATTCAAGTGCCCAAACCCTCAAACCTTAGAGATTGGAAAGCAGTTGGGCATATGACTTAGTCAAAAGGAAGAGATCAAAACCTGATGTCTGTAGAGGGAGACTCAAAAAGAAGCAACTTCATTTGTACTACAGAGCCCTGGAAGAGCTCAGGAATTGTCACATCAGAGATCTCCGAGTGTGGTACCCAAAATGTGCCTCCAAACAGAACTGGCTAAAGATTTTTTTGTTTGTTCTTTTTAGATATACATAACAGTAAAATGTATTTTTGACATATTATACATACATGAAGTATAACTTATTTTAATTAGAATCCCATTCTTGTGGTTGTACATAAAGTTTCACTGGTCATGTATTCATATATGAACAAAGGAAAGTTATATCTGATTCATTCTACTGTCTTTCCTATTCCTGTTTCCACTCTCTTCCCTTCATTCACCTTTGTCTACTACAATGAATAGAAATAGAAAAGATATTCTCTGCCCTCCCACTCCCTATTGTGTGTTAGCATCCACATATCAGAGAGTACATTTTGGGGGATTTTTTTCACTTAGCATAATAGTCTCCAGTTCCATCCATTTACTAGCAAATGCCATAATTTCATTCTTCTTTTTTTTTTTCTCATTAAACTTTTGTTTTAATGGGTCTCAAAATTCTGTGACAGATTTTTGGTCAAGTTGTTTCCATTAAAAAGTACTGATTTTAAAAACTAATAACTTAAAACTGCCACACACTCAAAAAAAAAAAAAAAAAGCAAATGGTCCACAAAACATTCTCCTCTCCTTCTGAAGGTTTTACGATGCATTGTTATCATCGACCAGACTTTTACTATTAACTTAAATGACCAATTGAGACAAACAGTTCTGAGACCACTCTTCCACCACCGATTAAGACTGGGGTGGCAGGTGTTAGGAGTAATATTCATTTAGCCTTCTGAGCTTTCTGAGCAGACATGGTGACCTTGCCAGCTCCAGCAGCCTTCTTGTTCACTGCTTTGACGACACCCACAGCAACTGTCTGCCTCATATCACAAACAGCAAAGCGACCCAGAGGAGGAGAGTCAGAAGCTCTCAACACCCATGGGCTTTCCTGGAACCATGTCAACGATGGCAGCATCACCAGACTTGAAGAATTTAAGACCATCTTCCAGCTTCTTACCAGAATGGTGATCAATCTTTTCTTTCAGCTCAGCAAACTTGCAAGAAATGTGAGCTGTGTGACAATCTAGTACAGGGGCATAGCCAGCACTGATTTGGCCTGGATGGTTCAGGATAATCAGTTGAGCAGTGAAACCAGCTGCTTCCATTGGTGGGTCGTTTTTGCTGTCACCAGCAACATTGCCACCACGCACATCTTTGACAGACACATTCTTGACCTTGAAGCCCACATTATCTCCAGGAAGAGCTTCACTCAGAGCTTCAGGGTGCATTTCAACAGACTTTACTTCAGTTGTGACCTCGACTGGAGCAAAGGTGACACCATGCCAGGCTTGAGAACTCCAGTCTCCACTCGGCCCACAGGGACAGTACCAATAGCACCAATTTTGTAGACATCCTGGAGGGGCAGACGCAAAGGCTTGTCAGCTGGACGAGTTGGTGGCAGGATGCAATCTAAAGCTTCGAGCAGTGTGGTTCCTCTGGCACTGCCATCTTTACGGGTGACTTTCCATCCCTTGAACCAAGGCATATTAGCACTTGGCTCCAACATGTTATCACCATTCCAACCAGAAATTGGCACAAATGCTACTGTGTCAGGGTTGTAGCCAATTTTCTTAATGTAGGTACTGACTTCCTTAATGATTTCCTCATATCTCTTCTGACTGTAGGGTGGCTCAGTGGAATCCACTTTGTTAACACCAACAATTAGTTGTTTCACACCCAGTGTGTAAGCCAGAAGGGCATGCACACGGGTCTGCCCATTCTTGGAGATACCAGCTTCAAATTCACCAACACCAGCAGCAACAATCAGGACAGCACAGTCAGCCTGAGATGTGCCCGTAATCATGTTTTTGATGAAGTCTCTGTCCTGGGGCATCAGTGATAGTCACATAATACTTGCTGGTCTCAAATTTCCACAGGAAGATGTCAATGATGATACCACGCTCATGCTCAGCTTTCAGTTTATCCAAGACCCAGGCATACTTGAATGAGCCCTTTCCCATCTCAGCAGCTTCCTTCTCAAATTTTTCAATGATTCTTTTGTTGATCCCACCACATTTGTAGATCAGATGACCAGGAGTGGTAGACTTGCCCTAATCTACGTGTCTGATGACAACGATGTTGATATGAGTCTTTTCCTTTCCCATTTTGGCTTTGATTTAGCGGTGGTTTTCATGACACCTGTGTTCTGGCGGCAAACCCATTGCGAAAAAGAACATTCAGGGTGACAATTTCATTCTTCTTTATGACTGAGTAATATTTCATTGTGTATATATACCATATTTTCTTTTTTTTAATTTTATATGATTTTTAAATTTTTTTATTTGTTCTTTTTAGTTATACATGAGAGTAGAGTATATTTTGACATATTATACATACATGGAGCATAACTTCCCATTCTTGTGTTTGTACATGATATGGAATTACAATGGTCATGCATATGACCATAGAAAACTAATGTCTGATTCATTCTACTGTCTTTCCTATTCCTATCCTCCCTCCCTTCCCTTCATTTTCCTTTGTCTAATCCAAAGTACTTCTGTTCCTCTCTTCCCCCTGCCCCCACATTATGTGTTAGCATCCGCATATTAGAGAGAATATTCCGCTTTTGGTTTTTTGGAATTGTCTTATTTCACTTAGCATTATGGTCTCCAATTGCATCCATTTACTACAAATACCATAATTTCATTTTTCTTTTTGGTTAAGTAGTATTTTATTGTGTATGTATACCATATTTTCATTATCCATTCATCTGTTGAAGGACACCTCGGTTGGTTCCATAGCTTAGCTACTGTGAATTGATCTGCTGCAAACATTGATGTGGTTGCATCACTATAGTATGCTGATTTGAAGTCCTTTTGTGTATAAACAGAGGAATGGGATAACTGAGTCAAATGGTGGTTCTGTTCCAAGTTTTCTGATGAATCTCCATACTGCTTTCCAGAGTGATTGCACCAATGTACAGTCCCACCAGCAAAGTATCAGTATGCCTTTTTCCCGACATCCTTGCCAACATTTATTGCTACATGTATTTTTGATAATGCCATTATGACTGGAGCACAGTGGAATCTCAGGGTAGTGTTCATTTGCATTTCTCTAATTGCTAGAGATGTTGAACATTTTTCATATATTGTCGACCATTCGTATTTCTTCTGTGAAGTGCCTGTGCAGTTCCTTTATCCATTTATTGATTAGGTTACTTGTTTTTGCTTTTTTCTGTTTTTTTTATTTTTTTTATTTTTTGGTGTTAAGCTTTTTAGTTCATTTCAAATCCTAGAGATCAATGCTCTATCTGAGGTGCAGGTAGCAAAGATTTTCTCCCATTCTGTAGGCTCTCTCTTCACATTTTCGATTGTTTATTTTGCTGTGAAGAAGCTTTTTCGTTTGATACCATCCCATTTATTGATTCTTGATTTTACTTATTGTGCTTTAGGAGTCTTGCTGAGGAAATCAGTTCCTAAGCTGACATGAGGGAGAGTTGGGCATACATTTTCTTCTGTTAGGTGCAGGGTCTCTAGTCTAATGCCTAGGTCCTTGATCTACTTTGAGTTGAATTTTGTGCAGCATGAGATGGGCCTAATTACATTTTATTACATATGGATTTAGTTTTCCCGGCACCATTTGTTGTAGATGCTATCTTTTCTCCAATGTATGTTTATGGCCTGGCTGAAGATTTATATGAGGTGCAAATAAATCTCATCCTAATCCTTCCCTACCCTACATAACTTGGTGACTTCCCCCCAATCTGGGTAGAAGACAAGAGGTTAATTTCCAAAGAGGTTCATCTTTAGAGATTTCTAAAGCAATACATTTTCATTACTGAATAACACTGTGGTTATTTGCTACAAAGTATTATTGCCATGACAGGGAACTTACACTACTGGGTTTAAACCCCATGCTTATGAAGGCTAGCAGGTTGATCTTTGGGGGACACATTCACATCCTGGGAAATTCATCAGCAGACCGAGTCAAGGCTTTGGCTGGGGCAACTGCAGCGGCTCCATTCTGCTGCTCTACAACCTTCTTTCAACAGGAGAATGTGAGATGTGCTCATGCCAATGACAGGCATGAGGATGAGAGGACAGGCAGGACTGCACAGCTTTTCTTCGAGGCCTCTACTTGGAAGTGAAACCCTGCCAACTCTGTCACAGTCTATCACCCTTAGTAAGTCACAAGTCATGGAGACAAGTGAGTTTCCTTAGGCATGGAAAAAGAGAACCCAACTCTAGTGAGATGAACTGCAGAGTCACACAGCAAAGGTGTGAAAATAAGGATATGTGAAGAATTCGTGATGACCCTGCAATCTATGACACCCATACTAAAATAGGGAGCAGTTAAGTGAAGTCTGCCTCCTGAAGAGGGAGATTCCCCATTCATACCCACCTTCAACTCTCAGAATGGATACCAGCACCCAACATGATGTCTCCAATGTCTGATCTCCACAGAAACTGACGAACCCAAGAGAAAGCTGTAAGACTCAGACATTTGGGGGAAGCTCCCCATGAAAAATCTGACTTATTCCCTTGTTAATCTTCTGTGAAGCACCATGGCAATATCTTTTTAGTGCATCGCTTTAAATTATGAATGTACAGTCTAGGTTCACCAGACATGTGAGTAAATCTGACACAAATGCAGAAACCAATGCCAAAAAGCAAAACAGAAGGAGGCTCAGAGAAAGGTACAGAGAGCAGAGAAAAATTTTAAAAGTCAGTGAATCATCTATGAAATTATAAATCAAAAACTATTACAGAAGAAATAGTCAATCAAAGGATTAGAGGCTTAATTTTTTTAAAAACTCAAAGGAAGACAAAAGATATAAAAGAGAAGAAAAAGAATAACAATATCAACAACAAAAACTAGTAGTTCAGCAGAAGAGAGTCAATATATGAAAACAAAGGGCTAGCTATAAGAAGAAAAATCTCTGAAATATCAAAATGACTTAGCCATAAAATGTAGATCAGATAACCAGAGCAAATTATCCATTTTCTATATTTCTTAACAGCAGAAAATCTAGTTATTTATTTATCTACTCAAGCATGCCATTTCTGTAGTACTAAATATTCATGTTGTAAACATGTCGGGGTTTCCAGGACCCCCAGCCTTGGGCATGGTCAAGATGGCGCCTGACGCTGAGCCAAAAGCGGCCAGCTATACAGTAAACAACCAGCGAATTCCAATGATTGGCTAGTTAACGATGTGATTAGAGCATGCCCCCCTCCTTTACCTATTCTACACCTACAGCTGTCCGCGCGTTTACCTCGTGTGCTCTCCCCTGATTGGTTGAAGTGTATATAAGCCTGGTGGGTGGGAGAGTAGGGGGGCAGAAGCGGAAGAAGTGGCGGAGGCGGAGGCTGAAGCTGAGCTGGAGTGCGCGGAAGCTGGGAGAAGCTGAGAGAAGAGAAGCTGGGAGTGCGCGGAAGCTAGGAGTAAGGGAAGTGTAGGAGAGGGACTGTGCATAATAAACTTCCAAAGCTTCAGACGTTTGTCGTGTCTCTCTCTGCAGGCAGAGGGAGCGCGATATAAACAGAGGTAGGAATTACAACAGAAAGTAAGGATACTCCACTATCAGGAAGTTCTTGTGTATTTTTGTATGATCAGCAGCATGTAAAAAAAAAAAATATCCAGGGACACCAAGATTGAAGGACCATGAAGGATAAGACTAAGAGAGCTAATCAGGCTAAGCCATCACTTCCTTTGTCTATTTTTAAGAGTGTTCAAGTCTGTTGATGCTCACACAACGCTCTTATCTCATGTGGTGTCTGGCAACTTTTTCAGCACCCTTTGTTGTTTAACTAATACTGTTAACAAATCCAAAACCACTGTGAGGCACAAGCCTCCAATTTATACACATCCTTCATCCCCCAAAAGATGGCACTGGCTCTACAATGGGAGTTTTCACTTGGTTATTGAATATCTTGACTCAGCATAATTTGTTTAGAATTCCAGGTTTAAATCAATTTATTTGGAATATTGTTGGCTTTTGTTGACTGCTTACTATATGCCAATTTCATTTGGTAGATATTTGCTCATTTTACCCTCAAAACAATTCTACAAGACAAGGTATTATTTTTATTATCCCACATCATATGTAAGCAAACTCAGAAAAAGAGAGCTAAAGGAAGAGAGAGAACAAAGTATGGAACCAGGATCTCATAACCCAAGCAGTCAGTTCTAGAAACCTCTAAACTCTCTTGCTTTATTTTTTTAAATCATTTTTTTTTTATTTTTTACAGACTGCATTTTGATTCATTGTACACAAATGGGATACATCGTTTTGATTCTATGGTTGTACATGATGTAGATTCATACCATTCGTGTAATCATACATGTACATAGGGTAATGCTGTCTGTCTCATTCCACCATCTTTCATACCCCACTCCCTCTAATTTCCTTCCACATAACCCAAAGTTCCTCCATTCTTCTCTCACTCCCCATCTTTTGCTTTATCAATAAGTGATACTTTGATTATACATAAGACATAGAGATTACATATTTATAGCCAAAAGAATTTGACTGCAAAAAATTGTTCAATATTTCTGCTCAGTATTCTCTCAAAATTTTCAAAGGAGCCTTGGTAGGGAGAGATATATTACTGAAATGGGTCAGTGATTGCAGAGTGGTAGACCCAGAAATTAACTTCCCTGCAGAGTCTAAAGGATTTAGCCTTGACGTTCAAAAAGAATACAGAAAGTCCTGGACATGATAGATCCTCTGCCCTCAGGAACTTAGAGACCTACATCTGTATGCCAGACAACAGACTAAGGTTCAAACCCAGAGTCTTTCTAATGCTAAAGTCCAGGTTGTTCTTATATACAACTAAAGTTAAATACACCATAGGAGAGGGCCCTGGTTTTGTTAAGTTGGTAGTTCTGTGCTCCCTGTTTTCTGTCTATAAATAGTTTACTCTAGAAAGATACCTCAGAGAAGTTTTTAAAAATTAATTGTTAGGGTTGGTGACTGATGTAAAGACTGTTAATAAATTACTTAATACTGAAAAAAAACTCATTTTTACCTTTCCTTGCAATGAGGTGACTTGGGTATCAATATTAAACTTTTATGTTTTCATAGAGAAACAGTGTTGCCTTTTTATACCTCACTACATATTTGGTTTATTTTGGAGTCCTGTTTTCACTGTGAAGGCATCTTATATTTAAAACTGATAAACAGGCATTGGATCTAAATTATATGAAGTGAGGAAGTTAGACTCTGGACCAAACAAACTAGTATCTGATTTATTAAATAAATGAACTCCATTCACCTAAGATGGATAAGGCATGTGATCCAAGGTAGGAGAGACAGAGCACCCTTGTGCATAAGAAATCTAACAATCTAACAGATAATAATAAAAACATCCAAAATGTGCCAGTAAGTTCAAAGGAGGGTAAATCACATTCTTTTGGGTCAGCAGTGGAAGCTCCAAAGATTAGAAGTTTTTAAATGGGCCAAAAGAACTTATGAGGAAAGGTGTGAGGTACGTTCTAGGTGGAGAAAAGATCACCAAAATGGCACCCCAGGCAGTGAGGCCAGACTCATTCTGCACATGTCAGAAATGTCTGAAACGCAGGAAATAAACCAAACCCAGGAAAAATTTGATGACCCAGGTCCATGTCCAGTGAATGGATAAAACTGTTAAATATTCCTTTTCCCTGAACAAAACTTATTCCACAGATTTCTTTTGCTTCTTGTATGTTCCTCCCCTTGTCCAGTCCCAGTGGGGGAAACTTAGAAATATCTCTTAATACTAACCTCCATCCAAATTGTTTTTATCTCACATTTGGCCCCAGCAAGCTACAATACTGTCCAAATCAAACATCAGGTGCCAAATTTCATACTATGTAGACATTTTGTATAGAATTACAGCCGTTGAACATAAAGGACCCATACATAAGGGAAAGTCTGACAGATCTTTAATTATCCACCAGGAATTGTTACACAGCTATAGTCAACCTCCTCAGAGGACACCCATATTTTAGGTTTATAACCTTGACACAAACATTTGCTCTTGGATGAATTTTTAATAATGTACTTTCTGTATCTAAAAATAATAAATGGCCATTATGAAGAATTCAGAAAATACAAAAAGGAATAAAGAAAAATAACCATCATCCATAGATAACCATTATTAAAATTCCTTACTTTTATCTGCACATATGTATTCTGAATGCCTGAAATGTTATATTGTATATACTATTTTAGTCACTTTTATAGCATAAATTTACTTCCATAGCATTCATTCCCCTATTAATAAACATTTAACTTGTTCCAATATTTTTGCTATTAATAATAATGTCCCAAAGAACATCTTTGGGCTAAATTTCCTCATTGTTGATTATTTTTTAGGACAAAGTCCTAAAATTGAAATTATTAGTTCTAAGTATATGAATGTTCTTTATCCCCCTGATAAATATTTCCAACTTTGGTCTTCCAAAAAGATATTCTCAATTTACACTCAGTTGGATGTTCATGTGAACATTTGAAAAGCTAAGATGGTACACAGGTATATTGAATCCTCTCTCATAAATTCAGAACATCTAATAGAAAGTTGGTCGGCTCATATTGGCCTATTGGCACTTTAACCTTCCATTTTATGCGTCATTTCTCTTCTTTCAACACCTTTCCTTACCAGTCATCCAGGTTTCTCATCCACTTCTATTTCTTTTGTGAAAGGAGAATATTTAAAGTGAAGCACACTAAGGTGTTAGAATCTTTTCCAAGGCAATAGCTGTTTTAAAGAGAATGACTGGAGAGGCCATATTTAATTCATAGGATTAACACACCGTACAATGTAGAACCCAGCAGGAAAAGTATGTGGACAAAAGGTCCAAGGTTTCTAGAATCATACCACATAGACACCCATGAGCTTTTAAGGAAAATTGGACCTGCTCTTTCACAAAGGGCAAGCTTTCACTGTGCAAATGACCAGTGTTCACAGGGTAATCTAGTGACAAATGGCTGTGCTGAAAGTCTCATCAGAAAGGACTCTCTGGGGCCAGCCTTCAGAGAGATCAAACAACTAAATCTAGGCAGTGAATGGCACATATTTTGACCCAGGGATTTGGATCCAGAACTCTGAAAATAAAATACAAATCCTTGCCTGTCAACTTTGCCATTTGGGAAAAGTGTATGAAAATCTTACCTACCAAAGGAAATGTCTGTAAGAGACTTGGCAGCTTAAATAGTTGTCATACTGTTTATTAATGAATAGTAAAACATGCAATTTAGCTTTAAGAAAGGGGAAAATATTTCCACAGTGAATAACTATTAAAATATGATAAATAGATCTCCCTCTGTGCTTTGCCTTATAAACAAAGTAGCTTCTATAATTTGTCTTTTGGTAATTTGTAATAGCGAAAATTTCTACTATGGAAGGGATAAGGTAAGTTTGTTTTCAAACTCTCCTTAAAGAATCAAAAAATATCAAAAACCAAGTCAGAAAAAATCCAGTATATCTGAATTCAGTTCTTGAGTACATATTTAAAAGTGAGTCATTTATTCAAGAAATAGGAAGAAAAGAAGTAAATTCTTCCATCTCCCTAAAAATCAATGTTCACTTTTAAACTATGGCTCATTAGCCCTTTAACCTGAACATGTCCAAGAGAAACATTAGGAAAATTCAACCATCTATTATTCATTCAGATAATAGAATTTCATAAGGATTGTGCATGTCTGTTTGTTTGGAATTGTTTTGGAAGGTTTCGTTGTTGTGAGAGGGAGATTAAAAGAGAGAGAGGAGAAGATGTGATTTGTTTCCCCCCCGGAACTCTTAGAAGATAAGGTGACGTCCCCTCAGTGACTAGACGTGACTAAGGACTGACAGCCACTTACGGTGTTATCATTTTCTGAGAGGCTGCTGCTGGTTTTGTGGGCACTATCTCCACAGTAGCAGGCACTTAGTTGCTCAATGTTATTTGAAGAGGTTTAAGAGGTACTGCAGCTGCTGCATCTCAGGGTTCTATTTTTAATTGGGATGAACTTAACTGGGGCCTGAATCTCTTCAAGAGAGAGACTCTCAGGAAACATTTATGGTAAATCCCCTGACAGTCGCAGAATATTAAGATAACTCAATAATCAAATCCTCTGAGAACCAAGCACTTTTCCAGAAAGTCAACCTGAAGAGAAGAGAGAGGGGGTAAGGATTTTTAGACTCTTAAGTGTCTGCCAACTGCAAGATGGACAAAATATGTATGACAACTTGAAAACTTCCATTTTTGCATTATAAAAGAGGAAACTAAGGTTCAGAGAGAGTAAGTGACGTGACCATGGTTATAGAATAAGTTGTAATGCTTTGATTACTATCCGCATTTCCTGACCCCATTGCAGTGATTTTTCTACTATTAGCTGCTTTCTGGTGACATATTTTGAAAGGTTTTATTGCCTTTTTTGTTACTGTTGTTTTGTCTTCCCAATTAGATAGCAGGGTCACAATTAGTCATACATGTTCCTTTTAGGTTAGTGGATAGAGCTATGGTCCTACTGAATCATCTAATGAGTTAGAATGAAAGATTTCATTGGAGGTCTAGACCACACAAGTTTACTCACTGAATAATATCATCAACATGAGAGTGAACCAAGTGATTTTACCAGTAGGAGTGCCCTACCTGTTCTAGGTGAGAGATGAACAGTGACTACTGCTCTCATGTAATAGGGAAGCCATTTTGAGATGACACTCAGCGGGTGACTCTCCTCGTCAGAGAAGATCTAAAGCATCTCATCCAATGCACAGAGGATGTCGATCCACAGAGAGACTGAGCCTACGGAGACATGAATCAAAGAAAGGGCAGATGAGATTCTTCAGACTATGAACAAAGGCCTGCAGTTTTGCTCTGCCAGCCTCACAGAGTATAAGACTAAATATTTTTTAGAGGTAATAGTTAGTATCTGATGCAAGAAGTAAAGATCTCATTAGAGACCAGGAGATGTAAAATCCATGGTAGAGAATCCAGGCTGTACTAAGTTTCCCCTAAATATGCTAACAATTATACCCCACTTCTTTTACAAAGATATCAAAATCTAATGTGAAGTTCTGACAATTGATACACACACAGGAAACCAGTACCCAGTTGTGTACAGTTTTAATATTTGTAGTTCCTGTTATTTTTAAAATATTTTTTTAGTTGTAGATGTACACAATCTTTTTTTTTTTTTTTTTTTTTTTTTTTTTTTTGTGGTGCTTAAAATTGAACCCAGTGCCTCACACATGGAGCTCAACCCCAGCCCGGTTCCTGTTATTTTTAAGTATTCCCTAAAAGACTGCCTGTGTAATTAATACCAATTTGATTCCTGGGCTATAGCTGAACGTCTAAGTTAGCACTTTATCCTAGGTAGTGTATCTTAGCAAGATATCATTTTCCATTGCATTATTGAGCGTGCAAGTTTTCCCAGAGTATAAACAGTAATTTTTAGGACAAAATACCTCCTAAATGTTAATAATAGTGAAGTATCAAGACATTACAAGATTTTAGGAAATGTGTGTGAACTTAACTCTCCCTCATGAACACCCAAAATGGATAAAATAAAAATCGTTTTTGGAGGACCTACTCTAAGTTTCACTAAGGTAGAGATACATCTGTAGAGATTATCACTGCACCCCTGTGCCTAGCAGATTAGCTGACACATGGTAAGTGCTCAGTGAGTATTAAATTTATCCATTCAATAGATAGATGAAGGAATGCATAATGAATTCTAGTTCAGCTATAGAAGCTATCAGTCTCTCTAACTTGAACTTGAATGCTTTAGAATCACACAGAATTCAGATCTAGATTTCTCCATGCCTAGCATTAGATTTCACCTTCACACTGAAATTCAGCTATGAGGAATAATAATAAGAAATTCTCATTAACATCTACAATCCTAATGCAGAATGTTAAGGGCAGCTAGATAAATGAAAACTAGATTTAGGTCATTTTTCCAGATACTGATAGTAGGCAATTCTTTGGGAGTTATTATGAAACTCATATGAGTGATGAAAAATGATTTTAAAAACTCATACTATTGTTGTAACTATTCACTAGTAAATAGCTTACATTTATCATTTTGCATTAGCTATGCTTCAGAAAAGCACAAATATTACTGCTAGTGAAGCAAGTGAACCAGATCAGAAACACACCCCACTGTTTCCATGAGTATGGAAAGCCAGGCAACTCAAGAATTCTTGACAAATAGGAGTAATGATGGTCCCCAAATAAAACTAGTCTCATATATTTATTTGGATTTATAAATTGAAAGACTTACACAATTTATCTTGTAAATAGAGACTCCAGAAGTAAAAGAGGGCCTTTCTAAAAAGCTTTTTTGTTTGTTCTAATTAGTCATACATGGCAGTTGAATGCATTTTGACACATCATACATAAACAGAATATAATTTCTCATTCTTATGGTTGTACATGATGTAGAGTTACACAGGTTGTGTAATCATATAAGCACATGGTGTAATAATGCTTGATTCATTCTACTATCATTCCTACCCCCAAACTCCTGCCCCTCACTTCACTCCCCTCTGTCTAATCCAAAGTACCTCTATTCTCTCTTTCCTTATTGTGAATTAGCATCTGCATATTAGAGAAGACATTCAGCCTTTGGTTCTTTGGGACTAACTTATTTTGCTTAGCATAATATTCTCCAGTTCCATCCATTTACCAGTAAATGCCATAATTTCATTCTTCTTTAAGGTTAAGTAATATTCCATTGTATATACCGGCAAAGTATGAGTTCACCTTCTCCCCCACATCTTTGCCAACATTTATTATTGCTTGTATTATTGAAAATTGCCATTCTGACTGGAGTGAAATGGAACCTTAGAGTACTTTTGATTTGCACTTGTTTAATTGCTGGAGATGTTAAACCTTTTTTCATATATTTGTTGATCAATTGTATATCTTCTTCTGTGAAGTATCTGTTCAGTTCCCTAGCCCATTTATTGACTGGGTATTTGATTTTTTGGTGTTAAGTTTTTTGAGTTCTTTATATATTCCTAGAGATTAGTGCTCTATCTGATGTGCCTATGGTAAAGATTTTCTCCCATTTTGTAGGCTCTCTCTTCATGTTATTGATTGTTTGTTTCCTTTGCTGAGAAGAAGCTTTTTAGTTGGAATCCATTCCATTTATTGATTCTTCATTTTACTTCTTGTGCTTTGGGGGTCTTGTTAAGGAAGTCAGGTCCTAAGCCAACATGATGAAGATTTGGGTCTACTTTTTCTTCTATTTGGTGCAGGGTCTCTGTTCTAGTGCTTAAGTCCTTGATCCACTTTGAGTTGAGTTTTGTGCAGGGTAAGAGATAAGGTTTAACTTCATTTTGCTATGTATGGATTTCCAGTTTTGCCAGCATCATTTGTTGAAGAGGCTATCTTTTCTCCATTGTATGTCTTGGGGGCCTTTGTCTACTATGAGATCACCGTATTTATGTGGGTTTGTCTCTGTATCTTCTATTTTGTACCATTGGTCTATGTGTCTGTTTTGGTGCCAATGTTATGCCATTTTTGTTACTATAGCTCTTAGTATAATTTAAAATCTGATATTGTGTTGCCTACTGCTTCACTCTTCCTGTTATCTGGGTCTCTTATTTTTCCAAATGAATTTCATGATTGCTTTTTCTATTTCTATGAAGAATGTCATTGGGATTTTAATAGGAATTGCATTAAATCTGTATAACACATTTGGAAGTATGGCTATTTCAATAATGTTAGTTTGATAGCAAAGAGCATGGAGATCTTTCCATCTTCTAAGGTCTTTTTCAATTTTTTTCTTTAGTGTTCTGTAGTTTTCATTGTAGAGGTCTTTCACTTCTCTTGTTAGATTGATTCCCAAGTTTTGTTTTGTTTTTTTAGGTTATTGTGAATTGGGTAATTTTCCTAATTTTTCTTTCAGAGGCATCATAACTGATGTATAGAAATGCATTGATCTATGGGTGTTGATTTCATATCCTGCTACTTTGCTGAATTCACTTATTAGTTCTAGAAGTTTTCTGGTGGAATTTTTTGGATCCTCCAAAGATAGAATAATGTCATTAGCAAACAGTGATAGTTTGAGTTCTTTCCTATTTGTATCCCTTTAATTTCTTTCTTCTGCCTAATTGCTCTGGCTAGAGTTTATAATAGAAAATCTCGAAGACACTGACAAATTTCTAGACATATATGACCTACCCAAACTGAATCAGGAGAACATACACAATTTAAACAGATCAATCTCAAGCAATGAAATAGAAGATGCCATCAAAAGCCTACCAACTAAGAAAAGCCCAAACCAGACAGATTTTCAACCAAGTTCTATAAGACTTTCAAAGAAGAATTAACACCAATACTTCTCAAATTAGACCTTGAAATAGAAAAGGAGAGAATTCTTCCAAACTCATTCTATGAAGCTAGTATCACCCTGATGCCAAAACCAGACAAAAACACATCAAAGAAACTTCAGACCAATATTCTTGATGAACATAGATGCAAAATTTTTCAATAAAATTCTAGCAAATTGCATACAAAAACATATTAACAAGATATTGTTGCCATGATGAAAATGGGGTTCATCCCAGGGATGCAAGGTTGGTAGAACCTAAGAAATCAATAAATATAATTCATCACATCAACAGACTTAAAGACAAGAATCATATAATCATCTCAATAGACGCAGAAAAAGCATCTGACAAAATACAGCACCACTTCATGTTCAAACCACTAGAAAAATAGATAGTAGGAACATACCTCAACATTGTAAAGGTTATCTATGCTAAACCAAAGGCCAACTTCATTCAAAATGGAGAAAAATTGAAAGCATTCCCTCTAAGAGAAAAGACAAGGATGCCCTCTTTCACCACTTTTATTCGAGGGCCTTATTAATAAATCAGAAACACAGTTACTTCAGAAATCAAAATAGTACAGTTCACTTCAGATCATTATGGTGATAATATCACCCCCTGCAAATCACTGTTTATTCTTTAAAGTACTTAGCACATTGTATCATTGTTGTTTACTTAACTGCATAACTTCCCTAGTAAATATCAGGCACCCGGAGGACAGGGTGAAGGTTTCACCTCTTTGTTCCATTGACACCTCAGACCTGACCACATCCGATTCAACCATGGTGTACCAAATTGATTTAGTAGTCTGCAACACACAACTTACCTCAGTAATAAGTTCTCTGAGCTTTACCAGAGAGCAAATCATAAAACCTTATGAGAAACTGATTTAAGGAGATGGGCAGAGCTTTGTGGTACAAACCTGTAATACCACTAGAGGCAATGGAATCTCAAGTTTGAGGTCAGCCTAGGCAACTTAGTAACCCTGTCTCAAATTTTTAAATAATAATAATTGCTGGGGGAGTAGCTCAATGGTGGAGTAGCCCTGAGTTCAATCCCCCACCACCAAAAGAAAAAAAGGTAAGGGAACTTTGTTTCTTTTCCTTACAAATAGGAAGGATATTAAAACTCTGGATTATGAAAAATCCCAAAGTTAGTGGCTCAAAGATAGACCATCAAGTAGAAGAAAGTAGGTAGCTAAAGATTTCTGGGGAATTGTGGTATAAACAACAGATGAGAGAATGCCAAGAAATAGGATCTAGACAGAGTTGACAGAAGTACGGGAAAATTAATAAGGTTCATGATTTCACACAACCAATTATATACCTAGTGTTTGTTGTTACTATAACAACTGGTCTTCCAGATAACTACCAGGCTACCTGTCGCTGATCCCACAGACAAAACATCCTGGAGACTGACTGTCACATAACCAGGTTGTATCTATTGAGGGAAGCATCATATCTCCACTGTGTCAGATGGAACTGAATGACCATCAGAGATGAAAGAGTATTCAAGTAGGAACCCCTTTCAAAGAGAGAGAGAGAGAGAGAGCTAAAGAATTTATAGATCCAAATAGTCAAACAGTCGATGGAACCATAGGAATTATTTCATAGACTAGAGGGAAAAAACCATCCCTGCCATTTCTAGCAGATACTAGTAAAGGGTTGACAACTGAGCTGGGAGTTTATTTGAGCTCTGTGCTGGAATCCAGACATGTATCACTGACAAATTACTCAGTTTTTGAATAGGCAGGTGGTGGCACCTCACTAATCAAGGAGGTTTGGGAGGGAGGGTTAAACTGAGCAAATAGGAGATCCAATAAGACAACAAATCCTCTTACAGAACATAGCCCAGCTTGGGTCTCTTATTCTGAATTTAGAGCTAGCTGGTACATATTGTCCATGCCTTCTCAGTTTAGGAGTTTGGAAGAGGTTGAAATGGAAAGAAACTAAGAACAAGCATTCATTAACAACTTACCCTGTGCTAAGTACCATACCATAGCCCCTCATTCAAGATTCAGTATCATATTAGAAATTAGGCATTGCTATTCTATTTTATAAACAGAAACCCAGAGGCAAAGAAGAAGGAGAAAATTTCACGTAAGTGGAGAGTTGCTCTGCCTGGCATCTGAATTTGGATTTTTCTGACCCCAGAGCTCCATTTGAAATTTCCCCACAGAGTCAGTGGTTACACAAGCAGGTGATGGGAAAGCCCTACTCAGTCCTCTGTGTTTTAGGATAATGTGCCCTTCAAATCCAGATGGCAAATTCCCTGGGTGAACTATAGAAATAACATGTGATTACCCTGGAAACCTGCAGTTTATTATTTCTGTTTTACTCTTAAAACACATGGTGGCCATAGCAGTTGGAAACAAATGGGAGATGACCTGGTGTTGGGAAGGCAAATAACCCTGTAATTAGCCAAGTTAATATACTGCAGTTTCCATAAATAACATGCAGGGTACTTTTGTTATTAAAAGACATTTAATATTAAAAAAGTGGGGGGGAGATGTCTGAGGTAGGAAAAACGATGGTCTCAGGAACATTGTAAGGATAAAAATATCCTCAAAAACTATACCTTTAATTTTGAATGATCTTTACATCCTTAAAAAAAGGAACCATCAGCATTTCTCTTGCAGCCTGAGGGCCTGATTACTTGTTGCATTAGATATGGGAGTGGTAGAATAAAACTTCCATCTGAAAATTTGCCTACAGAGAAGACAGCTTGTTATTATCCAGGATAGGGAGTCTCCGGTCAAAGTTCCACCCCAAGAAGCCTGAGCTGTGGCAGAAAAGGATTAAAGCGTTAGATCATGCAGCCTACATGGTCCCTCCCAAGGTTCTTGGAAATGGCTACAAACCACCCTAAGCTAGACATTTAAGTCTCCTCACACATCCTTCATTCCTAACTGCCTGGGTCAAACTCATTTTCTCCTTACCTACCTTTTCTGGGAATGCATTATTCACTATTTCTGCTTTGGAAGTATTCTCAATATTTTCCATTTTGTGGCTTTGCTATCTAATTTCCAGCATAAATCCATGAAGCAGAGTTGACATCTAGTTCTAGGGTCTGTGCAGAGGACTATAGATGTGCAATGAATGTTAAATCATGATGACAACAATAGACCCTAATTGTTTTACTATGTAATCACAATAAAACACTTCATTTTCCCAATTGCATGAACTCTGCAAATCTTTGACCCCAAAACAGCTTTGCATGTGTGCACATGGATGTGCACACACACACACACACACACACACATGCAGACACACATGCACGTTTCTATGGTTTCAGTTACCATAGGAAGTGTTTCCATTCTGCCCCACTTTATGTTTATAAAACACTTCATCGCTATGGTCTCTAGGAATATTGCTTAAATTAAATGAATAGGAAATGTCAGGGGAAAAGAAAAGAATTAAAATATAGAAAGCTAATAGGGAACAGAAAATTACAGAGCATAAGAATGGGCAATGATTTTTAAAAGCAATTATTTTCTAAAAATAATTTTATTCTGACACATTTCTTTATTATGACAAATTTCACTGAGCATTCTGATTCTCTCCGTCCACTGTAGCCCAACTCAGAGATATGGGATGGAGACCACATTTCTCAGTCTTAATATATTTTTTGAAAGGGTCTGGAGTCCATACCAAATCATGCTGTTTTTGTAACTCCAACAACAGTACACAAAGAGATACAGAATTGAAGAACAGTCTTGTAAAAGAGAAACTTTCCTAAGATTAAAAAAATAAAATCACAATAATGACATGAGTGTGGCTAACATCCAAGGTGCACAAGGCTTGGATATGGTGAGTCCAGCTGCTCATACTGATTGCATAATTGCCAATTATGAGTCTCAGATCTTTTATCGTATAAGATTGGCCATGCTGTCAGGTTTGGTCCCAAACTGTGCTTTCTTTCTCCCCTAGCTAAAACTCTCTGATTCTCTTGTCTCAGACTCATCCAGATTTCAGGCTAAAGGTTTAGCTAGTTCTCTAGCCCCATCCATAGGAGCCTCTTTCAAGTCACACTCAGTGCCAGCCAAGACCTACTCTGATTCTGCATTCTTTTGGTTTATTCCATGGCCTGAAGAAACTCATCTTGCATCTGCTTAGTGCCCTATGTCCTTCATGATCCATCCTCACCTGTCTTTCATCTTCTCATTTTCTTCTCTATCTGTACCATTCCCACCTACTCGCTTTTCCCCTAACACCAGGATACATACACAGAGGAGCAGGGGAGATGAGCTGCTGGTGGACCCAATAACCTGCTCTCTGGATACTTGCCTCGTTTAATGTAAGCACCTACTGTTCTGCCACTCGTGGCCTTACTTGTAGGAGACACTGAGCTCCCTGCATTTTAGGATAGGGTGTAATCATGAATGTCAGCCTCTCCGCTTAGCCCAAGCCTGCTGCCACCCTACTCAACATGAGGCTCCCACTTTCTTGTACAAAGATAGCACGGACCTATTTAGACTGCACCCTCCACTTCCACTCCATAAACAATTGCTCTAGAAATGGCTCTACCCACCCATAAGTGAAGTCTATGACCAAAGTCATACTTCGTTAACATGTAAATATTTCAATATTCTAATTATTTTCATTAGTTCAACAAATATCAAGATACTTCCTGGGTAAGAACGGAACCACAATTTGGAGATTAAGGTGATGGAGATGGTACCTACTCATTGCTCCCTAAGGAAATATCTCAGTTGATTCACTTCTTTCCACAGCCTGGTCCTGAGACAATCAGGAAGCTAACTTTATCAGCATTCCCAAAGTTGCTTGGGTAATGGATCTGATTTGAGCCAAATTCCCAGGAAAATGACATCTAAAACAAATTTTAATTTTACTCCATTTAAAAATTGTGTTTGCAATGTAGAAACTAGCTAACATTCATAGTAATAGGATGAATTAGCATGAAGGACCTCCTGATATGAGGCACTGTGAAGAACACAACATAGCCTCTGTGGTATTCCTGCCCAAAGTATGTGACCTCAATCCAATCACAAGGAAACATCAGACAAACTCAAATTGAAGGACAGGATGCAACTGAACTACATACTCTTTCCAAAAATGTCAAAATGAAAAAGGACAAAGAAAAACTTTTCCAGACAAGAAGAAACTAAAGAGACATGACAACTGAATGCAATATGTGATTCTAGATTAATCCCTGAACATCCCCTTCTAAAATGTTTTCATTTGGACAATTGATGGAATAAAGTCTGTAGACTAGATATCAGCATTGAATCAATGTTAATTTTCTGATTATAATAATTATAATGTGTTTATATAAAAGAATTTACTTATCATATACACACCACAGTTATGTAGGGGTAAAACAATAGTGTGTTCTACAACTTATTCCCAAATGGTGCATGGAATAATAATAAATAGCTATAAAGAGAGAAAATGATGTTTTAAATGGTAACAATTAGGGAATTCTGGGAAAAGGAATATGCAAGTTCTTCATATTGGTCTTGTAACTTTTCTGAGGGTTTAAAATTATCTCAAAATAAAAAATTACAAAAAAAAAATTCAACCTTCAGTAGTAGAAGATTGTCCTTTTCTAGTTAGAATGCCTGAATAGGCCACCCACCCACAACACTATCCACAAGTAATACCCCTTCAGCTCAGCTGGTGGTGGAAGCCCATGTAGTTCATCTTTCTACATTAAACCTCTTTCTCCCAGTTTCCTTCTCTCTTCTGCTGTAGTTGTCTTTTCTAGGGCATCACACCGAGCTATAAATTAATGTTCTAGAAAGAGAGTGCCAGGCAGTGAGGGGAAGGTTGTCAGAAGGCAATTCCCAGCTAGTCCATTTAATTTAACAGCAGTGTGTTCCATGGTGACTCCTTTTTCATCTCTAACATGAAGTTGATAATAATACTTAGCTCATGAGGTTGTTATAAGGATATAATGAAATATAAATGTCATGCTCCCTGCACAAAGTAAGTATTCCACAGATGGTACCTACTCTGTATTATTAGGTCAAATATGTTGAGAACTGCAGAGGAATAAGGAAATCAATCAAGTAAGTCCACACTCCCCACAATGACTTCACATCAGTAGGGCACAATAGGCTAGGCTCCAAAGGGAATGTGAATTCCAGCAACTGTATATCCATGACTGAACTGAGAAATGCCCCAAATCCACAGTAACAGAAGACGTGAGCACACATAAGCAACTTAATTCCATTTTAGGGCTGTGACAAATCTAAAACAAAGTGGAAATTACAGGCAACAGCTTAAGGAAAAATGAAACCCAAAACAGTACTTTGTCTCCCAGTGGGAGACTTTAAAAAGATAGGGAAGAATATTTGATTGTGAGACAAAAACACGTGTAACTTTCTCATTTCCTGCTCACGAGATGCTCTGGCTGCCCTTATATAAGTTGTGTTGAGGACATATAATAAGAGGCTGAGCAGATATAAATGTTCAGCAGGACGATTCTTTACGACTCCTTGGCACCCCATGCCAAACATTAATAAGGTTTACGAGAAGCCAGTGAGCACTGTAAATTGCTCTCCTTCCAATTTGAGTCATGCTGTAGACTTCATTTGTTTCCTGCATGCTGCTCTGACAAAGAGAGATAAATCTGATAAAGTTCTCTAACTTGGAAAGAGATTTGTTTTGTGTCCAGGGAATCTATCCATAAGAGGAAAAGGTTATTGGGCCTGGAGCCACGGGCAATAACATGTGTACCTGAACCACTCTTTTGATATGCAGGATTCTCTGCTTATTCAGCCTTTTTAAACGGTCCTGAAGGAATGTTTTTGTGCAAGCCCCATCAGCCACAAACTCGCCTGCAGTGCAGTGATTTAGAACCAAAATGTCATTAAGTGAGCTATATTTTACTTGCAAAGGCTGGGTGGCCATCACTTTAATATTCTGTCACTCCAAACCCCATCGCTTATTTACATTTTTAATATTTAGAGGGTAAATAGTCCCCAGACACATATTCCAGTTCATACCTTGTCAAAGCAAATCAGAGGAAAGGCATTGACTTCATCTTGGTTTTCAAGTATTTCAGACTGTTTTGCATTCTGGCCCTACCAATATTTTTCTTAAAACAGTAGTGTTATATTATAATTGCATGTAGGCAAAGTCATAACTTACGACTCTAAGAAAGGAAATTTTCTTTCTTGTGGAAAGGATGGATACCAGACATGTTTTATACAGCACTATATTCACATTCTTTCTTAAAACCCCAGAATCTCAAAAACTACACTTAGAAGTATAAATCCAAGCAACACCCTCTGTCCAAAATCATGGGATTCTTTCAATAAGTATCATTGATACTCTTAACACAAGGATAGCAAATGGATACTGAAAAGTCAAAACAAAGGACTAAGTTTAACCTACAACAAATTTACCAAGAACAACTGTCATATTGCCAAAACAATATGAATTTTAGTACAAAAAATAAAAACTGTAGCAATTACTGCTATACATATCAGTGCTGGTACTGATAATGAAACTCTCACGTCATAGCTAATATTTATTGAATATTTGCTGGATGCCAGCACTGGGGTAAGCCCTTGACCATGGATAATCACTTTAATCCTCACTTACTGAACCCAGCCTCATTCTATGGAGGAGAGTGGGACTAGTTAGAGGAAATGGTCTGCCCAAGGCCACAGTGTTTTTAAGTGGAAGAGTCTATGTTTGATCTTAAATCTTACTACAGAGCTCAAGCTCAGTTTCTTGCCATACCACTTCTGTCTTCTAATTCTAGCCTATTTCTCCAGCAGCAAAACTCTTGCCAAGACTTTGAGTACTAGTGACACCAAAAAGTCAGCAATTTCTTGGAAGACCCATCGGGAGTTCTAATTGAGGAAAATGATACAACATAAGAAAAATAAAAAAAGATATCACGTGGATTGGGAGTGAACGCACTGGGAAACTCCAAAATCCCAAAGATGACAAGGAGCCCATTTTGGGGGGAATTCAACAAATGTATTGAATACCTACTATGTGTCTGTCACCATTCAAGGCCCTTGAATTTAAGCAAGTAATGCTTTGGATTCCTGTATTCACTGAATGCTTTTTTTCAGAAATCCAGATGTCAGGTTCTATACTGGGAGCCAGAATTTCCAAATACAGAGCTTCTGGTTTCAAGAACCTCATAATCCAGTGCAAACCTGACAGACAAGCATCAAGAGGCCTTTGTTCTTTACTACTATAATACTTTGTCCTTATTCTCTTCTTTCCCCTAAAAGCCAAAGGTTAACTTCCACAATCATCCAACTGTCAAAATCAAATCTTTGAGATACATCATGTTGGTTTTTATAATCACTATATAAAGAAGCAACAAGCCATAGAATGTATAAGAACTGAAAATAACCTTAAAGACCACTCATGCTCTGAGTCTCCAGGTGAGGAAACTGAGGCTCGTCTTATAGGAAATGACTGGAAGAGTCGTGTTCTGAGCCACGTCATTTGGCTTCCAGGGACTCTGTTCATCCCCAGTGTACCATGCAAGGCTACCTCCTGCATGATCAACCCACATCCCTTCTGCCTGCCAGGAGAAAATGAAAAGTTTTATTGTTCATAATTTTGGATAAGTTGCAATATTGTGGGTTCATATAAATTCACTCACAAATTATACTCGATAAACCCCAGTGAGCAATTTAAAGTCGTGATACCACCCCCACTCTTGCTGGGAGGGCAAGGTGATGATGGAGCAGGAGGGAGGAGAATGGGGAAAGCTCATAAATTATGAGAAGCAAAGGAGTGATTTCATCAAAGTGCCAAGCTCGGTCCATGGAATGTTTCAATTGTATAAAATTTATAGTTTTCTGAGGAGGATGATTTACGGGTCCTAATTTTCCACAATAAAAAGCTCAGTGGGGATTCCGTGAATGAAATATCTTTTTGAAAATAAATAAAAAATGTAGTTCGAAATGAGGGTCAATGGTGCCACGTCTGGAGAATAACTCCTTCTCGGATCAGCTCCAAAAATGAGTCACAGGAGAAAGACCCCATAAAACATGTGCTATTTAAAAAGGCATATGAGATTCTATAATAAATAAGCTATATGCAGAAAAGCATATCTGATCCAATTTGTTCAATTGATAGGATTATATCTTTATCATTGGATTTCCATGAGAAAAGAGGAACTGGATAGAAATCCAGTTTTAATGGGTTTTAATGAAAGGTAAGGTGATTGAGCAAGGAAAACGCTGAAAAATTAAATCTTCTTAAAAACAATTAAATGAATGTACTTTACATTCAGGAAAAAATGTAAACATGTACAACTTCTCACAAATTTGATTAAAGTAGAATCAGAGCCTAGATTTCATGAGGTAATTCTTAGCACCTTCCTTCAGCGAGGGCTTCCTCAGGAAAAAATTAGCCTCCCCTCTGTCCACAGGTGCAGTAAAGCCTAATCCTGTGAGTGAGGTAAGGCCCACTGAGTCACAACCAAGCTCAACCTCAAATGCCTGTGGTGCATTCCTTTTAGCTGTGGCTCAACCCCGCTTCCTGCTAGTGGCTTAATCTCCCAGCAGGCCCTATCCCTGTGTACTGCAGTCCTAACAAGCTATCTGAGCCTCTCCAACTTCCCTCCTGAGAGACTGAGCAGACCCCAGTTCCAGCATACCCTGAATCCTGCCACCCACGCCTGACTCATTGGCCTTGTTCCTCAGCTCCAGCTGAGTGAACACAGCACTCTGGACAGTGACCTTCATAACAAGCTATCTCTTCAACACAGACCACATAAGTGGATCCATTCCTGGGCTCCATCCCCAGAAGACAGAACCTGCTGTTTAAACAAGATTATATAAATTGTGCTGGTGATGATTTAATAATTGGAACAAGAAAATCAGAATCAGGTTATTAATTTGAAGTACTAGTGTTGATTTGCTAGATGAATTTAAGTCTCAAATATGTGTACTTTTCCTGCTTCTTTCATTTTCGTGGTGGGTAGGTTTTAAGGTGCTACTCCCATAATTCCCAGTTCTTGTTGAACAAGAACTGTTGAACATTCTCTTGTGACATCCCATCCCCTTGAGAGTGGGTGGGCCTGTGACTTGCTTAGAACCAATAAAATATAGCAAAGGTGATAGGATGTCATGCCCAAGATTATATTACTTTAAGACTCTTTCTTTTAAGACTTTAATAGAAGAAGAAGAAGAAGGAGGAGGAGGAGGAGGAAGAGGAGGAGGAGGAGGAGGAAGAGGAGGAGGAGGAGGAGGAGGAGGAGGAGGAAGAGGAGGAGGAGGAGGAGGAGGAAGAGGAGGAAGAGGAGGAGGAGGAGGAGGAGGAAGAGGAGGAGGAGGAGGAGAAGAAGAAGAAGGAGAAGAAGGAGAAGGAGAAGAAGGAGAAGAAGGAGGAGAAGGAGAAGGAGAGGAAGAGGAAGAAGAAGAAGAAGGAGAAGGAGAAGGAGAAGGAGAAGGAGAAGGAGAAGAAGGAGAAGAAGGAGAAGAAGAATCTCACTAGCAAACTTGCTCTAGAGACATCTCAATTACTGACTTTCAAGAAGGAAACCATTCGCCATTTTGTAAAAGGGCAAATCAGATAGCGGTGTGACATGGAACTGGGATGGAGCAGGCAGCCTCTAACTGCTGACAGTGACCTCCCTCTGATAGTCAGGAAGAAGTTGAAGCCCTCAGTGCCACAACCACAGGAAATGACTTTGCCAATGATCGTCAAAGCTGCTTCTAGACAATTAGCACACCTAGTCAATGTCTTTACTACAACTTTGCAGAGAACCAATTATAACACACGGGTGCCCAGCTACTGACCCAGAGAAGTGATAAGATAACACACGTGTATTGTCTTAGCTACTATGTTCATTGCAATTTGTTGAGCAGCAATGCATAACCAATATAGCTGTGATTTTAGTCAATACAAAAAATATTTTTATATTATCCACTACAATGGGTAATATAAAGAATTGTTTTTGATCCCTTAAAGTCACCAACATGAAGGAGTTTATAATACAAATGGAAAGATTACACAAATTGAAATAATATCATATGATAAATGAGTTAGCCTATGACAGTTTACGATCAATTGCCAAATAAATACACCTGACCTAAGTTTTTCTAAGAGCTCTGTGGAAAATGATCCCTGGATCTCAGGAGGAGTTTATGAGACAAGTCGAGGGCATCCCAAATTTCTAGCAGGATAAATAGGGCTTCCTTTGGCAGAGATGAGGAGTAACACATTTGAAATAGGCAGTACAGCTCTGTTAGAAAACTAGGAACACACTCATCTTTGTAGAACGAAAACGTCATTCTCTATGGAATTGACAATCACATGACAAGTACATGACTTCACCAAGTTATCTCTCTCTTTAAACCTCAGTTCCCTCAGCTATAATAACAGGAAAATTTAGGGTATCCTTATCAGCTTGTTTTGAAAGTCAATTGACAAAAAGAATTGAAGTGCTTATCACACATCAGAAGTTGATAAATGATTGCCGTTATTACTACCAATAGGATTTCTATTGCTTTCGAGAAGGAAGGGCAGTTCGGCCAGGGAACTCCCTTCCCATAGGCCTTAACCAGCACAGAGACATGCAAGGAGTCTCAGCCTGTTCCAGTACTCTGGCATCCCAAAGAAACGTTGCCTCCAACTCCTGCTTCCTGCCTTGCTGGGTTGGCACTTCTGTGAGATGGAGAGTCCCTGTACTAAACCATGAGCACCTTTGAGGATGAAGGCCTTGTTCATCTCATCTTCTTAACTCTTACCAAGTCCAAAACAAAGTTTGGCATAAAGTAAATCCTCTTGAAGTGGTTTCATTTTATGCTTTTAGTTTTTACATGATTAAGCCAGCACCTCAGAAGGCTGGGGTAGAAGGAAGCAAGAGATAAAGACATTGCTCAAAATGCTAGCCTCTATTCTGTCTCCTTGGAAATATTTTGCTTAGGGCTCCAGAATTTAATCCCACCCTGTCCAGTTCCAGGGGAATTTCCCTGGCCTAGTTGGTGTAACTCAACCTTTCATTTTTTTTTTTTAAGTATATCTATTGGCTACCTCTTTCACATTCTTTTCTTCTTTTCTTTTAAAATTCCTTTTGAGAAATGTTCCTTGTTTACAAGTTTTTCCACAATAACCAATTGCTGCAAACAGGAAGGACAGCACCAAAATGAGGAGGTCACACCAATTTATATTTTTACAAACTTTCCACATTACTTCCATGAAGACAGTCTGCAACACCTCCATTGTACCAAAAAGTCAAGTTTAGAATGCATTGCATACATTGGGTATTTATAAATATGAGGCATATGTGAGTCTTCTGGTTAGATGATGGAATTTACAGTCTTCCTGTTGTTCAGCACTGACACTGGAACATAAGTCCCCAGGAGTTTACTGGAATATTCACATATGGTCAAATATTACACATACGCTTGGCATCTTGATATATTTGAGATGCAGTGTGTTTTCACACAGACAATTGGCATCTGGCTTAAATGTTGAAAAATATGGAGGGAAACAGCGATGCCAACAAGAAATCAAAAGAAAAGAGGAGCATGGAGAATTGTCTTTCTCCCAACAAAAAGAGAATAGAAATGCTACAGCACCATCAGATGATCACCTGTACAACTCTGAAAATTCAGTGTGCCTTCAGGGTACTCTTACTTAAAATTAATCCAGAATGTTGTTTCCTTAAAATAAACGAAAAAGACATGAACAACAGAGTTGATTTATTTTAAGAATCCAAGCCTCTAGGAAGAGGATGTGGTGGAAGGGCCTTGCGTTCCATCTCTATTAGTTACCAGCTGTGTGTCCTTGGGCAAATTGCAGAACCTCTCTGCACATTGGTTTTTTCATCTATAAAATGGGAACAGATACACTTGCTGCTTTACTGCATTACCAGATGTGATTTCAAATAGGATGATAAGATAGCTGGGCACCACGACACATGCCTATAACCCCAGGGACTCAGGAGGCTGAGGCAGGAGGATTGCAAGTTCAAAGCCAGCTTCAGCAGCTTAGTGAGGCCTTAAGCTATTTAATAAGACCCCATCTCATAAAAAAAAAAGTGGCTGGGAAAGTGGCTCAGTGGTTAAACTCCCCTGAGTTAAAAAAAAATAAGAAGACAATGTAAACCATATAGTAATTATAAAATGTAAAAATGTAAAATACTATTATTAGCCTCACTAGTAATTTTAGAAGTATATGTTCATTATCACTGATTTCAAAACCATTATTGTTAACTGTTTGTTTGTTTGTGTGCCTAACAGCATACCTTCTAGAAACTGCCCCCTCAGCAGCTTCCCTCTTGCTCCCTGGAGCTCATAAGCAGTGTAGGAGCTGCCAGGTGAGTCCAGCAGGAGTCTGGCCTGGTCACCTGATGCCTAAGGTTGAGCCCATTTCTGTCATCAGGATAGATAATGTAACCACAGGTCCATATAGCGAATTCCCTGTGGCACAGATTTTGCTCAAGCCTGTTCAAGAGGTCTTCTGTCACCCACAACAAAGAAGATGTCTAAAACAATAATGAGTTAAGAGTAAAAAGAAAGGGGCAGAATAATATTATTTTTAAAGGGGTAAAAAAAAAAAATGACAGAAAAGAAATATGACCGCCTAAGACATAGCTGTGTAAAGCTGTTGAACTCTCAGCGTTGTGACTACCACGTCACCTCCAGCAAAGCACAGTCTCAGGGTGTCTTAATGCTAATCTATAAATTGAAATTAGTTTGAAATGTTCACAACCACTTGGGATACGAGTATGTACAAATATGATCCTTGATCTATTTATTTCATCAAATATAAATGAAATGGGGGCTGGGGTATAAGTTGGTGGTAAAGCACTTGCCTGGCGCGCAAGAGGCCCTGGGTTTGATTCAATAAGACACACGCACACAGATAAAACGAAACAAACAAGTACAACCAAAACCACCACGAGAATCTCATACTGGCTTCATTTTCCACTGGTTCTTCCCTGCACCATCTGAGAGCCCTGGGAGGCTTTATTAAACCAAAGAAGAGAGTTGCCCAATTCTTAGTTAAAAGCCTACAAAGGCTGCCATCACACGGTCTCTGGAAGGAGGAAATCTGCCAGCAGCACACTCCCACCAGGCTGCCCCGTCCTGCCAGGCACACACCCAGCCAGTCCCTTCCACCATCCCAACTGCCCCAGGGCTCCATGCCCAGGCCGGTGCAGGTGCCTGACTCTTCCAGACCCACAGCCACTTCCCTCTTTCCAATCCCAAAGGCCATCTCAGGACTCCGCCTTTCTTCCTTTTCAATCATATAATTGAAAAGGAAGATATAATTTTCAATCATATAATTGAAAAGGAACAATTATATGTTAATATAATAAATACATATAATAATATAATAATAATAATGATTTGTTGCACTTCTTTCCCTGATTCTGGAGCTATCCATGTACCACCTTCAGCTCAGCATAGCTACCTGATCTGTCTTGCCTCATAGAAGAAACTACTCCTTATGACCTAAGCCTAATTATCCTCCCCACCTGCTTCCCAGACAGCAAGACTTAGAAGCTCCTCTCATGGCTTCTAGGCCATGAGCTCCTTGAACACTTTGTGTCAAGCCATACCCTCCACCAAACTCCCCAACACTGAGCAAATTGCCCGGCGCTTATTCAGTTCCTCAAAGCATCCGTCAAATGTGAACACCAAGACTGTCACCAAGGAATGGAGCCCATTTGACATTAACATGTGTCCAGAGTCATGCCCAGGTGGGGACCACTCTTATGAGTAGACTCAGGCCTCCTGTTGACCCCAGAAGCATAAATTATCCTACCTCCTCTTGCAGTTTTGCATTTGGCCCCAAATGTGAACAAGGAAACATAAAACAGAAGGTATACAGTAGACAGATATGAAGATAATGTCTATCCTCATGGTGATTACCAAGCAGAATTAGAAAGGACTTGCTGGGCATGGCGGTGCATGACTGTAATACCAGCAATTCGTGAGGCTGAGGCAGGAGGACCACAAATTCAAGGCCAGCCTCAACAACTTAGCGAGGCCCTAAGCAACCTGTCTCAAAATTTTAAAAAATAATAAAAAGGGCTGGGCATGTAGCTCAGTGGAAAAGCATTCCTGGGTTCAATCCCTGATCCCAAGAAAATAAATAAATACCAAAGGACAATGCCTGTGGCTCCTGCTTAATATGTGCTCTACACCCAGGTTTGACTTCATGTGCCCCTTGAATTCACTACTCTTCCCCAAGAACCTGTGCTGCCCTCTTATCTGGGATTTTGCTGTCATCACGGTAAGCAAAAAGTTTAAAATAAAAGGTTGGGCCACATAGATATTACAGGATCCATGGGACCTGACAGAAAGTCTCCACATCATTTTACAGTGCATAGTGACCATCGGCAAGCTTCAGAAAAGAAAATTCTAGAACTATCTTATATTCATAAATACAAGCCTAACTTTTGTTTCCACCCTAAAAAAATACCTCCAAATTAAGAGGCTCACCATATCTTGAAGTCTTCATGAGGTGTCTCATGCTGCAGGACATTTTCTTGGTTATTTTAGCTTGAACAAAAGAGTAATGATTGAAATTACATCAGTCATCTGAAATAACGGATTTTTTTAAATTAGGTGGTAAAGAGACAATATAGATTTAGCTTTGTAAGCAGGTCTTTTTTGAGCATGGACATCACACCATTTTAATTTTTTTGATTTTTTTAATTTGTTCTAATTAGTTATACATGACAGAAGATGCTTTTCAATTCATTGTACACAAATGGAGCACAACTTCTCTTTTCTCTGGCCGTACACGATGCAGTCTCACCATTATACATGCACATAAGGTAATAATGTGTGTCCGTTCTACCAGCTTTCCCACTCCCAAACCCCTCCCCTCCCCTCATTTCCCTCTGCTCAATCAAAAGATCCTTCATTCTTACCTAGCCATCCTGCCAATTATGGATCAACATTCACAAATCAGAGAAAACATTTGACCTTTGACTTTTTGGGATTGATTTATTGTACTTATGATATTCTCCAACTACATCCATTTACCTGCAAATGCCATAGTTTCATTCTTTAAGGCTGAGTAATATTTCATCAGGTATATATACCACATTTACTTTATCAATTCCTCAGTCAAAGGGCATCTAAGTTGGTTCCATAGATTAGCTATTGTGAATTAAGATACTAAAAACATTAATGTGGCCGTGTCACTGTAGTATGCTTATTTTAAGTCCTATGGATATAAACGGAGGAATGGGATAACTGGGTCAAATGGTGGTTCCATTCCAAGTTTTCTGAGGAATCTCCATACTGCTTTCCAAAATGGTTGCAACAATTTGCAATCCCACCAGCAATGTATGAGTCTACCTTTTCCTCCACATCCTCGCCAACATTTATTCTTGATAATTGCCATTCTGACTGGAGTAAGATGGAATCTTAGAGTACTTTTGATTTGCATTTCTCTAATTGCTAGAGATGTTAAAGATTTTTCCATATATTTGTTGATGGTATATCTTCTTCTGTAAAGTGTCTGTTCAGTTCCTTAGCCCATTTATTTATTGGGTTATTTAATTTTTTGGTGTTAAGTTTTTTGAGCTGTTTATATATCCTGGAGATTCGTGCTCTATATGATCTGCCTATGGTAAAGATTTTTTCCTAATCTGTAGGCTCTCTCTTCATGTTATTGATTGTTTCCTTTGCTGTGAAGAAGCTTTTTAGTTTGAATCCATCCCATTTATTGATTCTTCATTTTATTTCTTGTGCTTTAGTAGTCGTGTTAAGGAAGTCAGGTCCTAAGTCAACATAATGAAGATTTGGGCCTACTTTTTCTTCTATTAGGTGCAGGGTCTCTGTTCTAGTGCCTAAGTCTTTGATCCATTTTGAGTTGAGTTTCATGAAGGGTGAGAGATAAAGGTTTAATTTCATTTTGTTACAGTGGATTTCCATTTTTCCCAGCACCATTCATTGAAGAGTCTATCATTTCACCGATGTATGTTTTGGGAACCTTTGTCTACTATGAGATCACTGTATTTATGTGAGTTTGTCTCTATGTCTTCTATTCTGTACCATTGGACTACAAGTCTATTTTGGTGTCAATACCATACTGTTTTTATTACTATAGCTCTATAGTATAATTTAAGGTCTGATATTATGTTGCCTCCTGCTTCACTCTTCCTGTTAAGGATTGCTTTGTTTAATCTAGGTCTCTTATTTTTCTAAATGAATTTCATGATTGCTTTTTCTATTTCTATAAATAATATCATTGGGATTTTAATAGGAATTGCATTAAATCTGCATAACGCATTTGGTAGTATGGCTATTTCAATAATGTTAGTTCTGCCTATTAAAGAGCATGGGAGATCTTTCCATCTTCTAAGGTCTTCTTCAATTTTTTTCTTTAGTGTTCTGTAGTGTTAATTGTAGAGATTTTCGCCTCTCTTGTTAGATTGATTCCCAAGTATTCGGTTTTTTGGTTTTTTTTTTTTTTTTTTTTTTTTTTTTTTTGAGGTTATTGCAAATGGGGTAGTTTTCCTAATTTCATTCTGAGGAATCATCACTGATGTATAGAAATTCATTTGACTTATGGGTGTAGATTTCATATGCTGCTACTTTGATGAATTTATTTATTAGTTCTAGAAGTTTTCTGGTGGAATTTTTTGGATCCTTCAAACATAGTATCATGTCATTGGCAAACAGTGATAGTTTGAGTTCTTCTTTTCCTATTCCTACCCTTTAATTTCTTTCATCTGTCTAATTGCTCTGGCTAGAGTTTCTAGGACTATGTTGAATTGAAGTGGTGAAAAAGGGTATCCCTGTCTTGTTCCAGTTTTTAGAGGGAATGCTTTCAATTTTTCTCATTTAGAATGATGTTGGCCTTGGGCTTAGCATACATAACTTTTACAATGTTGAGGTATGTTCCTACTATCCCTGTTTTTTCTAGTGTTTTGAACATGAAGTGATGCTGTATTTTGTCAAGTGCTTTTTCTGCATCTATTGAGATGGTCATATGATTCTTATTCTTATCTTTAATTCTATTGATGTGATAAATTATGTTTATTGATTTCCATATCTGGAAGCAACCTTGCATCCTTGGGATGAACCCCACTTGATCATAGTGTACTATCCTTTTAATATGTTTTTGTATACAATTTGTCAGAATTTTATTGAAAATTTTTGCATCTATGTTAACCAGGGATATTGGTCTGAAGTTTTCTTTCCTTGATGTGTCTTCGTATGGTTTTGGTATCAGGGTGATACTAGCCTCATTGAGTGAGTTTGGAAGTGTTCCCTCCTTTTCTATTTCATGGAATAATTTGAGGAGTATTGATTCTAGTTCTTCTTTGAAGGTCTAGTAAAACTTGACTGAGAATCTGTCTAGTCCTGGGCATTTCTTAGTAGGTAGGCTTTTAATGGTGTCTTCTATTTCATTGCTTGATATTGATCTGTTTAAATTGTGTATGTCCTCCTGATCAAGTTTAGATCATATGTCCCTAGAAATCTGTAGATATTTTTGAGATTTTCATTTTATTGGAATATAACTTTTCAAAATAGTTTCAAATTATCTTCTGTATTTCTGTAGTGGCCATTATGATAATTTCCCTTTTCATCATGAATTTAGTACTTTGAGTTTTCTCTCTCTTTCTCTTCATTAGCGTGACTTTGGGTTTATCAATTTTATTTATTTTTTAAAAGAGCCAACTTTTTGCTTGGTCAATTTTTTTAATTGTTTCTTTTGTTTTAATTTCATTGTTTTAAGCTCTGATTTTAATTATTTCCTGTCTTCTACTCTTTTTGGTGTTGATTTGTTCTTTACCTCAGACTTTGAGATGTAATCTTAGGTCATTTATTTGTTGACTTTTTATTCTCTTAATGAATGAGCTCAACATAATGAACTTTCCTCTTAGCACTACCTTCATAGTGTCCCAGAGATTTTTGATATGTTGTAGCAGTGTTCTCATTTACCTCTAAAATTGTTTTATTTCCTCCATGATTTCTTCTACTATCCATTCATCATTCAATAGTGTATTATTTAGTTTCCAGGTGTTTGGATAACTTCTATTTTTCATTTGATTTCTAATTTCATTCCATTATGATCTGATAGAATGCAGAATAGTTTCTCTATTTTTTTTGTATTTGCTAAGAGTTGCTTTATGCCATAAGATATGATCTATTTTAGAGAAGGATCCATGTGCTGCTGAGAAGAAAGTGTATTAGCTTGTTGATGGATGAAATATTCTATATATGTCTGTTAAGTCTAAATTAGTGATTGTATTATTGAGTTCTATAATTTCTTTGTTTAGTTTTTTTGCTGGAACATCTATTCAGCAGTGAGAGAGGTGTGTTAAAGTCACCCATTATTTTTGTGTTTTGGTCTATTTGATTCTTCAAATTGAGAAGGGTTTGTTTGATGTACGCAGATGCTCCATTGTTTGGGGCATATATATTTACGATTGTTATGTCTTGTTGGTATATGATTGCCTTAAGCAGTATGAAATGTCCTTCTTTATCCCTTATGACTAACTTTGGTTTGAAGTCCACTTTATCTGATATGAGGATGGAAACCCCTGCCTGTTTATGCAGTCCATGTGAGTGATATGTTTTTTCCTATCCTTTCACCTTCAGTCTTTGGATGTCTTTTCCTGTAAAAAGAGTCCCTTGAAGATAGCATATTGTTGGATCTTTTTTTTTAATCCAATCTGCCAGTCTATGTCTTTCAATTGATGAGTTTTGGCCATTAACATTCAGGATTATTATTGAGATACAATTTGTATTTCTTGTCTTTTGGTTTATTTTTTAATTTGAGTTGGTTTCTCCTTTGATTGAATTTTCCTTTATGGTAGTTCCTCCCTTTGCTGACTTTCACTGTTGTTTTTCATTTCCTCCTCATGGTATATTTTACTGAGAATGTTCTGTAGTGGAGGCTTCCTATTTGTAAATTCTTTTAACTTTTATCTATCATGGAAAGTTTTTATTTCGTCATCAAACCTGAAGCTTAATTTTGCTGGATATAAGAGTCTTTGTTGGCATCCATTTTCTTTCAGAGCTTGGTATATGTTGTTCCAGGACCTCCTAGCTTTGAGGGTCTGGTTGAGAAATCTGCTAAGATCCAAATTGTTTTCCTCCTATATGTAATCTGATACTTTTCTCTTGTAGCCTTTAAAAATTTATTCTTATTCTGTCTGCTAGGCATTTTCATTTTACTGAGCCTTGGTGGATCTATTGTAATTTTGTACATCTGGGGTCCTATAAGCTTGTTGTATTTGATTTTTCATTTCATCCTTTAGGTTTGGGAATTTTTCTGATTTTTTTTTTCATTGAAAAGATTGTGCATTCCTTTCATTTGTATTTCTGTGCCTTCCTCTATTCTGATAAGTCTTAAATTTGGTCCTTTCATGTTATCCCATAATTCTTGGAAGTTCTGTTCATGGTTTCTTACCATCTTCACTGTGTGGTCAATTTTATTTTCAAGAGTATATATTTTGTCTTCATTACCTGAGGTTCTGTCTTCTAAGTGATCTAGTCTGTTGGTGATGCTTTATATTGAATTTTTAATTTCGTTTATTATTTCCTTCATTTCAAGAATTTCTGTTTGTTCTTTTTTTAGAATTTCTGTTTGGTTTTTTTATCTCTTTATTGAAGTTATCTTTTACTATCTGTATGTTCTCTTACATCATCCTTTACTTCATAGATCAGTTTATGCATATTCTGATCTCCTTCTCTGACATTTCTTCTACTGTGTTGTCAGTGGATTCTATTATTATAGCATCTTGGTTTGTTTGGGGTGCTTTCTTCCTTTGTTCTTACATGTTGTTCATGTGTCTTCCCCTCTAGCAGTGTGGATCTGAGGTATTACCCTATAGAGTTATAGTGCCCCTGCAGGTATCCAATATTTCACCTAAAAGGAGGAGATCAATATTAATAGCACCCAATGCAAACAATATGCATCCTTAAAGCAAATAGCTCTTATTAATATGTTTACAGTTTTAAACACAATAAACAGGAATGATGTGTTCAAATATTGTCTGCAATATAAACAATAGGTTTGCCAAAAGGTCTACAATTTCTAATGGTAGACAAAGAGAGAACAGGAATGGTGTAGGATATGATGTTTATGAGATGGGGGAAGAATATAGAAATATATCATAGTGAATAAGGAATCAATAGAAGTTGACTGTGAGCAGGAGAAAAGAAAGAGAATCTGGGGAAACAGACAAGTGAAAGGAAAATATAGAGAAAAAGTAAGTAATAATAATAATAATAATAATAAAGTAAAAGAGAAAAAAAATTTTATAAAGAAAAAAATGTAAAAATTAAAGGATATACAATAAAACTGATATATACTATTCGGATTCCAGGTCTCAAAAGCCTGATGCATGAAATATTGCAATTGCAAAAGATTGCAATTGCCAATCTTCATTGGAAGACTGCACCCCAGGAATCTCCTTTGGGGTCCACTCATGTGATAGAGGAACCTGATCTTAGCCCTAACTTTATGTTGCTTGCAGACCCCACAATTCCTGGTCTCTAATTTAGTCTCTAAACTGTATCTCTCCCACCCCTACCCTTTTAACTTCCCAGTCAGGCACCTCTCTCTTTGGAGGTCCTGAGGGTTGAGCACCAGGACTTGTGTGCCTGTCATGGAGAGTCATTCTGTATTGGGTGGATCAGGACCAAGCATTGAGAACTGCAAGCCATCCGTGTAGCTACAATTGCTGGTCTGGATCAGTGGCTAGGAAAGGTTTGGGAGACTGGGGATTGAGGAGTTGGAGGGCCCTGTTGATTGCTGGACCAGCAGGACCAAGGGATTGGTGGATGCCAGATTGGGGAGGGAATTGGGGACTGGGTCTCAGCCAGTGCTAACCTGAGTTTCCCTGGAAACCCAATGGGTGCCAGACTAGTTGACTGGGCAAGTAAAGAGCAAGATGCCCTCACACCCTCTTCCGATCTACTGATCCCATACACCCCTCTCTCCTGCCTCTGCAGCAAGATGGTGGCTATTAGCACACCTTGCAGGGAGACCTCAGGTATTACCAAGCCTACGAGTGCCTTGATGATGATCTTCCAGACCCTGGCTGGTGTCCCTAGATGGAAGTGGCATTGTCCATAGACAGTGGTGGCAGCGGCAAACCTGTAGGTACCATAATGTTGGGCTACCAGGCCCTGGCCAGTGTCTCAAGATGGAGGCTGTTGCAACTCAAGATGGTGATGTCAGTAGCAGAGATAACACAAGATCGTGGTGGAGGTGTCCCAAGATGGAGGCAACCACTTTCAGAAATGGGCAGGGATGACAAGCCACACAGTGACAATAGGTGGTCATGTTCAAAGATGCAGTGCTGCTGCGGGCTGCACTATTGCTGGCAGCTGTCTCCAGGCCCTGTCCAGTATCCCAAGGTGGAGGCTACCATATTGAGGTGAGTATGGCAGTGGCTGTGGTATCTCAAGATGGAGGCGGCCGCCTTGGGAGATGAGGTAGTACAGTAGGCAGCTCAGTGATGGTGGGCAGCCACATTGGTAGATGGGGAGTCTGCTGCATGTTCTGTCTGTGCTGCATGGTCTGTCTGCACTGTGCAGTCTGACTGATGTAAGCAGGCCTTTTGAGAGTAACTTTATAGTAAATGATTATAACACAGAAATTATAAATCAAAATCTCCCAGGTAAGCATGTCACAAAATCAAGCAATATCATAACTCAAATATATGAAGATAAAGATGATGTATGGAAAACTTCAGTGTTTCAAAATATTCTTCTATTGACAAAAATGGAACTATTAAAGATACCACCGAGGAATTTAAGTAAAATTATTTCATGAAATGTAAGGGTATAAAAAAGAGTTTTAAGTAAATATGTTATATATTTTATATAAAATATTATTTTGAACATGTATAAGCAAGTAATTAACATGCTGCAAATCATAGGTATTATTTACCCATTTTGCCTATTCCTAAAAGAGTATGTATATTCATATTGGTCACAAAAAACATTCTGATACTTTCTTATTAAAAAAATAGAAAATAACATAATATTGGGGGTTCCTTCATATTCAGACATACACAAAATATCAAAATAGAAATTTAATAGTATCAATTTTTTTACCAAGGTCTAATCTTCCCTTCAATATTTTATGCTCAGTTTTTCAAAAATATGGGGAGAACTGCACAATTCTTAAAATGTTTTATCTTCTTTCTCCATCTCAAAATGTATTTGGGGGGTTAGGGCTGTAGTTTAGTGGCAAAGTACTTAACTAGCATGTGTGAGGCACTGGGTTCAATTCTCAGTAGCACATATAAATAAACTAAAGGTTCATTGACAACTAAAATATATATATAGTTCAAAAATATATTCAGGGAAAAAAATTATCTTACTGTACCCTTATTATGTCTCAGAAGCCAAGAAAGAATCTCATTTTTGAACACTCAAATATATCTGCTAAATTATTACTTAATCAAAGTTTCTGTTTTCTCAAATATGAAATGAGAAAACAAGTGGAACTATCTTCATATGATTGACATAGGATTAAACAACATACTGCACATAAGGCCCAGCACCATTGGCTTCAATAAATGCCAACAGCCATTTTTATCATCAGGGATCCAACCTGCCTTCCACAAACTTGATCAGAAGCATCTGAAAGAATTCAGTACAGCAAAACACAGTAAGTCAGTTACCTGCAGCCCAACAGTTCTCACATCAATTCATAGGTATGTAGCCAAATTTTGAGTAACACATAAAGCTTTTGTCCCATTAGAATAAGACCACTAAACAGAGTTTTGCTGAGCAGATGGTGTGATGGGATGTACAGAATGTGCAAGTGAGAGCAAGGAATAGTGACATTAACTCCACACCAAAAAACAGGGACAACTGAAATTTGGTGAAATCTTCCCTCTTGAATTCAAAATACGACACACTCAAAGTAGTCCACAATTCTACAAATATGCCATTATGTTCCTGAAGGATTATCAAGTGTTAAGAAACTAACTGAATGATTTAAGGATGCCACCAAGTTTCTAGCAACCTCCAAAAGAGGGAAGAGAACTAATTGTAGGTATTTTTAATCTTATGAGAGCAGCTGCCTAATTTGTTTCCACCAACTGTGCCTAGCAGAGAGACAACACTTAGCACATATTTGTGGAGTTAATGAGTGCTGAACAACTGTCTTTTCTAGATTAAATGGTAGGTTAAAAGTGTAATTTTTTACCTATTTTTAAATCCCTTTTTTGGAAATTTCTTAACTTACTGAAACATGAAAGAAAAAATGGTGAATATATCTGTTTCTCTAAGCCCATTGACAAGTACGGAAACTGATCCTCAAGTGATACTAAAATTCCTTACTTTGCTTTTATTGATTACAATGTTCTCCGAATTGTTATGGCTCCCTGACCTCCCTCAACCTCACTTCACAGATCTCTGACAAAAAGGAGAACATTGCAACCAATTGCTAGTGGGGGGGGGGGGGAGGCAGGTGAGTGAAGGGTGGTAACAGCAGCACATAGGGAGTGGTTCAAGGAACGCTTTTAAAAACTCAGACTTCCATTTCAAAACAACATATTGGATGATAAATATACACAATTAAAAAATAACTTAAAATACTGAATATTTTTTTAAATAATAGAAAAAGCTTAAACTCCAGCCAGAGCAATTAGACAGAAGAAAGAAGAAATTAAAGATATACAAATAGGTAAAGAAGAACTCAAACTATCACTATTTGCCAATGACATGATTCTAGATTTAGAAGATCAAAAAATTCCACCAAAAAACTTCTAGAACTAATAAATGAATTTAGCAAAGCATCAGGATACCAAAATCAATACCTATAAATCACATTCCTATACATTAGTAATGAATCCATTGAAAGAGAAATGAAGAAAACTACCCCATTCACAGTAGCCTCAAAAAAAAAAAAATCCCAAAATACCTGGGAATCAATCTAACAAGAGAGGTGAAAGACCTCTACAATGAAAACTACAGAACACTAAAAAAAGAAATTGAGGGACTGAGGTTGTGGCTCAGTGGTAGAGTGCTTGTCTAGCATGTATGAGTCACTGGGTTCAATTCTCACCAGCACATATAAATAAATGAATAAAATAAAGGCCCATCAGCATCTAAAAATTATTAAAAAGAAAGAAAGAAAGAAAAAAATTGAAGAAGACCTTAGAAGAAGATGGAAAGATCTCTCATGCTCTTGGATAGGCAGAATTAATATTGTCAAAATGACCATACTACCAAAAGTGTTATACAAATTTAATACAATTCCTATTAAATTCCAATGACATTCTTCAAAGAAATAGAAAAAGCAATCATGAAATTCATTTGGAAAAATAAGAGACCCAGAATAACCAAAGCAATTCTTAGCAAGAAAAGTGAAGCAAGACACATCACAATACCAGATCTCAAACTATATTACAGAACTCTAATAATAAAAACAGCATGGTATTGGCAGCAAAACAGACATGTAGACCAATGGTGCAGAATAGAAGACACAGAGACAAACTCACATAAATACAGTTATCTCTTATTAGACAAAGGCACCCAAAACATACATTGGTGAAAAGATAGCCTCTTCAACAAATGGTGCTGGGAAAAATGGAAATCCACATGTAACAAAATGAAATTAAACCTTTATCTCTCACCCTTCATGAAACTCAATTCAAAATGGATCAAAGACTTAGGCACTAGAACAGAGACCCTGCACCTAATAGAAGAAAAAGTAGGCCCAAATCTTCACCACATTGGCCTAGGATCTGACTTCCTTAACAAGACCCCTAAAGTACAAGAAGTTAAACCGAGAATCAATAAATGGGATGGATTCAAACTAAAAAGCTTCTTCTCAGCAAAAGAAACAATCAATGTGAAGAGAGAGCCTACAGATTAGGAGAAAATCTTTACCACATGCACCTCAGATAAAGCATTAATCTCTAGGATATACAAAGAACTCAAAAAACTTAATACCAACAAGAGAAATAACCCAATCAATAAATGAGCTAAGGAACTGAACAGACACTTCACAAAAGATATACAATTGATCAACAAATATATGAAAAAAATATTCAACATCTCTAGCAATTAGAGAAATGAAAATCAAAACTACACTGAGATTTCATCTCACTCTAGTCAGAATGGCAATCATCAAGAATGCAAACAATAATAAATATTGGCAAGGATGTGGGGGAAAAGGTGCACTCTACATTTGACCCAGTTACCCACTCATCAGTTTATACCCAAAGGACTTAAAATCAGCATAGTGACTCAGCCACATCAATGTTTATATCAGCTCAATTGATAATAGCTAAACTATGGAACTAACGTAGGTGCCCTTGGAAAGACAAATGGACAAAGAATGGAATATTATTCAGCTTTACAGAAGAATGAAATTATGGCATTTGCAAGTAAATGGATGGAGCTGGAGAATATCATGCTAAGTGGAAAAAAGCCAAACCCAAAATACCAAAGGCTGAATGTTTTCTCTGATATGCTGATGCTAATTCACAGTGGGTGGTGGGGGCTATGGAAGAATAGAGTTACTTTAGATTAGGTACAGGCCAGTGAAGGGAGGGGAAGGAATATGAGGGTAGGAAGGATAGTAGAGTGAAACAGACATTATTACCTCATGTACATATATGACTGCATGACCAATATGATCCTACAATATGTACAATCAGAAAAATGAGAAATTACACTCCATTTACATGTGATTTATCAAAATGTATAAATGCATTCTACTGTCATGTACAACTAATTAGAACAAATACAAAATTTTTTTAAAATAGAAAAACTTAGACATTTATGGAAACAGAAACAACCACCATTCATTTCTTTGCATTGCAACTGAAGCAAGCTCTTCATTAAAAGACAAGAATGGGGGCTGGGGCTCTAGCTCAGTGGTAAAGTGCTTACCTAGCATGTGTAAAGCACTGGGTTTGATTCTCAGCACCACAAAGAAATAAAGAAATAAATATAAAGGTCCATCAACAACTAAATAAAATATTTTGAAAAAAGACAAGAATTTTCTAAGAGGAGTTTATATGATTTTTGTAGAACCATTCTTCAAAAGTCAAATAGGCCTGAGACAAAAAGAGGAGAAACTCTAATGAGGCTGGGGAAGCAAGAGTGGGCAGGCAAAGAAGGAGGTACTGCCCTGTCCTGAGGCTGTGCTGCTCCTGACCAAGGAAAGGAGGATAGCAGCAAAGACACCAAGGGAGCCGAGATGGAAAGCGAGCGGGTGCCCAGCACAAGCAAGGACTTCCAGCAACAGCTCAGAGGGAAGGAAGAGGACAGCTATCTGGCTCTTTGAAGACTGGCTCCTCCAGGGTGGCCTGCTGAGTCTAGAGATGTGACCCATCCAGAAAAACAGTGGGGAAACTCCAGACCAGACCACACGCCCTTCCAGTTAGTGTTCTGGAAGAAATTTTGAATAATTCTTTAGGTCATTAAAGTCCAGGGAAAATTTCAGGGAAATTATCCTACCCAGCACTTTGTAAAACCACTTACCATAAGAATAAACAGAGAGAGTTTAGAGATGTTTCTTTAAAAGGATAAGAGGCACTTTTAAGTGCTTTTCTCCACTTCCTGTCCTTATTGCCCACACCCCCAGCCCCTGCCCCAAGAACACCCATGTAATGAAAGGTAAAGAAATAAAGAGCTTAAACAAATTTTAGTCTTTACAAGCCAACTAAATATCAAGAGGTAAAAGAAGTAAAGATTAAATATTGGTTTAAGTTCAGATTTCATTTTTATTTCAATTGATTACAGTTTGACAACACTGAGGATTTAAAAATGATTCTCGACTCATGCTTCAGAAACCATTAAAACTAAGACTGCACACTTGCTAGGCCTGCAATGAAATAAAAATTATGTCACATTTCTCAGACAAGCACCACAATATGCTTTTGGCCCTAAAGAAAGGAAAGCCAAACCAGGTGTGGTGGCGCTCACCTGTAATTCCAACTACACAAGAGGATGGCAAGTCTTAGGCCAGCCCCAGTCACTTAGTGAGACTCTGTCTCAAAATAAAAATTTTAAAAGGGCTGGGAATGCAGCCCAGGGATAGCATAGCATATGTGAGGCCCGGGGTTCAGTCGCCAGTACTGCAAATGAAAAAAGAAAAGAAAGCTAAAGTTAGGCAAAGTGCTCCTTTATTTGCATCAGCTTAGCACATTGAAAGAATCCTCTCTGGTAGTTTGTCTTTCCTTGGATATTACTTTAAATAATTTCCATGTATTACTACTTGGTCTTCCCCTACAGAATGGAGGTCTTGTGGTATAAGCATTATTTGTTGCTGCTTTTTTAACAAGCAGTGGGACATCAACAATGCCAGCAGAGGCCACTCCATGGGAGATTCCCCTCCCAAAAGGGAATAATGGTTTCAAATCAAAGTGTTCCACTAGAACCCTGAGGGTAACTAACTTCTGTCCTGACAATATCATCAGGACATTCCTCTATGTCATATATCAAACCCTCAAATCACACACTATGGGGAAAATATAAACCCACTCATTTCTGATCTGGTTATTCTTATTTTGATATGTTAATCTCAAATAAAATTTATGCTATTTGGGAGGAAGAAAGTCAGCAATCTGGTATAGCCTGATGGGACAAGTAATGTTTCCTATAATTACAAATGGTTCCAGCTACCAACTGCGGTTATAAGTCCCACACTTATGTCTGCAGCAGTGACTCACCCCCTTGAATTATCTTCTCTATAAATTTTAGTGCTTCATGTCTTTAATATGGTAAGCCTCTTTCTTAAGGAAATTCTCTGAAAGAATTGAATCAATTTAAATCAATTTTATATGAATGGATAGTAGAAAATGTCACAAGAAACAGATTCCTGCTGGAATGCAAGTATGATTTTGAAGTTGTCCTTCAGTGGACAGTTACAGTACTTCTGCTGCATATACAGGATCATCCTGGGCACAGTGAGGTGCAAACATTAAGAAGCCCCACTCCTGCTTACAGAGGTTTAAAGACACAGTCACAAAGAGCAACAAAGCCCTAATCTCACAACCACCTGAAGTATTTGACTTTCATGAGAAAGAGACTGAAACTTAGTGTATTCAGGCTTTAAAATTAGATATAGCACTGTGACCTCATATAGGTCATTGGCTAGGACTGAGGATCTGCAGTCTGATCTCAATCTGCTGCTGAGAGTTGGTGGTACAGTGACAAAGCAGCAAAGGAAGTAGCAAATATCTAGAAGGTGACCTTCATGAGCAGAGTCAGCAGACCAAGATTTTTGGAGATGCCCAAAGCTGATTTGACCCCAGAGGAGACTAAAACTAACAAAATTTACAACCCATTCAATGGCAAATTAGAATACCACTTTACCAATTTACAGCGATAAATCAGGTTAATTGCCAATGAACTTGGAATTCTGTGGATTTACTGGTCTATGATTAAAACCAAAATACTCCTCAGGCAAGAGTTAACTTCCAAGAGAACCAAAAGTCTCCTACTACTTGACATAGCAAACTCTGTTCCCTGCTGGCTCATCATTTTACACACAATAAAACTCAAATCCATACTACAAATCCTTACTGGAAATCAAAGTCATGTCTGATGTCAACTTGACTCCAGTTTTATCTCTTTTCTTTCTTCCATGTCATCCCATAATCCTCCAAATAAAAAGGTCCAGTTACACAAAACTTGCTGTTATTTCCTCATGCTTTCTCATACCTCCATGCCTTATCAAATAACTGATCCCACACAGGAAGTTCTTCTCCCCTTCTCTCCTACTCTTCACAAGTCAGATTGTCACCCCCTAGACAAAGAATTTTCTATTTCCTTCCTCTTCCACTTAACCTTGCCCTACATAGTTAGTTCCTCCCACTACATTCTGCTCAGACCTCTGATATAATAGGTATCTCACTATAAAATAATCATTTTTTCATGTTTAGTCTCTCTCCCCCTCCTCAACCCCAAGTAGACCATAAGCCCAGCAGGGACAAGGAATGGAGGCCACTGTTCTCAATTCTGACTGTGTAGGCCCAGCACATGGCAGATTTTTTTTTTTTAAGTTAGTTGACTGAATAATGTGAGTCTCCAGGTTGAAATCAGAAAGTTACACTGCAAAGAAATATCAAGGAAGTTCAATATTCCTAATGAATAGGATATCCAAAACTTCATATCAACTCTGCCTAGGACAGTATGTCCCACAAAGTCCAGAAAAGACATGGCTCCCTCTCCCTTAGACTATAGTTAAAAGCCTGGCAGATTCCTGTAAATAATTCAACTCTTCATCATTCATCAGGAGGCAATATAACCACGGAGATTACTTTCCAGATCTGTACTCCTCAGGTTACCTGTCTGCTCCGGGAAGACTTGATACTTAAATGATCCCATAGGAGAACTTTTCTCATCCATCCTGTGCTGATTATTGCTAGCATCCTTTTCCAAACATTACTGGTATCCAACATTCCAAGTGTTTTGTCCCTAAATGTTAGAGGTATATTCTATTGCAAGTTTAGAGACAGTCCAAACTACAAGGAAAAGTGCAACCTTGAAAAAATATTTTAACTTCTCTGTGCTTCATGACTTTATCCATACATAGTCTGAAAATAATGTTTTAATAGTGTCATATTTTTAAGATGAAATTCGAGTCACAAAGATGAAATTCGAGTCACTAGAACCTAGAATTGATTCTTAATCTAGGAGTCTGTCACTCTTTCAAAAAGCAGATATCCATCTACCCTACAAAATCATGGTGAAGGTAAATAAGGCCGCATACATTGGCCAAGTGATCCCATGCACGAGCTCTCTGAAAAACCTCTGTACAATACACTTGTTATTTATTAAGGAGAAAATGGGCGACAGTTAATGTGACCTGCAGTGCTGCGCCCCAAGAATGTTCTTGAACATTCAGCTCACACAACAGTAATTAAGAGCTACAAAAAGGAACTATTGTCTGTTTCTTTCTATATTCAAACCCAGGCCAGACCGCGATGAGCTCCCTGGTATTTTCCATTCACCAACCAAGGGATAACCTTTCCTCCGAGAGGCTGAAGGAAATGTGGAAATGTGTGCTCATTGTGGCCCAGGGTTGGCCTGCAAGACTGGGGGACACAACAGGTCAGAGCTTTCTTTTCTGTACAGCAAGACCAGGAACACCAAATCTAGGTGATTGGGGCAGCAATTTTTTTTTCTTTTTTCTTTATTTTTGAATTGATTTTTAATTGGTGCATTATAACTATACATAAGAGTGGAATACACTGTGACATACTCATACGTGCATATAACATAATTTGGTCAATTGCATTTCTCATAACTTGGTCAATTTTTAAATCTCCTTGAGACTATCTCAATACTGATAAATAAATTTACCATTTACACATACTTTTAAAAAACTTATTTATTTATTTATTTATTTATTTATCTATTTATTGTGGTTCTGGGGAGTGAACCCAGGTCCTTGCACTTGCTAGGTAAACTCTGTACTACTGAACAACATTCTCGGCCCTTTAAATATGCTTATATATACATACAAATTCCCTTCTAAAAGAACATCCTTTTCCATCCCATTGAATACTTGCTCTTCTTTGACCGTTGGAATTCCCACATAGGATTTCATGACATTGCCATGCTCAAATAACAAATGAGATTTTATTACTCTGAGAAGCAAAGAAATTCAATAATTTTGAATGAATCTCATGAATAAGAATTCCCCAGGCATGTTTCATCAAGTAAAATAGTCAGAGCTGAGATCAATAGGACAGCTATACTAGTTTGTTTAGTGACTACCTCTATACAAAATCATCTTTTCTATTTAAGTGTATTTAGAAATCATGAATCAAGCTGGGTGTTGTGGCACACACCGGTAATCCCAGGGCTCTTGAGGCTGAAGCTGAAGGATCACAAGTTCAAAGCCAGCCTCAGCAACTTAGCAAGGTCCAAGGGAACATAGTGAGACACTAAGCAACTTAGTGAGACCCTGTCTTAATATTTTAAAAAAATTAAAAAGGGTTGGGGATGTAACTCAGTGGTTAAGTGCCTCTGGGTTCAATCCCTGGAAACAAAGAAAACAGAATAAAAGAAAAGAAACAAGTTAGAAATCAATGACCAACTGCTGGAACCTACTTTCAGAAAGTATTCAGTTTTCATACTGCACATTTCACACTTTAGAAAAACCTAGAACAAAGTGAAGCTTTCCATTTCAACCTTTACTCAATTATAAAAGTGAAGTTATTCATTGCTAGTACTTAGGAATATAACTTATATATTGTACTTATTGTCCTAGGAACTTTCTAAACTAACTTTTAGCTTTAGGGCATATAAGTATATCATAGGCCTCAAACCATTCAAGTACCTGATTATCCATACTCTTCCATGTAATATGTTTTAATTTTTTTTGATTCAGTTATCTAAGAGAGTTGATCTTATTCTCTGTTTTCAAGTTCTTGAGTGAGTTCAAGCACCCTACTGATCAGACAGTACTAGAAAGAAAATATGTCTTATCCGACACTGGATACTGAGTGATACAGTCTTGTCCAGGGTACTGATGACAGAAGCAGCATCACCCATTTATCCCAAATCCCACTTCAATCATAATAAGAAAGCAACTACCAGTCCCCACTGCTGGTCTCTAAACTTCTCATTTCACATTCTCACATTGGAATTAATGATCAGTCTTTATAGTCAATTTATCTTAAAACTCCAAAAATGTGGAAAACCAGACAATATGAAAAAAAAAAAAAAAAAAACCTGCAAGGTCACAGGATGAACCAATAGTGTTTACTCTGCCTCTCACCTGTTTGGAGTTCAAGTTAAGCAATGTGATGGACTTAATATGCTAAAAGGAAATGTTAAATTTACGTGTTTTTATTTTACCCAGATAACTCAGATTTATGATGAACCAAATATAAAGATAACTTACAAAACTCTAAAATTATACTTGGACTTACTCAGGAAATACCATAATACTTTCCCAGGAAAACACCTCCCTCTTTCCACCTCCATTAAATAAGCAATGTCGAAAAGATTCAGGAAATAATAAATGGTTCATGGGGCAGGTTAAAATAGAAGATTTCTTTTCATACAAACTCAAGCACTTAAAAAATTGAGCAAGAATCCCTAAGTTCATTGAAGTTTACTTAGATATATTGCATAATTTTTAGGACTATGTCATTTATCTCCATTAAGATTGGAAGAGTTCACTTACCTTCTGAGTCACAAAGTAAATGTCTATCATTTTTACTTATTTGTAAGAATTCTAGTACCCAATTGATCAGTCAGAAAATTAGATTGGAAACAGAACCATAAGATTGGTAAAAGTTTCCAAAATTTCTAAAAATCAACAAGACAAATCCAGAAGTTTACCATTGCCATCCACTCTAAATACTTTAACACTGAGAAAAGCACAAGGTCTAGATTTTATATGCTGAGTGCTTCTAATGAAGTTAGAAAATCAGGTGCATTGTTTGAATTAAAGTTGAAACTAAATCTATGTAGAGAATTCAACCACCACAAGTAAGTAATCATGATTAATCATACCAGAAAAAAATGTTTTTACAAGACTACTTTAAATCTGAATCATCAGAATATCTTAACTGGCCACTTCATATTTTCGGCACAACTTCTTAAAATTTTAAACCATATAATTATATATTATTTAAATGTTTCATAGGACTCAAAGACATAGGTGATGAGTTATTTTTTAACACCTCCATTCTGCATACTTTAAACACATTATATATGTCAGAAAGCCAAATTTTAAGCATACTTAAATGATCTTAAGAAATTATTTTCCATAAGGTGATTTCAAGGCCTGGAAATAACAAAACAAAGCCATCAGTGTGTCATTGAGGTGGACAGCATGCTTTAGACTAAGAGGTAACTGTTTTCTGCCTTCTGTTTTTGTGATTTTGGGATTGGAACACCATGTCTCACACACGCTAGGCAAGTACTCTGCCACTAAGCTACTCCCGAGCCTGATAAAGTTTTTGAGTTTTTCTATTTCAGTGCAGAAGAAAGCAGCCAGTGCTAGTTAGACCTCTGTACAAATAACCAAGTTGCCACACTGGAACATTGTGGCCTTCCATGGACTGGCCCAAAGTTAGGCAGATGAGGTCTGAACCAGGGTGGCCAAGGGCCATCACCCCACATCCCAGGACACATCTGTTTCAAAGAAAAGTTTGAAGGAAGAGGCGGAATTCAGATGCTGTTTCCTGTCCAACACCCACACCCCACACATAAGGATTAATTCTCTCAGAGTGGTTAATTCAGTCACAGAAGCCCAACAGATGAATGTCAGCATGAAACAGTCTTACGTACTAGACGAAACAATGTTATCAGGATGCATTGATGCAGTGAATTTAATATTACAGAAAATATCAACTTTTCAAAAAAAGAAAACTGACTAGATGAGGCCAAAGTTTATATTCATATATTCCATATACATAAACACTGCTACCAATGGCATAATTTATCAACCAGCTGCTTTCAGAGAAGGCTTTATCTTTGTTCAACATTAAATGCATTTATTTGTATTTGTATACCTATATATCCCTTTAAAAAAATTGAGGGTGTAAAAAGTTTTTAAATAGAATGAAACTCTAATTAGATCAGGATGGAGACTCTGCTGAAGTTTAGCTACATGGTCTCTTAGGTAAATTTCAATTTGTCTAAACCATAATTCACTCAAAAATAAAATGAGAAAACCATCTATAGATCATACTATGTGCTAGGCTCTGGGGATATAAGGACCATGAAACAATCCTGGCCTATGTTAGTCAGCATTCAGTTACTCTAACAAATTATTAAGATACATGAATTTTTTAAAAAGCAAAGATTTATTTTGACTCACAGTTTCAAAGGTGTCAGTCCACGACCAGTTGGCTGTTACTTTTGGGCCCAGGACAATGTAGTACATCACAGTGGGAGCATGTGGTAGAGGAAGCCCTCAACTCATAGTAGCCAGAAAGCATGGAGAAAGAGGAAATGGCTGGGTTCTCAGTATCCCCTTCAAGGGCATACCCTTGATGATATAACTTCCTCCCTCTAGGCCCCACCTCTTAAAGGCCCCACCACCTCCCACATGAGTCTTTGGGGGACACTTATCCAAACCACAGCATAACTCAAACGGCTCCCTATCTCATATGAAAAACACGTGAGACACCTGAGAAAAGATTGACATGAGATTTATGAAGACCATTATGGAGCAAGTCATAAGACAGAGAAGGAAATAGGGACACACATAAAATTTGTTTGGGCCCCAAGAGTGGGAGTGAAAGAATTCAAAACGCGGAAAGATGCTAGAGCATCTCGGAGAACTGGCTAAAATCTGACATGTAGACATAGTCAAGGTGAAAAAGCACGCATGACCGGTAGGAGCAAACAGCATGGCATTCAGAGACATGAAACAGCACAGCGTGTTCTAGAACCAGTAGTTAACTGTTGCTGGATTTAAACATAAAGCAATTGTGTTGATGTATTCTATAATTTCCTTGTAAATAAACCATGTTCTACAGCCACATTGCTGGTCTTCTTTGTCACTTAACACTGGGGGAAAATCCCATGAATTTTCTTTGAAATTTTATAAGATCGTCCAGAACACATCCTAGTGGAAAGTTACAAACACAATTACACTAGACATAAATTCATAAATGACTTACAGTTGAACTTAAATGAAGAAAAACCCTCCCAAATTTATTGCTTTTCCATCACCCTTGTATTTCGGGTTAAGCATTTCATTCAGTTCTTTATTCAGCAGCACCAGGTGGCAGAAGTTATTTCCTGGAAGCACAGTGCAGAGGTTAAGAGCTCTGGAGTTGGACAGACAGGGGGTTGAATCCTGTCTTTGTTTTTCAGTAACTGTGTCCTAGGGTAAGTTTCTTCTCCAGCCTCTTTCCTTATGTAAAACAGGTGATATAGTTAGCATGTGGCTCAAATAGGCAGTCTGATAATTAAGATTATATATGAAGAGGTTTGCAGTCTGATAGGTATCTTTCCCCTTGTTGAGTTCAGTAACAAGCTATTTTAGATTCAAAAGGTTTCAGAGGATCATGGAGTTTGATTTTTCTGGCAGAGTAAATTCTCTTTTTCACTCTAATACAGACCAAATATAAACTGTTCTCACTAAACTGTCTAATATCTTGGATTTCAGTTCTCTCCTTTTACATTCTAGTAAAAAGGTGTTTGTATTGTTTACTAGAAAAGAGCCCATCTACCAAAGAAGGGGTATAGCTGGATATCTGAAGAGCCTCAAAGTTCATACACAGCATGGCACACCTTAAATAGGTAACTATGAGAAACCCACAGAAGCAGGGGTCATGCTAATCTTGAATCGATTAGCCCTGAGGTTCAGTAAATGCTGCTGATTGAGTCATGAGCCAGTGCTGTAGCCAATGGGTTTTCCACCCATTGGCAAATTAGATTCTCCTGGGATCTTTTAAAACTCCTTATATTTCTGGTTGACTTTGGTCTGGGTAGCAGACTTGGCCTCCATATTTTTAAAACTCTCAAGTAATTTCAAAGGTGCCTCCAGGGTTACAAACCACTGGTGTGGCATACCACCCACTTTAATTTAGAAAAAAAAAAGAAGAGAAAAAAAGATACTTCTTGTATATAGGGACAAAGAAGATGAACATTATGATTTTTGTTTCTATTAATAATTTTGAAGGAGGAAAATTTCTGTCATAGAATGTCTTTTGTTTAATTCAATTTAATTGTAATATTTAATGCTTTCTCTATATATTGCACACTGTGCTCCTACTGTCAAGAATATTCTTCAAGAGTCAATGACAGAGTTCCTGGCAGAGGGAATAATCTGATTAGAGAGACAATGTTTACACACAAAAACACAATTAGAGATAACTATAGCACAATAATGTGAACAATTAAATAGTTTGATTCCAAAACTCCGGGAGGTCAGAAGAAAGGGTCGAAGTGTCCAGAGTCTCTGAGGAAGTTGGGGGAAACTGAGATAGGTTTTGAAGTGGTAAGATTCACAGAAAAGAAAGGGGAAGGAATTCCAGCATTTTTTTTTTTTTCTTTTTCTTTTTCCCCCGGGCTGGGGATTCAACCCAGCCAAGGACTCCTGCATGCCAGGCAAACACTCCACCACTAACAACACTCCCACCAGGACTTCAGTGTTTCTTTTAGGGGATACACATTGGGAAGAATCTAGTTTACAGGTCGTTTTTCTAGTCGTTCCTTACTTTTCGTTTGAAGGGTGCCCAGCCTGCCTTTACTTCCTACAAGGCTCTCCCTTCTTCATAATTCATTGCCTCTGTGACATGTGAACAACACACGCCATGATCAAATGACAGCCGTAGGCTCTTCCTGCAAAGGAAAAGTCTCTAAGATCAGCTTATGAGGAAAATCAAGAACAAAAACCATGAAACGACTCTGTAGACATCAGACATTTTAAAGACTCTTGAATTTGTTTTATTTTTCTTCGTTGTCCACATGGACTTTGTGACATTTTACTTTCTTGGCTAATGTTCTTTCTTTTACCATTTGTCTTCATTCGACAGTCTTGTTCCCTTTGATTTGACTGTGTCCTCCCTTGAAAATGTCCTCTCTTTAAGATGTTGGCAGTTTTCACTTAATATTGGTTGAGAATTCTGTTTCTTTAATTTGCAATTTGTGGTTGGGAAATGATCTGCTTTTGTTTCAGGTTGTTTAATGTTTTCCAATATAATATTCCTTCTTGCACTCCAGCGGGTTCATTTACAAAACATTTAATGTCATTTGTGTCTTTGAAGAACACTGTATTCGGTTAGAACAAAAGTGAATTCCTGCATAGAGCTTGTGAAGTCAACTATTAACTTGACTAGGTCTGTGAACTACTAAAGGGAGTAGGAAACTTTGTGGTATTTAGTCTTTTTCTTTTATCTATTAATTTATTCATTCAATAAGTGTTTATTAAAACACCCTCTCTGTGCCAGAGACCATGCTAGGCACAAATAAATTTGGCTTCTGCCTCCAAAGAACTTTCTTTGGAGGGGCGTTTTGGCTCCCCCAAAACACAATGTGAATATTACCATGATAAAGGTAAGCAGAGGGAGAGACGGGGAGGTCCAAAGCAGGCCACCATCTCGGAGTGGTTCCTCCACTACAATCTCAACAAAGGATTTTAATGGAATAAATAAAAGAGAAAAGGTCATCCCAGGCCTTCAGAAGAAGCAATATGTACAAAACCCAAAGTCATAGGATATTGTGAAACTTTGAGTACCCTGGAAGTGACCCAAGATAAGACTGAAGAAGTGAACATGAACCAAGTCCAAAGATCCAGTACAAGAGTCAAAGAGTATGAACTTAACTCTATAGGACAGCATGGACTCACTGAAGTACTTGAAGCAAGGAGATGCATGAACTGGCTTAACATAACTGATTCGGAAAGGGGACTGAGGACAGGGAGACTAGATGAAGTAGTCACAGTATCTGCATGTGTTCACATGCATTGAGACAACTCGTTAGAGACAATGAGAAATGCAAAAGGTCTAGATTTCATTTACTGTGTTGCTTCTAACAAAGTTAGAAAATCAGGTGCGGTGCTTAAATTAAAATTGAAACTAAATCTATATAGAGAATTCAACCACCACAAGTAAGTAATCATGATTAATCATATCCAAAAGCGTTTTTACAAGGCTACTTTAAATCTGAATCATCTGAATATTTTAACTGACCACTGGAGGCAATGGGAAGGAGGCAGAACAAGCAGAACTTGGTGCATGGTTTAATGGGACAGGTAAGGGAATGGGGAAAGAGCAGCCTAGGAGGAGGTGTAGGTGTCTAGCTCGGGCAACTGCATGCATGTGATGCCTGTTACTAGGCTTTCCTCTCTTACACTCACTGTGGCTTAGATTTTACCCAGAACTATGTTAAACAAATATGTTTAGGTAATAATGGAAATTTAAATAATTCATTCATGAGTCAGTATATAAAACCAGGAGAAAACTCATTTGAATGATATCTGAATTAAATCATCTATTCATTCTAAATAAATCAGCACAAGAATTAGAGACAAGAAAATGCATCCTTTTAATGAACTATTTAAGAACATTTTCCTGCAGTTATTAAAAGCACAGACCTCTGATACCACTTCTTACCCATTTGAGATTGGTTTTGTTTCATTATTGTTTCTACCGTTTTTTAAACATAGACTTGATTTTGAGGGCAGGTTATAGCAAGATTGAGAGGAAGGTGCAGAAATTTCCCATACATCCTCCCACACCTGCCTGCTCTGCCCCAGTATCAGTATCCCCAGAATGAAACATTTGTCACAATAAATGAGCCCACTCTGACACCTCATTATCACCCAAAGCCCATGTTACTTTAGGGCTCACTCTTAATGTTGTAATTTTACAGGTATATACAGGTGTATAATGACATGTATCCATCATTATGGTATCATATGGGGTATTTTCAGTGCCCTAAATCATTGGTGTGTTTTAACCTCTGAGTATAGAAAAGAGACAAATTCAAGCAAAGGCAGGTATCACCTTGAACTTGGCCATGATGTCAATTGAGTGTAATATTCCAATGTGTTAAGAGCTGACCCAGGATAGCTTACTGACATGAGTACATGAAAGATACACTAAGGCACCTCTGAAGGAGCAGCTTTCCCCATCTTAAATACGTTATGCTACCTTACATATCAATCATTTTTCTAATTCTTGCTATGTTTTGAAGGTAAAGGAATTTGAAACAGCAAGAAACCAAAGGAAAAGGAAGAAAGGAACTTGCCCTCCTGTGATGAATAGTACATTTACTATTCATTCCATAAATAATGAATGGTCCAGAGTACTGCCTGGCACTGGTTGCCTGACACTATGTCAGGAACAAAGTCAGATCCCACCCTTGCAGAATATGCAGCCTAGTGGGAAAAAAAAAAGAAAAACTTCTTTATGAGAATAATTTTCTCCAGTATTGTTAAAGTATAATCAACAAATAAAAATTATGTATAGTGAAGGTATACAATGATGTTTTAATATGTATATACATTGTGAAATGATTATCAATCAAGCTAACATCTTCACATACCTACCACTGCGTGTGTGTGTGTGTGTGTGTGTGTGTGTGTGTGTGTGTTTGTGTGTGTATGTCTGTGTGGGTTAACACTTAAAATCTGCTCTCACAGGAAGTTTTGAGCATAAGATACATTAACTATAGTCAGGTACCTTAGGTATCCACAATTATTCATCCTATAACTGAAAGTTTGTATTCTTTGACCAACCTCTTCCCATTTCCTCCATCTCCACATCTATGAATTTGACATTTTTAGATTCCACATATAAGGGAGATCACACAGTATTTGTCTTCCTTATTGTACTTGGCATAACATGAAACAGGTTGCTGTATGTTGCCATAAATTGCAGGATTGGCTTCTTTTTTAAAGCTGAGAAAGACATTTATCCTTATCATATACTACACACACACACACACACACACACACACACACACATCAACTCAAAATGGGTAAAAGACTAAAAATAAGACTAGAAACTACAAAACTCCCAGAAGAGAATACAGGAGAAAAGTTCCCAGGCATTGGCCTTGACAATGATTTTTTGGATATCACACCAAAAACTCAGGCCAGAAAAGCAAAAGTAAATAAATGGGATTTCATCAAACTAGAAAGTGTCTGCACAGAAACAACCAAATGAAACAGCAGTTTATGGATTAGGAAAAACATTTGTAAACCATATATCTAATAAGAGACTTACATCCAAAAGTTATTTTTTAAAAACAAATACAACTCAAAAGTAAAAATAAATAAATAAAACGAGTAATCTGATTAAAATGTGGACAGAATACGTGAATAGATATTTCTTTAAAAGAAAAAAACACAAACTCAAATAGCCAATAGCATGTGAAAAGGTGCTCCACATCATTAACTATAAAGAAAATGCAAATCAAAACCACGCTAAGATACCATCTTATAGTCATGTCACTTCTTATTATCAAGAAGTGAAAAGAAGATAACAAATATGGTGAGGGGTAGAGAAAAGAGGACATTTGTACATTGCTGGTGGGTGGCTCTAATGAGAACGGTGAGACAGTCATAATGGAAAACAGTATGGAGGTTTCCGAAGATATTAAAAATAAAACTACCAGTAATCCCTTTTCTGGAAGTATACCCAAAGGAAATTAAATCACCACTTGTAAAAATATCTGCATCCCTGTGTTAATTTTAGCTATTCTTTTTTTTTATTGATTGTAAACAAATGGGATACATGTTGTTTCCCTGTTTGTACATGGAGTAAGGCATACCATTTATATAATCATAAATTTACATAGGGTAATGTTGTTTGATTCATTCTGTTATATTTTCCCTTTTCCCTCATCCCTCCCACCCCTCTTTTCCCTCTATACAGTCCTTCCTTCCTCCATTCTTGCCCCCCTCCTTAACTCTAATCCTAACCCTAACACTAACCTTAACACTAACCCCCCATTATGTGTCATCATCCGCTTATCAGCGAGATCATTCGTCCTTTGGTTTTTTGAGATTGACTTATCTCACTTAGCATGATATTCTCTAATTTCATCCATTTGCCTGCAAATGCCATAATTTCATCATTCTTTATGGCTGAGTAATATTCCATTGTATATATATATATATACCACAGTTTCTTTATCCATTCATCAATTGAAGGACATCTAGGTTGGTTCCACAATCTGGCTATTGTGAATTGAGTAGCTATGAACATTATTGTGGCTGTATCTCTGTAGTATGCTGATTTTAAGTCCTTTGGGTATAGGCCAAGGAGTGGGATAGCTGGGTCAAATGGTGGGTCCATTCCAAGCTTTCTGAGGAATCTCCACACCGCTTTCCAGAGTGCCTGCACTAATTTGCAACCCCACCAGCAATGTATGAGTGTACCTTTTTCCCCACATCCTTGCCAACACCTATTGTTGTTTGTGTTCTTGATAATCGCCATTCTAATTGGGGTGAGATGGAGTCTTAGGGTAGTTTTGATTTGCATTTCTCTTATTACTAGAGATGTGAACATTTTTTCATATATCTGTTGATTGCTTGTAGATCTTCTTCTGTGAAGTGTGTTCATTTCCTTAGCCCATTGGTTGATTGGATTATTTGTATTCTTGGTGTAGAGTTTTTTGAGTTCTTTATATATTCTGGAAATTAGTGCTCTATCTGAAGTATGAGTGGCAAAGATTTTCTCCCACTCTGTAGGCTCTCTCTTCACATTGCTGATAGTTTCCTTTGCTGAGAGAAAGCTTTTTAGTTTGAATCTATCCCAGTTGTTGATTCTTGCTTTTATTTCTTGTGCTGTGGGAATTCTGTTAAGGAAGACTGATCCTAAACCAACAAGTTGAAGATTTGGACCTACTTTTTCTTCTATAAATGAAGGGTCTCTGGTCTGATTCCGAGGTCCTTAATCCATTTCGAGTTGAGTTTTGTGCAGGGTGAGAGATAGGGGTTTAATTTCATTCTGTTGCATATGGATTTCCAGTTTTCCCAGCACCATTTGTTGAAGAGGCTATCTTTTCTCCATTGCATATTTTTGGCCCCTTTGTCTAGTATGAGAAAATTGTATTTATTTGGGTTTGTGTCCATGTCCTCTATTCTGTACCATTGATCTACCTGTCTATTTTGGTACCAATACCATGCCATTTTTGTTACTATTGCTTTGTAGTAGAGTTGAAGATCTGGTATTGTGATACCCCCTGCTTCGCTCTTTCTGCTAAGGATTGCTTTAGCTATTCTAGGTTTCTTATTCTTCCAGATGAATTTCATAATTGCTTGCTCTATTTCTGTAAAGTACATCATTGAGATTTTAATTGGAATTGCATTGAATCTGTATAGCACTTTAGGTAGTATGGCCATTTTGACAATATTAATTCTGCCTATCCAAGAACATGGGAGACCTTGCCATCTTCTAAGGTTTTCTTTAATTTCTTTCTTTAGTGTTCTGTAGTTCTCATTGTAGAGGTCTTTCACCTCTTTTGTGAGATTGATTCCCAAGTATTTTATTTTTTTCGATGCTATTGTGAATGGGGTAGTTTTCCTAACTTCTCTTTCTGAAGATTCATCACTTATGTATAAAAATGCATTGGATTTATGAGCATTGATCTTATAACCTGCTACTTTACTGAATTCACTTACGAGTTCTAAGTTTTCTGGTGGAATTTCCAGGTTCCTCTAAATATATAATCATGTCATCAGCGAACAGGGATAGTTTGAGTTCTTCTTTTCCTATTCGTATCCCTTTAATTTCTTTGGTCTGTCTAATTGCTCTGGCTAGAGTTTCAAGGACAATGTTGAATAGAAGTGGTGAAAGAGGGCATCCCTGCCTTGTTCCAATTTTTAGGGGGAATGCTTTCAGTTTTTCACCATTTAGAATGATATGGGCTTAGCGTAGATGGCCTTTACAATGTTAAGTAATGTTCCCACTATCCCTATTTTTCCTAGTGTTTTGAGCATGAAGGAATGCTGTATTTTATCAAATGCTTTTTCTGCATCTATCGAAATAATCATGTGATTCTTAACTTTAAGTCTGTTGATATGGTGAATGACATTTATTGATTTCCGGATGTTGAACCAACCTTGCATCCCTGGGATAAAACCCACTTGATCATGGTGCACTATCTTTTTAATGTATTTTTGTATGCGATTTGCTAAAATTTTGTTGCGAATTTTTGCACCGATGTTCATTAAGGATATTGGTTTGAAATTTTCTTTCTTCGATGTGTCTCTGTCTGGTTTAGGTATCAGGGTGATATTGGCTTCATAGAATGAGTTTGGGAGGGTTCCCTCCTCTTCTATTTCATGGAATACTTTGAGGAGTATTGGAATGAGAACCCATCCGGTCCTGGACTTTTCTTTGTTGGTAGGCCTTTGATGACCTCTTCTATTTCATTGCTTGAAATTGATTTATTTAAGTTGTGTATGTTCTCCTGGTTCAGTTTAGGTAATTCATATATCTCTAGAAACTTGTTGATGTCTTCGAGGTTTTCTGTTTTGTTGGAGTATAGATTTTCAAAATAGCTTCTAATTATGTTTTATATTTCACTCGTGTCTGTAGTGATATTTTATTTCATTCATTCCGAATTTTAGTAATTTGAGTTTTCTCTCTCTTTCTCTTTGTGTGGCTAAGAGTTTATCAATTTTGTTTATTTTTTCAAAGAACCAACTCTTTGTTTTGTTAATTTTTTCGATTGTTTCTTTTGTTTCAATTTCGTTGATTTCGGCTCTGATTTTAACTATGTCCTGTCTTCTACTACTTTTGGTGTTGGTCTGCTCTTCTTTTTCTAGGGCTTTGAGCTGTAGTATTAAGTCATTTCTTTGTTGATTTTTACTTCTTTTGTTGAATGTGCTCCATGAAATAAATCTTCCTCTAAGTACTGCTTTCATAGTGTCCCAGAGATTTTGATATGATGTGTTTTTGTTCTCGTTTACTTCTAAGAATTTTTTTATTTCCCTCCTGATGTCTTCTGTTATCCATTCATCATATAATAGTGTACGTATTATTTAACATCCAGGTATTGGAGAAGTTTCTGTTTTTTATTCTGTCATTTATTTCTAATTTCAATCCATTATGATCCGATAGAATACAAGATAGTATCTCTATCTTCTTGTATTTGCTAACAGTAGCTTTATGGCATCAAATATGGTCTATTTTAGAGAAGGATTCATGTGCTGCTGAGCAGAAAGTGTATTCATTCTTTGTTGGATGGTATATTCTATAAATGTCTGTTGAGTCTAAATTGTTGATTGTGTTATTGAGATCTATGGTTTCTTTATTCAATTTTTGTTTGGAAGATCTATCCAGTGGTGAGAGAGGTGTGTTAAAATCGCCTAGTACTATTGTGTTGTGGTCTATTTGATTTCTGGAATTGAGAAGGATTTGTTTGACGTACATTGATGAGCCAATGTTCGGGGCACAGATATTTATGATTGTTATGTCTTGCTGATTTATGCTTCCCTTAAGCAGTATGTAATGTCCTTCTTTATCCCTTCTGACTAGTTTTGGCTTGAAGTCCACATTATCTGAAATGAGGATGGATACTCCAGCTTTTTTGCTGAGTCCATGTGCATGGTATGTTTTTTCCCATCCTTTCCCCTTTAGTCTGTGGGTATCTCTTTCTATGAGATGAGTCTCTTGCAGGCAGCATATTATTGGATCTTTCTTTTTAATCCAATCTACCAGTCTATGTCTTTTGAATGATGAGTTCAGGCCATTAACATTCAGGGTTATTATTGTGATATGATTTGTATTCCCAGTCATTTGACTCATTTTTGTTTTTTGACATGATTTGGTTTCTCCTTTATTTGGCTATTCCTTTAGACTAGTTCCTCCCTATGCTGATTTGCTTCTGTGTTTTTCATCTCTTCCTCATGGAATATTTTGCTGAGAATGTTCTGTAATGCTGACTTTCTTTTTGTAAATTCTTTTAGCTTTTTTTTTTATCATGGAAGGATCTTATTTCATCATCAAATCTGAAAGTACGTTTTGCTGGGTATAAGATTCTTGGTTGGCATCCATTTTCTTTCATGCTTGGTAAATGTTGTTCCAGGCCCTTCTAGGTTCTAGGGTCTGGATTGAAAAATCTGCTGATATTCTTATTGGTTTCCCCCTGAATGTAATTTGATTCTTTTCTCTCGCGGCCTTTAAAATTCTGTCTTTATTTTGTATGTTAGGTATTTTCATAATAATGTGCCTTGGTATGGGTCTGTTGTAATTTTGTATATTTGGAGTCCTATAAGCCTCTTGTACCTGGTTTTCCATTTCATTCTTCAGATTTGGGAAATTTTCTGATATTATTTCATTGAATAGATTGTTCATTCCTTTGGTTTGTTTCTCTAAGCCTTCCTCAATCCCAATAATTCTTAAATTTGGCCTTTTCATCATATCCCATAATTCTTGTAGATTCTGTTCATGATTTCTTACCATCTTCTCTGTTTGGTCAATTTTGTTTTCAAGATTAAATATTTTGTCTTCAGTGTCTGAGGTTCTGTCTTCCAGGTGTTCTATCCTATTGGTTATGCTTTCTATGGAGTTTTTAATTTGGTTTATTGTTTCCTTCATTTCAAGGATTTCTGTTTTTTTTTTTTTTCAGTATCTCTAACTCTCTATTGAAATGATCTTTTGCTTCCCGTGTTTGCTCTTTTAACTGTTGATTGGTGCGATCATTTAATGCCTGCATTTGCTCTTTAATCTCTTCCTTCAATGCCTGTATTTGCTCTTTCATCTCTTCATTTGCTTCTCTGATTGTTTTAATTATGTACATTCTGAACTCCCTTTCTGACATTTCTTCTGCTGTGCTGTCATTGGGTTTTATTGATATAGTATGTAGGTTTGTTTGGGACATTTTCTTCCCTTGTTTTCTCATATTGGTCAGCTGTCAGTGGGCCTCTGAGATATTGCAGATTTCCTCTATTGGCTTATAGTGTCCCTGTAGATTTCCAGTGTATCACCTCCCAGCCTTCAGTAGCCTAAAGGCTTGGAGGAACTTGATAATGCAGTGCTTCCGAAGAAAGCTGCCCCTAGCCCGCCACTGGGTCCAGGGCTGGGGGCTGGTTCTGCTTGGAAATTCTCTCACTGGGTGGTCTTTCTCTTAGAAGCTGGCTATAGACAGGGCCTGCCCCCACCTGAAGGAGCCAGGCTGCTCCGGGAAATCCTCTCCCTGTCCTGCCTTGGTCCCCGAAGCCACCCATGGGCCGGGGCCACCACTGGGTCCGGGGCTTGGGGTTGGCTCTTTGCGGAAAAGCTCTCACTGGTTGGGCCTGCTCTGAGACTGGCTGTGGACCGGGCCTGCTGTGGGAGGGAGCAGGGCTGCTTGGGGAAGACTCTCGCTGCCCTGCCCTGCTCCGAGAAGTTGCCCCCTGTCCCGGCCTGCCGCCCGGGATGAGCTTCACCCGGTGGGAGAGACTCACCCGGCAGCTCTATGTTTGTCCCTGTCTCTCAATACCTCCCTTTCTTGAATCCTGAGTTCTGTAGCGAGGGGAGATGCAGTCACCCTCTAGTCCGCCATCTTGGATCTCTCTCAGCTATTCTTCATAGCCTAAATATAGAAACAAACTAAGTGCCTGTCAACAAACAAATTGATAAGAGTTTGTAGTTTATGATGAAATATTATTGGGTCCTAAAAAAGAGATCTTGGACTGGGGAGTTAGTTTGTCTAACTGGGGATAGCATGCTGAGGCTTTGGGTTTGATCCTCAGAACTGAAAAAAATATATAGATGAGGAGGTGAGAGGCTGATCTTGTGATTTGCTACAACATGTATAACCTACAGGACATTATGCTAAGTGAAATCTTTCAGACACAGGAAGAAAAATATTATACGATCTCCTTTATGTGTGAAATCTTTTTTTAAAAAGTTGAATATACAGATAAAGAACAAAATAGTCATTACCATGGGTGGTGGGCAGGTGGCTTAGGCAGGAAATGGGGATATGTAGTTCAAGAGGATACAAAGTAGCAGATACGCAGGGTGAACCAGTCTGGAGAGCCAATGGACAATGTAAGGACTATACATAGTTTTTCTGTATATGAGATTCATACCAAATGAGTAGATTTTAGCTGCTCTTGCCATAAAAGGGGGTAACTATGTGAATGTCAAATGTGTTAATTTGTTTCACTATAGTAACCTTTTTACTCTCCATATGTATCACATAACATCATGTTATTTACCTTAAATGTACACAATAAAATTTATTTAAAAATAAAAGAATAACAAAAGATATTTCATCAATGATGCAACTTTTCTGAAAATTAAGAAAAAGGAAGTACAGAGTACTATAGAAGGGATCAAACCTAGTGCAGAGTCACAGAAGTTTCTCCCAGAGCAGAGAATGTATATGCTTAGGCTCAGGTAGACTGGGCATCAAGGAAGGGCACCGAGCTCCAGGCAGAAGTAAGGGTTAGACACTATTCCTGATAACCTCATGTGGCACCTCAGAGCACCTCATAGAACAACGATGGGATATCAGTTTGTCAAGACTAAAAACACTTCAAAAAAGTGAAACTCTCCAAATGAAACTCTGATGCTTCTCAAGAAATGCTTAGCAAAAAGCATAGAATTAAAATAAGAAGTAATTGAAGGAAACAGGAGATCAATGAATTTAGGTGAATCTTTGCATCTGCTTCTGCATTGTCCATAAAAAACTAGGGAACAATTTAAATAAGAGGATATGACATCATAAAGTGGCAGGGAGGTATATATATACGTATATATATATATATATATATATAGAATATATATATATATATATATAGAGAGAGAGAGAGAGAGAGAGAGAGAGAGAGAGAGAGAGAAGAAAATAAATGAATTAGAGTTCCATCATAAATTGGATCAAGTCTCTGGGCTCATATCTAGACTACTGAGAAAATTGATACAAAGTAGACTAACAAATGATAACAGTTAAGGATCTTGGGAGAATAGAGGACAAGCCCAAAGACTACTTTTCTAAATGAGAAACAAACTATGAAATGCGAACAAGAGGCCTGGTACTGTGGCACACACCTCTGGAGGCTGAGACAGGGGTCACAAATCGGAGACAAACCTGGTAATAAGATGCTGTTTCAAAATAAAAAGGGCCGAGGGTGTAGCTCAGTGATAGAGCATTTTGCTAGCATGCTTAAGTTCTGGATGAATCCAAAACTAAACCAGTACTAAAAAAAAAATGCTATTATGTTATTGCACATGTAAACTATGATGCATAATTGATATTATAATATACAATATCAACATTATGAAATGCACAATATATTTGTACTATGTTATAAAAAATTAAGTCACATACCATCAATGTGTTAGCCAGGGTACCAAGAAACAGAAACAGTAGGATATGCATTTATCAGAATCACCCTAACTGGAACTGCAATGACGCAGCTGCCTACTTTCAGTAGTATCAGAATAATATGCAGAACCATCTGCAAACTAGGCTCAAGATCTTTATTTCTTGGTCAGTTGGTTGAGAGGAACTTTGATGACAGAGTGTGCTGGGCACACTCAACCTTGTGACTAGGTAGATCAGACAACACCCAATTCATGGTGGGAAGCTCAGGTCACATAGTCACTTGGTATCTCTGGTCAGTCTCTCAGGGGTCCAGTGGCAAACCAGAAACTGTTTTCAAAATAAGAATAATTGCTTACAGATGAGGTCATAGATTTTCTCTAAAACCCTAATGAATTTCACTGTGATTCTTCTTTTGTTAGTTGCCAGAAGTTCTGTACAGCATCCCTGTTTACTATGTACATTATCACTGGACCTGCTGAATCACAACACCAGGTGGCCTCTAGCAGGCACCAAAGTTGGAATTTTACAGAGCCTTCTCTCTCTGGAGTTTACATACAAAACTGGCAATTTTATGGGTACTATACACATAGGAATAGCATTCTCAAATGTGGCACATTTGACCTTACAATAATTTCTTAAACTTTATACAAAGCACGGTACCTCTTTTTTTCATGGTAGATAGTGCAAGATACAGCTACTTCTCTTTCTCCTGACTCCAAACCATTGAAACCCCAGAAACATCATAGAGGTGGAACACCCTAGATTTCTGCGGAGTTTATATTTCACTTCCTGGTTTGTATATTTCTTACTAAGGCATCTGATTTGCTACTTTTTGCTTATGGGTTCCGACCAAAATAATATTATTAATATACAATGTTATTATATTATAATATGAGAATAATAATATTAATATAGAAGTGTAATGTTGTATATAATCAATTTCTCTGCAGACTGTGTTAGAGAAGAAAACAGAATGGACATAGCCCTGACTCCAGGATGTGAAGTCGGCTGTTGGCTATGCCAGGTGAAAGCTAACTGCTTCTGATGGTTCTTGCAAATCGGTATGGAGGAAAAGGTATTTTTCAGGTCAATAACTGCACACCAAGTGCCAGCAGTTTGTTTGTTCCAGTAAAGATACCATATTTGGGATCATAGTCAAATCTATGATTAAATGTACTATTCACAGGCATTCTCCAAGATCCATTAAATGTTTGCACTGACCACACAACTGAATTAAAATGAGTGTGTGACACATGTCACCCTTGTTTTAGTCAGCTTTTTTGCCACTATGGCTAAAAGACCTGACAAGAACAATTTTAGAAGGAGAAGAGTTTATTTGACATTCACGGTTTCAGAGGTCTCAGTTCATAGACAGCTGATTGTGTAGCTCTGGGCCTGAGGTGAGGCACTACATCATGGTGATGTAGTGCAAGGTGCATGGATGTGAAGGAGGAAAGCAGCTCAAGTCATGACACTCAGAAAGCACAGAAAGACTGCTCCATTCACCAGGGACAAACTATATTCCCCAAAGTCACGTCCCCATGACAAACTGGTCCCACTGTGAGTTAATCCCAGGCTCAGACTTCACCTGTATCCTGACCACTGAAAGCCCCAATTTAACTGTTAGGCTGGAGTAGGTAGTTTAGGTCGTAGGAATTAATATAATTAGAGTATTTAGTAATTCCTGAAAGATCTGGGTGTTTCCTTTTCCACAGGGCATATTCACACTATCGAATAGCTGCAGTTCCCTGTGAGAAAATGCTTGGAGGAAGAGTTACAGTATTTTTAACAATGATTCAGGATCCTTCCTCAAGGAGATCTCAAGTCACCTTCCAACAAGGGCTTATGTCTACCTACTTGGTGAGCAGCCCTGGCTCTCTCTCCATTGTAGCAACTCAATTCAGGGTATTGACCACCAGAAGTGGTTTTTCTATTGTATAGATCAAACAAGACTCTGTACACTGTCCATTTATTTTCTTGCTAGAAGCATTATGTTCAATTAGTCACCACCAAAGATCTCAGCAGCTTTATGTTTCTGATGGTAAAATGTCTCTGCCAACCTTTATTGTGAATGTGCCCCATCTTGGCCCCTGCTACTCCAGAAATCCATCCTCCCCACTTAAACCAGGGTGCCCATCTCAATGATGCAGCCTCCATGGCCATACCTGGTCTATAAATGAGAATAATTACAGAGTTTTCCAGGATGCCAGGGTCTCCTTCCTTGATGCATTATTCAAAACATTAAATGAAGGAAGTCCTCTGGATTTTCTAGGTGGATTTAGTTAGGAATAAGTGTGCAGTTTGTGCGTGACATATCCACTCCACAACTCCTACTTGCATAAGTCTTTGGATTCTCTTCGTGCTTAGGAAGCTGTGGCACCTCAGCCTCATTAGATCCAGGGAGTGGTGTGCTGGACCTACCTCAAACCAACTCACAAGAGCAGAGCATAGTGTTTTCAAGAGTTTTATGAACCAATTGGTAAACACAACCATTATTTTAAAATTAAACAGATAAACTTAAGACTTCAGTGAAAAAGAAACCCCATACCCTGGGGAGAAAAAAAACAGGAGTTATTTATTTTATCCTTGGATTTTCATGGTTAAAATGAGAGAAATGTAACATAGGCTTACCTCATGCAGGTTTGGGGTTCTAATTAATTCTTCCTGTATAATAGGGACTCCGCAACTGTCCCATGCAATATTATCTTACTAAGGTGATAGTTTGCTCATCTAAAAGAAGAAATAACTGGGTGTGGTGGCCCAACAGCTCTGAAGGTTGAGGCAAGGAAAATAGCAAGTTCAAAGTCAGCCTCAGCAACTTAGTGAGGACCTGAGAGATTTAATGGGACCCTGTCTCAAAATGAAAAAAATAAACAGTGGGGGATCTGGCTCAGTGGTTAAATGCCCCTGGGTTCAACCCCTGTACCAAAAAAAAAAAAAAAAAATTGAAATAATATTTACTTCAAGGAACTTTGTGAAAATTGAACATGACAATGTATGAAAGCATATTACATAAGGTAAATCTTATAGAAAATTCCTAATTAATATTGGTCATTTGATGAGAAAAGAATATTATAGGTGATCAGTTCTATATCAGAAAGTCTGACGTAGCCATCATGTATGATCCAGAGAACAAGGACAAGAATATTCAAAACTGTAAAATGTCCCAAGGTTGGTTTTTGCCACTTGACTTTGTTGAAACAGCTGTGCTCCCTCAAATTGACTGAGGTTTTATACCTTCAGCTCCTCTGATGGGGCTACGTGCACACCCACAGCACTGGTTAAGTTTGTCCTCAAAGCAGCCTGACTCTCTAACCTTGAGCAAACTCAACAATGAGGGACCCATGACAAATGCACAGTAAGGATGACATTGCAACGGAGCAGCTGCTTGATTTATTGCATCTTATGAAATAGAAACCTCCTCACATCATGGGAATTAGTGATGGAATTTTAAAAAGAATAACAAAATGAAATTGGGAACGGAAGAAAAAAAATGTCCGGGTCCAACTAAAAAAAAAAACTTTTTAATAAAAAATGCAAACCAGATGCAGTTAGAGATGACTGATAACTAAGGATGATAAATGACTAACATTCTCTATTGAATTATTCAGTGCACACTGTTGTTTCTACACAAGGGAACAATTTACATATGGCTGCTGAACTATCTTTTTACCTAAATTTGATTTCACAGGCAATTCTCCCAATCCCAAAGGACCTACTCCATCACTGAGACCTGTATTTCCCTCAGAAGAGTGACTCTCTTACCTTTCAGAAATCTCTTTTATAAGAACAGAAATGGATGGGATAGATTATGGATAAATATTCTTTCCACAATGCCACCACAGGTAGAATGCTTTCTCTGTAGGGATGACTCATTAGCACAGAGCCATGCATAGTCCCTTACACGGTCCATCTTGTGACTGAGAGTCTATACTTTTCAGGCACTTGCGGGGGGTGAGGTGCACAGTCTGTGATTAATCCATTAAGTACCAGAACAATCTCTGACTCCCACAGTCATTTATCATGCCTGCAACCTCTTTCTTGAGCTCATGAAATGTTTTAGTCTATATCACATACCTTAATGTTATACCTTAATGTTAATGGTATGCTGCCTTTTCCTAGTGACCATTGTTTAATCTGTGCTCATATTATCTTGCCAACTGAGGTGGTGAATAAGGTAGGGACTTGATCTGCCCCCATTAATTTAACACCATGTGAGCACATAGAATATCCTCAACAAATACTCAATGATCCATTGATAAAGGACGTTCATTCACTCCATCATTAGACATATGCTAAAATTCAACTGAGACAGCTAGGTTCTGCCCTCGCTTGGTTTATATAATTTTTTAGAGATGAGGGAATCATGTTGATCATATAAGAAGGAAAATTAATAACAAATAATAAGCTTATAGTCAAAAATAACCTTTTTCTATTGCTGGATTGTCTTATTTAAAGCCTAAGGTTGGCCTTCCCCAATCAAAACTGCTATATATCAGTTATTGTCATTGAAATTGTCCACTGACTTGCTAAACCCTTACTCTAGCATGGGGAAGAAAGTGTTTATGTGTGTTGAACGTAAAACCATCCCAATCTGGAAGAAAGAAAAGGTACTAGACTACATTCTTGCTGGAAGAGGAAAAGATTCTTCTGGAGCATCCACACAGCAAGGCCCGGTAATACTTTCTATCCAGCCAGCAAGGGACTTGGGGTTTAGTTCACCTTATCCCCTAAGGACATTCTGTCGGGAGGGATTTGAGAGATTTTTCTTAAGGATTCTTATTCACCTCATTTAGTTATCTCGGACAATAAAATGTTCTTTACATTTGCTGTCTTGCTGATGAAAGAGGAAGAATTCTGCTTTTCTGCTTTTGAGACAGAGGGTTCCAGATAATGTTGAAAGAATCAGATGAAAAAAAAAAAAAAACTATATAGGAAAGGAGCATGATCAGTTGGAGCCTCTTATCTCATTTGGAAGTCCACATGTCTTGTTTGATTTCCTGGTCCTGCTCGCTCCTCAGAGTCCAGATGTTACATATCTGGAACACAGCAGGTTGGGCATTGTGGTGATGACAATGTTAAAGAAAAGTCACTCTTCAGTTCAACATCAGAGAGCTCTGTTAGTCTTAAGAATTGACCCCAGCTGCTCCAACTTCTTTTGGCTCCTGATTGAGAACACTAAATAAAGACAAATAATCAGGCTATTGGAAAGCAAGCAAATGTTTCTGTGATTTAGAAACTGAGGTCACAACAGTTGGGTCACCAGCAAGTCATTGTGTATCTTCTTTCGGACTTAGACTTGTCTTGTGACTTTCTGTGTTAAAACAGGCAACTTGGTCAAATCTCCTGAATCACTCCACAGAGTTCTGACCTTTATCATGCCATAGTCAGAAAAAGCATTACTTAGATTTATTTTACATCTTTACAAAACATTCTATTGACTTCAGAAACTGATATTTGTGGAGGTGATATGAATGGAGGAGAGTTTCTCCCTTAATATCCTTAAATCCAATTTTTCATATTTGACTCCTCACAGGTGTTAATAATTAACTGCCAAAATTAAATCCATTCTGACTCATAGTAATTGTAAATACTACTAATTGTAAAAACTACTAATGGTTGAACTGTGGTTAAAGGAGACATACAGGATAATTAATCACTCCTCATTTATATGGGTATCTATAACATAGAAGCAATCATTCTGCCATGTAAATAGATAGGTCGTCATTAGTATTTTACTAGAAATTGCTATTTGGGTTTGGAAAAGAAAGGAGTGGAAAAGAAAGTAAGGATAATGTTTTGAAGATTTGTGGAGTGACAACTGCTAGCTCTTCACTTGCAGTTCCAAGTTTCAGAAACTGAACCTAGCTGAAACTAAGGCTATATTTGACTGACAGTTAAAACTGGAGTAGATCAAGGTAGGAAATAGGACTGTTTGATCTAGGGTTCCACCAGTACAATCCAAGTTCTCTTTCCTCTTGCTTTGACAGTCTCTTGCTTTGGCTTCGTTTCTAAAAGGACACATCCACAGATTAGCACAGCTACTGCACCTTAGGCACCATAGGCATGCATAGCCCACAGCTATCTCTGACTGGTCAGTCATATGCCCATCCCTGGAAGAAAGGAGGAGGTCAAGTCAGAATTATATGAACTGAAATTGGGGGATAGATGGTTCTCACAAGGAGATGTAGGTTCTCATGCCAGCAGAAATAGTAGACAGTCACTACTTATGTCCTCACGTCCTTAGTTTCTTCCCACCCACCTCCAGCCCTACTATCCTTAGCAGCACACCAACCAAAGGTATGGTATGGTTTGAATGTTCCCTCCAAAATTCATGTTGAAATTAAACTGCCACTGTTATGGTACTAGGTGGTGGAACATTTAAGTGGGGATTAAGTCATGGGGGCTCCACCAAAAGAATGGCTTAATCTCAGAAGTGGGTCAGTTATTGAAGGAGTGGCTTATTTGTAAAAGTCATCTCCCCATCTCTCTCTCCCTCCTCCTGCCCTCTCTTTCTCCTCCTTTACCCTCTCCAATTTTCTCGTCATGTGATGCCCTGTGCCATGTTACGATGAAACAAAAAGGCTCTCACCAGATGTTGCCATTCAATCTTGGACTTCATGGTCCCCGGAATTGTGAGAAATAGCTTCCTTTTCTTTAAAAATGTACCAGTCTCCAGTCAGTGGTATTCTGTTAGAGTAGTAGAAAACAGATCAAGATGGTGAGATTCTAATTGTCGAGAATATTGTAACAGAAGCAGTTTCATTCTCACAAACCATCTGTGTGCTCATATAATACATTTTGCAGCCTTGCCAGCAGTTTTCTGGTGCCTGTGACTAGATCTGGCCAAATCAACGGAACCACAGTGACACATGTCACTTCTGTGCCAAAGCAGTTAAGGGCCATGTGTCTTCTCCATTTTCCTCTTCCTCTCTTAACAGTGGCCTTGGAAACTCTATGGTTCAGAGGGGATGGCTACCAGATGGAAGAGGACTCCCCACCCAAACTGGACTCCACGTGAGCAAAAAATAAACTTTATTGCATGGAGTTCCTGAGATGAGGGGATTTCCTGTTGTGGCAGCTAGAAGTGATTAGTCTGAGTAGAACATCACTATTTCTCAGCAGCCTCTGTGGCAAGATGGGAAATGGAAGTAAAATAAGCTTTACTTCCAGACATCACAAAGTCATAGCCAGTCATGGTGGCTCATGCCTGTAATCCTAGCAACACAGGAGGTTGAGGCAAGAGTATTGAAAAGTTTGAGGCCAACCTAATAATTTAGTGAGACCCTGTCTCAAAATTTAAAAAAAAATAAAAATTTTTTAAAGTGCTGGGGATTTAGTTAGTGGTAGAGCATCCCTAGTTTCAATCCCCAGTACAAAATAATAATAATAATAATAATAATAATAATAATAATACAATAATAATAATAAAACAAAAATAAACAGGTTTCATGTAGTCATATCTTCATGGACTTCTTTAACAGAAATCATTGAGTTTGAAAAGCAGTTGCTCAGCGTACTACATATGACCCCATGATTCATTTGTTGACAATATTTCTATTTTATATAGAGCACTTAATTGACATTTAGAACTTAATAGTAGAAACTAAGTAGGACATTCTGCTTATGTTAAAATGATTTTTTTAGTCTTTCTGAGAACTTTTCTAAGATGTTTTATTCCTATTATCAGACATTGCTTAAATATTGTTAAATTTTTGCAGATAAAATATAATCATGAAGGTCGATTATTTTTATATATTTTAATAAATGAAGAAATGAACTTTGTAAGTACTGATCTGTAAATACTGATGTTTTTCTGGCAGCCAGTCTTGAAAGTAATTCTTTACTTATTTGTTCTTTTTTGCTTTTTTCTCTTATGTTTGGTACAGGCAGGATCCAAACTCATTGAGAATTCTAGAATTAATTCCTATTTATCTAAGTTTCATAAAAAATAGTTATTTAGAAAAAAATCAAAGATATGTTACATTAAGAATGTAGAAAAATGAATAATGCTTCAGGGCCTAAGTAGCAAATAAAGAAAGTTATAACCGGTAGGCCCTAGTGTCTTTTCTCTCCATTTAAATGGCTCACCAGGTTTTCTGTTTGTTTGTTTTGTTTTGTTTATTGTTGTTTTGGTTTGGGTCTTTTTTTTTTTTTTTTGATGATGCTAAGGTTGGTCATTTTTCTTAAGTTATTACTAATACAAGTAATATTCAAAACATTTTAGCTTAAACCTCCCCACCCCCACCCCAAGAAGTCTACCTTGATGAGAAAAATCTAGATATAGTCTATCCAATAGACATTGTGCTCTGATAACAAGAAACAAAACCAGGGCAGTGGGGCTAAAGTGGCTGCACATGAGGGAGAACACGCCACACCAGTTGTGGTGTAGTGAGCTCAGAGCATAGGACCGGGGAGTGGAGAAGGCTTTCTGGAGGAGGCTTGCTATCGCATAGTCCTCACAGAGCAGCAGCCTGCTAAATGCTGAGGAAGTGTTCCAGCTGGAGCGCTCAGGCCCAAAGGGAAGGAAAGTAGGAGGATTGGATTGGCTGGTTTCATTTCTTACTGTAATCAGGACCTCCAGGAATCTATCTGGAGCCATTGACAGCTTTTCAAAAGACATGATTTTACAACCCAGCGAGTTGTCTGTCCTCATCTCTCAGAACAGCTCTCCAGGAGTTGCATGAATCTTTGCTTTGAGACCTCCTGTTGTCCCCAAGTTCATCCAGGAAGCTGAGGTATGGCATTTCACATAGCTACCTCTGGAAGGATGGTCAGGACACTGAAAGCCAGCCAGAGGCAGGCAGTGACCAGCAGGCTGAGCTGAACAGCTCAAGAGATGAGCATACAACTAAGAGCAACCTGGGGCCCCACCCCTGTAGGGTTCAGTAAGCCACCCTTGACACCTTGACTGCAGAGTGGACCCTTAGCCTGTCTAAGACCTAAGAGTGGCTAAATTGGTACACATCTGCCATCCTCATGAAAACACCATTTTGAGACCATATTTTCTTGAGAGTAGGTCAGTAATACATTAGAACAGCAGCTTGTTTCTATAAGGAAAACACATAATTTGTTCATTTCTCCATCCCAAAGAATGTTGCTTAAGGAAACTACAAGGGATTTTTAAGGTAGATAATATTTATTCATTCTCCCTTGTGCTAACAGGATTCTAGGTGTTTTATAAAAATGTATATATAAAGTATAGAAGGATGACAATAAATTAAGAGCAGGCGATAAGAGAGAGATGCCATTTAAAGAACAACATGGTTACAACACAGTTACATACTCTTAGGTTAACTTTAAATATAGAGATGTATATACATATGTATATGCATTTTTAAGACTACAAAAATATTCTTGATTTGTTCAGTTTTGCCTTTTTGTTTTTACTTCTCTACATTTTCCAAATATTCTATGTTATATATGAATTATTTCATAATTATAAGGTCTTTTTTCATAAAGTAGGCAAGAAAAGAATAGGAACAGACATACATATACAAAGGGAAAGCTCAAGATCACATTCTATAAAAATAAATGAACTTTTGAATCACGAATAGGGCCCAAGTTGTCTTCTAGCTACTGTGGATAGAGAAAACTGATTCACTATGAATTTCATATTGGTTAAGATTAAACCAAGCCAGGTGCAATGGCACACTCCTGCAGTCCCAGTGACTAATAAGGCTGAGGCAGGATGATTGCAAGTTCAAGGCCAGCTTAGGCAACTTAGTGAAACTCTTCCTCAAAATAAAAGTAAAAGGGCTGGGGATGTAGCTTAGTGGTAGAGCACCCCTGGGCTCCAGTTCCAGTACCAGGGGGAAAAAAAAGCTTAAAGGAAACCATTTGTTTAGGAGAAATAGATATTCTGATATTAATATTTTAAAAAGCTTTCCAGCATCCTCCCTGACACTAAAAATACATATTAATATAACATGTTGCTAAAAAGTAGAAAATTATCTTGATTCATCTAAGCAGTCTGGCTTTTGATGATCATTGACTTGAATTAGAGGAATAAAGTAGAAACTACAGTTGCTCTTCATATCCTCAAGTTCCACCCACAGATTCAAACAACCATAGATCAAAATACTCTAAAAAAATTACACTTTTGATGAACATGTGCATCTTCATATTATTATTCTCTAAACAATAGTGTACCAACTATTTACATAGCATTTATGTTATGTAAATAATATAAAGATGATTTGGTATACAAGAAGATGTATATAGGCTATATGCAAATACAGTGCCATTTTATATAAGGAATTTGGCGTGGATTTTGTCATCCAAGGGGGAAAAGAGTCCTGGAAGTGATGCCCCTTGCAAACACAGGTAATGGCTGCATTTTATATTCATATCACATGAGTTGTTTTCCTAGGCATGTAGGCAAATAACTATTTCCAAAGAGAATGGACAACAAGAGTAGGTCATACATAATTTCCAGTAAGAGGATTTCATTTATTTAAAAATAAAGAACAGGAACTTACCCTGATGTTTAAGAATGGAATTATCAATATGTATTTTGTATGCCGCGTTCAATGACGGTTTGACAAGAGAGATGTGTGAAGTAGTCTCTTGTTTTCTTTATGAGGAGATGTCCTCTGGGAGTGCCTTTATCTCCTGAGCTCAGCGTGGGCAATGCTTTCTCTGAGGTGGTTTCAACTGGGGCTCACAGCTAATTGGCCCTGATACAAAGCTCTATTTCCAATTGTGTCTGGGACCCAGCTATCAGAACTTCTGGGAAAATGCTTCCCACGGGGGCACAGAGCTAGAAATCTTGTCAGGATACCACTAAACATTAAAATTCCTCATGTAGGGTCCCCAGTGATCTAAACCCCCAAATAGTCTATCATTTACACTTAACTTTTATACAGATTGAGGAAGAGAGATTATTTGTTTTCCAACTTTGTTGAAATGTCAAGTCACATTGCCATGGACTGAATATTTGTGAACTCCCCAAATTCATATGCTGAAACCTAAATCACAAATGTGATACTACTTGGAGGTGGAGCCTCTGGAAAGTAATATAAGGGTGGAGACTTCATGAATGTAATTAGTGCTCTCATAAGAAGAGACACAAGACAGATAACCTCTGTTCTCTGCCATGTGAGGGCACAATGAGAAGACAGCCATGTGCAAACTGGGAACAAGACCCTCTCCAGATACTAGATTTGTCAGCACCTTGATCTTGGACTTCTTAGCCACAGAAACTGTGAAAAATAAATTTGTGTTAGTTAAGCCACCCAGTCTATGGTATTCTGGGATAGCAGCCTGAATGGAACTGAGATACACACATAAAATGTAATCGATCTGATTACTTCTATCTATTCAAAAGACAGTATTTTATACATGTGCTCTTTGCAGCAAGTTTAAATTTAAAATTCAGTGTTTCAACTTAATAAGCATTTATTTAGCCTCCACCATACTCAAGACATTCTGTTATGTGCTATGGGGTTCACAAAGACAAGAACACACATGAGTAAGGACTGGAGAGGTAACTCAGTGGTAGAGTGCTTAGCTGGGTTTGATCCCCAGCACCACAAAACACACACGTGCGTGCACACACACACATACAACTTTCAGAAATAAAGTGTTTTAAAAAAATAATAAATGCTGAAAGAAATACCATGCTACATTCAATTTCAGAGCTTCTACATTCATATGAGGTTTTGACTCAGAAGCATGTGTTACATTACCTTACAGAAATGAATAGCATTAACTCATCTTCAGAGCTCCCCTGAAATAGAAAATCAGTATTTTAAGCAATGTATATCCCACCCCAACTGTAAGGAACAATGAAGTGAATATTTCTTATCAGCTGGGATCATAGTGGATGATCTCAGATCTATCGTAGTGGTTCTCAAGGTGGACCCTACACCTGCACTGAATTACACACAGGTGAGACTGAAGGCATAAAGACATGCTTTAGGTCACATAGTTGTTTAGCCTGCCTCTGGATGAGAAGTTACTCTCTCAAATTTTGGTTGCAAAAGTATCAGCATCATCTGAGAACTTGTCAGAAAAGCAAATCTCAAGGTCTGTCCAATATCCACCAGGTGAGATACTCTGGACTGGGGTGCAGCAATCTGTGCTGTAACAAACTCTTCAGATGATTTTGATGGATGCTGAAGTTTGAGAGCCACTGCAATACCAGGACATGGAGAAAGATTTTAGCTGAGACATGATTTTCTGAACTTTTTCTGATGCTACACACATCTGAACATTAACAGCCAATTATAGTGTGACTTCTAATCCCATATCCTTTTCCACAACTCTTGGAAGAGTTCATTTTAGCTTCTGAGAAAAAAAAAAAAACTGTTCAGTATGCCAGCTTTTATTCTTAGAACTAGGCCTGCATTGAATTATCTGAAAAGATTGCAAAGATCTTTACTATTCCACCAACACATGGGAAAATAAACCACTGACAATGTGTCAATGCCCCCCTTTTTTTCTTTGCTTTTGTGTGATTAAGTTATTGAAAACAATTCATAGCTTTTGTAATCCTGAGTTCTTTGGATTTACAGGAGATCTACTAAAAATGTCATAAACTCAATTTGGTAAAGGAAAATAAGAATACAACTAGGGCACCAATGCCAATGGCCCAAGTGGCTTATGATTAAAACATGACGTTGGGTTTTCACAATTTTTACAGCTAATTAGAAAGATTTATCAGCATCCAAAAGAAGCCCCCGGAGGAAACAGGGCTGCACATAGTGATTAATGATAACAAGTTTCCACTTGCAGTGGAAAACTACCGCACTCCAGTGGCTCTTCTGTGGCAAGGCAAAGCACTGTTGCTTCTGAAGGAAAGGAGCTATCGGAGCTGAGGACACGATAAGGTCATAAGTGACACTTATTTGCTCACCTCTCATAATCCTTCATGGCCAACTCAAATGTGATAAACTCCACAGAGTTTCTCTCACTGGCCTTTTATTTACTTCTTCTACAATTCCAATCACCATGGCCTTCAAGGCAGAGTATAGTGCTTAGTTACCTAGTTGGGGGCAATCAGACCCATTTAACTCTTCATTTAGTAGGTGTGTGGTGTTGGGCAGGTCAAACTCTCCAAAACTCAGTTTCCCATCTGTAAGCATTTGAACAGTACTACCAACATCATAGAATTGTTTAAGGATTCAGTGGGATAACAAATGTAAGATGCTTAGCCCAAAGTTTAAGCAAATACTGATTAGGAGGTGCTGGTGGTATGAGGTAAATAGTGTTCAGATTTGGTTTATGTGTGATAGAATCACTAACCAGAATGCAACTTCTTGGAGAATAGACAGTAGGTCTGTTTTTACAGGGAAGAGAGGAAGCGGGAAAGGGAGAGAACATGACAAAACCATTCAAAGCTCTCCATTGGCTGATTTCTTGGAATTCTACCTATTGAGTTTTACCCTTCTATTTTAGGATTCTGATCTCAAGAGTCCAGCTGGTTTTACAAACATTTCTCCCTGAGGATGAATATAAGATTTGAAAGTCATTCTTTAATTTAAATTTGGAGAAGGAGAATATGTGAGAATACCAGGGTCTTGGGAAGGGGCAAAAAGAAAGGAAGTCAGAAAAGAGGACATATGGGCAGCCTGGCATAATTCTACAATTCTCTGAATTCTGACCACGAGCAAAACACTGGAACCCACTTGTCTCTTGATCCTGATATGGGAATTCAAGAGAGAAAACATAAAAAGTGAAAATTCCTTGGTTCACATTTCACTTACTTGAGTCACCTGGTCTCTATTTTCCTGCACTTAGCTTCTCAGAAAAGGAAAGCTCAGAAAAGGAAAGTAGCCTATGGCTACTACTTCATGTGTCATCTCTGTGTTTGATTTTATTTTGATTCATATGCTTTTGTGGTACCCTCTAACTGGCTCAAACTGTCCCCAAGGGATCAATTAGAAAATAGTCGTGTCTTAATTCCTCTGACTCTTTAAAATTAAAGGTGGTTTTAACAGGACAATGTTTCAATTAATTAATTAGTAGAAATCTCCATCTACAGAAACTAAAGATGGAGCTAGGGATGTAGCTCAGTGGTAGAGCGCTCGCCTAGCACGTACAAGGCCTAGGTTTGATCCCCAGCACTGAAAAAAGAAAAAAGAAACACACGTCCTCTCACCTCATGTTTACAACCTTCAAAAACAAAGGGAAACTGTTCTTTAGAAGTCTCCAATAACCACAGAAGACGATGCCTCTGAATGCTGGCAGGTCTTCGACTACAGATTCCGGAAACAGAGACACTTTGCTGGCAGCAGCAAATGGAGAGTTGCCAACATGAAGCTGTTAACAAAGAGGAGTTAGAATAACATGCAGCCTCACAACTTGATGGCTCTTTCCAAGGTCAGAGTTTGGGCAAGGGTATGAGCAACTAAACCAGCAAGAATGCCAGGTATAATTCAATGCTGAAGTTTTGTTGTATTCTTTTAAAAGTTTACTTTACTTAAGAAAGGAAATCTACGTAGAAGCCAGAGATACCCAAATGATTATTGCCTTGAGTATATTTTCATAAATAGTAAAGGTAAAGTAAGGCATAGTCCAGATAGGGGACCCCATACAAAGGGACAGTTTTGTCTCTTGGATGTCAAGGACAACATGGCTGCTCAAAAGGAATTCCCTGTCCCGGATCACAAACTACTGAGCCCTTGATTAGCTTTAGCTCACAGAGTAACATTTATAGCCCAGATCAGCTGAGTCTTATAAGTAGTTAGGACAAAGCAAGGGAAGGGAGGAGGGGAACTGGCATGTTTTGAGACTTGGCATTGTTTGGGGCTCACAGAAACCCTTAATTATTTAAATAATCATGAAACCAATGATTGCCTTTCACCAGCCTCAGGGTATGAACCCTTGATACCCTAAATTACAATGACTCTGAGTCATGCCCCAGATTAGCAGACCCTTACCCTTTCTTACAGTCACCTTCTTATATATCCAAGAATCCTCAAATATACTGACTCATCTGCTGAATGAGTCCTGGCTCCTCTCATCGATCATGAACTCAGATGGCTCTCGAACGTGGACAGCTCTACAGCTGCTGGCCCAGAGGCTGGTCCCCATAGAAACTAACGCCAGACTGCCATCCTGGCATGAGTCCCCTCCCACACCCAGCACTCCGCCATTGAGCAATTCACCCTGTTGTTTGCCATGGCTAGTGGAGCCAGTGTTCTGGCTGGCTGGGTGACGGCTCTGCACCAGCCTCATTCCTGCCTTGGGGCAGGTCTAACAGTCCCCCTACATTTACCAGCATCTCTAGGCAACAGAGTTGCCTGACTGATTGGTTTTAATTCAGTTCACACTATAACATTGTAAACGGCATGTCTGTGTCCCCTTCTCCTTCCTTCTAAATCTATATGCCAAAACCCTAACCCTCAATGGAATGGTATATGGGGAGGGGCCTTTGGGATCTTTTAAATGAGATCCTGAGGGAAGAGCCCCAATGGTGTTTTCAGTGTCCTCACAAGAAATTTAAAACAGCAAGATTCTCTCTCTCTCTCTCTCTCTCTCTCTCCCTCTCTCTCTCTCTTTCTCTCTGTCTCTCTCTCTCTCCATGCACCCAAGGAAGTTCATGTGAAGACATAAACTGGTAGAGGGACCTCATCAGGAACCAACCATGTTGGCACCATGATCTTAGACTTCCAGACTCTAGAGCTGTAGGAAACGAAGGTTTGCTATTGAAGCCTCTTGACCTGTTTATTCTGATACAACACCTTTTCATGGTTCATGAAAGGTCACAGCCAGATGGCCTGGACCTATTATTCCCTCATAGCCAGGGCTGGGCAGGATGAGTTCTGACCCCAGAGTAAACCAAGGACCCCGGTCTTGGGGCAGAGGCCAGTCTTGATCCTGACCTGTGAAAGTCAGATTCTTACAGAGGCTTTCCTTGCTTACCTGCTTCCACATCTGACCTTGATCACTGATCCTTCCATCCATCAAACAAGGGAAGGGGTCAGAGCCTTAATCCATTTCACTAAGAAGCCTGTTTCCATGTAAATGTGAATGCTGTGCAGTCGTCCAAGGTCTTCCCAACTCTGCCCAGCAGCACCCAAGCCCCACCTATCTGCAGCATCTGAGCATCTGTCTTAGCATCTATCCTTTTATATCACACAAAATCTCGTGAAATAGGTACTATTATTCTTATTGTTATATAGGTACGATTTCAGAGAAACAAAGCAACTTGCCCATGACTGTAGCTAAAGAATAGTAATGATAACAATTTGTTATCATTTATTGAGTACTTCTGAGTATCAGGCACAGTTCTGAACACTTTGCATGTATTCATTTTACAATCCTTCTAACAACCCTATGTTATTGTTACTTTTATTACTCCCACTTCACAATTAAAAAAACCGAGGCACCAAGAGATAAGTTGCTGAAGGTGTGTCACAGTAAGTGAAGAAGTCAGAACTTGAACCAAGGCTGCCCAACCACAAATTTCAGCCCATATTTAAATGGTGAGTTACTTAGGGTTCATGTTTGGAATCTTCAGATGTCCCAAGAGCAGGTTGCTCTCAGTGAATGAAATGCAAAGTGGCATCCTATATGCTGCCTGATGGCCAGGCTCCATGTGGGGGACAGCTTCTGCTCCCACCCTGCCCCATGATGACGGCAGCTGGGTAGGTCTCTGGTGCCCAGGCTAGGCACACAACCAGATGGAAGAACAAGATAATTTGGCCAATGATCTTCTCCCCTTTACACTACTCTAGCCCACATATTCCCTTTTTAGTAAGTGTTCTTATTGAGCTATTAACAATAAAAAGAAAAAATTTCCGATTGAGGTATTTCTTTGTTTGAGAGCTCCTTTTCATAGGCAAATGGTTCACATGGTTGTCAGTGGTCCTTAAGCTTTAGGAACTACCCTTCCTCCTGTTTCCTTCCTGTCCTGTCTGTGTCCTCTAGCGGAAGCTGTGACTCCATGTATCTCTGTTGATAAGGATTGCATATCTGTTGGTATTTTACTTGAGTGTGTGTGCATGCATGGGCACGTGTGCTGGGGATCAAACCCAGGGCCTCTCACGTGCTGGCAACTGCTCTACCACTGTACTAAACTCACAGTCCTCAGCAATGAGTTTAAATGTTTCTATACTCAAGCCTGCACCCCATTCCTGCCTGGGGTTCAGTCTTCACTTCTAAAAAAAACAAGTAGTTTCTAGTATCAAGTAATTGTAGCTAATCATTTTTTAAATTATCCCTGCTCTGTATCAATGTTACTAACTAAACAAACATAATACAAGCTTGCTACACAAGTGATTAAGAGATGGGATAGAAGAATTTAAAACTACCTCCCGAAATAACAGCTTACCAACAGATTTTTAAAGGAAATATTGACCTAAGGATACAGAGAGTTAACCAGTGATTCGATGGGACCATTAGTACACTAGTCTGGAGTCCAGAGTCTATCTCCCTTTCCTATGGATCTGGGCCTAAATTACAGGATTTTTTTTTTTTTTTACTTATAAAAATGATATTTTTACCTAGTATCTGCTCTTAAAATAGAATTGCACTTTATGGTTTATCAACAGTTATTACCTTGCCATTAATTGTCACAGTTTGTTAAATACATAGTTATTAAGATTATCTCTAATCTTTCATCATGACTTTTATTGTATCTTGGAGACAAATTGATTTTTTTCTATGAGACTGCCTTTCCAGCTTCAAAATGAAAATCTTCCAGCCTCTGCTAGCTCCTGCCTCAGTGTCCACTGGACAAGCACAATCCAGGGGCCCACAACTCTGGACTCTCCTGACAGCTGTGTATTAAATTTCTTTAAAACAGAGAATAGAGAAGATACTAATCTTTCTGGAACTGTTTACAAATTTGGTCAAGAGTGTCCACAGACCTCTGGTTTAATTGGGTATGTGTGAACACACAGGAAGATTTTCAGAGACCCCTGGACTGCCCTCAGACATACCAGAGGTCAAGGGTCTCAACGTTTCTCATGTGCCGTTTCTCCCTCCAGCCCACACCCACACCCACCTCTGCATCAGCACCAGCAAACAGACCTCGCCACCTCGTTCTTCTTCCCTTCCTCCCAGGCTCACAAACTCACCACTTCTGACTTCTCTCTCCAGAGGTTGCCAACTTTGGACCAGCAGTGGAATGTTCAGGAATATAAAATTAAATAATATCACCAGGCATAACCATGTCAGCATGGTCTTCTTCCCTGAGGTCCCCATGATCTGATCCAGCATCCCATCCCTCACTCCTCCTCCTAGATCTCTGACCTCAGTTCCTCTCTTATGAAACATTCAAGTCCCAGACTCAGAAGGCACAAATCCTCCCAGCTTTCTGCCTCAGGCTGTAAAAGTGTTTGCTTGCCAATTGTTTATTTTTTCTTGGCTCAGCATAATTTCCAACATCATTAAGAATGACAACTTCTGTCCAGAGACCATTGCCACTCAAAGTGTAGCCCATGGATCAGCAGCATCTGGCTACACCTTGAAGCATGATGGAAACAGAGACTCTCAGGCCTCACTCCAGACCCATCTGCATTTTCACAAGAGCCCTAGGGCATATGTCTGCACATTAAAATTTGAGAAGCTCTGTTCTAGAAAATAGAAATGTCTGTTATAACACAAAGTTTAATTCATTCTTTTTTTAAAAAAAAAATCCCTAACTATAAGACATCTTTACAAAATCAAACAGAACTGTTACAGAAATATTTTCTTAGTTTAAGTTCCACTGCATTTGTTTAATTGAAAATAAATGCTAATCAGATGTTTCCCACATTCTCAGGGAAATTTAGTATCTCTATACCATGTTTGCATCATACAACAAGTTTTATTCTAAGTTTCTAAACTTAGGGTGTTTCCATATTAATTTATGCATAAAGCCCACTGAATCTCTAATTTATTTTCAACTAAAAATAACTTTTCCCTTTATTTATGTTATGGAAGTGTTTTAGTCAGTGTTTGTTTTCTTTGTTTTGTTTTATTTTGCCACTGTGACCAAAAGACTGGGCAAGAAAAATTTTAGAGGATGAAAAGTTCATTTTCTGCTCATGATTTCAGAGGTCTCAGTCCATAGACAATTGACTCCATTGCTCTGGCCCCAAGGTAAGGCAGAACATGGCAGCAGATATGGAGGAGGAAAGCAGCTCAGGACATGGCAATCAGGAAGCACCAGGGAACAAAATATAAACCCCGAAGGCACACTACCAGTGGCCTACCTCCTCCAACCACACCCTACCTGCCTGTAGTTACTACCCAGTTAATCCATATCAGTGGTTAGACTCTCATAATCTAAACATTTTATTTCTGAAAATTCTTGCATTGTCTAATACATGTGCTTTGGGAAGATACCTCAAGTCTACAACATAACAGAAAGCAAACATTTTTTAATAGAAATATCAGAAAATGAATATTTTTGGAATGAAAATAAATCAAACCAAGAAAATAAGCAGGCAGGGCATGTAGTTCAATAGTAGAGTGCTTGCCTAGCATGCATGAAGCCCTGAGTTTGATGCCCCAGTACCACAAAAGTATCAAAAACAACACAAAGTAAAACTACCCAGAGTTCCATGTACACATAACATTATTATATATAATGGACTACAGAATGTGATCACATGTTCAATAAATATTTATCTATAATATTTAATGGATACAGAGTATTGATTAATTTTGACATTCAATCAGCCAAAGTGTCATCAAGATCCATTTCCAATTTTTTCCAAAGGCATTATGTAAGTATGATTAATAGGTATACGTTAGTTATTCTTGAGGTTTGATTCAATTTTTTTATAAAGAAATACATTTGTGAGAAAGGTGTGTCAATTTTTTTTTTCTACTGAAGATTGGACCCAGGGACACTCTACCAGGGAGCTAGACCCCAACCCTTTTTATTTTTTAATTTTGAGACACAGTCTCAGTAAGTTGCTGACGTTGGCCTTAAATTTGCCATCCCCATGCCTCAGCCTCACAATCTGCTGGGTTATAGGCATGCACCACTCTGCCCAGGAAGGGGTGTGAATTTTTACTCAGCTCTCTGTATAGATAAAAGTAAAGTCTGCCAATTATCCTTTGATCATCATTGAGTGGATTGGCCTACAATAATGCCACTTTCTATATAACAGACCCATAAGTATACATGTGTTTTTTTTCTTGTCCTGGGACTAAATTACAACTCTTTAAGAATGTCCTAAGAAAGCTGAGGTTGTGACTCAGTGGTGGAGCACTTGCCTTGCATGTGTCAGGCACTGGGTTTGATTCTCAGCACTGCGTATAAATAAATGAACAAAATACAAATTCATCAACGACAAAAAAAATTTTAAATTATAAAATAAAAAACAATGTCCTAAGAGCATTTGAAAGCCAAAGTCATAAGTTTAAAAACTAAATCATTAAAAAAAAAAAAACAGTGAGGTTAAGTTTGAAGTTCTTCTCTACAATCAGGCAGGTAACAGGTGGCACCTTTCTTTGAGTTTAGGGCCTGCTTTTCAAAGTTTAATATATATATATAAATTTGATCCAGGATGTCATTAAAGCACAGGTTCTAAAATCTCAGCTATTCAGGAATCTGAGGCAGAGGATTGGAGGGTCAAGGTCTACTTGGACAACTTAGTGAGAGTCTCTATCAAAATAAAAAGGGCTGGAGACATAGCTCAATGGTAGAGTGACTTCCTAGCATGCATGAGGCCTTGGGTTCAGTCCCCAGTACTATATAAGTAAATAGATACAGAGTCCAATTTGGTAGATCTGGAATGTGGCCTGAGATTCTGAATTTCTAACAAACTTGGGACCATGCTGCTGATGCTGGTCCACAAAGGACACTTTGAATAAAGTATGAGAGGACTGAGCCTCCCTACTGTGCAGATCTGTGATTATTCTTTTACCTTATGCCATCCTTCATTCAGCCACATACTTCTCACCAGCATATCCCTTAACAAGAGGTCACTTACCTTTTGGCGGTTCTTAAAAATTATTGGTGGAGAAGAAGGTTGAAACCATTCACTACTAGTTTAGTGGATTTCATTTATCCAAGTGATCTTGTGTCTCTTGAACATAGAAACAGCATCAGCAAAGCTTCTGTCCTCTGATCTGAAAGCAGACAAGTAGTCTATTTTGCATTCTCCAAATGCTGCTACTCAGGAATCTAACATATTGACTTACACTGAGCCTTCCAAAGGGGACATTGTCATCAGAGTTGGGGGAATTCATTTCTCAATCAAAAGGAAAAAGGTGAAACTTTGAAACTGATCTATTATATGTCTGCTGAGCAGAGCCCAGGCCTTGTCCTCACCTCCAATAGTGACTAGCCACATCCTGTAAGCAGGGCCAACCCAGCCACTGCTATGATGTTCTTTCATCTGCCCCTTGTCAAAGATGTGCTGAGTGATGGAGTAGTCGGTGAATGGGCTTTTCTCTCTGGATAGAACTTGCCTGAAGAAGAGATGAGGGACCACACCACCCCTCTGGCATTTCACTTCTCTTGGGGGACAGTTTGAGCCCAAGAGCCAGTGATAAGATAAAAGTAAAAAAGGAACAGTGGATGTCAGGATCTGAGAGGCTGTATTTTTAGAGGCTGTAGGTAACAGAGCAGCTAACCCTTAGGACTAAGCAATTCCTCAATGTCTACACTTAGATTCTTGACCTAAGGTTCTGAATTTAAGAATGTAATAAAAATCCTGCAACCAGGTCTAGGGTAAGCATGAAGAAAGGAATAAGCAAACAGACCTGCTCCTGAAGAGGAAAAGTTACCTTGCTGTTGAAATACATCCACAGGGCGCTTGACAGGCTTTGTCAGGTCATTTTTATAGAATGCTCAAGTGTGAAGACTTTCCATGGTTACCAGAAATAGTTCTTGCCCACCTTTCCATTGACTATGATTTTTTTTTTTTCCTTCCTTTCCTCCAGGTAAATACTTTCACAGAGTCATCTTTGGACATGGTGACATGAAGGTGCTCGTCAATGGGCACCTTAGGGTTTTGGAAGTGCAGGCACTCAGGAGAGTAGGATGAATGGGCCAGGGCCCTTGTCCTAGAGAAACCTACAGTCTAGACTGAGAGCTACTGGTAGTAGAACACAGTGGTCAGAGGCACAGATCTTGTCAGTCAGATATGGGTTTAAACCCCATCTCCAGCAGAGCCACCATTAAACTGCTTGCATTGCATCATCTCTAAATTTCAGTTCCTTTATCTGTACAACAGATAAAATAATTCCAAGGGCACAAAATAATTATTAGAAAATTAGCTGGGCATGGTGGTGCACACCTGTAATCCCAGTGATGCTGGTGGCTGAGACAGGAGCAAGGCATGTTCAAGGCCAGTCTGAGTAACTTAGCAAGATCCTGTCTCAAAATTAAAAAAAAAAAAAAAAAAAAAAAAAAAAGGCTGGGGATGTAACTCAGTGGTAGAGTACCCCTAGGTGTTCAATCCCTAGTAACACCAAAAAAAAAACAAAAAAGTTATGAAAATTAAGCATTACATAAAAGGCACAATGCCACATATTTAGTATATAGTAGTATTTTTAACTGCAGTATTATAACTAATTGACTCCCCTCCCTCCCAGTCTCTGTCTCTGCTCAATAACTGCTTTTCTTACCATTCATATTTTTGTTCATATTTTCTTGCCATTCATAGTTTTGTTCTGTTCATGAAAGCTGTCACAGATATTTCTTTTAGCCAAATGACACCTGCTCCACAATGTATCCGGAAGGTAAGGTAAGGAGGAACACCCTGAATAGCAGGATTCACTCTTGGTTTGCAACCCCTCTAAGATCTTTCTGGGCTCTAGAATCTTAGAAGTGGATAGAAACTTAGAAATTCAGTAACTAAGCCAACTTACACTTGAGTTGTTATCTGTTCCATCTTTGACCACCAACAGGGAGAAGATAAAGAGAGAAAAGGTGTCTGGAACCCATTTATTCTATGATTCATTCTCCAAAGGAGAATATGAATAACTTCAAGATCCAAGGCAGGTTCCTAGACCTGTCTGAGGTACAGTAACCAAACCCATTCCAGCTCAGTTGTCTCCACAGGACTTATTCTTTTGAAATACTGCTGGGAACATAGGGTTACCTCTCTAAGCCCCTCAATTTTTGCCTGCCCTTTAGCAAAGATGCTCTAGTAGACTCAAGACAGCCAAGGTAAAAGGGAGGTAATCTGTTAGGCCATTAGGTCCTGACCTAGGTCCTTTGAGTTGCACTGCTGTCAAAACGCTAAAACCTTCTCCCATGAAGGGGGTGGGTTTGACTGACTGAAGTTAATGGTGCTGCTGACACACTTTCTGTGATTTCTTGAAGTCTGCCTGGGCAGAAGCATTTTAACTATTTTAAAGTAATTAGACCAAACCCATTACTAAGTTCCTAGTGTCAGTGAGTTTTAAGCAACTTGTTTTACCCAGTCTGTTTGGTTCACTGGATGAATTCTCCCAGTGTTACAATTTTCAAGCTCTGATTTATATTCAAAACTCACCAAAAAGCCACAAATTCTTTCTAGGCAGTGGGACTGTAAGCATCTTGAGATTCCTAAATAGAGCAAGCAGCTCATAGAATTGGTGCTTCCCAGACAACCCAACATAATTCACCAAAAAACACTCATCAAAAAGTGTCTGACTTTTCCCTAACACAGAAGATAAGTATTTCAAAGATTACCTAAGAAGACATAAACATTCAATTCCTGGCATCAGAAAGTTGGAGTAACCATAGACACCATCAGACACCACAATTATCTAGGGAGTAATCTTTGCTTCTTGCCTCAGAGGACTGATGGAGGGGAAGGAAGGAGAGAAGAGAGCCACAAAGTCCTGCTAACCTTGAACATTCTTCCAGGAATCCTGGGGTTGGGCTTACATAAACTTACTATGTATTGAATCTCAGCCAAAAAAAAAAAAAAAACACCTAAAAAAGGAAGAAGACTATGGATGGCATAAGTTTAATGGTCCTTTGATAAAATTGCACCAGAATTCACAGAACAAAACTCTTCTCTTCCACAATCACTGCACCATGCAAGACTAAAGGAGCCAGACCCAGAGCTCCTATCTCACTAGCACAGCTTTTCCAGGGCCAGGTGGAGGCATGCAGATGTGAGAGCCTGTGTTATCTCCGTCCCCTGCTTCCTATCTTCTGTGGATAAACAAGGGCTCCAGCCCCTGGCTATCAGGCCAGTTCCCTTCACACGTGCACGTTTAACTGTACATTGGGGTCTGCATTCCTTCCCCAAGTACAACTTCCTCTGAAGTAAATGACAAGCTTTGCCTCAAGGACAATTGGGGACATCAGTCCTGGAGCCCCATGACTGTCTATATTTTCTCCCAACTGACATGTCTTGACCATATCTATACTCAGTTGGAAACTATTCTACGAGCCAGAAAGGAATCAAGCAGGACAAGGAATCAAGAGGACACAAGCCTTTACTGACCCCAAAGGTGGTAGATCAGGCAGCTACAGAAGGCCCTGCATTCTTTGCCTAGGTAGGCTTCTAAGAGGGCACCACTTCTGGCTATATGACGCCAGAGTTCAAGAGAGGATTTAAAAAACCAATGGGTTTTATCTTCCTTCCCTATTGGACCCAATATCCTTTACATATCTGCAGTGGAAGCTTTGGAATCAAATGAAAGGGCTACTTGGCCAACGTTGTGAATAATTTAACCCTGTGCCTGATGGATTTAACTTTATGCTCTGGGGTTTCCCATCCCTGTCTTTATAACCCTTTTGTAACAACTCTTCAAAATGTATTCATCCACATCATCTCAACAGATTCTTACCCCAGCTGCGTGCCACTGTTGCACACCTGTAATCCCAGTGACTTGGGAGGTTGAGGCAGGATTTCAAGCTCAAGGACAATGGCAGCAACTTAATGAGACCCTGTCTCAAAATTAAAAAATAAAAAGGTTGGTAGAATAGACCTGGGTTCAATTCCCAGTACAGTGGGGTAAGAAGGAGATGACAAAACAGATTTGTATGCCAAGGCAGATAGCTAAAGAAAGCTTATTCTTTTTTAAAAAATACTTTTTAGTTGTCAAGGGACCTTTATTTTATTTATTTATGTGTGGTTCTGAGAATTGAACCCAGTGCTTCACACATGCTAGGCAAGCACTTTACCCCAGCCCCAGAAAGCTTATTCTTTTGATGTTAAAAAGGAGAAATATAGGGGCTGGGGATGTAGCTCAGTTGGTAGAGTGCTTGTCTCACACGCACGAGGCCCTGGGTTCAATCCCCAGCACCGCAAAAAAAAAAAAAGAGAGAAATATGACACAGATGAATTCGGAGCTGTCTGGCTAGGACTGGATGGTTGGTTCTTTGTTCTTGCTGTTGCTCTATGTAAGTGTTGCAATTAGGACTTCACATTTGGACTGTGTATTATTTGACATTGAGCTCAGCCATCTATGAGAACGGTTGTTTCAAGACATGGAGCTGGGTGGCCAAGGGAGGGGAAAGGGAGAGTGAGAAACTTTTTATCTGGGGCATACTTTTGAACTATTTTGAATTCTAAACGTGTAAATTTATTGCCTACTCAAAAATTTTTAAATTAAAATTTTCAAAACAGACTACAGAACTTTATAGAACACCGAGGAAGCATGAAAAAGATGGCTGTAGAACCTTATAGGAGTTCTGAACAAATGTCTGAACAAACATTTAAAGAGAATGGTTTAGGTGTAAAAAGAAATAGTATACACTAAAGGAGAAAAAGTTTCAATTCATTTAAGATTGAATACAGCACCCCACCTGTCCACCACTCCCGAACTCACTCAGTACCTCATCAAGAGAACAATAAGTGGAAGGTGACACGGTCTTGCTTTTTTGTTGTTGCTTGTTTAAGTGCCATCTTGGAACTCAGAATACAATTTTTCACAATTGAGCAATAATTAGTTTAGTCAAAGATTATGTGTAGCTTTTGAAGATTGAGTAACACATCTTTCATGCATCTTGTGCCTGCATTCATTGGTGGTTTGCATACACCAGACAAGCAGTAAATGGTGAAGAGTAGGCAGGGAGGAAGGGAGAGCCAGCTAGAGGAAAGACTGACAAGTCAGAGCCAGGGGCCTCCGTTCTGCCCTCCTCGCATCCTCATCAGTAAAGGGAGCTTACCAGGTTGCCCACATATGGTGACTCAAAAAAGGCCAGCTGCTCTTGCTAGTTTTCTTTAAGGAGATGGAAAGAGGTGCCGGGAGTCCTACATCATATTCTTTCAGGGAAGGCTGCAAGACTTGGGAGATAGCAAGATGGGTCTAAAGTCAAAGCTCTGAAACAGGCATCAAGGACCATTTTTTAAATTTATGACAGATTCCTTGAGGTTGATCAGTAAAACATTCTTTATGTATATTGCTACGATTTCAAAATCACAACACTTCAACAGCTCATTTGTCTTGGAGTAGAGAAGCAGCTCCCTGAGACAGTGTTTGTGTTTTCCTTGGAGATAAGGGCAAACACGAGCTGGCAACCCACAATCTTTATTTTCATCAGCTTGCTCTTCTACAGGCCTACACCGTCAGCTCTGTGTGAAGAGCGAAATCAATAAAAATCATCTCTCTCCTTGCAGGCCAACTCAAGACTGTTTCTTGGCTCTGGAGCAATTATCTGTCAGTCAGGGTCAGGGAAGTTTCTGCTGCATTTATTTGAGAAATCTCTTACACAGTATAACAGGGAACCTAGGAGAACTTTATAGATGGAGAAATGGAGCTTCCAAGGTGGTAATGCTCTGCTGAAGGCAGCCCTAAGTGTGTGGCAAGCCCAACTCAGAAGAGGTCATTAACTGGGACCTAGAACCCAGAGTGAAACAGTCCCTAGGGCAATGGCATACCACAAACTCCCTCTCCACAGGAGCCCTTTGGGGTCAAAGAAGTCAAACACTTCAGCCAATGACACCATTTTGAGCAGTCAAACACTTCAGCCAATGACACCATTTTGAGCCCTGACATCTTCACAAGACAGGGGTGTCATAGGGCATGAGCGTCATCTGACAACTTCCACTTCTTCAGTTCTTTGGTTGTCTTCTACCAGAAGTCTTCTTTGATCTAACCTCTCCCAGACCTATACTTTAAAATGTAGGTTTTGTTATGATTCAGATATGGTTTAACCAAAAGTTAAGAAGAGAATTGCCACTGAAGAGACAGTTGGTGCTTTACAGTTCTCAAGAGGGGACATACCATACACACATGGTCACACAGGGAAACAGGCCGTGGGGAAGGAGGGGGAAAAGATTTTATAATGGTTTCCATGGGAGGGAACAGGTGATGCAGGACAAGCAGGTTAAGCTTTAGCTTATTTGAATAATTTCAGCAGGCTCTGAGGTGTAGGGGCTGTCCTCATTGCCAGATATGTGGCCCTAGAGTGGCACTAGAGTAGACCTGGAAAATGATGGCCCAGACTGTAAGTAGGCCTGTATAAGAGAAAGTGGTATACAGGCTTCTTCAAACTGGCTAGCTCGCATATGAAAGACAAGGTGAATCCCTTACCACCTCCAGGGATTGGCTGGCTTTGGGAAGGGTAGTCTCTCCAGGGTCCTTGAAGCACCGTCAAAATGTCAGAGCCAGGTGGTTAATACATGAATACTCTCGACCTCCGTGGGTATTGGTTATGTGCGCCTCCCATACTCACCTGGGGCTCAGCCTATGGAAGGATACACCACACTCCCATCCCCAGCTTCCAGACCACAATAAGCTGAAGATGAAAAGTGTGTCTTATTCATCACTGAGAATAGGAACAAAGCATATAGGGATCTACCTGATAGACTCGGAGTTCAGCCCCAGGTCCTAATACATTAGTGGCACTCCCTGCTGCAGGACTGGGTCTCCTGTATCACTCACACCTGGTAGAAATGGGTCCTTTCCCCCAAAGCCTGATTTGTCACGATGCAGCCCCACTTGCCATTCTTCTCTCTGTGGGAACACACTCAGCATCAGGAATGATCTTCTCCTTGGGTTCAGAAAGCCAGATTGGAGGCAAAAACAAGGTTCTGCTGTTTTCAGGTTCTTGATCCATTTCTCCAAAACTCAGAAAGAAAACAAGCTCACAAATGCAAGATGAGAAACTACATTTTTACTCATTTATTTTGCTCCAAAAGATAAGAGTACTAAATTAAATGTCAAGGGACCTCGTGACATTTCTGGCAGCATTTGTGTGTGAAGCTTTTAACCAGTCAGTGTAATCCAAATTAGTAGGAGCTTCAGAGGCGGCTTTTGGCTGGTCCACAGCTGCAAAGAGGTTGTCACGAACTCTGCCAAATGCATAAGGATATATAAAAAGAGGGGCAGAGGGAAACTGGGATTTTTTGGCTTAACGTTCTTTAATAAATGAAAAAACAAATGAAACCCCAGATTTAATTAAAATTTTCCCCATAATCTGGTCTACCCTGTAATTTTTATGTTGCTGCCCAAAAGCTATTATGTAGTTACTTAAATAGGAGAAAGGAAAGGGAAGTATTTTTAATTTTAAAGGATAAGGAGAGGAAAGGAAACCCATTTGAGTTTTTCTTTTTCCACATCCTGAGTCCAAACAGTGGTGGCCTATGTATTTCTGTAGCAGGCTTTTCTTAGAGACAATTAACAATAGCTAATCAGTTTAACTTCTGACTCTATGATGTAACAGACTCCCTTTTACCATCAATAGAGTACATTCACGCGCACAGTATGGGCAGGGGTACACCACTCCAAAGTCAATGTCACACACAGCGGCTTCAAGTACTGCAGTGAAGCAGTTCCATGTCATTAGTAATTCTAGTATAAATTTCTTATAATAAACTTGGAATTGCCTGATCTGGTCTCATGAGTATTTAGTCATGTCAGTTCTCTTTGCCAAACACACATATCATGCCGGGGTAAGTGCCACAGAATGACTCTTAGAGCTGCAGAGTACATCTTAATCCCATGATTATTTGTCCAATACAGGGATCCTCCATTCCTCACACAAGCAATTGCTGTCTGGCATAGGATAGGTCTTTGTGATGATCTGGGTCTTAAATGTCCAACAAAGGTCATTTGCTCCAAGCTTAGTTGCCAGCTTGTGGGAGGAAATCAGATCACTGAGGATATGCCCTAAAGGGGATATTGGAATGCTGGACCCTACCTCTCCCTTTCTTGGCCTCCCCGGGAGGGTATGAACAGGTTTCCACCACCACATGCTTCCTACCTTGATGTACTATGCCACCACAGGCCCAGAGCAATGTGGCCAATCAAACCCCTGACACCATGAGCTAAAATAAATCTTTCCCCCTTTAAGTTGATTTCTTCTGGTATCTTGTCATAGTGACAGAAAGTTGATTAACACAGTCTTAAATATTCAAGTTTGCTGTGTTGTTCTTAAAGCCTGTTCCACAAGCTCCTCGTGTTCAGGATGTCCAAACCTAAATTCATCCTCCTTCCCCATCTTCTACTCCAGTGTGCATTCTGCTACTCACTCAATCCCCCAGGTGGAATCCTGGACCTCGCCCCTGCCACCTCTTACTAGGACCTGCTCACACACCTTTTAAATATCCTTCCAGTCAATCAATATTCTACCACTGGGTGGTAGTCTAACCAGGATGACTTCACTAACTTTCTTAATAGCATCCCAGTTTCTTCTTTGTTTTATGGTTCTGGGGATTGAACCCAGGGCCTCAAGCATACTAGGCAAGCACTCTACCACTGATCTATGACCCTAGCCCTAGCTTTCCAGCTTTTCTTCCTCGATCCCAAACCATACCACCAGAGAAAGAGTCAGACCAAGCCTGATAATATGGCTCCCCCCATGAAAATCCTGAGGTAGCTTCCTTTCTTCCTCTGTCCCATCACTGGAGGCATTTATCCTGAGAATACCAGAGATGTTCAAGAAAACCAAAGCCCTTCCTGCCACACTTTGTTCATTCATCAGTTCACACTTCATACTTCAGTGACTTTGAACTGCATGCAGCTCCCCTACACACCATGCTCCTTCTATGCCTTTGCTAGGACACTGCCTCACCTACCCTTACCTTACTTCCTCCCATGTCTTTCCCCAATTTAACCTGGCTAACCCCTACATACCCTTCAAAACCCAGTTGAGGAATGGTGGTATACAGAGATTTGTTTTACTCATTCATCAAACTGTTGTTATTCGTCATGCACTTTTCTGTATGAATAATGTATCTCTTGATAAAGTTATTATAACCTAAAAAAAATTAAAAAGGGAAGTCAGGCAATACCTCTACCAGGAGCCACCACAGGCAGGCTGGAATTGCTATCTTCATGTTCCCACAAAGCCCCCTGTAGCTCATTGAATTTAATCCAATGCTAGGATTACCCATCTCTCAAATACTGAAGGTTCCAAGCCTCCTCAGGGCACTCATTATGATTACTTATCTCTGACTCTGGAGTGCCTAGCATACTGCCTAGCATACAGTTATGATTTATCCATTGATAGGGATTAACTGGGTTATAACTGTAGACAGGTAGGGTGTGTCTGGAGGAGGTAGGTTGCCAGGTATATGCCTAGGGAATTTATATTTTGTCCCTGGCCAATGGAACTTTCTCTGTGCTTCCTGATTGCCATGTCCTGAGCTGTTTTCCTCCTCCACAACCTACTTCTATCATGTTCTGCCTCACCTCGGGCCCAGAGCAATTGTGTTGGTCGTCTATGGACTGAGACCTCTGAAACCATGAGCCCCAAGTGAACTTTTCCTCTTCTAAGTTGTTTTTGTCAAATCTTTTGGTCACAGCAACACAAAACCAGACTAAAATACATACCAATATGGCCTGAATATCTGCTGAATGAATGAATAGATGAGTAATACATATCCTATGTCTCTACTATTCCACTCCCATTCTTGAATTCTCACTGAGATTATTCATTTATCTCCTGTTCTGCCTCAAAAACATTCTGTATCCCCTTGCCAGAATCTCTTCCTCTTCTTATTTTTATTACTGGGGTACTGGGAATTGAACCCCAGGGGTGCTTTACCACTGAGTTACATCCCCAGCCTTTTTTTTTTTTTTTTTTCTTTGAGACAGGATCTCACTAAGTAGCTGAGTGCTGGCCTTGAACTTGTGACCCTTCTGCCCCAGCCTCCAGAGTCTCTAGGATCGTAGGTGTGTGCCACCACAGCTGGTCCATATCACCTTTCTAAAACATCACTCCTTATTCTCAAATCTGCAGTCTAATGTCCACTTTCTGTTGTTTACAGTTGACAATACAAATTCCTTCCACTGACATTCAAGGTCCCTCACAATTTGACTCCAGTCTACCTTTTCCCCATTCTCTCCCACCATCACACCCATGAATCTTTCACTGCAGTTAGTCTAGTGTGCACTATCTCCTAACCTCAACTTGAATACGCCCACATTTGAACTGCCCTCACACTATTAGGACACACACTTAATCTGGAATGTGCTTTTTCCTTCTTACCACTTAACAGAATTATTTTAATTTCTAATGGCCTAGAGTAAGCACCATAACTGTGAAATTTTTATTAAATTACCTGCTCTACAGAAATTCTCCTCCCTCCAAACTGCACTGATGCTTCTGGTGCTGCCTAATCTGTTCTGCCTTATATGGGGGCATAGGTCTCATCTCCCCAACCACACTGCAAATTCACTTGGATTATTTGAACCCATGTATAGAACTCCCTTGGGGATCAACCAATCACCAATAGAGAAGCCTTAGAACATTATTAGAGTAATACATATAACCAATTCAGAGGAACAACAGTTGCGACTAAAATAAAATAGAAGAAAAATTTTAACACTTCTTGGAACATATAGCAAAATACAAAGAAAGCTAAAAAAAGATAATAAATCAACTAGAATATTGATTTGCCTGCTTCAATAGCAATAACAAAATATACCTGGTATAACGATCCTTTTCCATATTACTACAGAGCCCTCTTGAGTGCTAGTTTTTGAGGAGCTTCTCAGGCTGAGACTCAAGCTATCAATCCCACCAATTAGAAGACTTAGGTACTTGACAAAGGACAAAATATTGCACTATTCAGAGTTAACTTTCCAAGCCTGCAAAGGCTTGGTAAAGAACTTCCAGAGAAAATACAGAACAAATGCAGAGCAAATTTACAAAGCTCAAAAACTCCAGAAGTCTTTGGAATGGTAGGGATCCTGGGAAGTCTATCAGATACCAAGGTTGAGTGGCTTTTGCAATAAAAGCTATAGTGCTGACATACCAAATGGTCCCAAAGCCCAAACACATGACATAAATTAGTTTCAAGGGCCAAGGCAGTGTGGCTGGAGTCAACTGATCTGACTAGAATAGCAACACTGTAATCTGAGAAAGTGTCGATAGCAATGACGCACAACCAATAGCTCTGGGGGCAGGAGTGAGGGTGGGGGGGGCCTGAGGTAATCAATCTGCCAGGAACAGGAGGGAATAACACTGAGCAGTGTGGACTCCCTTCCTGCAAGGCAACTAGGCCAGTTCTCGGCAGGAGCCACAAGGCTGGTACCAAATGGCAGCCTCTGTATCAGAAACACAGATCCTTTACTTTGTGTCCCATCTGTAACAGTGTGCTGCCAAGTCCAGGACAATGATGGGATCAGGCAACGATGACAGCAATTTGGGTAGTGCTGGCTCATTCAGCAGATTGATGCCAGTGGGTCACATCAGGGCGTAACTAGTAACAACGTGTATCTATATGAATGCCCCAGACAGTTCTATCAGCAACCACATTTGTTCCCACTGTTTGAAGCCATAAGGGTATCTGCCAATATATAGATTTCCAAGTGGCAAACAAATCATGTGATAGCAACAGCCCAAGATTCAGTAAAAACATAAGTAAATTCATCAAGGAGGGTACTGGCCAGAGCTATGAGAACAGTCTTGAGTTCTACCCACTGACTAGACCAACCACATTCATTTTCAGTTCTGCATACCTGATATTGAGGTTGAGTGGTCATGGCAGCCCACAGAAATATGACTGTTTTTCCGCTTAATCAATCCACTACTGAAAGAGATAATGGTCATTTAGAGCAATTTCATAAAATGCATCCTGAAAGTATTTTAAACCCCTTAAAAGTAATCTTTTAGGAATCTTTTTAGAAGAAAAGAACAAATTTTAGAAATTCCAATGATTTTGGTCCAACCAAAGCAAGATCATCTGACGGTATCTATTTTAGCTTTGGAAACTCCTTTTCTGTTTGTTTGTTTGTTTGTTTGTTTGTTTCTAAAGTTGATCTTAATCAGTAGCATTTGCCCCATGACCAAGAATTATCCCCTAAGTTCCTGTCTGGTTTTAACAGAAAAAGTACAGCAGTTTTCTAAGGTAGTGAGGCTGACTGTTTAAGAATTTATCTAGAATTCTTTGGGGACACGAACACACATTCTCCACTAGGCCTCCTTCATCAGCACTGTGAACTCAATGTAGATCAGTAAAAGACCAAACAGTAGTCAATGCTTCACCTATTTCAGTGGTCCCTGAAAGGCCACAGTTCCTTAATCATAGCGAGGACCCAGTTATGGGGGTAGGGTAGCTATTAACATCTCTGAATGGATCTAAGGTTGGCAAGATAGGTAACTTGGAGGGGCTGAACCATACGGGGTCAGGCTGTTGTCATTCTTTCTGAACATTATATACCCTGCCTTTTTATCTCCCTGGCTCTACCATTTACCTAGTTTCTGCCTACAGGGGTTGTTTTCTTCCTTCTGCCCTTAATGTAGGTTTGTGTCCCTGTTACAATTATATAACATAAGGCAGAACTTTCTGCTTACTCAGGACATATCCCAGTACTGTTCCAGTGGATGGACCTGGAGCTAACAAGCAGATTGGTGAGGAAACTCCTATCCCCAACCCATCCTAATCAGAGAAAATGGTTAACAATACCCTAGAGTCCACTTGGGTAACTGTCTCTGAAACTTCTTCCTGATGTCTGGCAAGCAACCATGGCCCCAACTCCTCATCAGCAGGCAATAAAGTTGAGGACCATGTAAAATCAGGTTAACCCTTAAATTTGATCAACATGTTTGCTAGCAATTCCGATCAACGTCCTTTAAATGCTGTTAATGGTCCAGTCTTCATCTGCTCCCAGTAAGTCATGTCTCAGTCAGCATCCTCTCCTAATTACCAAAGCTATCAGGAAAGTGAAGAGTTTGAGATTTTGCTCTAATACAAGCTAACAAGTTAATCTGCCAGTTTCATGGGCATCAGTAGAAGACAAGAGACTCCTGGGTCACATTTAAAGAACCATCTAACTAAGGACATAACAAGCAGCATGATTATCAGCATGATTTCATAAGTTCTTCCTTACACCCAACACCCAGAGGAGTGACTTAGACAGGTTCAGATTGGTGCCAACACCACATGAGACAAGTTTCAGTATAAGGGAGAAACCTTGAGCTTAGAGAACTCAAATCTCTTTTATTAATGGCAGGTAAGCGTAATGTTTACTCTGGAGAGCACAACCTCTACTCAGGGATTGAGGGAGGGTGGAAGGAAGAAGAAGGGAAGACTCCATCTTCCAAGGCAGTTTGCTCACTGTAAAAACAACCTGGGTAGGACAGTCTAAGAAGAGGGACTACAGTATATTATTTAGAAAGACATTCAGAAATGCAAGAGATCTATAGAGGCTTGCTTCTCCACAGGTATACATTGTAGAAAATGCAAACAAAAACAAAAACAATGTTTTGTTGTTTGTATTGAAAGTTCTACAATTTATGGTGAAATACTTAAGTTTATGACTTATTCGAAACTATTATAGAACTCTTACAGATTTTTAGAGCTCACCAAATACCAAGTCTGACAATCTCAACCCACTTCACCAGCTTCATTAGATAAAATACTCAGCCTGCTTTGCTTTCTTTCTTTTTTTAAATTTGACTAACTTCACACATAAGTCCAGCTAATCTTCACTGCTGGATGTTAGCCAAAACAGAGTTCTTCTGATAAACCCTCAGGAGAGTCAGGGAGGCTTGATTAAAGGGGAGGTTTTAAAGTCATAGATTAAAATGTCAAAGCAGATTCCTTTTGAGGCAATTCAGTTTGGTATGACTACAACATGATTATCTTAGTAAGAACTTTCAAATTGTAGAACAAAAATATACTAAGCACATCCTAATAACCCAAGAAATAGGGCTACCGTTATGTAAGGGAAGCTGGCTTATCTTAACATTCATCTATGAAGCCCCATTTTGTTCCATGACCCAGGCTTCTTAAGAGACTGCCATGACAATTAACACCTCCATCCTCTTAAGAGCCTGTCTACAATGGTCTATGAAGAAAGGGATAAGAGCCAAATTCAAGGTTGGCCTCAATTATGTCTAAATGTCAACGTGTTTTCCCACACAGTGAAACATGAACATCCTGAGGCAGACCTCTTTTAAAGGAATAGGGTCAGGTTCCCTAGGTTTTTTTTTTTTTTTTTTTTTTTTTTTTACCTCAAAGGATAAACAGAAATGTGCTGTCTCTCTGATTCTATGGCTAGATAGAATCACAGATATGTTTATCATTCCATTATAATTCCTTATACCCTAGACTGTATGTTCTCAAACCACTCTGTTTTAGAGAAGATCTCAAATGTTTTAGTAAAGTACAAACACCATCAATCTAGTGTTATTGTGTCCATGTGTATGTTCTGGATTAAGGCACTTTTTTTGTTTGGATTATGAACCACATTACGTGATAAATATCTGAGAAAAATGGGAATGGGTAAGTTGGAAATGAAAGTAAACTTCACTTATTCTATGATTTCAATCCTTCTAAGAAAAAAGACCCTTGCAAGTGTTTGGTTTTCTAAATAGTTTTGTAATAGAACAAAACCATAATCTTGCAAAAAAAAGAGCCAAGGTTCTTATTTTGGGATAATTTATTCTCTTTTGGTCAAAAAGATCAATAATAAGGTCCTCAATTTCCTTGGCAGCACCCACTGCCATTCCCACCCCTGTGCTACATGAATGAACTTATTTATTTATGCCCTATTATATCTACAAAAAAAATTTTTTTTAACCTGGAACTATTAACATCAGGTTAGTTCCATTGTGCTTTTTCAAGGAGATTTACTAAAATGGATTTAAAAGATCATTTTCACCAAACAAAAACTTCATTTTCAATTAAGTACTATGCTTTATTCCATAACTCCAGATTAAAAGAAAATTGCTTGATAATATTTCCAGTGTAAGATTCAGTAGTTAGGTAACACAACTTTAACATCTCAATTCTGAATGTAAGAAAGGTCAAACCCTTGCTTCTTTAATCTGCATTGAATATAAAACAATTACCTTAAGGCTATTTCCATGTCTCAAACTTTCACAGCACATTTTCCACCCAATCAAATAAACACGCACAGTATAATACATATAGTGATGTTAACGCATAATCCATTTCCCCTAACAAACCTGAAGCAAGGTTTTTTAGTTTTAATTACCATTTTTCCAAATAGGGGATCTTAATAAATGAATGAATATTTTCAACATGGAAATAGTGGCAACATTGACTTACCTCCCAGAGCTTAAACAGTTTGATATTGCTCAATCCTTAAAGAGTTAGTCATAAGAAAATTGGTGGTGAGTTAGCTCAAAGCTGGGTCACCCTGGGCAGGAAGTGGCTGAGAAAATTTTAGAGATTTTAAACTTTTTAAAAATTAGCCAGCCACTTTAGCTAAACACACCCAAGACCACCTACTCTACTTTTCCCTCCCAGCTCTCACAGCAAAAAAAGTACTCACCAGAATGGACAGGAAGGAGGCACTTCTGATGAAACACCACCAAGGTAACCGTCTGGATTTTATGGCCATTTAATATATGCCAGAAACAAAATTATAGATTTTGTCATATTATAAACATTAAATAGGCCAGTCCACAGACCACCTAGGCTTCCCTCCCAGATTATACTGTAAATTCACAATGCAGGACTATCAGAAATGCAGACATCTTGCTAGGTGATATTCCTGCTAGTAAGTGCATGTGGAATACAGCGGTCACACAAAAAACTAAAGCAATCCTGGGAATGATCTCCTATAAATTATGCAGAAAGTAATAAGATCCTGATGCCAGAAAGTCTCTCTTTTTAGAATGAGAGGGCTTGAGATCTGTACAATAAAATCAAAATTGGTTGAAAGTGATCAGGTTTTTTTTTCATTTCTGAATATCACCTTTAAAAATAACTCTACAAATTTTTACTGAGTCTAACATTTCAGTAATGTGAAACTGAACTTACTGATATGAAACCAAGCCTCACAATAAGTGAAGTTTATTTCACTTTATTAATTGAAGACAATTAGTATAATAAAAAAAAATTTGACTTTTTTTAATGTTTTAAGGACAAAGTGGTTAAAATTAATGTTGCAAATTTCCAGAACTATTTGGACTAATTTTTGTGACAATCCAAAAAAAAGGGCTAAGCTAAAATCTCATATTCCAATTGAGTCAGCTACCAAGTTTCATACCTACCCCCCATATAACCTCAAAAAATTTAAAGTAAGATGGTTTATAACAGAAATACTGAAAATAAATCATCCTCAAATACTTTTAGATTTTTCCCATTGGCCACAAATCACATCCAGAAACCCAAACAAAACAATCACTGAAATGTTTGAGATCTGCTGCTGAAATCAAGAGCTGTGAGACAAGAAAAGGAGAACGAAGCAGCTAACCCTACTCTCACTCTCTTCTTGGGCAGCACTGGTCCTCTCAAGCTCCTAAGCCATGTAAGTTAATATTGTGAGTTCATAAAAGTCAGTAGTAACACTTAAATAATAATAATAACATAAATAAAAATAGGCTCTGGTTAGAGAGAGGGGATCCGTTTACTGCTGCCCTGCTGAGGTACATTTGACCACCAAAGGCAGGAAAGCTATTAGCATCCTGAATTAATGGGTGCAGTGGTTTTCAAACAAGATATTTCCATGATGGACACAATGTGGACTCAGCAAAGTTTCTCCTTCAAGAAAAATATAGCTTCTATTTCAAAGAGCACTGATTAGGCTTAATACCATTAGGGAACCATCAAGGATTTGTGTTGTTGTTACTGCTTTTAACCATCAGTTACTTTCTAAACCAAAATTGGGGGTAGTTAACTTGACCGACAGTCAAGATTTAGGAATGCAGGAGCAAATCCAAGGTACAGACGAGCTTCAGATGTGCAAGGTCTTAATGCTTTGGAACCTTGTTAGGTTGTCAGGTCCTAGCTGTTCTTGTGTTTTTTGTCAGTAAGAATTCATTTCCCTCTTCATATCCCTCCTGAAAAGCACTGAATACAATATGATTTTAGAAATTATCAATAAAGTTTATTGGTAGCAATGTAATCAATTACAATTATAAACCAAACTAAACAAATTTTCCAAATGAATAAACCTTAAGTTCTATTAATTGCCTATAACATATCTGGCAGACATATTTTTAAAAATCAACAATATTAGTTTTCTTGGTAAATTAATTGTAAAAATGTAACTGTTGAGTCAATCCCCATTAGTACCTGAAAGTACAAATACAAATCAAATAAGGTTCAAAAGACCTCATAAAACATATGACTAAATAGTCTAAATACAAAGACAATTTTTAATTGCTTGATTTACTTCATAGCATTTTTTATACAAAAAAAAAAAAAAACCTTAGAACAGTACACGTTTTTTGGATTGCACATAAAAAGTTCACCTCCAGATGTCTTTTCTGTCAGATATTTAATCTTTCTTCATTGTCAAAATATTAATTTTCATTCCTGGTTGGATTTTTCTTCTTTGATAATTCTTTTTGTTACTCCACTGAAATATTTCTCACGGAAGGAATTATGACCTTGGTATGGCAGAAAATGATCACTTAGCAGATGTGAATACTGGTCCCGGTTCTGGTTGGTAAGAAAATCCAAAATACAAAGATGTACAAGTTATTTCTTTAGTTAGCCTGCAACCAATGCAATTATTTACTCTAAGCAAAATCTTACTCTGATATATATTTGCTTTTCTTTATTACTTGAAGGAAAAAAATATGCAATCATTTTTTATCTGGATCATCATTTTCACTTACTTCACCTCATCTGATCCTCACAATACTCTGCACAGAGGACACACACTTTTACTACCCAGAAAGGACAAAGAGACTTGTTCTAGTTTACAGTCAGTACTACAACTTTCTTCTGATTCTTAGTTCATCACACACTGAAATCATCTGTAGCTATGGATAAGAATGAACAAACCAAGAAGCTTCTACTCAAGAGAAAGGTATGTACCAGAAGATTACTGAATGTGTACGATGTCATACAGTCACATAAAACCCTTCAGGGTTATGTTTATATGCAGTGAATGAAATAAAGCTTCCCTAGCACAGCAGATGAATATTTAGGCTAAACAAGAGATTTCTACACTTTTAGACTTCACATATAAGTAAGGGCTAATGCTCAGATGGACACTTTTAGACACTGGAAATATCAATCTGGGTTAGAATATCAAACATATTTTGGCATAGAAAACTGAGGGACAGGAAGACTGGCAGGAAACATTAAATCTCACGCAACTTCACAAACCATTACAACCTGTAGGGGGTGGGAAATCTAGTTAGAAATAAAATATTATTTCTCATGTACTTCCGAAAATTCATATTGAATATACATAAATTAATGTGATTTTAAGAGGTAAAGCATGATGCCTAATTTTCTATTCTGATTTCAGTATCAAAAGGGTAGCTAAAAATAACATCTAAAATATAACAATCCTCAAAATATTATTTAATTTTTGCACATTCCTGTGTGATATGAATAATTTCATCCTTCCCTTCATATCTAAATAATAAAAACCAAGATTTAGCCAAAACAACGTTGACTCATTTGTTTATTCAGAAACTATTTTTGTAACACATTTTTTTTTAAATCACATAAAAATTATTAAACATTCCCAGATTTCTTGGTTCATCAAAAATAAACAGGTGGCTACTTAAATTTTATGGCACTAAGTGTGTTACAATTACAACTGCCACAAGCACATGAAAACATGCCACTGGTTACTAACTTTAGTCTATATACAATCGATAAATTTTATGTAGTCAACCTATAGGCATATAACTAAATAGCAAATGAAAATAACATTTACTAAGTATTTATTATAAGCCCAGAACTATACTAAATGCTTTTTATGTACTTTCTGACCAAATTCATCAACTCTTAAATAATATGCACACAATTATAACCATTTTACTGATGAGGAATTATTTAAGAATTTAGGCCTAAGATAACACAGCTGGTAAGTGGTGGAGCTCAGCTTTGAGAACAGTTCTGTTTGATTCCAGAGAATATATGCTTAACTACAATTTAATGAGGTTTTCTCCAAGAGGACTTTTTCCCAACTCAGGAAGCAGCACTAGCTCTGGGAATAAACTGGTAATGAAGTAAGGTTTGGTAGCTGAGCTGCTTACCAAGAGAGGAACAGAATTGGATCTGAAGTTTTATTAACTTTACTCTATTAACATATTTCAAGGAGATAAAATTTTCATACCAGGAGATATAAGGAGCCACAGGGATGCTCAGGGATATTGTAACCCTAGGAGTATGGCGGACTTTGCAGATCCCAGTCTGGTCCACATCTCAGAACTGTATTCAGGACAACAGCCGTAGGAAAACAACGTTCCAGCATCCAACAACTTGCTCATTTTAACTTTTATCAAAGTCTGACTGAAGGAAAGGAAGTGACATGCCATCAACTACTCCACCAGGTATTCTAAATTCTGTTCCTATGTCATAAAATCACTGGAAAACTTGGCCACTTCCTGAGCTACATCAGCTTAATCCTAGCAGAAATGTTTTTCCTAGGCTGTATCTTTAAGTTCTGCCCAGATGCCTCCATCTCCATCTTCTCACGACTCTCTTCATCATTCTCTACCCTGTCAACAAAATCATAAACCTGGGTCTGACTCCTCTTTCTCTTCTTCCCAATTTTGGTCAGTCCTAAAACCTTAGCTTCCGTATCCTATATATCTCCAATTCACTTCTTTCCACCCGGAATTGCTGTACTCTAGTTTAGGCCTTCCTCATCTCTCCTTTTTTTTCTCTAACTATCCAGTTGCCCTACCTTTAATGGCTCCTTCTCCAGTCTACTTGTCATACAGACCAAACTCAATTTATGAAAGCACAAATTTAATAAGCCACCCTGTGACAAAAATCCAAACAGTTCAAATTTTCCCCAATCCTCAGGCTTTCCTTTAATATTTGGCTGCTAGATTCAATTACACATCCGTTTGCTGAATGACATCTCACTCAATGGTCTTTCCTGTACAAGAGGAACTAGAATATAATCAAGTAAGGCAATCAAGTCCCTCCCAGCTCTGCCCTTCAGTCTTCTGTCTCCCCAGGGCTCCTATAGGTCATGCAAGATCACCTCCTGCTCAAAATAATACTATGGATGATTCCAAGGAATATTCTAGAGCTACAGGAGTAAAGATAAGGTAGGAAAGAATCTTGAGGCTCTGGAGGACAGATACAGCCCAGGTGCTGACCTAGGTTGCTGGTATGCAGCTCCCCAAGAACAAACAAGGAACAAAAGCAAAGCACAACTGAAGACAGGCTTCCTTCACAGACTAAAGAAAGAACTTAATAAAATTGCTTATCTTTGACATGAAGGAGAAATACAGGGCAAACAACCAATAAAGAATAGGGAATATAAAAGATCAGAATCAGAGCCAGGAAATGAACAAGCAGAAGCCGGAAAAATCCCCAAATAACAATTAAAGCCTTTGCTAATGGTTATGAAGAAAACATCTGTTATCTATAACATTCTTTATCTCACTAGTTTGGACCCCAAGATTCCCTTAGAATACAGCAAAAGCAAAATAACACCTTAACAGTCTGTGTGTTTTGTTCAATGCCACGAGACACAGTGGCAAAGACAAATATGCTACTAGAAAAGCTGGGACAGACCATTAACCTTAGAAATATAACTTCTGGGAAGGAATTTTACTTGCTTTCTCTCTCAGGTAGTAGAGAATGTCAGTGTGAATGTCTGGATCATGTATTGGAATGTCATTTTCTACAAGACACATTGCCCCTGATTGTGAAGCAGGACATTCATAATGAAACTCCTGTACAATCCAAAGGCTCCAAATCGCTGTGCAGTCAAGGATCTGTCAGGAGTCATTCAGCAGCATAAGTCCTGCTTCCAGGTAAGCCAGCTACTCCAGGAACTTTCATCTGGGTAGAAAAGCGATGGTTCATAAAATGTTCATAAAATATTCCTTAGTGTATTTTGGTTTAACATGTATCATCACATACATACTATTGCACACAGAAATACTACATACTTATTAACAATACATATTCAAAATATACCCAAGCTGTGTGAAATATTCTATGCTACATACAGTATACTATATTTCATATGGCCTGGGTATATTCTGAATGTGCATTGCTACCTCAATGCTGAAGGGAACAGCAAACTAGATATGTTCTCTTTTTCTTCCTGTCTTTCATCCTATCTTTAGTATACTTGATCACAGCTCACACTTGAGATGATGATATTCAACTCCACATATTTTTCATCACCTTTTCAAGGCTTTTCTCTATTCACATTCCCTCCCCATCTCCACCAGGAATATCTGCATTTTTTTTTTTTTTTGGTTTGTTTTTGTTCAATTCACTATCTCAAAAGCCAAGTGTTTGCTTAAAAGGAGAATAGCATCCTTAGGCTATATAATCTTTGATGGCCCTCATTCATTCAAGCATCCCCGGTATTTGGCTTTGAGTTTCTCTGTCTACCACTATGAATCATAGTATCATCTATGTACCATAGAGCCTGAGTTCTACCTATTTTTAGTAAACAAGAAATACTTGATGTAAAATAAAAACATACACAGAATTAGGAAATGGCACAAGAAGAAACTATGAAAGATTAAAGACCATCTTCCCCAAATTTCTTAACTATTGGTAGTAATCAAGGATAAATGAATAAAATATTAAGACTTGTTTCTACTATTGCTTATCATTCTTTAACCCGAAATTAAGAGTTTCTGTAGGAAAATTTGTATTAGCCACAATGGCTATATAATGGGAATATACAGCTTTCAGACCTCTCGTTTATCCTCGTTAAGACAACCAGCAATTGCAAATATTATAAGAAATAAGTTCTGATTCAAGAAAGAAACTAATATATATTTGCTACAGCTATGTGATTTACATAAGTTGATTATTTAATTTTCTATATCTTTTCATAGCAGTTTATCATCTACATCTTGTAGATAGGGAAATGGAGACTGAAGACTTTTAAAGAATCTGCCACAGGTCACATAGCTAGTAAGCAGCATTGCCAGAAGTGTGGCCTAAATCAGACTTTGAAAGCTCATGCTTTTTTTCATTATGTTTCTCTTTTTTTAGTAGAAACTACATCAAAACAATGTCTAAAGAGTTAATTTCCCACATGGTAGATTAGTGGGTCGTTCAAAATGGAGTTTGACATTTAGAGGACATTCCTCACTGAACAGCAACATTATGGTAGCACATATTTCAGATCTAAATTTTTAGACAGAACCCCTTTAACCACTGTCCCACTCAACCAATTTCCTCCTATCAGTATGGCTAATTCTAAACATAAACCACTCTAGGAATCCTACCACAGTTGCCAAAGAAACCAAGGGAAGCCTCACAAATCACTAGCTCACTTTTATGTGTATACCACCCTCTGCTGGCTGAAGCAGATAAATCCTCCTTTATAAGATTTCCTGATGCGGACTGAAGTAAGTTTATAGCAGAGAAGACCATACATCTAAATGAGGGCTATTTGCTTAGCTCTTTGCAAATCTTAACTGCCATAAACACCCAGAGTCATAGCCCCCACATGAACAGGTTGGCCTATTCCCTCAGCATCTATTTATGCCCTTTCATGTTTAAAGACTGATGCAGAAATAAACAAATATTTACCTCAGTGATTCTACAGTATATCACTCATCTGAATTCAACCTAGAATTACAAGTCACTCCCCAGAACAGGAATGAAAACAATTCATGTACTAGTCTATATTTAGGTTAATCCTTTGTTTTTACAACTAAATACATCAACAACACAACATTAAAAAGAATTTAAAAGACACTAAAAAGACTACTTCAGTTACTTATAATACAAAAATTTTAATCTAACAGGAATATATTTTCAAGAAGAGAAACAAAAATATGTTCTGTAGCACATTTGAAACAGACGCTTTAGGTGGAACTAAAAACACTTTGGATTATACCACAAAATATTTTTCAATGTGTTTCTCAAACTGAGTATCATAAACTGCTCAGACTGTAAAGAAAGTAGATTCTTCATTGAGAACTCCACGTGGGTAGAGCCATCTTTCTAGGTGCTACCTTCTCTCAGAAACTTGCCATTCTCTTGTATCACCTCCTTCTCAAATGAAAGAATCAAGGTTTTCCATGTGTCAATTCAGTTGCTGTTTTGGTTTGCCTCTGCTGAGAAATGAGGCCTAGGCAGACCATAGGATTAAAATGGTTCTGCCCCACTGATTTTTGAAGAGAAATGTCAGGGTAATGATAAAACTAATTGTATTTCAAACAGGAAATGTCTAGCTAATCATAACTATCCGTTCCTACTTTTCCTTCAAATGGATGATTTAAATACTGCTGAATATGATTATTTTTATTCTAGAAGGGACCCAAAATAATCAATGAACAGTTACTATTCATTCCATAAATATTTGTTTAATGGTGTACTGAAGGGTCAAGGTTTATGAGTTCCCAGAGCTTATATACTGGTGGAAGAGACAGACATTAAACAACAAACATCTAAACATGCATTCATAAACTGATTAAACATTGGAAAGAAAAGGGTATTATTTGGGAGTAGGGGGACAGGAAAGGCTTCCTTAAGAAAGTGACATTTATCTGGGACTTAAAGGATAATAAAATCTACAGAAAGAAAAACATTTCAGGGAGATGAAACACAATCTAAAATACTCTGAGACTGGAAAGAGATGAGTTCATTCTGGGAACTGAAAGGTAGCTCATGTGGTTTAGGCTTGATGAACAAAAAGGAAAGTGGTACAAAAATGAAACTGGAGACAGATCAAGGTGGCCTGGAGGTTAGATGAAGGATCTGGAATTTTATTGTAGATTTCACATAAAGTCATTGATGAGATTTAAGCAGAGGAATTTCATTATCTATTTACATTTTGAAAGATACTTTATCCACTGTGCAGGAAATGAAGTGGAGGGAGAATTTGCAAAAGCAGAGAAGTCAGGTAGGAAGCTATTTAAGCAACTGAGGAAAGTGGCACTGTATCATTGTTCTTGAGGGGAAAGACATGCAAGAAATCTACTATCATTTAAATGTCCCCAAATTCTGAAAAGTCATCCTCAACTATCTCCTTCAACCCAATTATCCAATCAGTCACCAAATTTTGCCACAACTGCCTCTTTCCAGTACTCCCAACTCCATCATGTCCTTTACAATACCCAGTTTCACCTTTCTTGGATTACAGCTCCCTCATATTGCATAACTGTGCCGGGAGCTTCCTCACTGGTATCACAGGTATCTTTCTACAACTCAAATCTACCTACAAATTCAAGCTAGGATAACCTTTACAAAACATGATTTTCTGTTACTCTAACATCCCTCATGGGCTTGCCATCACTGGTAGAATAAACCTGAAACTAGTATGTATGGTCCTTCAACATTGGGCATCCTTGTGGCTTTCCAGGTCATCTCTAGCTGTTCATCTTTCAAACACTCAGTATTCTAGTCTGGAGGAAGTGTCCAGGGTTCACTGTACACACCTCAACCCTTCTTATGACTCTGTACCTTGCTTAAAATGATGGCTTCCCTACCAAATTACTCACCTCTCTTGCCTCAAGCACCATTCCCTCAAGTGAGTACTTTTTCCTGTTCTCACAGATAACTCTAAAACCCAGCACATTGGCTTGGACCTGTCGGGGTGACCATTCCTCCTGATGTACTATAAAGATAAGGACTAAGCCTAGTGTGTTTAGCCTCAACACCTCACTCAAATGATCCCATACATGAGAAGTAGTCTAAGTCATGGCTTTCCCCTAAGGGACAATAATAGTCAAGTCAAGGAAAGAAAATAAACAAAATAGGAAAGGTATATGAATGCAAAAATTCTTAAAACGACCTAGCTTTCTGTCCCATTTCTCACAGAAATTTCACTTGTCCTCAAATGCTTACAATATCTGTTTCTTAACACTCAAGAAAAACTTAGTCATCGGGTATGAATTTCTTGAACTCTTTCCCCGCTTCCACGTTCATCCTCTACTGTAAACTGCCTCCTACTTGTTCAACTCTGAAGTCTCATCTCACATCACTCCCTACCCATATTCTGACTAAAGCCAAAATTCTACCTCACGGTGTCCCTTTTAAGAGTGAATTTTATAGAAACCCTAAAATTTCAGTGAAAACACCTAAGGATGATCATCAGTTTATAAAATTACTGTTGTATAGAAAAAATGAATTTCCCCTTTCTAGAAGATGAAGTTGCAGGATTCTAAAGTCATTCAGCAGAAAACCAAATGGTTTCTATTTTTATTATAGGTTAGGTTTTAGTTGTCCTTTTACTCACTGACAATTCCTGATAATGAGATAACAATTTCTTCTACCTCACTAGTATTAACCATAAGTCATTTATATTCACAAAGTGACAGCAGTTTATACAAAACAGCAATTTCATTGCAAACGTTTGAATACAAACGGCTTATGAAACTTATTCCATGATAAGTGAAAACCAATGATGCTGTCACCACAATGAAAGCCACCAAATTGGTGGTGTTCATTTTCTTTTGTCAGCAAGACTTTAGGGTTCATGAAATAGATTTAAGCTATAAGACGCACTCATCAATAAAGTGCAAGGAAGAAGGCAAAGAGATGGAAGAGAAAAACAGCAGGTTGATTTTCTTTCTTTAATCAGCAGAGAGTAAAATGAAATGTAAATGATAGCGCTGAATATAATGGGTCTCAGTTCAACTTCAGGGTAATTACCCATGTCCGGCTTTTGTTTAAAAATTCTGCTCTCCTTATCAAAGCTTTCCACTGTTCTACATCTGGTACTAGACAGTAGCTATAGAAACCACTGTGCTAAAAGTTACACAACTATAAACAGCACTGGGCCATTTCCAAACCAAGGACAAGCAGGTCAAAAGTCTGGCATCTGATACTATTAAGAGAAATCTCTAGCCTTATTAATGAGAACAAGGTAAGGTTAGAAATCTTCATCTCTTACACTTATTCTATTCTTTTTTAAAAAATTCATTATTCTGAAAGATATTAAGTTACCTAAAGCCTAAGAAAATATTTTAATACATATTAAAATCATCATATCCAGAGTTATGGAAATGAGTAACAATTAACTATTGAACTTTGACATCCAGCACTCAGCACATAATTTCTAATTATAAAAAGAGCATTGTACATATTTATGCTTATCATGATTATACAAAAATATTAGCATATATAGAAATATTGGCAAAATTTTGGAGGATCATGAAGTGGGAAGAGGATACAAGTTCATGTTTGAATTTTAAAAAACCTAGAAAGAATTCTAAGACAAAGAATCATATAAAAAGTAAAGAAAAATACAAAGTGGAAAAACTGTCACTCATTTAAAAATTATAAAAGCTTCAGAGGATTATAGTGACTTCACACCAAAATTTCTCATTTCCCTAAACCATAAATACCTTGGATTCCCTGAACTATATTTATATTTTGCAAATAACATAAGCCCAAGACTCTATTATATTGTATTTTATTTATTGGGCAATGCTGGGGATTAAACCCAGAATCTTATGCATTCTGGGCCAAGTGCTTTACCACTGAGCTACATCCTCAGCCTCCTACGCTATATTTTAAAAGCAATTATACTATCATTGCTTAAAACACAAGTGTTAGAGATGGAGCCTCATGCTCTCTCCACCTTCAGTGAATTTCCTGTTCCTGCAAGTAGTCATATCTAAACAGCATCATAGACTGCAGGAACCAGTTATCTTAATTGATTGCCCTTCCTTATGCTGGTGAGGAAGAGGCTTTAGCTTTTTCTTGATTTACCAGAAATGATAATTTTAAACTTTTATTATGGCATTGCAATGAACTCCAGTCTGTTTGGCAAAATCATTTAGTTTCAGAAATATGGGGGAAAAAAAATGACAGATCCTCCAAGATTTAAACTCAAGAAAAAAAGTACCATTAGCAGCAAAAGCAAATTCATTTGGAACTAAGTAGACTACAGGAACCTGAAAACTGAATTTAAGCAGCAGGGTATGCAGCATCACCAAGCTCCAACCCTGCTTCCATGAAACTCTTCCAAGTGCCATAAGCTAAAACAAAATTTATAGATAATGCAAATTTGTTTTTCTGACTTCCTATACAAAATACTTTTAAAAAGTTTCTTGTGCACACGTACCATGGATTGATGGTAATAAATACTGATGGTATGAACACCTAACTGGGTTTATGTTCAATTACTAATTACATTACTAATGTTCTTTGTGTCACCTTGCCTTATTTTTCTTATCAGTAAGTATCATCTATATCTTATCAAAAGTACTGTATAATTTAAGTATTTCTACATAATCTTTAATCTTTCATAGTTCTACTCAAAAGGAAAATATGCAGAATGCTGGCAAGAGTCAGGCAAAAATCACAAAATAGTTCAGAAGCAAAAGCCAATTAGATGAAACTATCTTCAATTCAAATAGCTATCAAAGAAAACCCAAACTAATGACATTCATCCTAAGTTAGGATAATGTATAATGAAAACAGGCACAAGCATTACGTCAGCAAAACACCACAGTTTATGATGAGCAACATTAATATCATTTTAATACAAGGCCTAATTCACATACTCATTTCTTCCACTTCGAGTCATACAAAGTCATTTTTTCAATATCTTTTCTCACCTTTCCTCATTTAAAAAATATTGTTTTTTATGTTATTAGTTCTTTTTTCCTTTGCAGTTCCAAAATCTTTCAGTCCTTTGTTAAAATCCTAAATTTTGGACACCCTCCATTCTCATTAATGCATGCAGAATCTTCATGTTACTGGATCCTTTAATTCAACCAAAATAAAAAAATTATATAAATTTTCAATACCTGCCACTATGACCTTCCAATGTTCCTTATTTTAAATTATTACTATATTTGGTGGCTATAAAAAGACAAATAAACCCCAACTTACACAATATAACAATTTTAATCTAATATACATATACTATCTAGAATTAAATTTACCTTGACTTCAGTACTTCTCAAATGACTGCAAGAATAAGGTAGCATGTCAGGTAAACAAGCCACAAAACAAAAGGGGCACATAATGGTCCACTTAATGCAATGGTAATGAAAAGTAATTGTACTTAAACCAGTATGTATTACACAATGGACCATAAAAGTTGCAAAATTTTTCTAAAAAGACCTCAAAAAAGTCTTGAAAAGGACTATTCTTGGTACTCTTTTTTGTGCACAAGTAGATTCCGACAGAAGAGGTTGAGAGAGTACTGTTTTTAGGTGACCTTTCATCAAAGTCATAAGTATCATACTTATATTCGGATTTTTCTAGATTTTACTGGAGATCAGTACTTTTATCCAATGAATTTTATATGAAAAAAAATGTTTTACAGCAGTAACCACTGTGACCACAGCATATATAGCAGTATTCAGTACATGCAAGAGGGAAAATAAACTCCAATAAACCATTCTGCCATGCCCCCATGACAAACACTAACTTAAGGGAAAAAAAGAAAGGACAAAAAAGACTATCTTTAAAAGAAATCAGCAACATACTATTCACAAATATTTATCTTTTGTCTATTTATTTATTTTTGTTGGCTGGGAATTTAATCTACTGGCACTCAACCAGTGAGCTACATCTCCAGATCCTAAAATATGTACTTTTTAATCTTGGTATATTCTAAAGGTAGAAATATGTTTTGGTAGAAAGGCAACATAATGTAGAGGAAAAGGACATCAAACTTCAAGTGTGAAGAGTAGTTTTGGTCTTAATTCTGCACTTAACAATTTAAGTGTCTGGAATAGGCCTAGTATACTTCCTCTTTTCTAAATGGGTAAAATAATAAGCTCAAATGGATAGAATGTTTTGTAAATATTAAAGCATTATAAAAGTCAAAATCCTAAATTTTGGACACTTTTCATTCATTTAGCTTCCAGAATATATCAATGAGGAATAATGACAACAAACTAGCTCTAATCAGGCATCTTCATAATTTTAACATGATCATCAAGAATTTTCTTCTTCACCTACATACAAGTATAAATACACCACAGTGAATCTCCACATCATGTACAATCACAAGACTGGGTTCCTAATTAGAATAAGATGTACTCCATGTTTGTATAAATATATCAAAATATTCTGTCATGTGTAACTAAAAAGAACAAATAATAACAGCAATTTTAATAACACAAAAAAAGAATTTTCTTCTTAGCTACTTATATAAAATAAGCAAGAAAACCATTGCCAATAATATATAAAGTTGTATACAATATCCATATTCTTTAGATAATTTTTTAGAATTTATGTCTACATTTTAAATGGAGGAAAGGGAAAACACTCTATAACAACATGTTAAGTGGGCCAAAAGTTATACTCGTTAAACTTAACAAGTGACAAATCAAAAATGAAGAAACACAGTACACAAAAGTATAAAAATCTACAATTAATAGTCTTCCACTGCCAAAATCAACAATGTTGTAAAAGTCTGAGAATAATTTGTTAGGTACATGTGAGAACTATTTGACAATTTTATGTCATCACTTGTGTTATAAAGAATTGGGATCTTGCTGCAATTATATACATTCCTCTCCATACAAACAGAAGGTAGAAATGAAGTAATTAAAAATAAAACATGATTTATTTAATATGACAAAGTATTTTCTGTTATAGTAAACTCCATACTAGTTCAAATTCGCTGATTAAATCTGATGTCATAACATGAAGACTATTTCAAAAAATTGAGTATTAGCCTTTTCCTTATTTTTAAAACTCAATTTCAAAAGGACAAAAGTAACATGACAAAAGGAAACCAGACAAAACCAATTCTGCCTTCATAGGTTTAAAAATACCAAAGGGGAATTGGCCTTATTTATTGTTTTAATATAGAACAAAAAAAAAAAATCTCAAAGGCCTATTTTTTCCTTGAGTTTGAAATATATTTGCTTGAGGAAATATCATCAATCTGAAGGAAAATACTAGACTTTAAAAAAATTAAACTCAGGAGAAAGCTAATATAACATGAGCCCATTGTGTGGTGGCATACACCTGTAATCCTAGCGGCTCAGGAGACTGAAGCAGGAGGATCACAAGTTCAAAGTCAGCCACAGCAATGGCAAGACACTAAGCAACCCAGTGAGGCCCTGTCTCTAAATAAAATACAAAATAGGGCTCAGTGGTCGAGTGTCCCTGAATTCAATCCCTGGTACTCTCCCCCCAAAAAATTAGCCCACAATGAATCTTAGTTTTTAAATTTTCAAATTTTCATTAGCATAGAAATGGCTGATTTACTCTGTACCTTTGTTAATTATTAATGAATCTCCTCCACATCTGCCTAATTCTTTGAACACTATTCATGGATGCCACTACAGAATTTAAAGGTAATAGTTCTACTTTTTCTAAGTACTGCTCATCTACCTGGCACATAAAATTAGTTACTATTATTACTAACTCAAACGGATTTACATTAAATGCTATGATTTCTAACAGTTGTAATATTATCAAATGCCTCATATTCCTCCAAATATCAGGCCACAAGTATATACATGAGAAGTAGCCGAGTGGAAGAGGAGAAAAAAGCATACTCTAACGTATGACAGAAGGCTCTTATTCAGTGTGATGAACTAACTTGTATCCCCCTGCCCCCCACTAAAATTCATGTTGAAGCCCTAATCCTCAATGTGACTCCATTTAAAGATGGAGTCTTTAAGGAGGTATTTATGGCTAAAAGAGGTCAGAAGGGTGGGGCCTTATCCAATAGATCTAGTCTTTTTGTAAGAAAAAGAGATTCCAAGGGTGAGACTGCCTAGAGAATAGGTCATGTGAGGGCACAGCAAGAAGGTGGACATCTGCAAGCCAGGAAGAGATGTCTCATCAGAAACCAAACTGCCAACACACTGATCTTGAACTTCCAGCTTCCAGAACTAAGAGAAAATAAATCTGTAATTTAAAGTGCCCATATTTGCTTTGTAAATATATAAACATCTTAATTTAACTTTAAAAAGTATATACTGATTTTTCAATCTTTTGATATAAATCAATCTATAAAGATTTTCAATTTGGCTTCTATAAGATGATACGAAAATCTAAAGATAATTATAAAACAATCCGGATTAGAAACCTAGATTGTGATCACTGTATCACTGTTTTTCAACACTTTCCCAATTCATGGGTTTTTGTTTGTTTTGTTTTGTTTTAGCAACTAACTTTATCCTGTTTTCAAAGCACTCAATTTAGTTTTTATAGAAATGACAACCTCATTCTTATACTCCTATTTCACTAGTCTAACAGTACTTCATTACATTATATAATTATTTTAACAATCTACTTGGCATTGACAGCTCTGGGAACACAACCGGCTCTTCCTAATCAGACCATTCAGCTACTGGGTGCAGAAACATGGGGATACAGTAGAGATGAAGCAACTCACCAGCTCAAAGCATTCAACATATTACAGGGCAACAGGCAGTGGGTTTTAGAGCAGGAGTGGCCAGTACTGGCCAATCAACTGAGTTTAAAATGAATGGTAAGAGAAAAGGGCTTCTAATGTCTAGCCAAATATGTTGGTATTTAAAATTGTCACTTTGAAAGATTGTCTCTGTGCCAAACAATATGGAGACCACTATTCAAATTTCTGATCTGAAATGTTCTAAAGGTTTAATGGTAGATCATCATCCTTGGAACATGGTTTGATTTTCAAAAAAAAATTAATAATTAAGTAAACTATCTGGTATAAAATGTGAGCAGTTAAGTTCAGTAATATCATTTGAAAAAAAGCAAGGCATTACTATAAAGCAAAGTAACTATTTAATATGAATGTATTTCTTTAAAGCTAAATATAAAGATAAATTTTAACAACATGCTAAATAATTATACCATTAACAGAATAAGTACAAGATACCATCTCAAGTATATGTTGTTTGAACATAAACTTCTAGCATTTTTATTTTAAAAACTACTTTCATACACTCTCATTTTAATCACATTACATATATCTATATGTCTATGCATGTAGATGTATATATGAATGTAGGTACACACAGACACACATACCGATCAACAACTTATATAATGTAGATCTTAGTTTTCTGAAAAGCCTTGATATTAAAGCCTGATCACTGAGGATAATTATGTCATACTGGAAATTCTGAACATTATTTACTAAAATATTTTGCATACAGAAGTAACATAATGAATGCAGCATTTTAGGAAAATTTATTTAACAGATAAGAATGAGGTGTGAAGGACAGAGATCATTTGGGAGTCAGTCAAAATAAACCAAATGTACAGATCTAAATTAGAGACAGTAAATGGAAATAAGAAAGACAAAAATAAGAAAGATGTAAAATAATGTATGCAAAAGACACTGTACAAATAATAGTTTTCTCTACTATAAAAGATCCTTAAGATGTAAACTATATGAAAATATAGAGTAGAGATGGGTATGACAAAATATTCAGGCACTACCATCCTGCACTTCTGCTTGCCCTACCAATGCAAAGCAAAGGTGGATTCGTTCATCTAGACTGTTGTCAATCCAGAGAAGTAAAGCCCAAAAAGCATCTACAGGTCTAACTAAGCTCCATCATGAGGCATTACTCATATCAGTTCTGATCTGGATAGGAAATAACATGTTTTATTCCTTTCTCTCAAGCTTAAATGAGTTGTGTGTAAGACGGAGAGGGGAGGAAGAGGAGAGGAAGAAGTAGAAGGGGGGGGGAGGAGGAGGAGGAAGAAAGGAAAGAAGGGAGGAGAGGAGAGAGGGAATGAACATGAATATTGGGTCTTCACAGACTGGGTCTTACTTTCTCCTCATATAAAGAAACATTCTATTTATTATACTCTGCAATCAAGTCAGCTTTTGCAACAAGGACGCCAAATGAAGCTTGAGAATTTAGGGCCAACTTCTATTTCTCTTCTATTCAATTTCTATATCCTACTCCTGCCCTCTAATTCAAACCAAATGACACAAATATCATTAACTCTTATCTCTTCCTGAACTCATCAGTAATTTTTTAAAAACTCAAAGACTAACATTTACAAATTCTACTATGGGAAAGCAATATAAAAAATTCTAGTTTTGATTCTTCCAAAATTTATTTTAAAAATACTCCAGCAATTTACCTCGAATTTCTTCACCTTTTCCATTGTGATCAAGCGCCTTGATGTGTGACTAGAAAGCCTCTGCTCGCAGTTGCTGATGAGTTTCAGGCAAGGGTGCCAGGGTACCATCTCTTCAGTGTACCTGAAGAAAGAACATCTGACTATTACGAATATTTACATGTGTAGTCCAACAGGATCGTCATGGGGATTTAAACAGTGTGGTGAAGGAGTCTTCTCCCTCTATATGAGGCACTATTTTATTCCACATATGCTAACCGTCCACAGAATCCATAAAGAGCCTACCTATATTTTAACAGCAAAGCATTTTAATATTGCCACATAAAAAATGCAGTTTATTTTTTTTACCCTTTGAAAAGAAAATGAGAAAGAACCAAGTACATTTTATTGAAGAATACCAAATATTTAAACCACAAATACATGATTTCATACTAAATGATCCCACAAAAGCAGATAAGACAGACAGATGTACACCTACAGTCCCTAAACATTCATGACAGACTGACTGGTTTGCGACTTTTATAAATTGCCAAATTTTAAAATTCACTATGGTATACACTTTCCCCTATAAAATGAAGTGCACCTGCAAAATTATAATGACATCTTGAGATGTCTGTTAAATTTGTAAATACTGAACTAAAGTTATTTATACAATTATTCAAATAAACTAAGCACTTAGATTACATCAGTCATCTGGTCACATTAACCAGAAAGTAAAAGTGAAGCCAGGACAATGGGTGGTAGAGATTATGCTGTTTAAAATATGTATCACAAGAAAGATGCAGTAGTTAATAACCTTGTATCTCACAGGCTGTTGGTATCAATCTCGGCAGAGGAAACAGGTGACAGACACGGAACAAAATTCTGAAATAGAATGTAGAATAATAGCAGGGAAGGGACTCCCCAGGTACGATTGACAGTTTTTAGTTTTCCTTTGCAAATCTTTACACCTTTCTGGATAGTCTGTACACACATTTATTATATGGCTAACTTTAATGCTCTAATCCAAAATGGAAAAGGTAATGATTAAAAAACAGGACCTCAGCTAGCTGTTCTCACATGTCAACATCACCTTCACTACCACTCTTCCTGACTTTGCCAGGTCTCTCTGACCTTCAACAAGCTCTCCCTCATTACCTCAACCACATACTCAAAACTTTCACCACCCACTTACCAAGCAACATTCATACTGCAACTTCACTTTATTATCAGTGGGAGCAATTCTCTTGAAGTTATTCCCTGACTCTTTCCTTAGAACTTTACAAGAAGTTATGACCATTTCTGTTTCACTTAATCTAATAATGCTTTTATGTTCTCTATACAGTCAGAAATGTAATGTACTTCTTATAAAATTAGTTGATAGCAAATTTGGAATCTTCATAGAAAGCACTTACAATATGGGTACATAATCTATACCATGGCTAAGAATAAAATGAGAAGTGAAGAACAGAAAATATAGCTTTGACTTTAAATGTGTAAACTATAGGGTCTGTGGGTGCCTAAAACAGTGTTTGCTAAACTTGTACATTTTTTTAAGGAGGAAAAAAAAATAAAACTTTTATTTACTAGTAAAACTGATGTTAAGTATTTCTATGAAAATGTTACTAAAGGCGTGGTGGTATATGCCTTATAATCCCAGTAGCTCAAGAGGCTAAGGCAGGATCAAGAGTTCAAAGCCAGCCTTAGCAACACTGAGGTGCTAAGCAACTCAGTGAGACCCTCTCTCTAAATAAAATACAAAATACGTCTGGGGATGTGCCTCAGCAGTCAAGTGTCCGAGTTCAATCCCTGGTACTCCCCAAAACAATAAAAAAAAAAATAAAGTTACACTAAAATATATACAAACATAAATTAGAAAAAAAATTCCTTATGCTTATATTCCTTATATAAATCTATATAAAATATAAAATATTTATAAGTGTATATTTATAACAAATGTATAAACATAAAATATTTATAAAATATACAAATTTATATACTTAACACCAAAAACAAATTTATAAGTCAAATTCAAGGTATATAACCAATGTAATTTTAAATAACATTTATGACATAAAAAAAATGCCAAACTGCTGAAACAACATTTCCAGCATTTGGCTTAACAGCACATGAACATATTTACCTGCTTTACATTATCTTTTTGATTGAATCTTTGATTTTAAGCATATAGAAAAATAATTTGAAACATCACCACTATCACTAATAATTTGTTTTGACCACTAATCTAGTCCTCCTTTGGTATCTGTGGGACAGTGGTTCTAGGACCCCTATACAGATGTGAGAATCCAGAGGATAAGGAAATGCTGAGATATTTGCATATAACCTATGCATGATCTGTATTTTTAAAATCATCTATAGATGACTTACAATACTTAAGACACAATTATAGTAGGTCTAACTATATTTTTTTATTGTTTGTTCTATTTAGTTGTACAGGACAGCAGAATGTATTTTGATTCATTGTACACAAATGAAGTAAATGAATGGAGTTGGAGATTATCAAGCTAAGTGAAATAAGCCAATCCCCAAAACAACAAAGGTCAAATGTTCTCTCTGATAAGTAGATGCTGATACAAAATGAGGGAGCGGGCGAGGGGGTAAAAGAAGAATGGAGGAACTATTTATGATCCAAAGTTGGTGAACTCCACAGATATGGAGGGCTAACTGTATGTTAATGAGCCAATTGAAAAGTATATTTCCAGAATACCATACTAAAAATAAAAAATATCTGTTAAATAATTCTTCACTGTATTATTTACTAGTATATTATTCATACCAATAGACTGCTTGAGAACTGTTAGAACACATAAATCTGTACTTTGCTTAAGCTATTATAAAAGTATCTTAATTCTGTTATTACTACCCTCTACAATCTAAGTTACCTATTTAAAACCTAAGGCAAATCTGCAAGGCAGATTGGTGGTTGCTAAAGGCAGGAGTGGTGATTACCAACGGGTTTTCTTTCTGGGACGATGAAAATGTTTTGGAATTAAATAGTTATAATGGTTGAACATGGAAACGTACAGTTTAAAAGGGCAATTTTATGAACTATAAATTATATCTCAACTTTAAAAAAACAAAAATAGCTTTCTCACAGGTCAATTTTGAGTCATTTTCTAATGAATCTTCATGTCTCAATTACTTCCCAAATGTCATTAGAATTTCATTTCTCAGTTGAGAAACAGATTTTGGACTGATTAGAACACCATTAAAAACAGTTAAGTAATCACTCTTTGCTATTTCCTAGATAAAAGATGAAAATGTTCTCTTCACTGATCTGAGCCACCACACCTAACCACAGTTAAAATATATTGCCAAATCTGACTTGAGGGCATGTTATTATGCTTCTTAGTCATCATTTTTAATATTTTAATTTTTAATTGAACCTGGGCAAACAGCTACAATATCACTCGGTTGCTTTGTGACGCCATCACTTCAAACACACATGAGCCAAACTTGTGCCCTGTCCTAAATGAGTAGAATACAGATATTCAGGATCATTTGCAAGTAGTCAAAATTTTGAATAAACCCCAAAATACCAATAGATTATAGTGATATTACATAGTAAGTCTCTCTGAATGGTAAGTATCAACCACAGAGTACAGAGCAAGGCAACAATAGGTAAGTGTCAAAGAAGTGGTGACAATTAAGCTTCACCTTAGAAGATGGCTAGAATTTTACTAGCAGAAAAAAAAAAAAAGAAAGGTTATAAGGTGGAAAGGTGAAAGTATACAAGAGATTGCAACAGTGTCAAAAAATCTGATGTATTGGATTAGGGAGAGTCTAGACAAGAGGAAAAACAGCAGAAATTTGCAACTCATAGTTTCTTCACTAGAATTAAAATCATCAAACAATGAGAAAATCCTTCACAATTAGTTCTGACAACTTTTCAAATGCAACCGAGCTTTTGGATAGTATTTTACTTTTATTATATCTAACTGTAGTTTTCAAAATGTCCTATGTTTCAATAATACCTTAATCTAATTAAAATATGTAATATAATACATAATAACAGGATTTGACTAAGTTAATTCAACAGTAGAACTAAAAGTCTACACTCACATTCACTGCACTAGAAACACAAGTCTTAAAACCAATCTATGCTAAGCTACAATTTTCGTACCTGGTCTAATAAAAAGCTACATATTCATTAGAAGATAAATAAATTAAATCCAAACTGTTTAATTGAGAAGCAAGAATATTATATGAAGCCTACAGATCACTTTGGTCTTAAATTCTTTTTGCTACTATGTTATTTTATAAAAAATGAACATTTTGGATGATTTATACTGCAAAAGTGAAAATGGTTCCTTTTTCTAGCATAAACCCAAGATAAACTAAGTTCACTAACAAGCTAGCAACTAATAAAAATTAATAATTTGTTGAAAAAATCCTTTAAGACTTAAGGAATTTTGTGAACTACATATATTTCTGTCACATGTTCATTTCTGTATATATTTAACAATACTTTTTAAGTGAAAGAACCAGTCTCAGCTCAAGGACCTTACTAAAACAGGCTAAGAAATCCACCTGGTCCATAGCCTATGGTCTGCCCAGTCCTAATACAGAAAGGTCAGAACAATCTAATCAATAAGAGGAAAGGGATGATTTTTCACACTTATGTAGGTTAACAACGATTAGCAATACATATTAAATTCAAAGATACCTTGAATAAAATTAGAGGTAAGGTAAAAATTACATTAGATATGCAAACATGTAGAAAAAATTAAAATTACATACTCTGGTGTATACACTGGTAACCAATAGACTAGTCTTCCACCTAATACGAGGGTCTCAGCTGCAAAGTTCAACAGGTCAAAAAACATATCACTCAGGTGATAACTCAAGGACACAGGAACATGGCTTTCTGGACTATACAAAGAAACAAAATTACAAAATCAGTGAAAATTTTAAGATCCCTGAAGTTAATTAAAGAGAAGAAACATACTTCTCAAAGTAGTAATTCATCATATCTAAATATCACTTACCATTTCTCTATTCCCCTGGGTATTTCTTTCTGTGAACCTGTTCTTCTCGTAGATTCTCTGATACCATATGGAGCTAAATAGAAAACAAGTAATAGTGAAAAAAAACACTGATGAGGGGCAAATAGATACAGTGTGCCTCCAAATGTAATGATACTCAGAGGATGCAATATTACCTATGCACTATTACAACTGAGAATATCTAAGGTAAAAAGTTGACTGTGGGGGTTGGGGTCATAGCTCAGTGGTAGAGCACTTGACTAGCATGTGTGAAGCACTGGGTTTGATTCTCAGTACCACATATAAATAAATTAAGTAAAGATTTATCAACAAAAAATTTTTTCTTTTAAAGTTGACTATGTTTTCAAAAATGTTTATGTCATAAAAGACAGAGTATGGCTGTGAAAATTTCAGAAATAAAGGAGCCCCCAAAGATATTATTACTAACTCCAATAACTGACTCTGGAATGGTGTTTGTACTCAAGAGAAAAAAATATGCCATAAAGGATATTAATGGATCAACTAACAAAACTGGATGACAATCTTTAGATTAAGGTATTGTATCAATTTATTAAAACTGATAATTCTTTAGCTCTCTAAGAAAATACTCCTATTCTTAGGAAATATACACTAAAGCACACAGGTAAAAGGCCACAATGTATACAACTTATTCTCAAGTTCATCAGGAAAAAAAAATATGTATTTTAGATAAATATATATACATAGAGGGAGAACAAATAAATTGCTAATAAAAAGTCACCAAATTTTCATAAAATATATTCACACTGCCTTTTTTTTATTTGCTCTTTTTAGTTATACATGACAGAAGAGTGTCACACCAACATTGTAATGCCTTGATAGTTTATCACCTATTAGATCTGAAGCCATCTAAATTATTAAAGAACCAAACAGGACTGAGTTGGTTCTTGACTTTTCTACTTCTTAAGACTTATTGCCAAATACTATTAAAAAGGCAGATCTAGTCTTAGATAGGCAACCTAAAAATCCTAAGATTTCATGAGGCATGGAAAATAAGTTCTCATTCATATTTCTGAAGCTCATTGGGCTCACGAGTCCAGTGGTTCACAGAACTCCAATTTCTTCTAAGTCTAGAAAGGACACATCAGTGAAAATGGCACAACAAAACCTCAGAGGCTAGAATATGCAGAAATGAGATACCTGAAATGCTCTTCTTTGAGATTTGATATAATAACTCTAAATGACATTTTAGTTCTAGTTAGTATGCTAACAATCGATTAGTCAATATAAAAACGAATGCCTCAAAAAATAATATGCTGAAGGGAAAAACAGGTGGTAAGTCATTACATTTGTTTTAAAAACAAAACAGAAAACCTGTAACTACTTAGTTCAATTAAAACGACCTTACATTAATAATTTTCTTCTCCCTCCTAAGTGAACAAGTTGGGAGTAGGAGTACTAGTACCAGTTGGCATCTTGTGTTGTGCTGGCACATTTTGTACTTTAAATGCGAATCACTAAAAAACTAATCCCACTATTACTTTCGTATAAAAATAAACTTACGATCAGTTATAATGGCATCAAAAAATGTGCCCTTCCTCCAGGAAGGTTTAGATGCATCTGAAACCAGAACATCAAGGTAATACTTCTCTAGACCATACTGACGAAGATTTGCTCTGATGTTTTCATCTGGTCCTCTCCATTTCTGGTTTTTCCTACTAGCCTTTCCTGAAAGGAAAGAAAAGGGAAGGTAGAAAGTATCAGATCAAACAGAACATTTCTATTTCCTTTTGTTTACCTAAAAATCATGTTTTAACTGAACTAAACTCACACTTACATAGAATCTGCTTTCATTTAAAATCTTCATTTTCTTCCCCCCCCAGGTTAGCAACCACCATGCCAGCTTAACTGCTAACGAGCTGTGAGGGATTTCATTTATTTTTTATTTGTTCTTTTAGATATACATGACAGCAGAGTGTATTCTGACATATCATACATACATGGAGTATAATATACAAACATAGGAAAGTTATGTCCAATTCATTCTACTGTCTTTCCTATTCCCATTCCCCCTGTTTCCTTTATTCCCCTTTGTGTAATCCAGTGAACTTCTATCCACCCCCACCAACACACACACACACACACACACACACACACACACACACAGACCTTACTGTGTGTTAGCATCCACACATCAGAGAAAACATTTGGCCTTTGGTTTTTTGGGATTGGCTTATTTCACTCAGCACAATAGTCTCCAGAAACCCATTTACCAGCAAATGCCAACAATTTCATTCTTCTTTATGGTTGAGTAATATTTCATTGTGTATATATACCACATTTTCTTTATCCATTCCTCTGTTGAAGGACACCTAGGTTGGTTCCATAGTTTAGCTACTGTGAATTGAGCTGCTATAAACACTGAAGTGGTGGTGTCACTGTAGTACACTAATTTTAAATCTCTTGGGTATAAACTAGGTCAAATGGTGGTCCCATTCGAGGTTTTCTGAGGAATCCCCATCCTGTTTTCCAGAGTAGTTGCATCAAGTTGCAGTACCACCAGCAATGTTTGAGTGTACCTTCCCCCCCACATACTCAACATTTATTATTACTAGTATTTTTGATAATTGCCAGTCTGAATAGTGAAATGGAATCACAATGTAGTTTTAATTTACATTTATTTAAGTGCTAGAGATGTTGAACATTTTTTCATATATTTGTTGGCCATTTATATTTCTTCTTCTGTGAAGTGCCTTTGCCCTTTTATTCATTGGGTTATTTGTATTTTGTGTTAAGTTTTTTGAGTTCTCTGTATATCCTGGAGATTAATGCTCTATCTGAAGTGCAGGTGGTAAAAACTTTCTTCCATTTTGCAGGCTCTCTCTTCATGTTCTTGATTGCTTCCTTTGTTGTGAAGAAGCTTTGTTTTTTAAATGCAATGCTTTCTTTAAACTTTATTTATTTTTTTATTTTGTGAGGATCAAACCCAGTACCTCGCACATGCTAGGCAAGTGCTCTACCACTGAGCCACGACCCCAACCCATGAAGAAGCTTTTTATTTTGAAACCATCCCGTTTATTGATTCTTATAAAATCTTCATTTTATGTATGCAAATAAAACATGATCTGTATTTCAACTTGTTGTTAAAAATATATTTTGAACAATAAACACACTGATGTCTAACAGAACTTCAAGTAAAACTGCCCTAACACACTCATTAAATACTTGCTAACTAAGAAGTATTTATTGGTAAAAAACAGAGTTGACTACAACATTGCCATTTCCTCCAGCAGTAAAGAGTCCCATGAAGAGATAGTGCTGAATAGATAAATGAAACAGAAATGAAGAAAGCTAACTTGGGAAATGCAGTAGCTGTGGCCACGGAGGCTAAATGCAGACATAGCTGATGAAAAGACAAAGTGGGAGTCAAGGGAAGGCCAAAAAAGTTCAAAAAGTTTCTAGTTTAGGAGACGTAAGTGTATGGTGATAGCAGAGATTAAGATCAGAGAAACCAGAAGGTAAAACAAGCTTAGGGGAAAAGTTTGAGATATATAATGATATAACCTGAGGTACTTGCAGAACATTCAGAAAGAGATACTCTGCTAAAAGAGATAATCGGCAGGTAGTTGAAGGTCAGAACACATACACTTGGGAGATATCAGTACATAAACATTGAGTTCATGAGAATGAAGAACTTTTTTTTGTTGGTCTAGGTGCTAGTTACATGGGAGTTTGCTCTAAAATTATTCTTAAATATTTATACACAGTTCTATATTATTATCTAAAATTTATAATAAAACAAAACATAAATATCAAAAAGAGAATGACATAACTCAGACTGACATGCAGTGTAAAAGGAGCAACAGTCAAAGATAGATGTCTGGAGGGAGGCAATATGTAAACAGAGATCAAAGAAAATTGCAAGGTCTTAAGGAGACTGAGATAACTAACAGAAAAAAAGGAAACCACAGAGTGAGACCACTATCTAGGAAACCAAGGAACGTTTATAAAGGTCGACACTGCCAAACACTGTCAGTTCTATTGCCTCACTAAGTATTTCCAGCAGAATTGTGGAAAGAGAAGCTGAAAAACAATGGGCTGAAGAGACAGTAAGAAATGAGGAAATGGAGACAGCAAGCAAATACTAGTGTTTCAGCAGATTCTGGCAAAATCCCCTACAGGACTAATAGGAAAGGCTTTGCAATTTTAAAGTAGGAGAAACTTGAGAATATTTTAGAATACAGTCTAAGATTAGGAGCATAAAATGTAGAGGATATACTTTGCAGTATCTTGGAGAAGCTCTGAGGAAACAGTATCAAATTCTTGTCCAGTAGAATGAAGACTATCACAGAAATTTTAAAATCTTAAAAAATAAAAATTCAAATAAATTATATGGGACAATATCCTTAAAGCAAGCACAATGATTCTATTAGAAGCAAACTGGATATTTTTAAATATTTTGTCTATTCTAACATAATGCAAAGAATATGCTTTTCTGGCTAGTCCATTTATATAAACCATTTAAAAATAAAACTAATTTTTCCTAATAAATATTACTAAATTTCTTAAGAGTCAAGGTCGGAAAAAAGGATATCAGTACAATATATCAAATTGCAGACAAGGTAGGAAAAAAGGATATCAGTACAATATATCAAATTGCTTCAGCAAAATAAAATAAAGCATAATAAATTCTCACCTATATAACCACTTATACGGAATAGGAATATTCAAAAGGAAGAATGTTTTAAGAGCTGATTTAAGTTACAATAGTAGAATACAAACATGAAGACTTTCAAAATTGTGAATAAAATTTGTCATTTGTAATACTATTTAGCTATAAGGAAATAAATTTTCAGTTTGATTCAATTTCATCAAAATACACATCATTGATGAAGCTTTTAAAACTTAAAATATTTTCCAAAACTGCTGAACATGGTGGCACACACTTGTATTCAGGAGACTGAGGCAGGAGAATGGCCAAGTTCAAACCAGCCTCTGCAACTTAGCAAGGCCCTAAACAACTTAGTGAGACCCTATCTCAAAAAAACCAACAACAAAAAAAAAAAACAAAAAACCGGTCAGGGGACTGAGGACATGGCTCAGAGGTTAAGTGCCCCTGGGTTCAATTCCTGGTACCAAAATAAAGTATTTTTCAAAACTGCCTCAAAAGTAAAGCAGATTCTTATCTCAAGTTACCGTCACTTAAAAGCAGAATGTTTAAAGTTATTGCCCCCTTAAATGTTTCAAAGATGCAGTGGTCAGTTATGAATTTTAAAATTTATATGATACTTCAAAAATTAGGTATTAAATACTAATCCAGTATACACTCAATGTATGATTACTGAATAAATGGATGGTGACAATCTTCAATAGTATAAACTATATATATTTTCATAATATGCATTTACCAACTACAAAATGGCTAGTTCCTTTTTTTCTCTCCCAACCTTCAAGCTCAGAAACTTAGAGTCTGCCTACTTTTTTTTTTTCTGGACCTCTTATAAAGACTACAAATACTCCTGGGGGCAGGGCTTTTTCTTTTTTCCTTTTCTTTCTTTTTTTTTTTTTTTGCTGGTGCTGGGGATTGAACCGAGGGCCTTGGGCAGGGTTTTTTCTTATTCATCTTTGTGTTCCTCCTCCAGATCATTATGCATATACTCTTATCGCTTTGTAAAAAAACTGACGTTCAATGAAGTATCTCGTTGTAAAAGGTATAATTATATTGCAATTTTATATTTTAAACATAAAAAAGTCATATAAACTTATTTTAATATTATTTAAAAGGCACATTTGATTCAACAACAAAGACTACAACATTGTCTAAGTTCTACTCACCCAAGCCATGAACTGTATTGTAGTCTATGTCTGTCCCATATACATATGCACCAAAATGAGCAGACGCTATCAGGAGGCCACCTGAAAAATCACACAATTATGATCTGTTAACCAGGAAGTCCCAGACTATTCTTTCTTTCCCTATTTAATGTGATCCAGAGTATTACAAATTAGTCACAGGCAGAGTACCCTGTAATGATACTGGTTCTGTCCAACTCAGCAAGACACAGAACTGAAAACATAAACCTCTAAACTAAATTCACTAAACTGGTCAAAAGCAAAGAATCAACGTATGCCCTGGCATCTTTACTTTACACAGCACTACAGGAGGGTGGGCAGCAGGGGGGAGGGGGGCAATATCTTTTTTGGTCAAAATAATGTATATTCAGACATTTTCATCTTATTGTGAGAGGTTTACACAGAAATGCCTTGCTTCTTTCTTTAAAATGAGCATATATGGCTGCTTAAACCAAGAGCTAAGAATACATAGATTCTGAGAATTGGGCTTTAATCCCACCAAAGTCAGAGTTTCAAACAACTAAAGGGGACATAATGCATATGTGAGACTAATTCTTACAAAAGTTAAACTATATCCTATTTTAAAATGTTGTTACACCTGTAACTAATCAAGTAATTATCTCCTGGTCTAAACTAACTATGAATTTCTGGATAACTATAGTCAAACATAAAATAATCAATACAATTATTTTTGTTTAATTAAAGTTATGACCAAAGTAAGAACAAATGTCCTAATACAATTTGACAAAACCACATTTTGACAGATATGATCAGCTCAAACAAGAAAAATCCTAATAATGATTTGTTTTAAATGAAACTTAAAAAAGAGAAAAGTATAATAGTATTTTGGAATCTTTTTAAGAAAAAAATTAAATAAATTTTTAATAATTATATTTTCATTAAGCTTCACATTTTATTCAAATTAAAGTGATTTCAGTGCTTGTTCAAGTCCTAATGAGCTATAATAGAGAAAGTTTTGTCAGTCAAGCTGAAATAAGATACATTCTTAGACTAAAAAATATGCAGACTTGGACAAGAGAAAAAAGCTAGGGCTCTTATATCCTTATGAAATCAACCTTTAAAATTAAGATGGGTAGTGCCTCCAGAGGGTCAAGATCTACAAATTAATAGTGTTCCTCCTAGCCATTTAAAACACAGTCTGATAACATTACTTAAAAATACTTTGCTCATGAAAATATTACACCTAACTAGTTCCTTTGGAGCCTCTGAAGAAGAGAAATGGAGGAGATTTAAAGCACAGCAGAAACAAAACCTACGTCCTCTCACACTAACTGCTGAAACCGTTTGTGTAAGAGGTAAGGCAAAAGAGAGTTCATAATTCTTACTGTAGAAATGGAGCAGGCCACACTTAGGAAAGGTACTGTATGTGATGACTTGGAATACTCACAAAGTCACTTCACCCAAATCATGAGGAATTACTACAATTCTGCCAATTAAGGCAGATACTCACCTAGAAGAACTAGTTGTCAAGGGGAACAGAAAAGCTTTCCTGTGCTTCCTTAACAGAACCTTATCCATTTGGTTAGAATGACTTTTGAGAAGACTCAATTTACAGTACACTGCTGAAAGGAGATGAATAATCTGTTAGACTGTATCTGTTAGTTAACTTTGTGCCTTTTAAGCTTTTATTTTTTTAAAAATAAAATCATAATAAATTGGCTTCTCTGCACTGGTCACTGTTCATTCACTGCTAATCATCTAGCGGTTCTTAAGTTGAAGCATTTTTGCACTTAGTTATACCTTTTTTGGAATTTTCTTGGAGACTTTTTGGTAGAAAAAGAGGTACTACAAGAGGGTGAAGTGTTGAGAATGTAGGTAACATGACTCACCCACTTCTTTTTATGCTATCAGAAGTAAAATTACTGCATACCTGATCTAGAATAGGAACTTGGTATTAATTTCTCATTACAGTAATCACTATAATTTCTATTTCTCAAAACAGTGGCAACTTTAAGGTTAGGGTAATATCTTACAAGTAAAAAAATATGATAAGTGGAATCTATTCCATGATAAAGAAACTAATTCATGATTTGCATCTTTAGAAAGCTAAGTGGAAAGCTTTGCTAGGCTTTGGTTTCGCTAAGAGAAAGGAAGAAAGTTGGTAATACTGCATCTATTTTACCCTTTTTTCTAAGAAAAAAAAAACACTACTTAAATAAATTAAACTAGCAAAAGAATATTGCTAAAAACAGAAATTCTACTAGCCACACTATAAGACTCAGAAAAAGGGCATTATGGGAAAATGGGAAGTAGAGAATATTACAAAGACTTACAGAGATCCAGTTCCTCTCTCTCCAAAACTTCTTTTTCTCCCCAGAATCTCCTCCCAGTTTCCTAACACCTGGAACTCGTGCCCTCTTTTTCAGTGACAAAATTTCTAATGGTACTATGTTCCTTTCCTTACTGCTAGGTAGCAGTCATCTGAAGAGGTAGACAAGGCCAAAGAGTATGTATTTCTGATACACTCTCATTAACTAGAAGAACGGACTCATTTAAGAAGAAGGGATGAGAAGGAATCATAGTTATGACTTCAGAGATCTATGCTACCTTCATCAATCAGCAGATGCTTGTACTAATTATTATAATTATAAATTAAACATTTAAAATTTTTAAAGAATTAAAATTTATACTTTTTAGACCCCAATTCCTTAGCTTGCTGCAACTGTTGTAAATTATAAATATTTTGAAAATTAGTCAAAGAGAGGACTAGAAAGTGAACTCATGGTCAAATTGTTCATCATCACCGTTTAGTATTAGCTACATCTAACACCTTTCACCAAAAAGGCACTGAAGTTCTTAACAAAATAATAATGATAAACACTGCAGTTCACTCAATGTCTACCCTGTGTCAGGTTTAAAACCTAAGAATATTGTATATACTTAATCCTCACAATATATTGCTATTACCAATTTATACAAATGTTGGAGCTGCAACTCAAGCAAGGTTCTTGCTCAAAGTCACACAGTAATTGGTAAATATTTTTAAAGCTCACTCTACATCCTTTTTTTTTTAATACAGTACTACCTCCTCTGAGGTCAACACCAACTGAACTAAGCATATATTGCTTTACATTACATTAGTTTATTGCTATAGTTTGCCTGTGAAACACCTGCAAAGGCCCATATGTTAAAATCTTGGTCCCCGGGGTGGTACTACTGAGAGGTAGTAGAACTTTTAGAGGTGAGGCTTATTGGCAAGTCCTTAGATCACAGGGATGTTCTCCAGGGCTAGAACACAGGCCCCCTTCCTCTTCTGCTCCAGGCTATGAGAGGAACAGTTTGCTCAGCCATGTGCTCCATGCCACTGCCATCCAGTACCCACACCAGAGGTCTAATAGTAATGGGTTCATTCAGTCATGGAATGGAATTTCTAAAACTATGAGCTAAAATAAATCTTTTCTCTTTATACATTAATTAGGTGGTTTATTATAGTGACAAAAAGCTTACTAATACTCTTACCAATTAGATCAACAAAAGCAAAATTTATCCCTAAACAAATTAAGTAAGTAAACCCACCTACTCAGTAAAAATTACATACCATTCACAAGTCTTCTATCATATCACAGGCAGGGCTTTGCCATTATAAGTATTCCATATATTCATGCTGATCACTCCTTTAGCTATACTCATATCAGAATATATCCTAACTATTGAGAACTAAACCAATGGCAGGTGTCTTCATTTGGAAAATTCTTTCACAATGTACGAAAAATTACTAAAGCAAGAATCAATGTGTTTGCCAAAATAGAAAGGACAGTGCATTTCTGCAGCTTATAATATCATTCTAAACAACAGTCCCAAACTGTCTAGAAGAAAAGGAAAAGGCATTTAGGCAAGAAAAGATTTCTACCTTACTCTATAATCTTCAGAAAATCAAAGACAAGAGTGGTCTGTGAAAAATGCATTTGGGAAACTATATAAATTTCAATTATGTACCTTTAAAGCAGAAAACAGGTTAGGCAGACTTGAATTAAAAACAACAACAAAAAAACTTAAAGAAAGGAAGCCAAGGGTATAAACATCATCAAATATTTTGGCAAAGACTATGGCCACGGAGGAGGGCACAGAGTTACTTATTATTCTAATCCTTCAGAAGGTACTACCCATCAATGAGGCAAAAGGCCCAAGAGAGAGGACAAAATGTGCTTAAGAACTCTCTGGTCACAATTTTTTGTTATGATAAGTTTTAAAACAAAAGAACCAAAATTGACTTATTTCCTAAAGCTATGTACAAACTACAAACCGAAATTATATTTTAGCAGCATCTTTGCAAAGATCCTCTTCTCATTTTATATTAATTCTTCTAGATGAACAGTCAGAGGATCAAAACATACTATTCACTGTAAGGAGCTGCCAAAAAGCAAACACAGACAAGTGTTCTTGCTCCTCACCACACTAAAGACAGTCAACGTCTTGGACCACTGTGACATTAGCATTTTCTAATATACCCACCTTCACCTATATCAAGGGAAGGCCCGGACTGACAATTATTTTTTGACTCTATGGTCTCAATTGTTTTATGTCCCCAGACTTATTTTGTACATGTATTTATCTCAACGAATTATTCTTATTTCACAAAAGAAGCATTTTTAAAGTCCAAGAACAAGATTAAGGATTAATAAGGAGTTTAACATTTGGAAAAAGATAAATCAGATCCATTCCTCACATCATACAAGAGAATAAACTCTAAATGAACCAAAGATATAAAAGAAAAAAAAAAAACCTACCAAAGTCCTGGAGGAAAACAGATAAATGTCCCTGTAGCTTGGGTACAGGCAAAGTATTTCCATGATAAACACTATTTACAAGCAAACCCAAAAGATAAATGAGAAGTTGGGAGAAAATATTTGCAACATATATCACAGATAATGAGGTGGGGGCAGGGTGTGTGTGGCACTAATATCTAACAAGGACCTTTAAAAACAAAGGGGAAGGCTGGGCACGGTGGTGCATGCCTGTAATTCCAGTGGCTCAAAAGACTGAGGCAGGAGGATCATGAGTTCAAAGCCAGCCTTAGCAACTTAGCAAGACCCTGTCTCTAATAAAATACAAAAAGGAGCTGGGGATGTGGCTCAGAGGTTAAGTGCCCCTGAGTTCAATTCCTGGTACCAAAAACAAACAAATATAAAAAAAAAACACCTGAAGGGCAAAAAGGACCAAAAATTCTATACAAAAAGAGTCAACACACATGATGCCAATTCCAAAGGAAAGTAATATAATGAGTCTTTAAATATAGAAAAGTTGTTAGACTTTTTTCCCAATACAAGAAATAAATTAATACTACACTAAGACACCATTTTTACCCAACCAACTGGCAAACCTTCAAAAAATTGACAATATATTCAACTAATGACATCGTGGGAGAACAAGGACTCTCTTATATTGCTGGCAGGAATCCAGAATTGTATAATGGAGAGGAATTTAGCAACATCTAACAAAACTACCTATGCTTATACTCTTCAACCCAGCAATCTAACATCGAGAAATTTGTCTGAGCTCCATAACCTCAACATTGCAAAGATTATTCATTGCAAGCATTAGTTATAACTACAAAACACTAAAAAATACCAATGTCCAAGAAGAGGAGATTATCATAGTACATACATCTATGGAATACACCTATAAAAAGGAATGACAATAATCTCCATGAATTGACAGGAAATAGCTTCCAGGAAATACTATTAATGACAAAAGCAAAGTTAGACACAACATCAAGTTTGAGGTCACCTTGGAAACTTAGTAAAAACCTGCTCAAAATAAAAATATTTTGGTGATGGATGAAGGCAGCTCAATGGGTTCAATTCCCTGTACCAAAGGTGGTGGTGGGGTGACATGAAGTTGGTTACTAATGAGGGATGCAGGGAGCAGAATGAAAGGAATGGATATGGAAGAGAGTGACACTTTTCTGGGTACATTTTATTCTGTAGATCTGACTTTTAGAAGTAAGCCAATCTTTTATATATATAAAAATAAAAGTATATCAACAATCAAGCAGGGATGGAGGAAAAAACCTAAAACTGGGGCTGGGACTCGGCAGTGGAGCACTTGCCTTGCACATGTGAAACACTGGGTTCAATCCTCAACACCACATAAAATGAAACACTGGGTTCAATCCTCAGCACCACATAAAAATAAAATAAAATTAATATAAAGGTACTATGTCCATCTATAACTAAAAATATTTTTTAAAAAACCCAACTAAAAAAACTAAAACTGAAGGTAAGTGGAACAAATGAATGTGAGTGAATTTTAAATGAAGGAGAAATATAAGCAAGCACAGTATTTGACTTTATTGTTCCTTAGGCAGGGTGAAGAATTGTTCCTTTTTTTTTTTTTTTAGTGGCATGAACAAAGCAATTTCAAAATTATTTAAATATAGAAATGAGCAAAAAAACAAATGTGTTGATCTTGGTAAGAATCAAGGTTCTCAATGTGGAAGAAGATACATATAAAAATTTGGAATGGGGTAGGCAAAAGAGAAATCTGTGAGGAGCAAGTGGAATATGTAGTATAAACACAAGTTCAATTTCTAAAACATGCCTGTGGGTAGGCATACATATGTGCACACACTGAAGAAGTACATGTATGGGTATTTGCATGTGCACTTATATGCATATTATGCATAAGCACTATATCTTTCCTAGTGCTCTAGGAAAATTATCCTCTGAAAGGGTCTAGAACCCAGATCTTGATCTCTAATAACTTGATAACTAAAGCCAGGATGGGTATAAGATGAGCCAGAAATTAATAAAGTGCTTCAAAGGAGGAAAAAAAGAAACATAAGAACATGTCACAAACATTCAATGTGAAAAAGCTAGGCAAATAAATATGAGACAATTTGAGCAAAAAAAAAAAAAATTAAGGAATGTCATGTATTATACCAAAGGCCAAAAAAAAAAAAAAAAAGGAATCTATTAGTTCACATTATTAATAAATAGGTAAGTAAATAGAAGAGAAGATAGGGTTGCTGCTTACAGCAGAATAATGAGTGTTGACCAGTAGCTGTAGAAGGATTGCTGGAGCTAGAAGGAGTGCTGGTTCTTCCCTGTGCAACCATCAGGGCACAGACTGGTTCTGACAAGAATCATATCAATGGACACCAAACCTGACAACCTTATAGATGTGAGAGGACATTTTCATAAGGAGAAGAGTTAGGAAGTCTTAATGTGTCTATAGATTTCTTATTAACTTCAAGGGATAAAAACAGTAATCATCATGCAGTGGAAAAATCAAACACCATGCTGATGAAAATTAACATTATTAATGAGGGGCAGAAGGTCATCATGTATGTATCCTGAGGAGGACACAAATCACTGCTGTAGTATTCCCACTAGGAATGTATAACTTAAATCTAATCATTAAGAAGCATTAACCAACCCCAAATGAAGAATGTTACAGATTAAAATAACCAAGGGAGGAGGAATACCATTCTTCAAAGGTGTAAATTTATAATAGTAGAAAAAGAAAGGTTTGGGGGAGTTGAGGCCATTGCTCATGTTGGAGCATTTGTCTAGCATGTACAAGGCCCTGGATTCATTCCCACACTCCAAAAAGGAAAAGAAAGGGTTTAGTTATGTTCCAAATCAAAGAGATCAAAGAAATACTGATAATAAAACATAGTATCTGATTCTAGACTAAAAGGGAAAAAGGATGCCATAAGAAACATTATTAGGTCAACTGACAAAACTAAAAAATGAATGTTATTGTATTAATACTATATTTACTAATATCAAAAACTGAGGTTATGTAAGAAAATATATTCTTATCCTAAGAAATATACATTAAAGTATTTGGTAAGAAAGAATGTGATGTATTCAACTTTCAAATGATGCAGAATAAATATGTATACATACATAAATAGAACAAATGATAAAACAAATGAGGTTGAATGTTAACGATGGCTTAAGCTGGGTTAGAATATGTGAAGGTTCTTTGTTCCACTCTTATTCTTGTAACTCTTCTAAAAGAAAAAAAAAATTATAATGTTGAGGGCAGAACACAGGGGGAGTAGATTAGAAGAGAATTCACTAGCAAATTAATTCAGCAATAACAATCTTCGAAAATCTTTTTTTGTTTCGGTAGTGGGGATTGAACCCAGGGGAGCTTTACCACTGAGTTGTCCCCAGTGTTTTTTATTTTTTATTTTGAGACAAAGTCTTGCTAGGTTGCCAACACTAGCCTTGACCTTAATATCCTCCTGACTTGACCTCCTGAGTCACTGGGATTACAGGCATTAATGAGCATGTAATCCCAGCATGCCTGGTCGAAAATATTCCCAGCTAGAGTCTCTTGACCAGACACTATTTCTTCCTAATACATGTGGTCATATTCCGCAAATTAGTTTCTGGTATAAGAACTGGCTGGGAACCTAATGCAGAAAGAGGCAAGTCTATTACGGTAGTGGCTCAGAAGATAAGTTCTGGAGTTGGACTGCTTGAGTTTGAATCCTTTCAAACTTACATACTATATAAACTTGGCCAAGTCACTTAATCTCTATCTGTGCCATAAGTTCCTCGAAAAGACTTTTAATAAAAGTATCTCTGTGTTAGCAGTTACAAGAATTAAATCATTAACATTAGAGTGCAGGGTACTGTACCTGACACACATACTATTCAACAAATGTTAACTTTGCATCATCACAGTGCATGTGGAAAAATGGCTACACCTAGAGACTCCAACTACAAACTGAACCACAATGGGGTAAGCCAGACAAAACTAAATATGAGTACTCCCTGGTATGGGCAACATCAAGCAAAAACAATCTGAAGCAAGAAAAACTCTTCAGAGTCAGATGAAGTAAACATGGAGTTTTAGGACTTCCACACAAAATTAATTAGAGGAACATCCCAATCAAGTACAGGCAGAACCCAGGTCAAGGACACAGTGGCCAGTCTCTAGTCTGCTGATACATAGTCACTTTTACATCACATTTATAAATTCCCCAAAACCAAATCAAAGACAAAATACATTAACTATTTCTCTCCAACTACAATATATGGTTCTCTTTTAAAACATGAACCTTTTTTTTTTAAATTATGTCATTCAAATCGTTTTCCCCCAAGTTCTCCTATTAAAAAAAAAAAAAAAAGCAAAAAAAAAAAAAAACTGTCTACAACATTTGTACAATGTAGAGTACTACAAATTTTCTGCTGTAAAAAATTAGATACTGCTCCCCCCTAGTGGCTTACTTGAAATAAAGCCCACAAAATTCTATCAGCAACATCTTTCAAGCAGCAAAGGTATAAAATACCATTTCAAGTATGAAGTAGTCTTTTAGCTACTATCCAATGACAAAATATTATTCTCTTCATTTAATTCTTATCAAAAATGCCACCATAACCTTTACAACTACAAACAAGCAATATCTCTACACTAGTTTAACAATTAAATAAAAATACCTGTTCCAACAAATGGATCAAAGACAACATCATTTTCTTTCACTTTTCCGTGGTTTACCATGATGAATGATAAACCAGCATCCATGCTCGTATTTCCAATGAAGTGTCTCTTTTTGACACTATATGACTCAATTAGCTCTCTCTGTCCATCTGCAATCTAAATCAGAGATTTTTTCAAATTAGTGTAACTACAGAGAACAGATTTATAATCACTCACAAAAAAACCCGTAGCATCCTGCTGATCCTTAACTACTTAACTACTTAACTACTTAACCACTTAACTACTGCTCTAAATTCATTCCTTTAAAATAACATTTTTGAGATAGTTCTGGACAAATATCTTTTATTTCTTAATGTCTTTCCATTTACTTTGTCTTTTCAAATCAAGTATGAATTGAATTTGAACATAATTATTCCAGGAATTCATGGTGATAAGCTTTCTCCATTTCTTTTTCTCCTAAATAACAATAATCTATAATAATTATAATGGGTATCAGTTTCCACTTACCCACTTATAGCCCCAGGGAAATGGACTGAACTATTCTAAAGTAATCCATTTCTCTTCAGAATTAAAGACCTAGATTTAAGATTTCCACAAATGAGATCCACAACTATCACAGTACTCTCTGTCTTCCCTCTTACCAAAAAAGAAGTTGTTCAAATTTTCTATTAAATTTTGTTTTAATGTCACTAGATGTATCACTGTCTCCCTAGGTCATATATCTAACAAATATCTTGCACCTCACAGGAATCTCTGGAGAAATGCATTGCACTTTTTGTATAAAGGCATTATCTTTTTTTTCTTTTTTTTTTTTTGGTGCAGCTGGAGATCAAACCCAGTACCTCATGCATGCTAAACAAGCACTCTGCACTGACCTGTAATCCCACCCTACATTTAGCTTTTAAAAGAAACAAAATAAGACAGGCAGGAATAATACTTGCTTACCCATCTACCAAAATAAATATTATATGGATTCTCAGGGATGCAATTCGGGTCCAAACCATAATCCTCCAAAATAGAGAATATATGTTGTGGTTTCTTTAAGTTCACTTTTCCTTCAAAAGGCAGAAATTCAAGTGCCTAAAAAATATAAGCAACTGTTAATGTTCTATAAAATCTTCCAAGGGAAAATAGTACTTAGTTAATAATATCTATCAAGTAAGACTGGTGTCAGCAATTAAGTAAGATAAAATGTGAGAACTCCTTAGCAAAACTGTGGTACCAAAAAAACAAAACAAAAAACAACCCACTTGACATTAGCAGTTCTTATGTATCAACAATGGCTATACTACATTAATCCTGTAGGGTTTTTATTTTGCTAAATTCACTTACATCTATTCGTTTGACTTTTTCTTCTTGTGTCAATGTTTTATTAAATGTGTGAATCTTTATTTTATATGTAGAGTCTGAATGCAGAAATGGAATCTAAAATAAAAGCAGATAAATCTTTTAAGACATTAATAATACAGAATCTACACATATGCTCACATAAAACCACATTTTACTACGCACCATCTTCTCCACAGGGTAATTTTTAAGAGAACCATACAGCTCCTCAGGTGATCTTCCATGACCCCATAGTTCAAATACAGACCTAGGAAATAAATGATTGGTACTAACCTCAGTAAAGAACTTAATTCACGCAGTAATATATAGCAGTTATTTTACCAGTTCTTTATGTTCACTCCACTAAAACAAATTATTGCCTGTGTTCTCTAAGCTATAACAACAAATACATATTCTGGAAACAAATATAATTTAAGTCCAAATCACATGAAGACACTGAAACTAATAGAGTTGGAGGGAAATTTAACATAACATAGGATTTGTCCAAATTTTCATCGTTTTATATGCTGGGATTGAACCCAGGGCCTAGTGCATGCTTAGCATGTACTCTACCAACTGAGTTACACCCACGGACCCCCATCATTTTATTTTTATGCTAGATCAAATGATGCAGTAAAATCACTTAAGATATTTTAATCAAATGGATGAAGAGTTGCAGAAAATCCAAGTTTTCCCAATGTCCTCCATAAAACAAAAAGGACCACATATAAATGTTGCTATTAGCATTTGGCTATTATTTGGTAAGATCTGTTAAACTAAGTTACTCAAAATGTTAAGATTTAAAAATGCAGGTACCTTTTTAGGTTTGTTAGTTTTTATATTTTTATGGTAAGCTCAATATAGTCTAAACTAAAAACAGATAATCAAAACCCATTTTCGATCACTATTCTACAACAGAAAATTCTGAATATAGGTTAGTTTTGAATTTATGCTATTTTCAGTTTGGTGCAATGAGATTGTAAATACTGTCCTTTGAAAATGAATTCCTCCTTTTCATTCTCTTGAATTTATACAGAAAAGACCTCTACTCTTACTACTCTTAATAATCTCATAAGATTTACCTCAGTCATGCAAATTATAGAAGGAATAAAAAAACTGAAAAAATTATTACATATTATTTAATATTACACAATTATTAATTTTACCATTTTTCAAAAATATGCATCAAACGATATTTGCTTTAAAAGAAGTGCACAAATTCTTAGTACTCAAGTACCTATTTTACATTGAATAAGCCTTATCTTTGAAATTCAAACACCTCAGAGGCATAAATTTTGAGATGATCAGGTAAAGTAGTTAGTTATTCAACGAGTATTTTTAGATATGTTCCCATTTCCAGTTGTTTTTATTTAATAAACAAGACTAACAAACTTCAGGTTAAGAGATTAGATTTTTAGGGCTGCAGGTAGTTCTCAACAGGAGGAAGTTAACTAAATTAGGGGTTGTAACCAATTCAGTAACAACAGCAATTACATATTATACTATAAAGTATTGCTAATCATGTTAATAAAACAATAAACATATAAAATCTTAATTGTATTGCATTAATAATTTCCAAGAGAAAGGTATCAAACAATCTGTCAAAATATTCAAGAAAAAGGCAACTGAGATAAACAAAAAGTGTCAATTAAAAAAAAATTTAAAGAAAAAACTGAAAGAAAAGGAAAGAGTAGCTGTCAATGATAAAATCTAGAAACTCAGGATAAACAATGACTGGCTTCATTATTTTATACCAACACATGATCACTAAACTATTTTTTCTTTAACAAATATAACAGTAAAACATATTTCATGGCAGTACCCACATTTTGTCACCTTGCACTTTACCAGTCTGTTCATCCAACTAAAAATCACCTGTATGAAAAGCATTTTTGGCTAGGAGTGATGTTGCATGCCTATAATCCCAGCTACGAGGGAGGCTAAGGCAGGAGGATCAAGGCTGGGGATGTAGCTGAGTGACAGAGACCCCTGGGTTCAATCTCCAGCACAGAGGAGAAAAAAAATCACTGTTTTGAATATCAATATTCTTGTTATAGTTAAAGTGGCATCTATCCTACATAAGAATATAGCATTTGCTTTTCATACTATATTCCTGGTTAATACAGAACTTTAAGAAAATTGTTTTAAGCAAGAGTTTCTTGTTTCCCCATTAAGGATTTTCCAACTTTTTAGTTTCAGCAGGTAATTCTGTTCCCCCACCACCACCCAGTGGTAAATTCATGTAACTACGAGTTAAACGAAGCTCCCTCCACAACCACTCCTACTTTCTGCCTATACAACAAAATAGGACAAAGAAGTACGTGGTACGCTCATTTGAGATAACATGGTTAGTTTTTCTTACTTGGCACACACTGTCCGTTTCATTAAGTTTCTTGCAATATCTTCAGAGGGAAGACTAAGAATCCAAAATGGAGACTGAAAGAAATAACAATATGCAAGTTACTTCTACGTAGCTACCAAGACCTAGTATGCTTTGATTCAAGAAGTCAACAGGAGAAACTTCTATTTGCTGATTTAACATAAGAATTCCAGATTTGACTCTATAAAAAATGATCCTATGAATGAAAATATCAGCAAATTAAATTTAAATTTATTTTGTATTTGCCTTAATGTAGCTTGACTAAAAGAATCAATGCGTATTATACTACAGAATACAATCTTGGAAATTTTTATCTTTGCTAATCATTCCTTATAACACAGTTATTTTATTTGTAACTTGTAAGTAATGGATTTTTTTAATACTAAATAATCTCTTTTTCTAGGCAGCTATGGCTATCTGAGAGTAGGTGGGGGCCTTGTGAAACAACTAGATAGAAAGTCATGGAGTACATTATTAATTTACCATTAACTTGCACTGCTTTTCATTTTGTCTAGAAGGGACAAAAAAAAAAAGGTCCAGGTAATCAGGAGGAGTTTCTCAATCCTCTGTCTTAGTACCCAAGATTACAGGAAATGGTAAGCGCTTCTCAGCGCCTTGCCAGAACACTGCCAAACACAGCAGTGCCAGGCCCTCATTCATTCATCACTCTCCTTTCATTTTGCCTCAATAAGTCAAAGTAAATTGGAATAAAACTCCAAAATCAGGGAACTTTCAATTTAAGTTCTGTCATCTTTTGCAAGAAATTCTCCCCGACATTAGCAGTCTATCTTCCTCCATTATTTCCACTATTCTACAGAAAAATTCAAAATAATTCAAATAGAAAAACAGATCATTTTAGTATTAACTTTACTGTGAAAATTTTTTTTTTTTTGGGTGCTGAGGATCGAACCCAGGGCCTTGTACTTACAAGGCAAGCACTCTACCGACTGAGCTATCTCCCAGCCCCTGTGAAAATTTTAAAAGCAACCTAAATTAAATAAAATGATTAGATAAACTATGGTATAGTCAATGGAAAATATTGTGCAGTTACATAGGTGGTAAAAGCTAAGAACAAAATGTACCTATATTAATATTAAATAAAAAAGAGATTACAGAAGTTAATGGTAAGTAGTATTACAATTGAGGAGGGATACAGTTCGTGAAAAACTCAAAGGTCACATCCCCAATAAGCCATGTCAAGGAGGAAGAACAGTAAATGATTTTTTTTTTTCTTTTCTATTTTTCCAAACCTCTCTAAAACACTGATAAACTACAAATACAAAGTAAAAAACTTATTTTCCAAAGCCATAATCTTCCCCTAAATATTCTTTTTATTCCATTTTCTCTAGGAACAGATACAAATAACCACACAAATATAAATTTAAGCTTCGCACTTCTCTTCAAACCCAAGATTCTATTTATATATACATTACATATGGTCTAATGAAAATTCACCTTACCTTTCCATAAGTTTCCTGACTGCTGATGAACTGACCTCCAAAAAGTGAAAGCAAAGATTTTATTTCCTGCATTGAAAATATCATAGAGAAAATACATTTTAAACAGGGAACTCAAAGACTACTAAGAGAAACAAGGCTAACATGACTAAAAAAGAAAAAAAAAAAAAAAAAAAAGAGTGGGCTGATATCTACCCAAGGCATTTAAGTTTCAACATCAGACAATTCCAACTCAGGGTTCTGAAATTTTATAGTCACAACCATGGTTAAGTAATTTTAGAGAAATTTTAGACAACAGAATTGTCAAGATTTGATCAGCTAATGTCCTGATTTTGAAAAGGGAAAGAAAAACTGATTGCAGACACTATAAATTTTAAAATAAAATAATTAAAAACATGATTTGAGGATAAGCGCAAGTACATTAAGTTAACCTCCTCTACCTGGATAAAGTTATAGAACTAGAAGAGAACTAACAATAGGCATGCTAAAGGAATCATGCACACAAAGTTGAAATCACTTCAAATAGTGTGTGTATACTTTGAAGCACTCAATTTGTATTCATGAACACAAGATGACTATACAAATTTTATGATCTGTACCACTAACAAATTGTCTCCTACCTGCAAATTCTACCTACCTAAAGCAGGTAGAATTCTGTGTAGGTCCTATGGAGCAGGTAACCTCAAGAAGGAGAATGTCCCCACTACTGGTTGCCGACAATCCCCTTTCCTCCCAACCAGAAGAAAGAACCTTTAACACCAAGTCCAACGTGACCATCCAGCCATCATCAGGGAATGCAAACCCACATCATCAAGCTCCTCATTCCAAAATCCAAAGTTTAAGCAACTAATGCCATTTCTACTTTTCCTCTGTCTATGCACCAAATAATTTCTTATATTAGAATTTGGTACAAAAATATGGATAGACCACAAACTAAAACAGACTACCAGTAAATCAGTAAAGGTAACCCAAAGGTTATTTAGCAACATGAGCAACAAATTGGAATAGGAGACATTATGAGACTCAGGAGTAAGAGAGACCACAATTTGATTTTCAGATCTTCCACAAACTAGCTAAGTGGTTTTATACATTAAAATTAACTTCTTGTACACTCAGTTCCCTTGGGTGTAAAATAGGAATCAGTGCTATCTCATGAAGTCAGATTATCTGTACAGACAGAAACACAGAACCTCAGGGACTATTAAGGAAATGTAGATGATGATGACTTCAACTCATTCTTGAAATCCAGCAGCTCAGGAAGTCAATCAAATCTAACAGAATTAAAACACTCAGAAGAAAAAAATGAACTTATAGAATAGGCTACTTGGTCTTACATGATTGTTGTTCATTCTGTATTAAAGCATATTGGGAATCAACTTTACAATTAAAACATCCAACTATAACCAAGTCAAAATTTGCTGGCTCCTAGAATCACTGCTAAAAATCAGCAATAGGCTAAAATATAAAGGTCTTGAGAGTTGGGGGGAAAAAAATGGGTGCAGTGGCACACACCTGTAATCCCAGGAACTTGGGAGGCTGAAACAGAAGGATCACAAATTCAAGGCTAGTCTCAGCAACTTATTGAGGTCCTCAGCAACTTAGTGATAAACTCTCAAAACAAAAAATAAAAAAGGGGATGGGGATGTGTCTCAGTGGTAAAGTGACTCTGAATTCAATCCCCAGTACAAAAAAAAAAAAAGTTAGAAAAAAGAAACTGAAGATTATCAGAAGTTTTATAGCATAGCATTAGCTCTACTACCCAAAACTTAAAATTGAGTGTAAATGTGATATGCCAAGTTTCAAATTTATAAGCACATGTTTATAAATTTGGCATGATCAAGACAGTGATTCACATGATTAGCTTCAGGTACGATTTTATGTTTTGAAGGGCCATCTAATGAATTTTGTTTACATGCTCCTGATGTTGCAACATGACATATCAGTGTTATATTTCCTTCTTCTGCCATTGCAAATATGATCCTAAAATGATATTTACAATCTTGTAATCTTCTATCGAACTGTAGACAGTCATCTGTGTTTTGGTGTTTTTTAATTCTCAGGTCCATATCTTTCCAGAATTCTTGATTTTCTGGAACTCAGTTCTTTTATTTACATTTTTGTCTCACTTCCAAATACAACTCTCACTGTATTTTTTTCTGTATTATTTTCCACTGAATAAGAATATAGATAAGGATAAGGTCTCATCTCAAATGCTGTTTTTTTCCTTAATGATGTGATATAGGAATGCCAGATATTGACAGCCTGGTAGTCTGTGTTTGCTTTCCACTGAAATCCTGAGTAAACCAGATCATTTACTTAGGTTGCTTAATTTTTCATCCATTTAGGTTGCTTCAGAACCATCAGTAAAATACAGGTCATCTGAACTTTACTTTCAGTATACGGCAGCAGAAAATTAAAATTGGCCCTAACTCTATGAGAGATAAAACTGGACTACACATAGATTCCTAATCTCTCATTGTAATTCATAAAGTCAGCTACTCCTCATAGCTTCTTGTCTAGCAACTCTAACACAGTAGAGAGTCCACAAGTGTAGAATGTTCCTTTACTAACTTACCTGGAAGTTATCCTATTTCATTCACTTCAACATTTATGGAGCAACTTATATGTGCAAGGCACTATGTAAAGATAAATACATATTTATTCTAAAGAAGCTTAGGGTTTAATGGAATTAATGAAACATTTAACCCCACAACTGAAGTGTGAAGTGTTCTTAAAGAAGTAAAAGCAAAAATGTACAAGAAGGGAAAAGATTGGTTTTAGAAGGGAAAATTATGGAAACTGACTTACGCCTTGAAAAACAAGGAGAGTCTAAATCAATGGTAGAGTACAACCTCTTCTGGGAAAGCAAACTAGATAATTCAGATTAAGTCTCTTGATATGAAGAACTGAAAAAGCTGGACATCTACTTGAGGCCCAGAGAGAGAACAGGAATCACCAAACCAAGACAGGAGATGACAGAAATTCCAAGGAAGAATCACTGTCCACTAAAACATGTACCAATTTCAAAAGTGGCTATAAGGGCAAATATGACTTCTGACAGTCCAATGGAACTAGAAGGACAAAAGGCATACAGGGTTGCCCATGGGGAAGAAAGGAAATGTGACAAACCAATTTTTATTAGGATTCTATATCCTAGGAGTATGAGTGAATCAGAATAGAAACAGAGCTTGGTATCTAATATGGTTTAGATATGATCATCCTCCCATATGAGACAATGTGAGAATGTTCAGAGTTGAAATGATTAGATTATGAAAACTATAACCAAATTAGTGGATTAATCCACTGACATGGATTAACTAGGCAGTAACTGTAGGCAGGTAGGGTATGGTAAAGGAAGTAGGTCACTGGGGGCTGTGACATTGGGATTTATATTTTGTCCCTGGTGAGCAGAACTCTCTCTGCTTACTAAGTGTCATGCCCTGAGCTGTTTTCCTGTCCCACGCCCTTCTGCCATTGTGTTCTGCCTCACCTGGGGCCTAGAGCTTTGAAACAGGCCATTTGTGGACTGAGACCTCTGAAACCATGAGCCAAAATAAACTTCCTCCTCTAAGTTATTCCTGTCAGGTATTTTGGTCACAGTGACACAAAGCTCACTAAAACAATATCTGAAAATAAGTTAAAGTGATTCTAGATTTCTAATGCTTCTATGTGTTCCATCCTTCTTTAAGAGAATGTATTATCCTAGCTCTCAAAGTATTTCTTTGAGTAAATTTTCAAATATAACATCTGGCACATATTTTAAAAATAATCTAGCACATAAAGAAGAAACAGAAACTTTACAAACAAAAGAAACAGACCCACAGCGCCCCTTTTATCAGTCACATACTTTTAACTATCAGGCATTCTATATTGAAGGGGATAAAGAAGAGTCATCCTCTGGCACAGAATGAAAATCTATCAAACGGAAATTATAGATGTTAAAAGGAATCAAGTAAAATATATAAACCTAAAATAAGTAAATAAACAGGTAAATCTAAATGAATACTGACTATATAAATTCCAGAGATTAAATAATAGGACAGGAAAGACCCAAACCAGACTAAAAGGAACACAGAAAGCAGAGACCAAAGCAGGAAAATGGAGGATAACCTTCAGGGAATGACAGGGAGTCCGTTTTAGAGGCACTGAGGACTGGGAAGAATGTGAAAGAGCAAAGGAGAAAGAGAAGCAGTGCCAGACCGTGGAATTTTAGCCTTAAGAAAATGAGGGCATAAAACAGAACTGAGCTTATGAAAGGTTAAACTGGCACCAGGGTAAGACAGTAACTAACAAGAAGATAAAGGAAAGATAAATCAGCAAGTATTAGGCATACTATTCTTGACACCACAGCCTAACCCCTCCATTCTCACCACACTGCCTTACTTTAGGTCCTTACCCTCCTTGTTTCTAGTTCCTCTCTAAGTATCCTCTAAGTCTGGTACTACAGAATTATCTCAAAACAAAAATGATTTTGTCATTTCCTCTCAAAAACAACAACAACAACAAAGCCAATGCCCCACCATCCCCAATCTAAAATAAAAACCCAAACACCCTGGAATAGTTTTAAAACAAAATCTGGATCCTATCCACTACTCTAGCCTCAATGCCCTTACCTCCATCGTCTCTCCCAGGATTCCAAAATCATAACCAATCACACTTCTGTACCTTTGAAAGTGCTTGCTTCTCAGGGACACGGGCTTTCCAAGCCTCTCTACTGACATAGTATCTCCTTTATAAATTAAGACCTAAATCAAATTTTTCTTCCTTCAAGTATCCTTGAAGGAATTATCCTTCAAGGATACTTGAAAAGACTAATACTTAATCAGGGCTACATAATTCCCAAGGCCAATGAGTTGAGCACTAATTAAGGAAAGCAAAGGATCTTGGCACAACTGAAAACACACAATCTTACCAGGCATGATGGCACACACCTGTTATCCTAGCTACTTGGAAAGAGGAAGCAGAAGTATCAAGTTCCAGGCCAGCCTCAGCAACTTAGGGATACCCTGTCTCAAAAACAACAACAAAAGGATTGGAGATTTAGCTCAGGTAGAACACCTCTGGGTTCGATCCCCAGAACCAGTGAAGATAGAAAATAAAAATACACCATCTCCACCTTCGGTGGCTTGCTGATTTTCAGCCTTGCTCCAACACCTGTGACCTTCTCTACTAAACTTTTGTCCTTGTTAACTCCCTCAATGACTATTTATGATTTCACTATTTTTCATTTTTTCCATTCAACTCTCAATGCCCTGTCTCAGAAATGGATAACCCTGATTTATCCATTACCTAGAAAGCAGGCATCCAGGCAACTTGCACCCCAACTTGCCTTTGCTCAATCTCCCTTTCTACTGAAAGGTGACCATCTCCTACTGTATCCTTATATCCATTCTCCCATTCTCTCCGGCTTATAAACATGCTCAAACTCAATCTCTCCTTAAGTGGAGTCTTCCCTTAACCAAAGCTAACCAACCACTCTCTTAACTTTCCCTTCTTAATGCTCTACTTAAGAGCAGTCTAGCCTACTTTCCTTTCCTCATTTTCCAGTGATTACTACATCAAGCTATTGGCTTATCACACTAAAAATCTAAACAGCTTTAGAATATTCACCTCTAATTGCCTTTTGAGAGTGTAACTGAACATTTTTCATTCTTTTCCTATCAAAAAACACATTCGACACTATTAATTTATCCCTGCTTTCTAAACCTTTACCCTCCAGATATCTGTGGTCTCACACCTTATTTTACTTTGAGTTGTAGATGGACACAATACCTTTATTTATTTATTTTTATAGTGCCTCACTGTGCCACAACCCCAACCCGGCCTCACATCTTTCCTATATTTGCAATATCTCTCAATAATGCTTCCAAGCATCTGTGCTTGGCTCACCACTCTTTTAACCCTACGCTTGGAGTAACTTTATCCTCTCTTCTAGTTTTCATATGCAGAGGACTCTCAAATATTTTTCTCTGGATAGCTCTATTTTGCTCTATGCATACTCACATCCACTACCTACCGATGTTATACAAGCAAAGCAAATTCAGTATAACTGAAACTTACATCTTGACATCTGCCTGTGTACTTACTTTAAATGGAGACATTCCTACATCCATCCCAGGAGTCATCCTCAACTTGTCTCTTTTCCCCCAAAAATCAAGCTTTGATGATCTTATCACCTAAATGTTTTTACCAGTCTATCCCATCTTCTTACCACTTGTACTAAGTCAGGCCTTAATCAATTCACAACTTAATCTTTCAACTAACTCTTAACTGATCTCTAATTCCAGTCTCATTTCTCTCAAATCCATCCTCCATATTCCCGTCAAAAGTTATTTTTTAAAAACTTGATTCTGCCACTTCTCTACTTAAACTCTTCAATTAATTTCTCTTCCAACCTCCAGGGTATTCAAGGCTTTGTATTTTCTGTTCCCTATCTACCTCTCCTGGGCACTTATTAATACTCTCTGTCATATATCTGATGATCTAGTAGTAGCTAACAATTTGCAATATTAATATACTTATTTATCTCCCTGGCCCAGGTAACTACTAGTAGCCCTGTAGTCCAAGTGTCATTCCCAAGGATGTCCTCTTAAAAACCAACATTCCCCCATCCCTCAGGTGAATGAAATTCCCCTTCTATCTGCTCTCATATTTCCCTGTGCATCTGCTAACCTAATTCTATGCTTATGTGTCTGCTCAACCCTAAGTCTAAAAAGCAAGATGCTTGAGGGCAGAGGCTATTAGGATTTTAGGTAGTAGCCAGCAATGAGTAGTGAAATGCACTAAGGATGAAGTGAAATTAAGAATTATGCCTATAAGTATCTTTAACTCTCTGAGAAGATTCCTTTAGTAATGCTGGAGCACTAAGGTAATTTCTGACCAACTATTGACCCCAGTGCCCACATTAACATGGGACTGACTTATAGATGAAGCCCCCCACTAAATAGAATGGTCACCATGACAGTTCCATGGAGGACCTAAGGTCAAAAACTCCATCACCCAACTTGAAGGAGGAATTGAACACCTGATTGGAAAGGTGGCTGAAGGATGACCCCGGTTTTCAAGTCAACCACAAAACAGTAATAAATCTGGGGACAGCATTGTCTCCTTTGTCATTCTCTGCTGACAGACGGCCCACTCTCTCTTAAGAGAGTTCTCTGCTTGAGCCTCCCTTTGCTTTTACTTTACTTTCACTGCACTTTCACTTATAATAACGTTCTCTTGCATGGCTTTTGGTGTAAGACTTTAAATTTTCTTTTGTTGGAACACAGGAACCGAGGTTTGGAGTTTCAGTTCCCTGCTTTCCTGTGACAATGATAGCCTCAGTGTCCATCATATCAGACGGCAGGAATTCCGAAAAGGTTTCTTGAATAGATTAAAACAAAATTTAAAACTCCCCAACTGTTCCATCATCTAACAGCCACTACCAACCCCTCCACCGCACTTGAACCTCATATTCTGATACTTAAACCATACACTGAACTCCTGTTGAACGTCTCTCTCCTCCGTTACACAAATAGCTCCTGGAGGGAGAGGCCCCATCACATTCGCCCGCCTAATTCTGGTACCTGGCGCACGTGCAGAATGAATGAAAACGCTCAGCACACGGAGAGGACTCCTCTCTCACACACCCTCCTCCAACGACTAACAGAACTTCTCTCTTTCACCCTTCACCGAGCTCAGCTCCCGGCCCAGGGACCGAAAGACTGGGGACGCGTGATTCCGCCGGGACCAGCAGTTCCCTGAACCGATGCGTGCGCTGGAAGTGCGGGGAGCCTCCACCTACAACCAGACCCCACCGCACAGTCCTCTCCCTTCGGGAATTGTGAAAGGTGCTGCGGGCTCACCGGGAGGCGGAATTCCAGGTGTTCCTGAGCCATGAGCAGTAGATACCTGTTCAGGGTGCACCGCCGCGCCATTGCGGTTGCCCTCCGTGCGCCTGCGCGGCCCGCATGAACCCACCCCCTTCTCCCTGAGGCGGAGTCTGGAGAATCGGAAGCGGAAGCTCAGTCGGGCGCGCGCTGTGCTGACAGTCTTCGCGCGCGGCGTCCGCATTCTGCTGCTGTTGAAGCAGCTTATACCTGGGTACGTGCAAGAAGTTAGTGCGAAGAGCAGCGTTTTCCGGAGCAGGTTCTGATAAGGCGAGGCCTCGGTCATATGTCAAGTCAAAACCACCCATGTATCTGTCGGGCTGAGCATCTAAGACTTGGAAAGGGATTGGGTACCAGAGATCCAGTGAGAAGGAGAAAAGTTCTCTTAATGTGTACTAAAATTTTTGCGATTAGTTTTTAAAAAAGAGGGGAGGGGACTTCCCGAACAGTTTGGTTAATAAAGGTGTTTTATAACGATTTGTATATGAATTATGGGAATATCAAATTTCTTGATGTGCCAGAGGGGTCTCTGGTTATCATTCGTTAATGAATACGGTTCATGAAATGAAAGAAATAACGTTGATTCTCTATAGAAACAAGAATGCAAGTTGAAATTCTGAGGCACCAATTCAGACAAGCAACTGGAGTTTTTGATTTAAGAATGATTCAGCTCCTGGAGGTCAATTTCCAACAAGCAAAATCTCCAGGGGTGGACAGAAGTAGATCCCGTTCTATAGTCTAAAGACTCCCAGGAAAAAACATGAAGCCTTAGTTTGCAAACTACGTCCTCTCATTTGCTGTGAAGTAGATTCTGTGCATAGAAAAAAATGTGTGAAGGGAAACTGGAGATTCAGCCTTCTTAGTCATCATAAACTCATGCTACCACAATTCAAACATGGTAATCAAGGGCTATACTTTCGTAAACATGATAGCTGCTTAATTGAACTAAGCTGGAAGACTATTCTCCCCACATCTCAATAAGTGACTTAACTACCAAGTTTTCCCCAAAGGAGGCCAATCCAGGGCCTGCCAGAATTTCCTCTGAGGACCACACCTTAGTTTGACTCCTTTATAAGCAAACCAAAAAGTTTTCACTCTTTGACTCCTCTCCAAACGGGGCAAAGCAAGACAGTGATTATTAATCACACTGCTCCAAGCTTCAGTTTTGCACCTTAGGTGGACTTTTCATGGTCGTGGATTGGACCGCATTTATTATTTCCTTGGGCAGAATTTGTAACCAGTCATAGTGTAAGATCACACAGTCCATTTGTCTCATTTGAGCCAGGTCTTTAGCTTTCCCATTCTCCTTCCTTCCCTTGTCCTTCCTAAAATACAAGAAGCAAGTTTGATGTCTGAACTAAAAAAGTTTCTTGAAAGTAATTCACAAGCATTACATTCTTGATGGTAGGTGTGCAACTCACCTTCTAGATGATTTTTTAAGTACATTTATTTAAGCACAATTCTCAGTACTGTCCACCTTTTGATCCTAATTGCTTCCCAGGAGTAGAAAAATTATATAATGTCGGGGCTCAGAAAACAATACCCCAAAATGAAGGCAAAATTTCCCTTGCTCTGTCTTCTGCTCCCCTTTTTCCCTACAAGGCAAGCCATAGAAACTAGAATTCCTCTTCCCCACGGGGAGTAATAGACACTAGAACTTTTGTACTCCAAAGCAAGCCCATAAAGCCAAAAAATACTGATCTTCCTCCACCTTTCTGTCTTTGAGCTGGCCATAAAGAAATTCTTTGACCTACCTGGTCTGACAGACCACAAGACTCCCATTTCAGAAGGGGTTTTGCGCACCCGGATCAGGGAGGACGAAGTGCTGCAGAGTGGCCAAAACAGTTAACAGGTCTTCCTGTGTTTTCCCTCTCAGTTTATGACAATTAAATCATACCCTTCTTGTCTAATCATATTTCTCCACGGTTGTCCTCTCTTCATAGAACCTAAGCAAGTAAAAGAACAGTTCACTATGGATCTTTGGGTCTTCATTCTAAAGGCTCTCACGTCACTTAAAAATTATGATTAAATGAATCAGTTCATTTCAGTGACTTCAGTGAAGCCTTCTCTTTTACCCTATAGTAATATATAGATCATCCCTGATTCCTTTTAGGGGTTTTCTTAAACGGTCCACTATATATAATAGCAGAGTCTAAAGCAGAGTTTTACTCAATTCTGTAGGGCTCAAGTTCTCAAAATTGGCTGCATATTGTGATTACCTAGAGTTTTTTAAAATACTGAGGCCTGGAATCTAACCCAAGATTCAAATTTAATTTGACTGGAGTGTAGTCTGAAAATAGTTTTAAAGTTCCTGAGTTTTTAATGTGCAATCAAATTGAAGAATCACTTATAGCAGTAGTTCTTAAAGTGTGGTTCTAGGACAGGCAGCATCAATATCACCTGGAAGTCATTTAGAATTATTGCCCCACTCCCAAACCTGCTGAATCAGAAATTCTTGAGGCGGGGCCTAGCAGTTCGTTTTTTAAAAAGTCCACCAAGAGGAGCTGAAGCATGCTAAGGATGCTTTGAGTCCCTAGAGGTCCAGGCACCACAGATAAATATTTTGTTGTTTCTTGGCCCACCTTTGGGGAGAGAATTCATGATAAATTTGCAAAAATGTCATAAATATTTTTCTCAGAGGAAGATGTATCAAGAAGGAAGTATTCCTCTCTTGCCAAATGGATTGAGAATTAGTGTTGAATTTCCTTAGCTGTGAAAATATCTAGAATAAGCCTACTTAATAAATGATTTCCTGTGGGCCAAGAATGCTATCTAGAACTAAGCCTTCAGAGAAAGCATAAATCTAATGAAAAGATTAAAAACAAAACAACAAAAAAAGTCAGCAAAATGACAAGAGCTATATGATACTTTCCCATAGCCCTGTAAGTTTGGATATTAAACACTTAAAATGTCTGATACAAATTAATTCTTTGGAAACTCAAAAAAGCTTCACACTTGTGTTATATTGGTCATGGTTATTGCCATTAAAGACACCAATGCAAGAAGATCAGCTGACCTCTAGGTTATAATCTTTTGGATTGAAAATTGCCTAAAATTGGTGTCTTCAGACTTTGGTTTGTCATGGTAATATTTCAAGGCATTCAGAGATTTACTGAACAGTCATATTAATCATTCACTATAATAAGGCAATAGAGATACAAAGGTAAAATACACACACACACACACACATACATATATGTCCACAACTCCAAGGCTCAAAATCCAGTATCAAGAGATAGCCCATTCTATCTTGACTAGATCGCATAAAACATCCATGCTAAGACTGAAACAGAAGAAAGAATATTGCTACAGTTGGGAATGGGAGGCAACAGAGAAGACTTCACAGAGGAGGTAATATGTGAACCTGGAGTTAAGAATGAACATATTTTCAAAGATGTGCACAGTGTAGTTATACTGGTACAACTAAAAATGTTACAAACTGTTGGTTGTTATAACAACTGTTAAAACTAAAAATGGCTGGTACACTGGGGTAAAAGTGCATGAAATAAAGATGAAAAAGACTGAAACATTATCTTGAGGGTAAATGATGTTTTCATAAGCAAAACTGCATGAATTTAGTGATTTAAAAAGAATTTTACTTGGTGCTTGGGACTGAACCTAGGGCCTCATGCATATTAGGCATGCGCGGTACCACTGAGCTGTATCACCAGCCCCAATTTAATAATTTAGGCAGTAATTCAGAAAGAACTCTATGTTAGAAAGACAGCAACTGGAGGCATGAAGCCAAGTCATGAGATTCTAGCAATAGTCAAGACAAGAAAGAATGAATATTTGAAAAGGCAGAGAGACTGAGCATTAAGAGGAATGAAATGATTTTTGCTTTACCCTTCAAGGTTACACCCTGGTACTAAAACTTTTGGTATGTATCTCAAGTGTTTAGGAGCCTGAGAAAACTTTATGGCATATGTGTTCTGTTTACTGGAGTAAAGGATAAAAGCAGGGAGATCATAAGCTTCTGCTGTAACCTCAAGAAAGTATGATAACTTGGCCAAGATCCAACAGTTTAAGTGGTCAAATTATAAATGTATTTTGAAGATACTGCCAATAGATTTGCTAATAATTTAGATATGAATGTAAGCGACAAATAAAAAATGACTCCAAGATTTTTGGCTTCAGCAACTGAGACTAGAGTTGCCATTGATAAAGATAGGAGAACAGATGAATGGGTTGAGGAGCAGAAATTTGAAGCCTGAGGTGCATATTTCAATACCATACTTACTTGAATAATATTTGGTTTAGGGGTCAGTTTAATTAATGCATGATTGTTGGTTGTATTCTATCTCTCCCTATGAGATTTTAAATAACCAATCGTACAAGAATCTGATTCTCCTTAATTAGAAGATTAGACATTTTCATTCATTTAAGTTGAATTATAGATATATGGTTTTTGCATTTTATTAGTAGAATAAACAGGTCCAGCTTCATTTTAGTGACTTGGGAGTACTTGTACCTAGTACATACTGAAAATTTAATGAAACTTGTGTTTTGTAGAGGACATTTTGACGTCAAAATCTAGAACTATTTGAGTGTTGTAATAATAAAGATCGTGCTCTGACCTTTAGTTCTTTCTATGAAGAGGTGAACCTTTTGTATGCTGTAATCAACCAATTTATCAAACACCTTTCTTTGTGTGTGCGTGAGGGTGGGGTTTACTGGGGATTGAACTCAGGGTACTCGGCCACTGAGTCACATCCCCAGGCCTATTTTGTATTTTATTTAGAGACAGGGTCTTATTGAGTTGCTTAGTGCCTCACTTTTGCTGAGCTGGCTTTGAACTTGCAATCCTCCTCAGTTTCCTGAGCTGCACCACCACGCCTGGCTATCAAACAACCTTCATTTGAACCTGTTTTTAGTACTATTAAGAGTCCACAGAGGCAAAATTTGACACAGCATTTTTTTCATTTTTTATTTCATTTTCTTCTAAGTTAACATAGTTTAAAGTAGTTCATTATAACAATTTTGTAATTCTATAACCATGAATAGTATCACTACATGCATATACATGCTCTCTATACTAAACATTTTTAAGACAGGTTATGACTTGTCTTTGCTTAGAATTAATGTTTATGGACAGGTAAGGAGTTAAATGCTTACACCACCAAAAAAAAGGCTAATTTTATTTGTAGTCATTTGATTATTAATCTTTGCAAGTAAAGAGAACCTCCATTAAAAAAATGTGTTTCCAAGAGTTTTCTAAGAAAGAGAGGTTGTAAAGCTATATAAGTGGGATCACTTGGTTAGTCACATTTTTGGAGATCCATAAGGCATTTTAGAATTCCTTAAATATCTGTCATGTTATTCTCATAAGGATGTCAAGTATATCATTGCCAGTTCACACAGTAAAACATTCAAAGCCTGCACATGTTGAAATCCTTCCCTGAAGTTGATCATATTTAGAATGATTTACAGAAGCTTGTAACTGTTAAAGTAAATGCCCAGTTAGCTGTTTCACAAAACACTGCTGACAAAACTATATCCTCAATTTGGAGAACCCATAACCCCTGCTTGCAAATCCCTCTTCTCCACCTTTAGTGAATAAGATGAAATTAGAACATTCTTGCCAATTATAAACTAACAGTGAAAGTAAACCTCATGAAAACATTGTGATTTTCTCCACCTAAAATGCCACTACCTCCCAAACATTGAGTCTTGAATACTTATTTTCACTACTACGTATTCTCAGAAGTGGTCGCCCCTCCACAGCCTCTTCTCTGAACCTCACAACACTTAACACACCAAATTCTACTCACTGATTTTTGTCAGGCCCCTGTAAAAGCAATTGAAGGCAGGCTGTCCTCTCTCATTTCTTTATTCCCTGATCCTAGCAGTGTCTGATACAGGTTAAATGCCCAATAAATATTTTCTGAATAAATTAATGAACAAACTAAACAATGTTGACTCCAGATGTTGTAACTAAGCATTGTAATAGGTATTTCATTACTTAAAACTATGTTTAATATGCCAAAATGAGGAGTGAAAACTAGTAATCCAATAATACATTAATCTTTATGTTCATTTCTTTTCATGTACGTGACATCAATAGCCACTGGCACAGGTAGGGATTATTTTTCAGTGACTTTTCTTCATTCACATTCACTAATGTGACCGAGATTAGCACCAAAAGACAATTCCTAAGGAAACAACTTTGTGAAATGATATGAAATAATATTAGCATTGTTACTCAAATAAAATTTCTCATAGAAGCCTATCTATTTCTATTTTCAAATCAGGTCCTTTTCATAATACAAGTAGGTCTAAACACTTTTTATTCTAATTCTGCTATGGTACAAAAAAAATGACATAAAAAGCAACAGTTTCTGCCAGTTTTAATACAGTATTTTATGCTTCTTCCTCTTTTACGTTCTTACAGGTATTCCATTACAGTGAATTGTTAGATAACCAATTGCTTGTTATTGTAAATCCCTGTTAGAAAATTACATTATTTTAGCCCCCCATCTGAGATTTCACTTTCTTGCAGTTAAACTTTCCACAGTTCAGCTACCCCTTATCAACAGTAATATGAAAATATTAAATAAAAATTAGAGAAATTAACTCATACATTTTAAATTGTACCCATTTTGAGTAGCATGATAAAATCTCATACCATCCTGTTCTATCCAACCTGGGATGCAAAAGTATACACTGCCCTCCTGTTAGTCACACAGTAACCATCTCAGTTATCAGACTCTCATAGTATCACAGTGCTTGTATTCAAGCAATCTTTCATTTTATTTAATAATGGCCCCAAAGGACAATAGTGATGCTTGCAATATATTACAATATATTGTTATAATTATTCTATTTTATTATTGTTTATTGTTAATCTCTTACTTTGCCTAACAAATTACATTTTATCACAGGTACGTATGTATAGGAAAATAATATATATATGGTTTGGTACTATCTTGGGTTTCAGGCACCCAATGAGGGTCTGGGAACATATTACCTAAAATTTGAGTAAAAAGTGACACATATATAATTGTTTCCATCAGCAAGATCAGAGATTACTGTGTAGTGTGGTATTCTTTATTTTGAAAATGTATGTAGAATGATTAAGAAATATCTAATTTATTTTTCTCCCTCAGCGTAACGAAGGTTCCACTAAAGTACTTTTTATATTAGTTTAATCTTCATAAATAAATTGCTATTAAGACTACTCTTTTTTAAAAACACAGAGCCCTTCTTAGCAATTTGATTTTAAGTTAATTTTATCTATAATATCTTATGCATAAAATCCTTAGACAACCATTAAAACAAAAAAAGTCAATGACAAAGTATTCATATAACTATATCACAGACCTAAGGAAATAGACATTCAGAAAAGATTTCAAGGTTACTCAGCAACAGCCTCTGATAAAACCCAACAAATCTTAAAATTGCAATTAGAATTCAAAGGGATCAAAATATTAGTTTATACTGAGCCAAGATTAGGAAAGTCTTCCACTGTTGGTATTTTCATGTTCTTAGTTTTTCAATCAAATAATCAGTCTGTAATTGAAAAAACAAACAAACATGTTTTTATTCCAGATAGCATATCAGATAATTTTGATAATTATCAAATAACCAGAAAATTATCTATCAGATAATTTTGCTAGCAACCCTATTATAATAAGGCATACCAGTCAGGTGCACCTATAATCCCAGGAGCTTGGGAAGCTGAGGCAGGAGGATCGCAAGTTCAAAGCCAGCCTCAGCAACTTAGTGATGCCCTGAGCAACTCAGCAAGACCCTGTCTCTAAATAAAATATATAAAAGGACGTGGCTCAGTGGTTAAACACCCCTTGGTTCAATCCCTAGTACCTAAATAAATAAATAAATAAATAAGTCATACCAGAAGAGCAGGGTACTATACATTCTCTTCCTAAAAATGTCTCTAAAAAAAACAAAAAAATCTAATAGTTTTATAAACTACAGTAAAGGTACTCTTCATTATATACAAATAGGCAAATTTTATTAACTATATTTCAGATTCATTAAAAAAGCATCAATAAGAAATGGAAAACAAAGTTTTAAAAAGTAAAGTGGATATGGAGGAAACTTAAATGTTATTACTTAAAGAAAGAAGTCAATCTGAAAAAGCTACATACTGTATGATTCCAACTACAAGATCTTATGAAAAGGCAAAACTATGGAGACATTAAAAGGATCAATGGTTGCCAGGGAATCAAGGGGAGAGTGGGATGAATAGGCAGAGAACAGAGTGGAAAAATGTCCCGTACATTTGTCAAAACCCACAGAATGTACAACATCAAGATCGAACCCTAGGCATGGGGTTGTAGCTCAGTGGTAAAGTGCTTGCCTAGCACATGTGAGGCACTGGGTTTGATCCTCAGCACCACATAAAAATAAATAAAATAAAGGTCCATCAACAACTAAATAAAATACTTTGTTTATTAAAAAAAAAAAGAGTGAACCCTAAAGTAAACTAAGAACTTTGGGTAATAATGATAGGTAAGTGTTAGTTCACTGATTGCAGTAAATAAATCACTGTGGTGGGGATATGATAATGGGGAAGACTGAGCATGTGTGTAGGCATGGAGTATATGGTAACTCTGTATTTTGCACTAAATTTTGCGAACTACCTAAACCTGCTCTTAAAAATAAAGTCTATTTTTTAAGGTAAACTAAAGTCTTTGAAGTATATCATTTCAAAGAGCCTTTCTCAATTTTCCTTCATAATCTGGAACACTTTTGGAATAAACTTCAATATATATATATATTTTTTTTAAGTCTCATAATATAGACTACTGAAAATACAGATTTAAGAAGAATTCAGATTCCCAGGATGAACTATTAACACATCTTATGGTTTTGTTGATTCATGTTTTCCAACTAAAAAGTTTCATGAAAGAAAATACATTCTATTATTAAGTTATACTCTCTACTCCCAAAATGTGATTTAATTAAATTTTACAACAAACCAAATCTTATAGAAAAGTAGAAATACAGATAGGAGCTAAAGAGAGAAAGGAAAGGAAAGGAGAAAGGAAAAAGGAGAAAGGAGAAAGGAAAGGAGAAAGGAAAGGGGAAAGGAAAGAAAAGGAAAAGGAAAGGAGAAAAATCCCTTTTTTTTTTGGTACCGGGAATTGAACCCAGGGGCACTTAACCACTGAGCCACTTCCCCAGCACGCCCTTTTTTGTATTTTATTAGAGACAAGGCCTCGCCCAGTTGCAGAGGTTGGCTTTGAACTCTCGATCCTCCTGCCTCAGCCTCCCAAGTTGCTGGGATTACTGGAGTGCACCACCGCTCCCAGCTTTACAATTTCTTAAAAGGTTATAAACTATATGATTTTTAGAGACCAAAACTGCTGCCTGTAGAACAACCAACCTTATTTCAAAATATACACACACACAATTTTAAATATGCTCAATAAAATCAGTTGGACATGTTGAAGAGAACGTTATATTTGAAATTTGAAGTTTCTAGAAATCTAAGACTTTTTAATTTCTTCTGTACTATTAGAATAGTATCATTTACTAACTAATGGCAAATAAAAACTATTTGATTATATTCAGATACAGTAAACTATCAGTCATCTTATGATCATGGACATAAAAAATAAGAGCCTGGTAAATTATTGGTCAAGGAGCCCAGAAGAACCAGAGTCTAAGGAAACTGTCAGACCACTAGTCTATAAATAGCTGAATTTTTTTCTTTTACTTTTGCCTCAGCAAAGTCGGAGTCTGAAATATTTTAGGCTGAAAAGTTCAACCCCAGATCAGTACTAAAGTCCTTTACTTAGGAGTTTAAACTGATAATCAAAAATTACAAAACTTGCCGGGTATGGTGGCAATGCTTTTAATCCCAACTACTTGGGAACCTGAGGTAGGAGGACTCCAAGTTCAAGACCATCCTGGGCAACTTAGCAAGACCTTGTCTCAAAATAGAAGATAAAAAAGGGCTAGGGACATATAGCTCAGTGATACAACACTTGCTATGCACAAGGCCCTGAGTTTGAGCTCTAGTACCCCCGACACACACAAAATTACAAAAAATTGGTTTCTATGTTGATGTACATTATAACAATAGAAACAGTAGGTAACTTTTACCGAGCACTACCTGTAAGGTACTATTATTTACTGGCAATACTAGCAATTGAATCCAAAGCCTAACAAATGCTAGGCAAATGTTCTACCAATGACCTTACTCTCAGCCTTGGAAAGCACTTGATTTAAGTGATTTATACATAAATTATCTCATCATCTCTCTTATTAACCCGAAGGGCAGGCACTGTTACCTAGGTTCAGGTAATAAAAAACTTGAACCTGGGTTGGGGATGTTACTCAGTGGTAAAATACTTGTGGAGCATGCACCAGGCCCTATGTTCAATCTCCAACATCAGCAAAAAAAAAAAAAAAAAAAAAAAAAAAAAATGGAGACTTAAGCAAGTAATCTGTATATGGTTCCTTGAGTAAGAAATAGAGCCAGAATTCGTATCCAGATCTGACTCGAAAGTCTGAATTCTTAATGTCATGCTTTTCTATACTGTGTTTGCAATGGGGAGACCTGGCCACAGCTTCTCTCTATGTAGACCTAATGACCTGGAAAATCCCCCAATGTAAAAATATTATTTTGAATATTAAGCAATATGTTAAAACAGGTGGTCAAGCTACTGCAAGTGATATGTGCCTAGTCTTGCCAAGAAAAGAACTATAACAAAAGGACAAATATTTTAAATATGTCTGCATATTCCTGGCAAACAATACTTACCGTGATAAACCAATAAGAATTTATTCTATAAACCAACTTGGATAAGAAGCCAAACTGACTGACTGGTGCCAGAACATGAAGGTGCAAGTGTGAAATGGAACAAAATGGTGGTACATGGAAACCCATCCTAAAATAAAGAAGTAAGAAATGATTAACAAATCAATTCTACTGTAGTTTAAAACAATTTTTAGGTTAAATGACATAAATATTAAAGATATCTAAAACATATTACCTAAGGTAGAAAGAATATCACTCATATATCTCTTTTCCTATATTTCTTTACACACTTCATCGTATTCACATAGTTCCTCTTCTTTTCATGTTCAAGTTCACAGTAATATATACTCTTTATCAAGGAAGGGCTTAATCATACATTTCGCCTAAGAATAACCTTTATAAATACTAAATACTAAGCTGGCATTATCCTTATCACTTCAGTCCTTAGTACATTAAGCTTAAATTCTAAGATACATTCCTGTAATGAATCTAATAAAGTTTCTGGGCATGCAAGTAGTAGTGTTACTTTATTCCAAGGCACAACCAGTAGATGGCATGCTTTCTCCTCTAATAAAGTACTCAGACATTTCTTTGCCTACCAATATTTCAAAAGTGATGTTAATCATATCACCATGGGCTGAGTGCTTGCCTAGCATGTGAGGCACTGGGTTCTATTCTCAACACCACATATAAATAAATGAATAAACAAAAAATATTTTTTTAAAAAATCATAACATCAGGTAAAAAAAAAAAACTTGATCACCTAAATTTAATACAAAAATTGAGTTAGATGATAATTATTCCTAAGTATTTGCTTTATAAAACACTTATAAGATAATTTCTTTCAATAGAAAAATAATTTTTAAATATAATTTAACCTCTTGCCTTTCATTCATCTATAATGAGAAACTGCTCCAAGATTATGCATGGTGTCCTCTGAAGGATATGGAGCAGGCTAAGGAAATTTCAAAATTCCACCCAGTTGGCACACTGTGAAAGAAATAAATATTTGTGGAGAGTAAAAAAAAAAAAAAATTCATTTTCAATTTCCCTTTAAGGATAAGCAAAGATTAAAAGTTTAAGAGCTTAGCACAGTGGCTCACAGTGTAGCCCCAGCTAATTGGGAGGCAGAAGAAGGAGGCTCATGTAAGTCCAGGAGTTTGAGACCGGCCTGGGCAACACAGTAAGACCCTGTCTCAAAAAAAAAAAAAAAAAAAAAAAAAAAAAAGGTTAAGAGATTTCCCAAGGTCACAGTGGTAAAATACAGTGGAGCTGGGAGTAAAATTCAGGGCTCTTGACTCCTTGTCCTAAGTTCTTTCTTCTACTAAGTAGTCCTAAGATTGAGAAGGGAATGCATTGCTTCAAGCCAGAGGATCTCAAATACCATCTGTTACTTGTCATTATCACACTAGGATAATGTTTAACAGTTTTCAGAGGATCTTCACACAATCTCATTAGTACACAAGTCGGCAGAGCAGGTAATCGTGGACAACTAAAATGACTTGTCTAAAATCACACAGCTAGTGCAAATACAGTGCACAAGTGACATGAATAGTATTAGAATTCTGAATTCTGGTTCCAAAGTGTTAGAATTAATCTGTACTATACCTGACTTGGTACTGCCTACATCACATAGGACAAAGTGAGAAATCTTTTAAAAAGAATACCATCATTTATATTAATCAACACAGTTAATTGAACATATGTGTTTTTATTCAGTTTGGCAAATGCTAGAGTTCAGTTCAGCAGGCAATAAATCCAATTTAATTTCATGCTAGAAGTCTAATAATGTATTTTTAAATCATGAAAATAAAATTTTATCTAAAAAAATTCATTTTATACACAATTTTATAGGAATGCCCATTCAGAACAAAGAAAAAAATGACTCATAACCATTTTCACTACATATATATATATACAGATATATATATATATATATCTGTCCAAACTATAAGTTGATATTTTGGAGATTCTGAGACATGAGAGGAAGAAGTTTTATCAAATTTTTATTATATGAACTATAATCTTACTTTCAGGAAAAAAAGTATTTAAACCTGACTGCTGTTTCCTTTTTCATGAAAAATAACATTTCAGAAAATTCAATAATGCATAATGTTAGTTTCTATCTGATGTATACATACCTCATATTTGAAAAGTCAGTGAAATCATTCTTTTTCAGAATGCTTTTTCCAACAGTTACCATGTCCTCCACTATTAAAACAGGAAAAAAACATTATACTTGAGGAGACATAAAGTTCACTAAATTGCTATCAATTTTAATTTTGGGGGATCTGGCCAAAGTCATATCAATTGGGAAAACATTTAAAGACACATTCAACAGCTTTAGCTTTAGTTACCAAGAAGTCTGTTTACTCTCAACTGAAATGAATCTTCAAATTAAGCCCCAGTGCAATATCATTATCACAAAATTTTACACATATTAGCTGGCTTTGGAGAGCAGTTGGGGGAATTATCAAGTGGCTATTTAGAACATCTGATCATCATGATGCCTATTTTAGTAAAGAGAATAGGTAATTATACAGAAATTGTTTGAATTTAGAAAAAAGCATGTTCACTGCAGCATTATTCATAATTTCCAAGATACAAAATTAACCTAAGTGTCTACCAACAGATGAATGGATAAAGAAAATATGACATATATGTATATACCTATATGTGTGTGTGTGTGTGTGTGTGTGTGTGTATATGTACACAATAAAACACTATTGAGCCTTAAAAAGAAATTCTGACATTTGTGACAACATGGATGAGCCTAGAGGACATTTTGCTAAGTAAAATAAGTGAGGCACAGAAAGATGAATAATGTATGATCTCACTTAAATACAGAATCTAAAAAAGCTAAACTCATAGCAACAGAGTAGAATGGTGGTTAGGAGGGGCTGGAAGCAGGGAAGGGTTGGGAAATGTTGGTCAAACAACACAAAACTTCAGTTAAACAAAAGGAGTAAGTTCAAGAGATCTGGTATACAACATAAGGACAATGTACTATATCCTTAAAAATAACGAAAATAGATTTTAAGTGTTCTCATCACAAAAAAGGGCATATGAGTTAATGTATAGGTTAATTAGCTCAATTGACTCATTTTATAGCATACACATATTTCAAGATATAATGTTATATAAAACAAATATGTGCATTTTTGTCAATTAAAAAATAAACTTTTTAAAAGAAAGGAAAACTGAATTTGTCTTAAAAAAAATTAGATATACGATATCCCTTCAAGTGATCCTAGTCTTTACTAGTTAAACATTTGTGTAATGATTTTGACGTTCAAGTTCTGTCTTCTCATTTTTATTCTTTTGTTTTTTATGGCCTTAAGAGGGAAAAGAAGTCTCCCCATCAGAAAAATGTTGGTAACCTGGGATCTTCAAAGTACAATGCCAAACCTTAAGCCTATGCACACTATAATCACGTGTCTAAAAGAAGTGAGAGATTCAACAAAGGACAGTTGTTATATTGAGGCTTACTAAATTGTTATTATTTACTTCTCTAAATCAGGCTTGCACTGGGAGACTACCAGTTTCTTACATTTTAAATTAATTGATAAAATGTTGGTATTAAGCAAGCTCTGATAAAATAAAAAGTTATAACCTCTCTAGAGCAACCACTAAAAAATACAAAAAGTAGTGACTATGACAACAGATAAAGAATACTGTAAAAAAAAAAAAAAAAGAAGATGAGAAATAAGATATGAAGCAACATACAACAAATGGGACAAATGGCAAGATGGTAGACCTAAACCCAATGATATCAATGGTTACGTTAAACGTCAATGGGCTAGGCTGGTGATGTGGCTCAGTGGTAGAGTGCTTGCCTAGGTATGTGTGAGGCACTGGGTCCGATTCTCAACACCACATAAAATAAATAAATAAAATAAAGGTATTATGTTCATCTACAACTAAAAAATACAAAAAAATGTCAATGGGCTAAACATTTCAATTACGAGATTTTCGTATTACATTTTAACAAAATCTCAACCATATTTGTTTTCAATTATTTAAATATAAAAATGCATTTGGCTGAAAGAAAAAATATATAATGCAAATAGTAAACAATAAAGTAGAAATAACTATGACACAAAAGAGACTCAAAGAATATTTCCACAGAGATATTTTATGATAATTTAAATAATCAACTTATTGAAAAGATATGAATCATAATTATGTATTCAAATAAAATCAAATTCCTCAAAATACATGGAGTAAAATCTGTTGTCTCTATTTCATTGCTATATATACTTTATTATTTCCTTTTTATACTTATTTTGGCTTGACTGGCTTGCCTCTTTCTAGCATCTGAAAGTGGTAACTGAACCATTGGTTTTAAACTTCCTTTTCTAAAATGAGCATTTAACTATAAATTTCCTCCTAGATACCATTTTACCAGCATCCCACAAATTTTAATATGTTGTATTTTTGTTACCAATCAACTCAAAATATTTTCTTCTTTGACCTATTTAGGAATTACTTAGAAGTGTGTTATTTTTAAAAAATACATTTTCTTCTTTATTTACTTGGAAACTATTTAGAAATCTGTTTTTGTTTTGCTTTGTTTGTTTGTTTTGGGTACTGGGGATTGAATTCAGGGGCACCTCCCCAGTCCTATTTTGTTTAGAGGTAGGGTCTCACTGAGTTGCTTAGCACGTCGCTTTTGCTGAGGCTGGCTTTGAACTCAAGATCCTCCTGCCTCAGCCTCCCAAGATACTGGGATTACAGGCATGCACCACCATGCCTGGTTAGAAATTTGTTGTTTAATTTAAAATATTTAGTGCTAGTACAGGTTTTGTTATTTGTCTAATTTAATTTCATTGTCTTCAGATGACATTTTATTAGGCTTCAAGCATTTGTAATATGAGATTATTTTATTGAATAGAATATGGTCTATCTTAGTGAACATGTACTCTTCAAAAAAATGTGTATCCTGCAGCTAAGTGGTATTCTGTGTCAATAATGGTCACTAGATTTGACAGTATTATTGAGCTCCTCCATATGCTTATTAATATTTATCCACCTTTACAGACTATATGAAAAATTAATACTTTTAAGCTTTTAATATGGAAATATTCAAATATATACAAAAGCAAAGAGAAAAACATAATGAAATCCCAAATACACACCAGCTGCTTAAAAATTAGTAATATTTGATACACAACAGTTATAAAACCAGTTACAACAGCAGCTTCTATTCTCCCCAAACCCACCTCTACCTTGAAGATAAATTGAAAAGTTCCAAAAATAATAAAGAAAATATGATCTCTAAGAAACTATCACAAGAATGAAATGGAATCTTTTAATACCAATGAAATACTAGAATGTTTCAATTTCTGGTAAATTTAGGTTAAATCTGCAGGGCATGGAAGCACATACCTCTAATCCCAGTTACTTGGGAGGGTGAGGCAGGAGGATCACAAGTTCAAAGGCAGCCTCAGCAATTACAGAGACCCTGTCTCTAATTTTAAAAAAATAAAAAGGACTGGGATCAGGCGCAGTGATACATGCCTGTAATACCAGCAGGTTGGGAGGCTAAGGCAGGAGAATCGAGCGTTTAAAGTCAGCCTCGACAATTTAGTGAGGTCCTGAGCAACTGAGCAAGACCCTGTCTCAAAAAAATTAAAAAGAGCTGGGGATGTGGACCAGTGGTTAAGTGCCCCTGAGTTCGTTCAATCCCCAGTACCAAAAAAATAAAAAAAAAATTACTGGGGATATAACTCAGTGGCAAAGTACCAAGCACCCCTGGGTTCAATTCCCAGTACTCTCCCACACACAAAAAAACCAAAACAGGTTAAATTTGATCTTTGTAAACTCAACTGCTATCTTCTGGTATGAACCGTGTATGTTCTCAAAAGTACTGAAAGAACTTCAGATACTAAAAATCTTTGCAGTATCCAGAAACAACAATTTAAAACCCAGTAAGTCTAGCTTAAATTAACCGTATATACATCAAAAGTTTCCATTTAAGAGGATTCTTATACTTTTTGAAAAAATCTGGTCTAATTTTCTATCTTGTAGTTTAGCTTGTAGTATTAACCAAACTAATCCCAAATCCTGGTGACAAAATCTACAAATTATATTCTGAAGTGAACTTAGAAATGTTTTAGGAAATGATAGCTGACAAGTCACAGAAGGCAAAAGTAGGAAAATACAGAATAATTCTGGAAGAAGCAAAATTCAGAAACTAAGTTTATCACCAAAATCTCATTAACTGTTGCTAATTCATCTGCATTAGTGATTGACCTTAAGGGAATATAAACATGATCTTACTTTGAGGCAATATAATTATGCTCATATGCCATACTGTAACTTTTATGTTTGAATTTTTTCATAGCACCTTTCATTTGCAGAGTCAAGAAATGCCAACATTTTAAAAAACTCAGAGAGGCATTATCTTTCAGAAATTTTAGACATTAAATAACATGATGCCTGGGATTTGCTTCAAATCATTTGTGGGATGTTAATATATGAAAAATGACCATAAGTTTATAAATATTGAAGCTAAGTGATGAATACATGGGGATTATACAATTTTATTTATTTTTGTATACATTTGAAATTTATAATAAAAAGTTCCAGTCACAATAGTCCCTTTTCATAAAACGAGACATGTTGTTATCGCCACTGCTAATGACAATTCAAGATGATATAACTATGAATAATAGTGCCATCATCTTACCCAATTCTATTTGCTCTCTCTTTAGATCATTGCAATTTCTAATATGCTTCTTTGGCACTACAAGATAATGATGAGGTGCTGCTGGTTTTATATCTTTGAAGCACACAAGGTCTTCATTCTAAAGGAAAAAAAAGTAATTTGTTAGTGAATTTTAAAAAATCATTTCCTAACACTGTTCTAGTACAACTTAAATATCATAAATCTCTGAAAGGAAAATAGTATGCATGCTAAAAATAAGTCCTGTTAAGCAATTTTATGATTATGTACTAAGTATATAAAAACAAGTCTTAGTTTCTGTAATGAGATGCTCATTTATTCCAAAGAATAAAAAACCTTAAAGTTTCTCCTTTTCCAAGAGAAAAATCTATCTATCCTACATAATTTTAATCAATCTTATATAAAAATAAAAAGTTAAAATTAAATAAAATCAGTATCAATAAGCATAGTTTCCTCAGTAAAATTCCCTGAATGCACAGTTACTCATTAGTTCTCCATTCCAGAAGCTAGAATTGAATTTGAATAAGGACCTCACACTCAGGTCAGTGATCTCAGTCATCATCCTAAGATGGCAAACATGATAATTAAAGCAGTTTATCCATTTTTTTGTTATGGTTTTGCTGTCTAGTAGTAAATTTAAATATTGATATACATGGATTGTTCTAGAAAGGGATAAGGTAAAGGATCACAATGTTTTTGTTTAAAGCTTTCCATTTTTTCTTTACTTTGTCCAGCTAAGAAACAAGACGTACTGGCCATCAAATCTTGCAACACAAAACTGCCATACTTATAGAGTCCAGATTAGTTGATAATAGTTGATAACACAATTTCATATTTTTATTTCCCCTCAATTATGACATTAATATTTAAAAATCCAGAGTTAATTCTTTCTGGTACAGAATACATACTGATTAGGATTAGTTTGAGATGATACAGCTGAATTCTTCCTCAAATAAGGAGTAACACTTCTTAGATTAACAGAACTAGAAAACATTAGTCTAAAAGATAACAGGAGAAAAAAAAAATTCCTATAAATACCTGCTGTTTCATACTCCATGACTCAGCCATATGAACCAGAATACTCAGTTCTCTGTTCATCTTCCAAACCTCTATTCTGAAATATTTTATTTATTGTCACATATGATTTGTTTTCCTAATTCTAATTGAAAACAACAACTATCATCAACATATCTGTGATCAGCACCAGGAATAGATAACATTTCTGTCAAAAGCAAAGAAACCTGATGTTTTAGTTAGCCTATGCAGTGATTAAATTAGATCTCCACCAAGGTTTCAACATATTGAAGTTGGCTCTCTGATGTCATCCTCCCTCTCATTGCTACTATTGGTTCGGTCACTATTCAGATCTCTATTTCAAGACTATAATTCTATACCAAAAATATGCTGTCAAAAAGTATGAAATAAGTACAAAATTATTCTTTGCAATGTAATGTATGTCAACAGAATGAAAACAAGACAAAGATCCACAATTAAACTAGAATATTGGTTGAATAAATTGTGACAAATACATATAATGAAGTATTATTTGGTTATAAAAAGGAATGAGGAAAATCTCTATACTTATGAAACTATTTCTATTATACATTTCTAATATTTTAAACTAGCAAGAAGCCTACAGAATGGGAGAAAATCTTTGCCACCTGCACTGGACCTGAGACCCTGGGCCTACTAGAAGAAAAAGTAGGCCCAAATCTCCATCGTGTCAGCTTGGGAACCAAATTCCTCAACAACACTCCAAAAGCACAAGAAATAAGATCAAGAATTAACAAACTAAAAAGATTCTTCACAGCAAAGGAAACAAGAACATGAAGAGAGAGCCTACAAAATGGGAGAAAATCTTTGCCACCTGCACCTAAGATAGATCACTAATCTCCAGGATATATAAAGAACTCAAAAAACTTAACACCAAAAGAAACAACCCAATCCATAAATGGGCTAAGGATATGAACAGATCCTTCACAGAAGAAATACGAATGGTCAACAAATATATGAAAAAAATGTTCAACATCTCTAGCAATTAGAGAAATGCAAATTAAAACTACACTAAGATTCTCTCTCACTCCAGTAAGAATGGCAATTATCAAGAATACAAGTAATAATAAGTGTTGGCAAGGATGTGGGGGAAAAGGTACACTCATAACAGTGCTGATGGGCATGCAGATTGGTGCAACTGACAATGCAGGGGGGTGGGAGTAGGTTCACCAGATGGGACACAGGGAGGTGGGGAGAGCGTGGGGGGAAGCGAGGGAGGATGGGAAAGAAAGACAGTAGAATGAATCAGAAATAACTTTCCTATGTTCATATATGAATTCACAACCAGAGTAACTCCACATCCTGTACAACCACAGGAATGGGAAGTTATACACCATGTAGGTATGATACATTCAAATACACTATACTGTCATATATAACAAAAAAGAAAAAATAAATAAAAATAGAACTATGCAAGGAGTAGAAGCAAGGGCAGACTACCTTGTGAAAGATTCTGCAGTGCTGTTCTGGATGTCATTTTTGGAGACTATTCTAGAATCTACTCCTCTAGACCTTCCAGTGATTTTTCTAGAAATAATTCCTTACATTAAGTCAATTTATGATTAAAATAGCTAGAACAGTTTTTCTTTCCAAAAACTATGCCGATACCTACAGCAAATAAAAAGTAATAACATTCCAAAGAACATTTCAATACCAGACCATCTAAGGTTTTAGAAGAACTTTGAGTAAAGGAGGAATTAAATTAGCACTGTAAAATTTCCTCAATATGAGTTCAAACATGATGAAATCTAATCCAGTGTTGCTTAACCATTTCCCATTATCGTCACGCTCGAATTCTTTTAAGACATTCTATGGGATTTTAATACCATAGATATATTATTTATCTGTTTATACACTCTGTGAATCTGTGCATAGATTCCATGCATAGAATCTTCCTACATAAGAAGAGTAAGATATGTCCCCCACCACAACAAAAACCATTTTTTACCCCCTTGGTAATAGATATATTCCCTACTGAGAATGCATAATTTAGCCTTTGATTAGTTCAATTCTGTAGAACATGGCAAGAAAACACTGTATAGAAATCTATGTGGTAAGAAATTTTTATCTTCTGGATAAATTTTCCAGACTAAATCCACATAATGTTGGTAACTTATTATTATTATTTATTATTCTAGATCAAATGATCTCCTCTATACTTATAAAATATACACTTTACTTTTTATGAACCCAATACATCTACATGTTCATGATGACTATAGATGAATGCATATATAAACATACACATATAATGAAAAACATACAAATTAAATATTAGGTAATTAGTCCCTTTGTAGTGTGTGTGGCACTGGGAAGTGAACTCAGGGCCTTTCTCCTAAGCCACAAATCCTCCTGTTTGCCAAAGTTCTGTGAAAGCTGACTATATTTGATGTTTTCATTCTTTCCTCAGGTTCTTCTCAATCAACTGAAACTGCCTTGTCTCACCACTGCATTTCAATTGCCCTCCTCAAGGTCAATAAGCATCACTTCATAGACAAAACAGTCCTGATCTAAGTTGGTGGGTCCACAAGCACATTACGGTCACCTCATCTAGATTTAACAATGACGAAAGGCTGATATTACTGATAATTCCTTCCTTCTTGATTTGTTTTTTTTTTCTTAGCTTCCCTGGATTTCCTTCTAAATTTCTGGCTGTTCTATCTCTGTCCCCTTTTCAGATCCTTTTGTTCTGCCTGTTCCTTAATGTTAGTATTTATTAAGAGTTCTGTATAAACCCCCTTTCACTTCTTCCCCTTCATGTACTTTCTAGGGGATTTTATTAATTCCCTTCTTTTTAAATTTCCATCTATAAATTGACAGTTTGTGTCATCTGGGCTAGAGACACAAACTTCTCTACAGAGTGCCATGCCATGCCATCCAACCATTTAATGGACATCTCTACTTACATGCCTCTTGCTCACTTGAAACACAATTCCAAAACTGAACTCACTTTGCTACCTACCACACCTTGCCATCCCTCTCTTATGTTCCCAATATTAATGAAAGTTTACCAGTTTAACCTAGTCAGAAACCTGGAAATCATCTTTGACTCCCCACTCTTCCTCATTCTCCTACATATAAATCAGGGTCTTCAACCTTGGCAAACTGCCATTTTGGTGTCAGAAAATTCTTTGTTATGGGGGGGCTCTTCTGGGCATTGTATGATGTTAAGAACAAACCTGGCTTCTTACCCACTTAGGTGCCAGGAGCACTCACCTCCTCCCCGGTCACACACACACACACACACACACACACACACAGTTGTTACAACCCAAAATATTTGAACACATTGCCAAAACTCACCAGGAGGCAAAACTGCCCCAGTTGAGAACCTCTGATTCATATTCATCAGCAAGTCCTGCTTGTTTTATCTCCTAAATATCTCTTACATTGGTCTATTTTTTCTTTATCCCCACTACCACATTCTAATTTCAAGCCACTACCTGGCATGATTACTCCAACAGCCTCCTAACAAGTTGTCATACCTCTAGACTGGTCCTCTCCAATCATTCTCCACAATGGTGCCAGAATGATCTTTTCAAGATCAAACCCCTTCATGTGGCTCCTAGATCCCTTCCTTCCAACCCACCATTAAACATTTTGAAACTTCCCTTCTCACTCTTCAGAAAAATACAAAACTCCTTAAAATGAATTTCAATACCATTAATGATCTGGCCCCTTGCTTATTATTCCAGCCTCATCTCTCACTACTCATTTCCTCAAACTCTACATTCCAGTTAACTTCTGTCAGCTCTCCTCTGGCACAAACTGAACTCCTGGAGGTTCTCTCCACCTGGGACAGCCCTCTCTCCTCTCCTCATCTGGCCAACTCTTACCTATGTCTCACCTCCTCTGGAAATTCGTCCCCGATCCCTCAAACCTGCGTTAGGTGTCCCTCCCACAAGCTCAGAAAATACTATAAAACCACCTGACCACAGCACAGGCACTGTAATTGGCTGCCACATTTGTATGCATTCCACCCCTTAAATTATAAAACCTACACACAGACTGTCCTTTTATCTTATCCACCACTGACTCCAAAACCAGGCGCTTAGCGAATTAAAGAATGCTTACAATCTTTGGAGCTGATTTTTTCAAACGGTTGTTTCTTTAAAAACAAGTAGAACAGGTTGAATAGAGTGTGTACCAGATATCCGAAAATATTTGGGCAACGTCAAGTCTGAAATTTCCACGTATCCCAACTGAAAACACTTCAGTAGAAATCAAAGGCTATTAGGTAACAGTTTGACTTCAGACCCACTACCCTCCACCCCAGCCTAGTTTCAGCCAATCTAAGAGCATTTCGCATTATAATTATTTTCTACTAGATTTATCATCGGTATTGGTATGAAGAGTGTGCAGAATTTAAAATCCTTATTCGGAAAGGAGAAAGAATCTCTGTAACAAAAACAGAGGCCCCAAAACGCTCTTTTCTGCCAAAAATCTCGCTACCTGCAGCGAGGAGGAGGTTTTCGGCTATAGCACTAATTTTTCTCCCCTGGGAACTGTGCCTCGTTGGAGGCACTCCCGGGGTCTCCTCAGAGAAGTCAGTAGTCTTTCGCAGGACACCCGGCCTTCCCCACCCGGTCCACACTGCGGCTCTGGCTCGCGAGCTCTGCCTGGCGATCCGGATCCTGCCCACCCTCCACACCGGCCAGGCCTCCCTCCCGGAGCTCCCGAGGGGCGGTCGGACGTCCACCCACCTCACAGGGCAGGAGTTCGGTGCTGGTCTCCTGCTGCCTAGCAATCCGACAGAACAAGCAGTTGCTATCGTAGTCCCGGGACTCCGGGGACTCTGCCGCGGCCTTGGACGTTTTCTCTGAGTTACTGTCTGAGGCCGAAGGTCCATCACCGATCACCTGCTGCTCCGCCATGGTACCTGCCCCTGCAGCCAAAAACCCCGGCTTCGCCAAGAATACTGCGCCGGCGCGGGCCCGCCTCCCGCACTTCCTCGGTTTAATCTCGAGGCGTCGCCCCTCGACCGGCTTTGGGCTAGGCAAGAAGTGGGGCGCACGCGCCGACTCAGACTGACAGAAGAGCTAGGGCCACACGACCGGCGTTGGGCCTGGAAACCAGCTACCACTAGGGAGCGAGCGAGGGCGCTATAGGGGTCGCCCCGCCCCGCCCCGCCCCGCTGCCCCTCGTTGGTAATGACGCACGACGTCCGACGAGACGCAGGAGCGCGCCGCGCGTCGTGGTGACGTCACCAGGCGCGGAAACGTAAGGCCCGAGGGAGTGTGTCATGTCCATTGTAGCAGCCTGTAGTAGGGTGTCCCGATAATATATTACGCCGCCGGGTTTTTTTTTTTTTTTTTTTAATTAAAAATAAAAGGTTTTATTTTAAGAATTCGTAGGTTTTAGGAGAAAGAGCAAAATTTCTGGATCCTTGTTTTAACACAAATCATGTTCGGCGGTTTTTGTACGCTTCTTCAGCCACGGTAATTTTAGGATTTAAGCTCAAAATGAACTTAACATCTCTGTTTCCTTTTTGATGTAAAAGGCACTCTAGATCGAAATAGCGGTCGTCGTTGCTTCACAGTTCTCGTGCAGTAAAGGCGAAGTCCTGTTGTTTGGTCCTCTAAAATACTCCAGAGGTTCACTGCCAGTGTCTCATTATGCTACGTTTAGAGCACTGCCAACTCCGCTGCAATACCTTTTGTGTTGCTTTTTTTTTTTTTTTTGCACTTTTTTAAAATTTATTTTTATTGTAAACAAATGGGATACATCTTGTTTCTCTGTTTGTACATGAAGTAGAGGCATTCCATTTGTGTAATCATACATTTACCTAGAGTAATAGTTTTTGACTCATTCTGTTATTTTTGTTGCTTCTTGACTTCCTGCCACTGGAACAAAAACCTTTCGGTAACAACCATGCCCAAAGAAAAAGCGCTAGTTCTTTAATTTGGAATTCAAGGTGGTTTATAATTTCACCCTAACTTTTTCTTTTTGTGCTTCGCATTTGCTGTGCATCTAAAATATGCCACGTTGTTTCTCTAATCGTCAAAACAAGGTTGTTTTTTATGATCCACACTCCAGGGATGAGGAAACAAACTCAGACATCTGCAGCACAACACAACTGAGTTCACGTAAGTTTTGTTAGTCTCACTTAATCCCAGACACCCACATAAAAAATAGTAATGGTAAAAAGGAAAAATGAATTGTGATGCAGTTTAGTAGTTAAACTGGGGAGAAGCAACTAGATTGCTTGCTTCTCTCCCTGTCCCACAGAAGCAGTTAGAATTTATAGAAATAAAAGCCAGGTTGTATGTAGATTTTTAGCTAGACTGTACTTTGCCAGAGTATACTTCAGCCCTAATTTCCCTGGTGCCAGTCCTCAGCAGGAGGAAGTTGTTATTCTCCTTATAAGGAAGTTCAGAAGATTTGAAACTTTAATTTAAAAAGGGGCTGTTTCAAATCCTAGAGAAAAACAAGTTATAAGGAAATTGTCATTAATTTCAGAGTGAATCTGTTTCAGCTTGTCTTAACTCCAGAACCCATCTGCCTTTTTGAACAGAGAACTCCCTTTTTAACCATGAGAATTTTCTTGGACTAGCTCATTATTGTAGTTAAACCATTGGTATTTATTATTTCAAGAAATACATAATAACTGAATAATTCAGTAATGTTTTTGAGTTGAATTTGTTGTAATCAAAAACAAGTATATATAAAGCATATATGTATTATATATAATATATTTTATATATGTATATTATATATATATATATATATATATAAAATGAGGGGTAGTTGTACATAACACTCAAGATATTTTTTATTTCTTTTTCTGTTGCCAGTTGAGTGGCCTCTTCACAGCCCCTCAGCAGTTAAGGCAGAATTCAGAATCAGAACATCAGACTTTGCCAAATTTAAATATTTACAATTTCCATGTCTAGTAGACCTTCACATAACTCTTACTTGCATTGTTCCCACTGAAATAACCTTGTTTCCATCTCTCCACATTCAAATTTCACACAAATTCCAAGTCACTCCTCAAATGTCTCCTTTTTCATGGAATTTTCTTTGATTAACTGAAGTGTAATAAGCACTTCTTCTTGTGAATTAATCTAGTATTTTAATACTTTTTGTTGTAGAACAAAGTATTATCCTAGGGCTATTTATGTACATATATTTTTCATAGTAGAAATGAGGTTCTTTGACAAGAAAAACAGTTGTTTAATCTCCCATTGTATATCATACAATGCTTTGCTTAAGAGTTGATGAACAAAATGATTGAGAACAAGATCAGTGCATGAGTGTGTCCAGATTTTGCAATGTGTAAGGACACAACAAATGAGAGTATGCTAATGCACATCATCCATATTTATTAACTTTTATGAAAGTATAGACCAGCCTGGAGATTTCAGGCACCCTAGTCAAGTTCTAAAACAGTGAAGAGCAACCTCCTACAAACCTATTTTGGGTACCTATAGCCACACACATACACACACACCACTCACTTGCATACAAACACACAGCCCTGCCCCATTCCTTTGGTTCTGACTGCACTCTTAGTGATACCTGAGATTGCTTCTCTCACTTTCCTAGTCCTTTAAAAAGCCTCCTTCCAGTTCCCCAGGTTTTAACCTGATATAGTTACCTACCATGGAGTTGGGAGAACACCACAAAATATTTGAATATTATGTAGAAGATGTATCTTGCTATGGGCTCAGGCAAAAGTACAGACATTTTTGTGTACACAGGCATGGCTGGGTTCTTGATAACTCCCTGGGTTATAGCTATTCATATTGTTTGACAATGTAGTAATTTAAGAGATAGTGCTGTTTTATAATCTCTACTTCCATCTTTGGAAACTTAGATTAAGCTATTTCTCTTTCTGGGCTGAAGTGTGGAAGTTACCTTTCTGGGCTCAGGCTTTGTGTTTCTTCATCAAATATGGTCAATAATGATGAATATATGACTGCATTGCATGTAGACACATCAGAATACCTTATTTGAAAATAATTTAGGATATGGATGCAAGTCTTATTACTGTTATTAAGAGCCAACTTTGAATTTCACTTTTTCCCCTGCTGACTGATACATTTCTCTGCTTCTCTTTGCAAGGAAACTCCTGGAAAAAGTTTTTCATACTCTTGCCAATTCCTGCCTCTTATTCTTTTTCACACTGCTTCCTCTTAGGTTTTCACTGCCTCCACTCCACTCAGACTATCATTGTCAAGGTAACCAAGAACCTCCACATCTAATGGTCACTTCTCAGTCCTAATTTTGCAGCAACAATTGGTCATTTGCTCCCCCTTGATAAATCTTTCTCCTCCTGGTTTCCAGGATACTAAACTTTCTTGACTTTCCACCTACCTGGTTGGTCCTCCCTTCTTATTCTCTTTTGCTGGCTTCCTCTTCTTCCAATTTCTGCCAGCATTGTAGGCAGCATTGGAGGGCTTTGATACTAGGTTCTCTTCTTCTTTTGTTTTAATATTTTTTAAAATATATATATATTTATATTTATATATATGTATATATAGAAGTGCTGGGGATTGAACCCAGGGCCTTGTGCATGACAGGCAAGCACTCTATGAACTGAGCTATATCCCTAACCCCTACATATATTTTTTAGCTGTAGATAGATATAATACCTTTTGTTTTATTTATATTTTGTTTTATTTATTTTTATGTGGTGCTGAGAATCAAACCCAGTGCCTCATACATGCCAGGCAAGTGCTCTACCATGTGAGCCACAACCCCAACCCCTAGGTTCTCCTCTTCTTAGCTGCACTCACTTTCTTTGTCTTTTCATACACTCTATGGCTTTCAACATCATATATTTACCAATGAATCCCAGATTTCAATCTCTAGTATAGATTGCTTCCCTGAACTCCATCTCCCCTTCTCCCTCCAAAGCCTGCTAACATCTCATTTGGACACTCCATCCTGTCAGCTACTCCAGACAAAAACTTTGAAATGGTACCTGACACCTCCTTTAACTTTTCATGTCTAATCCATCAGGAACTAATTTAAAATATATCCAGAATCTGATGGTATAACTTGCCTGAGCCACCATCACATCTCACATGATTCATTTCAGTAACCTCCTAATTGAACTTTCTACTTCAAACTTGTCTTCCAGTTACAGTATGTCTGGTCTCAACATGGCAGAATGATCCTTGTAAAATGCAAGCCAGATCATGTCCTTCCTCGACATGGCATCCTCCCATGGTTTTCCCACCCCAGTGAGAGTACAACCTAAAGTACTTACTTTTAAGAGTTCATGAGTTCCTATATTCTATTCTATCCTCCAGTGGTCTCCCCATCCCAGTGAGCATAAAAGCAAAAGTACTTACTTTTAACTAGTTTATAAATGCCTACCTTCTATTCCATCTGCCCTTTCATTTACCCTCTGACATCAACTACCACCCATATTTCCATCACTTCCTCTGCTCTTGTCATGCTGGACTTCTTATTACTTGTATTGGCTAAATGCTCCTGCATTTTAGCCTCTCACTGACTGTCTCTCTGCTAGGGAAACTGCTACTAGTCATGTGGATTGTTCTTCTTATCTTTTTCAAATCTTCCAAAGATAAACATACCTGGGTGCTAGTCAAAGTTATGCAAACAGATTTTTATTCCTTAGGGATAGGTCCATTCTGATTTATGCAGAGGTGACTGTCTTTTACAGGAAGAGTGGGGTGGAGACTGAGAGGTGTGGGCTCAAGTAGAGTCAGAGAAGTGAATCATTACAAAGGATTGCTCACTATATATGTGATGAAGCTAGCTGTGTTCACTAGCTGGTAATTATCAAAGTTAGACTCTATCCTTCCACTGAGGCTTGGAGACAAAGTCCTATCCTCTTGATGATTACATTTTGAAGGAATGATTTTCAGATCCTTGAGAAAAATAATCTTTGAAGTTATAGGAGATACAGATTCATATTGGAATCCTTTTTTAAAAAGTAAATGCTCAAAGAAATTAAGGTAAGTGTCTATCATCAGAAAAAAAGAGCCTATTATAAATGTTTGACAGAAACACACAGTAAATTTTTCTGGAAGTGCTTGGCATTCTAAAGCACGCATTTGGAGGTGGCAGATGCAGATGCTGGAGTCATGTAAGGACATGTCTGTATTCTGCCATTTTAGAGTTCAGTTGTTTCTTAGTATACTCATTTGACAGGGTCATTCTATGCAAAGAGTTCTGCAGTTCAAGTCTCTTCTGAATTGGTACTTCTTCAATAAGTTCAACTCTAACCTCACAAACTTCTTTCTCACTTTCACCCCCACTACTTGCTTCCTCTTTACCTTGTTCTATTTTTTTCTATTGCATGTATTACCTTCTATATATTTAAATTTAAATACTTAATATTATATAGTAATACATATGGTACATATTGGAACACTACATATTTAATTTAGATTGCATGTTCATTACATAGTCATTATCCTCTGCTTTATTCCCATTGATTGTAATCTCTACAACAATTAGTATCTTTTGTATCTATTTTGTTCATTGATGTATCCCCAGTTCCTATATCTGGAATGTGAGATTCAGAGAATGAAGAGAAACTCTCAAGTTCTTATTCTGTAAATGGGAAGTCTAAAACTGCCTTTCATAAGAAATGGGGAATCTGGGACTCACAGGTTTGCAGGGTGGGTTGGAGATTAGGCATTCATTTCTGGGTGTATTAATTTGCAAGCCTCTATCAGTTAAGCTGCTGTATTTAGGCTAAGTTTGTTACAGCAAATAACTCCAAAAGTCTTAATGCCTTAAAGCAAGAAGGTCTATTTCTTGTTCACATTTGTGTTCTTTGCAGGTCAACTGTGGCTTTGCAGACTTCATCTCATAACCCAGGCTGAAGGAGCAGCCTCTTTCTGGGAAGTCCAGGTGTCAGGACAGAGTGAAGAAAGAGCACAATAGAGTCACTTGATGATAATTAAGGTTTTGCTATACTTTGGATCCAATTTGAGTGTGTCCACCACAGGTTCATTTTGATGGAGGCTTGTTCTTCAGTGTAGTCATGTTGTGAGGTGGTGAGATCTTTAAAGGTGGGACTGAGTAGAAGGTCCTTGTAAGGCATGACAAATGGAAGAGATTAATGTAATTCTCAAAGGGCTGCTGTTAGTTCCTGAGAGAATGGTTTGTTCTAAAAAGAGAAAGCCTAGTCCCTGAATCTCTTTCACTTTCTGTCTCCCCATGTGATCACATACATGTTCCCATCATTGTGATGCTTTCTGTCGTGAGGCCCTGTCCAGAGCTGAGTAGATGCTAGTGCCATATTCTTGAACCTCCAAAATTATGAGCTAAAAAACTTCTTTTCTTTATAAAATACCATCCTCTTGTATTTTGCTGTGGTAACAGAAAATGGACTAAGACAATTCTCAGAAACAGCTCTTGTTACTTTCACTTACATACTATTACAAGTTGCATGACCATCCCCAACATCAACAGAATAAGGTAAATATAATCCTAGCATTGAAAAAGGAAGCATATTTTGAGCAATAATATAGTCCTTCAGATACCTATTTGACATCTAAGTGGCAATGTCATTAGTGATTGGATGTGTGAGCCTAAAGTTCAAGAGATAAATCCAGGCTGGAGAAACATTTTTAGAATCTTTAGCATATAGTATTTACAGTCATGAAATTAGAAGAGATCATCAATGGAAAAAGTTTAAGTAGAAAAGAGGAAAGTTCCAAGAACTGATTGGGAGCACACAGGCATTTTGAAATCAAAGAAATGAGAAACTGTCAAATGTGAACAAGAAAAAGTGTCTCATGAAATAGGAGGATCAAGAGAAAATGGTACCCTGGAGGCAAAATAAGAAAAGTTTCAAGTAGGATGGAGTGATCAACTATGTCAAAGATTGTTAGTAAGGTGAGGAAAAGGAAGGTTGGGAATGGAGTAAAGATCACTGGAAAGGATGATAAAAAATAGTTTTAGGGTTGGGCTTGGGGAGAAAGCCTGAGTCAGTCAGCTTAAGATAGAAGAGTAGTAAAGAAATTTAAGGGGATGTAATTCAGCAGTGGGATGCTTACCTAGCATCTGTAAGGCCTTGGATTCAATCCTCAGACCCCACAGAAAGGGTGTGGAGAAGGAAGGAAGGAAAGAGAAGAAAAAAAATTTCTGTGCAATTTTACTCTCCCATGCCCTATTCCTCCTCAGTGCATCAACAGTCATGGTCTTGACCAGGCAGCAACCTGGTTCCTAGTTCTCTTCTTTGAACAAGAAATTTAAGGCAGCAAGTATGAGCAGACTAAACAGATTATTCACAGAAAGAGAGAGAGAGAGAGAGAGAGAGAGAGAGAGAGAGAGGAGAGATCCACAAGGATATCAGAGACCATAAGCTGCAATAGTAAGAAGCAGGAGAGGCAGAGATGTTGATGACTGTTGCCAACTCAAATTCTTGTTTAAATTCACTTACTCAGGTGTCTCTATCCCTTGTATCTTGAGGAATATGAAATAACTCATCAGCCTTTCCCCACTGATTTTCTGTTTCCATCTTTATCACATTTTAGATTCTTATACACTTGCTTCAGTTTTCAATCAATTTTCAATCTTTATATTCTGATGCCTTAATTCATCCATTCATACACTCTTAAATTATTTTATTGTTATGTGCTATTTATATCTCATACCAGGGACAGATGCCTTCTTGATGTTCCCTGTACTTATTTCCATTAGAAAGAAAATTCACTGCAGGTGGGACATGGCCTTCTTTATTATAACATTCAGCCCAGCATCTGGTACACAGTAGGCAATAGAAAAACACTAACTGCCTGAATGAATGGGTGGATGGATTTTACACATTTAGGAAATGAAAATTTTCTCAATGGCATCACATAGCTAAATAGCTGCTAGTAATGTTCTTTTAAGTTAAACTTTTCTGTTTGTGGATTCTCTTTTCTCCTGTTGGACAAGAGCTATAATTTAATTATAGCTGTTTCAGATACAAACTAATATCAGTCTTCTGGGATAAAGCCATTCCTGGCAACTGCCATGAACCTAAGAGGATCGGTACCTGACCCAACTGACAACCAAATCTTTTCTCAGAAGCCTCCACAAATCTTATATTAGAAAGAAGCTAATGATTGTGGTACCCTTAGAAGTGAACAGTGGACCTCTCTAGTAAAAGGGATTTATTATTAAAAAAAAAAAAAAGAAAGAAAAAAAGAGAATTATAATATCTGGCCACAATTTCAGGCAAAAAAATTTTTTTTTGATCTCTCCTTTATACCAGGCATACAAATGCATCTCTAAAAGCATTAAATATTTAAATGTAAAAAGATAACACCAAGGAACTGGTTAGAATTTATTTGTTTGTTTGTGTTTTCTTTTTTTTTTTTCTTTTGCACTAGGAATTGAACCCAAGGGCCCTTTACCACTGAGCTACATCCCAGTCCTTTTGAGTTTTTATTTCAAGACAGGGTCTTATTAAATTACTGAGCATCCTGCCAAGTTACTGAGGCTAAGGCTAGAATTTCTGACTTTCCTGCCTCATGTTATGGATTTTTTTAAGAAATGTGGGTGAATATTTATTTTGTTGGAGGTAAAAAGAAAAAACTAAGTGCTAAAAATTGATTCCATAAAATAAATTACTGATTGATATAAAATAACATTTTGTAAAAGTACCTATAAATGCCAAAAACTGCATGACAGATGAAGACAGATGACAATTTGGGTAAAAATATTTGCAGCATGCATAAGAAATAGGTTTGATAATTCTATTATAGGAAGAGTTTTTGCAAAGCAATTAGAATGAGTTGAAAACACCAGTAAAGGAAATAAGCAGCTGATATGAAAGTAACTCATTATAGTCAATAAATACATGGAAAATGCATTCAGCCTTATTACAAATCAAAGATGTCCAACTTAAATAACAATGAAATGACATTTTTCTTCACTATCAAACTGGTAGAAATTCCTTTACATAATAACATTTTTATTGTCAGGGTGCCAATAAGTAAACACTCACATACACAACTGAAATTATGCACTCTACATTCCTGATGATATCATGAAGGAATTTCAGGAGTGAGAATGGGAGATGATAGGTTATGGGAAGTTCAGAGCTTTATGAGCTGGAAATGAGGAGCATCCTGGGACTCTGATGCTTCCTGTATGACTGACACCAACAAGGATAAGGGACATAATGAGAAAATTGAAGCAATTAAAAGAGAACAGACTCCCTCCAAAATGATGACTCATATATTTGGCCTCCCTGACTACTACCCCACATAAACAGTCTGTGCTGACATCAAAGCTAAATCTTCCACTGACATGCTAGGTCCTGTCCCCTCCTGCCCATTCAATAGTACCACTTCAGAAATTCCCTTGATATGTCCATTCCATCAATTTTGTTCTCCTTATTGGATCATTACCATCCACCTGCAAATCTGATATCATTTCTCCCACCTTAAAAAAATGAAAATTCATTTTTGTTTTTGAGTTTACTTTCCCCACCAGCACCTATCTCAAGTATTTGTTGCTTTTGCAGGAAATCTTGAAAGAAGTGTCCCTGCTATCTCTTTCCAGCTTCTTCTGTTTTTGTTGTTGTTAGCAGGAATTGAACCCTGGGATGCATAACCACCAAGCCACATCCACAGCCCTTTTTATTTTTTATTTTGAGACACGGTCTCACTAAGTTGCTTAGGGCCTTGCTAAATTGCTGAGGCTGGCTTCAAACTTGCATTCCTCTTGCGTCAGTGTCCCTAGTCACTAGGATTATAGGCCTATACTATTGCGTCTGGCTTCTCCAACTGCTTTCCTCCTGTTTTCCCCTCAACCCAATCTTCTTTCAGACTTTCATTTTATCTAAACTACTCATAGAGATGGTAAATGACCATGTTGCCAAATTCAGTGGTCAATTCTCAGTCCTTTCCTGACCTATCAGCAGCTTTCCGCATGTTTTAATATTCTCTCTCTCCTTGATGCTTGATGTACCTTCTTCATTTCCAGATCACTGAATTCTCTTGTTTTGTTTTCTTCCTCTTGAGCTTGTTCTCCTTTTCTTTCCTTTTTTTTCCTCTAAACTCTCATGTTGGAGAGCCTGAGGGCTCAGTCCTTGATCTTCTCTGTCAACATTTACTTCCTTGATTTTCTCCAGTCTCAAAACTCCAAATATCTGTATGCCCAGGACTTCTATACCTCAGGTTCTACTCATATCTTTTTCTACATCAAAATCCAACTGCATACTTGATCTTTTCCACTTAGATGTCCAATAGATGGGACTGCTGATTTCCTTACTATAAATCATTCATTCACAAAGATCCAACCTTGGCTGATGGCAACCCGATCACCACAACTCAATCATTGCAGCTCTAGATCCTGTCACTCTTTGTTCCAAGTTTCCATTCCCATCAGCAAAGTGATCATATAACTTGCCTGATGTCATTCCCATCAGTCACTGACAACTGGAACCCAAACCCAAGCAGTCTAACCGAAGTCTTTACTCTTAATCACTGAACTATGATACATGCTTACATTAAACAGGTTACAAGATAGCATGTTTAGTGTGATTCCATGTTTGTTAATTATACATAAGGATTTGTAAGAAAATTCCCTGAAAGGATGAATTAGCACTGTGATCTCTAAACAGATAAATTATGGCCTGTTTTGTACATTTTATATCTTCATCACTGAAAATGCATTACTTTTGTCATAAGGAAAACATCATAATAGATTTTTTTTAAATTCAGAATTCCATTATAAACTCCATTTCCTTTAATAATGCTTTTATTTATAAATAATCTCATTCCATAAACCTTTGAGCTGTTCAACCCTAATGTTGAAGGATATAAAGTATTTTCAAGTGATTCTCTTGGTATTTGGCAGAGGTAGACCACTGAGCTACTACAACCACATATCTGATGCAGTTTTGTGTTTATTTCAATTTTACAGTTAGGATATAGAAAGTGTGTTGGTGGGTTTGTCCTCATCTGATAAAATATCATCTCAACAACAGGATTCCCTTTCCCATACCCCAAATAGAAATTACCTGAACATGAATAGTAAAACCTTCCCTGGCTCTTATTTAGTAAACATATAATTTTATGCATCTCAAGAATATTGATTTTCCAAAAATAAAAGAAAAAAAAAGCATGAATATGTTTCTCCCTGCTTAAGAAATACAATAGAAAAGGAAAATACTCAGGCTATTCTGTTGCCTGGTACTCACCATGCATGTATGTTGGCCTCATCTGTTGGAATAAATGTGAAATATTCAGAAAGGAAGGGAAGCAAGGAGTCTGTATGTGGTGGGTGGGGGGAGATAGCAATTTCCAGTTTCTGATTATTAAATCACCTTGCTTAGAGCTCTCTTTGAACAAATACTGGCAGGTGGTCCAAAGTTCCAACTGGTAGCTATTTGAGCTTTTTAAAGGACATTAAGGAAGTTCTGATCTCTTGTTCATAAGTGAAAACTGAATAAATCAGGTGTAATGGAGAGAACAACAAAAGAAAACATCCCTTCTCCTTATAACAATTTCCCCATCCCTGGTATTTCCCTGATAAATTGTTCTGCTTACTTGTCTCCAGAACATAATGCAGATACTTCTGGTTTTTTTCTCGCAATGCTTTTTAAAAAGCCATGTCCTCAAATAAAGTGTTGAAAGTAATTCCTTAAAAAAATGAGGAACAAGGTTATACTTGACTTAGTGTTCCTGATTAAAAAAAAAAATTCACCATAAAGTTTGATGTGATTAATACCATGAATAATTCTAATTCACCTTTGTCATTTTATAATTTTCTAAGGCATTTTCATACACCTAAATTAATTTGATTCTCATAACTATTTGGAGAAGAGAATAGTGTTACCCCTGTTTTCAGCCAATCAGGATAATTTGCTTGATTGATGTCAGAGGGGTCTTAAAGTCCTTTTTTAGTAGCACTGGAGGCACTTTCCATGTCCCCACGGGCAACAGAACGGCTACTGTGTGAATTAGCCCACTTCCAACATCTTGCAGTTAATGTCAAATTTCTTGTCAATCTCATACCTGTATATACTTCCTCACAATCACAAAGCCAATACAAATTATCTGCACCACTCATCCTGGTTCTCACAGGTTACCCTCAAAGTAAACATGTATCTATATTCATGCCAAATTGTCCTATGCTTCTTTTCCCCTGTTTTCTATTACTGACCTCCTTTGAAACTTTTTCTTAGAAAAGTCAGATTTCCCAACCACCATGTTTTCCAATTTTAATGAGAAGCAGATTTTAACAGGTTAGCCCTATTTATGTTACCTGCTTCCTTTAAAGGGACTTTCCTGCAGCCTCTCCATGTGCAGTATGGCCAGAACTGACCTTTTCAGGGTGGTGATAATGAGTACCTTCACAAGCATAGCTCAAATGAACATGCAAGTCAGATCTCTCATCTGAATGCAGACTCTGGTCTCCAAAGATCAGAGGAAATGTATGCAGAAATCCTGAGTGGTGCACAATTGCCACCAGTACACCTGTGTGGGCTTGCCTATCTAACTATATAAGCTTTATTTCTCTTTTTCTCTAGGACCCAGTCCTGGGACTCATCCATACACCGTCTCCCTTTGCTGGAGTATAAGCTCCAATAAATCCTCGTTTGGATGGAATTGCTTGTCGCTTCATGATTTCTATCTCAAATTGAGCAAAACAACCCAATACTGAGCTGGTAACACTGAGAGCTGAAAAGATTGGTAACATTTCCACTGTTAAAACCACAGTTTCATTTTAAATACTCTCATCTACATCCTTAACTTCCTCATAGAGTCACGCTTTCATCTTCCTGCTCTAACTGAAAGCTGTTTTTCCTCTGAAGACATCATGTCCCTTGAAGTTTGACAAGCAAAAAACTGCTTGTTTTCCCCACCTCCCAACTTGCTGGGAGAGTTGGAAGCAGGGTTGGCATTCTCCTAGCTTTTATCAGCCAGTTCCAGGAGATTCCATTCCTACCTGTATAACCCCCAACACTCTGCCCTCTTTTGAGTCTCATGCTTCAAGGTGAAGTACAATCACCACATCCACCAGTTTCTAAATCTCTCCTACAGATCCATATAGAGCTTCAGTCCCCGGCTCATGAATGCTGCTCATCCTCTTCCCTGCCATTAGTTGAGATAACTTCTGCACCCATGACACAGCTTCTCAAACACCTGGGGCCCAATGTCCTTTGCCTCCAATTCTGTCTGACACAACTCCCATAGCAAGAACCTGATATAATATTCACCTAAATTCTTTGAAAACCTGAACGTCAATGATTCCTCACACCCTTGCCAGCAACTCTCAGCAAGTTCAGTTCTTGATCTTTTGCTCAACCCTCTCAGCTCCCTTCCTGTCTTCACTTCTTTCCCTACCCAGCATACCCCTAAGGCACAGCCATCCCTAAATTGTTTCTGGGTACCCATCACACCCTCTCAAGTGTTGCAATGCTTCCAAGTGACTTGTTATTTCCTGTGGTTATGCTGATGGGTTAACAGCATGGGCTGGAGAGGCAGACTTCCTCAACTCAAAGTCCATTTTTAACACTTAACAGTGATCCCATCTTTGAACAAGTAATTTAATTTTTTTAGGGCTTCCATTTCCTCATTTGGAAAATAATAATAGTAGTACCTATCCCATGATCATCACAAGTTATCATAATGATTGAAATAATATATGTAAATTTCTTAAACTAGTACCTAGCACATAAGTGCAATTAAAGTGCTTGATTGCTGCTTTATTAAAAAAATCACATAACTTAATTAATTGTACAAATACATGCCCAAATCTGCAAAGCAGAACACACTGACAAAATTTCCCTTTTTCATTCCTCTCCCTAAATATTATCAATTTGAGACTAGAGAAAATAATCTTATAGGACCTGAGACTCCATGATATCATCATATTAACTATTTGTCCTCTTTATCAGAATAGAATAAAATTAACATATTCATATCTTTTATCCTTAAGGCAGGAATAGCAAGGATGTCATGTGATCCATTCCAAGAAGACAGCCTTCAAAAACATGCAGTAAACACGAAGAGCCATCTCACCAAAGAGAAATCAAGGATGACTAAGAAACATATTAAAAAATGCTCATCTTCATTAATAATCAGGAATGCAAATTAAAACCAGAGTGAGAGAAAAATGACACACCCTTGAGATTGATAAAAACTAAATCTAACAGTATCAAAAATTGGATTTATACTCTGATGGGCGTGCAAATGGTACAATCACTTTGCAAAACATTGTGGTGATCTTTTATAAAATAACAAATACTCCACATACTCCAAAAAAATAAAATTGCAAGTACCTTTGTCTACAGAGAGGAGAATGGCTAAACAGATACAGCAGTATGTGACACAGAGGAATATGAAACATACGCACATAAGCGAAATGTATCTTCAATAACAACATGAATTAATCTTAGAAATGGTATGGGAAGGAAGGGAAAATGTATGCACTACAGTTATGGGTCTCTTAATACTAGATACACTTTCTGAGACAGGAAATGTGGTTTGTAAGAACATCATAGCATGCATTTACACAAACTAAGGTGACCGCTACAACACTAGGTGATATAATCTTATAGGATGTTTGTCATATATATGGTCCATTGTTAACTGAAATGTTATGTGGTACATGACTTTATATATACTAACCTATTTAATTTTCATAACATCTACTTGAGGTAAGTTTTATTGCTTTTATTTTATAGATAAAGAAATGGAGGTAGAGAGTTTAAGAAACTTGTGCTAATAAGTGGCGGTATCAGAACCAAGCTAATGATTGTTCTGTGCTTACACAGTACCAGATGCTACACTATCTTGCCTACATTACCTGTTTCATGAAAAAAAAATTCTCTATAAAATATACTTCTTGATTTTTTTCCTAATAAATCTTCTGTCCTACATCACCACAATGTGTTATGCCTAGAGAATCCACTTAATCACATATTTTGCACTCTTCTCTCTGAATCCCATCACCAAAGTGCAAAAGCAGTTGTTAGTTTGATCTTTGTTCTAGCAGTCTTCTAAACCATTTTCCAAGTATCACTTTTAGAAACTTAGAATGCGATTCATTGCCAATGCCCTAAAACCCTGAGGCCCTAGAATCATTTCTCAGTCTACATTTTCCAGAATGCTAAAAACTAAGAAACCTGAAAATGAAGGAATTCTTCTCCATGGGCAGTTATTCCCCAGAAATGCCTTTCCCAGACTTCTTTACCTACATCCCCTAAAACTCAAAGAGAAGAATTCCAGAAACTAGAAAGAAGATAATTCCTTCTTGAATCAGTCCAAATCAAGACTGATGCTTATAAACCTGTTTTAGCATTGTGTCGGGACCAGCAGAAGAGAACTGGGGAGAGCAGACCTGTGTTTTGCCCCAGCTCTCCCCCTTAGCTGTGGAACATTGGACAGATCCTTTAATTTCTCTGGGACTTGTTTCCTTCAGTGATGCACATCAGTTCAGTTCAACATGATAAGCATTTATCAAATGCCTCCTGGGGACCATACGACCAGTCAGACCTTGGGGATAGGATGATGAGTAAGACATGGATAATCACAGGGGAGCTCCTGGCCACTCTGGAGCCTGCTTTCTAGAGTGGAGGACTGCAGATTGTGATGCCTGAGGTAGCAGTGAAGCAGAGTGTGGGCACCAGGTGGAGGAGATATTGTAAAGACTGGATAATGCTAGCACACAATTGTGGTTAAGCGGGCAGCTCTGGGGTGAGTCATAACTAGTATCTGTGTTTTCAGGCAAGTTTCCTAACTCCTGAAGAATCAGTTTCTTCTATGAAACAGAGATCAAAATTTTCCCATTTTCCTTCTGCAGCTCTAATAGGATAATGCATCAAAAAGGGAAGAGGCATAGTTAATGCTAAATAAATGTTGCCTGTCCTTCTCCTGCTCCTCTTCATCTTTGTTCCTCAGCAAGGCATTGCAATGGGGTCCCAAGACCAGGCCCATCAGCCTTGCCTAGCTCTAGCTTGTTCATGGGAGGATGTTACTTAGGGTCAATATTCAGTTCTTGCCCTAAGACCTTTCTTGATTATGTTGATATATCTTAAATGTATGACTAGAGTCACATGCAAAGTGAAACTTCTTTTGAGGAGGCTATTTCTAAATATTCTGAAGTATGAGTGGTATGTAATTCAGAGTAATATAAGCAAGCAAATACACTATTTAGATAAAGTTGAAGATGCTGCTAATACATTAATTTGGGAGTGTTTAAGTGAATGATAAAAATAATGCTCAATAAATTTAACTTGATCTAAACAATTATGACCCAGAAGTTATAAAGGAAGTGGTTGATAAGTCCGACTATGAAGAAATGGTCATGATATTTTTTTAAAAACCTCCATATGTGTGAAGAAAGCAGGTATTTTAAAAGTATAAATTGAGAAAAATCTTTGAAATATAAATGACAAAGAGTTAACGGTGAATATAAGAAGAGCAGTTATGAATCAGTAAGATGATGAACAGCTCAATAGAAAACTGGATAAAGGACAGTCAATTCAGAAAAAACGGCATATTGATATGCAATACATATGGGAAGAGGTTCAACTAAATTCATGACTAAAGAATGAAAATTAAAATAAGATACATTTGAGCAAAGAATAAAGAGATTGACATAATCAGTATTTTGAGGGTATGAATTAACTGGTCACACATGCTCATACACCGCTGGTGAAAACCAGTACAACTTTTGAGGAGGAACAACGACAGTATCCTTTAAAATAAGAAGTGCAGACATTCTTTGACTCAGTGATGAAAATTATCCTACACATATATAGTATGTTAATGCACAAAGTTCTAGATACAAGAATGTTCACTAAGAAATATTATAATAGCCAATAACAACAAAAAAGCCCACTAATGGACATTTAAACCATGATAGAATCATGCAAAGAACGATGTCTACATATTCTGATAAAAAAATTCACAGTATTTTATTAAATTAAAAAAGCAAACTGAAGAACAGTGTGTGTAGTATGCTTCTATTTTTATGAAGAACATATATATCAGCTTATTTATGCACAAAAATTCTCTAGAAGGGAACATAAAGAACTTCTGTGATTATTACCTCGGAGAACATAGGGAGGAAATATTTCCCTTTTACTGAATATCTCTTCTATGTTATTTGAAAACATTACCATGGACATGTATTACTTTTATAAGAAAGAAGATGAGACAAAGTCTTAAAATATCTAAAGAGCAAATGAGAGCAATTGCAATATGTCTGAAAATAGTTTTCAACATTAAATAAGTTGCTATCTTAGAAGATGAAGTCTCCTTTGCAATTCTCATATCATTAGGTGATTCCTCCAGTAGGAGGAGGAATTGAGTGATTTAAAATTTAAAACCTAGTAGTGGATACATTGTACTATTTTTAAGTGCTTTAATCATCATACAATCATGGAGAGGTTATTATTATTATTATCATCATATTACAGATAAGGCAAATGAAGTATATGGAGGTAAGGTAATCAAGCTAGTAAGCTAGCTACTGACTAGTAAGTTCTAGAGCATAGCTAGTAAGATCTAGAGTTGATATTCAAACCCAGGACATCTGGCTCTAGAGAATTCATACCTTAACCACTATGCTTTGCTGCCTCTTGAAGTTTTTAGAAATTTTTAGCTCTACCTGAGTGATCTAACTATAGGATCTGCTAAAGGAGACCCATGTCATATATCCCTAATTCCCTGGCATACTTCCAGGTCAAACCTATCTACTTTTCTGATCCTTTATAGAATTGAATAGAGAAACAAGATGCTATCAGGAACAATCCTGGGCCTTGTTAGATTCGGAATAATAATGGGACTATAGGTGTGCGCCACTGTGCCTGACTGAAATATTGTAATTTTTAATTGTAATTTTTAATTGTAATTTTCAAAGATGAAAGGGCTGACCTCATCAGACACTGAGATTCATCAGACACTGGAGAATTAGGTTAAGCCAAGGACTACTACAGAGATTGAAGGCTGAACTGATTGGGTGAATTCCAAGGTCTATAAAATGAACCAGGCACGGTAGTTCACACCTGTAATCCCAGCAACTCAGGAGGCTGAGGCAGGAGGATCTCAAGTTCAAAGCCAGTCTCAGCAATTTAGTGAGGTACTAAGCAACTTAGTGAGACTGTCTCTCAAAATAAAATTAAAAAGGGAGACTGGGGATGTGTCTTACTGGTTAAGCACCCCTGGGATCAATCCTTAGTACAAAAAGGAAAAAAAAAAAAAAAAAAAAGAGAGAAAGAAAAAAATTTTCAAGGTGATTTTGTTGTTGTTGTTGCTATTGTTTGCTGCAAAGGCACAAGAAGACCTGCCTTTTCATCTGTAGTTTGGATCTAGAATGACCCCCGCAAAGGCCTGTATATTAAAGGCTTAGATCTCAGTTTGATGCGAGAGGTGGTAGGAATGTTAAGGGCTGGGGTCTAGTAGAAAGTTTTAGATCATTAGAGGTGGGCCCTGGGTGAAACTATGGACTCTTCCTCTTTCTCTTTTGTTCTTGACCTTGAGGTGAAAAGGATGTGCTACATGTTGCCTGCTATGGTATACTGCCTCACTATAGTCCTACAAGCAATAGGGTCACTTAATTGTGAACAGAAACCTCCAAAACTGGGCTGGGGAGATAGCTCAGTTGGTAGAGTGCTTGCTCTGCAAGCACAAGGCCCTGGGTTCGGTCCCCAGCACCACAGAGAAAGAAAAAAAAAAAAAAAGAAACCTCCAAAACTTTGAGCCAAAATAAACTTCTTCTAAGTTGGTTATCTCAGGTATTTGTTAGGATAAAGGAAAGCTAATTTATCATCAAAGTTTTTTGACAGTGAATATGTATCCCAAAGGTGTTTCTTGTTTTCCTCAGGGTTAGGTCAAACTAGAGCAGGGTTGCCATTTGTAACCCTATAAGTGAAGGGCTTAATCAAATATGGGCCCTGGTTAATGGGTAAATAAGACATGACTGAGGTTATCTAATGGTCTCTCTTCTATGGTTCTTCATTGCCCTTCATTCTAATAGGTCGATATCAAAACCTTTCTGCATGTATGGATAGGTTCTCTAAGTGTACATGTGGCCAGTGGGCATCCCTGCTGGCACAGTTGGTAAGAATGATTGGTCACTGAATGGCCCTGTGAGAGGCATTCTCAGTGGTTCCATCATTCCGGATTGGAGATCAACTGCACAATACTATGGAAGCACTGTCTTTCTTTCTTGTGCTCCATCATGCATTGCCTTGAGCAGTGGAATATCCCATGTAGGAACAGAATGTGTGATGGGCCACACCAGGAAGACTTTACATGAGATAAGGCCTGGGCACTGGAAGATTTTTCACTATCTTTGGTTAGAGATGGGGACCCATAGCCCTATGGAGACTCAATCTTGCAGTATAGAAAGACTCCCAGGTACTCAGCTCCCTGATTTCTTTATAAATGGAGCCCTTAAACAGTGAGAGACACATTAATACCATAGGTGGGACCAAGTCACATGAAGATCCATAAAGGAACTAAATCAAAGTGTTTGGAACTAAAGTTCTCTTTTGATGAGGGACTTGTCTGATGAAATAAGAACTGGCATTAACATCTTGATCTACAGCTGTGCTGAGGATGTGGCTCAGTAGTAGAGTACTTGCCTAACATGCATTAAGCCTTGAGTTTGATCAACAGTACTGTCAAAAAAAAAAATTGGGCTGTGTTGTTCACATATTACTCCTAGTCACAGGCAGCTATTTAAATTTAAATATAGTAGAATAAAAAAAAATAGAAAACTCAGTCCTTCAGCCACACAAGGCACATTTCAAGTTTTCAACATAAGTATGGAAGCTAGTGATTATAATAAAGGACAGTGAAATTTGTGTTATATTTCTTTTATTGGAGAATGTTCTATTGGGTAGTACTTATCTAAAAGAGAAGCCAAAGTCCTAAAGGCATTCTATCAAGAAACCCCATTTTGATGTATTGATGGACCAGACCAGGGAGTTTGAAATAGAAGATAAGAGAATGAGTTTGGAGTGACTTGTAAACCCTAATTTTCTTAGCAAACACACCTTCTGTTAGTGGGTTACTTTGGATAAAGTGTGTAGTCAAGGAGATGAGAGCAGAGATGTGAGGCGCTGAGGTTAAGGTGTCCCCTGAATGAGGCAGAACTTGTCCTGATTGTGTAGACAGAAGTGGTCAGAGACACTTCTCACACTTTCAGAGAGGCGAGTGTGGTTGCCCTTACTTTAAAGTTTCTGGAACTTTCCTTGACTTCTGACTTCTTTACCTTTCTGTCTGATTAAGTCAGTAAAAAATAGATTGGCCATCGTAAGAACATCTATGTTAGTACTCTTCTGTTTTAAGAGCTTCTAATGCCTTCCTCACAAGGAGAGTAGTTCTTTTATTAGTCTTTCTTCATTCGTCTCTAAAACTTTAAAAGGAACCAAGGAAAGGGAACTCAAATCAAGGGCCGTAGTTGTACAAGTTTAGGTGTCCCTGGTGGTGTGTAGCATTGGGATGCACCTAAATCATTTCCAATAAATTCTAAAGAAACCTTTGGTAACCTCCACCCACCCCAGTTCTTTGATATAGATTTAAGAACAAGATTGCATGGGGTCTTCATCTTTAGGGGGTAGATGGCAGAAAATTTATCAGAGGGTATGGTGATTCTCCTAGAAATTAGGAAGTAGGCTGAGACAGATGTAAAAAGAAGGTCATTATTCACAAAATAGCTGGAAGGATTAATAACAGACAAGAAATTTTGTAGAGGAAGCCCAGAGTTGTCTTTAGTAACTATAATAAGAGCAGTTTCCATATACTGCTGGGGAACGAGGAGGGTGGCTACAGGAAATTAAGAGGGAGTTTTCAGGGCAGCACTGAAAACATAAGCACTGAACCTTATTTAGTCTTAGATATTTCATGACCTCTCACAATGTGAAAAACTTAGCATAGTCCTGCTTCATCATGTTGTGCTACAATGTGTCACACTTTGCAGATACTGCACTTTTTACAAATTGAAGGTTTGCAGCAACCCTCCATCAAGTAAGTCTGTCAGTGCCATTTTTCCAACAGCTCAGATAATCATTGGTGGTTTTAGCAATAAAGGATTTTTAATTAAATAACTACATTGTTTTAAACATACTGCTACTGCACACTTAAAAGTCTACACAAAACTGCAAACATAAATCTTACATACACTAGGAAATCAAACTTGCTTTACTACCATGGTCTGGAAGTGTATGTGCAAAATTTTGAAGGTATGCCTTTATCCAGTAAATACTTGATGAATGAAACTTCAGGAAAGAAAATCACACTGAATGCATAAATTCCTTTATTGAAAATATTGGAAGAGCACTGCATTACATATAGTCAATATCAATAAATGAAGGGCCACACATTTCTGATTGGACAATACTGTTTTAAATAGAGAACACAGCATTTGGATATGCTCTCACAAGTATAGTATCATGGACTAAACTAGGTAAGAGTGAGCTATATGCAAAATGAGCATTTTTTTTTATTAATAGCATATGGTTGCAAATGGCATACATGGTAAACACGATCATCATGAGACATTCCTGATATCTCACACCAACTCAGTTTTTAATAAGCAGATTAAGATCAAACTGCCAATATGTTAATCAAGAGTTCTCAGTACAAGAACCTGGATAAAAATTATGCCTGGGCTATGAATTTGAAGTTTTATAGTATTCATTTAAACTTGCATGGAATGGGAACATAGCACAATTGTCGATCTGATAGGAGGCCACCGGACAATTTGTTTGTTCTCTTATTTATAAATAGCTTAAAATAGGAGACTGAAATAAGAGAAATATTCTAAGAACTGCTTTATTTTTAAATGCAGATCTATAAATACTGCTTGTTATAAATTTTTCCTTTCAAAGATCATTGGGAAAATAATTTGTGACAGACCTCTTCTCAGCTTTGGCTATTATTTAATTTTTTTCAATTAGTAATCTTTGGTTTTCATTAAAGTCTGGCAATTAATAATATTGGCTAAGTTTTTATAAGGCTTTATTATTTTTAATAAAAGATGTTTTATGATGTGAAAATGAGTTCACATTAAAAATAGGTTTTCCTTTTTATTCCAGTTTTGGTATGAATATATTTTTTTCTCAAATAAGAGTCTAGAAACCAAGATAATTGGTCCAATCTGACATTTTTCATTTGATTTTTCAAAAGCAGAAATTAAAACACTTCCTTTTAAAACAGAGGTCTAATCATTAATGTAAACGTTTGGGAAGAAATTGTGCAAAAGAACACTATGAAAATAAAGTTTTTGTTATTAACATGTGATATTACAAGAAACCTATTTTTTTTTTCCCAGAAGCAGTGTTTGTTTTAAGTCTGGGTTCATAAAGGTCTCCATTTCTATAAATGTCAAGAGATGGTATATTCTGCTTTACACAAATAGGTTTGGGTAAGTAATTAAAAATGTACCTTTATAATCATCAAATAAAAAGCTGGCCTATAAATAATCAAATCAATGAACACTGGTAATGAACTTTTAAAAATTCAGAAATATATATATACTGCTTAAGACCTATCACCCTAAACAATCAGGGCAAAAAAAAAAAAAAATCAATATAAAACTATATAAATCAAACAAACTTGTTCCCAAAACATAGCACAAAAGTATATATTTCTTTATTTCAAGATTTGACATATTAAAAGAAAAAAAAACCTGCCAACATATTTTAGACAATACGCTAGAAATAATAAATAAAACTGGTTTAAAAAATCATATATTCCCTTTAAGTGCTGTGTCCTTTCAATTTTTCTAAACAAGACTAACCTTTTCCATGGCAAACAATAGCTGTACATTTTGTAATGAAAATTTATGCTGATAAATACACAAGGCATGTATATATTTCCACAGTATCTTTTTCACAGTTACCAAAAATAAAAATTGCATTCAACTCATATATCTATAAACACTCCAATTCCTCACTGTATGGATTTGAAAGAAGTGGAAGAACAAAGTCTTTCAACAATCTGGACTTCAAATTTCTTTCTTCAGTGTCTGCCCTCCACATGTACCTTTGGGATCTTTTTGCAACGTGACCATGCTTTGAGATGATGGCAGAAAGAAAGCATTGTGGGGGGAGGCAGCCTGGGCTGGGCTTTGTTTTCCAGCCAGCTTTAGGAGGGCTGATCCAACCCAGTCTTTTTAATGTCATATTTTAAGGCAGTCCAAATTTCACTCAAATGTCCATACCTCTAGGTCCTGCACAATGAAGTCTTCCTTTTTGGAAAGAATGTCATTATTGAAGGTGCTGCATGAATTGCTTCGTCCATGGTATAAATCAGCATCTAGCCATAAACCAAATCTTCCCCTGAAAACAAGTTAAAGGAAAAACGGGGAATACACTTAGATCTTACACGGCATATTTTCTGTTCTCCCTTGTCCCTTCTTCTTTCCTTTATGCCACAGACAGATAAAACTCTAAACTGCTTGCAAAATAAGGTCCTCATTCCTTCATTTCATTTAAATGACCTGTCTTTCTGAAAAGACAAGTGGTAGTCATTTCTCAATTAGGTACATGAAAAAATGATTTTTATCTTTGATTCTTATTGCCATGTGTTAGTCCACTATCCTAATTAATTAAAACTCATGAAATAACCAAAATGAGCTGACACTGAGGTTTTAGTTACCTGGGTCAAAACAGACCCTCACAGGTCAAGTGGTAATACAATGACAAAAAAAATCTTACCCTCCACCACCAAGTTCTAAAGAACTTATGTCTCCATTGATAAAATATGAGTTTTCTCCACTCCATTTAAAGACCTTGGGGGTAGAGAGACAAAACAGAGAACAGACAATTTAATGGGGAGAAACAGCAAAGACAGAATCTTAAATAGTACTATTATATGGAAGGGAGTCATCCACCTCCCCTTGACAGAGAAGGTTCCTGACTCCCAGACCTGGCCATACAGAAGGAGATCTCCAAGGGGTTATAATCTAGGACGGACCTTTCAGTTACATGCTGGTCTGACCTGCATCCCCTCCCTCGTTCCCAGACTCCCAAGGCCAGGGACCTAAGCAGTTTGTGTGCTACAGTCATGAAGTGCTGACCCAGATAAGGTGGAAGTAAGTCCAGATAAGGTCATAGGACAGTTGTTGCCACCCCCATTGTCACTTCAAGGAATCAAACATTTTCCCCTGTTAGGTACCTTGAAATTAGGGCTAAATGTGTAGAGAAAAGTTTCGCCTGTGCCATAATAGTGGTCACTAAACTTGAAGGGATGAGTTGCATATGCTCCAAAAATCTGTCAAAAGAAAACAAATGTGTATTTCAAACCTAAGCCTCCCACAGAAAGGCTTTCTGGAATATTTTTGACATATTCTTGTTCTGAGATGTCATTATACCTCTTCCAGCAAAGATTTTACTAAATTGGAACTCTGGAGTAAAAAAGACACCTAGACAAAAGAATCAACCAAATGTTTCCAGCTCTGATTGGAACCCAAGTGGCCAGGCTTCCTGGTATGTGGAAGATCCATCAGAGAAGTCAGAGAACTTGTTTGTCCAAGGCCAACAATTTGCTCCAATTTTAAAAGACTGCCAATTCTACTATGGAGACAAATTTCCTTTATAACATATTGGGAACATTAAATGAGAAGATGATGTGTCTTGCACATAGCAATGCCTGCTTGGGAGAACACAGTTACATCTCTCATGTGTTTTATCAGTGGAATTATGACCAGACATTCCCCAGCAAAAATAAACTTCCTTCCCCTTGATTTGTAGGAACAAGTAATTAATATGCTTATTGAATGCTTAATAAAACTACAACCTAAATGTGATGATCAATATATCTTTTTTTTTTTTTTTTTGGTGCTGGGGATTGAACCCAGGGCCTTATGCATGCGAGGCAAGCACTCTACCAACTGAGCTATATCCCCAGCCCTGATCAATATATCTTAATTTGAAATGACTTTTAATGAAAAATTAACTTTATAATATTAATGCACTTTCAAGGTGGACTAGATGTATTTAAATCAATGATTCTTCTGCTTTTTCATACTGAGAGACTGGAAGGACAGGTAAGTTATATGAGGAATAGCATTTTCAGCATATGTATGACCATAGCCTCAGTTTCTAGTCCTTCAGTACTTGCAGGGGTGAGGGCTGGCAGGGGTGAGCAAAAATGTCCCTAGGCGATTCATATATACCTTCTGCTCTAAATCCCACTATAGAAATGTTGCTTTAAATGGAGGTTATCTGAAAAATGTCTCACAATTTTTTGAAAGGATTTTAATGTGATCATGACCACAGTATGCTCTCTACCAATTACACTTGAAATACTAAATATTAGGTAGAACGGAAGTCTAGAAACTTTCTAATCAATGTTCTTCATACTTCCTACTACCAAATTTTTCTTTGGAACTAAGAACAAAGAAAAACAAAACATTAAAATTTTGTTTCCCTTTCTTCAGAGATCTTTCAGTAAAGTACTAAAAAATAATAATAGGTATCTCTTTTTAAAGGAAGGGCGCTAAAATGACAAGATGGGCAATAGCCGTAAGTGGAAAATGGGTTCCTTTCAGATAAGTCAACAGAAAAAGATATCCTTACTCTCTGCCCTCTGCAGGATTCTAAATAATTGTATTCTTTCTTAGCTATAATTCTTTAAGCAAACATGTAAATTCTTTTAAGGACTTGGATATTATCCATTGGATAACATTAGGGAATTATGTTTTTTTTTTTTTTTTTTAGATCTATAGCACTGTGGCTATGTAGGAAAACATCTATTACCTTTTTTTCTGTTCATTTATTTGGGAAGAAACTCCATCAAACTACAAGTATATAATGGTATTATTGGACCTATATCATATAAAAATACATTTAGCAATAACAGAATAAACTCATTTATAGGAATAAATGAAGACAATCAAAAATGATAAAATGAAGGTTAATATAACAGTACCTATATATGTATTTGTTCTTTTTATTCTTAACTATAAAATGTAAATTAGTAATCACAGCATTTTAGTTTTGGATTTATAATATATATAGATCTAATATATCAACTGTGTATAACAACAGTACTACAAAAAGCGGAGAGGTGTAACAGAGAACAAGTGGAGTGACATTTCTATACTTCAGTAAAATTATGTTAGCATAAATCAGGCACCATGTTACTTGCCTGACACTTGTTTTCGTGTTTCAACAATGCCTTGTGGTATAAATTAATCCACAGTCCAAATTCAGTTACATTTAAGTGTCTTTTCAGGGACAGTTTCTTTGGCCAGTCTATGGAGTTTATCCTGACTCCAAGAAGGTTCTCCTTAACTGTCTTTTTTTCAGGTTCTCTCTAGTAAATCAGATTGTCCAGTTTAGGTTGTTGCCATCACAGATCTACCAGCCTCCTCTTAATTGTTTACCACCAAATTTTGTTTTCTGGAGCAGAACTTGAACTTCCCTATACTTATCTAAATAAAATCAGTTTCTTGGAGAGAGCTTCAGAGCTCTGTTTTATAGTCTGCCTCTTCCCCTGGGAAAAATCTCTTTTTTTTTTTTTTTTTTTTTTTTTTTTTTTTTTTTGCGGTGCTGGGGATTGAACCCAGGGCCTTGTGCATGCCAGGCAAGCACTGTACCAACTGAGCTATCTCCCCAACCCTTGGGAAAAATCTCTTAAGTCACTGCTCTGGAGCTCAGGTTAGACAGTGGCCTGCTTTTCTCAGAGGAATAATCTTTCTTTATGAGCAGGATGCTGGGCAGAGGCACTAGTCTCTGGTCTTGGCTTGCCTGCCTATTGTGCAACTTCTGCCCTGTGAGCCTGAACGATAGTAACAGAAACCCCTATTTTCTCAGCCTGCCATGCCCATGGTAGAGTATCCACCCTGTGAGCAGGGACCGGATGAAGAGAGCCCTCTCCCTGCCTTTAGGCCACACTTGCCTGGATGTTAGTCTCTGATATACAGATCTCAGGTAGGGAATAGGAAGTGCTGGGAACATATACTTAGAAGGGATACACCATGGCTGGGGGAATTGAGAGCCCTATCTTTTTGGCCATGCATATCTGGAGTGAGTTTCCAATAATCTGCACTGGGAGTTATGGGGGCAGGAAGAAGGCTGTGTCACAAGTAGTACAGCACCTTAATTAATCACACAGATTAAACCGAAATAAATGAAGATCAGGCTTGACTGATGTCTTTCTTTTGAGATGTAATAGACTGGGTGGTAAATGAAGGAAGCCTGGATAGTTCCAAGCTGATTTGAGGGAAGAGGTCATTGAAGGGTGGATGGGGGTAATACCTAGATTTAACCAGTGCCCCCTAGAAAGATCAGTTGTAACTGGCAACAGTGCAGTTAGGAATGGCACAGAGCATTCCCTGATGCTTCTTAACAGCTGGGCCCCTGGGCGTGACACAGTGAGGCTTTGACAAGCTCTCCATCGCAGCCACAGCAGGCAAGTTTTGTGGGTGCTACTTCAATCACCTGGAAAAAGCTCTGGTGTGGCACTGGAACTTATATCTGCAACTGTCTCCAAATCGACTTGACTTTTCCCAACTTTTCAGCTTTAGGTTATTGAATACCACTGTACTTTCCTACTCCATGATCAGTATAGGAAAAAATTCCTTAGAATGTGATATTACTTGGAGATATGCTCTATTTTCTTTTTAGAAATGATGCTGAAATACATAGGGGTGAAATAACATCATTATTGGGATACATTTCAAAACACCTGAGCAAAGAAAAAACAAAGATAAAAGAAAGAGAAGCAGCACACATGGCAAAATCAGGCTTACTGTGAAATGTGGGTGATAAGAACTCATTATAGTAGTCTATTTCCTGTTGGGTAGGTTTGAAAATTGACATTAAAAAGTGTTCTCTCTGAGAGAAATAAGACTCACCTGATTATCCATATCTTTGATGACCAATAAGACTGGACTGTCTAGTGATGCTGATTTCCGATAGAGAGTTTTCAAGCTGGTTCCATGCTCTATGGTGCTGTAGGCCAGCCTCCATGGATACCCTTGTACCCTTGCTGGAAGGCGCCGGGCCAGCTGCCAGCACAAGAAGAAGATGCAAACAGACAAATTCAACCACAAATCGGCATATGACTTGCAGACCTGAGGCATAAAATATATGCCTGTGGTTCAAACTCAAAGTTTTATATTTATTTATGCATTGCTTGGTTTATGGTGGTAAATATTTGCTACCATAAACCAAGAAAGAGAAGGGAAAATCATTGCTTAAAAACATTTACCTTGGCAGGGAGACTGCTCAGAGGATGCTTCTCCCTTCGGGGCCTGACTGTGGGTTCCTATGCTACTGAGGTGTGTTGCTTAATAATAGGTATATATTCTGAGAAATGTGTTGTTAGGCGATTTTGTGGTTATGTGAGTATCATCAAGTGTACTTACACAAACTAAGATGCCTGCCATTCACTAGTTGATATAATCTCAGGGTACTGTGTCACAACTGCAATTTGTCATTGACTGAAACTTTGTCATGCGGTATGTGACAGTACTTTTGAAGACAGATCAAGCCAGGTTAAGAGGTTTGCACTAGACAGATACTCTTTTTTTACATCACAATCTGACTTTTAACAAACAGATTCAAATTTTTCCAGTGGTTCTTCCTACACTTTTGAAGACTCAGAACTGCTCATGGCAATTATAGTTTCCCACAGATCTGATAGCAAAAAAAAAAAAAAAAAAAAAAAAACCACAGATGCCTTATGTTAGATGTCAGAGGGTATCTGTCCATCTTGTACCTGTACCTTTCATCCACATCAATATTTAGCTTAAACTTAGCTGCCATCAATACCAGTGATGTATATGTCTTCAAAAATATCATCAAAGAAAGTGATGGCATGCTGTCTTCAGAGTGCTTCAAATCAGTTCCAGACAGTGTCAGCATGAACCCCACCTAGAGAGCTGCTTGGGGAAGTCTCTTGACTTTCCTGGACCTTCATTGGATCATTTGTAAACTGAGGAATTGGACTTGATGATGATTCTTTAAGTTCTCTGAAATTCAGGTTTCTAAGCTGAAGTACAAGTGATTTCCTACCAAGGTTTGGATATTAGTACATAATAACATTTCAAAAATTCAAGTACCAGGTTTTCAGAAAACAAAATCACAAAGAAAATGACAGAAAAAGGAAAATCCTTTCCAGAGTCAAGTGTTTTCATAAAGCAAGAAAGTGTACATGCTATATTAATTTTTTTGAGTCCTATAAATAATCACCATAAATTTGGATCCTTTTAAAGGGCCTGAGGACCTTGGTAGGACACTTATATTTCTTTTTAAGATAAGAAGTAACTTTTCCTTTAGGTATGAGAGAAAGATATTCTTGTCTGATCAGTTGCTTATATTCCCAGCAAGGCAGTGGAAAAGGCTATTTGTAGCTTTTCAGAAGCAGAGAAGAGCATGCTAGACTTGGTTAGCCTTCCATGTTCCTCCCTTCTACCCTGGCTCATCCCTCACCCCAAGTGAAAAGAGCAAATGCAGTCAGAGATGGGGAGTATCTTTGAAGGCCTGGCAGACCCTCATCCCAAGTCCCCAGTGAGAACCCACCTGCTCTATGTGCATGTTTTCCAGCAGCGCGCTCTGGGGCTGCAGGATGGGCAGCCCCTCCTCCTCCTCCTCTTCGTAGTAGCTGCATGTGCTCTTCCTTCGCTTGGCCTCCTCAACAGTGATGATCTGAGGCAAGGAAACAGACAACCGAAGACAAAGATGACTTTTCCTCAACTGATAACAAAGCTATGTTGGGTGCCCAACTGCCTGAAAAGGTAGAGCTTTGGTAGCAGGAGATAAAGAGGCATTTGGGGAAATGGTTAATTTTTCAATTCCAGATCAAACGCACAACTTAAGATAGTACAGCTGAAGAACTTCATATGTATGAATTAAAATCACCCGTTTTCCAGTTTTGCTATTGCTGCTGATTGCTTAGTCCTTGAGTGAGAACTGTTTATAACTCCATGAGCAATTTATACCCTTGAAAATTGTCTAAATTATTCTTCTTTAGCCTGTATCTAAATTTAAATTGTCAAGGAAATAATCAGAGATCACTCAGTGAGTAAGTCTTCTATAAATAGGGAATATGGAACAATAAGGACAGTTTTTAATCAAGGTTCTTGATGTTTTCTCTCAAGGTTGTGTACATAGCAACCAAGTCGGAGAGAAATAATGAATGATAACATCTACCAGGAGCAGTAACAGAATTACTTTGCTGCTTTGCTCAAAATTACAACCAGGTTACAAATCTTACATACAGTTCAGAAACAGTCATAGTATTTTTCCCTTCTAAACTGAGAAACACTATATTGTACATACTTACACACTTATTGTATAATTATATTTATCTTTATAAACTACTATAGTCCTTCTCACTTTAAAATCCATTTTTTATCCCTTTTAAATTCTGGATAAAACAATGAAATTAAGTTATATTACACTGCTAATTCATCCAATTGCCTGAATACCAGTATTAATGACTTTTGTATTATAGAGAAAAAGCATTTAAATGTCATCTAGTGAAAGTTGTTAGATAATGCATTACTCAATTTCCAAACCACACAATGACATATACAAAGTACCCACAGCCATCTGGGCCAGATTTCTGGTAGGGAAATTAGCTTATAAATTTTACCATCTTCTGGAGGAGAATTTATGTAGAGAAAACACTTCCAAAGAATCACAAATCCAGCATTTTAAACGTGCTAAATGAAGCAGCATGTTTTTGGTGAACCTTACACTTATCATAGCTACAAAATAAGGCTGTGGAATGAAAAAAAAATCAAATATGAATCTGTGATTCACAACGGAAAAGGCAATGACATTACATCCATGTCCACAACAAATAAATTAACCAGCTCTCATTGAAATGTTAGCATGATCCTCTCTCATTAAAACAAATTTGAAAACATACTGGAGTGGCAGATCAGTAAGAATTCATAGCACCTTCTTATCCCTCAAGGACACACTCCAACCTACCTTCACAAAAGGCTCCTGGTCAGGTCTGGCACAATAGAAAATCTGAATGTCCAAGGGCAATCTTGGGTCTCTCATTGTGACCGTTGAGAAGTGTAGCCTGTCTAATGAGGAACAGGTTTTTTCTCTCTGCCTCCACACCAGACACTGGCGGGCACGCTGAGCTACAACTGTTTTTCAGTATCTAGCTTCCTGATTGAGTTTCTGTTTCCCTTAGGAGGGGGTTCAACATTTCTACAGGAACACGCCCAAATTAGGATTTACAGCGAACACACTTCCTGCCAGGCAGAGCGTGAGACTGTAAAACGACACTTTCACCTTTGAAATGGTGGTTTCCTAACTGCAATAAAACCCTATTGTTTGAGGTTTTTTTTTTTTTTTTTTCATCTTGTCCTTTTCTGCCGAATTGTCCTCTGGCTAACTTTGCTCTTCTCACCCTGCCTTTTCAAGAGTTTTCTTTCTGCCCCTTCTTTTAGGTTCAACCTCCCATTTTAAGTGGTACATCTGTTCCCGGTTTTAATCTCAAAGGAAAGCCAAGAAGGAGCCTTCAATTGAGGTTGGTTTATTACAATTAGCACAATTTTAATCCCAAGTCATGTTCATTGGGTATGAGGGATTTAAAAGAATGGGAGAACATCTGGTTTATGTGAGGCTGTGAAAGATGTCATCTTAAATACTGTTTTACAAAACCACTGGGAAAGTAATATTTATCATTTTATATTTAAGAATTAGTCTTAATGACTAAAAAATATAATGAGTCCTCCTCTGAAGATCAGATGTCAGGGAGCTGGAAATAAATGTAGATCATCACTGGACACTGCCAGGTCTCAGTGGCCTTTTGGTCTTGGGGACTACTAAGGGGATCAGGGTGCCATTGCGAGGCCATCCCAAGGCAGGTTTACAATGAACTCTGGCAGGTCAATACCCAGTCCCAGGTCAGCCAGAACTGCCCCTTGAGGCAGGAGTCTAAACACAAACTGGGGCAGAATCATTCAGATTAGGTGTCAGTAAGACAGCACTTTCTTCAGTACCTGGCACAACAGCTAAAATTTATTAAGTGTTTCCTGTGTGATGGTGAATGATAGGTACTTTGCCAGACATAGGGACACCATGCAGTCCACAGGGTCTGATGAATGAGGAGACAGTTGAGAGGCAAGTAAAAATAAGCAAAGGTCATTCCACATGATATGTACACTAAAAGCTATAGACCCTCAAAGGCAGTGGGGGTCCCCTGGGCGTTATGAGATGCCTTATTCCACAGAGGAGATAGTGCTTGGGTTTGTGAGTGGACAGTAGGGTATGGGGACATGGGCCAGGTGGAGGGGATAGCAAGAATGCAGAGACAGGTTCTGGGTTCACTGTGGTTGGAGACTAGAGAGCAAGGGAAGCAGAGGTGAAGGAGGAGGATGAGGTCTGGTGAAAGCACAAGAACAGAAAAAATGAACAACCCTGATGCCATGAAGGGCCTGGAACTGATCCTATAGGTTAGTGTTTCTAAAACTAAGCTATTCTTCAAAACTATCTAGGAAAGGTCTAGGATTCACCTAAAAAAAAATCCCCAGGTGTTATTCTAATGATCAGTTCTATGCAATGGGAACCACTGAAAGCTTTAAGCATGGCAGTATATGAGCATGCTTGTGTATTTATTTATTTCTGGGGAACCAGGGATTGAACCCAGGGGTGCTTAACTACTGAGCCACAGCCCTAGACCTTTTTATTTTGAAACAGGGTCTCGCTAATTTGCTTAGAGCCTTGCTAAGTTGCTGAGGCTGGTTTTGAACTTGCCATCCTCCTGCCTCAGCCTCCAAAACTGCTGGGATTACAGGCATGTACTGCTGCCCCCAGCCATGCGTATGTATTTAAGCGAGAAGTTAAATAGGTAGCACAGCATATAAAAATATGCATATATACACACATTTATATATATATGTATGTGTGTGTGTATATATATATATATGTATATGACCTTTCAATATGATGAAGAAAACAAGAAAAATCATTAAATAGTGCTGGGAAAAATGGCTATTAAGAATATCATTTATCATACATTGAAAAAATTAACCGTATCATCTAGTGTCTGAAGGACTGCAGTAGAAAGCAAAATCCCTTTAGGATGTTATTACACTTGTTATCAAATGGCATGAATGTTTATCCTTATTATAATATAAACTAATTATATATATATATATATATATATATATATATGTAAAAAATTAACTGTAGACTGAGTGAAGAGTTTAATTGGAGACAACAGGACCACCTATATATACAAACACTAGAAGAAAAAAATATATATGTAAAAACCATCAACAAAATTAAAAGACAAATAGAAAACTAGGGAAGATCTGTCACATGTACAAGAGATACAGATTATATTTCTTAATTATTGAGAGTTCAAACAGTGTGATGGAACTTTAAGACTCCTTTAGGAAAACGGGGAATGGAAATGAGAGGACATCACAAAGAAAAAACCACAAATGGCTAATATAAATGCATATTCATTCTGTCCCTAGTAATCAAGAAAATAAATATTAAATTATATCATTTCCCACCTTCCAAAGTAGCAAAAAGTTTTACAATAATAGCAAAAGTACAGTGAGAAGATTATCTCTTACTTTCTTGGCAAGTTAAGCAAGTATTATATTAAAAATGGGGAGTGTCAAAAAATTAGGACCTTGGGCTGGGGTTGTAGCTCAGTGGTAGAGTGCTTACCTAGCATGTGTGAGACCCTGGGTTCAATCCTCAACACCATACATAAAATAAAATAAAATAAAATAAAGTTATTGTGTTCATCTATAACTAAAAAGATAAATATTTTAAAAATTAACACTTTTATACATTCTAATTCTAGGCAACTAAGGAAATAAAAAGGATTGCAGATCATCACATTCTTATGAAAAGTTTGAACCAACATAAGTTTTCAAGTGGGGAATTGTTAATCTATAATAGAGTTCCAAAATACTATGTAACCATTAAAACTGAGGCTCTTAAAAATCTTTACTAATAAAATTCTTACAATATCAGGTGAGAAAAATTCAGACACTTAATTGTACATAGAGCATAATTCATTTTGCAAAAACAAACAACACTGACAAAAAAAAAAAAGCACAACTCATTCCCTACTACATCTAGAAAACAACCTCAAGCAAAGTACAGAAAAAAAAAAAAGAAAAGAAAAAGTCAAAGGAATTATATAAAAGTACTCAGTGTTGTTAGATATTATTTTAAAATTTTCCATAGTATATTTTCCCGAAGTTTCCAATCTTCCTCCAACAGGCAGGTCTTGATTTATAGAATGAAAAAAATAAAACTTGTTTTAAGATCTTGAGTATAGGGGGAGAGGGCCTGGTGGGCGGATTGGGACTGCAGTGCCCTTCCAAGTTCAAGTGAAGGTGCAGAAATCCTGATTAGAGTCAGGGGAACCTGCCGAGGCAGTGATGCTGGAGGGGAAAAGAGGTCCCACACCACTTAAGGTAAGAATCAACAAGATTCCAACTAGAGGTGACGAGAGGAGGGACGAGGATGAAGGAGATGAATGCAGTATGATATTTAGACTTCTGACTCGGGCATTGCTAACTAAAATGGAAATACGAGAGGAGAAACAAGTTTTAGAGAAGGATGACTTTTACTTTGGACATGCTGAGGATCAATACCTGTTAGCTTCTAGGGGAGGCAGGATTCTTCTTCCCTACCCATAGAGGTAGAAGAAGACTGTAACAGTGGATTGTTTCCAGGTAATGTCGGGGAGCAGGGGGTAGAACTTGCATCTGCATGGGGTGGAGGAATTCTGGTCAGCATTCTTTTCCTCATAGTACTTTTGGACTCTTATCTTCCATGTGGAGAGAAAGAAGAGATAAGTATCTGGACTAATCCAGGCCCCTCTCTCCAGTTCTCTTTTCCTTCTCACTGCCACAAGCATTGGCAAGGGTGATGGGAGTTTGGAAAAGGTCTAACCATTGCTTCCTTCTCCAGATGTGCAGAAGCTCTGCCTTCTTACTAGCCAGTTATTGGAATCCCAATGCAAGATTATTTTGACTGCATCCTACATTTTAGGGACAATGGCAACCTAGTCCCTGCCCTTGTGCTCACCTCCCAGCTCTTGGTTGTTGGCTCACTGAAGAAGTTGTCAATCATATTCAGTTCTTCCTTTTCCACCACCACAAAGCCTTGCTCTTTGGCATCTTTCCCATAGACATCAGGAGACCACTGAACAAAGAATGTGTACAAATGATCCACCCTGAAAAACATGTTTGTGATATAGGTTAACACCAAGTCCGCTTTTCTAGTAGGCACCAGTAGGGACTTGGGTACATAAAACCATCATTTTCCTGCTAGGCAATTCTGTTTTGCTAATTGGGAGATTTCCTGCTGTCAAGATTATCTCTACAAGTGGATTCTAAACTCAGAAAATAAGAGCCGAGAAATGAAAGCGAAAGTCCACAAGCACAGAGAACTATTAAAACCCTCTTCCAATCTGTGGGAAAGATCAAGAGATGAGACATAAAACTGAAAAACACACTGAGATATTTACACCAAATATCTTTTCCTTGTTGAGTTTTCATTTTATTGGACACTTATATTCATTGAGAAAAAATGTTGATCTAAAACCTCAATTGGGAACAATAAACAGTAATCCAATGGGTTTTCATTTACCATTACAATTTTAATGAAACATCTCTGATAACTAGAATGACACTAGTTATTATTTTAGAATTAGAAAGAGACCTAATTTTATTGGCATAGGAATGTACTTTGCTTCTACTTTCTCTGGTCTTTGACACATGTTTAGGATATAGAGATCTAAAGCATCTCTCCAGGCTTAATGAACAGACAGATGGCTATTTCTGAGCAGAGACTGGGAGTTTTCAGTTCCAGTGCCCTGGAGTACCCCCTAGGTAGGACTCTGACCTTGAGTTCTGCACCTATGTCCATCACAGTAGGGGAGAGGGCAATAGTAACATAGAATTCTTCAAGTCTCTGTGATTACAAAACAATTCAAATTTGAGGCTATTTGGGATGTTAACTTATGATTAATTTGTAAAGAGCTATAATCATGTCAAAGTATTATAATACTCCTAACAGGACTAAAGCAAAAACAGGTATCACCCACAATTCTAATATCCCAAGAGATCAAACTGGTTTAAGGTTTCCATGTTCCTATCTGCTCTTGTCCACAAGTAAACACAGCTTGTACACAATTCTCATTTTAACCAGAGATAAGGCATAACTGTTATATGTAATATATAATATACAATTACCTCGTTGCTGTACTCCTCTTTAACAGCTACATTTCATGAAATCAATAAACTACATTTATCCTGCATTTCTGTTGTCAGGATATTTAGCTTGTGGGTTGATTTGATTGAATGAAATATGTTACAGTGAATATCTGCAGGCTATACCTTTACCATCTTTTGAATCATTTCCTGAAGATTAGTTCTCAGAAAAGGGATTAATGATGGCCTCGGGCCATGATTTTATAGCTTGCTACTGATATTGCCAAACCAATTTTGAAAGGCTGACTCCTTTACTGAACAGGAGAGCTGCAGCTTTTATCTAAGTTCATAAAAACTTTGCTGGTCCTTTTCATTTAAAGGAGTTTACTTATTTAAGTTTGAGCAACTCACTTTGCATTTCTTTTGAGGTTAAACATTTCTTAATGTTTTCTTCCTGGTTGGAGTCAATCTTTTGTGAATTGACTCTTTGTGGTTTGCGTGTCAATATTTTTCTTTTCAGTTTGTGGGAAGCTTTATGTGAAGTAAATATTAACCACTATCCAAAGTGTTTCTAAGCAGTTGCTTCTGTTTTTATAACAATTACGTATTTTGATCCATGGTATGGAATTACTAATATTCACATATTTTAAAGGTATATTTCCTTTCAGATTTCTCCACCAAAACATGGAAAGTTGTTACCCAAGACTAGATGTGTATCAGTCTTATGCTCACATTTCTAATAAAGATAATATGGATATTGATAAATGTTATGATTGAGCTCGGATGTGACTGTTATGATCTACTTTGGCTAGACCATGATATCCAATTTTTGGTCAAATACTAGCCTCCATCGCTATGAAGGTAATTTTAGAGATGTAATTAACATTTAATGACTAGACTTTAGTAAAGCAGATTACCCTTCATAACATGGGTGGGCCTCATCCAATCAAATGAAGACACAAGAGAAGAGGACTGAGGTTCTTCCAGGAAGAAGGAATTCTTCCTCTAGACTTACTTGAGACATGAGACTGGAGCACCAGCTCCTCCCAGGGGATTTAGCCTCCAGACCTGCCCTCAAAATTTCCACCTTGCCAACCCACAATCACATGAACCAATTACTTAAAATGTTTACCACTAAAAATTGGAATGGGGTGGGAAAAAGACATGTTCTCTATCATATATATCTTTAAATTATTTTAATTTTTGTAATAGGCAGTATTTACATGATTCAGATATTAATGTATTTAACAAAGCATATGAGAAGTTTCCTTCTCACATTCCTGTCTATATCACAAATAAAGGTGATCACTTAATTCATTTATTGTGTTTATTTGAAGTGTTATATATGTAGATATAAATACAAATAAATTTTTGTCTTTCCTTGGTTTTTATTATTCTCTATCTTATTTTTTCAGTTGACAACATATCCTACTTCGCTCTCCTAATCAATATACAGACAGCTTCCTCATTCTTTCTTTTATACTTATATAGTATTTTGCCACGTAAACTTATTGAACTTCATGTAGCCATTCTCTATAGTTGGACAGTTGGGTTGTTTCTAAGACTGTGCTACAATAAAAATGCTATGATGACTTAACTTTGTATGCACATCATTTCACACGTGCACAGGTAAGGCTGTAAGTCCCATTCCCAGAAATGGGACTGCTTTGTCAAAGAAACAATCTGATTCAGTTTTAATTATACAATCATGTAAATTATGTAATTTTATAACACTATGTTGCCCTTTATAGAGATTACCTTATTAATATTTGTCCTCCCACCTCCCTATTAGAAATTAACTGAGGAAACACAAAATAAATCATTATTGCAGAAAGGTTTGAGAACTATACAATTTTAATTCTTCTAGTTTTCTCAATACTTACAAATTGAGTCCATTTTAAATATCTTCTGGAGAAGAGTTGAGAACTAAGTATACTTCACTCTAACTTTTAGAAAAGGAGATATTTATTTTGTACATGTTCCCATTACAAAATATTCAAATATAAGAAACACAAATTGCTTGTTGCTAGCTCACTTGTGAGAAAGAGAAAAGCCACCCCTCCCACCTGGGATCTAGCCCATTGCTGTTATTATCTGCCAGGTCTTTGGGTTGCTGGGAGTGAGGCCCTAGTGTTTTCCTGTTGGACATAAACCACTTCACAGAACATTAGTATCAGATGAGGCCACCCCTATGACAGTGACGAATCAAGACAAAAACAAGACCGCTCTGTAATCATATCTGAACACAGATGAAAACAAGACATTGTCCAGCCGCAAGAACAAGCAAACACCCCCTAATCTGAGTATTATGAATGACTGTGCTTCTTTACCAATTACAGTGTTAGTCCTGAAACTCCCAAACTTCCTCCTGATGAGAATGAAAACATAAAATCACCACTGACCCCTGTGGGGGTGACAGGTTCTCTGGCTAGCACAGCCTACCTAAATTTACATATGTACATCACCAGGCTTTGTTTCTATAAACTGTAATGGCTTCTGAAGGACCTGTGGAGAAGCAATCTAGCTGCTGCTTCACAGTTTGATCAAACTGTGTAAGATTCCTTTTTTCTATAGTTTGCTTATTTCTTATGCAGGGAGGCAGCCAAATCCAGCCAGCTGGGATCCAGATAGGTTCCCCAGCTTGACTGCCAGTAACAGTCTTTCTCATTTAAAGATAAAATTTCATAAGATACCCAATCATGGAATTATCCCTGCTTCCTTAAATCCTCGCCCCAAATCACCTAATTCAATCCCAAATTCTATAAATCCTTTCTAGCACTTCCCTTTCATTATAGCAGTGCTGGGGATTAACCCAGGACCCCACACATGCTGGGTAAGCACTCTCTGCTGAGTGATGCCTTCAGCCCTCAAACACTTCTTTACTGGGGGTGACCCACAGTGCCACAACAATGTGTATGTCCTCCTTTGCAATGAATCAACTGACTTGTTAAACTATATATTGTGCCTGGTGAACTCTGGATGGAAGGCATCAATGTTCTGACACTTCCTGTATACCCACCATATGTCAGTGCCTTTGTCTTTATGAAGCTTATTTTCTTGAATATTAGAGCTGGTAGGGTTATTGGATATCATTTAATTCAATTATCTTCCCTTAGACATAAGGAGTGAGGAAGCTGAAGTCAACTATTAGTATCACAACCAGGATTAAATCTCTTAAGGTGGCCATCAGAGTTCTTTCTCCCACATTATAAAGCCTCTACTTATTCCACATTGATTTCTGAACCATTTCTCAGTTCATTTCCTAGTTATGACACAAGACATTTTTATTACTTCCTGGACCCACTTTGCATGAAGCATTGCTTTTCTGTTCTCTAGCATTTCAACTTCATAGGGATGTTATCATTGAACACTGAGTGAAGCAGCAAACATTCTGAGAAGTCTAAGAGCTTGTGCTATCATGTATTCTTGTGCAAGACTACAATTGAATGAGAGATGAGTCACAGATTTGCAGTTAAGATTGCATTCCTTCCTAGACATAAGAAGAAAATGTTAAGCTGTGAAAAGTGCAAGTCTATATGGATTTTAAGAAGAGAACTTATCTCAGCAATTGGCAGCCATTTCCTTTTCAGGTGACAAAGACATTAAATTGCTCAGGGTGAACATTTCAGACGTCTTGTTTAATTATACAGATATAATATGTAGGATTTACTATTCCAGGGTTAGGATACAATGGGACATTCCCTGCTTAACCAAGACAACTCATTCCTATAATCCACTGGGAAGTTCAGAAAGAGGTAAGATTTGTAAAAGGATCAAAGGACTTTCTGAGGAGAAGACTAATGCCCAATGTCTTCTCTTTTGAAATTCAATATTACTTGAGTTTCTCAGATGATTTAAGGTGGACTAACAGAGGTAAGCCCATAGGTAAGGATAACACCCCTTTCTCCACTCCAACATTCTTAAGGGGAAACCTTCCAAGCAGAGAGAAGTGCTTCTGTCTTGCTATGATTCCTTTAGGAGCAGACAGATTTGGGCATGGTACACTAATTCTGAAGTTTAGACAAAGCCCCTGCCACTTGGGCATGCTATGGAAGGAAATGGCAGCATAGGTATATATGTGTGTAGCAAGTAGGGGTGGGTGAGGTAGTAAATTTTGGCATAAAGCATTCTTGCCTGCTAGTGCCAATCTCCCTAGGAGAAATAGCTCAGCCTATTTCTGAGTGACCAGGGAAGGGGGCTCATCCCAAGCCTTTTCTTTCAGGAATGCTGGCTTTTCAATGAATGATAAATCAAAGCTATTTTTTTGTTTTGTTTTTTTGTCCAGAGTGGTCTATTCTGAGGTAGCCAAGAGCAGCTAGGGTCAGCCCTTTATACTGACTGAGCACTGATCTTCTTACACTTTCCACAGGAGAAAGCTCTCTAGAGATGGGGAAAGGCATTCTCAAAATACTATATAATAAAGACTCAGAGTCATAAAAATGTAAGTATCAAATAGAGAAGCAACCTTATGGTGCAGCCAGAGCTGATGAATATAATGCTGCCTATAAAGAAAAGCTGTAATTCCTTGCTTCAAGGACCTTACATTGTACAGTAATTCAATTAGGCAAGGATAACTGTGCTTGACATAAAGATAAGGAAGCTAAGGTTGTGAGATTCGACAATGTGTCCAAATATCTCATCCCTAGATATGTTCCAGTCAGTCTAAGATGACTGCCCATTTAATAAATGCTGAACTCCAAGGAGGACTGGTGTATTTTTGGATCTGTCCATAGCCAGGTCATTGGTCAGTTTCTTCCTTGGCTTTGGGTTTATTCAGTGAAGTCTAAGTAGGTTCTGGGTGGCTCTGAGGGCACATGCTTCCAGTGTCCCCCTTCCTGCCCCTTGCCCCTTTCACTGATAGACTCATAGGACTAGCTTTCAAGCCCCAGGACCTTCAGTCAATACTGAGCTTCTTGCTTGGGGACGTGGGGCAGCTGCCCTGAATGGTCTCTATTCTTTCTCAGGCAGTGGGCTCTGTCTCTGCAGTCAACAGTCACTTCTTGCCTGGGAAGCCTTGCGTAAAATGAGATAGGAAACCCCAAATGTACGTTCTGCAGTAAGGCACTCTGATGGGAAACCTTTGAGTCTTTTCCCTCAGACATTCTGGGCACTAGTGCAATCCAATTTCCTTCAATGCTAGTTCTCAGCATAATAGGCCCTCATTGTCTCATGTAGAAAGGGCCCTCATGCTATGCCCATGATGGAAAAGGAAGAGGAGTGAAGAATTGAAGTGATCTGCTCCATAAGAGAAAATTAAAATTCATTTAGAATCAATTTGCGTACTTAGTTCAAAGACCCTTGGAGACCAAACGAAAGGAAAAAAATTTCCTAATTCCAGCTCTACTTCAATGTCCTTTGTTTAAGCTATTTACACTGTTTAATTGGGGAAGGACAGGATATGACTTCATCTTTTTTTTTTTTTTTTAACTGATTATAGTTGCCTTTAGTTTACTTAGTCTCATTCTTGGAATTTTTTTTTTTTTCACTAACAGGATTTTCCTAATAGTTTCTGAACTCAACCCTGACCTCTTTTTACAAACAGACCTCAAGTTCCAAAATTTTCCTTCTTTTCCCTTTGCCTTCTCCCTTGCCCACTCCTTCCTCTGACTGTGCCTGCCTTGTTCCCCCTTTGACCTCTCCTCTTCCTCCGCTTCCCATTCAGGTCCTCCTGTGTTTACACTTCCAGTCCAGTATTCCCCCCTGCTCTCACCAGTGCCCTGATAGCCTGCTTCCTCTGGGCCTGCCCTTCCAAGCAACCTCCAACAGAAACAGCCGCTCGCCTTTCTAAATCCTCTTTTGGGATGATGACCTTTGCTGGTTTAGCTCCTTCATGGGTAATAGGTTCACTACCAACCAGAGGCACCCAACCTCTGCGAGGAAAAGCCCTCCCTCTCCCCAGTGCCTCCCCACACTCACTATCGTTCCCTGCCTTTTCTACTCCACTCAGTAGCTACTCAAGACACCTCTTCACCCTCTTGTGCCCTCTCTTCTTAACCTCCCTGCCTCCTCTCTGAACTGAGGATGTTCCACTACACTATTAGAATGTGTCCCCTGCCATCTCCTTTAGTGATCTGTTTCTTCAGAAGAAGCAATTCCTTTTCTTTGTTTTCCCTGTGCTGGGGATTAAACCCAGGACCTTGCACCTGTCAGGCAAGCACACTGCATCCCCCGCTCAGGAACTCCTCTTCTACCTGTTTTATTCTTCCTCCCTGGCATGTCTGATAGTCCCACTCCCAAGGATTTCCTCCATCATTTCCATCCCTACCCTACTACCTTTTCTATCCCTCTATATTTCCTTCATCTTGATCCAGAAACCTGCTTGCATTCCCCATCCTTAAAAAAAATATAAGTTTCTGGAATTTTGTTTCTTCTTAAAGTCCTTCCCATGCTTCTTTTTCCCTTCAAAAGAAAATGAGTTAGCATATCTTCCAACTCCTTTTTATTCCTGAATTTTCCTATTCTAATTTTATTAACCTTTTAGTATATGCCCTGGTTAGATCAAACCTGGTTCAGATACTTTCTGGAAGGAAGAAGTTTTTAAAATCTTGTTCCTTTCCTCATCACTTAAGTGAAACTGATTTTCTCAAGTCACCAACTATGCAAATCAACAGTATCTCAGTCATCATCTTCTTGACCTCAGAATGGCTGTTGATGGCTTTTTTTGATACTCCCTCAGTGACTCACCCTGTGGTCTCTAATGAGTCAGTTGCCTCAGGGACACTGTACAGGGCCTCTGACTGACCCAACACCATTATCACTAATTACAGCTGCCCTGGCTGCTAACTGGTCCTGAAGCACTGGGTGTGAAACGTGTAGGCAGAAAACTAGGTCAAGGACCAGGTCCTAGGAAAGGAAGAAGCAGAAGTGGTTCCAGAGAGACCAAGAAGAGAGAGGAGAGAGGCAGAAGTGAGCTTACTGTCTCTCTATAGGTTTCAGAGTGAATTCAAACTCCATGGGGCTGCCTGAAGCTTTATTTCATGCCACACTCCCAAGTGCTCTCTGTCCCAGTCGCATGCTCCATCATCTTTGCCCTGGCATCCATTCTGGCTCTGTGCTCATGCTGCTTCCTTCCCTTCTCTTCCCTTCCCTTCTCTCCCTCTCACTATATTTTTCTTTCTTAGAGTGATGAAGAAAGTAAGCCAACAGGAGTAGCATCTCAGGTTGGGGTCAGGGACAGCTTCCCAGGGGCTGGGGTATAACTGGGTGTTGAGAGAAGTTGAAGGGTCCATTGCAGGAGGAAGGAGAAATGGCACCCTCCAGAGGAATACATGCAAAGACATGTCTTTTAAGGAGCAGGGTCACTATAAAAAGGACAAATTATAAAAGGCAGAGAGAAAGACAAACAGTGCAGTCAGGTCTAATGGAGGCATCCATAATGGAGATGGGACTGTTGCCATGCCGAGACCCAGAGCCCACCTGGAAGGGCTTGGGTGGTGGGACGGAAACAAAATGTCTTAATACCAAGATAGTGATACAAACCAGCCAGCGTCCCAGCAGGGGCATTTGTGTGGAGCAAGAGTTCAACTGGTGGGGTGAAATCACTGAGGAGGGAAAAGGCACAAGGCTCATCCTTTATAGCATGGCAGGAGACAAGAAGGAAGAAGATGGAGCTGGTGGGTCACTGAGTCTCAGGGAGTTTTGGGCATAAGATAAAATGCTGGGACCATATCCTGAGGCCACTGCTTTCCAAAGTGTGGCAGGGGTGTCCCCAGTCTCTTCAGAGGATACACAGAAGAACACATTTTAATAGTTATGCACTTACATAAAGGTCATTAGTAATAAATATAATGAACACATTAATACTTTTAATTTTACAGATATTACTACTCAAGAAGAAGTTAAGTAAAAATATTTTTAAAATATGATGATTTGATTTAAGTCCTTTAAAGACAAATATTAAGTAAAAATGGTGTGGGGAGACAGGGACCTTTGCAAAGGGAAGGATCTGTGTGAGTAGCTGAAGCTTAGATGTTGCTGTGGGCCGTGCCTGCACGCAGGTAGCAGGGAAGATGTGTGACCAGATCTGGAGTTTTGAAGGCCTGCTGTGGTGTCAAGAAGAGAAGGCCAGGAAGAGGCAGGATTGACTAGAAACAAAGGCTTGATGGCTGTAGATACCACAGTGATCCAGGTAAGAGATGCTCAGAGCCAGACTCCAGGTGTGGTAGTGAGCTTAGAAAGACACCTGCCACACACACCCAGCCCGTCTAGCAATGGCGTTCACTCTGGCTCTCAGGCTTTGTTTAGGCTTTCTGTTTAATCTCAAACTTGTTCTTAATCACACTTCTTCATAAACTTCAAAAAGTCTTCCTCGTTGAGCAGAGGAAGGGGATTGAATGGGGAGAGAAGGGACAGGACAACGGAAGAGAAGTGGAATGACTCCAACCCTAACATTCCTATGTGCATACATGAATACATCACAGTGACTCTCACCTGCGTGTAATCCATAAGGCATTCATTCTTTAAAAAACTGTAAATAAATAGCAGAAAGATCAATAGAATAGAGAGAAGAGAACGGGGGAGGGAGGAGGAGAGGAAAAGGGGAAGTACTGGGGAGTGAATTACAGCAAATTATATTCCATGCTTATATAATTATGTCAAAATGAACCCTATTATTATGTATATCTAAAAGGAACTAATAAGAAAAAGGAATAAAGAGGGGAAAAAGTCTTCACCTTCAACAAGGTTCCTCAGGGCTTCACCTCAAAGGAGACACCATATTTATGTTACAAATCCCTATTTAGCAGATAAAGTTGTCATCTCTGAAGAAATTAAAAGAGCGTGAATGACACAAGCTCTTGGAAAGCAGTGCTTGACCTCAGAGGCAACAAAGCATTGCAGAGTGAAGGAGAAGTAACAGCAGCAGCAACAAACTTTCCTTTTGTGTTTGGGTGAGCTCATTTATTCTCATTTTGACCCCAGGTGATAGCCTCCATTACTATTATTCCTATTTAGAGGATGAAGAGACAGATTCTTGCACAGATTAACTAGCCCAAGGTCACACTGCACAACAGGGGTGGATGGGATAAATGTCAGGTCGGTTCTTGGTCTTAAGCAATGTGTTTTGTCATTTCCTTGATGTTCAGTTCAACTGCCCTGGTTAACTACTTCATCAGCACCTGTCACTGACAAAACTAAAGGGCTGGGGGATAGAAAACCTGATGAGGAACTAAGAGTTGACACTTGGAATGAAACATTATTTTACTACCATTCATACCCTAGGTGTGTGCACTTTAGGTATGATTACCATCTTATTTCATTGAACAAGAGTCATTATTAGTTATGGTAGGATTCACTGTTGCTTCCCTTCACACTCTTATTGTTATTATTTTTAGATGGAGTCTCACTATGTTTTCCAGGCTGGTCTTCAGTTCCTGGGCTCAAGTGATCCTCCTAATTCGGCCTCACAGATAGCTGGGACAACAGGCATGTGCCACCATGCCCGGTTCTCCCACTTTAAAAAACAAAAAAACAAAAAAACAAAAAAAAACGAAAAAAACATAGCTGTGAGTAAAGAAAAAGGCCAAGTTCCCAAACTGGTTTCACCTGTCATGAGCTGGAAGCTTGGGCGGGTTTGTTAATCACTTAACTTCTAAAACGAAAATAAGAAAGCCTCTCTTCTCCTAGTGGTGTCAAGAGTACAAGAGTGCAAGGAAGTTTGTTCTACTTTCACTCATCTTTAGAAAGTCCCTTCTCTGTGGTGAACGGAGATGCTACTGCATAAACCGAGAAACAACCACATGGTCTAGAGGTCACTGGGGCATTGTTTTCCTATCAAAGGTTTCTTGACTTGTGGGAAAAGAAAATAAGGCGACATACAACAAAATATAAGCTAGAAACTACTCGCTTGACCCAAATTTATAAACAGAGGGGCTGAGGGTACAGCTCAGTGGCAGAGCAAGTGCTCAGAAAGCATGAGACCCGGGACTCAACCCCCAACACCACACACACATGCACACACACACACACAATAAGCAGGAACCATTAAATAACTTAATAGCTATTCCATTGAAAACACCCTTCAGATTGTGTTATAACACAGAGAGGGAAATACTGAGAAAAAAAATGTGGCCTAGAAAGTACTGAAGTACATGTGCATGTAGCCCACAGGCCACTTGCTTTGTTGACTATAAATTATTCAAATGTACTTTGGTCTAAAACCTCCAGAGGCTCCATTTCTGAATACAGTCTCAGAAACCCAGTAGGGCAAAGCATTCTCTACTGTAGAGGTGAGAACTAGAAAAGCACCGCCTCTCAAAATTCAGTCTCAATGGCCTGACTGAAGGACTCTGAAACAGTAATTTCAAGGTCCTTTCCAGTGTCAATATTCTACAACTCCAAATTAAACCAGTGCTTAGTAATGCCCTGGTATTGTGGCTCAGGTAAAGTGTCCCTGGTAAAGGATCTCAGGGTATCTATCAAATGAAAATTTTACTTACAACATATCAAATATTTTGAAATTTTATTTACAGTGTATCAAATTTTCATGTATATTTCACAATGTGACTACAATCGACAGTACTGTATTATATATAGTAGTATCCTCTTGTCCCGAGTGGGTATAAGACCCCAGGAAATGACTAAAACTGGATGGTATAATACCCTATACATACTACATTTCCCCCTATAGAAACAAAACTATGATGAAGTTTAATTTATAAGTTAAGATTAGTAAATGATTAACTATAATAGCTAATAAAAAATAAAATAATATAACAATATATGATAATAAAAAGTGTGTGAAATTTTCTGTTTCTTTTCCTCCCTTCCTCTTTCTCAACATAGTACTCACCCTTCTTGGGATGATTGAGATGATACCATGCCTACATCATAAGATGAAGTGATAACACAGGCATGGAGGACGACTTCCTAAAGGCTACTTGAATGCAAGTACTGAGATACTGCAACAGGCAGTCTGATATCCCAGGCAACTATTATGTGACCATAGAGGGGTAGTGTATCCACCATGGATACAGCAGTCAAAGGTATGGTTCACATCCTTCTACAGGCTGACACAAAACAGCAACGGATTTCATCATATTACATAGAACTGTGTGTAATTTAAATTGCATGAATTGTTTATTTCTGGAATTTTCCATTTGATATTTCAGAACCACAGTTGATCACATGTAACAAACCTTATAAAGTAAAAATGCAGCTAAAGGGAGACTACTATACTTGAAATCTGCCAAAAACTGTTCTTATCTTATTACATAGGCAAAAAAGAAAAAAAAAATGGTTACCAAGTCAGGTGATAGATATGTTATTGATTGTCATGTAAATACCACAACATACACAAATATGAAATCACCATGTTGTAGCCCTTAAAGATGTATAGTTTTTGTCCATCTACCTCAATAAAGCTGGAAAAACAGAAACAAAAACAAAAACTTCTTTGATCTGGTTTCCCAAAGATAGGAGGAAAGCTCTTTTGCAAATCACTACTCAAAACAACACAAACACTTAAAATAAGTAAAAACTAAAAGTTGATGTTAATATCAATGCTGGAGGTCTTAGGTTGGCCTCCCATAGGTTAGGCTCAGCAGTGATATCATCTCTTTTGATCTTTTTTTTTTTTTTAATTAAATAATGGTCAATACTCAAAAATTGGGGAGACTATACACACATAATCCACTTTTTAGCCTCTTTGGAAAAAGATAGGCAGGGTGAACAACACCAGGACCATATTACCACGTAGCTGCAGAGGTTCACAGCAGGTGAAACCAGAGCAAGGCTCTGTAACTGACCCTGGCCCTAAGCCTCGCTCACCTCCATTCCTCATTGTGGCAGGGCATTTAGATTTGCAAAGAGAAATTCCCCCTTAGCTATAAGACTCCAACAGAAGTCTTAAACCTCAAATAGTACCAAAACCTACATATGTCATTTTTTTTCACACACACACACCTACAATACAGTTTAATCCATAAATTAGGCATGGTAAGAGATAAACAATAACTAATAGTAAAATGTAATACTTATATAGCATAATAAAGTATTTTGAGATTGCAATTGACTACAGAAAACTGAACTCATGGAAAGCAAAACTATGTGTACATAAGGGGACTGCTGCAAGTCCTGTTTCTGCATACTTACTCCCAAACGCTGTGTGCAGCACCCATTGGCAGAGATTAATTGGCAGGCGGTGAAAACAGGCCTCAACTTACTCCCCAAAGTGCTGGCACTTGCTCCTTCACCAAAAAGCACAGCCGTCACTGTGAAGAGCTTCCTCAGAAAGGAGGTTATGTTTCTAGGAGTGTAGGTCTGATGTGGAGCCAATGATTAACTCAAGACACTTGCCAAAGCTGGTTACTGAAGCTACTGTTAGGCAACTGCTTAATATGGTATTTCTAGAATTTTAAGTTGGTGAAACAAAGATACAATAATGGGCAAAGGAATGAAGAGTAAGCAATATCACTTCAAAATCCTTTAAGGTACTTTTCAAAACAGAAAATACTTATATAAATGGTTAACAATCATATAATATATTTGTTCAGTAGTTTTCCAAAATTGCTATTAAATGGGGAGAAGAAGGGCACTCCTTTCAGATTGTTTTGGAAATATTTAGGGGGCTTTTCTGTATTTTCTTTGTTTTGTTTTGTTTTTCTTTTTCTTTTTCATTTAGTACTGGGGATGGAACTCAAGGATGCTTAACCACTGAGCCACATTCCCAGCCCTTTTTATTTTTTATTTTGAGACAGGGTCTTGTTAAGTTGCTAAGTTGTGGAGGCTAGCTAGCTTTGAACTCACAATCCTCCTGCCTCAGCTTCCTGAACTGCTGGGATTACAGGTGTGCACCACCATGCCTGGCAGGAATTTTTCTTTATCAGCAACATTCTTACCTTAAAACATCACAGTCGGATTACTGCATAGAGGTTTAAAGATAGGAAAGGAAGAAGTCAAATTATCACTGTTTACAGGTGATATGATCCTATACTCAGAAGATTAAAAAGACTCTAGAAAATACTGCAAGAGCTAATAAACAAATTGAGCAAAGTAGCAGGTTACAAAATCAACATACAGATATCAATAGCTTTCCTATGTACCAACAATGAATCTGCTAAGAAAGAAATCAGGAAAACAATTCCATTCACAATAACCTCAAAAAACGTTGGAATAAATCTAACCAAAGATGTGAAAATCCTCTACAATGAAAACTACAGAACACTGAAGAAAAAAAAATTGATAAACGTAGGGTCAACACTCCAACATGTGGACATAGGTGATAACTATCTTCATAGGACCCTTAAAGCTCAGAAAAACATGCCAAGAGTTAATAAATGGAATGGCATCAAATTAAAATACTTCTGCAAAGCAAAGGAAACAATTAGGAACATGAAGAAGATTAATATCCAGAATATGTAAAGAACTCAAAAAGCTTTACATCAAAAACCAAATAACCTAATTAATAAATGGGCAAATGAATTAAAAAGGAATTTCTCAAAAGAATAAATACAAATGACCAAAAAATATGTGATAAAATGTTCAACATCATTAGCAATTAGGGAAATACAAATCAAAACTACACTGAGATTTCATCTCACATCAGTCAGAGTGGTAGCCATCAAGAATAAAAACAATAATAAATGCTGGAAAGGATGTGGAGAAATAGGAACACTTTTGTACTACTGGTGGGATAGTAAATTAGTGCAACCACTATAGAATTCAGTATGGAAGGTTTTTCAAAAGACTAGGAATAGAACCATGATAGGACCCAGCTAGACCACTCTAGACCAGTATTTATCCTAAAGGATTAAGGTCAGCATGCTATAATGACATGTGCATACCCATTTTATAGCAGCATAATTCATAACAGCCAAACTATGGAACCTGCCCAGGTGTCCATCAAAAGATGAATGGATAAAGAAAATTTTATACACACACACACACACACACACACACACACACACACAATAGAGTTTTATTCAGCTGTAGTGAAGAAAGAAAATTATGTCCATCTGCAGGAAAATGGATCAAAGTTGAGAACATTTTATGTTAAGTGAAATAAGCCAAACCCAGAAGGTCAAGGGCCATATGTTTTCTCTCATTGTGGAAGCTAGAGAGAAAAAGAGAAAAGAAAGGTGGTGGTGGTGTGTGTGCGGAGGGGTGACTACGTGAAAAGCAAAGGGAGATCTGTAGAATAGAAGAAAGGAAGCAGGGGGTTTGATGCGGGGAGGGCTGGGGAGGGATATCAGCCAAATGATATTGTTATATTGTGTGTATGTACTGTTATGGAACAACAAATTCCATCATTATGTACACCTATAATGCACCAATAAAAAATGTGGAGAAAAGAAAAAACGATTACAGTCTAGTCTGGGAATGTAGCTCGTAGCTCAGTGGTAAAGTGTATGGACCCCAGGTTCAGTCACCAGCACAAAAAAAAAAAAAAAGAAAAGAAAAGAAAAGAAAAAAGAAAGAAAGAAAGATTATAGTATGACAAAATGATGTGTGGTACTTAAAAATCAAGGATTTGTATTCATGTTCTGAAGTATACCTGGTTTAGCTGAGTATAATCTAAGTTGTTCCAGAAAGTACATTAAAGAATGTTCAACCCTGAGGTCTTCTTAGAACCGACAGGAATTAAAGATTACAGTTTAGCTCTGATCCCATTAAAAGCTAGGTGACTTTTGATCAGAAAATTCCACATTAACTATGGTTAAAGATTTCATGCTAGCAAACTAGGTCAGCTAGTAATTCCTTTAATTCATACTTTGTTCTCTAAGAATAGTGCTGTTAAAGGCATATTGCTCAGTTTGCAATGGGGTTCTTAGGACTTGAACATCTTCCTATTTTAAACTGAACTTAATAGGAAAATCAAATTTCTTTTTTATGGTCTTTGCTTCTCATAAAAGTTATACATGCTTACTAAACACATGCACCTAGAATATTTAATAGGAAAGAAAAACACTCTTAAGTAAAAGCAGCTTATATAATACTGTACATGTGTTGTTATATAGCATTATTACATTAATCAATGCATAGAAAAAAGACTGAAAAGTTACAAAATTAAAATGAATTGGATTTCCCTCTGTGGAACAAATGATGAAATTTTTCTTTTGTATTTCCAAAATATTATAAAAGTCTGTATCTTTTAATTATAAGGAATAACTAGTAACTTTTAATCTATTAACCTATAGACCCATTTATCCATGCATCCATCCAACTAACATGGAGAAATATTTACTACATACTAGACCCTATGCTGTTTCTAATGTTTCACAATGTCAAAGACTTGGTCCTTGCCCTCAGGAAATTTAGAGTCTACTAGGAAAAATGTTACAGATAATCCACATTTGTAGAAGAGTTTAGTAAGTGCTGGGAAAACAGTAAAGGGCACCTAGAAACACACAGGTTAAGTTTCATAGAGGACACATTTAAACTAATATGCATATTTAGGTGAGGTGGGGATGGGACTGGAAGGGAGGCAACTCAAGAATGCCACCCAAGAATTCAAATTTACATCTTAAAGTAGAAACATGGCCATTTGTCCACAGAAGGATCAGAATAGAAGCAAGAGATCGAAGAGATGTTTAGTGAATAGAAAAAGCTGGATATGGTGACTTACCCTTGTGGGGAAGTGACTAAGAAGCAGGATGATGTCCCCATTCTGGCTTCAGGGTCTGAATTGTTGGGGGCTATGCCATGCGGACTATGCCAAGATGGTGCCTGGCAGCCAGCCAGAAGTTGTTTTGGCCACAACGGCAGTGAAGAGGTTAACTAACATAAGCACACTCAGGTGATCTGTCATTGGCCGTATTCAATTAAGTCCACGCATACAATGCATGCACATGTGTTCTTGAGTGCTCCTGATCATGCCTGTTCATTTTGACCTTTACCATGATTGGGCAGCTGGCTCCTCGCCTAATCTTCAAATAATTGGCGTCAGCCCTACCCTTCACCTCCTGGAGGGGATATAAGCGGGCTCTACTCGAGCACCAGGGTTCCAGATTCAAGGTTCTGGTTCCCTGAATCTACAATAAACCGTTCCGAATTCAAGAGCCTCGCTATTCGTTTGTCTCCCTCGCCAAATTGACTCCGCTGGACGGCCTCACTGAATGACTAGTGGTACCATATACCATCATGGCTAAAATAAGAGGCACAAGTAGTAGCAATTATGAGCATAAAGCTCTACCCTAGAGAGAGCTAAGAACTAACAGTGGAACATACTTTATTAGAAACACCTATACATTGTCCATAGGACAAGCTTTCTTGACTATCTTTAGAGAAATGCTGACCTAAAGAAAAGGTACTTTTTCCTAAAAATAGGGCCTTCACTGTTTTATTCCATTCTCTGAGCTAGGCAACCACAGAGAATTCTGGAGAGACAACATACCCTACAGGAAGTACTTCTGGTCCAGAATTGAAATCTGAAATATATACATACAACATGGACAGCATCATTTAAAAGGACATACCGGTGCACTCCTGTGTACACCACTCATTTTTATCTTGAAAGAATAAAAATCCCAACTGTTACAAAGTGCTTAGGAATTTCAGTTATGCTCAACATTATGTAAGAAAATATTATACTTTCTAAAACAGAATCAATATGAACATGGTGAATTGATTAAATATGTGTCCAGGCACACAGCATAACTGTCATGTAAATTCAAGGGTTTGTTGATATTAGATGCTAACTAGAAAAAGGGCATTTTAGAATAATTTTAATCAATAAAGTATTATAAATCAAGGTGAAGTACATTTTCTAATATTAAAGGAATCACAAGATAAAAACTCCCAGTTCATTATAAGTCATTTCAAACAAAAGTTATTTAAAAAGTACTGAATCAACTTCATCTTTAAGATAAAATATTTTAAAGCTAAGTATTTCCTTTTTTATCTACCAAACTGATACTGATAAAGGAAAATACTTGGGTTTTTCAACACGTGGGAAGAGGGACACTCTTTATGCTGGTTGACGTATGAATTGCTAGTACTTTCTTGTGTAACACGCATTTAAAGCATTAAACACATCCTTTGACTTGGTAAATTACCTGAAGTATATTACCAAGATGTTTATTGTAGCTTTGTTCATAATGGCAAAAAATTCAAATCACCCTAACATCTAAAACATGATTAAATCAATCAGAAATTACAATGATGGTGTTAATTACACTGTTTAAATATGCATAATGACATAGTATATGATGCATAAAATGCACACAACATATTATGTAGAAAAATAGTTGAATGTGAAATAGGTTCTCCACCCGCCTAATATCAGCTTATCTATATATTCAAGTGTTGCTGAAATCATTTAGCACAATTATTAAGTGGGGAAAAAAAAAGAACTCATGGCTCTCCCTATTCCTTCTCTTTCTCTCTTATTAGCTTACTTATTATACAAATCACACTAATTCAGTTTGGATTGAATATTATGCATCACTTGGCAATTCTACCTAAATCCTGGTGTTTAATACTGCTTCCATCTTACTTATTTTAAAAGCTGGTTTATAAAAAAATCAATTCATTATAAAGCATTTCAGAGATTAAGAGGCCATAAATAATTGGAAAAAAAGGGGAATAGTTTTAATTTGAACAGGAATCATTGTTCTTTCTACAAAGGAAATAACCTCTTAGTATTGAAAAAGAAAATGGAAAAGGAGACAATCATATTATTTTTTAAATGTAAAACAGAATCCAAACCTAAGGAATATAATCATATTGTCTCCTGAAAGTGTTAGAAACTACTTTATTATTCATATTTTTATTGGTGAATTATAATTGTATATGGTGGGACTGTTGTTACATATTTGTACATGCACACAATATAAAAATATAATTTGGGCAATATCATTCCCCAGTACTTCCCCTTTCCTTCCCCCTTCCCACCCCTTGATCCTTTCCCCTATGCTACTAATCTCCCTTCACTTTTCATAAGATTTCTCCCCATACACATTTCTTTTCCTTTTTCCTCTTTAGCTTCTACATATGAAAGAAAACTTACAATGTATGACTTCTTACTTTGCTTAACATGATGGTTTCAAGTTCCATCCATTTTCTTGCAAATGACATAAATCAGTCTTCAATATGGCTGAATAAAACTCCATGGTGCATATACATTTTCTGTTGACAGACACCTAGGCTGGTTCCATAGTTTGGCTATTGTGAACTGTGCTGCTATAAACATGGGTGTGTATGTATCACTGTAGTAAGATGACTTTTAATTCTTTAGGATCAATACTGAAGAGTGGTCTACCTGGGTCCTATCACAGTTCTATTCCTTGTCTTTTGAAAAACCTCCATACTGAATTCTATAGTGGTTGCACTAATTTATTATCCCACCAGCAGTATAAAAGTTCCTTTTTCTCCATATCCTTTCCAGCATTTATTATTGTTTTTATTCTCAATGACTGCCATTCTGACTGGTGTGAAATGAAATTTCAGTGTAGTTTTAATTTGTATTTCCCTAATTGCTGATGATGTTAAACATTTTTTCACATATTTGGTGGTCATTTGTATTTCTTCTTTTGAGAAGTGTCTGTTTAGTTCATCTGCCCATTTATTCATTGGGATTATTTAATTTTGATTTTGTTTTCATTTTGGTGTAAAGGTTTTTTTGAGTTTTTCTTGGTATGCTGATTAATAAACCTGAAATAAATGTGGCTGAAGTTATTAAAAATTAGTATTTTTTTGATTGAATAAACTATTTACATCAGAGAAGATGTGCTTTTTTTATGGTACTGGGGATTGAATCCAGGGTGCTTAACCACTGAGCTACATCCCCAGCCCTTTTAAAAATATTTAGAGACAGGATCTCACTAAGTTGCTTAGGGCCTCACCAAGTTGTTGAAGCTGGCTCCTGCCTCAGTCTCCCCAGCCACTGGGATTATAGGCATGGACTACTATGCCTGGCTTGAGTTCTTTATATATTCTAGATATTAATCCTCTGTCAGAAGAGTAGTTAGCAAAGGTTTTCTCCCATTCTGTAGGTTCTTTCTTTACATTCCTAATTGTTTCCTTTGTTGTGTCAAAGCATTTTATTTGATGTCATCCCATTTATTAACTCTTGTCATTATTTCCTGAGCTTTAGGGGTCCTATGGGGAGAGTCATTGCCTGCACCTATATGTTGGAGTGTTGACCCTACATTTTCTTCTAAGACGTGCATAGTTTCTGGTCTAATTCCCACATCTTTGATCCATTTTGAGAGATAAGGGTCTAGTTTCATTCTTCTACATATGGCTAACCAGTTTCCCAGCACCATTTACTAAAAAGGCCATCTTTTCTAAAATGTATGTTTTTGGCATCTTCTTAGATGATTATAGATGTGTGGGGTTGTCTCTTTGTCTTCTCTTCTATACCAATTGTCTGTATGCTGTTTTTATGCCAGCAATCAATTGGTTTTGTTGCTATACCTCTGTAGAATAATTTGATGTCAGGTATTGTGATGTCTCCTGCATGGATTTTTTGGCTTAGAATTGGTTTGCTATTCCAGGTCTTTTATTCTTCCAAGTGAACTTCAGAACTACTTTTTTCCAGTTCTGTGAAGAATGTCATCAGTATTTTGATGGGGATTGCACTGAATTTCCCTAATGCTTCTGGTGGTATGGTTATTTTAATAATATTAATTCTGCCTATCCATGAGCCTGGGAGGTCTTTCCATCTTGTGTTTTCCTCAATTTCTTTCTTCAGTGTTCTATAATTTTCATTGTAGATGCCTTTCACATCCTTGGCTAGATTTATTCCTAGGTTTTTTTTTTTTTTTTAGGCTACTATGAATGGTATTGTTTTCCTGATTTCATTCTCAGCAGATTTATTGTTAGCATAGGAAAGCTACTGATTTTTTGTATGTTAATTTTATAACCTACTACGTTAGTAAATTTATTAGTTTTAGCAGTCTTCTGGTGGAGCTTTTTGATCTTTTGAGTATAGGATTGTATCATGTGCAAACAGTGATAATTTGATTTGTCTCTGATTTCCTTCCTTCAATTGGTTTTGGAGTTGGTTCTTGTTTCTTAAGGGCTTTGAGACGCATCATTAGGTTGTTTGGTATCTTTCTGATTTATTGTTACTTGTATTCTTGACAATTGCCATTCTGATTGGAGTGAGATGAAATCTCAGTGTAGTTTTAATTTGTAATTCTCTAATTGCTAGAGATGTTTGAATGATTTTTTCATATATTTGTTGACTGAATGAATTTCTTCTTCTGTGAAGGGTCTGTTCATATCCTTAGCCCATTTATTAATTAGGTTTTTTTTTTTGTGCTAAGTTTTTTGAGTTCTTCGTATATCCTACAGGTTAATGCTCTATCTGAGGTGCAAGTGGTAAAGATTTTCTCCCATTCTGCAGGGTCTCTCTTCAGGTTCTTGATTATTTCCTTTGCTGTGAAGAAGCTTTTTAGTTTAAAACCATCCTGTTTATTGGTTCTTGATTTTACTTCCTTGCACTTTTGGAGTCTTATTAAGGAAGTCAGTTCCTGAGCTGAATGGTGGAGAGTTGGGCCTACCTTTTCTTCTAGTAAGCTCAAGGTCTGTGGTCTAATGACTAGGTCCTTGATCCACTTTGAGTTTTGTGCAGGGTGAGAGATAGGAGTTCAAATATATCATAGTACATATGAATTTCCAGTTTTCCTAGCACCATTTGTTGAAGAGGCTATCTTTTCTCCAATGTATTATTTTGATGCCTTTGTCTACTATGAGATAACTGTATTAATGTGGATATCTCTCTGTCTTCTATTCTGTTCCACTGGTCTTTATGTCTATTTTTGTGCTAATATCATGCCATTTTTGTTATTATAGTTCTTTAATACAACTTAAGTTCTGGTATTGTGATGCCTCCTGCATAACTTTGCTCACTAAGGATTGCTTTGGCTATTTTGGCCTTCTTATTTTTCCAAATGAATTTCATAACTGCTTTTTTCTACTTCTATGAAGAACATCACTGAAATTGTAATAGGAATTGCATTAAATCTTGATATTTATTTTCTTTCAGGTCTTGGAATGATGTGTTCCACGCCCTCCTAGATTTTTAAAGTTTGTGCTACAAAATCTTAAGTAAATCTGATGGGCTTGCTTCTAAATGTTTCCTGGCATTTTGTCTCCAGGCTTTTGAAATTCTATCATTGTTGTGCATATTGGGCATTTTGAGTATAATGTACCACAGAGAGGTTCTTTTTTGATCTTTTCTATTTGAGGTTCTGAAAATCTGCTATATATGGATGTCCATCGCATTTTCAATGTTTGGAAAATTTTCTGTTAGAACTTCCCTGAAGAGGTTATCCATACCATTAGTCTGTATCTTACAATCCCCTTAAATTGTAATGATTCTTAAAAATTTTGTCTCTTAATGTTGTTCCAGAGTTCTTGTGTTTTCTGGTCATGGTTACTCATATATTTTTTTCTTTAATCTCTCTGAATGTTCAAACGCAAAGCACTTTGTCTTGCAGTTCAAAGCTCTGAGATTCTGTCTTCAGCATGTTCTATTCTAGTAAAGAGACTTTCAATTAAACATTCCATTTGATTTATTGTGACTTTTATTTCCAAGATTTGTTTGTCTCTTTTTAAATATCTCTATCACCTTCTTGAATTTCTCATTCTTTTTCTGTATTGACATCCTTAATTCATTCAGTTGTTTCTCTGTGATCTCTTAGAATTCATTGATCATTTTTACAATCATTATTTTGAATTCTTGATCTGATATTTCATCCACTTCATTATTTTTAGAGTTAGTTGCTGGTAAATTATGAACATTAGCAGGTGTCACGTTACCTTGATTTTTCATATTATATTCCTGTGTTGGGTTTTATGCAACCATTGGGATGGATTTCTCTTCCACTCTTATGTGTGAACCTTTTTACAGCACAGCCTTCTCTTGCCAAAGTGTCCTAGAGTGATCTAGATTGAGACTCCTCAAAGATATGGCATCTATTGCCTTTGTGTTAATTGTTTTGGCCGTAGAAGGCATGTTTATGAGTGGGGCCTGAGGGTCCTCCCTCACCCCCAGCTGTTCCTATTGGGGGCCTGGTTATTAGTTTGTGATTTTTGTCTCTTCAATTCTTTGTATTAAAGTATAGCTGATATATTTTTAAAAAAATTTTTAGATGTTGATAGATCTTTGTTTTATTCATTTATTTATATGTGGTGCTGAGAATCTAACCCAATGCCTCACACATGCTAGGCAAGCACTCTACCACTTAGCCACAACCCCAGCCCCATAGCTGATATTCAAGAGTGCTTAATTTGTACATAAAGCAAAGTACATCATCCTTTGGCTGGGTTTAGTTCAGCAGCAGAGTCTCTACCCAGCAAACTTCTAATGTCCTGATGAATCCCAGAACCTCACAGAAAAGGGAGAAACAAACAACAGCAACAACCAAAGCTATATACTACTGCATTAAAATAAATACCTGGTACCTACTAAGACACCTACGACATTAATTACCACTAAAACAGGAATTTGGGGGAAGGTCCAACAATTGCCAAGAACAAAAACAATAAATAATCATGAACTAGGTCTGACATTAAACAGTAGATGTCAACTATGCCATTCACAGTACTAATAACTACACCAACATGAATGGTGGGGGCAGGAGTTCTATAAACAAACAGTTCTAAAAGAGGGTAAATACAATTCCTTAACAGAAAAGGAAATGCGATGGAAAAGTAAAAGAAAGTTCAGAATGTTCAAAGTGTGAACAGAGAGATTGCAGAAGAGATGTAGCAAGTGATGGCTATAAGGAAGGAGAAGAAAAAACAGAAAAAAAGGACAAAGGAAGAAAGAAAGAACAAGAGAATTTGGCTGTTAGTGAGAAAAGAAAAAAGAGAAAGAAAAATAAGAAATAAGCAAACAAAAAATCTAAAAATAAACAAAAACCTCTAACTTTCAAAAGAAAAAGGAAAAATAACCATCATAAAAAAGAGAAAAAAATATATATACACATGCACACATAGTGAGCCACAAGCCAATTGTGTGTGTGTGTGTGTGTGTGTGTGTGTATTACACAGATTGATATACTCCCAGGATGGGGCTGCTGCAGAACTCTATGAGGGTAGTTCTGGTGGCTGGGGCTTAGGTAGAATTAGGCCTTAGGGACTTTGTTGGGTGGTGTCTGCTCTAGAGAGATTAATCAACACATTCCCAGGCCCAGGTAGATGCTAATCTCTGCTAGGACCCTGGATCTCAGGAACTTCCCAAGAGTTCTACTTGTAGAGCAGAAGAACTAACCCTCCAATAATGAGTATTCTCATTATTGTCCCACATACTCTGCTGCCCATGAGCACTGCCTCCCGGGCTTCGTCCCTGATGGTACTCACACTCACCTATTAGTTTCCTGACCCTCTTCAGCCCAACCCAAGGGCTGCCAGATGCAGTGGGAAAGTGAGTTGCACTCCCCTCTGTATTTCTGCTTTGAATTCTCCTGGGTATAAGCTTTAATCCTGTTTCACTCATGTTCTGCTACGTACACCCTAGGCCACAGGGCAGACACTCTCTGGGAAAGCATGACAATGTCTGCTACAATCTCCTGAGCTCCTGCAGCAGCTCCTGCCTCATTTCTCTGTTTGCCAGTGGAGAAATAGCATTTTTCAAATAACAGTTCACCATGTAGTCTCTGAATCTGCTAAGTTCAGGATGCTTTTCTGATTTACAGGTTTTTCTGTGCCAAACTGTCTGTCGTGTTTCTCTCTGTTTGCATTATCATTCCCCCTCTGGTAAACCCATGGTGCTGTGCTGCTGACTTGGCTTCTTGTTCTTCATTCAATGCACCTGAACTTCCGAGTCTGTAAAAGACTCTGATTGTCTGATACTGAATTTCAGTGAATTCCCTCTTTCACTTACCTTGCTGAGAAGTAGTACAGGTGCTGCTTGAATCCTAAGCCACGGAGCAACTAGAAATGCAGCCTTCCTCTAATCTGCTATCTTGAACCTCCAGGAACTATTTTCAATAGCTTTTCATAAGGTCCTCAGGTAGAGGCTCAGTCTTACTTATCTAGAACTAGCCCAGCACCTGTCAAGAAGTATGCACTCAACAACTGCTTGTTCAGATATGATCTGCCTGCTTACTACTCAAAATGAGCAACTTTTCAAAATAAGAAATTATGTTTCGAGGAGATAAAGCATCTCATTCACTTCCCAGGGATTCTAATTCATGTCTCCCTGATTCTCGGGCCCATTATTACATAATGGGGCAGCCCACAATTCCATAACTCTTTCAGGCTGAAGGACAATGTTGTCTTCTTATATCTTAGGTAGTTTCTAGCAAAGGTTTACACAAAGTGAAAGTTCAAAAATAAATTCTTGTTAATACCAACGACCTTACTGCCTGCAATACTCTATCAATTTACAATTCCCTCCAAATAATACCATTGCTCCCAAAGGAATGTTTCATTTTTATAGATAAAAAACTATACATCAATAAGGAAGTAAAAAAATTTTAATAAAATTCTTTGCAAAAAGTGTTTGAAAATATTAGGGAACAGTATATGCAGATGAGCAAATATTAAAAGTGTGATCAAGTATAAGTTTTATAATAAGTTTTAAGTAAAAAAAATCAAATTCCTATATTATTATGGAGCTCTTATAGATTGCAACCACTTTCAGAATGGCATTTAGGCCTGGGTCTAATACTGGATCTGAGCTTCTCAGTGTGAAGCAATTTTGTCCTCCACAGGACATCTGGCAAAGTCTGGGGACACTTTTGCTTGTCACAACTGCAGGAAGCTACCAGTAACTAGTGGTAGAGGCCACGGATGTTGCTAATCATCCTGTAAGCAGACCACCCCTTACCACCACAACAACTAAGTATCATGCAGCCAAAAATATCAATACCACCGAGGTTGAGAAATTCCATACAAGCATATAGGCTAAACATCTTTAATCCAAAAATTGGAAATCTGAAGCTTTTTGAGTGTCACGTTGGCACTTGAAAGTTTCAGATTTCAAATGTTCAGATTTCAGATTTGGGGATTAGGTATTCTCATCTGGTAAAGTGTATACAATATTCCAAAATCTAAAACATCTCTGAAATCTGAAACACTTCTAATTTTGAACATTTTGTTAAAGGGCTTCTTAACCTGAACTAGATTATTAAAATAGGAAGAACTTATCTACTGCCCTCAGGGTTAAATTAGCACTGAGAAAAACAGAAAAATTCAGGATCATCCAGGTATATTAGTCAAATTCTGGAAATTTTATAAATATCTGAAGCACACCATTATCATCCTCAGTTGATTCAACAGAAGTGCCTGATTCTGCACATTGTAAAGGAAGGAGAGATTTGGTAGAGTTAATTTCTTAGTAATAATAAAAACAAAACAAAACCAAAAACCAAACATTTTAAAGTAAGTATTAGGAACAATAGAAAGGAATTGTGAAACAAATATTTTTTAAGTTATATCAACATCAAAATATTATTTTTCTGTGACAAGGAGCTTGGTGTACTGAATGAGCCAAGAAGACCTGCCACAAGAGAACAAGTTGCCACATCTATAAGGTCTGTGAGAAGACAGAAGGGAGTTATTGTTAGGGTAAAATACACTCTGTTGCTAAAACTCCAACAGATGTATCCACCATTAAATAGAAAGGCAAGAATATTCAGTTTAATGTAGAAAAGGAAACCAGAAATAACCATCTGTTTGAGAAAAATATTGTATGCCACTTTCTAGTTCCTTCTTAAGGACTTCTGTTGAGATTTAAGTTCTGGAGAATTTCAGAAACTGGAATAAAAACGAACTTATTTCCTACTGTGCATTTGGAGGAGTGAGTGGGAATTTACTATAGGACTGTTCCATCTGTACCCTCTTAAACTAAAATGTGGGTTCCTTTAAGGTAGATAGACATGAAAATACAAAAGGAAATAGTTATAACAAAATTTCCTAAAATCTATACCACAAAAAACCCAAAAGCCTATTATCACTAACAAACATAATGGAGGCAGCATAATGACGTCAAGAAAAGTTTGGGTTAATAATTAACTCAAGAAAGAAAACTATTCACTATTCAAAGAAGAGTAAGTCACAGACATTGTAAATTACCATATAATAGAATTCAACAAGTGACCTACTTTAAAAAACTCACAAAAACCACTTGTATAACAGGTCAAAGAGAAGCACTTTCTGGTACTTAGGATTTTTCTGGGTTAAAGAGCACAACAATTGTGTGTGTAGGATTGCTATCATTATTCTACAAGAGTTCTTGGTACACACAGTCCTGCTAAAGAGGATACAATTGAAAACAATTTCTAATACTATGAACAATACATTTTCCCAGAAAAAAAGTGATGTATACAATAGGTGATTTTTCTGATAAAGAACGAAAGTCCCCACAAACCACAATGTGGCTGAAAGTTTCGGTGCTGTTTTTCTCACCTATTAAATCAAAAGTTGGCCTACATCTCTAAGATGTTGTTCAGTTTTGAGATTCTAATTTTAGGACTCAAATTTTAAGAGGGCTTTAGAAATTCACATTGTTTGTGTGAAAACAGTTTTAAGTAATAACAAACATACACACCTCCCCCTTTCCCAGTATTACAAGTTTAAAAGCTCAACGAGGTACTGCAGAGGTTGTAGGCGCAGGTAGAAGAGCATATTACATAAATGCCAAACAAATTATGTTTAATGTCCATGTTAACGTGAATTTATGTCTAAGAAAAAAACCTAGAAAATTCATTAATAAAAATCCCAATTTTTTTGCATTAAACTATAATTTATTAAAACGAGCCAACTCCCCTGATAAGAATTATCATACTGGGTAATAATCATCCAGAAGGCGTGTCTTCACTTGTAATCATGCTTTATGGTAATTCATTCTAAGGGAGCATGCTGAGTGATCTGTTCTTGGCAGATGTGTTAGCTGAAAGATCTGCCCAGATTTGGATATCTGATGACTAGTCAGGAAAAGCAAAGATATGTGGGGTTCACAGTCAAAAGTGATGGCAAATCCTTTGTAAAGACATTTTTACTTTAACACATAAAAAAAAGGAAAACACTTAAATTAAAAAAAAATGTTGTTGTTGTTGTTTTTTTAAATCATAAACATATCCTCAGTGATATACTGCTGAAGAATTTCTAGGACACTATTTCTGGTATCCCAGACTGTCACCTAATCAAGAAAGTATCTTTGGTGATTTAAAATTACAAATCTCTCTGCACTCCATAGTCACTGGAGCACTATTCACAGCAGCCAAGATGTGGAGTCAACCTAAATGCCCATCAATGAATGAATGATAAAGAAATTGTGATACACACACACACACACATGCATGCACATACACACACACACACACACCATGAAATATTACTCAGCTATAAAGAGAATGAAGTCTTGTCGTTTTCAGCAGTGTAAATGAGTCTGGAGGACATTATGTTAAGTGATAAGTCAGGCACGGAAAGACAAGTATCAAATGTTCTCACATATGTGTAAGCCCCAAAGGTAGATCTTCTAGAAGTAAAGAGTAGAATTGTGGTTGTGAGAGGCTGGGCAGGGTGTGGGGGGGATAGAGAAAGGTTGGAAAATGGGTACAAAATTATACTTAGATTGGAGCAATAAGGTCTAGTGTCCTAAGCACAGTAGAGTGATGAGAGTTAACAGACACACTGTTAGAAGAGAGGAATCTGAATGCTTCAACACAAAGAAATGATAAGTGTTTGAGGTGATGGATATGTTGGCTATCCTGATTTGATCATCACATAGTATATACATGTATAGAAATATCACTCTCTACCCCTTAAACAATTCCCACAATAAATGATTATTGAGTATCAATTTAGAAATAAATGTCAAGGGGCTGAGGTTGTGGCTCAGTTGTGAAGCACTTGCCTGGCATGGGTGAGGCACTCAGTTTGATTCTTGGCACCACGCCTAAATAAATAAAATAAAGGTCTACTGACAACTCAAAAATATTTTTTAAAAAATGTTAAAAATAAATAAAAATACCAATCTCTCTGAAGGTATAGCCCCTTGAGCTATGTATATGCCACATGTTTCATCTGCTGAGTTTCAAGTGCTAAATCACAGATGCACCCTCCACACGGCCAAAGAATATTTACTTCCCTAACATTAAAGCACTTTAAAAATTACAATAAATTCTGTCTCTTTACTGTACTTAGACAGGTTTGGATCTGCCCCATGGTGTTCTCAATCTGAGAGCACTTCCAATACCTGGCACTGGAGACTATCTACATCTTCCTCCATTTAAAAATCAACTGCATGGGAAGTTATGTGCACAGATGATGACCTCATGTTAGCTATGTCAAACCACCCTTTACCAGAAAGCCATTCAACAGCCACCTAGAAATGTCACAATTCTTAAGACAAGATTCTTATTCAAAAATAAAATGTAAGATAGGGAAGAGCCAAATGCAATTAGAATCTAACTGACTAGCAAATTTTCTGGTCTCGCTCATACTCACCTCTCCCGAGGCACAGCAAACCAGTACTCTGGCTGCTTTCTTCGTTTGCCATACTGCTGGACCATGGCGGCAGTGTGAGTGGCAAAGGATTTTCTCATTGGTTTTCCCACTTTGATGCACAGAAACATGGGTGGGGTCTTGCTCTTTTCTTCTTTTGAAGGAAGAATATCTGGACCACACATGAAAAAACCTCCCTCAATACTGATAAAATTGGTGATAATAAACTTCAACATGCAAAGAATAGCATCCAATCTCCTCTTAGAGATGGAAAGTCAAAGAATATGGCACAAACACCATTTGGCTACATCATATTAGAAGAAAAAAAATTTCCAGATCTCCTTAAGTACAGAAGAAAAAAACTTTAAATATTTCAGATTGGTATACATCACAAGGTGCTTCATACTGGAAATAAACACAAAAACCAATACAATAGCAAATAATGTGGAATTGTGGCAATCCACAAATGTATGTATTAATAAATGATTTCAGGATCCAATTGTGCCATAATACAATTCAATTTAGAATTGAAATCTCTTCAAAAACATTTTAAACTCCCTTAGAGTCACAAATCAAAGTTTCAAAGCAACCTGGTTTTGAAATAGAAATCTGTTATAGTTCAAGTTCCAAAACTTACCTTATTTTGTGATTTTTTTCCCCCTAATTATTGATGCTAATAGTAAGGAAGCACTTGACTGAGAAAACACTGCTCTCAAATAATTGTGCACATTTGCTATTACAGGAGCAAGTTTTAGAAAGGCAAATCATGCAACAGAATGTAAAAACATTAAGGAAAATCAGCTTACCTTCAATAGGTACCTGAATTCTCTTTAAGAGCCATAACTGAATTTCAGATTTATTATCCATTTGTGCACCTTGGCAGCTGTTGTCCAGAGTAGATTCCAAAGACTCTTTTACCATATTTTCTTCTGTATTAGTGTCTAATTTCAGTGGGAGGGACTCTCTCTCCTTTACCCATGTTTTATCTGGTTCTTTATTGCCCTCAGTTAAGAGGTCTCCTACCTGGGGAAGAGAACTACTAAGGGTGATGTCTATTCCCACCGGTTCAATACTTTTGCTGCCACTTAATTCCTTCTTCTGCATATTTTCAGATAACTGTGACCCTTCTTTATTCTTATTTAGGTAGTATTCAATGAGTTTAACTTTATCTAGATCTTCGTGGATGTTTAGCGTATGTTCTACCTGGCTTTCTGGGGAACCAGACTGCTTGTCCACTTCTGGCATTACATCTTGTTTCTCACAGGCTTCTAAATCTAGGGCTCCCTTAAGCTCAGCATCACTCTCTACTTTCGAAAAGTTCAGGGCTGACTGCACCTGCATTTCCATGGCAGAAGTGATTATTTGTGACTTAGCCTTCTTTCGCTTCTCTGGGTCCACTGAAAGACATTCTTTCGAGGTGTCTCTTTTGTCCATTCCACTCTCAGTTTGAGAAGAAAGTTCTTCCAAGTCAACAAAGTCATCATCTTCCCCTAAAAGGGAGTTTTCTTTGGCTGTAGATTCAAATGCAGTGTGTATGTCAGAAGGTTCCTTGCTGAGCTTAGTAAGTGTGGGAGATAGACTAAGGGATGTCTCCTTAGTGGGGTCTAGTTTCTTTGACTTTCTTGAAACTGAGCTACCTGAGGACTTTGTATGTGTGAGTTCTGTTGACTTTTCCAAAGGTCCTGTTGATTTGAAATCTGAAGTCATGGTTCTTTCTCCATTTTGCTGCCTTTTTTCCTTATTGATGGACTTGAATTTACTGAAGGGGTTGATATCCTTTTCTGAAGCCAGGTCTTCCCATTCTCCAGGCCTGTACAGAGGACAAAGATCCTGAGGTAGGTCACTGTTGGGGGAAAAATGGTGGGTGCACATGGAATGTTAAAAATAAAACCAAAAACAAAATGGAGGAAAGGAAAAAAAATTCAACAAAAAATAAAAACATAAATATACCATAAATTAAACTATGTTAAAATGATTTCAGAAAAAGAAAATGAAATCAAGAGACTGATTTCAAAATGAAATGTAAGTCAACTAAAGAAAATGACAAAAGAATGAACCATGTGATTTGCATATTGTACTAGAAGCACATGAATGGTTTTGGAAGTTACATATGAACATGAGGTTGTTATGCATATGATTTTAAAATATGAAATAATAACACTTCTGATTTTCATGATGGAAAAGACGAAGGAGAGGAAATATTTTGGTACCAATGACCCCAATTCTTTAAACATTCAAAACTTATCCTTTTTATACAATAACATAGAAAGCAACTACATGCATTCTAAAACGCTCAGAATTCTGAAAGGTGCCTATTTAATTCTAAACGCTGCTTATTTAAGTGACTGACCTTCAACCATGACTTTAGGTTTCATAACCAGATGCTTCCAGTAAGAAACAAAAGAAACACCCTATTACTCCCAAAGGAGACACAAGAAGAAACTTTCACTGTTACTGTGAAAATAATATATAGTGTAACTGTGAATATGGCAGTAGCTCCATTTTATAGTTTAAGAATATACAGAAAAGCAAATCTCACAAAAAGCCCTTATTTATAACACTTTAAATTTCTTAAACATCTCTTTTATAATAATATCATTTTACTTTAAGGCAATGGTGCAACTGATTTATCAGCTGAAACATGTAGTCCTAGGATCTGATTATCATTAGATGCCTGGCTGATGTTATTAACAGATGTTTACAACCCAGATTTGAATTACACACAATTTAAAAAAAAAATGTGTTCTCCTAAGTTCAAAATAAATGGTCAGAAAACTTACACTTTTTAAATTATGACTGAAAATAGCATGAGTAACCCCACATCTCAACTCACCATGACCAGTAGTGCCACTGCTGGGTTCAAAGGGAGGCATAAAAACCCTTTATAAAAATAACATTCCCAATTTCAGAAAGAATTCCATTTTCCAAAAAGGCCCGATCACTTTCAAGTAACACTTTATTATTTTGGCTTTGAGATAAAGGATCATGACAAAAAAGCAACATAGACCAGGCAGGTTTCAAATTACATAAAGATTATTTCCCCAAAGTTATTTTGTAAATCACCAGCATGGAATGTCCAGGCTTTTTCTGATAGAAAATAAAGGCCTGTTGTATTTGTTAAGCTGTGATAATTTCCTTAAAAAGTTTCCTTGATTCATTATGTATTTTAACTCAGTAAGCATTCTTTGAACCTGTAAGTGCCATATTCTAAATTATGATTGTGACAGATTCTGTTCTACAGAAAGTAACCCAAAACGTTCTGCTCAACACCACCATCCCAGGAGATATTAAAGACACTTCAGTTCTAGAAGCAAATAAGTTAGTGCAGAGCAGGATCTCCATGCTGGAACTCAAAATTTAATTGGGCGTATTAAAGGTGGTAAGAAGTCCTACAAGAAAGAAACTCAGCTCTTCACAGACTTGACTAATAAGCAAATTTTTCTTACATGAACATTTGAGCCCCTTTCCTGTCCCTTCCTTCCCTATGGAACATGAAAACACATTCACCTGAACTCTGATTAGCCTCCTAAATTACCCTGTCCACCCACTCTGTTTGTTCTTCTAACTAATCCAAACTGCCAGTCCCCTACTTGGGACTAATTTAACCATCTGCTTTTTCTGCACTGCAGCTGCAAAGCACTGCTGGGGCAAAGTGTACAATGGTGTCAACGGCTCAATTGTTAATTAATGTTTTTCTAGACTCAGCCAGGCATCTAAGGATGATCAATGATCCCTTCAGTTGTTCTCTTCCTATTCTCTGTGGCAGCTGGAGTTATAAAACATCCCCCACCCACAAAAAATAATACAAAACCTGAAAGTGAGGCCAGAAAGACTTTACATTCTCTTAAAAATTACATGCTGCCACTGGATAATTGGTACTCATTTTACAGTTCAACTTCTAGGAATAATGGCATTTTAAGCAATTTTGGATTTTTAAATAATTGATACAATTCTGAAGATAATAGAAAGTTCATTTCATTTTGATTGCATGCACATATTTCTGTTTTGTTCATTTGTGCAAATGTTGTTCATTAGACTAAATGCTTTTATATGTACCTGCATCTGTGGCAGAAACTAATACACAACCCTGACATAACTTTAACAAATTAGAAGCCAATTCCTGACTTTCCTTTCTTCCCCCACTCACAGCATTATCCCTCTATTCTAGATCATAAGCATAATCTCACGCTACAAAAATCTTTCAGTAAAAATGTGCCTTCCCTTTATATTTTTAAGTAGAATTTAATAAGCCAAGCTGCAGATGTGTACTAGTACTACTCTATGAGAAGCCCTCATCTGGGAAGAAATGCCCTTGTTTGTTTGGCCATCAACTTCCAAATTAAACTATATTTTTACCTATTTCTTATCATATTTCCTCTGTTGCAAAGAGTCCAACATACATTCCTTCTTCCAAAACCAGCTCATTGATTTCCTCTCCTCATCTAAGATTCCAAGGCAGCTGGACATTGACTCACATGATTTCTCATGGACTGCTGCATGCTCGGCTATTAGAAGTGCCATTTAATCATGACTTCTGTCCATGTGTCTGTGACACTAGTAGAATGCAGGCTCCTCTAGGGCCCTGAACCACTCATCTCCATATTCTTGACACAAAAGACTCATGCATTATGGCACACTGAAAACCTCAATACGTATGGATAATAAGATTCCCATGGAAGAATCAACAGAGCTTCAGATATGAACTACGAGTTCCAATAATAACAGACGACACTTTATCAAGCACTAGGCAATATTCTGAGTTTTGATTTTCAATGAATTTAGTTCTATAAGCTGAAGAATACTATTAGCTTCAATTTACAGATGAGGAAACTGAGGCCTGAGACTTAGTAATGTAAACATGTCAGACAGCCATAAGTGGCAGAGCCAGGGAAATCCAAGGTGGTCCCAGACTTACTGTCAAATACAGTTTGCTTTACCTGCTACACCTCCTAAATTTCTCACTGAACATTTCTGGCCACAGAATTTAGGAACGACCTCAGTGCTCACATTCTTAGAGAGGCTTCAGTGGTTTCTGCTTTTTAAGGACTGAGAAAGTCAGATGATAAGGACTATAGGAGTCCCAGGGAAACAGCTGGTATAAACCCCAAGGGACCCTGTGTCTAGGTTAGTTCCCTAGTTACTGCCCTTCTTTGCCTATAAATCCCAAGGACTAATTTTCCTTTGTACTTTTAGAATCCGCTGCTGAACCTCTACCTTCTTACCACTGAGGGTTTCTAAATACTTTTACTGCTGACATTTGAAGAGAAACAGACACATTGGAGACAGGACCGTTCACATCAGATTATTCCTGTACTCAATTCCCTGGACCTTCTTAAATCTTCTGCTTTCTCCATGGGGAGCTTCCCCTCTTTCTAATATTCTTAAAATAAACTCAATGTTATAAGTAATCATGACTAAAATAATACTCATTTACATTTCAGAGAAAAAGCAAAGAAGTATCCCTCCTTCACACCACCTAAGACAATCTAGCCACCGTGCTCTACCCTGCCACACAAACCCCTCTTCATGCAGGATCCAGGGCAGACGAGAGCTGGGGAGACGAGCTGTCTGAGAACTTCACTGATGATGAACACAGCTCTTAGCAATTCAACACAGAAGAAAACATCATTGTCTTACTGGTAATCAGACTAAAATTCTTTCAGAGAAATTTCATTTCTTCTTTTGTAAATTCATCAAGAATATGCATTGCTTTTCAGAAAAATAAGCCAAACAAATATCATTTTTACTGGCACTAGCAATTGCTGACTTTTTTTTTCTCCTATAGTCCTTCATTAGTATATCATTGGCTTACCCATTTCCACTTCTCTTTATGCTATGTAGTGCATACATTTTCCACCTTCCCATTCACCTCTGCACAGTCCCTAACTTTTTTGAACACTTCTCACTTCTGCAAATGCCCTCCCTTCTGAATTGCACATAACTCTCTCAATACCTCCTTTTTTTCTGGAAAGAAAAGAAATAGCTCTTACGATGGCAAGGCATCTTTGATCTTCATGTGGGAAATGTCATTGTACAGGGCAATGGAAACAACCTCTTCCATGGGACAGATGAGGCCATATTCCTCACACCCATTTTCAATAACCAGGGGATCAGACTTATGAGGGTCAAACATGATGTTGTTAGGAGTGACAATCATGACACCTCCAACCACACCCTGTAGGAGAAAAGGACAGAATTACTTTGGGTAGAAAAGTTTCCCACAACAATCCCAGAAACATTAATTATCTCACACTGCCATTCCACTGTGGACCACAGTTTCCCATGTGACAATCACATCCCCTCTAGACAAACAGGCTAAAGAAATGCAATGTTGGGTGCTGGGTGGGGAGGCAGGGAAAACAGACTTGCATCACTGTGGCAATGAACCAAGCCTTGTTTTAGAAGAGTGGCAATAGTACAATTGTGGTGTGATTCTGGTTCAGACATGCACGTCTCAGATTCCTGAGTTCCCTGTCTGGAAAATGAGAAAGGCTGTCCCAAGGACTTCCCTGATCATAAACATGGGGCTTTACAATCAACTCAGCAAGTCTTCACTGTATGTCTAACAAGTGAGAGTTATATGGTGCCAAAGGATAATACCAATATTTTTCTCTAAAGTGTTTAGAAAGCCTACATCCAGTAAAATTCAATAAATAGGAATATGAAAAATCTGCAGTCAGAGTAAATATAACTGTATTGTAGAAGCTAAAAGCAAAAAGTGATAGTTTGGTGGATCCTAAAAGTCTGAAACTTGGTCAGATTTCATTATAGACCTTACTGGCTAGTGGGACAGTATATGCCAGGAATAGGAAATACAATTATCCCTGTAGGTAGATAATTTATTTTGAAATTCTTTTCTTAAAAATATTTTTAGTTGTAGATGGTGACAATACCTTTATTTTATTTATTTATTTTTATGTGGTACTGAGGATCAAACCCAGTGCCTCATACATGTGAGGCAAGTGCTTTACCACTGAGCCACAATCCCAGCCCTTGATATTCTTAATGTATCTGGTAATCATCTTTGTGGAAAGTTTTATACTTTACGCATTATTTATTCTTACTTGAAAAAATTACAAAAGCACATTAATGACATATTTTCTGACTATTTGAAACCTGATATGAGTTCTCACCTGTGAGTACAGGATATTAATATAGTCCCTTCTTCAGAGGTTTGTTAAAGTAAAACACCAACAACCAGAAAACAAAAGCGTGACAGAGCAGACATTATTTTAATATTAGCACCACCAGCAGAAACACAAGTTGAGGACTCCTCATTTTCCAGATTAGGTGATGAGTTCTTTACAGTAATTATCTCTTTTAATTTTAACATCCTGTTAGTTAAATTTCATTATTGTTCTTATTTTATAAGTAAGAAAAATGGGAGCTTAGAAAATTTAAATACCTTGCCTGTGGTCTCAGAGCTACTGGGTTGTGGAGCTGGAATTTAAATTTAGTGAGTCTGACACCCCTGTATGCTGTTAAACGTATAGTATACTGTCTCCCTGGCAATTTACAGGTCAAGAACTGATAAATCAGTTCAAGGTCATATGGAATCACATTTTAGCTGAATGATCACATTTCCGTAAATAAAAATGCCAGGCACCCAACAGAAGAAAACTAACGTGTTTGTCAAATCTTAACCTTAAACTCGGTATGAAATATTTTAATTTCTCCTTCTTTCCAGTAATTTATAATCTTGTTTGTTTTTCTGTAGCTTTCAAGAAAAGGAAACAAATGACATTGCCATATACCTTTCCATCAGTGAAGTATCGACAGTTCATTTTTAGAAATTTCACCACGCCTGGCTCATCTTCTTCAGAAGTAGATGATAAGACTCTTTCAATGGGTTTTAAGGCCTTTCTTGCTAAGTCAGCATCCTCATGAGAGCAAAAATTTTCAAAATCAAATAAAAGCATTTTAAAACAAATTGTACATATAAAACAGCCACATTAAATCCCTATAAGTAAACTCTTTCTTTTTAACTTGAACATAAAAAAGGCATATGTCCATTATCCTTCAAAAATATCACAAATATAACAATAGGTATTCAAACCAAATGAAGATTTTTAAAAAGGATTATATATGAACCCCTAAACTGGTTCATTAAATGTCTTAGAAAATAACTGAATAGAAGAATTTATATTAGACTCCTGATTTAAATTCTGTAGAAAAAGGAGGAGTACAAATAATCTGTCATCTCGTTGGGAGTTTAACTTTGTACTTTCACATAAGGCATGCATTTTTACCTTTGAGACTTTATATATATGGTTTGTCTTGGACAGGATGCATTTTCTCAGCTAATGACAATTTACCTAATCCCATTCCTTTGGGGGGCGGGGACCTTAGGTGTAATCTTGTAAAAAAAATAACAATGGATTCTACAACTCACAAAAAAATATTTCTGATAAAAATGAACTTCAACATGACATATAGAGCATACATACAGGCAGTTTATCATATTCTGCATCTGATGATGAAGGAGAGACAGTAGCACCAGGACTAGAAGATGATAGCCTTAAAGTACTGGAAGGGAAGTTGGCATCTGGCACAAAAAGGACCTGAGAATGGGAAAAAAGAACTGAGTGAACACCACAACTTGTAGACCACTAGCCGAGCATCACTCTGCATAGATTGTGCTCAGTATTCAGTGTACTGGCTGGCTTTCATGGATCTCATAAGTAACACGGGGTCTTCTAGACCGATTCATACATGATACTTAGCAATAAGAATGTGTACAGTGCCAAGGGCATATAGGTACTGCAGGAGATCAAAAGGAGGTGGGGGGAGTAAGGTATTCTGAGCAAGCCAGGTAAAGCAGGTGAGGTCTTGAACAAGCAGGGATTCGATGGAAGGGAGGGAAAAGGTTTCCAGGAAGAGAATTAATACAGGTTGGGATCCCTTACCTGAAATGCTTGGGGACACAAGTGTTTCTGATTCAGGTTGTTTTCTGTTTGTTTGTTTGTTTGTTTTCCCTAGATTTTGGAATATCTGTATAGACTTTACCTGTTACGAATCCCTAATTTGGAATCCAAAATGTTTCAAATGTATTCAAACAGTTTCTGACTTTGAAGCATTCTGGATTTTGGATGTTTATTTATGGGTGTTCAACCTGTAGTACAAGGGAATAGAGGAGAGAGAAGCATGGCATCTTTCTAAATAGAACATCTGTGTCAGGTAGAAATGGAACAAACCTAGGCCAATAACTCCAAGAAAGACTGAGTGGTAATGTGATAAGGTCCTTATGTGATAAGCTGTACAAGGTAACATCCATAGATAATCTCAACACTTTCTCTTCCACTGACATCTGGGTTATATAAAAATTAAAATATCATAACAGTTTGAAATACCTACCTCCTACAAAACAGTTGGGTTCTGAAATGCTATTATGATCTTGTCATCTTTTTTAAAGATACATGTTACATTTCAACATATATCAAATATAATCTTTAAATGGTGACCTTCAATGTTATAAAACAGAATTCAGAGCTAATCTTGTAACAAGTGATCTCAGATCAATACTGTTATTTAGTATCTTCCATTCTTACAATTGTTTTAACTTTAGTTATTTAAACCTCACTTCAATCCAGAATAACTTGAGGCAAAAACAAAAAACACATTAAGTTAAAGGTCAGAAAATTTGAATCAAGGGGATGTAAGATGAAGATTGATTACTATGAAAACTGTGTGCTCCAAAATTTATTAAACATTCATTGAGAGGTGGGCCATAAAACCAGCTTGTGAACTTCTATACAACCAATGCAGAGGAAAGCAACAATAGTTAGCAGGATTCAATTTTCATAAGATAAAAACAAACTGGTTTTTCAGAAGTACAAGTATTCTCCCATACAGTCTCATTAAAAAAAAAAGAATATTCTACACCAAACTATTTATCCTCAATAAACTGTTTATCCACTAACAGGAAATATAATAACCAATACTAGAGGATGGTTCTAACACCTTCCATATATAGAAGGGCAATGCCAAAGTTCAGAGTTCTTGAAAGTGGTTCACAAAGGACTAAACTTACATGGTTTTAGTATACAGTTTCTTATTTATCTTTCACAGATGGATGGCATATTCTCAAGTAATTTTCTATTTTTTTAATATATTTTTTTAGTTGTCAGTGGATCTTTTATTTATTTATATGTAGTTGTTGAGTATTGAACCCAAGGCCTTACACATGCCAGACAAGCACTCTACCACTGAGCCACAACTCCAGCCCTGACACAATTCTCTATTAATATTAAAATGTTTATTATTTTGCATCTGAATGATTGAAAAGTATCAGGTAACACAGATTGAGATTCTGTTGTCTGACACATTCTCAACGGGATAATGCCTAACCTGAACAGCTAACTGCACTGTAGAGGTGACATGTGAAAGCTAGAAAGCTTACCCAGAGCACATGCTGTCTCAGTATGGATGTGGGCCTGGATCACAGACAGGGGTGAAATTTTCCTGCTGCCTCCATAAAATAACTCTGTGTTTGCTCCAACACATAGGCATATAGAGGCATAAGGTGCTAAAGCCCATTACTATAAAGCAAAGCTGCCATTTGAACCTGGAAAAAATTTTAAGTATGTGCAGCCAAGGTGTCCTGTGAATATGAAAACATCTTAAAATATATATCCACTGGGTAAATTTTGAGTGTTCTCAAGATAAATACTTGTTTAAGTACATTCTTTATACATGTCCTCAAATTTAATATAAGAATCAGAACAAATCTGGAATCTTCTGTAAAATATTTTATGCCTCAGATATTTGTTTTTAAGTTTAACCTATTTTCTGTCATTTAAAGCAAAAAATTTCTGAAGTAAGATTTTAGGTCCCAGGTAACTTCCTCTGAAAATTACTCCTGCACGTGGTCACTGACCTAGTCAGACCAGTTCCTCCCTACCTGAAGTTGATCATGGAATCAGTCTCTAGAAGGGCAAGTCTTAAATTTTCTGTAACCAGAACAGATCAAACTGGTTTTGATTTATAAAATCTACTGAGTTGAGAGATGCCTACCCCTCCAGGCACCAAGAAAGAATATTTAAAAATCCTTGAAAGCAGAAGTCCATCTACAGTGTTAAAGTTCCTCAATCTTTTTAACTCTTCCTCAATTCCTTATCTCTGTCAGGAAAAAAAGAGTTATGAGATGAGACCCAGGACAACTAATAGCATATAACTGTTTAGTTAAGGACTGGCCACTGCGGTGAAGACTAAAAGGGGTATCTGAGATAATGTGGTCCAAAACCTAATTTCAGAGATTAGGAAACTGAGATCAAGAAAGGAAGTGACCTGCCCAGGTCCAAAATAAGGCCAAATGGAAACAAAGCTTTGGGGCTCCCATTTCTGATATTTTTACCAATACAGAATAGGCATATTAAAACAGTCCTTGAATTCTTATTGGTTACTGGAGCTTCATTTAGTACCAATCAATTATTTTGTTTATGAACATAGTATAAGGAACCACCCTAAATTACTAAATTCCAGTGACTATAATCTTTAGCCTTGGAATTGTAAATATATGCCTCTCCAGCTATTCATTATGCAGTAATACTCCAAATTATAAAATAAACTCAACAATGAAGAGACTAGTATCTATTTTTCTAGAGATGAAAACTCATTAATTTCTGAAAAGTTTTAATGCAGATCTCTCATCCCCCAATTACCTGGTACTGGCAGTATACTAATTTCTCCTTTTCATAGAAGTATAAATACCCAAAACACTAACTGGCCAAATTGTGGTCTGCTGGCTTTATGTGCTGTCCTTGAAAGAAATGCAAAGAACAATATCTCATTGCCTGAATGATGTTTTGCTTATAAGTAATAATAATGTTATTATTACTTATAAGTAATAAGTAATGTTATTTACCTTGAAAGAAATAAATGTCACTATAATGTAGAGATGCACAAAGATGATCTAAAAAGTCAGCAATGGAACCCAAATGTGTTTGTGGCAACTGAGCACTTCTATGAATGAGACTGGATATTTGATCTTAGCTAAGTGCTTTCAAAGAGGAGTCATTTGAATCTATTAGTTGACTGTAGTTATAGAGGGAAAATACCAGGATATCTTATCATGCAGAAGGCACTATAAAAAATTTACTGAATTAATTTAAAGTGGCAAGATTGGACATTTATCAATTTCATTCAGTTTAAAGAACAAAGTACTAAAACCTGGGGAAAAAACTGGGGTGATTTATTTTTCATGGTCTGCCCAGTGTCTTTCTCTTTGGCCACATGACCATTCTTGTTATGGTATCAAATTGAGAAAAAAAGATAACAAAATTTTGTCTTACTTAAAATAAAACAATGGCCACAATGTACCTCAAAGGAGTAGACTAAATTGAAATTCACAATTCTGAATTAAACATTCTAAGGATATTTAAAATTCAACAGGAAAAAAAAGTTACATTAATTTAGAACTTCTTGAGGAAATTAATTAATGATAGTGATAGTAAGTGTGCTGGTCATTTTCAAAGTATTAGCCTCTGAACAGTTCATAAGTATTAGGATGCTTTAGAATTTTTGGAACTAAGGAAGATGAAAGATTGAAATGCACATTATCACTGATGGTAATTCAGTGACACTAAGAGTAAAGCATTAAATATTACAATAAAAGATAAATGTAAAATTTCTAAAGTGATACTCAACAGGAAAGTAATTACCTGGCCTGGAACAATAGTATGTGTGAAAAGCTTATTCAGTTCCACTAATTTATTGGGAGTGATGTTAAACTTCAGTGCTATGGAGTTTAGGGTGTCCTGGCTTCCAGCCTAGAATAACCAAACAAACAAGATTAAATATATAAACAAAAAAATAAATAAAATAAAATAAAACATTCCTTGTGATAAGCAGTATTAATCTGTTCATGATAAGAATGAATAAACAAGCAAAAGTTCTATCCAGACATACTCGATAAATAGTAAGTATATTCTCAATTCTTACTAAAACCATGCAAAAGCAATCTTAACTGCAATTCATTTCTGAGCACCCTCACCTCCAGATTTCACTGTCCACTAATAGACTTCTAATTTTACTTTGGCACAATGAGGTCTAATATGCAGGAAACTTAACTTACGGAAGGAGAAAAAACAAAAACAAAAACAAAACAAAAATCCACATGTAGTACCCACCCATAGGGGAAGTGGGGCTACCTTCTCTTGTGGTTTTCTGTCCATTTACCTGTCTCTCCATTGTACTACCAGTGGCCTACTAATGGTTTTTGGCCCCATGGTCAGCACAGTGCTTGAGAAACAGGGCACTCAATTGATAATGAGGACTACGGATGGCAAGGAACTCTGAAAGAAATTCAGTTTAGTTACCAAGAATTGTTCACGGTCATTAAAAGGACAGTTTTCCATGGTCAACGAAATTAGTGCTGGTCTTTAAACCTACGAAACTTGCAACCTATGTTCCAGGTGTATACTTCTCTTACCTTCCATAACAGAGGAGGATAGGAATAGAGAGCAGTGAGAAGACAAGAACCTCCATAGTAAAAATACACCACTCAAAAAGAAGTTGGCTGCCTGCAGTCATGTCAGTCTCCCGGGATGTCACTGGATGGATTTGTAGGAGGCGACTCATGACTGTCACTGAAGAGTTCCCTTTGATAACGCAGGGTCGAGATGGGTGGCAATTCTATAAGCAACACTGGCTCTGTCAGGTGGATTTTAAACTATGTGTGGATTTGAGGAGGCTAAAGGAGGGTGTGGACTGGTGAGAAGGTAGAGATGCAGAATCAAAAGCCCACCAACTCAATGGACCATCTCAAGCTAATCAAAGGTTATAGATACAAATTACACTGAAAACAGTGTCAAATCATTTCAATAAGTTTTTACTTTTTTGTGTGAAATAACTGAAAACCTAAGCAACATGCCCTACCTTGACCCTGGGCATAATCATGCCTACTAAAAATAAAATAAAAATGTTTTTAAAAATATTTTTTCAGTATTAGATATTTATTTAATATATTCAGTCCAGAGGTTTTCAAGGTTTTGAGTAGGTACAAGACACAGACTGCAAATGCTGACTCTAGAATCAGATGGTGGGATATGAGTTCCAGATCACGTCACTTGATGGCTGTACAACTTTGGGCCACTTGCTTAACTTCTCTGTGTCTGTTTCTCAATCCATCAAAGAGAGATAATCATAAAATCTACTTTATAGCACCAGCTTCATGATAAGTGATCAATATATTTGCATCATATTTTATGAGTAAGACTTGTAAAAGATACCATATACAGAGGGTTCATGGAAAGAGAAATCTGTATCTGCAATTATCACATGAAGATAAGATGTGCATATAGAATTAGATCACAAAGACACTGATAGGGATTCTTGAAACTAAACCAAAATGCTTGAACGTTCACTTCTCAGTACCAATATAAACAATTCAGTAAGTGCTAGCATGAAGTCATCTTTTATTTATAATGACAAGAACAAAAATAGTTGCTAAGAAATTAATCTCCATAATATATATCAAGCAGGTGGGCATATCTACATTACTAATGCGATCACTTGTTTATATTCATTAATTAATTTTGGGGTTGATTTTTACTTTTATTTCATTGTTTAGTATACACTACATAAAGCAACTCCTAATAAATAGTTGCAACTCCTTAATTCTTTGGATAGGCTTGTGAATCATATTGCTGGATACCTGCACTTCTTAAGGACTATGGCTTTAGAATTAAAGTCATCAATGATAAATAATGCAATAATGCTCAACAGTGCTAGTTTATAGTGAATTAAAACAGACCTATGATTGAGTAACCTCTTTATGCAAAGCCTAGGATAAATAAGATCCAATTTCTGGCTTCCAAGAGCTCATGGTGCAGTGAGAGATGAGTATACCACACATAGCTTGAGGCTGTGGTAATGGATACATGTATAACATCATTCATCTATTGATTCAGTAATATGGGAGCCTACACCCTGCAAGGTGCCAAGAATATGATACAAAAAGGGATTTAGTCTCTCTTCATGGATAAAAGAATTAAGCATGAAATAGACATTAAAATAACAATCACAGTTAGGAACAATGTTAAAATGGCATAATTTATGTGAAGAATGTGATTCTATGAGAGAATTAAATGAAGGGATCTGGCCTAGACTTGCTTGATGGTCACAGGAGGGAGGAATAAATATCGAGAGTAAGGGGAACAAAATATCAAGGATAAGGGTTTGGCTTGTATAAATATATGGACAATGGAGTCACTGCTTCTTGGAAAAGGACCAAGCATGGAGGACTAAGTGGGCAACTGAATATATGACTTCGGCTCTCAGAAAGGTGTCTGGAATGGAGACCTAAACTTGGGAAGCATTGTCAAATTTAGAGATTATTCAAGTCATCTGTTTGGAGGTTTTGCAGAGCAGCACAGCTACAAGTATGCCCTTAACTGAAAGTAGTCTTCCTCTATGGGAAATGTCTTCTTCAACCCAGTTTCAGGTAGATACCCTTGGAGTGGTAAGGGAAGGTGACACCTGACTAGCAGCCAGATCAGTCTAAGCAATACTGGCCAGACAGAGGACAGATGTAGCCAAATCACAGTCACATCTACCCTCAAGTCATCAGTTTACATAAATTTGCTGAAGGAGAAAATATGGAGGGAAAAGAAATGAACTAAAACAGGTCTTAAGAAGCTTCGTTATTTAATGGGTACACAAGAAGAATGGAGCTAAGGGCAAGATAGAGATCTTCAGAGAGAAACATGTAAATTTAGTAGTATTAAGAAATGTTCATATTCCCCTGTTTATACTTACAGTGTATTCCATGGTGCCATGGGGCTTCTGAACCACCATCTTCTTCTCTTTTTTATCATGTGTTTTATTTTGATTGTCATCTGAAGAATAAATTGTATGTAAATGAATAATTTCATTGTCAGGATTGAAGATGGACTAAAACTACATTGTGTGAAAATCTATTAAATTGACCAAAACCCAAAAATGATACTAATAGATACATTCTACTATCATGTGTAACTAATGAGAACAAATTTTAAAAAATTTAAAAGTGGAAACTACAGGGGAGAAAAATTTAATTCACCTTTAACAAATAACTTGCCTTTTTAAAGAATCTGTTTTGCAGTATTTCAAGTGAATGTATATTCAAATAATGCCAATATATTTGTTAGTCAAACCATTTTGCTCTGCCTAACTTCAAGTTCATAGGTTATTAGTTTTCAAAAGAGCTATACTTTATTTTCCTAATCTGTTTTAATATAAAGGGAACTTAAAATTTTTCTAAGATTGCATTTGCAATCATTTAGCCTCAAGGGCTATGAAACACTCATTTTTTCTGATTCAATATTCTAATTACTGCCTCAGGGGAGTGTGAATTCTAATAAAACTTAAATGGAAGTAGCATAAAAAATAAATAAATAAAACTTAAAAATGGTACTAATAGAAAAATAGACTAAAGGCATAAAAAGACCACATTCATAAAAGCATATTATTCATCAATGACCACCTGAATAAATGATTAATGTTAAATATATTTAAATAATACAAATATAAACAATAAGGTCATGCTTTACCATTATTAATAGCTTAAATGGTAATGATAACGATGTAGAACTTAAAGCAAAACCAGTATAATCACTATATAAATAGTACATAAATCAGTTCAGCCCTTTTAGGAAGTGATTTGGCAATATGTAGCAACAGTCATAAAAATGCTCCTTCTCTCAACCTATAATCCTTTTCTTAATATATCCCAACAGCTGGGTGCTGTGACACATGCCTACAATCTCAGCAACTCGTGAGAGTGAGACAGTAAGGTTGTAAGTTTGAGGCCAGCCTCAGCAACTTAGCAAGACCCTATCTCAGAATGAAACATAAAAAGGGCTGGGAATGTAACTCAGTGGCAAAGTGCCCCTGAGTGGTTCAATTTCCAGAAACAAACAAACAAACAAATAAAATTATCCTAAGGACAGATTCAAAAGAGAATCCCTGGTGCATGTCAAATACATGGTTATTTAAAAAATATTTACAATAATAAAACTTGGAAAGACCTATATATCTAACATTAAGTTGGACCATAGATTTTTGCTGTTTTTACAGGTTAAAAATGGTCAACTACCAGCAACTGCAGATGACTTTAATTAATTGTTATGGTTACATACATCTCAACATATTAATCCATATATCAAAAAACATACAAATATTGCATTGAATAAAAAATTTAAGGACAGCAAGAACGTAAAATCGAATTAACCAAGAAAAGATGCTCCAATTTGTAAATGAGCTGAAGAATGCAAATTAAAACCAGGTATCATTTTCTACGTATTAGGCTGACAAAATCAGCTGGATATTCTAAGGTTGGCAGAAATACGAACTGCTATTAAGAATGTAAACTGCTTCAGTCATTCCAGCAAACTAAGTATACATAGTTTGCATGTCTGTGAGTAGCCTAACTGACAGATACATATCCTCTCCAGGAGCTATTCATTTTATAAGTGCCATAATGATCTGATTCAGGGTATTCATCCCAGTGTCCTCTGAGGCAGTGGAGAACTGCATCAGGGTGGGGCAGTATAAGTAAAAAGTGATAGCTATGAGCTGGGATTCCAGTCAGTAATTAGAAACAAGAAGCCAGACGTACACATAGCAGCAAGTTTACATCAAGAGAAACAGAATGGGAGGTATAAAACAGTATCATTTATGTACATCTAAAACAGATGGACATAAAACAACCACAAACATTTTTTTAAGGATATGTAAAAATAAAAACCTGTCACACTGAACATAACAGAATGACGAGAAGTGGGGAGAGAAATGGGAGGGGGAATGAGGATAAAGGGGAATGAATGAAGAAATAAGGAGTCCAGTCCTGACCAGTGATGAGAAGTGGAATTAACTCAACCATTACAGCTGAGGCCCCACAAAAACACACACAGAGACATTATCAACAATACCATTTCATCTACATAATAAATATTAGGGGTGCTGGGTGAGAACTGAAGGTAATAAAGCCTGAGAACATTTCATTCATACAGGATTTACCTGGCTTTTAACTATATCCTCTATACTGTTTAAAATTATAAGCCAAGAGGAAAAATAAAGAAACTGCCAGAAGAATCCTGTTCTAGTCATTGACACATTTAAATCAGATCCATTCATAGAACCAGAGACCCTAATAATTCCTCTAGACTGTAAAAGGTGAACTCGCTCCTTTCAGGTGGCCATGTCTAAATTACTTCAGGAAGATGGGACTCAGGGCTGTGGCATCTAATCTCCAGATAAGATGATTCTACACAGCCTAGCTTCACAAAATCCAATTACAGTATTTTATAAATCTTATGAAAATGTATAAAATGGGCTGCCTAGTTCCTGGCAGGAAAACAGTACAATATTAACAACATTCTTCCTTTCTTTCTTTCTACAGAATCAGAAGATAGATACCCCAGGCTAAGATTCCAAGATGAATTCTTCCAAAGCTTCCCTTGGCAGTTCACTGGTTTACTCCTTTTTATATATCTCCATTTTCTCTGTGGCGCACTCTGTCCTCCTCACTGGTATCATAAACAGCTGTCACCTGAGGTCCTCCTGCCCTCAGAACAGGTTTTTTATATCCTTTTGTAGATGTTTCCTATTTCTAGTTCCAAGCTATGCTTCTTTCTTCTCATCTGTGGCAGTTCCTGGTCCACGCCTTTCCACAAGATGCATACAGTTATCTCTGGTCCCCATGGGGAGCACTATCACAAGCTACCAATTTCAGGAACATGTACTTATTGCCCAGCTGCAAAATAAAAATGTGTGCCAGTTGAACTTTTCAGGATAAACTTAACTTGTACACCTGAATTAGTACAAAATTAAATTAACTACCTTCCATTGGCACAGGTGGACAAGAGAGAAAAATTCTAAAAATGCAACATTACCAAAAAAAAAAAAAAAAAAAAAAATTCAAACCAAAAAAACAAAACAAGACTTCCCTCTAGAGTCTAAGATTTTAAAATCCTTAAAAATCTGATATACCTTATCCATTTCTGAATGTCTTGAACCTTGACCTAATACCCAGTATACATGGTTGAATGAACTTTCCAACATAGTCAGTGAGCCTGACATGCTTGATTGCAGGCAATATTTGTAACATCACACTGGACAAATCCTATGCACTTGTCAAAGTCACAAATCAAACATGTTTCATGAGTTTCCTATTGCTGCTATAACAAAATACCACAAATTCAGTGGGTTGAAATTAAAAATAAACACAGAGGTACTGTCCTAGGTGCCACAGGTTGGAAATCTGACATGGGTCTCACTGTTTTCCCTTGGGAGCTTCTAGGAGGGATGAGTTTTCTTGTGTTCTCTAACTTCTAGAAGTGGTTTATTTAAAAAAAAATATTATTTTAATCAAGGTCCTTTTCTCTATTTGCAAAGCCAGCAGTACTGACTGAGGTTCTACTTTATGCTGTCATTTTTCTAGTTATCTCTACTCTGCCTCCTCCTATCACTATTGAGGTCTCTTGTGATAACTCCTGGGCAACCTCATTAATCCAGGCAGATCTACTTAAGGCCAGTTGATTAACCTTAATTCCACCTACAGCCTTAATTTACCTTTGTCATATAATCTAATGGATTTGGGGGTAACAGGATTAAAAATGTGTGCTAGTTGAACTTTTCAGGATAAACTTAACACGTACACCTGAATTAGTACAAAAATTAAATTAACTACCTTCCATTGGCACAGGTGGACAAGAGAAAAATTCCAAAAATGCAACATTACTAAAAAAAAAAAAAAAAAAAAAAAAAAAAAATTCAAACCAAACCAAACCAAACAAAACAAAATAAAACAGGACTTCCCTCTAGAGTCTAAGATTTTAAAATCCCTGAGGTAAAGACTCTGGTATACCTTACCCATTTCTGAATGTCTTGAGCCTTGACCTAATACCCAGTATACATGGTTGAATGAATTTTCCAACATAGTCATAGATGTCTTGGGGCCTGCTTTTCTGCCTATCACAGATGGAGAACAGATAATGGAAAAAGGCAAGAAAGGAAGCTGCAATTCAAAAAGGGGATTTTTGAGGATTCATGTAGTATTGTCAGATGTGGTCAATGCACACACTGGAGGGAAAGGCGGGGAGTGTTAAAGGATGTGGTACTGGTTAGAGGTTCTGGTTCTGAGAAAACATTATGAATCTCAACATTATGAGATCTTCATTTTACATATGAGGAAACTGATGGACAAAGATTCCAAATAACTTGCTTAACATCACACAATTATGAAAATGTATAGCCACTAATTGAACTCAGCTCATTTGGACCCCTAAGCCAACCAGTAATCAGAAAGATGTGGCAAAGTGCCCCTGAGTGGTTCAATTTCCAGAAACAAACAAACAAACAAATAAAATTATCCTAAGGACAGATTCAAAAGGGAATCCCTGGTATATGTCAAATACATGGTTATTAAAAAAATATTTACAATAATAAAACGTGGAAAGACCTATATGTCTAACAACATTAAGTTGGACCATAGAGTTTTGCTGTTTTTACAGGTTAAAAATGGTCAACTACCAGCAACCTGAGCTTGTAGTTTTTTTTTTGTTTGTTTGTTTGTTTAGTAATGTTGCATTTTTGGAATTTTTCTCTCTTGTCCACCTGTGCCAATGGAAGGTAGTTAATTTAATTTTTGTACTAATTCAGGTGTACATGTTAAGTTTATCCTGAAAAGTTCCTTCCAACCTGAGCATCTGTGTCACAGTTTCCAAGGACCAGGCAAAGTCAGGTCAGTGGACAATGGTCATTATTGTATTTGAAAACATAAGCAAAAGAGACAGCTATGAATTTCATGCTTGGTTCTTGATTCCATAATTTATACATAAACATAAGAAGGAAGCATAGAAAAGACAGTATATGGTTTTTTTTTAATTAATTATCTGAACAAGCAAAAAAGAACTTTGGAAAATTATTAGGTCTTTTAATTTATTAGGACCTGTTCTGCACTGGTCTTATACTTAATTAGTGTATGTGCCCCCATCTCTCCTTAACAGTCCATCTCTTCCTTCCATCTTTCTGTATCACAAGACCATCTGGCCAGGGTTCAGGAGGCTGAACAGTACAGTACTCTCCATACCTTGTTGTCTACAGAGGTAAGATGGTTTCCATGGCATCCAAATAAGTGAAAATCAGAGAGGCAAAAATTGTTTATGTCTCTAGATCTTTCAAAGAAAGGAGTACTCTCACTTACGAACAGAAGAATCTGTTTCCAATGACAGTCCTGTCCTTACACTGGAAATTATTGCATTCAGCTATGACAGTTTGGTGACCTTAACCAGAAACTCAGGTCATATACCAAACATCTTTCTGATTACTGGTTGGCTTAGGGGTCCAAATGAGCTGAGTTCAATTAGTGACTATACATTTTCATAATTGTGTAATGTTAAGCAAGTTATTTGGAATCTTTGTCCATCAGTTTCCTCATATATAAAATGAAGATCTCATAATGTTGAGAAAATTAGAAGATAAACACAGTGAAAATTTCTGAGCCTGGTGGAAAGTAAGTGCTTAATGAACATTATTATCATTAATAACAATTTCCTCATTGTAAGTATCTATTTGATTAGAGTTGTGTGTTGAAAGAATCATGACATGTCAGCAAAAAGGTTTTATTCCATAAATGGAGCAGTGATAGACTATTGATATGATAGATTATTATAAGTTGCTTAAAGGAGAAAGACCTTATCTGATCACTTTGATACATGCCATAAAAATGTTTGATAAATTAAACTACCATATCATATTTTTAAATGAGCAAAATCAAAACAACAACAACAAAAAATCCAACAACTAGAAAACTAAAAATAGAATGAGTTTCCTTAACACAATGATGAATTTTTAGTGATTCCTTGATATTAATTAGAAATATACTTCTCAAAAAGCAATGCAACTCTTGGGCTGGTGTTGTGGCTCAGTGGTAGAGCACTTGCCTGGCGTGTGTGAGGTCCTGTGTTCAACACTTAGCACCAATGTAAATAAATAAAATAAAAGATCCATTGGCAACTAAAAAAAAATTAAAAAAAAAAAAAAAAAGCAATGCAACTCTTGGGCTGGAGTTGTGGCTCAGTGGTAGAGCACTTGCCTGGCATGTGTGAGGCCCTGTGTTCAATACTCAGCAGCACATGTAAATAAATAAAATAAAAGATCCATTGACAACTAAAAAAAAATTAAAAAAAAAAAAAGCAATGCAACTCTTAAGAGAGTATATCAAAAGCAATTTCCTCACAGGAATGAAAACTGAGTGACTCCATGAGGTCACCTCCAGGTCTGCAGTAGCTGGCTAATTACTAAGTTCTGCCTGAACAAAGTCTCTATGAGGCCTCTGCCCTCCAGTTCTTTGGAAGAGATTCCACAGGTTCTCGGGAGAGCTCTCTACCAGCACCCACAAGCTCCACCTCACTCTTTTTGCTCTGGTTGCGCTGGGAAGACAAGGGCTTAAGAGCATTTCCTGTGAAACTTTAAAGGTTGCCAGATATGATATCTATGATCCCACTAAATTACAATATAGAGGCTAACCTAACATCATGTCAAGTCATGAGGCCAAGTCAGAAATATTTAAAGGCATAAAGAAAAATCTGTGGTGGAGATAAATTCAGAAACACTATATACACTGTGGAAAGACAGCTTGGAAACCCCAAAGAGGAAGGAGCAATTGCCTGTACCTCAATGGAGGGGCACTTTTCACAGCATTGTGAGGCAACAACTAGAGTTGTTTATTAAATTATTAATTATTAAATGAGTTTGGGTGAACATTGGCTAAAATTTGGAGAAAAACACTTCAGGGACCCAAGTGCTTGGCAATGGTCTCTTAAGTAATGAAGTTCTCCTAAAGTTCTTATAACAGAAACCAAAAGCAATATTTTAAAAAAGAAGAGTAACGAGCCAGGGGTGTGACTCAGTAGTAGAATGCCTGCCTAGCATGCAGGAGGTCTTCAGTTCTGTCCCCAGCACTGCAAAAAAAAAAAAGCAAAATACTAACCAATATGAATATAAAAATTTCTATTTCATAGTTTATATTTGGCTTTGCTCTGAAATCTCTAGTCAAAGCAACAGATAAAAGAGTTTTAAATACTGAAAAGAAAGAATGAAAACTTATTAGATGAATTGTCTACCTGAAGAACCAATATTATTATAAAAATGTCAAAAATTCATAAAATTTGCTCAGTAAAGGTGTCAGATATAATTATTATGCTTATGATGGAAGTTCCATGCATAGTGGTATTCAACTACAAAATAGCAAGGGATAAATACAATGATATATATAGTTAAAGTCAGCCTCAGCAACTTACTGAGTGAGATCCTGTCTCAAAATAAACAATAAAAAGGGATGGGGATGTGTCTTAGTGGTTGAGTGCCCCTGGGTTCAATTCCTAATACCAAAAATAAAAATAAAAATAAAAATAAAAAGCTTCCTTGAAGTATGTAAGTGAAAGCTTGGGTAAAGAAAGAGACATAATGCTCTCATATAGGAAATCTCGCACTTTAAAAAATTTCATTTCTCTTCACATCAATGTTTAAATTAAATGTCATTTTAAAAGATAAAATTGTTTTGGAGAAGGAACACTTGCCAAATTGATAACCAGGTTTATGTAGAAGCATAAAGAAATACATAAGACTATACAAAATTATGTTTAAAAAAGAGTAGGAACACTCTTCTGATGTATAAAGCCACAGCAAGGAAAACATTGCAGCATCATGACTAAAAAACAGGAATTAAGTGTAAAACAAAGAACCATCATAAATCAGTGAGAAAAGGTTGACTTTTCCCATAAATATCATGTAACTTCAGGTTAGTGGGTTGGCTGGTCATCAGGCCAAATAGCAAATGAGAGTTTGGGCCTGCCCCCTAATCACTATGCAAACTGTATAAGTAACTTTACTTCATCCAAGACAGTTTACTAGGGTGTAAAATAAGGATGGTACTGAACTTCCACAGAGAGTTACTGTAAAGAATAGATGAGCCAATTCAGGAAAAGAAATTTGCACTGAGAAAAGCAAGGGCTCAAGGAACATTAAAAATTATTATTAAATGAGACTGGGTGAACATTGGCTGAGACTTGGAGAAAATTTAGATCACTCTCAAATCCCCGTGGATAGATTCACGATGTAATAAAGTTGAGCATGGTGGCACACAGCCTATAGTCCCAGCTACTCAGGAAACTGAGGCAGGAGGATCACTTGAGCCTAGGAGCACAGGGTCAGACTGGGCAACATAATGAGATTCTGTTTCCTTTAAAGGAAAAAAATAATAATAATAAAAAATAAAGTTGCAAATATCTTTGAAGAAAATATACTTGAAGAAATAACTTGGTCTCTATTGGTGACACACGCTTCTTAATTTACTGGCTTGAATGTAAAAAGCGCAATTAAAATGTTCAATGCTGTTATTTAGCATCTTAAGAGTACCTTCTGGAAAATCTAAGTCACAAGCTGTTACAGTGAAAAAGAAAAAGAAAAAAAAAAAGATGTGTCAAGGAAGAACTGATTCTGTATTTTATCCTCTGACAGATGTCATGCAGTATGTGACACTTCCCTTCCTCCAAGCATGACATAAGCAATGTTTTGAATATTTGTTAATAGTATTTGATATTATTTAATATTGTTAGTATTTGACTAACGTGAGTCATAACTAAACTCTATAATGCACGTGCCTCGAGGCAGGGAAGTTGTCTACTTTATGGAATGTTTCACCTCCGACCCTACTAGTACTTGCACGGAGCAGGCCTCACGTATGTGTGGAATGAATGACTAATCCAGGTTACTGTCAACTGAGTAAAGGAAGGCACAGGTGATTTTTGATTGTTTGGTCAGCATTCAATTTATATTAGCCATAAAACCAGTGGGTATTTGGAGTGGAACTACATGTGTGCCCAGGTGTAATATTTAATCCCAGTGGTGGTGAGGGTGGTAGTTTATCTCTTTAAGTTTCAGCCTTATCATTCAAATTACAGCTCAAGGGTAAAGGAAACTCTATAATCACTTTTTTTTTCTTTTGTACTAAGAAACAACAATGCTCTTAGGAAAACAGAGGACACTAAAGTTTTATTTAACTTTGACCTTACTTTTCTCCCAGAGTCAATTTGGGGTTTTCTTTTCTTTTCTTTTTTTTTTTTTTTTTTTTTTTTGGTGCTGGGGATCGAACCCAAGACAAGCACTCTACCGACTGAGCTATCTCCCCAGCCCCAATTTGGGGTTTTCATGAAGAAGAGAGCTGGGTATGAATTCCTGCTCCATGGTGGACTTTGGCAAACAACTCAGCTTCTCAGCATTTGTAAAAATGGGCTACAACTTCCTGTAGTAGACCATGGTGCGTCATAAATTAAATAATGAAATAAGGCATCTGGTCCATAGGGCACACTCATCCAAAATAGGTTCTTTCTGCTCTTCCCCATGATGTTGCTTCTCCATTTCCTACTCTTTTCCACCTTCAGAAAGCTCTTTTCCTTTTTATAAATGGATCAAGGACTTCACTTGATAAATTTATACTTCAGAAGAAAATATAGAAACTATAAAAGCCAATTCTATCAAAATCAACTAGAATCTTGGTCTTAGTTCATTTGGGCTGCTACAAACACATTACGAACTGGTAAAAACATCAAAAAAAAAATCAGAAATTTATTTCCCATAGTTCTGGAGACCAAAAAGTCCAAGACCAAGGTGCTAGCAAATTCAAAGCCTGGTAAAAGTCCTCTCCTGGTTCACAGATGGCACATGCTCACTGTGTCCTCGAATGGTGGAAGGGGCGATGGAGTCTTATTCACAAGGGCTTCACTTTCAGGATCTGATGACCTCCCCAAAGACCCCCCACCTAATATCATTACCTTATGGATGATGATTTCAATAGATGAATTGGTGGTGGTGTACAAATTCAGACCATAGCAATCATTTTTAAATACAGATGAACAAAAAGAAGAAAATACCTCCATTCAGAGAACCAATGTTTGTGTTCTGGTAAATATACTTCCAGTAGCTCTCCATCCCCTATTTAGATGTATATAGGTACATTTTTATTTATTTATTTATTGTAAACAAATGGGATACTATAGGTACATTTTAAAAATAAAAATGTAATCAATCTATAAATATGGCCAACCTACTTTTCTACTATAATATTATGTGAAGGTTTACATGTCATTAAGTATTTCCCTACATATTTTAAGATGACACATTGTATATAGGTAAGTTTTTAAAATAAAAATGTAATCAATCTATAAATATGGCCAACCTACTTTTCTACTATAATAATATTATGTGAAGATTTTACATGTCATTAACTATTGTCCTACATATTTTAAGATGACACATTGTAATCCACTTTGTCATTTGTTATTTTTATTTTCCTGCTTTATTTTAACAAAAAAATGTAATAATGATCACTGTAGTTAAATCTTCTAATATGCTTATAATTGTTTCTTTAGGGTAAACTTCTGCAGGCAAAATTGTAGAGTCAAAGGGTACACAAAAAGCACCGCTCTTGATAAAAATGACCAAACTGCCCTCCAAAAAGATTCAATCACATTACTCTCCCATCATCAATATATTTATGGTTCGAATATTTGTGTTACCAAAATTCACATGTTCAAATCCTCCCCATCGAGGTCATGGTAAAAGGAGTTGGAAACTTTGTGAGGTGATTAGTTCAGACAGAGCTCTCATGAATATGATCAGTGCCCTAAGAGAACCCCAAGAGAGACCTCTTGCCACTTCCCCATGGGAGGTGACAGCTAGAAGATTAAAATGGAGGTCTCTGAAGAAGTGGGCCTACACAAGACTTTGAAATTGCCAGTGCCTTAATCTTGAAATTTCTAGCCTCCAGAACTATGAGACATATCTGGTTTATAAGCCACCTAGTCTATAGTATTTTGCTAAAGCAGCCCAAACAGACTAAGGCAGAGTAAGTGTATTTTTTCCATGTACTCTGCTCAGTTCACTTCTAATTTGATTTTTCAAAGCTTAAAAATCACTGACCATAAGCTGTTGTCCAACATTTTGGGGCATTCTCTTGCAGTGAAATTTTCCATAATACAAGTATGGTAAACACAATACATGAATCAGGGAATGACACTTGCATGATGCAGACCACGAGGTTATAATGGGACTAAGCGAAACATCATTTAGAGTGGGACAGGGCTTTTCAGACACTCAGTCATTATACCCCTGTTCTAACAATGACAAGAACAGTTTACAATATACTATGCTAATGGGAATACTGGGACTGTGGAAGGGCAGGGATTAGGACTGTGAAGGAGTTTCCTTGAGCCAAAGTCAGCATGATCACAGCTAGGCTTGCTCGGGATGCTGGTTTCCCAGATACTTCCTTGTAGGCATCCATACCCCATTGGTTGTAAAGAAATGTATCTCTAGACTCTAAATCCCTTTTTCCCTTTGAACAATTTTTCTGTAGAACGAGGTCACCACACTCTTGATAGCTGGATTTTTTAAAAGTAGGATAGTTTTTGCAAACAGGACGGATAGAAATACCAAGAGCGATGATGTTGAAAACAGAACCTATGAGAAGAAAAAGCAACACCAGCCCAGTGAAGCCCAAGAGTGGTCCAGGATCCCTGCTGGAGGCTTCAGAAGCTGATAAGTCTCATGAAATAGAACCTTTACTCTACTCCCTGGGTCTGTTCATTAACTGCTTGGAATGTAGAACCAAGAAATTGGTTCTTCAGATTACAACATATTTACAAATACTGTGGAGTAGGAGAGCGTGCCACATGATAATGGCATATGAAAAACTCGGTTTCCTCCTATTTAGGATTCTTACTCTGCTTTCTTTCTACCCTGATTTCTCAATATTTTCTAATTATTAATCTGAGAATTATAAAACAAGTTAATTACCACATAAATGGGAGGTGTTAGATCTTGGGTTTTAAGAATTATGATGCCTTTTACAATCATGCACATAAGCATCTTACAATGGTTATGCATTTTAAATTTTACGTATTTAATTTTATTTATGTATTTTTCATTGTGTGATTCATTAGCTGTGGCATCACTGATTCCTGACTTTTCTATTCTTAAGCTCTAAATCTTGACATGTCTCAGATAACATCTCTCCCTCCCAGTAAATTTGTTTTGGGAAATCTATGACACAGCAGGTACATTTCCTGGAGTTTCATATGCCTAAGAATGCCTTGTCTTTAAATCTGAAAAACAACTTTCACTCACAACTCTGGAGAAGATGCCACAGCCCTGGTGTTCACTTCTGAGAAGTCTCTGCCTAACACTCTTCTTTACTCATCTCCTGGCAACTTTTTAAAAGGACTTATTTTTATTTATTTATTTTTACTATTTATCCATGATCCATAAATATTTGCTACAGTTTACCTGAGTGCTGAGTTTACCCCCTAATCCTACCCTGAATATGATGAGCTCTTTTAATTCCTATACTCAGGCATAAATTTCAGCCCCTGAAAGCATGCTCCCTGTCTCACACAGAACTTCAATTAATACGTCACAAAAACTTTAATATGATTTCCTTGATGGTCCCACGAAGGACAGGGCTAACTATTTCCATCCAGATAATTTCAGCTTATTTTATAGCCAAATGCTTGAATAGAAAAGTATCAGTTAGGATTGGTGTTTTTGTTTTATTTTTATCTTTGGTGCTGGAGACTGAACCCAGGACCTCCCGTATGGCAAGCACGCTTCTACCAGTAAGCCACACTCAGACCCCTCATTAGGTTCTTTTCACATGACAGTTCTTTTTAATCCTGAATTCTTTGATTCTTTGAGCTCTGAAGTCCCAGAATAATCATTACTTTTCAATAGAAGAGCAATACCATTCTACATTTATGGCTTGAGCTATTTGTGTTTAGAAATTAATTTATCAAAATAACAGTCTTGGCTTTCTTAACCTGATATGTGAAACAAAAGGCAAATGGCAGATGTAAAATCTTCACACGTGTGGCTTGTAAAAAGCCACCCTTTCCTACCCTGAGAAAAAATAGTCTGTGTATGGAAATATGTCAAAGTTGACACTGTGGAAGATAACTTAGTGGTTGGTTACATTCATTTGTCATGAAAACCAAAAATCCGTAGAAGGGAAAATAGATTTCATTCGTTTTTTATTGTCTTTATTTTTCTTGTTAAGGTTCTTTTGAATTCAGGAAGAAAAGTGGATTTGAAATGACTAACACAGACATTACAGACTAATTATCGACAAGTTAAATTCATTCTTCATACTGCAAAGCTTCTCCTTAAACAAATCTTTGATCATGTTAATCACAAAACTGGCCATAGTCTAAGTCCTTTGTGTTTTATATAATGACTTCCCAAGTATAATTCTCCTAAAATTCCTACTATACTTTTCAGGTTTCTTGGCATTATCCTTTTTATATTAAAATATTACATAATCATAATATATTTTATTCCAATTTAGCTTGCTTCCCTTACTTATAAAATTCCTTCATCTCTTTCCATTCTTATACCTGTAGAGCTATATTTCAGATCAAGAACTTTCCTACAATGAGATATCATCCACATTGTAACATTCCATTCCTATCTCTATGTTCTCAGAAGTAAATATGTCCTATCTAAGACTTGGAATAAGCATTTGTTTAATATAAAAGTATCTTGGCATATATTTCAGGCCACTTCAATATATTTTGATGCTGTAATAGTTGAGTCATCTCCTGATACTCCATTTAGGAATACTCCAATATACTTGTGTCAAATTTCTTAATAGCTACTTTTAAAAAATATATTATGATACATTATTATTGAACGATTTCTTAAGAATTGTTGAATAAATGAAAAAGGAGTTCTATACATGAACAAATACAAATACAATCATGGAAGGGCTGAGTTCACTTGTTCTAGAAGCTTCGTTTCATGCTTACTGTGTGCCAAGCACCATGAGCGGTGCTAGATCTAGATCTATCTGATGCCATCTGCCTCAAGTAATTACTCTACTTATTTTTCCTACTTTGCTCTCAAAACCAAAACAAAACATTTACAGCATCAGCATCATGTTGTTATAATAAGGCAATTCCAGTGACTCAGTCTTTCCATTCCATTCTTTATCAGTATCTTAACTGCCTGTGTTCTAAGTGTCAGGAGACAGCAATGAGTTATGGCCCAAGGCTTAAGTGAGGCACAGATAAATCTAATTCACCAAGTTAAAGTATAACTTTTGTCAAGATATTCTTCTTTAGATCAGGCAGGTAACATTGTAGAGGTGGATGGAATACCTACAAAAAGTAATCACTCTCTTATATATTACTGACAGAACTTTCTATAATGTTCTTTTTGTAAAGCCCTTGCTTTTACTCTATTATTCAGTTCTATGCATTTTCTGATTATTGACATTTAAAACAATTGTACAATATTTAATATGCAAAAAAAGAAAACAAATTCCTTTGGAACTTCTATACTCAGAGAAAACAACTATCAATATAGTGTTATATATCCTACTCTTTTTAAATACACACATTATCATTTGTTGTCCATGAACAACTTGTTTTGACTCTCTGTGTGTTCCCTGGAGCACTTTATATGGATTAACTTCACACCTGTAATTTATAGACCTTTCAATTGCAATCTAGGTCCCTCTAGACAAATCCACTTGGCACCTCAAAAACAACTCCAAACGCAAATTCATTGTCTTCCTTCCTCCTTGTCGAGTTTCCCGATTTGTCAGTTCTTGACTCTCACTCCCTATACTGCTCAGCATACTCTGCTATTTCCCTAAGAAAAACCTCTCTCAGTGGACACTATCCTTAGGCCCAGTCTCAGCCCCGCTCTGTCTGACTTCCTCAGCTCAGATTCATCAGAGAGAATGAAGTCCCCAAGTTGCACCCCACTAATTACAGATGGAAATCTACATCCCTAGCAGGCAACAGATCTTTCCATTTTCATGTCTCTTCTCTCCCATAGACTACAGCCAGCAGTGAACTGGAACTGGGATGACCTTTAACTTGAGGTCTGATGCTCCACCTAGTGGTACAGAATGACATCCTTGGATGGGACTCTAAGCCTGGGTCAGATGCTATGAGGTCAAGCAAAACTAACTGCCAAGACCCAAATTTGTCATCTACAGGCAGATGTGGAAAGGGCTAAGGAGTCTTGGAATTCAGTGGCCCACTCAGAGGTTTGATCTAAGCACTCTATTCTCCTGAGGAAAAGTCCCAAACTTCCAAACCAGTTCTTGTCATTCCTGAGAGAAGAGGGCATGCTATAAGAGCATCTCTTTATTTATTGCTGCCAAATAAAATCATACCATTTTGACCAATGGCTACACTGTCACCTATACCTTTCAGAATGTTCATGAAACATAAACAAAAAAACAGGTATCCGTTCTTCTATGTATTCATTCTTCCATTCAATGCACATTTAGAGAGCACCTGTCATGCTGCAGATACTACAAGGCCTGAGTCACCCTAGCCTGCAAACACAGAATCAGATAAATCTATGGGGGATGGGTGGAAATCTAACCTGAACAGGGACAGGGAGGGTTTCCCAGAAGAAAAGGTGACTGAGCCATGATTCTGTGAGGTCAGGTAGAGTTAGTCAGGTAAAGACAAAGGTACTGTTTTGGACTCAATGATATATTTATAAGAGTACACCACATTAAAAAACCATTCTAACACCAAGAAATCACAAGCTAAACAGGATACAGAAGACAATTTTCATTCATTCTCTTCCTCTTTTTGGATATAAGGGATAATGTCAACACTTTAAAATTTTAAAGAGGAAGCTCATTAATCCCACCAAAGTCTCCAATACAGTGACAGTTTCTCATAGCATTTTCATGGGTTAAGATTAAAAGCACCCATTTAGCTGTGTTCGATGTCACATAATCACTTGGCCCACTGTAAGACCGCAAAGCACATGGACTTGGCTGCAGATTTCTCATCTGTCCCTGTCAGAGCAACGCCAGCAATGCAGGACTTACTACGACCTTGATGGCCATGGATTTTATCTTTGAGGAGCACAGTAAGAAAGTCACATGAAGCATGGAGACAAGGTATCTCTCTCTCTGTACCTTTGGCATTAATAGGGACTAAGTGTAGGGCCCTCCAGAACAAGCCCCCTTACTCTTCTCCAAGACAAGTCTTACATGCTGCATTGTAGAGTGTTCTCAGACACCTCCTTCAGTTTTCTTCTCCTCTGCCTAGTAATTTTGAGCATGCCATAACCTGTGTGCCATAACAAGTTCTGCCTCCAGGTGCCCTTTCTTTGCATTCTCTTTGGAAACTATTCCATGCTTACACATGAGAAAACAAGAGGAGGATGAATGATGTGAGTAAAGATAGATATGCCACCATTGCTAATGCAGTTTCAGATGCAATGGCTATTCTCAGAAACTACATAACACTGCGGACTTTTTCTAAGCTTCCCTTTAACTAACATGCCAAAGCATTTTTTTTTTCAATTGACAAGGCCATGTCTGCTCCCTATTCTCTTGTTGACTTATGTCAAAAAGTGCAGGTGCTTCTGTCAACACTTTCATGGATATGCCTATACACATTAAGAGAAATAATAAACATTTCTCCTACAGGGAAAGTAACCATTCATTACATAATGTTTATTAGCATACAATATGTGTTAGGCACTGTGCTAGATGACAGGAATGCAAAGTTGAATGAAACATGTCATTATCTCATTATTATTCTTTTACATAAGATGTTACATAAATAAAGAAGAGCCTGAGGCATGTAGTAGCTGCTCAATAAAAGGATATAAATTAGTTTTCTAAAAACAATTACAGATTTTGAAAATGAAAATACTGCAGTAGTGCTAACAATACTTACCAATACTATAATATCTCTTCAGTTCTGTACGTCTGATTTCCTTTAACTGATTATTTTTTCTTTTTTTCTTCTCATCAGTAACATATTCCTCTTCTACAGCAATGTTGCATTTGTCTGGTTCCAAAATGAGTGCATTAGTATCTTCTTTCCCAGGATGAGTCCTTGTGGCTACAGCTGAGGCTGTTTCTGCGTTTTGTTTGGCTTGCTTTTTCTTTTTCAATCTAAAAATAAGGGGGGGAAAGGGAAAAACAATGGAGACATGATTTGTTAGAAGGAATCCTATTAATTTCATGTTGTAAGCTTTGAAAACTAATTAGCTGATATAGAAAACACATTCTTTATGATACTCTTAATTACATTTCCTGGTTTTAAAATTTTCTCATCATGTAGGAAGTCTTCTGACTTCATGAGGAAGGCCTGTAGACCTTCCTCAGATGTATCCACTTACATATCATGAAAGTAATAGGAATGTCCTAGGGCTTAGGAAAATGAGATTCTCTATAGGCTGTTAAATGTTGAGTGCTTTAAAAAAAAAAAAACGAGATATACAGTCATCTTATTAGAATACTATGATAGGAGTGTTACATTTTTTTTTAAGCGCTTTTTGTGTTCAGTGGTACCTCTGGACTAAGGGGAAGCACATAAATAAAACAAGTCCTTTAATTGGCTCACATGCTCACTATCAAGGTTTGGCAAGATGTGAACTGGTTCAAGTCTGAATAATTATTTTCCTTTATATATATTATTACAGGAATATTAAAGAAAGAGCAGCATTTCATGATAGAAAATGCCAAAATGACAATGTATAATTATCACTGATTACTAATAATAGCTGATAATTACTACCAATAGCTGACTGACACCTTAGTAAACATATTTGATGCTTTCATTTTTATCTTTGGAGTCCAAGATGTATGAAATAAAGTTTGTCACAATTCACTGAAATCCAGTAATTCAAAATAAATTTCCAGTTGATGCATTATTCTGTAATTATCCCATGTGTCAATTCTGTGCTTCTGATCCTTCTTGAGAATATTTGTGTTTAGAAAAGTGTAAACCCTTTGTTCTAGAACAAGGGACTTGGACTCTCTGTGGTACTCTGCTTATCTACACAATTTTTTTTTTTTTTAATGAGGACACTTCTTCCTGTAGACAGAAATTATCTAGGCACAATTTGCTTTCTCTTATTTCTATTTCCTTTGTCCTGTTATGCATCTAGACAATGGATGAGGAAATGTATAGGTAGGAAACTGACATAACTGAAGGATAATACAGAGGTAAGATTTGGTCTTCTGCTGCTTTGCTCTGTGACACTAGACAAATCCATCTGACAGTCAAGAAAGATCTCTCCTTGAGGCTGGGACCCATTAGAGAGCTCTGGACTCAGTCTAGAAACCAAACTCCTCCAGCCTCAGTCATTAAAAGTGACAATTATTTCCTTGGCTATCAGCAGAGTTTTTAAAATAAGGATTAGCTGAGAGATCATATGTCAACATATGATATAAACAAACAGAACCAAAAATAGTAAAATATCCCCTAATACAATCACATATTAACATAAGAACTAAGCATGGTAAGATACATGACACATACTGCTTTGGGGACAAAGGTCCCCTATTCCAACAAGATATTTCAAGCAGGCTGTTACACAATGAACACTGAGAAGTAGTTCTTAGATTTTTTTTTTCCCCTAATAACTAGTACATGGCCCAAGAGATAAGACAGTTGTAAAAAAGTCACAGATGACTTTTTATGTTTGCTTATTATTAGCTACCTTTTTATGTTTGCTTGTTAAAAAAAATCACAAACCAAATAAAATCAGAGACTCATAAAAAGGGACTGTTTCAGTTAATATGATTTTTATCTTGTATCATCTGATCTTAAATTCTTTTTCTGGAAAAAGAGTAGATAGTTCTTTATAAAGTTGAGTCTGATAATGACTAATAAAACAATTTTTCTCTTGATCAATATTACTAAATGAGGCTTAAATTAATGTGTATGAGCCTAGATAATATACAGACATCATCTCTATACAGGGAGGTTTGTCTCTGCAGAAAGTTGGTCTCTGTCCAAAATGCTTGCAATGGATGGTCTGATATTATTTTCTAATACATTTGCTGATCAAAACATGCATGAAATGAACCTTTTGCACCATTCAAAAATGATTTTTCTGGGAGAGAAAACAGATGTTAAAAATTAGTTTTATGCAGTCTGAGGTATGCTGCCTTTTAATCTTCTGAGTATTTTTCACTTTACGTTCATTGAAATGTCCTCATTTCACTGCCTCCACCATAATTAGAGTCACTCAGATCTAGGGCACGTGTTTTGATGAACAGAGTACTGTTTGGGGACATCTCATTAGAGACTGATTTTCACACAGAGAAATAACAAAATGGGATACATTGTTTTGTTCATTTTTCTCCCTTTTCCACGTGGAACATTATTGTCAACACATATACAGTCAGAGTTGTTTTTTCAGAAAGAAAAAAAAAAGGCCAGCAACCAAACTTGTGTAACAGAAAATAGAGCACAATTTAATTCTTGAGAGATTCTACAATCATCTACAACTTTTGACTAGAGTACTGCTGAGGGTTTATTTCTATGGTGGTTATACATATAATTGAAACATTCTGATCTTGCAACTGGAAATCAGATGGGTTTATGGAAACATGTAAAATCCCTCATTTCAGCACAGAAATGTAGTTTTGACACCTTTTCTAAAGGTGAATGTCTAACAACCTAGGAATGTGGTAGGGTTGATGCTCTTCAAACATTCTTCTTTAGAACTTTTGTTCTCTAGTCCTTCTCTTTTGTTTTTCAAGTCAATATCTACCATGGTAATTAATTCTCACAATAGGGACTTGTTATCACTAAATTAAGGTAAACTGGAGGAAAAAAATGGTCTTGCAGAAAAATAAACTTCCACTTATTTCACGAAAGCTTTTTAAATGACATCAACTATACACTTATTTATATTGTGAACTAAAAACAATACTTGGCAAATCATCTTACAGATGACTGACTGAAAAAATATTAATAGACATGTAACATTTGATTGCTGTGAGCACAAGTTAAAAATCCAATAAACAGAAACCTCCAAACCTTTATTTGTACTTTTCTTTCTTTAAAATAAATCACAATTACATAAAACAAGTGTTTTAAATTCAACCCCCTCTCACTATTGTAGCCCTGACAGTTCTAATTCCTAAATCTCTCCTCATCCAATTCACCTTCTCTTCTTGATCTCTGTTCCCACTGACCAGGTCAGCCTTTCATCATCTCCGTCTGCCTACTTTTTACAATATTATTTATGATTCTTTATTATGAAAGTAACACATGTTCACACTAGAAACCTTTCAAAATATAGGAAAATAAAATGAATAATGATTGCTAAAACCAAGAAGCAATCATGGTTTGAGAAAGATAAATGACAGCCAGAAGAGAAGGGAAATGACACCAATCAGACCTTCCCCAAGCGCAGAAGAATGACATGATGATTCTGAACTTCCTATTTGTATCTTCCCATAATGGAATATTGAAAAACTTTTTTTATTCTTGACTCTCTTGGCTTTTTTACATTAAAATAGTGAAGGCACTTAGAGGATACAACTATACCTCATTTTCTTCCTGCTAGTGTCCCTGCTCACAGTCAGCAGACTGACTGAGAGGTGAATGAGGTGATGATGCTAAAGAAATCACTCAATTTCTTGTTTAATGAAAACTGTTTTTCCTCTGAAGCTTTTTCCTTTCCTAAAGGAAAAGAGTTTGGGACCCTGGCAACAATCAAAGGCCAGGCCTTGAGCAAGTTCCTCTCTGCAGTTTTGCAATGGTCCCTTCCCCTAGGGTGCGGTGCTGACTGATGGAAAGCAACACAGAAGGCGCCAGGCAATGAGGCTCTTGGGAGTGCTTACAGGGCAAACTTCGTGAGGGCAGGAAGTTGCTTTTAAATGCTGTGCTTCCAGGACCTATGCAAGGCACACAGTCACTCAATTACTGTTTCTTGAGTGAATGGACAGATGAGTCAATGCTCTGATTTGGTTGAAATCTGCTTTCCTACAAACATGCCTCTTTTCACAGCTTTCTCGGATGACCAGCATGTTCTCACAAATAAACGCCCATCTCCTTATTCTGATAATTGATTTAAAATGAAAATATACTAGCCACAGGTAATTGAAATGATTCAAACTCTAGAGTTTTTTCACTAATATTAAGAAAATATACTCACCACATATCATTTGAAATGTAATAAACTATAGAATCCTTTAATATTAAAGCAGGGGTATACCTCTTTCCTTAATTTCATAATTTGGGGACCAAGTGCCTCTGAAATACGTGCCATAGCACTGCATTAGCCAATCAGCTATGGTTATTAAATTAAAATTAAATAAAAATTTAAAAATCAGTTGTAAGAAACACATTTCAAGAGCTCAGGGGATTTGTGCTAGCACTATTCTTCTGGACAACATACACAAAGAACACTCCTATCATCACTGGGGCAGCTCTGATTTAGAGCTACAATAGCCCGATTAGCAAGAAACAGAAGAAAGGGTACAGACGGAAATGTTGAACAATTAGTATACGCATATGATATGTCTACAAGGCCACACACACAAAAACTGATAATGTGAGTCTGCATAAAAAGGAAGTTATCAGCTGGGACTGGGGATGGTGGAAACAGAGTAAGAAGATTGTTGTCCACTGTATTCTCTTTTGTACTTTAAACATTTTATATCACTTAAATGCAAATAGATATTCAAATATTATCATTATTATCACTATTATTATTATTTTGGCACCAGGGATTGAACCCAGGGGTTCTTAACTACTGAGCCATATCCCCATCCCTTTTTCCATTTTTTAAAATTTTGAGACAGGGTCTTGCTAAGTTGTTTAGGGCCTCGCATTTCTGAGTCTGGCTTAGAATATGCAATCCTCCTGCCTCAGCTTCCCAAGCCACTGGGATTACAGGCATGCACCACTGTGCCTTTCAAAAAATTTTGAGCATTTAGTCTCTGAAGATTTCTTTTTCATGTAAGAATAATTTAACACTTTTGTCAAAAAAACTGAGTTAACATTTTCAAAAAGATAATTATAAAGAGCTTGAAAAGGCTTTCTTCTAACAACAACTACAGCTGACTAAGGAAGCAGAAACCCTGGCATGTATGTTATAAATGTTCTCCTCTCACTAAAGTCCTGGGAGGCAGGCAGTTTTATCTGTTTCACTGATAAGAAAAGGAAGGCTGAGAGAAACTAGGGCCATTTCCCAAGGTCATAGGGCAGAGTTGTTATGGAGCAGGAATTCACAAAGAAGTCAGAACCAGTTGCCAAGGGGCCTCCCAGAACTGCCTCCTTGAGAACTGTTTACAGAATACATGTCTATTTTGACTTTCAAATAAAATCCACTGGACTTTGGAAATTCTATGACCTATTTAAGGCAGAATGGTCTGACAATTTTGTGGGCTTTCCACACTTCCAGGAAGACTCTTGGTTCTCTTAGGAATCAGCTCTCTGACCTTCTATGGAAATATGATAAACTCTCTGGAGCTTCTAAGTAAACAAAAGCAAGAGGCTGAAATGATTTTCAAGGTCCTGCCTGGCTCTAAAAGTTTATATTTGGCTGAGAAGATTAGGAAATGTGCTAAAGTTGTTTTGACATTTAAAAAAATATTTTTTAAAATTCAAGCTGAACCTTTCCAGGAGTCAGGCACGTCCCTGTTTCCTCCATCTGGCATATCTGATTGCATTTTCCTTCCACCACAGAGCCCCCAGACCTGGGAAGGTACCGAGGTCAAGATAAAACACCAACCATACACAAGGGTTATGCTAAGCACCCCAAATGTCAACCAAACAAAAAACATACTACCCTACAATTTAGGTCTGATAGCTACAGAAAGTAGAGAATGTCAAAATTGATCAACATGAGGACAGTATAGACCTCTTTAATATATAATTACTTCTCAAAAATTGCTACTATAGAAAAACTGAGTACTAACATAAAAGATGTAGATAGACCATTGATACATGAAAAAAGTTACAGAATGCTATTATAGCATGACTTTATTTTTGTGAATATAACAAAATGTCCCCAAACCAACAACTATTACACATAGAGGTATATCTTTATATAGGTTGGGTGGGTGTACTGGAAAATTTTTGGTCAATGGGAAAAGGAAGAGAACTTGTACATTTATATAATTTGGTGTTACTGAATTTTTGGGTTTAGCAAGCATATTTTACTTTGTAATTATAAAGCCAATAAACAAAAAAAATTAAATGTCAGCAGCTATGGCAACGATTTGCTAGATCTCACTGGGTGATTTATTCTTTCTCATGAGTCCAGCTATTGCACTCAATTTTTGGACAGCAGCAGCCCCCTGTCTTCTGTTTTTAATCAGACAGAACTGATCCAGCTCCCTCAGGGCCCTTCCTCTGGTTTTTGCTCATGGTTATTCTGGCTGCAACCCTCTCACTATACTGTTCTGACCTTCAGGATCTAGGCTGTTTTTTTCCTGGTTGTCCAACCCTGAATTTTGCTCCCTCCAGAGTTTGGGGGAACAGTGCTACCATGGAATGAATTCAGCATCTGGGCAGACACGTTTTTGTTGAATCTTCTTTTGTTCCTTGGGTGCACATCCCTGGGCAAGTTATCAAATTTAAGCCTCAAGTCCCCTGACCTTGAAATAAAAATAATAGCCTCATTTTTTTTTTTTTATGATTAAGAATAAATTGTACAACCTGTGCTACTTATTTGTTGTGGGCTATTATTCTTACTTGGGGATTTCTGTTTATCCAAGGAAAAGAGAGAACATATAAAAATTTTATACACACACACACACACACACACACACACACATATATATACATATATCAACAAAGACGATATTTGACAAATCCCAAATGTTCATGTAGGTTCACATTCTCTTCCTCACTACTTGTAAATAATTTATTTCACTTCCCTATGAACTTAGTCACCAGTACAAAGTTATTTATTACTTCCAGAAAAATGTGACTCCTTACATTCTATTTCATTGTGTGATTTCATAAATAGAGGGCAATTCCCTCTATTTATGCAATTTCAACTGCAAATCCCTAATTGTGATACATGCTAAAGAAAAATCAAAAAAGGTGGAGGGAGAAAAATAGTTTAAAAACAAAAAAGAAAAAGAAAAGAAAAACCTCATTTGAGGGAAATTCTCATGAATTTATAGTCAAAGAAAATTTTAAAATTTGGGAGTAATCGCTGGAAAAATCCAGAGTTGCTGGGCATAGTGGTGCACACCTATAATCCCAGCAGCTCTGGAGGCTGAGGCAGGAAGATCAGGAGTTCAAAGTCAGTCTCAGCAACCTAGTGAGGCCCTAAAGCAACTTAGTGAGACCCTGTTTCTAAATAAAAAATATAAAAAGGGCTGGGGATATGGTTTAGTAGTTAAGCACCCCTGGGTTCAGTTCTTGGCACAAAAAAAAAAAAAAAAAAAATCCATAGATGTACCAGATTCTAGTGTCCCACTTTGAGATTTGTGTCCTTTTTTCCCTGCTATGTCTAATTATGATGTGATTTTCCCCTCCAAAGAAATATACTAGTAAATATGAAAATAATTCTGGTTTCAAAGAACAACTGCAGTTAGAAAAGAGATCCTTTTGCTTTGAGTTCGATAGTTATTGATATATTCTTATGTAGTGCACATACATTTAAATGTATGCTTGGCCTCAAGGAACATTACATTCTAATAAAGACCAATGAATGGAATACTAATCAAAGACTAGCCACAAAAATCCAATTTCCCTTTCCTAGAACTTCCTTGTGCTACTAGAACAAAGGGGCTCAGCAGATCTTAGGGGTCTTCAGTAACCTAAGCATAGATGCAAGAAACAGTGGCAAATTCTCATTCCAAGGTGTGTTGGGGTGGGATATGGGACATTTCAGAGACCTGACAAGTACTCCCCAGTACCAGGATTACAATGACAATGCTACGGAATGGTGCACACTGTACAGAATGTTTGCCTTGTATTTATGAAACAAGACAGGCTTTTGTTGGATATATAGTTTGCCCATGTGAGAGCACAGTTCTCTCTTCTAAGTCCCGTTGGGTCAGGGTCCTGAAAACATTCTGGGGAAATCACTGGTACAGACAGTGTTTATACAGACAATGGTAACTCCTTGACCCAAGGCAGAGTTACTTCCTGAAAAACTTAACCACAAGTCAAAACTACTATAAGTCAAACTGCATTTAATTCTCCATTAAACCCATCTTAAAGTTGAAAAATCATTAGGTTGAATCATTACAAGTTTTATTTATCTCAGCTATAAACTGAGGATAGGAACCAGAACAGGAAATCCAGTCAAGGTAATAAAACAATTGTGTCGTAGTTAGAGCAATGAGCACAGTCCTATAAATGTAATACTTAAATATTAGGAAGTTTACAGCTTATCAACCAAAAATAAGGTGACAAACACAGGAACGCAGAAGTTAATAAAAGCCCAGATAGAAATGCCAAGAGGAGTTGCTGATTTCTTCTTTGCTTTATAATGGCATTATGCATGTGTCACATTTAGCTTATTATTGTTAAACTAACTGGCTGTATTAATTCCCTGTGGTTGCTGCAACAAATTACCACCAAACTGATGACTTCAAACACATTTTTACTCTTTTAATGTCTTGGAGGTCAGAAGTCTGAAATCAGCTGCACCTGGCTGAAGCCAAAGCCGAGCCCACTTCTTCCGGAGGCTTTTCCCTTGTCTTTCCTAGCTTTTAGAGCTGCATTCCCTGTAGCTCCCTCTTAAATCTTCAAAGTCAGCAGCACAGCCTCTGTCCTTAATGACACAATGACTTCTCAGTAGTCAAACCTCCCTCTGCCTCTCTCTTACTTAGACACTTATGATTGGATACAGGTTCAAGATAATCCCCCAGTCTCAGAATCGTTAACTTAGTCACATTTACAAGTTCTCTTTTGCCATAAACAGGAACATTCTCAGGTCCTGAGGATTAGGACCAGGGCATCTTCAGTGGTTATTACTCAGCCTTATTCTGGCTAACTCAACTTTTGAGTTATAAATAATTATAAAATGGGCATCCTGTCCCTGTCCCAGTTTCCATGTTCAAATCATTAGCATGTCTGTGTAACATTCTTGTCTATGAGCCTTTAAAAAGTTCTCCGCTAGCTTTCATTTTATGTTGTGTCTCCAAACAGCCTTTTGAAGGTGGGGATGGTGGAAGAAAAATTTAACAGAGTTTTTAAAGGGTTACATCTCATTTCCACATCTAATCACTTCAATCTGCACTGAAATCAGTTATTCAGGGTTATGATTACTTACAGAGCCAGGAAACTGTTACAATTTTTTTTCTTTTATTAGGGTTCCTTAGCATGTACAGAAATCTTTTAAGTTAGGCATGGTGGCACACACCTATAATCCCAGTGACTTGGGGGGCTGAGGCAGGAGGATCTGAAATTCAAGGCCAGCCTCGGCAATTTAGTAAGACACTGTCTCTAACTAAAACTTAAAAAGGCCTGGGGGTTTAGCTTAGTGGTTAAGCACCCCTGGGTTCAATCCCTGGTACCAAAGGGGGGAAAAAAAAAAGAAATATTTTTTTGTGGGGGAGGGTGTCATTTTATAGAAATGTCTTTTTACTCAAAAAGAATCTGTTGCTCTAACCATTTAACAAGTTGTATACAAAGCACTGGGACTATTTCAATAACACACATTATACTAAAATAGCAATTTCTTTCCTTCCTTCCTCCTTTTTTCCCTTTCTTTCTTAAAAAAAAAAAAAAAAAAAAAAAACTAAAGTCTGCTTTTATTGTTGCCCCTAGAGCTCAGCCACAATTTGGAAGGGATGATAGTGTTGATATAATACCCATCTTCAAACCAAGAGAATACAAATGGATATGAAATGTCTTTCAGTGACACAATGCCTTAATAAATTAAGGAAACTCTCTGCTCATGGATAGATGCTTCATTTCATGTTCTTGACAAAGTTTTCTCCTTTTTTTTTTTTTTTCAGGATTTAAAGTAATTCTTTATTGATAAAGATTTACACTTGAATTAGAAATGTCAGTAGAAAAATAAAATGTAAATAATTTTCTATCGTACAAAGATTTGATCCTTTTGACCGTAGCAGTAAGTGAAGTAACCCAGTACAAAACGTTACGCTGATTTTGGTCATGAACAGCCTTACAGAATGTACAAAAAGAAATGCAAGTTCACAAAACGTTCTGCATGTTGATCACTGATGGCACCAGGGCTTCACATTCCAGGAAATAGTTCCTCAGGGACGGGTGGTGTGTGCTGCAGTGTAATAAGAACTCCATACAAAGCACAGCAATCAGAAGGACGTTGGAATCAAAAGTCAACATACCATTAAAAACTTAAAAGACATACGAATGGATTTAAAGTTCATTATTTGAAAGAACTATTTCTCATTAGTTTAAACATTTCATGAGAATTAGTATCTTGCTGCAAAAAAAAAATAAGTTAATAGCACAGAGAAAGATCTTTCTTATAATATTTATTATACTTTTGTTTATGAACTTAAGTTCACAAAATGTCTTTACCCCAGAATCCTATTAAAGAATCAAGAAATCAGCTTTAATGGTTGGGGGCTGCCTCCCCACATTAAAAGGGGTGGGGGGAGTAGAAGCACAGCTGGGGGAGTGGTGGTTACATTTGTCTCTAAGAAAGTCAGTTGTTGGCAAAAATTCTCACAAAACTATATAAGGTAAAATGTTCAACATAAATGCCAACATTCTTCCATCTGGGCAACTACCTGCAAATAAATCTGTATTTGAGACAAAGAAGAGAGAAAGAAAAAGGGAGGAAAAGAGAAAACCAAAGTAGAACACATTCTTTTTTTTTTTTTTTTTTTTTTTTTTTTTTGTGGTGCTGGGGATGGAACCCAGGGCCTTGTGCTTGCAAGGCAAGCACTCTACCAACTGAGCTATCTCCCCAGCCTGAACACATTCTTTGTTTAACATTCAAATAGTTTTTCCCTGAAAACATTTCAAGACACACAGTTCAATCTATACATTTATTCACAAGAAAATGCTTCACATACTGGGATGGAGGAAACATTTAACAATTTGAAGATACAATTTATATTTAAGTTTTTAAAGAGTAATAATCAAACAAGAAACAGATAGAAATAGCTTTCAAAATGCCTAAATTTTTGTCTTGGCTCTTAAAAACAAAACAAAAAAAAAAAAAACTAACATTTTAATCATGGATCAATATGCTCAAAAATGAGATTTCAGGGGAAAGGACCCAACTACTGGCCCACATGTTTGTGACCCATCCAAAAGTATGTTTTAGGCAAGAAAGACACATTCTTCAATAGAATGATCAAAATCATTTCCCATAGGGAGGGATATAATACCTGGATTTCTTAAACTGAAAACTGCAATCTTTAAATATTTGTTGGAAGAAAGATTTGAGCTTCTTTTTTTGCAGTACTGAGGCCTGAACCCAGGAGTGCTCTACCACTGAGATACGGCCCCAGTCTTTTTCACTTATTTTGAGACAGGGTCTCACCAAGTTCTCTGGACAGGACCTGAACTTGTGATCCTTCTGCCTCAGCCTCCTAAGTCACTGGGATTACAGGCATGCACCACCATGCCCAGCTTAGATTTGAGTTTTTTGTTGGGAATTTTGAAAGGAAATTTAGCTGTACTTAATTTGACAAGAGGTCTAATTTGTTAAAGGAAAATGTCCATTTAATTTTGCAATTCCTTTATAAATTTTCTCTATGACTTCCACTGGCAAATGTTCTCCTGGTTACTTCTAATCAGAAGCCAGAGTGCATTTTGTTTTAAATGGAATAGATTCATGTGCATATGACCTCCTGGGTTGGTAGCCTTAATCTCCTAATGAAAGTTCTCCTTTAAAAATGTCAAAGTTAAGGACAGGGGGAGGGAAAGTGCTGGGGAGTGATACTGGCCAAATTATATTGTTATATTGTGGGCATGTACAAATATGTAGCAACAAATCCCAACATTATATACAACTATAATGCACAAAATAAAAGTGTGGAAAGAGAAAAAAATGTCAGGGTTAATTATCAGAAGCTATTTTGAAAACAGGTAACAACATTGATTGTATCTATACATAACAGTTTAGGTGGTAAGGATCAAGTTACTTAATTTTTGCAATCCTTTCCCTTTTGAAGATCACAGTTTTCAGGCCTTTTAATAAAAAAGAAAGACAGTAGGATAAAAATTAAAATAGCTAAAATTGAGTTCATAAAATCTGATATTTAATTCTCTTTAAGGATATCGATTCTCTTGAATAAAAGTGTAAAGGGCAGAATGGGGACAGATCTGAAAATCAAACTTTAAGCACTTAATGGGAGTTGATACTCAAAAATACTGCACAAGTGGGCTGAAGAGCCACCACCAGGTAAACACATCAAGACTAAAGAATCAATAACCAATAACTCTAGTAGCTTCAGCAGTATTTCTATAATTTTCTGAAGTCATCAATAAACCCCAGTCACTAAGAAAATCTACAGCAGAATGTCTTCAGTATCTTATTCATGCCTCAGTATCAGAAGAGTATTCTAAACAATCTTGCTTAAAATTTCCAACTCAAATTGCTTTGAAGCAATTGCTGCTTGAAAGGGTATGCATACTTCTGATTAAACTAAATAAATTAGTCAAAATAAAAGCATTAGGAATAAGTATAGGAATTCTTTTTTTTTTTAAGTGTCAGCCAGGTGTAATGGTGCATGCCTGAAGCACCAGCTTCTCAGGAGGCCCAGGCAAGAGTATTACTTGAGCCCAGGAGTTTGGGGCCAGCAAGGCAACATAGCAAGACCCTGTCTCTAAAAAAAAAAAAAAAAGTCAATTAGCTAGCTTCCTTTGATCAAATTAAAAAAACAAACTCACATCTCTTAAAATATTAAAAAACCAGAGGTCAAGATAGTTATACATAAAATGTCACATTCTCACCAGTTATTTATTTTAACAGTGGACGTACAACCACTACTTAAGTTATACTTCAATTTATTTCCTACTATATTTCACCAAATTTGCTCTCAAAGCTATACTCAGCCAAAACCTGTTGGCTTTACTGTCATGAAGATACAGTGAAAGAAGAGTTTGCCAAATTTTAATCAAGATCAGATTAACTAAGATTTTAATGCAGCATACTCTGTTCATGTGAAATACACCAATATTGCCCAGTTTCTCTGAAATATACAACATTCATGAAATATGTATTTTCTCACCAAATTTAGTAAGGGATATTTCAGTGTAAGGGAGATCAACCCAAAGGCACAGCTGGCCTGGCTTAGGTAAAAGTATGTGTGTAAAACTTAAATCTACAAAAAAGAAGGCCAAGGAACTTGTTTCGTTTTGGTTGAGAATGATAGTTCGAAAAGATCTTCAACTGCTGCAGCTTCAAACTGAAGAAAGATCTGAAATGTTCTTCACGTTCCTGTTGAACCAACTTGCTTCCACTTGAAGAAATAAAAAACACTACCCTCCATCATGTATTCTGAGGATTCTAGAAAACTTGGGTTGGACATCACAGTCTAAGGGTGTATGCTATAGAGCGGCTAAAATCCATAAAAAGGAGACCACCAACACACAGAATGTCTGTCCAGTGCCCAAGGTCAAGGTTTCAAATGGTATCATCTCCTTCCCTGCTGCTCGGTAAACTCCAGCAATGGCTGCACTTGTTAAGATTCCAGCAGTAATTGGTCCCACGATGCCAATCAACAGGATTCTTACAGACACGAACCTACCATATTTGGGATGTTCTAGGGTGAAGAGGGCCAGTAATCCAGCAGGGATGTGAAAGGAGAGGGAGGACACCAGTGCCCACAGGAACACACCATACCACATCTGCGCGGCATGAGCTTCAGGCTGAGGATCTGCTGCAGGCGTCTGGCCGGCCCCGCTGCCACCGCTGCTCCACTCGCTCTCCATCCCGCCGCCATTCACCGCAGAAAGATGTAGGGGAGCAACGGAAGTGCTGCACAGCCTCGCTCCCCGCACCTCAGTCGACTCAGCGTCCAAGTCTTCTCTTTTCTTGATGGAGGTGTTCAGTTCCATGATCATTTTCTCTTCCAAAGAAGAGAATTTGCTGACACCCAGGTTTTTCTCTAGGTCCTTTAGCCCCAGCAGCAATGGTGTGGAGAAGGACGTATGGTCCATTTTAAGAGCAATGTGCTTCAGTGACATAATTCTTACAGAGAAAGTTCTTTTTCTTATATTCACTTTAGCCAATCCAGGCAATTAAAGCATAGCTACCTTGACACGTCTCATGCAGAAATACAATGACGTCAGAGATTCTGATCTCTAATGTTAGCCTGTCTTCCTATTAACTGCTTAAACTGTGCAAACATGGAGCCCAAGAGAGGCTAGAAAAAGTAGTCTTAAAAATAATCACTTTAGTATGCAAATTAGTGCTCTCCTGAAAGCCTAGTAAGTGAAACATAGTTTATGATCAGTAGACAGACCTGCTAACAGAAAACTACTAGGAGTAGCATAAAATTAGAGTATGTGCTAGCTCAACTTCTTGCCTTCCCCCCACTTTAAAAAAGATATTCCATTAATTTTTTTACAGTTTTAGGCATATATGCTTACTTTTTATGATAATGTGCTTTCTATGTTATAAACTAGAATTGGTCTCATAACTTATCCTGACATTTTAGACACTTTCAGAAAGAATCCTCTAATATCTGGTATAAATTTTTAAAAATCAATTTGGCAGACACCCTCAATTTAGTTGGTTTGTGTCCAAAATGTCCATTTAATATCTTGGAGGTATTTTTTCCAGTTGACATATATACTAGTTGTTACCTTGGGAAATGACACTGATGAGAAGCAGAATTCGTGGGGTGACTGGTAAAACCTACTCTGAAAAATTTTCTGGTCAGGCATAGTGATGCGCACCTGTAATCCCAGCAGCTGGGGAGGCTAAAATAGGAGGATTGAGAGTTCAAAGCCAGCCTCAGCAACTTATGGAGGAACTAAGCCACTCAGTGAGACTCCATCTCTAAATAAAACACAAAAAAGGTGTGTGCGTTAAGGGTGCTAGGGATGTGGCTCAGTGGTTAAGTGCCCCTGGGTTCAATCCTTAGTACAAAAACAAACAAAAATTCTGAAAATTAGGATAGAATGCTGGAGTATAGACAATTCATTTCCATGTAAGGATAAACAAACATAAATTTTGAGGAAAATCCTGGTCTTACTTTCCTACTTCTGAGGGATCTTTGTCAGAATGAAGACCATACAATCATGTCAGTCTTGGTCCTGCCCTTTGAAAAATCTATCAGTGGTTACCTTCCAAGCATTCCAGTTTGCTCTTAAATCAATCACAAATAATACCTGTGATGTAACAAAAATAAAGATTTGGTCTTTGTCCCCCAGTTCCTGGCATAGACCTCCTCAAACACCTGGAATCTTAAATGATAAGCATCTTTGTATTCTAATGGGTTGACTCAAGGCTGGAAGGAAGAGATCCCTTGAGACTTCAGGATGGGAGTGGTCACCAGAAAAACCAAGACAGGATTAGAGTGGTGGAACTTTTAGCACCACTACCTCTAGAGAGGAGGGGGCTGAAGACTGAATTGAATCATCAGTCATCAATGATTCAATCAGTCATGCCTACATAAAGCAACCTCCATTAAAACTCTTAAAGGATTGGGTTCCAGAGCTTCTGGGGTGATGAACATATTATGGTGCTGGAAGGGTGGTGTACCTGAAAAGACATGGAAACTTGTGCCACCTCCACATGCCCCTACTCTGAGAATTTGTTCTACTGGGCTGCCCCTGAGTTGTGTCTTTTATAACAAATTGCTAACCATAAGTAAGTTATTTTCCTGAGTACTGCAAGTCCTTCTAGTGAAATGTAGACCCGAGTTAGGGATCATGAGAATTAACTGCCAAATTTGGAGAGGAGATGAACAAAAGTACATGTGAACTGGGTATTGGGGTTTGTTTGTTTGAAGTTGTAGGTGGACATCATACCTTTGTTTATTTTTATGTGGTGCTAAGTATTGAATCCAGTGCTTCATGTGTGCTAGGCAAGCGCTCTGTCACTGAGCTACAACCCCCAACCCCAGGATTGGGGGTTTTTGACTGGCACCTGAACAGATAAGGGCAGTCTTCTGGGACTGTCCTCTTAAAACTGAATTGAATTTTTGGACACACTGCTGGTGTCTGAGAATCAGAAAACACTCAACTCTAAAGGTTGTCAAAGAACCAATCTGGAACAAGGCAGAGAAGATGGAGGTGAGACTGATCCAGAAGAACATGTAGTCTTATTCTTTGCTGATCAGAGATACATGACTGGACACCTTTTGGCATGTTCGCTTAGCCCAGGAACACTTTTTAGAGGTCCAAAGGACTGAATGATGAGCATAAAAATGGCAATATTCTACATAAAAATCTGGATGTCAGGCTCACCTTGGTGAATTAGAAGATGGAATAGCACTGATTTACAGTCCCACCAAAACAGGAGGTGGTGGTAGCTTTTCTCCTTCAAAAAGGTATGTGCCTCCTTGTTACTTAGAGTGTTTTCCTTTCCTTTCACCATCCATTCGTGCATCCTCACTTTGGGCCCATGATACTGTTTATAATCTCTGCTCCATACAGCACAAAGTTCTATTCTCAGATCAATTCAGATCATCAGTGAGCTGCGGTCTCTGACATATGGTGCTGATCCGCTGCAGCAGATCTTGCACTGAGTCATACATTGGCACTGTGCCCGCTCATTTCACCTGGCATTGCCGCAATAATTGGCTTCAGTAAATCGCTTCTGTGGGTGTTATGCAAAACTACCACATTTTTGTGTTTCCATGTGAAATCCTATATAATTTTAGAGTCAAGGGATAGGAAGGGTTTTGTCATTGGAGGGGCTGCTGTGTGTTCCACTCAGGAACAGAGAGAAATATGAAAGGAATCCCTTCGTAACACGGATCATGAAGTTATTCTGAATCAGCCAGACAGCTAATAGCTTGCAATGTAGTGTCCTATTTTTCATGCCAATTTCTATGTTGTGTAGTCAGGACCTTCAATTTTTAAATAATTTTTATAATTTTTAAATAATAAAAATATTAAATAATTTTATAATTTTTTTAAGAGGAACAAAGAGGAAGCAGTAACATTTGGGTAACCTTGGCCCCACTCAATGTGCTGCTACTAAGGGTAACTGTGGCTTTCCTTTTTCCCTTTCCCTGGTTCTGGGCTTCTGTGTAGATGTGAGGATTGAATTAGGAGAAGAAGAAAAATGCAAATGGTAGAGAAGGGGAGAAGAAATAGAAGACCCAAAGGGAGAGAAGGGGACATGAGATGTACTGACTGGATTCAGGGAGAGTTTCTGGGTACATTTTAAGAAGCAGCAGCTGAGAGCCTTGTAAAAGGTCAAAGACATGAGAAAAGAGAACTTTTAAATGTTTTATTAAATACAATGCATTTATTCCCACCTTGAATGTTTTCTGAGAGGAGAAGTAAATATTGAAATTATCTTAGGTTATTTTCTCTGTTATACTTATTTCTTTGACTGTGATAATGTTGGAACGGAACCAAAACAAGGCTGGCTGTACATCACATGGGTTGCATTTGTGCTGTTTTTCTAGGGTATCTTAAAGGTGGGGCATGAATGAATCATTCAATGAATAAGAAAATTAACAACCTTCAGCACTGGAAAGCATGCTGGAAATTATGAAAGTACTGGAAATTATGTTATCTATGTCAAACTTCATGAATTGATATAACCCTTCAATCTGGCCACGCATGCCATATAGATTAAAAGGAACCAATATCTTAAGTGAAGTTGCCCTACAACCTTACCATGAGAGGAATCAAAGTCCACCTGATAGCAGTTCATTAATTTAAAGAATGATACAAGGTGCTTTGTGGGGTGGGGGGGGATAGGACAACTGCCCTGGGAATGAACAATATCCTACACCTGAACACTTGCTTTGTTTTCCCCCAAATAAAAAGAATTGGCATTCCCTATCATGAACTCTACTATATTTATACGTAACATGTTGCATTTTGTGTTCACAGAGGTGAAACCAACTTCATAACATGGCAATAATCAACCACCCACTTCAGCAGCACTCTTTACCAGAGAACTTGGATTTTATTATGCATTATTTTACTTTATTTTATTTATTTATTTATTTTTTGGTGGAACCTGGAATTGAACCAAGACCTTGCACGTACTACACAAGTGCTGTACCACTGACTCTACCTGTGGCAGTCTTTTTGATCTTTTTTGATAGCTGTTGATAAAGGCAAGAGAATTTCTAATACATTTGCTCTTGGAAAAATCCTTTTAATTCTAATAACACATTCTAAATCTCAAACATCTATAACATGGGAATAACAGCCATCCACATTTCACATGGATTTCCAAATTTTGCATGGAGTAAGCTATAAAAATATTCCTCTGGACTTTATTTTGTAGGACACGAAAGAAGATTTCCAAAGAAAACAAAAAGGTAATGATAACATTTCATCAACTGGTTAAATATAAATATGTTTTTTAACTTTTTGTTTGTTTTTTTGTTTGCTTTTGGTACTGCAGACTGAACCCATAGGCCCTTTGCCACTGAGCCACATCCCCAGAACTTTTCGTATTGAGACAGGGTCTGTCTAAATGGCTGAGGCTAGTCTCAAACTTGCAAGCCTCTGCTTCAGCCTCCTGAGTTACCTGGCTGTTTTTAATTATTACTAAAATTCTTCGCAGGTAATACATCAAATACAGTACAAATAAAAGTCAAATAAAGGAATGTTTCTTTGTTGTTTGTTCAGATTAGGCAAAAAAAAAATCTCCAATCATCCTGATCCCTTAAAAAGAAGGGCTCCATATTTAATCCATGTATACACTGCAATTTCATGATGACATGGGCATAAACTAAAATGCAGCATTTATCAATTATTATATCCTTAATATAACTACTTTACATACAAAAGGTATACTGTATCAATATATTAACTATATTTAGATATTATTTTAGGGGAGATGTGGTGTTAAGCACTGAATTAAGTTTTCTAAATTCTACATAAACTATCATAATATTTAAAATTCTAAACCAGTTAAATAATTTTAAATGACAAAATAATCACCTCAACTAGTAAATCATCTTTTCCATCTGTTTTCTGAGACATATTCCCTAAACAGGATCTCAGAGAGGAAAGTTCCTTAAAAGTCATCTCAGCAAATCATTCATTCAATGATGGAATTAACATCTCTGAATGAATATTTAAAGCTTGTTTTAAAACATTTGTGTCTCAAAATCCATCAAGACTTAATGTATATCAATCTACTTTTTAACTTCAGTGCCTAGTACATCGCCTGGCACACTACAGGAAACAGTACTAGATTTTCACTGACCTTCCTGCAAACTATTCTCCTTGTTATGGCACCAAAGTCCAATTTTCAATAAAAATTCCCTTCACTCTAACACGAGATCTAGATTACACCCCAGCCCCAGGAATTAAAACTTGACAGAGGCCTGTCCAATCAAAGCACGGAGCCCCAGCTGCAGTACTCACTCCAAGAACTGGCCCATGAACTAAGCCGGGCCAATCAAAGCGCATCTCAGGACTTATGTGACTTACTGGCAAGAACAATTCCATTGTCTGCTATTGCACAAAAAGATGCTGAGTTGGCAGCATTTATCAAGTAAAGTCTGAGAAAATAAGCCAAAAGAAATGAAAGGGCTTAGATACTGACAAGCTGAGTCATGATGTCATTATTTGAGATCCCAATCTAAGTACTCCAAAAGACAAATCTAATCCCAGACTTATTTACTTATTTAGTACCAGGGATTGAACCCAAGGGTGCTTTTTACCCCTCATCCACATCCTCAACCCTTTTAATTTTTAATTCTGAGGCAGGTTCTCTTAAGTTGCTTAGGGCCTCACTAAGTTGCAAAGGCTGGCTTTGAACTTGCAGTCTCCTGTCTCAGCCTCCAGATTTGCTGAGATTTCAGGCATGCCCTCTTTCACCACTTCTGTTCAACAGCATTCTTGAAACTCTAGCCAGAGCAATTAGACAGAAGAAATAAATTAAAGGGATAAGAATAGGAAAAGAAGAACTCAAACTATCACTATTTGCCAATGACATGATTCTACATTTAATAACTAATTATATTTAATTAACTAATAAATTAATTCAGCAAAGTAGAAGGATAAAATCAACACCCATAAATCAAACACATTCCTACACATCAGTGATGAATCCCCTGAAAGAGACATTAGGAAAACCACCCTATTCACAATAGCCTCAAAACAAACAAACAAACAACAACAACAAAAAAAAAACAAACTTGGGAATCAATCTAACAAAAGAAGTGAAAGACCTCTACAATGAAAACTACAGAACACTAAAGAGAGAAATTGAAGAAAAACTTAGAAGATGGAAAGATCTCCCATGCGCTTAGATAGACAAAATTAATATTGTCAAAATGGCCCTACTACTAAAAGCATTATACAGATTTAGTGCAATTCCTATTAAAATCCCAATGTCATTCTTCATAGAAATAGAAAAAGCAATCATGAAATTCACTTGGAAAAATAAAGAGACCCAGAATAACAAAAGCAATCCTTATCAAGAAGAATGAAACAGGAAGCTTCACAATACCAGACCTTACATTATACTACAGAGCCACAGTAACAAATCAGCATGATATTGGCACCAAAACAGGCATCTAGACCAATGGTACAGAATAGAAGACAGAGACCAACCCACATAAATGCAGTTACCTCATACTAGACAAAGGTGCCAAAAACATTCAATGGAGAAAAGATAGCTTCTTCAACAAATGGGGCTGGGAAAACTGGAAATCCATACATAGCAAAATGAAATTAAACCCCTGCCTCTCACCCTGCGTAAAACTCAAAGTGGATTAAGGACTTAGGCACTAGAACAGAGATGCTGTGCTTACAAGAAAAAGTAGGCCCAAATCTTCACCATGTCAGCTTAGGAACTTACTTCTTTAATAAGACTCCTAAAATTCAAGAAATAAAACCAAGAATCAATAAATGGGATGGATTCAAACTGAAAAGCCTCTTCACAGCAAAGGAAATAATCAGTAATGTGAAGAGGGAGCCCACAGAATGGGAGAAAATCTTCACCACATGCATCTCAGATAGAGCATTAATCTCCAGGATATACTAAGAACTCAGAAAAACCTAACACCAAAGAAACAAATAACCCAATCAATAAATAGGCTAAGGAACTGAATAGACCCTTCGCTGAAGAAGAAATACAATCGACCAACAAATGTATGAAAAAATGTTCAACATCTCTAGCAATTAGAGAAATGCAAATCAAAAGTACTCTAAGATTCCATCTCACTAAAGTCAGAATGGCAATTATCAATAATGCAAGCAATAATGTTGTCGAGGATGTGGGGAAAAGGTACACTCATATGTTGCTGGTGGGGTTGCAAATTAGTGCAGCCACTCTGGAAAGCAGAATGGAGAGTCCACAGAAAACTTGGAATGGAACCACCATTTGACCCAGGTATCCCACTCTTCGTTTTATACCCAAAGGACTTAAAATCAACATACTACAGGGACACAGCTATATCAATGTTTATAACAGCTCAATTCACAATAGCTAAGCTATGGAACCAACCTAGGTGCCTTTCAACAGATGAATGGATAAAGAAAATATGATATACATACACAATGGAATATTACTCAGTCTTAAAGAAAAATGAAATTATGGCATTTGTCAGTAAATGAATGGAACTGGAGACTATCATGCTAAATGAAATAAGCCAGTCCCAAAAAACCAAAGGCCAAATGTTTTCTCTGATGTGGATTCTAATTCACAATGGCAGGAGGGGGTGCTAGGGAAGAATAGAGTTACTTTGGATTAGGAAGAGGAGAGTGAAGGGAGGGGAAGGGATTTAGGAAGGGGATGTAGGAAGGAAAATAGAATGTAAAGGACATTATTACCCTATATGCATATATGATTACATGACTGGTGTAATTCTATATCATGTACAATCAGAAGAATGAGAAGTTATACTCCATTTATGTGTGATATGTCAAAAGGCATTCTACTGTCATGTATAACTAATTAGAACAAATAAGAACAATTTTTTAAAAAGACTTGATTGTGAGCTTATGAAGGCTACCTTATTGGGGACTTACAGGGATTTTTAGGATTCTGGAGTAATTTGTCTCCTTCCTTTATACTTCCAGTTACATCTTCCAAGAGAAAATAAGCTTGGGCTGTACTTGGTCCATGGAAAGCAGAGCATGATGAAAATACACACTGCTAAGAGAAAACCTTTGCCTGGAACTTGCAACAGCTGAGAGTCCGGTGATCCAGGTTAAATAGTAACCTTGTAGGACTCAGTAACTCATTTCTACCAAGATGTTAATCTGGGTAATTTCTAAGGCACTTTCCTGTCCTAGTCTATTAAAAATAAACAATCAAGTAAATAAATAAATATAAGTCATGTAGAAATGGATTATTTGAAGAATGAAAAACCTTCCGTCATTCTTCATGAAAATTCTGAGGGCTTTTTTTTCTTTCTTTTTTCTTTTTTAGTGCTTAGGGTTCAAGCCAGGGTTTTGCACATGCTAGGCACTCTAGCACTGAGGCACAAGCCCAACTCTTAGACTTTGCTTACACTGTGGAGGATAAATTGTGTTATGTACACAGGTGCTTAATCCTTATGTTTTTAAGTCACTTTAGTTTTCTGTGTGATGATTTCAGACACATATAAGCCTTTCATGGGAGTTCTTCATGGTTAAAACCAAATATTTGTTGTTGTTTTTTATAAAAGTCACTTGTGTTTCTTTCACTGTCAAAATACATTTTGTTTTTCAGAATTCTTAATCATTCCTTAATACTCAGACCAAATTTATATGCATGCATTATAATAATGCTTTTAAATAAACAGCAAAAAGCTTTACATTTTAGCTTGACAATGTTGGTTTTTAAAGATCTGTTATAATTTCTCAGAAAAAAAAAAAACTTAGTAGAACCAACATAAGGGAAGGAGGAGACAGCAAAGAAGGGCCTTCTTTAACATAGCAGCCTTTCCATAATTTGTCTGCAGCAAGAACATGGGGGCAGAACGGAGTTTCAGAGGGTGAGTGAGGGGAGGCTCATGTCTTAAAGCCGAATCTCTTATTAGGACTGTGTGTTTGCTTGGGAGAGGTGCTGTTGGTAGTGCCACTGGGGGTGTGTGGAGGAGCTGAACCCCGCAGAGTACCTCTTGCCTGCACCCTGAAACAAAGATCGATTACTTACTTCTTCTGAGAGTTTCAATTGTCTGTCTCCCTGGCTAAAGGTTTTATGTGTGCGTGTGTGATCTTCATTATAAGCATATTTGTCTTGCTTGGCTTCCACTTTATTCTTAATTCTTCGTTTTCCCTCTAATGAGGTTAGACCATGCAAAGTACTTAAATTTATGACCTCAAATTAACCAATCGTGACATTTCTAGGGCCAGCCGTTTCAATTCATGGTAACATTGATGGGAGTATAAATTAAATTTGGGGGAAAAAAAAAAAACTCTTTCGTTAGGCACAATGCCTTAAAATTGAAAAAATAACTTAAGTAAGATACAAGGAAGAAAAGAAGTTTCTCTGGAACTTCAAAATTCCAGAGAAAAACTGAAACCAGTAACAGAATTTTGGTAGGCAGAACACATGGCAGAGGAGAAAGAAGGCTCAGAGGACATATTATGCTGTGATACAACATGATGATTTCCCACAGGCCTGAAATGTGGACCAGCTAAGGCTATTTAAAACAAGAGTGATTAAAACACTCTAGCTGTCAGTCATGAGTCCTGTCAAAGAACTTTCCACCTTTAGCAGTATTTCCCCAAGAAGTAAACTTGGGGATGAGCTTCATTCTAATTGAAGGTGAATTTCAAAGTGTCCCACTAGCCAAAGCTATTAAAACTGTGATCTTCAAGTGTTCTGGCATGCTACGCCCACATGGACCCTCACTGAAAGCTCTTTACTAACCAGTAAAAAATAACTAGTTAAAGCCAATGGCCTGGGGTCTTCTGGACTCATTCTCCCCATCCAAGCTGCAAACTTCAATACTTAGTAGCATAAACAAGGAACCAGTGTTATGTTCTCTTACTTGCAAGGAATAAATAAACTCAGAGCTTATTCTTTGGATCCCTAAAATAAAATAAAAAAAAAAAAAAAGAAAGAGTAATGTATTTTGGGATTCCCTGTCAAGGGGAATGAAAGCAATCAAAATTTGATCTGGGAGGATTAGTTAGGTTTGTTGGATTGTTTGGTTTTGTGGGGATTGGGGTTAGGTAGGTTTAATATGCAACATGACAAAGTGGCAGAAAACTTTCCAAAAATGGTCAAAGCCATCATTACAGAGGAACATGTGCAACGTATAGTCAAGATTGATCCCCAGCAGAAGAAACAGGAAATGATTCCCTAGTGTCTTTGAAGTTCTGGGTTTGAATAGTGTGGATCTGAATCTTCCATGATGTTTTTCTTTTACCTTCTAGCAGACTAATTTGACTGTAATTCAAAAGAAAGGTCTAGAAGTACACAGTAGATAATGGACTGACCCAAATGATATGTTTCTCTCAGAAAATACTAAAAATCTCCCTGTCCCAGTCACATGCAAATTCCATGCACTTCCATGCAGCCAGGCTATTTGCAGAGTCTCCTCTCTTCCTGAAAGTCTCCTTCCTTCATGACAAACTGTTACTCATATCTGAGCACAGTCCAGTGTCGCTTCTTCTGATGCCCAGGATCCTTTGCACAGTCTCTTCTTCTGCCCTATACCCTTAGCACCTGGCAGTCACCTTGGCTACAGAGCTCACCTCCTTGCTGCTACTTTATAAGTATTCTGTGTTTGCACCAGATCTTTGCTGAGTTTGAGGATAGAGAAGTACAAGCTCATTGTCAGAGACTACAAGGGAAATGATTTATGAGAGGGATGATATGTTTTTCCAAAACAAATTCTGTCAGCTCAATCACAAATGAGTCTATTGAAAAGGCAAAAACTAAAGGCATCTCTAGAAACAAATGTGGCCCCATGAACTTGAGTTTTAAATCAACGAGTATAAAGCACAGGATTGAGCACAAAGAGAAGCAAGAAGCAAAGGACAGAAACCTGCAAGAATGACGATGAAATGCTAAGGCTCAGAATGAGCAGATATTTGTAAACAATGCAGAGGAAAAATAACCAGGAAATTGTAGGGGTATTGAAAGGAAGAAGAGTCAAAAAGCAACAAGTACACTGAATATGGCAGATTGGGAGAAGTTAACTTATGTAAGAGAAAAACAGATCCAATTTTGCCACTACAATGCTATTTTGCAGCTTTATCAAAGAAAATAAGCAAAAACAGAACTAAAAAGGACACAGTATTCTTGGCTAAGAAGAAAATGAAATCCAAGATGAAGCCTCTAACCCTTCATGATGCAGCCTTCTGAGTTGTAGAACCATTACATCTTCTCTGAAGACAGAGAAAGAAGATTGGAAATGGGGTACAGGGAACCTGGTTATCAAAAGAAAACACACACACACACACATTCCAGATGGAGCAGCCTGGTATCAATGCCCAGAAAAATAAACTGATAGATAATGGTTAATACATTTGTTATCTTGAAGATGAATTATTGGCTGCTAGAAGTCACCATAGGTACTAAAAATGAGTGAACATAAACTATCATAATTCTCTTTCTGATACAGCTGCTAGATTTGGCATATTGATTGGGGAGTCATAGAAACAGTCTATCAAGATCTCAGCAAAGCCCTTGAAAATGTCTGTCTCAGACATCATTACCGTATGTACATGTATGATTACATGAATGGTACGAATCTATATCATGTACAACCATAGAAACAAAATGATGTACCCCATTTCTGTACAATGAATCAAAATACAATCTATAAAATAAATAAATAAATAATTTTAAAAAATAAAAGTGAATAATGCCAATGCTGTTTAGTCCTATAAGGCATTAACTCATGTTTTTTTTAAAATTGACTCATTGTAATGACCACCAAACTTAATTAAAAATGTCATCTACATGCATATTAAACAGCCCATCCACATTTCATGGCTGAATAAGACCTCTGTTTAATAATCTAATTTGTACTACAATAAAAATAAAAAAAGTTTCTGAAAAAAAAGAAAGAAAATATCTATCTTAACCTTCTTGAGAATAAGACGGAAACAACTGGGCTAAAGAATCTGGTTACGTGAACTTAGAGCAAATTGATTTATAGTAAGTTGAAATACTTAAAGATAATCATTTACTGTATCGATGGTACTAATATGCCATGAAGCATATGTCTTCCAATTCAGCCTTTTATCAGCAGCTTGGATAAGAACATAGAAGGCACAGTGTTTAGGTTTTATATCTCACCCAAGCCAGGATGGACAGAAAATATTTCAGTGTTAAAAATCAGGGGACTGGGTTTGTGATTCAGTGGTAGAGCACTTGCCTGGCATGTGTAAGGCACTGGGTTTGATCCACAGCATCACATTTAAAAAAAAAAACCTAAATAAACAAAACAAAGGTATTGTATCCATTGACAACTAAAAATATTTTTTAAAATCAGGCTTAAGAATTCCTGGAAAAATAGAATAATGGATGGAAAACATGATGAAATCAAAGTTCTAATCTACAAGATAAATTCCTTTTTTCCTCAGAGTGAATTTAACTGTTGCCAATGAAATAATGAAATATATATATTTTTGTATCTATTAACCAAAATATAGGATAAATAATCTTTCTATAAATGCATTAATGAGGCCATTCCACAATGGTGAAGAATCTGAAAACTCTATCTTAGATAGAAAGATTCCAAAACCTGAGATATTCAGCCTGTAAAAGAGAAGGTTCATCCCATTTATTGATTCTTGCTTTGATTTCTTGTGCTTTGGGAGTCTTATTGAGGAAGTCTTATCCTAAGCCAACATAATGAAGATTTGGGCCTACTTTGTCTTCTATTAGGTGCAGGGTCTCTGGTCTAATTCCTATGTCTTTGATCCATTTTGAGTTGAGTTTTGTGCAGGGTGAGAAGAGGTTTGATTTCATTTTACTGCATATGGATTTCCAGTTTTGCCAGCACCATTTGTTGAACAGGCTATCTTTTCTCTATTGTATGTTTTTGGCTCCTTCGTCTAGTATGAGGTGACTGTATTTATGTGGTTTTGTCTCTGTGTCCTTTATTCTGTACCATTGGGCTGCCTGTCTATTTTGGTGCCAATACCATGCTATTTTTGTTATGACTGCTCTGTAGTATAGTTTAATGTCTGGTATTATGATACCTCCTGTTTCACTTTTTCTATTCAGGATTGTTTTGGCTATTCGAGGTTTCTTGTTCTTCCAGATGAAGTTCATGATTGCTTTCTCTATTTCTATGAGGAATGTCATTGGGATTTTAATTGGAATTACACTGAATCTGTATAGTGCCTTTGGTAGAATGGCCATTTTGACAATGTTAATTCTGCCTATCCAAGAACATGGGAGATCTTTCAGTCTTCTAAGGTTTTCTTCAATTTCTTTCTTTAATGTTCTGTAGTTTTCATTGTACAAGTCTTTCACCTCTTTTGTTAGATTAATTCCCAAGTATTTTATTATTTTTTTTTGACACTACTGTGAATGAAGTGGTTTTCCTAATTTCTCTTTCAGAGTATTCATCACTTATGAATAGAAATGCATTAGACTTATGCATATTGATTTTATATCCTGCTACTTTGCTGAATTCATTTATTAGATCTAGAAGTTTTCTAGTGGAGTTTTTTGGATCTTCTAAATATAGGATCATGTCATCAGCAAATAGTGACAGCTTTAGTTCTTCTTTTCCTATTTGTATCCCTTTAATTTCTTTGGTTTGTCTAATTGCTCTAGCAAGTGTTTCAAGGACGATGTTGAATAGAAGTGGTGAAAGAGGGCATCCCTGTCTTGTTCCAGTTTTTAGAGGAAATGCTTTCAGTTTTTCTCCATTAAGAATGATGTTGGCCATGGGCTTAGCAGAGATAGTCTTTACAATGTTGAGGTATGTTCCTACTATTCCTATTTTTTCTAGTGTTTTAGGCATGAAGGGGTGCTGTATTTTACCAAATGCTTTCTCAGCATCAATTGAAATAATCATGTGATTCTTAACTTTAAGTCTACTGATGTGGTGAATTACATTTATTGATAAGTGGAGGATGATATATAATGGGGGTGGGGGTGGGGAATGAGAGAAAGTGGGGGAACTTTAGAATATGTAAAGAAAATGAGAGGGAGGGGGGTATGAAAAATGGTGGAATGAGACAGACATCATTGCCCTATGTGCATGTATGATTACACAAATGGTATGAATCTGCATTGTGTACAACCATAGAAACGAAATTATGTACCCCATTTGTGTACAATGAATCAAAATGCAGTCTGTAAAAACTTAAAAGCTAAATAAAAATAATTAAAAAAGAATAAACATTAAACACTTTAAAAAAAAGAGAGAGAGAAGGTTCATGGAGAACATGACACCATCTTTAAACACATATGATGGTAATATATGAAAGAGGTATTTGCCTTATGTGTGGCCAACTAGGAATAAGTAGAATAAAATAACATTTAAAAGCAATAACTTTTTAACTAAAAATTTAAAAACAATCTCCTCCTATTGATACTTTTTCAAAGAAAGCAGAGGCTTCAGAAATACTTGGTTCATCCTTTTTTAAAAAAATATTTTTTAGTTACAGCCCCAGCATGGTAGCTCAGATGACCTCTGTCTTTCAACCAAAAGATTTTATGATTCTGAAGTTAGGTATAGAGCCTGTATTGAGATAAAAACAAAACAAAACAAGAGATGAAACTAACATGAATCTGACACTTGGAAAATGCTGTCTTTTCTTTAAAATCTCTCGATCATTTCTTCCAGTCCCCCAGAGCATTATCTAGTTACTACATTACCTGGTGGTTCTATAATTTGGACCTAGTCTTAGAGTTCCTCATAGAATGGGCCTACAAAACTAAACCACTGTGAAACAGTGCACTGCAGAAAGATGGTGGGATGCTCAGAATTCTGTATGCATGAATAGAAATGTGCAGGTTGTTACCAGAGCTATGTAGACCTAACCACTTCACTGTGTGTTGTTTACACGATGATATAAGAAGGCGTCTGCTGGTGGCCTGCTTTCTGTTCAAAGAGGGTGCCACATCACATCCAAAGAGCTACTCTCCACAAACATACCTTAAGTCACATTCCTACACAGAGGTCACTACCTAAGCATTGACATTAGCATCCTGCATTTAAAACAGACACAAATGATGGATGCTCACTATTTTTTTTTTTTTGCAGTGCTGTGGATCGAACTCAGGGCCTTGTGATTGACAGGCAAGCACTCTACCAACTGAGCTATATCCCCAGCCCTGATGCTCACTTATAACAGCATAATTATACTAAAACACTAATATGTTAAAATCCAGTTACTTATAATGTATTTAAAAAATTCCTATGAGTAAGGAAAAATGTTAATTACCAGGGTACTCTAATTACTAGCATTAATTATACATCTGTTCCTTATAATAACAGATGCAAGTTCTATTCAGTAAACTGAAACAGGAATTCTCCAAATACCTTTGGCCATATATTACAAAGATGGCATATTACAATAATTATTATTAATGGTTATAAAAAATTTTATGGAAGAAATTTAAAATTTTTATTTTTAGAATTAAAATTTTAGAATTTAAATTCTAAATGGAGAATTATAAATTTAAATTCTAAAATTTCTAAAATGATGTTTTCATTTAAGATACTATAATTGACATTTTTATTATGGAACAGAACCATTCTAATTATTGTGACATTATATTTGGAGGGTACTATGGAAGTAGTTAAAAATAAAGGCTTTGGAGTTGGACACAGCAGGAAGAAATCTCAACTCCATTATTTGCTAGCTAGGTGTGTAACTCAGGGAGTAACTAAACCTCTCTGAGTATGTTTCCTTGCCTTTAGAAACAAGGAAAATAATTCCAACTACATCATGGGGTTGTTCTGAGAACTCAGCTTATAAAGCTCCTGGCACAGAGTGAGCAAGCAGCAAAAGAAAACCCACAGTACCACTAATATACACAAGTAAAACTTCACAGCGTGTTATAGGCCTGAGATGGCCAGGTTGCAAGCAACCCAGTGTGGCTCCTCTCCTGCTTCACAACTTTGCTGATGCCCTTGTGACATTACATAGGAGTCAGTCTTCAAGCTGACCTCCTGAAGGATCCTTCTCTGCTGATCACCCTCATTAGTCAAGAAGCACACTCTAATATTTCCTTTCCCCCTCCATCTTTAAAAATGCTCTTCCTTGACCCCCGTCATCTCCCTCCTGCTACAATTTGAACTTTTGGCTTCTCTTTCCAGCCAAGTTCCAAGAGAATTGTGTAGAAGTTTGGACCCCATTCCATTACTTCCCATTCCACTCACATCAAAACGGCTTCTACCACCGTACACTAAAATTTCTTTTATTCAATCAATTATCAGTACTGGGGGTTAAATTGGTGCTTAACCAATGAGCCATATCCCCATCCCTTTTTATTTTTTTTTTATTTTTTGAGACAGGGTCTCATTAAGTTGTTTAGAGCCTCTCTAAGTTGCTGAGGCTGACTTGGAACTTGCGATCTTCCTACCTCAGCCTCCTGAGTCACTGGGATTACAGGCATATGCCACCAGGCCCAGCTTCCAAGTGCTCAATCTTAACAATCATAACAGACATTTTTGCATCTTCTTTTTTTTTTAAGTTCCAAGTATTAAACTCAGGGCCACAGGCATATGAGGAAGCCCTCAGTCCTCATCTTAGTTTCCCTGTCAGCTGCTTTCAAAACTACTCATCATTCTCTGTTTTTTCCTTTTTGAAATGCTCTTTTCTTTTGACTGCTGTGATTTGTTCTCTTGTGGGTTTCATCTTATTTTCCCTTTCTGTACTAGGCCACTGAATTCTGTAGTTTCCCAATTCTGTACCTTGTTCCTTAGTTCTATTCTCTTTTCACTGTTTTATACTCTTTCCCTATATGATCACATGGTCCCCATGGTTGAGTCCAACAACTTCTTAAATTTCCATCTCAGCCCAGATCCACTCTATTTTCACTCCAGATTCACATACCCAACTGTACATCTATGGTTCCATTATGATGTCCAACAAGCATCTCAAATTTAATACATCCAGACTTTAATCCTTGAGATCCTCTCTCAAAACTCTTATTTTTCTAGTTTTACCATTCGGTTAATATCACCTCCATCTGAATGTCACTCAATCTGAATTCCAAAACATGGACAACAAGGTCCTGAACGAGCTGCCCTAGACTGCCTCTTCACCCTTCTCCTGTATTTCTCCCTTAGAAGCATTCTGTTTAAGACAAACTGGTGGCCTAGTGGATCCAGGAACCTGCTAAGCTTTTGTTCATCTTTAGGTCTTTGCTAAGTGTTTCCCCTACTTAGAATAGTCCCTTCCTTTCCCCCAGCACTTTTAGATACTTAGGCTATCTGGTGAACTACTTCTCATACCCAGGGTCATTAAATAACATTGATGACCTCAAATGACATTTGATGACCTGGGTATGGGCATTGTATGACATTTAAATGTCATTTTTCTCCAGAAGTCTTCCTTGAACATCACTCCTGTGATGTAGCTACTGCTCTTGCAATTTGCATTTATAACATCCTGTTATTTTTCCCTCATAGCAAACACTGCAATTTGAATAGCTCTGCATTTGTTTTTCTTTGTTTAATGTCTCTGTGAAATGTACTCTCCAGCAAGGACTACATTTGTTTTGTTCGATTTACCCTCTGGGTATAACAGGTGCAGGCACATGAGGTCTCTCTGAGATATAAGCAATGCATTCCTTTCTTCCCATAAAACGAACAACACCATCTTTCAAATCCAAAGATAAACATAATAGACTCAAGTAAATTCTTTAAAAATCTGTATTGGTGCATTATAATTATGCATAATAGTGGGATTCACTATATCGCATGTGTATATGCACATAATTTGATCAACTCATTTCCCCAGTAACTTCCCCTTTCCCTTCCCTCCTCTCTTCCCCACCTACTTGCTCTATTCTACTTGATCTCTCTATTATTATTTCAATTAATGCATTATAATTATACAGATAAGCAGAATGAATTTGTGTTATATTCATACATGGACATAAAGTAACTGGATAGATTTCATTCCTCAGTACTTCCCCATCCCCTCCCTCCCTCCCTCCCTCTTGATTCTCTTCCTCCACTCTTGCTCTCCTATTTTCTTTAGAACTCTTATATTTGAGTGAAAGAACTGGAAAGAGTCTTAAATAACTAGTTGCATCCAAAATAGTCATTCATTCAAACTTAGAGAAAGATTGTCCCTTGTCTTAAAAAAATAACAGGATGAGGAAGACGAAGATCTCATATATCAGTTCATAACCCAATTAATTGTATAATTTTACATTTTCAGTGTTCCATTAAGATAATGGCATTCCTTATAAACTGTACTTGAAGATAATATAAATATGCATGTGTTTACAAGTAATTTTTATACTTAAAAATCCATATATTCTTATAAAAAACCAATATTAATATTTGCATATGTGTATGTATATGTGTAACTCATGTTATTATACTTAAAATATTTCTACTCTTAAAAAATAAAAATGTCCACATTATATAAGCTTGAAATGTTGGTTTAAAAAATTAAATTCTTCTCATTAGCTAGTTAAAATAGTTGATTTAGCACTATAAAAGTAAATGCCCTTCCCTTAAAAAAAAAATAAATGGAGCCATGGAAATGGAGATTTCTCCAACTCCAGTGACCTCAGCAGCATCTGCTTCAATTACTTTCTGAAAATGAAATAACCAAATTACCATTCAGCTTTCTGCTGTGCTAACAAAATTAGTCTGAAACATAAAAATTCATCTGCTTTATATTACATATTATACAACTTCTAAAATAAATCCCTTTCTAGCTCTAAATTGTAATGAACACACACCCTGGTTGTTATAATCAACATAAAATTCTCATATACATAGGAAAAATTAATGGAATGATTAATGACTTAGCTCAAATCAGCCACAATGGTGATTGAATTTAAATCACTCCACCTATTCAAAAGGGGAGCAATCAATTTTGATTCTATTATGCTTTGTATAACAGATGTGTTCTTGAAAATGTATGTGCAAATTGTATTTTTAAAAGCAATGATTCAGAAATACATTTAGAGCTTGCTTTTATTTTTCAGTTTAGAAAAAATATTTAAAACATGAGTCACTGGCCTCTAATTTAACTACTTTATAAGTTCAAGTGATCACCTAGTCTATCAGGTATTCCACAAACACACTAATAAAAACAATGTTAGTTTTATTGACATAATCCATATTCTCATTTTCTGTTTCTTCTATATTTAAGCTTACCTCCTGCTCACCATTCTCCTAAACAATTCTTGTCTCCTATATAGCCACAGGCTCACACTTCTCACTTTGGTCCATGATATCTCCACTGGATGCTATCTTTGACTTTTCCTCAAATGAAATCAGGTGCATGATTCTAGGAGCCCAGTTACTGAGAAAAGATCCTCCTCCTTTCTCTCCACCACATTCTGCTTCCAAAGCTGCTAGATTCCATCTTGCTCTAGGAAGAGACCCAGGGAGTCACCCAGCCAAGCTCACTTTCTCTCTCTCCTTGCTCCTAGAACACTCAGATGCAGGCTTCACTTTGTTGAGGAGTCTGACTTAGCTTTGTTTGGTGCTGAATCATGTTTGCAAACCATGGACCAACCTGGGTCTTGCTAGGTCTCCTTAAACCTGACCCAACTGTCCATTCCATTACTATTTTTATTTATGTGTCAGAAGCAAAAAGTTCAAACAAGTAGGGAAGGCTGCTGAATGTTCCTTGATAGATCACGAAAATGAGTGCAGAAAAGACAATGGAACCCTAACTGGGTTGTTTTTTGTTTTGCTTTGTTTTTGTTTTTGTTTTTAATGTAAACTAGGCATGAAATGGAAAGCAAAAGAAAAGAGAAGTGAAAATATGTGATCAAATCCTCCGTGGCTCAAGCACCAGATCACAACTTTTACAACAGAAGTGCCCAAACTGGGGATTTTAGCCATTAGAGCGTTTGACCCTGAATCTAGAGACAAAATAAATACTAGGGGAATTCTTGTCACATTACAAAAACTATAAGATCAGGAGACATGACCTTTTTTGGTTGGAATACAGGGATGTACAAAGTTCCCTGGGCAGACCAGAGATTCCCTAGTTTGTTCCAAAGTTCCTCAGAATGCCTTTGTACTAAAACAGAAGATACCAGGTTAGTACTTAAATATGCTTAATCATTTTATTATTGAGATCAGTGATTTCCACCTATCCTTGAACTGAGGATTCATAAGATTCTATAAAATTCAATTCGACACACCGTAATGAAGAATACAATATGATGATTAGGAGTGTGGGCAGGGATCTCAGGTACACCTGGGTTGAGACTTGGATCTGCCATGAGTTAGTTATGTGACCTTGGACAAGTTACACAACATCTATGAGACTTGGCATCTTTATCAGTAATTACCATGATAACAGGAACTACTTAATGGGAGTAATTAGGTGATTACATGAGAATGCAAATTAATCTCTGTTACATCCTAAATATTCAATGAATGTTAACTATCATTCATAGCGAATGACTGGTGACTAGCAGGTTCAGGGAACAGAGCTAGACTCTGTAAGGAATATAAAAATAAAAAAGAGCCCAACAATAGTGAAAAATAAGGCAGAAAATTTGAGTATTACTGGGTGTAACCCAAGACAGATTGTATTAAAGGCCACAAAAGAAGGCACAAGGAAGACCAGCAATGTCCTCTATGTTTGGTGGCAGGGGAGGGAACATCTAGTTATGGGGGGGATAAATGAAACCGGAAAAGCCTCAAGGGGACAATGCCACAATTCAAGATAGGTTTGACAGAGTGATGTTCACATTACTATACATAAGGAGAGAATGGTAAAGGGCAGATCTTTGTATACAGAATGCAAAGTTCTGAGGGGGCAAAGTGAAAGACAGAAAAATCAAAGTAAGAGACAAGCCAGATTGTGCTAAACCTCAAATGCCAAAAAAAAAAAAAAAGAAGAAGAAGAAGTTGGGGCAGGCACAGAAGTGACATCTGAGCTTTGCCCAGGAATACCAGCATGGCAAGTTGAGGGGAAGGGTGTGCAGTTAGGATAGAGGAGGTGAAGACTGCTCATTGGAGTTTTCGAATGCAAGTTTTGCGGAAAAAGAAAAGAAAATTTCTACTCAGATCATCAACCACTGAATTGCTAGTGGGAGCTATTAAGCTTCAGAGCTAGGAGCATGAAGCACTTTCCAGTTTTCTCTTGTTGGAGAGTCATTGCACCAGCAAAACAAAAGGTCTCAAATGATTTATGTCTTAGTTCAGTTTGTACTGCTTAAAACAAAAATTCCATAGATTGGGTGACCTGAACAATAAACAGTATTTCTCTCAGTTCCAAAGGCCAGGAAGTCCAGGGTCTAAGTGCTGACGAATTTGATTCTTGCAGAGAGCCTCTTCCTGGTTTACAGATGGATATTTTCTTGCTGTGTCATGCCATGGTAGAGTGAGAGAAATTCTGTCTCTTTTTATAAAGGCACTAATCCTATCACAAGGGCTCACCCTTGTGACTAACTACCTCCTCCCAAAGGCTCGGCCTCCAAATACCATCATATTGGAGATTTAAGGTTTTGATACATCAATTCAGGAGAAGGTGGGTTGGGGAAGGGGAGTAGTAGTGTTGGCAAAAACACTTAGTCCACAGCAATGTGACAAAAGTTATCTCAAACCTACAGTGCCACATTTAACTCCAAATTCAGGGGCAATTCAGCTGAAGTCCTACTCAACTTTCAGAAACATTTCAAAAGAGCTATGTTGAGCATAGGTGGCTTAAATCACTTTTCTTTCCTTGGAATCTAGAACTTTTTGTCCTGGGTCTTTCACTAAAGGCTATAACTAGACCATGTCTCTGGACAAGTTTCAGGGGATATATAAACTCCCTGAAATTTATACATAATGTGTATCTATGTATTTATTCTCATTAATTTTTATATTCCTCACTTAGAAAACATGATTTTATAATAAAATTCATTAGGTTTTTTGTTTGTTTGTATTTGTTTTGTGGTGCTGGGGATCAAACCCAGGGCCTGAAGCATACTCTCTACCATTGAAAAACACTCTTTGAGCCCCTTATTTGTTTATTTTTTATAAGAGATAAGGTCTCGCTAAGTTGCCCAGGCCAGCCTTGAACTTGCAATCCTCCTATCTCAATGAGCAGCGGGAACTACAGGTGTGCACAGCCACCTTATTTTTTAAAAGCATTTTTCTGAAGACTACATATTTTAGTTCATTCAATCCTCTCAACTACCTTATAAATTAAGTACTATTATTATGCCTATTTGAGAGAGAGAGAGAGAGAAAGAGCCCCATAGCTAGTAAGTAGTTCTGCAAAGAAGAAACTTACAGGAGATTCAAAAGCAAAATCTGCCCAGGGTTCAGGGCAACATGGTTCCATGTGCTGGTTTTGTTAGGTCACTTTATTGGTCTCGTTCCAGTATTTGGGACATCTAGATCAGTCTGGGATTTCAGGTTAAACAGAAACACACTAGTCATTAATCCTTCAAATTAGTTTAATAAGAACCCATGCCACTGTGCTATGGGAAAGTATATTTATAGAACAGGTACTCTTTTGCATGCCCATCTTTGAATAATTGGCTGCTGGGTGTTAGAGGAATACTTTTCGAGGAAACTCAGTTTTCAATCATGAATAATGACTTCACTCCCAGTACACTAACAACCAAAGAGTTCTGTGAAATGACAAGTCAGCTGATCACAGTGCTCAGTAAAAAAAAAAAATTTAAAAATGTGATCCAATATGTGCATACTTATCAATATTTACAACAAAATGTTCAAGAACCATTATTTATTTGGACTGCATAGAATATATTAATATTTTCTACTTCAGTCTTGCTTAACTAGTCTAAGCCATTATATCCCATTATGACTTCTTTTGAGACATTTCTCAAAAGAAGATGTACAAATGGCCAACAAGTATATGAAAACATGTTCAACATTGTTAATCATCTGAGAAATGCCAATAAAAACCACAATGAGATATCATTTCACCCAAGTCTGAATTACTATTATCAAAAAGACAAAAAAATATCAAATGCCAGTGAGAATGTAGAGAAAGGGGAAGGCTCATATACTATTGGTGGAAATATGAATTAACATCGCTACTGTGGAAAACAATATGGAGGATTATTAAAAAGCTAGGTGGAAAACCCTCATATGACCCAGCTATCCCACTACTTATATATCCATAAGAATACATCAAAGAGATCCCTGCACTCCAGATTGCAGCACCATTCACAATAGCTAAGGCAAACAAGCAACCTATGTGTCTATTGATGGACATAAAAAAATAATGAAATCTTATCATTTATAGTAACGTGAATGAGTCTAGAGGATTATTATGTTAAGTGAAAGAAGTTGGGTGCAGAGAAACTAATTCCACCTGTTCTCACTTATATGTGGAAGTTTAAAAAGTTGATCCCATTGAAGTAGAGAGTACACAGTGGTTACTAGAGGTGGAAAAGGTGGGGTGCAGAAAGGATGGTTAACAGGTACAGGGCTGTGGCTGGACTGGAGGAATAACTTGTAATGTTCTGTAGTCAGTAGAAGAGTTATGGTTGACAATAATAAATTGCATATTTCAAAATAGCTAGTAAAGAAGATTTTGAATAAATGATAAATGTTTGAGGTGATAGGATAAGCCAATTACCCTGATTTGATCATTACACATTATATACATGTATTAAACTATCACACAGTACCCCATAAATACATGCAATTACTAAGTGTCAATTAAAAATGCTGGTTCAATCTGCTAAATTGATTTCATGACCACCCAGTGGGTTTTAACTTACAACCTAAAAAGCAGTACTCCACATAGAATTAAATCAAGTAACTCAGCCTATTCCTTAAAAAGGAAGCAAAAGGTCTGAGTCTAACTATTAATGGCTAAGTGTTTACAAGCCCTTCTTTTAATCTCTAGAAGAAAGTTAATGATTTCTTGGAAACATTAGCAGATCAAAATTGACCATGAATGTTTTTCCCAGTAGTGAACGATAAGCAATATGTAAATGTTCCCTTAAAAGTCTCCTGATCTGAACTCAATCAAGAAAATAAGAAACATAAGTCTTACACAACAACATTGAAGCTCATGCCAAGAGTTTAATTGTAAATTAGCAATAATGTCAAGGCACAAGAAGCTTTTTCATAGAAAATGGTTTGAAAACCCCTTAATCGTTTTAAGATTAATAAAATTGCTGAGGACTGAAAATTTGGTAGTGTAAGACTCACAAAATGTTTACATCCTACATTAAGGACAATGTTGTAAATATGCTCTTTCATTTGGTTACCAAATATTTAACAGTTGTTATATGCCAACCATGACTTAACAGGCACATTGAAAGAGCACTGAACTATTACAGAGTCCCCCAACTGCCAAATGGCTACCGGGAGGAGATTCAGTATTATCACAAAAAACAAATATGAACTGTGAGACCATGCTAGAGAGTGTTCTAGGTTGGGGCTTTGGATCACTACAGGCACACAACACAACAGTCATCTAGACTGGTTATTTGAAACTGAGATAAAAAATGGTTTCCAGTAAAGACAACTAAAACATTCTATTTTCAGACCCACATAAAATTTTTACTATTGTGTACATTATGATGCTAGGAGCATGTTCTAATTCATTTTTCAGACAAAGTGAAAATTAAAACTACATGCAAGGTAAACTGAGGCAACATGGAATAAGGAAAAACAATTAGGCAGGGCACAATGCCCTGTAATCCCAGGGATTTGGGAGGTTGAGGCAGAAGGATCACGAATTCAATGCCCGCCACAGCAAGCTAGTGAGGCCCTAAGCAACTTAGCGAGATACATACATTAAAAGGGCAGGGGATGTGGCTTAGTAGTTAAGCATCCCTGGGTTCGATCCCTGGTTCCCTCCCCCAACCAAAAAAAAATAAATCAATCAGAGATATAGACATAGCAGAAGAGGGTTCAGGACTAAACTCTGTTTAAATGCCAAGTAATTAGGGATAAGTTATTTAAACTGCTGAAAAACAGATTCATCATTCCTATGTACACCTACTCATAAGATCACTGTGAGGATCAAGTGAGAGTGTGTTTGCGAAAACATTTTGTGAAGTACCAACAAATGCTATCATTATGATTCCCTTTCATTGGAATCAGTAGGCATGGCACAACTGATTGAAAAAAATGAGCAAATATTAAGAAGGTACAAAGTTAACACTGACCAAGTATTTAAACTTGTTCTATTTGCTTTTCATATATTGACACAATTAAAACTTGTCATGTGACTAAATATCTGGATTGAGTAACTGGTAATTAGTTTCTCCTCAAATTTCAGAAAAACTAAGGGTGGCAGATCTTGAATGGCCCTTGGCCAGCAGAAAAGAACAATCTACAGATTGTTAACTAAAGAAAGGGCAAGAGTTCACATGGTTCCACCACGTGTTGTGTTCATTCTGGACACAGGCATACCACAAAGAGATGGCTCTTCTCTAGGGTTCAAAGGCTGCCTCTGTGGGGCCTGAGAAGAGAGCACACCCAGGTGTCTCACTCAGTACTGCGCAGCCAGAAAGACCTGTCCAGGTACGCCTTCCACTGGATCTTGGTTTCTATATTCCACCAAGAAGGCAAATGGAGTGTTTCCATCCAATATATTTCTCCATTCATTTCTATTAGGGGCAACTACTTTTTTAGATAAGATCCGGTCTTAGAAAAGTACATGACTGACATGCAAAGCCTGACTTACACAGGTGTAGTATCCAGACTAAAAGTTTTTGACTGTCTTGGTTGGTTAACACTATGATGGTGACAATATTGTGGACACATAAAGTTGACAGACATGTAGGATGGGATGACTTCAGTTATAAACAAGTTGCTTTGGTATAGGTCACCTATACATTAGAGTTTTAAAACCCAGGATGCATTTCTCCAAATTAGTTCACAATGGTGTAAATGAGTTGTTCAGCGGCCAGGACTCCCCATGGTGATCTAGTCGACCCACATCATGAGTAGCGGCAGGTCAGGCAACCTGTGTTCTACAGGACTTGTTCTGCCACAAACATGCCACAGGGCCTTTGGCAGCATTGTGGAGCAACAACTCTGGAGTTGGCTCAAATTTTGCTTTGCTGCCTACCTGCTGTGTCAGCTCAGTGAAGTTATCAACCCCTTTGAGTCTCCACTTCCATAGTGGTCAAATTATATTTGGGGATGAAAATTTTTACTTACCAAATGTTTTATGTGAAGATAATCTGGATCAGTTTTCATGAGCCTTTTACACAACAAGACATGCATACAGAGGATAATGTTGATCTTAAATCCTGGGATAAGATGCCAATCACAACTAGAGGTGACCATCCCAGAGCTCTGGCCACCTTAATTTCTGCAGGGCTACTCTGAGGGCCAAGAGATCCCTATCTCTGGCATGCCTACCTGAAATATGATAGTGTATCAAGCAACACGCTGGTGGGGCTCAATTAATACATATAAAATGCCCTGGCTTGGGTGAGCACATTGTTGACACTTCTGCCTCATGGGTTTTAGGTCCAACTATTAAATAAATGGGTACCTTAGGTTTCTCAAGCCCTTTTGGATGATGTATTTCCCTTTCCTGGTATCCCAGAACCTAATTGTGCCTTAACAAAGTAGCTTTTGGAAATGGCATGATTCCTATTTGGATTATTGCTCCTTCCTCCCTGATCTGAACAACAGAAGCAGCTCATGGGAAGCAAGTAGGGCATCAAGATGTATATTAGCTGAAGATAAAAGTACAGGTAGTCATGGAAGTATGGTCAAGGATGAATTGTTATTAAAGGAATGACTGAGGAGTCATTTTGCTAGGTAATCATATCTACACAGCCATCTTGGTTTCATTTAGTTTGTATAAGAAAACAACACGGTTTCCTATGCATACTTCATAAAAAAGTGAGTTCAAGGATCAGTCTCCAGATGTTCCTCCTGGAAGAAAGGATAAAGGACCAGTTGTCCATCTCTGGTCCTCCTTGCTGTGCCCCACTTGGGAGTCTTCTCTGTTCTGGTTGGGATGCTTCCTTCCTCAAAGCCATCTTGAGAGAGGATTATCATTAGTCATACTTGACAACTGAGGAAACACAGGGTAAAGGAAGTTTAGAAGACTTGCCCAACAGGACACATGGAAGGGATTTTCAAATATTAGGTGTTCTGTTGGTAGGTGGGAGTGTCCAGGTTGCAGAATCACCAGGGCTGAGCATAGGTGTGGGAGTGGGGAGCAATCAGAGGAGTGGGGATGCAAATTCAAGTGAGTTCCACACTCCACATCCTTTATCACAGAGGCTGATGACAGAGGTAGTAGGGGATCATACTGCGGACTTTAAAGGGGGTGGGTAAGAGAAGAGAGTAGGCAGGAGGGGCAGTTCTGCTTTTCATGATAATCCTGGGACAGGATGGGTGGGGAGCCAGCAAGTCTGGGACCTACATGAACAGCACATGGTCTGCTAAGGAGTCTATCACTCCACCTCTCCTCACAGGCTCTCCTAGACCTTATTGAAGGTGAAAAGTAAACCTCCCACAAAATGGTACTTTGGGTTATCTACAAATGTATTTTTTCTTTATTGGTGCTGGGGATTGAACCCAGGGCCTTATGCATGTGAAGCAAGCACTCTACCAACTGAGCTATATCCCCAGTCCTACAAATGTATTTTTGATATCCTCAATTAACCCTTGATCCTGAAAAAAAATGCTTTCAAAAACTTTCAAACTCACATATAGGGTTGAAGTTGCAGCTTAGTAGTTGTGTTTGTGTTTAGCATGTATGAGGTCCTGGTCTTAATCCCCAACATCAACACATGCGTGCACACACATGTGCACCCATATAACATAGAGGGACCTACACAACAATCACATGAGTCAAATAATGAGAAATGAATGTGGAGTGAGGGAGCCCTGTTTGGCACTGTAGAGGATACCTACCTGCATTCATCACAAGGGGAGAGAAGAGGAAGCAGGGGATAAAAACAACAGTCATCCCAGAGGACCGTGTCATTTTTAGAGTACAAAATATAATTTGCTTTTTTTTTTAAATATATTTTTTATTACTTGTTGATGGACCTTTATTTTATTTACTTATTTATATGTGGTGCTGAGAATTGAACCCAGTGCCTCACCCATGCTAGGCAAGCGCCCTACCACTGAGCCACAACCCCAGCCCTATAATTTGCTTTAATAATTTAGTTTTTCATTTGGTTTTCAAGATCTGTGAGGGATTAAGATACGTATCACATACTGTTCATATAAAGTTTTTGCAAAAAGTATAGAAAAAGATCATGGGAATCATTCCATCTGGAATGAACAACTACTATAAAATCACACTGAAGCTGATGAAAACTAGATGGGCCAGGGTCAAGAACCTATGAACACTCAGCAGAACTCACCCAGAATACACCTACCCATGGGAGACATTAATTTGCCCTTCTATATAGAATTACACGGGCATATTTCAAAATATCCTATAAGAAAGGAAGGATTAGGAGACTCTTGAATCACTAATTCCAATCCAAAATTATTAAAATAAGGTCCCTTAAAACGTAACTTTTAGGGGCTGGGGAGATAGCTCAGTTGGTAGAATGCTTGCCTAGCAAGCACAAGGCCCTGGGTTCAATCCCCAGCATCACCAGAAAAACCTTAACTTTGCTTTAATGTTAAATTGGGAGGGGATGTCAACAAAGGGGGGAAGGATTATTTATCAAACACAGTCATACAATGTTTATGAAACCACATAAAAAGATAGCACACAAAGAAAATGTTGACAATTGAACTACTCAGGAGTTGTTAGAGCTTGGATCTGGAAGCCCCCCCAAAGCTCATATTGAAGACTGGTCCCCAGTGTAGCAATGTCCAAATGTGGGGTTTGGGGAGTGATAGGACCATGAAGGCTCTAACCTCATGAGTGGATTAATCCATTTGTTGGGTTAATAATCTGGATAGACTACTAGACGTAGCTGGTGGAATAGGTCACTGGGGGTGTAGCTTTGGGGACTATTATCTGTCCCTGGCCCCTTCCTTCCTGTGTCTCTCATTGTTTCCCAGTTTCCCTGAGCAGCTTTCCTCTGCCATGCACTTCTGCCATGATGGTCTGCCTCACCTTGGGCCCAAAGCAATGCAGTTATTTGACCATGGACTAAGACGACTGAAATCATGAGCCAAAATACACTTTTCCTTCTTTAAGTTAGTTTTCTCAAGTTTTTGTCACAATGATGTAAAGCTGACTAACACAGGAGGAAACAGAGAAAAAAACAGTTTGAAAGCAATTTTAGGATTTCAGATACACAATTTTGGTAGCATGCAGAGTATGAGGACAAATCTTCATTTCAATTTCCTCTGAACACCAGTAGAGATTTATGTAAGATGGTGTAATTTAGTTTAGAGAAAACTGATTGCATCAATTACCCTTGGCCTGACTTTACATTTCACTCCAGGGATCTTGCTTGGACTGCCCTTAGGTACACTGCTCTAGAAAAATCTGTCCTATGTTGTAAGAAACTAGCTCTCAAGTAAATTCCATTGATAATTCCCTTTTGATTCTATGATAATTCCAGTTTCATCAGAAGGCATTTGAATAGATTTATAACTTCAGTTCTTTTTTGATGATGTTTGTGTTTGGTTTTGCTTTTACTAGTTTGACCATTTCTGGTTTCCAGTCCACAGCTAAATCACAGGTTTGTTTATCTCTCTCTTTTTTCTCTTTCTTTGCTCTCACTCTCTTATTTCATGGTGACAAATTGTGTTGACTGCCTGTTTTTTTAGCAGCACTAATTTTTGTCCTTGTCCTTATGTTCCTATACCCCAAGGTCACACTTAAGCATTTTTTAATATGTTTTTCTTTTCATTGTTAGAATACTTGTCAGAAGAGGTCACAGTAAGCAAGACAAATAAATTTGACATTTCTGAGCTGAAAAAACGATGCTGTTTTTTCCAGAACAGTTTTATTTAGTTTGTATTCTCAGTTTAGGGTCTTCCCTTATTGTACATTTTAGGGACAAGAAGAAGTTAACATACAGCAGATTGTTAATGAACCACCAGTAACCCTTAATATGGGAATCTTTAAATCATTTTAGATTCAGATTGGGAAAGCATGATAGTTTTTAAAGATCACTATGGAGGGCATCTATAGGAAAAAAGACAGAGAGAGAGAGAGAGAGAGAGAGAGAGAGAGAGAGAGAGAGAGAGAGAGAGGGAAGAAAATAACCTTGACCTAAATTCACACCTTACACAAAAATTATCTCAAAATGGATTATAGACTTAGATATAAAACAAAATATTATAAAACTTTTAGGGAAAAATCTTTAGAACCTGGGGCTAGGCAAAGAAATATATATAACACCCAAAGCAGAATTTATAAATGGAAAAATAAATTGAACCATATCAAATTAAAAACTTTTGTTCTGCAAAAGACTCAGTTAAGAAGATGAAAAAAGCAAACTACAGACCAGGAGAAATATTTGCTTATATCTGACAAAAGACTAAATCTAGAATGTTATAAAGAACTCTCAAAATTCAACAGTAAAAAATTCAACTAGAAAGAACTTGAAAAGAGATTTCCATTGAGGAAGATATATAGATGGCTAATAAACACATGAAAAGATGTAGTTAACTTCATTTGCCATTAAGGAAACACAACTTAAACCACAATAAGACACTACTATACACTTACTAGAATGGCTAAAATAAAAATAGTCACACCACCAAATATTGGAGACGATGCAGAGAAACTGGATCACTCATACATTGCTGAAGGGAACATCAATCAGTACAACCATTCTGGAAAACAGTATAGCAGTTTCTTAAAAAACCAATCATATACTTATCATTTGACACAGCAATTGTACCTTTGGGCATTTACCCCAGGGAAATGAAAATTTCCCTGCACACAAAAACTTACACACTTATCCTAAGCAGCTTCATTTGTGACAAAGCTGGAAACAACCCAATGCTCTTCAATGGAAGAATGACTAAAAAGCTGTAATATAGCCTTACATGGAACACTACTTAGCAATACAAAGGAACAAACTGTTGATATATCTAGCAGCTTGGATGGATCTCAAGGAAATTACAGAGAAAGCCTGATGTCAAAGGTTATCTATGATATGATTCCATTTATGTAATATTCTTGATTTACCAAGTTACAGATATTGAGAATGAACTGGCAGTGGTCAGGGGTGGCAGGTAGAGGGAGGGAGAGGGAGGTGACTATGGCTACAGAAGGGTAGTACAAGGGACACTCTTTGGAACTGTTCTGTGTCAACTGTTAAGGTAACACACAGGTCTGTCTGCACATGTGATAAAACTGCATAGAATTAAATGTGTACAAAAGACACACAATGAGTGCCAGTGCCTGTGAACCTGGTGAAATGTGCATAGAGTTGGTGGACTGTATTAATATCGAATTCCTAGTGGTGATATTACATCACAATATCACATTATATTGCAAGATCTTTCCACTGGGGAAACTGAATGAAGGATATAGGGCATCTTGCTACTAGTCCTTACAATTTCATGTGAACCTACAATTATCTCAACATAAAAAGTTATATAGTTCTTATTATTCTAAACATCCTATTGTCCTAATATCTTATCTATCCCATGCCTGATTTCTTCTTTCTCCAATCTTGTTACTCTCTGTGGTCCAAATAATTAAAAAAAATTTTTTTACTACAATAAGTAGTTCGACTCTTGCTTTCCTACACTTCTTCTTTATGATTTCTTATTTTTCATTGGGGCACACCCATTGGAGATAACCCTCTGTTTGAATACTGATTCTTATGCTGCATGAAATGTACAGAATGCTTACTTTCTGAATCTTAGTTAACTGACTGATAAAATGGGGATAAAGTAACCTATGTCATAGATTTGAGAATAAATAAAATAATAAATAAAACACTTATACATAGTAAATCCTTAAATTGTTTCCCTCATTTTCCCATTAATAATCTAAAATCCAGCTTAATTTATTGATAAATACATCAACAAAAAACTTTGACTGAAGCACTGATTACTAAAATGATTTATAAATGTTTAATATTTTATTCATTTTATTCTGATTATTGAGTGGTTGCATGTCGATGTTTAAATCTATACATCATGGCCTATCATGCACTATATTATTTCTGTTTAGATAACGAGAAATGTTTATATGCTGGACAAGCTCAAGCCTTAAAAATCCCGTTTCCAAAGATATCATTTCATCCATTCTATTTACCTACAAAAATACTTTTTAGTTCTGAATTCCCCACAACGTGGTTAAGCTTTCAATATGACATAATTTTTAGTTATGCTCAACCAATTAAGCTACAGAACAGCAAGAACTAAGCATATGATGGACTGAAAATTCAAGGTGTGTTTCTAAACATGGGATTCAGAGCAATCTGCAGGTCAGCCAGAGTCCCTGAGTACCACTAGCCTGAAAGAACTACCAAAGATAGAAAAAGAAGAACCAAATGTTATTCCTCTACTATTAATAAAAAAGGGCAAAGTAAAAGGATTTTAATTTCTATTGGCTATTTGCTCTGTTTATAAACAGTCACAGAACACAAAATGCCAAGTAGTACTTGGGGACAAAGTCCCGTCAAACTTTTTTTTTTTTTTAAACACTGATATAGGGCTGGGGATATAGCTCAGTTGGTAGAGTGCTTGCCTTGCAAGTACAAAGCCCTGGGTTCAATCCCCAGCATCGCAAAAAAAAAAAAAAAAAAAACTGGTATAATTTTATAAAAGAATGCTTACCGAGCAAAGTAACTTTGTTTCCGTTCCTTCTTCTCTTCCTTGGTATCCATAATACACAACTAAAGTGCAGAATATTTGGAAAAGTCCTTCTTTTTAATCAATGAGTCATAGCCCTGTAAAAAAAATAACAAAGTAACTATAAATTTAAGAGTTTTAATGTCCAGTATAAAGCACAGTACAGCTACATGGCCCAAAACAAATGAAGGATAAACTTTAACCAGGAAACAGAGTCACATGAGCCAAATGCAAAATGCAAATGCCCACTGGAGGAAAACACACACACACATTCACATACACCTATAATTAGAACAGAGATGTTAAGCCACATAGCAAAATGCTGATGGAAAACCAAACTATTTTTCTCATTGTTAACAATTATTTCAAAATGTGCCAAAATGAAGACCTTCACTGACTTTGTAAGATTGCAGTGCAATGCTAATTATTTTTTAATATTGAATTTGTATTCACTACTTCCAAGTAATTCATAATGAATATGTCTCAAAGATAGTTAGGCAAAATGGTTCACTTAGGTGTTTTACAAGAATGATTTAAAAAAAAAATAAAAATAACTTCGGCATTCTATTTTGTTTTCGGTAACATGCCAGCAAGTACATCCCTCTTCAGCAAATGTGGATATGAAAATTCAGACTCAGGAAGCTACTATTCAGAATAGCTTTCTATGCCTGCTTCTCCCCAATGCCTGACACCCTCACCTCTGCTTGCCAGCAGTGGTTTAAACCTATGATGAAAGGTTGTCTCCAGATCAATCTTTCTTAAATACCACTTTCATCATGCTATTCCCCTGCTCAAAAATTTCCAATGTCTACTTACTGCCTGCTTCCCCAATTGAAATTTTCTGCAGAGCATTAACACTCCTAAAATCTCTCCTTTTGCCTTGAAGCAAAAATATGTTCACCAGTCAAATTGAAATTTAAAAAGCAAAGTGATACTTAACAATTAAAACTTACTTATTCATTTCAACAAAATAAACCATTTAATCCACAATACATATTATATGAAAGGTACTGTGACAAGTCCCAGAGTTCAAGGGTAAAGGAGACAAGATATGTTCTCTAATAGAATTCAGTCTGCTGGGGGAGACATAGGATTTCAAGACAATAAGGTATAAAATGTCAAATGATTAGATCAATTTTAGCCATTTCACAAGGTACAATTTTCAAAATATCATGTGGTACATTAGAAACATACACAAATATTTAAAACAATACTTGAGCTTTATGCAGGGCGCACTCTGTGCCCTCCTCGCACACACTAAGGTTATAAGTACGGGCTTCCTAGATAAGGGTCAGAGGAAGCAGGTCTGTCCTGAATAAGAACAGTTGTTCCCTGCTGCTCCAGGGTCAAGTGTGAAGTGGAATAACAGTGGGAGCTGAAGGTGCAGACATGGAAGGATTGAGGTTGGAGAAGACTTCATATACAATGCACAGAAACTTAAGCTTAACCCTAAATCTGCATCATGTGCTGCCTGCCCCTTCACTGCACCCATTGGCCATCAATGAGAGATCACGCTGAGCCCAATGGTGGCACTTACAGTAGCTATTACCAAACTAATCAGAGCCAGTTCATGACATACAACCAATTTTCTCATCCCAGCAATGAAACGAAGCTACCGACAGGGTTGTCAGGAGGGATGTGGCATAATCATATTACAGAGGTAGAGGATGGACTTGAGGAATTCAGAAGAAGGTGAAGTAGACTCATTATAAAGAAATCACAGTAAAACTAGTGAATAGGGCAGGATCCAAAGATAGGCAGCAGTAGCTAATCCAGAAAGAGGGGAAACGGATTCATGAAATACTTAGAGGACGACTGAGTTGGGATTTGGCAGCCCATTCCATACAGAAAAGATAGGAAAGGAAAGAATACAAGAAGGCCCTCCAACTCTCTGCTTCAGGGACCAGGTGAACTTTGAAAGGAGAAATACGATACAATACACATGAAGAGGGAAGACTGTATGTGGTATCAGGGGACAGAACAATATGAGAAATCGAGTTTTGGACATGCTGCCTTTGAGGTGCCTGTGGTCATCCCAAGATATTCACCAGACATTTGATGATATCAAAAGCATAGGAGGGTAGTGAAAGCAAGAGAAAAAAATAAAAATTACCAGCATATGACTGTAGTTAGGAAAAAAGGAAAACAAAACAAAACAAAACAAAGATGAGATCATCCTGAAAGCTTGACAGCTATACACAAGACCCTTATGGAACAGTCTCAGCTCTGTTTGTTATGGTTTGGATGTTGAGGTATCCCCCAAAAGCTCACATGTGAGACAATGCAAGAAGGTTCAGAGGAGAAATGATTGGGTTGTAAGAACCCTAACCAAATCAGTGATTTAATTCTCTGATAGGGATTAACTGAGTGGGAACTGAAGTGATAGGGTGTGGCTAGAGAAGACTGGAATTTGGGTTTGGCTTTGGAGTATATATTTTGTATCTGGAGAGTGGAGACTCTCTGTCTCTCTGCTTTCTGATCACCATGATGTGAACTGCTTCTGTCCACCCTCTCCTGATGTTCAATCTTACCTTGAGTCCCATGGAAAAGAGCCAGCCTTATATGGACTAAGACCTCTGAAACCAGGAGCCCTCAAATAAACTTTTGCTCCTCTACAATTGTTCTGGTCAGATCTTTTAGTTACAGCAGGGAAAAAGCTGACAAAAACATTGTTCATTGACACAGGTTCCTGACGTGGCTCCACCCTCAAGGATGTTGTCACCCAGTGGAGAAAATAAGACATGGACAAATAACTAAAACGTAGGCTAGTAAGTTGGAGTTGGCCAATGAATAAAACTAGGAATCTGGAACACTCAAAGCTCAACTTTGGTTAAGGTGATAAAAATCAACCTTTCAAGATAGTTAGGCTATTTCAATAAGTTAAGAAGAGAGATAAAAAGTTCCAGAAGGAGGAAATGTAATCAAAAGAATGGGAGTCAAAAGGAAAGAAAGATAGTGGTCACTAGGTAGGGAAAGGTCATGGTCCTTGTTGCCGGTCTACCATGTCATTTATTTCAATATACTGTTCATGTTATCACTATTAATTCTTCTAACCATATGGTGATTCAGATATCTTTATTTTCATTAAACTAAAGCTGAGAAATGCCTTAATTTACCTAATCTGACAACACTAGCTTCAGTGGAACAGGGATTTAAATCCAAATTGGTGTACCTTCAGTGTTTTTCAATAACCTTTGGAGCTAGAAAGCAACTGTAGATGAACTAGAAAAAGTTCTGTGGAATCCACATGTCCAGTGCCTCAACACAGACTGCAGGTTAAAACAAATGGAGCCAGCCTTGGCAGGATGGGGTCCTTCAAGACCTCCAATCTGTGGGGCAGTGAACATGGTAGTTGTGTTACAATAGTTGAAATAATTAAAACTCATACGAGAATCTGGATGATGAAAGAAAAAAGAAAAAGGAAAGATGGCAGCTGAGCATCGGACTCTGGACAGCAGTCTCTCATTGTGGGTTGAACCCACTGGGCCTTGTCCTTGACTCCTACCTTTATTTTACTCTCTCCCCTGGCTTGAGGCAGCCACGTTCTCCTCCTCTTCCTGACCAGATCTATCACAAGGCCTAATTCTGCTTGGGAAACTTCCCTCACCACTTGTGTGCCCTTCCCTCTCTTCATCAGGAACTTACTTCACATGTCACCTGTCCATTCCCATGAGGCACATACACTGTGTCATACATTCTGTGACGAGGTCACTTCACCTAGCCTCCTCAGCTCCAAACCATGGTAGTCTTCAAGGCAAACATCACCCCCAAGTTTCCTTGTACATTTCCTTGTACTTCCCTAAATACCTGGCACCAAAGTAGGTAGAAAATCCATATAAGAGCTAAATTAATTCAGAATTGAAGATAAGGTCAACTACATGGCAGCAATAAAAATGGAAAGATACCATCCAAATTAATGAATTGAGCTGGGTGCAGTGGCTCATGCCTGTAATTCCAGTAGCTTGGGAGGCTGAGACAGGAGGATTGTGAGTTCTCAAAGTCACCCTCAGAAAAAAAAAAAAAAAAAAAAAGGCTCTAAGCAACTAAGTGAGACCCAGTCTCTAAATAAAATACAAAATAAGGCTGGGGATGTGACTCAGTGGCTCAGTACCACTGAGTTCAATCCCAGTACTTACAAAATAATTAGACAGTAGATAGACAGATAGATAAACAGACAGACAGACAGAACTTGAAGATGGGGAATGTAGACTCATGCCAGCTTCTTTCAGACTCCTGCAAGGAGTAGAATCCAGGGTACCCAACCATGCCCTGAGTCAGGTGGCTTATTTTGAAATTCCTCTCCTACATGCCAAAAACACATAATGATCTGTTTATTGAGTTTCTCCTCATGAATAAAAATGAAGTCATAACAATCTAATTGGTAAATTTTTATATTGCAAGCTGAGCCAGAAACTAATATTTGATTCCAGTAGGAAAACACTGACAAAAATAAGTAGAAGAGAAAAAGATTAAATGATCCTAGGACTGACAACTGGTGCTGCGGGGTCTGCTTAGAATAAGTAAGGCTTTTATTTTATTTTTCAATATTCTATTAGATAAATAAAAATAGGCTAATCTATGGTTTCTTTTAAGTTTCTGTGAATTAAATCCTTAAACAAGACAGATGCAGTCCTTTCTACTCTAAACACAGGAACAGATTAACCAGAAAGAGGTAGGCAGTAGATGCTATAAAAATGATTTGCACAGAGCATCACACAGCAGCCTTCATGCTTCGGTGAAGAACCAAAGCTCCTTAAATCAAACTCTAATGGGAACTACATTTTCCATTATAAGTGGTTATAATGGGCTTCTTAAAAGCCCTTCATTCATTTAATGTTGATTTTTCCACACATCAATACACTCTAGACTCATCCAAACACTGACTTATAAGAGTCTCCTGCATTTATGGTGTATTGCAGATCACAAAGAATTTTATGAGAGAACACAAGATGGATTTTCAGCCTAAATTTTTCTTTTTGCAGTCTTAAGTCAGGATAGCACATTTAAACCCAAATTCAGTTCATTATTCAAAAACAATGGCACACAGAAATCTTCACCTCATAAGAACTGTGTTAAAGACAAAGTATTTTTTGTATTACTAGTAAAGTGTTTCTAACTTGAGAATGTGGCATCATTTAAAGAGAATTCTAGAACAGAGACTCCCTAACCACATCTATGTGAACTGCATAGAACAGCATGGCTTTTTGGATTCACATCTGACACACTGCAGCTCCTTGAACATTCAGATGTAACCAGGCAGAACTAATCGATGATGCCCATCAACTGTTTTTCCAACAACATGAGTCCTAACACACAAATGAAATAATAACAGGAAGATGCATGCCAGCCTGGTCACACTGAGTTTCTCCACTGAAGGAACAGACCAAAATGTACCTTTCTATGCAGACATCTCCTCTTAGAAAATACTTACACTTATACCCATACAAGATGGGTATTTGGTCTCTCTCAAAGTCACACTCGCCTAAACAAAAGGATATTCAAATTTCAGTGTTAACTAAGGTCAGAAATTTGAATACTGTCTTTAGCAAGAAACCTGGGAAGAAAGAACCAGGTACAAATGTGTGCCACAGATCTGTAAGGGAACAACCAAGAGGCAATGCCCCCAAAGAAGGAAATGTGTATCACAAAAGCAAAGCAGCAACAACAAAAAAGCAAAATGTAAAAGTGAGAAGAAGTTAGGACTTAAGTCAAAGGATGATGAAGGAAGAGCTACCGGTATGCTATTTGGGAAAGTGGGACAAAGTCTTTGGATGGCAAAATAAATGGAGAACTCGACTCTTGGTCCATTATTCTCTGCCTAGGAAACTTAAATTTGACCTGAAAAGAATTAAGCAAATGGAAGTGTTTCTTACCCGAGTGAAGAAAATTCATCAAGCTCCTAGCTACTCTAAATGAAGACCCATCTCTGGGCTAAATAGATCATTTTACGAGTTCTAAGAAGAGGACATGCAAATGGGAATCAAGAAATGCCCCACACCTAAAAATTAGACAATCTATGTTAAATTTCAACACAAGTTAGAAAGGGGACTGTACAAACTACACCTTGGTTGACATCACATCAATCCCCAGGAGAGCTTGAGAAATGATCATTAAATGCAGGTTGGAAGAGACTTAGAATAGAAACCAGTGAACTCTGAAACCAAGAATGGTTCCCAGAAAAGCAACTATTCAGCAGAACAAGGTGGATTCCTTATTGAAACATCCACCATAGACCATCCACCTCTGCTGCAGATCCAAAGAGGAAGGCAGCATTCTTCAGACATGAAGCTCAGGAAGAACAGGTAGGTAGCTGCACCATCAGCTGGCAAAATGAGAAGCAGTGAGTGCACGGGTGTTGGTAGACTGAAGCACAAAGCACAGAGGGGAAGCAGCCGACCAGCTGGAAGGGAAGGAGAACCAGGGAAACATTCATAGGTGAGGTCAGTGCTAGGCTGTGGAGGAGGAGCAGGAATGTCCCAGTGAATGCAGCAGAATGAGGAAGTGCACACCACTGAAGGGAACTTGTGGTGCTCAGGGAAATCTGACTTGTCTGGTATGGCAGGAGCACAGGGCTGGTGGAGGAGAGGAGGCTGAGAGGACGATGGCTTAGTCAAGTACACTGACCTCATTTCCCTCTTTGACATAGCTACTATCCTAGGAGAGCGGGGAATAGAGGCAAACACAGTGGAACTGCATTTAAAAGGCATTTGATCAGTTTCTCTTGATCTGCTTATGAATAAGATGGAGAAATGTGGGCTGGATGTGTGATTGGGTGTTTACATGATCAGATCAAGAAAATCATTGAAGAACTGAGCCACAAGGTATGTGCTAAGCCCAACTCAGATCTGGAAGCTGACCTCAACCTTCAACCTGCAGGGAAGATGTTAATAGCAAAAGGTAGTATTCTTTCTTAGGCCCTGTCCTTACCAATGAATTTAGTACTGACTTGAATGAAAATATAGTGCCCTCCTCATCAACCTTTTGGAGAGATAAAGGACATCCTGGATAACAGCACTATGATTCAGAAAGACCTCAGCTATAGAAATAAGAGAGTCAGTTATTATAAGGTGGAATTTACCCCACATGAGTCTGTGCATTGGTAAGGTGGTAAGGAATGAGAGGTAGGGTTTAGGGTCAGCACCAGTAAATGTGATTTGTGGTTTTTAGATGACAGTAAGTTCCATAAGCCCAGTGAAGTGATGGCATTGTGTACCCCTACAAAAGTATTAATGCAATCAACTCAAAATAAAAAGATTAAGAGAGTCTGTCCCACATATTTGAGGATTAGAATACATCAGGATTACTGCATTTAGTTCTGGGTCTCACTCTATAGAAGAAACATAGGGTAATAAGAGTAAGCAGAATGGTTAAATGGCATAAAACCAATTTTTAAAAATATAAGTCAAAGTAGTTGGAAATGTTTAGCTTGGAGAGAATAAGTTTGATTAAATAACTGTTTTTAAATATCTGAAGGATTGTTATCCAGTATAGGATTTAGGCTTGATAGATCTTCAAGGGGTACACTGAGGACCAGGCATTAGCTATGGAGGGAGAGAGATCATGGCTCGGCATAAGGAAAGACTGGCAAACAGCTGCCAAGAGCAGCCTGCAGACGGAGTGGCTTCCTAATCACCAGAAGTGATTTAGCATAAACTGAGTGGCCACTTTATGGGACTGCTATAAAATGCAGTTCTTAGCCTTATCAAAACCAACATCCTCATCTAAAGAGATAAATATTTTATTATAGGCCCTTTTTAATATTGAAATGCATAGATAATATAACCTACTTATAGAGTTGCTTTTATGAAATCAGTATGATGCCCAAAGGAAAGTAATTGGGAACAGCTATTTCAATATGTAAATTCTCAGGTTTTAAAAATGTATGCAATGCCAAAAATAAATGTATTGCAAGAATTTCAATAAATATGTTCACAGGCATGAGTGAATATTTCATTATGAAATACTCAGATCCTTGCAACTTATGTAGGACAAGTTTAGGTATCGGAGAAAAATGATTAGAAACCACTTCACTACATACAAGAAGCATAGGAAAATGAAGAGCAGACATCATGGGAGTGGGGGTAATGGGGAAACTGGGAAAGAGACAAGCCTGGTTGGAATCCACACTCTACTACCTACGAGATACGTAGCTTAGCTGGACACAGTGGTGCTCACCAGTAATCCCAATAACTCAGGAGGCTGAGGCAGGAGGATCACAAATTTGAGGGCAGCCTTAGCAACTTAGTGAGACACTGTCTTGGTTAAAAAGGACTGGGATGTAGTTCAGTGGAAAAGTGCCCTCAATCCCCAAAACAAAAACAAAAACAAAAAAAAAGAAAGAAAGAAAAATATGTAGCCTTGGGCAAGTTTAACTGATTTCTCAAACCCTTGTCTGTAAAAGAGTTGTTCAGAGATTAAATGTGTCTAAAAGGAGTCTCTAAAGTCTGGTGCCCCAGGGAACAGGAAATTTTAGCTATTAACTCATTCATATCAGTGAATCCTAACATTCAAGAGCTGGATTCAAATTTGCCTCAAATTAAAAAAATAACATTGAACATTAACAAGATACACCAATTTTTTGTTACATGTCAACATTAATTTTTATGACTATATAAAGGAGTTAATATTCTCATCCTTTTCAGATAAAGGAATCTGAAGTTGAGAAAGATTTTTTTCAAGGTCAAACCCAGAGATATTCTAAGTCCAACCCATAAGAGTTAGACCCAGAATGATCAGTTTTTGTCTGATGCCAAAGAAGGAATCACTGATACTATCCTCTAATGCTAGGCTGTTACCATATAAAATTTTCATATCAACTTCTGGTTCTTTCTGGTTAAAGGCAGCAAGAGGCAGAACACCAGCTTTCTTACAGCCTTCAGGATGTAAATACCGACTTATGTTCAGGTTATCTTTACGTTATTAAAGGCATGACAGTGATTTTGTCAGTGTAATCAATATTTATTTGCTGATTAGATAGTTAAAGAGTTAAGCACATCCTCTTAATTCCTTAATTAAATGAATTGCCTCTTAACTTTTAAGAAAAATCTTTGAATATGCCAGAAATATTTCTGCTAGCAGTTGGTAATTCTTTTTTTGTTTCTGTTATTTCAAAATGTTAATCTCTTCTGCCAAACTAATTATTTCCCCTACAGCAAACAGAATTGACAAATACAGAAAACCAGAATTTAGTATTCCATTCTTTAAAAAAAAATTATTGATTTTAAATTATGAAAGCTGTTGTTTGGGCAAACACTAGAATTGTAGCTCCCTCTTAGAACTAAAAATTGTGGTTCTGTAAAAATTCTACCAAAGATTTTAAATGTGTTTCCTTAATACCTGTAACATAAAAGTCAGTTCTGAACATCTCTTTGCCTGCACACAAAGGTATGTTAGAGGGGAGACATCTGCATCAAATTAGATAGAAAGTTATTGAAGGCAACAAAAACATGAGTCTACTCTACTGATCTCATCTCCCAACATAAGAAAATCTTGCTCTTTCTCATCCTCAATCAGTATTTATTGGGTACTTGCTGCTTGCATATGATTGTCCCTCACAAGAGTTGGGGAAAATTTGATGCCCTAATCATCCACAGTGCGGTTTTTGGAAACACCTTTTCTATTGCTCTAGGACTCTAAGACAAATCTAAAAGTAAGGGGCTCCAAGTATCAAGAAACAGGTGACATGGGAAGAACAGTCTGTTCTCAATTACTTCTGGAATTCATTTTAATATCATCAGACAGACTCATTCCTACACTCATAGGATCTCTAGCCTGTTGGACTCTTCCACAGACACTTTTTAGCCTGACCCCAAAGGAATAAGATCCCCTTTCTTCTCTACAGCTGCAGGTCTGAGTTTTATTTCCCAATGTCCTGCAGAGAACAGGCCCCCAAGTGAATCACTGTGCCTGCACCTATGCTCACAGCAAAGGCCACCACCGCTGCCAGGGTCCTGGTCTTGTACCACGCCCAACTCCTTCAGTTCCAGGAAAGAAGAAAGTGAGCACTGCAGTCACCATTACTATTACTATGGCTGCTGCCATTATTCTTGTATGGTGGGGTTGTCTAGTGGGTGGATCTAAATTAAAAGTTAAACAAAACCAAAGGGATAATGGATAAAAGGTGTTTTAAAATACAGAAAATGGGGCTGGGGATATAGCTCAGTTGGTAGAGTGCTTGCCTTGAAAGCACAAGGCCCTGGGTTCAATCCCCAGCACCGCAAAAAAAAAAAAAAAAAAAAAAAAAAAAAAAAAAAAAAAAAAAAAAAAAAAAAAAAAACAAAAACAAAACACACAACTAAAATACAGAAAATGCCTTGCCAAAAAAACACATATGGCCTGCAAATACTAGTTTTGGAGAATTAAACGTGTCTTATGCAACTTTATCATAAGAGACATAGGGTTCACTCTACCAGATGAAATGCCATTTCACCTAGGAAAAGGTCATGTCTGTCTCAGTTGTGGATGAGAACTGAGATTGGATGTGTTTGCAAAATACAGTGGCAATATGCTCAAACATGTAAAAATGTAAAATAAAAAATAAAAAAATTATGACTCTTTGTAATTCGCTTTCAGCATATTTATTCACATGCAGAATTTAAGTGTCAATAAAGAATTTAGTTGCTCCTAAGTAGTGCTGTGTAACATTTATGACTTGTTTTCATTCAGTAAGCATTTAAGAACCTACTTTATATCTACCACTCTATCTATAAGGTCTATAAACAAACAGGACTCAACATGCTCTAAAGAAGTGACCCCCCCCCCTTTTTTTTTTTGGTTCTGGGGATTTAACCACTGAGCGACATACCTGTCCCTTTTTATCATTTATTTTGGGACAGGGTCTTGCTAAGTTGCTTAGGGTCCTGCTAAATTGTTGAGGCTGGCCTCTAACTTGTGATCCTCCTGCCTCAGTCTCCCAAGCTGCTAGGATTATAGGCATGTGCCACTGCACCCAGCAAAAAGGGAGATAAGAGTCACATAAAATAATCAAGAAAAAAAGGTCTGAAAATTTTTATGTTATATATACAATGTATAGAGGAAGTGCAATGGGAGATGAAGAAGGGCCCAGGTAACATGGGCCAACATTATTTGGGAAAGTCTTAGGGGTGGGACATATCCCAAAACAATCATTCATGGTTGTATGTTAATAATGCTATACAATTATCACATCTGTGAATTGCAAACAGTTTCATCCTGAATGAAAAATGTTCTCTATCACAGCATACTCAAGAAGACAGCAATTCTACCAGATTCTGTCTCAGCTGTTTTGAGTGACAATGGAGAGGCAAACATATTATGCTTTGGTGAGCACTGTGTAAATATGGTAAAAACACTAATGTGGGCTCAGGAAGAAGGCATAACAAGTTTTTATGGGGCAGGAAATGTGCCCAATGTGAAACTGAATTGGCATTGGGAAGTACTCTGGGCTTTTCTCGGAAAAAAATTTCAGCATGTTATATTCAGCTATAATTTTTCAGGAAACTGGGTTAAGAAGCCAAGTCGATGGTCTATGTACATTTTCTTTGACAAGTTGGTTGAACTGTTCGACGTAAGAATTCTTATAGAATTCAAAAGAAAAATGGCTCTTCAGTAGACTGGATTGTTGTTCTCAATGATGTATTCCTTTCCTCCACTGTAAGAATTAGAATTAGACATCCATAATCTTTGCTATGCAACTTTCAGTGCTTTGAAACTAGTACAAAGAGTCGGTGTACATCACCATTCAATTTGGTATGTGACCTGTTTGGATCAAGAGAGCACGAGGATTAACGGTGTTACTTATTCTGACATAAGACACAAAGAGACCTGGTAAGTTTCTACTCTCTATCAGAAGAGTGTGCTCCAGGTAGCTGCTTTTCCTTCTTCCACTTTGGTCCCAGGATAAAGACATATGGAAGAGACCTGAACCTTAGCCTCAGCTTTGAAGTCCAGCTCAGCCCTGCCAAACCCAATGCTGCCAAGCCCAATGAAGAGCAGCCAAACCGCAGTCAACCTGCAGGTCCATGAGTGTGAGATAATTATTTGTGAATTTAAGCCACTGAGGTTTGGAGGCTGTTATGCAGTATTATCAAAACAAAAGGCCCAACACACCCTTGTAAACATCCTGATCCACAAACAACTTGTGGAGTTCTACCAGGAAGGTCAAAACCACACAGTATATAACACCACCTACATGAATAATTTTATTAAGGTCTGGGATACCAAAGTCCAGAGTCAGAAGTGGCTAGCTGGCACTAATAGCTGAGGCAAGCTTCCATTCCTCCATTTGTTATTTAGCCCATATCCAACCTGCATGGCTTTTGGGTGTTAGCTAAGAAGGCATCATTAGACACCTTATTTACTACCTTGATATATTATTCTAGAAACTCTGGTAATGCTTACTGTTAGGGGTTGAACTGTGATACACTAAAAAGGGTAAGTTAAAATCATGGTCCTCAGTGCCCCACGATGTGACTTTTGGAAACTGGATTATTACAGGTATAATTAATTACGTTAGGGTCATTCTGGAGTGGTATGGACCTCTCACCCGATATGCCTGGTGCTCTTATAAGATGGCCATGATACATACACAGGGAGACTGCTATATGAAGACAGGCAAACCAACAAGGCCAGGACCACCTGAAGGCTGGAAGAGGCAAAGAGGGATTTCTCAACAGGTTTCAGAGGGGGCTGACAACTGGACTTTAGATACTTAGCTTCCAGAACTGTAAGACAATGAATTCCTGTTGTTTGAAGTCACCAAGTATGTGGCACCCTGTCATGGCAGCCTAGGAAACTAATACCCTGATTTTAAATTCTTTTTATACACTATCACTGTTCCAGAAGAATACCATTCCAAAAATTGAATTACTTTCCTACTGTGTCTATTCTGCCACTTCCTTTTATAAAAGTATTGTAAGTATAGGAGCAAGAAGCTTAATCAGCTGACATCAATATCCAGGAGATAACTGAAGCACAACTTACCTGGGCAGGTGGACTAAGAACTGACCTGATTATCAAAGAAATATTTTAACACATAATGGGTTTTGAAATATTCTGAGAATGCAGCATTACCATGTATTATGCCACTCATATCACACTTTCTTTAGCAACTTTTCATTAACCAAATCATGTTGCTGGGTTCCTTTGTGCACACTTATGCTACCTTGTGTCATTTTCTAATTCTTTGCTCCACACTCTTTCCAATCAGACTGTAAGCTCCGTAAAGACACAGAACATGCTTTATGTTGTCCAAGCATGCACAGGTGTGTGCATACGAACATACATAACAACTCCTTGTTTAGTTTGAACACAGAATTCATGGTTAAGTTCATTTTTTACTTTGTTATGGCTAAAAACAGAAACTGATTTCAGGTTATGGAACAATAAATTCTTGCCTTTTACTTACGATAGTGTTTCTACTTTTAAAAATCCTATTTTTTTATTTTTTTATTTTTTGCGGTACTGGGGATTGAACCCAGGGCCTTGTGCTTGCAAGGCAAGCACTCTACTAACTGAGCTATACCCCCAACCCCTAAAAATCCTATTCTACATCAATAAATTTTATCAGCATAAAATCCTAAAGTTTTACTTACAAAAATGTCTTCTGCACTGACATACGAATTGTAAGATCTATAACAAAAACAGAAGCCATAAAAAGAAAAGGTGATATAGTCCTTCTAACAATTGCTTCCCTACCCCTCACGGGGTACTTAAACTCCACTTTGGAAACCACTGATCTAGACTATGAGAGCAGATATGTGAAAACATCAGGATGGGTCTTTTCCAGGAAATGCAAGATCTATGATATTCTCACAATCATGAACTTTAAATACATTCTCTGATAGATTCATGAATTGTCTAGATGAAACAAGCAATGTTTTATAGTTGATGATAGAGTTGTCCTTGCAAACAGGACTAACTTGTATACTACTGGACTCTATTAATGCATTTGCTAACTGTGGTGTTCTCTGTGATTGAGCCCTTTATTTTTGTAGATTTTAGGTATTGAAAAATCTGTTCTAGATCTTCAAGCAAAAATTTTTAAGACTGAGAGAAAGAAATGATGTAACATGCTGATCTTGAAAATATGAAAAAGAGGAGGATATGCAAGGGGGAAGACAGAACTAAAACCTCATCAATCATTTCTAAAAATGTCATCCACACAATAGCATCTAATCTTCCTGTGTTCCCTGTGCAAGTATGTGGGTAATGCATTGCTAGAAAACTGAAGAACAGAGAATGCAAAATGCAATCCCTGTATGCTTACTGCAAGAATGACTTAGCAATAAAGCAAATCATTTGTGGTAAAAATGTTTATCAGAAGAACTGAAATTAGATTAAAATAGATAGCTTGGACAGTATTCATGAAATGAAGGATCAAGCTGGTGTGAAGACTGATTTTAAAGAAGAAATGAGGAAGAAACTTCAGAAAGGGAAGGCAGGAGGTGGTTTGGAGGCTGGAATTACTATCCTGTATGAGTGGGATTACTGAGGATCCAGATCCCACCGGAGTGCCAAGTTCATGCAGGGTGGGAGGGGGAGATCTGCTGAATGTGTGAAATATGGAAAGGATATGGTGTCATCATCACCTAAGCAGTATTCTCTGGCTTAAATTCCCAAGAGAAAGCTACCACTACCAAAATCTCATAAAACATTTCACTTGGTCTACTTATTCTTCTAGGATGTGAGGTTGGGGGCTGGTTTGCTTAGTGGTGGAGTGCTTGCCTAGCATCTGTGAAGCCCTGGAAAAAAAGAGAAGGGTTGGGGGGGCTGTGAAAAATGGTGGAATGAGAGAGACATCATTACCCTATGTACATGTATAATTTACATGAATGGTATGAATCTACATCGTGCACAACCATAGAAACAAAATGATGTACCCCATTTGTGTATAATGAATCAAAATGCAGTCTGTAAAAATGAAAAAATAAAAGAAGAGGAAAAAAAAGAGGAGGTGGTGGATTTGGGGTTGATCTATACACAAAGTAAGCAAGCTAAATGTAAGAAAATACCAAGCAGATGATGTGTGGGTGAAGGAATTGAGGAAGTGAAATATTAGCAGCTTTGAAAAGAGGAAGAGAAAGTAAAATATGTCAAAATGAATAAGCACTTGGTAAAGAAAAATCAGGAATATAAAACTTCTGTGACACATTATTTGTAATATTTTAATAATTATAATTGTAATATAACAATGTGAAAAAAGAAAATATAAATCATCCATAATTTCATCAATGGGAAGAGAGCTTTAATATTTGGTCACTTTGTCTTTTCTTCTATAGAGATGCACTTTCAGATCTTTCTGTAGGTAAAATTTGATTTTTTAACTTAATTATTAGGAAATCTCCCATGTGGTTAAATATTGTTTAAAACCATTATTTCAGTGGCTAAAAGTTTTATCATATGTATGCACTATCACATTAAAAATGACTCATTGTTGGACTTTTCTTAAAATGTTCATAATATCCTTAATAATAACTAATAAAGAATTGCTTACTCTGTGCCAGGAAGGGTTCCAAGTACTTTACATAAATCAACTTACCTAATTCTCTGTCTGATGTAGGAGGCAGATACTATTATTATCTTCATTTGACAAATGAGAAACATCAGGGTATGGGAGAAAGTAGCTTGCCTAGTTCACATAGGTGGTTAACAGTGGGATGGAATTCCATGCTAGCAACTGACTCTAGTATCCCTGCTCTTAACCCCTCTACTATACCACCCACTTTGCAGAGATAATGGGTTCATCAATAAACATCGACCTCAGCTCTGATTATTTCCTTAGAATATACTCAGAATGGAATAACTCATACCCAAAGGATACTATGAGCCAAACTGCTCTCCATCTAAGAAAAAACAATATACCTTCTAACCATCTGTGAGATATAAAACCACCTCGCCGTTTCCAGCACAGTTACTGACTTTTAGAATCTAATTATAACAATCTGCATTTCTTTGATGCAATGAAGACTATTTTTTATGTCCCATCTATCTTCAACTCTTGTTTTGTGAATTTTCTATTATTTCTTAATATAATTTTTTTTTCAAAGCTATGGCACAGTAAACCTAAATTATTTGGAAAGAGTTTGAGATTGAAAATACCAAAATCAGTCAAGCACAGTAGCTCACACCTGTAATCCCAGCAACTCAGGAGGTCAACGGAGTAGGACTGCAAGTCTGAGGCCAGCCTCAGCAATTTAGCAAACTCCTCAGCAACTTAGTGAGATGAAGTCTCCAAATAGAAAATAAAAAGGACTAGGGATGTAAAGCAGTGGTTGAGACCTCTGGGTTCAATCCCCAGTGCCAAAACAAAACAACAAAATCAAAATGTTGCTAACTATTTGTTTCAGCAGATAGGTATTATCTTGGAGGAATCACTAGAAGCTAGTGAAAAGGACCACCTACAAATATCTGAGACCACAGAACTGATCAGGCCCTCCCAACAGATGAATGAATAGTCTGAAACTGTGACTTATACCATCCAGTAGAGGCCATACTTAACAAGTTCTAGAATATTTGCCATGCTATCTGGGGCACACTCAATTCCTCTAATCAACATGTATGGGAAAACAAATAAGTACACCTGATGTTTGTGCTGTGAGGTCAAAATTACAGAAGGAAAAAAAAAGAGCCAGAGGGATCTCACACCTAAAGAACAGTCTCACGAATTATTTCTATTCTACAAAGTACACCTGGCTAGTGATAATAAGCCACCAATCAAAAATTTCACATGAATGGGGCTAAACAAATACTATTCTTTTTTTTTCTGATTTTTTTTCTGAAATTTTTGTTTTTACTTTTTCAGTTTATAGATACATATTTTGATTTCTCAACATTGTTTCTTTTTTCCCCATAATTTTATCGGGTCATTATAATTACACATAATAGTGGAATCCACTGTTACATATTCATGCACATTATATGACAACATAATTTAGCCAATATCATTTCCCAGTATTTCCCCTTTCTCTCCCCGCCTCCTTTCCCTTGGTCCCTTTCCTCTAATCTATTCTTATGGTCAAAATGCTCTGTTAATCAGTCATCAAACGCAAATTACCATGGGGGTGCAGGCATGCCTGTAATCCCAGCTACTTGTGAGGCTGAGGCAGGAGGATCAGAAGTTCCACGCTATCCTTGGAAGCTTAGTGAGACCCTCAAAACAAAAAAGGCAGGGGATAGGTGTAGCTCAGTGATAGAGAGGGTGGGGGGTGGCAATTACCTCATGCCAGGCACTTTGCAATAAAACCAAGCACCTAGAATATCTCTAATTACTTGGATTAGAGAATTAAATTACTTGGGAATTTCACTCACATACTTAACGAGTCACTTTTAGGATTGGCTACTGTCTCTGGATGGTACATGTCATCTGTCAGGGTTGATGTCTAATACTTTCAGTCTCTTAGGCATAATATTTTTTCCTGTTAAATCCTTAAACTTTAGTGACATCCTCTTTGAAGCCTTCAGCCCCTTTATGTACCAACTACAGAGAAAACCTCAAAGTTGGAGGTCTGAAAGACATTCTCCCAAACAAGGGCCATAATGAATACAAAAACCACCTTTAATGAGAGTTAACACAATGTTTCAGAGAGAATTTTAGTGAAGCAAGCCAGGGCTGCTAAAAATAACAATATGGACATGTGTTAGATTGAAGTAGGGGTGGTGGGGTAGGGAGACAAGAGGGATAAATAGTTAAATAAAAATTTCAGTTTTTTTTTTAACTTTACATGCTTCAAAATCAGTTAATTTTTACTAGAAAGGCAATTTTGCTACTCATGAGAAATCCTTATTCCCAGTAGAGAAGACTACTTGACATACTAAATTATAGTGCAAGTTTCCAAGAATTAAAGAATCTCAACTCAGAAAGGACCCTGGAGGTGACACCAGAACTAACTGTGGCATGCTAACAGTAACTGGTGGGCAGAGTGTTCCAGGCAGAGGGACTGGCATGGAGGGACTGCAGGCATGTGCAGGAAGTGACAATTGATCTTACAGTACTAAAACCACAATTAACTTGGGGTGCATGAGCAAGACAAATGACATTGGCGGTTCATGATGACCTTGAACTTTCATCAGACATTTAAAAGGGTTCCAGAAATACAGGAAGGGGTCTTGTCACAGAATGATCTGTGCATCAATCCCAGGAATGGCAGGGGACAGAAGATAATTCTTCAGGGCCCAAAAGACTATGATATATGATAGATATTCCTTAGAAGGTTTGAACAGGGAAGTGCAGAAGGAACAATAACTGAAATAGAGGAAAGCAGAATGCAAATCACAGTCAAAACATCTGAGGCACCAGACAAGGGCAATGGGAATGGAATTGATCTGAAAAATGGTTAAGAGACAAACTAGCAGGCTCTATGTTCATATTTGTTGCATATGCATAAAATGTCACTACAATATTCTCAACTGATATCACCATTACTTGTGGACAGGGAAAGCAGGTGCATATTCATTTATAGCTTTCAAAACACATGAAGATATTACCTATTTAGAAAAATTAACTAAAAAAAAAAAAAAAAAAAAAAAAAAAAGATGTGGAGGCTGGTTGCAGTGGCCCACACCTGTAATCCCAGGGATTCTGGAGGCTGAGGCAGGAGGGTCAGAGTTCAAAGTCAGCCTCAGCAACAACAAAGTGCTAAGCAACTCAGTGAGATTCTCTCTCTAAATAAAATACAAAATAGGGCTGGGGATGTGGTTCAGTGGTTGAGTGTCCCTGAGTTCAATCCCCAGTACCAAAATTAAAAAAAAAAAAAATTAAAAAAAGATGTGTTATCAGAACGATATGTCTCATATAAAAACCTACATAATCATCTCTTCAAACTTCCTCCTATGTTTTAAGTTGCAATTCTGAAATCAGATTATTTTTATGCCAATGACTCAGACTATACCAATGACTGCTGAGAAGAGACGATCTCCCTATTGATCTGTGTTACAAACATGTCAAACTTAACTTGGAATCATATAGTGGTAACTAGAAAAATTCAACCAGCCTAACAGTTGTAAATGAAACAAAACAAAAAACAAACAGAAAAAAGAAAGTCTGGTCAGTTAACTCAGGAAGCACAATCTTTTAAATTTCATGGTAAATAAAAGAAATTCAGAGAAGAATATCTAATTTATCAAAATGCCTATGAATCACCAATGTGAAAGTCAGATTCCAATTCAATGTGGTGTTTTGAGCTAGTTTGGAGTAGCCCTTTCACTAAAAGAGAACTTTTAAAAGTTATACAGAATCTCCCATTCAGCCTCATATAACGTATAAGGCAGGTGCTTCAGATACATTTGACTTAAATAGAATGACTTAAAATTGAGTGGACATAAACTTAACAACTAAAAAATAAGTGGAATTCATTTTTACAAAACTATGTAATGTTGTTTGACTATATATAACTCAAACACACTAAATTTACAATACTTCTTGAAAGCATATTTAAAGTAACTGATTAAGTTTGTTCATCAAAAACACAGTGTGTCCAGGGATCAATTCGAAAATGTTTTCATTTATTTGGTTTTATGTTTTATATTCTGCCTTGTTCACAAAGGATTGAGTCAGCTTAACATAATTCAATAATATGGGAAAATATAATTAGATAAAGATCAGAATCAAAAGAAACAAGATAGAACAGATACTCAAGACCAAAGGGGAAAGTTAGAACATTGCTATTTGGTTATAGGTTTTCATGTGGTTATTAAAATTGAATTCCAAATTTTACTCTTTCCAGTTAACAAGTAAGAAATGAAAATACAATTATATGATTCTCATTTTGCATTATGAAAAAAAAAGACATTAATTGTTTAGGAAAGTATAGGTTTTCGTTGGTATCTATAGCTAAATGGAATTTTTGCAAAAGTATTCAAACAGGAACAGTAGAAGGGACTATGATCTTAACCACTTATATAAAGTGATACAACAGTGGGTTTCTTTTCACTGTCTTTATGAAAAAAAATCTCCGTGTGGACATGATAGAGGATGGGGGAGGAGGTGTCAAGGATGCAAAGCACAGTAACCAAGTCCACCGTTTCTGAAGATTTGACAAGACTCCTGGCCTAACAACTAATATTAGAAAGGAATGGATGGATATTATAACCTTTGTTCAGCTGAACCTCTGTAAACATCATTTTTCTCAATTAGGCCTCTGATCAAATTTACAGACAATTCATATTCTCTGGCATGTGCAAAAACAAAGGCATTTTCTATCCCTGTTGAGGGGAGTCCAGCACACAATTATTCTTCAACCATCTACTCCCTGCCTTTGAAATTCAAGGATATACAAATGTACTTCTGTATACTTTTCCTGCAATTGGAACAATTTCATTCTAGTATTTGTGAATTGAGTGGATTCTGTTTAATTATAAAGCAAATTCTAGGCTGAGATTTTCAAAGGACAGCATATGACATTTAGCAAGTAAAGAAGAGAGGTTTCTAAAATAAAACTTTGAGGAAGACTCAGAAAGATAAGAGAATAAATCCAGGTTTTAGGATTGCATTCCAGGGGTGCTTGTGGAGGCAGGGCTGCAGGGGGCTCCAGAGGCAGAACCCAAGAAGTGAGTCACCCAATCCCAGAAGCACTGCGCATTTGGATGCAGGACACACAAAGAAAAAAAAAATGCCTCTTTCATTCTGCAATTATTTGTAATTCCAAGGCCCAGAGTCATAACACATAAGTGCACAGTTTCCAATTGTCCAACGAACAAATGTTTATAAGTAGTAACAAAGTAAAGAGTTTATTGTAACTGTAAAGGAGGGCTCTTCTGAAAAGTATAAAGTGAGCAAGAAGAACAATGTAAATTAACTGCTCAAAACTTGATTATAAATTGTATAAAATGTAATTACCTTTATTGCATGGGGGAATCTACTTTGTTTTAATAAATGATAACAAATTAGATTTTTTCATAAGTTCCCTTCCACTTTGTTTCCCCAGTCTTATCACCTTCTACATAAAAGTATTATTTCTTCACCCACCTCAAGTAGGTTTGAGAGTAATAAGAAAATATGGTTTACCATATTGGGGGAAAATAAGTCTTTCAGGTAATACATACTGAGAAGGGTAATGATGTATTAAGATGACAAAGGAAGAAAAGAAAATGAGAAGACCACTCCCAGATAATTTTGTTAATAAAGACTAAAAGTAAGTTAATCCTGACTCATAAAATTTATGTGACAGGAAAACAAAAACAAAATCACAACATAAAATATAGAAGCAAATGAAATGTGATTTCATTTGCAAGGGTAAAGCAAATGAAATGTGATGCAGTTATCCTAGATTTCCCCCCCAAATAACATAGCATTTGAAAGCAGGAAGGCATTGGATCTTTCAAACTCCTCAATTCATAATCTCCTTGGTTGGCCATACTGGAAACTGATATGCTTCTATAATGAAGAATGAATTTAAAAATTTGTATCTGGGCTGACAGTGTAGCTCAGCGGTAGAGCACTTGCCTAGCATGCCTAAGGCCCTGGTTCAAACCTCAGCACTAGGGGGTGAGGGTAAATTGTATCTAAATCACATATTTTGAATCATTTGGGAATCACAGACACATCTAAATGTTTTGGTTTTGCCTTTAAACCACACCCCACCTCTAAAACGAAGTTAATATGTCATTTATTAACCAAATCACAAGTTTGATCACTAATGAGGCTGGAAAGTTTGCAGCCTTAGACATGAAATACACTTAAGAATGGGGGAGATCACCTCAGTTAATAAATCATTATTGAAAGACAGCATGCGATCCTAAACATGTCAGGATTCAAATGTAAATGTTAAAATAACCAAGTTGGCCTATTTATACAAAATCCAGTTGAATTTCACCGACCACAGAACAAATACATTGTGGTGAAGTTCAAAACAGTACATTCAGCAAATAACTAATGAGAATCTACTACTCATCAGATGCAGGGTTGAAAAAAAAAAAACACACACACAGATTTCTGTCCTTTTTTCTGTTTATATTGATTGTTCTGTAAATCTCTAAATTTAAAAACGTGAATATATAATTGAGCCTCCAACGGATTTACTTAAATTCTAAACCTTGTTGCTTAATATGTAATTTAAAAAGCCTGTGAACAGAGGATCTTACTATAATTCTACAATATGAACTTTACACCTAGAGGAGAAAGAATTCCTAACTAGTGTTTAGAAATGCTAACCATAACACGGAGTTGCAAGTTAGGCTGCGCACGAGACTGCCTCTGCTGGCTGATCCGGCGCATCCTTCCAGCAGAATCTTAACTCCCGACACCTGTATCAAACTTGCCACTCTGAAACCAATCCCTTTCTGTAAGCAGGAGGCTTATCTAAGGAGGCAGCACGAGAATACTTCTGCCTCATCCATCTCCTGAATAACCGGACTTCTAGAAAGACCTCTAAACTAACCCTAAAATGCCGATAGTAAGGGTTTGCGCCATTAATTTTATATACCATCCGACCACCTGCGAAATACACAAAAATCCACAGCCACTTTCACAAGCTGCTAAAATAAGGTTTTGCTCTTCTACACGTTTTGATGAAAAAAGACAGGAAGAATGCATCTGCCAACCCAGATTGGAAAAAAAAAAAAAATGCAGTGACATACTTCTACCTGAGCTGCTGAAAATCCAACGGTCTTCCTCCCAGAAAAGGCTCATGCCAACCTGTCCTCCCCACCACCGCCCAGCCCGCACTCCACGGGTCCCCAGGGGGTGGGCGGGAAGGGTCAAGCTCTCCTTCGCCTCCACTCGGCCTCCCCAGCTAAAAAAGAGTGTTTCAGGTTAACAGGGGGCTGCGCCCCAGCGCCATTAGCGCACCTCCGAACGCTCCGCCGTGCCCTAGCGGGAGGCAACTTTGGCGGGTCCTGGCCCCTGCCCGGGCTTCTCCCCGGTAGCAGCCTAAGCTGCGGGTGGCCGCGAGGGCTGGGCCCCGCCTCACCCACCTACCTACAGGGCGGGGGCGCGGGCTCCTCGGGTCCGGGAGAAGGGGCTCGGGCGCACGCATTGCTGGGAGCGGTGGCTTCTGCTGCTGGGCGCGGGGGAGCGCATCCTCTGGGGAGGGTAGAAGGAGGGGTCAGGGGAGGACCCTGAGCCGAGGAGGAGCAAAGGCCGAAGGAAGGAGCGCCCCGAGCGCGCGCCCGCGGTGCTCCGAGTTCGGAGCTGGTGCGAGCAGCCGCGGCTGGGATTCCTCAGGCCTCACCCACGCGCGGCGCCTCGCCGCCCCTGCAGCTGCGCCCACGGTCAGGGCACCCGCCGCGACAGGCTTGCGGGCCGGGCCGAAGGCGGGGAGCTGCGGGTGGCGCAACGCGGTGCAGACGCCCGCCTTTAGCTCCGCCCGGCCCGCGGCACGCTCTGCGCCCCTCCACTACGGCGGGGGCCCGGGAGCTCGGCTGCCGGGCTCCGCGGGTAGGGCTGCAGCTGCAGCATCCTCCCTGCACCCGCGACCTCTGAGATGGAGGCTAGGTACCCGGGTCACCCCCGGCTGCGGCAGCCTGCTCTGCCACAGCCGGGGCCCGGAGACTCCGCCCCGCAGAACTGCGCGCGCGGCCTCCGGCAGGCCTCGGCCTTTTATGACGCCTCCTGAGTGTGAGCGCATTGTTGGCCAGGCGACTGACCGCGGAACCAGGGGGTTCTGCTTACCTCGCCCCTGGCGGCAGCCTCTACAAGCTGGCCAGCCTTGGGTCCCACTCTTCGTGGGATTTAAAGCTTGGAGAGCAAGCTGGAGTTAGAGCGTCTCCTCGAGCCTCAAAGCCCCTTGACTTTTCCTTCCAGCTCAGGGACGACCGGCCACAATAAATTCATCCTCTGTCTTTTCCGGCGTTGCGCTTAGCAAAAGGACCCGCCATCTCCTCCCCCTCCCGTCCCCAGTACAGCATCCTGGATGCTGCCAAATTGCAATCATTACGGCAATAGGAATGTAGCAATCGGGCCGTCCAGCCAGCTCTTGGCAGAGACCCGAGAGAACCTTGGTGCGAAGGTTTGCATCAGCGGCAGGGCCTATGCCCGCGGGGCTTGGCATCCGCATTAGATGCTGTTCCCTCTACGTCCCATGACTAGCACTGCAAAATGACTAGGAGGATCTGGCTGTGAAGTTCACCCTTAGGTTCAGAGAGAGGGAGGAGTGAGAGAGGAAGAGAGACAGAAATGAAAAAAACAAACAAAAACAAAAAACCTCCAGGAAGATCCTGCAGCTGGTCTGATAACACTGATGTGTCAGAGGCCAGCCACACAAAGTAGATATGGGCCTCCTCCCTGTTGTTGATGCAGCTCAGGCTGTAACGGCCTCTCCGGAAGGCGGAGCAAAGCATTTAACAGTCGTGGCTTTGGGATTTCAGTGGCAGGTGGTGATGTTATATCGTTTTGCAAATATGGAACCATAGCCCAGTTCTGCACTGAGCATGTATAAACATGGACATCAAGTTTGCATCTTTCCGGTCTAAGTGTGAAGAATGAGAGATTTCACTCTCTTTTTAAAAGGTATTATGTTTTTTGTAAACCATTTAGTGTTTAGCAAGGGAAAATTAAGTTTCTAAAATATCGAGATGATTTCATTGTATCAAAGAATAAGTAAATAAAAACAGAATAAGTTTGAGATTTTGAAATCTTAGTGTAATAAAAATAGGACCAAACAAACCCCCACCATGTTGCATATCAAATCCAAATTGTGACACGATAGTTCGATTTTTTTTTTTTTTTTAAGCTGAGTTCTTTTAAGCAAATTGAAGGTTGGATGTGGAGCAGTGTGGGAGCTGCTCTGCGCTGGGTCAGGAAACACTGACCCATGACTAGGCTACTTCCTGAGGATCTCTGATTGATCTAAAGCCCTGCTTTATTGTCAAATGATATTCATGATACTGTGTCCCAATTCAGAATGTATGCATACATAGCAATGTATAAGTACAGTATGAAGTCACTTAGGGGAATTTGGCAGTTCTTACTCCTTTTTAACAAAATTATACGTTCCAAATGTTTCAGCAGAAAATGTCCATTGAGTTGCAATTTCTTTTTTACTGTTTTCCATCCTTTCATCACCAAGAGCAGCACCCTTTCTTTTCTCTCTAGGGACCCCATGTTTTGTCAAGAAGCAAGCAATCATCCTGTTTTGTGTTTTTGTTTTTATTTTGTTTACCCAACACAGATATATAACTATCTTAAAAGTAGTGACTATTGGGCTGGGGAGATAGCTCAATTGGTATAATGCTTGCCTTGCAAGCACAAAAGAAAAAAAAAAAAAGTAGTGACTATCACTTATAAAATGCTTGTCAGCCTTCCAAAAGCACTACAAGTAATGTCACTATCTTCATGAGCTCCTCTAGATTACATACTGTATCAATGCTAGTTATAAGATTTTATTACAGTGGAAGTTCTGATATAATGATTTCTGTTCCCCAGCTTGGGGGAAATCTTTCTCCATAAGGATTCTTCACTCGTTCTTTTTTATTAACTGAACATTTACTAACTTGTCTAAGCCTTGTTTTTATAGAGAAAGCAGACAAGATATAGTCATTTCTATATTGTCTGTATCTGTATTATTCAATTTTGTACCCACTGCCACATGGAGCCATTTACATTTAAATTATATCCTATTTAAATTGTGGTTCTTCAGCCTACCAACCATATTTTAAATTCTAAAGAGTCACACAAAACTCATGACTACCCATTTGGACGGTACAGAATGTTACATTTTCATTATTACAGAAAATTTTAGAATAGAAGGTCAAATTTTAATTGGTAGATAAGATATGCATAAAATAATGGGAGATCATAGTTCACTACAAATTGAACCTCATTAGGCAATGTACTACTTCTTAAGAACCTAGTAATCTTTAAGATTTCAGACTATAGCTCCATGGTGTGCTGATCTTGGGTGAATTACTTAATCTCAGTTACCTTATCTTTAAAGAAGAGAAACTTCATAGGGCATATACAAGGATTAAATGAGATAATTTATGAAAGGTGCTTAGACTAAAACCTAGAATGTGGAGTCAATAAGAGTTAGTTATTGCTATAACAATATATGTTATTGTGATAAAGTTTTTTTAAGTATATCTCTAGCACCTCTGTATCTAGCAAATGGAATATGCTTGGTAAAGTCTCAGCTAATAAAAAAATGTAATGCTATGTTAGTTTTATGGAGAGGAGGCCCTCTTTTAAAACTGACCTTTATTTAAGAAAAGGCAGAAACCATTGTAAAACAATTTAGATTGAACTGTCACTTTACTTTTTCTGTGATAAACAACACTTGTATGATGAAACTGTATGGTAGATACAGAGAAGCAGAGATATTTTTAGTTCTTAAAGGAAGAAAAGAGAGGTCACTTCATTTGCCCTGACCTTTGTTTGTTTTGGTACCAGGGCACTTAGCCACTGAGCCACATCCCCAGCCTTTATATTTTTTATTTTGAGACAGGGTCTCAGTAAGTTACTGAGGCTAGCTTCAAACATGTGATCCTCCTGCCTCAGCCTCCTGAGCTGCTGGGATTTCAGGCATGCACCACCATGCCCAGCTCCTTTGTTGTTTTCAAACACAACTCTGGTAACCTCTCACGGAACTGGATTTCCAAGATATTGGCAAATACTGCTCTGACACTTTGCCAAACAAAAGGCTCCCTGGATAAGTAGTTACAGAGCTCGAGTAGTCATTAGAGCTTGTAGCCACTGGAAGTATTGAAACTTTGAAAGTTTTCCCTGCAAAGGTGTTCGAGTGGAGATTTGTGCATTGGGTAAAGAGTTTAGGCTACTGGCTCGAAAGAAAGTTGGCTCTTTAGTGGTTGGATGTCTCCTGTTTTTTCTAGAACAAAGAGAAATACCTTCTTTCATACTCCTGACTTGGGCTAGTCGAGACACAGGCCATAAATACTGATGACATCTGTGTGTACCCACCTCTGAGGAGGTAGGAAAGAGTTATAGTGTTGAAGGCAGTGGCTCATTTTTACGAACTGGGATCTCTGGTCCATTGCTTCATTAAATACCATCTTGGATTTTAAGAAGAATGTAGAAGGATCCTTTTGTGGGTAGACCTAGGTTCAATGTGCCTCTCAGTAACTTATAAGCCTGAAGAGGAGGTGGAAATCATCTTGTCATTTGAAAGGAGTCAAGAAACAATTTTGTACTGAGAAAGAATTTTAACACATATAGAAGTGGATTTCTGTCATTGAACTTAAGGCTAACTTTTTAGTATAAACCTAATAAATTTAGTGTTTCTTTTATTCATAGTTATTTTTTAAAGTACCTGCTTTTGAACAGATTCCTACTGTCTTATTTCTGCTAAAAATATCTGCTCAATAACTTGAGAATTCATCATATATTTTTTACATTCTGAAAAACATTCATATAAACTGGTGCCAAGACATTGGTGCTAAGACATTATTTATAATTTATAATTCTGAAATGAATCCCTAAACTTAATGTGACAAAAATGGTGGTTGTTTGGATTTATTGGGTGAGAGAAATTTATGGTGAATATTCTAAAATGGAAAGTTTTCAAGGGAAATAATTCTAGATTCACAAAATTATGCAGAAGAGGTAGGGGAGGGCCAGGTGCAGGAGGATGGCAAATTAGCAAGATTCAGTCTCAAAATTAAATAAATAAATAATAAGGAAAAAAACATGATAGGAATGTAACTCAGTGGTAAAGTGTCTCTGGAGTTCCATCCCCAGTACCAGAAAACAACAACAGCAAACACACACACACACACACACACACACACACACACACAGAAGTTGCACATTTCACCTGAGCCCCCCCCACCTGCCTGCCGATGGTAATATCTTGCATAACTGCATTACAGTATCAAAACTAGAAATTTGACATTGGCACAATCCTGAGAACTTGTTCGGATGTCACCAGTTTTACATAAATTCTGTGTGTGTGTGTGTGTGTGCATGCACACACACACTTGTATCATATGCAATTTTATTATGAATCTTGAATCTTGTACCAACACAATAAGATACAAGATTGCTCTATCACTGTAAGATTGATAGAGCACCCCTTTATAGTCAGATCAAACCTCCTCTCCACCACATCCCTAACTCCTGGCAACCATCTGTTTACATCTCTACAATTTCAAGAATGCTACATAATTGGAATCGTATAGTACATAACCTCATGGATTGACTTTTTTTTTAAACTCAGCATTATTCCTTTGATATCTATCCAAAGTTTTATGTGTATCAATAGTTCCTTCCTTTTATTGGTAAACATCTCATGGTATGATGTACTGCTCTTTGTTTAATAATTCACCCGTTAAAGAACCTTTTAGTTGTTTCTAGTTTGGGGCATTATGAATAAAGCTACTGCTATGAACATTCATGTGCAGGTTTTGTGTGAACATAAGTTTTCATTTCTCTGGGATGAGAGTCCAAGAGTTTATTTGCTAGGTCATGTGGTAAGAGAATGTTTAGTTTTATAAGAAACTGCCCAGCTGTTTTTCCAGGTTGGCTGTACCATTTCATAGTTCTATTAATATGTATGCATGCTGAAAGTTGTATTTTAATCTATTAAGTAAGTTTACTAAAGTGTAAGTGGTACATTTCTTCCTATGCTGTAATTGCTTGGTGACTTGAGCCCCACCAGATTAAGTTCTAAAGTCAGGGTCCTGTTTGATTCACCTTGGTGTCCTTGGTGCCTTACACATTGCCTGGCATATATTAGATTCAATAAACATTGTCCAGTGGGTGATCATATTAATGAGCAAAAGAATAGCTGAATCAGATTGAAAGCAAGTTGAAAAATAAAATTGTCAAAAATAATAACTATAGCTGAATTTGAATTGGATATCAGTTTTCTTCTAGTATATAACAACATTTTCAAATCAGAAATTGGCACTCTAAAAGGTGAATCACTTATGGGAAAATTAATAAAAACTAAGTGCTTAATTATGTTGGTCCAAATTTATTTGTTGTTGTAGTCTGGTGACAGCAAAAGATTGGAAACAATCTATGTGCCCAATGATATGGATCTGCTTCAATATCTAAAAAACAGAATACTAGGCAGTCATCAAAAATAATATGAAAATGCTATGAAAATTACAAGTATCTTTCAAGATATTGATGAAAAAGTTTAGATAAAGTAGGTAGATTGTGCTCTTACTTTTGTAAAAATAAAATGTAAATGAAAAAGAACAGATATCTGCATGGACATGTAAATTCTCCCTAAGTTATTTACAAAGTACAGAGTATACCTGAAACCTATCATGCCAGAAAGTAAAGAAGTGCTCAAAAACTTATAGGGACATGCCAAAAGAGCACAGGATCCAGCTTGGAGGGACTCTCCTCTGGCCAAATTTGAGACAATTTGAGTATTAAATAAATAATGTCGGCAATAGATTATTATACCTTGAATAAGAACTCACAAAAAAGAAAAAGAATGTATGAGTTCAAACAGGTGCATAAAACTTAAATAAAAAAGAGGGAGGAAAGTTATTCTTTACAGAAGAAAGAGAAAATTTAAAATATCACCATTTGCAAACGTTACAGCAATCATTTATTCAGGCAATGACCATCAGTGGAAGTGAAAACCATTAGGTGAAAATTTACTGAAGAACAAAACCATCCTATAGTCTCAAAAGAGTTATTTGAAATAATAGTTGCTTTTCCAATATTTGTTAATTACAAGTGTAAAAGGCACTTTTATGATGGAGAAGTATGGCAGACACCTTATTTTATTTTTAAAAAATTTGTTCTTTTTTGCTATACATGACAGTAGAAGATATTTTGATACATTTATATAAGCATGGAATATATCTTATTTTAATTAGGATCCCAGTCTTGTGAATGTAAACGATGTTGAGATTCACTGTGGTGTATACATATATGTACATAGGAAAGTTATGTCAGATTCATTCCCAGTCTTCCCTATTTCTATCCTCCCTCCCTTCCCTTCATTCCCTTTTGCCTAATCCACTAAACTATACCTCCTCCTTGAGGGTTAACATCCACGTATCTGAACATTCAACCTTTAGTTTTTGGGGGATTGGCTTCTTTCACTTAGCATGACAGTCTCCAGATCCATCCATTTACTGGCAAATGCCACAATTTCATTCTTCTTTATGGTTGAGTAATATTTCATTGTGTATATATACCACAATTTCTTTATCCATTCATCTGTTGATGGGCATCTAGGTGGTGTCATAGCTTAGCTATTGTGAATTGTGCTGCTATAAACATTGATGTGGCTGCATCACAGTAGCATGCTGATTTTAATTCCTTTGGATATACACCACAGAGTGGAATAACTGGATCAAATTTTTTGAGCAATCTCCATACTATTTCCAGAGTGGTTGCACTAATTTGCAGTCCCACCAATAATGTATGAGTGTACCCTTTTCCTCACATCCTCGCCAACTTTTACTTTTACTTATATTCCTAATAATTGCCATTCTGGTTGGAACATGTTGAAATCTCAGTATAGCTTTAATTTGCATTTTTCTAATTGCTAGAGATGTTGAATATTTTTTTCATATATTTGTTGTGACTGTTTGTATTTCTTCTTGGGAGAAGTGCCTGTTTAGTATCTTTGCCCATTTATTGATTGGTTTATTTGTGTTTTTTGTTTGTTTTTTGTTTTTGTTTGTTTGTTTGGTGTTAAGCTTTTTTGAGTTCTTTGTATGTCCTGGAAATTAATGTATGGCAGGTACCTTAAACAAATCATCAAACTTACCATATTAGTTTCCTGCTATTGCTATAAAAATGACAATATGCCAGGCCTGGTGGTAAATTGTAATTCCAGTGACCCAGAAGGCTGAGGTAGGAGAATCAAAAGTTGAGGGCCAGCCTCAGTAACTCAGTGAGGCCCTAAGTAACTCAATGAGACCCTGTGTCAAATAAAAAATAAAAAGGACTAGAGATGTGGCTCAGTAGTAAAGTACCCCTGGGTTCAATCCCCACTATAAAATATAACTGCCACAAAAAAATAGTTGAAAAATGCAACATAAATGTATTATGTTAAAGTTCTGTAGTTGAAGGATCCAACGTAGGATTGCTTTCTTTCTGGAGGCTCTAGATGAGAATCTATCTTTTTAGCTTCTCAAAACTGCCTGATATCAGCAATGGCTTGTTGAGTCTTTTGCTTATCTTATCACTCTGAAACTGACTCTTGTGCCTCTCTTCTTTCACACATAAGGTCTCCTGTGATGATTTTGGTTCCATCCAAGTAGTCCAGGATAATTGCATCCATCTCAAGATCTTTGACTTATTCACATCAGCAAAGTTCCTTTTGCCATTTTAGGTGACAAGTTCTGGGGATATGTCTGGGGGGCCATTATTTGACTACACTACAGATAATGAGATATGACTTATGTGCATTCTGATATATGCACTGAGGATATATCACTTATGGCAGTTTTCCTGCCAAAATAAATATATAACTAAGTTGAGAGACTTTCTGAAACAACTACCCTCCACTATTCAAAAAGGTCAGTATTGTAAAAGAAAGATGATTGGGAAGAATTGTTCCAGATTACAGAAAGGAAACTAGTCTTGTAACAACAAAATGTAGGGTATGATCACTAATTGGATCCTGGATAAAAAAAGGAATTATAAAATATGTGATTAGGATAATGGGAAATTTGAATTATTGACCACATAGCAAATTACAATATTATATTAAACTTAAATTTCCTGAATGTGATAATTGTATTGCTTCTTCTTAGGAGATGTATAACAATGTATTTAGAAGTGAAGTGTCACGATGTCTGTGAGTAACCTCAAAAGGCTCATGAAAAAAAGATTGAGAGAAAGCAAACAGAGTAAAATATTAACAATTGCGACTCTAGATCAGTATTGCAAAATAAAAATATGATGCATGTTACATTATAATTTAAAATATTCTAGTAGCTACATTTTTAAAAAGAGAAAGTGGAATTATTTTTAATGTTATATACCCCAATAAATGCAATTATTACCATTTTAGAATGTAATCAATTCAAAAGTTTTGAGATATTTTACACTTTATTTGCCTTATTAAGGCTTAAAATTCCAATGTGTATTCAGGGTTGAAAGAATATCTAAATTAGTACTAGCCACATTTCAATGTACAATAGCCATATGTGGCTAAATTCATGAATTAGACACCACAGGTCCAGAGAGAGAGGAGGTGCATGTTCATTGTCCTACACTTGCAATTTTCTATAGATTTTCTGTATCTCAAAGTAGAAAGAGGAAAAAACAGCTAGATATTTGTAAATGCATAGACTTTCTGGGAGCATACAGATGAAATTACTAACAGTGATTACTCTAGGAAGAAGAAATGAGTGATGGGGAGATAGGAGTGGGAGGATGGTTTTCACTGTACCCTTTTGTACCTTGTGACAATATTGTGATTAAACCTATGAAATTTTAAACTAAAACATCTGAAAATGGTATCTGCCTTATGGTTTTGTTCAAAACCAGATACTCCAATGCTTAGCTTTGGTTACCCGGGACTGAGAAGAGCTCCACCTACTGTTCCTGATCTTCTAACATCCCTTGGTCGATGAAAAGGGGTGGCCGCCTAAAATGTAAGGAAGTTCAGAAATTGCTTAATTCTAGATAAATTAAATCCATGGTTTAAACTCCACCTCTGAGTTGCAGAAAACAAGAAACAATATTTCAGCACAGCTCACCTAATTTTGTGGTGATGGATGACGGCTGTAACTCCCAGTGGTGCCGGATGTTGTTGTGAGCAAATTCATTACAAATTTATAGGTCGCACTTAAGCCTCCTTCCATCCTGCAGCACAGCGGGACCTCTAGGGTTATATTTCTTCAACTGTCACTGCCGGCACTTTCTAACCTGAGTGATAGCCTATTGTCTTCTGCTCCCGTGTCACAGCTTTTGAATTGAGGCTGGGCCATAAAGCTTTCCTGAACTCCTTTGATGATTACATCATTTCCCGGCCGTGTCTAGCATATAATGCGGAGCAGTGAAGCGAGTGCCCAAGTCGTAATTATCTGGAAAACGGGAGGATAAGAAGCGCCGCGTTTGCAGGGCAGGGCGGACTTGGATCCCCGTGCAGATGCCCTGGTTCTGCAAGGCAGGCCCCCCACAGCTCACGTGATATATATGTGCTACATCTCCCTCCTGATTAGAAATGGGATTACTAGTTATCCTACGTAGTAACATATCACATATATCACGCGATAGCTCCTTATTTGTAAGTAATTGCAACACACACACACACACACCCTTCGTCGCTCAGCACTGACAGCGCGCCGAGCTCTGGTGCGTTGTGCGGTGTCCCACCGCGATCTTTTTGGTCAAATCGTCCCCTCCAGTGGCTATCTGTGGTTAGATTAGTACTCAATATCCACGTGGCAGAAAAAGGCAGAAGGAGAGAGATAGAGGTTAGATTTTGGATGAAGTGACCAAGTTGGTTGAGGAAATAAAGCAAATCTCAGGATCTGGACGGTAGCTTGACACTTATCTAGGCGTACAGAAAGATCCAGGTGCAATCAGAATGAGAGTTTTAGGCGGTCTTTACCAACACAGTAATCAGAAGAGGATTCGATTTACCGGTCCAAGTATTTTTCCCTAAGAGTTATGTCAGAGCGACCCACGAGTGTTGAGAATTGGTCTCGGTTTTCAAGTATGAGAATCCGAACGGAAACCAAGTTAGGGCCCACAATCTGCCCCCTACTGGTAAAAATCGCAAGGACAGTTGTGATAAGAAACAAATATAGTGAAGGACAGTCACAAAGCAAGTTCCCTGGTGGTCTAGTGGTTAGGATTCGGCGCTCTCACCGCCGCGGCCCGGGTTCGATTCCCGGTCAGGGAAACACACCTTTTGCTTTCTCTCCCGACCTTGCAATCTTGAGGACTTTTTTCTATTTTGGTTTGATATTTACTGATAATTTACTCTTGATTTGATACTTATTGTTGTGCTTTTGGAGATTAAGATATCGATTTCTTAAAAAAGGTTACAAAAATTTAAAAGATGCCAGTATCTATTTATAGATAATATTTATAATTGATTAAACATGAAAGTTTATGATTCTACAGTGTTTAGGAAGTATTAGTCATGAATTTGTCTAAAATTTCAAGTTTCCAAAATTGTAGTTTCCAGATTTTAAAAATAATTTGAATGTATATTCAATCCGTTATTTAATCATTTATCTAATCTTGAATATGATTGACTAATAAAAGAAGGGAATACCTGTAGGAGGAGTTATTCCTTTTTTGCATCATGCTTAGAGTTAATTTCTATTTTAGTATACATTCAGATCATGTATTATTTGTGTAAAGTAGAGTGATTCCTACACTGTTCTCCTTTATAAATCCAAGAATATCTGTTTGAGATATGTGGTTGGATAATTATCTGGCTTTTAATCCATTCTTTCAATAATACATTTACTTTATTATTTTGTCCAAGTTTTGATGTTTGTCCAAAAAATTCACACGAATATGGCAAATTTCTTACATTTAGGGTGTCAATTCCAAGGATGTAAATCATAGAGCTCCTAGAACCCCACCAAAATGCATCTAACAGTGATTGGAAATTCTTACCTTCAAGACAAAATGGAACTCTGGCAGTTTCCAAAAAGAACATATGGAAATGTTGCAATAATATACAATAAAAAATGGTGCTATGTACAGTTATTTTTTTAACAAAACAAAAATTAAATAAAAATTAAATAAATAATATTAAAATTAATTAAGAAATTAAATAAAAATAAATAAAAAATTCAAAACTATTGTAAACATTTGTTTTTGAGCTCTTAGGGCTATGTTTTGTTTCCATTTTATTTTTAAATCTGAAAATTTTCAATAGCATAAACATAAGCTGAGAGCTTGATTTTAACTAAAATGGTTGTGGGTTTTTTGTTTTGTTTTGTTTTGGCTTTCCTTTTACCTGTGCTGAGTATTTGTTAATGGTCCAGGAAGTGAATGGCCAGAAAAGATGTGGTCTTAGTGCTTTAGGAATTTCCACTTTTCTGGGGAATTAAGGCAGAAATGTATTTGGTATTCTTGTCATTAACAAAAGTGATAGGCGTCACTTATAGATTACTTGCTATGCAAGTTGTCAGGTACTTCAAGTGGTTGGAGAGACAGAGAGAGAGAAAGAAGTGGGCACTTCATGAAAATAGAACTTGAAAACTCATTCCCAAGTTGAACATAAAGGCTAGTAGTATTTGGAATGCAAGAGAAGAAAAAAACGGGCATTTCATCTAGGAGATCCAGGAAGCTATATTAGTCAGAATTCTCCAGAGATATAGAACCAATAGGAGATAGATGATAGATAGATAGGTAGATAGATAAAGAAGGGATTTATTATGGGAATTGTCTCATGTGATTGTGGAGACTGAGAAATTCCACAATGGGCTGTTGTAAGCTGGAGACCCTGGGATGCCTGTAGTGTGGTTCAATCCAAGTCTGAAAGTCCTAGAACCAAGTAAGTCACTGGTGGAACTGAGTTGAAGGCTGAAGGCTGAGACCCTTGGTGGACTGTGGGGTGCAGAGGCACTGTTATAAGTCCTGGAGTTCCAATACCCAAGATCCTGGATTTCTGATGTCCAAGGGCACCAGGAAGGGAATAATGAGAAAGAGAAAGAGAGAGAGAGAGAGAGAGAGAGAGAGAGAGAGAGAGAGAGAGAGAGAGAGAAATGTGTTTGATTTTTTCCTTTTTCTTCCATCCAAGCCCTCCCAACTAATTGAGTGGTACCTGTCCACATTAAGGGGAGATCTTCCCCAATCAAATCCATATGCTCACTACCTATCTCCTCTGTAAATACCCTCACAGACATACCAGGAAATAATGCTTTACCAGTTCTCCAAGGCAATACTCAATCTAATCAGGCGAATTCTTAAAATGAACCATTACTATGACCAAGGCCTGACTTCTGCAATAAAGGCAGCTACATCAGGTTGACCTACATATAGGAAGGGATCTGTGCTGGCATAAAGTGCTGGATGAGTCAGATAGGCAGACACAGCCAGATGATGGAAGACTTGAAGGCAAGCTAAAATGTTATAAAGGGAATCCAAGAGGATTTGGTGACTGATAGGACCTCAAGGGTCAAGAATGAGGAAAAGTCATTAATGACTCCATGATTCATAGTCTGTGGCTGTGTGGTTAGTGAAGTTAAGGGGTATAAATGGTAATAGAGAGGACGATGTGGGGAAACAATGGGAAGAGAATGTAAATACAGTTTGATCCCTTACAGAGTCAGCATAGCAAATGTGACTGGAAATACAGGAGTAAACTTTGGTTCTAAATTCAGGTTGAAGGTATAGATTTTGAGCCATTAGCTTAGAAGTTTGAGAAGATTCAGTGTCTCCCCAAGAGAATCTATAAAAACAACAGAAGGTCAAGGATTAAACCCAGAACAGTATGATGTAGGAAAATGGCAAGAAGCAGAGTAACTAGCAAAGGAAGTAACAGAAGTTCAGAGAGAGAATTAAAGGATAAGAGAAATTCTAGAAGGAGACAGCAATGAAGAGAACAGGTTATTATAAAGAGGCCAAGGAGAAGATGAAGGAGATTAAGCAAAAATAGGTGGTAAGACAATGCTGATGGGTACAGAACAGACTGGTAGAAGCCAGATGAGAGTAAGGAAATCTGTCTAGAATGTCATTGCTATAGACATAATTCAAAGGGCTAAGGGTCTCGACTAATGTAAGAATAAGACAGCAAACTTACACACAAACAAATGTGGAGATGAAAAAGAAGTCTTGTGAAGGCAAAGAAAACATTCTTGCTGAATTTTAGCCAGAGATTCGATTAGTCCTCACTGTGCCAATATTAACTGAGTTATCTGGAGTAAGTGACCCAACCTCTCTAAACTTCTGGATCCTTCCTTGCCTGTATAATAGAGGTGCACACTTCATGGTTATTTTTATTTGTTCATTTATCAAGTTAGAAACTACTTAAGGAATTCTTACTCCATGCCAGACTGTGGGCTCAGGTATATGAAAATGAACAAAACTGTCTCTACTACAGTTGAATAAGAGTCAAAGGAGAAATGATTAATGTTTTCATCATTGTCTATTAATTTCAAAAGGGAGCTGTTTGGAAGGGAGGCAAAGAAGGAAACCAGGTTGCATTTAGATTTGGATTGAGGTCATTCAAGAGAAGCTGTCCTGTACATAGGTTGATGTTTCTGATTAATGGTGATGAATTTGGAGGCAATTCAGCTCTGAGGTGAGAACTTGAGCTTGAAGAGTGAAAATATTTGGCAAGAGATAGAGTGCAGCAAAAAGAAGAGCCAAGGTTTGCAGGCTTGACTTTGGCTGAAGGAGAACAAAGGAGAAGATTCTGAAGGAAAAAAGTCAGGAAAAGCCAGGATCAAAGATGCTTCTTGCCCTGGAAATTTTTAATTAAGGTTTTCTGTTTTGTTTTTGTTTTGAGGTTTTAATTAGTATCTTTCTTATTGTGTTTTACCATTCTATTGTTATTTTTAGTCAAAGAATTGTACTTTTCCTAAATGATATTATCATTTAGACACAACAATGTATCAGGTTACCTAGGAGTTCAAACTTGCTACTTTGTAGAGCCAGAATATTATGCTCAATTTAGTGATTACAAAGAATGGGGAAATGCTGAAGAATTGTTTGCAGAAATACTCCAAATATGAAGAGGTTCTTTAGAGGCAAAGGAACAGGAATTATTTCACCTGCACTAAACAATTTGCCATGTAGCAAAATTATTTCCTGGGCTTGTCCAATTATTTTATTTTAAATACAAAATCCTCATTCACCCAGGATTGGACTACTAAAACTAGATGATGATTTGAGCTGAGAAATACTAAAAGTTTTAAGGATGTCTGAGAGTACTGAAGAGGGTGGGTAATTTTCACCAGCATCTAATACAGTTTGACATGTTTGGTGTTGAATAAATGAAATAAACAATGAAACCAGAAAATAGAATGTTAGGTCTGTTCCTGAAAACATCAGATATAGGTTGAGCACCACATAATGCTATTTTATGTGAATGACAGTTCTGTATTTTTGCTGAGAGAAGAGCAAGTGGAAATAGAGTTAAACTGAGTCATTCTGAATAATGTCTGATGATTATGCAGTGCCTTTATTTGATGAACACTCCATTAAGTGCTTTATCCATAATGAAGACATGATAATCTGTAAAAATATTTCCATTTCTTTAGTACATTTTAAATTAATTTAAAAATATCATTTTTATATCCCTCGTTGATTATTATTTTGACTTACATGGTTCTTTATTTTTTGTCTTCCTACTTCCATGAGAAGGCTATAGAAAGATATTTCTACAATAGTTCTATAAAAGGAAAGCAATTTAAATTTGAATCATGGACCTCATTGATCAATTAGGCTTTATCCTGGTTATTATATCCTCTGAATTTTATAATATGTATAATATATAATATTTATATAACTTGCTTCTCTTTTGTATAAGTTGTGCTTTTGTATGCTTCCTGAGGCCAGAGTTCGTATTTATACTTCTATACTGCAAAATAATGATTATATAATTGTTTGTCACATTTTCTGTTTTTGATCTCATAATTATTATGATTCCCAAAGGTAATAAAACTACAGATAAGGCAAGAGCTCATCAGCAGAGAGCTCAGTCTATGTTGTATTCATCTTTATATCCTTCAGGCTATGCTTGTACTTGGCTATGGTAGCAAGTCAAATGATTCTTGAGTAAATAAATGAGAGAATGAGGCAAAAAGCTTGAACTGGAACTTGTCAGAAAAAAACAAGAGTGACCAATAAAAACTTTGTAAACAGGATCAACTTCTTTCTTGATCAAGGAAATGCAGACTAAGACAACAAAAGAGATATGGTTCATACACTTTGAAGTGGCAAAAATGGAGAAATCTGAAAATATCAGGTTTGGCAAGAATGTAGAATAAATGAAAATCATATACACTAATGATGGGAGTGTACATTGGTGCAATAAGGTAAGTTTGGAGAACACTTGGTATTATCTGATAAAGTTAAATGTTCCCATACTGCAACTTGGTATTTAGGAAATCCCCAGATGTGCACTAGGGGATGTGGTCAAGAATGTTCACAGAAGCACCATCCATAAAGGTCCCAAATGGAAATAATCTAAATGTCCATCAAGAGTAGTGTGGCTAAATATATTTTGTGTGGTCATACAATGAAATACAACAGAGTAGAAAATAATAAATGGATTCCTACTGAATCTCAGGGAAATAATATTTCATTTAAAAAGCAAGTGAAATAAAGTATGATCCTATTTATATGAAGTTTTATAATGCTAAATGGCAGATGTTGTTTATTGGTATATGCATAGATGGTAAACTAAATAGAAGCAGGTTGGTGGTTATTCCTAGAGATTAGAGAAGATGGAGAAAAGATTTGAGAAAAAGTGTAGAGAGATCTTTGAAAGTATTGGCAATGCTCATAGGCACATGTGTTTGTTTTCATTTAATTGTTTATACCTAATACATATACTAATCTTCTGAACAACTGATATTTAATTAAGATAAAAATTAAAAAGGAATGAATTATAATGTTTGAGCTAACTTTTTGGAATAACACCATATAAGAAATAGTTAATGGAGCAAAATTCCATTCCCCGTATAACAATGTTTTATAATGGGGTTTTTCTGCAGAAAGAAAATGGTTGAAAATGGCAATGTGAAAATAAACCACAAGGTGGCATCCTGGTCTCATATGTCCTATTCTGATTCCTTAATCCAAGTAACCTGGGAAATGTTGGGTATAGTTACAATCTGGAGTTTATTGTATCTACAGGGAATAGCAGATTTTTTCTTTTAGTTTTTTTCTTCTAATTTCATTAATTATGCTTTATTTCATTTGTATATACTTTGCTATCAGATTAAGATTTGGGGGAAGCCATTGAAATAAATTCAGTGCAATGAGTGTGTTAGTCCAGCGTGTGACATTCCCTCATTTGTTCCTCAGTTGGTCATATATACATATATTTATTCACTTAGTCAATATTCACACATATTTGATGAGTTTCTTTCCTGTAGGAGACAAAGAGCAAAGAGGCCCTGAGACTCTGGTGAACGAAAATATTGTTACTATCATTTACTATCATTTGCTTTCAGTGTAGCACGTAGAGACACTCATCATAGAATCACAAATTTAAACTGCAACTGACAGTTTAAAGGAGACAGTTTAAGGAGAAATTGTGCTCCATGCAATTCCACAATGAGATTTTGAACCAGTTGGTGATGTCAGAGGATGATCCATCGCATCTGAAAAATGAAGTTGAGTTACCTAGGTAAAAAAGAGAGAAAAGAACATTCATAAGAGAAGGGAGATGTGCAAGGTCTTATAGCAAGGGAACAAGGAGAATACAAGGTCCCGAAAAACAGCCAACAGGGCTAGATAGCAAGTCAGAGGTAGCAGAGAGAGAAAGGGGCAGGGAACCAATCGCTCATGACTTTGTAATTTGAGGTTGAGAAATTTGTCTTCACACCAATAGCACAAGGGCAGCTACAGAAAGGAGGATGCAGGACAGCTCCAAGCTACTCAGAAGCACTGGAGAGCCAGTAGTTTCTAGCAATTCTGCCCTAAGTGCTGGATAGTAGCACAATTCCATTAACCTGTGTGTGATTAGCTTTTGATAGTGTAGAACATCATTTAAAAATAGCAATATAATTCCACTATAAGAAATATTCATTAAAGATTTTTCTTTTGAAAAAAACATAATCCTGGTAGCATTTATTTTGAATCAGATTAACAACCATTACTTTTGTAAACAGGAAACATAAACTATAAAAGATAAGAAAGAAGATGTCTATTTTATGATCACATTGTCTCAGGAAGAACCATAAGTTGGAAATTAGGAGAACTGGTTCATGTGACTGTGGGAAAGATTATTGATTGGGCACTTCATTTTTTTGAGTCTGTAAGATGAAGTACTAGTAGTTTATATTAACGCTGAAGTTAAGTTTCATAGAAAACTATGTACATTTAATGTCATGAGAACAGATGTTGGAGGACTGTCTTGGTACATATTTAAATAAAGATTTGTGAGTGGGGAAGTAGAGGTCGTATGTAAAACCTAGTGAGACTTATTTTGGATCTTAAGATATTTAATAAACTTAATTTGAATAAGTTGTAATACTATTTATTGGTAGTATCCTATGTGCCAGGTCTTATAAACCTATTTCATTTAATGCTCAGAAAATTCCTGTGAGATAGATGTTTTAAAAAATTCATTTTACTAAAAAGTAAAACAAGCCTACATGCACACATTCAGTAATTTGTTCAAAGTCACAGTTAATGTATCTCCAGATGTTTTCAGATCTGTCTGATTTCAGGATCTTTTAGTTGTTATGCTACTTACTACACTCTTCAAAGAGTTTTTTTTTTTTAAATGACATAACTATTGAATAGAGTTTACTAGAATTATAATATGGATTTCACACTTATTTCTTGGAATTGAAATACCAAGAATTTTAATAAACTCTCAATATTAAACAAAACTGCTCAATAGACTTAAGTAACTAAACATGCATTACCCTGGATGTGGTCATGAATTTGCCGTATCACAGAGAACACAGTGTCCTTGTTAATGTGTCTTCTTGTATCAGGTGAGGATACACTTACAGAATTTCAACTCCACAGTTATATATTTAAAAAGAACAATTAAAAAATAACTTTTACCACTTCTCTCACTATGTCGTATCCTGAAGGCAATTTGTGAATATTTTTTCTCCTTTTTCTCAAACTCTCCACACCCAGAGCAACAAGGCTGCCTACTGAATATTGGCATTTGAGACAGTGGCTAAAAGCACTTATACTGAATTTTTGGTCTTGTGTTGTTTTTGATTCCTCTTGGGAATATTTGTGGTTTTGAGAGTCACATCAAAGAAGTAGCTCTAGGGTGAGAACTGGTCAACATGGGCCAGATAAGTCATGGTTTTAGTGTTAAGAATTGTTCCCATGACAGTCACAGACAGAGGGCACATGGTGTTTCAAGTCTGTTTTCTTGGGGCAGCATGTCGGGCTTTAGTCTGTTCAATGATTCAGCACTGATGGACTCATGATAGCTGTTGCTGGGTTGTGTGGTCCATCAAGCCTCCTTTAAGTAATAGTAAAGGATGTGTGTCACCATTGGCTAGCATGCCCATGAACTTGGTTACCAGTCTTCACTGAAGTTTTGATGATATTACCAAACCTGACCATGTGTACTATCCTGTTTACATTTCAACTGGCAGAAAGATGTCAAAATAATAAAATAAATCTAATAGTGGTTGTCAGAAAAATGAATTGACTGACTTAGTAGGCGTGGTTTATAGTTGTGACAGAGTGATGTATTTTGATGAGAGTAACACATGGTCTGCATGCTTCTGTGTTTTGCTCTCATGACTGTGAATACATCTCTGTCATCTGTCAGATTCTCAAAGAAGCCTACTAAAAGTGACTGGTCAGGACAGACTGGCCAGGACCAGGACAGAAGGCAACAACCTTGTTCAGGACAAAGTCTGTACAACAGCTACCCAAAGCCCCCATCAGTCACATTGTTTGATTTAAAAAAAAAAAAAAAAAAAAAAAAAAGAAACAAACAAATAAACAAAAAACTCTTAAGGTTCTCTGTAATTTGGGAAAAGAGTTAAAAAAGAACTGCTGAAAGATCTAGGAAGCAGTTTTACCAAATGGCAAATAATATTCAGCTTGATAGTTCATAATCAGGAAAAGAGGGGTTAACTCAGGACACTCAGTTATATTAGAAGTATATGGGCAATTATAAATTGATCACATTTATACAAGTGAAACATTCAGAACAATAGTCTTTCTTTCCAAAATACATTTTCTTTTGCATAAGAAAATATGACTTTGTTTTTTTTTAATAATAAGGACTTTGTTTTTTATAATAAGGAAAATGCAAAACTACTACAATATAAACATGAGTTCCCCTGTCCAAGTTATTCAACCTCTTTACATTCCTTAAAAAAAACCTTATAATACATTCTATTACCTACATGCATCGTTTGATATGAAAAAATCTTGTCACTCTCACAAAGTGACAGACTGACAACAGAAGTCAAGCAAACCCAATATTTAGTTTATAGAAGGCCAAGATTTGAGAAGCATGTAAAATGTCTCTAGGCCTAAGATTTTTTAAAAATTACATATATATTAACTGTTAACTGCTATAGAAAACATTTTTAACTATAGGCTAAAGAGTTTAGGTTAGTTTAAACCCCAGTAATGGGAATTGCTTAAGTGAGCAGGTTACTGAGCAGGTCAGCATAGGTTAAATAAAGAATGTTACTTTATGACATGATAGACCTGGAATGTTTAAACATTCAGAATAATCCAGCATAAAAAAACCCAAAAAACAAAAAATTCTTTTATATTCAATGGAAGAATAGGAACCAATTTTTTTTCCCCAACTCATTTTTCTTACTGTTTTGTCTTAGTTCTTCACCATTTTGCCTCATCTTTATCAACCACCTTGAGTGAGACTGTAGAATATTCTCTAGAAGTCTTTATAGAGCTCTGGTAAGTTCACTGATGAAGATGAGATAGGATCTGCTTGGAAGTTAAAACCAGAGAACTGCCCAAAGATTTTTCTCTTTTGTTTTGTATTATGGAATAAAGTGGAATTTCTCCCTTTTCCATCCTTTCATACATTAAAGGGTTTAGAAGTGGTTGTTTATGTTAATACTGCAGACATATTCACCCTTGCCATTAGTCCAAAGGGATCCCACACAGGTTGAAATCCTAGGGTTCCAAAACAATGGGGCCAAAAGCCACAGCCTAGAGGCCAAAAGTATGGGCTGAAGAGTCAAACAGGCCTAAGTTCAGTCACAGCTCAACCTGCTAGATATGATGTGCGATAATTAATGTCTTTTTTTCCAATTCCTAATATACAAGTAAGTATGTTACCTACTTCATAATACAGTCATGGGTTTAAATGAGGAAACAGATTTCAAACACTCAGCATAGGGCTTAACATCGAAAACAACCAAATAGTATTAGCAATTAGTACCACAGCGGATTTTCTTTCTTAGCTGTGTCTTACAGTGGGTGCTGGTTCCTATAGTTACGGCACAGGATCTGACCAACCTTAGTTTTTTTCCTTTTCTTTGAAGTAAGAAGTGAGGGGACCATGGGAAAAACCACCTGGTGCCTAGGGAACCACTTCTCATATGCTTTGGCCCCACACACCAGATTGTGTAAGTTCAGGGGCTTGTCTTCTTTTTAATATCTCCCGTCGAAGTTCAAAGACTTGTCCTTCCAAAGAATATGAGCTATAGTCACAGTTTATGATGTCATGTTTGCTGCAATGCTTTGTTGTAGTTGCTGAAATACCCCAGTTATTGCTTAGATCTTAAAAGAATTAAAAGAGGAAGCCAACTTCACTCCAGTAAAATTCAGAATAAAAGTAGTCCCACTGGGCATCTAAAACCTGAAAACCTAAAAAAACAAAACAAAACAAAACTAAACTAAACTAAACTAAACTAAAGTCAATGTAGATTCTTTACTTGATCTGGACCCTATCCTAATGAAATATTTTAAAGGTAAGTTAAACTAGCCACATTTTAATCTCTATATACCTCTAGCCATGGATTTCTAAAATTGCATTCATCATAATATTATGTTCATATATTGCTTCAAATACAAGATGCATTTTTTTCATGTAGATAATTAGACTGTATTATGATCAATGTATAAAGTTCTGTTGCCATGACTCCTTTTCCTTAGAAATTGATCTTATGCCAGTAGGATGTCTTGCAACTGATAACATCTTAAACTTACAAGAATGTGGATTTCTAAGTTCATATTGCTCTATGATGATGTCATCTAAGATGATTACTCTCTCACACTGTAATAACTTAATAATGAAGAAAAAGAACAAGTCAAATACATAAGATAATCCAAAAGGCTTCACTATTGCTAATACCTTTGCACACATGGAATTGAGATCCATAGCTTTAGTTAATACTTGGATTTTTTTTTTTTGTTGTTTCAACATTACTTTTAAAACCCCTTGGATTTCTTCAAATATGCTAAGAAATATCTTATTGGTAATAGCAAAAGTTTTCAAGAACAACAAAAAGGCTTCCCCACCAGTTCCCAGAAACCCCTTTCATTATGCCTCCTTTTGAGGATCTCTGCAAATATCTAGTGCAGCAACATATCTGTCACTGACACAGGATTACACTTTCATGTGCTCCTACACACAATTCAAAACCTGACACAGATAGCACAGTGCTGGGTAAACAGCACACATTCACTCACTGGTGTGAAATATAAAACTGTGTTTTTCAGTTGGTTATACATATAGGTTTTAAAGTGGGAAAACTCAAATTCCCCCAACTGCTGCCTTTTCTTTTTATCCTACTAAAATCCCTATGAGTTAATTTTGAGATCCACTTTTACACAAATAAAGGTCACCAATAAATCAAACCTTAAAAGTTCTTTTTTCCCCTGAAACAAATTGAAAGGGCAGAATCCCTTTTTAATTTTGGTAACATACATGAAAATCACCATACTTAAAAGTGGTACACCACTTCACAGCACACTCAGATGAAAGATGGTAAACTCAATGGTATAGTTAATATAAATAATGAAATGTGATTTAAAAGCCGATGATATGAAATACTCATCAAGGACCAATTAATTTGAAACTACTGAAATTACTGACAATAATTATCTTAAGGAACACTGACTTATCAACTATGAGGCAAGTTGGTTTGCAAACATTTAATCTATTAAACTGAAAATAATCCAAGTTTTGCAACAGGGAAGGAAAAAATTATAAGAAGAAAAATGAGGGAAGGAGTAGGAATGGAGATTTATCTTAAAATATTTAATTCAAATTTTAAAAAGTTCTTGATCTTTAAAGCAGTTTGCATTTGAAAAAATGAAAAACTGTTCACTGAATGCTGCCATTACAGTAAGCACAGAATCAACTGTAAGATCTTAAAATAAAAATTACTTATGAGTATTGTTCATAAATCATGATTAAAAAACAAACTCCAGAGCTGGAAATGTAGCTCAGTGGTAGAATGCTTGTTAGCATGCACAAGGCCGTAGGTATCAAGAAAGAAAAATAGGCCCAAACTCTAAGAATCTATCTTCTTATTTGCTACTTACTTCCATCACAACTACCTGAAGGCATAAGAACCACAGGCTTATAGACAGGAGGAATAAGATGATTTGTAATCCTCTGCCTATTTTACCCACTTATGGATAGAAAAATAACTCTCCTGCTTTTTACTTTGAGCATATTGATACACATGATAAGAACATTCTTTTTCTTTCTTTTCATGTTGTTTGGTCCAATGGCTTCAGGAACTTGATATCTAGGGGACAATACCCACAATAGATCCACATCAACAAAAGAAATTTTCTGGAAGCAAGCATATGCCTATTATGTAGTTATGTGATGTTTACAGACACTTTACAAATGTTTTTGAGTTACAAAATGCATTACACATTCTAGATCATTATCCATATGTGGTATTTGGATGTATTGAATTTGCACTTTTCCAAGAATCATGGTTAATACTAAAAGGCAGAGGAAAATGATCATTTCTTGCCTCCAAATGTCTCATCTGCCAACGATTAATTAATTTATAAACTCAAATAAATGTTATTTTCAAGTGAGCTGTGAATTATACCAAATGATTCTGAAATATATAGAGAAAAGCCTGTAAAGGAAGGCCTCCCTTGAAATTCTTATCAACTATTCATCTGAAAATCAACTCACCCACATAGTCTAAAAGGATTTCATTTTAATTAGTGATATGTAGACTTTTGCATAGAAAGAGGTTACAAAGTAATGGGAAAAAGACTAGTTACAGTAATTTTAAAATATTTAAAAGTATAATTTTGCATAATGTTTAACATTCTCATGTTTATTGCTTTCTCCACACAGCAGAGAAATGAAGTGCATAATAATACATGCTGTGTCTTTATCTTTCAAATATAAAATCTCATGTGCTCAATTTCAATGTATTAAGAGATTATTTTGCCATTAAACAAAATAAAAAAAAACAAAACAGCATTATGTAGTACTAGTCTAGGCATGGGCAAAAATAATTTATGTACATCCCATTGCATACATTCATCTTGATTTGGGATCAAACATGATCACTAACTTGACCAATATTTTAAAATTGTTTTTTTTTTCTCTTCCCAATGTTCTCTCCTTTTTCTCATCACCTCCAGAAATACAACATCTCCCAAAAAGGTGACAAGATTAGATGCTACAAGTTATGCGGAGAAAATGAAGAGGATAAATATATAAAAATAGTCCAAATGAAACTGAATAAATTAATCCAAAGTCTTGCAAAGTGGAGGGTTTCCGAGTTGGCATGAATTGGCCTCTGGTAGGCACACAGTAGGCAATTGCTTCTAGATGCACTATATAAATGTAAGGTTTATATAAAGCACCGTATTTTGAATCATCTAAAAAAATTGCCTGGAGGCTTGCAGGCACAGCAGAAATGCTTGTTATTCTGGGTACTGATGGAATAATTGTTTATACCAATTCACTGCTAAATGTTACTGTTTGGCAAGTCTGTACAAAGAAAGCAAACTAAGATCAAACTAGGTCTTTCAACTTGAAAATAATTTTCAGCAATCTTTTTGACCAATAGAAACTGTTGGTTTCAACAGAGTATTCTGGCATTGTCTGCCACCTAATGCAAGACTTCTCTTCCTCTCCTTTCTTAGAACCTAATGCCTACACTCTTCTTTACTTGTGCAATGTTGCATGTTCAGAAGAAAAACCTTCTTTAGCTCAGGCACTTACGAAAGATGGATTTTTTTTCCCCATTAAGTTTCAAGAGAATGACATTTTTCTTCCCCAATTCGGCTGTGCAGATGCACATGAAGCTGAATGTTATAGTCCATGTATTTTCCAGGAAACTTTTAATGGAAAAAGGGTGAGTTTTCAAAAGTTGCTGATGTCAGTTACCAAGCTGCCTTAAACAAAAAAAAAAAAAAAAAGAAAAAGAAAAAAAAAAAAGAAAAAGAAAAAAGATAATACCACATTTCCACTCATGAGGTTTGTGACTCAAATAGCTTTATTGTTCCTTTGTGGAGCTGTAGGCATCTGTATGGCTACCTTCATGATGCAGAGGTTTTAAGCTGACTCTGAAATGAAGGACATTCAGTTACAATTGCAAGAAGTTCAAGGATAACTTAAAAGGCTCCAACTTCTGTCCCCAGGGTCGGTAAGGTTTACTGTTTGTTCCGCTGCTCGTCTGCTGGGGACTGGACGTGGCTGACACTGATAAGGGTGGGCTGATTGCTGTTGCTGCTGCCACTGCTGCAGCTGCATTTGGGGGGAGCATGGGAAATGCTCCTGCAAAAGACAGAGGGAAGCTGTGTGCAGCTGCGGTGGCTGCTGCAGCCGCGGCATGGACGGTAGCTGAGAGGGACAAGAGAGAGGTGGAGAGAGGTGGCACACAAGGGGCAACGCTGCCGGTTGATGGCATTCGAAGGGCAGAATCTGCATGGGCAAATGTGGCTGTGAGGAGGGCCGAGCCATGGGCAGGAGGCACTTCTGAAGTTGTGGAGAGGCGACAGGGTGTTGACTCCGAAGCATGGAGTCCGTTGGGTTGGAGCAGGGCCGCAGGAAGATGGTGGAAGGCTGCTGCCCAGTGATGTGGATGAAGGGAGTGATGATGGTGGGCCATTGAGGATGTCATTGCGGCTGCCTCCCGCTGGGAGGCGCAAGTGCTGAGATGAGAGACGAGGCGCACGCGCAGTGGGTCTGAGGAGTCCAGGCCTTCTACAGAGCTTAGATACCTGGCCACTTCTGTCAGGCACTCTCGGAATCCAATGCTCATGAAGTCCATGGCAAGGGCATGGGCGTCAAAGTAGCCTAAAAGCAGTTTGAGGAGAGTTGGGGGTTGGGGGGAAAGTGATGGGGAGAGAAGGAGGAGCAAAATGAGATTACATGAGACCCACTGTGCCCTTTAGGATATTTAAGTAGCATGATAATCCTTTCCAGGTATTTATGGTTTTAAATTCTGTGGAAGAACGTATACTTCCAAACTTAAACGTATGACAACATTGGCAATGCAATATGTCACAGTTGTTTTTGCAAGTAAATATCAGAGGGGGAAAAATTTAGGAACGTCCCTGTTTCAAACCTTCTAGGGGAAAAAATGGTATCTCTTTTTTAGCATTGCGGGATAATGACATTCCCCAGAAAACTTTTTCATGGAAATAGAAAAGGATTCTCTGCCTCTGTCACAAGAGTTGGAAAGTACACGGCTTATCTGAAACATCCTTTTTTGGCATTTAAACAGAGACTGTAAAGTACAAATTAGCAGCTTGAGGACTTTCTTTATAAATGTGCTACAATTTCAATAATTCATAAGTGCTTTTTGACTCATACTTTTTTTTTAACCAACAAAGTGAAAACAACTTGTCATTATTTTGTTTGAAATAAATGAAAACAAAATTAGGATTTTTAAAAAATTGGTTGCTAATTTTTCTGTTGGGTAATACAAGGGTATTCTAGTAACATAAGATTACTATTCTATAATCTTAGTTTTTCTGAAGTTCAAATATGTATCTCCTTTGTTGGTTATTTGACTTTTATCTGGCATCTACCCCAAGGGAAAATGTGTATTAATTGTATCTGTGTATATGCATCAACATCTCACATCTGTATGGTTATTACTATAAAAATGGCTAAAGCTGGGCCACTTTTATCAACGTCTTCTTTTATCCAGAGATAATACATTAGAATAGGAAATAGTGATATCTGATTGTTATAGTGCCAATTTAAGACATGATAACAGATATTTGGGGCAATGGCACCTTCTTTGATCACCAGTGTGTCCAATATATTCTTTTTGGATTATTTCTCATTTGCAACTTCTTTTTAAGTAATTTTCTAATTAGAAGTTTACTTTACATACATTTTGGATATATGTATACATGAATGAGAAATAGCATATTCAAATAAGATTATTTTTATTGAAGGCATTTACTATATTATCTTTTTATGCTTTTCAGATCAAAGTATAACCTGTTTATCATCTATTAGAAATTAGACTATCTTAAGTTGGAATCAAAGTATTTTGGAAAAGGGTAGTCACATATATTCAAAATTATAAAGCAAGAATTCCAATAGAAATCTGGAAGTCCTAAAAAGACGTTTGGGGCAAATATATCGACCATTGAAACAGAAACAAGAGCACAATGCTGACACAAGAGAATATAATGAAATGTGGAAGACGGGCAGCAAAACTAGTTATCATCCCAAAATCTTGGCACAGCTAGTCAACAAAGCCCCTGGGATTAGAAGGAGAAGCTCTTCCTGAAAATCATGTCTCCATGAAAAGATTTTACATTTTAGAACTCAGGGTTCTCTGCAGGGTTTTACAGGTTTTGATTTCCATGGGAGGAGGAGGAAGGTAATGATTAGCATCTAGAAACCCAGAAAGATTTAGAAAATTAGGTCAGTCTACTAAATCTTCTCTAGAACCACCACAATCCCAAGATGGACTATAAAGAATGAACTAACAGGTTCGAAAGTCCAGGAGCTTCTGAGAGTTTATTTGTGGTCACAAAGTAAGTGACGTTTGTGGTTTGCCAGCTATGTTGCTGAGTCTTCTGTTGCATCTTACAAAGCATAAATTATTTAATTCCTATCCTATTGTTGAATGCAGAGGGAAATGATGATGAGCAGCTGTCTCTTGTGAATGGATCTTGGGCCAACAATAGCACACATGTCCATAACCATGCTCTGTGCCAGCATGATTCTATGGACTTTAAGTCTTTAAGTGCATTGACTCACAATTCTGTGAGATGGACAGTTACCATCTATGATGAAATTGGGGCTGATGGAGGGTTACTAGTTTACCCCAAGTCATACAGCTAACAAATAATCAAGCCAGGAGTCAGAAAGAGGCAGCAAAGCAAGAGTTCATGCTCTTCACTGTGACATTTTGAGGCAGTTGGGAGTCTTTAATCATGCAAGCCCAAACTGCCAGTCCCCCTTCTTTAAGTCCTGTTCTATGACCTCTCTAATGACCCAGCAGTCAGGAGACTTGCATGGTGTCTACTTGGAAATGTCTGCTCATAAACTATTCTGGGATAAATTTTAGGGCTGTTCAGGTAGCCAAGAATAGCAACCAAGATGGAACTCAGCTTTTATTATGAAGCCAAAGAACAATATTACTCTTTAGAAGTACAACTCAGGCCAAATATTTGAAACCCTGATAACATTTTTTAGCCTCGGGACAATGGTGACAAGGGAAGGAGAGCAATCACACTTTTCTTGCACCATCGCTAGCTCAATCAGTCTCTTAGGTTCCTGAGACAGCAGGTGTGGAGACATATTCATGATGCTAGAGCTCATCCTGGTAGCTGAAGCCTCAAAGAGCAGCATTTTACTTCTGTTTAAGGTCAAAGGCAAGGTAGTGGCCAAGCTTGACTGGATGACTGTCTTCTACCATTTAACTCAATTCTCTGTGTTACAAGAATGTTTGTATTCAATACTACTCATTATTCATTCAGGATGGCTTCTTGGAAAGGTATAAACTGGGATAAGCCGTAATGTGTGAACTTCCTATACAATAATTACTCTCTACCTCACATAGGTAAAAGATGGTTAAGGGCAGGACTGATCATCTACCAGTTCTCAGACTGGTAAAAAGTCAATTCCCTCCAAGGTCTTGCTCTGCCCTGATTGAGAAATAATAGCTATTAGTAGAAAGCTAATGCTGAGCACAGGAGGCCTCCAGCATTTAGTTTAACACTTAACTCTTGAAGTACCCTCTCCCTATTCAGTGGTTAAATATATTGGATAACATCCTTGGATGAATATCAAAGGCTTCCAAAGGGTGAAAAAGCTACAAACAAGCAAAATGAAGTCTGTCATCATTCAAGTGATATTTGGGGAAATGGGAGGAGTTGGGTAATAAAATCTGAATGGATATTACAGCTTTTAGAATCTCAAGTCTACTTTAGCATGAGATACTGATCCCTCTCTGACCCCCGGAAAATTCCTTCCTAAGGTACTGTCCAATACAGAGGACATCTCTCTAGGGAACTGGGCCCAAAGCAGACTCCTGTCTGTTTTGCCCAAGAATGAATCAACTCTGTTCATGGTTTCTAATAGAGACATTTACTACCTGCACTTCAAATGTTTTGTTTAGTTTAAAGCCAAGACCAGCCAAACTCTGAAAACAATAATGAAAATAATTCTAGTTTCTTCCTTTGTAATTCTTAAATTATTTTGAGTCCTGGCCTTGATTTAATGAAGCAGAAAGAAAAAAAGGAACAAGGAAGGAGGAGGAAGAAGAAGAAGAAAGAAAGAAGGATTGCTTCTAACCTCCTGTTTATGTTTGGATGTTTGTGTGTTTGTTTTGTCTTTCTGTACAGATTCCAGCATGCGCTTCTTAAATCCCAAACAAATCTCTGACCAGGCTGCTGTGAATAAAGCTTTACTCCCACAGTATTATGAAAGCAAACACAAGCCCAGGGTCAAGTGCTTCTTTTGTTACAGAAGTTCTTTCCCACGAGTTCAATCCTGCCATTAGCATTGATTTCCATGGCTTTAATCTGGGGCCGCCTATCTCAGCTTGTTAAAGAACTGTTCAACTATGACTTCCTTACAATATTAGAGGGAAAGATGAAAAGAGAAAGGTAGAAAGGGAATAAAAAATGAAGCCACCAACTTACCTTTACCCCCTGTTGCCTGAAGCATCTTCAAATGATCCACTGTCATTTGCAATATTTCAGCTTTTTCTAGCTTTGCAGATCCCTTTATAAACAAATAATAAAGTCTCCTAAGTCTTACAGAAATTAACTTGGAACATAATGGAATTTAATACTATGGTTTCAATTTTCCCTCTCACTAGAAAATTCTAAATTTATTATCTTCATAGGGAAATTTGAATTCTTTCCAAACTTTACATGAAAACACTCACTACTATGTCATACCTAATAATAGGCACTTGCCATTTTAACTTTTAAAGACCAAAAGAAGGCATCAAATGATTTTTAATCATAAGAATAATTATATTCTTAAGATCACTCCACAAAATGTATTAAAATTTCAAAAATCTCAAACTTTGTGTTCCATCTCTATCTTAGTTAATATTATATTTTATTAGAAGGTATTCAATATTCATATAATGATTAAGTCTAGATCAGTTGAATACCAACTCTGGAAGATAAGGAAATAGGACTTTAGCACATTATTATTAAAATAGATGATTAAAAAATTTAAAAAATCTGATAAATCCTTAAGGTGATTCATAAAGGCCACCAATAAATAGAATCAAGAAGAAAAAAACAAAAACCAAAAAAACACATTTAAGAGGTTTTTTTTATCCCTTAATAGTTACCAGCAGGTGTCACTGTGAATTTCAAGATCACATATAAAAAGAAATAATTTATAGTTTATTTAGTAAGCATCATAAACATTTAAGGATTTTTTAAACCTTTAAAAACAGTTCTCAATAAAAATTGTCTTGCAAATATATTTTTCTGTCCCCCCTTATAAAATAAGGCAACCCCTGGAAACCAATTGAAATACAAATGCACTGCCTCAAACAGTCTCAGGGGGCTGTGAATGGCTTCTAATTTCCTGGAAGAGCTAAATAATTAAACCAATTTTTTTTTTTTAAGATTCTAAGGTTTATTACAGGTTTCTATGCTTTACTTGTTTTGTGAAAATTATCAGTACCCAGCACAGGGCAAGAGTGTTAGAGTTATTTAACTCTAAAGTTTAAACACTCTTATAATCATATTGTGACAGGGCCAGCTCTCTAGGGTTGGTAGCCAAGCCCTGCTAATGAGAAAGCTTATGTTTATGGTAACTAGCTGCCAAACAACTGTTTTTTTCTTAAGGTTTCTTTTAAGTCAACATTTAAGGGGGATGGAGGGGGAGAGAAAATCTAACCAATCAAGGGGGTGGGGGCACACCAAACTGCTCCTCATAACTATTGACAGTTCAGTACTCAAAATTTAAAAACATTTATTATTGACATTTTAATTTGCAACCTTTGTCACTGAAAATGCTACTAATCAGTATAATTTCCATGTATTTAACTTATCAAAAACAATCTCAGATGGGCTGGGGTTGTGGCTCAGTGGTGGAGTGCTTGCCTGGCATATGCGAGGCACTGGGTTCAATCCTCAGTACCACATAAAAATAAATAAAAAAATAAAGGAATTGTATCTACCTACAACTAATGTTTAAAAAAAAAAAAAATCTCAGCATATAAACTGGGTGTATTTCTCTTACAGATATATAATCAATAGCATATCACATCCTGTACTTCTGTCAGTGTTCAACATTTCCATGAAGAGGTACAAGTAGTTTCAGTGAAAGTGACCAATAACTAAAACTGCAGCTTCTGGAAAATCTCCAAGGACTTTGTAGGGCTTGTTTTATAATGTTTGTGGATTCATGAAGGAAACAAACAAAAACAATAAACAAACAACTGCTGTCTTGTACCCTGTTTGGAATTCAATTGAAAATATTTTCAACAAGGACATGCTGCCACATCCTTTGAAAGATGCTCTTAGAAATACGTCCCATTAGCCACTGCAGCAGAAGAAACGTGGCTTTTCTAAAACCACAAAGTAAGCTTTAAACATTTGGCTTTCTGCTTTTCTAACTATGTGAAGTCTCTTTTTGTAAAAGAATATTTGAACCCTGAAAGCAGGCATTTATGACTAATTTGATTTTTACCAACTTTCCAAAATATGTCCGAAATCAAACATTCTATTAACCCAGGGATTAAAAATGAAAGCAAGTGACTTGGTAAATAAATTGTATTAGTAGTATTATTTAGGAAGTAGAACTAGAAAGTTACTTCCTCAGCTTTATTTATTTTTTAATCAAAAAAAATTTTTTAATAGTTTGAGAAAAAATGATATTTCACATATACGTTTTGAAGAATATTATATACAGCACAGTTTTAAATGAAACCACTACTGGTATTCATAGAAAGAACAGAAGAAAGCATGAACACTGTTACCCTAAAGGGGAAAATAAGCTAAAGAATGGAAATGTTTTTCAACTTCATGATGGATTATGTTTTTAATAGTTTTGCCACAACAAAGCATTTTATTGAAATAGCTGCTCTGTGCCAGATCAGGGCACATACACCATTATTTTAATGAGCTTTAACAAGAAACTCACATTCCCAGATGAGAGAATCAGATTCTTTGGGCTTTGGGGTGGGGTGGGGGGTAGCTTACTTGTTTTTCAAAAGCAGTTGGCACCAGTCGTCTCAACTCAGATAAACTGTTATTTATCCGATCCCGGCGCCTTTTCTCTATAATCTATCCCAAAGAAAGCAAAACAACAGAAGTATATGAATATATAAATGATAAAATTACTCATAATGGAAAAACACAACTGTTACACATTAGGCTGGGTTACATAAAATAAAAGAAAAGAGTCACATACCCCTCTCCTTTTTTTTCTTGCCATAATCTGAGATGTTGTTGTTGGAGAATTCGATCTAATCACAGAGCTAGTACTTTGCCTATGAAATAGGAAGAGTATGTCAGGTGCTGCATTAACATGACAATAGTTGCTTCTGGGTACTTCATGGCACCCATTAAATATTCAAAGTGCACAAATCATGCCTGTGTTATTTTATTCTTAGTTCTTACTTCCCTCTTAATAGCCTTGTTTTTGGCCCTTCTGTCTTTCAGGTAGGAATTATGCCTTTGAAAAATATTTTAATTGGTAATCCAGATGCCAATTCTATTGGTTCTCCCTCCTATCAGACACATTGAATGAAGTAATCACTCTCAAAAATAAGGACCATATCAACCAGCACTATCACATAGTCATCACACATCAAACTGTTGTACCTAGATGCAAACTTTAAAATGTAGAAAAGTTATTACTATTTCAAAACTTCAATTAGTGGTATCTTACAACAGGGGGGGAAAAAAAAACCAACCCCACAAATTTGATGTTCTGCACACTAACGTTCCAAAAAGAATAACCTAGATTATATATGTAATGATAGGAAAATTAAAATTAGGTTTAGTACTAGGTAAATGCTTTACTTTGAAAACGAAACCACAGGTGTTACTCAGCCTTTAAACTAAGTTTAAATCTCTAGAAGCTGCAATCCACCTTGAATTTACTAATGAAAAGGTATTTTTATATTGAAAATTCAAACGATTATTTGGTCTCATAACTTTTACACTCCTTTCTAGTTTGTATCTCTTCCTCTTCATAATTCGTGAATACTACGGTTCCTTATGGTTCAAACTGTGCAGGTCCTGTTATTTGTTCTCTTTCATTTCAGAAATGTTGCAGACACCAGATTCCTATTACCTCACCTTCTCACTTCTGGATCTTATTTCTGAATTAATTAATTAATTAACCCCTTCATTTTCATTTCTTCTCTACTGGTTTCATCTTTCACGTGACATCTTCTGTTTTTCAGACCTCATTTTAAAAGATGACACAACAACTCTTTAATAATTAGACAATTTGTAAACGTTTCATGTAAGTATGGTTGCTTTTTCTGTTTCCAGTCTCTGATTTGTTTAAAATAAGAATGTGAAAGAAAACCAGTTTTCCGAAGGCAGGAAGAATCTCATTCTTTGAGTGACAGCTGCAGATAAATAATTAAGGTGCTTCTGGGGATGCCAATTAGAAGCAATTATCATTTGACCTGCCTTGGCTCTAAAATGCCTTAGTAATCTCCCTCTGTCACAGGAAAGTGGAGGTCTGGCTTCTGGGATCAGGACGCCAATCTTTTCCAGGCTTAAGAACTATCAAAGAAATGCCCGATCCGAACTTTACATCTGTCACTCACTCGCGTGATCGCTAAATCTCACACGGTTAACCTGCACGATTCAACCTACTTAGCTTTGACATCGTAAATTGTTTTAATTGCTCCAAAAACCCAACCTCTCTAAAAATAAAAAGTCAAATTGTTTTTCTTTTCTCCTGAGCTATTTTGAAAGTGCCCCCAAATACAGCTTCAACGGCGGGGGCGTCTCCCGTCGCCCGGACGTGCATATCCGCGCGCCCAAAGCTGACAGCCGGGGACCCTCCCTCGCCAACGCCTGCACTCTCCGGTTCAGAGGCGTCCTCAGTCCTCTGCCCCACCCCTGGAGGGAAAACCCACACTCTCGCCCCACCCCAGCACACGCTGAACGATCGCCCACCACTCAAAGTTTCTCGGGCAAAACTTTATTCTGCCACTATGTTTCAGAGAGAAGCCTCGGGATTTCAAAAAAACGCTCGTGCCCAAAGCTCCCTGACACCCTTCGGCCCTGGCAGCTCCCGCCCAACCCGCGCTCACCCGGAGTAATTGTTCTCACTCCCCACGTCGATGGTCTCGTCCATGTCGCTCTCGGAGGTCGTCTCCTCGCAAGGGCGCTTCATCGCGGCAAAGACCACTCCAGCAGCAGCCCTGCAAGAATCAGCGACGCAGAGCGGGGTGCAACAACCCTCCCCGCTGGCCTCCTCCCTCCCTCCCTCCCGGGATTTCGGCAGGCGCGGCTTCAGCGGCGGCGCGGTCGGCTCCTCGCGGCTCTTTCCCACGCCGCAACCCTGCTCCGCGGCAAGAGCCGGCGCCGGCCACGCCCCCCGGCGCGGGCGGGGCCCCCTCTCCCACCCCCAGCTTGCCCACCCCACCACGCGCCGAGCACCGCCTCCTCGGGGGCCGGCGTGGCCCGTTATTGGCTGGGCTGGGGTGGGGCGTGGCCATGTTCGCCAATGCCCGCCTGGTTGCTCCCGCAAAGGCGTGGGAATGCGGCCGCCGCGCACCTGGGACCCTTGAGCTGCGCGCCGGCTGGGAGAGGCCGCGGAGAGCTTGAGTGCGGGCTGCCTAATTCCAGCTAGTGAAGCGCCCGGGCGCAGACGCCGGTGCGGCGGAGGCGGAGGCGGAGGCGGAGGCGGAGGCGGAGGCGGAGGCGGAGGCGGAGGCGAGCCGGCGAGGGGCGGGCTCTGGATTTGGGGGTTTCGGCCCTCAGCTCCCGGCGGTCTCTCCCGGGAAATCTTAGTTTTGTGTTTAAAGAATAACCCCAAGCGCGTGGCTGAGTGTGAACAAGCGTGTGTGACGTCGGGAGGCGCCGTGGCTTAACCGAACCGCCCCGCTCGGCTGTCCCTTGTCTGGACCAAAACTGCTGACTGGCTGACCCCAGCGGTCACATTTGCCCTCTGGGGTTTTTGAAAACCTTAAATCAGTGTTGCTTTTCTCTCTTGACAACTCCTGAGGCCACTTCCGCGGCCTCTGGGCTGTGGACAGATAAAGACGTGAGTTTCCCCGACCAGGTACTTAACCGGCGGTCGAGGGTTTGAGAGGGCCCGACTGATGTCCGATTTGCTATACCTCAGTTATTTTCCTATTGTCTTCGGCCACAAGGACTGTTTAGCAGACCCAGCTGAGTAGACTGTGAGCTGGAGTTTTGTCTACTCTGATGGTAGGAAGGACTAGAGCAACGCAGAGAGGATTTCAGCACACACTTTAGGGTTTCAAATTCGAGCTTCTTGGTGCAAATAGGTGCATAACTTCTCCCTCCAATCTCTCTGGCGTGTGCAATCGCAGCCGCAGAATTAATTCGAATTCAGGACGTGAAGATTCGTGCTTGGAAATTTAATTTCTTTTCTAACGTCCCAATTCGTATCCAATAGTTCTTAGTGCCCTGGGCAACGTGGGTTATCTAGAACTCCAGCTGTGCTTTCAAATCATGTTTTCAAGCTACTCTTTCTACTTTGTGTGGGATTTTTGAACCGGCTACGCCGCTGTGTCTCCTCCAGGGCAGGAAGTGAGTGAGAGTCTGAGAAGTCGGGGTCCACTGGCTCTCCGTGGCTCTTACGTATCCTGTGGAAGGCGGCTGGCGGGTTGGGATCCAGCCGGAGACTCCACGCTTAGCATCGGGACAATTCTGTGCTTCGTGGGGAAAAAAAGGCGTTTGAGAAAGGGGCATTTTCATTCACTAGGAGCCTGCGCCACGTACGGATTCTTATTTTTCTGGGGATCTGCCTAGGATATCTCTTTGATAGTCCATGCTCTCTTAGCACAAGACCAGTGGGCCGGGAAGGAGAAGGGGAAAAGATGTGGACATGAAAAGACTGAACGCGGGAGAGAATTGCTCTCAGGGAGTGCGGGAAGGAGCCGGGCCAAAGCCGAGGACCTGTAGTCAGCGTGTTAAACTGATTAAAACATAAAACTCCTTCCCTACTTGCGTCGGTCTCTTTTGTGTGGTCCCCACCGCCGTGCCTTCAATAACCGTGTGAACAGAAATTCGAAACCCTCCATTCTGACTTCTGAAACGCAACCCGGGGCTAATCACACAATCGACGTGGAGCGGGTGGGGTCTGGCGGGGCTAGGCCGGGTCAGTGCCTGGACGCGGGGCCGCGGGGCGCGGGTGGCGGTCACTCTCCATCTCGGCTATCAGCCTAAAGCGAATGCCCGGCCTGCGTGGGACTCCGGGCCTCTAGTCCGCGGTAGCGCAGGCTGCTTGGGAACGCTCTCAGAGTAAAGTAGGCCAGCATCCCGACGCCACCAGGCTCCAGGTCCCGGCAATCCATCTGAGGGTGAGCCCAGCGCACCCGGGTTCCCGGCCCCACCTCCCCAGACGGAGCGCGCGGGTGGCCAGCGCGCCCCAGTCACAGGTGAACGCGCGGCGGCTAGTGAGTCGGGAGCTCAGCCTTCACAACTCTGGGTGAGGGCTGCACGTTTTTTTAGAGAATGCCAACAAGTGCAATTAACGTTTGCCACGCGAACAAATTAGCGGGCGCTTCCAAACGCCTGAGGCAAAACCTGAAATCATAATTGGAAAAAAGAAAGCTAAGCCCCCCCCCCCACTGTACTAGTGTATTTAATTATAATGATTGCGAAAAATTGCAAAAGGAAATGGTTTGCTTACAATAAAGTAGCAACTGGTTAAAGTTTTTCCATATTTGTCTTTGAAGACTTGCCCGCTGTACCGTGTCATAAAGAGAAATATAGCAGGGACGAAAGCACACACGGATTTAATGTGGCAATATATATATTTTAAAGCAAAGTAGGTCATAGTTTAAAAATGTTTACAACAGTGCCTGGTACATAGTATGTGTTGTGCATCTGTTAAAGAAGAATTCTTAGGGCAGAAGACAGCATTTTGAGCACTATGGAAAGGGTACGCTCATTTATTTTTAAAATACTTAATACCGAGTTAGAGCGACTTTTCCATTACATCTTTTATTTTCCTCAGATATCCCATTTGCCTATCTCTTGTTTAGGTGCCTTGTCTGTTTCCTATCCCTCTGTCTTGGGTTAGAGGGAGAAACAGAGGACGTTTTCTTAAAGCCCCCTGTCCCCAGCATGCTTAAAAATGGTCGCGGATGGGAGGTGGGGGGCGGAGTGAGGAGTTGTAGGGTGGTGTAAGCAGAGAGAAAGAAAAGAGAGAAAATGAGAGAACCGCGGGATTTTAAGCCTCATTGCCCTTGGGTGACATCCTTTATCAGGGAAAGTTAGTTGAAGGCTTACTAAGAAGTCGAGTAAAAGAAAAGCTGTACAAGAATAGAATAAACTGCAGTTCTTTCCTTTCTTTCTTTTTGAAAGATTTGAATAATGAAATAATTATACTGATAGATATGGTGTTGGTTTTGGTGGGAGGACTGTCCTAGAAATGAAATGCTCTTGAGAAAGAAAGACCAGGAAGACCAATCTAAATGAAATGGAGGAAGGGAGACTCTGTCGCCTTCCCGAAATTGGTCCTTTGCCCGTGTTTTGTGTTTATGTGACTTAACTCTCTTAGTGGTCTGAGAATGGTATGTCCAATGAAATTTGATCTAAAGATATCCAATTCCGTGGTTTTGATATCCCTCTCTGAAGATTCTCTCCCTACTCATTTATTATGAAGTTAGTTTTCACATAAATATTGATATATTTGACAATCTTGACCAATTCTTACATTGTCCCACAAAGTTTGTGTTTTGTTGCACAAACTAAGAAGTGATTGCTTTGCTGTAATTCTAAAAATTCTCCTGTGGCATTTAGGGAATGAATGAATTGGGTCTCTTTTTATTCTTTTTGGTCTGCTTTTCTCTTCATTAGAGCCCTCTGATTTTTAAAAATCCATTGTCACACTTTGTTCAATTTGTGGCTTTTCTGAATCCTTGAGACTCTTTACAATTATTTATATAACATCAGGTATTGGGCTCAAAAAGCCATCAAAAGCATACCACTTTAAAAATGTTTGAAGCTAGTTTGTTGGAAGTGAAACCAGGGCAGTTCTGTTATTTAGAGAAATTTCTGCAACCTAAATGCACATAGTTGAAGCTGAGAAGTCCAGTATTTTACACCTTTTGAAATGTGATTATTTACAGGGCTCTCTAGTACTTAGGGAAGATAAACAGGGTCCTGTGACAAGTGCTAATCTATTTGCAATTGCTGGGGCAGGTGATAAGCGCAAGTGTATCTGTGGGCAGCCTGGCTGGGAGGTCTTCCTTGAATACATGGCTATGCAGAGCTGGCAACACCTTAAAATGTGTGAGAATGCTGTGCCAGGGTAGTGGAAGCCAAGGGCAAGATCCTTGTGAATTTCAATACTCTTCCTAACATCAGGCTGGCTGAAGGCAGGGCAATATAGGGTCACTGTGGGATACAAATTTGCAAGCCATTAAAGCCAAACAAAGCTCAAAACCCAGGATAAATTTTGGCCCACCAAACTTGAAGTCATCTCTAAAAGAGAGTGGATTTACCTGTTAACAATATTCTTGTAGTCAGCCACACATCTGCATTATTTCTGCCCCATTAGGAGCTACTTGTTATATCCAGTGTTCCAAGGAAGGACATCTAAGATCGCAAACTCTTTTCCTGGAAGTTACAATGTTTAAATTGATCTCTGCTATTAAGGGAAAATTTATTTAAAAGCTTTTATTTCATGGTGTTATTAGTATTTAGCACATGTTCAAGAATGAAGACTGTTTTATTGTAGGACCCTTGAAAAGAGGGTCATGTAGTAAGGATTTTCATACTCCAGGAAGCAGCAGCCATAAGATATCAACACTCACTGTACTAATTGAACTCTTCATAGGAATTCAATTGATGTTGGCAGGCTTTTCTTTTAAGGAAAACCCTTAAATGTCCATATTCTTGAAATTGGTTTGATTGGCAGATTTGTCCCCTCTTTTAAGGATATAGTAAAACACATTCACTTCTGTCATGAAAATGATCTTTTAACTAACTGTAGTATATCCTCTTCCTTTGGGATAATGAGTGGCATACAGTGGTTATAATAAATGGCTTGGAATAAATTTTTTGTTAAAATTAATGAACCCTGTACTTTTTTCTATACGGTTTAGATATATTGGCATAAAATAGAAATAAAAATGAATTAATGGGCCATGAGAAGCTGAAGAGAATAGACTTAAGTACAAAGAGAAAACATATATTGAGAATGGGCCCTTACTTCAGCCCTGAGCTTGCTGGAAGCCAAATCAGAAGAAAAACAGTGAATTTTCTAATTTTTATATTCAGATCATTGGAAGCACTTAGTTTCTCACAAAAGAAAAACTTTATCCAGTCACTGACTACTAAAAGAATGTCATGATTGCCTTGGTCACAGATTTTAAAAATTATTTAAGATAATTGTTTTCTTTGTCAAAAATCCTCTTGAAAATATCTCTATTAATTATAACATGAAAAATAACATTGACATGATGCATAAATGAAGACAATAGTTTATCTCCTAATCACTGAATAAACCATCCACTAAACTGTCAAAATTAATTAATTGACATTAAAAGGACCAATGTCTCACAGTGTTCCAAAAAAATGTGAATTCTCTGTAAGAAAGTGTCTGCTTTCAGTTTCAGATAGAAATAGAAGTTTCAAATTAGAGATTCCTGAACCTGTTTGGCATTACTTGATGAAAGTGAAAAAAACAGAAAGATTCTTGATATTTTTAAAATATCAAGTACTATGGAAAGTTTTAAGACTAAACATAGAATGCAAATGAACATCTATATTTTCATAATACTTTATTAGAACATTTTTGTTATATGTGTGCAGTTTTATGTCCTCTTATTTTTAAATTGATAGGCAACTTTCTGGAAAAAACAAAATAGAAATAAGAACTTACTAATTTTAGATTTTCTGTGGAAAAAAAATACAGGCCATTTTTGGATCTTTGTGATTTGTAAACCCATTGAAATACATACTGTCCAAGAATAATAGAAAAATAGCAATATTTTCCCCCTTAGGGCTAAATTTATTCTACCAGGTAAGAATTTAACTAATTCTTGGTATATATGGGTTAAAAGGTTAAAATTTGCACAGCAGTCATTTTTTTCTTGTGTTACCTTTCAAAATGATTTAATAATATATTAATATGTTGGGAATATTGGACTAAACCTTTTTTTAGAGGTAGATTTTGGTCTAAAGTAGTAGCTCATTTCATTTGTAGGAAGGAAGTACTTTAATGAAAATAGCAGTTGGTTAAGGGGTTTCAATATTTACCACTGCAGTGCACTCTTTGAAAAACAGAATGTAACGCTCCTTAACAGACAGCAACCAAGCTCAGCTGCAGCATGGGGAAAGAAGGGCAACTCACTATGCCTTGAATATGTAAGAAGGTACACATTTGTTTCCATAGCACTTTCAATCTGATTATTGAATTATGAATCAACACTCACTGTGCTGAAGGATTTTTTGTTGTTGTTGTTAAGCCTGGCTATCAGGATTTTCCTAGAATAACAGTCTCAATAGGAACATTAAAGAAAGTCTGAAAGACAAAATGTAATTAGAAAATAGAGCACAAAGAAATGACAGATGTAGGCATGTACGTATACCTCTGTCTACAAATAGAAGTAACTATAGATAGATAAAGCACAAAATAGTTGAAGATTTTATAGTTTGACATGACTTAGTTGTTGGCATATAAAAGGACATGGTAATATTGGTTATAGGCCTGTAGCTTAAATCTAAGAGGAAAATTGTTGCATTTTGGAGTTAAAACCATTTGCAAAATGGGATTTGTAGGTTTTCATATATTTTGGGGGTATTAATTTTTGAAAATTGCATTTGTATATTAGTTTATTTTAGGAACTGTAAAATAAAATAATGCTTTATCTTTTGTCTATTCTATTCTCTACAGTTTAGAGAAGTTTCTTTATGGAGTTTTAAAAATGCATACCCCTAAAAATGCACATTAGTATTTTGTACCTCTTATGGTAATGGGAATAAGATTGTTAGAGAGTTGGAAGAGTGATTCTCTCTGGTATTCAGATGGAATACTTGGAAAATCATGTCCTCTTTGCATAAACCCATGACATATTGCAAAATTAATTATATACTTGTGTGTATAAATTCTAGATGGGATAAAAATGATTTAAACAAAATTTTAAATGTTAACCATATATTCATGTTTTTTGGAGTGTGAATTGGGAAAAGAATGTCCATACTTTAACAATGAAACACTTTGTTCTTATTTAAAATGGAGTTTGAGAACATTGTAGCAGAGACCAAACAGACATAACTCTGTGTGGTGTATGGCAGGGTGGGGATGCTCTAAAAATGAATGGAAGGTTTTAGGCAGAGATCATTGACAAAACTGTTTAAGTGTGTGTACTTGAAAGCAATGAGACTAACTTTCATTAGTCATTGCTTGATTTTTCTCTTAATTTGTTCATTCTCATTTCCAGGCCACTAAGATACTGACCGCCTACTTTGAACAATGTTGCCTGCTAAGTAGTGTGGATGAGATATGGTGAACAAGATTCAATTCCTGCTATCTGGAAATAGCAGGGGAAATAATATGGGAGTCTAAACAAACAACTCATATGTGAAATGGGATGTATTCAAGGCCAAAGTAAGCAGAAAACTATATGTTATAGACCCAAAGAAAGAAAAGGTTCATTTTTAAAGGGAGATTTCAGCCATGGCCACTCCAAAATGTTTGTATAGGGTTAGAGTCAGGAATCTTGTAGGAAGGATGGGGGTGGCCTGAAGATTTTTGTTTTCAAACTCCATTTATGTAACAAGCACACTATTTTTACTTAGATATTATATCTATTGTGCTCTTAAACATTATGGGAAGTAAGCATCTACGCTTATTTATCCTTCAGTGCTATCATGGGGTTAAGAGGAAATGTGGCATTCTAGCAGGCCTTGAAAGATGTACAAAATAGTTACAATTTTAAATAGAACTTTTTGGAGAGGGATCAGCACTTGAAAAAACACAGAGGCTGAAGAGTGCAAATGATCCTTAGGGAAAAATGGGTGGTGCTTAGCTAGAATGAGGAAAATGGAAGGAAAGTGAGTGGAGGAGAGAAACTTGCTTTGGAAATGAGTTAGGCTGTAGGCAAATCATGGAGGAACTGGGTAATCTCCTCTGGAGGCTTTAGAAGTGACATAATTCATTAGATGCACTCATTCCATCTAGTCAAGTTTCTTTTTTAGTCCAGTTGTTGTCACTAACTCAAATTGAAAACATTACAGTAGAAGAAAAATTCCAGGATAATTTGTCTTGGGAAATGGGATTTTTTTTTTTTTTTTAATTCATTGTTTCTCAATGCAAGACTGTTAGTCATTAGAATATGCTATAGTTTGGGTATTGAACATCCCCCAAGGACCTGGTGTTGAAGGCTTGGTTGTTCTGGTATTATTGGGAGGTGGTGGTACCTTTAGGAGGTGTGGCCTAGAGGAAAGGAATTAAGTCATTGGGAGCATGTTTTGAAGGGGATATTGGAAGCCTGGCCCTTTTCTATCTCTTCTTTTGCTTCCTGGTTGCTGTGAGACAAACTCCACCACACAGTTCTGCCACAATATACTCTGCCTCCACAGACCCAAAACAACAGGGACCATGGACTAAAACCTGTAAAACTATGAATCAAATAAACCTTTCCTCCTTGTAAGTTATGTTAGGTATTTGTTATAGTGATGGAAAACTAACATAGAAACATTGTCAGGTAGGACTGTGGACTGAGCCCTTGGGAAGCTCATTGTTTTTAATTAGATTCTTGTCTAATATGACCCAATTTGTACAGAAAAAAAAAAAAAAGTTCACTGCCATAATTACTCACATAATTATGCCAGGACTTGCACATCAGTATTTATGGATTTATTTTGAAATTGTCAAGTTGTTTTTAAAATCAGCATATGGTTATACTCTCAATGATTAAGAGACCTTTCTAAAGTGAGATTTTCAGCTCATTGACTTCAAAGTAACACATGGTACAGGAACACTGCTCGCTATCTCTGGATTTATCCAGAGTAAATACCTTCAATGAAAGATTGATCCATGATTCTTTCTATAAAGGGTCACAAATAAACATTCAAGGATTTTACAACTCATGTGTCGTTTAACCATTTTTAGATACGTAAGGTTACATCTCTCCCCCAAAAGACTTTGTTGAAATGAAAGTTACTTGCATTTAAATGTTGAATATTCAACAAGTAAGCAGTGGTGATGCTTCATAGAGAAGTGCAAGACTGACCTGAAGCTGTGACTTGTTCTAGTCACCCATTGCAGAGCAGATAGATAAAGACAAAACTCCTATTAGTCAGTAAAGGTTAACAAGGAAGCACTCTTGTCAAATCAGAGAGTTTATTTTGCAGCACTGAAATATTTCCTTCAGAAATTAAGGATATTTCCGACTCCAGCCCACTGATCAATCATGTGTGTAGTTAGCCCTTTGGAAAATTCAAAAGCAATGGAATTCGTGATTCTTGCCCTTGGGGAATTTACTACTCAGAGAATATGTTAATAATGATAATAGCAGGTACCATTAATCCCAAGGTTGTTATGTGTTTAGAACTTGTTTAATCCAAAAAGCACTATGTGGATTAGTTTATTTAATCCTCCCCGGAACTCCTTGAGGTAGGTATAATCATATCTTTATTTTACTGGTGAGGAATCTGACCCAGTGAAGTTTAACTGCCCAAGGTTCTATGGATCTTAAGGAGCAAAGTCAGATTCTATCAAAAGAATCTAATTCTGAGCCAGTGCTCCTACCTGACTGGATATGGCTTTCAGGAATAATACAAGTGGCACAGACAAAAACAGGGCAAACGGTAGAAGTGATACAAATGGAAAACTTGTTTCCAAAGACTGTTAATAAGTGTGTTGTTTGGAAAATCAAAACATATTCTTAAAAAGTATGAATTACCTGGAAATTAGTTTTCTGGATTTATTCTCAAAAAGCCCATCTTCTCACAACAGGCCCCGGGGAAGTTTGCGATTAAGAACATAAGCTTTGTCATCGATAGCAGTGGGTCAGTTGTACCCAACTCTGCCACTAGCTGTATTATCTTGAGCATGCCACTTTTTCTGAAGTGGGATCTCACCCAATGGAGTTATTGATACCTAACAATAGGCAAAAGAAGAGATCAAATAATGTATGTCAAGTGGTTAGTTATGTCTGATACATGCAAAGTCCCAGATAACAGCTGATTAACTAAACCTGGCTCCTGAAAGCAGGTAACCAAGTTCCTTGATTTTTTAAAATTAAAATTAAAAGGTTTTAAAATTTCTTTTATATTACTGTAACAGCACATGTTCTTTATAAAATGAAAGTGAATTCATTAGCAATAATAGGACCATCTATATTTTCATTTAAACCTGACAAAGATAATCACCTTTAATACCTTGACAGTTTTTCTTCTGGTTTTTAGTTTTTTTTTTTTTTTCCTTTTCATAAACCATGAAGTCATTTTGCCAAATGCTGTTTTCAACCTCATTTTTAAACCTAAATATACAACATGGCTATCCATTTTCTTAAATATTCTTCTATAACATAATTTTTTTCTGATGAAGTGGTAATTCTTGATATGAATGTATTGTAAATTTTCTTAACTATTTCTTATTGGACATTTAAATATCTATTTTTCTATGCTGAAGTTATTTTATATATTAAAAAAGTACATGTTTTAAATCATTTTTGCTCTAAATGTTTAGAATTGGAATTGGGTGACCTAATAGTATATATAGATTAAACACTTCTGATATTTCCTGCCAAATTATCTTTCATTAGGCCAATTTATATCCCTTCCAGCAATGCATGATAGTATTTTCCTGAATCATGAACACGAGACAGTATGATAATTACCAACCCAATAGATGAAATAGCATCCATTATTTTAATTTTAATTTTTATTACTAGCATTATTAGAAAAAAAAGTTATTCTTACTGGTTATTTGTAGTTTTTGCACTATTGAAATATTTAATTTTTCCCTTGGAGTAGTTGTATTTTTATTATTGAATTAAAAGTACTTATTTTAAATCAAAGCATTTAATGTTTGCCTTACATTACAAATATACATATATATTTGTTTTATTTGGCCATTTTCTTTTAAATCTTATGTATGTACTTTTTGATGTGCACATGCAATATTTTTACTTTGTTAGTTTTTAATTTTTCTTCTACTTAAAAAAACTTTATCTAGAATTTATTTTGGCCCATTTTGTGTGTAGGAGTGAATCTTAATCCATTTATTTAACAAAACATTAAGTAGATGCCTACAAGGTACTAGGTAGCATGCTTTTGCCTGGAGAAAAATTTGTATATAACATATCCAGAATTCCTGTCCTCAGGCAGCTGCTGCTCCTTCACAGGGTTCATTAAATGGTCTCAGAAGAAACACTGATGGATAGGAATTACTTTTTCACTACCTTCTGTGCCTGCTTCATTACATATCAAATTTATGTGCATACTTGGGTCTCCTCATAGGCTTTTTACTGGATTCCATTTATTTTTTGACACCTCTGTATTACATCAGTATTAATTGTTAAATTTTTTTAAAAATGATGTATTTTAATGAATAGTAAGGTAAAGGTGAATTTCATCACTTATGTCTTAAGATACTTTGGACTTCTACAGAATATAAAATCTTAAAACTTTAGTCTGCACATGGGCAATGTATTTTTTAATTGAGGACCAGCTTCTTGTGTTAGTTAATAATACAAGCTGTCTTAAGACATTTTTTTTCTGTTTTCTCTGTTGTTACTCATAAATCCCATTGGTTTTATTTCTTTATGGAATACCTACCATGGTAATGACATTAGTGGCCCCAATGATGGTGGAAAAAGGAGGTGGTTTGTGTGTGTGATTGGCAGTTGGTAGATGTAAACAAGTACTATTTTAAAATAGATACTTCCTATGAAAAAACAAATGCTAAATAGTATGGTGGTCTCCACAATTCAGATATGGGAAAGAGAAATTAATGTTGGTATGGTGTGAGACAACTTCATGGCTATTCCAAGAACAGCTCATCTGGAAAAGTCAATTATGTTTCTTTGCATAAAATACTAGAAGACACTATTAGATTGATGTTATTTATTCTTCCACTTTGTATTTATAGTGGAAAGAACATTAATTTTGTAATCACACAGACCTGGGTTAAATTCTTAGCTGCATCACTTAGTTGCTTATGTTATTGAAACAATATTAATTTTTTTCTCTTGATTTCCTCAACTGAAAACTGTACCTCACTGAATTGTTTAAAGATAAATAAGTTAAATACAAAACTCCTAGCAGAAAGTGGTTTGTTGTATATACCCAATCAAGGTCAATTTCCTTTTCCTTCCTTTCCTAAATGACAACAAAAGTAGTCTGTTTATAGGGAAAGAGTTTGTAGCACTGAATGGCAACTCTGCCTGGATTAATAGCTTAATAAAGATTATGTCTTTAGTTTTCATAATGCCTCAATTTTCCTGTGTAGCTTTCATTTTATACTTTGCTAAATTATGGTGCTTGCAAAGTTCCTTGAACTTTTCTAGCACAAAGTACACTGTAAGCAGGATGGAATTAACATTGTCTGTGGTCTATGAAGTACTGTAGGTGCATTCTTAATGATTGACAGGATACATGTTTATACAGTATGTTGCCCAGATGTTGCCCAGGGACACATTCTTGCCTGAGTCCTGCAATAGTGCTTTTCACCTGTAACTGTGCTGAATAAAAGTTGTCCCATCTACCATTTCTGTAGCTTGTCCTCTTAGAAACATTCTTGATAAGGATAAGAAATTCAGGACATCATAGTATCAACAATATTTTCCTCTTCAAAGACATCTTTCAGACAAGGCTCTAATAGCCACTTACAGACATTAATTATATAAACCTTGTACATTATTGCTTTGTGGAAGGTGAAGTGTTTAATCAAAATGATCATCTGAGCAGAGGCTGGTTGCGTGGGAACAGTGTGGAAATACAAAAAGTGGAAAGTGGGACCCCAGCAAGTATTCCCTGCTGATACAGGGTCAGTTATGTGACTGACCAGCCCTGTGGACACTTCTGCTAGTTTTTCTCCTTATAAATAAAAGACATACTATTCTTTATTAGATAGAAATTTGCAATGTGAGCTACTTTCATTCTAAAGACAATAATTTTTATGAGTTCTGTATGCTGTATATTCAGTGCCACCCTGAGGTCTGGGGTTGAGTTGCTCAGTATTATTAACTGAAGAAACAATCCCAAATTGAGCTCAATCTGATGCCTATATTAAACAGTGAATGAGGAGATTTGGGGGATCTTATCACTGAGGAATGATTTAGTAGAGAATTGAGCCAACGTACATAGCATAGTATATGGGATTATATGACACTGTTGCTAACATATATTATATATATGTCCAAATTTTTTATTTAATTTTATTATGGGCATATTTACTAATCTTAGGTGATTGCATTACTAGTGACTCACAAAGGTAGTAATGAATATTTGGGGGAAAATTCATTATTTCTAAAAGTCTAAGAGAAATCACATAAAAGTTTAAACTTTTATCGATGCTTTTTTGGACTATCACAAATAACGTATCTATTTACATTATAATGATATTGAATACCCTGATAAAAATGCCAACTATCTTTAGTGTTTTAGCACTGATAATTTTTTGTCTTTTAGGATTTCTTATAATTTATGTCTGATTTATCTTTTAAATGGTGGGAAAACAAGTTAATTATTTTGTTTGATTGGTTTTCTTTTCTTTTTTTTTTTTCAAGGTACAATTAGTGTAGAAAAATAACAAAGAGATCTTTTGAGTCCAAAACTTAGCACCACCTCTGGTTCATGCAAGTGCTCAGTTAATATTTGCTGAGTCAGAACTACTACCATTACCATTTTCTTTGTTTGAAATTCTTGCTTGTTTGATTCATTGACATGTTTCTGATAAACTCATAGATTATTTCTACCTTAAATTTTTTTTTACATTATTTAGAATGGAAGGATTCTTTCTGACTGATGTCCTATTTCATAGTTTTGTTGCCTAGAAAGCATAAGAACTGTGATGATAATTGAACAAATCTGCTGTGGACATTATCTTTCCAGTATCCATCATTCCTTTTCCCTCCTTTCTTGCAGTACTCACTTTTTCTTTTGTTTGGTTTTGTTTGTTTTCTTGCAGTGCTAGGGATTGAACCCAGAGCTTCATGTATTGGAGGCAAGTACCCTGCCACTGAGCTATATCCCTCGCTCCCCTCCCCCACTGTATAGTACTTTGGGTGGGATTGAACTGACCATAATCCAGGATGCCGAACTAGCATTAACCTTAACCAAATAATCAGAACATTCCCCTCCTGCTTATCTTCTGTAAGTACCTGTGGCAGTTCCTTGTTCACTAGGAGGGTTCAGGAGAGGCTGTCAGTGACCAGATGCAGAGGTCTGAGAGAGAACACGAACCCCACCTTCTTGGGAGACTCATTTTGGAACCACAAGGGAAGCCTAAGGGTAATCAATGAAGGGCAAAACCAAGAAAACTGCAGAAAAATAGAACCAGGCATCAGCTCTGAAGCGGTCCAATCTCAGAACTTTACTGTTAATGTGGAACCATTAAGTCCTTTTTGTTGTTTAAGCTAGTTTGTATTTGATTGCCTGTTTTCCATAAGGGGGGAAATTTTCATGTATCTATATCCTTATCCTATTCTTTTTATTATTTTACATGTAAATGTTAGAGAATACTAGACTCCCTGATAAATATTTTGGTTAAGTTTTAGCTTTTATAAAGAGGCACAACTAATTACAGAAGCATTAATTTTTTTCAGATTAAAAGCTAAAGATACATTGGCATACTTTAGATAATATAACCACTAGAAAAATTTGTAGATGTTTATGAGAAACTCATATGTCATCATGTTTTGATTTTCAAGAGTATTCATCATGTTAGGGACTTTTCCATGCCACAGTTAATTCATCTATCTTTACACACACCTGATATTTATCATCATTAGGACCTATTCATTAGGGGGAAAAAACCCTATTACAATGGATGTTAAGAATAAATAATCACAATAACAAAAGTCCATTTAGTTGACCTCTGAAGAGTTGGTGTTTTTTTCATGCCAACAAGTCTTTTGCTTTGTATTCTGCCTTGGTTTCCATCATTGTTCCTTTTAAAACCTCCCAAGTCAAACTTTCCATGAAGAGCCATCCAAAACTGAGAATACACTGGGAATTCTGCTTCTCATGACCTAGTTGTATCACAAGAGGGATCAAAGGGGTTTTGTTCTGTTCCTATAATCAGCTATTTCTTTGAGAGGGCAGATTCATAAGAGTTTGAATTATGATTAGAAATGCAGACAAGGCAAGCAGCTACATGGCATTTTAATTACTTCCCTCCACTCCAGTGAAAAGCAACACTGGGGACAAACAAATGTCAAAGGTTAAATTCAGTTTGATTCTCTTTACAGAGCAAATAATTTGACTATCTCCTTTCTTCACAGCCCTTTCCCCCTCCCCCAATCTTTAGTTCTTGTTCCTTGAGCTCTTCCATTTATTTCTAAAAGATCTACCTTTTGCATATGTTTAAGACAGATTCTTGAAATGACAGATTCTTCTTATTGCTGAACTTGGTATGATATAATACTAGTACTCACAAAGGGAACAGATGGCCTTTGGAATTAATTATAGTAGTACCTTGCTTGATCTGAATCAGCTCATTAAAATCCTCAATTAACTGGTATGGAGAATTCAGCATATGTGATCCCTATAAGTGACTTTCTGATATGTGAGTTTGCAAATGAGCATATATAAAGACTTTTCTCTTGTCCTTTGTCATGAGGTGACAAAAGCAAAAGACAAGGAAACAGACTCATTGAGGGATTATTAAAACTCCTAGAGACTCAAACTTTAATTTCCAGGGTTTTCTCTAGGATCAGTGTTCATTTAACCTCGTTCCCATGTTTTCAACATATATATCACTAATATTTTTTATTTGTAATCATCACTGAAATCTGGATTAATCACTAGTACTTTAAGATTTTCCTTTTTTTTTTTCAATTTAACTTTTTTTTTTAATTCTCCAGTAAAGTCTTGTTTTTTTTTTTTTATTGTAAACAAATGGGATACATGTTGTTTCTCTGTTTGTACATGGTGTAAGGCATACTATTTGTGTAATCATAAATTTACATAGGGTAATGTTGTTTGATTCATACGGTTATTTTTTCCCTTCCCCCACCCCTCCCACCCCTCTTTTTCCCTCTATACAGTCCTTCCTTCCTCCATTCTTGCCCCCCACCCTAACCCTAACTCTAACCCTAACACCAACCCCTCACACCCCCCATTATGTGTCATCATCCACTTATTAGCGATATCATTCGACCTTTGGTTTTTTGAGATTGGCTTATCTCACTTAGCATGATATTCTCCAATTTCATCCATTTGCCTGCAAATGCCATAATTTTATCATTCTTTATGGCTCAGTAATATTCCATTGTATATATATACCACTGTTTAAAGAAACATTCATCAACTGAAGGGCATCTAGGTTGGTTCCACAATCTGGCTATTGTGAATTGAGCAGCTATGAACATTGATGTGGCTGTCTCTGTAGTATGCTGATTTTAAGTCCTTTGGGTATAGGCCAAGGAGTGGGATAGCTGGGTCAAATGGTGGTTCCATTCCAAGTTTTCTAAGGAGTCTCCACACTGCTTTCCAGAGTGGCTGCACTAATTTGCAGCCCCACCAGCAATGTATGAGTGTACCTTTCTCCCCACATCCTCGCCAATACCTGTTGTTGCTTGTATTCTTGATAATCACCATTCTAATTGGGGTGAGATGGAATCTTAGGGTGGTTTTGATTTGCATTTCTCTTATTACTAGAGATGTTGAACATTTTTCCATATGTTTGTTGATTGCTTATAGATCTTCTTCTGTGAAGTGTCTATTCATTTCCTTAGCCCATTTGTCGACTGGACTATTTGCATTCTTGGTGTAGAGTTTTTTGAGTTCTTTATAGATTCTGGAGATTAGTGCTCTATCTGAAGTATGATTGGCAAAGATTTTCTCCCACTCTGTAGGCTCTTTCTTTGTGTTGCTGATAGTTTCCTTTGCTGAGAGAAAGCTTTTTAGTTTGAATCTACCCCAGTTATTGATTCTTGCTTTTATTTCTTATGCTATGGGAGTCCTGTTGAGGAAGTCTGGTCCTAAGCTGACATGTTGAAGCTCTGGACCTACTTCTTCTTCTATAAGATGCAAGGTCTCTGGTCTGATTCCGAGGTCCTTAATCCATTTTGAGTTTAGTTTCGTGCATGGTGAGAGATATGGATTTAGTTTCTTTCTGTTGCATATGGATTTCCAATTCTCCTGGCACCATTTGTTGAAAGATATTTTCTCCATTGCATATTTTTGGCCCCTTTGTCTAGTATGAGAAAATTGTATTTATTTGGGTTTGTGTCCATGTCCTCTATTCTGTACCATCGATCCACCTTTCTATTTTGGTACCAATACCATGCCGTTTTTGTTACTATTGCTTTGTAGTAGAGTTGAAGGTCTGGTATTGCGATACCTCCTGCTTCACTCTTTCTGCCAAGGATTGCTTTAGCTATTCTGGGTTTTTTATTCTTCCAGATGAATTTCATAATTGCTTGCTCTATTTCTGTAAGGTATGTCGTTGGGATTTTAATTGGAATTGCATTGAATCTGTATAGCACTTTTGGTAGTATGGCCATTTTGACAATATTAATTCTTCCTATCCAAGAACATGGGAGATCTTTCTATCTTCTAAGGTTTTCTTGAATTTCTTTCTTTAGTGTTCTGTAGTTCTCATTGTAGAGGTCTTTCACCTCTTTTGTGAGATTGATTCCCAAGTATTTTATTTTTTTCAAGGCTATTGTGAATGGGGTAGTTTTCCTAATTTCTCTTTCTGAAGATTCATCACTTATGTAAAAAAATGCATTAGATTTATGTGCATTGATCTTATATCCTGCTACTTTACTGAATTCACTTATGAGATCTAAAAGTTTTCTGGTGGAATTTCCTGGTTCCTCTAAGTATATAATCATATCATCAGCAAATAGGGATAGTTTGAGTTCTTCTTTTCCTATTCGTATCCCTTTAATTTCTTTGGACTGTCTAATTGCTCTGGCTAGAGTTTCAAGGACGATATTGAAAAGAAGTGGTGAAAGCGGACATCCCTTCCTTGTTCCAGTTTTTAGGGGGAATGCTTTCAGTTTTTCACCGTTTAGAATGATATTAACCATGGGCTTAGCATAGATGGCCTTTACAATGTTAAGGAATGTTCCCACTATCCCTATTTTTTCTAGTGTTTTGAGCATGAAGGGTGCTGTATTTTATCAAATGCTTTTTCTGCATCTATTGAAATAATCATGTGATTCTTGACTTTAAGTCTATTGATATGGTGAATGACATTTATTGATTTCCGGATGTTGAACCAACCTTGCATCCCTGGGATGAAACCCACTTGATCATGGTGCACTATCTTTTTAATATGTTTTTGTATGCGATTTGCTAAAATTTTGTTGAGAATTTTTGCGTCGATGTTCATTAAGGATATTGGTCTGAAATTTTCTTTCCTCGATGTGTCTCTGTCTGGTTTAGGTATCAGGATAATATTGGCTTCATAGAATGAGTTTGGGAGGGTTCCCTCCTCTTCTATTTTATGGAATACTTTGAGAAGTATTGAAATCAACTCTTCTTTAAAGGTTTTGTAGAACTCGGCTGAGAACCCATCTGGTCCTGGACTTTTCTTTGTTGGTAGGCTTTTTATGACTTCTTCTATTTCATTACTTGAAATTGGTCTATTTAAATTGTGTATGTCTTCCTCGTTCAGTTTAGGCAATTCATATGTCTCTAGAAACCTGTTGATGTCTTCAAAATTTTCTATTTTGTTGGAGTATAGATTTTCAAAATAGCTTCTAATTATGTTTTGTATTTCAGTCGTGTCTGTTGTGATATTTCCTTGTTCATTCTGAATTTTAGTGATTTGGGTTTTCTCTCATCTTCTCTTTGTTAGTGTGGCTAAAGGTTTATCAATTTTGTTTATTTTTTTTTTTTTTAAGAACCAACTATTTATTTTGTCAATTTTTTGTATTGTTTCTTTTGTTTCAATTTGTTGATTTCAGCTCTGAGTTTAACTATTTCCTGTCTTCTACTCTTTTGGTGTTGGTCTGTTCTTCTTTTTCTAGGGCTTTGAGCTGTAGAGCTAGGTTGTTATTTGTTGAGTTTTACTTCTTTTATTGAATGCGCTCCATGAAATAAATTTTCCTCTAAGTACTGCTTTCATAGTGTCCCAGAGATTTTGATATGATGTTTCTTTGTTCTCATTTACCTCTAAGAATTTTTTAATTTCCTTCCTAATATCTTCTGTTATCCATTCATCATATAATAGCATATTGTTTAATCTCCAGGTGTTGGAGTAGTTTCTTTTTTTTAGACTTTCATTTATTTCTAACTTCAATCCATTATGATCTGATCGAAAACAAAGTAGTGTCTCTATCTTCTTGTATTTGCTAACAGTAGCTTTGTGGCATAATATATGGTCTATTTTAGAGAAGGATCCATGTGCTGCTGAGAAGAAAGTGTATTCGCTCTTGGTTGGATGGTATATTCTATAAATGTCTGTTAAGTCTAAATTATTGATTGTGTTATTGAGATCTATGGTTTCTTTGTTCAATTTTTGTTTGGAAGATCTGTCCAGTGGTGAGAGATGCATGTTAAAATCACCTAGTATTATTGTTATATGGTCTATTTGGTTTCTGAAATTGAGAAGGATTTGTTTGACGTACATGAATGAGCCACTGTTTGGGGCATAGATGTTTATGATTGTTATATCTTGCTGATTTATGCTTCCCTTAAGCAGTATGAAATGTCCTTCTTTATCCCTTCTGACTAACTTTGGCTTGAAGTCCACATTATCTTAAATGAGGATGGATACTCCAGCTTTTTTGCTGAGTCCATGTGCATGGTATGTTTTCCCCCATCCTTTCACCTTTAGTCTATGGTATCTCTTTCTATGAGGTGAGTCTCTTGCAGGCAACATAATGTTGGATCTTTCTTTTTAATCCAATCTGCCAGTTTATGTCTTTTGATTGATGAATTCAGGCTGTTAACATTCAGGGTTATTATCGAGATATGATTTGTATTCCTGGTCATTTGGTTAATTTTTTAAATTTTATTTATTTATTTATTTTTTTTGACACACCTCGGTTCCTCCTTTATTTGATAGTTCCTTTAGGATAATTCCTCCCTTTGCTGATTTGCTTCTTTGTTTTTCACCTCTTCCTCATGGAATATTTTGTTGAGAATGTTCTGTAATGCTGGCTTTCTTTTTGTAAATTCTTTTAGCTTTTGTTTATCATGGAATGATTTTATTTCATCGTCAAATTTGAAGGTAAGTTTTGCTGGGTGTAAGATTCTTGTTTGTCATCCATTTTCTTTCAGGGCTTGGTAAATGTTGTTACAGGCCCTTCTAGTTTTTAGGGTCTGGATTGAAAAGTCTGCTGATATCCATATTGGTTTCCCCCTGAATGTAATTTGGTTCTTTTCTCTCACAGCCTTTAAAATTCTGTCTTTATTTTGTATGTTAGGTATTTTCATTATAATGTGCCTTGGTGTGGGTCTGTTGTAATTTTGTGTATTTGGAGTCCTATAAGCCTCTTGAACTTGATTTTCCATTTCATTCTTCAGATTTGGGAAATTTTCTGATATTATTTCATTGAATAGATTGTTCATTCCTTTGGTTTGTTTCTCTAAGCCTTCCTGAATCCCAATAATTCTTAAATTTGGCTTTTTCATGATATCCCATAGTTCTTGGAGATTCTGTTCATGATTTCTTACCATCTTCTCTGTTTGTTCAACTTTGTTTTCAAGGTTAAATATTTTGTCTTCAATATCTGAGGTTTTGTCTTCCAGGTGTTCTATCCTATTGGTTATTCTTTCTATGGAGTTCTTAATTTGGTTTATTGTTTCCTTCATTTCAAGGATTTCTGTTTGGTTTTTTTTCAATATCTCTAACTCTTTATTGAAATGATCTCTTGCTTCCTGTATTTGGTCTTTTAACTGTCGATTGGTGCTATCATTCAATGCCTGCATTTGCTCTTTCATCTCATCATTCAAAGCCTGCCTTTGCTCTTTCATCTCATCGTTTGCTTCCCTGATCATTTTAATTATGTACATTCTGAACTCCCTTTCTGTCATTTCTTCTGCCATGATGTTGTTGGATTTTATTGATGTAACATCTAGATTTGTTTGGTGCATTTTCTTCCCTTGTTTTCTCATATTGTTCAGGAATCAGTGGGTCATTAAGATATTGCAGATTTCCTCTATTGACTTATAGTGTCCCTGAAGATGGCTAGTATATCGCCTCTCATCCTTCAGTAGCCTGAAGTCTTGGAGGACATTGATAATGCGGTGCTCCACAAGGAAGCTGCCTCTTTAGGGTTGGTGACCCTCAGGTGGGGTATATTCCCTGATAGTGGGCAGAGGTACCTCCACTTGTTGACCAATGGTCATCCAAAGGGGAGCTAGGCTGCCGGCTGAGGCAAGGCCTGTTTGAGCCTGTGTCTCTGGTTTTACCGTCCTTGTGGGAAAACCTCTCCTGGCAGCGAAGACTCAACCGGTGGGGAGGTCTCGCTGGTCAGTTCCCCTCCTAGAGGTTCCCCTCAATCTACAACTACCGCCTGGGCTGGGCTGTCTTCCTCTGCAACGTTCCCAAGGGCCCGGACCTACCTCCTGGACCTGGGAGCCTCACCCTTCGCAGACGAGTCTCCTTAGGCTGCCTCTCCTCAGAGAATCTGCCCGCAGTCTTGGAAACTTCGCTCCGCCCCTAGGCGTGTCCAGCAAGTAGCCGCCTAGGTCCTGGGACCCTGCTCTGCACCTAATCGCCTGGCTATGCGGCTCTTCCTCTGAACCGCCACCTGGAGCCCCGTACAATAGCTCCGAGACCCAGAGACCCGACACACACCTCTTCCTCCGGACAGCCGCCCGGTGTTCCGAGGCAGTCACTAGGAGTCCAAGCAACTCACTTAGCGTCTCCTCCTCCTGCCAACCACCCGTATCCTTGGGCAGTCACTCCAAGTTCGAGTAACCCGCCCTGTTCCGCCTCCTCCTCTGGCAACCGCTGTGGCTCTGATGCAGTCACTCCTTGACCAAGCGACCTGCCACGCTCCTCCTCTTTCTCCGGGCAACCCCCCGGTGTTCAGAAGCGGTCGTTCTGAGTCCAAACAGCTTGCCACGCAGCTCCTCCTCAGGCAGCTGCCTGGAGCCCCAGTGGTTGCTCCGAGTCCAAGCGCTGTGCGAGCTGCCTCCTCTACGATGATCCCAGTTGTCCGTGTTTACCGCTTCAGCGGGGGGGAGGGGCGTCTCGCCGAGCAACTCCTCTTCACAAATTCCCTCTGTTCCGGGAGAGACTCACCCGGTGACTTTGAGTTGGTCCCAAGTCTCTCACTATCTCCTCTTTTGAATCCTGCGTCCTGGAGCAACATGAAATGCAGTCGCCCTCTAGTCCGCCATCTTGAAAACCCCGAAGATGAGCTATTTCCCTTTTTCAATTTAACTTGATGAGTACTTCTTGGTCTTCCAAAATATTCAAAATACTGTGCTGTCAAGACATTGAAAAAACTGAGTTTTCCAGTTACTATCTCTGCCTAACAAACTACCCCAAAATTGACTGCTTAAAATAATAATAGTCACATTGTTATGATCACACAGTGGGACAAGAACACAGGAAGGGCTTCAGTGAGTAGATATGACTTCAAGTGTCTCACATGGTTGTACTCCGACAGCAGGAGACTTGAGCGCTGGACTCCTTCAGGTAGCTTCAGGGTCCCCACATTATAGTCTTCCTGAGTGACTTCTTGGGGACTTCTGGGTAATTGTACTATTTACATGGCAACTCAGAATAAGTGTCAGGTTAAAAACATGGAAGTTTTGTCACCTTTATGTAGCAGAAAGCTTTCCTTTCTTTTCTTTTTCTTTTTCTTTTAATCCTGGGAATTGAACCAGGGGCCTTGCACATGGTACAAAAGTTCTCTTCCCCAAATTGCTATATTACTTTTATGATCTTTCTATGCCTTTGAAGTCATGGAATATCATTGCTGCTGCATTCTATTGGCTATGAGTGAGTCCTCCATTCTGCACGATTCAGGGGGAGGCAAAGTAGACTCCCTCTCTTATTGAGGGAATGACAAGGTTCTCTATAGAGTACTAGAAATGTAGTCGTCTTTTGAATATACAATTTGCCATGTTAAATGAGATGCAATATCTTTCCCAAATACGTTCACAATCTAGCATAAAAAACCCTGATTCTGCCGGGCACTGTAGCTCACACTTGTAATCACAGCAATTTGACAGGCTGAGATAGGAGGATTCACAAGTTCAAGGCCAGCCTCAGCAACTTAGTAAGACTCTCAGCAACTTGGTGAGACCCTGACTCAAATTTAAAAATAAATAAGTAAGTAAAAAGTGCAGCCCAGATCCCTATGGCAAACTCATGAGGCAGCTGTAGGATGTTCTACATTTTTGAGGGAAACAGTGGCATCAGTTAAAATTCATACAAATCATTTCTTAAGTTGTTTGGACATAATTATTCAATAAACAGAACAGCTAGATATTTCTTTTGTCCTAGCTCTGCCAGCTATTTTTTACATAGACACTAACAAATTATCACTGCAGAGAAAGTTTAGGACACTTTGGAAAAAAACCAAGGCATAGAAATCCAACTGTAGTCCTATAGGGTCCATAACTCACATTCAAAGGGCCAAGGGCATTAATACATATGGCACCCCTAGTCTGCTCTTTTTTCTTGCCACCAGACCTTTGTGGAGTCACATGCCCATGTGTGGGTACACCCCGATTTCAAGTCTGAGCTCTGCATCCTCTCTCCCATTCTCATTCCAAAGAATAGCTTCTCCTTTGCTCCAGGAGTGAGTACACCTGAGGAAAATGAACCCTTTGGAGGAAGAAGAGAAGGAAGAGGCCATGGAAATAGACTCATTATAGATTTACACAGGAGTTCTGGGGTGCCAGGAAACCAGAACATGATGGAGGACAAGAGAACAGAACTCTGAACGTGCACGTGCTCTTGATGCTACAGACCTTTAGCCCATTTGGGGAAATGTGGTTGGAGGGACTTTTAAAATATAAAGATCTGAGCAAGGCCTGGTCTAAAGGTGGTTGTGAGATCCAGCACAGAACCCAGCATATAACTGATCCTTAAAACATATTTGATGAATAAATTAATTGAGGGTGTGTGTTAGTTTTCCATGCTATGACCAAAATACCTGATGAGAACAACTTAGAGGAGGAAACGTTTATTTTGAGCTCATAATTTCAGAGATTTAGTCTATGGTGTATTGACTCAATTGCTCTGGACCCAACGTGAGGCAGTACATCATGGTGGAAGACTGTAGCAGAGGGAAGCTCCTTTGCTCATGGTAGTCAAGAAACAGAGAGAGAGAGAGAGAGAGAGAGAGAGAGAGAGAGAGAGAGAGAGAGAGAGCGCACAAGCGAGCACAAGGGGTCACAGGAAATATGACCCCTTCCAGGGTGTGCTCACAGTGACCCACCTATTTCAGTCATGTCTCACCTGCCTACAGTTTCCACCCAGTTAGTCTCTTCAAACTAGGATGGAATGATTAGTTTCTATCTTTCATAATCCAATCATTTAACCTCTGAATATTCTTGCATTAACATGGGAGACTTGGGGGACTCCTCTTGTACAAACAAGAGACAAGAGAATAGAACTCTGAACGTGCATGTGCTCTTGATGCTACAGACCTTTAGCCCATTTGGAGAAATGTGGGTGGAGGGACTTTTAAAATATAAAGGTCTGAGCAAGGCCTGGTCTAAAGGTGGTTGTGAGATCCAGCACAGAACCCAACATATAACTGGGCAGATTCTGATAATTATGATAGAGGTATTGCTGCTATGGAAACTGAGAAAAGAACCATTGATTCTGATGGGGTATCTTGTCTTCATATATTGCATTCGAAGTTGAGGGGGAAAAGAAATAGGAAATGGGATGGTAAGCAAGTAAACTACAGCAAATAATGAAAGTAATGGAGGCAGAAAGTTTAAAAAATGCTCACCATCAGAGTGAATTTTGGTAAAGTCTTCCTGAAGACTTACTGAGATACCCTCTTTAAAAAAATACTAAATTAAGTACCCCCCAAAAAATCACATGAATTACAAAATATAAAAGCTCAGGAAGCCACAAATACCAAAAAAAAAAAAAAAAAAAAAAATCAGGAAAAATCCATTTTAAGCGAATTATCTGTTATATCACTATACTATTTTTTATATACTTGTCTTAATATGGTATGGTTGTGTACTCTTTGATTGCCTCTTTACTAAATATCGGTTTTATGTTCTGCATAGAGAACAGATAATTTGGTATTACTGATCAAAATTTTAAAAAATTATCCATAGTTGACACAATTTTCACCTCATCATCATTAGTATTATCACATGAAATTTTATAATTAGTGTCAAATAACATCTTACATCGTTAAATTTTTTAAAGCCTGATTTTTCTTTTTTAGTATAAATGCAGGTTCATTCTCCTCAAACCTAATAATTCTACTAAGTTCTGTTTCTCACAATTATCATAAAATTTTGAGAAATATGGAGATTTTATCATTGTACATACTGCATCATCAAATATATTTCTGATGAGAAAAAAGCATCTGTTTTGATTAGATCTTGATGAGAACCAAACCTTCTGTTAAAGTTCTACACACTTGATGATTGGAAGAATTTTCTAAGATTAGCTTCTGGCCCCAAACCATTTAACCTGTCTCTCCATTACCACATGCTGCCAGAGCTGTGCATGTCGTAGGAGTCAACGACTGGCCCTGTACCTCTGTGTCGGGAGGACAAAGAGTTGGTGAGTGGGCAGAGTGTATTTTTGGTATCTCTTCCTACAATGGGATACCTGGTAGTAACTTCCATAGAAATAACTGTGAACCTATAAAAAAAGAGACTATATTGAAACATATGTATCAACTACCTAAACAACTACTCCTTAGTCATATCCTCCAAAGGTGCATGGCTAACCATTGGCACCTGGTGTGAGCAGAAACCGAAGTGGAAAGAGACAGTGACCTTAAGCAATGACAGTTAAAAAAAAAAAAAATACCTTTGAGAATTTTACAAAAATCCTGTGTCCTCGTGAACCTGTTGTTTCAGAAAGAGTTCAAGCAAATTAAACATTAGAAGTTTAAGTTCTTTTCACTTAGATGCCCCTTTGTTCACCATTCTATGAGACAGGGAAGTAGTCCAATAAGAATGTTCTGTGAGAGAAAGGACGCTTAACTGGAATGGAGAGAATTGGAGATTTTATACCAGTTCTCTGAGCTCTGATCCTTTGGACTACCCTCCAGGGATTTGTTGGCTTTTTCTCATCTTCAAAAGAAGTGAGAAATGGCATTCCAGTTATAGAGTTTTTTGTGGCTCCTGCTGGAAGGTAAGTCATATTAAATTATGCAAAGTATATATATTTTAAGCCATAGGTTAATTCTGTCTTTTCTATAATAACTCATACAATATCGTCATATAAACAATGAGCAAGAACTTAAAAATAGTTGAGCTTTACAACAGAGAAGTGTATAATAAAATGGAAAGGAGAGCAGATTGAATAAGTTCTTATTCTGAATGTTGTCATTGAAAGTACACTAGAGCTGGGTGTGGTGGTGCAGGCCTGAAATCCCAGTGATTCAGGAGGCTGAGCAGGAGGATCACAAGTTAAAAACCAGCCTCAGCAACTTAGCAAGGCCCTAAGAAACTTAGTGAAATCCTGTGTCAAAGTAAAAATAAAAAGAAGGCTGAGGATATAGCTCAGTGGTAAAGCACCCCTGGGTTCAATGTCCAGTACCAAGAAAGAAGGGAAGGATACTGGAGCATTTTTTGTTCTAGTTTTTAAAACGGTTGCCTTTCAAAAACAAATTGCAAAAATCACATCAACTCTTTGTAAAAACAATTCAAATGCAGAAATTTATATAGTGAAAAATAAAAACATATTAAAAAAAATGGAGCCTTATCTTCAAATGTCATTCCTGAGGGGAATAACTGCTAACATCCTAGACAAGTGTGTGGCCTTCCAGAGGGATACTCGGCAGTGGCAGTATGACATTTTGAGATATTAACTGAGGTGTTTTTCCCTCCATGTTTCCTAGTGGCCCTGGCCTGTTACCCATTCCACCAGCTAGCACATTATGCATTCATTGCTGCAGAGAAAAGATGGCCTAGCTGAATGCAATTTAAAAATGACTTTTCAAAGTCAAGTTTTTAGTTTCTAGTCCTTGTGAGAATAGAAAAAGACACAGGGCATGAAAGGAGATTTGGAAGAATATATAGTAAGTCAGAAAAAGTCTTAGGTCTTTCAAGATTGGATAAAGACCATCTCAATTCTTAGGAAGCACGAGTCAGAGAGGAAGAAGGACTTCCTGGCAGCTTATACTGCCTCTCTCTGAAAATTAGTAAAAGACCTGGTTTTGGTGGAGGAATTATAATAAGGTGCCCTGGTAAGTGAATCTTTCCCAGGGGCAGTGGCTTAGACAGTTGACAACCCTTTTGTGCAAAGACAAAATTCCCTCCTTCTTCCAGCAGTCTTTGACCCCTGCCAAGGGTCTTGACTTAATAAATTTCAACACTACTCATAGCTAGCCAAATAAACATCTTTGTGCAGTGTTCAAACCACACAACTGTGTGAGGTATGCTTCCTTGTGCATTCCTTAAAAATGAGGTTCTCTGCCCTATCTTCCCAACTTAAGTGAACCTGATAGTGGAGAGACAGGACTCAAGAAGCTTGGGTTGTGCCTGCTTTCCTGGTAAATCCTTGGTTAGGGATATTGACAAGGTCCCAGGAGTAGACCTGCTAGTGGTATGATGACTTGTGTGATCCTAAAGTGGGTGACCAGATAGAGTGAGAATGGATTTTAGGATACCATCACTGATATATGACATGACCAAGGATGAACCGTACCCCTGTCCATGTATTGGCTCTATAAAAATCTTTCTGGAACTCAAATGCAACATTCAGAATTAAATTTCTATCACCATAGAAAAATAAATTTAAACAGAAAACAAGTTTCCCATTTTTAAAAAAGTTACATTTCTTGCTCATCTATCTGAGTTTGTAAACTGAGGTTCATACATTACCATCACAGTGCTCATAAATTTGTGTGTACACTTAACAATGTATCTTGAAAAGTCTCCCATGTTAGTTCATAAAAACCTTTTAAAGAACACCTCAGAGCAGAACACAGCACAGCATTCATCCAACCTCTCGATGGCTGGACGTTCAGGTTGTGTTAATGCTTCACTCTTACAAATGTTGCAGTAATAAATATCCTTTTACTAAATCAACTATCATTAGCAGTCTCATTGTACCTAGATACCAGATATTGAGAGAATGGCAGTTCAGACAGTCTCTCTCTCTCTTTCTCTCTCTCTCTCTACACACACACACACACACACACACACACACAGAGTCTAAGAGATCATGTGCTAAAATTCATGTTCAGTTGTTAACATTTTTAGCACAAATTTTTGTCAAGTGAAATATGTGACAAGTCTGTATTTTAGAGAAGTAAAGTAGAAGCAGTTTGGAGTGGGGATAGTGGAGGTAGAAGGCCAGGAGATCTGCTGCCGTGGTCAGCTTTGTCCCCACCTCTGTGCCTCACCTTTAACCTGAGATGATGCCAAATCTCAGGACTAGTCAGGAAAACGCAGGTGAGATTTAAGGTTTGGGTCAGGCAGAGCCAGTCGGCTTAGGTGTGCTTTCTGGCCTTTTGTGTCTCATGCTTCAGTAATTTAATGCTAACTATTGGAAGGTTAGTTGTGTTTTCCTTTTTGTTTCCATAATACATAATATATAATTCAGAACACATATTACAGTGTTCTCTACTGAAAATACTGTTCCAGAAGAGGAACATTTCCTTGTTTAGCTTTTAAATATACAGACCTTACCCATAGACCTTGGCAAGTCCTGGCTTCCATGAGTCTTTCTGATCCAATGAGTCAGACACATCTGTACAACTTCAGTACAGGGGGTGCAAGTTCATCTTCAAGTATATAGAGACTTAAAAATACACTGTATCTATTTTGGTGTCCTCTAGCCTTTCATGCCTGGATTACATTGGTCTCTAACTCTTGCTGATTTAGAATGGCCAGTTTGCTTTATGTAGATTTTAGGAAAGGGTCGAATTGACCCAAATGTCCCATAGCAATAACTGCAGGAGCTGTCACTCTGGGTGGATGACATAGTGAAAACAATATGCATACCTATAACAGCTACCCGTGTGTGTGTGTGTGTGTGTGTGTGTGTGTGTGTGTATAGGTAAATGTTAAACAAAAGTGGAAATACATTGGCTTTTTATTTCTGGGAGTTAGGAGAATCAAAAGCCTCCCCAGTCCACCCAATGTTGTTAGAAGTGGGAGCAAGATGCCATGGAAGAAAACACAAAACGAAGTAAGAGTGGTGATCACGCGTTAGCTTCCAGTCAGTGATTAGGGGATCGAGTACATAAAAATAATGTTTTTTCTCTTTAAAGATTTCATTTTGGCTAATATCAGACTTAAAGTTGCAAGAAAAATTTAAAGGATTCCCATATACTCTTCACCCAGGTTCCCCAAAGGATAAAAATGGAAACTTGAGGGTCTGATGCCACTTACTTCTACATATTTCCAATGTCTATCCAGAGATCAAGGACCTTCTTTTACATGACCACATATAATTATCAACTAAATTGATGCATAACTATTATCAAATAGATAAATGTTTTCAACTTGTCCCAATAATTTCCTTTATAAAAAAATAAACAACAACAAAATCCTGCCAGATCACACATTGCATTCAGACCTGGAACCCTTCCTCAGCCCTTTTCTGTTTTTTATGGCGCTCACAGTTGGGAAGCGTGTGGCTTACTAGACTGTGGGATGCTTCCCAATTTCAACTCTCTGAGGCTTCCTTGTGATTAGCTTCAGGTTATGCCCTTTGGTGATGTGCCCTTCTCAGAGCATCATGTCAGAAGGTGCATGACACTGACATGTGATGACGTCTGACAATTGGGTTAAGTGGCATGTGCCAAGTTTCTCCACTGAATTATTATTTTCAACTGTAGTGAATAAATATTTTGTTGGAGGAAACTTTGAGACTGTAGATATTCTGTTGCTCATCCAAATGATAATTTGCTGATTTAGTGTCCTGTAATGATTCTGCCTAAATTGGTTATTTCAATGATGGCAGCTAAATAAAGATTTTCCAAGTCCATCATTATTTTTATATTTATTAGTTGGCTTTACACCGTGAGGAAGTTTTTCTCTTGTAGACACATGTGTATATGCATATGAATGTATCTCACTATGGACTCACAAATACTTATTTTATGAAATGAATTACAATCAATTACTGTCATTAGATTGATGCTCGAATTTCTAAAATTTGACTAGTGGGACTACTGGGAAGTGATGCAAGTTGACTTCTTTGTCCCTTGGATATGTCCCAATCATTCTTGAGTGCTTTCTAACCTTCTGGCACCAAAAGATACTCCAAGCTCAAGTTGTACTTTCCCTGCCCTAGAATAGTATTGTTTTTAAAGTGGAGAATAGATGTCATTCCTTCCAGGTCTTCTCAGCAGAGAGCTGGGAAAGAGAGCTAAGTTTCAACATGAATATGCACACTTACGGTCTGTTTCCACATTTGTAACTATTATTTTAATCAGTGGGTATGTTAGTTGACTTTTTGCTGTTGGGACAAAATACTTAGAAAAATTAACCTAAAGGAAGAAAGGTTTAGTTTAGCTCAAGGTTTCACGGGTTTCAGTCTGTAGTATCTGGCTCCAATGTGATGGGCATGTGGTGAGGCAGAACATCAAAGTGGAGAGGGCATGGTGGGGCAGAGCTGGTTTAGCTCATGGTGGTCAGAAAAGCAGAGGTAGAGAGAAAGAGAGGATAGAGGGAAATGCGCTGGGAATAAAATACAGTTCCCAAGGACATATCCCCAAGGACCCCATCCTTTCAACTTGGTCCCACCCCCCGTAGTTTCCACCCCATCCTACTCTTCCATTCACCAGTGATTCAATAGGTAATTTCATTGATGAGGTCAGATTTCTCATGATCCAATCGTTTTATAAAAGCCTGACATCTGAACATCGCTGCACTGGGGGCCAAGTCTTTAGCACCTGAGCATGTGGGACATTCCAGACCCAAGCTACAACAGTGAAAAACATGATTTCCCACGGGCCACAATATATTTATGTTATTTGTTTGATCCTAGAATACACAGGCAGTAGTTTCAGAATTACTAACCTATTTGCCTGTGAGAAAAAAAAAAAACCTTACTTATTAAATTTCAATAATAGTCAGTCTTTTTATTTTTAGACTGAAAATATATAAGTCAAATAACCTACTCAGATTTTCTTAAGTTAGCTGCAGTAATCTGATTCTTTGCTTTTTTCTATTTGTATTCCATTTTTGAGGTTCCCCCAATCCTTTTTTTCTTGGTTATATGGAACATTATTGTGGTTATCACAAGCCAGGATTGTATGACATTGTGTATATTTTCTAAATTCCTCTTCTTACATAAAAATAGCTCACTATAGACATGCTTTGCTTTGTTCATTTAGCAGTATATCCTACAAGACACTCCATATTGGTAACTAGAGATCTTATTCTTTGCTTCAACTGCACAGTACTCTATAGTGTAGATTTACCATAGTTCATTCAACTAACTACTCTCCCATAAATGGGTATTTAGGTTCTTACCAGTGTTTTAAAAATTATTGTCAATACCACAGAGAATAATTTAAATAGTCTGGTATAGATGTATTTTTCTATTGCTCAAAATATATTTTCAGGATAGATTCCTCAAAGTGGGATTACTGGATCAAAAGGAAAGCCCACATGTAGTCTTGAAAGGCAATATAAATTCCTATCCATAAATGTCCTGTGCACACCCATCAGCAACTTATGAGAGTGACTTTTAAATTTTTGCCATTTGAGAGATGAAAAATATTATCTCATAATTTTAACTAACACATTTATCTTATTATGCAAGGGGTTGATTATATTTTCATGTTTATTGACCATCTTTATATTATTTTTGCCTTTGATTTGTGAGTGTGTGTGTGTGTGTGTGTGTGTATAGAAAAATATATGTTGCAAATATTTTCTTCTAATTCTTTGGTTGTGTCTTGATCTTTTATTTGTCAATCTGTAGTCAAATGCTCTACCCCTGAGCTACAACCCCTGCTGATCTTGTCTTTCTTGATCTTGATTTTTTTGCCATGCTATTTTATTTATAAAGTAATGTTAACATCAATATTTTATTGTATCTGGATTTTTTGGCATTTATTTTACTATATGTTATTTTATTTTTTCTTTATCGGACAATATCTTTTTAAAAATTTATTCTAATTAGTTATATATGACATTAGAATGCATTTTGACGCATCATACATCAATGGAGAATAATTTTTCATTCTTCTGGTTGTACATGGTGTAGAATCACACCAGTCATGTAGTCATATATGTACATGGGTAATAATGTCTGATTCATTCTACTATCCTTCCTACCCCCATACCTCCTCCTTCCTTCACTTCCCTCTACCTAATCCAAAGTAGCTCTATTCTTCCCTAGCCCCCTCCTTATTGTGAATTAGCATCCACATATCAGAGAAAACATTCAGCCTTTGGATTTTGGGGATTGGCTTATTTCATTTAGCATGATATTCTCCAGCTCCATCCCTTTACTGGCAAATGCCATAATTTCATTTTCCTTTAAGTCTGAGTAAATTGCGTATATATACCACATTTTCTTTATCCATTCATCTGTTGAAGGTCACCTAGGTTGGTTCCATAGTTTAGCTATTGAGATTGAGCTGCTATAAACATTGAAGTGGCTGCAACACTGTACTATGCTGATTTTAAGTCCTTGTATCTGGATTTTGAGACATACTTAGAAAACCTTTGCCTCCACTGAGGTAAAAAGTAACCCATTTATGCTTCCTTTGAGAACTTTTAAGGTTTAATTTTTTTACATTAAGATACCTATTTCCTTTGGAATTTATTCTTATTGTGTCAAATATATATTTAATTTTATCATTTTTATATGGCTATCCAGTTGTCCCATTTATTTAATTCTAAATTTGCCCCAGATATTTGAGAAACACCTTTATCGTATACTATTTTTTTAATCTATCTCTACTTTCTATTCTGACAATACTGTTTAGTAGAACATTACTTTGCTTCCCATGGAATAAATAGAATAAGTGAAATACATATGCTCACCTCTGAATACTTTTTGAAGGGGTGGCCAAGTCTATATTGAGAAAAAGATGGTAGATTTAGAATCATCAATTCTCTCCTCACAAGTTTCCATATCTGCAATCCAGCATCCACTTTTGACAAAACTCTACCTAAGCCATCTGAGAGAAAGAGAAATCCACTTTGGTTAAAAAGATATTAAGAGCAGGAAGTTCCAAAACAGCTAGAGACACTGTTTTCATGTTTGTGGTTGAGTTTGGGGAGGCGAGGAAGAAAGAATGAAAATAAGAGCTGGTTTTTCCACTTACTCGGGTAGTTGAATTAGCTGACCTTTAAGGTCTCCTCCACTGAGTTTTATGATTCCATGAATCATTCCTCTGACTCAGGCCAAGTTAGTGATGAAATGACTCTGGGAGGTGTGGGGGTCAGAGGTGAGTTGGAGATGCAGTGAGTGGGTGAGAACAAGGTTAGAGGGAAGAGATTTTAAATGAGAGAGTACAGAGTTAGGAGATGAATTTTTCCCCTTTCAAAATCTGGAATCATGGCAGGGAAAGCAAAGATGTGCATTGGTGGAAAGAAACATGGGATGGATAGGGAATGGCACCGGACTGTGTGGCAGTCATGGTGGGCGACAATTTCAAGTGACTGGATAGAATTTCGAGAATGAATAAGATGACAGTAAATCTCGCCTGTCCCTGTTTCCATGGTGAGGATAGTGCTGTTACGCATGTGACAATGTCCTTAGAATCTGCTCTGCCTGCATGCATAAAAATGAAAAACTATCTTGGGAAGACCCTGAAATGTAAAGCTGTGAAATTTTCTGAATGGAAGTGAATGTAATACATATTTGAAATGATCTTCAGATTTTAAGACCAGACTCGAGAGAGAAACATTAAAGGAGAAGTAAGAAGCTTTTCAATGTCAGAATGTTAGTACAAAGTCTGGTGAGGTGGCACATGCTTGTAATCCCAGTGACTAAGGAGGCTGATGCAGGAGCACTGAAAGTTCCAGGCCAACCTGGCATTTTTTTAAAAATATTTTTTGTTGTTAATGGAATTTATTTTATTTATTTATATGCAGTTCTGAGAATTGAACACAGTGCCTCACACATGCTAGGCAAGCAGTCTACCACTGAGCTACAACCCCAGCCCCAGCCTACCATTTAACCAGACCCGTCTCAAAATAAATAACAAGGACTGAGAATGTAGCTTAGTGGTAGAGAAGGTATCTAATCCATATATCAAAAAAATTTTTTTAATTAAAATAAGAAGATGTTTGTATGAGCAGATTGTGAGTAAGTCAAGTAACTTGGCTTTATTTGGGTATTCAGTGGTACAAGATATTTGCCTCCACCGATTCAGGTGACAGAGGAGAGGCTGCTTGTGAATCCTTGCAGTGGAGGGTGCATGTGTCATTTTGATTGTGTCTTAAAGAAATACTCCAAACTATCATAAAGAAGGAAGAGAAGACCCGATGAGTGAAAATGAGAGAGGCACGGTGGTGACATGTGTCATGTTTGCCTGTCATGGCAGTGATAATAATAATTGTGATTAATAGAAAGACGTGCTGCAAAGTTTGAACTCTATTGCTGCTCTGATGGGATCTTTCTATCATCACAGGGGTGAAAAAAATCTGAGAGTGAAAATTCCTGAGCAAGCTGCACCATGAATAAGAAAATAATGTCTACTTGTAAATGACTCCACGGTCCTCTGCCCTTTTGTGTTTGGCAAACTCATCTTTGCTTCACTCGATTTCTGAATGATTGAGCTGCAGAAGATAACTAGCCCCTGACCCAGCCTTCTGTGTCCTACATAGCTCTTTCATTCTGAATTGTACAGAGAAAACAACAAAATATCCTTTATTAGCTCTTCAAGTGAATGTATTAATTAAAAAAAAATATTGTAAACCTACTCTGGATCCAGAACAGAGACAATTCTTTATATAGTAGTTCTGGAGTTAGGGTGTAGCTCAGTGGTAGAGTGCTTGCCTAGCATTCATGAAACCCTGGGTTCAAAGCCCAGCATGACCAGAAAATAAAATATAGTACTTTCTAGTGGTCAATATAGTAACTATTTATATATTTCATTATTATCCACATAAATAATTGGCATGTAAGCTCCAACAGACAAGGAACTTTGGTTATTGCTTTATTCCAATGCCAAAACTGGGTCTGGCACATTATGTACACTTAATATTTGTTTAAAGAATAAATAAATGAATAATAGATGGAAAGTGATCCAGGGGTGAATAAAATAGAATTTTCTTTACTCCTGAGTATCTCATGGTGATGGGTAAAAGTGGAAATAGACATGAAGATAGATAATTATAAGTTAATGTTGTAGCTCAAGTGATGGATGTAAAGGTACAAGAGTCTAAGGACCATTTCTCAGCTTGGATTTGGTGACTGTGATGGAAAAATATTATATAAATCTGACTATATTATTAATAGTACTTGTATAATCCTATTTTAGTCATGTTTTATCTTTTCCCATATTGGCCAACTTAATATTTGACATCTGGACATGGATAGGCCTGTGAGAAAAACATAAGTCCAATAATAGAATAGTTATTGAAAGCTCAACTTCATGGTATTAATCCAAACATTTTCTTTTTGACCTCATTTAATACTCATAAGACCCTCTGAAGTAGTTGTAATCACCATTCCCATTTTATAGGGAAGCACGGAGAGGTCAACTGATTCATCCAGGACATACAGTTAGCAAGTGATGGGACCAGGACTGATTCCAGGCACCTTGTTCTTGGTGCTCTTTAATCAGTGCTTCTTTCTATTATAAGGTGCTTTGGGGACTTTCTTTACACTGGGGTGTAAGTGTCCAATAAATTTAATATTTGCCTCAAGACTAATTACAAGAGGAGAAATATCAAGATAAAAGAATAAATCTTTAATTGTAGAATTTCAGTCAGCAGCCAGTGGAAACATTTGGGGAATGGGTGGAAGGAATCTTTAACAATGCTCAATTTGCACCACTGTACCCATCCAATGATTTGTCAAACATTGCAGACATATGGGTGTGTCACAGCTATGGTCTCTGTACCTAGTAACCGAGGTGGAATATGGTGTACAAAATTCTCAATAGGAATCAACTCTTGTGCAAAGAAGCAGGTGAAAGCAGAATTGGCAAAGGGAGAAGCCAAAATGCAAAGTACACTAACAAGACTTGTCCCACTTGGTAGGGAGCTCTGGAGTCAGAATTGTCCATCGGAGTATTCCAGATCAACTTCAGGTCTCTGTCACCCTCCACAATTATTGACCATTGCCCTTTATTCTTGCTTAGCTGGTGGATACAGACAACCTCAGGCGAGGCGGTCTATAGCTGAGGCCAGTTCCAGTGGAATCAATGGAGGTTCCAGGTTGACTGAACCAGCAGCAGGGCAGCATGTCCTTCTGTGAAGGGGGATCTGACACATCTCTGTTTGTCACAGGGTGCCAGTTTCTGGTCTAAGTGAAGGGAGCAAACAGATAAAAAAGATACAATTCTACTGTTAAATAATCCTAGATTCTTGTGGGTGCAGTTACTGATTTAAAGAGAACCCTGATGATAGTAGATTCAGCAGTGTCTAAATCTAGATGACCCTTATGTTTTCCATTATGTGGGCCAATACATTCTTCTTTTTGCCAGTTTGAATTGGACTTTCCAGAGTTTTCAAGATGGTGGAATAGAGGAGGTTGCATTCCTGGCTGCTACATGGAGTGAAACCAAGAAAGTAGACAGGCAGCTTGTCAGCAAGTGAGGTACTGTAAACTTTCAGGGACATTGTAAGTCCACAGGGTAGAAACTCTACTGCCACAGATCCATACTGTTAGATGGATAGACACACAAACAACATTAAAAAGCAAGGGAACACATCACCCCAAACAAACCAAGATACTTTAATAACAGAATCCATTGACACCACAGCGGAAGAAATGACAGAAGGAATTTAGAATGTATATGGTTAAACTGATCTGTGAAGTAAAGGATAGTATAAGAAATGAAATCATAGAGAAAATATAGGAAGTAAAATATCACTTCAATAAAGAGCAGAAATTCTGAAAAAAAAAAGTGGAATTCCTCAAAATGAAGGAAACAAACTGAATTAAAAGTTCAATAGAAAGCATCATCAACAGATTAGATCATTTGGAAGACAGAACCTCAGGCAATGAAGACAAAATACATAATCTTGAAAATAGAGTTGACCAGAGAGAAGATGTTAAGAAACAATGAACAGAACTTCCAAAAGTCATGGGATAACATGGAAAAAACAAAAATAAGATTTATCAGGATAGGTGAAGGTATAGAGATTGTAGAGATATAAACCAAAGGAATGCACAATCTTTTCAATGAAATAATATCAGAATTAAAATTTCCCAAACCTAAAGAATGAAATGGAAAATCAACTACCAGAGGTTTACAGGACCCCAAATGTACAAAATTACAACAGACTAAATGAAAACACCTACCATAAAAATAAGGATAGAATTTTAAGGACTGAAAGAGAAAAATATCAGATTACATATAGGGCAAAACTAATTCAGTTCTCAACTGATTTCTTCACCCAGGCCATCAAAGCTAGGAGGTCCTGGAATAACATATACCTTTGAAAGAAAATGGATGTCAACCAAGAATACTATATCCAGCAAAATTAAGCTTCAGATTCAAAGAAGAACTAAAACCTTCCATGATTAAAAAAAAAAAAGTTAAAAGAATTTGCAACTATAAAGCCTGCACTACAGAGCATTCTCAAGAAAATATTCATAAAGATGAAATTTAAAAAAGTGAAAACTCACAAAGGGAGGAACTACACTAAAGGAATAGTCAATCAAATGAGAAACTAATTCAAATTAAAAACTAGAAATAAACCTAAATGACCAGGAATACAAATCATATCTCAATAATAACCTTGAACATTAATGGCCTAAACTCATCAATCAAAAGACACAGATTGGAAGATTGGATTTTAAAAAAGATCCAACAATATGCTGTCTTCAAGAGATTCACCTCATAGGCAAAGACATCTACAGACTGAGGATGAAAGGATGGGAAAAAAACGTATCACTCACATGGATCATTTAAACAAGCAGGGGTTTCTGTCCTAGTATCAGACAAAGTGGACTTTAGGCCGGAGTTAATCAGGAGGGACAAATAGGGTCATTTCATATTGCTTACAGGAATTATACATCAAGACATAACAATCATAAATATTTATGCCCCAAACATATATGTAACATATATCAAACCCTTCTCAATTTCAAGAATCAAATAGACCACAACACAATAATACTGGGTAACTTTAACATACCTCTGTACCACTGGATAGATCCTCCGAACAAAAACTAAATAAAGAAGTTGTAGAAGTAAAAAATACAATTGATAATTTAGTCTTAACAGACATATATAGAATATTTCATCCATCAATGACTGAATATACTTTCTTCTCAGCAGTACATAGATCCTTCTATAATATAGACCATGTTATGTAAGCTACCACATATGTTAACATACAGCTATAATATTACCTTAATATATTTTTAGCACCTGTAGAGTCATTTCAATAGCTCCTTTTCCACTGATATTAATTTTTATGTCCTTGCTTCTTTCTTGATTCTTGTTTGATTTTTATCAAATTTTTTTAATTAGAGAAATTATTTATTTCTGCTCCTTTCACACATCTTACTGTTGAGCAAACAGTCTTGCATATGTATGTGAAATAGTGTACTATCACACAGTTTAAAGGCAAAGCCCCATGGGTGAAGCAGATCAACAATCCAGAGTTCTCAGTTTATGGGATCTTGTTTCCTGATTTTACATTAACTTCTGAAAATCAGAAATATCTCCAAAAAATGTTAACGGGGATTGTAAAAAATAATTTATTCAATATTATAATTTTAGAAGAACAGTATATTTAGGAAATGAAGAACTAAGAAAATGACACCACTGGTATAACAGAAAACGTCAGCGGGGGAAAGATACTGTGATAAACTTGTCTCTGACACCAAGAAATTCTATTCCAGGCTTTAATATGCTTGCTATGTTTTCACTTGATACTTCTTTTACTGCTGCTTTTTGTTATTTTCCACATTTCATAGTAGAGGACTGGCACAGCCTTTAAAACTTCATTAACAGGAGCAAATCCAGAAACCACTGATTTCTTCTCAAAAGGCACTCTAACCCATCAGATAGCCCAGCAGTTTCATTCTCATGAATACTCTAGTCATGAAAATCTCAGTAGGACACAAATGAATGCTATGAATAGAAGAAGAAATCTATTGCATTTTGGAATATTTGGTGCATTGGATTTGTCCTGGATTATGAAACCTAAACCTCCCATTGTAAACAGGAAACTGGATGCAAGTCCTTCCATAATATATTGTCCATTTACTCTGCAGGCCAAGAAGGCTACAGGCCTCTGATGCCCGTGTTCATCCATCATAGAGCCAACACTTGGAGGTTCAACAATGGCATCACAAATTATTCCTCCGGTGATGAGGAAATAAGACACCGTCACCAGATCGTACACTGTTTTGGTCCACGGCACTTGCACCCAGGCAGCTTCTTCAGCTTCAGGTGGGAACACTTGGGCACTAAGAACAGGACTCGTACAAAGTCTCCATGATGGTGGCAGCTGGGGCAGCTCTCTAGCCTCGAGTCCCATGAACCACCTGATTTTTATCAAATTTTAACTGTATTATTTATTCTCCAGTTCATTTATTTCTGCTCTTACTCTTAATTTTTCCTTCCTACAATGTAATTTGATTGCTATGTTAGCTTCTTTCTGATACAAGTACTTTAAGTCATAAATGTTCACCTGAGTACTGTTTCATCTTGGAGATCCTGATATTTTAAGCTTTTATGATCACTTAGTTCAAAGTACTTTTTATTTACTTTTCTTGTACTTTCTTCCTTGGCCTCTGTACCATTAAATTTTGAAATAGTTGACATGTGGGAGTGGGGTTCTATATATCTTAAGGTGATTGATTTCTAAGATAATAAATCATGCAGGAAACACAGTCTGCGTGATTTCAAATTTCAAATAAAAGTATTGGAAATGGTTTTTTATATTGATTGTATTTGTTACATATATGTCAATACTGATCAAATTGCAAACTTAATATGTGCATTTTATTGTACTTCAATTTTACCTCAACAAAAGTATGGAAAAAAAAAAAAGAAAGAAAACACAATCCCTTTGCTCAAGGAGAAATTGTTCCTTCTGATCTATCAGTGGTTACTTGTACTTCTTCTTTCTTAAAACTTCTAAATTACCCAAGACTCTAGTTGAGGGGGCTTTCTTGTTCATGGAAAAACAATAATGATGTATTGAAAATGGCACAGAAAGACATATGTTCACCCTCAGAGAAGTCATTTTTCCTGAATCTTAGTTTATTTTATGATGAACAGGACAATATTCTCTGGAGAGAGTTGTGAAAAGTAAACAAGGTATTTACCAATTCCCAGGAAAGAGTTCCAATACTTAGCAAGTGCTTGATACATAGCAGTAAATAGTAAGAGTAAATTACTGCTACCCTCCTCACCTTTACTGGCCACCACCACTGGCCTTCACCATTGGTACAGACTTCTGGAGGGCTCTGTCATCTTCTCTCCTGAAATATGTCTGGGTCCTCATTTTTAATTCCAAAGCTCTTCAGCTCTTTGCTTCCTGTAAGCTTACTTCTGTTTCTCTTACCTTGCTGCCTGTATTTGTTCTTTTCTAGGACAAAACTTTCCTCAAAGCGTCTACTTCATTATTTTGCTTCATTTTCTTGACTACAATTCATGTCTAAGAAGCCCACACCCTTCAGCTCAGCAGATGTTCTTACACATCAAAACATTCATTTTTTAAAAAATAAATTCCTCCAGGATGATTGAAAAAAGAGCAACCAGTTCTCACTGATATCTATCATCCATAATTTCTCCTTTGTCATTATTGAGCATCCATTGTGCTTTCTACTTGGCTTGCACGTACTGTTCATAGGAATTTTATTACTAGGGACAGAACCATATAATTGTAAAGCCAGAAGTGATCCTAGAATACTTTGGCCTCATCTCCCTTACTTAGAAGGGGGAAGAAATTGATCCTAGAGAAACTAGTTCAGTTCACATTCACACAGCAAGCTAAGCAGACACAAGAACCCCAGTAATTGAAGTTGCTTCTGTATGTCCTTTGTCTATCCCTTATTTTCCATGTCAACCGTGCCATTTGTTTTATGTTCCTTGAGCATTGATAAATGAATTAGTGTAGTCACCAGTGGAATTTCTTTTAAAAAGCTTTATAAACACATGACGGTAGATAGTTAAGCACTTGGGAACAAATGAAAGTGGGGTGATGTGACTTTCTGCTTCCTCAATTAAACACTCCAGAATGAGGGAGATGGGTCAGTCTTGAGCAGAAAGCTGTCTTCATCTCCATCCTCCCTCTCCCCCTTTCCATGCTTCTGCCAGGGATGGTACCACAGCTAAGCTATCTCTATTGGGCAATGCTTTAGGAAGAATTGGGGAGAAAGTCTCCATCTCAGGTTCTCAACATTTTGCAATCCTAGATGTTAGACATCTGTTCTTTTGAGATAAGGGCAGGACCCTACCTTGCAAGTCTCAGAGCCAGTGTGGGGATGGACTCTGTAGGTGTAGCTAGTGTTCTCAAAGCCAAGTTGCTCAGGGGAATTCACATTCAATCCTGAATGGAGACAGGGAATAATAATAATAATTCTGCTCATCAGGAAGTGTTATCTGGGTTTGGATGGACACAGTTTAATAATGTGAGGAATCCCTGACTTCTGCCCTCTTCCTGAAGCAACTCTTAGAACCAGTGACTTCAGAGAGCTGTGGGGTTTCCCTTTATTCAAACTCTGGTTCATGGTGCTCTTTGCTGACAATTTAATGTGTGTGCAGAAAAATTCAGTTTAACTTGGGCCTGGTCGAAATTGTAAATCTCCTTTGCATTCCTGACCCCTCTACTAGGTCATTTGTGGGATTTGCAGAGGAGGACAAGACAACCTGGAGGAAAAAAATCTGTTTATTAATCATAATGATAAATTAGTTATGTTGGGAAGAGTATCTTTAAGTCAAAAGTTATATCCCAGAGACCACCTACAGTAAGAGATCACAGATTATTTCAGATGTTTCCAAGTGACATATTTTGGGTTTGCACAACTTCCTCTGAATAACTCAACACACTTCAAATCAAGAGTCTTTCCTACATAATTTTCTTTTTCTTTTTTTTTTTTTAAGAGTCACAGGATCAGCAAGCATATTCTTTTCATTGTTGTATGAAGCCTAAATAACGTCTTCACTAATTAACTGACAATATTGTTGGATATATTATTAAGAGATTCCTGGGAGTATAAACACTATTTTTAATTCTCAAAGCCATAGACTGTAACTGTTATTCACAGTTCTGACAATGAGGATGTCATTGCACACTTTACCCCTTCTATGCATATCTGTTCACCAGGAGTGGCAATTAAAGATGAACAATTCCTGTCCTTGTGCAGCTTCAAGGCCTGAGAAAAACCAGAATCTGAACAGGTAATTACATACCAGAAAGATACCACCTCTTTAGGTACTGAAAAATATTGTTTAATAAGATCATAATTTAATGCCAAGAAGGAATTGTTAGAAGTGGCCCAAGAGACAAATGCACAGAGGAATATGTCAATCTGGGTTGAACTCAGTGGTGGGCAACTTTTGCTTAAGAGGGTGGGAAAAGAAAAGTGGAAATTTGCACAAAGATAGCTCTTGTTTGTTGTTTGTAGTTCCTTCTTTTCTCAAAATAAACCTGAACAATGGCTCTTGGGCTCTGGTTCAGAGCACAGCTATTTAATCTGGTTGCTCCTGGAATGACCTGGAGTCACAGTGGGCAGGGAGAGAATGTTGGCACATTTCTGCTTGCATAGATTCCAAACACTGACTTCTTTTCAGAGATCTTAAAGGTATTTTATTTAAAAATATAAATTAATAAATAGGAACAATGGGGATGTCAAGAAAAGAGGCCGTATCTGAATATCAAGAAAGTTTTATCAGTTAAATCTGCTACACTCTGAAATAGTATATCTAAGAGTCTAGGAGAAGCCCTGATGCTTGAAAGCATTTCAAACCGGAATGACTAATCCAAGAGCAAAGCAAAAGAAATCATAGTGTGTGCTACCAAAGGAATAGAAGAAAAAACAGCAAAGATTTTCCACCTATTAAGTTTTTTTCCTATAGTTTTCATGCTTGACCATTGCCAGCATAGTAAGGATGATCATTTCCCAGTTTAACTGGTTTCTATTGGACATGTTCCCATAAACTATAGTACAATAATAAGAAGCAAGAAATTCCAATCATTACATGACAATAAAATTACGGTGAGACATGAACTTACCTGTGGAGCAAATATTCCCCAGCATAAAGGAGAAAATTGGGTGAGTTTTCAGTATGTTTTAATTCTGGAAGTTATTGGAAGATACACTGCACTAACATCCTCTTTTGCTCTCATAATAAATAGAAGGTGTCAAAAAGGTGACACCATAACATCAGTTGTAACACTGGCACTGGGTTCTTCCTGTGTCCTCTACATTGCCAGCATTTGGTATCATTTCTGAGATTCAGGTCATCATGTAAAAGACAGATTAACCACATTGTATACTTCCAGAATGCATCAGCTTCAACATTTTAAAACTTTAGATTCATCATTATTTGAAAATGAATGTAGAAAGATATTTGCTTCTTTGTAGTGACTATTGAATAGACAAAAAAAAAAAAAAAAACAAAGAAAAAAAAAACAAGCCTGGTTTTTGGTTTTGGAATTCTTGACTGGAAGGAAAAGAGATGAATTTAACAAATAAAACGGTAATATGAGTTTGGAGTATGATAATTAGCTAGAGAAAATTTTAGCATTTAAACAAGTCAGGAAAGATCCGGCCTTTCTAGTGTGTCAGGAGATGTTTCTGAGATATCAAGATCAAGATGTGGACTATAGCAAGCAAGGGCAGTTGGAAGAGAGAGAGAAAGGGAGAGAGAGAGAGAGAAAGAGAGGGAGAGAGAAAGAGAAAGAGAGAGAGAGAGACTCTTTTCCTGGTTTTTAGGAAGGAAGCTCTGTGGCGGGGACAGATGGGCATCTAAGCAGGAATACTCAAGCAGGTCTTTTCAGCAGAGGACAGCAGGCCCAGTTGCTTCTGGGAGGCCAGTGGATCAGGAGACACCCAAGGTGAGTCATGAAAAGAAGACAGAAGTGATTTGTTCTCCTCCTCCTTTTGAACTCCTGCTCTGTGGGTGGGCCCGGGCTTGCAGGTGTCTGTAGCCAGGAGAGACCAGGCCTCACCAAGATCAGCTTTCAGTTTTCTGTTATCCTCACCCCTTGTCTCAAACTATTCAGCCAATATTGCATCTTTAATGGTTAAGCTCTGGGGCAGGTGGCTATTTGTAAGGCTACTAATTAGATAAAGGGACTGATTTGCACCAGGATGCAGATAATGCATGGAATTGTGCCAAGGCCCACAGCTCAGGAGTTTATGACCCCCAGCTACCATGGCGACCATGCCTATTCAGTCAGAGAAAGCTTTCTGTTGTGGGGCAGGAGGCAGCCCATAGACAGAGTGTCAGCTTCTGTGTGGCTTGAAACTGAAAACTGAACATGGAAGTGAAGGGGCAGGAAGGCAGGCGAGCGCTAGATTTTCCTTTTACACCCAGATGGGTAGATTGTTCTCTGGGTTCTTTCTACTGACTTGTTAGAAAAAACAGGGCCTTTCCTTGTGAGCAACTGTCTTGATGTGCCTGATATATGGAAGGAAGGCTTCATTTGTGAAAATCTTTTCTTCTTGCATTGCCCCCACACTTTATAACCCCCACCTCTATTTTGATTTCCTATTCTTTTTATTTTCCTATTATTTTATTTTTTCAAATAGTTTGTTACGTTAACTAAGTGGAATATATTGTAAGATTCAAGGTCATAACTCTAGAAAGAACCAAGCTGGATTTCTCTGTGTGAACATGTATAATCCAATCAGAGCACAGTAGAGCTGAGGGACACTTTAGACCCAGGTGTTCACAGGCCCAACTTCCTCAGGACTGTCTTGTGGTCCTGGTATACTAGTAAATAATTCCTCTTTTCACTCTCAAGTGACCCTGAAGGGCAATGGCTGTCATACCAGTATATTATCCAATGCTTCACTATAAAAATAAAGAAACTTAGTCTGTTTTAAAATAAAGAAGCCCAGTATGTTTTAAACTTTTGATCTCCAAGCTGAGAAGTCAGAACTCTTGAAGTGGAGAGAAACATTAAAAGTTGGTGATATGGCAGTAGATTATGTAAAGGATTCACTGAATCAAGGTTGGATTAGGAAGAAAATGAAGCCATAAAGTGACTGAAAGATTGGGAGAAGGAGGAGAGGGAAGTACTGGGAAAGGGATTAGAGAAATAAAAACAGGCAGACTAAGAATCATGGAAGTAGAGAACTGAAAGGAGAGCACAATGTGGTCAGAGGCTGGGATGCTGAGTTTATGATTTCAGAGGCAGCTCATTCATAGTGTGGCCTGGGATGGTGGAGTTCCCTAGTAAAAAAGACTGACCCATTAGAGGATTAACTGAGGAGTTTAATAAAATGACTGATTACAGAGGTGTGGGTAGGATAGAACAACAAACAAAAGGGTAACATGGTACTATAGCCAGGAAACAGCAGTGATGGAAACCCAAGGCATTTTCATCCCTAGATCTGAAAAACCAAGGAGAGAGAGTGGTGTCATCAGAACCTGGCAAGTGTGGCCAGGGACTCTCCTAGGAGCTCTGGTGGTAACTGGATAGATGCAGTGATTGTCAAAACCTTGACTGGGAAAGAATATTTGGGAATGGGATTGCCATCTCCTCTTTCCCTTGAATCTCCTACCAAGACCTTATATTTGTTACGCCTAACTGGAAGACAGAAAAACCCAGAAAATACATAAGGTAGATCTGACAAGGTAAGCAAAAATAATTAGTACTCTGAAGAATTGTGGAAATAGAGTTATACCAGTTATCTGTAGATATTGACTTTTTTTTTCAGGATTATAGTCTATAGATAGTGACTTTTTTCAGGCACACAGTGAGACATGGAATGAAAGAAAGATATAATCTCTCTAAGAAATTGATATATATTAATTGTTATTCTGGAGGAACTATGAAATCTGATAACTGATTCTTATAAAGATGATCAGGAGGCGACCTAAGATTCTGAAATCCCATGAAAAGTCAAATGGATTTGGAGATATCTGTATTTTATAAACTCATTATTTACAAATTATAAATTTGGGGGTATTACAGAATAACTGAGACTAGATATACACTCCATCTTAGAACAACCAGAAAACTAGATAAAATATATAAAGCAAAGGTTTTCAAATTGTCATCAGGAAGCTCAGGAGAGTGATCCCTGAGAGAAAGGACACAATGGGGGGTGGGGTGGGGTATGATTTCAGTTTACTGCTTGGGAGGTTCTAGACTGAATTTTAGGGAAGGAAACCTGAAAGGTGACTGGATGTTTTGCTGAATTAAGAAGATAGAGTTTACACTTCCACGAGGCAGAGCAAAATTACCAGAAAGGAGATGCAGATATGAAAAAATTCCAGAGACATACAGGAGGATCCCCTCAAGAGTTAGACTAAATATTTTTCCGAGCATGCACATAAGAAAACTGTTCCAGGTTGGGGAAGAAACCACTGTAAGATCTGGGTAGAACAATCCAACAACCCTTGGAGGTTAGTCAGACTGGGAATAGTTCATGTTCCTGTCAGTCAGAGTGGAAAGACTAACACATGGCGCACTAGACAAAGTCCTTAAAACAGGCCAAATTAGCCAAATTAGCTGTAGCCTGCTCTGCACTTGTCCTAACGCCTTACAAAGGCAAACATTGATAGAATCAAATCAATTCATAATAACTAAATTGTCCCAGGAAAGGTTTCACAATATTAAAAGAATACAACAAAATTCAGCAGCCAAAATAATAATATTTGCTTGACCTATTATACCAACAAAGATGATCAGACATTCAAAGAAACAGGAAAATGGACCCAAAAGGAGAAGGAAAAATGAATCCCTAAACAAGCAGAAAAACGAAAACATAACCCTCAGAAACAATCCAGACACAAGACTTAGCAGACAAAGATAGTAAAGCAATGATTATACTCTACATGTTTAAAAGGATAAAGGATGATATAAATACAATGAAATGAAAAGTGCAATAGAAATAAATAAGACCATGTTAGATACTGCAGAAGAAAAATTAATGAACTCAAAGACTCTACCCAAAACACAATGCAGAAAAAGAAATGACCTAAAAAAGTAAGCAAAGCATCAGTTATCTGTGAGACATAGTACAAGACAATACCATCTAACCTAGACATAATTGGACTTTCAAAAAAAGAAAGAAAACTGGCAGAAGAATATTTAAGGTAACAATTACTGAAATTTTTCTAAATTTGGCAACCACTATAAATCCATAAATTTAAGAAGCTTAGTGAATCTCATAGCAGAAATATGAAGAAAATAACAAGGTATATTATAATAACATTAAAATTCTTCAAAACCAGCAATAAAAAGAAATTATTAAAAGTAGTTAATGGGGGAAATTATCTATTGAATACAGAAGAATAAAGATAAAGTTGACAGTCAAGTTGTCATAGGAAATAATGCAAACGAGGAGACAGTGGAACATCTTCAAATTGATTAAAAGAAAAAAAAGTCTTTCAACCAGGAAAAGATCATTTCACTGTCAACTAGTGGAAATGATTATTTTAAAACAAAGGTAATAAAGCCTTTATTTTTTTCTGACACACCAAACCTAAAAGAATTCAATAACAGATTTGCACTGTAGGAAATATTAAGAGAAATCTTTTAAGCAGAAGAAAAATGATACAGAGAGAAATCTGGACCTAACCAAAAGAAAGAAGAGCTCTGGAAAATAGTATTTATAAGGAAAAAAGTCACTCCTTTTATTTTATTCAAATCTCTTGAAAAGATAATGGACTTTTATATGACTGGAGGGATAACAGACAAATAAGAGTTGTTAAGAACTCAGAAAAACTGCAAATGCAACAATAAGAAATTAAGCATTGCACAGTAAAAGCCCACAATGAAGTTAAAATTCAGTTGTGTTTTTGAACATATGATCTGCATCTTCAACGAAAAAGATATTTCCTGAAATCAATAGTACATATTGAACTAGAAAATTTTGTAAACATGTGAATTAGGGGGAGAAAATGAACAACTACCCAAACTCTTTTTATCCTTGCATCTTTCTCTCCCTTCTTCCTCACCTTCTCTCTCTTTGAAGTGTTAACAGTTTCGAGGACACTTCAGAGAATCTCCACATTTCTGCTTTTTTTTTATCATTAGATTGTGAGCATTTTCTATGTCTAAATGTCTTTGGAACCATACCCTTTAAGAGCTGTCTGATATTCTACTGTAAGGATGACAATAGTTTAACAATTCCTCTGTTATATATCATTTAGATTGTTGCCATATTTAAAGTCTAATAAATACCATTTTATTGGACATCTTTTGAATGCATGTTGGATTAAATCTTTGGGATAGAAGTAGAATAATATTGGATAAAAGGATATGAATATTAGAGAGGACAATGAACTATTTAAAGCAAAAATAATTAACAGTTTGTTGTGGGGCTTATGATGTATGAAGTCAAAATTATGACAAAAAAAGTACAAATAAAGGGGAAATAGATGTATGCTCTTATAAGTTTCTTACAATATGCTGAAGTGATTCATATTATTTGAAAGTAGATTGTGAAGGATGAAAGATCTTTATAACAAATTCTATAGCAACCACTAAAAAAACAAACAAACAAACAAACAAAAAAAACAAATTGGTAATAAACCAATACCAGAGGTAAAAGGAAAAGAAATAATCTTCAGTGAATCCAAAAGGGCACAAAGAAAAAAGATCAAGAAAATAAATATCAATGTAGTGGATTTAAACCCAACCACATTGACAATGATATTAAATGTAAATGATATAAACTAGGGGTGTTAAATAAAAATATAATGTGAAGCACATACATAATTTATTTTTTCTAGTAGTCACATGAAGAGTAAAAAAAAGTAAAAGTTAATTTTAATAATTTGTTTATTTTAACCCAAAATATCTAAAATATTACCATTTCAATAATTAATAGAAAGAAACACAATATTTTCTCTTTTTCATTAAGACTAAGTCTTCAAAATCTTATGTATATTTTATATTCAAAGAATCCTATAATTTATACTAGTTATATTTCAAGTGTTCAACAGCCTCTGTGGCTAGAGACTATCATATTGTACAATTTTGTTTTAAAGACTCAAATTAAAAATTAAAGATTGTTATATTAGATTTAAAAAAATAATACCCAACTATACGCTATTCATAAGAAACCCACTTAAATATAATAATGCTAGGATAAACATAAAGGGATATAAAAAAATCTATGCATCCTTTCATCAAAAGAAAATTGGAGTTGCTATATTAATATCCAAGTAAATTTTGGAATAGGGAATATATCAGAAACAAGACATTTCATAATGATGAAGTAGTAAATTCATCATTGGTAAGGGAAAGTAATAAACCTAAAAGTTAATGCACTTAAAAAAAGAGCTCAGAAGTAGATGAAATGAAATATAATAGAAATGAAAGAAACCAACAATTAGAGGTGGAGATTTTAAGAGCCCTCTTTGTTAATAGAATAAGTAGACAGAAACATCAGTAAGAGAAAGAAGACTAAACAATACTATCAGCTCAATTGACCTAAATGACATTTATAGAACATTTCACTGAATGACAGCAGAATAAATATTTTCTTCAAGAACATGTGGAACATTCACTAAGATAGACCATATTCTGGGCCATAAATGAAATCTCAATAAATGTTTTAAAGATCAAAGTCACTCAATACCTTTAAATTTGAAGATTATGACAGAAGAATGTCTATTTGGGAAAATCTTGAAACATTTGGAAACTAAACAAAATACTGGAGAAAAAAATGGACCAAACAAAAAATTTACAAAGAAAATTAGTAGTTAACTTTGAACTGAATAAAAGAGAAAGAACAGCATACCAAGACATATGGGATGCAGAGAAGGCGGCCCTCAGATGGAAATTTAAAGCATTAATTTTTATTTCCACCTTAAGAAATTAGAAAAAAAAAAAGACAAACACAAAGAAAGCAGAGGGAGGAAATAATACAGATTAGAGAAGAAATTAATGAAAGAAAAAAGAAAAAAGTAGAGAAACATCAAGGAGAGGTAACATTTTAACAGCAGTTCTACTCCTAGGAATTTATCCAAGGAAAAATGAAAACAGGTCCACAGAAAGACTTGTACTCAAACTCAGAGCTGCTTGATTTATAATAGTCAACAACCAGAATGAAGCAAAATGTCTATCAGCTGGTGAATGAATTAATAAATTGTGCTATTTTCACACGATGGGCTATCACTTGGCAATAAAAAGGAAAATGCTGCCAATACCTGCAACAACAGATTAATCTTAATATTTTGGAAGTGAAAACACCAGATGCAAAATTTCATTTTCTATGATATGAATTTCAAGAAAAAGCAAAACTACTGAAAGAGGGTAGATCATTGGCTTCCAGGATTTGGGAGATGGGGCAGGGGATTGGTGGCAAAAGTGTAGACAAATTTTATTTTGGAAATATTCTATGTTATGATTATGATGGTGGTTACATGACTGTATGTACCTGTCATAACTCATTGGATTATTGCTAAAAATAGTGAATCTTATTGTACAAAAATCTTACTTAAATAAAGATTGACTAGATGAAATAGAAAACTTTGAGCTGCCAATGATGTTTCACAGGTTAGCTTTTTAAAACTTTTACATAAGTTTGCATGCTTATCTTAAAAGAAAAAAGTGAAACAGAATATAGGTTATAAAATGAAAAGTAAAAGTCCTTCCTCTTCCAATTCCTACATTTGGGGGCATATTACTGAAATAAATTTTTATGTAAATGTCTAAGTTTTTAATGTATAAACAACTTGGTTAGGTAGACTTCCTCTTTAAAAGGTTTATATCTTTTTCTTTTTCTTCTTTTTAATGCAAGTGTACTCATGATCTGTGCCTTTTAAAAAACTCTTGGACATTAAAATCATTAGGTTTACCTCATTTTTTCTTCTTATTGTTACATATTCTTATTTAATGGATTACCCTACCATTTTTTAATTAAATTATGAAATTTTCCCTGTTTTTACTAAATTGTGAAATTTTCCTTACAACCAAAGAGAGCACTGGCATTAGAACTGTATAATCAGGAGACTTCGGAGTGGACCTGTCTCCTAGAATACCTAACTTCTGATGAGAATCTGAATGATTTCTAATGCACAGTTGCTGAGAGAAATCACCTATTTTTTTTTTTTTTCTTTTTTAGGAGTTTACCTTCTTTTCCTTTCATGATCATATTGTTGTTTTCTGTATTGCTCTACCACATCAGATCTTACAGAAGTAGAATACATCCACGTGCCTCTTGGAGTTCATGCATTTAGTCTCTTTTTTAAAATGATTTTGCTCTCGCCAGTGTTCCCTTCCCCCTGGGTATTTAATCATGTATACAACAAACCAGCATTACATGTGATTCTCCTAGTAATGCCATATGGTTTCCCTGAATGGGATAGATGGAGGAATTTATTGACTTTGATCATTGCACTATAACAAATACAATTATGGCATGGGAAATTTCCTACTAGAGTTCAAGAGAAAATGGGGTAACCCGCTCCTTCAGATGATTTGTGTGTCTGAATGAATCAGGAGGTTTGCCCCAGATCCCATCCTCTTTCATATGTAATCATGGAGATGATGTGCCCACATGCATTATTGGTAAAGGATTTCTCTCCACCCCCATTGCCAATCAAACAATCACTCCTTTTAAACAGAGGGAATGCTTTAGCAGTTGAAGTGTTGGCTTTGAAACACTTTAGACTTGGTGGCATCTTTCAACATTTCATCAGGATTGACTTAGTCCTTCATTCTGGAAATATCACAACCACATGGAAACCTAAGCAATCACAGAAGAGCTACTTTTGTCAGAAACCCCAAATGTGGGGGCCCCATTTTCTCTGAGACTATTGAACATGCCTTACCATACAAATGAAAAATCTAAAATTCTTAGTTATCCCTGATCGATTTTGGAATTTTAAATAGGAAGTGTAAGCTGTATATGAAGTTCAAGTTTTAACTGTACTACTTTGTGCATTTTCATACATTCAGAATGTTTTATTCTTTTTAGAGCTCCATAGTAGTCTCTATGAATAAATAGGGCTCTTTGTTCACATTAACTACCATATTTAAGTGTTACTTTCTGAAAGGCTAGCAAAATTAACCTTGTGCTTACTTGGTGTTATTTAAAAAGGGAAAAGAAAGAAGCCAGCATGCTTTGAAGCAGGACACCCAGTTGGAATTCCTTTTCAATGTGCAGTTTCCAGTGGAGAGAATTGTCAGGGAATTGGATGCTCCCTTGGCCTTGGTCTGGACTCTTTGGGGACGGTCACTGTCACTATTGTGACCCATAGCCTCAGTCACATAATAAAGAATGGAGGAAGTCTCTGGAGTTCACAAAGCAATGTTATGTAATACTGTCTGAGGAGGGTGTTAGAGGTGGAAGCAAGGGTTCCAGCAAAGGTCACTGGAATATAAGGAAGGGCCTTTGTATGGAGACACAACCTGCAGTGTGATCGCCAAGTTCTCTCTGGGGGAAGAATCAGTCAAATTCATTCTCACACTTGATGGGATGGGAAGGGTCTCCATGAGCCTGCCCTCAATCAGGTAGTTGCGTCACTGAGAACCACAGGCTCCCACTCAGCACAGACCTGAACTAAAAACCTTTAAAAGAATAAAAGCACAGCAGCAAGGCACTTTTCTGCAGGCTTTATTTAAATGGCAACAGTTCTGTGTCTCTTGGCAGCCCTGAAGCTTCAGCCTCTGTTGTCACAGAAGTCTGGCATCTCAGGAAGTTGGGGGGCCTCTGGGACATCATTCTTCTGCACTCCCACTCGGAGGTGGCTATCATCCTGGCTTCCTGGGTTCCAGTAGTTTCTCGAGTGTTTTTCATCTGTGCAAGCCTGCTTGTGCTCTTGTCTGGTGAGTCTGCGGCAAGTCCTCCCTGCCTTGGGAACAAAGGAGGTTCTGATAAGTGTCTCTCCAGCAGCTGATCTCAATTAAACAATACATGCCTTTTCTTTTTGTTTCTTCTAACATCCCAGTCATTGCCAATGGCACTGGGTCCCCCTTGTCCAAATACCACTAAGGAATGGGATCCTTGTGAATTTTCTTTATAAAGCAGCCAGTAGGTCTCAATAAGGGCTCTTTCTCAACATTAATCACCATCCTGTTGAGAGTCCTGGGCAGACCATTTTAATTGACCAGAACCAAATCCAGTTGTTCGATCATGGAAAATGAATGCTATTAGATTGATTTTCCTTTGCACAGTTTGCAGAGTTAAAGATTAAACACACAAGCACTGTGTTACTAAAATGTAATAAGCCAAGTAATTTCAAGGACTTTCTTAATCTTAAAAATGGGATGAAAGTTCAAACATAATGATGAAAATATGTTCTAACAGAGAGTTCTAGGGATCTTTTATTTTCCCCTTTAAATAACTGACATTAACAAAACATGGGCAGATGGCTAAGGGTTCTGTTTAACTAATTTGGACACTTAGACAAATTTTTGAGCTACTCAGAAGGCTCAGTCTTCTCATCTGTAAAATGGGGGTCATATCACCTACCTCTTAGAAACATGTAGTTAATTGGCTACTGAAGCAATTCTTATCATTATGTAATAAAAACTAAGTCAAAAAGTCTCCTGGGTGCCAAGTATACAGAAATTTCATAGTAGGCTAAATGCATTGGATTAAAATAGCTATATAAGAGTAGGAGATGTAACTCAGTGGTAGAATATTTGGCCCTGGGTATAATTCCCAGTACTACAAAATGAAACAAAACCAAAAACTATATAAAATTGAAACTTTAAAAATTACAGCATGAAAAATTATAATTTTGTGGCCTACATTTGGTGAACTGTGTCACTATGCTAGATTAAAAAAAACAAACAAACACTTTTTTATCTTTTCCTTCCCTTCCCACCTGGACTTGATAAAATACATCCAGTGTTAAAATTATCAGGGCAAATCAGGAGTACATGGGATTAATTTCTCACTACTTTCTCCAAGTCCGTGACTCCCCTGCATATATCTCTTGTAGCACTTACCAAGTTGTGTTAAGATTATCCATTTCTATGTGCGAATCATCCACGAGGACAAGAACTTTTTAAAAATATTTTTTAGTCGTCATTGGACCTTTATTTTATTTATTTATATGTGCTGCTGAGCATCGAACCCAGTGCCTCACACATGCCAGATAAGTGCTCTACCACTGAGCCACAATCCCAGCCTCAGCAAGAACTTTTTGAAGGCAGGGACTAGCTTATATTTGTGACATGGGCACCTTTCCCAGCACATGGCCTGTTAATACCTATGGTACCTTCTGAATAAATGCTTCATGACTGACCAAATGTATTTATAAGGTCTTCTGCCAGCTTATGGTATTACTTTGCTATTATTAATTACAATAGGAAAAATAAAAAATACAATGTGTTCATGTTGAGAAAATATTATTATAGTCACAAATATGCTTTATTATCTAATAATTTAAAATAATTTTCCCCTCTCCCCCTAGCTTCTTCTTCCCTCCCTTTCTCTATGGAGGTAACTACTATCCTGAAATGGTGTATATTTTCTCTATAAATGACTATCAGAAATTTCACTTAAAAAACTCAAAGTAGAGGCTTACAATATGAAGTCTTTTATTTATTTTTTTCTTTCTCTGATTTTGGTACCATGTTCTTTTTTCTCAACCCAGAGACCATGCTAACTAGGACAGATGAAAATGTCATAGCACATCTTTGGCTACAGGGCCTGGTTGGGGAGAGATGCAGATTTTAAACATGACTACCTCATGACTTTTGTTTGCTTACTTAAAAAGTGTGATCTGGGAATTGAGACACTCTGCATTTCTTGGTCTTAAAACCACAAAATAATTTTTGAAAAATATACATATATTTTCTTACTATTGACTTTATAAAATCATCTTGTTCAGTTATGTATTATATATTTTACCTTTTTCTTTTTTCAATTATTGTAACCTGTTGATCTGAGTTAATGGTTTCTTTTTGTGGTTGCTTGCTTGTTTTCAACAACACTTAAGAAGTAAGATCTTCAGAATGTGGGCTAGCAAAAGTCAATTAATTCAAATTTAGGGATGGACTTTTCTACTGGGTAAAAAAGATTAAAAAAATGACAGGTGAAGCAGTAAGTTTTGAAGTAGCATTAATTTTGATTTTGATTGATATGGCTACTGATTCCTCCCCTTTCTTAAAATTCATTTTATTGATTTTTTTTAAAGTCTATGACTTCAATTAAATGCATTAAAATTCATAATGATTTTAATCTCAAACACCATACTGCTATGTATTTGCATATTCACTTAAATATAGTTATTGGCTGGAGATACCTAAAGGTGTTTTTTCCTAGCCTATGGTTAAGTAGCCTTTGTTGTAACTCAGTCTGCTTTCATAAAATACCATAGATGAGTGGCTGGCTTATTCAACAGACATTTATTTCTTACACTTCAGGAAGCTAGCAAGTCCAAGATCAAATGCTGGCAGATTTAGTTCCTGGTGGGAAGAACTGAAGACTCTCACTGCGTCCTCATTTGGTGGAGAAAAGGCTCTGGTCTCTTCCTCTTCTTGTAAGGATACAAATTTCATCACCAGAACCCCACTCTCATGACCTTAACAAAATGTAATTATTCCCCAAGCCTCCATCTCCAAATACCATCACATGGGGATTAGAGCTTCAACATATGGATCCGGGGAAGGGGGACACAGACATTCAGTACATAACAGTCCCTTTCTCAAGAAGTGTGGATTTAAATCAGTCACACACTTCACGCATGGTTCATAGGTGTATTTTTTCTCAAATTGTATTTTTTCATTATACTCTGCTGATTTTTATTTTTAGGAACATAACCCAGATTTATGTGTTTTGAAGTTCACCAATGTCTTTGTATTTCGTTGCTTTTGTAAACCCACAGTTTTTGCTCAAGTGGCTGAACCTGTTATTCTGTTTACATTGATCTTTTGTAAGAACCTGAGTGGAAAAAAAAAATATTCAGTATATTTAGGACTTCTTGGGAGTTTTGGTTGAGATTAGGACCTAAACAAAGGATTACCTTTCAACAAATAGCCAGATGCCATTTAACAATGAAAAACTGATAGTCTCTGGCCTCCTGGAACTCATATCCTAGTGAAAAAAAAAAAAAAAAAAAAAAAAAAGTAAACTAGTAAATATATGCAGTTCATGTGAAATTCTAAGAAAAAAAATAATAAAGCAGTCCAGAATATTTAAATAGGTCAGCGAAGGCCTTTCTAATAAGAAGTCATTGATCTAAACTGTGAATAAAGTAAACAGCGAGCTATATGGGCAGCTTGGGATCAAACAGGGAGTCTCTGGATGGGTTCAAGAGCAATGAGGAGACCCACATAAGTGGAGGAGGAAGGGGGAAGCCCACAGGCAAGAGCAGAGGGCTAACAGGGCTGGATCACTAGGAGTCACGCAGCTCATGGTAAGAACTCTTGTTTTTTTTCTGAGTTGGTTGGAAATCTTTGGAGGTTTTGAACAAAATTCAATTTAGACTTCGAAAAGATCACTTGAGTTTTCACATGGAAAACACAATATGAGCAGATGGGGTAGAAACAGTGACTAATATTTCCGGCAAGTTCTGTGGCTTGTTTGGACCATGGTAGTAGCAAGACTCCCGAAGAGGGAAGGGGAATGCCAAATACCTTAAGTTTGGGTTGGTGAGATGGAAACGGAGCAGCTAAGTGACTTTTCATTTCCTTTTTGATTATGTTTAGAATCGATGCATTATGGGGACAATGTAAAGATTTACACTGAAATGAACTTGAGTCTTAATACTAAGATTAAGAAAAAATATATTCCGAGTACCTTAAAAGCCTTTGAGATCATCTCCCCAATTATGTTCTTTTCCTACTTCCTTGATTACAGTCATTATCCCACTTTGTTTTGATCATTCTCTTGTGCTATATAAATTTAAGAGTAAGCCAATCCTGGTGGTACCCACCTATAACCCCAGTGACTCAGGGGACTAAGGCTGGAGGATTTAAGTTTGAGGTCAGCCTCAGCAATTTACTCAGACATTGTCTCAAAATAAAAAAAAATACAAAGGGCAAGGGGTATATCTCAGTGGTAAAACACCCGGAGTTCAATCTCCAGTATCATAAATAAATAAATTAATTAATTAATTAATTAAATTTAAGTTTGGTGTATGCATTCCTAAATTGTGCTTAGTTTTGCAAAACTCTAGGAAGCACAAACTTGGCACCTTAGGTTGTGCACTAAGTACGAGCGTCCTTCAGGAAATGGTACAGCAGCAAATTGCTCCTTATTTTCTGCTTTCAAGTTCATCACTACCACTAACCATCCACCTCTCAGGAGTAGGTCAAAGCAGAACACTTCCGTGGAGTGAAGGGGATGTCTTCTGCTGCTCCAGGCTGCACGACATAGGAGAGAAGGAACTTGTTCAACATGTCGTGAAGGGAAGTCAAGTACAGATGTAGTCTGGGCTGGCTCACCCAGGCATTCTCAACTCATGATAAAAAGGAGATACAACGACAAACACGAGTGGAAGATAAAGTCCTCAGTGAATGTATTTCTTGAGTCATAATGTTGCAGTATAAGCTACTTGCTTTCTGGTTTTGACACAGCCTTCTTCCTGGGTTCTGCCTTCTCTATTCTCCCTGGGTGTTCCTTCAATTTTATCCTATTCCCTATACCCCACATGTTTTGAAGTTTGGGGCCTTAAAGTATCATTTTAATACTTTTATATAGTTAATAATCTTTTGGGTCAACCTATCTCTTTGTCACTGTAAATGATTTCTATTCCTTCCTGGATGTTCATCTGGACCATTTTCTTTCTGCTTGAAGAATCCTCTTCACAATTCCTTTGGTGCATGTCTACTTGTGGCAAATTCTTTTGGGTTTCTTATTCTTTTTTAGATGCATTTATTTTATCTTTATTCAAAATTAAGAATTAATGGTAATTTTTAAAATTTCATGTGAAAATTTAGAAACTTTCTTCCTTTCCTTCAGTGTTATTTGCTTGGACCTGTTTGGCTGGATGATGAGAGAGCTCTTTTGCGCATCTCAGCCCATTCATATTCAGCCAACTGTCTCCACTGAAAGTGGCAGCCTCAGCATCCTGGTGTTATTTCTACCCTCTATCCCCTTTCTTCACTGGCTTGCCCAGTTCCACATAAAGGACCAGCCTCCTGGTTTCTTGGCTTCTCTTTCTCTTGCCTTCTGACCTCATGTCACATTCTCCTCTTTGGTCTCCTTGCTTTACCCCTTCTGAGCATGGTTGGAATGGTTTTCTTGGTTAGGTTTTTGCTACCCAAATTCTCCCAGCCACCCTGGATAAATCTCTGAGCTTGAGTTGAATTCTGGAAACCCTGACTTCAGAATAATTTCTCTGGGTACCACTTTTTGTGGGTTGGTTCAAAAAGTTCAGACTTTGGCGATGACACATTGAATAGAAAAAGGAATAGAGAGGGCTTTGGGAAGGATGGGGGCAGCTCCCTCATGATTTGTCAAGATAGAAATGGAAACATTACTTAAGGAAACCAAATGAAAGTCCCAGTATAAATGTATGAAACCTCGTTTAAATGGATGTGAATTTTATCTCAACAACTTAAGTATGTTTCCTATATTTGAGGATTTAACAAAATGTTTTATGATTTTGAGGTCTCAAAAAAAAAGAAGTAAAAAAGTTATTCTCAGATAATAAGATATAATTAGACCTTGCAAATGTATTGTATCATTGGCCCCACAAGGTAAACTGGTAAAAGGAAAGAAATATCATTGAATAATTTTCACATTATTATAAACAAAATTAAAATATAGCTTAAAATATGAGATTTGGAGTCACGTTATAATAGTTATATTAGAGTAGATACGTTTGACTGATTGCTTTGAAATAAAAGCAAATTCATTTCTGAGAAAATCAATGTATCAAGAAAATGACTTTTATAACAGGTTGTGGAAAGTGGTTGAAATTCAATTTATGACTCAGATTTTCTGTGTATTTGCAAGAGTTACTTTATAGGACTGGATCTCATTTTTCCCTATCTATGAAATGAGGAGACTAATTGTTGCAAAGTATTTCGAGAACCGGAAATGGAAGACAGCAACCAAACTACAAAGAATAAACAGACTTTTTACTTACTTGGGTAAATCTGATTTGGAAATGTGTACTCTTTTCCCAGTCTAATAAAGGAAACAGCATCTGCATATTCCATCCTGATGTGATGAATTATAAGAAGGGATATCGAAGTCAGTTCTGAATTTCCTTCTCTGTGGCGTGTGTGAACCCAGACCGTAGTGTTATTACCCTGTTGTTTTTGTGGTTTTCTTTGCCCGAAATCAGCTGCATTCGTGTGAAGGACTTTCTCCAAGATTAAACATTTGCCTCATTGGCAGCATTTCTCAATTTTCATCTGCCAAACTCTTCACATACAGACTGCATAAAGTAATTTTTTTTTCCAACTGCAAACATAACTATGCCCTGGCACCTCATCACCGTCAAAATTTTGACAGAGAAATCAAGCAACTGCTGTAAAGTAGCATTGAATATGAAAATAAAATTGTGATGTGGAGAAGGAGGTAGAACGGTACCAAGAGGAAGTTCTTTTTATTAACATTAAAGAGGAATCCTTTGTATCTAAGACTGTCCAGTTAGACAGAAAAATGGCGTCAGTGATTATAAGTGTGCAGTTGCAAGAGTCAGGCAAGTTGAGGATAGTGGGTGTGTTTGGGGTTCTTCTAGTGGAGAAAGCTGCTCCACTTTTGGAAACTGGAGATGGTCTGTGCATCTGCGAGGTTAGTGCCGCAGCTGGGAGGCTGAATCTGTGGGCTTGAAGGAATGTGCAGAATGCGTTTGATCAGTTTCCCCACTTAGGGTCGAAGAAAGGGGCATAAAAAGAATTCGGTTGAAACAGGCTGAAAGGACTAGTCAAGTTCTGGGGTGGAGGATAAATCCTAGCTTGAATTTAGCTTCTAGAGATTTTCTGCTTTGAAATCTTTTGCCACAGAAAAAGTCTGACTTTTTGTCATTTTCAGAGTATGAAAACTGTTCGGAATATTTTAGTTTCTCTACAAGCATTTGCAAATCTATTATTCACCTTCCACAACACCTCTAGGAATTGGACACTAGCTCCCAAGGTCATTTGGGAATATAATATGGAGATGAGCATGATAATAGTCTTAATGATCTTATTGTATCCTTGACAACCAAGAGATGTGAGTCAAAAATGGCTTTGAGAAAGCAAGGATTGCAAACTTCCTCTTTTTCTTTTGAAAACATTTGAGTAGGAGCCTATTTATTAAGTTTATTGCGTTTATTCTTCCTTTCCCTATGTGTTCAAGAACTCCGCAGACATTTTCTGTCACAGTATTCCCAGGCAGTAACAGCATGATGCCAAGAATAACCTTAGGATTGTAGATCTTTATTCCATGGGTGAATCACTAGCCCAAGGTCACTAGATGCTTTGGAAGAAAGACTGAAAGTCAGCTTTGCTCTTAAATAATGTGCAAATAACTGTCATAGACCTCCTAAAACACATGAACAGCTGATGCAAGATATTTTTACAGTAAAAAAACAAAAGGAGAGTAATATGACAGATGCTTCTATTTGTGCAGAGTGCTCAAGGAGAGAGCTCATTCTGTTGGAGGCTAGAGACATGAATTCTTGAACTGTTTCTCCTACTACTGTGCTGGTGCTGGATAAGTCCTTTAGTTGTTCTGTGACTCAGTTTACTTATTCAGTAGGATCCTCTACTGTCTCTGGACAGAATTATTTTTAGGATTAAAGTAGATAATGTGAGAAGTGAAGTGACTTATACATGTGTAATATTTGGTATTGTCACCTTTCAAAATGAATTTGTATTTAATAGGCTTTAGGAAACGTTTGTCAAAGGAATAAAGAATTGTAGAATTTGAGAGCAAAATGTTACAAGTTAAGAAACTGAGGCTCATATCAGGTAAATAGCTTAGCTGTCTATTGTGATGTGTTCATGGGCAAAGTCCTCTGTCATGTCCCTGAGTCCCTGATTCCTGTTCTGTTGCTTTTCCTCATATATCTCATTTCCTCTCTTAGGCACACCACAGTAACTTGTATCCTAAATGCAGAATTAAACAAAGACTGAATTTTAACTCTGGTAGTGGTTTTAAAATCACCTCCATGATGTATTCTAAACTTTCTTTGTTTACTTTTTTTAAAGCTCTGCTTCTAGAGAAATATTTTAAAACACAGGCATGAAGAAATAAATATTAACTGTAAATGAATTGTTCTCATTTCAGTAATTTGTGAAAAGTTTCTAAAGTGCCCCAAGATTCACCCAAGTTGATTTCTTAGAATATTTTCTTATAGTTTAAAAATATTTTCCTAAAATTATAAATGCAATTATAGGTATAATTGGGAAGATAAAGATCATCTTAGACTCTTTTCCTCTATTATTTTCTAATTTAAAATAACTACAGGTACAAAATCCAATAAAAAGTGCAATGTTTATTATCTTAAAATATTGAAGGAACATTAGAAGATGTAAAACTTCTGAACACAATCATTTCACATTCATTTGAGTCAGGACTATATAAAATTTCTTTAATTTTCAAAGCTTTATGAATTATGTAGAGAATATTTGGAGAGGAATCAAACAAAAGTTTTACATCCATTTCTGTCCCAACAAGAAGTCAAGTGTAATTGAAACTTGCCAGAATGTTCATTTTCAGTTAGGTTCATTCTAAATTTAAGAGAACATTATAGTTTAAGCCTATCACTGATAAAATTCATTTATTTAAACTTCCTTTAGCTCAACTCATCATATGCTAGCTTTAACTCTTGATTTTGAGATGATTTTACACACTGTAAGGATGGTCTTATTCAAAACTATGCTTAAGCAAATTTTTCCCCTTCATGACTAATATATCACTGGAAAATTGGGATAATAACATATAAGGAGACATTATTAACCTTAATTGAAGAAGTGTCATAAGATGTAAACAACATAAAAATTAAAACCTTAGTTACTTAGGTTTCTTTTGTTATTGACTAGAAACTTAAAAAAAAAAGCTTGATCTTCTAAGAAATTGGAGGGAGGGAAGGAGAGAGAGATTGAGAGAAAGAAGAAAAGAGAAACAAATTTAGAACAGGAGAACAAGACAGAAGCAATCAAACTAGAAATATGGGACTTCTTTGTTTAAAGTATGAGAAAAGATGAACAACAAGACACTTATAACCATTACTAGATATTTAAAAGTACTGCCACTTGGGTGGATCTGACTCAACCATGAAGTGACATGGTTCAGCAGGACAATCTCCTTTCAGTGTGACAAGAATACAAAACAAATAAGCCAGCGCTCTTAAAGCCCTTCAGAAATGAGGGTCAACCCATAGCAGGGTTATTCATAAGTCTATCCATTCTAAGCCCTTTCAAGAACAAGATGAATCTCCTAACACTTCTTTCTATGCTGTTTCTGAAATTCACAACTGTAGAAGTCAGCCTGTGTCACGCAGGCATGTTATGGTGTTTTCGGCCAAGGTGAGCTGTCAAGAAGCACTCTTATTTTTATTCTTGACCTTCACCCTTATCTGAATGACCAGGGCAGCTGTGGCGCAGGGTGTCTAGATGATCATTATCAACTATTCTCTAATTGATGGAGGCATCTGGAGTCCTAGGATTGTAGAACCAATGGTGAAGGTGGACATTGAGACACATCAATGGTTTTCCTGAACAACTGATAGGACCCAGATTCCAGACATATTGGACATGAACTAGTAGTAAAATGGGAGGAGATAATGTCCTGGACTAAACACAGCCCCCAAGACCCCTTTTCCAGATAGTGAGTTTTATATGTCACTCAGTTTTTTGACATTGTTTTTGAAGAAATGAACTCAGGCTCAGTGTTTGAGCCAAATAGTCAACCTTGAAATTTTTTCATTCTTACGTTAGGTAATTCTCCATCCAATCTTAGTCAGGAATAGAGGCCATTTTGAAATAGGTTTGACTATGGTATACTGAGGTTGAATGAGAAATAGAGTTGCAACATGTATTGCTCAAACCAGGCATGTAATCTATTCTGGAGTTAAAGGTACACCAAGATCCTGTTAAAGGTTGGTTTGCTTATTTGGAAGAAAAAGCAAGAGTTAATGACATGAGAAGAGAAGACATAGGTAAAGAAAAGAGTAAATCCTTGAAATTGTTTCTGGGAGTGAGGACTGCCAGTCTTGCAGACACCGTCACATCTTCTTAAGTTAAATTGTTCTCGTGAAGATTACAAGAGCTGAAGGTACTGAAGGAACTAGAAGCTAGGCCACCAAGTCAACTTGGTATTTATCCTGGTTTCAATGGCCTCTGGAAGGCATGCATAGCACCACAGACTCCCCGACGTAGACATGTCTTCCATTTTTACACTCAAGAGGGCTGTCATACTCTTGAGTTTCTAGGAAACAGACTCTGAGACTTACGTACAATAAGTGTTTGGAAATGCCTTTGGCAACAACAGCATTGAGGTATAAAGAAGTGGGATTCCACAGAGAAAAACACAATTATAATGTTTTTGCAGGAGTTTAGAGTTTTGGGTACTCTAACTGGGAGTTTTGGAGTTAAGGATAGTCCTTGAGATTTGTTCCAAATTGTAGTGAGGCTCTCTGTTCTTTCAAATCAGTCACCAGATACACAAATAAAAGATATGTATCCCTCTTGGGCAGATAAATGAGCTCAGAGTAGTGAGGCAACCACCCAATGTCAGGCAGCTTCTAAATGGAATAACTGGAGGCCGTCCCTGCTATGGGCTCCAGGTCCTGGTCCTGTATCACTCCCGGCAGAAAGGTTCAGAACACAGTCTCCCCATGAACACTGACCTAGTAGATCAAGTAAGTGTGCCTCTGAGGGTCTGGAAAATGAAGACATGCATATCTTTTAATTTGGGGGACTATAGATAATAGTACATACTTTATTAATAGTATTTTTACTGATAAAATTTTCAAGCAAATTTTTCAGTATTAAAAATTTCCCTTTTTACTTACAGCTGAATAGTAATCTTAGAATATCCTTCTTAGGTCTTATGTTACCTAGACTTTTCTTAAATATGATCAGAAAACCATCTCTGTGTACTTAACACTCTCCTTTGATTTAATGTACGCCAAAATAATAAATGTAGTATAACTTCTGAGGTGTAGAGAGTTCTCCACCTCCACACAGAAACTTTGTGAGTTTTGAGTCAATGTAATCAGAGCGTGAATGTACAGTCTGTGGCTCTGGCAGGTTCTGAGATTTGCCTGTGGTTACAGTAAATGCAGGTGATCCAGGCCTCCCCTACAGCTTACCTGGATCTGCATTTTCTGGGTGCTCCTTCATACGCTACTGTACCCCAAGGCACATTCTACCCTGGCTCTGTGTCTTGGTAGTGGCGTGTTGTACCTCATGAGTAGATGGAAGAATCAGAGCCAGTGTGTTTTCAGTGCAAGAGGAGCAGCTAAAACCACGGCAGAGAGGGATTGGAACTCTGATCTCCCAGAGCTCTTAGGAAAAATGACTTCTGGAAAGGGATTAAGGGTTTCCATGGAACTCATTATCTGTTTTCTTTGGATGTACTTTCTTATTAGTCAACGTGATCTGGCCTTGAGTACCACATTAGGACCAGTAACAGAAAATATCGATCCTGCAACTTGTGAGAAGCTTGAAAGGGCCATGAGTTTATCTCAATGCTTCTATAAATGGTGACTTTTACTCTAGTTATTGGAAGCTTTCTTGATTATTATTATTTGAAGTGGATCCAGCTAAAACAAAATCTGCTTGGATTCTTGGGTCAACTGTTTCACTTCTGGTGGCAAAAAATAAACCATATAAAAGGGCTATGTCTATTTTTCTTAACTTTCTTTCCCTTTTTGGTCACTAGGCCAGAGTGAGGTCCTGGAAAATATTCTCCACATGCTCAAGTGTGGGGAGAAGGAGAGAGAGAGAGAGGTTGATTTTGAGAGAGCTTTATCCAAATGTGTTAAATAGCTAAGTGAAACTTGTTAAATAGACCAAACCTATCAGGAAGAGCTTTGAGACTTCGGCTAAGGTTTGACTTGAGTTGCTTAATAAGTGGTATTTGATGTGGGTATCACATGGTGACTGTTGGGAGAGGAATCCTTGGAGGCACTGGTGAGGCTATGGTATTCCTACGTGGCAGGGCTCAGACTCTATCCTCCAAAGTGGTGTCTCACAAAGTGCACAGGGCTGCAGTACACCCCTAGGTAGGTGAAGTTTCTGGTAAGGTCAAGGCAGTGCCACACTTATTGAGGATAATGACCAAAGGTGTGTTCCTGCCAATGATGAACATAAACATTAGCAGAGCAGAGGGACAGAACAGAAAAGACAACTGGCATCTTTCTGTACAGTGACTTGAGGTTACAACTAAAGTAGTTTTGTGTGTGTGTGTGTGTGTGTGTGTGTGTGTGTCTATAAATACATTTAGTTGTTTTTGGGCCTTTATTTTATTCATTTATATGCAGTGCTGAGTCGAACCCAGTGCCTCACACATACTAGGCAAGCACTCTACCACTGAATCACAACCCCAACAACAAGACACTGATTTTAATTGAAATAAAATACCAGCATTAGAAGCCTTATAATTTGACAATTATAATCATTTTAAAGAGAATTATTAGGTCTTGGGACTTGAGGACCACAAAAAATATTCAAGACAGAATCAAATAATTGTGTTGCAGGTCATAACCCCCCAAACCTTAAAAACTATCAATTAAAATTTTTAAAAAAATTATCAAATTGCTCAATCAAATTGCATGTATTCTTATTTATTTAAATAAACCATACAAAAAGATTTATTTATTTAAATAAATAAGAATATATACAAGAATGTAAGAATTACCTTTGAAACTTATTGATGTTAGTTGAAAGTTGGAATAAATTAATTGTTGAAAATCAGGAATTTATTATGTAAATAGATTTTGGAATATCCATGTCACAGAATCACAACTATTAATGTGGGATAGAAATATGTACCTTATATAATCACATATATGCAAATGTTTATTATTTATAACTTTTATACATTAGGATGCATGAAAAAGTTGAGAGAATGGTACACAAATATCTGTTGGTGACTTGCCCCCACCTCTCTGTTTGTCTTCGGTGTGTCTGCTCATTCTTTCCTTTTGCTACTCCTTCTGAACTGAGCTACTCAAGTCATGACATTTCACCTCTTATTTCCTCTCCCAAGAATAAGAGCATTCTCTTTCACAACACCATTACCACACCTTAGAAAATAGTAATTGGCTCAGTAGCATCATTTGCAAACACACTCAAATTGCCCTAAAATATCTTTTGTGGTTCTTTTTTTTTTTTTCTGGTTCAAATTCTTATGAAGCCTCATTCATGCAATTGACTGTTATGTATTTTTAGTTCTCAATCTTTGAACACTGTCCCTTTTGTTCTTTGATGACTTTAAATCCTTTGAAAAGTCCTGAGCAACTCTCTTGCAGAATGCCCTACATTTCAGAATAACCTGTTTCTTCATGATTAGATCATATTAAACACTTCAGGCAAGAACACTGTATAGGTGGTGTGGGACCTCTCACTATGTCACCTCAGGACACTTACAGCATCAAGCCATTGGCTACTGCAAAGCCAAGCTTGACTGATTACAGGAATAATTAGTATAGTTTAACCTTTGTAATTAAAAGGCATGATATTTTGAACTGTAGTTGCACATTTATCAGTGTGTAAAGATGTTTACACTCTATTGAGTATAGATAGAAAATTATGAACTACAGGGATCTCAATTATATTTTTTAAAACCCTGAATACACACACAGGCAAGGTCTGGAAAGATAGATATCCCAAGGCATTTACAGTGATTATGCCAAGACAGAATAAGTGTATATATATAATTATGTACCTATACAATTATTCTCTGTTTTATTTGATTATTTTCCTTTAATATTTTGTAGCGACTATTACACAAATTGTGTAGTTTTAAAAGATAGTAAAATGGATTCTATGCGGTTGATGTTCTATAGTCTGTTTGACTTGTTTTTACTACTGGGATTTGAACCCAGAATCACTCAGCCACTGAGTTCATCTTCAACTCTTTTATTTTTTGATTTTGAGACAGTGTCTTGATAATTTGCTGAGGCTGGCCTTGAACTTGAGATTCTCCTGCCTCAGCCTTTTGAGTCACTGGGATTACAAGTGTGTCCCACAGTGCCTAGCATAGTCTATTTTAAATAGATAAATACAGTGTATTTGTTTTCCTTATACCTGCTTCTTGCTTTGATAACATTAATAGTAGATAGATTTAAGATGCATTTTTATTAGAAGAGAGTTGTAACTACTTTTGTAATACCAGATCCTATTGTTCATAGAGCCCTACGAAGGAAAGATTCAGTTAATTCAGGGGTGGAATTTTTATACTAGTCTTCCCTCCACAATTTCAAAATATAAATATATATGTATTTGTGTGTGTGTATTTCTGTATAAATATATGTACACACAGAGATATAGTTCACATTAATATAGTACATGTTTTATAAAGAACAGGAAGAGAGAAGTTTGAAAGTTTCCCAAAGAAATGGTAAATGTCTAAGGCAATGGAAATGTTAATTGTTATGATTGGATCATCAAAATGCTTATTTTAATAAGTATGGTGTACCAATAATATATTTTAAACTGAAGTCATCACAGAATTAAAAACAGTCGTTTGCTTCTTGCTCCAGAAGAGTGTAAAAATGCCATAATTGTAGACAGTATTTATGCATTTTGTAACCGCCCCCCAATGATATACTATGGTTGTGGCCTAAGGTGACTTGATCTCTCTGCATATGTTCCCCAACTATATCAGTAAACGAAATAAGCTATATTCAGCACAGTCACAGGACCTGGTGAGTCAAAGAGAGGGGAACTTAAGCTCATCTTTTCTGCAGATACCCATATATATGTCAGGTGCCAGGGCCACCAAAGACCAGGGACTTATGGCTCTGGGGCAAGGCTTGGGAAGTCGTGTTGGCTAAATGACAGAGTTGAAGAAGGCCAAATCACAGCCTCTTGCTGCCTCTGTTATGGATACACAGGCTGTTGTTGCTGGAATCAAAGGCTGCCACAGGCGTTCCATGGAAGCTGACCAGGCAGGAGGCAATGATGTTGGGCTCTCTCCTTGGGGAAGGCTTCATTTCAGCACTGGGAATGCAGACAAGCTGGTGCAAAAGGAAACCCACACCTAGTAACTGATACACAGCAATGACGTCCTGCTGGGAAATCTGAAGAACAGGGTGAGATGGAATTTTGCATTCCATTAACTGTAAGCAGGATGTGAGGGATTGAAAGGGAGTTGGAGAGGGCAGCACAAGGCTAAAAATTATCTATTAACCTTCAAAGCAAAAGAGCATCCTTTGTATGGATTTGCAAGAGTAAATCCTCTAGAACAGTATTTCTCAGGTTTATAATAAGACCAGCTTTAGGCAAAACTAGTGAATAAGTGGTGTGATTTTACCCTACTTTTATTCTGATACCATCCTCACCAACCACGGCACCCCATTTCACCTTCTCACTGCCCTCTCACTAAAGAATCGGTTCTTCATACCTCAACATTGTAAGAGCCAACATCGTTGGCCAACATCGTTTTAAATGGAGAAAAATTGAAAGTATTCCTTCTAAGAACTGGAACAAGAGAAGGATGCCCTCTTTCTCCACTTTTATTCAACATCGTTCTTGAAACTCTAGCCAGAGCAATTAGACAGAGCAAAGAAATTAAAGGGATACGAATAGGAAAAGAAGAACTCAAACTATTACTATCTGCCAATGACATGATTCTATATTTAAAGGATCCAAAAAATTCCACCAGAAAACTTCTAGAACTCATAAATGAATTCAGCAAAATAGCAGGATATAAAATTAACACTCATAAATCAAATGCATTCTATACATTGGTGATGGATCCACTAAAAGAGAAATTAGGAAAACTACCCCATTCACAATAGCCTCAAAAAATAATTTGGGGATCAATCTAACAAAAGAGACACTACAGAATGCTACAGAAAGAAATTGAAGAAGCCCTTAGAAGATGGAAAGATCACCCATGCTCTTGGAGAGGCAGAATTAATATTGTCAAAATGACCATATTACCAAACATGTTATACAGATTTAATGCAATCTCTATTAAAATTCCAATGAATTCTTCATAGAAATAGAAAAAGCAATTTTCTATTGGAAAATTTTCATTTGGAAAAATAAGAGACCCAGAATTGCCAGAGTAATCCTTATCAAGAATAGTGAAGCAAGAGGCAACACAAAACAAGACCTTTTATTATGCTACAGAGCCATAGTAACAAAACCGGTATAGCATTGGCACAGAAACAGACAAGAAGACCAGTGATACAAAATAGAAGACACAGAGACAAACCCACATAAATACAGTTATCTCATACTAGACAAAGGTGCCAAAAACATACTTAGGAGAAAAGATAACCTCTTCAAAAATGGTCCCGGGAAAACTGGAAATCCATATGTAGCAAAATGAAATTAAACTCCCATCTCTCACCCTGTGCAAAACTCAACTCAAAGTGGCTCAAGGACTTAGATCCTAGAACAGAGACCCCACACCTAATAGAAGAAACGTAGGCCCAAATCTTTACCATGTGAACTTACGTTCTGACTTCCTTAGTAAGACCCCTAAAGCACAAGAAGAAAATCAAGAATTAATAAATGGGATGGAAGTAAACTAAAAATATTTTTCACAGTAAAGTAAACAATCAATAAAGTGAAGAGAGAGCCTACAGAATGGGAGAAAATCTTTACACATGCACCTTAGATGGAGCCTTAATCTCCAGGATATATAAAGAACTCTAGAAACGTAACACCAAAAAACAAAACAAAACAAAACCAATAACCCAGTCAATAAACGGGCAAAGGAACTGAACAGATGCTTCACAGAAGAAGAAATACAATTGATCAACTATATGAAAAAAATGTTGATTTTTTGGTGTTGAGTTTTTTGTGTTCTTTATATATCCTGGAGATTAATGCTCTATCTGATGTGCATGTGGTGAAGATTGTCTCCCATTCTGTAGGCTCTTTCTTGATTATTTCCTTTGCTGAGAAGAAGCTTCTTAGTTTGAATCTATACCATTTATTGATTCTTGATTTTACATCTTGCACTTTAGGAGTCTTGTTAAGGAAATCAGTTCCTAAGCTGATATGGTAAAGAAATGGGCCTGCTTTTTCTTGTAGTCATCGCAGAATCTCTGATTTAGTGTCTAAGTCTTTGATCATTTTGAGTTCAGTTTTGTGCAGGGTGAGAGATAGGGGTTTAATTTCATTTTGCTATGTGTGGATTTCCAGTTTTCCCAGCACCATTTTTGAAGAGGCTATCTTTTCTCCAATGAGTGTTTTTGGCACCTTTGTCTAGTATGAGGTAACTATATTTATGTGGGTTTTTCTCTGTGTCTTCTATTCTGTACCATTGGTCTACATGTCTGTTTTGGTGCCACTACCATGCTGTTTTTGTTACGATGGCTCTGCAGTACAGTTTAAGGTCTGGTATTGTGATGCTTCACTTTTCTTGCTAAGGATTCCATCAGCAAATATATGAAAATATGTTCAACACCTCTAGCAATTAGAGAAATGCAATCAAAACTACACTGAGATTTCATCTCACTCCAGTAAGAATGGCAATTATCAAGAACACAAACAACAATAAATGATGACAAGGATGTGGGGAAAAAGGTTCACTTATACATTGCTGGTGAGAATGCAAATTGGTGCAACCACTATGGAAAGAAAAATGGAGATTCCTCAAAAAACTTGGAATGGAACCACCATTTGACCCAGTTATCCACCTCCTCGGTTTATACCCAAAGGACTTAAAATCAGCATACTACAGTGATGCAGTCACATCAAAGTTATAGCAGCTCAATTCATAATAGCTATACTATTGAACCAAACTAGGTACCCCTCAACAGATGAATGAATAAAGAAATGTGGTATACATTCACAATGAACTATTACTCAGCCTTAAAGACGAATGAAATTATGGCATTTGTTGGTAAATGGATGGAGCTGGAGAATATTATGCTAAGCAAAATAAGCCAATCCTAACAAAATCAAAAGCTGAATGTTTTCTCTGATATATGGATGTTAATTCACAATAAGTGGGTGGAGGGTGGGGCATGGGCTAGGCAAGAATAGTTACTTTGGATTAGGCAGAGGGGAGAGAAGGAAGGGGAGGAGGGATGGGGTAGGAATGATAGTAGAATGAATTAGACATTATTACCCTATGTGCATATAGGATTACATGACCAATGTAATTCTACATCATGTACAACCAGAAGAAGGAGAAGTTATACTGCATTGATGTATGATATGACAAAATGCATTCTACTGTCATGTGTGACTAATTAGAACAAATAAAAAAAATTTTAAAGTATGCTTCTGAATTCAAGATGTAAAGTCACTTAGATAATCTTTGGTGGAGTTGAAAGAACTTTAGATCCAGCATCAAAAGACCAGACCTAAGTTTTAATTCCATCACAGACTGATCTATTATATGAACTGGAGTAGAGTCCTAACTTCTCTGTGCCTCAGTTTTATCATCTGAAATTGGGAATCATGATCTAATACTTGACATATATCTAACTATATAGTCAGAGGTGGGAAGAACTAACTTATTAAGCATCTCCCAAGTTCTGGGCTCTGTGTAGAACTAACTTGTGCAGCAGTGGTCTCTGTTTGAACCCAGGCTATACTGACCATTTGGAATCTGGAATGTCTAGGCATGTCCAATGACCTGGCAAGAGGAAACTTCTAGAAGTTTGGGGAAACAGAGCAGCATCCTTGAAGAGAACTTATCTCAAGGAAAGAATAAGTTCAACAGACAAGCATGATTTATAACACATTGTTAGCAGGGAGGAGTTTCTGAGTAAAGCATGGTGTTTGTTGCTTATAATGTTCATGAGTGCAGTTGTTTTGTGAAAAAATACAAAAGACCTTTTAAACAAAACTTTGTAAGAATCAGTAGCACCAACAACATTGCTTTAATACCTTTGTGGAAAATGTAATGCTAATGGAGGATGAATGACATTTGGTCTGTGGTATATGCATCCAACAGGGCCACCATCAATTCCTTCTCTTCTTTTATGTCATCTCCCTGTGGTCAGGTGAAATCTACTTCTCCCATACTCTTGACACTGGACTGGCTTTAATGACTGATCAATAGAATATGATACAAGTAATATTCAGGGAAGTTGAGGCTCAGTCCTAAGAAATATCGCAGCTTCCATTTGGGTTTCTTGAAATGAGTTTTCTTGTCACTTCACTCTACCATGTAAGAAGTCCTTATAACTCAAGACGACCATTCATAAAAAATCCAAAGCACATGGAGAGTGCATCGAGGATGAGATATCATGGAGAGAAGTAAGAGAGAGGCTAAGGAGCACCAAGGCACCAGACATCTAAGTGGAGAATCATCTTGGAGAGAAGTCTTAATTCTCAGCTTCCCCATGGGTTTATCAGGGGGATCAGAGATGAACCACACAGCCAACCCCTCCCCTCCAGAATAAAATATTGTTTTAAGTCATTAAGTGACTTTAAATGGAAAGAAGGACTATATAAGTGGAGTCTTCCCATTGTCCTAGAAATCAGGTTTGAGAGCTATTTCTCTAAAATAAAGCAAGTTTTAAAAGGTATTTGTGTGAAATAATACAAAAATTACAGGTGGAAATAAGGGGATGGTTAAGGTCGGACACTCATGGGACAGGACAAGTGGACTGTTGTTTGTCAACTACAAACGTTTTAATGCTTGGCTTCCATAGGAAAAAATTTCACATCAAGTCATGGGGCAGGAAGTATCTCAGTAGGCCTTCATGGAAGACCCAGGATACTAGCTCAGCCAGCCATGATCAGAGGACTGAACAGACACCCAAGGCCACCGCCACCTTGTCTTGTGTTTTAGGTTTGTTGACTGACAGTGCACAGATTGAGCTTGTTGTTTCACACCTTGGCAAGAAGTGTGGCCCTCTTGTTCGGGAGAGACACTCTTGGCAAACTGCTCTCCTGTTCAGGGATCGAAGGACTAACAGAGAGATAATTCACTGTCAGTGTTGGAAGTACAAGGGAGTCAATGTCCTGATGCTCAGTTGAAGCAAATGCATCTGCAGATAGAGTGATACATTTATTCCAGAGACCATGGAGGGGTTATCAAGACAGTACTATATTACAAGTTTACGTCAGGTATTTTTTCAAGGAATCTGTCTCTTGCCGGCTGGTGCAGGTGTGGAGACACATGAATCCTGAAGCAGGAGACCTTTGGACAGTTGATGGATACAAGGCATAATTTTTCACTGGGGTTCATTACTTGCGTTTAACCATGTTTTGCTTTTGGACACTGTATGTGTTGGATCACTTTCTTCTTATTATCCATAGAAGGAATTGCCTTTTATTAGTCATTGTGTTAGACTTCTGTGATTTTAATTTTTAGAAACTGTTTTGCACTAACTTGAAAATGATGTCTTTAGAGGCTCCAGGTTGTCTGCCCACTAGTTAGTGGGGTCTTGGGTCAAGTCACTCAGATTCTCACAGGATTCATTACTCACCTCCCTGTGGTCTCTCATGTACACCATTTGCCAGTTGGAGGTAACTATATAGCAGGCTTTTGTTTGTAATGAAGGAGCAGGAAATCAAAGGTAACAACTACTTCCTGACAAATTCAGTTCTCTCTCATTGAGTAGATATTCTTTTGAAGCCTACACACAGAAGGGAAAAAACAAGTTTCAACCTCTGTGGGCAAGCATCAGCTAGGATGCTATCTGAACAGTGGGGCTGATGGTGAGGCCTCAATTTCATTCAAATCTTTTGTAGTGTAAGAGAAACCCTCTGTAGGAAATTGGTGATTGAATATAACCATTGTCAGAACATGCGGGGAATTTTGTTCACAATCACTGCAGAAAATGAAGGGCCGTCAAAACTGGATTTTTTAACTAAATGCCTAATATACCTGAGGTCAGGGCAAACTTGATGGCACTTTTGTCTGAACTGAGGATTTCTCCTTTCTGTGGTTTGGATCTGTGTAGATGGGAGGCATAACTGGTAAGTTCTACATGCCCAAAGTCAAATGGAAATGGAGCATGCATTCTACTCTCACACCCTCTGGAAGCTTGGGGCCAGAAAGATTTTTTTTTTAAAGAAATGTCTGTGTTGGGACAGAGTGTGACCAAGCCTTCATATTCCAGTGAGTTGGACTGCTACATGACCATATCAATGTTGGGCTTGAGTGGAGGAAAGATACAGAATATAAAACACCAAAATTTGCATGAGCTTTGTGAAAAACATCAAAGAGTTGGCTGTCAGATGGATATTTGGCTTATGGGCAGAACTTTGCCAGAACTTTGAGGTTAATTCTTCAAAAATTCAAGTAAAGAAAATAAGAAACCAGCCACTCAGAGAGATGCACGAGTGTGCACAACATCTGGTGGGTGAAGATCTATATTCTAACTTCCTATAAATGAGATCTCCTATTCTGGCATGTTCAAAGCAAACTTGAGGGAGTACAAACATTGTTCTTTGGAGAGTAAAGATTAAAGGGAGATGGGAGATAAAGGACAGAGGAACGGAACAAGGGCTGGGGTTGTAGCGCAGTGGTAGAGCGCTTGCCTAGCATGTGTGAGACACTGGGTTCGATTCTCAGCACCACATATGAATAAACAAAATAAGGGTCCATTGACGACTAAAAATTTTTTTTGTAAATAAATCTCCCACTTAAGACTTAGAAACTCAGGGTAGATAGGATTTATATTCATAGCCATTCATCCTTCTTTATATCCATCCATGGAGGAAATAGAATAAGAGAACAAGGTTTGCTGTCACATACCATCCTTTGAAAGTGGTTGACTTCATTTTAATGCCACCTATATAGATATTTAGAAAGTTCTATGTGATTCTTTCAAAGTAGTACTTCAGCTATCGGGTGGTCCCAGGGAAGCAAGGTATTCAGTCTGAAGGCCCATTATAACCAAGACCTCCTTTGTCGTCTTGTGAAGCTATGAGGAGAAACAAGAAGTCAAGGGGTAAAAAGATCCAGCTTTTCTTTCTACACTAATGCCCGGACTGGGGACATATTTGGTGAAGTCCAGCGGGGAGAGGTATTCCTGTCAGTGTTGTATTCGTTGTGTGGATGAATAGAGAGCTTTTGTCTCTTAGATGTCAGTCCAGCACCTTCCATCTGAATTAAGTTCACTTAAAAACTTAAAGCAAACCACCCCCTACAACTTTTCCTACATCCCTGAAGGATTAGATTACTGTAATCCAAGTCCCTCCAGATAGAAAAGGCCTTGCAGGTTATCCAGTTCATCCTCTGTTAGGGCTGGGTTTCTTCCTTCAGCAGAGCTGCTACTGTTGTGCTCCGTCCGGTTTCCAGTGTCCTGAGTGAGGGAGCTTCCCTCCTGTCCCTGGGGAGGCCATTCTCTAAGCCCTGCAGTTCTCTCCGCCAGGAAGTTATCTCTGATAGTCATCTTGAGTTTTCCCTTTTTCAGCTGTATCCCGTTACAGCCAGTTGCAGCCTTTTACCAAGTCCTTCTCCCCGCACAGGGGCTGCATGCTGACTCTCAACTTCATGACCCACTCCTATTAAAACCCCTTATGGATGGTTCACTCTACATGTCCTGCCCTTGGTTCTAGAGCTGCAAAAGTTGCTCTTGGGAGTCCCTCTACCAAGTTTCGTTTTCATTGTTCTGCACACATGCACAGAAGAAATGGTCTCAACTTTAAAATGAAGTTGGGTGTTTCTAATGGTTTGCCTCTTTTTTTTTTTTTTTCTGAGCAGGGCCTAATTTGCTGAGGCTGATCTTGAACTTGTGATACTCCTGCCTCAGCCTCCCCAGTTGCTGGGATTACATGTGCCATTGTGCCTAGCACAGTTTTTTGTAAAATTTTGCCTGAAAAATCTGTTTTATAAAATTTTTATGTGTTTCATCAAATGGCTGTTCTTCATAGGTCAACTTTGTGATACACTTGATGACAGACCAATCAGTAGGCATAAAATTGGGAGGAGGATAAATGTGGTAAAGAAAGAAACATACTCTTGGCAACAATATAAAAATCAACTTCTAGGCAGGGGTAGGTGAAGGGGAGACTGTTGAATCCGCTATAGAATGGCTTTATTAGTTTGTGTGTTGTCAAATATTTTGAAATAAATGTCCTTTCTGCTGTTCAGGATGGACACAAGACTGGACTTTAGGACACATCACAGGTTAGATGATTACATGTTGATTACACCCTGGTCCCAGAGAAACCCAAAGGCAATTCCAGATTCTGGAGTCTTTGCAGGTCAGCCACATTGCACTTTTCAATGGGAAGCATCCTGTACATTAAGGCAATTGCCTCTTCAGTGGGAGTTAGGGCATGCGCTAGAAGACATGGCAAGTCTGGCAATGTTCTTAGTACTTTGGAGGAAGACTGGGTGAGTTCAGATCCTGGCCGTTACTGCTGCAAGAATTTGGGCAAGTCATTTAATTTCTCTTCTGCTCGGTTTTCTCATTTGTAAAAGAAAATATTAATTAAAGATACTTTATAAGATTTGGGAAATGATTGAGCTAATAATGCTTTCAAATTATAGCACAATATTTGACACACAGTCAGCAGTCACAACATGCCCTAAGTGTACCTAGAACATATTCTTGAATCTTTTTTCAAAATATTTTTTAGGGGCTGGTGTTGTGGCTCAGTGGTAGAGCGCTTGCCTAGTATGTGTGAGGCATTGGGTTCGATTCTCAGGACCGCACATAAATAAATGAATAAAATAAAGGTCCATCAACATCTAAAAAAAATTTTAAAATATTTTTTAGTTGTCGACGGATCTTTATTTTACTTATTTATATGTGGTGCCGAGAAACAAACCCAGTGCATTGCACGTGCTAGGCAAGCACTCTACCACTGAGTTACAACCCAGCCCATACATTGAATCTTGAAAAAGTCTTTGCTAAACTTATACACAAGTATGCTTATTGTAGTTTTAAAATGGAATAAAAAGCATATCCAGCAATGGGGAATCAGCTGGGAACAATGTTACTATCAAATTTTATTAGTGTTTAAGTTAACTTAGAAAGGTAGAGTACAAAGCTGCACAGACAGTGTGGTTCCAATTTTATATTATACGTGCTATGTAAATATACAATATATTCACATCAAAAGATACTGGATGAAAATGCATCAAAATGTTCACATTTTACAGACACACTTTGCCACCCTCATTATTAGTAGGTGTTACTTTTTTTTTTTTTCCAGAGATGGCATGTTTTGTAATGTGGGTCTCTATGAAATAACTTACATAATTGTTTAAGAGTATTTGTCAGTGGGAGTGAGAAATCTCCTCCATCCAAGCCTCTATGAAGTACCACTGTTCTACATTCAACACCTTTGCAAAATTGTACAGTTAGCAAAAAGGGATGTGAAAGAGGACTTCCTTGGTAAGTAGCGTTTCGCAGGCTGTTATGGCCAGAGCATTGGAGGACAGCAGGAAGAACCAGGGCAGGCTTCTGAGTGCGCTCTGCTCTCCTGTTCTTGTTTTACTCTGAGTCACCTTCTTGCTCAGGGTACACCTTGTCACTTCCTTTGCAGAAGTAAGGAAGATAATTTATGGAATTTTAAATTAATATATCTGATTGTGAATTATAGCCTTGAGACTTGGGAATTTTATGTCTTTGAGCATGAGGAAAGAATGATCTGAAGTCCTAATAGAAGTAGAGTCCATATTTAGATAGCGCGCCAGGATACACTTTACATAAATGTTAAGCTAGAGATCACACAGGTGGTATATGGTGAGGTGGTGACTCAACCCCACGTCTTCTCACTCCACAGCCTCTGCTCTTTGCTCTGCATTTAACAGTGACCTCTTATGGGTCAATTTTCTTGTCTACAAAGTGATGATAGTAACAAGGGTATTAAATGAGGTAAATATGCTAAAGTGCATGGAGCATGATATATGTCCAACTCCCAATGACAGTCATCTTGGACAAAGAAGCTGAAAGAGGCTGACTTAGAACCAGAAACAGAACTTCAGGATCCTGATTGCTAGGCTGGTCATCTCTCCTCCAACATGTACTTCCTCACAAATATATACTGCAGTTATTTCTAGGAAAGAAAAGACTAGAAGTAAATGAATTATCCTTGCTTAAAACAAGTGGTATTTCAGGTTCTGGTCAAAAGGAGTTTCTGATCCTGATAAAACTTTTAAATCATCTAGTTTCCCCCTATTTTGTGTTCAGTGTCATTGTATGAAGATCATTTTCAAGTGCAAAAATTGTTTGATATTGATGGTTCTAAAGTCATATGCCATATTGCTTCTGAAGGACTGAGATCTGAACTCTCGTCTTTTCAGTTTTTGTCTTCTTTGGCATATTTAGATCACAGAAGCAGAATGGTCAGGAGCTGGGACTTTTTTACATTTGCCAAGCCCAGTGGGGTACTTAGTGCAACATGAAGGTGGGTGACTGCCAGTTCTGCAGAGACCCTGGCTCAGCTGACAGCACAGGAGACTTCTGATACCTCATCTCAGAATAGGAGTCATTCAAGAAGTCATGTTTTGCAAACGAGCTATTATTATACATAACTGAGATGCCATATCTGACATGGCCTATGGTTGTGATGTTTATGTTATGGCCAATATCACTTTTTTCATTTTTTTATTATAATCCGTTTTTCCTGCCACACTGAAGACAGTTGAAAGAGTACTTTTGGCTCCCGCAGTGACTCAGCGCTGCAATATGCTTCATGTCTGCTCCTCTGACCTCAGGAACACAAAGTAGGCTTCTAAGGAGCTCACTGTTTGCTTCAAGCCTCATGCTGGGTCCCTGCTGTGGACCACATTTTGAATGTTTTTCTAATGATTTCTCAACTTTTTCCTTGAAAAAAATGTTCATTTCTGAAATCATCTGTTGGTAATTAGAGTGACCAACTACTTGTCTTCTAACATAAGGCCTAGATCAGGATTTCGTGAGTGGTACCGTGCTTAATCACCTTTGCATTGGAAAGGAATACAAGTTCATTGGGAGAATTTTGGAACATTTAGATTTTATGATCTGGAGGTTCTTGGCCAATTTATGGTAAAATTGTCAATGATGATGAAAATCGAAATTTGTAAAGTGATTTATAGGTAGACAGCAACTCAGGGATTTAGTAATTAATCTAATAGGGTTTCCTAAGGATCTACTATATGCCAGGTGCTTTGGATTTAAATGTTAGTAGGGTATGATTCTATTCTCACTAAATTCATAGGGAGTAAAGTAAAATAAATTTTTTGATTCTCATAATAATCTTGTGTATCAGGATTCATTTTTATCAGTATGAACATTAAAGCTGTGAGAAGTTAGGTCAGTATTTTCTCATTTGTAAAGGGCAGGGCTGGTCCTCAAACTCAGGCCTTGTTGCCCAAATGCTTGCTCCTTCCCATGAGCATGGTTCTAGACTTGACTGTCCATGTTCTTGTTCCGAGCTCTACCACTAACAGCTGGCAAACTTTGTAAACATTAACCTCTTTTAGCTTTGGTCTCCCCTCTGTAGAATGAAGAAAATAATCCAGTGTTATTGTCAACTTCGCCTGAACTGTGCAGGTGAAGCACTCACCACGGTGCTTAGTACCCATGAGAAGAACAAGAATGACTGATTATATTTTCAGTATGAAGCTTACTTACTAGACAGTCTCACAAGATTCTCGAGAAAAATATCATCTTCACAGAAGTGAGAGGATCAAGGAGGTTATGTCAATTTCCAGTTTTTGCTAGTGATTATGGCAATATATATAAATATATCTTAATTGAATCCTTTATTTCTTTAATAGTGAATATTTATTCAGCACATACTATGTGCCAGACTTGCTAAAAGCTTTCATTTCATGAGAGAATTGATCTTCAGAATAGTATTACAGGTGTTATCAATGTTAGCATATTGTAGTTGTATGAAATGAGACTTGCAGAGTGGTGGGTAAGTGACAGAGTCAGGATGCAAACTCAGTCCCTTGGCCACCAAATTCAGAGTTGCTTTTATTACTTGATGTCATTGAGGATGAGGCAAGAGTGCTTTGTCCTTCCAGAGTCTGCCTTCCTTTCTTTGGTGAAAGGAAGAGAGTGATAGTATAATACCAGATATGTTGGGTACATCAGAGGACCTAATTTTCTGTAATTATAATTTATTTGGAGAAGTCCAAAGACAAAAAAAAAAAAAAAAAAAAATGTAGGTTTATGTTGGGGGCTGTGCCATGTGGGCTGCACCGGGATGGCGCCTGGTGGCCAGCCGGAGGTTGTTTTGATCACATCGGCAGTGAGGAGGTTGATTAACATAAGCACACTCAGGTGATTTATCATTGGCCGTATTCAATTAAGTCCACGCACACAATGCGTGCACAGGTGTTCCCGAGTGCTCCTGCTCATGCCTGCTCGCTTTAACCTTTGCCATGATAGGGCAGCTGGTTGCTTGCCTGATCTCAACTAGTGTGGCCCCGCCCTCCACCTCCTGGAGGAGATATAAGTGGGCAGTAGGCAGAAGACAAAGAGCAGCAGGTAGCAGAGAGAAGAAGCGGCAGTAAGCAGAAGCAGCAGCTAGCAGAGAGAAGAAGCAGCTAGAAGAAGCAGCTAGCCCTCAGATAGATAGCACCTAGTTCACAGGATGCAGGATGCACCTTCAAGAAGAAGCAGCAGAACTTTAAGAAGAAATAGATCACCGATAAGCACAGAAGCCTCTCTTTCTCTAAAACTTCCTCTAAGCAAAGTTTCTCTTCCTCTAAGCAAAGTCTCTCTTCCTGATAAGCAAAGTTCCTCTAACCTCTAAGCAAAGCCTATCTTTCTCTCAAAGTCTCTCTTCCTCTATAAATTAGTGAATGTAGGAAAAGTAGTTTATTTTCAGTCCACCTCCGATAAATACCCACGCAATTGTTGCTGCGGGCTGCCACAGGTTTAAAAAAAAGGAGCATATTAGATGTGAGATGATATGGAGGATTTCCCTACTTTCACATTATTATTTTCTGTAGAAAGCCGTTTACCCCTAAAATCCTCAAAAGTTACTTTACGGTCATTTTTTTTCCCCACAACCAGTTGCACTTTCTAATAACATGCATGCGCAGAGATTCCTTCTTTTTGTGTAACATAAATACTAACAAATTCAGGCAGTGACTGGCTATTGTGGAGCTTTTTTATGGCCCTCATTACATGTAAATGAATGAAATTCTTTATATTCTAAAATCAGTGGAATTGAGTATCAACTGTTCTTTTATTGTAAGATCATTATTTATATACAATACTTGAAGAGAGCATTATTTAATCCAGATTAGTTCTTCTCTCTTTTGGTAAATAAAATTCTAAATTCCAGACCTTTCCCTGTGAGTATTGTTATTATTTTATATTTGAAATTCAGCACCAGTCACACACCAAGGCGCTTAATGCCAGGGGTTTCAGCTAAATTTCTCCCTGTATGAACCTGTACTTTCGCCCTCATAGTCGGAAAAGCTTGGTGCTGGCAGCCCTCATAAAGAGAGATTTGTCCAATATTTTGGGAGGCAGTGAGGGACTCGACAGTCAACAGAAAATTTCAGGGTGAACTGTAAAAGTCCCTAAGAACCAGAGTCCTAGTACAGCACCATCTGGAGAATAGTCCTGTTTCATAATTCATTCATTCATGTTTATATTTCTTTATATGACCTCCTCTATAAACTTCTTCAAATCCTGTAACCAGTGTACCTACTCACCATCCCTTGGCACTGAGTTCCATAGAAGTGTAGTGGACCCATCAAAACACCCTACAGTTGTTTTGAACCTCAATCCTGAATTTTGAACCTCAAAATCAGTTCACATTAAGTAACAGATATGTTCTCTGTAATCCACTTCACTGATCAATACCTCGAATTGGCCAGGGATAAGACAGGGCCCCTACAGAACATCAGTGTGAACTCGTCTTTTCCAGTCTCACCTCCTGGGGTATAGATGGGTTGCAGTGACATCAAAGCTTGGATTTTGCTGGCTCCTTTCTTCATGTGCTAATGTATTTTCTGCACCCCACCTTCCCCATAGTGCTCCTTTGCATCCTGGAGTGCTCCACCCAGCTCTTTCAAGCTCCATTCCTGCTTGGCATCCTCATGGATATGCCCATCACTTGAGGTGCCGGGTTATGTGGTGACTAAGGGTAAGGGGGAGGACAATTCTGTTAAAGTTGGTTAGAGGAATTTTAAAACAGCACTTTCTGTGATCAAAAGTTTTATGGTGTTTTTAGAAAAAGAACACTAGCTACTCTGTATAACTCTCTTGCTTTCAAGGTTGGGAAGGGTGAATACTGGGCTAGTTAGGAAATTGGAATAATAGATAACACATCAGATTCTCCTCTCCCCTCTAGCCAGCACTTTTGGCTACACTCTCAGGTTGAAGGAGCTCCCAGTAGATGCCTCTGATACAGGGAAATGGTTTCAGAGAGTCCATCTCCACCAATTGGCCACTTATACCCAAATATATCTGGATCCCGCTTAGTCCCAAGTTCCATATTGACTACATATTCTCAAATGGACAATAAAGTATTTATAACTACTTTTAGGGAAAGCAACTTAACTGGAGTATCGGTGATCCAAAAATTGTCACACATGAATGTAATGATGCTCTGTGATGGCAGAGAAATGAACTAAAACATCTCCGAATTTCAGAATGAGAGAATGACAGTAACTGGACAGAAACTGGACTGTTCTGTATTCAGGAAAAATGAGACCTCTACTTAATGAAAACCTCAGCAAAATGTCACATTTTTTTATAGTAGGTGAATAACTTTACAGAAAACAGGAATCTAAATCTTATACTTTGATGCCTATTTCTGCAAATTTCATAGAGGATGTTTCCACAAATATGGTCTCTCCCTTCCAGTGACCTCCAATTTGGGGACATGGTCATAAGCATGCATAGACTTGCTCCCCTTGTCCATCTGGGCTGAGCAGATTGGAATGGGCATCAAATTTTGCCAGGAATGAGTGAGAGAAGGGACGGCTGCCCTTGATGAGCAGAACTGAAGTCAGCACTCAGACAGTCACCAGTGAAAGCCTTGGGTGAATACCCTTAAAACCCAAGTATCCATTTAAAAATTAATTGTGTTTGACATTGGAAACACACACCATGGATCTCATGTGGTTGATTTCCCTTTGAGGTCTATAGCATTCACTGCTGTGCTGCAGATGTGCTTAACTGCAAAAAGTAATTGGAATGATCCAAGTCTTTAGAGCCAGACAATGAGAACCAATCGTGAGGAATCAGGAAATGGGATGAATCTGGAAGTCCCAGTGTGGGGAGGCTCAATCAATTTTTCCCAGAAGTATATATTAACACCCAATTCGTCTCCAAGACACTCACTCTCATTTTGATGAGAGACACCACAATCATCTGTAGTAATATGAAGAATTATACCGGCTCAAATAATTCTGACTTCCCCTGTCTTTTGGGTTGTATATTCCTTGTTATGTTACCTTACTTTTTCAACTAATTTTACAGGCTTATAGAGTCAGTGCTTAAAAACTACAAATTCAATCCTGGGAGTGGAAATTGAAATTCTGGGGTTTAAATAACATTTCTGGGACTCCTGGGCTGCCACTTCTCACTATGTGTCCTGTGGCATTATATCGTCAGGAAGGGAGTTGATTTCTTTACACTCCCCACATGTCCTCTATTCAAGAGGGCTTGTGCTATTTCCACAAGATAGCCCAGCATCACTTGGCTCCCACGTGCCACCTGGCCACTCTTCTGCTACATGCTGTGACCTTATTGAACTTTGCATATGTATTTGCTTTTGGATTGGGGTGCTGAAGTTTATTACGTACCCTGCACAGGTAGTTTCTTGTTAGCATAGAGTATCTAGTAGCCTCCTGAGCCTAAACGTCTCTATGCATCGAATGAGACAAAACGAGCTGTAAAGATTCTACTTAATGACTTACAAAGTATGTCTGCAAACTAAGTGTTCATTGAATTCAGGGAAATTTTGAAAAATTAAAACTGAATTCCTCTTCCTTTCTGGGAGAATGGTAACGGTGTTTCTCTTGAGGATAATGCACTAGGGCAAGTAGTGACTTAGTTATTGGGGAAAAGTAAAGTTCCTTATCTATGTGTAAACTCTAGTCTCTTTTATTCTTGGTGTGCCTGAGGTTTATATGTTGATTTAGCTGAATAACTCAGTTAATCCAGGATTAAAATCTTTGTAAAATTATGAAAGAAAGAAAAGGGGAGGGAGAGAGAGAGAGAGAAAGAGAGAGAGAGAGAGAGAGAGAGAAAGAAAAAAGAAAGGAAAGCCTTTCTCCTACCAATCCCCCAATCCCCACAACCACCAAAAGCTTCCAGAGTTTTAAATTTGCTTTCCATTAAGACAGTGGTTAGACTGCAGTTGCTGAACCTCTTAAGAGAATACACGATATGGTAATAAACATCATTTCAGAAATAGGTTTTTTGTTCGCTTTTCTAGGAAGCACAATAATGAACTCTGCATGTTCACTACACTTTTTACTCCAGATCCTGATTTTAACAAGGGCTGGGGGGTTGCTCACTGCAATTGGTTCACTCCCTACCTAGCAAAAGGAAATGTTTGTTTTGTCTTTGCAATTCCAGCCACCCCTGACTATGCAGTGTGTTGTAAAATGCCCTTTGAAGTTCATGTGTCATCCGTTTAATATGAACACCGCGGGTTGGCGTGTGCTGCTCCTTTTCCAAACGTTTTTGGTGTCCCAGTTTCTCTGGGGAAGGTTCAGATCTGACAATTCTATGATATAGAAATCTATGCTTAATGCTGGTCTATGTACAGGGGTCTGAAACTTTATGGTTGCTAACTTGCTGTTTGTGTAGGAAAGCCAGTTTATAGGGAAGAAGAAGGGTGATGATTTTAATGCAAACAAATGTCTTGAAAAATACTTCCTGTATGTCTCATGCTATATGCTCAGCTGGCCGTGTGTAGCAATAGATGTGGCTTCTCTTCCTGTAGTACTCGGCAGTGCTGGGAAAAATAGAAGACAGATGTGGTTCAGGACAGTTGTTTATAGAAGGAGATATGGGTAGGAAGAAGAAATTGGATTTTAAAGATGCCCAATTTATTTTTCAGGACTTTTTTGGGAGGCCACAGAAGCCACCAGTTATGTCCTACATACTAAGGTCGAATTGCAACATCTTCAAAGTTACAGGTTGTATGGTTTGGATGTGAGATCTCCCCCAGGAGCTCATGTGTGAGGCAATGCAAGCAGGTTCAGAGGAGAAATGATTGGGTTGTGAGACTCCTAATCCAATCAGTGAATTAATTCCCTCCTAGTGATTAACTGAGTGGCAGCTGAAGTGGTAGGGTGTGGCTGGAGGAGGTGGAAATTGGGGCGTGGCTTTGGGTATATATTTGTATCTGGCAAGTGGAGACCTGGCTTTCTTCTTCCGGATCATCATGTGAGCTGCTTCCCCACACTCTTCCACCACGATGTCCTGCCTCACCTTAAGCATGGAGGAATGGAGCCGGCCTTCTAAGGAGTAAGACCTCTGAAACTGTGAACCCCTAAATAAACTTTTCCTCCTCTATAATTGTTCTGGTGGGTCTTACAGCGACAATAGAGCTGACTAAAACAGAAATGAAATATTCATTAAGAGCATGGACTCTGCTGTCTGTGGACACAGCACTTTACAATCTACAAGGCACTTCTTAAAAATGCATTTTTTCTTATTAATTTAATCCTTACAACATTGTTCTGAAGTTGAGACTGTTATTCCTAAACAAGAATAGAGTAAGATTTTGAAAAGGGATGTTGGTTTCCTGTTCCTATTCTTCCATCCTAACTAACCTCCCCAGGAATTAAATAAAACAATCTTCAGAAAGTGCTTAGTACAGTGCCTAGTACCTAATAGGAGCTCAATACATATATACTTTTTCCCCATTCACTCTATCTCATCATTAGCTGGAGAAGTTAACTTCTTAAAAGAGGTGGTATGGCTGAAGCTAAGCATTATTTATATGTTGAATAATTAAAGTAATGGGTTCTATAGATTTGGATCTACTAAAATAATCAGGGTGGTTTAGAATTGGGCCTATAAAACCTAAGCCAGAAATCACTCTTTTAAGAGAAGCAATCCACAAGGCTCCAAGTACTTTGAAGGATGTTGGTTGGAGATTCTTGAAATAGTACTTATGAACAAATTGATATAATATCAAAGAATTAATTGTCCTACTATACATTTAAATCTGTGATCTGCTCAACTGTCTGATCTTGAGTTCCTCATATATGAGGTAGAATGGTCTGAACTGTCATGGTCACACTTGTACCCTTGATCTGATGCCCTTTCCATTGTATACAGCAGTTAAATCAGCTCATTTCTGCGAGTCAAAAAAAAGTGGTTATAAATTGCAATGTGTAGAACTCACCTGGATCCTGAAACAAATAAGCAAATAAACAACAAAAGTATTTTGAATGATGAAATTTATAAGATGCAAATTTAAACAGTGAACAGATATTAAGGAATTATTATTCTCTTTTTTAATTGTGATCATGGTATTGTGGTTATGTTAAGAAAAATTAGAGTTCATCTTTCAGAGATCCACAGTGAAATATTAACAAATGAAGTGATATTTCTACTCTTTGCTTCAAATCATATAGTGGAGATTTGCCTTGAGCTGTTAATGGTTGAGTTGGGTGAGGGATTCATAGGGGTTCATTATGCTTTCTATTTTGATGTTTGTTTGAAATTCTTCCTTATTAAAGAAGAATATATGACCAGTTTTAATTCTGGGCACATCTGTGTTTCCACCCTTTTAGACTTTCTATTTTGTCTCCTGATCTTGTGCACCAGGAGATGTTTATGCACCTCCCCGCAGAATGGTTTGCCTTTTGCTGAAAGACATCATGATTATAAACTTCCTCTTTGTTTTGGTTGTCAGAAAGTTTAGGACAAAATGTGTGGCCAAATAATCACTTATTCTTTCATTCATTCAGATCGAAGGTGATGCCAAGACAGACTTAGAATCTTTTACCAAGCTTTTTCATGAGAAGATGTTCTACACAGTTAACTTTGGAGGCTACATGGTACTGTGGTTAAAGTCCCAGGACTTTGACTATTTGGACTTATGAAGCTGGCTTTGCCACTATTGACAAATTAGCTTCTTTGAGCCTCAGAGTACAGCATCTGTACAGTTGGGGATAATGATAGAACCTATTTCAGAGGTGAACATGAGAACTAAATTAAAGAAAACACTTTTCTGCCCTTAGAAATAGGATCTAGTACACAGAAAACAAATTTTTGCTTTTATAATAATAAATAATTATCATACTTATTATGGGCTAAACAGAAGGCTGGGTAGGGAGCTTTCTACAGGGTTCTAACCTCACTGTGTTTTATATCTTAACCTTGTTTTACTTTTTTTTCTAACTGATAATTTAAAAATGTATCTTTTTATTATATTTTGTGTATTTATATAAATATTCTTAAATTCTTTTTGGAATAAGTATAAGTAACATATTGCTGCTGGGACAATGTTTATGCCTAATTCTAGGAATATTTTAAGTAATAATTTGAAGGGTAAAGTATTTGATATGCTACTTACCTTCTGGTAACTGTGTAACTTAAAATTTAAGAGTATTGTACTGAGATAACCAAAATCGATAGTCAGTGAATGCTGAAATCTGTAGAAGACAGTCTTGCTGAATATCTAAACTCATATTTATCTCTTTGTCGGTACACAACTTTCCCTGCTGAAAATCATTCTCTTCAAATCTTTCACATTTTCTATTTAATTTCCAAACTTATGTATTTTAAAAATGTAAACAAGGAAATCAAATGTGTCCTAATGTGATTGGACCTCTAATGACTCAACAAGATTTGACCCATATATGCCTGCACAACTTTCCCACTACTCTGGGGTCTTTCAATTAGTTGTCATGGTTGTCTAAGAACCAATAAGGTGCTCTCAGAGTGCACCCTGACGTGCGAGTCTGCACTTGTACCAACTCCTAGATCTGATGTAAATATGACTTGCTAGGCATGTTGTTTAGAAAAGCAACTGGCTCACAATAAGGACTAATCAGTAGAAAAATCACATTTAAAAGACACTCTTATTTTAAAATTAGCAGATGTCAAGAAAGTATATAATAGCAACATTTTATTTTTCAAAAGTTAACTATAATTAACACATGGTATCAACATTGAAAGTCCTGATTTGATAAGATTATTGTGGTTACTAGGTAGGAAAGTGGGCTTGCTCTAAGGAAATCCACAAAGAAGAGTTAAGAGAGAAAGGGATGTAATGTCTGCAACTTACAAAAGGTTAGGAGAATAAAAGACAACAAATGGGAAAATATGGGAACAATTAGTAACTCCGGGCAAAGGATATAGGGAAGTTCCATGTCCTACCTATTTGTGTAACTTTTCTGTGCATTTGAAATTTTATTAAGATAAAAAGATTTTTAAAAATAAGGACAGAGTTCTTTACTTAAAATGGTGAAATATTTTGGGGGATGATGTGTCAGTGTAGGAGGTAATGTTTTCCTTCTTAGTTGTAGTCACGGTTAAAGATCTGCTTTTCTGTCCACAGGCCAGGAAGTATGCCTAGTAACACTCATATTTCTGGCATTCAATATTAAGCTAAACTTGGGACTGGAACATGGAAAAAAGATGCAGGATATGTTGTTTCTGGCATTCCAAGGCCCAGTGAACTCTTAATGGTGACATCATGATCATTTCAAACTAGTTGCAGGGATTGTCCTCATTTTGCATATCATGGAGTTAGACAGCTTCAATGAATTGCTCTCCATCCTTTCTTTCTTACAGAACACAACGTTGTGGTTACAAGTCTGAAAATAACATCCTGCACTTAAAGTTAAGTATGGTGTTCGTATCAAATAGAGCAAAGGGAACTCTCCACCCGCCATCACTTTTTTAAAAGCAAAGTTTCTAGAATAAATTACACCTTGAATTTGAGGTTGTAAATTGAGCAGGTTTCCCAAAATTCTCTAAGTACTTACATCTTCTCACCTTCAGAAAAGCATAGTGTGAGAACAAAATCATTAATTTCCACTTGACATAAGCATTGTCCTCTGCCCCTATCCATTGAGTTCTTGTTTTCATATCGTTGTGCCTAAGGAGATGCATCTGGTGGTCTTTGTCAGGATTGAGATTCTTTGAAACTCCATGCACATGACTGGAAAATTACAGCAAAATCTTGGATATTGTAGGTTAAAATCCTAGTGAAAGACTGAATAGTGGTCATCTCAAGAACTAATTGGAATAGTGATAACTGAACACATAAGGAATAAGAGTCTATTGCATAGAATGTGTTGTAGGAGAAATGAAAGGGAAGAATAATACACAGTTCTCAGGATCAAACTGCCGTGGTTTTAATGAGAATGCAAGATGAACAACCTAAGGCAATAGAAGACCAATAGGGAATAGCGTACACAGATGAGCCCTAGTCCCAGGTTACTGATTTCAGCTTCATTCCTGATGAACCAGGTGACCTCAGGAGAGTTCTCCATCCTCTTTATTTTCCTGTTCTCTGATCTGTGCAGTGAAGGGGTGAAACTCTACATTCCTTGCTAACTTAAATGAACTTTCTATAAGCACATCAAAAAGTCAATCTCTCAAGCGGTGATAACATTGTTAGAAATTTGTTGCATTGAAGAAATAATTTTTCAAAACCCTCCTAATCTTAGAATTATTTCAAATAATTTTAAAGCAATAGAAGGTCATTCTCCAAAAGGATTGAGCAACCTTTATTCTAGAAATGAGAAACTCTTTGGATTCATATTTTTGACTTATTCTGGTGTTCAAGTCCTGAGTCATTCTATCTGAAAACAACATTGTTTTTAAATGTCAGAATATGAAATATTTATAGCACATATCTACCGTGATGAATAAGCTATAAATATAATGCTAACACAAATAAAATGAGGTGCATGGTATCAGAACCCTAGAGAAAGAAAGGGAATTTAAAATTCAGTTATGTTGGAAGAGTCGATTCTCTTATGAGAACTGATAATAATTATAGTTGTAGTCACATTCAACTTGAGAATGGTGGGAATGCTGGTATGAAGCCCTTTTCTTCTCTAAAATAACAAAAGGAGAGTATTCCTGAATTGTGGCTACTTCTTTGTGTTACAGATTGTAAGCTTTGGTCTGCCTTTTGCTCATTTTCACCATATAGATTAGTCTAGTTAAGGAAATTCTACTCTGGTGAAAATTCCTACTTACAAACCACCTCAGTTCAAGAATGATTATTTCTTTAGCAAGATTAATTTACATAGCCATATTTGAAAGTGTGATTTGAACATAGTATGTGATTCAAACGAAGTGTGAAAAATGTAGTAATCTCTCCTTGAAGATCTCCAAAATCAAGCACGCAAGAAAACAGGAATACCAAAACAGGAAACCAAAAATAATCCTTTAAACTCAAAATACACAATATACTTTATAGAAATATAATTCTAATATAAAATATAGAATCACTAGGTGAATTACATGAAGAGTTTCAAGACAAATTATTGTTTTGGGAATATATTGAATCAGTAATCCCTTAGACACACTTCTGAAACATGAAAAACTTGGAAAACTGATTTCTCTCCCCACTTTATCTGATAAAACTTGAGTTGACCTGAACAAGATTAGCAGAAAACCTGACTTGAACTTATGTAATTATATTTATGTTCTTATTTGCTATACTGAGTGTGAATATTTGTGGTTTTCATCTCAGAAATACTGAAGTGTTTGATTATAGGGACTGTGCCAGACTGTTTGTGAGTTATGTAATATGCAGCAGATGGGCTGTGTTACCTTTCTAACATCCTGAATTTTAAAATACATATGGCCACATGGATTTCAGATAAGGGATTATGGGGTTATCATATGTATGCCTAATTCTTGGAGCTGACATTAAATATTCCATTTAAATGGAGTTGTTTTTAAATCAATAGTTCACACTAATGCTGTAGATTTTTTTTTTTTTTATTTACAGGTATTTCTTTTTTTGACTCTTTAATTTTTCTGAAGAGTTGACTGTAAAGTGAATTCTTTAATGTGAATCATGTTTTTCCATAGTTTACCTTAGATCCCGAAGAGAGTAGAAATCCACAGATATAGTGAAGAAAGCATATATGCATACATGATTAGATTTCATTTTATAAAAATCATTTATGATCCCATAATTATAAATCAGATGATTGAAGGAGGAAAGTAATATTAGGATATTAATAACAATAAATTGAAAAATCTGAATTATACTTAGTTTGCTTCTCAGAATCTGAAAGTGTCCCTTTGGGACTTAGCCCACCTCAGAAAGATTTGCTATTGCCTAGAATCTCTTTTACTATGCCAAAGTGAAGAGATGTATTTGAAATGCAGTGGTCAGAAATTTCACTGGAAAACAGTGTAGGGGAAACACTTTATTTTGACCCTGCCGCAAAATTTCTGAATTTACTTGACCAGGTTAGTTTTCTCTTTTTAAAATGATATATCTGATTTATTTATTCATTTCTTTCTTTCCTCCCTTCCTTCCTCCCTCCCTCCCTCCCTCCCTCCTTTCTCTCTCTCTCTCTTTCTTTCTTTCTTTATTTGTTTCTTTTCCTTCTTTCTTCTGCAGTGGTAGGTGGACAGCATGACTTTATTTTTTTCTTTTTGTTTATTATCATGTGGTGCTAAGGACTGAACCAAGGGTCTCACGCATGCTCAGCAAGCACTCTGACACTGAGCTCCAGCCCCAGCCACACATATAACTAATTTATTTCCAGATTTAAATCCATATATCTATTTTTTCACATTTCCATTTAAAAAGTTTATTATGTCCTATTAAACAAAATAATTAAGTTTCTGTTATTTTAGAATTTTAAATAGGATTTTAGAATTGTCAATTATCTTTACCACAAACATGAAAACGAGCTGCACTGCCCTGCGGAGACTGAATGAGGTCGTGCCAAGGTCAAGCTCAGAGTGCTGGGAGGGCAGGGAGAGCCGTGTGCAGTGCAAGGGCAGGACCAGCAACCGTGCGTCCAGGGCAAAGGCTACTGGGAGGTGGGAGGGGCAAATGATGGTGTTTCTTTTGGGACCTCAGATCATAAATAGAAAACTAAAAGTTGATTGTTACATAGGTATTAAGAGAATAGGAAAGAACACAGAAAAGAAACAGAAAAATAAAAGACAGAAAACAAGTACATGTATAGTGTCACAGAAAAACTAACTCTCAAAGGTTTCACACCTGGGAAATGTGCTAAGGATCCTCCAGATACAGTAGACACTTGACCAGGCCAAAACAAACTAAAGAAGATGTAGGGTCAATTAAATCATTTGAAGTTTGCAGCCAAAGTAGAAGAGACTAAGGAGTGATTGAAAATTATTTTTTAAAAAAATCTGTATTCCTTGAAACTGTTCTTATTTAAATGCCAATCATCTTTTACCTTTTTTTTTTGGACTAGGGATTGAATCCAGAGGTGTTTTACCACTGAGCTACTCCTGAGCCCTTTTTTATTTTTGAATTTGAGACAGGCCACCATAAGTTGCCAAGGCTGGCTTTGAACTTGTAATCCTCCTGCCTCAGCCTCTCCAATTACTGGGATTACAGGCATATGCCACAGTGCCTAGAATGCATATCATCTTTTAAATCTTGCCATTATATATAGACCGCGCTTATATGTAATACAATATAGAAATGTATCAGTTACATTAAAGTCAAGACAGAAATAAAAGTCAGGTATGTGTGTATCAGATTGCCTGGAGAGGCTGTCAGGGAACAGCCAGGACCGAGGCTGTCGTGTTTGAGCTGGTCATGCATTGGCTTTCACGTAGCTCTGTGATCTGGAGAACCAAGCCTAGGCCACCTCTGCTCACAGTGTAATTGGAATGGCTTTTATACCTGATTACTGCATTTCATCATTTATTGATGATTTTCCCCTCCTTCTTCCCAGAGCTGAACAACTCCAGCAGGATTACTGAAACAACTTTTTGGATGGTCTCTTTTCCTTCTGCAGACTGAGGAAGATCCATTGTCCCGATGTGAACTTTTCAGATCTCCTCCAGTGGCCTTTGTCCACTCACAAGATGGCCAAGGTCCTCCACTGAGGACAAGTTCCAGCTGGAAAGAAAGCAGGAGGATTTTCTCTGTAACACTTTGTGTTTCATTGAGAGAAGGTATTTCCAAGATGTAGGTATATTTTATGGGCCAGATTTTGTCTTATGCCCACCCATATATGCAAAGAAGTCTAGGAAATCACATAGAATGTTTTCTGTTTTGATAACACAATAACAGTGACTGGTTTAAATATAAAAAGAAAAAGGTGGGTTTTTTGTTTGTTTGTTTGTTTGTTTTTTAATTCACAGTTTTGGTTCAAGGTCAAGGGACTGTATCACCTTCTTGCTGGCAGAGTCCCAAGGCGGTACAGGTGTCACATGGCAAGTGACAATGTGCATGTGTCCTGGTCTCTCTTCCTCTTCTTTTGAAGTCACCAGTATTCAGTGATGGGGGCCCTTGCTGATGACCTTATATATTCCTAACTGCCTCTTCAAGGCTCCACCTCTAAATACTATAATTGGATTAAGTGTTCACCCTCTTAATACTTCACAACGGAGATTAAATTTCAACTTGAGTTTCAGAGGGAACAAACCATAGCACTATCCCAATCAAAATAGGAATTCTTATGAAGTTTTAAATGGAAATTTATATTAGGTAGATGGTTTGTAATTGGCATTTGCTGCCAAAATGTACTTCCAGGTTTTTGTTTCTCTATTCTTATGTGATATTTGCCAAGCTGATTTTTTTTGTTGTTGTTTTATTTTTAGGAAGTCAACTTTATCAGCCTTTTCTTTGATGGCTTCTGTGTTTGAGTTCATATTTAGAATTATTTTCCCATTTTTATATTAAAATGTTCATTTTGAGAGGATTATAGATTCACGTAGAGTTGTGAAAATAACCTAGAGAGATCTCATATACCTTTTACCATTTACCTCAATGGTAGTAATATCTTGCCAGATGAAGGCATCATGACCAGGCTATTAGCGTGGGGTATGGTCAAGATACAGAAGGCTTCCATCACCACAGGATCCCCACGTCCCTCTTGCTTCCAGTCTCTGCTTTAATCCTGGAAAACACAAAACTGTTCTTCATTTCTAGAATTTAGGCATTTTGAGAATATTATGTACATGAAATCATATGGTATGTGATCTTTTGAGATGGGCTTCTTTTACTCAGAATAATTCTCTGAAGTGTCATTCAGTTTGTGTGTGTTAACAGTTTGTTCCTTTTTATTACTCAGATATATTCCCTGGTATGGATGTAGCACAGTCTAACCATTTGTTCGATGAAAGACTTCTGAAGTTTTCCCCAGTTTTAGGATATTCCATATGAAGCTACTATAAACATTAATGTATGCAGGTTTTTTGGTTTTTCATTTCTCCAGGATAAACACCTAAATGCAATTGATGATGGTTGTATGGTAGGTGGATATTTAAAATTTTAATTACTGCCAAACCATTTTGCAGAGTTGCTGTACCATTCATTGTACATTCCCACCAGGGAATGATTGAAAACTCTGATTGATCTAGTTTCTCTGAACCTCTTTGATGTCACAATTTTTTATATACATTCTGATAGAAGTGTAGTGATGTTGCCATCTGTGCATCTTTTTTGGTAAAATATTTGTTCCTATCTTTTAATCATTTTCTAACTGGACCTTTCTAAAATAAAATACTGAGCTCTGAGAGCTCTTTATTCTAAATGCCACTCCTTTGTCTCAGATGCAAGTTGCAATTCTCATCACTCACTCTGTAGATTGTATTTTCATCCTCTTAGCAGTCTTTCAAGAACAAAAATTTAATTTTGGTGGAGTTCAATTTTATCAGTTTTTACTTTGACAGATCTTGCTTTTAATGTCAAGTCTAAGAATTCTGTAGCTAGTTCTTGATAACAAAGGTTTTCTTCTGTTTTAAATAAAGGTTTATAATATTATGTCTTAAATTTAAGTTGCACTATGATCCATTTTGAGTAATTTTTTTGTGTAAGGTATGAGATTTAGAATGAGATTATTTATTTATTTATTATTTATTTTGCCTGCATCCAATTACACTAATACAGTTTGTTGAAAAAGTGATCCTTCCTCCATTGAATTACATTTGCACCTTTGTATGAAATCAGTAGAGCGTATTTGTGTAAGTCTACTTCAAGGCTGAGTATTCTGTTCCATTGATCTGTTCTGTCCATTGTCTATCACTCCATTAAGACTGCAGTGTTGATTGATAGAGTTAAATAATTATCCTCTGGATAGGTAGACTGATTACATATACTTTTTCAAAATTGATGTTAGCTATTCTAATTACTTTGTCTTTCCATATAAATTGTAGAATGATCTTGTCATATCCACAAAAATCTTGCATGAATTTTGAGTGAAATTGCATTAAAATTTTTGGATTAATTTGGGGAAAATTCATGTCCTTAGTATGATGAATCTTTCAATTAATGAACATGGTATGTATCTACAGTTATTTAAATATAACATCTTTCATTGTTGTGATGTAGTTTTCAAAGTATAAAATCCATAGTTGTTCTGTTAGATTACACTTTAATATTTGATATTTTCTGAATGATCATTAATGGTATTATACTTTAAATTCTAGTGTCTATGTGTCATTGGTGATATATAGAAATAAAATAAATTTTTATATCTTTATCTCATATCTTTACAGGTTTTAGGATTTGGGGGGTTGATTTTGGGATTATCCGTATCTTGTGTATAGACAATCATGCCATCTGCAAATAAGTGTATTTTATTTCTTCCATTTAAATCTATATGGCTTTTATTTGTCTTTCTTGCCTAATTAAGTACCTGTAGCAGTATTATTCATAATGAGCAAAAAGTAGAAACAACTGTAATGTCGATCAACTGATGAATGTATTTCAAAATGTGGCACATCCTTACAGTGGAATTACAGTACCATGTTGGAAAAGAGTGAATATCATTCCCTTGTTGTGAATCTTAGGGGAGAGAACTCAGTTTTTCCTCACGAGTAGCTTGAGTAGCTGTAGATTTTGTAGTTGATCTTTATCAGTTTGAGGAAGTTCACTCCCTCTCTTCTTAGTTTTTTTTTTTTTTTTTGGTACTGGATATCAAACCTGGGGCCGCATGAATGAATGAGCAATGAAGCTCAGTTCTCTACCACTGAGCCATACCCCTAGCCATATTCCCAGGTGTTTTTTGAATTTTTTTTTATTGTAAACAAATGGGATACATGTTGTTTCTCTGTTTGTACATGGCGTAAAGGCATACCATTTGTGTAATCATAAATTTACATAGGGTAATGTTGTTTGATTCATTCTGTTATTTTATCCCTTCCCCCCCACCCCTCCCACCCCTCTTTTCCCTCTATACAGTCCTTCCTTCCCCCATTCTTGCCCCCCTCCCTAACCCTAACTCTAACCCTAACACTAACCCCTCCCACCCCCCATAATGTGTCATCATCCACTTATCAGCGATATCATTCGTCCTTTGATTTTTTGAGATTGACTTATCTCACTTAGCATGATATTCTCCAATTTCATCCATTTGCCTGCAAATGCCATAATTTTATCATTCTTTATGGCTGAGTAATATTCCATTGTATATATATATATACCACGGTTTCTTTATCCATTCATCAATTGAAGGGCATCTACGTTGGTTCCACAATCTGGCTATTGTGAATTGAGCAGCTATGAACATTGATGTGGCTGTATCTCTGTAGTATGCTGATTTTAAGTCCTTTGGGTATAGGCCAAGGAGTGGGATAGCTGGGTCAAATGGTAGTTCCATTCCAAGTTTTCTAAGGAATCTCCACACTGCCTTCCAGAGTGGCTGCACTAATTTGCAGCCCCACCAGCAATGTATGAGTGTACCTTTCTCCCCACATCCTTGCCAACACCTGTTGATGCTTGTATTCTTGATAATTGCCATTCTAATTGGGGTGAGATGGAATCTTAGGGTGGTTTTGATTTGCATTTCTCTTATTACTAGAGATGTTGAACATTTTTCCATATGTTTGTTGATTGCTTGTAGATCTTCTTCTGTGAAGTGTCTATTCATTTCATTAGCCCATTTGTCAACTGGATTATTTGCATTCTTGGTGTAGAGTTTTTTGAGTTCTTTATAGATTCTGGAGATTAGTGCTCTATCTGAATATGATTGGCAAAGATTTTTTCCCACTCTGTAGGCTCTTTCTTTCGCATTGCTGATAGTTTCCTTTGCTGAGAGAAAGCTTTTTAGTTTGAATCTATCCCAGTTATTGATTCTTGCTTTTACTTCTTGTGCTATGGGAGTTCTGTTGAGGAAGTCTGGTCCTAAGCCGACATGTTGAAGATCTGGACCTACTTTTTCTTCTATAAGATGCAGGGTCTCTGGTCTGATTCCGAGGTCCTTAATCCATTTTGAGTTTAGTTTCGTGCACGGTGAGAGATATGGGTTTAGTTTCATTCTGTTGCATATGAATTTCCAATTCTCCCAGCACCATTTGTTGAAGAGGCTATCTTTTCTCCATTGCATATTTTTGGCCCCTTTGTCTAGTATGAGAAAATTGTATTTATTTGGGTTTGTGTCCATGTCCTCTATTCTGTACCATTGATCTACCTTTCTATTTTGGTACCAATACCATGCCGTTTTTGTTACTATTGCTTTGTCGTAGAGTTGAAGATCTGGTATTGCGATACTTCCTGCTTCACTCTTTCTGCTAAGGATTGCTTTAGCTATTCTGGGTTTCTTATTCTTCCAGATGAATTTCATAATTGCTTGCTCTATTTCTGTAAGGTACGTCGTTGGGATTTTAATTGGAATTGCATTGAATCTGTATAGCACTTTTGGTAGTATGGCCATTTTGCAAATTTAATTCTTCCTATCCAAGAACATGGGAGATCTTTCCATCTTCTAAGGTTTTCTTGAATTTCTTTCTTTAGTGTTCTGTAGTTCTCATTGTAGAGGTCTTTCACCTCTTTTGTGAGATTGATTCCCAAGTATTTTATTTTTTTCAAGGCTATTGTGAATGGGGTAGTTTTCCTAATTTCTCTATCTGAAGATTCATCACTTATGTATAAAAATTCATTAGATTTATGCGCATTGATCTTATATCCCGCTACTTTACTGAATTCACTTATGAGTTCTAAAAGTTTTCTGGTGGAATTTCCTGGTTCCTCTAAGTATATAATCATATCATCAGCAAATAGGGATAGTTTGAGTTCTTCTTCTCCTATTTGTATCCCTTTAATTTCTTTGATCTGTCTAATTGCTCTGGCTAGAGTTTCAAGGATGATATTGAATAGAAGTGGTGAAAGCGGGCATCCCTGCCTTGTTCCAGTTTTTAGGGGGAATGCTTTGAGTTTTTCACCATTTAGAATGATACTAGCCATGGGCTTAGCATAGATGGCCTTTACAATGTTAAGGAATGTTCCCACTATCTCTAATTTTTCTAGTGTTTTGAGCATGAAGGGGTGCTGTATTTTATCAAATGCTTTTTCTGCATCTATTGAAATAATCATGTGATTCTTAACTTTAAGTCTGTTGATATGGTGAATGACATTTATTGATTTCCGGATGTTGAACCAACCTTGCATCCCTGGGATGAAACCCACTTGATCATGGTGCACTATCTTTTTAATATGTTTTTGTTTGGGATTTGCTAAGATTTTGTTGAGAATTTTTGTGTCGATGTTCATTAAGGATATTGGTCTGAAATTTTCTTTCCTCGATGTGTCTCTGTCTGGTTTAGGTATCAGGGTAATATTGGCTTCATAGAATGAGTTTGGGGGGTTCCCTCCTCTTCTATTTTATGGAATACTTTGAGAAGTATTGGAATGAGCTCTTCTTTAAAGGTTTTGTAGAACTCGGCTGAGAACCCATCTGGTCCCGGACTTTTCTTTGTTGGTAGGCTTTTAATAACTTCTTCTATTTCATTACTTGAAATTGGTCTACTTAAATTGTGTATGTCCTCCTTGTTCAGTTTAGGCAATTCATAGGTCTCTAGAAACCTGTTGATGTCTTTGAAATTTTCTATTTTGTTGGAGTATAGATTTTCAAAATAGCTTCTAATTATGTTTTGTATTTCAATCGTGTCTGTTGTGATATTTCCTTGTTCATTTCGAATTTTAGTGATTTGGGTTTTCTCTCGTCTTCTCTTTGTTAGTGTGGCTAAAGGTTTATCAATTTTGTTTATTTTTTCAAAGAACCAACTATTTATTTTGTCAATTTTTTGTATTGTTTCTTTTGTTTCAATTTCGTTGATTTCAGCTCTGAGTTTAACTATTTCCTGTCTTCTACTACTTTTGGTGTTGGTCTGTTCTTCTTTTTCTAGGTCTTTGAGCTGTAGTGTTAGGTTGTTTATTTTTTGAGTTTTACTTCTTTTATTAAATACACTCCATGAAATAAATTTTCCTCGAAGTACTTCTTTCATAGTGTCCCAGAGATTTTGATATGATGTTTCTTTGTTCTCATTTACCTCTAAGAATTTTTTAATTTCCTTCCAAATATCTTCTGTTATCCATTCATCATATAATAGCATATTGTTTAATCTCCAGGTGTTGGAGTAGTTTCTGTTTTTTACTCTTTCATTTATTTCTAACTTCAATCCATTATGATCTGATCGAAAACAAAGTAGTGTCTCTATCTTCTTGTATTTGCCTACATTAGCTTTGTGGCATAATATATGGTCTATTTTAGAGAAGGATCCATGTGCTGCTGAGAAGAAAGTGTATTCGCTCTTGGTTGGATGGTATATTCTATAAATGTCTGTTAAGTCTAAATTATTGATTGTGTTATTGAGATCTATGGTTTCTTTGTTCAATTTTTGTTTGGAAAATACGTCCAGTGGTGAGAGAGGCGTGTTAAAATCACCTAGTATTATTGTTATATGGTCTATTTGCTTTCTGAAATTGAGAAGGATTTGTTTGACACACATGGATGAGACACTGTTTGGGGCATAGATGTTTATGATTGTTATGTCTTGCTGATTTATGCTTCCCTTAAGCAGTATGAAATGTCCTTCTTTATCCCTTCTGACTAACTTTGGCTTGAAGTCCACATTATCTGAAATGAGGATGGATATTCCAGCTTTTTTGCTGAGTTCATGTTCATGGTATGTTTTCCCCCATCCTTTCACCTTTAGTCTATGGGTATCTCTTTCTATGAGGTGAGTCTCTTGCAGGCAACATATTGTTGGATCTTTCTTTTTAATCCAATCTGCCAGTTTATGTCTTTTGATTGATGAATTAAGGCCATTAACATTCAGGGTTATTATTGAGATATGATTTGTATTCCCGGTTATTTGGTTCATTTTTTAATTTTATTTATTTATTTATTTTTTTGACGTGAGTTGGTTCCTCCTTTATTTGACAATTCCTTTAGGATAATTCCTCCCTTTGCTGATTTGCTTCTTTGTTTTTCATCTCTTCCTCATGGAATATTTTGCTGAGAATGTTCTGTAATGCTGGCTTTCTTTTTGTAAATTCTTTTAGCTTTTGTTTATCATGGAATGATTTTATTTCATCGTCAAATTTGAAGGTAAGTTTTGCTGGGTACAAGATTCTTGGTTGGCATCCATTTTCTTTCAGGGCTTGAAAAATGTTGTTCCAGGCCCTTCTAGCTTTTAGGGTCTGGATTGAAAAATCTGCTGATATCCGTATTGGTTTCCCCCTGAATGTAATTTGGTTCTTTTCTCTCACAGCCTTTAAAATTCTGTCTTTATTTTGTATGTTATGTATTTTCATTATAATGTGCCTTGGTGTGGGTCTGTTGTAATTTTGTGTATTTGGAGTCCTATAAGCCTCTTGAACTTGATTTTCCATTTCATTCTTCAGATTTGGGAAATTTTCTGGTATTATTTCATTGAATAGATTGTTCATTCCTTTGGTTTGTTTCTCTAAGTCTTCCTCAATCCCAATAATTCTTAAATTTGGCCTTTTCATGATATCCCATAGTTCTTGGAGATTCTGTTCATGTTTTCTTACCATCTTCTCTGTTTGTTTAACTTTGTTTTCAAGGTTAAATATTTTGTCTTCAATATCTGAGGTTCTGTCTTCCAGGTGTTCTATCCTATTGGTTATGCTTTCTATGGAGTTCTTAATTTGGTTTATTGTTTCCTTCATTTCAAGAATTTCTGTTTGTTTTTTTTTTTCAATATCTCTAAGTCTTTATTGAAATGGTCTTTTGCTTCCTGTATTTGCTCTTTTAACTGTCGATTGGTGTGATCATTCAATGCCTGCATTTGCTCTTTCATCTCATCGTTTGCTTCCCTGATCATTTTAATTATGTACATTCTGAACTCCCTTTTTTTCATTTCTTCTGCCATGCTGTCATGGATTTTATTGATGTAACACCTAGATTTGTTTGAGGCATTTTCTTCCCTTGTTTTCTCATATTGTTCAGGTATCAATGGACTGCTGAGATGTTGCAGATTTCCTTTATTGACTTATAATGTCCCTGAAGATTGCTAGTATATCCCCTCTTATCCTTCAGTAGCCTGAAATCTTGGAGGAAGTTGATAATGTGGTGCTCCATAAGGAAGCTGCCTCTCTAGGGTTGGTGACCCTCAGGTGGGGTATATTCCCTGCTAGTTGGCAGAGGTGCCTCCGCTTGTTGACCAATGGTCATCTAAAGGGGATCTAGGCTGCGGGCTGAGGCAAGGCCTGTTTGTGCCTGTGTCTCTGGTTTTACCGTCCTTGTGGGAAAACCTCACCCGGCAGCGAAGACCCACCCGGTGGGGAGACCTCGCTGGTCAGTTCCCCTCCTAGAGGTTCCCCTCAATCTACAACTACCGCCTGGGCTGGGCTGCCTTCCTCTGCAACGTTCCCAGGGGCCCGGTCCTACCTCCTGGGCCTGGGAGCCTCACCCTTCTCAGAGGAGTCTCCTTAGGCTGCCTCTCCTCAGAGAATCTGCCCGCTGTCCTGGAACCTTCGCTCCGCCCCTAAGCATGTTTCTGTGTGGCTCTTCCACCAAGAAGCCGCCTAGGTCCTGGGACCCTGCTCTGCACCTAATTGCCTGGCTATGTGGCCCTTCCTCTGAGCAGCCACCTGGAGCCCCGTACATTCGCTCTGAGTCCCAGCGACCCGCCACACGCCTCTTCCTCTGGATAGCTGCCCGGTGTTCCGACGTGGTCACTAGGAATCCAAGCAACTCACTTCGCGTCTCCTCCTCCCGCCAACCGCCCGTAGCCCTAGGCAGTCACTTTGAGTCCAAGTGACCCGCCCTGTTCCTCCTCCTCCTCCGGGTAGCCCCCCAGGTGTTCAGGAGTGGTTGCTCCAAGACCAAGCGACCCACTGCGCTCCTTCTCCGGGAAGCCCCCAGTGTTCAGGAGCGGTTGCTTTGAGTCCAAACAACTCACCACTTGCCTCGTCTTCTGAACAGCCGCCCGGAGCTCTGATGCAGTCACTCCGAGACCAAGAGACCCGCCACTCTCCTCCTCATCCTCCGGGCAGCCCCCGGTGTTCAGGAGCGGTTGCTCTGAGTCCAAACAGCTCGCCACACAGCTCCTCCTCTGGGCAGCCGCCTGGAGTCCCAGTAGTTGCTCCGAGTCCAAGTGCTGTGCTGAGCTCCCTCCTCTACGAAGTTCCCAGTTGTCCGAGTTCACTGCTCCAGTGGGGGGGAGGGGTGTCTCGCCGAGCAGCTCTACTTCACGAAGTTCCCTGAGTTGCTTGACTACCGCCCCATCCAGGATGCCTCCCCAATGGGAGAGACTCACCTGGCGGCTTTGAGTTGGTCCCAAGTCTCTCACTATCTCCTCTTTTGAATCGTGCATCCTGGAGCAACATGAAATGCAGTCACCCTCTAGTCCGCCATCTTGAAACCTCCTTTTGAATGTTTTAATTAATTTATTTATTTTTATCACAAATGAGTATTGAATTTGATCAAATGCCTTTTCTGCAGTTGATAGATATGATCATATAATTTGTTATTCTTTTGCCTATAAGTATGGTGGATTACACAGATTGATTTTCATTATATCTCTGAAAGAAATCTATTTGATCATGATGTACAATTCTTTCAGATAATGCTAAGTTCTATTTGATATTATTTTAATAAATATTTTGTGTCCATATTCTTGAGGAGTAGTGATTTGAAATTTTCTTTTAATACTATCTATTGGGTTTTTGTATCAGGGTGATGTTAATTCATAAAAGAAATTGGTTTCTGGGGGAGATTGTCTAGAATTGGTGTCAATTCGTTAAATGTTTGATAAAATGGTTTCTGTTGAAACCATTTGGGGACTGGAGACTTGAAAGCTTTAAAATGACAAATTCTTTTTCCATGTTAGTTATAGAACTATTCAGATTACCTATTGCATATTAGATGATTTGAACAAGTTTTGCTATTCAAGGGAATGTTCCATTCCATCAAAGTTTTTGAATTTGTATGTGATTGTAATGGTCTCTTCTAGTTCCATGTCTGCAAGGTCTGTAGTGATGGCCTCTATTCAATTCCTGACATTGAGTCATTTGTGTCTTCTTTCTTTTTTATTATCAGGCTTATTGGTGTTTTATCAGTTTTATTGTTTTATATTTCAAAGCATCAGCTTTTTACTTGATTTCTCCATAATTTTCAGTTTTCAATTTCATTGATTTCTGCACTTACCTTTATTATTTATTCCCTTTCATTTGTTTTGGATTATTGTTTCTTCCTCTTCTTCATCCCTTCGGTGGGAATTGAGATTATACTGTTGGGACACTTAACTTTCCCAATGTAACCATTTAGTCTTTTAGTCCTTTTAGTGATGTTTTAACTAAATTACATGAAATGCATAGATGTGTCTCTTACTATTGTTTTAACCATGTCCCACAAATTTTGATATAATGCATATTTATTTTTTATTCAGTTGAATGCTTTATTTGAATTTCATTGAATGTCCTGCTTGATCTGTGTCCATTCTCTTCCTTCTTTTAATTTATTTTTTATTTGTTCTTTTTAGATATACATGACAGTAGAGTGTATTTTGACATATTATACATACATGGAGTATAACTTATTCTAATTAGGATCCCATTCTTGTGTTTGTACATGATGTGGAATTTCACTGTCCATGTATTCATAAATAAATAGGCAAATATGTCTAATTCATTCTGTTGTCTCTCCTATGCCCATCTTCCCTCCCTTCCCCTCATTCCCCTTTGTCTAATCCAGTGAACTTCTATCCTACTCCCCTTATTTTGTGCTAGCATCTGCATATCAGAGAGAACATTAGGCCTTTGGTTTTTTGGGACTGGCTTATTTCACTTAGCATGATAGTCTCCAGTTCCATTCATTTACCAACAAATGCCATAATTTCATTCTTCTTGATGGCTGAGTAATATTCCATTGTGCATATATACCACATTTGTTTTATCCATTTATCTGTTGAAGGGCACCTGAGTTGGTTCCATAGCTTGTCTATTGTGAATTGAGCTTCTGTAAACATTGATGTGACTGTGTCACTGTAGTATGCTGATTTTAAGTCCTCTGGCTATATACCAAGGAGTAGAATAACGGTCAAAGGGTGGTTTTCTAACAAGTTTTCTGAGGAATCTCCATACTGCTTTCCATAGTAGTTGCACCAATGTGCAGTCCGACCAGCAATATAAGAGTGCAACATTTTCCCCACATCCTTGCCAACATTTATTGTTACTTGTATTCTTGATAATTGCCACATTCTTACTGGAGTGAAATGAAATCTCAGGATAGTTTTGATCTGTAGTTCTCTAATTGCTAGAGGTGTTGAGCATTTTTTCATGTATTTGTTGACAAATTTGTATATCTTCTTCTGTGAAGTACCTGTTTAGTTCTTTGCCCATTTATTGATTGGGTTACTTTTTTTCTTTTCTTTTTTTTTTTATTTTTGGTGTTAAGTTTTTTGAGTTCTTTATATATCCTGGAGATTAATGCTCTATTTGAGGTACAGGCAGTAAAGATTTTCTCCCATCCTGTAGACTCAGCAGAATAGCCATTCTATTTCTTAAAGTGATTTTTAGTTCCCTCACAAGGTTATATAACGATTATCACCATTTGGTTCTAGAACATTTCAATCATTCCCCAAAGAAACCATGTATCAATCACCAGTTACTCTCCATCCCTTTGTGCCTCAGCCCCTGGAAACAACTCACATGCTTTTTGTTTCTACGACTTGCCTAGTCTGGATGCTTATATAAATGGAATTATTTACTATATGACCTTTTTTTTTTTTCTGATTCCCTTCACTAGCATGATGCTTCCAAGGTTCACCATGTTGTAGCATGTATCAGTACTTCTCAAGTATTTGTGGATGAATAATATTCCATTGTATGGATATACCACATTTACATTTTTTAATGTATTCATCAGCTGATGGATATTATGATCGTTTCTACTTTTTGTCAATTATGACTAATACTGTTACAAACACTTATGCTCATGAAAGTCTTTCTCTGAACATATATTTCTCTTGTGGATATCTCCCTAGGAATGGAATTGCTGAGTCTTACTGTAACTGTGTTCAATTATTTTTGTTAGCGTAATAGAGTATAAAAAGTTTAATATTATGTTTGGATTTCACAATGTCACAAATCTTTCAGAGATGACGACTTGTCAATTTTTGGTGGTTTATAAAAGAAGAACATCCACAGTCATGTGCAGAAGCTATTAAAATATCTTTCCATGTTCCAACTGCATATCTTAGAGTGTGAATTTGATTTGTTTTTCAACATACCGCAACCAAAACAACATATCACAACCGACTGAATGAAGAAACAGATAAGAGAATCCAAAATGAATTGATTATTGGCACATGATTCCAAAGGAGTTTTTTGTTTATGTGGATTAAATCTATTATAGAACTTAGAGTTTTATATAATAACTTACTAATTTATTTAAATTGACAGTAATTTATTATGTTAACATATGTTTAATTTTTTAAGAAATTAAACTATTTTCCAAAATAGCTGCTCTCATGTGTTTTCATTTCTATTTAATTTCTTTATATATTTGAATATAATATTCACCTGAATTTTGTTTTGAATTAAAGATGAGGTAGCAATCAACAGATAAATGAAAAAATGTTCAACATCTCTAATAAGAAGAGAAATGCAAATCAAAACTGCCCTAAGATTCCATCTCACCCCAATTAGAATGGCAATTATCAAGAATACTAGTAACAATAGGTGTTGGTGAGGATGTGGGGAAAAAGGTACACTCATACAATGCTGGTGGGGCTGCAAACCAGTGCAACCACTCTGGAAAGCAGTGTGGAGATTCCTTAGAAAACTTGGAATGGAATCACTATTTGACCCAGCTATCCCACTCCTTGGCCTATACCCAAAGGACTTAAAATCAGCATACTACAGAGATACAGCCACAACAATGTTCATAGCTGCTCAATTCACCATAGCCAGATTGTGGAACCAACCTAGATGCCCTTCAATTGATGAATGGATAAAGAAACTGTGGTATATACATACAGTGGAATATTACTCAGCCATAAAGAATGATAAAATTATGGCATTTGCAGGCAAATGGATGAAATTGGAGAATATCATGCTAAGTGAGATAAGCCAATCTCAAAAAACCAAAGGACGAATGATCTCGCTGATAAGCAGATGATGACACAAAATGGGGGATGGGAGGGGGCAAGAATGGAAGAAGGAGGGAATGTATAGAGGGAAAAGAGGGGTGGGAGGGGTGAGGGGGAAGAAAAAATATAACAGAGTGAATCAAAAACTAAAAAAAAAAAAGATGAGGTAGCAAAGCAAGTCCCCTCCCCTCTGCAAAGTGACTACCTCTTTAGTTGAACACCATCTTTCAATTATTGGTTTACAGTGTCATCTTAAATTAAATGTCATTTAATACATATATTAAATTTCTGGAGAATTAGATCTATTTTTGGCTTTACATTTTTCTTTCATTAATCTGATTATGAAGTACACCATTTTAACTATTTTTGTTTTCTTATATATTATGATTTCTGGTAGAATTCGTTTTCCCTTTATATTGACCAAATTATATTGTTATATGGTATGCAGGACTGAATATATAATAACAGATCCCACCATTATGCAGAATTATAATGGACCAGTAAAAAATATGGAAAAGATTAACAAATAATTAGTCTCCCTTGATTACTTCTTTTTCAAAAAGGTATCCATCTCTTCTTGCTTGTTTATCAACTCTTCTTGATTTAGTTTATTTGCCACTCTGAGTCCTAGGGGGATTTACTTATGTCTTTCAAAAAAAACAGGTGAGAAAAATTTTACAGGGTAAAATGAAGATGGTGTTACCTGCTCTGTTGTAGAGTTATGAAATTTGAAGTTAAATGTCAGTTCTTTCAGCCTATGGTCTTTCCTGCTTGCTATCTCATCGCTTTACCATCCTGGTGGGGTTATTTGTGTAAAAGATGGTGCATCTAAATTTGAACATGTGTATCTTACATCCCCCCTCCCCCATTCTGAGCATTAGGTTAATGATTACAATGTCTTTTACATTTGCTTGATTCAGGTTCATGGTTTAAAGATATTCTTGTAATTTAGGACTCAATTCTATGTGAATGATGAAACCAATTCTAGAAAAAGAAGTACGTAAAATTTATTAAACAATTAACTAAATTATAATAACAATAGTTGAGTAACAGTATTTAATACTGCTTAGCTGTTGCATGATGATTTCTATGTAGATTGGACCTGGGTCTGTAAGTGTAGCCCCTCTCTTTTCTCCTGACAATCAATGTGGAACCATTACTGGTTCCTGAGCCATGATTTAACAGAAGTAATTATATTTTGCAAAGAAAATCTGACATTTTCTATATAGCGGTATTATATACTATAGAGGTAGAATGGGAGAAAATCTGGACATATTAAGGTCAATTAAAATATATTATGGGAGCTAAGCGCTTTATGGCTTGGTGGTGAGCAAAGTGCCTTTGCAAAAATAACATAAAAGGAAGATCTGAAGGTAAACTCAATAATGCTGTCTTCAAAATTAATCTATTTTTATGAGCATTGCTTAACTCTATTTTTGCCTGTGCTTTCTTGCCCTCAATTGAGTTTACAATGACATCTCACACTGGGGTGTGGTGTTACTTCTACAAAATGTCCAGTTGCTTCATGCTTATGTGAAGTTTTTCCTAAACTAGTTTAAATATCCCTCAAGGGCAGGAATCATCTTGCTTATTATTATTATTTTTTTTGTACTTTGTGCAAATTATCTAATGGTGGTTTTCAACTACAACAGGGTTTTTTAATAAACACCGTTGACTGATAGAGTAGCCTGAATGAAAAGAGAGTACAAGGCAGGGGAAGTGATACAATATAGGAAGATTCGGGAAAATAAAAAGAGTTCCCAAGTTTCTCTCTGATGACAAAAGTGGAAATAATCAAAGGAGACCCCCTGCATGAAGTGGATTCTTCTAGAACAGACCACCCTGCCATTTAATCAAGTCTGGTCAAGGTCCCACGGAGCTTTTTCATCAGGCTACAGTCTTGTGCACAACATCAGGCCAAGGGCCTCCTGCAGTCTTCATTAACACATGGACAGCACACACGCACACGCGCGCGCACACACACACACGCACACACACACCCTGACTGGGAGAAAGAAGACTGACCAAATGAGACAAAAGCTCTACCAAGTAAAGGAGTTTGTTTCTATGTTTCAGTTTCTCAGCATCTGCAGCTGTCATCTGTTTTCAGTTTGGTGATTTTTATTAAGGCAAAGTGGCACATGCTGTCATAGGAACTGCTCCAGCTCACGCTCCCCAGCAGGTCACCGGGTATCCCCTGGTGTGCTGAGACATGATATGTTTCCTGCCAGTGGATGAGGAGGAGGGAAAACTCTGCCCAGCACCAATTTTTAGTTCAACGCGGAAATAGACAAGACATGGGCAGACATGGAAATACAGAGAACAATTACTCTTTTTAAGGAATTTGTCTATTAATTTCACAAATAATTATTAAACACTCATCGTTCTTTGCAATGAGGTAATTTCCCTGTGGAGTTTAAGACAGTTGGCCTGCCATCAGAAGGGTGGCTTTTGAGCTGTGATTTTTTTTTACTGTGGTCCATCCACATGCCTGGTCTGTTCTACTTTGACCCAGCCTACATCTGGAACCAAGCTTCCTTGGTACAGCATACAGTCATAGAAGAGAATAAAGTTAACTCTGGTCCATATTGCAACTAAATGGGTGGTTCCAAGCTTCATTAGCACCAACTAACTGAATTTACCACAATGATTTGGAGGTGGAGACAGTCCACTAAAACTATCTCTGGCAAACCCTGGAACGAATTCACATTTGTACATGGTTTGTAGGAGAGTACCTGGTAATAGTTGTGGTGATACATGCAGGTCTTCACCCAAGCACACTGCACTGTACAATAGTACATGAAAAATAATGTTGCAAACGCATTTTCTTTGAGTAAGAACTGAGGTTAAGGTCACTAACTTTGAGAGTGATCATGATGTTCATCCAAAATAGGAGAAAACAAGTGGGGTCTGAAACAGGAAATTTCTAGATATTTGACTCCCCTTTGGTGCCTTGTAGGACATGAGGTAACATCAATACTGTCAGAAGATGACCAGTGGAGACTTCTAGACAGTGACCAGCATGGGCTCTTTACTGATGATAGGTCTGTTCTGGAAGAATGGATTAGGTAGCTTGGCTTGAGCTGCTTCTCTTATAAACAACCAGATCATAAGTGAATTTAGTGAAGTAGCGGGATATAAGATCAATGCTCATAAATCTAATGCATTTTTATACATAAGTGATGAATCTTCAGAAAGAGAAGTTAGGAAAACTACCCCATTCACAATAGCCTCGAAAAAAATAAAATACTTGGGAATCAATCTCACAAAAGAGGTGAAAGACCTCTACAATGAGAACTACAGACACTAAAGAAAGAAATTAAAGAACACCTTAGAAGATGGAAAGATCTCCCATGTTCCTGCCATGTTAGGCAGAATTAATATTGTCAAAATGGCCATACTACCAAAAGTGCTATACAGATTCAATGCAATTCCAATTAAAATCCCAACGACGTACCTTACAGAAATAGAACAAGCAATCATGAAATTCATCTGGAAGAATAAGAAACCCAGAATAGCTAAAGCAATCCTTCGCAGGAAAAATGAAGCAGAGGGTATCGCAATACCAGAACTTCAACTCTACTACAAAGCAATAGTAACAAAAACGGCATGGTATTGGTACCAAAATAGACAGGTAGATCAATGGTACAGAATAGAGGTCACGGACACAAACCGAAATAAATATAATTTTCTCATACTAGACAAAGGGGCCAAAAATATGCAATGGAGAAAAGATAGCCTCTTCAACAAATGGTGCTGGGAAAATTGGAAATCCATATGCAACAGAATGAAACTAAACCCATATCTCTCACCGTGCACAAAACTAAACTCAAAATGGATTAAGGACCTCGGAATCAGACCAGAGACCCTGCAGATTATAGAAGAAAAAGTAGGTCCAGAGCTTCAACATGTCGGCTTAGGACCAGACTTCCTCAACAGAACTCCCATAGCACAAGAAATAAAAGCAAGAATCAACAACTGGGATGGATTCAAACTAAAAAGCTTTCTCTCAACAAAGGAAACTATCAGTAATGCGAAGAAAGAGCCTACAGAGTGGGAGAAAATCTTTGCCAATCATACTTCAGATAGAGCACTAATCTCCAGAATCTATAAAGAACTCAAAAAACTCTACACCAAGACTACAAATAACCCAATTGACAAAAGGGCTAAGGAAATGAACAGACACTTCACAGAAGAAGACCTACAAACAATCAACAAACATATGGAAAAATGTTCAACATCTCTAGTAATAAGAGAAATGCAAATCAAAACCACCCTAAGATTTCATCTCACCCCAATTAGAATGGCGATTATCAAGAATACAAGCATCAACAGGTGTTGACGAGGATGTGGGGGAAAAGGTACACTCATACATTGCTGGTGGGGATGCAAACCAATGCAACCACTCTGGAAAGCAGTATGTAGACTCCTTAGAAAACTTGGAATGGAACTACCATTTGACCCAGCTATCCCACTCCTTGGCCTATACCAAAGGACTTACAATCAGCATACTACAGAGATACAGCCACATCAATGTTCATTGCTGCTCAATTCACCATAGCCAGTTTGTGGAACCAACCTAGATGCCCTTCAGTTGATGAATGGATAAAGAAACTGTGGCATATATATACAACGGAATATTACTCAGCCATAAAGAATGATAAAATTATGGCATTTGCAGGCAAATGGATGAAATTGGAGAATATCATGCTAAGTGAGATAAGCCAATCTCAAAAAACCAAAGGAAGAATGATCTCGCTGAGAAGTGGATGATGATACATAATGGGGCGTGGGAGGGGTTAGTTTTAGGGTTAGAGTTAGGGTTAGGGAGGGGGGCAAGAATGGGGGAAGGAAGGACTGTATAGAGGGAAAAGAGGGATGGGAGGGGTGGGGGGAAGGGAAAAAATAACAGAATGAATCAACCAACATTACCCTATGTAAATTTATGATTACACAAATGGTATGCCTTTACTCTATGTACAAACAGAGAAACAACATGTATCCCATTTGTTTACAATAAAAAAAAAAAAAAAAAAAACAGAAACACTCTTGCAGGTGTCTGAGAAATTGTGCCACAGTTTTTCCATTGCTTCTCTGACAGTGAGCTTCATGAAATATATGGGTTCCACATAGTGGAGTTTTTCTAGAGACTTCCTGCATGTAGTTTGAAATCCTTCACTAAAGACCATGGCTCCACCACTTCTTTGATACTCAGAGTGACCTACCCAAATTGCCTGCCTGATCCTGCTCTTTGTTATTCACTAATCCATTTGATGTGAGGTAAGAGCTTACTCTCTAGGAGGTTCAATTCCTTCTCTGAAACTCATGGAAAAGACTGTCCTGACTGAGCACCTTGGTGCCTACCTGTAATCCCAGTGGTGTGGGAGGTTGAGGCATGAGGCTTGTGAGTTCAAAGCCAGTCTCAGCAACTTAGCAAGGCCCTAAATAACTTAGCAAGACCCTGTTTCAAAATAAAATATTTTTAAAAAGGGTTGGGGAAGTGTCTCAGTGGTTAAGCCTCTGGGTTCAATCCCCATACCAAACCAAATCAAACCAAACCAAACAAACAAATTAAAAAAAAAAAAAAAAAAAAACAGAAAAACAAACATTGTCCTTCTGGAGGCAGTGAGAGTAATCAAGATCAAAACTCTTGGTTGAAAATGACTGTGGTATAGATAAAATGATAGATATGTAGTGTATACTGTGGTGGTCTATCCAAATCCCCTTCTGAGACTGATGTAGCCTATTCCCCCCACCACCCCCATACTGGGAATAGCACCTGCTGATGGCCTGAAGCTACTTCCTTCACTGGGAACTTTCCTCAGCAGCAGAAAACTGTCTCACTCAAAATTATACCTCCTCCCAAGGGGTGACCTACAACCAGTGATTGACTTCCATAGGGAGCCATAGGATTGTCCACCTTGCTTAATTTGGGTACAATTCTGAATAGCCACCCCAGCTCTACAGATCACCATAGACTCTCCTGAAGCTCAGTTGTAGCCTTATGTGGGCCAGTTTCTCCTTCTGTCCAATCCTACCTTCTTTACTTCTGGACAAGTGTATCCTCCAAGAACATTCTTCAAAATACCTTCTGCATGCCATTTCTGTTTTTAGAGTTGGTTTCTGGGAAACCCACTGAAAGATGGTCCCAGCAGTGGTTGTAAGAAATAGATATGAGAAGAATTATTTCCTTGCTGAATAGCAGTGAAGATCCTCTTGCTACTTGTAAGTGGAATGTGTACTGTTAAAACATTCCCTGTGGTAAACTAGGTTGAAATATTGGTGAAAGGAGACACTGGCAGGTGCAGTATCTCTGGTGCTGGAGAAGTAAAGGAAATTGTAATGATAGTGCCTTTGGAATTGTGAAGTTGTTGCTGAGTGTCACTGATGTATCAAACTGATTAAGCCCACGGTGATGAATACCACATAAAGGTAATGCGGGGAAACTAGGGGGTCTCTTTGGCAGCATTGAAGGGAAGTCAGTCTCTTGCAACTGGTGGATAGACAGAGAAGGACCAGGATCAGGACTGAATCATAAGAGTGGTGGAGCTTAGGAAAGCTAAACCCCATCCTGGTTGTTCTTCTGATTCAATGGCATGCTCCAAAGAGGCAAGGATCAGAATTTTGAGGATTTATCTGGGAATATTTGGGTAGATGCAGTTGTAAATATTTCACTCCTCAAGCCTTCTGGCTTTCAGAATTGACCTGGTAGAACATAGTGACTCTACTTGGTCTGAAGATCATGTGGAAGCCTCAGCAGTGAGTTAAAGCCTGTCCCCACCCCTTGAAGATCTACTCTCTCTTCCCTTCATGGAAATCAGACAAATAACAATGGTCAAAACTCAGTACAACCTGGCTGAGGATGTGTTGGGCCTGCTAAGGGAAGAGAGAGACTAAACAACAAAGAAGTTATAGAATCTGACTTGTTTGTAACAAGAGGAGTGGAATAAATATTTATGGACCTGAATCCTGAGGGTTCTGGATCAAGGAGAAATGAAGCATAAATCTGAATAAGGGGGAGAAATTGATTTAAGAGCACTCCGGTGATACAGGACCAAGTTGCAGCCTCTTGAAGCAGCCTCTTACAGAATCCTCATGTAGTATCTTTGCTGCACCAAATTAACATGGTATGAAACCACCAATATAGCATATGCTCTTTTCTTATCATCAGAAAAGAATTATTATATAGAGTTCCCATTCATGTGGAATAAGCAACAACATACATTTTTTTATCTTTCCCAAGGGCAAGGTTAATTTCCTTACTTCATGAAAGAATCTGGACAATCTAGACACTGCTCAGAACATCATGTTGGTTCTCTATATTGGTGAAACCTTGCTAACTGAAACAGATTAGCAAAAATTGGAAAGTGTGTTAGAGACCCTAATATGACTGAATCACACCTGATGGGGGAAATATACCCTGAGAAGATTCAGGGACAGGCTAACTCAATGATATTTTGTAGGAGTTCAGTGTTTGGGGGTATGTTGGGGCATCCCTTCCAAGTTGAGGATACATGGTTGCATCTCACATACTCCATCATTAGGAAAAAGCATAATATTTGTGAGGCTTCCTTGGGTTCTGAAAGCAGCGTCTTCCACCCTTCGAATATATCTGAGACCTATTTGCTGACTGGTGACATGGGAGATTGCCAAATATGAATGGGACCTAGAGAAGGAAAGAGTTTGGTAGCACCGGCAGGGCATGTGACTAAGCAGACCCTTTGGTGCCAGAGGTGTCTGTGGTGGAAGAGGGTACCGCATGCCATTCATTGCAAAACACAACAGAACTACAGTGTTTTAGGCTAGGGTTTAAGGAGCCATACAACACCCAAAAAGTATTTCCTGGCTTACTATTGTGTCTTGGTGGAGGTGAAGTAACTGACCACGGGACATCGAGTGGCCATGCAGCCAGTGCTGCTCAACATGAGTGGATTCTGTCACCATCCCTGCTGCATAAGCTCCTCTCCCACAGCTCTCACTTAGGGCTTCTAGGGGTGGGAGAAGCTTATGACTAGCTGGTAGCCCCAGGAAAAGGTTAAACATAGGCCTGGTCAGCTTGTGCATATTCCTGCAAACTGAAGATGCTGCTGCACTACAACCCCACATAGGAGGAACCGTGAAGGATGGGGTAAGGGAAAACCCTCCCAGTGGACAGAGTTCTGGGTGCTACTTCCATGTTATATAGAAAGAGAAGTATCCAAAGGTAAGAGTGTAGATATACCCATGAGCAGAGGTAAATGGCAAAGGTTGGAAGACCATGGACAAAGAGACCTAAAAAGAGGAACATGAAAGGATCTATTAGAATGAGCACATAGTGCTAAGATTTTTGTATTAATGCATACCTAGGTGCATCTGCCATGGGAAAGGCATCAAACAACCAAGTAAATAGAATGACTCAGGTGAACATCAGCCAATATCTATCACAGTATGGACACAGTGGGAGCATGAATAGAGTAACCATGGTGGCAAGGATAGAGACTATCATGGGTCTTATAGTATGGACTCCCCTTCCCACTCACCAGGTTGATCTAGCTACTTATGCTGTAAATGCCAACCCATAAACCACAAAGACCAGTGAGGAGACCCTTAGAGTGTATTATTTAAGGAGGAGAACAACCAACCACTTGGTGAAAAGTTGATAACTTTGGACTTCTTGTATCCTGGAGAGGCAATGATTCATCTTACTATTATCTGTACAGATTCTGGGTATAAATTTGCCTTTCCTGCTGACAGATCCTCTGCCCAGTACCCACTGTCTGCATATTTACAGTGGGGTTGATTCATCAATACAGGATACTGCAGAACATTGCCTTGGACCGAGATACCCACCTCACATGTAGCAGCCTCTGACCTGACAGAGTGGTATGATTGCTTTTTAAGTGAACAAATGAAGTGAAAACTTAAGAGAGAACACCTTCTGAGGATGTGTCACCATCCTCCAAAATGTGGTGTATACTGTCAACTTCAGACTGTGAGTCAAGAGGTCCTGGCACCCAGAAGAGAACAATTCCACCAGGGCACAGTAGTAGTACAACACACGTGGAAGTATAACTGCCATTTGGAAACTTTAGAGTGCTGAGAGGTCAAGAAGAAAGGAGTCTCCATACTGATAAGAATTGTTGACCTTGATTTTTATAGGAGGAGGCAGGGCAGCTGCTACGCAGTTAGCACAGGAAAAAATATGTTTCTCATATTCCTGGTTGCAATAGTAAATGAACGAATATATCAGCCATGGCCTAAGAAACATGAGGTGACCAGAGATAAGGGTCAGAGTCTCCATACCAGGTAAGTTGTCTACAGCAGCAGAGGTTCTTGATGAAAATGAGGGAAATCTAGAAGAGCATGTCAAAGAGGAATAATGATTATCAGCTATGGCTTTGAGACCACCTGTAGCGGAGACTTTGTTTATCCCCATCCTCTTTGAAAGATCCCTGAGGAAGAAGGTCAGCTAGAATGTGGAGAAGGAGTTCCCAGATAAGAAAATTTATGATACAATGCAAGTGGATCTGAATGGTACAAGGGCTGGCTTATAGTGGAAGCTATGGTGCTCCTGCCAGATTCCCCATTTCAGGGCTAACACATACAGTTTCCTACCAGTTCTTCATTGTTTTCCTGGTATATTCCCTCCCTGGAAATAGTGGCTGCTGAGGGCTCACATCTGTGCCCTTTCCAGAGTTTTTCTTGACAGTACAGAACTGCCTCATCCAAGATTATGTTCTCTCCCATGATAGTCTCTGGTCAATGATTGGCTTATGTGAATATGCAAAATCCAGCTCCTCACCTCAATTGAGAATAGCTTTGAAGTACATTTCAGCTCTAAAACATTGCATGTAATAAACTGAGGCTTTAGTTTTTTTCTTCATTGCAGGTCAGTGCCATTGCCTACATGATCCTAGCCTGCTTAATTCTTTGCAGGTGTATCTTCCAAAAGCACTCTTAAATAAACCTGCATGCAATTCTTGATCTTAAATCTGTTTCCAAGGCACTCGAATGAAGACAATATGTAAAGCTCCTAGATCTAGCTTAGTGCTTAGAAGACACCTACCAAGTGTCAGATCTCTCTCCTTCTCTCTATTATTTATTTCTTACTTGAAACCACAGACTTTGTCTGTAATCTTACGAACATTTATCAAGCAGTCATAATATAATGAATCTTGGTAAGAAGAAAGGATGAGAATGTGGTAAGCTCTCAGGAGACACAAATCCCACAGCCTCACAGACTGAAGCAATGAGCGACAGTCCAGAGCACCCTTCGTGAGAGGTATTTTACTGCTAATTTGCCTATTGCCAATTTAACCCTCTAAGGTGAGGGATGATTTTTCCCATTGGATAAAGTGAGAGAATCGGTCCACTTTCTAGTGTGCATTCAGGCCTTCTTGCTGATTTCCAGGCAGCAAGTCTTTGCCCAGGAGCCCACTGATTGCAGTGAGCAATCCAGATTTCCTATGTCATAGTGTTTGGTGATTTTTGAAAAGGGGGTGTTCAGTATAATACCTTAAAACTGAACTCTTAATGTCTAATGGTCAAGTAGGGGAGTGAGCTGTTTCTCCCAAACTTTTACTCTAATAAAGACGATTTTTGTACCAGAAAAATCAAACTTTTGTTTTGCAGGGTGTAGTGGTGAAGTGAATATTCCTCAGGGTTCCAGAATGATCTGGAATGGTGTAATCACCTATTGCAACTTTTGTAAGCCAGGACAATTGGAAGGATGAACTCCAAGGATCTCAGTTTTGGATGTGATCTTCTTTAGAGATTTCACCATGGCTTGCTTCTCTTTGTCTTTTCACTGCATCAAGTCTTGTGGAGAATATTTCCCTGAGGAACACATGCTAGAGAACTATTGGAGGATATGAGAAATGTGTTTTGTTTTGTGACTTACAGCATGCAAGAACTGCAGAGAAAGGAAGGGAGACAGAGAGACAGAAAGGGAAGGAGAGGGGAGGGGAAAGAAAAGACGGATCCAGTTGAGGGGAAAAAATAAGTCCTTGTTTTCTCCCTTCCATGCCAAAGGGGTGTTGCTGTTGCTAGGGTCATTTGGCCAGAGGGGCACAGGCAGGAATAGCAACCTTAAGCTATGGCTTGGGACCATGGGGAAGCAGGCCACATGGCAGGCAGAGACTGAGCTTGGGTGAGGGGCTGGGGTTAATGGGAGGTACTGGGAGCAAATTGTTGGAAGCAGCATAGAGATGTGGTAATTAAAGCTTAAGATCTGTGTGGTAAGGAATGAGTGACAAAAATCCTCTTGAAGCTGCTATTGGGTTTTGAGGTGAATGTGTTTCTGGTACATTTGCTGAAATGATAAAGATTCAGATTACATGCACCTGTGGCCCACGTGTCTGCTGCACAGACAGTCCCTCTTTAAGTAAAACAAAAAGTTCTGTGCTTTGCTTATCTCTTCCAGGCCACCCACCTCTGGCACATTAGGATAGGACTGGCTCTGTTGTCTGCTCTGGGCCCCACCAGGCACCAGCTTGCTTCTGCTCTTGCGTTCATCTTCCCATTTGACCTCAGGTCTTTGCTGCTCCTGGGACTTGGGACAAATCCTCTCTTGCATTATTTCCCAAGGTACTGTTGCTCCAAGGCTTGGTGCTCAGCCAAGAAGCTTCCATTCCTTCTACTAATGATGGAAAGAGGTCATGGACTGGGCAGTAAGGCAAAACACCTCAGAGCCTGCCCTTGTCTGCCACTGCCACAGGCTCGGCCTCTCCTCCCTGTACCTCCTGTTCTGTTCTCCTCTTCTGCCTGTTCTTGGTCTGAATTCCAGTCCCTTCCCACTCTGTCCTTGAGGGCTGCCATCAAACACAAGGCCCAGCCTCCCTGCTATCACTTTGGCTGTTCTTCATTGAATTCTGGGATTCTCGTCACACGCTCCCCCACCAGGCTCTCTCCTCTGTATTGAGGTTTTGATAGTCATGCCCTCATCCAAGCAGGTTCCCAACCTCAGAGTAAAACATGAGCCTGATTTCTGATTCCTCACTTGACATTTTCTCTGCTCACTTTTCTTTCCCCATTTCTGGGGTGATGACACCTCTGGCTTATATTAAACTAATCTCTGCAGACCTTTGTGTGCAAAATGGAAACTCTTGGATCTGGCATCTCCCTTTACATGTATAACCCTGGAGACCAGAAAATTATACTGTAATTTGCTCAGTCTTACACACATATATGAACAGTCTTACATATATACATATGTACAATACACACAAATATATCTTTAAGACTGTTCATTTTAGTTTAGATTGTGATAGAAAAATATAGATGAGATTTTTTTTTAAGTACTGGGAATTGAACCCAGGGGCTCTTTATCACTGAGTTATGTCTCAGCCCTTTCTTTAAATTTTTTATTTTGATACAGAGTCTCACTAAGGTGCTGCAGGTCTTGATAAGTTGCTGAGACTGGTCTTGACTTGCGATCCTCCTGCCTCAGCTGCTAGAGTCACTGGGATTACAGGTATGTGCCACCACACTGGTCATAGAAAAGAATTTAAACTGTCTATCAGTAGAGAAAGAATTGATTAGATTATGGTCCACAGTACAATAAAGAACTATCAACATTAAAAGGAATGAAGAGTCTCTATGTTTACCTGAATAACACGAAAGATTAATTGTACATTGAAAAATCATTCTCTGAATCAAAAAGTAGAACATGATCAAAAACAAGTCTCTCTTCATTCCTCTCTCTCTCCCTCACTCTCAATGTAGAGATCATCTTAATAAATAGGAAAAAGTGAAAAAAGGAAGGCCCCAAACTACTTCTGGACAGTGGACTGAGAGAGATGTGCTTTTATAGTTTTACTTCCTATAATTTGCAATTAGATGATTAAGTTGTACAATGATAAATATTACTTTAATTTTTTAAATTTTTCAAATAGAAGTATTTACAAAGATCATATAAAACCAATGGATAAAATGAAGGAATAAAGTTAAATGATCCCCAGATACCATCAAATTTTGTTATTAGAATATGTGAGAAACAAAGAAGATTTTTATAATAACGCAAAATGCCTAACATAATTTCTTTTCTTTATTTTTTAACCAGGGATTGAACCCAGACACACTTAACCACTGAGTCGCATCCCTAATCCTTCTTATTTTTTATTTTGAAACAAGGTCTTGCTAAGTTGCTCAGGGCTTTTCTAAAGTTGCTAAGGCTGTCTTTGAACTTGCACTCCTGAGCTGCTGGGATTACAGGCATGTGCCACTGCACCTGGCTGTAACATAATTTTTGAAATATATTAAGCACTTGCAGCATGTAATCCTTTTCCAAAAAAAAAAAATTATCATTTAGTATATTCTTTTGCTTCCTGGAGTCCTTTTTATTATTATAGTATTTAAATATGTTCATTGATTTAAAAGTCTCAGTGAAATTGAATTTTTTCTCTAGAAATTTTATAATTAAATGCATATTTATAATTCTTTCTTGATTTGTTTAATATTTATCTAAGTGCATGTATGCAGTGTTTATTCAGTCAGCAAATGAACCATGCAACATTCCTGTGATCAAGGCGGGATGAGGTAGGAAAAGACAGCTCCTAGTCCCTTAGCATTTGGCCCAGCTCTCTTGGTGTTTCGTTACTGCAGATGGAATAATCCATCTTTAGGGGTTCTGGAGTTTAGGGGCACCTACCTGCTTCTTCATCTCTCCCTTGTCCCACCCACAACTACTGAGAGTAAATGGGCATGAGGAGAGATGCAAGATTGATCTTCCAGGAACGTGTCCATGCAATGAAGCCATTGATCATGTGCCAAAGATCTCTTAGCACATCATTGTATGGTCACCAGTGTGTCCTGCCTTGATCCCACACGAACCTGGGTAATCCTGGGTATAGCCATGAATTGCGCCCAGACCACTATTAAACCCCTAGATTTCTAATATCTTTGAAAATACTGGCATATCCCTTTAAGAATCTGAAATCGCTCTTTCAGATCAGGACAAGAGTCTACTTATTCCACAGAAGCAGTAATTCAGTTATAGTGGTTCTGGTGGCCTAAAAAAGTCAATGCTGCTTCCAGAGGTGCCTGATTTACTTCCAGAATGTAATTTATGTCCTGGGAAAATCACATTTGGTGAGTTTTTCTTCTGTGAAGCACAGAGGCAGGTCAAAAATTGAGAATTCAGCCCAGGACCTTGGAATATGTGGCAAAGACATAATGCCACTAAAATGGAACCGCAAAAGCCTCCATATGCTGGAAGAAATTTTTTTTTGTGCGTTTTTCTTCTTGTTTATTTTGGCAACCCTTGATCCAAGGAAGAGAGTCTCTCTAACATGGGGTTGCTGCCCGCATAACAATTCATTCCCACAATATCTAATGCAACTTAATCGGCATGCGACAGATGCTAGAGAAAGAACATATAGCAAAGAAAAAGCTCTTCTGGAGTACAAGCCCTGTCCCTTCCCTCATTGACTTGTCATGTTTGTTGGGGAATATGCTAGAGATTTGGAGTTAAATGTGCAGTCACTCAAGTGGGAATGGTCTGATTTCTCAGTTCACCCTAAAGGATGAGCCACACAAACCAGGAGCAGCATTTAAAAAATAAATCGTAATATGTCACCAAGGACTCTTCTCTGTGGGACTCACCCACCATCTCCCCATCACTTCCACAATCCCTGCCCTTCTCTTTTTAATCTTGATTTTAATGTTGGGAAGTTGTTTTTAAGCTAGTGGATGGTGTTTTTTGAATTAGGTGCTACCTAGAAGCATGAAAAAGAAATTGAAGGTTGGGTCTCTGCTCTCAGAATGCCTAAAATTAGGACATATCCTGGAGTCTTTTCTCTTTCTCTTTTGAAGATTTTAAGCACAGTCATTCAACTGTCCTCCTCCCTTCCTTGGGTCTGCCTTAGGGGACAATGAGATGATCACATTTTATTTCTCATGAAGAACATATGGACAGGCTCAGAAACTTTTAAAGTGTTAATTAGTAGCAGCCTCACTTGAATCAGGTATAATCTCTTACTGCCTTGAATAACAGAGAATTTTGACCAGCATGGTAACTTTTTTTTTTTTTAAGACTGTAAACCCCAAATCAAACTTCTTAGTCTTGTCATCAGGTTATTTGCTGACAAATTAGACTTCGGAGCCAGGTAGTGCTACATTTGAAGAACAACGCACAAAAAAAAATTTCTTCCAGCGGGTGGAGGCTTTTGCAGTTCCATTTTAGTGGCATTATGTCTTTGCCACATATTCCAAATGTTTAGTGTCCTGTGTTTATATGCCATAACTCTAGTCCAGAAGCTGGGATGCTCCAGCTAGGGAGCGAGGCATGCCGGATCCAGGACATGCAGGAGTGTGTGTGTTGCACTGGTCTCTGGTTGAGGACATGGTTTCCAACTCTCAAGCTACCTCAGGAGTAATTAAGCCATAGTGTACCCATTTCTTGCTCTGTTAACTGGATAATGTTTGGGTGTAAATATCTTCTACATCTCCTACTCTGTTTAGCTATGACTTATTCACACTTGGACACTGTCCTCCAGGAATTGGTGCTATATTTGAGCTTGCAGAAGAAATCTTTTTTTTTTTTTTTTTTTTTAATATGTCCTAGTAAAGTAAAAAGAATTCTCATATAAATCTTGGATTTCTTTATGGTGCCTGGCTTGTAATTGGTACTCAAAAATGTATTTGTCGATTAAACTAGAAATTGTTCAAATAAAATCTAGAGGAAAACACTAACATCCCTATTTCCAAGATAGTCATCCCTTCCTTTAAATAAGCAGAGAATCAGTCTCCATTTGTTTGAATCCTCTGCATATATTTTCCTCTCTTCCTGACACTTGCTGTTAGTCACTATGCTTTGAATTAGTAAGGCGACGGGATGCAGGCCTGGGTGAGCCCTGCCGCGTTTAGGTTTGGTGAATATTGCAAACTGCTTCGAGTTCAGAAAACCCAGAGCATGTTTGGCAAAGCCCTTTCCCCTCAATGTTTTAAGAGCATGTGGATTTAGATGGAAATTTAATCTGCATGTTCATTTACACGTAACTCATCAAAACATTTTAAAGAGCCCTTTGAAGTCTGCAGAGCCTTTTCAATCCTTTTTATGGAAACTTTTTAAGCACTTGGGGGGTTTTCGTGGGAAGCTATGTTTAGCTAAGATGAAGCATACTGGATACTGGGCCCCTTTTACACTCCCCAGATATTTTATATTGATCTAAATATCATAACCTCTGTTCACATGAGTTCTGTTGCTGTTCCTACTTATTCTTCAATTTCTGAATTGATGTGTTCATTAAACTTTATGGAGAAAGCAACGCAATTGAAATTTGAAAGAAATTAAAACACTTAGCTTTTGATGGAAAAACATTGGACATGGTCAGTCTTTAACAATATTCTCATAGAGGATGAATGTGCTTTGGGCAATTCAAACTGGCCAAAAGGAAAGAAAAAATATTTCCATTTGGTTGGAGAATGACTAGATTCTCCATTAGCTGGCAAAACTCAATATGCTGGAAACATTTTCTAAGTTTCAGTTAGATCTTCAGAATATTGACGAAGTGTGGGCAGAGAGTGGCACACTTACATTTGATTTTGGTAAGGAGGTTGTTACAACCCTACAGGATGAATCTGAGGGAGGCTGGTGCACATGGTGCCTGCAGCCTCTACTTGATGAGGCAGAGAAGTGGGCACAGATCTGAGAGACTTAGAAGGTACAATAGCAGGACTAGACAATTGCTGGCTACCTTAGGTGACTAGGAGGACAGTCAGTGAGGGAAGAAAAACTGGAGGAAGAGCAGACTGTGAGCTCAGTGATAGACCTGTTGATTCTGACATGTTAATAGAGATATAGAGAAATGCTGAACCTAAGGATTTTCTAGCAATGGGAAGAAATCTTGTCTGGAAAAAAATTAGTCAGTTACTGGCTAATAGCTGAGTAGTCACAGGAGAGAAGTAGGTGAGCTACTTGTGAAGGTTGGTAGATCAAATTTGTACTTTTGGAGATGGAAGAGATCTTGAAAAGGGGCATAGCAGAAAGGGAAGGCTATTCTAGGTGGTAGAAATAGGAGCATGTTTTTAGGTGGAGGAAAAGAGTCTGTTTAGGGAATGGAAAGTCTAAAGACTTATGGTTTAGATGGAATTCTCCGGGGAAAATTGGGTAAAAGACTGGGTCAAGGTTAGAAGGAGTTTGGGTGTGTAGGAGAAAGCTTGACTTCTGCGATCAGCGGAGAGGGAGGAGAGAGAGAAAGAGATAGTATTTAAAGATGGATGTATATGTATATGTGAGTATTTATGATTTTAAGTTTCTGAAGAAGTGGTAGACAGCATTGTTGTCTTTAAGCAATTAGAACTCTGACCATGCTTGAAATATGAAAAAGGTTGAGAGAAATAGAGAGCAGTAGATTTTATATTAGTGTGGAATAAAACATATATATAATGTTTACTCAGGGAAATAAAAGGCAAACAGGCCTTGCATTAGTCATTCTAGTAACTCTTTCAGGTCTATGTGTTTTTATGCTTATTTGGAGCAGAGAATCTCTAAATTTTATCAAAATAAATCTATAAATATTCTACTTCCAGGATTCTAAGTGATTCTAACTTCTACAAGTGAACACCATTCTCTCTTGGTTCTTTGAGAGGCTTGACATTAGTCAAAACTAAAAAGTATGACCATCTCTTTGGCTAGCTAGAAAATATTGACATCCTTTGGAATTTTAGGATAGCTGAATATTTACAGATTATTCTGCTGTTTTGTTTCGGATATTATTGGATTATCTTGCACTCTTTCCGAATTGGTAACCTGATGAGAAGTATTTTCTACTTGACTGGGTAATAAGAAGAATCTATTTTCAATTTTTCAGTGGGCAATAAATACAGCAGGTAGTAACTGACATACAGCTGTCCAATGTCTTAGTCAAGTTGCCTAAAGGGAGATCCTGAGATAGGGATTCAGTCGTATATGATTCTCAGGAAACCCTTGCCAAGGAGGGATTAATACAAAGTAAGGAAGCAAGGGTGAGCAAGGATGTGGCCCTTGGCCTGATTATGGAGAGGGTGAACTTTGTAGTTTAAATCTCAGTACAGAGTTTCCCACCTTGAGGTAAAGGAGTCAGACTTTAGAATTTTTGTCTCAGTCAATCACTGGCCACCTGTTGGGAGTAGAGGGTAAAGAATGGATGTGATCATGGTGACAATGGCTTTCCAGTGAGCTGGCTCCAGTCACACTGGATAAGTCTCTGAAGAATGTAACAGGTGTAAGCTTTTAGGCCACCACTGGTGTAATGAGTTCAGTGGCTGGGGAGGATAATCTGGGAGGGCCCCCAACAGCATCACCTACAATACTGAATTCATTTCCTTCTTTTTTTTTTTTTAAACTATAAAACATCTCAGAGCAATTTGAAACTCAATTAATGATCAAATACATATTGAGAGTATGTGATGTGCAAGATATTTCAAAATAAATTAACAACAATGAAAAACATGACCTGTTTAGTAGCAATGTAACTCTCATTCATTAAGCTGATGAAAGTTGATCTCATTTTAAGCCATTATTTGATTGACTTGGGCTGTATTCTGCTGACAAAATGTTGAAGTATTAGAAGAAGCTCATATGCTTTGGTAAAATCAAGCACACTGGATCTGGGAAATCCCTGTCTCTGTCTAAGACAATGGTTCTTAAACTTTAGCATGTATCAAAATCATCTAGAAGGCTCATCAAATCACAATTTCAGCCTCCTTCCACCTCTCACAGGAGAATCTCCCCTCTTCTGATCTGGAGGTGTTGCTGGGCTACTTTGTTCTTATTTAATGTTGCTGCTGGTTGTGATTCCACATCTCTACCCTCGAATCGAGTAACTCTTACTTTGAGCTACTCAGGGCAGTTGAGGCAGTCCTTCCTTCTCTGAGTCCTAGTTACACACACACACACACACACACACACACACACACACAACCAGTGACGACTTAAGGTTGTTGTAGCTATTTATAATTGTGTCCTTAAGATTGCGAACTCTATCCAGGTGGGCACTGGGGCATTATAAAGGCAACTAGAAAGCTATGAACCTGAGGGTATAATGAAAATCTAGATCAGCACTGTAAAACAGAAATATAATGCTTATCATGTATGTACTTTGTTCAATAAAACAAATGGGAGGCTATTGTTTTAGATCGAACTCCTGTACTAGGCCCAAGTATACCAGACCAAACTAGAATGGAATCACTCATGCCAGGTACCACAGAATCAAATTGAACTTGGAAATCAGCCAGTTTTTTAAAGAATAAGGAATTCCCATCAACTAATTCAAGGGGGCCTGGTCACCCTGAGTCAGCAAGATAAAAAAGTCTCCTGTGCTTTAATCTTATAAGGAAGAAATTTGGTGCTAGCCAGTGTACCTTTTGCACCATGCAGTTTTCTTGTTCCTGCTCAACTATCTGATGAAAACTGATTATTTTGCTGTGCTAATGGAGGTCCTTTTATTTTGTAGAATGGATGCTGCCTGATTCATGAATTGTTATAAACCATTAGATCTTTAAAATTTGATGTGTTGAAATTTTGTTACTCGATAAAATTTAAATTCTCCATTATGCACATTCAAAAAAGGAAAATGATGAAATTAAGTTTAATAATATATTTGATTTAGTCCAATAATCTAAAATAGCACCACTTTAACATGTAATCAATATAAAATTATTGAGATATTTTGGAACACTCTTACAATTTGGGTGTACAGAGCAGATCAGTTTGGACGAGCTACTTTCAAATGCTCATCATCCACATGTGAGTGGTGGTTACCATATTGAACCGTACAGATGATGGTCTTCTTTTGTTTGACTCATTGAACTTTCTATCAAAAGTGTGATCTCTCTCCTATTATCTTTTTTTTTTTATTGTTACTTGTATTCTTTTTTTTTAATTGTATACAAATGGAATACATGTTGTTTCTCTATTTGTACATAGAGTCAAGGCATACCATTTGTGTAATCATAAGTTTACATAGGGCAATGATGTTTGATTATTTTTTTTCCCTTCCCCCCCACCACTCCCAACCCTCTTTTCCCTCTATACAGTCCTTCTTTCCTTCATTCTTACCGCTCTCCTTATCCCTAACCCTAAACCTAACCCTAAACCTAATGCTAACCCCTCCCACCGCCCATTATATGTCCTCATCCGCTTATCAGCGAGATCATTCGTCCTTTCATTTTTTGACATTGGCTTATCTCACTTAGCATGATATTCTCCAATTTCATCCATTTGCCTGCAAATGCCATAATTTTATCATTCTTCATGGCGGAGTAATATTCCAGTGTATATATATGCCACAGTTTCTTTATCCATTCATCAACTGAAGGGCATCTAGGTTGGTTCCACAATCTGGCTATGGTGAATTGAGCAGCAATGAACATTGATGTGGCTGTATCTCTGTAGTATGCTGATTTTAAGTCCTTTGGGTATAGACCAAGGAGTGGGATAGCTGGGTCAAATGGTGTTTACATTCCAAGCTTTCTGAGGAATCTCCATACTGCTTTCCAGAGTGGCTGCACTAATTTGCAACCCCACCAGCAATGTATGAGTGTTCCTTTTTCACCACATCCTCGCCAACACCTATTGTTGCTTGTATTCTTGATAATCGCCATTCTAATTGGAGTGAGATGAAATCTTAGGGTACTTTTGATTTGCATTTCCCTTATTACTAGGGATGTTGAACATTTTTTCATATATCTGTTGATTACTTGTACATCTTCTTCTGTGAAGTGTCTGTTCATTTCCTTAGCCCATTTGTTGATTGGATTATTTGTATTCTTGGTGTAGAGTTTTTTGAGTTCTTTATAGATTCTGGAAATTAGCGCTCTATCTGAAGTATGGTTGGCAAAGATATTCTCCCACTCTGTAGGCTCTCTCTTCACATTGCTGATAGTTTCCTTTGCTGAGAGAAAGCTTTTTAGTTTGAATCTATCCCAGTTGTTGATTCTTGCTTTTATTTCTTGTGCTATGGGAGTCCTGTTAAGGAAATCTGATCCTAAGCCAACAAGTTGAAGATTTGGACCTACTTTTTCTTCTATAAGATGCAGGGTCTCTGGTCTGATTCCGAGGTCCTTGATCCATTTTGAGTTGAGTTTTGTGTAGGGTGAGAGATAGGGGTTTAATTTCATTCTATTGCATATGGTTTTCCAGTTTTCCCAGCACCATTTGTTGAAGAGGCTATCTTTTCTCCATTGCATATTTTTGGAACCTTTGTCTAGTATGAGAAAATTGTATTTATTTGGGTTTGTGTCCATGTCCTCTATTCTGTACCATTGATCTACCTGTCTATTTTGGTACCAATACCATGCCGTTTTTGTAACTATTGCTTTGTAGTAGAGTTAAAGATCTGGTATTGCAATACCCCCTGCTTCACTGTTGCTACTGAGGATTGCTTTAGCTATTCTAGGTTTTTTATTCTTCCAGATGAATTTCATAATTGCTTGCTCTATTTCTGTAAGGTACATCATTGGGATTTTAATTGGAATTGCATTGAATCTGTATAGTACTTTAGGAAGTATGGCCATTTTGACAATATTAATTCTGCCTATCCAGGAACATGGGAGATCTTTCCATCTTCTAAGGTTTTCTTTAATTTCTTTCTTTCGTGTTCTGTAGTTCTCATTGTAGAGGTCTTTCACCTCTTTTGTGAGATTGATTGCCAAGTATTTTATTTTTTTCGATGCTATTGTGAATGGGTTGTTTTCCTAATTTCTCCATCTGAAGATTCATCACTTATGTATAAAAATGCTTTGGATTTATGAGCATTGTCTTGTAACCTGCTACTTTACTGAAATCACTTATGAGTTCTAAAAGTTTTCTGGTGGAATTTCCAGGTTCCTCTAAATATATAATCATGTCATCAGCGAACAGGGATAGTTTGAGGTTCTTCTTTTCCTATTCGTATCCCTTTAATTTCTTTGGTTTGTCTGATTGCTCTGGCTAGAGTCTCAAGGACGATGTTGAATAGAAGCGGTGAAAGAGGGCATCCCTGCCTTGTTCCAGTTTTTAGGGGGAACGCTTTCAGTTTTTCACCATTTAGAATGATATTGGCCATGGGCTTAGCGTAGATGGCCTTTATAGTGTTAAGGAATGTTCCCACTACCCCAACTTTTTCTAGTGTTTTGAGCATGAAGGGATGCTGTATTTTATCGAATGCTTTTTCTGCATCTATTGAAATAATCATGTGATTCTTAACTTTAAGTCTGTTGATATGGTGAATGCCATTTATTGATTTCCGAATGTTGAACCAACCTTGCATCCCTGGGATAAAACCCACTTGATCGTGGTGCACTGTCTTTTTAATATATATTTGTATGCGATTTGCTAAAATTTTGTTGAGAATTTTTGCGTCGATGTTCATTAAGGATATTGGTCTGAAATTTTCTTTCCTCGATGTGTCTCTGTCTGGTTTAGGTATCAGGGTGATATTGGCTTCATAGAACGAGTTTGGGAGGGTTCCCTCCTCTTCTATTTCATGGAATAGTTTGAGGAGTATTGGAATGAGCTCTTCTTTAAAGGTTTTGTAGAACTCGGCTGAGAACCCATCTGGTCCCGGACTTTTCTTTGTTGGTAGGCTTTTGATGACCTCTTCTATTTCATTGCTTGAGATTGGTTTATTTAAGTTGTGTATGTCCTCCTCGTTCAGTTTAGGTAATTCATATGTTTCTAGAAATTTGTTGATGTCTTCGAGGTTTTCTGTTTTGTTGGAGTATAGATTTTCGAAATAGCTTCTAATTATATTTTGTATTTCAGTCGTGTCTGTTGTGATGTTTCCTTGTTCATTCTGAATTTTAGTAATTTGAGTTTTCTCCCTCTTTCTCTTTGTTAGTGTGGCTAAGGGTTTCTCAATTTTATTTATTTTTTCAAAGAACCAACTATTTATTTTGTTAATTTTTCCAATTGTTTCTTTTGTTTTGATTTCGTTGATTTTGGCTCTGATTTTAACTATTTCCTGTCTTCTACTACTTTTGGTATTGGTCTGCTCTTCTTTTTCTAGCGCTTTGAGCTCTAGTGTTAAGTCGTTTATTTGTTGATTTCTACTTCTTTTTTTGAATGCGCCCCATGAAATAAATCTTCCTCTAAGTACTGCTTTCATAGTGTCCCAGAGATTTTGATATGATGTGTCTTTGTTCTCGTTTACTTCTAAGAATTTTTTTATTTCCCTCCTGATGTCTTCTGTTATCCATTCATCATATAATAGTGTATTATTTAATCTCCAGGTATTGGAGAAGTTTCTGTTTTTTATTCTGTCATTTATTTCTAATTTCAATCCATTATGATCTGATAGAGTACAAGGTAGTATCTCCATCTTCTTGTATTTGCTAACAGTAACTTTGTGGCATAAAATATGATCTATTTTAGAGAAGGATCCATGTGCTGCTGAGAAGAAAGTGTATTCATTCTTTGTTGGATGGTATATTCTATATATGTCGGTTAAGTCTAAATTGTTGATTGTGTTGTTGAGATCTATAGTTTCTTTATTCAATTTTTGTTTGGACGATCTATCTTGTGGTGAGAGAGGTGTGTTAAAATCGCCTAGTATTATTGTGTTGTGGTCTATTTGATTTCTGGAATTGAGAAGGATTTGTTTGATGTACGTGGATGAGCCACTGTTCGAGGCGTAAATATTTATGATTGTTATGTCTTGCTGATTTATGCTTCCCTTAAGCAGCATGTAATGTCCTTCTTTATCCCTTCTGACTAGTTTTGGTTTGAAGTTCACATGATCTGAAATGAGGATGGATACTCCAGCTTTTTTGCTGTGTCCATGTGCATGGTATGTTTTTCCCCATCCTTTCACCTTTAGTCTATGGGTGTCTCTTTCTATGAAATGAGTCTCTTGCAGGCAGCATATTGTTGGATTTTTCTTTTTAATCCAAACTGCCAGTCTATGTCTTTTGATTGATGAGTTCAGGCCATTAACATTCAGGGTTATTATTGTGATATGATTTGTATTCCCAGTCAATTGACTCATATTTGTTTTTGACATGATTTGGTTTCTCCTTTATTTTGGCTATTCCTTTAGGCTAGTGCCTCCTGTTGCTGATTTGCATCGTTCTTTTTCATCTCTTCCTCATGGAATATTTGCTGAGAATGTTCTGTAATGCTGGCTTTCTTTTTGTAAATTCCTTTAGCTTTTGTTTATCATGGAAGGATCTTATTTCATCGTCAAATTTGAAGGTAAGTTTTGCTGGGTATAAGATTCTTGGTTGGCATCCATTTTCTTTCAGGGCTTGGTATATGTTGTTCCAGGCCCTTCTAGCTTTTAGGGTCTGGATTGAAAAATCTGCTGATATTCTTATTGGTTTCCCTCTGAATGTAATTTGATTCTTTTCTCTCGCGGCCTTTAAAATTCTGTCTTTATTTTGTATGTTAGGTATTTTCATAATAATGTGCCTTGGTGTGGGTCTGTTGTAATTTTGTATGTTTGGAGTTCTATAAGCCTCTTGTACTTGGTTTTCCATTTCATTCTTCAGATTTGGGAAATTTTCTGATATTATTTCATTGAATAGATTGTTCATTCCTTTGGTTTGTTTCTCTAAGCCTTCATCAATCCTAATAATTCTTAAATTTGGCCTTTTCATAATATCCCATAATTCTTGTAGATTCTGTTCATGATTTCTTACCATCTTCTCTGTTTGGCCTACTTTGTTTTCAAGATTAAATAATTTGTCTTCAATGTCTGAGGTTCTGTCTTCCAGGTGTTCTATCCTATTGGTTATGCTTTCTATGGAGTTTTTAACTTGGTTTATTGTTTCCTTCATTTCAAGTATTTCAGTTTGTTTGTTTTTTTTTTTCAGTATCTCTAACTCTTTATTGAAATGATCTCTTACTTCCCGTATTTGGTCTTTTAACTGTTGATTGGTGTGATCATTTAATGCCTGCATTTGCTCTTTCATCTCCTCCTTCAATGCCTGCATTTGCTCTTTCATCTCCTCATTTGCTTCCCTGATCGTTTTAATTATGTACATTCTGAACTCCCTTTCTGACATTTCTTCTGCTGTGCTGTCATTGGGTTTTATTGATGTAGTATCTAGGTTTGTTTGGGACATTTTCTTCCCTTGTTTTCTCATATTGGTCAGCTGTCAGTGGGACCCTGAGATATTGCAGATTTCCACTATTGGCTTATAGTGTCCCGGTAGATTTCCCGTGTATCACCTCCCAGCCTTCAGTAGCCTGATGTCTTGGAGGAATTTGATAATGCAGTGCTTCCGAAGAAAGCTGCCCCTAGCCCCCTACTGGTTCCAGGGTTTGGAGCTGGCTCTGTGCGGAAAGGCTCTCACTGGGGGCCTGCACCGTGCGGCTGGCCATGTGGGAGGAGCCCACCGCCGGAGTGTGGAAGGCTACCTGGGAAAGACTCTAGCTGCCCTGCCCTGCTCTGATAAACCACCTCTATCTGTGCCTCCACCCGGGCCGAGCTTTACCCAGTGGGCAGACTCACCCGTGGCTCTATTTCAGTCCGAGTCTCTCAATGCCTCCCCTTCTTAACTCCTGGGTTCTGGAGCGACTGGGGATGCAGTCACCCTCTAGGCCGCCATCTTGAATCGCTCCTATTATCTTAATTCTCCAGTTTTTGTTTAGTAGCTGGAAATCTGCTTCTCTAGGGCTTAACAATGTGCAATGACAATGAGGACTTTTCCACATGAGGCCAAGGGTACCCAAGAATCTGTGGGTATCTGCCTGCAGAATAGAAGCAAGAAGCAGAGTTTCTTTTAAAAACAGCTTATGATTTTGATAAATACAATGAATCAGGAGCCCCTCATCATCAAGGACATGATGTTTCCCAATAATTGCCAATGTTGAATCAATCCAGTGTTCTAAGTGAAAAATAAGATCATTTACACTTTATTTTAGCCTTTCCAGTGCTTGGAGCATGGGCAGGCAAATCTGAGGACTCCATAGCACATGGACACAGGCCAGTGGGAAGCTGTAGAAGGTTGGTTCCAATTATTCTGAGGTTAGCAAGAGGTTCAGCTTCATTCCTGCCTAGAGGCAGGATGCTAAAATTCATATAATGCAAATTAAAAAATAATGAAAACAATTGCATACATAGACTTCTATATACAAAGCTTTCATGTGTTACCTCCTTTTTTGACTTGCTGTCCAGAGTGGAAGGACTTGTATTACCTCTCCTCATTCTACAGGTTGTTGTGGTCAGCGCGCCTTGCGTCTGGTCACACAGTTATTAGTGCCCTGAATCTGGATTTGAACTATAGTCTTTTGATTGTTACCTAGAATCTTTTCATCCAGATCCTGCTTGAGAAGTACCTGCAGTGTGGTTGCTACAGGGTGTAAACAAGGGAGAAAGCAAAACCTGAAATCATTTTTGAGTTGAAAAATGTGAAGTCATTCTTATTTATTTATTTATTCCTGATAAATTCCAAGTGAAAGGAACTTCCAGTGATTTGCCTTACTTCTGAAAACTTGAAAAATCCTGGGCTTTATGTTGCTGTTGAAATTACACATGCATATTTCTCCCTCTTGAGCTTTTGCCAAAGGAACATGTGTAAAAACAAAACGACTGAGAAATTGTCCCTTGGCAAAGTGTGCACTCCCACTTTCTCCCCAGGGGCCATTTACCTGTACCCAGGTCAGGGAACTCGAGTTGGAATCCTGAGCCCCATTTCATTTTCTTAGTACATTTCATTTCTTATGTACAAGAACTGGAAGGTGTTAGTCTTCTCTTGGCACTTGGCAATAAAGTATGACTCAGTTCCAAGTTTATACAGACAAAGATGAAGACATCAATTGGGTTTTGAATATCATCTGACTTGTTGAATACTAGTTAAATAAATTAACTGTGACCCAGAAGGTTCAAAACTTACTACTCAAACTTGGTTGCATATTAAATGGGAGGAGCCATTTAAAATAGTGTGCCCATGTCCAGGCCCACCCTATAGAGATTCTGATTTCATGGATTAGGTGTGGGCCCCTGGCCACTGACATTTCAGGTGATTCTAATGTGAGACCCAGAAACAATGTAAAGTAAAAGGTTTTTGTGCGTGTAAGTAGAATTTTAGTTTTATAACAATTCTTCGTGTACATGCAAAATTTTCAAAATTTCTGGAAAATCAAACTTCATTTTGAAAGTACAATTTAAACTTTAAAAGAAAAATGGCTACTTTCTGATTCAGAAAAGACTGCAAATCATTTTGGAGGACAGATTAAGTCTTGGGATGGCCCTGGAGAACTGCAGGGTGGCACCAGAGTTGTAAGGTAGACTCTGCTAATCAAGCCCCCAACCCCTTTCCATTCTTTGCTTTGTCTCTACATTTTACTCTCTTTCCATCAATTGGTGACATTCATTGCTCAGTAGAAGTTTTTATAATCAGGTTATTTATTATTTTTCTAGAATGAAGTTTTATATCCTTGGTCTCAGTTTAGGGTAAGTGAACGATTAACTAAGACCCGAGTTAAAGTTCCAGCTCTTCTTCCATATTGTATGTCAATGGACAAAACCCTTAAGTCTCTAAACCTAAATATCTTCGTCTATAAAACAAGGCAACAATATTTATCTCATTTGGTTGTTATGGAGATTGAATTAGTGTGTGAAGACACTTAACACTGAATTGGGAGCATTTAATGAAGTATTGTTAATTAGTTATCCCACCACAGTAAATCAACATACAGCAGAGGGATACTCGACAAATCTGTTTCTCCTCGTCTTCTCCCCTACTTGAATTCTCTTTAGGAAATAGGATCTCTTTATGTTCACCAACCCTTTCCCTAAACTTAAAAAAAATTTTGCCATTTTAAAACTTGGCTCTGAGTTTCTTCTGAAGGCCAATATTGCTTAATAGAAAAATTGCCTATGACAGCAATTTCCCTCATTTTATCTCATTATCCTCCATTTCAACTCCATTGTTGGTTTGTATTATTGAGTGAGCTTTTTCATTCCTTATTTCCAGCTTTGGAGGTAGATGTCACTGGTACCTGTCTATTAAATCACACTTGTCTTCCTTTTGATTTCTAGTAACTTTTAAATAGCAGTTGGTGGGAAGAACTTGTTTATCCCCCAACAATGTCCTTCATTTTTCAGTTTTCAGATATATTATTCTTGTTTTTCCTGGTTCCCTACTCTTGTAACATCCTATTTCCTACCTCAAAATCGACTTAGTAAGATCCATATATAAAGTCACCCAGTTAGACTGACACATATCCAGGGACAAACTCCATGCAGAGACCAGGATGCAATGGTTCTTCACTGGAGTTTTCAGTGTACAGCTGGTATAACTGTATGCTTTTAGTATCCCTCCCAGGTTAATTTTCATGGTTTAATTAAGAGTCTCTGTTTTTCAATGCAGCTATGCCATCTGACACCACCAACATGTATATATGTATGTGTATATACATATTTACAATGGTGCCTAATTGTGGTTCTAATTTGCATTTCTCTATTGACTTATGATGAGCATCTTTTTATGTACTCATTTGCTATCTGTAAATCTTTGGTGAAGTATCATTTTGCTCATTTTAAATATTGGGTTGCTTATTTTCTGAGCATTGAGTTTCTCACTCATGCACACACCTGATTTATATATATATTTATATACATATGCATATTAAATACACAACATATGTATAAAGTATACTTTTGAATTGTTATAATGTCCTTTTGCCAACTTGTAAATACCTAGAGGGAGTCCTTGAAATCACAAGACACATTCTAATACGTAAATCCATAGCATCCAGTGGAGGGTCAAGTGTTTGATGGATATGTGAACATTTCATGGTGATGAGGACCAGGCCACATGCCTTTCTCACACATTTGGAGACCATGCTACTCAGATTCAAATATTTTTTAATGTTAAGACCCTGGATTAACCTAATCCCATTTAAAGAGTCCTGTATGGATAACATATGTTATACAACTTGCAATAGAAGTACTTTTAAACTTATTTTAGAGAATAAAAAATTGATAGTTTTCCCCCAAGTAGTTAAATCAGGAAGCATTTGCTTCAAATTATTAACAATCGATTTAGAATACCAACTTAACATTTCCCATGAACTATCTGTGTAGATGATTTAAGTAACAAATACACAATTTTATGGGAACTAGTGTCTGTTTACCAAATGCAGAACATCTTAGTATATTGTCAAAGGGCAGAATCATGGTGTCTGAAAATAATTTTAAGAAGGTAATTTTAATTGGCCATCCTACTGAGCTATCTCATAAAGTTTAGTGTCCTTTAGAATAAACATCATTTGAAAAGTGAATAGAATAACATAACAATCTGGTCATAGTAATTCTGCCAGGTGCTGACTTTCCTGATGGCTGACTTTGCTGGTTGCCTTGATCACATGGTATTTGGTAGCAACAACTCCCATAGCTGTGAGCAAAGATTGTTCTACTGGGTAAAAATGATATAACATGCAGAATTGTGGGCTACGATGCCATTCCATTTAATTTGAGTTTAATTTCATTTTTAGGCATAATGAACAACTTCTAGTGGGTCATTGGGACCTTGATAGAGTCATCAGTTCTTCTTCCTTGTTCTAGAGAGCTGTCAGCTAACCAAATCCAGAACTCCCACTCACTAAGCCACCCAAGGAGATGCCTCAGTTTTGTTTGATCCACCTACTTCCATGTCTCCCAACCAGAGATCATTGTGGTTGCAATGTTAAGTGCTTCCTTTTGTCCTCTCCTCAAGGCCTAGCTGGTTCACCCTACCTGAACAACATGGCTTCAGCTTGGACCTTCTGGATTCTGGCAAGCACACAATTGAGCTCTCCATCCACTTAATAAAAAGGAACCATTTTGTTGAAGCTTTCTTGTTTTCATGATATAATTAACATATGGGACTCTACATTTTTAATGTTATTTGGACAATAAATTAAACCACAAAAATCTCATAACAGTCCCTTCTAACCACTACCATCCCATTGCAATTCACAGAATCCTCCCTAGGTCCCAGCCACTTTGCATGCTACCTTTAATTTTGACAATAATCTTGTAGAGAGGCCTTAATTCACTTGTTTCATGGGTGAAGAAATTAAACTTATTTGCCTAAGATTACACAGCCAGCAAGTATCATCATCATCAACAACATCATCTTGTGGTGCTGGGGATCAAGCCCAAGATCTCATCTAAGTTAGGCAAGTACTCTACCACTCAGGTGTATTTCCATCCCTATTACTGTTAGTAGTAGCACATTTTTTTTTTTTAACTGTTAAAGTCTTGTGCTAGAATTTTGAAAGAAAAATGTGAATGGACCACCATAATTACCATTAATATATTCTGAAAAACAAGTTGATACATAAAAGAAGATAGTATATCTGTATTCACTTCCACATTGAAAATATATGAAACAGAGACTTGAGGCTTTAAGGTCACTGGAAATCTCTATAGTCTCTTGAAGAATCAAGTGTTTTGAAATCTATATTTCTCATTTTTCCATTTGTAAAGAGAGGAAAGTTTGTTTACTTACATGTGCTCTTAATGTTTGTTACTTGGGAATTTTTATTTTCCAGACTGAGTATTTTTTAACTGATATTTTGCAAGTTCTGAAATTTCATAGACCAATATTATTTCATGTATACATATTGGAAAAATGACCATTGTAAAGACTTAGTCATCCTAATTGAACACAAAGAAAGAGGTCAAAAATTCCTAAAGCTGCCGGGGATAGCCTACCTATGAAGTACAGTTCAGAACTTGGGGAAAACAAAGCTAATATAATGTAAGCATTATTGTTTGTGGGAATCCGTAAGGGAAGATTGGATGGAAATTGTTATCATACAAAATTTATCAATTCTTACATGCAAAAATGAAAAAATAAATATTGTGTTGTCAAATTTTGATAGATTGTGATATATAGATTGTGTTTTTAAACAATGAATACATTATCAAATTCAAGAAGGGCATAATTTTGAGGAATCTTTTCTCAACTAATTGATATGCATGAAACATTCAGGTTGTGAGCCTACTCATCTAGCTTTGTTAAATAATTTCTAACTAGGCGAACAAATTCTCATTTTCTGGGGACTATAGTCCGTAGGCAAGCAAGACAGGATACCTTTCTGCCTTCCAGGATCACAAGGGGGAAGAGACTAGTGACTGAGCTCTGTGCCCCAAAGATCTCTACATCCTTCCAGTTCTTTCCAGAATGCTTGAAGGAGAGTGGAATAAAACAACTAGAATGTTCATGTTATGATCAGAATAAGAAAAATAACTTTCAATTCCTTAGAGAAAAAGAAAAAGATAGCTTTTCATTAAGTTGGGGTCAGTGTCTCAGCTCAAAGTGTTCGTGGCCTTTTTAGGAGAAGAGCTATGAGTTTCCCTATTACAGGTGGACTCTATGGGTTGACCTTTCTTCTCTCTAGCTAAGATGGGGCCTGAGTAAGTTGTTGAGGATCCTCTTTCCACATCCTATAAGAGATGGGAAAGAGTTCTAAATTGATTATGGAAATCATTGGGGAAGGGTTGTTCCATGTATGGAATTTCTATAGCCATCTCAGGTGAGATATTGAGTACATTTTCTGGACATTGAGAGACATTTGGTTGACAACAGGAAGCCAACTTGAATAATTATTCAACCAAATTAAAGAAAGAAGCATGAAAAATCTTTAGCTTTGAATGTAGAAAACTTTGCATTGGAGAGAGATTATTATAAACTAGCTCTTGATCTGCATTTCTATTTTAGAAGACATGATTAATTCCTAAAATAATGAATAAAATATTAAATAAACCACATGTGCCACAAATAAATATTTGTTAACATATGCAAAATTATAATACCAATATAGTTCTGGCAACAGTAAAGTCATGCATGAAAATAGGTCCTATTGACGGACATGTAAATAAAATCAAAATTTCAGAGTGAATTGGAATGTAATGCCACTTTTGAGCAATTTCAATGGAAAAGAACTTTGAAGAGATATGTCCGAAAAAGAGATCTACAAGAACAGAAGAAGCAACGAATACCCTCTTCTCCCATCATTCTGTGTCTAGGCTCTGAAGTTTGAATTTGGGAAGGGTGAGTAGGGACAAGTCTATTTCCACTTGCTAGGGAGATGCAGAGGGAAGAGAGCTGATCTCAAAGGCTCATAGTTCTGAGGAAAGAACTCCAGGCTCTATCCTCTCCTTCATACTTTTGTTGTGCAGTTTCTCTCTGAATCCCTTTTATCCAGTTTGTCATTTTTACTCTTCCTACCCTTGATTGATGATTTCAATGATTTCTCCACTATAATCCCTGGGTTCTGGTTCTGATCAGCACATTGGATGTTTGTTTCATTGTTCAGATACTCACTTGATTGATTCCTGGTTCCACCTCCATATTTTGCATTTTTTCCCTAAAAGAACAGTATTTACCATATGCCATATCAATCCTATAATTGATCCAAGCTCTTTCATATCTTTTGTATTTGACTGTGTTGCTGAAAGCAATACTAGCGTCATTTATACTTTTAACTTGTTTTTCCTTTGGGTGAGTGTACTCCAATGCAGCTAAAATTCTTGATTTGTAAAGCTCACATATGAGTGGACCATCTGATGAACAGAAACTAATTTATCTCCATGCATTATATAATCCTTATTATTGAAATTGCACAAATTCAATGTTCACAAATTCTAATTTTCCAAAGTAGAGGGTAAACAGACTGAATCATAGATGATTTCACTTCTTTTTTAAAAAATAATTTTAGTTATAGATGGACACAATACCTTTTTTTTATTTAGTTATTTTTATGTGGTGCTGAGGATCTAAACTTGTGCCTCATACATGCTAGGCAAGGGCTCTACCACTGAGCTCCAACCCCAGCCTTCATTTCTTTATAGGTGTTTCTTTTTGCTTCTGTTTAAAATTATGTCTGATTTGGGAGTAAATTTTTCAAAATAACCCATCATCCTTAAAAAATGTTTAGTTGCAGGGGTGTAACTTAGTGGTTGAGTACTTGCAGAGCATGCATAATATTGTCTCTAGCACTGCCAAGAAAAAAAAAATAGTAAGTGCAATCAGTAGGCACAAACATTGTCTTCTGTTACTAGGAGTAGAAAATATGTCTTATGGATGGCAATGAATTAGAATCAGAATTTTAGAACAGGAAGGAATTTGAGGGCATCTGGTTTTTCATTCTCATTTTTCAAATGAGAAAATGGATATCAAACAAATTGTCTTATTTTTCAGCCTTTTAACCAAGAATGGAGAATAGAATTGTTCAAGTTTATACAGTAATCAGCATCAGGACTAAAACTAGAACCAGTTCTTCTGATTCTCATCCCACCATAAAACTTAAATAGTTAAACAGGCAATAGATTCATTAGTTAAATATGTTTTCTCTGAATAATCAGAGCTGTGCAGATGGAAACACACATGGGTGGGTATGTGAATAGTAAGGCAAGGAGGTAGATGCCTATTTCATCCATTCTTTTTAAATTAATAATGTGGTTTTGAATTCACTTAAGGCTTTATCTTGACTGTGTTTAAAAAACTGAATCGATGAAGGATCAAATAATACTATCTCATTTCCTATAAAATCTATCTAGATTCAAGTTTATCATCAAATGGAAAGTCTGTTATTTTCCTCAAAAGTATACTTAAGTAAAAGAAACATTTTAATAATTTGTTTTCTGGTGTTAAAAGAGAAAATTACAACAAATCTAGTTTTTTAGATTTTAATTGGCTATATTTGTGATTTCAGAATTGGGATCATAGATGGATGAAAAATGGTCCAGATACACTCATACATTGCTGGTAGGACTGCAAATTGGTGCAACCACTCTGGAAAACAGTATGGAGATCCCTCAGAAAACTTGGAATGGAACCACCATTTGACCTAGTTATCCCACTCCTCAATTTATACCCAAAGGACTGTCTTAACAGGGTTGGAACAGTTGACCAGTTGTGATTGGCCGAGATCTGGCTATTTGTTGCAAGAGCAGATTACAGTCTATCTATACATCCAGTTAACTTTCAGTTCACTGTGCGTGGAGAAACCCTTAGGCCACAGTTAAAATAGGTATGGAGACAGTTGTCAGTCAAACACTTCAATTTGACTCTCATGATAGTTTAAAAGAAAGCACAAGGGAATTTACACTGAAAAGCTGATTAATGGAACCACTTTTCTAATAAAAGCATTCTTTTGCTGAGCAAAAATATAGTACCATCAGGTTGGAAAATGTGCAAAAAGGATATGATTCTCTGAATGAGGCTCCGTAGTCTTCCGGCTGCAGGTTTGTATGCAACTTTAATCGCTCATCTCAGCAACACTTGAAATTTGCATACACTGGGATAGAGACTTCAAAATGCTAAATCATCTCCTCCAGTACTGTTCTCCTCCCATTGTCACTTTCTTTTAGCTATTTTTTCAGTCCCCATGAATGGGAAGCTCACCAATCTCACAGGTCATGTCCAGGGATGGCAGTTGTAAGAGACAAAAAAATGCCAGGCCTTCAATTTTGTCCACTTTCAAGTGAACACAAGATTACCCAAGCAAGAAGGAACCTGTGAGTTCACAGATGTAGCATTCAGGACTGAAGCAGCTGAGCTTTCCTTGTGATTCCTCTGGACTGATTTTTATGTCTATAAGCACATGGGTTTTCTTAAGTAAATATAATATGATAGAATCAGGTTTCAGGACATTAAGTAGATAAATCAGGGGAAATTTTTTTAATAAAAAATAATTATACCTCAGAGTTCATGAGCTATTGCAATTTGATAAAGTAGCTGTAGTTTTCATAATGGCCAAATGGGAGCTATGTGCATTTTCCATTGTAGGAGTTGATTTTATATAATGACTTTTAGCTTTAAGCAACACACTCGCCAATCCTTTCTTTGATAGGGGAAAAAAAAAAAAGAAAACCTACATAGGATTCTTTAGGAAACCATCTGGGATGTGTTTGTGTGCACATAAATGTGTGTGCGTTTATGAGAAGTGTGAGACATTGAATATATGTGTGTATATACTTAGGGATGGATTGACAGGGACAAAGCCTGAAACTTGCTACAGGCAGTGTGTCATAGGGAGAATAATATATCAATGATTCCCATGTTCAATTTGATGAGTCTCAAATAAATTTGTGTTATAATATTAGGCTCTTAAATTGTCTTAACATAATTTTTTTAAAAAGCTGAGTTGATTTAAAACTGTCATAACTAAGTACACTTGCCAGATAAAATACAGATGCCTAGTTAAGCTTGTATTTCAGAGCAGCAAATGTTTAATATAAGTTTATCCTAAATATCATGAGGGACATACTTACACTAAAATGTCATCACTATTTAGCTGAAATTCAGATTTAACTGGGCGTCCTAAATTTTTCACTTGTAAAATCTGGTCAGTGAATAACTAAGTAAATGTATAGAAGTCCTTCCTTCAAAATCATTTAGTATAGTGGAACTTGATTTTCCTTCTTAAAAGCAAGGGAGCTGCCTCTGTAACAGTCGAGATAGCTACAATTGGCTGTTGTGTCAACACCGAAAACTCATGGGCTTGTGCCTGATTTCTGTCCCATTCTTGTTTTATGAAACAATACCACTCCCAAGCCCTGGCAGTTACAGGCCCTCACGTGGAGAAAGGATGACACATTTCAGCTATTCTCTTATCCTTGAAGACAAAAGCTTTGAGAAATTAGGACCACGTTTGAGTTCTAGATACACAGAAGTATGCTCTCCAGCAAAACGCAATGCATTGTTTCAAGCCGATTTCCCCCCTTTTCCTCGGGAGAAAAGTACAGCATCTTAAACTAAAGCACACTTTGGTCGTCTCCCTGGGCTTGCTCAGTGCCAGCAGCCACAACACACGGCTTTCATCTCAGCTTCAAAGTGTGGCAGAGGGGGATGGGAGTGGGGAAGAAAGGGAGGGCAAGTGGAAGGCAAAAAGAGAAACAAACAAACAGAAAGGGAAAATGGGGTGGGGTGGACAGAAGGAGAAATGTCCTATCTTTCCAATATTGTGTCCCCTTGGCTGGGTTACACCATGCAAAGCCTGCCCAGATCTCCCCTCTGTATATTTTTTGTTACTGCCACTTCCCATGCTGGGAAGATTCTTGTCATCCCTCACATATTTTATCCACAGAAAAGGCTGCCCTGCCCTGTGCTTGGTGATTGAGGCTGTGCCCCTGGTGTGCCACTCTATCAGTGGTTCCCAAGGCTGTCTAGCCTGGGAAAAGCTGCATGGACACGTTCCAAAGTCAGCATTACATGCATTATTGTTCTTACTCTCCCTGATTAGAGTGCACACAATGAAAACAACAGCAACAGCCTCATTTTCTAACCCTCCTCCTAGCACAAGGCAGTTCTTAGTCTGTTTTTCTTTCTCTGGGTCTTCCTAAAAGTTAACTGCTTCAGTGCTGGGGAAGTCCAGACTCACAGCAACTGCACTCCAAGTTCTTTGTGCCTGGGAATACTGGGGTCAGGGCCAGGAGGCAGGCTTGCCCTTCTCCTGGAAATCCGGGCATGGTTAAAGGCATGGGGCAGAAAGTCAAACCTGTGTGTGGTGCTGCTTGGTCAGCTACAGGCACGCATTGAAGGACAGCTACTCAGCCCCGAGGTTGGTTAGCTCTCTTATACAGTGGCGACACATGTAAAGAAGGAGCTTCAGGTTGCTTTAACTCTTAGAGCCACAAAAGTCTATTTGCATTATCCCTCAGTGAGTTTAGTTGTTCAGTCTCAATAATCTATACAGAATTCTTCTCAACTTTCTTTGGAAATTTTGAATAATATCTTTACAAAGTTTTACAAGTAAGTGGGGAAATTGGGTGGGGAATTACATTTTTTACTTCAAAAGCTACAGGGCAAATCCAAGTCCTGTTATAATAAACACTACAATGAAAAAAATCTGTTAGAGGGAGAGGGAGAGGAAAGGGGAGGGAAGAGGAGAAAGCAAGGAAAGGAAGGGAAAGAAAAAGATTCCAACATGCAACTTATGGCACCTTTATTTAAAATAATGGGAGCTCCATGACATTCAGGGATAAATGAAGAATTTGGATATTCCTCTGGCTTATATTGTAATGTGATTGACCTAACCTTTAAGTGTGCAATGAAGACAGGAGAAGGCTATGTGAGTGTGCATCAGTACTTTTAAGCTATTTCACACTGGTTCCACTAAAAGATTCACGCTTCTTTGACAATAGGCCTGACTGAGGAAATCCTTCCTTCAATTAACCTTTGAAAAACTGTTTATATAGTTCGATGGTTGTCTAAGCATATGGATATGTACAGAGATAATATTGTGTAGTTAGGACTGGCTGCATAATTAACAGTGTTCAATGCAAAATGAAAATATGGAGTCCCTTGTTCAAACATTGTTAAGGATTCCAAGGCAAATTTCATTTGCAACAGTAGAGCATTAAACCCTGTGTGGAGTCCTCTGGAAGACGGGGACCTGCGAAACCATGCAGGTCACAAGTCCATGAAGTTGGACCTGTGCATAATTGTTACTGCACTAGGTTGGGATCACTAGATCACAACTGGACTTGTCATAATACTCAAGAAGTTTCCATTTGTTTGGGTGCCTACTATGTGCATGCAAGACACAATTTGAAAAGCGGCATATCAGACATGGATTCAGAGGGCTTGGGTCCCTTAAGGAGTTTACCATTTAGAAGCAGGGACAACATCAGTGTATAGGTAGGTGACCACAACAAAAATTCAAAACCACCATGAGTTGTACAGAACAGGGAATGGCGGAGGCTAGGAGGGAAGCAGAATTGGAAGGAGAAATTGATTGATAGCATTCAATATTGCACAAATTGATTGATAGCATTCAATATTGCACAATTTGGCCACATAGGACTGAAAAACAATAAAGTATAAATAATTTTATTTTTTGTTCGTGTTGATTTTTCTACAATTCCTTTACTTTTGCTTTGCTGGTTTGGAATTTACTGATTTTATTTTCATTTGTGCTGTGTCCACCTTAATTTTTTAACATTAATACTTAATGTTAATTAAGTATTAATTTTTAGACTTTGGGGAACAGTTTTAGGTTCACAGCAAAACGGAGACAGGTACAGATATTTCTCAGATATGAATGGCCCACTTACATGTATAACCTCCCCCAATATTAACATCCCCCATAAGAGTAGTAGATTCGTTACAATTGATGGACCCATCGGAATCATCCAAATCCATTTTTCATATTAGGGTTCAATCTTAAGTGTCATATATGCTATGGGTTTAGACAAATGTATAATGATCTATATCCACCATGATTGAATCATACAGAGTAGTGTCATGACCCTAAAAATCTTCTGTGTTCCACTTATTAATTCCTCCCCCTCACCCCGCAATCCCTGACAACAACTGCTCTTTTATCATCTCCTTAGTTTTGCTTTTTCCAGAGTGTCATGTACTTGGAATTATAAGTCTGTAGGCTTTAAAATTGACTTCTTTCACTAAATAATATGTATGTAAGTTCCTTCATGTCTCTTCCTGGCTTGATAGTTCATTTCTTTTTAGTGCTAAATATCTGGATGAAGCTCAGTTTATTTATCTATATACCCACTGAAAGAAAACTCAGTTGCTTTCAAGTATTGGCAGTTAGACCAATAACTGCTATCAATTTGTGTGTGAACATTTTTTGTGTGGACATAGTTTCAACTACTTTGGGTAAAATATCGAGGTGCATGATTGCTGGATCTAATATTAAGAGTATATTTAGTTTTGTAAGAAATTGCTAAACCATCTTCCAAAATGACTATTTATCTTGCGTTCCCACTGACAATGAATGATAATTCCTCTTACTCCACATCTTGGTTGTATTAGTGTTGTCAGTGTCCTGAATTTCTCAAAGGTGTGCAGTGGTATCTTACTGTTGTTTTACTTTGCATTTCCACAATAACATCTAATGTATAGTATTCTTCATAGACTTATTCACCATTTGTGTATCTTCTTTAGAGAGGTATTTGTTAAGAGCTTTGGTCTATCTTTTAATTGTGGGGTTTTTTTATATGATTGAGTTTTAAGTATTCTTTGTATATTTTGGGTAACAGCCCTTTATCAGATATCTGTTCCAAATATTTTCTTCCAGTCTATGGCTTGTCTTCTCATTCTTTTGATAGTGTCTTTTGCAGAGTAGAAAATTTTAACTTTAGTGAAACCCAATTTATCCATTTTTTTTTTCATGGATTGTGTATTTGGTATTGTTTCTAGAGTGACTTTTATGATTCCAACTACATGATATTCTGGAAAAGGCAAAATTAAGGAGGTAGTTAAAAAAAAAGTAGTGGTAGCTAGTAGTTACAGGGAAGTGAGAAATTAATAAGTGAAATGTAGGACTTTTAGAACAGTGATTGGATCCAATCATGTTTCAAACATTTCACTATACATTTCTCTATGGTCATCTTGGTCTTCTCCTGTTATAGTCCACGGGTTTATAGTTTTTCACTTTGCATTTAGATCTGTGATCCATTTTGAGTTAATTTTTGTGAAGGTATAATTCTGTATCAAGATCCATATTTTTGCATGTGAATGTCCTGCCATTCCATCACCATTTGTTGAAAAGACTATTATAACTCCATTAGCTTGCTTTTGCTTGTCAAGAGTTTATTATATTTACTTGGGTCTATTTCTGAACTCTCTATTCTGTTCCATTTATTTATTTGTCTATTCTTTTGCCAATACCACACTACCTTGGTTACCATAGATTTATACTAAGTCTTGAAGTCAGTAGTATCAGCCCTCTAACTTTATTCTTCTTCAATACTGTGTCTTTTGCCTCTCTGCATAATTTTTAGAATCACTGATTCACGAAAGTTTTCTGAGATTTTTTTACTGGGGTTGCAGTGAATTTGGCGAGAGTTGACATTTTGATCATATGGAGTCTAACCATCCATGAACATGGAATACCTTTTTGTTTATTTAGTTCTTCTTTGATTTATTTCACCAGAGTTTCAGTTTTCCTAAAATGTATCTTATACATATCTTGTTAAATTTATATCTAAGTATTCATTTTGGGGGGAGCACTTAATCAAAAACACATTGAACTTTTAATTTCAAATTTCATTTGTTTATTAGAGGTATAAAGAAAAATGATTGCCTTTTCCATGTTACCATTGTATCCTAAACTTTGCTACACTTATCAGTTCCATGAGGGTTTTTCTCCTCAATTATTTCAGATTTTCTAATCACCAATCATATCATCTGCAAACTGAGACAGTTTTACTTCTTCCTTCCCAACCAGTATACCTATGTTTCTTTTTTTTTTTTTTTTTTTGTCATGGCATGATCTAGAACTCACAGTAAAATATTGAAAAGCCCTAGTGAGAGGGGACATCTTTGCTTTTTTCCTAATCTAAGTGGGAATGGTCCTAATTAGATATCAGTTTTTGTATATACTATTTTCAAGTTGAGGAAGTTCCTCTTCATTCCTACTTTATTGAGAATTTTATTGTAAATGGATTTGAGATATTATCGGTTTTTTTTTTTCTTCATCTACTGATATAACATGATTTTGCTTCATTACCCTGTGGATATGATGGATTACATGAACTGATTTTTGAATGTTGAGCCAGCTTTGCATACCTGGGATAAATCCATCCCATTTGGTCACAGTGTACAATTCTTTTTATACATTGTTGGATTTGATTTGTTAATATTTTGTTGTTGAGAATATTTGCACTGAAAGATATTGATATGTAGATATTGATATGAAAAGTTAAAAAACATTTTAAAAATGTTTTTGCCTAGTTTTGGTATTAGAGTAATACCTCAGGATAAGCTAGAAAGTATTCTCTCTGTTTCTATCTTCCATAAGAGATTGTGGAGAATATGTATAATTTCTTCCATAAATATTGGGTAGAATTTACCAGTAAACCCATGTGAACCTAATGCTTTCTGTTTTGAATGATTATTAAGTATTAATTCAATTTTACTAATAGATATGAACCTATTAAGATTGTCTATTTCCTCTTGGGTAAGTTTTGGAAGATTGAAAATTTAAAGGAATTGGTCCACTTCATCTTGGTTATCAAATTTATGGGCATAAAGCTGTTCATAGTATTCTTGTCTAATACTTTTACTGCAAGAGCTGTAGTGATGTTCCCCTCTTTCATTTCTGATATTGAGGCAGGATAGAAGAAATAAGAATATGTGAAAAGGAGACTAATGGGGAAGAAAAAAGAAACTAAGAAGTTCCATGAGCACTCTCACCTTTACTCTCCAAGCCTGTTTTCCTCTAGACATAGTCTTAAAAAGCCCTTGAATCTTAGAGTATTGTGAGTCTAGATGATTAATGCCTACACAGGTTGCTAGCACACACACTGTGTTTTCTTTAGACTAAATAAAGCAAAGAAAAAATAGCATTAGAAACTTATAATATGAGTGAGTATATGTCAAACATTATCTATTGACTGGATGATGTCAACTTGAAGATCCTGAAAGGACCATACCATATCACCATGACAAGCCCCATGCTCCATGATTAAGAGAACTGAGCTCACATGGCTGATGTCACTCCCATGCACTTCTTGTATTCACTACTTACAAATTTTCCTCTAAGAGAAGAGCCTAAGACCCCAAATGTGCATCTTCCTCTGGAGTGTTCACCCTCCTTCTCCATTTGGATGAGTATCCTCTATTGTTGCTTTCCTAAATAAATCTCCTTGTTTTCCTAAATAAATCTCTTGTGCCTCTTTTTTTTTATTATTATCTGTTCTCTTTAGTTATACATGACAGCAGAATACATTTTGATTCATTGTACACGAATGGAGTACAACTATTGATTTCTCTGGTTGTACATGATATAGAGTTACACCATTCATGTAATCATACATGTACATAGGGTAATGATGTTTGTCTCATTCCACCATCTTTCCCTCTCCCCTCCCCAACCCTCCCCTCATTTCCCTCTACATAATCCAACATTCCTGCATTCTTCCCTTACCACCGCCCCCACCCTCTGCTGCCATTATGTATCAGCATCTACTTATCAGAGAAAATAAAAAGCCTTTGGCTTTTTGGGATTGCCCTGTGCCTCTTTTAATGTGTCTTGAAATTCTTTGCTGTGATGAGTCAAGAACTCTCAACTCCTCTGCCTGGATGGAGTTGGGATATCCTTTTCTGGGGGACCTCCTAACTGATGATAATATTAATAATTTCTGTTCTTTTTTCTTAATTAGCCTGGCTAGAGGTTTATCATTTTATTTATCTTTTTGAAGAACCAGCTTTTGGTTTCATTGATTTTCTTTATTGGTTCCCTGTCCTTGATTTAATTAATTTGTTCTGATTTTTGTTTTTTCTTTTCTTCTGCTTACTTTGGATTTGATTTGCTCTTCTAATTAGTTTCCTAAGCTTAGATGATTGATTTTAGGTCTTTATATGCATTCAATACTATAAATTTCTCAAACACTACTTTCATTACATCCCACAAATTTTGACAAATTATATTTGTTTTAAGTTAGTTCGACATATTTTTGTTTCTCTTGAGTTTTATTTTTTGACCTAGTATTATTTAGAAATGTGTTGTTTAATCTCCACATATTTTGGGATCTAACTATACATTATTTTTTCCTTAAAAAAACCTAAATATTTGGTTTCTCATATTCCCTTCTGAACTTGATAAGGACCTTTCATGCTGACATTTTAACAGAATAGTTTTAACTAACAAAATTTTGGGTTGAATTTGAGAAGTTGTTGATTTGAAGAAGATATCTTTAAGATTAGAATTGGGGTTAGTTTTCTATTTTAAACTATTGGTTTCTAATTTTTAGCAAACATAAATGTAAATGAAATGAAATGAAATTTATAAACATAAATTAAATTAAATGTTCTAATTTTTAAAAGTTTCATACTGTTAGATGTAATATATGAACTTTGGAATTTTGTCAAGAATGAGCACATAATGTGGAGTATGGAGGCAGGGGGTAACTTATGAAGTGAAGGAACAAAGAAACAAACCAAAACCAAAACAAATTCCATGGCTTGTTTGAAGTTTTGTACATGCCAGTTTAATATTCTGGATATTTTTGTTATTCTGTATATATCATACGATGAAAAGTGAAGGTTAGAATCATAACCTTGAGGTACAAGACTGTGTTTATTTTTCTCCAAGATCTTCAGGTGTGAATTTATGGCTTACTTGAAATACAGAGAAGACAGGCAAGGGAATGTGGACAAATTAATATAACATGAGTCTTTTAATTATTTTACTCTAAGAGGTTGATAGAAAATATGACAATAAGTTAGGAGTTATCAGACCTATTCCTGTTATATACTTTTATTGTGGGTTTCTTTTATCTTAAGTGCTTTATGTACTACAAAAATATCATTAGTCTGCAGAACCATTTCACACTTCCAGAATCACAATTCTAAGATGAGAAGGACTTTAACACAGATGTGGAGATAGTCATTGTTTGCCATTAATGGTGACTGTCCCAAGAACAAACATTACATACATTTTATGGTATGATGGAGAATTGGTCATGAATTTGTCTTTGGCGCAGACAGAGAGATGAAAGGGTGTTGTTTATCTTTGAGTCACTAGCCTTGACTTTAAGTACTTTGAGGGCACAATACAAATAGAGAATGACCCCAAGTTTTGACAGCTTTTAGAAATACAGTGCTTTACTGCTGCCATGTGAAGTTCTTCTTCTGGTTGAACCAAGTGTCTTTCTCCTGCTGCTTCAATAAAGATCCACAACACTACATGGGAGAAGTCCATCATCATTCATTGGTCTATCCTGGTGGATAGGCTCCTGTTCTCTTCCTCCTTTCTCCCTCTCTCTTTCTTCTTTGTCATAAGGCCAAATGCATGGCACATCTTTACTTAACAAAACACTGTTAGCCAATGACTTTTTGGGACGCATTCATCATTTTTCAGTAGTGGGTTCCTCCTCCTCTATTAAGTTGTTGGACTATGATTTGTCTCCCATATTCTCTAGTGCTTCAAAAGACAGAAAGAAAGAAAGAAAGAAAGAAAGAAAGAAAGAGCCCACAGAATCAAAAACAATAGCAACTAGATGTGGCGGTACATGCCTGTAATCCCACTAATTGGGAGGCGTATGCAGGAGAATCACAAGTTTGAAGCCAGCCTGTTTTAAAATTAGAGAGAGACACAGAGAGAGAGAGAGAGAGAGAGAGACAGAGAGAGAGAGAGAGAGAGAGAGAGAGAGAGAGAGAGAGAGAGATATCTGGGGATGGAACTCGATGGTAGGGTACTTGTGTATCACCTGTGAGGTCCTGTCTCCTATCCCCAGAACCACAAAACAAAACAAAACTGAAATTGTGTCACTTGCCCAAGACATGATTTTTCTTACCAACCATACAAATTTCCCAATGAGAATTGAAATGGCAAATTAAAGGATTATGTGTGAGATGAGTCAGTCTAGCATATCCAAAAGCAACTAAGTTGGTTCTGGTTTCTGGAGCTGTAAGTGTTCCTTATATAAGAAATGCTTATTTCTTCAAACTCGGAAGATAGCCATGGAGATGATGTAATAATATGTAGTTTCAGAGTCTCTTTTTTCCTACTCCCAAGGTCTCTGAATGTAGATGTCATTGGAATGACAGATTTATAGCATTGCATGGTATCACTAGCTTTTCTTTCCTCACAGTAGAACTGATGACTGGCGCCCACACTAATATCTCAAGTGGACTCTATTTGAGTATGCACTTAAGCAATTCCAATGCAGAGATCTTACTAATTCATAAACTCAGCATATCCAGAATGGTTCTAACCATCGATTAACTGTTGAAGTCACTAATGGAGCAAAATTCAGAGAAAAGTACAGTATTGGGGGCCAGAAGTTCTGTAATTTGACTTTGGTTCCATTACTTGATAACTTTGGAAAGATCAGCCCTTTTATTACTTTTTCTTCCTCCTGGAACTGATGTTAATAAGATAATGCAAAAACATGCTTTATAAAGTGTACTCAAATTTTAGTTGCTAAAATTCTTTTGTTGCATGAAAACTGTGAAAATAAGATTTACTATGGAACCAAATTAGTTTACAGGATGTAGTGATAATGTTTTTGTTTAGTTTTGTTTTAATATAGGTCAGTATTAGGCATTATACTTGAAGCTACTTAAGAAAGCGCTTCTTCACATACACACAAACAAAAACACTGAAACTTCATTTAAACACTAAATACTTAAACATTAATATCTGTAATAGTTTCCTAGGCCTACCATTTAAAGTACCACAGACTAGGTAGCTTCAAACAACAGAAATTTATGTTCTCAAAGCTATTAAAGACTCTAAGTCAGAAATCAACATGTGTCATGGCTATGCTACCTCTGAGATTCTGGACAGAATCTTCTTTGTCCTTCCTTAACTTCAGGTGACCTTCCCTGGCTTGATACTGCATCACCCAGTCTTCATAGGGCATTCTCCCTGTGCTTCTATGTCTTCACATAGCTGTCTCCTTCTTATAAGGATACCAGTCCTGTTGGATTAGAGGCCCACCCTAATGATCTCATCTTGATTACATACGAAAAACCCTATTTCCAGATAAGGACACATGCATAGGTGCCAGGGGTTAGAGTATTAACATATCTATTCCTAAAAGGACACAGTTCAACCCATGACAATACCCACCCTCCCAACAATCCAATGTCATATTGGTCAGGCACCTGGCTGCCGGGCTGAAATTGCTATTAAATAGCCAACTAACTTTAGGTAGAAGGAGGGAGTTGGAATTGTCCACTGTAGGATATTTTCCACATCTAATGTATAATTTTATCATTTTACTTATTCCCCGCTTGTACTTAGTATTTCTTCCTAAGACCATGGCGGTTCTCTTTACTCCCCAAGAAATCTATGTACGCCAGAACCTGAAGTCTGATTGAAACAGTGGGTGAGCTGTTGCAGTTTCCCTGAGCCTACCCAGAATAATTTCGCTTCTTTACATCACCACTGTGAATACCTTACTCCAGGCCCTCATTTATTCTGTCTGGACTATTACAGCAGTCTCTCAGCCATCTTGAATCTCCTCCTTCAACACACTACCCATAGGTGCTGCCAGACTGAGCTTTTAGAAAACAAATCTAATTTTGTCATATTCTTTATAATACTCCTTAACCCATTATGTCTCCTTGTCCCATTTATGGAACCTAAAAAGACTTAAATTGAGCAACAAATATACCACTTATGGTAACTTTGAAATCAATATTTATATTTTTAGAATTCTATTCTTTTGAGAAAAGCAATAGGTAAATGACTAGTGATAATATTCACTAGTATTAATAATAAATGATATCATTAAGCTCTAGATTATGATTTTCAACCTATTTCAATACACCTATGTCAATTTTATTGAAAAAGTCACAGAATTGAAAACTTGGGACTCAATGAACCAATGGCTTCCCATGTGTGGTGTACGGATACAATTCCTAGTGGCACACAGGGCTCTATAAGCAGGAACTGCCTGCTCAGATTCATTTGCACACTTTACTTTCAGTACATTCCAGCTACTCATTTTCCTCCCACCACAGCATTCAATTTCACCATCCCATGCCTCAACACACTCTTAGACTCTTTCCTCTCTTGTGCTTTGAGAGTTTCTGTTTACCCTACAAAGTCCAATTCAAATACTGTCACCTTTGGTAAGTCATTCCTGACGACTCTATCAGAAGTAACCATTCTCTTTATGGCATCATCACTTAGCTCATATTTATTTCCATTTTTGCATCTTTCATTGAATCATAACATTTGTGTGTATGTGTGTGTGTGTGTGTGTGTGTGTGTGTGTGTGGTGTCTACTTGACAGGGAGTTGTTCAAGGGGTTTGGGTGACATCCCTGTCTCTGGGTTAGGGCCTGCCCCTTCCTTATTTTAAAGTGTCCAATAGGTACTTAAAACATTTCATTAAATTTAATTAAATAACTAGGTCTTGACAGGGAACTGAAACCAACAGTTGGGTCCGAATGGTGCTCTTCTGCGGGTAGCTTTCGAGTTAATGAAACGGAGGCCGTGCTTTGGCACAGCTGTCTGGCATACCTGGGTTAAGTTCTAATGCAAACAGCTGTGTTGCTGTTACTTGCTATAAAACACCCGCTTCACATAGGGCTGTGTGCTGTGGGGCCCATGGAAGGCGGCCAGGCCCAGGGCTGGCAGTCACCTGAAAACACTTGGGTTGAATTTCTATCACCCTGGCAGTTAGGCAGCCACTTGCAGTGAGTTCCTTCAACTGGCAGCCTTGCAGTGCAGGACATATTCTGACAGGGCAGTTCTCGCTTGCCTTCTTCAACATTTTCTTGCTGAGAGTTGCCCCCAGGTCACCTGGGAGCTTTCTTAGAAATAGCTTAAGGCCATGTTATATGACTACAAGTTATAAGTTACCAGTCACATTAATAAACATGGAGCCATGTGGGGGAAGAGAACCCCAACTGGAGTCATCATTATGGGTGTGCTCACTGCCTTTATCTTTTAAAATTGGTCCCTTGCTTATTATGCTGCAGAACTCTGGGAAGTGAAAGATTAGATTCCATGAAGAACTAGACAAGGGCAGGGCAGCAAAATAAAAGGGTAAGCCTTGGACACTTGAGGATGCTGGAGGAGAAGGCACATTAACTTCAGGAAGAATGATCAGAGCTGGAAGATATGGGGAGATGGGAGTGGAGCCTAATTTGGGCTTTGAAGCGTATGTTGAGTGAAGATAGTGTGTTTTTTTTTATATCCCACATTCTCTAAAGGGATATAAAGCATACAGTTATCAGTCTTTTTGCTTCTCCTGCCACCCCTTTCCTCTTCCTTCTCCTCTTTTTCTTGTTCTATGTGAACATCTGATCCACTCTCCTCTAATCCTTTCTAATACCACTCATTGGTGACTGGTTAAGTTGTACCAACTGTTGATGCGCCTCTCTTTTTTTTTTTTTTTTTTTTTTTTTTGCAGTGTTGGGGATTGAACCCAGGGCCTTGTGCATGCGAGGCAAGCACTCTACCAATTGAGCTATACCCCAGCCCCTGATGTGCCTCTCTTGAATCCACAATTAGACCGAAGCTCTTGGAGAAAAAGATCCACGTCTCATCTATCTTTGTTGTACTTAACACAGCTATCCCTGATCTCACAAAATAACTTCTGAGACTAGAGACGTTTAAGCATGAATGCTCCAGATATGAGCCCTCCTACTCCAGGGAAATGGATCTCTTAAACAGGGCCGAGTTACAATACTGATTTGGGAGGAGAATCTTTATTTTGTGGGTAAGAAAGCACCTATAACTTTATCTTATCTCTGTTCTTGACAATAAAGTTCTAATAGTTATGCAATTATGAGAAACATTGTTTGAAATGACCAGACTTGGAAATAAAATAAGTCACAGAGAATGGAAGGATCATTATAGGAATCTGTTACCAGAGAGTTCAAAGTTTATTTTATATCTACCAATTTGGTTAACAGCAAAAATTTGTTGAAAAGTCTTATTATAATGAACTAGTAAGTGTAAGGCACTATGCTAGTTGTTATTTTAAAGGGTTAAGAAAATCAGCATATTTAAGAGCTGATCTAAAAGTTTTCTATTGGGAAATGTAATACTACAGAAAGGAACACTCCTAAAGAGAGGGCTCAAATCACTTGGCAAGGAGTGCACCTTAGGTAGGCAGCGTGGCTGTCTATATACTAATGAGTCCCAAAAGACATTTCTCAATTGACAAAGCTGACAAGATACAACAGGCTCAGGGCACCTATCAATCATTTGCCAATACCATCTAACTGCCTCTCACACAGTGAACTGTTCCAGCCCTCTATCGTATTAGGAAGCCTGCCTATCAGAAAGACCTGTGAGTCCAACCTATGATATGTCAAAGATATTGTAAATATTAGTGATGGGCCAACCTCAGAAGTGTTAGAGATTTAGTCTGGGAAAAGATCCAAAATTTTTGTAAGCTTATATAAACACTTTTGATCTTGAAAAGTTGGTCTGCAAATCTTGCAAGTACAGGTTCTCGCCCAAGGTTTGTGGTATTATTTTAGTTTGACTTACCTGAAATATTTCTTTCATTTTTTGTTTTTTTAAGGGGGAGGGAATTTATTATGTATGACTTTTATTTTTAGCATTCTGAGCAAACCAAAATATACCAAGATATATATGTTTTAGAAGAGAGCAAATTGATTTTCCTTTTGCAGTAAAACCATTTATCTTTGAAAATTGGACAAGAAGGTATTCACCAAATACTTCTACTAAATTTAATCCAACATTTCAAATGAAATGCTGCATTATATTTAGAGGGAATACAAATATACATTGAAAATTTCATGACAAATATTGAACAAGTATGGACTGATTTTAAAAGTAAATATATTGTTAACATTTGGTATATTTGCATTTAATTCCTTTTGATATATGTATATAGTATTTTCTGTAACATTCAAACAGAGTGTAGGTTTATAAAGAATGTTATCCGGTCTAACACTTATCACTGAGATCACATTTCTCAAACCACAATTAATATAAAATGTGGAAATAGAGTTTCTAAAAGAAGATTCTACTAGATTCCAGTTTCAAATCTAGTTAATATGTAGGGGAGGAGAGGTATAATATAGAATTTCTCAAATTGTGTTCTTTGGGATATGAATGTACATGGCATGAGTTGTGTTCCATGGTAATAATTTTGGGAATTGTCCAGGCATTTTATTTTTTAATTTGTTTTTAATTTTACAGTTTGCATTTGGATTCATTGTACACAAATGGGGTACAACTTTTCATTCCCATGGTTGTACATGATGTAGATTCACACCATTTGTGTAATCATACATGTACATAGAGTAATGACGTCTGTCTTATTCCACTGTCTTTCATACCCCACCCCCTCTCCCCTCTCATTTTCTTTACTGTAAGACTTCTTAGAACCTTTAAAATGCAAATGTTCAATTAAATTTTTTCAAGTGGAAGAGCACCCTAGAGACTAGGTGTTCATGAGTCAAATTTGGGGGTATACTGACGTACCAACAAGGCACTGTGTTTGGGTAAGAAGGTTCAGATGCATGTGCTGATTCTGCCATTTACTTGAAGGGTAATTTTGAGAAAACAGCTAAATTCTAAAACAAGTAGATCAGATGGGATGATCTTCAGTAGTTCTTTTCCCCCTTTTTCTTTTTTCTCTTTTAGAAGTTGTATTAGGCATCTATCCTAGGGCTAAGACTTATTTTATTTATTCCTTGGAGGTCTAGCACAATGCTGTACACTTAGTAGGACTTTGATAAATATTAATTAAGTTGATTATTACCTTTCGAGTTGGGGGAATCATTAGTTCAGACATTTTTTTTCTTTTGTGCATTTTGTTTAGAGACAGGGTGTCACTGAATTGCCTAGGGCCTCACTAAATTGCTGAGGTGGTTTTGAACTTGCAGTCCTCCTGCCTCAGCCTGAGATTACAGGTGTGCACCACTGTGCCCAGCAAATTCAACCAAATTTTTACTCACTATGTTACCTTGAATAAAGTGGTTATTCTTTCTGAAAATCAATTTCCTTGCTTACAAAATTTTGGTGTATGATCATTGGATTTTGGGTTCTTTCATGATTAGTGATACTACTAACATTAGTGATAATGTATGGCTCTTTCTTCAAATGAAGCCTTCCACGAAGGGCAAAGAGTAAAATGGTTTAAGGTGCAGCTGCTTAACTCAGAGTTGAATGGCTCAGGGCAACACAAACCACCCTCCTCCTCCCCTATCCAACCTGCTGGGACTCTTTGCCTGCCCCTGTCCTCAGCTGTCCCTGAGGAACTCCTCAGGCTCCTTCCTCAGAGCCTAATCAGAGCACTGACATACGTAATTCTGAGGCTTCTCTACAGTCAAGCATCTTAGATTTTTCCGGAGAAATATAGAACTCTGCTGTGATGAACTTTGAGAACAATAAAAATTAGTTATACCCGTCTCTATCTGCAAAAAAATTTTACTTCTTCATCAAACAACCACAGTCTGAAACAAATGCAACAGAAACCAAGCATCTGCCAAATCTAAAACTGACAAGATCCTATTTTGTCTTAGGTAACATATTTGGAAAATCAAACATATCTATTTTATTTCATTATGTGTGAATGGTTAAAAACCCACAAGAAATGTTTTCCTTAGAATAATCTTTCCAGTTTAGACTATAGTATTATTGTACTCTGTCATGGTTTAATAGTCCCCCATCAATATAATTTGTTAGTTTGTTAATTATTAATTATCAATGCATGCAATAATGGTTAAAAGTTCAGCTTCAATAATAATCTGGTAAAATGACAGTGAAAAAATAATTCTGGCTATCAAATAGTTGCTGAGAAATCACCAAGAAGCATTTTGGTGACATTTTTATAAGAGACATTACAGCATTCTTCCTGTATTATTATTAAAAATAAACAAGACTAGACTCATCTGAGTCAGCCTCTTAGGAGAAGACAAGCTCTTGGAGATTCAAGGGCGAGTGTCGCTGATGCTGTAGGAGAGGACAGCCCTGCAGGAAGCCACGGTTCACTCCCTCTCCTCCCCTGCACACTTCCCCTGTGGGAATCAGTTGTGTGTTTCTAGAATTTTCAGTCTTCCTCCCTCCAGATAGGAATTGAAGCAGGGCTGATTGCAACATTGAAGAAACCAATTCATCAAGCCCAGTTTTCTCGTCTGCAAATCACATCAAATTTATGTTAGGAGACTTTTAATTTTAATAACAAGTGGTGCTTTAATTTTAATAACAAGCGGTGCTTCACTTTTTCACTTGGAAATCTGTTCAGCTGTGTTTGGAGATTGGACTAAAAACTCACAGTTAGTACAACTACAAAAGTAGACTGGGCTATGATCTCAGAAGGGGACACTGAGTTGCTGTGGCATCCTGGGGAAATGTTTTATTCTGTAGGTATGACCCTGAGATTATGTTTAAAGTGGGAATTTTATTTATTTATTTTAATTAATTGATTAATTAATTTATTTTGGTATCAGAGATTGAATCCAGGGGCACTTAATCACTGTGCCACATCCCAAGCCCTTTTTTGTATTTTTAGAGACAAGGTCTTGCTAAGTTGTTGAGGCTGGCTTTGAACTCACCATCCTCCTGCCTTAGCCTCCTGAGCTACTGGGATTACAGGTGTGCGACACCATGCCCAGGTAAGGTGGAAGTTTTAAGTAGGGAAGCAAACACCAAGTATGCAGATGCCACTAAATTGAGTGACAAATCAAAACAAAACCTATCTGGGTTTGAAATTAAGTGGAAAAACCAGGTAGTTTACTCAAGAAGAAAACTAAATCAAGCATTTGTAAATTCTAATCTGGAAGTGCAAACAAAACAATAACTAAAAACACTAATAAATGAAAACTGGAGATTGTTTTTGTGGCAAATAAGCAGAGGCAATGTGCTATAATGTGGTGTTTGATTGAAAACATAACATGGGAAATTTTCAAATACAAGAAGAGAGTATAAGGACCTTCACACAGCCTCCCTGTCTTAGTGTTGGTAAATTGTGACTGTTTTTGGTCTTCATAACTTTAGAGAAACAGAAGTTGGAGGGTCTTCAAAAGTGATTAAGAAGATGGAAAATAAGTCTTTGGAAGTAAGGATTAAGAAAATGGGCATGAATTTAAAGGGAAGTGAAAGAATAGCTCTTTGAACATGCACATATTTAAATGACTTTAAAAGACTTCTGTTTCTTGCTGAAGAGTATAATGGAGAATTTTCTTTCTCTAAATGACCACTAATATTTCTTAACATTTCCATAACCAAACTGAGTAACCAAACACAGCAAATTAATTAAAGTAAGCTCCAGAGGTATAAATCATAGCTGCGTATTAATCATTTGTGTAGAATACAAAATTTCTAACTTTCTTGCTGATAAGAATAAAAGTATGTTTATGTCTTGGAGAGTATTCTGCTTGTCTATAATAACTCTGCATTCTTCTCAGGTACTGTATTGGGTTAGCTTCTCTGTGTCAGTATCAATCTACGACCGGTAGAAGAATAATTCAGAAATTTGCAAACAATCTGAATTACTTATTAGAAATAACCAGCTCTAAGTATTACATGAGGCAAGCACCCAATAGAATTAAAACTGATTTTCTATGGATTTATACAATACAGTTAAAAGGACTGGAGAATGCTATGTATAAGTAAGGACGTGGATATGAATCTTGGTTCCTGGTCCTTGACCTTGAACAAGGTACTTAAATTCTCTTCACCCTAGCTGTGTCATCTGTATATAGTAAGGATCACAATGTAAAGCCAGAAGGTTATTTTCAGTAAATGAGATAAACCTCTATATAGAATGGTTGTAAGAATTAAATTAGAAAGTTGACAAAAAGCATTTAAACAATTTCTGACATGTGGTAAACTTAATAAATGTTAAGTATGATGTGAGAAAGAATGTAACACAGTACCCAGCTTGTAGTGTAATTAAAAATGTTAGTTAAACCTGAATCTAATAAAATAGACTGAAAAGAAATGGTACAATTCTTCATTTTACAGACATGAAAGTATTAGCTGGATGGGGAGGCATACACCTGTAATCTCAGTGGTTTAGGAGGCTATGACAGGAGGATTGCAAGTTCAAAGCTAGCCTCAGCCACTTAGCAAAACCCTAAGCAACTTAATGAGACCCTGTCTTAAAATTTAAAATTTTTAAAGAAGGGCTGGGAATGTGGCTTAGGGTTCAATCCCTGGTACAAAAAGGAAAACAAACAAACAAACAAAATACAGAAATGGAAGTATTAAAGAAAAATATATTTGATATATAGAAAATCTCAGAAACTTTTAGAATAACATATTTATAAAATTACCAAATCTAGTTGTAGCTCTTAAAATGAAAAGTAATTATGATAAGAAGAAAAATAGAAAAACTTACACAACAGTACATATTAAGATTGAAAATTTGTTAGTCCAAGATATATTAGAGGATAAATCTATAAATAGGTTGAGGAAGGACTCAATGAGTTGTGGAATCATGACAAGCTAACAGAAGAAACCGGGGATATTTGTGGCATATCCCTCATCTGCTGGGAGCTGTCATCGTGGGGAATAACTATGCCATTACAGTCTGACCAGGGCACACTGGCTGGAGGAGTCTGACTTCAGTTACCTTAGCTCATGGAGGATGACCATTTCTGGTCACCTTAGACCACTGTTAAAGGGTGGCAGACTAAAACTTCCAGGGTAAACACACAAGTACTACCTGTGTGTTGTTCACTTAATGAACACCTTCCAAAAACAAAAGGGCAATGAAAGTTTGGGCAGCCTGCCACTCTATCCAGATTGATAAAAACTGACTATCTGAATCTAATGTCTTAAGTAGACAGGAATAGGAATAGTGGAAATACAAAAGGCCTTCCCCCAAGCAGAGAAATTTGAGCTTAAAGATACTTGAAATGTGACAACATGTCAACCTAAGAGATGACTCCAATCTCCCCAGTCCTGAGTCATAATTTGAGTAGGTATTTAAATCACAGATCCACATTATGTAGCAGACAAAATGTTTATCATATTTTGGAAGAAACATAAAAAAGACAAAAAGAAAAAAGAAGACTGAATTCATGACCTTTCTGCAGAAACACTAATCACTTGATAACATTTGAGAGAGGGAAGCAGAGCAAATTCAAGTAGTCAGCTGTGCAAATGAGAGAAACTGCTCCTCTCACACCATTCCCAGAATCCGAGGCCACTTTTATTTGAGAACCCTTCCCAATGCACAAATGTCAGTACTTCAGCAAGACAAAAGGGAGAGCAAAAACTGTAGTGGGTGCCTGTGGGTTCCGGTCTAACACAGAGGTTCTTTTTGCCCCACCTTAGAATTAACCTTCCACACTGTGTAAGGTATTTTTAGGTCTCTTACCCACACAATCATAATAAAAGAACTGCACCAAAACGTCTGGGCAAACCGTAGAGAGCTGAAAGCACGCCCATCAATCATTTGCATTCTGATTGGCTCCTGGGTCTCGTCTAGGTCACTTTATGATTCCTTTATTAGTGTGTAAGGTCAACAGGAGACAAGCAAGTGCATCCTATATCAGGAAGTGTAGTGAGTCTCAGGAGTGAGATATTTGGCTTTAGCAGGCACTGTGGCTGTGACTCGGAAATCCAGGGAAATGAGTTAAGCTCAGTCAGACTCCAGGCGCCGCACTGCCTCACAGCAGATAGAATGAGGCAGAATAATAGAAGCCTTCCTGCCATTCTCCACATTAGGTTGAATTCCGGTCAGCCCTTCCAGTTGAATTTCAGGAGACTGTTTTCTATTCAGCCCCCATGCTGCAGACTGTAATTCACGGGAAGGGGCTCCAGGGAAAGGCTGGCCCCAAGTTCAGACTGGGCAGTGCCAGCGGAGCCCTCCTGCAGGAAGACAGATTAAGAGGATTGTGTACCACTTGGTGGGGGAGTACAAAATTTAGTGCCTATGTTGTGCTCCCATAGAAATCACTGCCTGACTGACTTAGGCCTGGCAACCACACACAAACAAATACTTATATTTCCACCCACTCCCTTGCACTGTGCCTAACTACATCTGCTTAAATTCAGTGGAGAAGGAAAGTCAGGCAATGGCCCTCTCTTGCACCCACTGGGGAGCCTATGTCCTGGCAAGATAAGCCCTCAGATTGTCTGATTTGGGCTAGGCTCATTCTTTCCCCAATACAACTCCTATTTAAGGTCCTGAAAGTTCAGGTGATCTCACTAGAAACTGATTCCACAGCCTGAAAACTTTTCCTTGATGATATAAGAGTAAATTATACTTGTTAAGGGAGATGGAAAGACTAGCAAAAGTTAGTTCAAAAAGGGAGATTTTCTATTTCTTTAAATTCATGAAAGTATCACTAGTTATTACATGGGCAAAGTTGGCGGTAACCTCCTCTCTTCTAAGAATTTCATCTTCACATTCAGAACTAGAAGCACTTGTAAAATCTTCAACCTGTGGGGGGTTATGATGTAACAATGCACTGTGAAATTTGGAGTACAAGAGGTCATGCATTTGATCTTTAATACTGGAAGTAAAGAATGGTTTAGAACTTAGACTTTTTCTTGTGACTGATGAGCTGCCAGTTCTTCACCTTTGTCTGCGTTGGCCCCATGCGCGTGCACAAGAGGCTGGTTCAGGAAGGCCCAGCAACAGCTGGACCAAGGTCTCTGGGCTGTCAGCTCTTACTGGGTGGGGACTGCGTGAGAAGTTCTTGCCAGGCTCTTTCCCCTCCAAAACCCTCAGGGCCTTGTAGTGTTTGACACAATGTAGGTGGTCAGTAAACGTTTATTGAGTGACTAATGAGTAGAGAAGCCAACTAAGGCCATGACCACATGTTACCAAACATTTAAAAGAAAGAACAAACCCAGAAATAAAATGAACAGCTTAATATTGCAGATGCCTGGATCATTAACATTTCTAAAGATCATGTGATTTTAAAGACCACTCCTGGTACTAAAATTCTGCAACTTTTTTGAAATGGTAGAGTGAGTTTTCTTTTCATTTTATTTAAATTGGTGCATGACAATTATGCACAGTAGTGGGATTCATCACACCATATTTGTATATGCACATAACATAATTTGATCAGTCTCATTTCCCAGTACCTTACCTTTCCCCTTCCTCCTCCCTCCCCACATCCTCTGGCTCTACTCTACTGATCTTTGAGTTTTCTTTTTGTCACAAGAGATATTTAAGCATTTTGGGGTCATTCTTTGAAAAAGTGCCATGGCGTCAGACGATAGCAGGACGTTTCTTCTTGGTAGAATTTGGAACAGGCGAGCAGCCGAGACCGCTCTCTGCCTGATCCGGCAGGGCTTGACTGAGTTAAGAACTTGTTTTAAGTGATCACAGAGGACATACATGATGCCAGAGCTCTGTCTGAGGGCCCGTTTATTCTGCATGTGCCATAGGGGAGGGAGAGGTTGTGTGCCATGTATGAGCAGTGCTAGATGAAGGAGGTTTCAGATCACAGCTTCCGGTGCCTGGGGTCAGCAGTGTGGGCACAGACCCCATGCCAGCGGACAGTCCAGAGTGTGTGGCCTCCACTCATGGGCAGCCAGGAACGGCTGAGCACATGCAGCCTCCAGCAATCTGCCACCAAGGACTTTGCTTTCCAAAATCGTGACCTCATCAGGCTGGAGCTTTGACATTTGCTCAAGTACACATTACTGGTCATTTGAAACTATGTCAGGTAAATAAAATATAACTTCTTGATGATGTTTGGTGCTGTAGAGAGGGTAAATGGTCTGGCTGGGGAAGGGGGAGGAATCTTCATAAAGTCTTAAAAACCCCACCAGGCATTTTGGACATCAAACATCAATTACACTGTAGCACTTTGATGAGTTAAGAGTAAGTGAATCAGAACCAGATGGATTAAATTCCCCTTGAAATACACACAGGATTAAAAATTAAGAATAGTAATGCTAGACACAATGCATTGTATCCAATGCTAGCCCAAGCTTTTGAAACAAAAGCTTCCCAAGAGATACTTGACAAGTGACCATTCGCCCACCTCTACGTTTTAAATTCTAGTGTGCATGAATAGTATAAAAAGTAGAGAACATATTTCTTGGAAAATCAGGAGTGGACCAAAGGGGGAAAAATTATTTCAACATGTGTTTTGTTTACTTGCTTAGATAAATAAGTTTGCATGAAATTCCATAGTGAAGGTTTATCAAGTTACAAGAGGATAGGAACGAACAGTTGCATATGTGTGCACACAGACTGGCCCAGGCACTTAATTAAAGACACTTGATCAAGTTTGACAGATCTTAATAGGTACTTAAAATGCACACACACGTGCAAGAAGACGTCTCGTGTCATGTGGTGCGTCCCACCCCAGGGTGCAGATTGGCCTTCAGGGAGCTGCTTTTCTTGGTGATTAGGCACTGACCCAGGCTCCCCGCCCCCACCCCACACCCAGGCTTCCTGTTCCGCCTGTGACAGCAGGCAGGGTTGAGTTGCAGGCACTTGGAGAGCACCACCTGGCATCTCAGTATCCTCTGGCCTCCATGCACAGGCTGCAGAGTAAACAAATCAGGGGCTCCAATTTTATGCCTAGTAGCCTTGGTGGTGTTCCTGCTGCAGAAGCATTTACTCTGTTTATTTACTCACTGTTTTGCAGGGTTCCTTGGGGATGTTTGAAGTCAAGGTTCTGGATTCCCAGGTGGTCTGTAAAGGGGTAGTGATGGCTTCAGGAAAAGTGATCACCCTCACTTGTATCATCATGCTCCCAAAGTGCTCCTCAGTCATTCTACTCAAAGGCGAGTGTGCCAGGGCGAGAATTGAAAGCACAAACTGGGGGCCATACGGATTTGAATTTAGTTCACATCTGCACTATTTGCACATCACTATGGTTTGGGTGAATGTTCCCCCAAAGGTCTCTGAAGCTATTGGGAGGTGGGGCCTAGTGGGAGGAAGTTAGGTCACTGGAGGTGTGACCTTGAAGGAGATATTGGCCTCTTCCTGATTCTTCTCTTTTTTCGCTTCCTGTCCACCATCAGGTGAACAGTTTCCTCTACCATGCACTCCCACCATGATGTGCTGCCTCAGAACAGGCCCCAAAACAATGGCGGGTTGGAGGGAAGCAATAGGCCAATGGACCATGAACTGGAACTCTAAAACGGTGAGCCAAACTGAATCTTTCCTATTTTTAAGTTGATTTATCTCAGGTGTTTGTTCTAGTAATTGAAAACTGACTAATGCACTTACGAACATGAGAAAACAACTCATTTTTCTGAACCAGTTTCCTTATCCAGAAAAATGAACATAGCAATATAGCCCTACAAATTAAGGAACACATAAGAAGTGCTTAACATGTGATCCTGCTTCAGAAATGGACACTATCCATTTTATTAAGAGGAATACTCTTTTTCCTTTGGTTATCAGACGTAGTTGGTCAAAGTGAGTGAGGAAACCTCACTGTCTTATTCTACTGTTCAGTTACTGAGACGAACATGGTAAATCCAAAGGTTAGACTGAGCTCAGTCCCTTGAATTGCAAACTGAATGCCCTATTAACATCTCAACGGTTGCAGGAGAACATTTGCAGTAGTTTCCTAGCACTGTTAAGTTTGAGAGTTTGAGGGCAGATGAAATTTGCTGGATCATTAAAACAGAGAGTAAGAAAGTGAGGTTACAAATTTCTAAATTTGAGTTTTAATGATTCTTGTTCCAACCCTATGCATAAAGTATAAATTTATATATGGATCTGAAAATATAAGCACAGGCATTGAGAGAAAAAAATAAATGAGATGATCTCAAATTTAAGGTCTGGCTGGGCACACTAGAGAGGCTGGGGCAGAAGGATCACAAGTTTGAGGCCAGCCTAGGCAACTTAGAAAGAGACCCTGTCTCATAATTTAAAAAAATTAAAATGGCTGGAAATGTAGCTCAGTGGTATAGTACCTCTGGGTTCAATCCTCAATACCAAAAACAATCAACCAACAAACAAAAACAGAAAATAAGAGTTGGTAAGGATGTGGAGAAGTTGGAACTTTCATGTACTGTTGGTAGGAACATATAAAATGTGCAATGGCTAAGGAAAACAGTATGGTTGTTTCTCTCAAAAAATTAAAATAGAATTACCATATGATTCAGCAGTTCTACTTCTGGAATTCATTTTCTGTTGCTCTAACAGAATAACAGAGACTGGTTGATTTATAAAGAAAAGAAGCTTATTTTGGCATATGGTTCTGGAAGACCAAGGGCATGGTGCTGGCATTCTCTCAGTTCTGGTGAGGTGAGGGAGGACCTTATGACAGAAAGGTAAGTGGGCATGTGCCAAAGAGAGTGGGCATAGGAGCTGACCTGCTTTATAACAATCTAAGAATAAATCCATTTCTTCAAGAAAGGTATGAATTCATTCATTTGGGCTCTGCCCCCCGACCATGACTCCAAATGGTTCTTAAAGGACCCACCTCTTTTCAACACCATTTCTGTATTAGTCAGGGTTCTCTAGAGGAACAGAACCAATAGGAGGTATGATTATAAAAAGGGAATTTATTAGGTTGGCTTACACAACCAGAAGCTGGATAGTCCACAGTGTCCACAATTGCCATCTGCAGGCTGGAGAGCCAGAGGAACCAGTAGCTGCACAGTTCAAGATACTGAAGTCTCAGAACAAGAGGGATCAATGATACAGTCCCAGTCTGAGACAGAAGGCTTCTGGAAACTCCCTGGATAATCACTGGCAGAGTCTGCTTTGGAAGAGTGAGGGAGTGAGAGTCTGATGTCCTCAGGTGATCGCAGCAACAATCATTCAAGAACACATCAAGGACTGGGGTTGTGGCTCAGTGGTAGAGTGCTTGCCTGGCATGTGTGAGGCACTGGATTTGATTCTCAGCACCACACCACATATAAATAAATGAATAAAATAAAAGGTCTATCAACATCTAAAAAAATGTTTAAAAAAAAAAAAAGAAAGAGCCTATTCAAGAAGACTGTAGCTTGCATCTGCTGCTATTTCCTTGTTCTTTCAACTTTTATTCAATCCAAGCCTCCAACCTTTTGAATGGTGCTGCCCACGCTTGGGGAGGGCCTCCTCTTCAGTTTGCTATCTCACATGCCAATCATTTCTAGACACACCCTCAATGACACACCCAGAAGCCTCCTAATCTTGGATATCTCTTAATTCAATCAAGTTGACAATTCAAAGTAACCATTACAATTACATTGGGTACCAAGCCTCATTATGAGTTTTGCAGGGATAAACTACCTCTAAAACCATAGTAATACCCAAAAGAAATGAAAGTATGGTCTCAAAGAGATATTTGTATCCTACGTTCATAGCATCATTAGTTATATATAGCCAGTAAGTGTCCATAGACAGATGAATGGATAAACGAAATATGATACAGACATACAATGAAGTACTATTCATCCTTAAGAAGGAAGGAGATTCTAGTACATGCTACAACATGGATGAATCTTTAGGATATTATGCTAAGAGAAATATACTAGTCAGAAAGGACAGCTAGTGTATGATTCCACTTACATGAGGTACCTACAGTAGACAAATTCACAGAGACAGAGAAGAATAATGGCTGCCCCATCTGGAGGTGAGAGGAAAGGGACATTGCTGTTTAATGGCTATAGGGTTTCAGTTTTTCAAGAGGAAAAATTGTCTAGAGACTAGTTACCACAACATGGTGAAAGTATTCAAAACTTTAAAAAGGCTAAGATGATAAATTTTATGTTACATGTATTTGACCATATTTTTAAAAAATCAGATAATACAAGAGAGACTTTTGACAGAGCTTCATGGCATCCCTCATGAAGAAACTTTAGTTCTATCATTGAGTATCTTTGCTAAAAAGAGATGATCCTCAAAAACTGTTAATATTCCAGCATCAAGAAATAATGTTGAAAATAACATTAAATGGCTGCTTCCAGTGTTTCCAACAAGCTTACACAGTAAAGAACAAACCAGTTCAGAAATAAGGAATTAATAGACAAATGTTAGACAGTAGAGGGAAAAGGAATTGGATGTATGCATTATATTAAAGTTCATAATCCTATTGGTTAGAATTCCCCATCCGTGAGTTGCACATAAATGGATTCAATCAATTGAGAATGAAAAAATACTTAAAAAAATTGCATGTGTACAGAACAGGCACAGATTTTTTCCTTGTTATTATTTACTAAACAATACGGTGTAACAACTACTCACATAGCATTTCCATTGTATTAGTTATCATAAGTAATCTAGAGCTGATTGAAAGTAGACAGAAGAATATGCATAGATTATAGGCAAGTATTATGTCATTTTATATAAGACACTTGAACATTCACAGATTTAGATCTGTTTTGAGGGGATGTCCTGAAATATGCTTTTGCATGTTGGGATATTTGAAATTTTTCCCTATACTGTTTTTTTTTTTCTTTGTTTTTCATTTGCTTAAATCATAGAAATGTATGTGTATTATCAGGTGAATAATTTACATGTTAAACATATTTGTTCTATTGATGTATGTGTGTTTGAAGCATGAGAAACTTCAAAGAACAAAGCATTTCTATGTAGCATACATGTTGTACAATATGAAGCTAACAATTGGCATAGAATATGTAACATTTATCAAGGATTTGCTGTGTACTAGGATCTATTTTGGTACTGTATATAAATTGATTCCTTTAATCCTCAAATCATGTATGGGAAAGGTGCTAATATTATCCTTATTCTATAGATGAGGAGTATGTACTGGGAAGTTAATAAATTTCCCAGGGTTGTAGAGTTATTTTGAGAGACAAAATCTGAACCCAGGCAGTCTGGCTCCAGAGTCTATATCAAAAGCCCAAAGTAATCAAGCAATTTGGGGGTAGAGGTGGTGGTGGTGTGCAGAGCATGTGTGATGGAGTTACATTTCTAGATAATTGTCTATCAACAGAAGAATAAGAATTTTGAGACTAGCAGTGTGGTTAAGATATTTCAGTGTTGCCCATTGCTCTCCCAATTCAACATTAATATTACCTATAATATAAAAAATAACCATCATCTTATATACCCCTGTGTTCCAAGTGCTATGCCATGAATTTCATATGCTGTGATTATCACGTATTACGTCCTATAATACTTATGATAGCACTGTAAGAGAGACTTGATTATTCTCATTTGCAGTTGAGGAAACTGAAGACTGAAATTTAAGTGATGCAGCCAGTGGTTTCTTAGTCATTGAGTCATTGGGCAAATCACTGACTCCAAAATGAACACTTAACCTACATGCTCTACCAGGTCCCATTAAATTCAACAGTTATTGCCTGGATTTCAAATGGGTTCAGAAAGCAAATCATTGATCTAAGTTCAAGTTTCCATAATAAAAAAATTTATTATCCTTAGTGAAAAAAAAAAATCATTGGTGCAACCACTATGGAAAACAGTATGGAGATTCCTTGAAACACTTGTAATGGAACCACAATTTGACCCGGTTATCCCACTTCTTGGTATATATCCAAAGGACTTAAAATTAGCACCATTTGACCTGGTTATCCCATTCCTTAGTTTATACCCAAAGGATTTAAAATCAACATATTACAGTGACACAGTCATGTCAATGTTCATACCAGCTCAATTCACAATAGCTAAACTATGGAAACAACCTAGATGCCCTTCAACAGATGAATGGATAAAGAAAATGTGTACATACATATGATGGAATATTACTAAGCTTTAAAGAAGAATGAAATTCTGACATTTGCTGGTAAATGGGTGGAGTTAGAGAATATCATGCTAAGTGAAATAAACCAAACCCAAAAAAGCAAACATCGAATGTTTTCTCTGATATGCGAAAGCTAATTCACAATAGGGGGTGGGGTAGGGATAGGGAAGAATAGAGTTACTTTATATTAGGTAGAAGGGAGTGAAGGGAGTGGAAGGGTTATGGGGGAAGAAATGATAGTAGAGTGAAACAGACATTATTACTTCATGTACATGCATGACTGCATGACTGATGTTATCTTACAATAAGAATAATCAGAGAATGAGAGATTACATCTATTTATGTATGATCTATCAAAATGTATAAATGCATTCTACTGTCATGTACAACAAATGAGAACAGATAAAATTTTTTAAAAAGATATAAAAAGTTAGCATACTATAGTGGTGCACCAATGTTTATAGCAGCTCAATTCACAATAGCTAAACTATGAAACCAACCTAGGTGCACTTAAAACAATGAATGGATAAAGAAAACATGATATATATACACAGTGGACTATTTATTACTCAGCCATAAAGAATAATGAAATTATGACATTTACTGGTAAATAGATGGAACTGGAGACTAATTTCATGCTACATGAAATAAGCTAATCCCCCAAAACCAAAGGCCAAATGTTCTCTCTGATATGTAAATGCTAACACATAATAAGGGGAGAAAGAGGGGAAAATGGAAGTTCATTGGATTAGACAAAGGGGACTGAAGGGAAATGGGGGGATGGGAATAGGAAAGACAGTAAAGTGAATTGGACATAACTTTTTTATGTTTGTATATGAATACATGACCAGTGAAACTCCACATCACATACAATGCGAGAATGGGATCCTAATTAGAATAAGTTATACTCCATGCATGTATGATATGTCAAAATACACTCTAATGTCATGTACATCTAAAAAGAACAAACAAAAAAATTTTTTTTAAGTCAGAGAAAATAAAGTACTATCATATAGATTTAAAGTTAGAACAGAGGGACCACAGAATTGGAAGAGACCTAAGAAGTTACTGAATTTAATCTCCATTTCAAGAAACTCCAATGAATGCTTGCCAGGCCTCCATACAGACACTCCAGCACTGTGGAATTCTCTGCCACCTGTAGAGGTGACATGGCTGTCTGATAGTGGGACTGTGGGGATGATCTGTTCCTTCTCATCATAAATCCACCTTCCTCGGCCTGCCTTCCACTTTCTATGACTCTTAGAACCAAACAGGGTGATCTAATCTCTCTTCCGCATGATGATCCCAATTTTTGATTTGCACGTTGGTGTTTCCATGTGACTCAGATACAAATTCTTCCTGGTGTAGCTGGTAGCAGCGTAGCATAGAGGAAAGTATGGCTTCGCTATTCCAATTCTCACTGGGTCATCTATGACTTATGAGTCCCACAGAAGTTGCTTAACTTTCATTTCCACATCTTCAAGATGATTTTACAGGTTAGTTTTGAGGGTTAGAATGAGATATAGAGATAAAAAGGTAACATGTAGTACTTCCTTAACAAATATGAGCTATTATTATAAGTTAACATTTTCTCTGGTAAAAGGGTGGGATTTTTTTTTCTTTCTTTTTTTTTTTTTTTTTCAACCAGCCTAGTGTTATGGTTTGAATTTGTAATGTCCCCCAAAGTCTCATGTGTTCGTAGGTGGGGATTTGGGGAGGCAATTGGATCATGAGGCCTCTGACCTCAACAGGGGTTAATCCATTGATGGTTGAATGGAATACCCGGAGGTCATCCTAGCTGGAGGAAGTAGGTCACTGGGGGCGTGCCCTACAGGGGTTTATCTTCTCTTTGGTCCTTCTCCCGTCTCTCTCTCTCTCTCTCTCTCTCTCTCTCTCTCTCTCTCTCTCTCTCTCTCTCTCTTTCTCTCTCTCTCTTTCCACCTCTCTCTGGGTGCCATGAGTTGAGCAGCTTACTCCACCACACATTTCTACCATGATGTTCTCCCTCACCTCAGATCCAGAGCAATGGAACTGATCTGAAACTGTGATCCCAAATAAACTTCTCCTCCTTTAACTTGTTTGTGACTGGTATTTTGGTCACAGAGACACAAAGGGAGCCAACACTCCCAGGTTATTCTCAGAATAAAAATTAGTGATTCTTTAATGCGTCATACATGGGCCAGTGCCTTATGTGTTTCAGTAGTTCTTAGAGCAGGTTTTCAAGAAAGATGTTAGAGGTTATATTTGCTGGTGGTGGTTTTGTGTGTGTGTGTGTGTGTGTGTGTCTGTCTGTCTGTCTGTCTGTCTGTCTGTGTCTGTGTTTTAGTTTTTCTAGATATATCTAATTTATTTCTCTTACCCAAATGATACGCCTGGATATTGGTTAAAAAGTGCAAACAAAATTGGGATCCTGGGGTCTAATGTGGGGTATTTGACTAGATGTCCTAAAGTCAAACTCTTAAATTTCCTAATAACCTGAAATCCCCCCTCAGAGAATTTCAGGGAATGACTGCCTTGTATATAATCCTACCTATATTGCAGTTGGGATGGGAATATCAAGGCCTATTTTACAAAACAGTGGTTTCTTCAGGTAAGTGTCTTCCCCTCCTTTCAGCTCAGTGCTTATTCCTAAGTCCACCTTATAGTAAAGAACACCACTGGGATGGCAATAGAGAATTGTCCTTAAAAACATATTCTCTTCCTCTTCCACAGCCCTACGGCTGTGGCTAGAATGTGACTCCGCAGTTATGACTGCATTTACCCAGCTCCCCTTGCAGCAGGGGTGGTCATGTGACTTGGCTTTTGCCAAGGAAATGTGAGCAGAAGCGAAGCATACAAGTTTTGCCTCATTTGCTTAAGAGGAAATCATTGGCCTTGAATTTTTCCTCTTTCTCCCTTTCTCCGGAGACTGTGAAGACTAGAGAGACCTTGGAGGTCCCACATAGAAGATGGAAGTATTGCTGTTAGTTTGCCATTAACCTCATGGATCAGAGCAGCACACTAACCTGAAATACTGACCTTGGAGTTGTTAGTGAGAGACAAATAAATTTTGTTGCTTTTTGAGCTGTACAATCTGTTTTAGTCAGCTATATCATTGCTGTGACTAAATGATCTGACCTGCACAATTATAGAGGAGAAAGCTTTATTTGAGGATTCACAGTTTCAGAGGTCCTAGTCCACAGAAGGCTGACTTCATTCCTAGGGGCTGAAGGTGAGGTTGAATATCAAGGCAGGAGAGGGTGGCAGAGGGAACCAGTTCACATCATCAGGAAGAGAGAGAAAGAGTCTCCACTCTCCAGATACAAAATATATACCCCAAAGTCACACCCCAATTCAAGTCTCCTCCAACCACACCCTACCACTTCAATTAATCCCAACAAGGATTAATTTGCTGATTGGGTCAAGACTCTTACAACCCAATCATTTCTCCTCTGAACCTCCCTGCATTGTTTCACATGTGAGCTTTTGGGGGTCATCTCATATCCAAACCCTAACACAATCATTATGTTTTCTTAAAGCTACATATCTACTTGTTCCATCTAATGCAGCTCTGAGATTCTGTTTAATTTCTGAAGTCAAAACATTCATTTGTTTCCTTTATTCAACAAGAATTAGTTATTTTATTGGAGCCACTATGCCAAAGAGAAGAATAGACAAAAAAATTAATCCTAGAGGTCCTTTGTCCTGGGAATAACACACTGGAATTTTAAGTGAGTTCACCCCTTGGGCAATGCCAGCCCAGACCTAGTTCCCAGATTCACTAGGATTAAACCAGTGCCGTGAAGAGGCAGAACAGCCAGATAACTTCTTTGTTCCATCCCCCTCTAAGTTCCACAAAACCACCCACTCCAGTTTCTTGTTTGAGCTTCCAGACACTTCCTTATCTTAAAACATGCACAATAAACTGTGTTTCATCCAGCCATACAACCTGTTTGCTCTTCTGTTTCAAGCATTACGTATGAACTGTTTTGGTATGGAAACTATCCATTTTGGGGAAAAAACCCTGCTTCTCTGATCTGAACTTGGGATCTGGCAGTTGCAATGAGAGCCATAATCGTGAACCATGACATGTGTCCATTATCTCTAATATGCTCAGTACGTGGGAAATCCTGTGTGATACTGCCATGGGGAGAAGGAATGAAGAAATCATATTCACCAGAACATGCTGGTCAATTTCCTTAAGTGAGGAACTTGTCTAACCTCTGGGGGCTTCCTCCAAAAGAAGTGTACTTAATGTCCTGATAAGACTAATGCATAGAATCACTGGCTACAGATCCTAGGCTGCTTTTCAGAGGCAACTTTAATCTTTCTGACTTTTTAGTTTTCCTGGCCATACATAAAGTATAAATCACAATGTTTATAATCCAAAAAATAATAAGATAAGTAATATTATTGCAATATTTTGCCACTGTTATGAAATAATAGGAATTTATTGTTTAATGCATGTTAAGCTAATCTTTTTTTTTTAATTTCTGAACTTTTTTTTAATCACAATTGTTGATTTGTAGAACTGAGCAGCTAGTTCAGAGTTGCCATATATCTCCCCCACTGGCAGTTTCCCCATTATTAAGTTTATGAATTAGTGTGGTATATTTGTTACAATTAATGAAATAATAGTGACACATTATTAACTTTTGTTCATGTACAGTTCTGTATCCAGCTAATCTTTTAAGCTCACTCTCCAAGTTCTCTGCTGACTGTCTTCCCCACCTCAGGTGATAGCAACTCCATCGTTATCATTTCTTAGGTCAAAACCTCAGTGTCGTCCTTGCATCTTCTTTCTCTCTCAAGTCACAATGCACCCATCAGGAAATTCTGCCAGCTCTGCTTTCAGAATTTATCCAGAATCTGATTCCTTTGCAGCACCTCCACTTCTACCACTCTGCTGAAGCTGCCAAGATCTCTTGTATGGAAAGTGTCCTCTTAACTCTTCCCCCTACTTCCTCTCCATTACACACACACACACACACACACACACACACACACACACACATACACGTATGCACATGCTATATTTTCAACAGGGTAGCCGGAGTGATCCTTCTAAGCTCTGAGTCAGGCCATTTAACTCCTCTGTCAAAACGTTCACAGAACTCTCCATTTTGCTCTGAACAAAAGCCCAGGTCATATGGCGGCCTATGAGGCTCCCATCACCTTCTGACCTCATGGCCTTCTACTGGTTCCTCTTCTCAGGTCCTGCCCCAGTGGCTTCCTTGTTGTCCCTGAATAACACCAGACACGCTATTCTTATAAGGTTCCTTGCTCTAGCTCTTCCTCAGTACTATCTCCTTGATGTTGCTTGGAGAGCTCCTTCCCTTTCTTTAAGTCTTGGCTGAAATCAGTCTTCCTGAATAAAGTCTACTCTGACCACTCCATGCATACTGACACTGGCCTCTCTGCCCAGTGACCCTATTCATTTTTTAAAATAGCACTTACTACCTTCTAACATATAGGTAATTTATTTCCTAACTTTATTGTCCCCCCACCATAATGTTAGCTCTTTGAAGACACGGATCATGGATGCATCTCAAGCACCTTGAACACCATATTACACATAGCAGGCACCATATGTATGCTTGCTGGAAGAATGAATGAACAAAATCTACACTTGGTGAAGGTGATTGTTTTATGAATATTCAAAGAACTGGGATGACCAATTCATCCAGAGCCTATGGCTGCCAAAGACACTTCCTTTCCTAAACGGAAGGATATGGCAAAGGAAAGTATGGGAACTTGAGGGGAAGGAAGCCTTTTCAGAAAGTGGGAAGACAGTCTTGTAAATTCTTCCTATGTTCCAGGATGATTACTGGGGTGCTGAGAATGCTGTTTTTGGAGTGAGGATTTGCTGTTATGTTTAGTTAGAATCCAAGTCACTGGGAAACGCATGCAGATTGAGTTCCCTACCTCCTGCATGGATAATTCCTCATCTGCTTTCAGGTGTCCCTTTGCTTAGTTGGTTGGTTTTGTCATTGAGGGATAGAACTGCACTGTGACTGTTGGGGCTGATGCACAGGGGGTATCCTGGATTGCTGATTAGTTCCTCGCTCACTCACCTCCAGGCTGGAATGGAGAACGGGCAGTGGACCCTGAGGATCACTCTGTGCATGCAGTCTGCCCCCTCTGATCACAGGACTGCCTTGCCTCTGGAAGAATTCAAGTCAGGAGAGAAAGGCAGGCTACCTAGTAAAGAGAGAAAAGTGAATATCCATGAGGGAGAAAGGAGAATTCATGGTGGAAAGATGGAGAATAAATGGAAAAATTGGGTTGAAACAGAGAGGGGAAGACAGGTTGACAGGTGGGGGGCAAAAGCAGGACTGTTAATTTGCTGTGTGTGTTCCTTACTTCCTGGTGTTTTCAAGCATTAGGTTTCCTGGTGACATGAGGAACGTGCTATTTACTTTTTTCTCCACAAAATACAGGAAAAACTACTCCATCACTCAAATTTGAAGGATTGCCAGTAAGGGAAGAAAATACTTTTCTAAAAGCTGCAAGCACAAGTCCCTTTAAAAAAATGTAAAGATTCAAAGACTCTCAAATGACACTCAGATCACGAACACACTTTTCAAGACCCTCAGGTTGGACTTCTAGCCTAAAGGAGACATGCTCCTTCATGCCTCCAATCGAGGCAATTCACACCACCTCCCTCAAGCTGGTCTCAGTGACTGGGAAATTTATGAACAGCAAATTGCCTTTACTCAGTTGTCTTGTGAATACATGCACTGCAGAAACTGCGGGAGCTGTGAGAGAGCAATGTATTGGCAGAAGTTAAAGAACTTTTTTTTTTCCAAATTAGGAAGAACATATATGAAAGAGACTTTTCAGATCCTGGGAGTGTCCAGTATAGTTCCAGCAGCCTATTGAAAGGCCCTGTGTTGTCTAAACAGCCTCCTGTAGGGTAATTGCCATAGCAGCGCATATAAAAAGAACATTGGAAAGGTGCAAAAGTCATTAACAGAGGAGAAATAGGAAGCAATCAGCAACACTTTAAGCAAATTATTACCATGAAATTACACTCCCAGCTTGAGATAAGTGTCCTGGATCTGTTAAAGCCATATACACCTCACTGGCTGAGCTGCGACTGAGGAAAGTTTTCCTCTTTGGTTTATTTATGAAGTGTTAGGCCATGATGGACGCGATGCTAGAGGGAAGGGGGGTGCTGCCCACTTTTTCCCGGGTCTCCTTCAAAGACATGCTTCTGCGTGGAGGACTTGTGAAGAGAGGCTGTACACATACTCATTGCACAAGAGGCCACCTTTGGGGATGAAATGGAAACCTTTTGGGCCAACTGTAGTTTACTCCAAAGTCATCTTGAGGAGGAAAGCCCAAGACTCTTTCCTGGATTACCATGGGGGTCAGAATGGGGGAGTTGGTTGCCAGGGTTAGCACGTCATGGCTTGGCACTTCATAGCTCCCTCTTACAACCCACTCAGCTATCAGGCTGGTGGTAAATGCTTTCCCCTTTCCAAGAGTTGTGGGTCTCACCGGATGCACTTCACCCTATTGAATATCCTGCAACCTGACCTTATTTTAGCTTCCATAGTCCTCTGTGGCCTCTCCTTTGGAATCAACTCTTCAAAATTCTCAACTCCCATGACTCAGGTAATTGTGGTTTGTGTCCTCACCCACTCCACTCCCCTGTGAAGTTCTCATTCCTGAACTGAACTTTGATCTGCTCAGGTCCCCTACCTCTACTGCCCTACCCCAGTGGTATAGCCCATTGCACTCGGAGGGCAGTCAGAGTAGATTTCCCCTTCAGGAAACCTCCTCTTTGTAGCCTAGTTGGCTGTTTTTAAGCCTGTGTCTGGCTGTGTGTGAACCCAATGGGCTACACCAATGTGTTGCTCCTCAAGGAAGCAGGCTGGTACCCTGTGGCCCTAGATGTGTCATTGGGTAGTGGGTTTTTCTAGCAGACAGCTGAGTCTCTGCCCCCAGTGCTCCTGGCATCTGCCCAACACTCTTCCATCACGTTTGTTTCCTGAACACATCATCCCAGCTCTGAGCCGCCCAGCCCAGAGGTCGTGCTAATTCTCTATTTTGCTTTCCCTTTTTCCTTCATGTAATAATCACAAGGAAATCTGTGAGAAGTAAGGCTTCATTTAGAAAAAAAAAATTTAAGACCTTGAGTGGAACCCTGGATGCCTACCATTGCCAAGAGGCAGGGAAGGGGGTGTGATATATACAGTACATGATGAATTCAAATCTACAGAATAATAAAGATTTAGTAAAAGTACAAGGAATATAGTTTATGATTCTTGACATTGTTGCAATACAGGCTCTTCTTACCTATACTCTTTAAAATCTTCGAATTATAGAATACTATCATCGGAAGGGAATATAGAAATTATTATATCTAATCTGACAATGAAGATAAAAATACTATCTACAAGTATCTAAAAGGTTGTCACTCAGTCTCTCAAACCTTCTAAAATCTTAAAAAAAAACTGTGCATTTTATTTAAACAGATGAAACACTGTTAGATATTTTATTCTAACATCTAAACACCCCCAAGAACTATAATTTTACTTCTGTTTTGCCTTCTAGAGATATGTGAAAAACTAATAATCTAGTAGCTGAAAGAAACATAGACAGAATACTGTTACACAAAACCATTCCTTGGATCTTCTTTCCAAATGAAGCCTCTTTACTTCTTTCAATTCTTCATTATATGACGTAGTTTCAGATTATTTTCCATTTTGGTGTCCATTTTGGACTCAACTTTTAAAATTGGGTTCCAAGTTGTGATCATGGTTACTGCCAAGGAGTTCAATTGCTGAAAAAGATTCACAGAACCCAAAAGGAAAATGCTTATGAATCTTTATTATAGGCAAAAAGATGCAGCATAGCAATGACATTGAAGAGATACATCACTTGCCTCACAGCAAGAGGTCTGGAGAGTCTGGCCAACTTCTAATTATCCTCCCTCTAGATGTGCTTTCTGTCCTGGACACATGTTCAAAATAACAACTCTAAACCAGAGAGCTGAAAATGTACTTGTGACCAAGGATCCTTATGCCTTCCTGGTCATGTAGGCATATTTCTTGCTCTATAACCAGATCCAAGGGCTCCGGGCATCTCACCAAGACCAGATAATCAATCTCAGTGTTATCAATAAACAGTGGTGACTAGCCAGTAAAACCACTCTTCCCTTGAATTCGTGGTTTCAAAGCAGTACTATTTAACAAAGTTCATGCCTGAACCAGGGGTCGGTGCTGTGTAAATACATCTCTTCAGCAACATGGCTCAGCCAATTCCAGGTTTGATGGAATCGACGCTCAGATGTGGCCTGACTAGCTCAGGATGTGGTGGGATAATATCTCCCTTGTTCTGGATGCTATCATTTGCCATTCATTTCCATACATCCTCCATGATTCCCTTTCTCAGAAGAAATCACTGAGACTCTTCTTATAGGTCAGACTAAGGATGAGCCAATCTTGTTGAAGCAGGAAGTAAACCAAAGCTTTATTTCACTAGCTAGTGAGATACTAACATGTTTTTGTCTTGCAGCTCAGAGACAGTTCCAGCAGCATCATATCTACTTGCTTTTGCCTTGACTCTGGCTCCATCTAGACCCTACTTTGTATTTCACTATGGCTCCCTGGTTCCTTACTTAACCTGGAGTCCTTTCTTATGTTCCAGATGTCATTACTGCATACTAGCAACCCATGATATTTTTTCTAGCCCCATCCAGAGTCTGAGATTCTACTGAGAATAAGCTTTTTCCCCCTAATTGAAATATTAACAGGGAGCCCCCTTCTTCTCAGTCTCCAGGGGCAGATTTACTTATGTGGTCACATACTCTCAATGAGTCCCTCAGGTCTCTGTAACATCTAGCTGTCCTCATGGGTGTTATCTTTCTGTCCTTAACTACTTTAGTCATTTTCCATTCCTGTAACAGAATACCTGAGACTGAGTAATTTATAAAGAAAAGAGGTTTATCTGAAAGTTCTGGAGGCTGGGAAGGTCCGTAGCATGGTGCTCATATTGACTCAACTTTGGGTGAGGGATCTGGCTGCATCACGACAAGGAGGAAGGGCAAGTGAGCACATGCAGATGAGATGGAATATGAGGGGCAGCCTCACTCCATTACCATATGCTTCCCAGTAACTAATACAGTCCTGTGAAAGGGAGAACTCACTCACTCCTAAGAGAAAGACCCAATTCCCTGAGAGCAGCAATAATCCCCTTTAGGATGACACAGTGACCCAAATCCCTCTAAAAGGTCACCTCCTTTCAACACCACTACTTTGGGAATCTAATGGAAACAAGAGTTTCAGAGGGAACAGCCCATATTCAAACCATAGTACCAACTAAATTCCAGGTGCCTATCACCACTGACTCTTATCAATAAGATCCCAGTCAGAACTGGCCTGAATTAAAATATTTCAGGTAAGAATAATTCTGCAGAAGAAAAGTTACATTAAACTTGCAAACCAGGTGCAGAGCAAACTTAGAGTTTTAGGTTGGGAAGGAAACTGTGAGATTGTCTAGCATGGTTGTTTTTAAAGTTTTGCTTTTATTCTATTAATTCCATTTTCAGCAACTGAGTCTTTTGTTGTTCTCAATGAAATATTGCATAGTTTATGTGAAACTAATCAAAATGGATCACTAAAGAAGTGGGGGGGAGGAACTTGATTCAGAACATACAGGCCATTTGGGATTCTATCAGGCTTTCTCCTGTGAGGAACCCCTAGGGCACCCTGGTAGTGTAATTTGAGAAGTGTAGGTCTATTCCAGTGGCTTTATTATTTTTTCTCTTTCCACCATTTTTTTTGGTACATCAGTTATACATGAGGATGGGATTGTTGTTACATATTTGTACATGCACACAATGTAACAATATAATTTGGTCCATATCACTTCCAGCACTTCCCTCTCCCTCCCCACCTCCCACCCCCTAGTCCCTTTCCTCTACTGATCTCCTTCCAGTGGCTTGATTTTAAAGAGAGTACTTGAAGGCCACAGATATTAGAGATTTCCATAACATCAATCAGAATAGTAAGCTTTGGTTATTATGTTTGTACCTCTTAGGGTTCAGCAATCAGGCTGTGAAATGACCAAGCCCATCCTATTGAATTCATTTCACTTGCATTTTTGAGTGTGTACTGCATGCAAGATACTATACTAGTGCTGCAGGACAGGCAGAAGGGACCAAGTCTGAGATGCTGACTTCTGGGAACTCAAATACCCATGGGAGCATTTGTGGCTATAAAGCCAGGGGTTAAGAATAGTGTAATTAAAAACAATGAAACAATCTGCAAAATAGGGTTTCAAAAAGTGAATGTATTAGAGTTCTCTAGAGAATCAGAACAAATGATGTGAGGTGTGTGTATATGTGTGTGTGTGTGTGTGTGTGTGTGTGTGTGTAGAGAGAGAGAGAGAGAGAGAGAGAGAAAGAGAGGAAGAGAGAGAAAATTATTTTAAGAAAATGGTTCATGTGACTGTGGCGACTGGTAAGTCTGAATTCTGCCGGGCAGCCAGGAAGTTGGCGATCCAGGGAAGAGCTACTGTTGCACTTGAGTTCAAAGGAAATCTGGGGGGAATTCCCTCTTCCTCAGCAGAGATCAGTCTTTTCTCTTAAGGCCTTCAACTGATTGGATAAGACCCACCCATATTATGGAGGGTTGTTGCTTTACTCAGTCTAATGATTTAAATGTGAATCTCAACTAAAAATTAACATTACAGGGATATCTAGATTGACATTTGACCAAAGGTATGGGTGCTATATATAACCCATGGCCAAGTTGACACATACAGATAGCCATTGTAGTGGAAAAAACTATGTTGGGGTGGCGGGGTGGGTAACAAGGAAATCCTCAGACACAATAAAATATGTGAGGGTTGTGGGGGTTAGGAAGGGAAGGCATTATGGTTCAGGGAGAAGCATGGGCTAAGACTGCATTCGAGGAACCAGAGGCCTGCACAGCAAATGCTAATTATGTCACTTTAAAACATCAATTCAGGCAGCAAACTGACATGAGTCCTAATGCATGGATTGAGGTCAATTCCACACAAGTAAGTTTTTAAAACCACTGCATTCAGACTACAGCTAAAAGCTGATTGGTTTAGGGAATTCTACCATCCCCCTCCCCCATGCCTCTACCTGGTTCAGGTATGGACTGTGCCTTCTAGTTAATCCCTGGAAATTAGACTGGTCAGTCACGAGTTCTTCCTTCTTGTGGGGACTAAATGCCACATCTCGGTGAAGAAGGGAGATCACAAGACCTTTTACAGGGTGAGACCCTTAGGTTTCCTCCCAGTTTGTTGTGGAACTGTGACCAATTAAAAAAAAAAAAAAAAAAAAAAAGAAGTTGTAAATAGCCTCACCTGTTTTCCAAATCCCACATAACAATTTGCTTGCAGACAGGCAACTCCTAATTTTATCACAATAAATTTAATTTGTGAAAATATCACTCACTTCTTTTTTTTTATTGTAAACAAATGGGATACATGTTGTTTCTCTGTTTGTACATGGCGTAAAGGCATACCATTTGTGTAATCATAAATTTACATAGGGTAATGCTGTTTGATTCATTCTGTTGTTTTTTCCCCTTCCCCCCCACCCCTCCCACCCCTCTTTTCCCTCTATACAGTCCTCCTTCCTCCATTCTTGCCCTCCTCCCTAACCCTAACTCTAACCCTAACACTAACCTCTCCCACCCCCCATTATGTGTCATCATCCACTTATTAGCGATATCATTCGTCCTTTGTTTTTTTGAGATTGGCTTATCTCACTTAACATGATATTCTCCAATTTCATCCATTTGCCTGCAAATGCCATAATTTTATCATTCTTTATGGCTGAGTAATATTCCATTGTATATATATACCACGGTTTCTTTATCCATTCATCAATTGAAGGGCATCTAGGTTGGTTCCACAATCTGGCTATTGTGAACTGAGCAGCTATGAACATTGATGTGGTTGTATCTCTGTAATATGCTGATTTTAAGTCCTCTGGGTATAGGCCAAGGAGTGGGATAGCTGGGTCAAATGGTGTTTCCATTCCAAGTTTTCTAAGGAGTCTCCACACTGCTTTCCAGAGTGGCTGCACTAATTTGCAGCCCCACCAGCAATGTATGAGTGTACCTTTCTCCCCACATCCTCGCCAACACCTGTTGTTGCTTGTATTCGTGATACTTGCCATTCTAATTGGGGTGAGATGGAATCTTAGGGTGGTTTTGATTTGCATTTCTCTTATTACTAGAGATGTTGAACATTTTTCCATATGTTTGTTGATTGCTATCACTCACTTCTTATAAGTCAGGTTAACTATTCATTCTGATTCCTTTTTGCAAAATTGTTTTTACAAATCTGTGCTTGCTTTTATTTTCAGTGTAATCTAAGAGTTGCTTTTACTACTCTTTAGAATATATTCAAAGCATTTCTGATGACTAGAGAATTGTAAAATTTTAGTAACAGCAGTAGCACTTGGATACAGCCACAATGTATTGCAGCACTTTTCTGGGTAGTGACTGAAGAAGAAAAGTGGATTGAATATTTGTGTCTTCACCAAATTTGGATGCTGAGATCTTAATCCCACCCCCATGGAATTAAGAAGTGGGACTTTGGAAGGTAAGTAGGTCAAGGTGTGGTCACTGGGATTAGTGCCCTTATAAGAAGAGAAAGAGAGAGCAGAGTTTCCTCTCTCCACCATAGAGAACAGCCAAAAGGCAGTGGCCTGCAAGCCAGGATGAGAGCCCTTACCAGGAATGGACTCTGCCAGTACCTTGATCTTGATCTTCTCAATCTACAGAAGTAAATGTCTGTTCTTTAAGCAACCAAGTATATGGTATTTTGTTTTAACAGTCTTTGCTCAGTAGGACCTTAAGTTAGATGCTTTTTAAAATCACGCTTCACTCATATTAATGAGACTTCTCATATTCTGATCTCTGTGGAGGTCTTGGGAAATAGATGGGAATGAGAACTGGACTTAGTTTTAAGGAGTCTGGCATGGGAAAGTCACTACAAGAGAACTTGTGGACACGGGTCTCAGGTGACATGCTCTACTGGTCTCAGGCTGGCTAGCCATAGTTGTTAAGGACAACTTTACAGAGGGGTTGATACACAGCTGAGTCTTGGAGGATGAGTGTGATTTCATCAGGAGATAGAGGGATGGCTTTCCAGGCAGGGGAGCCAGCATGCGTGCTGTGGTTTGGATCTGGAATACCTGTCAGATGCCCTGGGTTGAACACTTGGTTGCCAGCCTGCGGTGATATTGGAGTCGCTGGAACCTTAGGAGTTGGGCCCTAGTGGGAGGAAGTTAGGTAATAGGGGACATGCCCTTGAAGAAGATATGGGGACCCCAGTCTTCCTCTCCCCTTCCTTTTTATTTCTTGGCCACCATGAAGTGAACAACTCCCCTGCCAAGTGCTTGTGCCATGATGTATTGTGCTGCCACAGACCCAAAGCAATATGACCAAGTGATCATAGACCAAAATCTCTGAAACCATAAGCCAAAACAAACATTGATTCCTAATCATTTGTTCACGAGCAGCGTCAGGTAGGCACAGGAACGTGGTGTGCTCAGGGAAAGCCAGCCAATGCAGAATGGCCAGGGGCGTATGTGGAGTTAGAAGGGCAAGAATTGGGACTGAAGAGGTAGATGAACCAGTAAAGTCTGATTGCTAATCATTTTAATAGTCTTTTGATTTATTTGTCCCTGTTGATCTTTATATTCATTAATTTTTTCGAAAGTAATGTGTGCCAGTTGTTAACCACTGCTTTCTCTTTTAAGCTTAATTATTTTGCAAGGTAAAAACAGGTGAAATCTCAAAGTTAAAAATTCACTGTCTTATTTCCCTGGGTTAGTGCAGTGCTTGATTTTAGCTCTTTTAATCCAGAAATAGGCACATCTTGTAACTGCAATAGGAACTCTTATGCCACTTTTTTTTCCCTATCTGAAATAGTAGAGAGAACATATGAATGCTTAGTAGCATTTGGTAGAAATTGCCACACATTTGGATATTCAGAGCTAAATATACACCACCTTAAGTAGCTAACACAAATAGTTAAATAGCAGTTTATAACTGATTAAGTAGAAAATAAATGTTATCTATTATTGCAATAGCAATTCCAAAGCATTTGGAAATGGCTATATTTGTTTGAAATTATTTGAATATAAATATGATTTTGACCTATTTTTAACATTTTAAACCCTTAAATTAAAATAAAATAAATGTGTGGGAAGAGTCCATAAGAATTTATCCTGCCCTTATTTGAACATACCCACATGCATGAAATGAGAATCCATTTAAAACAACAGATAAGTAGATTCTACAATTTTCTTAAGTCACTCAAATTCCATAGAAATATAGGTTTTTCCTTCATTTTACCCCAAAAGCTATGCTATTGCTGGAATTCCTTACTTTTTAAAAAATCAGATTTTAATGGAGACTGAGTATGTTGATTCACATCCTCTCCAACAAGAACATTGTCTTCTTGTCCATGCCCACCTGCCTCCTTTGCATTCTGAAGAGCAACAAATTCACACTGACCAATTCCTTAATTATGATGTTCACTTCTAATCATCTCTCTCTGAGAGTGACATGTAAATTAGAATCCCTTTTATAGTTGAAGAAATTGATCCACAGAAACAAGTCAAATGACCCAATACAATCCTGCAAATCTCTCTGAAGAACAAAAATTTGTCTTTAGTCTCACTAAGTATATTGCCCCACAGGTGAGTAGCTAGAATTACAGACTGGAATAATGAACAAGTGCACCCACAGACTGCTTTCTCTATGAAATAAGTTATGGAAGTAATTTGTAGACATTATAGAAGAAGTAAGGATAGAAGCAGACTACATAGTTCTCAGTTTGAGGCACTGTGTTTAGAAACCTCTGCAAGGCCAAATTGCTATACCATTTGTGGAACAGCTTCTAGCAGAACTTGATGTTCAGGGTTATTAAGGGATACCCTTGAAGCAGTACACTATATATTCATTTTGGATTCTAAGTATGATGATTTACTCAGTTTGTTTAGTCATATTATATTAGATATTTGCTTAGACTTTAGCCAACAGAAACAGAAAAGTATATTGAATGAGAAAAAAATTAACTTTCAGAATGGCTAACCCATATTTATAGCAGATCTTAATAGTTTAAGAAAACATCTTGATGTTTCCTTTCTCCCCTCTTATACCAATGCCCCATAGTACCCATTACCATTAGATTTTTGGTATTATGATATATCACTACTTTTGAATAGGAAAAATATCTAGAATTTGTACATATAACTCCTAATAGAGAAATTGAAAAAACCAGCAGAGTAATTGAGGTGTATGGATAGGAGATAGAATGTCCTAAGCACCAATCTTACCCTCAAATTACCAGGTGTCTCTCAAATGTGCTCTGACCTTGTGTGTTTTTCAGTGGAGATCAATGAAGACACTCTGGAGAACCCATTCCTATACATTAGAGACCCTTGCTGTAGAAGGTGTTTCTCCCTAGTTAAGTAGGATCTGAATCAAAGGAGAGAACTTGACAACCCCATCTTCTTGTTTCTGTGATAACTGAGAGAAACAAGATGGCGGATGTCATTCCTTTCCATTGTGTGGGAGGGTGGGGAATGAGCTAGAGGGTGGAGTGAGGGCAAGGAACTGGTAGAGGAAGGAGACTTTGGGAGGAGGAGAAGGGACTGGGAAATAAGCCCAGGGCTGGTATCTGGGGAAAGGAGAACCAATACCTCTTTTGTTGTCAGAAAAACCCTGGGTACAAAGGGTGAGCTTGAATTTCACTTCAGGTCAGTTGAGGGCATTATGAAAAGGCAGTTTTCAGACAGCAAGCTTAACTGACTGACTCTGAGGTAATTAAATCACTACATCAGGCTGCTGACCATGAAAGCAGAAAAATACAAGCACACAAAAAGAAGAAAACAAAACCTTACATTTGTATCTAATTATACAATTAAAATGTTTACTGTTCCATGTAATAATGATGTGGCTCATATTTGATCATGTTGGAGTTTCCCTAATTGGTTAAAAGTTTTACCCATTCTTCTTGTGGGACAGAATTTGGTTTTATTTAGTCATTTTTCATTCAGGCATGCAAGACTTCCATGACATCTGACTCTGTTTTACTCTGGCTGGGGTTTTGGCAACTTCTGTGCTAATTTTCAGTTTTATTTCCTCTCTTCAGTGATGTCTATAATTATGGGCAGTCAGTTACCTGAGAAAGGGATTTTTTTCTTAGTCCTCCATTTGTTTTCCTAATGTAAAATTTTTTTCAGACTCCATGATGCACTACAGGCATCATACTAGAACAGTCTTTCTGTGCGGCTCTGAGAAGCTCTCCTACAGAGGACCCTTTGGCCTCAGCATTTCTCTGTTCCTGCCTCCTTTTTCCTCCTTCAATCATTATTACTTATGTTTCCTGCAGCTGCAGGTCTTGATTATTCAAGGACTGATTCATTACATCACAAATCATACAAACACTTTATTTTTTTCCTTCCCACTTCCTATCTCTTTTTAATTGTTTTCAAATCTGTTTGTGTTCTGCCATTTCACAGATTTAACTCTGACAGTCATCAGAATAGGACTTGTGAAAAGAAAAATGGTAAAGGGAAAAGCAATCACACATTCTCTTTGTTCATTGCTCTAGTTAATGGAGGTAAGAGAAAGAAAGTCTGTATTTAGGACTTAGCATTTAGAACTAAAATTAGATTTCACTTCTAGCTGTGGAATTCAATGATCTGTTATCTGAGGCTTCACATAAACACAGTTTGGTGGGGGAAGGTTTCACAATGATATATGCAGATTCCCTAATAATTCAAGGGTGGTGGGGGACAAAGAATGCTTACTTATTTAAGGTGGTCACTGTTACTAGTAATCTGTAGTGGGGCATCGAGAAGGAATGGACCAGCTCCATCTGAGAATGCAATTTGCTAGTCATACAGCATGTTTCTCTGGGGCAAAAGCATATAGCTCTTCCGGAGGCAGAAAATCTGTCCAATCAGAGAATACAGACCATACAGATGGGTGACTTGGTTGCTCATTAAGTCCTGGGTGCAATGTAGGGGTGCCATGATGGAGAGTTTGATGAGGCATTCAGGATGGAGCTATCTGAAAGGATACAGTTGGAGATTTTTGTCCTCATAAAGATTTCCCATTCACCCTCATTCTGCATTAGGTCACTCCCTACAGATAAGATTCTCGGTAACTTTCAGGGTGATAGAAAGCTGATAAGCTTTTTTTTTCCCTTCTCCAATGAACTTATGAGAAAATATTAAAGTTGTTCTCAATAAGGGTCAATTTTGCACCCCAGGGGACTTTAGGTAATATCCAGAAACATTTTTGGTGTTAGAACCCTAATCACTATTGAGTGAGTAGGTGGAGACCAGCAATGCAGAGGACATACCTGCACAGTGGAGGTTATCCAGCACTGAGTACAGGAGTATTATGCTGGAATTCCCAAGCTGAGGCATCTACTTAGACTCCTTAAATTTACCCTCTAAAGTAATAGATGCACTTAAAACAATGCTTTTCTGGAGATATTTCTCCATTTATTTGTCACATGGTGAAGAGAACACTATATGTATGAATAGGTCATAAAAATAAGAGCTCTGGAAATACCTCATGGAGGATACTATGACATTGTCTTCATATGGAGCCAACTTTGGTGGTGATTACATTCCCAAATATGTTCCTTGGAAAGCCCAACTGAGAAAATCCAGTTGAATATATCTTATGCTTGGGACCAGATTTCAGGTTTCAGAGTTTTGGGGGTTTAGAATATTTGCACAGACTTTACTGTTTAAGCATCCCTAATTCCAAAACCCCAAAATCACTACTAGTTGAGCATTCCTAATTCAAAAATCCAAAATCCATTTCAGAGAATTTTGGATTTCAAATTAGGGATGCTCAACACACACACATTTGAAATATTCCCTTTCAAATATTCCCTTTGGGGATGAAAAACAGTATTATGTGTATCCCCCCCACCAAGGCAAATTTATATATAATTAATGTCTGTGAAAAAAAAGTCAGTCTGCTAAACTCATTGATGATTTCTTAGGATTCATTTTAAAGCTCTTTCTCAGCCTAAATGACTTTATACTTTATCAGTTCCACATCTCCGCCATCCAGCTTCCTCACTGAAAAAGTTTAACCTAGTATAGCCTTAGGGCGGCGGGGAGACCCAAGTACCAAGCTCTCTGTATTAGTTTTCCTTGGTTGTCATGACAAATTACTACAAACTGGGTGGCTAAAGACCACAGAAATTTATTCTCTCACAATCCTGCAGACAAGAAGACTGAAAGGCAGGCTGTCTGCAGGGTTCCGCTCACTCCAGGGGATTCCAAGCCTTTCTTCCGTCCGCCTCTGGTTAGTGCTGCCATTATTCCAGTCTCCGCCTGTCTTCACATCGCCTTCTTTTCTGAGCCTGTGTCTCTTCTGCCTCTTATAAGGACAGGTGTCCCTGCAATTTGGACACACACACTAAATCCAGGATGAGCCCACCTCATGATTTTTAATTATATCTACAGAGAGATTTTTTTTTCCCAGTCAGGTCAAATTCACAGTTCTGGGAATTTGGACATCACCATATATTTTTTGGAGACACCATCCACCCTACTGGCCACATTTCCACAAACAGCACAGCCATCGCTAGGGAGACCAGCTGTCCTGGGTTTCCCCACATGACAGGTTTCCTGGAACATGGGCCAGGGAAGGAGAGTTCTAGGCAACCCAGAATGGGGGGTGAGCCCATAGCGGAATACCCACATCCTGGAGGTTCAAAGGTCATGACCTCACAGGCTGTGGGGACAATGTCAAAACAAGAGAAGGCAGGTACCTCTGAGAAAAGGCAGATTGGCCCGGAGGTGCCCCTTCTCCTCCTCTTGACCTTTGCTTTGACAGCTGTGATGAGTGAGTCAGAGGCTTCTGCTGGAAGGGGAGTCCTGGAGAGGGAGATTCAGTCTGTCAGAGTTGTTCTCCAGACTCCCTTTCTGTTCAGCTTGTCGTTACCTCTGCTGACTCTGCCTTCTTGGCTGTGAGTGTTACTAAAGGCAGCTGTGGCAGGGGCCACTGGCTGGCTGCTTTTTAGTCAGCTGGTCAATGCTCCTTCAGCCAAGTGTTCCTCACGGAGCTGGTAATGATTTACATCATGCTAAGATGCCTCCGAGTCCTCCTCTTTGCCCCCACCCCTTGTTATGCAGTCCCTGCAGCCTCTTCAGCTGGAGAGCCAAGGCAAGCAGCTGGGAAATTTGGAGCTTTGATGTCCCACAGAGGCGGGGCCCCTGTCTGTGTCCCTGTGGACCAGGGGTCATGGGTGAGCGGCAGCAGAGCTGACCTAGGCTGGGACCCACATGCCTAGGGGCCGCTTTGAAGAGCTCCTCACAGCCAAGGACAATGAAAGGGGTCTGGCACTTGCTGGCTGGGAGATGTCAGTGTGCAGTAACCCTGAGCCTTGTTCTGATGACTTCTGTCTTCAGAGGACAAGATAATCCTGCCTTCAAACCAACTTTATGAGCTTCTGGTGCTGCACATACCCTCTACTGACCTGAAATTTTGTGGAGATTGGACTGTATCTGGTTGCATTTTTAACCCCATTTTATTCTCCATGCCGAAAAAGATAAGCCTCTTTGTGGGAAAGCAGCTGCTTTGGATCAGGTTAGAGGCAGTAAATTTAAAAACAAACGGAACATGAATGAAATGATGAGATCAGGACATGACGATGATGATGAAATGCCCAGACTCTCTGCTTTTGTCCCAGCCGGATTCGTTTCATCTTTCATTTACACTGACTTTATACATTTTCACGATTAAAAAATTGCATCACCTCATTCGATGACTTACAAAAGATTCTTTGATCATTGTCACATATAATTGTGAAAGTTTAAAAAACTTCATGTGCAATTTACTGTTGAAAACAAACTTTTTAATTAGCTATTCCTGAAAAACTAGTTTTCTTTAATTCAACCATTCCATCTTGATTTATTTATGGTGCTTTTGAGTATATATCTTTGCTTAATGGTTGGACTCTGTTACAGTATGCATAAAAACTCATCACAGTTATTAGTATCAACCATGTTTGCTATCTCAGGTGAAGTATAGAAAGTTTACTTGTATTTATGTTCTTTTTCTTCCCTAGTTTTAAGATATAATTGACTTTATTTCCTTTATGTGCATTGACATAAATATGTATATTCATAAAAATGTATCAGACATTTTTATAATATCTGATACATTTTTATAATATTTGCTTCAAATATGATATAAGAAACTCATGAGGATTGTCTATTCTTCCTTTTAACTATTTTTACCTATTCCCATGTGTATTTTTCCCCTTTCTAAAATTTTAAGTCTTTCATTATGATTTCCATTCTATAGCCTTCTTTAGTCATTCTTTGCTAGCAACAAGGCTTCCTGGTACTCTTTCATCTGAAGGTGTACTTATTTCCCCTTTGTTAATGAAGTAGAATTTTGCTGGATATAGAATCTGCTATTTCTCATCCTTCTGGCCTCTTTGGTTTAAGATCAGAAGCCTGTTATGAGGGGTTATTTTCTCTGGGTGTTTTCAAGATCTTTTCTTTATTTCAAGTTTTCAGAAGTTTTTATGCTGTATGTTGCTCTGGATTTCTTTGAGTATTTTCTATTTGGCCCGTCTCCATGGTACAATGGATCAATGTGCTCAGCTGTTAATTCAGTTTATTCTACTTGAGGTTCACTCGGCCTCTTGAGTGTACAGTTCATGTCTTCCTCAAATTTGAGAAGTATTCAGTCACAGTTTGAACACTTTTCCTCTCATTTCATTTGGGGACCACAATGAATAAATATTAGCTCCTTCTCTATCCTAATGGTTCCTGAGACTGTTCACTTTTTTTCTATTTCATTTTCTTTCGGTTGTTCAAAATGGACAGCAGATTAATTATATTAGTCCATCCTCAAGTTCACAGATTTTATTCTGTCATCTCTACTATCAAATCCATCCAGTGAACTTTTTTTGTTATTATATTCTTTGTCATTTCTATCTTTGATGGAATTTCCTGTGTTTTTCATTGGTTTCAGAAGAATTCATGATTGTTTATTGAATCTTTTTTTATAATGACTCCTTTAAATTCCTTGTTGGATAATTTTAAAATCTGCTTCATCACACTGTGGGCATTTGTTGATTACTTTCTCTTATTTCAGTTGTGATTTTTCCTGGTTCTTGGTATGATCAGTGATTTTTTTTTAAATCATGTAAGTTTAGATATTATGAAACTCAAGTTTCTATTTAATCTTCTTCATTTAGCAGATAGTCTCCCTGGTGAGGCAGGGAGAATGAATGAATGTGTATGTTGAGTTTCACGCTGTCCTGCTGACAATATTTCAGGAAACGGCAGCACTCTGCTGTGCAGGAGACAAGGGGGATGACCCTCCAGGTTCCCCTCAGTCACTGACACCTTCCCAGAGGAAGTAGGGCATGCCTGTTGTCTCTGAGTTGAGCTGTAAGCTCAGCAGTTCTTTGCCTTGTTGACACCAGAAAAGAGGACGGGGAAATGGATCGTCAAATAGTCCTACTCCTACAACTTCCTTCTATCTCAGTGATATTGGGTAGAGATGGATTCTCAGCTTTGTACTGAACCCCGCTGATGGAAGGGGAAGTAGGGAGCCAGAGCGTGGACCAGCCTTGCTTCAGACCACCTCATTCTGCCTCAATGGACAAAGGAAGAGTAGCTTATTACTCAACCCTGCTGCCATTACTTGGTGAGAAAATTAGAATGTCCCATTCATTCATTTATTTAGGTAGAACTTATTGAACAACTATTATACTCCCAGACATTGCAGAAGTGCTTAAGTTTAGTGAGGAATCAAGACAATGTCCAATCTCTTCCTTTGTAGACCTTATAATCTAATGAGAGAGACAGACATTGAAGAAATAAACTTATACAGAAATATTTCAATTAAATGGAATGCCAAGAGTACTTACAAAGGAATGGATAGAAAAGGCTGCACAGAGGAAGTGATCTTTTAATCGACTCTTCAATAAGTAGGAGTGAGCTTGAAGAAGGGTGTGCCAGCAGGAAGGAAAGAAGACTTAGTGTGATGGCAATAAATTGGGAAGGACTTGGTACCAGAGCAACACTATTAAATAGAAATATGATGCCATAATAAAAAAATGATAAGGAACAAATGGAGGAAACTTTAATTATACATTTCATTTAACCACAAATATTTCCAAATATTATTTCAAGATGTGATCAGCAAGCCGGGTACCATGGTACATGCCTGTAATCTCAGCAGTTCAGGAGGCTGAGGCAGGAGTATCGCAAGTTCAAAGCCAGTCTCAGCAACTTAGCAAAACCCTGAGCAATTCAGTGAGACCCTGCCTCTAAATAAAATATAAAAAGGGACTGGGGATGTGGCTCAGTGTTTAAGAGCCTCTGGGTTTAATCTCTGATACAAAAAAAAAAAAAAAAAAAGATGTGATCAGAATAAAAATCAGTAAGATATTTCACATTCTTGTTTTATAGCAAATCTTACACATCATTTTTACACTTTCAATATATTTCAATTTGGATAAGCAATTTTTCAAGTCCCTAGTGGCCATATATGACTGGTGGCTACCATATTGCACAATTAGACAACAGGTTCTAGAGAATAATGGGTGTTGACCGGGGGATGGGTGCAGAATGCAGGTTTAAAGCAGGGCTCAGATACTAATTCCTGTGTCACTGAGTGGTTGGAGATGGGAGAGACTGGGGATGGGGAGACTTGGACTAGGCGGTTGCAAGTCTCACACCAAGTGAGAAATGATTAGACAGCAAAAATGAAGAGAAGACAGTAGTTGGGAGAAATATGTCAAAGACAGAATCATTTAAATCCATAGGATCTGGATCTTGATTTATTGTGGTCTCAGCTTAGGGCTCTGGTAAGAGCATATCTCTAATTAATACCAAGAATTTTAGAGCCAGAGAAGGCTGGGCAACAAGAATGTCTGTTTTAGACAAATTAAGACTGATGGATTTAGGACATCCTGCTAAGTAACACCTCCAGCAAAAAGAGATGATAATCAGTACTCAGCACAGAGATGGCAGAGAGGACACCTCCCTACTAGGTCACTTCTCCACATTTCCTTGGTTTAGTGCCAATTACCAAAGAGGCATGAATTGACTCCAAAAATGTCACCTTTATGAAAAATAGCACCAGTGAATGAACCACATGAGAACAGCATTGAGAGAGACCAGGGAATCTATTTTTCCTTGAAATCTAATAATACAAAGTTGATGTCCATGTAACTGACAATAGTGTTAAGAAACAACAAATGAGACAGCTTATTTCTTAATTCCTTTCCAACTCATGCATCAGTAGGCCTTGTGTGGTGCTTTCTTCTGGTTTCTAGCACCTATTCAGCACTGCCTACTACTCTGCATGTTCATCGATCTACCTGTATGTAGTTTCACCACATTGGCTGGGCTGAGCACACAGGTACAGGGAAAACCATGTGGCCTTGGCTTCTGGGGAGAAAAAACAGCATCTGAAAAATGCATGTAAAATTGATGAATGGATAAAGAAACTGTGGCATATATATACAATGGAATATTACTCCGCCATAAAGAATGATAAAATTATGGCATTTGCAGGCAAATGGATGAAATTGGAGAATATCATGCTAAGTGAGATAAGCCAATCTCAAAAAACCAAAGGACAAATGATCTCGCTGATAAGCGGATGATGACACATAATGGGGGGTGTGAGGGGCTAGCGTTAGGGTTAGGTTAGGTTTAGGGTTAGGGTTAAGGAGGGTGGTAAGAATGGAGGAAGGAAGGACTGTATAGAGGGAAAAGAGGGGTGGGATGGGTGGGGGGGGAAGAAAAAAAAAACAGAATGAATCAAACAACATTACCCTATGTAAATGTATGATTACACAAATGGTATGCCTTGACTCCATGTACAAACAGAGAAACAACATGTATCCCATTTGTTTACAAAAAAAAAAAAAAATGCATGTAAGATCCTGGGAGATCCCCCTCAAAAGTCCAGGAGCTTGTAGGGCCTAGTTGTTGAGTTACATGGGATGGGATCAGTAAATGGTAAGTATATGCCTTCAGAAACCTCTTATTGTCAAAACCTCCATAAGGGGCTCTACAAACACTGCCACATTTAATTCTCACAGTACTAAACATAGTTAATGATTTTAGGCTCTTTTATGTAAATTGAAGTTCAAAGAGTTAGGTATTTTGTTTTAAGTCACAGGGTCAAAAAGAATCAGAAAACTCAGATCTGATCCAAGTTCCAGCTGACACCAAAGCCCACACTCTTCATGCTACCTTAGGCTCTGAAAACCTGCACAGGTGAGTCTTGCATGGTGTTGGGCATCAAGCATGAAAGATCACCTGTGTGACAACTGCCCATGAGGACATGGCATCACGTTGGTGTGAGGATCTAGTGATGACATGGGCAAAGGTAGTTAGGAACTGCAGGTTCTGAGTTTCATTACTAGGATGAGGAGTCCTGGGTGGGGCTGGGAGGCAATATGAAGGAATATGGAAGGGAGACTCAGTGTTGGATAAAGGTTGGTGTCCTGGGTGGATGGAGAGCCCTGCTGGTAAAATATAAGACACTTCTGGGACACTGAAGCACAATGGCGAAAGGATGGCTTTTGGGAACAATACTATGTGGTACCTACTGAAATATCCTTCCATTGATCTTTAGAAAGAAAGGGGAAAAAAGCCCTCAATTCCTCTAGGAGAAGGAAGCAGGGCAGTGCTGGAAGCTGAAGGGAAACTGAAAGACTGGGGCACTGACTTGAAAGTCTAGTTAAAGAAGTACAACCTGAGCTGGGTTCAGTGGTGCACGCCTTCGATCCCAGCAGTTTGGGAGGCTGAGGCAAGAGGACTGCAAGTTCAAAATCAGCCTCAACAACTTAGAGAAGGCTTGAGATGTGGTTCATTGGTTAAGTGCCCCTGAGTTTGATCCCCACTACCAAAAGAATGACCAACCTTTTCAAGGGGACAAAACTCTCATCTCTGTGGGGACAATCATAGCTTTATGACCTTGACAAGTCACTTAACTAACCTTTTTAACCTTACTGGTAAAGCCTGGATAATAATGCTGATGCTGTATGGTAGGTGTTATTGAGATGATGTACATGAACAAATTGGTACAATAAAGTTAAATGAATCCGCCTTCCCTCTTTCCTTGCTTTCTCCTTTACCCTCCTTTGGGGAATGCTTAGGTATTATAGTACCAGAACTCAAGGTCATGACTACTTGGAATTTTTAGTTGTGAATACACCCAACTCCCAATTCAGTCAGAAATTTACTGACTTAGTATGAAGGACCTCTGTTTACAATCGGAATAATTAATGATAATACCTTAATTCCAGTTCGTTTAGGCCCAAAACCTGGGAATCATCCATGACTCTGTGTCTCAAACCCCACATTCAACATAAACTGATATTATCACTTTTATCTTCAAAATCTCCGAATCTGACTACTTCTCATTTTACTGCAAACCCAGTGGGTAGCTGGGATCATCTATTATTTGGACTTTCACCACAGAGTCCTAATTGGTCTCTTTGCTCCTCCTTATTCTCCTTCAGTACATCCCTTCTCGTAGCAATTAGAGTTGCTTTTTACCTTTTAAATATAATTCATATCACGTCTGTTCAAAACCCTTCTGTGGCTTTGCATCTCATTCAGAGCAAAAGCCAAAGTGCTTATGATGGTGTGCACGACCCTTTGCAGTCTGGCTTCCTTGTTGCTTCTTTGATTTCATCCTTTCTTATTATCATCCTCACTCCCATTTAGCTCCAGCTGCACTGCTTGTGTAATTTCCAGAACATGAACTACTGTGCTCCTGTCTCGGCATTTGCATTTGATTTACGTAGCCTGGAATGCTCCTTTTGGCTTGTTTCTTCCTCTTCCAAATCTGGGCTCAAATGACACATTCCCAGTGATGCTGTCCCTATCCCAACTATTAAAAATTGCAATATCACTCTCTAGTCTTTCTCTTTGAAAGTACTTATTACTTCCTAATAGTCTACTATATTTAACTGAATCCTAAGTGTTATCACTGAAGGTTATGGGTATTTATGGACCAACATAAAGAATATATACCACTAAGTAAAATGTGACCATCAATTTTAAAATACATACAATTTACATATGTAAAAATGTGAAAAAATATGTATTAAACATCAGTGAAATATGATACCAGATTGACTTCAATGCCTGTCTTTGCTACAAAAATGAAAATTCTGGGAGAGCAAAAATTTTTGTCTATTTGTTTACTGTCTAAAATAGGGCCTAGAATTTAGTAAGTACTTAATACCCAGTGACTAAATGAATGTGTAAGGCATGGATCCCACCAAAAAGTAACAGTGGTGATAAGACCTGCACATTCTATTTTATTTATTTATTATTTAGTGATACTGGAGATTAAACTCAGAGCTTACATTCATACAAGGCAAGTGCTGTGCCACAGAGCTACTTCCCCAACCCTTTTTAAATTTTATTTTGATGCAGGGTCTCACTAAATTGTTCAGGCTGTTCTTGAACTTGTGGTCCTTCTGCTATGGCCCCTAGAGTAACTGGAATTGCAGGTGTGCACCACTGCTCCCAGCTGAGATGTAGATATTTAAAAGGAGGCATTGCATAAGGAGGGCCAGTTCAATTGCAGAGCCTCAAACCTGTGCTCTGCAAATTCTCAAAAGAAAGGAACAGAATATTCTTGCTACAGCTTTCATTTTAATCACAACCATATTGTGAAGATAAACCTGATAGGTGCTAATAAATAGCAACAAGACCGGCCTTCATTCTTCCCTTCACTGGGTCGAAGGATATTTAATGAGGAAAGGGAAAGAAGGAAAGAGGATTTAGGATTAGACTAATGGCTCATTTTCCCTCCACTATATAACATAAACTTTTTTCCCTCATGTGCCTGCACTTGACCTCTTCTTTCCCTCTTTCCTCTGGATCTCTGTAACAGCTTCATGACAAGGGCATCTAATCATTTCTAGCATGCAACCACATTTGGTTCAAATTCCCTTATCAGAATTACCTTTCCTTCTCTCCTGTTTGCCCCACCTCTGCCTTAAAGGAGACCTAGAATGGACCTCAGGGATCAGTGACACGTCTACCACTTCTTCAAACACTTCATGTAGAAAATCTTTCAGGGATGTGATTATGAGACCCTAGACCTGGAAAATAACTGTCATCAAGACCTGTATGTCCATTAAAGGAATTCATTCCAATGATGTTGCTTGGCCTCTGGCATATATTTTATCGTTAGAAAAAAGTTTAATATACAATTATGGGCTTTTTATGTACTTAAAATAAATGCAACTACTCTCAATTTATTTCCATTTGGTATTTATAAGTCACTTTATTTAAATAACTCAAGAACTCCAATTTGGTTTCTCTTGATGGTATGTATTAAAGGAGGTTTCAGTTAGGTTTTTGAGAAGTTGATTTTTGACTTAGAAAAATGTATGGATAGCATTATAATAATTTTTAAATATGTTATTCATTGTCAATGCATTTTCATTGTATGCAAGTAATTTGAAATTGAGTTATTTCTAATATGTATTTTTATATTTCACAACACCATCATCACCTTATTAGTGCTCAGCTTCAATTAAAATGAAACATTAAAATGGCTTCTAATCAACACTTAGAAAATAAAAGCTGCGAAAAATGTTGCCTTTTAAAATCAGAATTAATTCCAGATTTCTGTGCCACTCTGCCTACACAAATACTTTTAAGTATACCAAATTATTGCGTGGGAAGAAAAACTAAAATTTCTCTCTTTGTTGATCCCAGGGAAACTTTATGATTTAATTGATAAAGTATCACTTCTTTGAATGCTAACTATTTCCTAAAGTTCCATGTAAATTCATACTAGCTGATTCACTTTGACCCATGGTCCTTAATTGAAAGTAAAAATTAGCAAAATTTTTTACAGTTGTTTAACTGTTCTCCCCACACTAAACCAGCTTTCTAAAGAAGTTGAAAAAATAAAACACAATGCATAAGTACTGGGTTCAAATCACATGATTCTCAAAGAATTTTTTAAAAAATTGATTTTTGACTTTTTGTGAAATTAGAGAATGACACACATACTCCTTAATATTAATTATGATTCTTTACACAAACGGTTTATTCCCTCAAATTTGTTTTCTAGAATACCACAAGGTGAACATTGAGATGGGTAGAAGAAATCTGAAGGAGTTGGAAACTAGTGATTTTTGGTTGTTCAACCAAGTATTGCATATGACAAGATCTTAAAATTTGAAGTTTTCTTTGTTTATTGTAATGGCCTTTGTTCTGAAAGTTATTTTAATTTTAAATCTATCTTCAATTTGAAATATTTTTAAATGTAGCTTTTACTGCTGCTAAGTATTTTGTAGTCATATTTTTAAAGGACTTTAAAAAATATGTTTCAAGTTGGACATAAGAACTTTATTTGTTTATTATTTGTTTATTTTTTAATGTGGTCCTAAGGGTGGAACCCAGTGCCTCACATGGGCTAGGCAAGCACTCTACCACCGAACCACAATCCCAGACCTAAAGGATGTTTTGTAAAGGTAAGACCAGAACCAAATCCTAAGTCTATGAGTTATGTATGTCACATTCTATAAAATGATGTCAGGTCACAATTTTTTTTTTCCTTCTGTTTTGGGTACTGAAAGTTAAACCTAGGACCTCAAGAATGCTGGAGCAAGTATTCTACCACTAAGCTACACACCCAGCCCATGTCAGGTCAAATTTAAAACAGAAAAGATTGAACAAGGGCACTTTGAGTGAAATAAATGGGAATATTAGAGATATTTTAAATTTAAGTAAAATACATTTATTTCTCTTGAGCAAAGATTTATAATATACTTTTTTGAGAATTCATTACATTTCCTAGAGTTCATTCATTTCATTCCCTAGATTTTCTAGTTTAAGTGTATTTTCTAAAATTTGTCATGGTGCCGATCATAATATTTCATTAACATAGTGAACGCAAAAACTAAGCAAGGTTTTTGTTGTTGTTGTTTGTTTGTTTACCAACAATATAATAACATAGTTTAAAAAGTCAGGTGTGCTGATCCGTGCCTGTATCTCAGCTACTCAGGAGGTTGAGGCAGGATGATCACAAGTTTGAGGTCAGTCTGGGCAAATTACTGAGACCAAAAAAACAAACAGGACTGGGAATGTGCCTTGTGGTAGAGCCCTTGCCTAGCACACTCAAGACCCTGGGTTCAATCCACTCCATCCCAGTCCCCAAACAATCAAGAGCCATAAGTTAAGTTTAAAAGACAGTATTATAATGGCAGCTTAAGGAAGAAAGTCACAAAAAGTCAATGTCAAGTATTATTGAGGTAAAGCCTGAATATAATTGCAATATATAAAGTAATGAAAACGTGCATAAGAGTCCCTCCAAAATAAAACTCTATGAAGTTACTACTATTTTCACCAAAAAGGAAAAAAGGCACCCTCTGATCACTATATCACTGAACATTTGATTGTAATTCTTAGAACATATCATGTAATAAATTATAATTGGTACACATGCTTTATCTTTTCAATCTCCTAACTATATACCATTAGTAGTTCTTTGTTCTGCATAATTTTATAACATTTCTATTAATTGATTAGAAAAGACTGACAAATGCTATAAAACATACATTTCAAGGTTTCAGTGACAGAAATTAACATTTAAAATAAAAATGCAATTACCTTTCTAAAAAATGATTCTACAGTCTATAATCATAAATGTAATAGCTATGTAACTTTCTCATATATGTAACTGATAAGGGGTCTTATGCTTCTAACTTAATTTTTGAGTATGTTGTAGCACATTTAAAAATTCAATTGACAAATACAGTTATATTTTAATGATGCATTTACATCTTTAAAGAACCCTTCGAATAATCTTTACTGGTTTTCTAAGTGATATTTTTATTGGGGTGTTTTTGTCTTTCTGTGAACAAATTAGCTCTTTCTAGCTATGATTGCGAATCCAGTCCTTTAAAAAACAGTGTTATTGAAATATGATTTACATACCATTTAAAATGTACAATTCAATGGATTTCAGTATATTCATAGAGTCCGAATACCACAACTATCAATTTAAAACATTTCATCACTCCAAAAAGAAACACTTATTCATTAATATCACTCTTGAACTTCCTCCAGACCTTGTAGCTTAGGCAACCAGTAACTTATTTTGTCTCTATGAATTTGATGCTTGGTGCATTTCATAAAAATGGGATCACACAATGGGTGGCCTTTGTGATCAATTTCTTTCACTTGACATATTACCAAGTTTCATCTGTGCTATACATTTACCAATACCTTATTCCTTTTCACTACTGGATAATATTCATTGTGTGGATATATGACTTTTTATCTAACCATCGTCAGTTGGTAGATATTTGGGTGATTTTTACTTTGGTAATGTTATCAATAATGCTGCTAGAAACATTGTGTATAAATTTTGTGTGGGCATGTTTCCACTTCTTTTGAGTAAAGACCTAGAAGTGGAATTACTGGGTCATATATTAAATCTAATGGTAACTCAAACTTTTGTCAGACTGTTTTCAAAAATGGTTGATCCACTTCATATTCCTACCAGTGGTATTTGATGGTTCCAAGTTCCTCTGCATACTCACTAATGCTTGTCTTTTTTATTATGGTCATTCCAGTGGATATGATATGGTATCTCATCATGGTTTTTATTTGCATTTCTCTAGAATTTCAAGCATTTTTTTCCAGAAAATATATGCATTAAATATATTAATACATGTGCTATCAATTCTACTTAATTCTTGAAGTGTGAAGATTGACTTGGTGGGATAAAAAAATTTGTGGACATATATATCTTTCTACTCTAATAGACTACTCGGTCCTGAATGCAAAATTTTTGAGCACTTAATAATAGGAGTAACTACTGTTACTTAGCTGTATGCCTTCATACATTGATTCTTTCAGTTCTTACCATAGCCCTGAAGTAGATATTATCATTCTCATTGACAAAGTGCTGTCATTTGGCCAAGGCCATACATCTAGTAAAAGTTAGAGTAGACATTCAATCTAACTCTGTCTGACTCCAAAGCCTCTGTTAATCATCACTGCTCCACTCTTGTCTCCTAAATAATGTTCTCAATTGGGGATGTCATTTGATACAGGACATGGAGTACTCTTTAAAGTCCTGTATGATTATTGTTCCAGGAGTCTTCAAACAATATTTCTCAGTGTGATATTTCTTACTGGAATTGATTAGTTGATAACTTGTTAAATATACTCCAGACTCAAGTCCATGTTAGGTCCTCTGAAAGAAATTAAATGCTAATCTTTATGCAGTACTTACTCAGTGCTAGATACTATGCTAGCACATTTTCTCATGTAAAATGCACAACAAGAACATCAAATAGTCCTAAAGGGATTTACAGTCTAATGGAAGAGATGAGATAGACATTTGAATGCATCAAAATAACATAAGAGAGACAAATGACAATGTATGACTCCATCAAGCAGCTTATGATAAGTTTCCAAATGAAACATACAAACATGCGTGATGTGTTAGAGGGAGTGTGCACTGGCCTGACCTACTGTGGACTCAGGGAAGGTGACTTACTGCATTTAATAGCACAGTGTGTCTCTATTTGCTAAGCCACTGGACATGAGATCTAGAAACAACCTGAGAAGTTATTTCCTAGCTTGATTACATTTTTTCTTAGTAAGGTGGTGCTCTCTTATTATCCAGAAAGTCCATTTCTATTTACACCACACCTTTATTTATATTGTTATTTACCTTGTTTCATTTCATTGTCACACAAGCCAGGTGAAAAGAACAGACCTACGAGTGTTATTCCATTTTCCAGATGAGGACCTACAGCTCTGGGAATGTAATGTTTTGTTTGGGGTCACATCGGGAAGTCGAGGACTTCCGGGGGTCTCCAGTGTTTATGGAGGTCTTCAGCTGTGTACCATCCACTCCCAATTCTCCTCCTACGGGGAAAGAACTGGAATCTGTAGCCGTTGGTCATACTCTGTCCACACTGGAGTCATACTTTCCATATTAGCACAGAACACTTTTTCAGAAATAAATAGAGCATAAAGATGCTTTGTTTTATGGATGTGGAAGCAGTCCTAAGGATGGAAACTCAGGGAAGAAGTAAATAAGTTGGTCACTATTGGCAACCCTTGAGTCACCAGCTTTGCGGAGGATATGATCATCAGTGCCTTTCCGTCCAAGGTGAGGGGAGCTGATACTGGCTGCTTTCCACTGCTCGCTGGCTTAACTGAGCAGTGCAGAGTACTGATAGGTTATCAACCCCCAGCCCACTCCCCAGCCAGATGTGAGCTCAGCCTCCAAACATTTGCAGAAGGGTCTGCCTCTCCTGCAATTTCAGGCTTGTCTTTCTTGACCTCAGCGAGTAGGAGTTTAAAGACCTGTCTGTTTCCTCCCTAAGCCTCTTCCAGGAACAGGATTGCCAGGGCAAGTGTTGGGAGTCAAGAGTGGCGCAAAGAACATAGGCCATCGCTACAGAAGAAGCACGGCATGTAGAGGACTTATCCTTTCTCATGAGCAGCGTCTGAGGAGGATGAGTCCCAGATTAAACATCAGCCCTTCCCCACCATCATCCCAACAGTGCCTGTTTGGATGGAAAAGTCAGCATGTCCCGGAGGCAGTGCTGGGGGAGGTGTCCCTGGACCCAGCAGTGCCAAGAGCATTTCCACCACTGTCTCTCCATCGGGCTTCAACTGACTCCTCTAGGAAACAATTGGAACCACGAGGAAAACCTGGAGGCACAGCTCTAGTTTAGTTAACCACCTGGACTTGAAAGTCAAAAGAAAATGACTAGTTCTCTTCTAAGGTTTTTTAAACTATGAATTAAGGTCATTTCTCAAAGAGGTGCTTGCACTGCTTGCAAATGCTTTTATTTTTAGCTCAAATTCAGCCACGTTTCTCTTCCTTCAGCTTCTGGACATCTTAAACACTGAGTAAATTCTCAGTTCAGTCTGGAAAAGTGATAGGGTGGAGAGACTAACTGCAACTAATTGCAGACCTTGGCAAATACTAAACTGTGTCGATCTCAGTCTCCTAATCTGCAAGATGGAACAATAGTGGTGTCACACCTGACAGGGCGAAGTGAGAAATACAGGGTTCATACAAGCCAGCTCATGGAATAGTGCCTGCCTCGGAGTAAGTGCTCAACACATCTTGGCAACTCTGATCTTAGAGAGAGAAAGAGAGAGAGAGAGAGAGAAAGCAAGCAAGCAAACTTTTTTCACTATCATTATTTTTTTTTATTTTTCATAAACTTAAAATGTTTTCCCTAATTTTTAAACACATTTTTATAACTATTGTAACATTTTATTTGCACTTGCTTGTTTGTGTATTCATTTAATTCCTGCCAAGAAGTAAATTGAGTTTAAGAGCTTCTTATGGGTAGAAGAGAGGATGGGCATTAACTATATAAATAAAAGCCTGGTTTTAAGTTTAAAAGATATCTCTAAAAAGTGGATTCTAAACCAGGCATCGCGATGCACACCTGTAATCCCAGTGACTTGGGAGACTGAGGTAGGAGGGTCATAAATTGGAGGCTAGCCTGGACAGCTTAGCAAGACTCTGTCTCAAAATAAAAAAGGAAAAGGACTGAGGACGCAGTTCAGCGTTAGAGCATCCCTGTGTTCAATCCCCAGGACAGCAAGAAAATAATTAATTGATTAAAAAGTTAATACTATATTGTAACCTCTTTTGTACCATTTGCTTTATTTATATAATAGAGAATATAATCACTGTTTTAATCTCTGTGAAAATGAGTCATTTATTTTATTTTTAATTGACTACATTAGTGGGGTACGATGGGATGTTTTGATCTATGTATATATTACAGAAAGATTTAGTCCAGCTAATTTAAATATCCATGGTGACCACAGTTAATAATAACATATTTTATATTTCAAAAGTGCTTGATGATTCATTTTATTAATTTCAATTACAAATTAGGCTTCCAGAAATTTGCCACTATGGAACGTAAGGCACATTTAGACTGACTTCACCTGCAGACAGAGTTCTGATGGCAATCCTCACCCTCCTCTCCTCATCACCAAGGATAGTGTAGCAGCTGCCTCGACTCTTCTGGTATTCTCTTTTTCAAATATATTTATGTTTTTGGATATACTCACATAATTGCTAATTTGAAAGAAGGATCTGAGTCCATCAGCTTCCTTGGATAATCTGAAGCCTTCCCCTCCCTCCGGGCCAGGAGCCATGGAGCCGTGGGGCTGTGGCAGAATTATATGGGTTATTAACAGACAGCAGGAGGCTCAAAGAGGCCAAGAATAGGAAAGAAAATGAAAGCCCTATTGCTCTTTTGGGGGAAAAGAAGGGGGAAAAATATATAACATAAAAATTACCTTTGGAACCAATTTTAAGTGTACATTCTCTGGTGTTCAATATATTTTCATTGCTGTGGAACCAACACCACCATCTGTCTCCAGATCTTCTTTGTGACTTTTCCAGCCAGCCCTGCCCCATTTAGGAAACTTGGAAATCAAGAAGGGAGCAAAGCTCCCATAGATAGCCATGTTTCAATATAGTTTTCCTTCTTTGAGATACCTGGTCAAAGAAAAAGGGAAAACAAAGTTTTCCCTGAACTTTTCACCTCTTTTCATCTTACTACATTTGAACATAATAATCTGAAAAGGAATGTGGATTTTCAGATATATTTTCATATGCAGGGATCTTCTGTAGAAAATATGAAGCATACAGAGCAGGTTTCCACTTGTCTTGTTTTAAACTTAGGGGATACTCAGGAGATTGTGTGTTTCACCTATATAACAACCTCCTTCCCGAATCATATAGAATTGTAAGAATTGCAGAAAGAAGCTGTAATCTCAGAGCACGGGGAGATTTATAATATCTTTTTGTTTGTTTTCTTTTGGTTTTGGTAATGTTTGCATTCAGAAGAACTTGCCAGGCAACCACATAAGTTGAGTGAGACAACCCTCCAGGAGAGCTGGGAGAGGTATGACTGAAAGTTCAAATGAAGAAAAAAAACAATTAAAATGAACTGTCAGTGCTTTGGGGAGTACAAAGAACACGTAGAAGTACTGCTGATGACAAATCGGCAAACCATGGACAATGTATATACACAGAGAGGGAGGGAGAGAGATCTCAGAAACACTGATCGTAATTTGTTTCTAAAGAGTCATTTTAAGGAAATGATCAGACAAAAATTAATGTTGTAATTACCACAACAATATTTATTAGAGCTATTTGACAGAAAATTTTAAATAAATGTTCAAAAATGTAAAGTGGTAAACTGTATTACAATTGATGTATTCGAGGTAATATGTAGTGATTATAACTTGTTAATAAAGGAGTTTAAGAATGTGTAAAAACAACCATGAGAATTAAGTGTAAGAAGAACATAGTTTTTCTGTGCAGTGTTATTTCAACTATGCAAAAATATGTATAGATAAAAGCTGGTTATATTTGGATATGGGAATCTGAGTTCCCACATTCAGATTCCCACATTCAAACCAATAGAATTTCTTTTTTCATGCACTGAGCTCCATTTTATGAGAAAGAAATAAATCACAAGTAACTGAGTTAATGCAAAGAATTTGTTTAAAAGTGCACGTCCCAGGGTAGGTCTGTGGGGATGAGTTTATTCTTCTACGGCTCTTTAAAACGGCATGTTTAATGGTGACCCTGAGGCACATTACACTCTGAGGCGCCTCCTGAATCAAGAATGGTTTTGCTCAGTATGGTTTTAATATGAGGTGAGTATATTGTCAGTGATTTTTTTTTTTTTAAAATTGGTGGTTTATTATGGGGTGTACATAAATCTTGTGGAAGGAGTAAAGCCAATTAGAACGCTGCATTCTCACATTTTTATGGATAATCTAAGACTTACTGTTTTGTGGATGCAAGTTCTATTCACTGAAGGAATTAAATTTTTATTAATATTTATTTCCTACTTGGCCCCTGACAGACTCTTACATAAGGGGTCTATGCCTGAATGATGAGAATCAAACTGTTTCTAAGTGTCTTTAGGCAACATGGAATATCAACTCATGCCAACTGCTAGGACAATTTTCACCCTTAGTACATGGAGCCAGGAGAAAAGAGACAGACCACCAATGTGTTTCACACAGGCCACTGTGTCTTCGCCATGCATCTTTCCCCAGGCGGAACTTCCCAGTTTTACCCATAGAAGCCTGGCATCCCTCCAGGAGGTGAAAGCCCCCTTTTCATACTCCAAGCTACCATGTGTTTTGAGTTGAAGTTGACGCTTTCAAGGTTTTGTGAAGTGGCCACAGAGCTTTGCCTGTAGATGAGCCTTTGGACCTGCTTCTGAAGACTGTGTCCCCATGGCCATTCTGGTTGTTTTAACAACTTTGTTTGCAATTAAGGATACATATTTCAACATGGCCTTGGATCAAATATGAACTCTGAATTGAAGACAAACATTTAAATCAGTTGCCAAAGATGTTTTCCTTCAAAGTACATCCAAAACGGCAACTTACAGAATGTACCCCAAACTCACAAGCGACAACTCCCAGAAAAAGAATTGAGAATTCTCTTTTCAGGTGTTTTGAGAATTCTCTTTTCAGGGGTTTGGAGAATTCTCTTTTTGCTGGTGACCTGTTACCCAATGCTCTGTAGCATTCCAAGTGACTTTTCCTTGCTTGCTTCCTTAAGTTTTGTCTCTTTGGCACTTTGTATAACTGTATTCAAGTGGTTAAATTACTTGGGTCTCGCTAGGCTCCAAATAAGACAACAGCTGTCCCTGTAACTAAATTCCTCTGGGAGAGGAAGTACTTTCAGCTCAGTGTGTCACATGGCAGGCATTTTACTGAAAGTCTGATGAACACTGTATTAACCTCAGTGGAGAAGGAATGAGCCTAGAGAGAAATGATAGAAGCCTTTTGCATTTGAATTGGATATGGATTCCAGAACACAGTGAGCCCAGTAGTTGACTCTATGCTTGCTAAATTTTTGGATAAATAAGTGACTAAAATATAGGACAGTAAAACTGGCCTAGATGGGCAATATCCATGGCACAATCTACTGAGAAAGTTAGGACAATGGAAGTTATAGAGTGGGGCTAGATTTAAATAAAGGAGTTGTGGGGAGATTTGAACCAGGTCTCCAAGGAATTAAATAAGGCATTTTTTTTGGAGTATCTGTTTGTTAGAAAGGGATCATCTTTTTGTTTTGATAAAACAATGCTAGTGTGTGGGGAAAAGGTACACTGGTTTATGGCTGGTGGGAATGCAAATTGGTGCAACCATTACGGAAAGCAGCATAAAGACTCCTCAGAAAACTTGAAATGGACCCACCATTTGACCCCATTATCCCACTCCTTGGTTTATACCCAAAGTATTTCAAATAAACATACTATAACAGCTCAATTCACAATAGCTAAACTATGGAACCAATCTAGATGCCCTTCAACAGATGAATGGATAAAGAAAATAGAGTATATATATACATATATATATATGTATATATATATATACACACACACACATACATATATATATATGATGGAATAATACTCAGTTTTAAAGAAGAATGAAATTCTGGCATTTGCTGGAAAATGGATGGAGTTAGAGAATATCATGCTAAGTGAAATAAGCTGAACCCCCCCAAAAAAAAAGGCCTAATATTTTCTCTGATATGCAGATGCTAATGCACAATAAGTGGGGGGAATAGGGAAGAATAGAGTTACTTTGTATTAGGAAGAAGGGAGTGAAGGGAGGGGAGGGAAGAATAGTGGAGTGAAACAGACATTATTACCTCATGTACATATATGACTGCATAACTGATTATACATACTACAATATGTATAATCAGAAAAATGTGAGATTACACTCCATTTATGTATGATATATCAAAATGTATAAATGCATTCTGTTGTCATGTACAAGTAATTAGAACCAAACTTTTTTTAAAAATTAAAATTAAAAAAATGCAAAAGCACTCTATCTGGAACAAAATGTGTCCTTCTGATCATGCTGAGGTGTTTCCAGCCACAAGCATGACAAAGAATATACCTTACATATTCAGTAAGTATGCAAGTAAGCTTTAAAAATCAATTTTCTAAAAACTCTCTACATCATTTGCTAAAATGTAACTTTTCTAAACAAATTGAAAGTAATCCTTCCTTTAGCTATCTCCAATGTATACATGCTTTTTTCATTAATTTGCTCATTCCATAAATATTTATCAAGAATCTACTCTGTCCAGAACATTGTACTTAGTGCTGGGAATACAAAAAATACAGAATTCCTGACCCAAAGAGGCTTGGCAATATAAATAAATATGCAATTAAAATGTAAAGTTCATAAAATATCCCTATTGCATTTATTTATTTAGATGTCTGCTTCTATTTATTTAGATAACTTACTTCAAATTATGTGACACAAAGACTGAGCTAGATACATATATAAAATTCCCAAGCATCTGGGACATATTCCTATGTACTTAAATAAATGTATTAAAATTAATATAAGTAAAATCTAGCAAATAAAGAATCTAGAAGTAGGGTCACACTTATTTCTTGCTCAATTTATTATAAAACATTCGTATTTCTGGAAAATATTATATATATTTAATTCAAATTGATCCAGACCTGAGACCAAAATGCTGTTTTAAAAATATTCTAACTTTAAAGAGAGTAGTGTTACATAATGGGAAGAACTTGGAGTTGATACTCAGAAGAACAGTATTTCAGTTCTTGTGCCAAGCGGGTCTTTTCTGAGACTCAACTTCCTCGCATCTAAAAGGAGAACGTAAACAAAATCTAGCTGACGTTCGAAAGTAAAATTAGACAAATATACATACATTATTTTGCAAACTATAAAGTAAGATTCAATATTAGTGAATCACAGAGTTAATCAAATAAGAGCATTATGGTAGGCAATCATTCCTTTTTTTTCTGTTCCTCATCTTCTCTCTGGGGAAATGCTGTATCCCCAATCCATGTGACTTTGTCATGGCCCTCCTCTACTCCAGTGGGTTAGAGCAGAGAGACTGTGTTTCTTGGGAACTGGGATCTTGTGTAGATACCCAGGTGCCGAAAGCTGGCTGCAACAGTGTCCAAGGGCATCTACTAGCTCCTAGCTTCTGCCCTCTTGAGGCCTTGGCTGTTTATCCTTCCCTTTTCCAGTTTTTTCCTTTTTTCTTTTTTTAACAAACTTCTTTCTTTGTTTAATTTAGGTACAGCTTTTATTTCTTTGGGTACTACAAATGTTAATTGACAAAAGGTCTCTCCCAGGTTCATTTAAGTTATCTTATGCATCATCTATTATATCCATTCTGCCCATACTCTTGAAGATCTAAGAGATAGCAAAACCATGTGCTATGATTTAAATGGTTCCACCAAAACTCATGTTGACATTTAATCCCTATTGGAATTGGGGCCTTTAGGAAGTAATTTGAAATAGATGAAGTCATGAGGGTGGAGCCCCATGATCGCCTGTGTGGTTTTATAAGAGGAGGAAGAGAGTCACGCTAGCACACTTGCTGCTTCACATTGTGATATTTTCTGTTGTGTTTTGACCCAGAAGAAAGGCCTTTGCCAGATGCAAAGTGAATGTCAGAGACATGCACTTATTTCTTGCTCATTTTAGGTACTTGGAGTTCCAGAACCATGAGCTAAATGAGCCCCTCTTCTTTTTAAATCACCCAGTTTATAGTTTTCAGTTATAGTGACAGAAAACAGACTAATACACCATGCTTCCCAAACAATCTCACTTTGGGCTAGAAATGTCACGATCACTGCTGCATGTCAGAAGCTGCTGCCTATGGTGTGGAAATCCCCAGGAGGGCCTTAAGGTAGTTTGCAGAAAAGCCTTCCCATTCTTGGCATCTGCCATTCCCTCTTCTGCTTCAGCTTGCTCTCATTCCAACGAATTCTTTCCCTGTCAATGTCCAAAGTATGCTGGCAGTGGCTCCTTAAAACTGCTGAGTTCCTGGAATCGTGACTTTGTAATGCGTAAAGTTATGTTAAATGTAGTAGTGATTCGAGACAGGTTGCCATTCAGTGTAAGGGAGCTGTCTAGAGAACAAACACCAGGAATCCCACTAGGGGGTGAGTTGTTTGGGGAAGACTTCTTGGAAGACTTGGGGCTTCCACTGCTTATCAGAGGATGTGGCAGAGAGGAGTGATGGAGTACAAGAAATGGGAAAGCAAAGATGTTGCGTTGGTAGAGAATAAGCTTGTTTTAGAGAAATGTACATGAATGGACGGAAGGATTTCTGTGCGTCCACAGAACTTCACAACCGGAAGTACTCTCCTGAGGGAAGCAAAAAAGTGTGGGCTGGATGGAAACAGGTGTGTGAGATATTGACACCCTCAGTCTTTGGGATGGCCTGAAGGGGACCGGGACTGTGAGAGCCTCTCGGGGAGCCACCTCGGGCTGTGACCAGCTTTGACCATTCACCCTAGGTTGTCAGGCAAATATCATTTTTCACATGTGTTATGAATGACAATGGCTGGGACCACTAGGAGACTACTGAAAGATGAGGTGGGAATGGTAGCATTAGGTCCTATGCACAGGAAATTGAATGCCAGGGAAAATAATTTTGTATTCTCTGGTTATTAGAGAAAAACTACTGATGGATTTTGATTGATACCAGATTAGTATTACCATAAGGTTGTGAACTCTTAGACCTAAGAAAACCCCAGATAAAAAACATTTAACCCTCTTGTTCTCAATATAAGAGAGGTGAAAAAGGTCATAGCAGTGTCACTTGGAGACTTTTTCAAACAATGCCCTCTCCTTTCTCTTTCCAGACTGGCACATCTGATAGGGTTGCTGGTGAGGGAGGGCATCTGTACATTTCTCCAGGTGAACTTAGTCTGCTTTCCCATATATGTGGATTAGCCCAAACCCTTATCTTTCCTGTTCTAAAAAGAGAACTGTGATGAACAAGTCACCACTACAGATTCCTGCAGGTCTGACATTCTGGACACTGTCCCCTGTTTTCTGCAGCCTATTATAGTAATTTCTCCCTCCAAGTCTCCACACCTGAATTCTATTATTGCCACTGAAATCAGGACCCCAATTCCATAGCAGTATCCTTCATCCCCCTGTCTCCAATATACAGACATCCATGCATCTCTGGAGAGCTTTCTAAGGATGGTTACATTTCTCTCACCAGGACATTTCTTATTTGGGGAAATTTTGTGTGATCTTTCTGAGTCAGGGCAGTTGGGGGAAGGGAATAGAGGTGGTTACACATAATAGATTCACTCCAACAATCCAACCTCTCTAAGTTTTTGGACTCTTTGTTCTTTCAAGGACAGCTGTGGTATTTCAGCTTCATTTACTGGTTCCATTAACCAGGCAAGGAAACTGTTCTGCAGTGGTCCTTATCCTTGGGGGTTATTAGAAACATCTGGAGCAATTTAAAATTTTATGATGCCCAGATCACACTCCAGAAATTTGAAATCAGAATCTCTGTGAATGGGTGTTAGCATCATTAGTAATTTTCAAAGGGGGTTCCAATGTGCTGCCAAGGTTTAGAGCCACTGTGTTAAGCTTAGGTGAGTGTACTCATATTAATACATCAACTCCATCCCACCTTATATTTTATGTTCCTTGGTCTAGTCTATTTCTACCCATGCATTCTCAGTCCATTTTGTGCTTTGATAAAAATCTCTGAAACGAAATAATTTATAAAAGGCAAAAATGTATTGGGAAATCCAAGATGAAGGTGCCATTATCTGCAGAGACTAGAAGGCAGAAGAGCAAAGAGGGGAACTCTATGTCCTCACATGATAGAAGAGTGCGAGAGAGAGAACCCACTCCTATAAGCCCTTTTTATAGTGGCATTAATGAGGTCAGAGACATCATGATCCAAATAACCTCAATTAGGCCTGCCTCCCAACACCACTGCATTAGGGATCAGCTTTCCAACACATGAGTTTTGGAGGAGACCAGGGATTCAAATCATTGCACCATGTTTCTCAGGATCCTGCTTGTTATGGACTAAACTGTGACAGTTTTATTCAAGTTTATTTTCCCTTCTGCTTCACTTGAGAAATCGATAAATGGTATTTTCCCTTAAGGTGTGCTTAGATCTAGTATATACAGGAATATAACATTTTGCTAGATTAAGCATTAATGAATATTTTTGGAATTGTCAAGAAGGAGAGAAATTTTGGGTTTGTTATTTAGGAAGACTTCTTTAGATGAGTCTTATTTTATAGTGAATATTCTTAAGGGATGGGTAAGTAAATTCAATGTTTGTGCTATTTAAAAGTGAGACTAGCCTTTGTACTCAAATCTGAATGTGGATGCAATTCCTGATCTCAATGGGAAGAATAATATTAAGACATTCATGTTTTTCATTTTTTCACTTATTTTTAGGCTTCCCAGGATAGGGATGCTAAGTAGCTCAGAATAAGTCAAGAATTGAATTTCAAATGATCTCAATAGCTTCTGAGTTTTCTAGCACCTAAAGCAAATAGGTAGGTTTTGACCTGCTATTCTGCAGTATAAACTGAAGTGATCATTACCAAAAGCAAGAAGCTAAGTAGCAAGAAAGTTAGTCATATTTACTACAATTGTCACACTAACATTTTGTTAAAAAACAGTGATTCAAACAACTACTGGTAGGTATCTTGAAAGGCAATTATTGGGGCTGTGGTTGTGGCTTAGTGGTAGAGCACTTGCCTAGTAAGCCTGAGGCACTGGGTTCAATCCTCAGCACCACATAAAAATACATGAATAAAAGGAAGATATTGTGTCCATCTACACTAAAAAAAAAAAAAAAAAAAAAATTTAAAAAAGAGAAAGGCAATTACTGTATGAAACAACTGCATGTGTGGTCTTATTCAATCTGCTCAGTAAAGAAGGGTGATAAGTTTCCATTTTACAGAAGAGGAAACTGAGACCTCAAAAAAGTTAACAACCTGCGAAGGTCATGGGGTTAGTAAGTGGGGGATTCGAGTCAGGAATCCAAGTCTGTCTGGCTGTTTCTCTCCAGTGCATCATAATGTCACTCTGACTGAGCAGGGACAGCAGTAATGGAACTGCCTAGATCTAGAAGAGTGTGAGTTCCAGCTGCAATGGACAATGGATGAACTTGGGGAAGTTAATAAACAACCAATCAGGATCAACCTCAAGGAGCAGTGACAGGCTGTGTTCTATGAAAACGGAGATATAGGAAAATAACTTCTGCCCTAAACGAAGTTTTTTTGGGCCAGTCCTTTCCCTGGGTGCTTGAAAATTCTGGTACTGGCCCAGTACAGTGGCACATGCCTGTAATTCCAGTTACTCAAGAGGCTGAGGCAGGAGGATCACAAATTTGAAGTCAGTGTAGGAAACTTAGTGAGACTCAGTCTCAGAAGTTAAAAATAAAAAATTGGGGATGTAGTAGTGTTGGAGCATCCCTAGTTTTAATCCCTAGTACTGCATTAAAAAAAAAAAAAAAAAAGGAGAGAGAGGGAGAGAATGCATGAGAATTCTGGTATTAAAATTGTTTGTGAAGTCACTCTGAAAATACCTTTGCAAAGTAGCACACACTTAGCCCTGTTTATCTATTAATGACTTTTTGTTAATTAGTATTTAAATCTTGTTCTCCCTAGGTCAGTTAAATTTGGAATGGGATGGGACGAAATGCTGGGCAAGGAAGGTAAGTTTTGATACGTTGGAAAGTGAAAAGAAAGTTTTGGAGCAGAAACTATGCATGATCAGCAGGTGGGGTATGGAGGCGGGGGGACTCTTCTTTTCCAGGGGTAGGGGAATTGAGGGGTGAGGCCTGCAAAAGGGGCTACCAAGGATTTATACAGCTCCTGTTGTGTAATTTTTAGCTTAGAGTCAAGTGCAATGGCCTGGGCCTGTAGTTCTAGCACTCCTCAAGAGGCTGAGTGAAGAAGGAGGCCACTTGAGTCTGGTTTGAGACTGACCTGGGCAACACAGAGAGATCTTTTCTTAAAAAAAAAAAAACAAAAAAAAAACAAAAAAAAAAACGGTTTAAAACTGGCAATAGGGTTGGGGGTATGGCTCAGTGGCAGAGTACTTTCCTAGCACATGTGAGGCACTGGGTTCGGTCCTTAGTACCACATAAAAATAAGTAAATGAAGACCTTGTGTCCATTTACAACTAAAAAACAAAATTAAAAAAAAAATGGTAATAAATTAGGGGCTAAGACACACATCGGATGGGATATCAGACTGGGATCCGAAAATGCTAATTAATCTTGGTAATGTTCTGCTTACTATGGAAATGGGTTGAAGGCTAGAGGGCTACTGCTTTCCCTAAAAGGAGACCTTGGGAGACAGTAAGCCTGGCTGTTGATAACAGGAAGTCCAGGCGGGCTGGAAGATTAGAAGAGTCTGGAGACTTGTTGCACAGGTGGGAGCTGCCTCCTGGAGTAACCAGAAAGTCAGGAGACAACAGGACAAGACCACCCTGAATAAGAAAGAGGTGCAGAAGGGGAGGAAAACTCAGAAACTGAGTTCCATGCCTATATCAGGAAAAAAAAAAAAATTTTTTTAAGTGAACCCTGGTGCTGTGTTGTAAGGAAGGGTGTTTCTGTGAACAGAGCTGGGAAGGGAGAGAGGCTGCCGGAGGCTTCCTGGTGAGCTCTGCTTGACCTCCCACTTGACTCATGGCACCTCGCCTGTGATGGAGACCATGTGCCACTCCCAGGCCTCCACTTGTGGAGTGTTGAAGTGTTAGTCCCATAATCCAGCCTACAAGTGGCCAGTAAGATGGGTGCATGGGGCACAGTGCAAATTCCAGCCCTTTCGATAAGTAACCCATGGTCTGGGGTTTGGCCTGATCAAAAGGTGCAGACTAGGATTAAGATTCCAGATAAGCCGAGTGAGTGTCTGGGGAGAGGCTCATTAAATCCTTTGAGGCTGACTGTGCTAACTTGTGGTCTTTATTTAACCCACACAGAGCGGGATTCTTTTCTATTTTGGCTCAGTTTAGTGGACAGTCTTTCTCTTGAATGGCCTGAAATACAAATATTGTGTTCGCCAAAGTGAGGTATTTCCCAACGCAGTGCCAAAGGTTGGTTGTTGAATCTTCTCTGGCAAGGAACTCTAAATACCATAAATCTTTAGTTTAAAACACACACACACACACACACACACACACATCAAAAACCAAATTATGTTATCTACCCCTTGTTTGTATCTGCCTCTGGGCCAAAATGACCCTAACTCACTTCTCTATGCAATTTATTTGTAGGCAATGGAAGTTTTGAGGATCTCATCACGGAGACTTTGAACATTAGAAAATTATCTCAGATATTTATTATTAATGATTTCTTTGCCTACATGCATGTAAATACAATTTGGGTAAAATATATAAACGTAGAAAAAGGAAATGTTCTAGGAAGGAGAAGTTGTGATAATGGTTGCACATCCTGATTCTCAAGACAGTCCTGAGGGACACAGAAGGAACACATATAGGAGTCCTAGATGTAGTCCTGGAAAGTACAGATTTTCATGGAACAAGAATGGTCATAAAATGGACTTAGTGTCTTTTATTCTTTCCTAAAGAGGATCCTCTTGATGAAGAGTTTAAATTTGTGTGATTCTTGTTTATTGTAGAGTCAGAGGTGGAAAAGCACATTTGCTGGATTTATTCACCGGTACTGTGATTTCATCAGTGATTTTCTCTACAAATCTACCTAGAAATATATAAAATAATGAAAATCAGTGATTCCCCAAATATTATCACCACAGATCTCCAAGGAATATTTTTGAAGAAAGAGGTTATCCCAAGCCTAAGAAGGACCAAGTTGAAAATCTGAATTGGAAATTGTTTAGAATGATTCATTAACTGCTTTAATAATGGTAAGTGATTTGCATGCAGTTATGTGATTTGCATTTCTTTTCTTGGATAGCTGAAAAATGACATACCAGCTCAGAGTTTTGTATTTCCAATGGTTACAAGTCACTTCTGATCTCAGCCAGAAGACAATTCCACGTTAGGTAAGTTTCACTTGATTAGAGAAACTAAGGGAAGAAGTAATAATAGCTAATTGTCTATAAAGGAAAACACTTATTTTTGTCTCTCACTGTCCTTTTTAACTTTTAAATTATTTTTCAATAGTCAAAACATGCAGAAGTAGACACAATGGTGTAATGAACCCTCCTGCACTCACTATTCCTAGCATTATAAACCTCCACCTACTCACCTTTTCTGATTTTGAGGTAGAAAATCATTTCATTTTATCCTTAAATATTTCAGTATGTTCTAGAGTTCATTTAAACCCCAAGTAATGAGCAACAATTTAATTCCAGCAATATAAGAATCTTTGAAAACTACCCTCTTTCAAAAAAAGAAATCTCTTTCTATTTAAAAAAAAAAAAAAGAGGAATTCCTCACTCTTTTTATTAAATGTTTTCTCTAAAACAATTGTCTTGAATCTGACTTTTGAGGGAAGGGGGCTAGTGTTGAGGGAGGTGGTGGAGGGTGGTCCCTATAAAGGATTTTGCAAACTTAACTTTGCTCCTAGTCCTAAGTAGCAGGGTTCAATCTTTTCTTAAAGGGTAAATAGGGACTGATTTATATTTAAATCATGTCCCCAAATCAGTAGCTTTGCAGTAGGGGGGTGGCAGTAGGTGTGCTTACTTAAAATCTTTAATGAAAAGCACGACTTCATTTTGAAATAGGGAATTTGATATGTTTCTATTACGTTTGTGCTTTATAACTTTCTACCGCTCTAACAAAAACCTGGAAGTTTACATGTTCCTGGTAACCACATTGCCCTTTAAAACTTGAAATAAACAAAATCTCTTTGATGAGTGACCCATAGTGTCATAACTGGCAGGAAAAGTGTAATGAAAGGAGCTGGCAAAAACCATGGAAGTTTTATGGGACAAATGCTACCAAAATAGAACTACAAACTTCTGCTAGATGATGGTCAAAAAATAAATGTGTTTCAATACATTGCTTATGAAAATCAAGCTGAAGTCATATGTCAGATATTGCTCAGTCCATTTTGTTGGTTAAGTACCTGCAGAGTTTGGGGTTGCATAACTAAGCCACGTTTTATTCATTTTGTCCTTTAGCGGGATATGAGCCACAGCGTTCCTCTTATTTCTATTTGGAAAACAGCGCTTAAACCAGGCACCAGCATTTCATTGTAAATAAATGAAATAAAGGCATCACGTTCCCCCTTCCCCAGGCAAGCTGCTTTTTCAGTTCCTTCTCCCTGTGCTCACAAAACTCAGGATCCAAGCTCCTGTGAGAACCTGTCTGATTTAAGCGCTGCCAAGAAAACATGAAGTAGTTTATCTTACACCACAGTGGGGGCTGAGTGAATTGTGGGGCTGATCAAAAGGGATGACAGGTTGGAGCACTGAACAGCTCTGCAAGGAAATTCATTTCTCAATAGATGTCTGTGTGTTCTTTACCTGGTTTGGGGTTTCTGTTTAACTCCCCAATAAATACGGCTCCATCGATGTTTCAGTTACTTTCAAAGCAGTAAGAAGTGTCCAGAAAGTGAATGGGACCTAGCTTCCTTTTGCAGAGATGGTTATCAGCACTTAGAGACCTCGCCTGCCTTACTTAACTCCTGGGAACGTGCCTTCGTTTAGATAGTGTCTGAGGATTAATTGGCAAGAAGCTGCCTCCTGATATTGAGTTTCTTCCTTCCCCAACTGACAGGTAAACACCACTCCCACAGTTCACTGTGCCCCAGAGGCCTGTCAACTGGCCTCGGGGACCTGCCTTCCTCCTCGCACCTACTTGCCCTTCCCAGGGACTAGAATTGCGGTTAGAAAGAAAAACAATGGCCCTCAGTGCCACTGTGGAGAGTGGCAATGGGAGGAAATGACAGAGACACAGGAAGCAGGGAGAGAGGGTTTCTTACACAAACAAGCCCAGGGAGGAGCAGACAAGGAAAACAAAGGTGAAGCTGGGAGAAAGCCAGCCGCCAGGGCCACAGAGAATGTGGTTGGGGCGGGAAGGGGGTGCTGCCAGCGGGGACCTGGGTGCTGCGGGTTGGCATCTTGATGACCCAGCCTTCTGGGGCTCCTGAAGTATGAGGCAGCGGAGAGTCCAAGAAAGAAACAGAACATACCAACTCCTGGGCTTGGAATCTCCGGGTAGGGCACCCCCAGACCCTGTGGGAGTCAGGATGGGGCTGCCTGGCTCCTTGCTGCCCACCTGCTGGCTCAGTCCTGGGGCAGTATTCCCAGCCAGTACACGGCTCTGGTCCTGCAATGGGGACGTATCTGGAATCTAGTTAAGTTTTCTTCCTGCCCAGAGCTTGACTTCCCAGTCTCCTGACTGATGTCCTGCCCTTCCTGGCTCAGGAGCTGGCTTCTCTGGAAGGCATTGCTGCTTGCTGCTCCTTGCTGGGGGAGCCGGGGTGTGTGTGCAATGTGCCTAATAGAGGTCCTTATTATCGTACTGTTGCTTTCCCTGACTGTGATCCAGGGTGTCAGCACAGGGCCTGCACTTAGGGGTCACTCTGTAAAGAAGAGCTGACATGAGGTTAATTGACCTTCCCACCTGGATTCTTACTCCCAGTGGAATACTCTTGACCTTCACTTTCCAATGCTGATCCTTCTCTGATGACCCCTCTTGACTGCTTACAGCACTCTCTTGCCTCTTCTTCCAGAAACTTCTAAACAAAGGAGGCAGTGAGTGTTCTGGTAGAACATCAAGGAACCCTCTACCCCCTCCCTATTTAGCATGTTAAGAGTAGGTCCATTGTTTGGAGAGTCCTGCCATCTCCAATATTCCTCTGTACAGTTAGTATTGGAAGATACATTGCACCCCTACACCAATGCAAGTGATTCAGACAAGAGCAGCTAGCCTTGGGCAGAAGCATTGACTAGAGCTGCCCTCTTTCCCAGGCACCGAAACAGGCAACACATTTTTTATATGCATTATTTTGAGGGGAGGGGGCTATTGCTTTTTTCTCATTATAGTAGTAATGAAAGTTTTCTTCTCAGTAGGTAGATGGGACCTTGAAGATGGTGCTCTGAGTCAGGAAGGACTAGTTTGAGTCCTAGTGGATGTGATTCAGGACAGAGTTACTCCCTGACAGTGAGCTTTGCTTTGGGGGAAATCTCCCCATGAGCTCTGAAAAAGTCAGTTTTAGCCTATAATTTCTTCCTTCATATTTTGTGATTCCCTTTCATTTTGCCTAACTAGTCAGTGACATCTTAATATGCATACAACTCTGTATTGAAGGTACGGAGAAGGTGGGAGACGAAACACTCAGGGGAGGCGAGGCCGACCTCATGCTCCTGCATTCTCCCCCCTGTCCCTTGGAGGAAGCAGAATTTTATAGAGGGTACTTGGGCAATAACAGCCAGGTATGCCATAGCCTGTGACACATGAAACAGGAAGGAACACTCAGCTCAAGGAGCAGAGGTCAACTGGTCACTTAAGGTAGATGTGAGTTACAGGGAAATGATCCTTGAATGACAGGAAAAATTGCATTGAAGTCACAAGGTAACTGTTGCCACCTGCAGCAAGAGACCGCGGGAAAGAATCGGAGGTGAACTGGGAATGAAAAACTTCTTTATTTTTCTCAGAGGTGCTTGCTTTTCAGAGGTGCTTGCTTTTCAGAGGTGCTTCTTATCAGAGGTGCTTCCTTCTCCCAGAGGAAGAAAATGTCTTTTATACACTAAGGCAGCCAATCAGCTTAGGATTAAGTAGCACGATAGGAGTATGCGCCACGGTACCAAGTAAGAAAGAATGAGGAACATGTGTTGACCATGAGCGCGGAAGAGACATCAACCAATCAGGCAAAAGGTCATGAGAGATCACGCCATGTTAACACTAATTATGTGCCACCTCTTGGCCCAAGGCCAGCCGCCATCTTAGAGCTACTTCCTCAAACAGCTGTATACGTGTCTCTACATCTCCCCCTTTTTGTTTTAAAAGGTGAAGAAAACTTTAATGGATGCGTGATAGCTATCACTACATCTGGATTGACTGTGCCTGTCTTAGGTGTCCACATGTCTTACTAACATTCTTACCCATCATTGGATTACCAAGAAGCTTGATATTATCGTCTTGGTTCCTGTCTTAGGTTGATATGTCACCACATGAGACTTTCCCGTCTTTGACTACCAGCCGTCCATTTGAGACAGCCAAGCCTGAGAAGAAGTTCTGGCTTCTAAGGCGGCAAGTGCATTTTTTACAATGATCTTATCCCTTTGTTGGCGTAGACACATCTTACACATGCAATAAAATGCTAACACAAATAGACACATGAATAAATCTAAGTTTACCGAAACTGGGGTTATGTGTAACATCCATTTGCCCTAAATGATTAAGCAAAAGCCCTCTAGGGTTGATACCAACATGAGGGACTGGAGAGTGAGTTACTCAGGACTGGCATCTTTAACAATTGTTCTGGCTTGTTCTTTAGTTATTTTAAATCTGTGTTGTAAGGTATCACTATTAACATGAAATTGATCATGAAAACGAGTAGCTTGTTTTACTGAGGAAAAGATGAAAACCTTCTGAGTAGCTAAATCAGCTTTATGATTACCCTCATGTAAAGGACCAGGTAAGTTGGTGTGAGCTCTAATATGTCCAATGAACAAGGGTTCCTTACGTTCCCATGAAAGTTTTTGTATTTGTAAAAATAATTTGAGTGCTGGAGTATGAGGGGTTATAGGTCCAGCCAATTCTAATTTGGGAATCGCTTGAATGATGTAATTACTATTAGTAAAGAGATTTATTTATTGCTCCTTAAACTTTACGAGGGCTATGACAACTGCTTCCATTTCCACCAATTGAGCTGATTTTTGAGATGTAATCTGAATGATAGTGTCTTGGTGAGTAACTACTGCAGCAGTACCATTAGAAGATCCATTGGTAAAAACATTCAGGGCCTTAGGAATAGGATATTTTTTAACTACTTGAGGGTTGAGGGGCCTTAGGTTTGTCGATAGCTGCTCCCTGACCCTTGTTAGGGCATTGTCTATTCATGTGGCCTGGTTGTCCACACAAGAAACAACCTTTAGGGCGAACTCCTCCAGAGTTATTTAGAGGAGAGACATCTCTCATGGCTGCCGCAATTATGTTTCCTGTAATCACTGCCTCATTGATATCTTTACAAAGTTTTATATAGATAGAAAGTTGCCTTTTATTTTTCCAGGGCCTGATAGCCTCTTGGCAAAATTTGTTAGCATTTTCATAAGCTAGCTGGACAACCAAAGGCATAGCTGTCTCTACCTCTCCAAAAACTCTACTTGACGTCTATAGGAGATGATCCACAAATTCTGCGTATGCTTCATTGGGTCCCTGTATAACCTTGGACAGACTGCCTTGGAGATCACTGGTTCTCTGTAAAGTTTCCCAGGCCTTGGTTGCTGCTGTATATATCTGCGCATACACTCCAGGATCATATTGATTTTGTGTATCTATTGGAGCATATTGGTCTTCTGCTGTTAGCATATCAACATTTCTACCAGGAAACCCTGCTGCTGCGTTTCTGCGAGCAGTTTCAACAGATATTTCTTGCACTGAGCTCTCCAAATCAGATATTGTCCTCCAGATAACACTACTCTGCATAGCTGTTTCCAATCAGTAGGATTCAAATTTAAATCACTCAAAGACTTAAGCATACTTATGGTAAATGGTGCATGAGGTCCATATGTCATAACTGCCTCTTTAAAGTTTTTAATGGTTTTAAAATCTAATGGTTGATGGTATCTCTATCTATTTTGGTCCTCAAATATGGGCAGGTCCCACGAATTTTGGAGTTCTTTGTATTCAAGGATGTCTAAGTGCTTAGAAGGGTCCTGAATGGCCTTGGTCAGAGGATCTTCCCATGGTGGTGCAGAAGGCTGAATAAGATTTAGCTCTCTCCTACCTTTTTCCCTTGTTTTTCTTAAATTATCTGAGAAATTACTTTCTAAGTCACTACCACTCAATTCTTCCTCACCTTGTTCTCCTTGTTTAACAGATTCTCACTCTTGTACTTCTCCTAAGGCTTCTGCACTTTCAGCGACACTTTCCTGGACGCTAGGTTTAGATGAAGTTAAACATTCCCTAATTAATTGCCACATAAGAAATGTTCCTTTAGGAAGAGGAGCCCCCTGTTTTTCTGTCGCTATTAGATCCTGTTTATGAAGATCCCATTGTGGCACCTTGAGCAGCCCTTCCTCTATAAACCATGGGCTTACTTTTGCTAGAGTTTAAACATATGACTGTGCAGTGGTTTCCTTCATTGCCATGCCATTACTTTTTAATACATCTTTTATGACCTTAGTCATTTGGGTCTTTGAAATTTCCGACCCCATTTCTTCTTACTTTCCCTTGCCCTAAACCGCTCTGGCCAGAGACTCCTGCGAGGTTCCTCAGTGTTTACCTGCCATGCCGATGAAAAGGCTTCCCCATACGGGCCACCACTTGTTGCCGCCATCTTAGAGCTACTTCCTCAAACAGCTGTAAACATGTCTCTACAGGTAACTGTGTAATTACAGATTAAATTACAAAGTCCCTGTGGGCAAGGACTGTGTCCAAAGTTGCATTCCATAAAGAGTTGTGGATTGGTGAATAAAGACATTTATAGAAGTACTGATTTTTTAAAAAAATTCTTATTTTAAAAAGCACACAAAACACATTGTTTTGACTCTCATCTCTCAGCTGAGCACTAAGTAGGCACGAAGAATAATGTAGAAGAAACAAATAAATCAAACTTCCCATTAGGATATACTTTTCTGCTACAGGTTTCAAAATTTATAGAGCTTGCTTGCATAATTTGACCCTATAAACAGTTATTTTCATTCATCATGCTGTGAATCAGGCCTTGTTTATGCTGCTCACATTAACTGGATTTATTAATGACTTCCCTATTTCCTCCAGTTGTAATTGTCTCTTTCCTTCATCTTTCCGAAGGACACTTATGATTCTTAGGAACTTTAGTTTATCTCAGACTCCCACAGGACCTGTAGCTATGCCCTTTTTGGTTGAATTAAAGGGAATTTCTAAAGTTAGGACCATCTCTAAATACTTGAAGGTAAAGACAAACCTAGAATTAATGGTAAACTATTTTCTGAATATTCTAGAAGTTAGTATATCTGATTACCTTCTAGTCTTGGGAAAAATCTTATAGGGTAGGAATTTTGAAGCAAGAAGGAAACTCAAAAACTTGAGTTTTTCTCATTTTATAAATAAGGATAGAAGACCAGTAGAGCTTAGCCTCTATTTTTAGCTCTGTGACTCCATATTTGATTGCCGATAGACAATGTCACTGAACATCTTCTCACTTTTATCAGTATCTACCCTATCTTTAAATCCAACACAGAATTTTAAGAAATTATAAATATGAAAGTACTTAGCGCTCCTGTTATGTTTTAGATATGAGGAGACCCCCAAAGGCTCATGTATGAAATAATACAAGGTTTAGAGGTGAAATGATTGGGTTTGAGAATGTTAACCTAATTGGCGCATTAATCCCCTAATAGGGATTAACTAGGCAGTAACTATAGGCAGGTAGGGTGTGACTGGAGGAGGGGGTCATTGGGGGATGTGCCTTTGGGGCATATAATTTGCTCCTGGTGAGCAGAAGTCAGCTTCCTGTTTCCTGGTTCCATGTTGGAGTGGGTTCTGCCTCACCCTACCGCCCAAAGCAATGGAGTCATCCATCTGTGGACTGAGACTTCTGAAACTGAGCCCTGAAATAAACTTTTCCTCCTCTAATTGTTCCTGTCAGGTCTTTTGGTCACAGTAACAAAACAAACAAACAAATAAACAAAAAACCAAAAACAACAACAACAACAAAAACTGAATAAAACAGAGTTGAATGGCTCTGATTCAACTATCTAGTACTTAGGAAGCAGCTTCAGAGATAGCCCAATCCAGACTATTCTTTTAAATAAGATAATACACTAGTAATGCAGCCACATCAATGTTTATAACAGCTCAATTCACAATAGCTAGACTGTGGAACCAACCTAAATGCCCTTCAGTAGATGAATGGATAAAGAAACTGTGGTATATACATAAATGGAATATTATTCAGTCATAAAGAAGAATAATTTTATGGCATTTGCAGATAAATGGATAGAATTGGAGACTATTATGCTAAGTGAAATAAGCCAATCCCCCAAAACCAAAGGCTGAATATTTTCCCTGATAAGTGGATGATGATCTATAATAGAGGTTGCAGGGTGGGGGGTGGGGTGAGAGAAGAATGGAAGAACTTTAGATTACATAGAGGGAAATGAGAGGGAAGAGGGGATGGGGGCATGAAAAATGGTGGAATGCGACAGACATCATTATCCTAGGTACATGTATGATTACATGAATGTTATGAATCTACATCGTGCATAACCATAGGAATGAAAAGATGTACCCCATTCGTGTACAATGAATCAAAATGCAGTCTGTAAAAATTTAAAAAAATTAAAATAAATAAGATGATACATTTACAGCTGTAAGCACAACCCCAGGCTCATGGTGAGTATTCAATACATAATAACTGTTTTTTTTTTTCTCTCCAATTCTGGAAAATATAAACATTTTTGAGCCACATGAACCTGCTGATATGACAATAAGCCTGTCTTGATTTATACTTAAAACTCAAGGTATATGGGGAATATCATTATCTAGATTAATATAAAAAATAATATTTTCAAGTTGAAGGAATTAGACTCATGCATTAAATTCTGTAACAAATAGCAACGTGCAAATTGCTTATATTTTATCCCTGAATATGTTCTTATCCCTCTTTTTCTACCTACAGTACCTTGGGTTAAAGTTTTGTTTTTAAGAGTCAGATATAAAATGATAGTTTCTGGTGTCATTTGGATACCATATCTTTTGCTGTATAATTTAGAAAATCTGCTTCCTGGTATCATTGGTTTGGGTTTGGCAATTGTCACAAATATTTACATCAGTCTTCCCACAAACAGGATTTGGGGGAAGCAGGGATGTTCTGATACTTCCTGCTTATTCATAACACTTGAATAACTAGAACTCACAAATATGAGACAAATTTTTACCAGCTAGTTGGAACTTCAAAGAATAAAATCTTCATTAAAAAGTCTCATTATGAAAAGATTTGCAGCCATCTTTATTTAGCAACAGAAGGTGCAACATGGAAGAATATCAGCTCACTCCCTGCTAGGTGGGGACTAGAGAGGACACATGAATGTGCTGCTTTTAAAGTGATTCTAGGAGAAAATAAATATCTTAGACCTCTGTTCCTCATTCTACAAACTTCTCCCATTTGGGTTTCTCCTCTTCTTATGCTGATGTTTCAGTTAGGGGTTTACTATTACAGGTAATAATTCTAACTTGGTATTTGACTTCAGTTGGGTTTTAATTAAAATAGATCCAGTTTGGAATGGGATGCCTAGTGAGAGAGTGAGCTCCTTCACTGGATTTGATGCAGATGCTGGCTAGTTGTACACAGAGAATGTTGAGGGGAACTTGCTTTGGAAGTTTGGTCCATCTGGCTAATAAAATCCTTTCCAAGATCTAAGTGGATATGATCAGATTTATCATTTGTTTCCATTGTCTATCTATTGTCTAATTTGTGTGAGATGTTCAGTATTTTACCTAATTTTGTGCTATTTTTTCCTTTTCTCTTTATGCAGGTGAATACTTGATTTTAAAACCACTTGGTTATTAGTAATACCCATAGGCAGTTATCACAAGAATACTCAATAGCCAGAGTCTTAGGGGGGCAAACCTGAACAAGTCCAGAGCAACAACTGAACTCAGATCCTAGAAACTCAGACCAGGAAGCTTGAGGTAAAGGGAACAAAAAGGGGAACTGGGAGATCATAAGAATGATTTGGATTATAATTTCAGACATAAAAATCTAAGATAGTTAGATTGGTAAATATAATTAGGCCTTTTTTTAAGGAAAGTAGAATAGACTCATCTCATTCTGTGATTAGTGGGTTACATTTGTTCGATACTGTCTTGATTGTTTGGAGGTGAATTAGAATCTAAATTGCCTGGTAGGATTATTCTACTTTTGTGTCCTCTTTTTCTCACTGCAACAATTTCAATTGAGTTTTATATTTTTCTTGTATAACAAACTAATGATTATGGTCCTGTCTTCACTCTCCTTGAGTCCTCCAAACTTAACGTGCCTTGTGAAATTGGGTCCCTCAGTGATTAAACAAATGATCAGTTAGCTGCTCTTGTGATTCAGGAATGGAAGAAGAAGCAGTAGTGGCCAGTTGCTGAATTCCTTTTTCCATCAATTCCAGAAAGACTTGGGGGCTTGTCAAGAATTCTTAATCACGTCTTCTGGTAATGAGAGATCGTGATGGATTAAAAAAAAAGACTGACCCCACTCAGTCATAGAGTGCTTGTTAGCATGTGTAAGCTGGGTTTGATCTCCAATACCACAAAACAAACAAAACTGACCTAATCTATGGAATCATAAAGTTTTAGAACTGGGGCATATACATTAGAACCATCGTGGCTGCTTTAAAAAGAATTTATCAACCTTGGGGTTCTACACCAGGGCAATTAACTTCCTTGAATTGGGCCTAGGAGACGCCCTTACTTTTCTGATCAAGGAAGCGAGGCCTGCACCAGATTCCAGAGCAAGCAGAGGCAGCGTGAGGCTGGCACCCATCTCAGGGCTGTGTTCTCTTACAAGGAAACATTGTTCTAAAGTTTTTTTTCTCTTTCATCCTATTTTTCCCCCAGTTCCAGAGGGTAATAGTGACCTCTATTTCTTCACTCCAGTTTTTTCACCTCTGCATTTACCAAACATCAGCTACATCTTTGAAGGATTTCTCTTGCACAATAACTTGGACACTCCAGACTGTTGTGTTTATTTAGAGTCTCTGAAACCAGGGACACTTGCAATAAAATGAGAGTACGTGGAGTTCAGGAAGCTCCCCACATTACCACGCACACAGCTTGAGATGAAATTGGTGGATGGTATCCAAAGGGTAAGGATTCCGATGGCACTGGTTTGGAAGCCCAGGAAGGCATTCTTGGGGGCCTCCCTGGCTCTTAATTCTGACCTGTAAACTACACTCTGGATAAGTAGGTCACACGAGAGGCTCCCCAGTGGCCCAGCCAACCTCAGGAGTCTCTTGTGGCCCTACACACTGAGGAAAGCACTTTCCCTTGCAGAAAGGAACTAAGGCTCTGAGACTGGAAAGCCAGCATCGTCGTCCTCCGGAAGGTGCCTGACTTCTACACCCCCAGCGAAACTCAACGCCTTTAGTCTTCATTCATCCCCTCCCCATGACTTTTTTGTTGTTTTGAAACCTTTTTTTTTTTTTTTTTCCAAAAAGCAACAAATTCTGCGGGTTATCACTTATGCCCCACCCCATTCTTCTAAGGCAGCTTTTGTGCAGGAAAAGAGAGAACTGTTTTCATTGCCTTATCAGCGTCCCAGGAAAGGGGAAAGGAGCGTCTGGCCCGTCTGGCCCACTATCTGTGCCTTGCCTGGGGACAATGAAATGCTGAAAGCAGGCTCCAGGGGCAAGGGGCTGCCCCTTCAGACCCACAGAATGTCTGCAAGGACCAGGGAAGGAGGCTATGGAGGAGGGGCCCTGTGGAGCCTGCAGAAAACATAATAGCCCCCGGGGTGGGCTGCTCCAAACAGGAAGGGTGTGGGCAGGATCTGAGAGCAGCTGCTCCTGACGCCCATTCCCACAGCCTTTGATCAGCAGGCAAATGGCATTTTGTGCCCTGAGATAAATGCCTGGTCAGAGGGCGTGGGTGGCTGTGGAGGGGGATAAGGATTTAAGACGAAGGTGTTTTATAGCCTGCCTTAAGGAGCTGTGTTTCAAACCTGGGACCAGGGATGTGCTAGGTACAAGGGGACAGAAGGTCTTCCCGTGAACACATTCATTCATTCATCAAACATCTGTCGTGTATCCAGAAGACACTGTGCGGGAATCAATGGTGAATAACACATAAGCTGGTTCTAGTCTGGTATGGAGAATCTTGAGTGAAGGAAGGTCCGTGGGGGGTGGGGGATGTGAGAAATTTACATGTGTGGTAGCAACAGGTGGGGCACGTTCTTGGGCTTTATGAATTCTCCTCCGCCCTAGAATCAGATACTTGCCCTGACCACTCCCTCTTCCCCATTTGGGATGTGTGCCTCTGCAGTTAAGAATCAGTGGGAAAAAGGAATGCTTTGGGCTTTTGAACTGGGTGGAGACAGATGAACAAGGAAAACTGGGTCAAGTAGCAAAGCTAAGGCTCACACAAAACAAGCAATCAAAACATCCAAATAGATGGTGGAAAGTGTCATCTCAGAAGGAAAGAAGGAGATGTTGAACAGTAAAGAGTGGAGAGAGCTTCCATCCAGCCAGGGTGGTGGTGATGGTAAAGCTGGGAGGAAGCAAGACCTCTGTAGAAGGCACAACACTGATGGAAGACCTTGAAGGAGGTGGATATGAAAGTCAGATACATGGTGGTACCCAAGGGCGCCGGGAAGGGTGGGAGAGGTAGAAAGGACATTTGAGGACAAATAAAATATCATAAATAGACCATCGTGGCAGAGATGATCACACCTGGTGGAAAATAGCTCAGTTTTCTTGAGACTGTATGTTTATACACACACACACACACACACACACACACACACAGAGAGAGAGAGAGAGAGAGAGAGAGAGAGAGAGAGAGCGAGCACTAGAAGTTCAAGTGGAGTCATCCTCTAGGGGACTTTGGATGCACACTGAGTACTATAAACCTGTGAGCAAGCCACAGTTAGTGGAGGATTTTATCCCTTCATCAGTTATTAACCAATCCTGACTTTCCTACAACCTGAAGGAAATTTCCTAAATCCCATGTTTTAATGTCCTGTTTCTCAGTCACACACAAAGTGTGAGGGTGACACATTATAAAAGCTTAATACATAACCTGATTTCTTTCAGAAGCTCTAGGCAAAGGCCTCTTACTATTCATTTGTGGATTCATAAAACAAATATCTCCTGAGGGCTTTCTTTTGCTGGGCATTGTACCAGGTGGGTTGGGGAAGGAGGATATGGCATTGAACGAGAAAATGCAGTCTTGCCCCCAGGTAGCTGACATCCTAGGGGCTGGAGCCACCAACTCACAAGGAGCAAGTTGGGCTGTGAAGAAGAAGAAGGAAGAATAAGACCTTAGAGATGTGCTGCTGGTTTGGTTTCCATGCGGTGGTCAGGGAAGGTCTTTCTGATAATTGAGTGTTATTTGGGCAGCAACCCAACTGAAGTGGGGGGAAAGAATTGCAGGCATAGGAAACTGTCTTGGGGAATTTGGTACATTGGAAAATGGATACAAGAAGAAGGTTTGTGTCCAAGTCCACTTACAATGGGCAAAGAAATGAAAGGATGAATGGGCACCGGAGCAGAGCCAGGGCTATATGCTGGATCTGGAACCAATCTGCTTTCCTGGCAAACATGCTGCCCTCCAGAGCTTTGCCTCTTGGTGGCCTATTCTGGATGTTTAATATAACCTTCTTAAGATGAAGACAAACAAGTTTACCAAAAATATCTCCATAGATTTGGGTGAGAGAGTTTGGATTAGGAAAATGTGGTTTGAAATTCTTCTATGACATTGAATGTGGTTTTGGAAGGAGTCTGTGAAATCTTAAAAGGCTGTTGGTCTGTCAGGGATGAAGAAGACCTTCATATAAGTCAGTTGTTAATCCAAACCAAAAAAAATTCTCCCATGTGATGAAATGGAAGGATAACATCTCTCACGCTTTCTGACAGCCAACAATTCACCACCAACAATTTGCTAATGTCAAACTGTGTCTAGCTCTCATTCAGGTGTATTCCCTTGGAATAGGGAATGGGCCTTAAATGCATATCGTGATCATTATGTAATGCTGGAGGATCTTTTTGGTTGGGTTTTGCGTGGTAATGTCTGGTAGACTCCTGGTGTATTTATATGACACCATAACAAACAAATTGAACAGTGAAAAATGCAACCAATAACTGAGAGTGTTACCTTCACGTCATACCAATGATTCTATTATTCTCTTCCTCCACAGAATGACTTTTTCTGCATTTTGGTGGGCATCAGGGACAGATGGATAAGTGTCCCATCTGGTGCACATTATTTCTGTTACCACTTAATTTCTCAAAGATCTATTTTATGAGATGGAACCAGTGTGTGTACTTGTACAAGCCTTGCTATAGTTGCTATTAACATCAATATTTACTTTTACCAAGATTAAAAACTCCATACACAGGAGGAGGTGCGAGGCTCATTTACAGTAGAAATGCCCCTTATGCTACAGGCGGATTGACTGATGTAGAAACTTTGGAGTTTAGGGTTTTGATTTATGGTAGTGTCTGGAGGAAGGGTATGTACTCTGTTTCTGTAAGGTAAAGCCCGTTTCTGGCTTCTCTTCTTCTCAAGAGATTTTTGTTTTTTGTTTTCTATGTGAAGTGTCTTGTGTGAGATGGAGATGGCTAAGTGATTCCATTATGCATGGTGTCTCACACATCTTAACCAATTAGGAAAGGCTGTAGAGAATTACATGGAATTAATCCCATCCAGAAGGACTACAGAAAGCCTCAACTACTCAAACTCTAGTTACTTCGTTTACAATGTCACAAGAGTGCCTTGATGGTTTTAGGACTGTGTATGTCAGGCAGTTTATTATTCTTTCTGAATTCTGTGTGTATGCGCACGCATGTGTCTGCAACTGTGTCAGCATTTGTCAGTGGCTAATGGTAAACTCTTGCATTTATATTATTCAGTCTGCCAAGTCATATGATGGTTTTTGAAAATGGTCACCTCATTTACATTTATAAAAACTATGCTATATAGTTGACTTCTCTTAACTTTTTCAAGTATTTGTTTTGAAGTTTCATTTTATACAGGAAATAGGCATAATCTCCAATAAGTGAACTTTAACAACTAAGACCCCAGGATCCTTTCCCTGGTAGGCAAAAAAAAAAAAAAAAAAAAAAAAAAAAAAAAATTCCTTCACATGCTACAAACCTCCTTCTGGGATATCCTATTTCTTATCTGGAGATGAAAGTCAGGATTAATCCAGATGATTAAGAAAATACCCTGCATCCTCTTTAAAATTAAACTCTGCTGGAAGTTTCTTTTCTTACTAAAATAGTTTCAGTGGTAAAAGTAAAAGCAGATCACAGGTATTTTTGGTGTTTTCCATATAAATTTTTAAAACTTGAAACACTGATATCTTCTCCATGTATTAATGCACAAAAAGTGACAGTAGAATGTAACTTTAAGCCAAATAATTGCTTTTGTGTGTGCATTGGGTGGGATACTGGGAATTAAACCCAGGGTTGCTTTACCATTGAGCTACGTACCCCGCCCTTTTTATTTTTTATTCTGAGACAGGGGTTTGCTAAGTTGCTTTGGACCTTGTTAAATTACCTAGGCTGGCCTCAAACCTGCAATCCTCCTTCTTCAGTCTCTTAGTCACTGAGGTTACAGGCATGTACTACTGAGTCTGATTAGGAGCCAACTGTTAATAATCAATATTGGACAATATAGTCAACGTACTAAAGAAGTTGAAGGTGCATCTAAGGAAAAATCTTAAATTCTTTCAATTAAGTCATCCACTCAAAAAGCTCTCACTTTATGTATTGTGCATCTACATGCCAAGTAAATACATGCACACATGCACACGCCTGAGCACACGCAGAGTTAATCTGCTTTCTAGAGCCTAAAGTAAAGAAACCCTTCTGCAGATAGCATTCCTGAAGGTTTCTCACCCTTGCTTTTGCTTTCTAAGGCAGAGAACAACGTGGCTCCTTCCCAGACAGTCAGACATGCTATAAAAAGTAACATCAGCCTTGGGAATTATAAAGGGAGAAGGGATATGCCATAAACAGGGATAAACATCTTCCTTTATACAAAGCTGTCAGATGCATTTAAGCAGAGACCTGCTCCTTGTCCCCATGGTGGCCCCTCTTTCCTGTCCAGGGACCAATGAAGCAGGGCTTTACCTAAGTGGCCCATGGTGAGAAGCTTAGATAAGGCACAAAGTTGCCTCAATAGACTTAAAACCCCCATCTCTGGGACAAAGTGGGGAAGCTTTACTTTTTTTACCACCCTATCGAAGAAAAAAAAGCCCAAGGAAAACATTCATTGCACAAAGCTTACATTGTGTGCTGAGAAAGCCTGATCCTTGACTATTGTCTACACTCTTATTTGTGCAACAGAGATGATTTTCAGGGGCTTAGCAAAATTATCAACAGGGCCATTTTAACACTGTGTGTTTATTTGGCTAGTCCACTCTCCCTTTTCAGGCAAAAGAGAACTAACACATTCAAGTGACTTTCTTCAAACCAAAAATTACCAAGGGAAGAACAATGTTCATTTCTGAACAGGAAAGTCCCTTTCCTATAAAACGTTCTGACATAATAAGAAAGGGACTTATTCCAAGTCTTCCAGAACTTATTTTACACACTTGATATGTTGACACATATTATTCTCATTATATAGTACATATACAGCATATGAAATAGACAAGATTATTTCAGTTTTTTTTTTTTTTTTTTTTTAATGTAAACAAGTACAACTACTTACCAGAGGGTTTTATCTGGCCAACTCCAAAACCCAGCTAAGCTTTAAGTTATACGTAATGTTTTGAACTGGACACGGGGAGAGATGGAGGGCACCAATGACAGATGGGGGAGGGAAGAATGGGCTTTGGGGCCCATGTCCCAGATTCTGAATTGCAATTGCACCCCACTAATAAGTATCATTTTATTTTGATTTTTGAGCTATAATATTGTAATAATAATATTTCCCTTGTAGGCCTCCTGTTATACATGTAAAAAAATCTCCATTTTGTGAAATAAGTGTGAAAAATAAACTTCAAAGGTGGTTAAGTACGAAGGGTGGATAACAGAGCAGAACGATTTAGTTTTCTACCCTACCTCCCCTTGAGCGTCTCAGGGAATCTGAGAAACCTTTGCTAGGTCATGGCATTGACATTTCAAACTGGAATCCATTATCCATACAAGACATATTTTGTGACCTATTCTGTGCCAGGTCCTAGAGTGATTTTGCGGAGTGCTTCAGGGAGCCTCAAGTTTTGATCTGAATTTTATTCTGGGCATATACTTCAAACCTCTTTTAAAAAGAATGGAAATGTTGTGCATGGTCCGTTCATTATCTACTCAATTTTAGCTCTTAACGCGCCTTAGATGCTGAACTTGTGCTCTCAGGTTACCTTGTTTTTGTATAGACTCAGAATACAGCTCCTCTGGCCTCTAAAAATGTTTACTTCTTGTAAATGTGTCATTGGTTAGGATTTAATGGTGCTTAAATGTTCATTTAAAAATTTGGGACTGCTCGTATTCGCACAGGTGAAATTGCACAAGTGTTACAAGAATAATGTGCCCCATTAAACTCCAGGTCAAGGCCAGGGATCTGCTCAGAGCATGTCCTGTTGACAGTATAACTGCTCGGTTGTGCAAACATGCGTGACAAGTTGTCTTGTTCAAAAGAGTTAAGGACACTTACTTGTAAATTTCAAATTCTTTTCTTTCAACTTTTATATTATGAGAGAAAAAAAAGATTGTTACATATTGTTGGAGATTTGATGAACTGTTCCTACTTGCTTCTTTGAAGCAATTGCTTTAATTGAAGAGCATGCTGAGGTTGTAAGGGGAACTTTCAAAAGTTCCACCATTTGTAAAGAATTAGGATTTTGCTCAGTACTGTACCAAAGTGCAGAAAGAAAGAAAAAGAGAGAAAGGGGACAGAGAGATTGAGGATGCTTTCAAATTATTTTTTAAATCAAAAAGACTATTTGTGCTCAATGATTGATTTCATAGTAAGTTGATATTATAAATTAATTATGGAAAAAGAAATATGCTAATGAAATGGTATTTTGCCTGTTTCCATATGGGAGCACAGAGTACTGTTAAATAAGGATGGGAGCCTTGGCTCCATGTATCACTTTCTCCAAAAGGAAGGTCATGGTGAAGAGGAGCCAAAGTGCTGCAGAAGCTCTGTTTCAGACACGGCTTCTTTCCTTTTTCTCCTCAATAAAATGGAAACTTAAACCCCAACAGGTAGTTTGTTCGGTAACACAGACAAAAGTGTTGTGTGGCATGACCGAATGGTGTATAGAATGGAGACTGTCTTAGTTAGCTATTTTTGTTGTGGTGACTAAAAGGATCTGACCAGAACAATTTTAAAGGAGGAAAAGTTTATTTGACAGCTCACAGTTTCAGAAGTCTTAGTCCATAGAAGACTGGCTCCATTCCTTGGGGCTCATGGTGAGCCTGAACATCATGGTGAGAGAGTGTGGCAAAGGGAAACAGCTCACATCATGGTGATCAGGAAGCAGAGAGATACCCCATAGCCATGCCCCAATTCCCACCTCCTCCAGCCACACCCCACCACTTCAATTAATCGCACCAGGGATTAAATCACTGATTGGGTTAAGACTCTTACAACCCAATCATTTTCCCTCTGAACCTTTCAGCATTGTCTCACATGTGAGCTTTGGGGGACACTTCGCATCCAAACCATAACAGAGAAGGGGATCTTCTTTCCATAGGTTCCCCTTTGTAAAAGCATGCCCTGCCCCACCCCCAACCCCCCAGGCTCAAAACCCATGAGGTCATCTGGACAAGGATTGTGTGGACTTTTCTGGCTCTGTGAGTCTTATTTCTCCTTTAACCAAAATGCCATTTCATCCTTAATTCTCCAGAAAAAAACTCACAGAAAAAAAGTCACTTGGATGGTCAAAACCAGCTTTATAAATATTCCTGTGGGAATATTTCCTTGCTGGGGTCAGCACTTAGTGCAGGATATCCCAGTATCCATCACTGTTCTATTAACTCCAGTGAGCGAATACCACTTCCTGTTCCCAGATCTGACAGCTGAAAGGGAGGAGAGAAGAAAGAGGGAGCAACCTGCCCACCCCCGGAGCTGATGATGGCATCTGGGGAAAGGTCATATGCTTTCCTCAAACCCTTGCTGCGTGTGTGGGGATGAGGTACGGGTGTTAGAAAAGTCTTTATTAATTCAGCATCTTGTATGGGTAACAAAGTATAACTACAGTAGCTTATATGTTGATCTTTATATTAAGGATTCACACTTAATTTTGGAGTCTTGACATCCAGACTAGATAATCAAATAGATACAAATTCCTATTTACATGCTAGGTTGTTTACTTTGTTTTATTCTTTAAGACATCAATGAGACAATATTTTTCCCCCAGAACTCCCTGTCACCTGGTTGCCTTCTGAAATCTGTTTCAAATTAGCTTGTCATTTCCCAATCTTTACCTTCGTCCAATTGCCCCTTCTTCTGGTGAACTTGCACTACAAGTTTTTTTTTCTTTTCTCTGAAAAGAACATCACTTCCTGTTCTCTCCACCCTTTCCCTTGCAGCCATTTCCCCGCCTCCCAGCTACTGTCAGTCTGTGAACATCCTAGCTAGCTATGGGTTCATCAGTCAGCTTGCAAGTATCCTTCTCCGTTATTGGTCCCCTGTTAGGCGGGGATTCTTAAAGATAGCTTCACTGCCATCTTTTCTCTCTTGCCTTTCTCTCCCTGACTCACTTTCTCCTCCTAGCTTTTCCACTCTCTCTAGTGTGCGCCCTTTCTCTTTCCCTTTCTTTTCCTCTCATTTTCTCTCTTATCCTGCAGGGAGACACTCTGTTTGCTTAATAAACTCCCTTACGTGATTTCCCATGTCTGGCGAGGTTTTCGTGGGATTCCTTACACTTCCTGTTTTTATAAGAATATTGTTATGCTTTGGATCTTAAATGACCTCCAAGAGCTCATGTGTTGAAGTCTTGGTCCCCATTGTAGCAATGTTTAGAGGTGGGGTTCAGAAAGCAATTGGATCTTGAGGACTCTGAGTTCATCAGTGGACTAATCCACTGGCAGAATAATAACTTAATGAGCTATTGGAGGTGGTGGAAACTTTAGAAGGTGGGGCCAACTGGAGGAAGGAAGTCATTTGGTGGCATGCCCTTGAAGGATGTACTGGAACCCTGGCCACTTAATCTCTCTTTTTTCCTCCTGTTCACTATAAGGTGAGAAACTCTGCTCCTCTATGTGCTCCCCACTATGATGTTCTGCTTTGCCCCTGACCCAAGTAATTGTGCCAAACAACCATGGAACTCCTGTGAAGCAAAATAAATCTTTCCTCCTTTAGGTTGATTTTTCTCAGGAATTTTGTCACAGCAAGGGAAAGCTGACTACCACAAATACACTCTTCTGTATTTTTCTGCTGATGTTAATGGAATTCTCTTGCACAGATTCCAAATGACCTGATCTAAATTTTGTCATTTTTCATTTTGGAATTATTACCCCTACCCCAAGAACAACTCAAGACGACCAATATTATTCACCTCTCCCAGCACTGAAATATTTCCTATCACTCATCACCAAACTAGATTGAACATGAAGTGGTGACTAAGCAATGGGGAGAACCTTTATCATCCGATCTTTCTCATCCCCTACACGAGACGGTTTAAACAAAAGACACACAGAGCTAATCATCTGAAAATCCTGCCAGTATAAAAACAAGCAAATCTTCAAAAACGAGTTAAACAGGTGGAAAGGGATCTATCCTAATGCTTACCTGAGTAGACAGTTGAAATCATTATTTTACTTTTATAAAATAATGTGTGGGGGTAAAAGTAGCTCAGAGGTTAAATTTGGTCTGACTTCTTGGGATAAAAGTTTAGCTGGGACTTACCCATGTTCTTGAGCAAGTCACTCCTTGTTCACTCCTTGTATCTATTTCCCTAACTATGAAAAGGACATAATACCTCCATCCCGAGGGTCCTGGGGCTCAGTGTCAGCGAAGTACTTTGCAATCCACTGCTGAAAGGTGCTCAGCAAGTTCAAAGAACCAGTATTAAGAATTGTTTATCATCTTTATAAACCAGTAAATCCTTCTCATGGCTGTAAAATGATTCTTCCTAGCTTTATTCCCTTCACATACCAAAATAAACTTCAGATTCTTCTATATTATCAGCTTAACATTGTGCCTCAGTTGTTTACATGCACAAAGCCCTTCCCATCTCCTTTTGATTTGCAGCATGTGCTGAGCCCAAGACAAAAGAACGTACTATTCACAAGTATGACTCATGTGAAAATTGAAACTTCATGCTCTGTTTTATTAAGGGCCTTGCTTTCCATCTGTGGGTTAAAATAATTGGGAATAAAGATAAACACTGTTAAAAAACAAAACAAAACATGAGCACTGAGTTAGTCAATAAAGTAAATTTGAATCAACTGTTAGGTGGCAAATCTAATGGACAAATAAGGAAACAGAGTCAAAAACCTAGTGATGAACCAGGTGTGTTATTTTGCAAGGTACTGTATTGAAATGCATTATTTTAATTAATAGTAACAATAATCAATTGTAAAATGCATGATGATTGTTTGGGTTTTATTTGAGAAATTAGGGAGCTAAGAAGAGGCAAAGAGGGCATCTGGCAAAAGCATGGATGAAGAGTTGGAAAAGGCCCAATAGAAGAGATGGTATTACAGGTTAGAGGGAAGAAAGAAAGAAAGGTGACATTCATTGTGTGCCAACTTTGTGCCAAACATTATGCTAAGCTCCTTACATACACTATCTCATTTAATCCTAGTAATGACTTTGCAAGATAGGCATTATGATTGCTTTCATTCCATTGAAGCTGAGAGCTTATGTCATTTTTCCAGGGTAATGGAACTACTAAATGACAGAACAGGAATTCCTACTGGGTTTCAAATGACTCTCAGTCTAACACTTTATACCACACCCTGGCGCCATTTTAGGAAAAAAACCACTGTTGATACTAGAGCTTATTATTGGGTTCCTTGTTATGACTTCTTAATAAGCACTGAAATAATGCTATTAGTTTTCATCATTTTTTTTTTCTGCTTCTGTGGGGCTGACCATATTTCCTTTTCCTAAATCATAATGGCATTAAAATCTGCTCTTTAAATTAGACTGTATTATGTCTTAAATATGAGGCTGGCAGTGAAAATATACAACATCAGTTATGATACCTGGTGGACAGAGATAGAGGGGCATTGATGTGAAATTTGAGCAATTTAGAAGGTATGAGAAGAGCTTTTCCGAACAATTTTTTTCTGAGTAGTGTGCTAGGAAAAGAAAACCCTAACTCTGGGGAATTCTGTGAGGAAAAACTGAATTGCTTGGAAGAGGGCAATGTTTGCCCCCATCATATCTACATTCAATGTCTGCCTCCAGAAAATTAGTCCCCATTATCCCCTAGCTTGCTATTACCTCTATGGTCACTTTATCCATCCAGTCTCCACCCTGACCTCTGGATTACCTCTTTCTCATGCCTCAGAGATCAGAATCATCTCCCTGCATGAAGTTTTTCTCTTCTTCTCTAGCCTGAGGCCATGAACCAGTGATTCTGCAAAGGAGCCATAGTTTTGACCTCTTTCAGGACTGCAACTGAGTTTTTTCTTCTTTGTCCCTCAGCTTAAGAATGAATAAGAGCAGAGATCCACAGTGGTTCTTCCTCCATGACTAGAAGAGCAATAGGTTGGTTGTACCTTCATCAAAGCCTAGGCAGGAATAAAGATTCAATAACTGGAAGGCCTTATGGGGGCTGATTCTTTACCAAAATGTATATTTTGTGTGTGTGTCCAGATTGTTTCCTGGTAGCATTCTAATTTCATGTTTTTTTTAAAGTGACTTTTGCTCTCTAAAGTTATCATTGTACCTATCTTTTTTTTTTTTCTTTTTTTTTTTTTTTTTGCAGAGAAAAAGGTAAAGAAATGACAATGTAAAGGCCAAACCTATTGCTTTAGAAACCTCTCTGAGAAAAAAATCTGGCCTCTGGCATGTAAAACAATTTAAATACCAGGAATGGCCAGGAGAGCCTGTGTATACAAACTTAGCCGGGACCCTGATTTTATCAAGATTTATTGCATTTGGATTCCAATGTTTCTCTGATATGTTTTCTTCTTACAACTTTTTCTCTATCTTTAGGTTTTATACTTTCTTTCTCACCTTACCCATCTGTTTTTATGACTTTTGTTTCTTTCTACCTACCATCTTTAGAAGAAGGGAGAATGACTTACACTCAGGAAGAGAAAGCTTTTCATCTCTACCAGGCCTATACAATAGAACTTTCTGAAACAATGGAAATGCTCTACATCTTCACTTTCTAGTACAAGAATTCACTTGTCACACATGAAGCTACCAAGAAGGTAAAATGCAGTTATGGTGGCACTAAGCAATGACAGCAAAGCAGAGCCTGGGAGAAGTTTGTTTTGTAGCAAGGATTAAATCCAGGGATGCCTAACCACTGAGCCACACCCCAGCCCTTTTTCATATTTTATTTAGGGACAGAGTCTTGCTGAGTTGCTTAGGGCCTCACTAGTTGCTGAAGATGGATTTTATGTTCCTCCTACCTCAGCCTTCCATGTCACTGGGTTTACAGGCATGCACCTCCACACCAATCATGGAAGAGGAATTAAGAAGAGGAATATGCTAGAGGAATAGATCATTTAATTCTGTGATTAAACTCTTGCATTGTTCTCCGTCCTCCTCTTGTTGGCGGTAGTGGAGGCAGGGCTTATGCATAAAATCAACCAGAATCAGCACAACAAACAAAAACTTTGAGAACTGAGCTTTGGTGTATAATATCTCCCAGGCTTCAGACTGGACTCTGAGAAGCCCACCGGTGAGGCAGACCACAATAGCACTGCAAGGCTTTGAAATCAAATTGACATTCAACCCACAGTCCACAAAAGTAGACAGAGACACGTGTTGACTCTGTAAGAATTTTAAAGATTTGATTCCAGATTCTTTTAAATAACATTTGAAATGTTCAGAAATCAATTCAAAATTATTTACTGTACTAAGAATCAGGGAAATCTTAAGAAAGAATAACAAACATATGCTGTTATGGTTTGGATGTGAGGTGTCCCCCACAAGTTCATATGTGAGACAATGCAAGAAGGTTTGGAAAAGAAATGATTGGGTTAGAGCCTTAACCTAATTGTGATTTAATCCCTGATGGAATCACTGAATGGTAACTAGAGGCAGGTGGGTGTGGCTGGAGGAAATAGTTCACTGGGGGTGTGGCTATGGGGTATGTATTTTGTATCTGGAGAGTGGAGACTCTCTTTCTGCTTCCTGATCTCATGTGAGCTGTTTCCCTCTGCCACACACTCTGCCATGACGTCCTGCCTTACCTTGAGCTCCAAGGAACGGAGCCGGCCTTCTATGGACCTCTGAAACCATGAGCCCTCAAATAAACCTTTCCTCCTCTATAATTGTGCTGGTCAGATTGTTTAGTCACAACAACACAAAAGCTGACTAAAACATTTGCCAAGGCCAGAATGATACAAACATTGGTATTATATGACCAAGTTTTAAGTCAATTATCATAAAAATATTCCAGTAAGTAATTAGAAACACTCTTGAACAGAAAAAATAGAAAGTCTCAGCAAAGAAATAGGAGATATAAAGAACAAAATGGAAAGGTTAGAACTGAAAAATACAATAATAGAAGTACAAAACCATAGTCACTAGAGCAATATAGAGATGTCAGAAGAAATTTTAAGTATAGCAATAGAAATTATCCAATATGAACAAGAGAATTTTAAAAAAATCAACAGAACCCCAGAGACATGTGAACAACAAAAAAAAAGAGTTAATATTTGTGTCACTTGAACTCCAAGAAAGAGATGGAAGGAGTATCTTATTATGATCGGAAACATCCCAAATTTAGTGAATGATATAAGCCAATAGATTTAATAACTCAGCAAACTCTAGACAAATAAACCAAAATAAATCCACACCTAAAAACATCACTATCAGACATCTAAAAAGTAAGACAAAGGACAAAATTGAAAGCAGCCAGAGAAATGACAGCTTGATGAGGGAATTGATGATTCAAACAATCGTAGGTTTCTCCCCAGATGAAAGGAAGTAGTATAAATTTTTTTGTTTTTTATGTACATATAAAGCTATCAACACAGTATCAATATCTAACACAAATATTTCTCAGAAACACAGGAGAAATAAAGACATTGTTAGATACAGGGAACAAAGAGAATTTTGTCAAAAGAAATTCTTCAGACATAAAGGAAAAGATAAAGAAATTGGAAGGTCAACAATAAAGAAATAACAATAGAAAGGGTAATACTGAAAAAATACAATAGACTATTATTTTCCTCTTGTTTTTAAAAATTACATTTGATAGTTGCAAACAAAAATTATAACACTTCATGTGGTGTTCAGTATATGTAAAGTGACATTGAAGACATCAATATCTTAAATAGGACAGGGCAAAGAGATCTAAATGGTAATAAAATTTCTCAGTTCCACTTAGAATGGTAAATTATGGACAGTAATATACTGTGGTGAGTTAAGTGTACATATTATACACTATATGAAGAAAGCAATGAAATTATTATAGGTAAATTAAAATGAAATTCCAAAAAAAGTTTATGAAACCACAAAAAGACGTGAAAAGAAAGAGAAAAAGCAGTAGAATGCATTAAAAAAAAAAAATAAGAAAACAGCAACCTGAATTCTAACATGCTATTAATTACCTTTAAAGAAAATGGTCTAAACACATTAATTAAAAGACAGAGATGAGAAAAATGAATTCTAAAAATGATGCAACTCTGCTATCTTCAAGAAGCTTACTTCAACTACAAGGGAGATATAGGTAGCTTAAAAATATGAGAATGGAAAAAGATGTATCTTGCAAACACTAATCAAGGAAGAGTTAGAGTGTCTATATTACTATCAGTCAAAAGACTTCACAGCAAAGCAATTTACTAAGGACAAAGACATTACAAAATGTCAAAAGTTCAATTAACTGAACGCGTAATAGATCTAACCATGTACATGCCAAGCAACAGAACTTCAAAATACACGAAGCAAAAATAAATGGAACTGAAAAGAGAAATAGATAACCCAAGAACTATACCTGGGGGCTTGGATATGAAGAGTCCCCCACAAAGCTCATGTGGCAATGCAGGATTGTTCAGAGGTAAAATGATTGGTTTATGAGAGCCGTCACCTCATTGGTAGATTAATCCATTTGATGGATTAATAATTTGAATGGATTACTGGGTAGTAACTGTAACCAGGTAAGGCATGGCTGCAGGAGGTAGGTTACTGGGAGTGTGCCCTTGGGGATTCCAGATCTTGTCCCTTGATCCTCTTTCTCCATCTCTCCCTACTTGCTGGCTGCTGTGAGCTGAGCAGCTTTCCTCTACTACATACACCCTTCTGCCAAAATGTTCTGCCTTGCTTCATGTTCAGAGTAATGGAGTTGGCTGACCATGAACTGAATCCCTGAAACCATGAGCCCAAAATAAAGTTTTCCTTCTCTAAATCATTCTCATCAGGTGTTTTGGTCATGGTAATGAAAAGCTAACTTAACACAGCTTCTCTCAATGATCAATAAATCAGCAGTGAGAGAAGGAGCACAAAACTTGAACATGAATGTTCATAGTACCTTTATTTGTAAAATTAAAAAACTGGAAACAACTTAAATGTTCTTTACCATATGGGTAAAAAAAAAAATCTTACTGGATATCCATACAAGAATGATAAAAAGAAATGAACTATTGGTACACAAAATAACTTAATGAATTTCCAGAGCATTATGCTGCATGATTTTACAATATCTCAAAATGTTACAGATAGTTTTATTTATATAACATTCTAAAATAACAAAACAGTACTGAAGATAACAGACCAGTGGTTGTCAAGGGTTAGGATTTGGGGCAAGTATAGATTATAAAGGCATGATGTGTCCTGATTATTGCCATGGTAGTAACAATCTATCTATGCAATTAAATTTCTTAAAGTGAATATGAGACGGGGCGATCCAAGATGGCGGCCTAGAGGGAGACTGCACCCCCAGTCGCTCCAGAACCCAGGAGTTAAGAAGGGGAGGCATTGAGAGACTCGGACTGAAATAGAGCCACGGGTGAGTCTGCCCACTGGGTAAAGCTCAGCCCGGGTGGCAGGCCCAGATAGAGGTGGCTTATCGGAGCCGGGCAGGGCAGCTAGAGTCATCCACAGGCAGTCCTGCGCACTCCGGAGGTGGGCCCCGCCCACATAGCCAGCTTCTCCAGGTTCCCGGAGCGGGCCCACTAGTGAGAGCCTTTCTGACCAGAACAAGCTCCAAGTCCTGGAGCCAGCACAGCATAATCCCAGTGTACTCCGGCATGCAAGCAGCTTCAGGGACCAGGATAGGGCAGCCAGAGACTTCCCCAAGCAGCCTGGACCCCTGCGGTGGGAGGGGCCTTTCAAGGCTAGCTTCTCGGAGCAGACCGCCCAGTGAGAGGCTTTCTACATAGAACCAGCCACAAGCCCCCGAACCAACAGAGAGCTTCGATCCACAAGCAGCCTCTGGGATCAGGGCAGGGCAGCCAGAGACCTCTTCAGGCGGCTCTGCCCACTCCGGCCGCAGGCTCTCTTCACGGGGTGATCCAAGATGGCAGCCTAGAGGGTGACTGCACCCCCAGTCGCTCCAGAACCCAGGAGTTAAGAAGGGGAGGCATTGAGAGACTCGGACTGAAATAGAGCCACAGGTGAGTCTGCCCACTGGGTAAAGCTCGGCCCGGGTGCCAGGCCCAGATAGAGGTAGCTTATCGGAGCTGGGCAGGGCAGCTAGAGTCTTCCTCAGGTAGCCTTCCACACTCCAGCAGTGGGCTCCTCCCACACGGCCAGCTGCACGGTGCAGGCCCACAGTGAGAGCCTTTCCGCACAGAGCCAGTTCCAAACCGTGGAACCAGTAGGGGGCTAGGGGCAGTTTTCTTCGGATGCACTGCTTTATCAGATTCCTCCAAAACATCAGGCTACTGAAGGCTGGGAGGTGATAAACTGGAAATCTACCGGGACACTATAAGCCAATAGCGGAAAACTGCAATTCTCAGGGTCCCACTGACAGCTGACCAATATGAGAAAATAAGGGAAGAAAATGTCCCAAACAAACCTAGATACTACATCAATAAAACCCAATGACAGCACAGCAGAAGAAATGTCAGAAAGGGAGTTCAAAATGTACGTAATTAAAACGATCAGGGAAGCTAATGAGGAGATGAAAGAGCAAATGCAGGCATTGAAGGAGGAGATGAAAGAGCAAATGCAGGCATTAAATGATCGCACCAATCAACAGTTAAAAGACCAAATACAGGAAGCAAGAGATCATTTCAATAAAGAGTTAGAGATACTGAAAAAAAAACAAACTGAAATACTTGAAATGAAGGAAACAATAAACCAAGTTAAAAACTCCATAGAAAGCATAACCAATAGGATAGAACACCTGGAAGACAGAACCTCAGACATTGAAGACAAATTATTTAATCTTGAAAGCAAGTTGGCCAAACAGAAAAGATGGTAAGAAATCATGAACAGAATCTACAAGAATTATGGGATATCATGAAAAGGCCAAATTTAAGAATTATTGGGATTGAGGAAGGCTTAGAGAAACAAACCAAAGGAATGAACAATCTATTCAATGAAATAATAACAGAAAATTTTCCAAATCCGAAGAATGAAATGGAAAACCAAGTACAAGAGGCTTATAGAACTCCAAACATACAAAATTACAACAGACCCACACCAAGGCACATTATTATGAAAATACCTAACATACAAAATAAAGACAGAATTTTAAAGGCCGCGAGAGAAAAGAATCAAATTACATTCAGAGGGAAACCAATAAGAATATCAGCAGATTTTTCAATCCAGACCCTAAAAGCTAGAAGGGCCTGGAACAACATATACCAAGCCCTGAAAGAAAACGGATGCCAACCAAGAATCTTATACCCAGCAAAACTTACCTTCAAATTTGACGATGAAATAAGATCCTTCCATGATAAACAAAAGCTAAAGGAATTTACAAAAAGAAAGTCAGCATTACAGAACATTCTCAGCAAAATATTCCATGAGGAAGAGATGAAAAACAACGATGCAAATCAGCAACAGGAGGCGCTAGCCTAAAGGAATAGCCAAATAAAGGAGAAACCAAATCATGTCAAAAACAAATATGAGTCAATTGACTGGGAATACAAATCATATCACAATAATAACCCTGAATGTTAATGGCCTGAATTCATCAATCAAAAGACACAGACTGGCAGAATGGATTAAAAAGAAAAGTCCAACAATATGCTGCCTGCAAGAGACTCATCTCATAGAAAGAGACACCCATAGACTAAAGGTGAAAGGATGGGGAAAAACATACCATGCACACGGACACAGCAAAAAAGCTGGAGTATCCATCCTCATTTCAGATAATGTGGACTTCAAACCAAAACTAGTTAGAAGGGATAAAGAAGGACATTACATGCTGCTTAAGGGAAGCATAAATCAGCAAGACATAACAATCATAAATATCTATGCCCCAAACATTGGCTCATCCACGTACGTTAAACAAATCCTTCTCAATTCCAGAAATCAAATAGACCACAACACAATAATACTAGGCGATTTTAACACACCTCTCTCACCACTGGATAGATAATACAAACAAAAATTGAATAAAGAAACTATAGATCTCAACAACACAATCAACAATTTAGACTTAATGGACATATATAGAATATACCATCCAACCAAGAACGAATACACTTTCTTCTCAGCAGCACATGGATCCTTCTCTAAAATAGACCATATTTTATGCCACAAAGCTACTGTTAGCAAATACAAGAAGATAGAGATACTACCTTGTACTCTATCAGATCATAATGGATTGAAATTAGAAATAAATGACAGAATAAAAAACAGAAACTTCTCCAATACCTGGAGATTAAATAATACACTATTATATGATGAATGGATAACAGAAGACATCAGGAGGGAAATAAAAAAATTCTTAGAAGTAAATGAGAACAAAGACACATCATATCAGAATCTCTGGGACACTATGAAAGCAGTACTTAGAGGAAGATTTATTTCATGGGGCGCATTCAAAAAAAGAAGTAGAAATCAACAAATAAACGACTTAACACTAGAGCTCAAAGCGCTAGAAAAAGAAGAGCAGACCAATACCAAAAGTAGTAGAAGACAGGAAATAGTTAAAATCAGAGCCGAAATCAACAAAATCGAAACAAAAGAAACAATTGGAAAAATTAACAAAATAAATAGTTGGTTCTTTGAAAAAATAAATAAAATTGATAAACCCTTAGCCACACTAACAAAGAGAAAGAGGGAGAAAACTCAAATTACTAAAATTCGGAATGAACAAGGAAACATCACAACAGACATGACTGAAATACAAAACATAATTAGAAGCTATTTCGAAAATCTATACTCCAACAAAACAGAAAACCTCGAAGACATCAACAAATTTCTAGACATATGAATTACCTAAACTGAACGAGGAGGACATACACAACTTAAATAAACCAATTTCAAGCAATGAAATAGAAGAGGTCATCAAAAGCGTACCAACAAAGAAAAGTCTGGGACCAGATGGGTTCTCAGCCGAGTTCTACAAAACCTTTAAAGAAGAGTTCATTCCAATACTTCTCAAACTATTCCATGAAATAGAAGAGGAGGGAACCCTCCCAAACTCGTTCTATGAAGCCAATATCACCCTGATACCTAAACCAGACAGAGACACATCGAGGAAAGAAAATTTCAGACCAATATCCTTAATGAACATCGACGCAAAAATTCTCAACAAAATTTTAGCAAATCGCATACAAATATATATTAAAAAGATAGTGCACCATGATCAAGTGGGTTTTATCCCAGGGATGCAAGGTTGGTTCAACATTCGGAAATCAATAAATGTCATTCACCATATCAACAGACTTAAAGTTAAGAACCACATGATTATTTCAATAGATGCAGAAAAAGCATTTGATAAAATACAGCATCCCTTCATGCTCAAAACACTAGAAAAAATTGGGGTAGTGGGAACATTCCTTAACATTATAAAGGCAATCTACGCTAAGCCCATGGCTAATATCATTCTAAATGGTGAAAAACTGAAAGCGTTCCCCCTAAAAACTGGAACAAGGCAGGGATGCCCTCTTTCACCGCTTCTATTCAACATCGTCCTTGAGACTCTAGCCAGAGCAATCAGACAAACCAAAGAAATTAAAGGGATACGAATAGGAAAAGAAGAACTCAAACTATCCCTGTTCACTGATGACATGATTATATATTTAGAGGAACCTGGAAATTCCACCAGAAAACTTTTAGAACTCATAAGTGAATTCAGTAAAGTAACAGGTTACAAGATCAATGCTCATAAATCCAATGCATTTTTATACATAAGTGATGAATCTTCAGAAAGAGAAATTAGGAAAACTACCCCATTCACAATAGCATCGAAAAAAATAAAATACTTGGGAATCAATCTCACAAAAGAGGTGAAAGACCTCTACAATGAGAACTACAGAACACTAAAGAAAGAAATTAAAGAAAACCTTAGAAGATGGAAAGATCTCCCATGTTCCTGGATAGGCAGAATTAATATCGTCAAAATGGCCATACTACCTAAAGTGCTATACAGATTCAATGCAATTCCAATTAAAATCCCAATGATGTACCTTGCAGAAATAGAGCAAGCAATTATGAAATTCATCTGGAAGAATAAAAAACCTAGAATAGCTAAAGCAATCCTCAGTAGCAAGAGCGAAGCAGGGGGTATTGCAATACCAGATCTTCAACTCTACTACAAAGCAATAGTAACAAAAACGGCATGGTATTGGTACCAAAATAGACAGGTAGATCAATGGTACAGAATAGAGGACATGGACACAAACCCAAATAAATACAATTTTCTCATACTAGACAAAGGTTCCAAAAATATGCAATGGAGAAAAGATAGCCTCTTCAACCAATGGTGCTGGGAAAACTGGAAAACCATATGCAATAGAATGAAATTAAACCCCTATTTCTCACCCTACGCAAAACTCAACTCAAAATGGATCAAGGACCTCGGAATCAGACCAGAGACCCTGCATCTTATAGAAGAAAAAGTAGGTCCAAATCTTCAACTTGTTGGCTTAGGATCAGACTTCCTTAACAGGACTCCCATAGCACAAGAAATAAAAGCAAGAATCAACAACTGGGATAGATTCAAACTAAAAGGCTTTCTCTCAGCAAAGGAAACTATCAGAAATGTGAAGAGAGAGCCTACAGAGTGGGAGAATATCTTTGCCAACCATACCTCAGATAGAGCACTAATTTCCTGAATGTATAAAGAACTCAAAAAACTCTACACCAAGAATACAAATAATCCAATCAACAAATGGGCTAAGGAAATGAACAGACACTTCACAGAAGAAGATGTACAAGTAATCAACAGATATATGAAAAAATGTTCAACATCCCTAGTAATAAGGGAAATGCAAATCAAAACTACACTAAGATTCCATCTCACCCCAATTAGAATGGCGATTATCAAGAATACAAGCAACAATAGGTGTTGGCGAGGATGTGGTGAAAAAGGAACACTCATACATTGCTGGTGGGGTTGCAAATTAGTGCAGCCACTCTGGAAAGCAGTGTGGAGATTCCTCAGAAAGCTTGGAATGGAAACACCATTTGACCCAGCTATCCCACTCCTTGGCCTATACCCAAAGGACTTAAAATCAGCATACTACAGAGATACAGCCACATCAATGTTCATTGCTGCTCAATTCACCATAGCCAGATTGTGGAACCAACCTAGATGCTCTTCAGTTGATGAATGGATAAAGAAACTGTGGCATATATACAATGGAATATTACTCCGCAATGAAGAATGATAAAATTTTGGCATTTGCAGGCAAATGGACGAAATTGGAGAATATCATGCTAAGTGAGATAAGCCAATCTCAAAAAACTAAAGGACGAATGATCTCGCTGATAAGCGGATGAGGACATATAATGGGGGGTGGGAGGGCTAGCATTAGGTTTAGGGTTAGGTTTAGAGTTAGGCTAAGGAGAGCGGTAAGAATGAAGGAAAGAAGGACTGTGTAGAGGGAAAAGAGGGGTGGGAGGGGTGGGAGGGGTGGGGGGAGGGGAAAAATAATAAACATCATTACCCTATGTAAACGTAAAAAAAATAATAATAAATAAAAAAAAAAAAAAAAAAGAATACAAGCAACAATAGGTGTTGGCGAGGATGTGGTGAAAAAGGAACACTCATACATTGCTGGAGGGGTTGCAAATTAGTGCAGCCACGCAGTGTGGAGATTCCTCAGAAAGCTTGGAATGGAAACACCATTTGACCCAGCTATCCCACTCCTTGGCCTATACCCAAAGGACTTAAAATCAGCATACTACAGAGATACAGCCACATCAATGTTCATTGCTGCTCAATTCACCATAGCCAGATTGTGGAACCAACCTAGATGCCCTTCAGTTGATGAATGGATAAAGAAACTGTGGCATATAATACAATGGAATATTACTCCGCAATGAAGAATGATAAAATTTTGGCATTTGCAGGCAAATGGACGAAATTGGAGAATATCATGCTAAGTGAGATAAGCCAATCTCAAAAAACTAAAGGACGAATGATCTCGCTGATAAGCGGATGAGGACATATAATGGGGGGGTGGGAGGGGTTAGCATTAGGTTTAGGGTTAGGTTTAGGGTTAGGGATAAGGAGAGCGATAAGAATGAAGGAAAGAAGGACTGTATAGAGGGAAAAGAGGGGTGCGAGGGGTGGGGGGGAAGGGAAAAAAAATAAATATCATTGCCCTATGTAAAAAAAAAAAAAAAAAGTGAATATGAAACTAGTAAAATTCAAACAAAATTTGCATTTAGTTGGTATGTTGTACCAAAATCAGTTTGCAGGTTTTTGTAATTGTACAGAGGTTTTATAAGATGATACCATTAGGGGAAACTGAATGAAGGACACATGAGAGAGAACTCCCTGTACTCTTTTTGCAATTTTCTATCTAAGCCAGAAATTATTTCAAAATAAAAATCGACTGAACTTTTAATGTGATTTAATTGTTATTAATTTAAATAGTGATATATAACTCATTGGTATGGTATTGGACAGTGCAGGTCTATACTAAGTTATGTCAAATAACTTTATTTTTCTGTTTTAACTCTTAGGTTCCTGAAGACAATTTTCATGTATGAATTTTTTTTCAACATGTAGTTCATATTCTTTAAATGTCTGCTAATCAACTACAACTGAATTAAATCAGAGCGTCGTAAAATTCAAGGGTGCACAAATAATGTGTTCAGTTATTCTAATCCAGACTGTTGACTAATTCGGATGGCAGAATTTTAATTCCTCAGGTAGGTTGCAAAGGTTTAAAACCTTATAACCATGTTTTGTAAGCTCATAAGTAGGAAGAAGCCTACAGTTGTTCAGAACCTTAATTATCTCTTTTTACTGACAAAATCCAAGCATGTTACTGACTCCAAATCCCCAGGAATGAACAATTGGCCCTTTGACTTTTAACGTTTGCCAGCACAGGTTAAGAGAGCAAGTCCTTTCTCAGAGCCCACACAAGTCAAACCCCTCTGACATGCAGAAGGTGCTTGATTTTGTCCACTCGACTCAGTCCCTTAGTTTTTCAAAGCACCTTCACTCCAGATAAAATATACACATTTATAATGAGGCAAATTCTTTATGTGCTGGCCCCATCTCCACACCAGCCCTGCACAAAAGCAAATCTGATCCTAACTCACTGTACAAGCTTTCCTGGGGACACTGGGAGGTGGAGACTCTTCAGGCTGTTTTGGGCTTTGTTGCTCAACCCCTTCTTCCAATAACTCATGGTGGAAGCTCTTGTGACTTCCAGCCTTGGGGAAAGGCTAAGCCTGGTTATCCAGAGATACCTAGGGAATACTACTGAGGTCATCTTCAGTAGCATTTGGAGAACATGAGATCATTATCACTACCATTGTTAAAAGCTACCAGCACTTGGTGATAAAAGCCACTTGTCACCTTTACTTGGGAAAACACTCATATCCCTCTCCCCTCAGAAAGCCACCCATTTTTTCCCTTCTCTGCACAGAGGCACGCACTACTCTCATGTTGGCAGACAAACTGAGAGAGACTCAGATACTATCCAACTCTGAAAGCGCAGGAGACAGGATGTTCCCTCTTAAGTCCCTAAGAATAATGTAATGTGTGGCTCTGCCATAGTTTGGATTTGGAGCATCACCCAAAGGCCTTTGTGTTAAAGGTTTGGTCCCCAAGTTGGCACCATTTGGAGGTGGTGAGATCTTTGAGAGGTAAGGCCCAGTGGAAGGTTTTCAGGTTACTGAGGGTGTGCCCTTGAAGGGAATTTTAGGACCCCAGTCTCTTCTTCTTCCTGTCTTTCACTTTGTGATCCCACCATGATGTGCTGCCTCACCATCACAGAACTAAAAGCAATGTGTCTTCCCACATACGGACAGAGTCGAGACTATGAGTCAAAATAAATTTTTTCTTTTTCTTTTTTTTTTTTTTAGGTACCAGAGATTAAACTCAGGGGCACTTAACCACTGAGTCACATCCCAGCCCTGTTTTGTATTTTATTCAGAGATGGGGTCTCAGTGAGATGCTTCACACATCACCATTTCTGAGACTGGCTTTGAACTCACAATCCTTCTGCCTCAGACTCCTGAACTGCTGGGATTATAGGTGTGCTACACTGTGCTGGGCAAAATGTTGCTTTTTAAGTTGATTATCTCAGGTTTTTGTTTTAGTGAGAGAAAGCTGACTAACACAGGCTCAAATCAACATTCAGAAAGTAGTTGTTAAATAGCTAAATGAATTAGTTTATATTTCACAAAAAGAGATGACCATTTTTGTTTCACACAGAGAGAATATGCCACAAGATTGGATTTTAGAGCAATCGACCAAAAAATAAATTTCAAATTACCACGAAGAGTGCCTATTGGAATTTTATCTTCTTTGAAAAATCTCTTTCTCAATGGAGGAACCCTAAGAACAAAAATATTAAGACCAAGACATTAACTAATATTCACTTCTGACTTTTATTTTATTTGTTCAATACTTCAAGTCTCATAAGAACGGTATCCTCTGAAAAACATGCTCTTGGCCACCTGATCTAGCTAAGGTCCTATCTTGGGTCCTACTTCCTGGAAGCAGAGCCTGAGAAGGATTGTGGTGTGTATGTTTATTAGGGGAGTGTTCTCAGGATAAGAGAGTGAGGGAAGCAGGATGGCATAGGAGAAAGAACTGGAAAGAATATAGAATCAGTTAGAGCTCTCCAGCCTGGTCCCGCAGAGGGCCTGGAACATGATTTTTACCCTAGGCTGGTGTCAGACTTTTGTGGTTCATGCTAATGAGTCTTTGACTTCATGCTGCCCCTTTTAAGGGCACAGTTGGATTGCCTCTCAGGAAAAGTAGTTCCCATTTGGTCAAGGTCAAGTTTCCAGAGGAGAGAGCAGCTGTGAGCCATTAGCAGGCAAACTTAGAGATGTTGCAGGATGAGTGAACTGGCCTGAAAAAGAGGGAGCTTGGCCGGGCTCCAACAGAAGCTCCAACAGTCTGTCCCTTGTACCATTCATATCCGGTTGTTTGTCACACGGAATTCACTCCAGACAGGTTTTCCAGGATCTGGTTAGCCAGGAAGGTGGAGTTTAGAGGTTGACTGACATCAATTGGCTGAGTCAGTCTGTCTGTGGTCATTTCATGACTGAGGAAGTAAATGGGGCTGATGGACATTATGATCCATGCACACTTAGTTTTTGACAATTATACCAATTCCTGCTTTTCCATCTCAGATGTATTTTTTAAAAATGTATTGTCTTGTAAGTTTCAGGGATGTTCACTTGATTTTTCTTTCTATGATGGCTCTTTCTCTACTGGTCAATGTGAATGTTCTCTCAAATGTTCAGTATGTATATTCTGATTATAAATTTATCTAGTTAGGAAATCATCATGAAGGACCTGTGAACCCACTATGATATAGACCTGAACTAGAATTCCTGGCTTCTAATGAGAGGCTCCCTAGCATATGTAAGTGGCTTTATTAGTCCATTTTTCATCACTATAACAGAATACTTGAGGAAGGCTATCTTTATAAAGAAAAGAGATTTATTTAGCTCATAGTTCTGGAGGTTCAAGTATTTTCATTGGGTTAGGGACTTCCTGCTGGCAGAGTCTCAAAGCAGTACATGACATAACATGACATGACAAGAGATAAGGAGTGCGTGTGTGTGTATGTTTGTGTCTATGTATGTTTTTTCTGGTCTCTTTCTTTTTCTTTTCTTATAAAGTTACCAGTATTTAATCACTGAGAACTCCTCTCTGATGACCTTATTCAATACTAATCACCTCCCAAAGTTATAGACTCCCAGTGTAAGTGTCTACCCTGTTATTACTTTCACTATGAAATTAAATTTCAACACATAAACCTTTGAAGTCAAACCATATCAAGCCCATAGCATTCTGCCTCCAAGATTCGCCTCCTTCTCACAACCCAAAATACACTCATTCCTTCCTGAATAGTTCCAGTCTTAACTTGTTCCAGCCTTAATTCAAAAGTTCAAAGTCTCACCTTATGTCCGAGGCAAACTCCTTGCCGTTGTGAGCCTGTAAAAATTGGAGACAAGTTACACACTTCCAAGGTAACAATGGCAGGAGAGGGATACAATAAACATTCCAAATCCAAAAGGGAGAAAGAGATAAGCAGAAAAGAGTAATCGGCACGAGGCTAGAAACTCAGAAGGGCAGACTTTATATCTTAAAAACTCCAAGTCCAGGATCCTGTGCATAGGACCATGGGTAGGATCCCTACTGGTGGCTTTGCTGGTCACAGAATGTGAGCCTGATTTGGCAGGTTGACAACAGCTTTCCCTGGGGGCTATTACATGCTATTACTGGTAGTTGTGCCTTTCTGGGGTCCTCACTGAGGGTCCACCCTCACAGCAGCACTAGGCACCACCCCACTGGGAATGTTCTGCAGGGGCTTGGACTCTACAGCAAATGTTGTCCTCTCTTCCCAGTTTTTCCTTTGAAATCTCAGTGGGGGCTGCCATAACCCCATCACTCTTATGCAAACTTAGCATAAGAGTCTGCTGCCAGCATGAGCCACCCCAGGCTGCTTGAACCATGGCAGCAGATGTGGAGTACTTCACGAGTTGAAAGTGGAAGAAGAGATCCTGAGGCAGCTCTGGAAGATGAACCCCTGGAGGTTCCTAAAACTGGGTAATTGTAAAGGAAAGGGTTTATTTAGCTCACAGTTTTGGAGGTCAAAGGTCTGAACAGCATGGCACAGGGTCTGTTGAGGCATCCTTGGCCACATCACATCATAACAGATGGCAGGAATGATTGACAAAGAGAGGAAGCCAGAATGGCAGAGGGAGGCCCGTCTTGATTTTACAAACCCTCATAGAGCTAAACAGGGTCCCGTGAGAACTTGAATTTCTTCCGAGGGTAGATCCCTCAATGACTTCTCACAACACTAAGGGCATCCCTTCCGGTACGTGAACACTTGGGGTTCAACCGCATCCAAACCATAGCAATCAGAATAGAGAAGGGAGTCTTGACAGGACAGCAACAAGGCCCACAGTAGGGTCTTTCTGCCCAGCGCTCCTCTCCATGACTTTTTCTCCGTCCTTACATGTAGTGACATTTCCAGTTTACAGGACCGTTTGTGCCCCACATCAGCAAGCATCTTTTCTAGAGCAACAGGAGAGGTTCACCTCCATGGATCTTTACATTCCCCCCAATTAAGGCAATGCCTTCCAGATATGGGCACTCAAAAAATATTGTTGATTTGCCCTTTCACCATTAATAATAAAGCCACAAAATAATGTGCCAAGAATATGGTGTATAGCATTTCATCTTCTTAGAGTTGAAATACAGTGACATTTTAACCTATGAATTTGAAGGGAACAAAAATATTCAATATATAGTAAATCCTCATATATCCCATGCTGGCATTAGTGCCTTTGTAAGAATGAGAGTCCTGAGCTAGCATAAAGTATGGCTCTGTCTTGCCATGTGATGCCCTTGGCCATGTTGTGATGCAGCAAGAAGGCCCTCAGCAGATGCCACATGGATTCTGGCACTATACTCTTGGACTTACCAGCCTCCAGAACTATGAAAAGCATTAGCAGCTGTGAGCCACATAAACATATTTTCTATACGAATTACCTCATCTCAGGTATTTTTTTTTATTGTAACAAAATAAACTAAGACAATCACCTTTCCTCTATTTCTCTTTCTCTCTCTCTTTCTCTTTCTCTTTCTCTTTCTCTCTCTTTCTATCTCTCTCTCTTTCTCTCTCTCTTTCTCTTTCTTTCTTTCTTTCTTTCTTTCTTTCTTTCTTTGTTTCTTTCTTTCTTTCTTCTCCGTGGTGCTGTGGATTCCTGTAGTTTCTAATAACATGCTTTTCATGTCTATCTGGCACCTTACCAGAATTACCTTTAATGTCCCCATATTTCTAGCATGTACCTCAAAACTCTTCCAGTCTCTACCCTTTACTCAATTCCAAAGCTGCTTCCACTATTTAGGTGTTCATTAGAGCAGCACCCCACTTTCTGCTACCAAAATCTGTCTCAGTCTGCTCAACCTGCCATAATAAAATACTGTTCACTGGGAGCCTAAACAGTATTAATTTATTTTCTCATAGTTCTGGATGCTGTGAAGTCTGCGTCCAGGGTGCCAGTATGGTGGAGATTGTTGAGGGCTCTCTTCATGGTTTGTAGACTGACACTTTCTCCTTGTGTCCTCACAGCCCTTTCTTGATGTACAAGTAAGGGGTGGGGGAAGAAAGAAAGAGAATGAGTCCTCTGATGTATCTCTTTATACGGACACTAATTTTACCAAATCAGGGCCCCACACTTATGACTTTATTTAACATTAGCTATTTTCTCATAGACCCTAACCCCACAGTCACAGTGGGGTTAGGACTTTAGCATATGGAAAACACAGTTCAGTCCATAGCACGTTGGGAGTATTTAAGAAGAGAGATAATCTATTATCATCACATAGTTAATAAACTTAAGATCTTAGTAATTTGGTTTTTAATTTGAATGTTCTCTTTTAGGGTTGCCAGATTTAGCAATACAAATAAAGAATGCCCAGTTAAATTTGAATTTCAGATAAACAGAAAGTATGTCCTATGTAATCTTTCTATATATGTTTTAACACAATCACTGCTAGTTTTCACTCAGGTAAGGGATCATACCTTATGTATTTACAAACCATCTAGGGTAGATATTTGCTCCTTGAATTAACACATGAGGAGTGAGATTAAGTATTTCAAAATGTCCCAGTAAAGTTTATTGCTACATTAGTCTAACATTTCTGTGTGTAGACACTTGAAAGAAAAACCATTTCTCCTTTCTGCCAAATTTGTAAGTCTCTTATTTGATCAACAAAAATTTTATGATTTACATCAGTTTCTAAAGCACCAAAATGCAAGTGTTTTTCTTCACCTTAAAATAAAATTTTAAATCAAGGAGCACTTATTTAAAAAAAAGCATTCTCAATTCTGTAATAACTTCACAGAACTTCCATTTTAAAGTCTGAATGTTCAGCTTTTCCAGAAAAGCCGAAACTCCTAACAAATCACTTTTTATAAATACTCAGAACAATGTAGCCATGGTGTCGGTCTTTCCGAGGACTCTGAAGACATGTGCGTTGCACCTCTTCACATTAATTCTTTGTCCCAAGGCTGCCATTTGCTGTGTTTTAGGCAAGGTAGCACTTATCACAAGCATTTGGTTTCAGCTGCCAGCGTACTCTGTGACTCCCAATCACTTTCTCTGCCTTCAAGCCTTCGTAGACGTTCCTGGAGAAACCTTCGAGCCAAGGAGGTGACGCGATTTGCATTGGACTCAATGCTGTCACAGAAGCTCTCTCTACCCAAGATAATTTTACATTCAGCCACAGACACATTATACTGTTTTTTTTTTTTTTTTCAAGGGATTACCCATTGGAAATGAGAGCTGAGAGCTGAAATGTATCCTATACACTACAATTGTACGTACTAAGTACTAAGTCTTTAGAGAAACAATGTCACCCTATCTATGGAATCTAGCTGCCCAACGAAATATTCAGCAAATATTTCTTACATGGAAGTATCTGATTTAAATGTCAGTGTTCTCTAAATTACTTTACCGGTCTCCAATCTCCTTTTCAGGTTTCCTAGGATTGCTTTTCTTTCTCTTCTCACCTCTAAGTCCATAAACACACAGTGCATTGTCTCGCTTATCATCTGTAAAGAAATAAACTCGACTTGAATGACCCAAGCTCCTGGCTAGCTAATGCTGAATTGTAAGCTGTTAGGAGTAGAGAACATAAGAACATAAAATTATGTTTTTCTCTTTGGGTCTTGATTTCATCAATACAGAGAATGGGAACCTGTGAATCCAAAATACTTTTTGTAGGATTTAGGGATGACTCTCAGTGATGGAGTGTTTGCCTAGTATGTGTCAGACTCTGGGTTCAATCCCTAGGACTGAAAAAAGACAATTTTTTTTTCCTGTGAAGGATTGACAGGAAAACCCTAGATTTGTATACCAAAGGTGACATATCTGTTTTTCAGAAGTCTGAACTATAAAAATTTCAATACAGGGCTGAGGCTATAGCTCAGTGGCAGAGCACTTGCCTGGCATGTGTAAGACACAGGGTTTGATCCTTAGCACCACATAAATATAAACAAATAAGATAAATGCATTCTGTCTATCTATAACTACAAAAACTTTTTTAAAGAAGTTGCAATACAGTGCTGAATAACAGCTACTCTGTCGTACATTTTTCTTGACAATTACTGACTTCCATGTTCCACCTTGCCCTCAAGAATCCAAGCTTCATGGAGATAGGACTTTTCACTTATTTTGCTCACTTCTCTATTTCCAGTACCAGAATAATGCCTGGTGCATGATATACTCTCTTTATTAGAGAATGTGTGAAGAAATAAAATATAGACAAAAAACTGTGCTTGATTTTATCTCCCTGGTGAATAATCATGAACAAATTCCTGGTGAAGAGGACTACTCGTAATTAGCACTAATTTCTTCCCTACTGTCGAGGTGGGTGTTCATCAGGCATACCAGCTTTCTAATTGATGTTTTGAAAACTCCTTTTGCCAAACATTAGTGACTTTTGTCCTGCCATGTTTACATACCTGAGACCAAGAACAGGCACTTTTTGAAGTTAATTAAAGATTCACTTATGTTAAACATTTCCGGATGATAGCAAGAGCCTAACTTGGCAGACAGTAATCTCTAGAACTTCCCTCTGTGATTTTTCTCAGGTCTTGAATGGGCTGGTCCTAAGATTGATAGAAGAAAGATGGAATGATGGGGAGATGCTATAATCCTGCCTACAGCAAGTGTGCCTGTGAATTCAGAGACAAAAATCATCGTCTTCCCCCTTCTTAGCAGCAATCTGAGTGCACATTATCTGCAAAACAAACAACAATAACAAAAAAAAAAAAAAAAAAAAAAAAAAAAAACCTTTCTGGCTTCCTCCTACCACCCAGTGACTTTGTGGTATGCTTTTCCTTTTATCTGTTCTTGTGTGTTCAAAGGCTAAGAGCTAAATTTCAATACAAGCTTAAAAACTAACTTTATCAGATTGCTTTGCAACCTTTTTACCTGGAAGTATCCTTTTATTTTCTCCCATGATGCACTAGGTTTTGAAAGATTCTATTTTTAAAACTGTATTTACAAACTAATAATTAATTTTCCATTTTCATTTTATTTTAGGAACTTCAATGGCCAGAATTTCTCATCAGAAAATGATAAGCCTGTTCCTACCAGCTGTTGATACTGTTCCAGACAACACTGAAGAAACTTAACTATTGACCTTGTAGTGGTACATCATGGGTAACGTACATGTCTGTAGTTAGGGTCTTCGAAATATTGAAAGCAGTTTGAAGGACTCTTGGGGACATGGGGGTAGGGGTCCAAGGACAAATCTGTGCATTGGGACCAACTGGAGAACTTAAAAGTGCTGTTTCTCAGGCCCCATTCCAGACCAATCAAATTAAATTTTCTGGGCCTTGGAGTCACTTTAATGCACAGCTAAGGGTAAAACCCCTGCCCAGGTGACGTATCTAAATTAAACGTTAAAAAAAAAAAAAAGAAATTAAAGGAAAGAAAAGACAAAGTCTGCCTCAGAGACTGCATTCATATTTATGAGAAAGTCATTTGGAGTTTCTGGCTTATCTCCTGGTAATGGCAGCTCCTGGCAGGGAAGGTCAAGGTGACCCTTCCTCCCTGAAACACCTCCCTTTCCAGAGCACATCTGAGGACAAGACAGAGGACTGCCAAGCCTGCAGGAACAGGGAGGCAGCTCCAGCTCAAGTTGTTTCAGGACTAAATTCCCTGCAGTCAATTAAATACACGAAGGCACCATTTATTTCTCCACTCACACTCCTCTTACTCAACAAGCCTGCGTTCACAAAGTTTTCTCTCCTTCCTGCACAGATTTGGTGTCTTCTTTCTGTTTCTCAAGCCCTGCCTTTACAAACATTTCAATGACAACCAAAGTTAAAGAGCTGTCTAATAGCTAGGGACCTGCCCCTGTCTCTGCAGGGCTTTGTCTCTTTAGCATGGTCCCAGGTCTCAGGCTGGCCTCCTTGTTCCTAACTTGTTATTCTCTAATACTTCTGGAGAATCACCTGTTTGTTGAAAATGCTCAATGTTACCCTTAAAGTTTTGCAGATGAGAAGAAGTATTCCAAGTGAGAAGAGAAATTATTGCTTTTAGAAAAATGGCCTAGAAAGGACATGATTGATAAAACGAAATCAACAGTGAAATGAAACTTGAACAAATTCTCTAATTTGATAGATTTTCAACTGCCTTACAGCCTTCTGTAGATTCTCTTTGATAAGCCTAGTATATTATTCTGTAGTATCCTTTTGATTTCAGAAAACAAATGCCCATGGTTTTCTTCAGTTAACATGTCTTTCTAAAAGCTTGGAACCACAAAAAACAAAAAACAAAACAAGAAAACATCTGACTCAGCCCTCTGGCTAGGTTCTGGAATGTAGAAATCTTACAGTGAATGAACTACAGAGGCAGTTTAGCTGCTGGACAGAACAGGGCTTAGCAGAAGGCCAAGGTTGAATCTCTGTTCTGCTACTTACTAGCTGTGTGATTGTGGGCAAATTACTGAAACTTCATTAGGCTTAGATTACACATCTGTAAAGAAAGACTAATAATATTATCTCAAAGGGTCATTAGGATTTATTTTCTTATTTTTTAACAGTGCTGGGGGTTGAACCCAGGGTCTCACACACATGCTAGGCAAGAGCTCTACCATTAAGCTATAGTCCCAGAAGTTGTTAGATTTTAAAAAAAATTTTTTTCTTAAGTTGTAGATGGACACAATACCTTTATTTTATTTATTCATTTATTTTTATTTGGTGCTGAGGATTGAACCCAAGCACTGTACCACTGAGCCACAACCCCAGCCTGTAGTTGTTAGATTTTAATGAGAAACATCTTCAACTTTCAGTACTGAATCTATTGGTAAAGGGCAATTTACACATAGTTGCTATTAGTTTAATTCAAGAAAGTAAATGACATTCCTTTTTCTGAAAAAGCTTAAAATCTTATTGGGGAGGACTAATGCATGAAAAAATGGAAAATAATACAACTTAGATGTTATGGTTTGGATCTGAATGTCCCCCAAAGGCTCATGTGTTGAAGGCCTGATTGGCAATGCATCACTTTTCAGAGATGGGGCTCTGGAGAAAGGACTGAATCGTGAGTGCTCAATCAGTGGGTTAATTTTTTTTTTTTTAAGTAGGAGCTCCACAGCTGCCTGGAGAGCTCCTTTTTTTTTTTTTTTTTTTTTATTGTGAACAAATGGGATACATGTTCTTTCTCTGTTTGTACATAGAGTAAAGGCATACCATTTGTGTAATCATACGTTTACATAGGGTGATGTTGGTTGATTCATTCTGTTATTTTTTTTCCCTTCCCCCCACTCCTCCCATCCCTCTTTTCCCTCTATACAGTCCTTCCTTTCCCCATTCTTGCCCCCCTCCCTAACACTCACTCTAACCCTAAAACTAACCCCTCCCATGCCCCATTATGTATCATCATCCACTTATCAGCGAGATCATTCTTCCTTTGGTTTTTTGAGATTGGCTTATCTCACTTAGCATGATATTCTCCAATTTCGTCCATTTGCTTGCAAATGCCATAATTTTATCATTCTTTATGACTGAGTAATATTCCATTGTATATATATGCCACAGTTTCTTTATCCATTCATCAACTGAAGGGCATCTAGGTTGGTTCCACAATCTGGCTATGGTGAATTGAGCAGCAATGAACATTGATGTGGCTGTATCTCTGTAGTATGCTGATTTTAAGTCCTTTGGGTATAGGCCAAGGAGTGGGATAGCTGGGTCAAATGGTAGTTCCATTCCAAGTTTTCTAAGGAATCTCCATACTGCCTTCCAGAGTGGTTGCACTAATTTGCAACCCCACCAGCAATGTATGAGTGTACCTTTTTCCCCACATCCTCGCCAACACCTGTTGTTGCTTGTGTTCTTGATAATCGCCATTCTGATTGGGGTGAGATGGAATCTTAGGGTGGTTTTGATTTGCATTTCTTTTATTACTAGAGATGTTGAACATTTTTCCATATGTTTGTTGATTGTTTGTAGGTCTTCTTCTGTGAAGTGTCTGTTCATTTCCTTAGACCATTTGTCGATTGGGTTATTTGTAGTCTTGGTGTTGAGTTTTTTGAGTTCTTTATAGATTCTGGAGATTAGTGCTCTATCTGAAGTATGATTGGCAAAGATTTTCTCCCACTCTGTAGGCTCTTTCTTTGCATTGCTGATAGTTTCCTTTGCTGAGAGAAAGCTTTTTAGTTTGAATCTATCCCAGTTGTTGATTCTTGCTTTTATTTCTTGTGCTATGGGAGTCCTGTTGAGAAAGTCTGGTCCTAAGCCGACATGTTGAAGATCTGGACCTACTTTTTCTTCTATAAGATGCAGGGTCTCTGGTCTGATTCCGAGGTGCTTAATCCATTTTGAGTTTAGTTTTGTGCACGGTGAGAGATATGGGTTTAGTTTCATTTTGTTGCATATGGATTTCCAATTTTCCCAGCACCATTTATTGAAGAGGCTATCTTTTCTCCATTGCATATTTTTGGCCCCTTTGTCTAGTATGAGGAAATTATATTTGTTTGGGTTTGTGTCCGTGTCCTCTATTCTGTACCATTGATCTACCTGTCTATTTTGGTACCAATACCATGCCGTTTTTGTTACTATTGCTTTGTAGTAGAGTTGAAGTTCAGGTATTGCAATACCCCCTGCTTCATTTTTCCTGCGAAGGATTGCTTTAGCAATTCTGGGTTTCTTATTCTTCCAGATGAATTTCATGATTGTTTGCTCTATTTCTGTAAGGTACATCATTGGGATTTTAATTGGAATTGCATTGAATCTGTATAGCACTTTTGGTAGTATGGCCATTTTGACAATATTAATTCTGCCTATCCAGGAACATGGGAGATCTTTCCATCTTCTAAGGTGTTCTTTAATTTCTTTCTTTAGTGTTCTGTAGTTCTCATTGTAGAGGTCTTTCACCTCTTTTGTGAGATTGATTCCGAAGTATTTTATTTTTTTCGAGGTTATTGTGAATGGAGTAGTTTTCCTAACTTCTCTTTCTGAAGATTCATCACTTATGTATAAAAATGCATTGGATTTATGAGCATTGATCTTGTATCCTGCTACTTTACTGAATTCACTTATGAGTTCTAAGAGTTTTCTGGTGGAATTTCCTGGTTCCTCTAAGTATATAATCATATCATCAGCAAATAGGGATAGTTTGAGGTTCTTCTTTTCCAATTCGTATCCCTTTGATTTCTTTGGTCTGTCTAATTGCTCTGGCTAGAGTTTCAAGGACGATATTGAATAGGAGTGGTGAGAGAGGGCATCCCTGCCTTGTTCCAGATTTTAGGGGGAATGCTTTCAGTTTTTCACCATTAAGAATAATATTAGCCATGAGCTTAGCATAGATGGCCTTTACAATGTTAAGGAACGTTCCCACTATCCCTATTTTTTCTAGTGTTTTGAGCATGAAGGGGTGCTGTATTTTATCAAATGCTTTTTCTGCGTCTATTGAAATAATCATGTGATTCTTGACTTTAAGTCTGTTGATATGGTGAATTACATTTATTGATTTCCTTATGTTGAACCAACCTTGCATCCCTGGGATGAAACCCACTAGATCATGATGCACTATCTTTTTAATACATTTTTGTATGCGATTTGCTAAAATTTTGTTGAGAATTTTTGCGTCGATGTTCATTAAGGAAATTGGTCTGAAATTTTCTTTCCTCGATGTGTCTCTGTCTGGTTTAGGTATCAGGGTGATATTGGCTTCGTAGAATGAGTTTGGGAGGGTTCCCTCCTCTTCTATTTCATGGAATACTTTGAAAAGTATTGGAATGAGCTCTTCTTTAAAGGTTTTGTAGAACTCGGCTGAGAAACCATCAGGTCCTGGACTTTTCTTTGTTGGGAGGCTTTTGATGACTTCTTCTATTTCATTACTTGAAATTGGTCTATTTAAATTGTGTATGTCCTCCTCGTTTAGTTTAGGCAATTCATAGGTCTCTAGAAACTTGTTGATATCTTCGAAATTTTCTATTTTGTTGGAATATAGATTTTCAAAATAGCTTCTAATTATGTTTTGTATTTCAATCGTGTCTGTTGTGATATTTCCTTGTTCATTCCGAAGTGATTTGGGCTTTCTCTCGTCTTCTCTTTGTTAGTGTGGCTAAAGGTTTATCAATTTTGTTTATTTTTTCGAAGAACCAACTATTTATTTTGTCAATTTTTTGTATTGTTTCTTTTGTTTCAATTTCGTTGATTTCAGCTCTGAGTTTAACTATTTCCTGTCTTCTACTACTTTTGGTGTTGGTCTGTTCTTCTTTTTCTAGGGCTTTGAGCTATAGTGTTAGGTCGTTTATTTTTTGAGTTTTACTTCTTTTATTAAATGCGCTCCATGAAATAAATCTTCCTCTAAGTACCGCTTTCATAGTGTCCCAGAGATTTTGATACGATGTTTCTTTGTTCTCGTTTACCTCTAAGAATTTTTAAATTTCCTTCCTAATATCTTCTGTTATCCATTCCTCATATAATAGCATATTGTTTAATCTCCAGGTGTTGGAGTAATTTCTGTTTTTTGCTCTTTCATTTATTTCTAGTTTCAATCCATTATGGTCTGATAAAATACAAGGAAGTGTCTCTATCTTCTTGTATTTGCTAACATTAGCTTTGTGGCATAATATATGGTCTATTTTAGAGAAGGATTCATGTGCTGCTGAGAAGAAAGTGTATTCACTCTTCGTTGGATGGTATATTCTATAAATGTCTGTTAAGTCTAAATTATTGATTGTGTTATTGAGATCTATGGTTTCTTTGTTCAATTTTCGTTTGGAAGATCTGTCCAGTGGTGAGAAAGGCGTGTTAAAATCACCTAGTATTATTGTATTGTGGTCTATTTGGTTTCTGAGATTGAGAAGGATTTGTTTGACATACATGGGTGAGCCATTGTTTGGGGCATAGATATTTATGATTGTTATGTCTTGCTGATTTATGGTTCCCTTAAACATTATGAAATGTCCTTCTTTATCCCTTCTGATTAACTTTGGCTTGAAGTCCACTTTATCTGAAATGAGGATGGATACCCCAGCTTTTTTGCTGGGTCCATGTGCATGGTAAGTTTTTTCCCATCCTTTCACCTTTAGTCTTTGGGTATCTCTTTCTAAGAGATGAGTCTCTTGCAGGCAACATATTGTTGGATCTTTCTTTTTAATCCAATCTGCCAGTCTATGTCTTTTGATTGATGAATTCAGGCCATTAATATTCAGGGTTATTACTGAGATATGATTTGTATTCCTGGTCATTTGACTCATTTTATTCATTTATTTGCTTATTTTTGACACGACTTGGTTCCTCTTTATTTGAGAGTTCCTTTAGGATATCTCCTCCCTTTGCTGATTTGCTTCTTTGTTTTTCATATCTTCTTCATGGAATATTTTGCTGAGAATGTTCTGTAATGCTGGCTTTCTTTTTGTAAATTCTGTTAGCTTTTGTTTATCATGGAAGGATTTTATTTTGTCGTCTAATCTGAAGGTAAGTTTTGCTGGGTATAAGATTCTTGGTTGGCATCCATTTTCTTTTAGGGCTTGAAAAATGTTATTCCAGGCCCTTCTAGCTTTTAGGGTCTGGATTGAAAAATCTGCTGATATCCGTATTGGCTTCCCCCTGAATGTAATTTGGTTCTTTTCTCTCACAGCCTTTAAGATTCTGTCTTTATTTTGTATGTTAGGTATTTTCATTATAATGTGCCTTGGTGTGGGTCTGCTGTAATTTTGTGTATTTGGAGTCCTATAAGCCTCTTGAACTTGATTTTCCATTTCGTTCTTCAGATTTGGGAAATTTTCTGAAATTATCTCATTGAATAGGTTGTTCATTCCTTTGGTTTGTTTCTCTAAGCCTTCCTCAATCCCAATAATTCTCAAATTTGACCTTTTCATGATATCCCATAGTTCTTGGAGATTCTGTTCATGATTTCTTACCATCTTCTCTGTTTGTTCGACTTTGTTTTCGAGGTTAAATATTTTGTCTTCAATATCTGAGGTTCTGTCTTCCAGGTGTTCTATCCTATTGGTTGTGCTTTCTATGGAGTTCTTAATTTGGTTTATTGTTTCCTTCATTTCAAGGATTTCTGTTTGGTTTTTTTTCAATATCTCTAACTCTTTATTGAAATGGTCTTTTGCTTCCTGTATTTGCTCTTTTAACTGTCTATTGGTGCGTTCATTCAATGCCTGCATTTGCTCTTTCATTTCATCGTTTGCTTTCCTTATCATGTTGATTATGTACATTCTGAACTCCCTTTCTGACATTTCTTCTGCCCTGCTGTCATTGGATTTTATTGATATAACATCCAGATTTGTTTGAGGCATTTTCTTCCCTTGTTTTCTCATATTGTTCAGGTATCAGTGGACTGCAGAGATGTTGCAGATTTCCTCTATTGACTTATAATGTCCCTGAAGATTGCTAGTGTATCCCCTCTTATCCTTCAGTAGCCTGAAGACTTAGAGGAAGTTGATACTTCGGTGTTCCCCTAGGTAGCTGCCTCTCTAGGGGTGGTGGTCTTCAGGTGGGGTATATTCCCTGCTAGAGGGCAGAGGTGCCTCTACTTGTTGACCAATGGTCATCCAAAGGGGAACTAGACTGCGGGCTGAGGCAATGCCTGTTTGGGCCTGTGTCTCTGGTTTTACCGTCTTTGTGGGAAAACCTCACTCGGCGGGGAAGACCCACCCGGTGGGGAGGTCTCGCTAGTCCGTTCCCCTCCTAGAGGTTCCCCTCAGTCCACAACTACCGCCTGGGCAGGGCAGCCTTCCCAGGCAACGTTTCCAGGGGCCTGGACCTGCCTCCTGGGCTTGGGAGCCTCACCCTTCTCAGACGAGTCTCCTTAGGTGGCCCCTCCTCAGAGAAGCTGCCCGCAGTCCTGGAACCTTCGCTCCACCCCTCAGCTGGTCTCTGTGTAGCTCTTTCAAGAAAAGGTGCTTAGATCCCCGGCTCGGACCGTGCTTTGCACCTAATCGCCTGGCTATGCAACCCCTCCTCTGAGCAGTCGTTGGAGCCTCGTACATATGCTCCAAGCCCCAGTGACCCGTCACTTGTCTCTTCCTTCAGGCAGCCACCCGGTGCTCTGTGTGGGCGCTTGGAGACCAAGCCACTCACTGCGTACCTCCACCTCCTCTGGACAGCCCCCTCCCCGTTGCTCAGGCGGTTGCTGGATCCAAACAACTCGCCGCCCCACTCTTTCTCTGGCAGCCACTGGAGCCCTGGCAGATCGCTTCAAAACCATGCGGTGTGTCGTACAACCTCCTTTGCAAAGTTCCCCGCTTTCCGAGTTCACTGCTCCAGCGGGGGAGGTGTGTCTTGCCGCCTGGGCAGGGCAGCCTTCCCAGGCAACGTTCCCAGGGGCCAGGACCTCCCTCCTGGGCCTGGGAGCCTCATCCTTCGCAGACGAGTCTCCTTAGGTTAGAGAAGCTGCCCGCGGTCCTGGAAACTTCAATCCGTCATTTTTCGCTCCGCTTCGCTGTCCGTTTTTACCGCTCCGGCGGGGGAGGGGGTCTCGCCAAGTCACTCTACTTCACAAAGTTCTCTGCGTTCAGGGGCTACTGCCCCATCCGGGACGCCTCCCCTATGGGAGAAACTCACCCGGTGGCTTTGAGTTGGTCCCAAGTCACTATCTCCTCTTTTGAATCTTGAGTCCTGTAGCAACATGAAATGCAGCCGCCCTCTAGTCCGCCATCTTGAACCCTCTTTCCAGTGGGTTAATTTTTTGAGGGAGCTATAGCTGAATGGACTACTGGTGGTGGAAAATGGAGGAGGTGGGCCTAATTGAAGGCAGCAGGTCCTTGGGCACACGTCTTTGGGGACTGTATCTATGTCTGGCTCCTAGCACATGCTCTCTCTCCCTCTGTCTGCTTCCCAGCTATGATAAGGTAAGCAGATCTGCTCTGCAACATCCACCCACCAAGATGCTCCGCTTCATCACAAGCCCACACTGATGGGGTCAAATGATCATGAACTAAAACCTCTGAAATAGTGATACGAATCTTTCCTGCTATAACTTGTTTTTTCCTCAGGATTTTGTCACAGCAACAGAAAACTGACTAACACCTTAGAATGTAATAAAGTTCCCAATTAAGAGGCAAGATAAAGGAAAGATTTCTGGACTAATATTGAGACCTGAGGTCTAGATCAGAACTGTCATCTATGACTGTGTGTACATAGGCAAATTACTTAACTTCTCTTATTTCTTTGACAGTGATATGAATGTATTAAAGTAGAAAAGGGGTTCCAACTTCTAAGAATTCATAAAAAAAGAGAATCCTTAAGTTATTTTTGTTATTTCAAAAAACACAATAAAATTGGAGTTAATACCACAATAAGCTGCTCAGTTTAACTGAATTGTCGAAACTGATTGCTTTTGCAGAATTAAAAAGAAACCACTTTGGAATGATAACAATACTTTTTATGCAAATGAGAAATTATAGTTAGCCATAGGACCACAGGAATTTGTAAAAGGAATTCTTGGTTATTAAAAGGTTGGAGGCAACTGTCGGAATCAATATTTTTCAATATCTGTTCCTATTTGATTATGTCCTGAATTTTGTCATAAGTTAGAATACATCTTCTTGAAATATCAGTGAAATAAGTTTTCAGTTTAAAATTTTTAAATTTTCATTTCCTCCAGAGTACCTAATAAAAACTTCTGCTCTGAGAATGATTACATGACACTTCTAATGCTTTCCTTTTGGGGGTGTTATTTTATTTCTGATTTTTTAAAAATAGACTTTGTGTTTCAGAGCAGTTTTAGCTTGATATTTCATTATGCTGCTCATTTTCTATTTCGTATCTATTTATTCTTTCCCAAATGGACGGTAAATTCCCCAAGGAGTGATCGTTGTTTTAGATTTCTTTTCTAGCCCTTATTTTATAAAATGTTACTAATTTAAATTAAGTAAATTGAATTGTTACATGCACACCTTACATCTTCAAATTAAATACTTTTGAGAAAATCATGGCTCTCTGAGATGAAGATGAGTGTTTAAAAATTTATCTGTTCAAGTCAATTAAATGACTTGATCCATGTGGGGGAAAATTTTTTAAAAAGAAATTAAGATTTGGTCAGCATGCTAAGCTGAATTTTGAAATGCATATTTACATTATGAACTTTAAATCTTGGGACTAATCCTAAATTCTATAGTCTATATAATGGCACTTATATGTTCAGTTACGTACATTGCATAGGAAATCTAAAAGATGGACAAAATAATTATTAGGACAGATCCTATTTATCCAAGAGCATGCAATTTATATTGGTATTATCTTAATCATCTTATACTCTCGGGTACACACAATAGATAACATGTATCATCATTCTGTCTGAGATGGGTTTCTCTAGCTCTGTTGGCTTGCTTGTTCTGCATGAACTTTGCATCAGATTTCATAACTGGTTCACTGTTAATAAGAAGGACCTGATTTTTCTGTACACAGAAAGAGAGTTTTGGTACTTTGAAAGAGGCATTGTTATTTTTTGTCTCTTGAGACACTATTTCTTTCACCATTTAATGAACTTTTAAAAAAAAACCTGCCATTTCTTTTGACTCTGGAAACTCTCCAGTTTTTATATATCTTAACTTCTGTGTCTAATCTATGTATTTATTTATTTGTTTATTTGTTTATTTATTTAACTTCTCTATCTGATTTATTTATCTTGGCTTACTCAATTTTAGCTTTTACTTGGTTTTTAAAAACTGATACTCAATGTCAGACTAAAATGACTAAACATAGATGTTATATAAAACATAAATATATTTTCCATCATTACTGTCATTTACCCAAACTTATTAAATTAGCATAACTCCTCACAACAACAACAACAACATCAACAACAATAATGGATTATCTCATTGAACAAAAAGTATGACTTCTGAAATTTGTGTATCATTCTAAGCTTGGAGTCTTATGACAAGGTTTTAAAAACTTAAAATGTGAAAATCATATATTTAAAGATGAAACCTCCTTCTGGGGCTGAGGATTCAGTTGACTTGGTTGAATAGATCAGGTACAAATAGGTAACCAGTCACATGTTTGATCAGAAAAGACAGCCCTGAAGATTTGTTCCACGTAGTTGACAGATTGGTTATATACCAGGGCACTGAACAAATAATTAAATATATGGAGGATAACAGGGAAAAAGAAAAGTTATAAACAAGAAAATAAAGAAGGTTAATATAAGTCCTAGATTGGAATTTATGATATTGATGGAAATTCACAATTTATTTTCTTTGATGTAGCTATATATAGATAAGATACCAGTTGCTTGGGCTGCCAGAAGAAAATACCACAGCCTAGGTGACTCAAACAGCAAAAATTTATTCTCTTACTGTTCTGAAGACTGTAAAACTGAGATTGAGGTTTCAGTGTGGTTGGGTTCTGGGGAGGGTTCACTTCCTGGCTTACAGATGGCTGTCTTCTCACCACATCCTTCTTGCCATACCTACCTATGACTTGGTTTCAGTGCATGCATTCAAAAAAAGAGACAGAGCGTGTTCTCTGGTGTCTTTTATAAAGACTCCAATCCTCTCCAGTCAGGGTCCTGTCCTTATGACCTCAGTCAACTACAGTTACCTCTTTACAGACACTATCTCCAAATATAGCCAAAAGGAAGGTTAGAACTTCAACATATAAAGTTGGAGAGATTAAAAGGGCTCAGTTCATACAAAAAATATGTTTCAATGAACACCTCTATCGTCTAGATCTTGTTTCACCAGGAGGAACCAGGGTCCTTGAAGAAATGGCAAGAAAATGCGAGAGAAACCTAGAATATGTTATTGAACTAGGCAATAAGAAAGTATTCAAATCACAACACCAAAGGCAGCTTGAATGAGCTCCTACTTGCCAAATCTAGCACATTATAAGGCCCAAAACTGAATGAATAATGAGAGTAAAAGATTATAAACCATTTAATAAAATAGAAAACGATTTCCCCATTAATAGGTAAGTAGGTACGTAGAGAGAGATGGAGAGATAGAAAAATAGAAGAGAAGAAAAAGTTCTACCTTTTGGTAGAGTAAATGATGGAATCAGGAAATTATTTTTTGTTAAGCATAATTATAATAATTCAGATAAAATAATTGATAGATGCTAAATCTAACTTCTGATAGTTTGGTGAAGGTCAGGACATTTATAGCATTGAAGTCTGTTCCATCAAATACTTGTTAATAATTTATTAATAAATAATACAAAAAACTGACAGACATCTTAACCAACTAGCCAAGGTTAATAGCACTCAGTGGAACAAAGTGATGTCATGCCTTAATGCTTCAAGGTCATAGCATCAGTACTATGATATTTCTGATATAAAACATAACATGCATCTTATCATGAAGAAAGTTCAAACAAATTCAGGTTGGAAACTATTAAACTATTTACAAAGATCAAGTTCATAAAGTATATCTCAAGTTGAAGGAGACTAAAACGACATGGCAACTGAACACAATAGATATTCCTGGATTGGTTTCTCAATGTATAAAGAACATTATTGAAACAATAGTAAAATTGGAAGGAAATCTGAAAATTTACTGAATATTGTTATCCATGTTTATTTATTTTTTATTGTTTTAAATTATGTTTTTATTCATGCATTTTAATTACATGTAATTGTGGGATTCACATGACATAATTCTGCATGAACATAATCTGCTCTCTAACATTCATTTTCTGATGCTGATAGTTATTCTATACCCAAATAGGAGAATACCTTTAGCTTTAAGAAATGAACCCTAAAATTTTAAGAACTAGTAGGGCATTATATGTGCTACTTATTCTCGAATGGTTCAGAAAAAAAAAATCTATCTTGTATAGAATACAGAGTCATTAAGTTGATATTAATTATATATTAAGAGAGATTTTGGTAAAATGTGAATGATTGGCTAATTTGGTGTAGATTACATAGGAGTTTTTGGTACGATTTTTTTTTTATGGGTTCTAGGAATTGAACTCAGGGTCACCCAACCACTGAGCCACATACCAGCCCTTTTTTGTATTTTATTTAGAGACAGAGTCTCACTGAGTTGCCTAGTGACCCACTGTTGCTGAGGCTGGCTTTGAATTCTCGGTCCTCTTGGCCTCAGCCTCTGGAGCCACTGGGATTATAGGCATGTGCCACCGTACCCAGCTTCGCAGTACTATTCTTGATACTTTTTGTATGTTTGAAATTATTTCAGAATAAAGATTAAAAATTTTATGAAGTTGAGAGAAAACATTGTAGGAAAGCAACTTACATCATTTATCCAAGACTGGAAGTTAACAAATGTACAAAAAATTATCCTAGTGGAACATCCTAAAGTATAATATATTGGAAGTGCTCATATACCATAAAAATTCTTTTGGGAAGCATTATAAACTATTGATAGACAACAATAGCCTGAAATGAAACTAAGTGATATTGGAGTTCAGTCATAAAGATAACTCCCTTTACTGCAACTTCATTCCTGAGATTATGTGATTATTCCTTCCTCATGTTAAAATGGAAAGTATTTAGGTGTGGAGTTATGAGTCGGGTGGGGGACCACTAGATATTCTGAAAAAAGAAATGTAATCATTTTCTAATTTTCCTGAGTAATACAGGAACATTTTGCCTGGGTTTATATCATTATGCAATTATTTGGTTTAGCTCTGTGTTTATATTAGATCTCATTCCTTGGCTATGACTAGTAATGAATACTCAATATTGTTTCACCACAACCAGCGTCTAATCTACATAAATTTGGAAAGCACAGTGTGAGGTTGGGATATGAGGATAGGATTGCTATCTTCTCCCTTGAGTCAACGTGAGAGAGAGACTGAGGGTGGTTCTTGGAGGACTGTGTTAGCGTTTTTTTGTGTGTTACTATAACAAAATATCTGAAATAATCAACTTATACAAAGGACAGGTTTATTTTGGCTCACAGTTTTGGAGGTTTCAGTTCATTGCTAGTTGGCCCTGTTGCTTTGGGGCCTGTAGTGAGGCAATATATCATGGCAGGAGCACATTGGGGAGGAAGTTACTTACCTCATGGTGGCTGGGAAGCAAACATAGAGGAAGAAGGGGGATCTGGGTCCGAATATCACCCTCAAGGGCACAGCCTCAATGACCTAACTTCTTCCCACCAGACTTCACCTCGTAAAGGTTCCACCACCTCCCAATAGCACCAAGGTGAATCCCAAGCCATTTGCATATTAGCCTTAAGGGGGCATTTCAGATCAGATGATAACAGGATTCACATCATTTTAAACCCTATCCAATAATGACAGAAAGCCTGAGAATCTAGCTTAAGTATATTCTATAGCAATAGTTTTTAAAATATGGTCACCAGACCAGTAGCATCAACACCATTTAGGAACTTGTTAAAATGCCAATTCTCAGATTCCACCCCTAGCCCTATTAATTAGGAGCTTGAGGAGTAGGGCTCAGCAATCTGAGTTTTAAAAAGTCCTTTGGGAGATCCTAAAACATGATAAAATTTGCAAACCACTGGTAAGTCATCCACTTAGCAAGTCTGAAAGAATACCATCTGTTGGGAAATACTCAGGCACCTATGCCTCCTCTGAAAGGGAACTAATTCCCAATTTCCTTACACTTAAAAGCCTTCAGAAAGAATCACCATAATTTAAGTGGCTGGAGCTTTTAGGGAGCTGCTTAATATCACCATAAATAAAAATTTCAAAACAATTAGAGAGGCACCAGAAGCTCTTTTTATCCTCTTGTGATCCTCTAAATGCACCAAGGACTATGACATATTGCCATTATAATTTTATATGCACCACAATATTAAGGTTCTTGGTTTGGAGTTCTTGTTTTTGGGAACCAAAAGCCTGTCATTTTATGGCACCATGAAGTGATTAATAAAGGTTTTTCTATAATGCACTGGGTCATAATGCAAATACAACTTGTTCCTTAAATGAATATTGCTCAATACAATACCTGAAGGCCAGCAAGCACTAAATTCTTCTGTGGGGGTAATTTGGGGCGGAGGTCTGTTTTGAGTTTGAAATTAATCAGGACTGGGAAGTCAAGACAACCTTCCAAGAGGTATGGAGGGAAAATGGGTAGTGGCAGGCAGAGGAATTTCTAAATTCCCCATCGGTCTGGTATAAACAAAGGCAATCAGTCAGCAGATGTGCTTTGCCTGCTGTCCACAGATTTTTGAGGGTTTCAAGGCCTTCCATGCACACAATTGAGAAAGGATGCAAAGGCATTGATGTTTCAAACACAGAGAGATTTTTCAGAATTTGGAATTCTTGTTGATTTCAAGAAGGGGATATTTGTTTAAGTAATTTGGACTGGTCATCCTGTCTTGACAAAGGACAATAACCATGGTTCTGAGATTTTTGAAGGTAACATGTTTGCCTATTAGGGAAAATTCTACCTAAAATTTGCTGCAACGCCTGGATAAAAGTTATTTCCCTTCTGTTTATAGACTGTTTACTCTTCCATTAGAAGCAAAACCAGCTTTTGTTAGTTAATTGACATACCTGAGCCACAGATAATTATTACCAGTTTGGTATAACAACCCTGTAGGCCTTGAGGCCTTTGTAGACCCAAGATCCCACTTCTGGGATGGCCCCAAGATTTGAAACCCAGGCAGGGTTGGGTTTCACTCACCTGTCGACAATCCATTCAGGAGGGTCATCTCCAAGGTGCAAGTTGCATTTAGTTTTCTGAGCCCTACATCTTCAGATCACTTAAACAGTACCCCTCAAGAAAGATCTTGTGGGTCAGTGGCCCTGGAACTTGCTGGGACTGCTCACTCCTATCTAAATACAAGTCCAAAAACTATTGTCAGCCCCAGCTGCCCATTCCCATTGCTGCTCCCTGGACTTCACTATGCCTTTTTCTTAGGACTTAATTTTTTTTTTCCCTCCTCTTTCTTGATATTAGGTTTTTGAGAGTCCAGAATGTGGGGGAACACTCTAACTCCTTTGCCAATTGAAGTCGGGCTACATAGCCTGATATAAACTCCCCAGACAGAGATGTGGGAGAACAGAAGCCTAATCACAGAAACTACTTCTCATTGTAGGACTTTGGGAAGATCATTTAAAATTCTCTGAGCACTCATTTTCTTTAAGAACATTTTTTATGTTCTAAAGTTAGATGATTTTGCTTTGAAAATAGAATTAAGTGTGCTGAGTAAGAATATGATCTAATTCTGAACAAAGAGCAAGGAAAATAAGGATGACTATTCTTATACAGGTCTTCAAATTCCTTCATTGCAGTTTGAGAAAATGAAAATAATACATTGCCTGGAGAGCAAAAAAAAAAAAAAAATATATGTTTACAAATGCCTGGTTTTTTGTGTCACGGCATTTGAACTTCATGCGAAAACCAAAAACCTTTATAGGCCTATTTAGCAATAACTCCATAGGGTTGATGATGCATATGTTAGTCCTATGATTTTTATCAGCCATATGATCCTAGTTGGCAATAGTGGACTTAGTAAACTTGATGTTTCACAGAAGTGTGGGCAGCAGTCTGGGCTCTCTTCTCCCATAGACTAACTGACCTCTTTTGTTTCGAATTTTATGTATGGTTTCTCTATTAACATTGACCCAATATTCTGGGAAAGTCCATAAAACAAAAAGTTCAGGACATGACCTGCATAGATTGCTGACTGTCTTTCTCAGGCTAGATTTTATGAACTCTCCCATGTATGACAGCATTTTGTTTTGGTTTGTTTTTAATGTATTCGATGGTGGAGGAATTACCAAACCACTGTGGCAAGGCTCACAAAGGTCCACAGAGAGGGATTCATTATAAACCAAAGAGTGAGCTTCGAATGATGTATATATTCAAAACAGGGGGAATTGTTAAAAACTGACTTTAATGACATAAGAAGGCTTGAATATATTAGGAGGTCATGAGTTCCATGAAAAACCTTCTGAAATAGACTTGCAAAAATGAAGTAAAAGAAGGGGAAAATCCCCATTAGTATGAAAAATACCAACATCACCATACCTCTGTAAGCTCTGCCAAAGATGCAATTCCTATTAACTTGATTATAGGAGGAGTTTCTAAGTAGTTTCTAAGTCACTTCTTTCACAAGGCAACAATTCATTCAGTCAAGAAGTTAAATGAGTGTTTGTTGCTCTGTGATGATAAACAGAGCTATTTAATTCCTACCTGGATATTGCTGGTGTGCCTAGCCTTAGTCATAGTCACTATACTACAATATATATTTTTAAACTTTTCAATTCCCAGTGTTTGTTGAAGATAAGGTTTAGTATTTTGTTGGGGTTCTGTTTTTAATTTTTTAACATTTTTTATCCATTTATTTTTAATGGGTATTTTATAGATATACACTGTAGTGTATTTATCTATGCACATATTGTAATTTAGTTAAATTCTTTCTCATATACTCCCCTTTCCCGTCCCTCCTCTCTCCTACTTCACTGATCTTCCCTCTGTCCTTTTGCTATCCGGCGGGGGGAATCTCTTACTTTTAAGAAACTTGAAATCTATCTGGAGAGAAAGTATACATAAAAACCTATAATCTTTAATATTCTTTGAGTATTGTTTGCCAGTACTATGTTAAATACTTTATGCAATGTTGTTTTGTTTTATCAAACAATAACAGAACCAGATAAGTTAATATTATCATTCCCTTTTAAATGAGGTAATTGAGGCCTGGAGACATTAAATACCTTCCCCAACATCCCATAACTTGCGAGCAGTGGACTCAGAATTTGAAACAAGGCTTGTATGACTAGATCCTTAGCCAGTAACCAGTGCAAATCTGCAAATGACAGATTCTCTACCAAATAATATGGGAACAAGGAAAAATATAGTTCAGACTAAATGCATGAGCTTTTTATAATGACACAAAATAAAGAAAGTTTGTTTTAGAGATGCTTTGGAGGATCAAGAATAAGTTTCTCTCATCAGAATAGACAGAGAACATTACTCAAGAACATAGAGAGGAGAAATAAAATGTGTAGTGTATTTTATATTAGTTTTTACTACCAAACTTTGCCCCCTTTTACCACATCGTCCTTCCATCTCACTCTGCTTTAGCTTCTACTTTATATTTAGAGTTGTTGCCTAAAAATCTGAAGTAAATGAGAGAAGAGGCTTCTCATAGCATAGACTGAAAAATCTGTCCTTTTCATCTGAAGTGTTATTATGTGGATAAAGGGATTTACTTTCTGATCATTTGCTTCCAGACCTGACTATGGCCACTTTCTTCTCACTGGCCACTTTCCTCCCTTGGACCCTGACTGCCTGGATGATGGAACCTGACCAGTGCCTCCACCACCAGCACCTGCTCTCTTACCCTTTGAAACCTGCTGCACCTTTCTGTTGGGTCTCCTCTATCTAGGCCAGGCTGCTGAGGCCCTAGGATGGGGCTCTCTATCTGTTCCCTGGTGTCCATAATGAATCTCTTCCCTTCCTTGTCTCCAAGCCTAGCCCCTTCACATGCCCAAGCCTAGCCCTTTAGTCTTTGCCTCATCTGACCTTCCCAACAGACACCTGGCCTTATCCTCTGAGCCATTCCCAGGCTTGGTTCAGCTGTCTCTTTACTGGGAAAGGTCCTCTCTCTCTCTCTCTCTCTCTCTCTCTCTCTCTCTCTCTCTCTCTCTTTTCTTCTTAGATCCTCCCTGATCTGATTGATAGCTGCTCTTCTTTTTTGTACATTGCCAGCGACATTGAGACCCTCAGAGATGGTGCTCACTGGTGTAGTTACTGTTCTGCACACCTTCCTCTTGCACCAGGGTGTGTGGTTACCACATGCCAGTGTTGAACTTTCCATTTTCAACTCTAGGGAGCAGGACTCCTGTCTACTTTAGTCTCTGTTTAAAGGTTTCAAGCTGCACTCTGTGTATTTGGGCAATCGAATCCTTTGGCTATTAGAACCAATGGAACACAATTTAAAGAAAAACAAGATAACACTAATTTTTGGACTGCTTTTATGGAATTCATTTATTTTTCTTTCTGTGTTTTGGCTAGCATGTGTGAATTTTATGGTAGAGTCATACGAATTCTAAATAATTAAATAAGAATAGTCTGAAGTGGTGAAAATTCCAGATTACATTCATTTTTAAATGAAAACAGTGGTATCACTTTCAAGAACATATAGTGATATGACTCATTTACAAAGTATTAACAATATTGTTCAAGGAGACCTACAATATTAGCATAACAGTCCTCAGGCCAAATGTTATATTGAGCACAGGAAGGCCTCGTGGATCTCAATTTTGCCTTATGAAAACCTTCTGTCCTTGGACAAGTCCTTCACCTCCCAGACTGGTCATGTCTTCTCCTGACTTAGTGCAGAAGATTCTGTGAGAAAATGTAAACAAAGTAATTCATATGCATGCACTGAGAAGATAAATAGTAGATATTTGGCTAATATGAATATTTTCATTGTTTTCTGAAAAGATACCTTAAAAGTAATTAATTTATTTTTCTTATAATTTTAATTACATTTATAATTTACCCAGTAAACTCTTCATAGTTCTTTGCCTGAATGATCCATACATTCTTTTTAAGAAGGAACTCCCTTGGTAAAGAAGGGTTGTTTTAAAGCATTTAGAAAACAATAGCAGGGAGAAAAATTTTGATTTAGTGATAATCAATTAAAAAGAAATGATACCTGATGCTCCAGAGTGGCAGCTCTCTCAATGTAAATCCCACCACTGGTGGGTGTGGACCTATCAAGGGCAGAGTCTGGCACCAAAACAACTTTGAAGACTACTACTTTCTTTGGGAGAAAAATCATTAAAACAGGCACTCTGGAAAGTCTCATGTATCTAAACAGTTTTGGTTTTTTTCTCCTTTCTTACTCATTTATTTATAGAGTAAATATCTTAGAATATCTTAGAATAACCACTGGCTTTATTACTATTTTTAGTAATCTTTTTGACATGTTTAAAATCTTAAAGTGACTTTTATGATAAATGAATTTTTCCCCATTTCTTTGAAATGTCCTATACATTCACCCAGTATTTTCCAAACCAATCCTTTTAATATGAATTCTTTCTAATGTCCTGCCTATACTTCAAAGACACATGTGACTTTAAGTGGGAACTTGAATTCCCTTTGCTTTTGTTTTCATTAATAATATAAACTTTTTCTAAATACAAATTCCTTGAAGTGAATTTAAGCAATGAAGTAGATAAAGTTATATTGAACTAATTTGAGAATCAAAGAAACATGAATAGAGTACTATTAATCAGTTTTCCGTTATTGTAACAAAATACCTGACATAATCAACTTAAAAAGAATAAAGGTTTATTTCAGCTCATAGTGTCAGAGGTTTCAGTTTATAGTCAGCTGGTCTATTGCTTTTAGGCCTGTGGGGAGACAGTATGTTATCATGGGAGTGCATGGCAGAGAAAGCTGCTCACCTTGTGACAGCTAGAAACTGAAGCAAAAAGGCAGGAAGAGACAAGGGTCTCAATATTCCCTTCAAAGCTAAGGGATGCTCCTAATGACTGGGCTTTGTCCTACTAGACCCACCTCTTAAAAGTTCTACCACCTCCCAATAGTGCCATAAGCTGGAGACCAATCCTTTAACATGTGGACCTTGGGGACATTTATCCAAACCATAACAAGTGGACTTTCAAAACATTTTGTCTTTCATATTCATTTTACTTAGGGTATGAGCAGATATTTAAAAGTTTTTCATTCAAGTTTGACTCAGTAACAGTGAAAAGAGTCAATAGTCTAAGCGCTAATAGGCAACTTCAGATCTGCAAGTCTGAGTGTCCACATGGATCAATTTGCTAAGGAGAACTATCTAAAGTAGCCTACAGAATATTTGGGCCACAAACGGGTAGGAATAGTTTTTTTTTTGGCATCCTGAAGGCCTTATACATGTTCTGACATCCTATGGGTCTCCTTGTGCCTACCGCAGAGTGCTTTTTCTAAAAGGAAAGTGTTAGCATGCCCTTTTCTTACTTAATAACCTCAGTGGTGTCTCTTTGCTTAGAGGATAGATCCAAATTACTTGCAAGTTGGAACTTTTGAGAGTGGGCCTCTACCCCTTGCCGGGTTTGTCTCTCAACCTGTCCCCACTGCCCTGTGCCTCATTCCTGAGGACTAGAGTCCAGGTTTGCAAGTGCGCCCTCAGCTTCACCCTTCGCTCACATTGTTCCATCTGACAGAAGTGTGCTCTCCCTCACTTCCTTTCCCCTTGACCTGGTTCAAGCATCACTTCCTCTCTCGGCCTAAAGAACTGTTCTTGCCTTTCTTTCCCCATCAGAGATTCACATCCATCTCTAACAACGCATCATATGGTCTATGGCATCCTGTCTCTGCTACTGGCTTGAGTTCTTTGGAACAAAGATCTGGCCAACATATTCATTTTTGTATCACAGTGCCAACCATTTAGTAAGGTCTCTGAAAGTGTGTGTTGAATGAATGATTGATCAGGTTGATAAAGAAAGACTTTCACTATCCACTATATTATTTTACAATAATAGCTAAGGATTTCTTGCCAATAATTTTTAGCAATGCCTGTTTTGTAGACTGTCTCCATCCCTTCCTTTTGTGATATCACTGCAGGTTTTGCAGAATCACAATAGTCCGGAGTTAAATAGTCAGAAATTTTTCATTTTCTCTATCTCTCCTCTGGTTTTCTGGGATTTAACACCCTAGTTGTTTGTACACTAATAATAAAATAACAACCAGGAAATGTTCGCTAAGTGTTAAAGAAATTTTAAGATGGGTATGCTGGTGTGCTCCTGTAACCCTAGCAACTCAGGAGGCTGAGGCAGGAGGATCAAGAGTTCAAAGTTAGTCTCAACCAAAGCGAGGTGCTAAGCAACTCAGTGAGATCCTGTCTCTAAATAAAATATAAAATAGGGCTGGAATGTGGCTCAGTAGTCAAGTGCCCCTGAGTTCATCCTCAGTACTAAAAAAAAAAAGGAAAAAAAGAAATTTCAGCTTACTCTTCACTTGGCCTAGACAAGAATCACTGTGCCCAAGGAATAGAACCACTGCAACTAGACCTCCTGGAACTGACTCATTCAGCAGGGAATGGATTTAATCATGAATCAAAGGGCTCCCAAGAATTGAGAACCCGTAGTGGAAAGTTGTAGAATACTCTATGTGTATGTGTTTGTGTGTGTGTGTAATAAAGGGAAAACATCTTCATGTCAAAGGACAAAGAAAACATTATATACTGAATGCATTTTTACCTTTAAAATATCCAAAACTGAACTCCTGATATCTTTATGCTTTTAAATCTTTATAGCTTTTCCCATCTCTGTGAATGAAAAACTCCATTTTTCCAATTGTTCCCACCAAAATTCTTAAATTCAAAGTTAAGATATCATCCTTAAATCTTCTCTTTCTTTCATATTGCATGTTGAATCTGACAGGAAATCAGCTCACTCTTCCATCAAAAGCTCTTTAGAATTCAAAGCCATCTTTCTTGCTCCAAGCCACAATGTCTCACCTGGATCATCTCATTGCCTTCTGCCTAAGGACTTTTCATAACTCCCCAGGCATTTATTCTCAACATAGTTACAATGATCCTGCTAAAACAGAATCAGTTCATGTCTCTGCTTAAAACTCCCCACAAGCTTTCCATTTCATTAGTAAAGCCCTTCCTGTGAACCATAACCCCACGTGATCTGGCCTTTCCTGGTCACATCTCTTTTCCATCTTCCTGGCTTCCTCTGCTCCAGTCACACCAACCTTGTCTTTCCTGTTTCACACTGTTGCCTCAAATCCTTGGTGCTTGCCGTTCCCTCTGCTTCAAATTTCCTTCCCTGTTTGAATAGATTCCTCACTTCCTTCAGGTCTTTCCTGGTGAGACCCTTCCTGGCTGTTCTAATTAAATTTTACTTCCTGCATTTTCTACCACCTCCCAATAGTTCATTCATATGTGGATCCCTCAATGGATTGATGAAGTCAGCGCCCTCATGACTCAATCTCTTCCCCAAATTCCCATCTCTGAACATTCTTGCATTGAAGACCAAACCTTGAGTCTTTGGGGGACACTTCATTGCCAAACCATACAGTATTTATTACCCCAATATAAAATTTTGTCTGTTCACTGCTATATCCCAGCACTTAGAACAATGCCTAGTACATAAAAAATTACTGTTTATTATGGTTTAGATAAGTTTCCCCCAAAGGCCCATGAGTAAGACTTGGTTCTCAACTCATAGCACTATTGGGATGGAGTGAAATCTTTAGAAGGTGTGACCTAGTGGTAGGAGGTTAGGTCCTTGGGGGGTATTCTTCTCTTGCATTGCTTGTTTGCCACATGGGGTGAACAGCTTCTTCTGACGGACACTCCCTCTATGACATATTGCCTCACCCCAGGCCTCAAAACAACAGTACCAAGTGACTATCATAGACTGAAACCTCTGAAACCATGAGTCAAAATAAACCTTTTCTGCTTTTAGGTTGATTTATCTCAGGCATCTCAGTAAAGATGGCTAATACAATGTTAGATATTTCAAATTATTATTTTAATGTATAGAAGTATGATTCTTTTGACTGAGATTCTGAACATTGTGTTCATCAGAAGACATTGAAAGTTTATTTTGGTCTGCAGATAGGGGGGAAAGTGAGAGGAAAAGATTATATTTCTTGATTAAATTTTGTAATGTTAGGTGGTGTGTACTTGTTTTTGCTCTTCTAGAAAGAGATAGTAAAAGGAAGGGAAATGTTCAGTGCAATAGTCAGCATTGAGGACCATGCATTTCAAGAAAAACTTTACTGGAATGATATTTTTTTTAAAGATTTTCTTCAAGTGAAATACCTACTTTACTAATTTTAAATCTGTATTTTTTTAAAAAATTAAAAATTAAGAATTAGTGAATGTAACCACAGAAGGGTAAGAACTCAGAATAACAAACAACTCCAAGTGGCATTTGTGTGGTAGGGGTGGTGAGGACGCTCTGGGAAGCAGGTGGACAGGCCTGGATGCAGCAGTGGAGACATTGAGGGGTGCCAGGATCTCCCATTAAATCAGCTGCTATGGTTCTAGCATCATGGGTGCTTACCAAGGGTATCTGGGGAAGCTGCAGCCTAAGGAAGTTTGCTGCTTTACTCTCAGACAAATCACCAGCCAGGCATAGCTGGAACCCCTGAGCCACCTTGAGTCTGTATCAGGGAATGGTGTGCCCACCCGCATCCCACGTTTCCTGCTTTGGATGTAGCAGAGCCTCTATCCTCTCTCTCCTCACTGATCATGCCACTGTTACTTAGAAAATGTGCAGGCAAAGATTTGGGCTTTCAGTAACCTTGCAAAACTCATAAGTTTGCGAGATTCCTTGGATCTCTTCTTAGGCACCCTAACTTGATAATGCTTTAATTTTTTTTTTTTTTTCATTACTGATCTTGGAGTGTCACTTGAAATCAGTTGTGATAAATAATTTCCATGGACATCTTGATAGTGTATTACTATTTTGGTTTGAAAGCACTTTAGATTTTTGCCCCCTGCAAAGACCTCAAGTCAGCGTTCAATATTTGATGTGTATGTGCATGTATGCCTGTGTGACATGAAATTAAAGTTATGTATGAAAATCCATCATCAGACTTTGATGAATAAGTTAAGCAGAGATTGATTTTTATTTAACCCTGGCTGTCTTTAATATATGGTAAGTTTTTCCCAGGTTTTCACCTCTTTATTTCAGCAAACATTCAGTTTTTCCTTTACACAAACACCTCATTTCTCTCATAGACCTTCCTCTCTATCAAGCAAGAGTAAAAGATTTCAAAATCTCAGAGGGAAATGTTAAGGTAATTTTTATTTGGGAAAGAGTTAAATTTGTTAACTATGAGATTCTTCCTAAAATATGAGATGGACTGTATATGTCTAAGGAATAAATTGTTCATCCCAAAAGAATAATTGGGTCACCAAGTGGAAATTTAAAATAGCAATCAGATTTTAGTACTAATATTGAATAAGTGTGTTTCAGTGTGGAAGAGCTTAATTGAAAAGTTGTAAATTCTCTGTTTCTAGAAACATCTTGGCTGACAGATTCCACAGATACCAAGACGAGTACTACTTAGGTGTGTCTACATCCAATTCTAAAGATCCATGTTTGAAATAGATGGGGCCAACTGAGGTTGGTTGGTTGTATGTGTGTGTGTGTGTGTGTGTGTTTGTGTGTGTGACAGAGAGAAAGAGAGAGACAGAGATAGAGACACAGAGACAGAGAGAGATTATGGAAGTCTTCTATGCTGAAAACTTTTATAATTATTATTTTGAATCAAAATGATGGCATTTGTTTTTATTCTTTGTTAAGCGTGTCTTACTGTCTGGATGGCTCTCTGGTAATGAGCAACCCTACTCTGGAGAAATTTTCTTAGAAGTTCCATATTCATTTAGCAGGGCTGCTGTAGAAGGAATCCATGGCTGGTGGAAGGTAAGAGGAAGAAAGGAGATGAGTTAGTTTTGTGTCTGGTACTTAATAGGCATTATTTCATTTAAATATCCCTGTAAGATAATGTAATATTGTCTTGATATCATATGTGAAGGAACTGTAACTAAGTGGTGTTGTAATATTCCCACAGTGCCTTATAGCTTTTAGTGTGATTGTGTTCCATATAGGAGCCACCCCTCCATATGGCCTCCAATCCCAATCCTTCCACTCTGATACAAAATGCCATAATAAGAAGGTTGATTGGGCAATTGCTGCAAAATTGATGAATTCAAATTCATCATTCTTTCAATCATTGAGTGAATTGTTCATTCCATTGACATCTATTTAGTATGCAAAACTGGTAGTTGTTTTGGTCTTGGTCTTATAGAAAAATCAAAAGACATCTCTCAGGCTCAGTTGGCAATGAGATAAATTGCAGGAATCATATCAGGGTTTGATCTGACATTTAAAAAGAATATATAGAACCTATGGTATGGTTATGTGTATTAGGAAGAGAGCAGTGATAAGACATGAGAGGAGAAATGGGAAGAAGCTAAGAAGCTACTCCAATGGCCAAAGGCCAATAGGGTAAATTTTTAAAGTCTTAAAATCAATTGATCAAGTTGGGAAATATAAGACATTCATTCTGCCCTGTCCCAGTGCTGATGAAAGCTAAACGGAAATGCCTACCAGAATACCTTATGAATTATAGTGTAAGATAGGTCACCTGTGACTAAAGATGCCTCATCTGGAATTCTCTCTACCCTCAAACAATCTGCTGTGTTAGTTGGCTTTTCATTTCTGTGACAAATACCTGAGAGAAACAACTTAAAGTAGGAAAGATTTATTTCATATCACGTTTCCAGAAGTTTCAGTTCGAGCACAGCTGGCTCCATTGGACTGAACTTGAAATAAGGCAGAACAACATGGTGGAAGGGCATGCTGGAGGAAATCTGCTCAGCTCACAGCAACTGGAAAACAGAAAAATAAAGGGACCAAGGACAAAACATACTCTTCCAAGGCATGCACCCCAGTGACATAATTCCTTCAGCAAGGCCACTCCCCTTTCTACCAACTACCACTAATGTGATCAAATTATTAATCTATCAATGGATTAATCCTCTTACCAGGTCAGAGTCCTCATGACCCAATCTCTTCCTCAAAGCCCTACCTCTGAATGTTGCTACATTAGGGACCAAGCTTTCAACATATGAGCTTTGGGAAACATTCCAGATCCAAACCATACCACCTGCTGTCATGATGGGTGTTCCCATGGGAGAGAAAACAAAGGCCTGACAGAAAGACCCCAAACTGAAATAGATGTGAAGTTATTTAAGTTATTGACATCCCTGGCCTGTCAAGTGTCTTAGTTCAGCATGTTATTTATGATTGGAGGTCCAGCTGGTTTTGGTGTTTCCAAAGAAACTCCTTCACTTGTGAAGCACCAAAGATCATGAATGCAAATATCATATTCTTCTTGGCAAAACGGTTGCTGAAGTAAACCTCTGCATGTTTTGGTTCTGCTTTTCTTTGGTATTCTGTCCTCTTCACACCTTTAGCTGACATAGAGCTGAGACACAGCTTGTTGGGAGTCACTGTGTCCGTCCTTTCCCACAGAGAGCTGTATTTGTCAACAGAATGTTTTTTCTCTTGCAGAGTCATCCCTACTTTGGTTCTCCAAGGGAAAAAAAGGCAACATTTGCTTTACCTTCTACAGTGTTCCAAGCCATCATCTGCTTTTTGCTCCTCTATAAACGTCAAGGACAAGAGAGAGCATCTGTATGATTATGCTTATTTCAATGAACAAAAAATCTGTTTCCAGTGTACATCACCTTTCCCATGCCACTCTAACCTTCAAGTCTCAGATTTAAATGGATGTTAGATTAAGCATTTTAAAATACAGAGTAAATTCTATAATGATTGCTTTAAGCACTGCCATTTTCTTGTTTCTGGGGAGCCCTGATCAGTCCAACAACTTGCTTCTGACTCTTGTTTCTTTTTACAAAATGGACATTGCTTGTCAATGCCTTACCTTTTCAGTCTATAGACTCTGGCCCACAGTCCTGGCTGCTGCTTCCCCAAGAACACTGACTCACATTTCCATTAGACAAATCCAAGTTGACTTAGTGGGTTGTGTTTCAGCTGCCTAATTGATGCTTTTGGTGGATGAGGTCCCAGGTTTGGACTGCAATTTCTGAGCTCTCAGGAATATTTGGCTGAGTTGAAACCTGTGTGATAAAATGTCTCCTCACACTAATACTAGTCCTTTTAGATGAATCCTAAACCTCAGTAACCAAAATGAATTAGATTCACACACTATAAAACCCCAACATGGCTCAATTTTGATAGTACAGTAGAACCATCCAGAATTTGGATTCTTATCAGAATTCTAGCCAGAAGGAGCCTACCAGCTTAGCCAAAGTTGTGGTATTTAGGGACTGAAGGTTCTGAGTATGTAAAGCTCATATAGATATTGGAAAACAGATGCATTCCATTTAGGACCCTCCTCTTGAGAAAATGGCCATGACTCCTGTGAAGAGGGAACATGGGACTAACACACTTTTGTCAGCTGTATAAATATCATTTGGCAAAGATATGAGCTGGCATTCCAACAATCAGAACATGGTCTTTCCTCTCCATCATAACCTCAGAGAGGCAGTCTGCCTGTATTTAACCTCCTCTCTGGGCTCATTTGCTTCTCCTAAGCCAATAGAATGCTCCAATGTAGCAGCATTAAGATAGAGAACTGTCAAGAGGCCTCCAGAAAGGCTGCCATAAGGGTTTCAGTGATGCAAAGACAATTGGTGGGTCCTCTGCCTGTCATAGGCATTGGAGCATTTCCCAGATTAAACCCAAACTAAAGTACCCTTTTGGAGATGCAACCTAGCTTAAGCCCAAATGAAGTTCCATTTTTCAATCTTTCATGCCTTGACTGTTTCCCACACAGACCAGATTTGTCTTCATTTCTGAACCATAAAGAACTATATTGCCTGTACTCAGATGAGACATATTTATTTCTACTCACACCTAGAATAGAGGTACTGTAGGAAAACTTCTTGGTTCATGATGCCCTTTGTGTTGAATTTTTTTTTAAAAGATATGAACAAATAAGTACATTTTATTAAGAACAAGTCCAAACAAGGCAATAGTAGTTTGCTCAGTGTTCAAGAGATGTCACTGTTAAAATACCTTCTAATCCCGCTGTGTGTTTGCTGTGGCACCCTGGGGACCCTGGCAGCACAATTAGGTTTTGTAATGTATCTAAATGGAAGCTTTGATATGGTTACCTCCTTTCTTAATAAAGGAGTTAACCAATCTTGTAGAGAAAATGAAAGTAGAGTAAAATATGTTACAGAGCAAAGTAAGATGCTGTGCCATAATAATAGAAGTATTTTTATTGGTCAGGATGCTTCATTGCAGAAAAATAAGACCCATTATGCTGACTTAGAGCAGAAAATGACTTCTTAAACAGTTAGGTTGTTTGTGGAATTTCTAGAGAGGCCAGGGAAGCAAAGTTGGATGCAGAACAGCCAGGAGATGCTCAAGCATACCACAAAATTCATTAGCGAAATGCTCATTTTTGCAGCCTCTCCTATCTTCCACTCAGCACCTAAGACTTGGGGCTCTACAAAGTGCCTCAGGAGAACAAAATAAGTGGACCATGAAACCTACATTCACTGAGTATACCTATTACCTCACACTGGCTATTTGAGCCTTTAAAGTTTCATGTGAGCCTAGATGGTCACTTGGGGAACCTAGATCATAGGTTGCAACCCCAGGTGAGAAGCAGTCTGGGATTAGTGGCTTTTTGGTTTTCCAACTTCTTCAAAACCAAAAGGTACTTCAGGGGAGGGTCAGATGGGGTGCCAACTGATCTAATCTGCAGTATCTGCCATGAGCTCAAATAAATACAGTGGTTGCTAAGAAAGAGTAAGAGAACAGAATTGGTTGTAAGAGAGTAGAGATCTGTCCATCTTGGACACAGGACTTGAATTGGGCTTTAGAAGAATGGTGGTATCTCAGTAGGCAGAAATATGCGTGACCAATCATGGTGGGAAAAATTAGACCAGGAAAGGTGCAGATGCAGCAAAGTTTAAGATAAGACTCAGGAAATTGCCAGTGATAGCAACTTGAAGTGTTTGTTCTTTACTAAGTAAAGAAAAGGAGACCTAAGATTGGAGACTTGAATTGTACCAATGTAGAGGGAGTCTTAAACTGGATGGAGAAGGAGTCCTTAAGACCTGTCAGTCTTCCCTGAAGATTTCTGACCAAAAATAAATGGAATTTTAGAAATATAAAGAGAAAAACAGTTTGGCATCTCCTTTATCTACCTCATTCCCTAGGTGATCTCATCTGTCCCATGGTTTTGAAGGCATCCAAATGCCAGAGACCCCACATTCCCGTGTCCAACCCAGGCTTCTTTTGAACTCTGGACTTATATCCAACTGCCTACTCTCCATGATATGGATATAGATGCCTCACACTAAACATGTCCAAAATGGAAATCTTACTCTACCCTCTACTTTATAGACCTCCTCATCACAGTCTTTCTTCTTAGTAAATTGAAGATTCAAACTTTGAATTCTCAGATAAAAGTCATGGTGTTACTCCTGACTCCTTTCTTTCTCTCACTTGGCATATCAACTCTCAGCAAATTCTGCCAATCCAAAAGACATCTGGAGTCTGACACTCTCTGGTCACCTCCTTCACTACCACCCCATTCTAGGCCACTATCATCTCCTGCCTAGATTGTTACAATGGCTCCTTCTAACCTTCCAGTTTCCAAGCATTCTCCCACACAGTAACCAGAATGTTTTTAAAACAAGTTGGATCAGATGATGCTACTCATTTGTTCAACATCTTCTAGGGTCTACTCATCTCTTCAGAGTGAAAACCAAAGTCCTTACAAACCCCTAGTTGGCCCCACCCCGAAAGACCTCAGCTACTTCTCTAACCTCCTTAGCTACTAGTTTCCCTTTGCTCAATGTGCTGCAGCTTGGGAATTCTTGCCATTCCCTAAACACTCCAAACACCTGACTCAGACATTTGTACTTGTTTCTTCTGCTTTCAGCATTCTTCTATCTGATAACTTGTGGCTCTCTCACTTTTCTTCAGGAATCTGCTCAGATACCACATATCAGAGAGGTCTTTCATAATTGCTCTGGGTGAAAAAGCACTGGACAGTATCTTCTTTATGTGCATTTATCATAATGTACTCCATAGAAATTATTGACAGTTACCATGAACAAAGACAGTGTCCAGCACATAGAAAGTGTTCAATAAATATTTGTTGCAAGGTACAATTGATGGAGGACAGATGCATTATGAGGATATACTATTAAGAACTATTTAGTAAAGTGGTAGATGATTTTTGTTTACATCTACCTCTGTAGGCCGCCATCTTATCATTCAATACATGATTTGTGAATGAAAAATTTGCTAGAGAATCTTGTATATCTTATGACAACTTGTTCACCAGCCCTAAATATAGAATAACATGGTTTAGACATCAAACAGGTGCGCAATTACAATTCCATACACTTTGATGATCCCTGACTGTTTATAAGGCACTTTCAGATTCATCTTCTAATTGTATCCTCACAACAACACTGAGAATCAATTGAGTGGATTGTTTCCATTTTAAATATGAGAAAAATAAGATTTAGAGAGACAAAGTAACTTCCCTTAGTCACACAGCAAGAAGGTGGCAAGTAGGACTCCAAATGCATCTGAGAAATTCCCAAGTCATTGGCCTTTTCTCTCCAAACCAGGCACACAAGGACCTTAATTAAAATGTTTTGCAAATAATGGAGTCTGCTTCCTATACCTTTTGTCTCTCTTAGTTGAGCTGCTGAACCAAAGAAGCTGGTTGGTGCAGCTGCCCGAGTTCAAGAGAAACCAATGTGGGATTTGTAATGTGTGCTCAGTGTGAAAGCACCTTCCACATCAGCTGCTGGGTGTATGGAATTGCCCCAGGTTTAGATCTATAGTGATTCAGACACAACTTTGTGGGGATTAATTGAAAATTCTGATGATGGGAAGAAATCTGGTGGTGAATGAATGAATATGGGTGAGGACAGGTTCAACACTGCTTTCATGTGTCTGAGTAATTTGTTTGGAAGCCTGAAGAATAGGACTTTCCATGTAATGCAGTTGTGATCTAGTTTAAATAGAAGGAGGATCTTCCTAATGGGTGTTAATAAGGACCTGAGCAGGTTTCCTAGAGTGTTTGTGGATCACTACCTCCCTGAGAGAGAGAAAGCAAAAGGAATTGCCTCCAGCTCAACCTTGCTGACCTAAGCCTTGAGGCAGCTAAGGAGGAGTTTAGGACATGCTGTTTCAAAATACTGCACCTTGGCCTTTAAGAAAGCAGCCAAAGCAGGTAGTCACTCTCACCTTCACTTTCCCCTGCTACCTGGAAGCAGGTCTACACTTTATAAGATCATAAGACCCTCATTTAAGAAGTGTCCTCCCTATACCCACAGGAAAGAGCATCCTTATCTTTGAAGATACAGGGACACAGAGAAGAATTTGAGAAAACAGGACTTGCTAAGTTTCCCCCAGTTTATTACCATCAGTTTATACCCCCTTTGTCCAATCATATTTCTCCATAGCTACCCATGACTTCTTCAGTCTTAGTATGAAAAGACACAGGTTTCCCTTCTTTTGGTCTTCATTTCCCTTTGTGATACAAAACTTACATTAAATATATTTGCATACTTTTATTAATCTGCTTTTTATTACAGGGAATTTATTCATGGACTTAGCCATGGACGAGGAAAGGAAATCTTTCCTCCCCTATACTAGTCTCACTGTGAGCAGTGAGGACTGAAGCCTAAAAGCTGAAAAGTAAATATTTCTGGAAAAGTTAAAATTGCTCTTGTTTCCAATTCCCTGACACATGAAGAAAACATGATTGTTTTCCTTTGGAAAATGGGAAACTCAGAGATAACAACTGTATAGGTGTAATTACAGAGGATTTAATTGTTCCTGACAATAGACAGTTCAAATATTAACATATATCCTAGAAGACAGGAAGCTTTTAAGGACCATAACAAAATGTCACTCACTGGCATAAAAATATTTGTGAAACAAATTATTAGCAAAGTTTGAAAATGAGGAGCACCCGATTCTATCTGGTTATCATGTACATGAAACCAATGATTCATGCAATAACTGCACATTTGAAATTTCTTTCTTTACCTCAATTAGTGGAACTGTCAGGCAGAAGGTTTATGAAACTCAGTTTTCAGTATAATCTAGACAGCTCAGTGTACTTTGAATAGGTAAATATAACCATAGTAAAAGTATATTTGTACTCCCTATTAGAAGCCTAAAATTCCTCATCTTAATGGTCTTTTTAAAATCACAGATATTCTCTCCTCACTGTAAGGGAACCCACGAAAACCACGCCAGACATGGGAAATCACATACAGGAGTTTATTAAGCAAACAGAATGTCTCCCTGCAGGGTAAGAGAGAAAATGAGAGGAAAAGAAAGGGAAAGAGAAAGGGCGTGTGCTAGAGAGAGTGGAAAAGCGAGGAGGATAGAGAAAGTGAGTAGGAGAGAGAGAAGCATGAGAAAAGATGGTGGGGTAGCTACCGTGAAGCAGTTGAATTCCACCAGGCTAACAGGGGACCAATAACAGAGAAGGATACTTGCAAGCTGACTGATGAACCAATAGCTAGCTAGGATGTTCACAGATTGACAAGTGGTTGGAAGGTGGGGAAATAGCTGCACTGGAAAGAGCAGCTTTGTATTACACTTACCCTTAGAGATTCTGATTGGTAAATTTAGAAGAGGCCATAGAAACCAAAGTGTGAAGCAGCTTTCTGGGTAATTCTGATTTTCAACCAACTTTGAGAAGCACAAAACCACATTGTCCCTTTCCTGGGATGTGGTATACAGTAGCTGCTTACATAAACCCAACCTCTTACTTGTTCTCTTAACTACTTTCCTAGCAATACTGAGCACCAAACCATCGAAGTTGTTTGAAAAGTTCAGTTAAGTGGATTTCTGTGTGATAATGTGGGACCATAATTTCTGTGGATTTCTTCCTGCTGGGAGTGAGAAGTTAGCACGGAGTGGTCTTTGCAGTCTCCAAGCTTGAGCATTTGCAAAATTAGTATATCTTATCTGTCATCTGGTGAAGTCCCTGCCTCATTTTTTCCTCAACCTTCAAAAAAGTTTTACCTGCATTTTCATGTTTTTTCTCTCCAGTCCAATATTTCTGTTCTTGTTAAGAATACAATGGTTTGGTTTTTCCATGGAAAACAAATAAAAGGAAGAGTACCTTTATCTGGCTGCTAAGGAAATGGCAGATTGTGAATAACGTGAACCTTGCGTGAGATTTCAGTTTCACTCAAAAACAACTCTACTCAGCAAAGAGCAGACAGACTATTCAACCTTCTCATGGAAGGATTTAGTATTCTTTTCAAAGCTACATATCAAAACCCACACACAATGGAAACATTCCCTCTCATTGGAGTTTCAGAGAAGAAGGAACTTGCAGACCATGCTTTCTCAAATGAAGTCTTTTCATTGCAGCCTCAGATTTTCTCTCTGGGGATCACTGACTTAAAACCATGAAGAGGAGGGTGAGGGACCATCATGACCATTTCCATTAAAAGCAGTTGTTGATGGCCATTTTCTCATTTTCTTTCTCTTCTTCCCTATTTTGCAGTAAAGCTTGCATTCCAATAAAATGAGGCTTCCTGCAACAGGCCAGACAACACTATTCTTTCCCCTAATGCCAGTTGCTTTTCAAGTGGGTGGTGGGATAACTAAGAACATTTGTTGCTGGGCAGAGTCTCTTCAAAACCATTAAGACAAAGTATTCTGCTCGTTCTTTATGTGGGGATAGTTTTTTTTTCTCTGCATAATTTAATTTCTTTGGGGAGAAGACCAGTGGTCAGTTAAAAGTTACAATCACTCCATGTACACAGTCAAAGTAAAATAGGAATAGAGACCTTCTCATTTACACAAATTCTGTTTGATGGCCCTCATCCTGTGCACTGAGAAGGCACAGGGAAGGATAGAAAGTCATAAATGTTTGTGTGTATTTTGTGCTGGGATTCTTGACCAATAGAAACTGTGAGTTAATCAGTGTGTGCTATCTTAAGCTAAGTTTTCAGATATCTTGTTACAGAGCAATAGATAATCAGAACACAAGCCCTGTTTTTATGAACATCATTCTTACACTCTAACAGACATATAGAAATGTATGTAAATCACATACATTTATGAATCATAAAATTCATAAAATCAACATACTCTATGACTTTTATAAAGGGAACATGTACAAACACTTACCACTGAAATTGAGAGATAGAACATTACCAATATTCCAGAGGCTCTCCTTTACCTCTTAAACCATAAACATCCTTCTTAAGATAATACTTATCTTTATATCATTTTAGGTGAATTTGCCTATATTTAGCTTTATGTACTTGGAACCAGGGTTTATGTACTCATTTGTACCTACCTTTTTTTTTTCTCTGATCATTACCTTTTGGGGATCATCCTTGTTGCTTCAGGTAGCAGTATTTCATTTACATTAATTGGTATACCACAGTTTTTTTAATCCACTGTATGTTGGTTTTGTTTTTATATTTATTTATTTTACTATTAGAAGTAATGTCGCTATGAACATCCATTCTTATGCATGTCTTTTGACTTTGTATTTCTGTTGAGAACACACCTAGGAGTGACATTTCCAAATCAATGGGATATATGTATGCTTTAGTAGATACCACCTAATTGTTTTCTAGCTGGTTATACCAGTTACAATTCTTTAGCAGTGTATAAGTCCCAGCTGCCCTAATTGCCATTCACACTTTAGTATTATCAGGTTTATTTGAAATTTTAGCCAGTTTGGAGCATCTGCAGTAGAAGCTCATTGCGCTTTAGTTTTTATTTTCCTAAAAATTAATGATTTAAAGTACTTTCCCATGTGTTTATTGACTATTTGAATATTTTCATTCATAAAATATCAAGATAAACTTTATCAATTGTTGGTAACATTTTATCCTCTAGTGTAGTATTAAGGCACATTGTTTTAAAGCATGGATATTCAAGCTGAAAGTGGTGGCACATGCCTGTAATCCCAGCAACTTGGGAGTTGAGGCAGGAGGATGGCAAGTTCTAGGCCAGCCTCAGCAATTTAGCAAGGCCGTAAACAACTTATTGAGACCCTGTCTCAAAATAAAAAATAAAACTGGCTGGGGATGTGGCTCAGTAGTAAAGTACCTCTGAGTACCCCCAGTACTGGAAAAAAAAATGGATATTTAATTTTCCCAACCCCATTTTTTGAAATATTATTCCCATTTCATTGAAGTGGTGTTGTATAAGTTTCCTGCGGCTGCCATAACAAAATACCCAAAACTGGGTAGCTTAAAACAATAGGAACTTCTTTTCTTACAGTTCTGGATGCTAGGGCTCCAAAATCAAGTTATGAAGAGGGCCACTGTCCCTCAGATTCCTGTAGGGGTGATTCCTTCCTTGCTTCTTTTTCTAGTGGTTTGCTGGCAATAGTTGATGCTCTTTAGCTTGCAGTTGTAGCAGTTCAATCTCTGCCACCATCGCCACATAATTCCCCACCCCACAATTTTTCTGTGCTCAAATATTCCTGTTTTAATCAGTTTTTTCACTGTTGTGACTAAAAGATCTGACAAGAACAATTTTAGAGGAGGCAGAGCTCATACGGGGACTCAGTTTCAGAGGTCTCAATCCATAGATGCCTGGTTTCATTTCTCAGGGCTCCTGGTGAGGCAGAATATAATGGCGGAAGAATGTAGTGAAGGGCAGTGGCTCATGTGATGATCAGAAAGCAGAGACTAAGTTCAGGTCATAAAATACATACCCCAAAGGCACACCACCGAAGACCCACCTCTTCCAGTCACACCCTGCCTGCCTTCAGTTACCACTCAGTTAATCCGTATCGCTGATTGGGTTAAGGCTGTCACAATCATTTCACCTCTAAGCCTTCTTACATTGTCTAACACAGAAGCTTTTGGGATACACCTAATATCTAAACCATAACAGTCCCTCTTCTAATTATATCAGTAATATTGGATTAAGGGCCCACACTACCCAATCAAGACTCTGTCAACTCATTACATCTACAACTCCATTTCCAAAGCAGGTCACACTAAGTGAGTACCACAGTGAGGACTTCAATATATGTTTTAGGGAGTCACAGTTTAACCTGTAACAGGCATTTTTGTCATAAATCAAGAAAATATATATATATGTAAGCCTTATACTAACCGTCTATACTATTCCTGGACATTCTATTTTTTCCATTGGACTATTTATCTATTCTTATCATAACTACACTGCCTAAATTAACTGTGAGTTTAAAATAAATCTTCATATATATTCCCATAGCATATGTTTTCCAACTTTATCGTTATTAGATGATCTTCAGTCTATCTTGAATTTCCTGTGTGGGATTGTTTTCTTTCTATTTGAAGAATTCCCATTACTATATTTTTGGTGTGGATATGCCAGTGACAAATTTTCTGTTTTTGTTTGTCAGAGAGTAACTTTATTTTCTTGCAATTTTGATGTATGTTTCTTCCAAATATAGTAGTTGGCATTTCATTTTAAGGATGCGACTCCATTCTCATTTGACTTCTACTAATAGAAATTTTGTTGTTGCTGTTTTAGAGGCAATGTATCTTATTTCACTGGCTACTTGCTGCAATTTCCATTTTCAGTTTTTAGCAGTTTAACTCTGATGCCTGGGTTTGAACTTTTTAGTACAGTATTAATCTTTCTTGGAATTCCTGCAACTACTTGAAATGGTTTGATGGCTTTGATTGATTTTAGAAAATGATGAATACTTAAATATGCAATATTTGATGAATATTAAAATATTACATCTGCCTTATCTTCTTTCCTCTCAAACTAAGGAACTAAATTCAGGCATATTAGACTTTTTCTCTGTATCTCATATGCTTTGCTATGGTTTGAGTGTCTCCACCAAAACTCACATTGAAATCTAATCCCAGTGTGAGGTGCTAAGAGGTGCGACATTTAAGGGATGATTAAGTCATGAGGACTCTGCTCTCATAGATTAATGGATAATCTCAAAAGTGGTTCTGTTATAAAAGCAGGTTTAACTCTGTCTTTTGTATGGGCATCTATCACTGTGAGATGGCCTGATTATCACTTCAGGATACCTCAGAGAGTCTCAATCATCAAAAAGACCCTCATCATATGCAACCTCACTCCTGAACCTTTCAACCTCTAGAACCATGAGCTGAATAAATCTTCATTCTTTATAAATTGCTCAGTCTGTGGTAATCAGTTATGGCAAGAGAAAACTGTCAAAGTCATACCTTTAATTCCCTTTTTTGTATATTCCATACTTTTTACTCATTTTGCTCTCATCTGGACATATTCTAGTGACATCTTTCACTTTAAAAACTCTTGTCTGCTCTGATTTTCTGTCAAACCCATCTCTTATGTCCTTAGCTTTAGTAATAATGTTCAACTGAGTCATTTTTTAATATGAGACTGAAGCCAGAATTGGGGACAGGCAGTTAGTGTAGAAATAGGGGATCGAGTCAAATTGAGGAAATGGAGGCCATATGAAAGCCATATGCCTCTGGAAGTTGGAGACTGACCCTGGGAGAATGGAATGTTAAGGAATTCTGGAGCTCATTGATTACCAAATTTACCTGCCCTTATCAAGGACTGCAGGCAAGGAGCTGCTAATTAACGCACCCTGGGCCCTTGCCTGGTTGAATCACTTTGGGCCTCCCCCTGCCCATTAGCTTCTCATTTTATGCATCTCACCTGCAAAACCAGGCCTAATTGTAGGTAGGAAGGAGAGATAAGGGGGGAGAGAACTGGAGAACAAAAGAGACATTACCCTATAAAAGATGTAGGGTGTGCTCACTTCTTGGGATGCTAGAACATCAGCCATGGCCCTCTTCTCCCTCCTGGGAGGGGAGAAGTCTGTATTATTACCTTTAAATAAAACCTGCTTAATACGCTTGCCTTGGCGTGCTTCTCTAGTGTTCAAACTTCAATATTAGAGGAAGCAGAACTTGTAACCTGTAAATGGCGGTATCAAGACCATATGCTATGTGCTTTATATTCATTATCTTATTTGAATCCTCATGACTACCCTGTAATAAGGGTACTATTAGTATTAATATTTTCAGAGGATGAAAACAGGTTCAGAGAGATTAAATTGACTAATGTTACACAGCAAGGAGTTGACGCTTGGATTCAAACCCAGGAAATCTGACTCAGAATAGGCTTTCAAAGCCTTAAATCACAGGCTGCCATCTGTAAGATCACTATGTGTCAAACATTGTTCCAAGTGCATTATGTGTGTTAACTTATTGAATTTTCACAATGGCCTAGAGGTAGGTATTCTTATTGCCATTCTATAGATGGAAACACTGAGGCTCAAAGAAGGTAAAGCTTGCCTAAGAATTCAGAGCTCATAAGTGCAAGTTACAATTTCAACTAAGTCTTTCCCCAAAACCCTTGCCCTTCATACCTGTACCAAACTGCCTATTAGCTAAATCAGGGAGGTTGAAACTGAGATACAGCACAGGCAAGGGAAAGAATAAATGGTACGCCACAATTAAAAAAGTAAATACAATGCTGAGAAGTAAGGGAGAAGGTGCTTGGGAAGGGCAAAGTGAGTAGAACATTGTGAGGTGGATTTAAAACAAAGGAGAAAAGAAAAGGGAGGTATGAAGGACTAGGTGCATTACATAAATTACAAATAAGTACATGCTGTATGCCACACACTCTTTGGAATGTGCTTTGCACAATCCTGATGTAGAGGACACAGCTCTCTACTCTGAGCAGTGCATCACGAAGGCTGTTTAAAGACCGTTTCATGCTGAGTCCTGGCAAGTCTATAGGGTCAGGAGGTTATGAACACCAACCACGGTCATCGTGAAGATCTAGCTGATAATTGCTGGGTTTGAAAGATAAGTATCAAGAAGACAAAGATGCGGTCGGAATGGTCCACAGGGTACCATCACAAGCAGTGGGAATCTGAAAACTGGAACTGAATATGTGGGGGTAACCCAGTTAACTCTGGGCTGTAATTATCAAACCACTTCCCTGGCTCTCTCAAAACACAGATATGTGTGTGTGTGTGTGTGTGTGTGTGTGTGTGTGTGTTAGGAGTTTACAAAAGACATTTTGTTTGGTTTGTAATAAGTGACCTTAGGCAAGTTTTCCTGTCCATGGATGAGACTGTTATTTCTATTTGTGTTACTGGATGCAAATAAGTCTCTCCTTTTATGTAACTCAGTTGAGATTCCTGTAAACACTGCGGATAAATAGCTTGTTTTTCAGTTTTCTTGAGACGAACCACATGAAGAATCCAGGCACCAGATTGGCATCTGGGCCCCTCCCCCGTCTTGGAAATGCAGAACTGAAAATGATTTGTAGTAAAAGGATTAATAAAGGAACTCATCTCTTCCAATTAGCCCTACGAGAAAAGGCAGAGTAAAATGTACTCTGCTTCTCTTTGGTAAAGCACTCCAACATTTAACATCCTTTATAGTTAGAAATGTCCAAATGTAAATCTTCCTTTTAAAATTGAAGCCTATCCCCCTGTTCTTAGTGAGACAAAGAACATGAAACCAGATTGCAAGTCCAATTTAGGTTCCCCCTTTAATCTCACTCATATTTGCAACCATATACTTAGATGTGTATTTATTTGTTTATTGTCCCTCTCCCCCCATTTACGGTCTAGTTCCCAAGGACAGGGAACATCTCTGTTTTGTTCACTATTACATTCCCAGAGCAAATTCCTGTGCCTAGTATGTAGTAGACTGTCAATAAATATTTGATGCCTGTAATAAATAAATGGGAGAGAAGGTAATATCTTTAATTTTGGATCAATCCAAGATTTTTGCTTAGTACCATTGCATACAGTTGGCACTTATTTAATGTCTGCTGCACCATAATAGGTGAGGTCAGTAAGTCATTCCTGCTTATGAATGGGCTCCCTCCATTGCAATCTCTAGGGATTGCTCAAAACAGTACTCCAACATCTCACCAGGGCTAGTGAGACCCCAAACTATCTTCTAGTTTTTCCTCTTGTCATTCTCTCTCAGCTAGGTCAAGTTCATAGAATTAGTACAACACCAAGAGTACACTCTAATGTAAGCTATGCCCTGGGGATAGTAATGAGACTTGAGTGCAGGGCCATCATTTGCAACAAATGTCACGGTTTGTGGATGGCTGGAGAGGAACAAAATCTCAACAATAAAAAAATGAACAACCTGGGCAAATGGGCAAAAATTTTAAAAAGACAACTCATCAAAGAAGATACACAGAAGGCAAATAAGTATATTAAATGATGCTTCACATCCTATGTCATCAAAGAAATGCAAATAACAATGATACCACTACCCACTTACTAGAATGGCCAAAATCCAAAACACTGACAGCACCAAGGGCTGGTGAGAATGTTGGGCGAGATGAATTCTCACTCGTTGCTGAGGGGGACGAAAAGTGGTACAGCCACTGTGGAAGACACTTGGCAGTTTCTTAGAAAGAAACACATTCTTACCAAATGATCCAGGAGTTTTACTTTTTGCTCTTTACCCAAAGAATTTGAAATTGTATGCCCATACAAAAACCTGTATTGCATGTTGGTAGCATATTTATGTATGATTGCCAAAATTTGGAAGTAATCAAGAAGTCCTTTAGTAGGTGAGTGGATAAATAAACTTTGGTTCAATCAGACAATGGAAGGTTACTTGGTGCTAAAAAGAAATGAGCTATCAAACCCAGGAGGAATCCTTAATCAAATATTATTGGAAGAAATCAATCTGAAAAGGCTACACACTGTATGATTTCAAGTATAAAACACTCTGGAAAAGGCACAACTGTGAAGTGAAAAGATCAGTGGTTACCAGAGGTCATGGGAGCAGGAGGGATGAGTAGATGAAGCATAGAAGGCTTTTAAGACTGTGAAACTGCTCTGTATGATCTGATAATGATGGGTCCATGTCATTACACTTGTCCAGATCCTTAGAATATACAACACTGAGTATACTCTAATGCAAACATGAACTTTGGGTGGTAATGATGTGTCATATAGGGGTACCAAGTGTAACAAGTGTCATGGTTTGTGATAATGGAGACTGCATGTGTGGGGCATGGGTACATGGGAACTTAGTTTCTGCTCAATTTTGCTATGAACCTAAAACCACTCTAAAAAATAAATAAATGGGGAAATAAGTAAATTAGGATATGGGCAAAGAGAAGAGCAGTTGGGGCTACTTAAATGGGTGATCAGGGAAGGCCTTTGTGCTAAGGGTAGAGAGCTAGGGCGAAGTGAGGGAGTAAAGTAGTAGATATTCTGGGCTGAAAACAAAGAGTGACCACCATAAAAGCTATTCCACCTTATTGTGCTCTGACAGAAGAACAGTGTGCTTGTCCAGGAAAGGGATGCCTCTCTTTTTATTCTTCGTTTAACAGATGACATTGGAAGCATTGAATGCTGTAGGTCCACTATTAGATATTTCACACACAAAATAATATATGATGTAAGTGTATTCTGTCTTGAATGCCACAGCTTAAATATGAGGTATAGACAAAATAGTGATAAGTATAAAAATAATATTTAATAATTTCAAACATTTAATACATGCTAAGTATCATCCTAAGTCTTTTTCCTACTCCTCTCATTTAATCTACCCAGACTCTCGTGAGACAAGCATTATAATTACTCTCCAGCTTATATATGAGGAAACTGAGGTTCTAGAAAGTGGAATAACTTAGACAACACTACACAAATAAAGATGGCACCAAGATTCAGATCTAGGGAGACTGACCTGGGGGACCCTCCTTCATGATGGAACCTGGGTGCTATTGTCTGTAGACAATAAGTCCAGTGAAGGATAGGGAGGGATTAGCTTAAGGACATGCTGACTCAGGGTGATGAGACCTGTCTCTAAGGACTGGAAGACCTCTTAGTGGGAAAGGATTATACTTGGGTCCAAAGAAGAATGTGAAAGCCATAGGGAAGCAAGTCACCTGAATTTTTTTTAAAAAGTGATTTTCTGACAAAGAGAACTGTTCAAGCTAATAAGGACTACCCTTATAGACAATCTCATCTCCATTACTCAAAGCATTCAAAAGGGGAAGAATACAGAGGAAATAGCTCAAAATTATTTTGTAAACCATGGGTATTTCCCAACTATTAGGTCATGAAATTAATTTAGTGAGATATTAATAGCATTAATTTAAGTGACATGGAAAATTCAGAAAAGAGACTATATGAAGTGCAACATTTGTGAAACTTTGATTTTGTTTTATATATGTGCATGCATTTCCTGAGTTGTGAAAATGTATTTCTTGTGAGTCATTAAATAGACAAGAAAGCTGCTGGCTTAAAGAATTGGTCTCCAAACTTTGGTTGGTGGTTGAAATAGTATTCCTTGGTAAGGTTATCTCTGGCATTTAGTGAGTAGAGAAACATACAAACAACATAGGTGAGTTTTTCATTTTGCTAAATTTGATTTAAATGATCATCCTTTGGTTTCAGATTATGTGTCAGTGTTAAAATCTCCCTTCTTTTATTTATTTATTTTTTAAATTGAGGGATGGTAAAAACAAATATATATTTGAAAAAGTGTTCAAAATCTTTAGAAATTAGGGAAATGCAAGGCAAAATTTCACTGAGATTTCATCTTATTCATCAGAATGGCCATCAACAAGAATACAAATAACAATAAACTCTAGAGAGAATGTAGAGAAAAAGAAGTGCTTTTACACTGGTATGATTATAAATTAGTACAAACCACTATGAAAACCAGTATGGACGGTCCTCAAAAGTTTAGGAATGAAACCACCAAGCTATACCACTCCTCAGTATTTATCCTAAAGAAGTAAAATCATTTTACTAGAGTGATACATGCATATCTATATAGCAGCACAATTCACAATGGAACCAGCCTAGGTATCCATCAATGGATGAATAGATAAAGAAAATGTGGTATACATACCTAATGGAATTTTATTCCACCATACAGAAGAATAAAATTACGTCATTTACAGGAATATGGATGGAACTTGAGAACATTATATGAAGTGAAGTAAGTCAAGCTAATAAAGTTAAGGGTCATATGTTTTCCCTCAAATGTAGAAGCTAGAGAGGAAAACAGAAAAGAAAGGTTGGGGGTATCTCATGAAAATTGAAGAGAGACCAGTAGAGTAGAAGAAGGGGTTCAAGGATAGGGAGGAATGGAGGGGGAATCACCATTAACAAACTATATTGTTATATTATGTGAATGTATAAATAGGTAACAAATCCTAACATTGTGTATAATTATAATGCACCAATAAAAAATCTGGGGAAAAATGAGAGGTGTTAGACAGAGTTTCCCAACACAGCCACAAAACTATCACCCATACCATATCACCTTTTGCATTTTTATTTTGTCGCTATTCCATCAAAAGACAAAATCTCTTTCCCCTTGTCATGAATCTGGGCTGGCCCTAGCTCCTGTTTTCAATACTAGAACATAGTGGAAGTAAGACTGTGCAATTCCAAGGCTCAGATTTCAGAGATCTGCAACTTCTATTCTCATCTCCTACAATGTTTCCTTTCAGAATCCAGCTGCTATTGAATGTGACTGTCCAAGTTGCCATGTAGAGAGATCCACATGGAGGAAAAACAATATTCTTGACTTGTATCCCCCCAACTACTAAGCTGACACACAGGTTCATTTTGACTTTCCAGTTATTCTGCTAACACCATAGGAGGTGTGCATTTTTTCACAACTCACAGAATTGTGGGAAATAATAAATCGTGAGCCATTATATTTTGGGGTGGTTTTCTATGCAGCAATAGGTAACAGAAGTAGGTGGTGACAAAACATCCTAGCTGATTGTCTGCTTATTTGTTTTTAATGTCTACTCTTGGCAAAAAAAAAAATAGGTAGCCTGATATATATACTCTACTTGGAAAGAAAATGAACATATAAATTTTTGCATCCATAAGATTGGTTACATTGGAACCCCAGAACTTGATAATCTTCCTTTGGATCCTGAAATTCTAGAGGATCCACATTTGTGAAACATACCCAAATACTCCTCTTGCCATTGTAGAAAGAAATAGGATGGAATAAACAGTGCATCTCATTGTCTTCTCTTAAGACTATGACCTTGTAACTATTTCAGTGTCCTCACACTATTGTGTTAGAATCTGCACTTCCACTTAGTGAACTGCTTGAAATAAGAGCTTCATCTTATCTGTCTTTGCTTCCTCAGCATCTGTTTTATTGCTGGGCATATAACATGTTCTTAATAACCTACCAAAACTGAATTTTAGCTTACTATTATTATTCTTTCATAACATCTTTTGTGGCTCTCCATCAACAGCATGCTGGGAAGATCATCTGTCACATGCATAGAGCCTGCAATGCTTATTTCATGGAAATGTAAAAGAAGAAAGTAAGAGCATTTGAGAGAAGGCACATGCAAAGGAAAAAAAATCACCTTACCCCTGTAAGGAGTGATAGTCATAGCTCTTAAATATTTCCTCACAATATCAACTTACTGAAGTCCTAGAAACACATGGGCATAATTTTCCATCAACACCTTTGAACTTCAGCAAGGTTAAAGTGAATGCCAATTATTGGATCCACCCTTCCTATAGATCCACCCTTCTTGGCACAGAAGAATCAAAAAAGGAGGTTTGACATACTGATGCTTATAATCCTGGTATCATTATTTCCTTTTCTCATGACCTATGTATCAGATGAAGTCTTAAATAAAACAAGTTTTTCAGATAATTTTATATATTAAATGTAACTGAACCAATAATAATTGAACCACCCATTAGTTATACTAACTTCCAGTTAGTTATATGATTCGGTCATTTATTAAAGCCTCTATTTATAAGTTACTGAATATGTAGTTAAGCAAAATATTTGCTAAAATTATTTACTGCTGAAAGTTCCTTACTATGGATAGAGGGTTACTAACCCCTACTTATAAGACTGCTAGACATCTTCTGCCTGGGTGGGGAGAAGGGACTGCTGGATGCCATGAAATTCACTTTATATTCATAGATATTTTCCTGCAGGAATTGTATCTGTGTTAATGACTTTACTATTCTTTATCCCAGAAACATTTCCTCTTCAGCTACATGAATGTACGTGGTCTTTGAACAATTGAGTTGCCCCGATTGCCAAATGTCTATAAAGCTGTGTTGAATCTACTTTTCTCTTTAATTGAAAATAACTAAATATTTTCCATTGTTTTAAAATAAAGACCTTTTATAAAAATTAAATTCTACTAGTAAATTGTACACTGTTAAGACTCTTTCATTCTTCATTAAATGAATGTAAAAGACTCACTGGCTTGTTCTGAAGTTTTAAGATATTAAGAGGAAATGATCATGGTTTGAACAACACTAATTCTGGGATTTGGTTCTATGTTATCAAGCAATCAGAGAGCATCATTGCACTGTTCCTCCCCAAAGGATTTCATCCACAAAGAAACCAAAAAGAGAGGAAGTGGGAGATCATTGGGCAATGCTTATTTTGTAATAAACCTTAGGTTAATCTTGACTTTCTTGGAGCTGATGATTCCCCATTATAAAAAGAAACATCTTTAACAAATTAGGAGCGCTGTAGTGGTTGAATATAGAAATTCTCTGTCCTTCGGGATGAATGAAACAAAACACTTCCTTAAGGGGGAAAAGGGAAACATTTTCATTTTAGATGTTTAATTTCTCAGTTTTCAGATGCATTTTATTTGATCCTAGGATTACTGATGTGCTGAAATCAGGAATTGTTTTAACACTCTGATTCCTTAAGTTTGGAGGTAGTTCATGACTACATTTTTTAAACGATTCTACTTATGTATAAATTCTGATCCTTTATCAGGTAAATACCATCCCTTTGTACTAATGTTCTTTTGACCATATGACACAAAATATCTTGGACATTGTAATGACTTTGATATTAAATCAGAAGCCATCCCTCCACCCCCACCCTGAAAAAAAGAAAATGAAACAAAATGACATTTTCCATGAAGTGGTCACTGAGGAATTTCCACTAAGGATAATAGATAAAATGCAAAGACAGGGAAGGAAAATGTTCTTTTGTTTTCATACCCTAAAACTTTGTGTTAGGATTCTCCTATAACTTCCAAAAGTCAGACAGGGATCAGTGTCTGCTGAAAGGAGATTTTTCACTTGAGTTCTTATACTCAAGTAATGGAGCCAATTCTAGTTAACCATCCTTTTCCTGAATATTAAACACTGACTTGAGTAATCGAAGAACCAAAGACCCTTGGAGTCCTTGGGGTCCTCTTGGCTCCTCCTCCCATGTCCTGCAGATTCTTCCATAAGATGTCCACGCTCTTCCCTTTGGCTCCTTCTCTTGTTTGTCTCAGATCCTAGCCCCTCCTACTATCACATCCCTTCATCACACAAAATGTGCAAGAATCCTAAACTTACCGGTCTCATATTCACAAGGAGCAGAATTTGGATTCTCTAAAAGTGCCAATGACCTCTCAACTTTTGCCTAATCTCTATTTTCTGTTATCACACAGTTCATCCCCCCAAAGCCTGTTCCTTACTCCTCGGCCCTCCCAGTTCTGGTTGTTTCATAGATCCTTCTTAGAGGCCCAGAAGTCACAGAGTTCAGTCCTTCCTTCTCAAGGAATGACAATCTCAGCAAAGGCTTCCAAGGCTCCTGGTCAGCTCTTCCACATCCTTAGGAAACCACCCCAGGCTCTGGCTCTCCACCCTGGAGACCCATTGAGAGGGACCTAATCCTCCTAATTCCCAATACATTACTTGCATGAGCTAAGAATTCCCACTGGAAACTAATTAAAAATTCTAACCTGGCATGGCAGTATAAATCTGTAATCCCAACTACTCAGAAGGCTGAGGCAGGAGGATCACAAATGCAAGACCTGCCTGGGCAACTCGGTGAGACCACATCTCAAAATAAAAAATTAGGGCTGGAGATGTAGCTCAGTGGTAGAGCAGTTCTGGGTTCAATCTCCAAGAAAGAAAAAAAAGAAAAGAAAAGAAAAAGAAAAAACTGTAAGATTCCCTAGAGTCATCATGTGTTGATTCTGCTTTTTATCCCACCAGGTTACTACCCTAAAGGATACTCCCTAGCTTATAGCCCCAGGAAATATTGTATAGACAATATATATCTCGGGTAAAGAAAAGGTAAACATTTACAGACAAAGAGTGGGTTATGACAACCAATGGAGTCCAGAATGTGGAGCTGGAATACAAGAAGGATGGCAAAGACTAAATGAACAAAGGTGGGAGCAGCTGACTTTGGTTTTAATTGATTATAAGTATAGATCAGAATTCCAGGCATGATGGTGCATGCCTGTAAACCCAGGGACTAAGGAGGCTGTGGCAGGAAGACGACCAATCTTGGCAATTTAGTGAAACACTGTCTCAAAGTAAAAAATAAAAAGGGCTGAGGGTGTAGCTCACTGGTAGAGTGCCCCTGGGTTCAATACCTAGTTAAAACAACAACAACAACAAAAAAAAAAAAACCAATATCAGTGTTCCTTTTGAATGAAGATAATGGGCAACTTAGTGAAAAAAAAAAAAAAAAAAAAAAAGATTTGAGCTCCAAACAAGGGAAGTATAAGAGACAGATAGGATATAATTATGATATGATTTTAAAATTTCAGTAAATGCAGGGTCAACCTACAACAATTTCCCACAGTATTCCCAAGCCACAGGAGACAACCCTGAGAGCAAGAATAAAATATCAACAGTCAGGGGTGACTCTGTTTTGCTCACAAAGCCCAGAAAACAGCAGACTGTTAAATAATACAAGAATGCCTACAAAGCTAAAACTATGGCCCAATAGTTGGCCCTATTTAGTATAGTTGGGCTAGTGCCAGTGTAGTGGCATGGATTCATTTGGGCAATTTTAAAGAATGGGCTATCTGAGCTTCATCTCTGGAACTTCCCATTCAGGGGTGGGAATCAGGAACCTGTATTTTTCAAATGACTCCTGACTGAGTCAAATGTGCATCCAGAATTAAAACCCTGATCTAGAAGCATGGGTTCCATGCTCAATGACTAACGTCCCCTGTTTAATTGTTGACTCTGTCTCTTTAGAGTCTATAGGATAAAACAATGAGGAGCCAAAGGCTGGATACATAGGGGCATGAATGTGAAGATGCTGATGGTGGGAACAAGGAAAGGCTGTCTGAAGATTGTGTAGTTAGAGAAGAAATAAGCAACTAACATGCAGGCCTGAGATCAGTCGAAGAGTTGCAGGAAAGTGTGAAACTTGCATCAGAAAAATAAAAAAGACCCTCCGAGAGAATTGCTACCCAAGTATTAGACACTGATGAAGGGTAGAAGGCAATGGAGCTAGGGCACTGAGCCACGTATTCTTCTCTCCCTCACTCAACTCCCTCAAACTAGTAGTCTGCAGTAATGTCTTCCCACCTCACTCTGCCTTTAGCCCCCTTTTTACTGACACTGTTTTCTATTTTTCAAAATCAAGGCACCATTTTCAACCTACTGTCTCATTAGAAGGTAGAGTAATATGTTACAAGAGTGTGTCTGGGAGTTAGTTTTCCTTGGGTTCAAATCCTGATTCAGTACCTTCCTAGTTACCCTAGTTATTTAGGAAGATACTTGAGCCCCAAGCTTCTTTTCTGCTGAGAAGTTTAAAAGTTACTATGCTCAACATTTCATAATTCATCACTGCTATTCTTATTTACCTTTCTACTACATTAGATGCTGCACTTTTTCTTGAAATATTCTTTTTTGGGGGACTTCTTAGCACAATATTATCTACTTTTACTTCTGCTCCTGTAGTACTCTTTTTCACTGTCTTCTCTTTTTATCCTCTTGCATGTCATTGGGTGTCTTCCCCAAGACGGCCAACATATGACTTTTACTTATAAAGACTGTTCTACTTGCTCCTCTCTTCTGGGCAGAATTAGGGACCCCTCCTATGATGTCATCATTAGACCCCTTCATTGGCACCCCACAATGCCCTTTGCATACTAATTGTGGTGTTGTGCTCTCTTCCTCCCCTATCAGATGGTGAACTTCCTAAGGGAGGGGTTGGTGATCTGGGAGCACTGTTGCTTCTCAGTAAGAATCTTTTGGAAGGAGAGATGAAAATTTGCAAAATAATAAATGAAGTCACTTCTTTCCAAAGCATGTGGAGTGCACATTGTCTAGTCAAATCTGATTGTTCCATTCTCTTGCTGGTGATCAATTTAGAATTGGGCAAATCTAAGCCAGCTTGGGCCAATGAGGTAGCAGATGAGGCATACTTGAACCTTCTGTAAGAGAGAACCAAGTTTCTCCACTTCCTGCTGAGTGTAAAGGGGGAAATATTGGTCCCAGATGCTGCAGATGTCCAAGCAATGACCTTGAAGGAAGGCAGCCTCATTGTGCTGCCAGTTCTGTGGATGTCAAAGTGGGGATATGGAAGGAATCTGGGTTTCACATTAAATTGTTGAATCAACTGGCTTTGAGGCTCAGTCTCCCTTTGGATTTTATGTTATATTGATAATACCTTAGTAAATATACATATATATGTAATAGAAACTAGAGCATTCTATGAAACACTAGAATCCAAGATGGAGAAGTATTGCATAGCGTTTCTCAAATAAGGAGAAAAGTAGACCAAACACAATTTTATACACATTCAGCAATTAGGGCCACTCAGTTGTTCAAAGATCATTTACGTTTACACTGCTGGAGATGAGACATTTCTGAACTACTCAGTGGAAAGATCAGGTTACCATTATCACAGACATAATTTATGAAAGGAAATATCTACGGACCTCAAATGAAGTTCATGACATTCCACAGCATCCCCTAAGCCTCAGATAGTGGACTTCTAGCAATCTTATAGTTGTTGTTAGTCCCCGTATCAATAGCAAGGAACTGTCAGCAGTGAATGATTACAATAACTGTCCTGAGAAATGCTGGGGAAAGTGTTATTTTCTTCCCTGAAGTATCATTCATAAAAATCCTGATCCAAATCTGAGCATGGGCCACCTAAACCATGAGCAGTACATTTCTCTTCCAAACTACCAATTGTGTCACTCACACAGCTTCTATGGTCCTTGTACCTGGGCTTTATCTTTGGCTATGCTGTGATTTCTCATGCTGGTGAAATCATGTGAAGATGGAATCTGAACCTTTTTCTTCTCTGAATACCTCTCAGGTCCCAAACACCAGCTTGAGAGTCTGCTGCTTCTATTTCCATCACTTACCCTGGTCAAGACTGTAACAGGTCCTAGCATATTTTCATAACCTCTATTTCTGGAATATCCTATGAGATTCATATTTATAGTCCCTGGCAGTCACTCTTTTGGTACCTGGAACCCAGTAGTGAGTAGGGAGAAAGGCCCCAATTCTAGTCCTCCTGCCCTATCAGTAAGAAGCATCAGGCAGAGGTGGTATCCAGGGCATATACCCCACAGAAGGGTGAATCAGGGTTTGAGTCAGTTCAGCAGCTGTTGGCAGAGAAGTTGAATTCAGAAGTCTTTTCAAAGGTTTTGGCCAAAGTCCTAGTGAAGGGTTAAGAAGGAGTAAAAATGCTATGGGCATGAGAAAGAGCAGGACAGTTGCAAATTGTTTTGTTTTATTTGGGCTTAAGTTGAGATAATGATACTGTTATATAAAAGTCTACCTGTCCCTAAGGATGTAGAGCAAACCTCAGCCCACTCTTAAGCTTCCTACACTTGGTTACCTCAACCATTGGTGATTCCACCCTTCTACTGCACCTTTATGTTTCTGTTCCTTGAAACTCCAAGTTCCTGTTTTCCCAACAACACAATGCCTCATGGCGATCTGCATATTCCCACACTTTATCTCTCCCACTAAGGTATACATTCTTCAGGGCTGGTTATGTCCCTATTTCATGGTGAGTGGCAGTTTAAATGTGGGCTCCGGAATCAGATCATTTGGATTTGAATCCCAGACAAACCCCTTAAGAGATTGTGGTTTTTGGACAAAGCCAATCAATCCAAGATTCAGTTTTCTCATCTATAGGTTGAAATAATAATTACAGCAATAATAATTTCTACTTTTAGAGTGAGGATTAAATGAGACATGCATATAGAACACTTAGCTCAGTAATTACTGGTTAAAACATAAATCTTAGCTAATGATTATTACCCTTTCTAAATCTAGCAGCACCCAGTACAGTGCACTAAAATAGGGGGTCCTCAAGGTGATAGTTCTTGAGTAAATTCAATTCATAAATGAATGAATGAGTCTACCAAGGACCTGAGAGACATATTGTTACACAGGACAAGACTCAGGGTCTCCAGGACAGAGGAAGACATCTGGAATGACCAGAGGTCACAGCACTCAAATTCCCAGTCTTAAATTGTCTTCTTACCATGTAATGATTCTGCAGACTTAATTTGGTTTCCTTTATTTTAGGTTTACTATGTCCCAAAGTCATCTTGTTTTGAAGAAGACCACCCCAGAGTTTTATAACACAAGGCTTTGTTTTGAGAAATATACTTTGTGTTTCCACTTCAAGCATTTGAGAGAAGCCCTTCCTTGGTTTGGTTCTTCATGCATACTGTGCCTCTGGTGGATTGTCTGTAGGACATTCTTGTTCTTAAAATGTATATTTTGTGCTTTACTGTCAAAGGCATAATTTGAATTTTTCCATTATTATAAGACATTAATTTCCTTGTATTCATAAAAATTTTTCTGAATTTGTTTATAAGTTTGATAGAATATTGTTTCTGGTAGCAGAACTGAAGCACCTTGTATGTTTTTGTCCTTTGAATCTTCCCATTGTCTCTTGGGTCTGATGTTAAATTCAGAACTGAGATATCTCAGGGAGGAGAGAAAATGGGAGCTTGTAACAAGTTCATGAGAGTCTAGCAATTTATTCAAAAGTACTCAAAATCCATGCATTTGCAGGGTGTTTTGTAAAATGTTTGAGTTCTTTACAGCACACAAAAAGTCCAAACATTCTCTTCCTCTTCCCTATTTCTCCACCAGAATGACAATAAACAACTGGTAAGGGGATTTGCACAAAGTCATGCACATAAAGGGCTCCCTTCCTGGTGGCGCCATGCAACTGTGTATGACTAAACAATTGCCTGGAGGCAGCCCTCAGGGAAGGCCAGGAGCCATCCCTTTAGCAAGATCTTGAAGCAGAGTTGGCAAGTTCCAAAGATCCCAATGGAGTTCCCTCATGCTGAAGAGACTTGCTGAGGAGAAATTGGATTTTAAAGGAGAAAAGGTGGGTGAGCCATTCAGGGACTTTCCAGTGACCTATCAGGAACTGGAGGAACTGACCAGTAAGAATGCACTGGGAAACCAGCCCTGACAGGAAATATCAACAGCTGGGGATACTGGCTGTAGCCCTGTGGAAGTCTGCTTCCTCCACACTCTTCACCTTAGGAATTTTGGGAAAGAATTTTAAGGGGAAACTAAACATATCTTCTAATGCTCTTGGCCGAAAACAGCAAAAGAAAATACTGTGAGTTTTCTCTTAATTGTTGGACAAAGGAGGGATGTGGTTCCATTATGTCTGCCATGGCCCTCTGTTTGGCATTGTGGTAATTTGCTGGGATCTTTGTCTCTATGTGAGGGATGCCACATACCACCCTGGTTCCCACTAGAGTCAGTGGTCTGTTTCCTCTTTGTCTTCCTTCTGAACTGCCACTGCATGCCTTCCACCTCCCCAAATGTGCTGTCTTGCATTATTCAACTAAAAAGATGCTTTACCAGCACCAGCGTCCTTAGATGTGGTTCACTCAAATAGCATCCTACCAGCAACTGAACAGTGACTGGCATCCATCAGCCTCTGATGAGCAAGTGAGCTGAGGGAGACAAGACCACTTCAGGCTTAAACAAACAACAATAAGAGCATGTGCAGATTCCAAAAGAACACACACCGAATTTAATAAAGACTCAGTTGCCACAGAAGGCCATGTTTGTGGATGGTACTGGAGTTCTTTTGTTTTCCTCTTGGGTTTTTCTTGTATCCCTTTGTCCCTGAATGCCATCGTTCCAAATCGATAGTCCCAAATGATAGTGAGTCAATTCACCTTTGATGGTGCTGCCATCAAAGGCAGTGGAGAGCTGGGGGTGGGTAGTAACTGAGGGGCTTGTAAAAGCATTTGCTCAAATGGAGCCAGGGAATCATTAGGTTCTGTGTTCCCCGCCACGCCACAAATGCCTGGTTCAGCCCAGGGGAATTGGGTTAAGAGCAATAATGAAGTTTCTGGCAGTAGTGCCCCAGAGAGAGCTTTAAAATCCACACTTCCCTGGTAGCAGTGAAAGAAAGGCACTGAAATCCAGCAGTTCTTGTACACAGAGTGTAGAAAGGAGGACATCTGGAGGTGTCACAAAGAGGAGGATAGCCGAACAGGCTCTGGAGCCAAAGCAAAGCATGTTTGCCCTGTGAAGGCAGAAGCAAGACCAAGGCTTCCAATTCAGTAGCACATTCAGCTTTGTCACGGTGGGCAAGGGAGGGGAAAGGAGGGAAGACAGGGTAAGTATGCAGGTTCAGGTGGGTTTTCAGGTGTGCTGGTTGTTCAGAGAGGGGCCCCCTTTTGAGTTTCAGAGAACATGGGGGGCCTGTCTTTTCCTGGCCAGGACTAAGCATGCAGCTCCTTACAAGGCTCCTTCCCACAGCCACTTCTGCTCCCAAGCGCTGCCCACGCTGACCCTTGCCCCCAATTTTCCACGCTGTGCAAAGCCAGCACACTGGGTCGTTTATTTGAATGTGCCCTTGGCCTCCAGAGGGAAGGGAAGAAGGCCAAGGGACTGAAAAATGATCTCGGGAACTGCACATGGGTCTGCTACTGCGTCAAAATGTGAGTGGTCTTCCAGGTGTATGGAGTTGTCACTTGGGAAGGCGAGAGGTGGAACGCTTTACTTTTCCAGTACAGGGAAAGGAGCAAAAGAAGATCGCAGGCTCCACATGGTCATGAGCACATGTCAATGTTTCATCTTGCTTGCCTGGGTAAATCTGGCTTCCTGTCCTTGACCCTACATTACTCCATCCCATCAGGAGGCAGCTGGTTGCTAAAGCCTTATGCTACTCAGCAGACGCCCTGGTGGGGCCAGGAGGTGGCCGCCCTGACTCCAATTTAGTCTGCCTCTGGGTTAGCAGTGGCAGCTAGAGGTCCTGTGAAAAACGTCTGGCTGCCTCTGTTGGCTGTCCTCCAGTAAGAGCTGTTCACAGGCCTGTTCTCAGGCGGCCTCGTGCCAGAGGGTCTAACTGGGAATACAGAATACGTTGCTTTTTTTTTTTTTTTCACCAACCTCAAAGAGATCCTTTTATGGACAGACCCGTGCCTGCCTCCTTTTTAAAAATTCCCGTTGAGAAGCTGACCTCCATTGGCCGGGGCAAGGCAACAGGTGACCCCTCAGAGAGTGGGAGGCCATCAAAGCAGCTCTGTCTCTGGTGTCTAGGCGGAACTGAGGACAAATGGAGCTTTCATCCTGCAAGGACACTGGTTCTGCCTCAGGACACACTGGGGAGTTTGGTGGGGTGGCACCACCATGGGTCTTGGCCTCCCAGAGAGGCTGTGGCTGGTCTCTTAAGCTTTGGAAATTCACTGGGTTTTGTATATCACGTTAGCAAAAGAGCAGGATTGTGACTACCTTTTAGAGAAAGGTCCTATTTTAACCCCAATATACCAAGATAAATTCAGTTTAAACATTTACCCTCATGGTTGCCTCTGCAGATAATTGCAGAGACAAGATTCTGAGTTTGGGCAGGGCTGTCCATACCACCGAATGGATACGAGATGAAGCACTAGGTAGGAGAGATTTTTCTTCAATATTGTGGTGTCCAAGAGTTTTCAAATCTCAAAGAAAGTATTGATTTGATATTATTAATTTATTCAACCATAATTAAGCATTGGAATATGAAAAGAAATTGTAAATTGACCCCAGACACCACTCCAATGTCAGCAACTTGACTTCTAGATCCTGATTTAAAGGAATACTAATCAGTCATGGATCTTTATAATAGACACCAGAAACTTTTGTTATTTTTGCTATAAGTGAATTTAGGTTTATTATAATGGTCTTCTTGAGCAATGTTTTTAGATCTCTACATTTATTTTATGATTGAAGTAATGAAATAAAGAGGAAGTAACAGAAATGCTGTGGGTTCTTTTTCTGATGTTAGGAGATTTGGAATAGATAAATCGCTTACACCCCTTGGTGTGTTTTTATTCTTGGTTTTATTTTAGCCTCATGCATTTCTACGTTTTTTTTTTTTTTTAATTTAACATGTATTTAGAATTCACATAATGTCGTACACTAAATTAACCATTCAAATTTGGTGTCATAAAGCCAGGAGAAGACATGGTATTTGCTGCCAGCTGTCTACAGGCCTAGGAAAAGGAGGGAAATGGTACCACACAGTGTTCTCAAGCTGGAGGATTTAGGCCTGTTTTATTTCACTGGATTCAAGTAGCCGACACAGTAAGATTTATGACTTTGGAACTTGGAGCTACCCAGTACCAGTACCTAGAGGAATTAAGAGTCAGATCCAGGTTGTTTGACTCCTCCTTTTGGACTATTCTAGCCATGGATAGAGAACCTATGGAAACCTGCATTAGTTTAAAAAATTTTTTTCCTAGTAAATCTTATATGTTGACTTGCAACAAAGAACTGAGCCCTGGGCTTTAGCGGCTGATTGGACATAGGTCAATCATGAAAGTTCTGTTCCTCTCAGTACTGGATCTGTGAAGTGGAGACACTCTGAAGATAAGTTACCCCACAACTCCACATCAGGAATAACATAACAGCAGTCATTTACATAGACATCCTAGTTTACTGCTTATGAAACTTTTTTTATCACACAAAAAAGCTTTGAAATGAAAAAGACTCTACAAGTCTAAGTGATTACTATGCTTCTCTCCTTTGAATTTCAGTTTCCCCAATGGCAAAAGAGATAACTCACATCTGTCTCAAATATTTAACAGATGTTTAAAAAGTCATTCAATGTTTCATGGACAGGCTTTTCTGAGCTAAAGTGATGTTCACTAAAAAACTTGTGTTGAGCATCTATTCTCCAATAAACTTTATATTAGGCACTGGAAAGGTGAACAAAACTAGATTCTGTCCCTTGGAGAGTTTATAGTCTAGACAAAGAAATGGACTGTGACCATGGAAAGAAGAGGTTGGAGTGATACAAAGAAACCATGAACTACTGAATGCAGGTGGTCAAAAGAAGCTGAAAGGCAAGGAAATGGATTCTCCCCTGAGGCCCCAGAAGAATCCAGCCCTGCCAACACCTTGACTTTAGCCAAGTAAAACTGATTTTGGACCTCTACTTCCAGAAATATGAGAGAATAAATTTGTGTTGTTTTAGTGCCCTAAGTTTATAGAAATTTATTACAGCAGCAATAGGAAACTAGTATAAGCAGAAATAGTTGAATCAAAAACACATGTAAGCATTAGCTCTAAAGAGACCAGAGAGGAAATGTCTTTCAAAGAGAAAAGAAAAAGGAATGTAAAGGTAAGTTGGGATGAGGATGCATCAGTAGGTACCTGTATGGTTGGAGGCAGGGAAGATGAGTCTTGAAAGAACGTATCTTCAGGAAGCTGGTTGGAAACGCAGGTTTTTGAAACTTGCTCCACATCTACGGGAGATGTATGAAGAGTGGAGCCCAGCAATCTATGTTTCAATAACCCTCCAGTTGCTTCTGATGTGCACCAAAGTGTGAGACCACTGGCTTAGTCAAGCATGATTTGACCACCATGTCAGAGGAGGGATTCATCTTTGCTGACCTTCTAAACAAAAGCAAAAGCATCTGGGCAAAGTTGAGTCTGTTAGAGGAGAAAAAAAGAAGAAAAGATCAGAGAGATGTCTAGATGTTGAGTAAGCCACAATGTCTTCCACCACATCTTGTTGCCTTGATTCTTGATTTCCCTGCTTAATTTCATAACACCCTTTACAACTGCCTCTTCAGTCTCATATTGCTGATACTCCAACTGTTCCCCCACTTCACTGGAACTTCATTTCTAATGACCCTTCTTATTGTCTATTGTTCCTCTCCTGATCACTTTCCTTCTAATTCATTTGTACTCCATTGAACATAACTCAACTGCTTTCACTGATACACACAATCTCCAAGACTATTTATAATCCTCCATCTACATCAAATATTGCCTCAAACACATAATTTACCTTTTCTTCTCTGGTGCTAAGAACTGCTGAAGAAAATTACTCAGCCTTAAAGTACTAGAGATATAACTATTATTTGTTTCAAAACTCAATCTGTCATCTTAAATGCTAATTTGGAAATCTTCCCACTTTGGCCTTCTCTAGTTTCCCATGGTGAGTGTTCTGTTTCTCATTACTTTCATCTTAATTATAGAAATTTATTACTGTTACACTACTGTCTTCTCTACTGCTAGTCTGGGAGTGGCTCTTTGAGAACAACCAGTCTAAGCTATCATGGTGGTTTAATTCCCATTTTCAGTTTGGACATGAGCATGTGACTCAACCCTGGCCAATGATAACAGAAGGGACGTCTCCTCCACAGGTGCCTAGACATGTTTTCCTAAGGTATAGAGCCATGTGGAAGCAAAGCAATCCTCGTCCCTAGTGGGACATGTTTATTTATGAAGTCCCTAGAATAGTTCCAGCCATCATGTAGCCATGAAAATAGTCATTGCCGAAACCCCCAAGGCAGTCACACTTCAATTGTACACACTTAGACCCTGGTCTTTGTCACTATCACTGAGCACTGAATTGACTCACCCTGACACCAGACTTCCTCTGAGAATGCTTCAACTCCTTTTGGTTGAATTGTCTGTGATGTAGAGTTGACTATATCTCATTGATGCAAGTAGAACATCTACCAGATGAGCACAAAATTAATGTAGTATCCACTGACTGATAAAGAGGTGATAGAAAATTTGTTGTCAGCAAAAGTTAATGGTCTTTTAAGTATGTAACTTGAAAATAGTTATTAAAATTAAAAATGTATAAATGTATCTATACAGACATCTCACTCTGAAATTTATCTTACAGAAATGAGAGTGCCCATATGGAAAAAAAAAACATAATTCAGGATATTTATTGTAATTTTTGTCAAATCTAAAACAAAAATAATACTTTAGTTGAAGTATATCAAATCAATTGTGGCCTATCTACTGTATGATATATTATGCAGCTATTTTTAAAAATGGTTAAGTTAATATCTATTCGTTTGAGAATATATCCATAGTATGTTGTTCATTATTAAAGAGGTATTTTTAGTACTATCATAATTTTATAAAAACAATAAATTCTCAAACCTTTATGTATGTGTTTATATAGTCATAGCAGCACAAATTAACCTGTGGAAAGATTAACCTGAAGTCAATAACACTGATATTCCCAGAGAAACCATATGAGAAAGAAATGGGCTAGTAAAGATAAAAGAAAAAAGTCTTCTGATATAATACTTAGTGATGAAACACAATTTGTAGAACTCTAGTTATAGTATTGAAAATATGTAAAAATTGATGACGCAGATGGATAAGAACTGGATAATATCTGAGACAAATTAAGGCATTCATTTAATTGGGTAATGTGATATGAGTCGGATTTTGTCTTGGATTCCAATTGCCTTCACTGGTTTCATTAAATAACATTTAAAATGTGGAATATTGAAATTTAAGCATTTAGTTGGCAGAGCTGAAGGTATAAGGGCTGCATGGAGAAAGAAAATGACACAGAGTGTCATTAAAGGTGAGAATATCAAAGATGGTTACACCTTTATCAAGGAAGTCTCCAGGGCAAACTTAGGTCTCAGAATAAGGATAATCTGAGTCAAAATATTCGATAAATGAGAGAGTGGTCAAGAGAGCATGGATGATAAAAAAAGGAAAAATAAAAGACAGAGAGAGAAAGAGACAAAAATAGAGGGAAAAATAGGGAAGAAAAAAGTTCTAAAACAGAAAGCACTTGGCATGAAGTTGAGAGACTTTAGTTAAGGCAGTGTGGTACAATAGGCACTTGCTATGTGAAATGAATTAGCATGATCAAGAACTTGTTGCATCTCCCTGCCCTCCATCCCAATTTCATTATCTGAGGGGAACTTCTATTCCATTTGACTGCTCCTCATGTAAGCACCAATAGGTCAAATTCCATCATGGCCGCCCTTGCCTACGTTGTTCCTCTAACTCCATAGCCCTGTCCCTTCTTAGACACCCACTCTTCAGGGTCAATCAGAAATCATTTCTCCTTCAAGACTTCCTTGACAATTTCAATTCCAAGAAATGTGTCACAGATAAGAACTCCTGATAGTTTGGCACTTTGTCACAGAGTGTCAATTATTACTAGTCAATGCTAAATCTAATTTTATGATGGCAGTGTAACTACTTCGTCATTCTCTTCAAATCTTCTACCATATGAAGTCCCATTCCTTTTTACTCTTTCATTTCATAAAGAAAATAAAAGACATCAGTTGGAAAATCCCCCACAACTCCTTCCCCCACAGTTCTCCCTTGGGTCTTCTCATCAAGGGGCAAGAGGTGTTTGTCCCTCCATGTGACAAAGACTCGTGTCCTCAGTTAGTGCCTGAATAATCTTCAATTATTTACTGAGATTCTTGATGTTCCAGCACAAACACAGGTGCTGGGTCGACAGTGAACCACACGAATGTGGTCTGTGTACTCACAGAGGTTAGAATCCAGTAGAGAGCAGCCATTTGTAAGTATAAACAGGGTGAGTATTAAATGACGGCAGAATTCTCTCTCCTCCACCTGGAAACTGCTGTTGATTATCTCCTACTGTCTTCATTATTTTCAAACTCTTACTTCCTATAACATCCTTATAATCAGCAATTATATTTGCCATTCATTCTAAAAGTAACATAACACTTGCTTTACTCTATTTTCCCTACCGTATACGGTCCTACTTTGTCCTCTATTCCACAGCAAAGCTTCTACAAAGAGTTGCCAATAATCACTGCATTCGTTGCCTTACTTCTTGCAGCTTGGCTTCTGAAAGGCTTACCCACTGTCACCACCGCTGGTGGTTTCTCTTATCCAAAACATTCGACTTTGACTTTGGTGAACTCAATATGTTTTTTACTTCTTGTTTGGCTCATTTCAGGCAACATTTAACATTCTTTATCATTCCCCATTTTTCCAAACCATCATAATTTGACTTGAGACATTCCACAATCTTCTTAATTCCTACTGTGTCTTTTGATACTCTTTTTTTCTCCTTTTCAGGTTCATCTCACACTAACAGGACTTTAAGATTCAATTCTCTCCTCATTTTGCTTTATATTTTCAACCTAAGAAACCTCATCCTTTTTCAAATCCTAAATTGCTATTTCCAGATGGTGTTTCCACATTTATTTTCATAGCTCTGATCTCCTTTCTGAATTTCAGACTTGTATACCCAGCATTCTTATTCAATTTCCTCTGGGAAGCCTTCTAAGAATCCTGGACCAGCTTAGAGCCCCTTACATTATGCTGCCATATTGCTTCACATTTCCCCCCACTATCATTTTTCTCTCTACTTTGTTGTGATTTTTGTAGTTGACTATTTTTCCTGGGATATACATGTAGTCAGGGCAGGAACTCCAGAACTTTTGTCTATTCGTCACTTTACACAGTGTCTAATAAAGTGTCTGGTTTGTAATTACTTGTTGAAAATCAAATATTTAAATATAATGAATTAAACCATTGTAAGTTATTTGTTTTAAAGGACATCAGTATTATCGAGCCTCTCATCTGTTCTGATACTATATTCTTTTTAATGATCGATACTTTTGTGAAATGCAACAAAAACAAATTAGTAGAAAAATAAGGAAAACAATTACAAACAAGATGTCCAAAATGCTGCCCAATTTTTCATTAATAGATTTGACAGATTTGATATTGTTGTTGAATATTAATAAAAGTTTGTAAATACTTTAAATTCCCATAATTTTCCTGTTGTTAAAAATGACAAATAGCTCCCAGACCAGCACCACTGGGAATCTTACCTCATAACTTCTTTTCATCTTTCCTAGATTTTCTTATTTGTGAAAAACATTTGAGAAAATCTTGTTTTTGAAAAGCAAGTAAAGAGGTGATTCTCTAATCATCATACTGGTCAATGAACTAAGCATACTTCATAATTGTAGGAAATTAAAAATAATTCTCTCTCTATTCTTCATAGATCTTATTTGGGGCAGCCTTTCATAACAAAAGTCAGGATGACAAGAGAAAAACAAAGGGGTTTATTAACATGCATACCTCACATATCTATTACTGGAGTCCAACACCAGAGCCATAACTCCAGGGGTCCCAACAAATCACTTCCAACCACTTGCCCCCAAACCAAATGGAGAATGTAATGATGAAAAACAGGAAAGGAGCTTTAATCAATGTAGCTATGCTGGGAAGACAAGGAAACCTACGTACCTACCCCTGTCTCCAAGAGGCTGACAATGATGAGGTTCTACAGAAAGCGGAATGAAGGTAAGGGTTAAGGATTTGCACAGTTTGAGGTTTCACACAGCTGGCAAAGCAGGTGATGTTGATCTGGTCTGTCATTGTCTCGGGACTGGTCCTGAAGGGCCTGGTTGGAAGGCAGTTTCAACTCAACACAAGGTGTTTACTGATCAGAACTAATTTTCCTGTAATCCAAAGTAACTCTGGACAAAGAAGACATGAAAAATGGAAGCATAAATGTCAAGATCTTTTATCCTGCTTTGAATTACTCATTGGCTGTTTGTAGGCCCAAGTGAAGAGTCTAACTCCTTGTTACATACCCAGATGGCTTGCAACTTACAATGGAGTTATATCCCAATAAACCCATTCAGAAGTTCAAAATGTCATAAGTTGGAAAATTCATTTGATATACTTAACCTACCAAACATCTTAACTTAGCCTAAACTACCACACGTGTTCAGAACACTTACATTTGCCTGAAGTTGGCCGAAATCATGTAACACAAAACTTATTTTATATGTATCAACTATGTGACTTAATGCAGCTCACTGCTGCTGCTGCCCAGCATGAAAGTATCATGCCATATATTGTTAGCCTAGGGAAAGGTCAAAATCTGGAATATAGTTTCTGCTGAATGTATGTTGCTTTCTCTCATGGCATCAAAAAAAAAAAAAAAAAAAAATCATGAAACCACAGTAAGTCAGGGGCCATCTGTGTATGGAAGACACCAAGAGAAATAAGTGAATCTCTAATAATTAGTGACCTTGAATTCAGGCTTAAATACCATCATCTGCTGATATAAAGCAAGAAGTTTGAGGAAGAATATTGACTTTGGGGAGATGGCCAGGAAAAGCACAGTAAACAAGTGTTTTAGTCAGCTGTTTCACCACTGTGACTAAAAGAAGTGACAAGAACAATTTTAGAGGAGAAAAAGTTTATTTGAGGCTCACAGTTTCAGATGGTTGACTCCATTGTTCTGGACTTGAGGTGGGACAGAACATCATGGCAGAAATGTGTGCAGAAGGAAAACCACTCTGAACATGCCCATCAGAAAGCAGAGAGACACTACCCACCACACTAGGGAAGAAACATACCTCAAAGGCACACCCCACTAACCCACTGTCCTGTCACACTACAAGCCTACAGGTACTACCCAATTAATCTATTAAAATGGATTAATACACTAGATTAGGTGAAAGCTCTCATAACCCGATCATTTCACCTCTAAATTTTCTTGCATTGTCTCACACATGAGTTTTGGGGGACACCTCATATTTAGACCATAACAAGAGTTAAGATTTGCTCTGCCAATTTAAGTCTATGCTTTCATCATTGATAAGTCTCTAGTGATTCAGTCACCCTTCCCTTCCTGGTACAGAAAGGGATATATCCTTTCAAGTAGATTGCCTTTATAGAAGTAAAATTTCCCTTACAAAAGGATAACTTCTACCCTGTTTTTGGAACTTCTCTGAGTCTACAGTTTCTCAAAATAACCATTTTAAAATAAATCTTTTGCCAAAGAGGCATATTCTGGCCTCCAATATAGTTAAACCCAGAAGTGGTAGTAAGGGGTAGAGATGTCAAAGATGGTACCTTGGAGTGGTGCAGGCAGTCTCAGTGTGCATGTGTATGACAGGAGAACTTCTAGAGGGCCGTTACCACATGTTCCTGAATGGCCAGAGTCAGCACCTACTATTATGCCTTCTTATCCTTGGCACTGAGTGCTTTAAAATCAAAGAACTTCCTGAAAATACCCCTGTCCTTTCACTGTTTATCAATACTGTCTCCCTAACCCCTCAAGGACTAAAACTTTTATGACCTTCAGGAAAGTCTTGCACAGTTTCTACTAAACATAGGAGAAATGCAACTCCTCATGGAATTGCCAACTGTTCTGTTTTTTTAAAAAAATTTTCTAGGACCAAATATATGTGGACACTACAAGTTCCACATGACAGAATTCAATTTTCTCACATAGTTTTTCAAGTAAAACTATGAGGAAGTGTTGAGCTCTTTCCCTTATCAATTTTGGAATATTCTTAACATTTGAAGAACTTAAAAAAAAAAAAGAGTCCAGCTGCACATTGGAGCCTCAGTTTATCTCAGGCGGAAGTTGCTGAATGGAAAGACCAGTTTTTAATGTCATGTTAGGGTTACCAGATTTAACAAATATTAATACAAGACACTGAGTTAAATTTGACTTTCAGATACAACAACAAAATCCTTTATAGAGACATGAGACATGTCCTTTGTGTGACACATACTTATACTAAAAATTTATTCCCTGTTTATCTAAAACTCAAATTTAACTGAATATCCGAATTTTGTTCTGGCAACACCGTGTTAAGTATGTTATTTTATTTAAGTGGTACCCCTTTCCGATGTTAATTCTGTAGGGTTTGAGGGTTTTTTTCTTTTTTGGGGAGGTTGGGCTTTTTTTTTTTTTTTTATTTTGACTCTTTTGTTCACTACTATAGCACTCTTTTTAAAAGGCTCTCTGTCATTCTCTAGCTCATTATCAGTGACATCATTAGCATCACCATAGCTTTAAATTATGTTAAAACGGGATTAGAAGTACTGACAAATTGTGAAGACAAGAGGCTCCTGAGGAAGTTAGGATCAAATTATGATCAAGAAAGGAAAGGAAGGAAATGCCAACCTTAGTTTGAAGATAATGCTCAGCATAGTGAATGCTCTGTAATGGAGTCAGACACAGAATACCCTGGGGAGGCCGATGGGCACTCAGCCTCACATTTCACAGATGGAGAAACTTGAACACAAAGGGGTTAGTGACTTCTTGAGCGGGGCAGGAAGCAGCTGTGTGAAGGAATGGGGGAAGAGAAGAGAAAGAAAGTCTGAAACCCAGCCTTACCTAGCAAGCTTGGAGAAGGCAGACATTACCAATATGTGGATATTTTATTAGAATTATTTTCTTTTTTCTTTTTTTGGTATTGGGGATTGAACCCAAGGTCTTGCACACGCTTTAAATATTTTTCTTCTAACACATTCTAAAATTTGAAAGAGATACCAAGAACATTTATTCCAGTCCTTTTATTATATTGGTAGAAGAACTAAGAGCAATACATTGTATATGACTTGTAGAAGTCACCTGGGTAGAAAGTGAAGGACTTTTGCATCTCAGTATTTCTATGTAGCTGCCTTTAAGTTGACAATTGATCCCTAAGCTGTAGAAAAGAAATTTGATGAGCCTTCTCAATCAAATGGATGGGTAGAAAAAAGTGATAACTTTTCTCACCCAAGATAAGGGTCATAACCCACACTTCTATAACAAAACACAGGTTCCCAAGAGAAAAACATAATGAATTTAATTGATCTAAGCCTTACAGGACATAGGAGACCTAAGAACGAAGACCCAAAGATCCAGAGAAAACTATCCAATTGTAAACATAGTTTCATTACAGAATGGACAACTGACTAGAAGTACAATTGGACAAAATGGAATGACTTCGTGGTAGTCGACCGAGAGGGAAACACAGCAAGGCCTGTCTGTTCAGTCTTCTTGACCTCTCTGTGTGGCATTCCTTCTTCCCAGAAGTAGTGCAAAACCCACTGTGAAATGAGGATCGTATGATCTACTACCTGAGAAGGCAAGTCAGAGTATTTCTTTATGGCTATCTCTTACACAGAAAGATAGAGAACCTTTCGAGTTACATTTCTAGGCTTAAGGAATGGCTTTGGGGGATAGTGGTTCTAATTTGTATGGCCTACTTTGGGGAAGAATTCTTAGCAGCCCTGTGGGAGAGGGGACTAGGAGAAAGAAGGGCTGGAGGAGGTCTAAAGGATCTCACTTCTGGGCCCCTTCTGTTCAGTTCGTAGTGTTCTTATGCCAAGGTGCCACACACCTTTCTGAGTTCCCACATAAGTAAAAGGACTCCAATGAGTTGGAGAATGAGATCTTAAAATGGCCCTCTCTCTTCAGTACATTTAGGGAGTTCCATCTAAGAATGGAGTCTGATCTTTTAGCTAAAGGAAAAATTATATTAAAGAAGTAAGAGTTGTGATAAACACAAAACATAAACATGTCAAAAACTTAATGAATGAATGAATGAAGGAAGGAACAAGTAAGATGTTACAATTACTTTAAGCGACGGTTTGATATTCAGAGATAATATTACCTGAATGCTGTAGTCTGAGTTGCTTTCCTTAAATTCCTATGTTAAAGCCCTAATCTCCCATGAGGCTGTTATCAAGCCAGGACAGTGACTTAGAGAGGTGATTAGGGATAAATGAGGACATATAGGTGGAGGCCTGATCTGGAAGGACTGGTGTTGGGGTAAGAGGAAAAGCCACCTGGGATCCCTCTCTCTCTCCCCCTGCACCTAGCCAGAGGACATAAAGGTGGAGGCCTGATCTGGAAAGACTGGTGTTGGAGTAAGAGGAAGAGCCACCTGGGATCCCTCTCTCTCCCCCTGGCCCCCGAAAACCAGAAAGACAGCCTGCATCAGAGTCCAAGCATACTGGCAACCTAACTCCATGCCTTCAGAACTGTGGGAAAATAAATTCCTGTTGTTACAGCTACCCACTCCATGGTATTTCGCTATGGCAGCTTAAGCTGATTAATCCATTAAGAAAATCCATTTGCATTGCCTTAAACAGGAATCATTTGCATAGCTAAGGGCAGAAAATATTTGCAGTTTTGAACCATTAACTTCTCTCTCTCCAGAGTTCTAAAAGCCTAATCAAAGGCAGACTAAGGCACACAAGAGTGTAGAGATAGGTAATCCCCATAAGCCGCAGCATTCCATGTAAAGGATAGAGTCTTCTCTCTAAACCATTCCAGTTCTCCAATAATTTCCCCCCACATTTTTTATGAAGATCCATCTGTAGCACAAATTTAACTCTTGCTATTTTAAGCTCTTCTTTCCTGGAGGTTTCTCCATCCTCACATCACTTTTGCAGGTTTCTAGGGATGCAGAGCTCTATCTGAACTTCTCCAATTTCAACTCTTAATTGTCTTCACTCTCCATTCTTTTTTGGAATCAAAAGCATTTCTCTGCAGTGTCTTCACCTAAAAAATAAACATGGAAGCATGAGACATTGTCCCTCTGGAAGATCAGAACACTTCCAAAGTCAATACCAATTTACTTTGTAGAAGAAAGAGGAAGACTTTCTTTTAAATGTGCGATACTTTTCTCTCAGAGCTAAGGAGAGTCACAAGAGGTGATTTTGTGCTTCACATATGAGTATCTAGAAGATAAAATTTCACTTCAACTATTAAAATTGATTTTTGAAAATCATCTTGTTTCTAGGTGATTCATTAAAAAGTTCTTGTGACTATTGATAGAAACATAAATTTTCTTATTATCACTATATATTTCCTTAGAGGATCATAGATTTAAAATTTGGAAGGAATTTAGAGATTATAGAGCAATTTCCCCTCCTGATTTCAGTTCTTTCTCTATTAATCCTCAGAGAAGTAAAGACTCTTCTTAAAAATTTCCATGATCTCAACATTTTAAAAGACTCCTTTATATTGTTGTACAGATGCAAAGATAAACATAACTCTCCCTTGGTTTATAAAAAGCACATAGGCAGTCTGCTGTTGCTATAGGATGAGAGGTTCCAGTTCTATTATTAATACATTTGTTGGAATAGTATTCTTCTAAGATTTGTTACCCTTAATTCATATTACAGAATAAGTGTAGATTGGATGCAAGAAGATTATCTACCTACCTATCCATCTATCTATATGAGATGTGTAGATGTTAAAAAAAACATATAAATGCATATATAAAGATGCTCCTGAACTTACCATGGGACTGTGCCTAGATAAACTCATCATAGGTATAAATACTGTAAGTCAAAAATGCTTTTAATCCACTAGTCTATCACATGTAATTCCATAATTGTAATTGCTCAGTAAAACAGTACATTGCAGAATATCAGTTATTTCCCCTTCTGATCATGTGCTGGGAGCTTCTACTTGTTGCTGCTACCCAGGGTCTCAAGAGATTATCACACTGCATATTGCTATTCTGGAAAAAGACTCATACTTTAAATCTGAAGCATGATTTCTACTGAATGAGCATGCATTGGCAACATCATACAGAAGAAAAATCATAAACTGAACCATCCTAAGTCAGGGACTATGTATATCTGGGTGTGTATATATGTGTGTACAAACACACACATATACCTAGGTTCCAGAGACAACTTTAAATATTGCTTAATTCAGTCTTCACATTGCTTTCACTATGCTATGGAATTACTTGCTTGACTTTTACTGAGGTTTCTGTGATAACAGGATTATAGCTTTCATCCTGTTTAGGAAGCCTGTAACTACATTTATGGAAATTTTAAAAATGCATCAAAAAGTACCCAATGAAGTGAGATTTTCTTTGTTTCCTTGTAGGGAGGTATCATTATAAACACACAGATTTTAACATATTTTTGCATTTCCATTTATTGCAGCTATTATTCACTTTTGCTGTTCAAATTTCCCTATCTTTGGCCAGTGGGAGTGCTATTGGAGGTATTGGGTGAAAGCCCCTGCCCTGGTGGTTCCAATAGACCAGACTTGGTCGCCTGTCCCAATATGCCAATCAAAGACAAGCAATGGTGCTGGGCAGGAAGGGAGCTAATCAATGTGGTCATGAGGGGAAAACAGATGTAGGGGTAGAGTAACAAAGGTCTGTCTTCAAGGGACTGCCAGAAACTTTGAGGTTTTATAGAGAATAAAGGCGAGGGTTAGGGGCTTGTAGGGCTGGGTGTTTGCATAGTTGACAGACTAGGCCATCTTGGTCAGGAAATTATCGGGCTGATCATCATCTCAGGACTGGTTCTGTGAAGCTCTGGGAAGGTCTTCATTGCTTAGGGGGATGATTTGGTTCCCATCCTGAGATGATTGCTCTTGCTTATGGAGGTAGCCTCAATTTCATCCTGGGGTTAATTGGTCCCACTTAGGGGGGAAATCTCATCATGGGTAAGCTGTTCTGTGAGGCTCCCCATTGCTTGGGGGTAGTTTTGGTCCCTTGTTATAAAGATGTTTATCAACCAAGCATGCTGTTCCTGGAATCCAAGGTAATTGCTGAAGAAAGTAACTCAGAAGGAAAATAAGTTAAAAGAGACAAATGGAGTCAGAAAGGAACAGAATGGAGTTGGTTAGTTCAGAGACTGGCCTTCCTTCCGGATTCCCTTCAGGTAGACTCCTGAGCCTCTTTGATATAATCTCAGTAGCGTTAGAAAATTTATACTTTTTGTTCCAAGCTTACCTCGGGCGTCCTGTGTCAGATTTAGGATCGACTACTTCTACAGTCCTGATTTCTTTAAGAAAATAGTATTTAGATCATAACATAGTCTTTGAGCCAGGGCAACATTTTTGTATTCAGAATAACATTACCAATATTAGGGAACCAACTCATTATTCTAGTAATTGATAATCAAATATTTATATTGCTCTTCATGAGTAAATTATACCTCAATGTGACCAAATAATATTACTTTCTATAGATGTCCATCTGAGAAATGCAGAAAAAATGGTAGAACTAGAATATTACCATTTGGCATCCCTTAATGAATTTATGAATTTAGACAATTGTCATCTATTGCTGCTAAAATTATTAAGTAGGAATTTATTCAAAAGATATACTTAGGTTTGTGCTAAATGACACATATACATGAATATTCATTGCAGCAGTGTTGTAATATCAAAATATTATAGTCTAAATGTTTATTATTAAGAGACTGCTTAAGTAAATTAAGGTGCATCCATATATTGGAATACCATGCAGTCATTAAAAAAAGAATGAGGTATTAGCTAAAGACTTCCCCAAGGGGCATTAAAAACAACTGAGGAAGAATTAGATATAAATGAGTATCTATATGTTTATCAAGGAAAACAATTTGTATATCTAAATTTATTTAGTTTATCTCTAAAAGACTGTACAATGTACTGGTAGTATTGTCTACTGCTGAAGAGGGATATCAAGTAACTGGAAAATAAGAGTTAAAGAAAGTCTGAATTCTCACTGCATACCTTGGGGAAGACCAGAAGATGCCTCCCCAAAATATTTAAGACCACCAAGCTAAAGATAATGATGACGAAGTAGATACAGGTAGCTCTCTATCCTTTCTTTTTGCCGAAAAGCAGGAGCTAGATTTACAAAAACAAAAGGTATCCTGTCCCTGCCCCTATCTGTCACTTTCTACCAGGAAGAACAAAGGTTAACCATTGAAGAAAACTTGGTACACTTATTGGCCTGGAGATGGTACCAGGGTAATCTACATTAATCAAGTTTACTCACTAGCCTTCATCTGCCATTTATTTGCCTTTGCTGAAAGTTGCCACCCAGAAAGATTCAAAGTTCTTTTTCTTTTTCTCATCAAACCTCTAAATGGGTTCTGTTCTTTGTCAAAGTTGCTAAAGAAAACTCAAATTCAAAGTGATCTCCTGGAAAACTATTCATTCACTGAGTATCTCTTATATCTACATGAAATATAGATATTAATAAATTTCTGCTTGTTTTTCTTTTATTACTCTGTCTCTTGTTACAGGAATCAATTTCAAATAACCCCCAGGGGTCATTCTTCCTCTACAACACTTTCATACCATCTGAATTTTATACTTTGTACATGTATTACCTATGTATACTACAATATAGTCTATTTAATATACTCAAGTTTTGTTGTGAGCATCATATTTTCATATAAAAAGTTTAAACTTTTCAGAAATGCTTAAACAATATTTCACCGAACAGTTGCATTAGATGATACATTGTTGTGTGTGTAGCTCTTATATATTATTATTTTAGCTAAATTCATGAAATTGATAAATAAAATATGGTAAAGAGAACGAATTGTTTTTTCTTGTGTTCCTCTACAGGAGTCACAGGAAAGAATAAAATTGGCAAGAGACTAAGGTAGCAACTAGAAAAATATTTGGATTTAATTGCTGAAGACAGTGCAGTAGTGCATGCCTGTAATCCCAGCAGCTTGGGAGGCTAAGGCAGGAGGATCACAAATTCAAAGCCAACCTCAGCACTAAGCAACTCAGTAAGACCCTGTCTCTAAATAAAATAGGACTGGGGATGTGGCTTAGTTGTTGAGTACCCCTGAGTTCAATACCCAGTACCCCCCCAAAATAATAATTATTACTGAAAACATTTATCAGAATTGAGATTATGTCCCAATGACAGAAAATAGTCATTTGCCTAATTTTAAACCCAATTATACCATTTAAAAGTGTCAGAAAATTTTTTCATGTTTTTGTGTCTCATACCTAAAAGAGTTCCAGATACATTTAAAAGAAGTTTTAAATCAGAAACCTAAAGACCTGATGTAATATTTATGAGTCAACAGTTACAAGTAACAGAAAGCTATGAACAATGCTTATTTAAACCACTAAAAAATCCTACTACCAGTTGTTAAACCAGAGCTCAGCAGAGATTGGAGGCACTCTGGAGGACTGGAATGGGCTGTGCCAAGATACTGTTTAGTAAATGATCATTCAGCTCAGCTCTCTGGCATCCTGGAGGGCTCTGAGGTACCTGTGTGCTCAGGCTTATCCATTTATCCCAACGTACTCTTCATATGCAATCATTTCTACATGCATTATATTGGATAAAAGCCTGGGAAATACTGCCTTCAACAATAAAGACTTTTATTACTTTACCCAACAAGAAGTATGCAAGAGGGTCCAGGGTGGTTCAGTCCCCCCATCAAGTCGCCAAAGACCCCACATTTATCCACTGTGATCTCGACTTAGCCTTCCTTCATGGTAACTATTGGGGTTTCAAACATCACATTCTTCCATGACCGTGTGTGAAAGCTGGAAGAACAAGTTGCTTCTCTTCCTACTTGTCTTTTTTCTTGTTTGTTTGGTGCTGGGGATTGAACCCAGAGCCTAGTACACACTAGGCAAGTGCTCTACCCCTGAGCTACAACCCCAGCCCTCTCTCCTTTTCTAACCAGATGGAAAAACATCTTAGGAAGTTCCCAGAGGTGTCTGCTTATGTACAATTGAGGAGGTTTACTTTCTAAGTGAAATGGAATTATCATGATTAGCATTTAAGCAATATTTTCTCTGGGGCAGGGAAGAGACTAGTCCTGAGAACTATTGGAACCATTGACCACAAGTCATTCGAGACTTGTCTTTAGTTTATATAACTTGAGTTGAGATGATTTACTTCTCTATTTATAAATTCTATTGGTGATAAAACAATAAATACAGAAATGTTAGAAATATTTACCTATGTTTATATAGGTCCTTGACTGTGTGCTTCAATAAGTCTGCAAATTCCCTAATTTTTTTTGGCAAAATTTTCTATGTGTGTTTTCATAAGAGAAGGCCGATGGTTTTCATCTAAATGTTGTGGAGTCCAAAAAAAAAAAAAAAAAAAGTAATAACTACTGGTTTCATGATCTCGCTATCTCAGGCAACTCTCACATTTTAAGGTTTGTGGAATGAATTAAGAAAAGGAAAATTAGAAATTAGATCCTGAGGAACCCTCCTTAGTGGGTTAACCAGTGAATACTGGCCAGTTTTTTCCTGGAATCTATCTGACCTTGCCTGAAAGATATAACACTAATTCTCAAACCATTAAAGAGCCCTTAGCAATGACCTAGTGACCTCATCTTCTCATTGCAGGTGAAATCCAAGGGGGTTCATTGACTTACCCCTGATCCACATCAGATTCATGACAGGTGATTCTTAGAAACCTGGTCTCCAGTTATTGATTCCTTTACTTGAAAGTGCTCATAGATAGAAGAAATTGAAACATCTGTAAATTTTTAAATGGATCATGGGAATCTCTTAATTTCTTTTTCTCCCTCTTCCTTCCTCTGTTAGATCTAATAATTATAATTAATTTTAAAAGATTCATGATTAATTTCAAAATCTGAATCTACTGTGACTGCCTTAAGCCGTCTCAAAGTTCAATAAAGTCAAGCAATAAAGGAAGAATGGATCATTGATATTTCAGTTGCTGATATAATAATAGCAGCAACAAACATAATAAGATACTTACTGATCTTGACTTCAAGAAATTATAGTTACCATTCTTTGACACAAAATCAAATAAATGAAAGAGGAAACTTCACGTAGAAACAGCTGGGAATCAATATAGTGACATTGTCAGTTTCATTTTGGGGGCTGTAATGTATAGCCTCAGGTGACATCCCCCACCATTTTTGCCATCAACTTTCTCTAGTTTTAAGATAAATAAGGGAATAGAAAGGAGTAAGGGTTAAAATAATGAGAAGGAGGAGAAAGGAAAAGTAGAAGAGATACTCAAAAGTTCTGTAATTCACTCAAGTTGAGAAAAGAAATTCATGTTCAAAAACATTCAAGTTGCCTGTTCCCATATTTTTTTCCACTTCTGTCATTTAGGATGCTTTCAGTAGTAACTAATGGAAATCTCATCTGAAATGTCTTAAAAATAAAGAACCAAGTTCATTGTCTTGGACTGAATGAAGGAGCACATAGCTCCAGATCCTGTTGAAAGACACTTGTTACCATGAGGAAAGCTGATCTGAGAACCAAGAGGATATAAACAGGGCAGAGCAAAGAGGATGTTGGGGAAAGTAAAGTTATTTTATTTTTTCATTCATCTTGGTTTGGGTTTCCTTCACATGCAACCCAAAATAGCTTAATGGGTGCAATATTTAAAGGACTGGCCCTTCATCACCAGGAGAAAAATCACAGGAGCGGATCAGGGCTGGAACATGGCAAAGACATGAAGTCACCTTTTCCAAAAAAATTGATAAGAAAAGATATTCCTACTGTGTAGTTAATAGCAGAACACATTTTAGAACACTGAATTTAGAATGATAACTCCTTCGAAAGATCGTCAGCATATTCCCTCAACCAAATCTACACATCTTCAGATGAGATATCAGATTTCTCTCTGATTTTCTGGCTTAAAATATCCTTGTTCACTGAAATGCTCAGGAATGCATTCTGTAGCTATGCATAGGGTATTGGTCAGACTAGTAACTTTTTTTAAAACCCAAAATAAGCACCAAATCTCATTGTCTGATTTTTGTTCAAAACACTAACCCAAACTGGGCATGTATTCATCATTTATAAACCACAATGGAGAAATCCGGGCCAAGTTTCAGGTGAAACTTCTTTTTTCCTCCTGGTTTCTAGTCAGGAAAAAATCAGTGTTTCAAGTCTTTTAAAAGTGAAAGTCACTGGTGTCAACTGATAGGAATTCAGATACAAGATTTTCCAACACTGTCTTCTAAGCACTGTGCATCATAGAAAGAACTCTATGATTCACATCATTCCATTTGGCAGCTAGGATTCTTCACAGACAGATGAGTGTTGCTTAGTTTCTGTTTGTAAACTAAATTTTAACAATCAGAACAGGTAACTTATTCAAAGTCAAGAAAATTTTAGGCAAAGTGATCTCAAGATCAGATTATCAAAGCAAATAGTACATCTTCAGGGTGTTCATTTTAGGTGGTTAAAACACAATCATTATCCACAGCATTTTGAAGACTTCTTATTTGGTATATTGAGAAATAAAAATCACCCAAGTCTCTGATTTGGCTTATTAGGTTTCTCCATGCTCTCAAATAGAATTATAGAAATCTCAGATAACATGTTTTGTTTTTTGTTTTTTTCTCCAAAACACATTTAGGCCTTTAAAATCTCTGAGTTGAAATTACTCTTTCATTAACCAGGTTCATAGTCCTAAATGGGTCAATTTCCTTGCAGAACAGAAAGGTAAAGAGATTTGCCTCTGATTGTAAAAGCCAAGGAATGGAGTTATAAAGAGGAGACTCCTTCATGGATGAAGAGTCTTTTTTTTTTCTTGTCTAGGAGAGAGTCTAATTTTTCTAATTAGAATGAAAGGCCATTGGAGCATTTTAAGTACACAATCTTTCTCTTCATGTGCAATTGTTAGGATTAAGTGTAACTATGTGGTAGGGATATATTATATAGTGCTTGGTTCTGAATGAGAGATCAATAATGGCAGCCATTATGAGTCTTGCCTGGGTGATAAAATTCTTCCCATCATTCTTTGCTCACCAGCACCCCATTCACTCCAGAAGCCATCCTACCTCTCCTGTATTTCATTATCTCAGGTTTGACTAGCTAGACTTAGAAAGCTACTTCTGCTGCCATGTGTGGTATGGGAGGCTCTTGAAGGAAATGTACATGGTAAACATGGCTTCCCATTGGCAATATAACATCCCCATTCTCTTTCAGACTGGAAAGAACTTCAAGGATCATTAATTACCAAATTGAAAAAGCAATCCAAGAGTCTAGTAGTAATTTCAAAATTGAAAAGTTGACATACTTTTTGCAATAGTATGACATATTATCGGTCCCCTTTGGTCCTCAAGAGATTCCTCCATCCCACATGGAGGTCAGGTCACAGTACCCTGGTTTCCTTATTCTTTCAGCCTGAACCAAATTCATGTCATAGTTCTACTTTCTATAAAAACATGCAAATGCTTCTAATGCTACCTCATTTGTTACGTTAAATAAGGATCAAAGAAGATTGGTTCAAAAGTTGCATTTGTGGTTCAAGTTGTCTACCTTGGCCGGCGAATATTTATCAAGGACCCGCTACCTGTTAAGCACGAAATGTATTAGTTCAGTGAGTTTTAAGATTTTTTCTTTTTCTTGTCTTTTCTTCTTTTTTTCTTCCAGAGACAACTTTTTTCAAACAAAATCTTTCAAGGGAGTTCAATGTGTGGAACAGGCCAAACATGAAGCACCTTTGGCAAAAGTAGGGACCCTGCCAAAACTGGGTCTTTCAGATTGACCTTTGCTCTCCAAGTAAATTCCTGAGGATTTACAGGAGTTTAAGCACATTTGAAAAGTAGCATCCTGGGCTGGGACATCACTCAGTGGTAGAGGCTTGCTTAGCCTGCATGAGGCTCTGGTTTTGATTCCCAGCACTGCAAAAGTAATTCAAAAGTGTAAGGTATAAAGCTGCCCGCCTCTCCCGTTACAGGAATTTCCCGCCTCCCAACCACTTGCCAATCTGCGTTCTGCCCGCCTCTTCCATTACAGGAACTTCTGGCCTCCCAACCACTTGTCAATCTGCAATCCGCCTGCCTTTTCCGTTATAGGAATTTCCGGCCTTCCCACCACCTGTCAATCTACGCTCTGCCCGCCTCTTACGTTACAGGAATTTCCGGCTTACGCTTTCGCCATCTTCCTGCCTCCCACATTAAGTCCTAACATGCTATTGGTTCCTCCCAACCCTGGAGATTCCAATATCTGGGAGAAGCCACGCACCATCTCTTTCTTTCGTCCTTTCTTTTCTCCCTGAGCAGACCGCATAAATAAAGTCCCTTGTGTGAGACCTCGTGTCTGCGGAGCATTTTTCTGGGAGCTATCAGCGAGCCACAACTGCCCCTAACATCTGGTGCTGCATTTTTGCATTTTTTAATTTTCCTAACAAAAAGTACTATGACAAGGAATGGGAAGCAGGAAGGGAGGGGAAAGTTTTAGGGAGTGTTATGGGCCAAATTATATTGTCATATTGTGTGCATGTATGAACATGTAACAATAAATCCCATCATTATGTACAACTATAATGTACCCATAAAAATGTGGAAGGAAAAATGTACTTAAGAAAACTATCTTCCTGGGTTCAATAATTCTTGAACACTGATCAAAAATAAATTGGGGATAATGCCAATTGCCAATTCTTTATTCTTTTTTCTATAATTTTTTTTGGAGATTATGAGCTATATATCAAACTCTTTCTTTTAACATTTAATAAGACTTTTTAGTCAAAGTTTCTACTATCAGTATGGTTCAAATAGCTGTCCTGAACCTTTTGTCTTCAAGAATTCCTATCCTCTTTGTTAAAAGATAAACTTAGACACATTAAAATTTTAAAGAATTTACTTGAACAGCAAACAATTCATGAATCGGCTAGTAAAATCTGTAAAAGGATTTCGGTCCCACTTTGGGGCACAAAAGGAAAACTTTACTAAGGCATCTAAGAAGTAAGGCAAAGAAAATATTTGGTTGAAGTGGAAAGTTCCTAGTTAGAGTTTGGTTAGCAGTTTCTGATTGGTAAAGTTTAAGCTTCATGTTATCATTTACATTGATTTGAGTTTTGGTTTGCATGTGTAGGAACCCAAGGTGCTGGAGTTGTCTCAGCCTGAGAGTCTCCAGATTAACCTTTTCTCACACCTTTCAATGACTTATCACTTTGGCATCCCAACAATAGCATCAGGGACAGAAAGACCTGAAATTTGCACCCTAGCAAGATACAAGTTTCCTTCAGAAGTGTGTATGAGAGGAAGTCAATCAGCCCCCAGTCTGCCAATTTGATTTGATTTAAGTAGGAACTTAGGAGGGTGTAAAGTTTTTTTTTTTTTTTTTTTTTTAAAGAAATCTTTACTCTTCAACATACCAATGGATGGACACAAAGCAAGTATCTTAACTTCTGACCTTAGCCATTTTCTGTCCTATAAAAGATAATAAACAATACATTTCTGGTCCAAGAATAGTAATTAGCTAGTACTCAGTGAATGCTAGTTAATTGTGAGGCATAGTTATTTTCCATCCCATAACCTGTGAGGGATCCTGGAGAGATCAAGGCGGCTGCATCATTGAACTGAATATGGCTACCGTATTCTTGTGTATCTAGCTGTTACAACAAAGGGAAAATGCAAATTCTTTAAAACATTTAATAAATTCAAGGTAGTTCTTTTTTAATAAATATATCTCCTAAGATTCAACTTCACTCACATAAAAGGTAACAAAATAGCCTGGTATTAAAGAAGGCCTTCGACTTCCAAAGAATGGGAACAGCTTTGAAATTCATAAGGCTAGAAACAAAAGTACAGTCACAAGGCTCTGTCCTCACTTTAAATCATGTTGCCTTCAGAAGGAGTCCCACCCACCAGCTGCCTCTCCCCATCCCTCGTTATTGGTTATCAGTGGGTAGATAAGGACAATGGCTTTGCTTTTCTTCACTTCCAATGTGGTGCTTCCTGGCTTCCTGCCCCCTCCCTTCCCTGTCCAGGTCCCTCCACGTCTGGGGTGTCCGGTGTCGCCAGAGCAGGCGGTGATGTCTCAGGAGTGCAGCTGTGCCGGCCAGCCACTGAGTCACAGGCTTGTGGTGGCGCTTGCCCATAATCTCGAGGGAGACAGCCCTGGTGGCTGCATCTGATTGCTAATGAGTTTTCTGGTGGCCAAGCCTTCTCATCAGGACCCTTTGTTTTTACAGACTGCCCTTTGTTGACTTGAAGCTTGTTTTCCTTGCCTCTGAGGCCCTCCCTCCGAAGTTTTCCTCACTGGGCCTGGCTGTCTCCTTTTCTTTTGAGACTTCGTGGGAGCTAAATTTAAACTTGATTAACAACATTCAGTCCAAGGAGGGTCAGGATACTATTTTCATGTTAAATGCTGCTCTTTCTGGTTCCGTTTTGTTTTGTTTTAAGACACAATAAGCCTCACAATGAGAGCCCTTCTGATTTTGTTGCTATGGAGTGAGAAACAAAAAAAGAGCATCAAGTGTTGAGTCCTTGATTCTGGTCAGAGGTGTACAAGGGGGCCAATATCTATTTGTGAGAATATAATATACCATTGATAGTGGACCATTGCTAAACCTAACATACTTTCAGTAATAATATTTTTTACTTTTTGCCACTGAAGAACTTATACTTAATATTTGGCTTGCAGCTTGAAGTCATGGAAACTTCACAGACTCTTCATTTCAGGTCTTCTGATCAGGATCTCCTTCATCACCCAGTAACTTTCTCTTTCTAGCATTCTCCAAGGTGTGATTAAAATTTATTCATTATCTTTCTCTTCTAGGCTGTAAGAACCATAAGAGGAGGTACAGTGTCCCTGGTTTCCCCCCACCCCACCCCCACGTCTCCCCTGCTAGGAGACTGAACATGTAAATGGACAATGAGGAGACCACGCATGAGAGCAGACTTCTGATCCCTAACCTCTGCAACAATCACTTCCGGAAGCTAAACTAGAACCTCATAGTTCAGAATGATCAGGACTTGGTCACTGACTGCCAGCTTCCCTAACTTCTTTCCCATTTCCAACTCAGGACCAACTAGAGAAAGCAAAATGTGTTTGAATCACACAGGTGCCCCACTCCTTATTGGTCTACCATATGCCAACCTGAGACATCCCTGTACCAAAAACCTCTCGCCACAGCAAACCTGACATCTCCCATCTTGTTCACTTCCCTGCCTGCTTGGGAGCATCACTAAATTCAAGTGACCGACTCCCTTGATATGACAAACTGAATAAAGAATCTCCATTTATCTCTTTGAGATGTCTTTATTTCCCCACCACATTGTCCCTGGTATTCAGGATAGTATGTAGTATATAGCAGGCATTCAGGAAAGATTAATTGAATGAATGAATGAATATGCATCAATCTATTTCTGGATTAGAGTTCCTTCATGTCTCTCTCTATTTCTCTCTCTCTCTCTCTCTCTCTCTCTCTCTCTCTCTCTGCAGTACTAGGGATTGAATCCAGGGGAGCTTTATCACTGAACTACATCTCTAGCCCTTTTTATTTTTTATTTTGAAGCAGGGTCTCACTAAGTTGTCCAAGCTGATCTTAAATTTATGATCCTCCTACCTCAGCCTCCCAAGTCACTGGGATGACAGGCATGTGCTACTGTGCCTGGTTTGGATTAGAGTTCTTTCTAAACTGGAAGTTAAAGAGTCAAGAAGACCTGGTTTTTCCAGCCTGATATGTAGCCTTGAAGAAATCCCTCAGTGTGTTTAGGTACATTTTTCTCAAGCTGTGAACCAGCAAGTTTGGACTAGATGATCACTATGTTTCATGTGTTCCTGACAAAACTTCTCTCTACCGCCATGAGCTGAGGATGTCTACCAAGATTTCCCCACAATGCATTTAAAAAGGAAATGCAGAGAATATTTTCTTTGATATCCATGTTCACTGACCAATGAAAGGAAAGGACAGCTTCTAAGAAAATATTCTTGCTCCTCCTGACTTATGACTTGGTGAGCCACGCTGTGTATGAAATAGATAATTTTTAGTTTTTTGTGTGTTTGCTACAGACTCTGAGGCAAAGCCCATGCTTTCTTGCTGGAAGGACACATGTTAAATTCTGCCCCTCTGCCTTCCCTCCACTCACTGCACCAGTGATAAGTACCCTGCCATCTTCAAGACCTGCATTACCTTCCACGGTCCATAACTCTTGCCTGATTATTCTTATTTCTGATAATCTTCCTTCTAAACTCCTGTAAGATATGAGTTCAAGTTCACATACAGTCTTTTCAATAGGATTATAAATTTCATGGGGAGGGGATCATATCTTTTGATTTTTCCATATTTCACGTTATTGCCTTGAAAACATATGAAAGAGCCAACCAGTATCAATGGATGGGCAAATACAATGTAACACTTGTTTTCATTTCTGTCCTATTATTAAATTTTTTGCTACAACCTTTAGGTAGCAGTTATAGATTTCATGTTACAAAGGGACAGATAGAGTTTCAGAGAGGTCGAGAGGTTGAATATGTTCTCAAGGCCACATGGTCATCCATGTTCGGTCTCAAAGCCAGTCCTCCGACTGCTGTACTTCGTGATTTCTTAGTTAATCGTATGTTCATTGAAAAATCCATCTCCAATATCAAAAATGACAGACTAACGGGTGAGGTTTCCAAATTTAAGTTAAATTTTCAAATTTAGTTGAAATTTTGGTCATAGTATTTAAAAAAATATTTTGAACTCATAGACCTAGGCCCATTTGCATAGCTGTTAGGTCAGAATTTAGGCGACTGTAGGGGGCAGAGCAGCTGAGACAAAGGCCAGCCCGCCAAACGGTGACCAATCAAGTGGGCTAGAAAATTCCACTGACCCTTAACATTCACCTGTCACTCAGCAGGACCTCCTCCCATTCCGGCCTATAAAAACCCTGGGCAGCTGGGGCCACCTGCGATTTTCTCCCGGTCCCTACTTGATCTGTACCCCAGGGGTCTGGGAATTTCACTTGAGAGCCAAATTCCAATAAAGCTTGCTTCGGCCACTTTCCGTCTGATTTTATTTGGCCGCTAAACGTGCCCCCCAAGCTTATAATAGCAACAGGTCTTATTCATGTATAAATAATTTAAATGTTTTCAAACTTTGTGATAGGTATTAAACCAGAAACTAAAAAACAAAAATAGGCAAATCAGAAAATAATCTAAAAGAAAAAGAGAACAGATTAAAATAGCACACAGTTCTGCACAGTGATTGTTGTTAAAAGCATACTCAATGCCAGGCACAGTGGCACCGGCCGGTAATCCCAAGCAGGTTGGGAGCCTGAGGCAGCAGAAGGATCACACATTCAAGGCCAGCCTCAGCAACTTGACAAGACCCATTTTTTTTAAAAAAAAACAATATGATATTTCTTTTTTTTTTCTTGTAAACAAATGGGATACATGTTGTTTCTCTGTTTGTACATGGAGTAAAGGCATACCATTTGTGTAATCATAAATTTACATAGGGTAATATTGTTTGATTCATTCTGTTATTTTTTCCCTTCCCCCACTCCTCCCACCCCTCTTTTCCCTCTATACAGTCCCTTCTTCCTCCATTCTTGCCCCCCTCCCTAACCCTAACCCTAACCCTTACTCTAACCCTCACACTAACCCCTCCCACCCCCCATTATGTGTCATCATCGGCTAATCAGCGAGATCATTTGTCCTTTGGTTTTTTGAGATTGACTTATCTCACTTAGCATGATATTCTCCAATTTCTTCCATTTGCCTGCAAATGCCAAAATTTTATTCTTCTTTATGGCTGAGTAATATTCCATTGTATATATATATATATATATATATATGCCACAGTTTCTTTATCCATTCATCAACTGAAGGGCATCTAGGTTGGTTCCACAATCTGGCTATTGTGAATTGAGCAGCTATGAACATTGATGTGGCTGTATCTCTGTAGTATGCTGATTTTAAATCCTTTGGGTATAGGCCAAGGAGTGGGATAGCTGGGTCAAATGGTGGTTCCATTCCAAGTTTTCTAAGGAATCTCCACACTGCTTTCCAGAGTGGCTGCACTAATTTGCAGCCCCACCAGCAATGTATGAGAGTACCTTTTTCCCCACATCCTCTCCAACACCTGTTGTTGCTTGTGTTCTTGATAATCGCCATTCTAATTGGGGTGAGATGGAATCTAGGCTAGTTTTCATTTGCATTTCTCTTATTACTAGAGATGCTGAACATTTTTTCACATATCTGTTGATTGCTTGTAGATCTTCTTCTGTGAAGTGTCTGTTCATTTCCTTAGCCCATTTGTTGATTGGATTATTTATATTCTTGGTGTAGAGTTCTTTTAGTTCTTTATAGATTCTGGAAACTAGTGCTCTATCTGAAGTATGAGTGGCAAAGATTTTCTCCTACTCTGTAGGCTCTCTCTTCACATTGCTGATAGTTTCCTTTGCTGAGAGAAAGCTTTTTAGTTTGAATCTATCCCAGTTGTTGATTCTTCCTTTTATTTCTTGTGCTATGGGAGTCCTGTTAAGGAAGTCTGATCCTAAGCTGACATTTTGAACATTTGGACCTAATTTTTCTTCTATAAGATGAAGTGTCTCTGGTCTAATTCCAAGGTCCTTGATCCACTTTGAGTTGAGTTTTGTGCAGGGTGAGAGATAAGGATTTAATTTCATTCTGTTGCATATGGTTTTCCAGTTTTCCCAGCACCATTTGTTGAAGAGGCTATCTTTTCTCCATTGCATATTTTGGCACCTTTGTCTAATATGAGAAAATTGTATTTCTTTGGGTTTGTGTCCTTTTCTCTATTCTGTACCATTGATCTACCTGTCTATTTTGGTGTCAATGCCATGCCGTTTTTGTTACTATTGCTTTGTAGTATAGTTGAAGATCTGGTATTGCGATACAGCCTGCTTCACTCTTTCTGCTAAACATTGCTTTAGTTATTCTGGGTTTCTTATTCTTCCAGATGAATTTCATGATTGTTTGCTCTATTTCTGTAAGGTACATCATTGGGATTTTAATTGGAATTGCATTGAATCTGTATCGCACTTTTGGTAGTATAGCCATTTTGACAATATTAGTTCTGCCTATCCAAGAACATGGGAGATCTTTCCATCTTCTACGATTTTCTTTAATTTCTTTCTTTAGTGTTCTGTAGTTCTCATTGTAGAGGTCTTTCACCTCTTTTGTTAGATTGATTCCCAAGTATTTTATTTTTTTTTGAAGTTATTGTGAATGGGGTAGTTTTCCTAACTTCTCTTTCTGAAGATTCATCACTTATATATAAAAATGCATTGGATTTATGAGCACTAATCTTATATCCTGCTACTTTACTGAATTCACTTATGAGTTATACACGTTTTATGGTGGAATTTCTGGGTTCCTCTAAATATATAATGATGTCATCAGCGAACAGGGATAGTTTGAGTTCTTCTTTTTCTATTCATATCCTTTTAATTTCTTTGGTTTGTCTAATTGCTCTGGCTAGAGTCTCAAGGACAATGTTGAATACAAGTGGTGAAAGAGGACATCCCTGCCTTGTTCCAGTTTTTAGGGGGAATGCTTTCAGTTTTTCACCATTTAAAATGATATTGGCCATGGACTTAGCATAGATGGTCTTTACAATGTTAAGGAATGTTCCCACCATCCCTATTTTTTCCAGTGTTTTGAGCATGAAGGGATGCTGTATTTTATCGAATGCTTTTTCTGCATCTATTGAAATAGTCATGTGATTCTTAACTTTAAGTCTGTTGATATGGTGAATGACATTTATTGATTTCCTGATGTTGAACCAACATTGCATCCCTGGGATGAAACCCACTTGATCATGGTGCACTATCTTTTTAATATATTTTTTTATGCGATTTGCTAAAATTTTGTTGAGAATTTTTGCGTCGATGTTCATTAAGGATATTGGTCTGACCTTTTCTTTCCTCGATGTGTCTCTGTCTGGTTTAGGTATCAGGGTGATATTGGCTTCATAGAACGAGTTTGGAGGGTTCCCTCCTCTTCTATTTCATGGAATACTTTGAGAAGTATTGGAATGAACTCTTCTTTAAAGGCTTTGTAGAACTCAGCTGAGAACCCATCTAGTCCCGTACTTTTCTTTGTTGGTAGGCTTTTGATGACCTCTTCTATTTCATTGCTTGAAATTGATTTATTTAAGTTGTGTATGTCCTCCTCGTTCAGTTAGGTAATTCATATATCTCTAGAAACTTGTTGATATCTTCAAGGTTTTCTGTTTTGTTGGAGTATAGATTTTCAAAATAGCTTCTAATTATGTTTTGTATTTCACCTGTGTCTGTAGTGATATTTACTTGTTCATTCCGAATTTTAGTAATTTGAGTTTTCTCTCTTTCTTTTTGTTAGTGTGACTAAGGGTTTATCAATTTTGTTTATTTTTTCAAAGAATCAACTCTTTTTTTCATTAATTTTTTTCAATTGTTTCTTTTGTTTCAATTTCATTGATTTTGGCTCTGATTTTAACTATTTCCTGCCTTTTACTACTTTTGGTGTTGCTCTGTTCTTCTTTTTCTAGGACTTTGAGCTGTAGTGTTTAGTCGTTTATTTGTTGATTTTTACTTCTTTTGTTGAGTGCGCTCCATGAAATAAATCTTCCTCTAAGTACAGCTTTCAGAGTGTCCCAGAGATTTTGATATGATGTGTCTTTTTCTCGTTTACTTCTAAGTATTTTTTTTATTTCCCTCCTGATGTCTTCTGTTATCCATTCATCATATAATAGTGTATTATTTAATCTCCAGGTATTGGAGAAGTTTCTGTTTTTTATTCTGTCATTTATTTCTAATTTCAATCCTTTATGATGTGATAGAATACAAGGTAGTATCTCTATCTTCTTGTATTTGCTAACAGTAGCTTTGTGGCATAACATATGGTCTATTTTAGAGAAGGATCCATGTGCTGCTGAGAAGAAAGTGTATTCGTTCTTTGTTGGCTGGTATATTCTATATATGTCGATTAAGTCTAAATTGTTGATTGTGTTATTGAGATCTATGTTTTCCTTATTCAATTTTTGTTTGGACGATCTATCCAGTGGTGAGAGAGGTGTGCTAAAATCACCTAGTATTATTGTGTTGTGGTCTATTTGATTTCTGGAATTGAGAAGGATTTGTTTGACGTACATGGTTGAGCCAATGTTCAGGGCATAGATATTTTTGATTGTTATGTCTTGCTGATTTATGTTTCCCTTAAGCAGTATGTAATGTCCTTCTTTATCCCTTTTGACTAGTTTTGGCTTGAAGTCCACATTATCTGAAATGAGAATGGATACTCCAGCTTTTTTGCTGTGTCCGTGTGCATGGTATGTTTTCCCCCATCCTTTCACCATTAGTCCGTGGATATCTCTTTCTATGAGATGAGTCTCTTGCAGGCAGCATATTGTTGGATTTTTCTTTTTAATCCAATCTGCCAGTCTATGTCTTTTGATTGATGAGTTCCTACCATTAACATTCAGGGTTATTATTGTGATATGATTTGTATTCCCAGCCATTTGACTCATTTTTGTTTTTTGACTTTATTTGGTTTCTCCTTTATTTGGTTATTTCTTTAAGCTAGTTCTTCCCGTTGCTGATTTGTGTCCTTGTTTTTCATCTCTTTCTCATGGAATATTTTGCTGAGAATGTTATGTAATGCCAGCTTTCTTTTTGTAAATTCTTTTAGCTTTTGTTTATCATGGAACGATTTTATTTCATTGTCAAATCTGAAAGTAAGTTTTGCTGGGTATAAGATTCTTGATTGGCATCCGTTTTCATTCAGGGCTTGGTAAATGTTGTTCCAGGCTCTTCTAGCTTTTAGGGTCTGGATTAAAAAATCTGCTGATATCCATATTGGTTTCCCCCTGAATGTAATTTGATTCTTTTCTCTTGTGGCCTTTAAAATTCTGTCTTTATTTTGTGTGTTAGGTATTTTCATAATAATGTGCCTTGGTGTGGGTCTGTTGTAATTTTGTATATTTGGAGTCCTATAAGCCTCTTGTACTTGATATTCTATTTCATTGTTCATATTTGGGAAATTTTCTGATATTATTTCATTGAATAGATTGTTCATTCCTTTGGTTTGTTTCTCTAAGCCTTCCTCAATCCCAATAATTCTTAAATTTGGCCTTTTCATGATATTCCATAATTCTTATAGATTCTGTTCATGATTTCTTACCATCTTCTCTGTTTGATCAATTTTGTTTTCAAGATTAAATATTTTGTCTTCAAAATATATTTTATCTGAGGTTCTGTCTTTCAGGTGTTCTATCCTATTGGTTTTGCTTTCTATGGAGTTTTTAACTTGGTTTATTGTTTCCTTCATTTCAAGGATTTCTGTTTGTTTTTTTTTCAATATCTCTAACTCTTTATTGAAATGATCTTTTGCTTCCCATATTTGCTCTTTTAACTGTCGATTGGTGCGATCATTTAATGCCTGCATTTGCTCTTTCATCTCATCCTTGAATGCCTGCATTTGCTCTTTCATTTCCTCATTTGCTTCCCTGATTGTGTTAATTATGTACATTCTGAACTCCCTTTCTGACATTTCTTCTGCTGTGCTGTCATTGGGTTTTATTGATATAGTATCTAGGTTTGTTTGGGACATTTTCTTCCCTTGTTTTCTCTTATTGGTCATATATCAGTGGGACTCTGAGATATTGCAGATTTCCTCTATTGGCTTATAGTGTCCCTGTAGATTTCCAGTATATCACCTCCCAGCCTTCAGTAGTATGAAGGCTTGGAGGAACTTGATAATGCAGTGCTTCCGAAGAAAGCTTCCCCTAACCCGCTACTGGGTCAAGGGCTGGAGGCTGGTTCTGCGTGGAAATCCTCTCACTGGGTGGTCCTCCTTCTGGAAGCTGGGTATAGACTGGGCCTGCCCCCACCTGAGGGAGCCGGGCTGCTCAGGGAAAGCCTCTCCCTGTCCTGCCTTGGTCCCAGAAGCTGCCTGCGGGCCAGGGCCAGCTGCTGGGTTCAGGGCTTGGGGTTGACTCTGTGCAGAAATGCTCTCACTGGGTGGGCCTGCTCTGAGAACCTGGCTGTGGACTGGGCCTGCCGTGGGCAGGAGCAGGGCTGTTTGGGGAAGACTCTCGCTGCTCTGCCCTGCTCTGAGAAGCTGCCCCTGTCTGGGCCTGCCGCCTGGTGGAGCTTCACCTGGTGGGAGAGACTCACCCCACGGCTCTATGTTGGTCCAAGTCTCTCAATATCTCCCCTTCTTGAATCCTGAGTTCTGGAGTGAGGGGAGATGCCTTCACCCTCTAGTCCACCATCTTGGATCTCCCCAAGACCCTGTCTTGAAATAAAAAATAAAATAAAAGGGCAAGGGATGTGGCTCAGTGGTAAAGTGCCCCTAGGTTCAATCTGTGGTTGCAAAAAACAAAAGAAAACAAAAACCCCACATACTTATTAGACTCAAGTATAGAATTTCAATAAAGTATTTTTTAGAACATTTTATCAAATCAATAATTCTACCTCTAGGGCATAAAATTTAAGAACCTGAGAATTTGGAGGCAAATTATAATAGAATTCAGAAAATTTTTAAATGATAAAAAAAATGAACCTAGAACTCAGACTAAAGCAATCGGGATTATTTGGCCTGTGAATGGAATAAACTCCACAACTCTGAATGAGCAATGGCCTCCAAAGATATCAAGGATAGTAAGTCAGACAAATGAGAATGGCTCTCTAGTCTCCCTGAAATTGTGAAACACACAAGGAATGATCACACACACACAGGAATGGTCATACATGCAAGGAACGGGCATACACATAACCATGCCTTCCCCGGCACCTGCTCTTCCTGGGAACTCACCACTTCCTCTGTTGCATTTCTCAACTTCTCTTGCCTCCAAGAATCTGTGTTTTATTCTTGTTCTTTGCATTTCCTAAGTAAGTTTAAGGGCATCTCTGGTGTCTGCCTGTCTAGTCCTTTTCCCTTCCCCAGTTTCTTCTAAGAGACACTCCTCTCCAACTTCATTTTTTGGAGTGGGTGTTTTGACCTCACAACATAACTCTCAGGGGCCAAGGGACTCAACTGATCCATAGAGGTCTGGTTTTTCTGTTACCTTGTCATAGTGATACAAAAACAGCTAACACAGTATCATGACTATCAATAAGATGGTAAGTGCAGAGTCTGGCTAACACACTTCTAATGTCTTAGTTACATGAAGAGGATGTAATTTTTAAAAATAAAGCTACCAATTTTCATCTTATTCATTCGTTTTTAAAACAAATGTTTATCTAGTGCCTGAGTGTTAAAGAGTAATATTTGAATTAAAATTTGTAGAGGAAATGAAAATTTAAAATATTAGCAAACATTAGCCAGGCAGGTGTGGTGGCACATGTCTATAATCCTATCTACTCTGGAAGCTGAGGAAGGATGGTCATAAGTTCAAGGCCAACTTTGGCAACTTAAGGAGACCCTGTCTCCAATAAATAAAAAATAAATAAAAATAAAAGGGCTGAAGATGTAGCTCAGTCATAGAGTACCTGCCTAGCATGCATGAGATCCTGGGTTCAATCCCTGTTACTTCAAAAAAAGAAAGGGGAAAGAAAAAAAAAAAAAACCAACATTGACTTATTTGTATTTCTGTAAATTCAATTATTTTACTTGTTGCATCGATTACTTATTATGCATAACAAACTATTCCAACATTTAGAGACTTAAAATAACTATCATATTTTAGCTAGTAATTCTGTGGGTTGGCAATTTGAAAGGGACTAAGTTGGATGATTCTTTTGGTCTGCTCAAAAGGGCTAACTTGTTCAAATGTGGTGAGCTAATATATTGGCTAGAAGGTGAATGCACCAAGGTTCAGGGCAGCACAACATCAACTCCCTATGTTTTATTGGTCAAATCAAACAACCTGGCAGCCCAAATACCAGGGTTGAGGAAATAAACATCTCTTTGAGAGAGGAACCATAAGGTCACATCGTAAAGGTGATTGCACATAGTGATGAATAATTAAAGTTCATTTACAAGTAGTTTAAATTTTTTTTTTTTACTATTGAAAACTTTTTATTTGTTCTAATCAGTTACACATGACAGTGGAATGCATTTATATATTTTGATAAATCATACATAAATGGAGTATAATTTCTCATTTTTCTGATTGTACATGTTGTAGGATCATATAGGTGATGCAGTCAATTATGTACATTAGGTAATAATGTCAGTTTCACTCTACTATTCATCTTATCCCCATACCCCTTCCCTTCCCTTCACTCCCCTCTACCTAATCTAAAGTAATTCTATTGTTCCCTAGCGCCACCCCTCCACACACTTATTGTGAATTAGCATCCACCTATCAGGGGAAACATTCAACTTTTGGTTTTTGGGAATTGGTTTTTGGTTTTTGGTATTGGCTCAGCATGATATTCTCCAACTCTGTCCATTTACTGGCAAATGCCAAAATTTCATTCTTCTTTAAAACTGAGTAATATTTCATCATATATATGCCACATTTTATTTATCCATTCGTCTGTTGAAGGACACCTAGTTTTAAATTTTTAAAATATATTTATTATGATAAAAGTTTCAAACAGATCAGAGGGACATCCTCTGATATTCCAGATTCATATCACACTTTCTTATATATCATTCCAGAATTTTTCTATGTATACATATTTCTTACTGCACAAATGAGATATCCTTGTACCTACTTGCTTTAGTTGTGTGACTGTGACCAAAGGACAAAAGGACCCAACAAGAAAATCATAGAGGAAGAAAAGTTTATTTTGGCTCAGCAGTTTCAGAGGTTCAGTACATGGTTGTCTGACTCCATAGCTCTCAGCCCAAGATTGGTCAGGACATCATGGCAGACAGGCGTCACAAAAGGAAGCAGTTCAGAACATGACAATCAGGAAGCAGAGAGAGCTTTGTTTGCCAGAGAGAAAATAGTAACCCAAGGGCATGTCTCCATTGATGTACTTCCTCCAGTCATACCCTACCTACCTACAGTTATCACCCAGCTAATCCATACCAGTGATTACCTGGTATACCTCTAATAATCATTTCACCTCTGAAAACTCTTACCTTGTCTCACATGTGAACTTTTTGGGGACACCTCATATCTAAACCTCATTTTTAAACCATAACAATACTACTCTGCAATTTGCTTTATACCCAATATTTCTTTCTTTTATTATATGTAGATGTAACTACTTTTTAAAGGTGTAACATTACTTTTTAAAAGTGGCATACCATTCCATCATGGGAATATTCTATGAACTTTCTATTATTTATTTAACCAATTCCCTAATGATGTTGGATATTTAGTTTTTTCTTTTTCTGCTATGTTACGAACTGTTATGGACTGAATTATTTTACTCCAAAATTCATATATTGAAGCCCTAATGCCCAGTAACTCAGAATATAACTGTATTTGAAGATAGAGCTTTTAAAGATGTAGCTAAATTAAAATGAGTCTTTTAGAGTATTCCCTGATCCAATCTAACTGTTGTCTTTAAGGGAAGAAGTGATTAGGGCAGAAGGAGAGGCACCATATTGTGTGGGATCACAGCATAGACTATGTGAGGACAGGGTGAGAAAGTATTCATTCAGAAGATAAAGTCAAAGACCTCAGGAAAAGTCAAACCTATTGAAACCTTGATCTTGGTTTTCCAGTCTACAAAAATGTGAGGAAATAAATTTGTATTGTTTAAATTATAGTTTGTGATGTGTATAATTGTGTATGGGATTTTGATTTGGAGATACAGAAATGTTGGATCCAAATTTCTGTGCATGTCTTACTTTAATAAGTACTACCAATTTATCTTTGCACTAATTTTTATTTTCACCAATAAAGTAACAAAAGGATCATTTTTCCATTTCCTTGCTATTATCAGTTTTCAGGCAGAAAATCTTGCATGGTTTTCATTTTAATTTGCATCTCTTTGGTTGTAAGAGACATTAAACTTGTTTTTATATGCTTTTTGTCTATTTTATTTTTTCTGTGAATGATTTATTCATGCATTTTGCATATTTTTATTGGACTTTATTATTACCTGTGGGTCGTTGATTAAAAAACTATGAATATTAAGAAAATTAGCCTCTTCTCTGTCACATATCTCTTACATTTTTCCCAGTTTCTCGTGTATGGTTCAAAATTAATTTAATTTTCCCCCTTATTTTATGCCTTAAAGAACTTTATGTTTTTATCAAGTCAGATTCATCAGTGTTTCATTTTGGATTCTTGGTTTTATGTCATCTTTAGGAAATCTTTCACCAGTTGTGATTATTTTGAAACATCTAGTGTTTTCACAGCCTCCATTCTTTATAAAGTTAGATCTTTGCAATGTCTAGAAAGTCATGGGGCTTTTCACATACAAATGTGTTTTCATCACAAGTGAGAAGAGTAACAGAAGCGAGAAATAGGTAGTGAGCACTTGGGACAAATACTGGCACTGATGCTTTGCTCTTTCTTCAGCTCTAGTCTAAAGCTTGTCTTTACTTATTATTTATTTTTATACATGGTTTTACTAAGTTGCCCAGGCTGGCCTCAAACTTGGGATTCTCTTGTCTCAGCCTTTGGTGTAGTTGGGATGACATTGTTGTCTTAGGTAAAAAATGCAGGTAGATCAAGATAATATATTTCAGAGGGACTTTGTGGAATTTAAATTAGATTTGAAAAAATATTATAAACAAAAGCTCATACTATAGCCTACTATGAGTAATACTTAATGAAAACTGGAATTAAAATATTACAGATTATATATATATAATATATATTCTGTACTTTACTAATCTTTCTATATATTTGAATTTATATTTTGGACTGAGTATTTGTGTCATCCCAAAATCACATGTTGAAACCCTAACCCACAATGTGATGGCTTCAGAAGGCAGGGCCTTTGATTAGGTTTAGAGAGCATCATAAGCCCCAATGATGAGATAGTATCCTTATAAGAAGAGGAAAAGACACCAGAACATTCTCTACCATGTGAGGCAATCATCTCTAAGTCCAAAAGCAGACAATCACCATGACCCAACTATGCACCTTGATCTTGGACTTCCCAGCCTCCAGAACTATGAGAAATAAATGCCTGCTGTTTAAGCCACTCAGTTTATGGCATTTTATTATAGTAGTCCAAGCAGACTAATACAATATATCTGAATTTAATAAGTGGATTACATGTTGCCAAGGCCATGTTAGCATTGTCTGGACAAATTTGATATAGAAGTCTGTAGAGAACAATAACTTGGATCATGGTCTCTGACTGCCTTGTGGTTCTGCTTGTGCTGGGAACTTCCTATACAAAGGTGCAGGTCAAGATTGCTCAGTTGCTATGGTGATGCCCTGCCTTAGGAGGTTCTATGCAAAGGTACAGAACTACATCAGTCTGGACTTGAGCTCAGGCACCAGCAACCAGGGATAGAGAATTCTGGGCATAATAAGATGACCACAATGTCTTTCAGGTGCCATGGTCTTCAAGGTTGTCTGCTTTGCAGAAACTTTCCCATGAATAACATAAAACCTATATAATAAATATATCAGAGGATGGTGTCCCACCTTGTCCCAGTTTTCTCTCTATAAGTGTTTGTGTGTCTTTCTGAATTCCTCATCACCCCTCACTGGTTTTCTGAGGTTTAGCCATGCATATTGTGGCAGAAGTTGGAAAGGAATTATTAACAAGTGCAGAATGCCTACTTAGTGTCGTTACTGACGGACTCTGCATATATGCATAGGCCTACTTAGTTAGATCAGGATGAGGAATTGGGGAGCATTTATGCTTTAATCCATGATGTGCTGCTGAAAGACAGCATTTCATGTCAACGAGGAGCAAATGACAAGTGATCAAACTCCAAATTTATTATGGACAAAATCATCAAAAGCTAAATAGTTTTGCTCCTGCTTTAACATTTAAAACATCTGTCAGTACAGAAATAAAAGTTGAGAAAAGAAACAAGTAAATGGAAGGAATTTGGCAAGATTTTGAAAAATTTAGCCATGTCTAGCAAATTAGATGTTTTTCTATTTTATTCAGTTAAACCAAATACCATGGACATTTTGTTTTATGATATTGAAGGTGTTCTCCACCTCTCTTGCCATCTCATTGTCATTGTGAACTTACAGCTTCTGGGTTTTATAACATAATTTAAAAGATGGACTCCACATTGTATCTCAGATTTTAAATGCTTAATTGCATGGTACTGGGTATATTCTTGTATTTTAACTAAGATCCAATTGACTCCTTATCCAAAATTGAAGAGAAAGCAGAAGTTCTATGACAAACAAAATGTAATTGAGTTTAATTTTTCCTAGTCCATCTAAGCTACCCTGGAAAATGTTCTGGTCACTACAGTGACTGGATCTAGAGATTTGGCAGCCTTGTGGACATCTGTGTGGAGACGCTCCCTGTAGACAGCACAAGGCAATCAGGAAATGGGGCAGCCCCTCAGTGAGCCCCTTCCCCTATTTCAACTTGCTGTAAGCCTAGATATTCTATGTGGCCCCAGTAAAGAGGGACTTCTGCCCATGAAAGCAGGACACAGTCTTACTTCTTTTCCTATTCTCTGCCACCAGGCTGGTCCCTCATGCTTTTACTAGTATTGGGAGGTGTCTGACTCTTCCCTTCCTTCTGGGAGCAAAGATGGTCAATTTCAATTCACTTGTACAGAATCATTTTCTCCAAAAGAACTCTAAATGCATTTTTAAAAAATATTCTTGCTAGTATAGCTCTTGCAAAGATAGATGGGACATATTAAGTTGGCAAATAGGAAAAACTCTGGGAAAAGACTATCCAGGGATTTTCTGTGAGAGAAAAGTTGTAGAACTAGACTGAGGTGTTTGAATATTTTTCTCTATATTAGATCCACTTACAAAATTCCTGCAAAAAGTATTAGCCTCTATGTTCCTTTGCCTACAGATCACCCAGGATCCCTTTTACAACTTAAGTTAGGATAGTAAACATAAACAAAGAAGAAATACCAAGCTTCTTAATATGGTAATTTCAGAATTTCCAATTGGATATGGACAGGGATGGATGTTATCATGTTCCATTTTCCCAATATTTTTCTTAAGTTAAAAACAACCCAAAAATTTATAAAGAATGATTTTTGAAATAAATCAGGTTGAGATGTACATATAGAAGACAATGAGTCTATAACCACTGAATGGAAAGACAGGGAAGGATTGTGGGCTAGTTGACACATAAGATTCTTCGGATTTTCTAAGCCCAACTGAAGAAGCCATAGCCACAAGTGCTTATTGTTTCTTTTAGTCACATGGAGAGCTTAGATCAGTGCACTCACCAAAGCTTCCTGGTAGACTATGCTATAAATACACCAGAGCTAGACCTTCCTGGGACTGCAGAAAATTTAATTTGCCCCTTGGATTGCTTTAATAAAATGCTTACTTTCAGTTCAGAATTTCTGGCACCATCCCAATTGCTAATAAAAAGGATTAGGAAAGGGATTCTTCTAAATACATACGGTTAGCTCCTAAATATATCAGCATCTGAGCAAAACTCCCACTGACCCTCTGCAATGAATTTGCTTATGTCTGTGTCTTTGTAGTAGACCAAAAAAAAAAAAAAAAAAGGTCTTAGAAGTAATTTTCCAGACTCTAGGATCAAAGTATACCTTTCTTAACATGTAAACTAGTCCCATTAAGCCAAACAAAAATAAAAGCAAAACAAAATAGGCTTAGCAGGCTTGCATGCAGCCCATACAGAGATTCTAGGCCAATTTTGGATTCCAGAAAAGACAATGGGGGTAGAGAAGAGGACTTTTGGTAAAGGAATGCAGAGACTTGTGTGATTGACTAAGCCAGTCCATCTTCTTTGTTTTCAATATCAAAGACTCTTATTTCTGTTTTGACTGTCTTTGGTTTTAATTCCCCAAAATACAACATTTCAGTTCCATAATTGTTGAGTATATGAAATGAGCAAGGTATGTCCTCAAGCTGTAGAAGTTAAAACACTGAAGAATTTGTTATGGTTTTTACCTTCCAGGATTGTGCACCAGATAATAAAATAAAGACACAGATGTAAGAGCCAAATGCTAGCAGAGAGTATTTGGAGAGAAAATAATGTGACCAGTAAAATGACTTAAAAATGTAGTTCTTGAAAGTGTAGGTGGGGACAAGAAGTGTCACTCAGTGGTAGAGCACTTGTCTAGCATGCTCAAAGACCTGGGTCCAAGCACTGATGTGTCAACTAGCCCACACACAAAAAGATAAAGTTAGCTTTGAATAAAGGTAGTAAATTCAATGTATTTTTCCTCAATTTCTTCTCTCTACTTGGGCATATTCTACTTATTAGTGCCCTTCCTTCCACTGACACTGATTTTCCCAGTCCTTTTCATTCTCTGAATGCCTTCTGGAATTTCTTTTTCTAGTTGTGTTAGTCAGTTTTCATGACTGTAACTAAAATACCTGACCAGAACAACTTTAAGGGGGAGAAGTTTGAGTTATAGTTTCAGATGCTCAGTCAATGGTCAGCCAACTCCATGGCTCTGGGCTGAGATAAGAGGGAGTCTCATGACAAAAGGGTGTGGTGGGGGAAAGCGGTCACCTCATGTAGCCCGGGAACAGAGAGAGAAAGAGGAGTCACGGGGACAAGATAGAATCCCCAAGGGCACATCCCAGAAACCTACTTCCTCTAGTCACACCCCACCTATCTCAGTTACAATCCAGTTAGTGCATTCAAATTATTAACCCATCAAATAGATTAGGTTACAGCTATTAATCTAATTGTATCACCTCTGAACATTCCTGCATTAACACAGGAGCTTTTGGGGGACACTTCATATCCAAATCATAGCACCAGTGAAATTTTCTTCCATATGTCATTCCTTTGAATTATGGAATAGAGTAACATGTATTTACTAAATTTTAATTTGTTTGGATCTATTAAAAAATGCATGTGTGTATATATGTATGTGAACACACACACATATATGTATTTGTTTATTAATATAGTCATCCCTCAGTGTCTATGGGAGATTGGTTCCAGCACCCCTCCACCAATACCAAAATCTGCAGATGATCAACTTTGTTTTTTAAAATGGCATAGTATTGGCATACGGCCTATACACTTGCTCCTGTATTTAAATCATCTCTAGGATATTTATAATATCTAATCCAAAGTAAATACTATGTAAATAGTTGTTGTATAGTTTCAAAACAAGGTTGATTGTATCCATGGATGTGGAGTCCACCAATACAAAGTGTTGACATAAAATAATAAGCTTCTGGATGGTGGAGAAAATGTGGCAGGGGTCACAGTGCATCATTATGCATTTAGTAAGAACAAAACACAGCATTCTAGCCTCTTTTCTTGAGTCATCAAGGTTGACAGGACAGAATAGAGAAATGTAATAGTCTAAGGTCTCCACACAGAATGCTTTGAACAAGGGACTTCTGCAAGAAAGTTTATTTAGCTAGATGAATTCTTTTGTTGAAAAACTGGGTTCATAGAGCATTCCTCAAGGTAAATCTGATTTGAAGTACTAGTGGAGAAGGTAGGAACCTATCCTAAGCTCTGTCCTGCTCCACATTTTAATCAAGGAGTTGGGTTAAGTTATATACAATTAGTTTATTCCATTTTCAGATTCTTCGAGTCTGGGAAGACTAATTCACTTTATTTTCAGAAACTGGGAGACATTTCAGACACTTGAAAGAAACAAATGAGTCAAGATTGACTTTTACAGAGAAAAATATGAAGTCCTATAGTTTAGAAAAAAAGCAAAACACGGGATGAAAAAGTGGTGGTGTGACAGGGCTAGTGACTTAGAAATTTTAGTTGATAGTTGATTCTCAGTCATAAGAGGTGCAGTATGGCTCATAAGTTAGTATGCTCACATAGAATGTAAACAAAGAAATCAAGTTCTAATCTACTCAATTTTTCTCTTCTTTACTCCGGGTTTTTTGTTTGTTTGTTTGTTTCTTTGTTTTCCTTAGACTGCACCTAAAATATTTTCTGTAAGCAGTATTTTTAAAAAGTAGAGAAATCAGAGTGCATTTAGTAGGATGTACTTGGGTGGTAGAAGAGACTACAGACAACAGGATTATAAAAAGATTCCAGGGGTGAGGAAAGGAGAGGAGAGGTGTGCATATCATAGTTGCCTTCAAATATACATGGTCTCCTTGCACCTTCTGCTTTGCTTTGTGGGAATTGGAGCTCAAGGAACCAGAGTGAATCCTAAGATTTTTTGATATTGTTATTTCTGTGAATAATAAACTTTCCTTTGTCTATGTCTCCTTCCAGCATCCAAGAAATGCTGACAGGCTAACCTGTTGGCATGAGAAAAATCTGAGACTCTTCCCAATTCTTGACAGTACTTTGTGAAACCATAATTCTGTGATTTTTATGAGTTTGGAGATAAGAGATTAATGCAAACAAGGTATTCTAACCATAAGATTCCAGTGCCTGGGAGTTTGTTGGATTAAGAGAAGGTAGGACTTTTAAGAAACTATAGGAGAAATTTCATAGACACTCACCTGCCAACTTCCCTTATAGCCAGTTCTGTTTCAGTGAAAGATTTTTACCACACTATTGATGGGTGGAAAATACAGCCACTTCCCAGATAAATTGTTTTAATCCAAATTTCTACTAAAGACCATATTTTGTTTTGGAAATATGAGTTTAGCTGTACTGTGTTCAAATTCATATAATAATTAGTTGTATCATACAAACATCTTCTTATTTTATATTACAATATACCAAAAATGTGTGAAGGATTATTTGCAGAACCTGTCATTTTTACTGCCAACACTGGATTATGCTTGTTTTCCATGAGACCTTCTCATTGATATGACTGAAATTGTAAAACTATAGTGGAAATACTTCTTAAAAGCTTATCATTTATTTTGGAGAATAGTGATATATGAGTGATTTATTCCCCTGAAATTCGAGTAGCTTTGACAAGGCAAATGTCTAATTATTTTTATGAGGTTTTTTTTTTACAAGTTATTTCAATTATTCTTACAAGTTGAAGAATGTGAACCATCACATGTACCCAAGAACTCATGTGTGTGTTGATTTACAGGTATCCTGTGCATATGTTGACGTGGGATTCACTGTCTGGATTCTGCAGGATGTCATGGGCTAGGTGAGAGAAATCTGTAGTAAGTGTAAGCCTATTTGCTCATTTTATACCTCTCAAGAGTGGGTTTAGGACTGATGTTTAGGACTGATGTTTAGAACTAATGCTTCCTCCAAGCTTGCTCTCCAGTAGGGGAGGCAGCTGGTATAACAGACTTGAATGCGATGGAAGGATGCCCTAATCTCCCGGTGGGCAAATCGACAACTCAAGACTGTGTGTGCCAAACTTGTTCTGATATACGAAATCCTCTGGTCTAGACATATCAAACCCTGCCCCCAAAAGACGGTGAAAAATGAAAGAGAAATGTTTGCTCATTGAAGTCCTTGTAGTTAGGATGGGGGATTTCATTTCATTTTTTGTAAAAACAATATATTCTGAGAATGGAGTATAGTAAAGAGTTATACTTTCCACATTCCCTGAAATATTTATATTTCCCTATTCTCCTTCTTTCTTTATGTATGCATATGTGAATATATGCATTTATTTTTTTCTCTTTGCTGAGGATCCAATTCAGGGCCTCACGCATGCTAGGCAAGTGTTCTATTACTAAGCTAAATGCCTAGCCCCTTCCTCACTGTATTTCAGAGAATAATATGGGGAAAAAACAGAAATTGATAGCATCTGTTTGGATAACTTGTGGTTGGAGAAAGAACCACTTTAAAGAGAGAAAAGAACTGCTTAACTCTTGGAAGAAAAACTTCACATTCATTGGAAAAAGCAGTATTTAGGAGTAGGCAAGCATCCATACTTATATTCATAGATCTATCAACAGAATGTACACCCTGGTTTATTCCAGTGGTCTTGTAAATCATGTGAAGACCAGGCAGAATTTCAGGTCATATGTATGCCCCAGAGAGCCCTTGCCCTATGGATAAGCATTGGACACAATTCATGAGGAAGACTTTAATCTCTCTGGTTGTGACAAAGTTGGCTTTTGTGTTTTTCACGAGCATTATTTTTCTTAGACAAATCAACTTAGTCATCAGTGTTCCCTCATCTGTGTTCTCATTTCTGGATCTGTCTTGTCTTCCCATTTTTTCCCAATTATTTTCTCAGTTCAAATTCATTATGAGAGTCATCCCCCCTGCTTTATGGCATTAACTCTGATCCCCATTGCCAATACCCACATCTGTACCTGTGAGTCCTATTTCCACAGCAGTATCTTTGTCTGAAGATTGATACCAGAGTCCACTTGCTTCCTAGGTGCATGTGACCCACTCCAACAGTGCTTCAGTCTGGCCACTTGGTTAGTGACTACCAGTAAGGTCACTGATAAAAACTCTGGCAACCTGAATGTAATTCTTTGAATTTTGTTCTTTATTTATGCCTGACATTGGAATTAAAGAAAATATTTGGTTTGAACTAGGAATTGGATTAGAAGCAGAAGAAAAGTCTAGGCATAAACAGTTGCATTTGTGGATAAAGTATACAAACTATATATTCATAGGAATCCATATTCATATCCTTCTCTAATCTTTATTAATTGTTGTACAATGGGGAGTCCAGTGAAACAAGTTGGCAAATTAACTTATATTCTTCTTGGAAATGAGTGCCCACATTGGAAGAGAAAAATCATGAGAAAATAGTCATGAAAGCATGCAATCAGAGAATTTGTGACAAACAATTCCAGTGTGATTAGTTACAGGGTAAAGCGTTTTAGGGGGGGGGGAGAGATACCCAAAGGTTACTTATGATTGTTGCCTCTGAGTTACACAAAACCCACAAAATGTTCACAGACTGTTCCTAACACCCTGTTATGATCAAAATGGCAAAACAACACTAAGTTGTATAAGTGATCCACTGAAACACACCACCACTTCTGTCCTTATGCACATTGTTCTTTCCTTGCATCGACCTGGTGAATTCACACTGGAATATGACATTCTGATTGATACCCTGATGAGAGACAGGATAGATCTAGAGGAACCCCAAAGGAAGGTAAAAAGTATTCGATGTATAGAAGGGGATTTTCATACCAAGAGACAATAAAAACAATTAAACAAATAGTCATCAATTTCAAAAGATGGAGTCAAAGGAGGTATATTCTCCAGATAACTTTTAGAAAACACATTTCAAAAAGATGATCAAATAGCTGTCTTAAACAAGCAGGCATCTTTGTTCTTAGGGATAACTACCAGATGCCTTCTTATTAAAAAAACAGAAGGACTTAAGGATATTTACTCTAACCACTGTAAGAATTTTGTGTTCTTAGATTTGTAGTGAATGCAATAAGAGAGGAACTAATTACAAAAGTGATTTGGGAATACATGACACAAGCTTACTGTTTTACCTTCTGCCATCTCCTCTCTTGTGTTCTGAATTTAAGCATGGCCGGGGAAAAGCTTCGTGGTGATGACTGGTCCTCACTAAAAACCTGGGCCACTTATCACAGGTGGTAGTTTAATGCTGCCCCCAAAATGCTCTATTTACTTAATCCACTCACTTTCCCACTTTTGTGGATGACTATTTATACTTTCTACTTTCTATTCTTCATTTCTGATCTCTCCTCTCCCACCCTCACGGTTCAGGCTGCTATTTCACTGAAATGAAGAAAAAAAGAAAAAGAAAAAAGGCATGTCCACAAGTTTCCAACATCACAACTTTTTTTCTCACCTACGTGAGCATGTGGCCACTTACTCTCTCTTATTTTCTATTATTGATGAACTGGTAATGTTCCCAGCTAAGAACATCTAAATCCCATCTCCTCTTTCCCTTCAGAACATGGTTGCAACAACTCTCCCAACCCTGTACCATCATTTTTCCTCTTTATGAAATTATTTTAACAAGTACAGAAAGAGACTATTATTTTTTCCATGAAAATGCTCTTGATTAGGATTCTCAGTGTTAGAAAAATGCTGATTCCCCTCCCAACTGATCTAAATCTATTAATCTAAATCAATTATTAATTTGTCAGTCAAAATTGAGCTATATTCTCTCCAAATTGGTGACAATTCTAAAAAAACAATCAACACTATGTGTGTATGTGTGTGTGTTAAGTGATAACTATCATAAATTTTTGAAATGGCACAGGACTAAGAGTAAGCTCAAGGGAAACAGAGTTGGGAGAATTAACTATCAAACTTTAAAATCTATTGTGAAGTTATGATGAATCTTTATAGGATCAGAGTTGAAGAAATTACATCACAGACTTTTTTTTTCTCTTTTCTTTTTTTTATGGTGCTAGGGATTGAACCCAGGGCCTTGTTCTTGGGAGGCAAGCACTCTACCAACTGAGCTATATCCCCAGCCTTACATCACAGACTTTTAAGGTTTATTATAAAGTTGGAAGACTTACTATAATGCTATAAAAAGTAATCTTCAAGAATAACAGTGCTGAAAAAATTATATTGCCAAATATTATAATGTACAGAAATTAAGAAGGTCAGGGGTTTGTGTAAGAATAGACAAACAAGTGGAATAGAACATAAAATGCAAACAGTTACACATATATGGTCACTTGATTTTTGACAAAAGCAACACAGGAGAGTATAAAGGAAGTCCTTTTTTGTAGATGGTGCTGGATCAACTGTGTATTCACATCTTTCCTTTTTAAAATTGTTACAATTGTTAACACATACTAATTGTAAAAACTGATGGGATTCACTGTGATATTTCTATACACACATACGTTGAGAAAGAACCACGTCCAGTCATCCTTCCTTTGACCGCATCACCCCTCCCTTTTCCCCTTCCTCTTTATATCCTTCCAGTCCCTAAAAGTCTTTAGTTTCCTTCTGTTCACTCTTCCCTTTCCCTTTCTCCCTTTCTCGTGACTATGATTCCATTCTGTACTTCCACTACAAGTTTGACTTTTTGGTTCCCTTAAATAAGTGAGAATGTGTAATATTTGTCTTTCAACGTCTGGCTTGTTTCACTCAATATGTCCTCCTGTTGCATCCAGTTTGCTGCTAATGACTGAATTTCATTATTTTTTATGGTGGAGTAGTATTCCACTTTGTAAATATACCCACCTTTTCTTTATCAATTCATCTGGGTTGATTCCCTATTTTGACTACTGTGAATAGTTTTGCAATAAACACGGAGGTGCAAGTATCTTTTTTGTTATAAAGATTTCAATTGCTTTGGGTATACACTCAGTAGTAGAATTGTTGAGTCATATGGTAGGGCTGTTTTTACTTTCTTTAAGAATCTTCATACTGTTTTCTACGACTATACTAATTTACATTTCTATCAGTAATGTATAAAGAGTTTCCTTTTCTCTGCATCCTCATAATTTCTTGTCTTCTTGATGATGGCCATTCTAACTGGGATGAGATGATATTTCATTGTGATTTTAACTTGATTTGCATATCTCCGATGACTAGCATATTTATCCTTTTTTAAAAAATAGACTTCCACCTTACACCATAGATTATCTGTTCCAGATGGATTGTGCTCTTTCTCATTTTGGTTACTGGACCCTTTATCCTTCCAGGTGTTCAAACTCAAAATGTTGGAGTCACCCTGATTCCTCTAGTTCTTTCACACTTCATAGCAAACATATCAGGCAATCCTTTCAGCTCCTCTTTAAAATACATCTAGCATTACATCAATTATCACCACTTTGGTCCAAGGTATCATTTTTTGCCTGGATAAGAGAGATTCCAGGAAGAATGGTAAGGTAATGGGAGACTGAAATGGAGAAAGCCAATGGAACGTGCATCAGTAATGAGTGAGGACAGCTGGGAGACAGTGAAGCTCAGTTTTGCAAGGCACCCTCTGAAAGTCTATGGAGAACACACTTTGAAATTGTCCCACTGAGCAAAAACGGAGTCTTTATCCACTAGTGAACTTCCCTATTTGTCCAGGGGCAGTTCTAGGCATAACTCCCTGACATGTTTGCTTTTACAACTTCTCAGGCAAAGAAAGAGGAGATAGATGTGGGGGTTGTCTCAGGTGCCCTCTGCGGGGAACCGAGGCTTTATGGACAGGAGGACTAACTTCTGCTCCACATCCCAACTCTGTCTCTGCTTTCGTCCTCTTATGGAAGCACGATGTTCGCCACCTTAGAATCTAAAGCATTTTGTCATGTTTTTCTCAAAACTGTTCAATGACTCTTCACATCATCCCAAGAACAACTCACATGTCTCACTGTGATCCATAAGAACTTCCATGATCTTCCTTCATTGCATTTCAAAAGTCTTATTTGTAGCTGGGCACAGTGGTGCATGCCTTTAATTCCAGCTGAGGAAGGAAGATCACGAGTTCAAAGACAGCCTCCGCAACTTATCGAGGCCCTGTCCTGTCTCCAAATAAAAGCAAAAAGGGCTGAGGATGTGGCTCAGTGGTTAAGTACTCCTGGTTTAATCCCTGGTACCAAACAAACAAACAAACAAACAAAAAACCCATGTCATTTGTAACTCCTTTGACTTGCTTTGACTTCTTTACGCAGAAGTCACTTTTTCAGTGAAGACTTCTCTGCCATCTATAATTTCAGCACTCACCTTCATTGTCTTATATACCTCTTCTTGGCTCTGTTGTTCTTCCTGTGCACTATCCAAATTTATGAATTAATTTTGTAAAATTTGACTTATTACTATTCTTCCTCCATCACCTCTCTAGTTTTCATTTTTGTTTTTTCAGTACAAAATGCCTGGAGCTTAGAGAGGTTTAGCTAGCATACAATAGATACTTATTTGTCATTGGATAACATGATTGGTATTATGATTTGATTTGAGAAAATCCAAAATAACCAATAATTAATAAAAACAATATGCCCATAATGCAGTTATAAAATATAATAACATATTAAGCACAATAAACATTTCATAGTTTTAAAAAAATCTAGTAATGACTTACTAAGAAATATGTGAGTTCTAAGTTAAGAAGACATATATTTACTGGTTTGTAAAGAAAGTTTTCACTATATGGAGTATTTTGTGTTCAAGGACCACAGAATATGGTAAATAGGTTAATTCTTCCCAAATTCATTTTGTATTTACCCATTTTAAAGAAATTGAAATGGCATGCTTTTGAAACATTAGAATTTAATCTAAACGTTATTTAGAAGAATAAAGACAGGTAGCTGAGAATGTTGGGGGATAAAAAGTAAAAGTAAATTTCAAAAACAATAGCAGAGGATAAACTTACTGTATTAGATATTCAAACTTTATATAAAAATGTAATATGAAATCAATAGATACACTTATGTAGCAGAATGTACAGACCTGTTGTGGCTATAATGTACAAAATCAAACATAAGATAAAATAGTCTTATATCAAAGAGGATAATAACTTGGAACAAGTATTTTCACTGTCTGGAATTTTAAATTTCTTTCTTGTTAATTTCTTAGATTTCTGAACAAACATATTCATCACAGCATTATTTAAAACGACAAGAGGTAGGAAACAACTAATGCTCTTATCACATAGTAGAATGGTTAAATAAACTATAGCAGATCCACATGATGAAATAGTATGCAGCCATTAAAATTACATTTTTGACAATTTTTATTGATATAGGTAAATTTTTATGCTACAGTTTCAAAAAATATGTCTGATATGGTAATAAATACATATAAGCCATATGTAAATATTTAAATATTATATGTACAAAATAACTACAAGAACAGGCACCAAAATGTTTTAAGTACATTTCTATAAATTACAAAAATATGAGATGTTTAATCCATTAGTTAAGAAAGAATAAAAGAAGTAATCATGTGGTTATAAAATCATTGTAGACAAAGTGAGCACTGACTTTTCTACTACTTCTTAGAATTAGATTAGGAAGGTCCTCTTTGAAACTTGAATGTAGTATAGAAAGAACTTTAGTGCCGGTTTAACTTATGGTTGTCACAGATGCTATTGGAGATGAACTCTAGTCCTGAGAAATGTTACTTTAGATTATCATGCTACTTTGTGTTACCACAGTCACACGCAGTTCATAGTCGCATTGATTGTAATGATTGAAAAAGCTTTTAACATAAATGGAACTTAGACTTTTTTTTCTCCATAGTACCTTTCTCTCTTTGAACACATCTGGAATATATAAATAGGACACAAAAATAGATTACATTACCAAGATCGTATTTTTATCTTTTTTAAAAAATAAAAATTTAGATATGCCCCCAATTAGTACACCGTAAAAAATTGTGTGAAATTTTTTAGCATTAATTCGTACACCACTAATCTAAACAGAACAAATTTCATCAAATCTCCTTAAAACCAAAAGCCTCCATAAATAGAAAAGACTTACAATATAATGACAGAAAAGATGAGTTCTGCTGAATTACCTTGGACTATTTCTTGTATGCTGCTAAACCCTTAAATTTGCTGAACACACGGAACCACTTAATACCCCTATTTTAAAATTTTGTTCCCAATAAATTTGCTTTGACCAGCCAAATCTAGCCATCTAATTTTTCAATTTCTAGTAGAACCTCCAATATAATTTTTAATGAAAAGTTTTTAAGTTTTGAAAAATAAGAAAACTGAAATTTGAGTTGTACCTCTCCCCTTAACCTCCGTGTCTGAGAAATAATTGAAGAACGTCCTCTACCTGCTAATGAGTAATCACCTAAAGACGAAAACATGCTTCCCCTCTGCAGCCAACAAAGCTCTTAAGGAAAAGATCTGGTTCCTTGTTTTGAAGATTTCTGTCTTTTGTAGCTTGTCTCCACTGAAAGAGAGCTTTCAATTCCCCCCACCACAAAGTACCCTTGCTTCTCCTTCATCATTGTGGTCACCAGTTTATTTATCACTTGTGGCAAATGGTAACCCTTTACACCATACTTAGCTAAATATTGTTTGTTTTAGGAACAAAGCACAGAGGACAAATATTTCAATGCGGTTTTCCATTTGGGGAGGGAGCGGGACAAACATGAACTCCAGCTGATTCCCCGCCTCTCAACCCCCAGTTAGGAGGCAGCTGAGGCTTCAAAGAGCCTCCAGGCTCCAGGAGGAGCCACTTAGGCTTGCACTGGCACCGAGGGGGCAAGAATTAGAATGGGTGCAATTAACCTGAGATGCTCAGAAAGTCTAGGCCCCAGGCAAGGAGAAAGCTGGAAAGACAGCTACAGCACCCTGAGTTAATTATTATATAAACAGCTCACAAGCAAACAGGGTTTCTTCTAAGGACCCTCTGCAAGGGACTTTTCTTGGTTAGGATTTATGCTGATTCCAGTAAACTAAATAAGGAATGAATGTTAACTCAAGGAAAAAAAAAAAATCAAAATTAAAAGAAACTACCTCTCTCCAAGGCCACACAATATAAGTCAAAGAAAATCCCTTTCAAAGCAAAATATTAGTGGGGGTCAAACGGTAAAGGAGAGAATGCATTCTATTTTATTTAATTAAAAAATACATTAGTCATGATCTGCTGAATTGATTTCATGGTGCACTAATGGGTCATGATCCTCAGTTATAAAAACACTGGTCTTATGGGAACCCATTTATGAGTGGGAAAAGATTTAGATCTGGTGCACTGGGCCTGTGAGGAGCCCAGATGTGTGATTCTTCAAGACAGTGTGGCCTGAGAAAGAGGAAGTATAGGGTTGCATGGGCCACCAAGGAGAAAAACCTACATTTTCTTCACCAGCATTGGATTTCCCAGAGTCAGAAGCTGAGGTTCAATAGCACTGGCTATTTTAATGATCTTGCCCATTCGTTTTCCCTCACATCTGTCCATCAAACTGAGATAGTTTTGTTAGCCCAGGTTTCCACTGCTACCAAAGAAAATGGGGACAAGGAGCATAGTACAAATGGGGCAAAAATGACTTGTGTATTGAATAAGAGAATAATAGGCTATGGGGTCAGGGAGGCTTTGAATCAAATTCCTGCTCTGTCATTTTCCGGTTAGCTTGACAGTTTACTTATCCTTGACAAGTTTTCTCAGCAGAATTAATTTTGACACTGAAACATATAGTCTATAATACTGGGCACAGCACACTTAAAAAAATGGTAGGTTAGTAATCCCAGTGGCTCGGGAGGCTGAGGCAGAAGGATCCCAAGTTCAAAGCCAAACTCAGCAATTTAACAAGGCCTTAAGCTACTTAGCAAGGCCCTGTCTCAAATAAAAAATAAAATGGATATGACTAAGTGATTAAGTGCCCCTGGATTCAGTTCAATCCCTGGTACCAAAAAAAAAAAAAGGTGGATTATCCATGATGTGATTTTTAGTTATGGCTTTGCCATTAATCACTTGTGTGACCTTGTATAATCACTCAACATCTGTGAACCATGACAAGTGATGCTGCCATCAGATGTTTAGTCCATCGGTGAGAGTATACTGACACCAGGAATTTAGAAATATTGCAGCTAGGAGATGGAAATATATCTACTAACTAGATTTGCAGAAAATAATCCCTCTGACCTTTCTTTCTTCTTGCATCCAGGCACTATTTTATTTTACAAACTGCCTTATTTATAACAATCCTTCAGAAAAAAAAAATCTTTCAGAAACAGAATAGAGTTGTAAAAGCAAACTTCTAACTATGTCTCTCAGCAGAAAAATAAGTAGGTTGCAATGATAAGAGACTGTGCTGCTCAAAGGCCAGAAGTTATGGGTGTTTTGCTGGATACACTGGTGAAGATCTGACTGAGCAAGGTTCTCCTGATCTGGTGACTGCAAAATCTTCTGCTTCAATGATCTTATCAGGACTGTATGAGGGTGCCTCTTTTGTTTCTGTTTTTTAATCTCAATAATCTGTTGCTTTACCATTAAATAAGAACATCTAGTCTTAACTATTAGAAAAATAGTACCTATCTTCCTTTAGCCCCAACACTATTTGTCCTCCATTCTAGGACAATGATTCAGCGATTAAATTATTAAGCCATTCAAAATGAGAGGCCTCAGTCAGTTTCCAATCTTCTCCCTTTTACTTCTTCTGTCCTAAAATATCTCCTGCTCTTGGTTGTGCCTTTACCTACTTTTGGTTTCTGCATTGACAAGTCTATAGAATCTCTTTTACTTCTCCTTACTCTGCACCTCCATTTTGGTGAGAGTATTTATTATTTCTCACCTGCATGATCAAAGCAGTATCCTAATAGGTCACCTAGCCTCCCTTTCTTTTCTTATTTCAAAGTAACCTCATTGCAACTATCATCCGGAATTTTCCATATGAGATCACCAAGTAAGTCACAACCCTGTTTTAAAATCATCAATAGCTACTTAGAATTCAAGAAAAAAGAAAAAGAAAACAAAATTCAAACTGGAGAATTCACTATTGCTAGAATACTCCTTACTGATTGGCAGTTTAAAATCTATCTTAACAGACTTTAGCTTGCAGTTATGATGTTGGGACCAGTATTAAAGTTGCCCTAAGACATAAACAACTGTGCAACTGGAGAAAATCATATGAAACCACTCGTTCATTATTTGACAACAGGCAACACAGGACTGGCACCCTGAGAGAGAAGGTAAAAATGAAGTGAGCGCTAGGATTCTCCTTCATAGGGCACATGCACTTAAAAGCAGAGGAAACCACACGGCACCTATAGGAGGATTATGACTACTGCCTTCTAATCAGAAATAGGGGAAAATGGAATGATGAGTCACCACATTTTCTTAAAAGAAAAGAATGTGAACCTAAAATTATATAACCAGATAAAAAATCCTCTAAAAATGAAGGGAAGTCAAATCTAAGAGAAATCATTGCTAAAAGACCTAACCTATAAGAAATGTGCAAAGAAGTTTCTTTAGGTTGAAGGATAATGAAGGACAAGAACTTGATTCTGCACAAAGGAATAGAAAGTGATGAATGTCGTTGGTATTTGGGAAAATACAAAATGCTTTTTCATATCACAATTCCTTTAAAAGCTAAAGACTTAAAAAAAGAATAAATACCATAGGGCTTCTAACATACATAGCAAATAATTACACAAAAAATGGGAAAGTGAAATAGATTTATACTTTTATAAGATCTTATAATGTATCTGAATTAATGTAATATTATTAAAAGTAGACTGATATATTGAAAGAGAATGTTGCAAATCTTAAAGCAAGTACTAAGAAAATAATACAAAATGATGAAAATGAGACAGTAGAGGAGCTGGAATGAAATATGAAAAAATAATCCAAAAGAAGACAAAAATGGGGTAGAGACTAGAAATCATCTGTAGCAAACAAAAAACAAATTACAAGACAGACGTATAACCAACCATATCAAATATTACATTACATGTAAATTGACTAAATTCTTCACTGCAAGATAATGCTCATCAAACTGGATTAAAAACCAAGGCCCAAGTCTAAACTGCTTAAAATAAACAATTATTTAGTTTAAAGCCACAGATAGGCTAAGATTGAAAGATGGTAAAATACAGGTGATGCAAACATTAATGATAAAGGAAAGCCTATTTCATTTTCATTGTAGCATTAGTCACAATAGCCAAGATATGGAATCAAACTAAGTTTCCATCGGTAGATATGTGTGTGTGTGCGTATGTATATACATATATATATATATATATATATATATATATGATGGAATATTATTCTGCCTTATAAAAGAACAAAATCTTTAGAACAATATGGATGAACCTAAAGACATTATGTGATCTGAAATAAGCTCTGAACAGAAAAACAAACGCCACATGATCTCACTTATATGTGTAGTATAACAATGTTGAGTTCACAGAAACAAAGAGTAAAATGGTGATTTTCAGTGACTGGGGTGGGGATCAGAGAGATGTTAATTAAAGGACACAAAATCTCAACAACAAGGACTAAGTTCAGAAAGTCTAGTGTACATTATAATGACTACAGTTAATAAAAATGCAATGTATATTTGGAAACTGTCAATAGATTTTGTGTTCTCACACAAAAATGATAAATATGAGCAATAAAGTATATGCTAAATATCTTAATTTAACCATTCCACTATATATGTGTATTTATAAATGCAAAAACATCATGTCATCCACCATAAATATATACAACTTTTGTTTGTCAAATATAAATAATAAAATAAAATGATATTAAGAAAGCAAAAAACTTGTTCATATATTAATGTTAGACAAAGTAGACTTTGGAACAAAATTATTGACATATATATAAGGGCTATTTCATAATAAAATGTTAGTTCATTAAGAAGAAACAGCAATTATAAATGGGTATTCAAAGAAAAACAGAGCTTCATAATACATGAAGTAAAATCTGAAAGAACTGAAGGGAAAAATGCCAAATCCACAAATGTAGTCGAAAATTTTCATAATTCTACCTTAGCAAAAGAAAATCTGGCATAAATCAGTAAGGATATAGAAGATTTAAATAATACTGTCAAGAAACTCAACCTAATCGATATTTGTAGCATATTTTATCCAACAATAGTAGAATTGATATTCTTTTCAATTATATAAACTCCTACCTGAAGAAGCTATAAAAAGAGCAAATGGAACTCAAGTAAACAGAAGCAGGATACAAGAAAGAAGATGGTACAAATAATGCTAAAAAATGGAGAATATCAAAGACGTGAAAAGCTTTTTCTTTGTAATGATTAATAAAATTAATGAAGTAACTAGAATAGCTGTTTTAGTCAACTTTTTCACTGCTCTGACCATAAGTCATGACAAGAACAATTAGAGGAGGAAAAGTTTATTTGGGGGCTCATAGTTTCAGAGGACTCCGTCCATAGATGGCAGACTCCATTCCTGGGAGCCTGAGGTGAGGCAGGACATCATGGCAAAAGAGTGTGGTGGAGGGAATCTACCCAAGACATCACACCAGGAAGCAGAGAGAGAGCTCTGCTCAACAAGGACAAAAGACAGAATGGCAGTTATCAAGAATATAACCAATAATAAATGCTGGAGAGGATGTGGAGAAAAAGGAATAGTTTTACACTGTTAGGAGGACTGTACATTAGTACAACCACTATGGAAATCAGTATGGAGTTTCCTCAAAAGAATAGGCATGGATCCATCATGTGACCTGGCTATGTCACTTCTTCTTATTTTTCCTGAAGAATTAAAGTCCTCTACTACAGCAATACATGCATACCCATGTTTACGGCAGCACAATGCACAATAGCTGAAGTATGGAACCAGCCTAGGTATCCATCAACAGAAGAATGGATAAAGAAAATATGGTATATATACACAGTGGAGTTTTATTCAGCAATGAAGAAAAGTAAAATTTTATAATTTGCAAGAAAATGAATGGAACTAGAGACCATCATGTTAAGTGAAATAAGTCAGAGTCACAAGGTTAAGGGTCCATGTGTTTTCTCTCATAGGGGGAAGCTAGAGGGAAAAAAGGAAAACAAAAGTGGGAGTGGATCTCCTACAAATCAATGGGAGATCAGTAGAGGAAAGCGACCAAGGAGTGGGCAGTAAGGAGGGAGGAAAGAAATGCTGGGGAGTGATATTGGCCAAATATACTGTCATATTGTGTACATATATGAATATGTAACGACTTCCAACAATATGTACAACTTAAATGCACCAATTTAAACATGTGGAAAAAAATTATACCCCAAGGCACACCACCAGGGACCTGCCTCCTCCAGCCACTCTACCTGCCCACAGTTGCCCCTCAGTTAATCCCTATCAGGGAATTAATTCACTGATTGGGTTGAGGCTCTCATAACTCAATCATTCACCTCTAAACCTTCTTGCATTGTCTCACACATAAGCTTTTGGGGAACACATACATAAGCCATAACAAGGGTCAATAAAAAAATAGACAAATAATCCACAGAAATTCCTAATTTCAAGAATAAAAATGGGTCATTATTACATATTCTTTAATGGAGGAATGTTATAAGCAATTCTGTGCCAATAAACTCAACATCAGAGAAACTGGAGGATTGAGATTCTGAACATAAGTAGGTAAATGCATTTACAAAGGAGGGCATTAATTTCTTTTAGATCAGCTGAAGTGAAGGGAGAGGAAGACTGAAAACTCAGGGCCAACTGTGGCATCCCATGGGGAATGACTTCTCAATAAATTAAATGATGGACCCTTGGTCTAGAGTGAAGTGGGAAGGGGCACTTCCCTATAAAATAAAAACAAGAATTTTTTTCCCAATAGTTAAATCTAGATTTTCTTCTTTATTATAGTAGCATTTGATTATTGAGCTAACATATTTTAAACACCAACATGAATGTTGGATTTTTTACTTTTATAAAAAATACTAAGAAGTACATTATTATTATGCTCAAGCTTGAATGAGAGTAAAAGTTGACTAATGCTTTTATTCAGGCATGACAAAAATTCATGCTAGATTATTATGTGGATTTCCATCCAAAGGGTGATGTTCTTGGTAGGAAAGGGTTTTGTGTGTGTGTGTGTGTGTGTGTGTGTGTGTGTGTGAGTGTACTGGTTTTTTCAACTCACAAGAGGCATTTCTGGGTTCTTGATGAAGATGAGTTTTGCAAGTGTACATGTCGGGCCTTCTTAACATGCCTTCTTCAGGTTCCCTTCCATACACACACAGAAGTCACCAAATGCATAAAATGTGACAATGAAGAAAGTCTGACACTGCCTGCATGTTGGCTGGATGTTAGGCCAAGGGCCAAGAGCCAGCTGTTCCCCACATCTGCATGTTCCAGGCAAAAGAAGACCTAAACCTAGCACTTCCCATTTGCCTCTCTGACCTTTTCTTTTCCCACCCCATTGTCCACCATTTCCCTTATTCTCTCTGAATTGATTCACTCTTTTCATTTTCATATTGTAAATACCTTCCCTTTTATTAGTTAACTTCTGTTTAGAGTAGAACAATTTTATCAAAATCTACTTTTAAAAAAAAATCTGCTTTTTAAGTTTAAAAAATTGTAAAATTATGCACATATATTTTAAAGATATACACAGAAAAAACGCCTGGGAGAATGAACTCATATGTCATTCATGACTCTCTTTGCATATTGGGATTATCAATATATGTTATTTTCTCTTTTTTAATATATCTATGTTCTCCATTTTTTTGAGGATGAGCATGAATTGTTTTTAATTGAAAATCAAAATCTCTAAAAATCATATAAGAAGAGATTATGAATATTGACATTATCCGGGTATTTTTCCCTCTCTTATCTTTTTCTCTTTTATCTACTGCTACAATTTGAATATGTCTCAAAATTCATGTATTAGAAACTTAATCCCCAACACAACTGTTTTGAGAGGTGGACCTTTAAGAGGTGATTAGGTCCCCAAAGGCTCTGCCCCAACAATGGACCGATGTTATAGTGGGAGTGGGATTTTTAACTGGAGAGTGGACTTGTTACAAAAGTGACTTTGGTCCTCATTGGTCTCTTTCATGGGCTCTTTCATGGACTCTGTTGTCCTGTGATGCCTTCCCACATGTTATGACACAGCAAAAAGACCCTCCCCAGTTCTAGTCTCTCCATCTCAGGCTTCAGAACTGCAAGCCAAAGAACTTGTTTATGAGTTGCCCAATCTGTGGTATTCTGTTTCAGCAGCCCAAAATGGACTATGATATCCATAATCCCTCATTTTTCTAGAATAAGCATAATTTTTGGTTTAAAAAAAGTCAAAGACTATAGGAATGAATTAAGAAGACATCAAAGGAATTTTTTCAAATGTGATTTTTTGCTCTTTTATGTAGGGTGAAAAGATTAATATCTGAAAAATAATTTCTGAAATAGAAATATATTATGAATAAATGAAGGGCTTGATACAGCCTTAGAATATGAAATAGAGAAATGAAATATCCATCTCCTTGACTGGCGCTATGCTCATCCATTATCTTACCATTGTGCTTAGGTATTTGAAAGTCATCTCATTAGAGGCATGATTATTTAATGAAGATTTATCTTAGTCAAATAATAAAATAAAAAAGATCTATGTGCTTGACATATGAAAAAGACTTATCTTTCTGTTTCCCAAGGAGTTATCAAGAGAGAACAGGTCACATTTTCCTAGTTAGCTTCCATTTATTGATCATATAACATGTATCTGGTACTATACTTAGCATTTGACTCATTCTTAGCAACATGAGTTATATAAAACAATGAGTTAGTTAAAGTTGTTACCCCACTTTTCAGATGAGAAATCTGAGGCAACAACATCAAGTACTAGTAAATCAAAAGCCAGAATTCAAAGCCTGGCAGTCCTTCCCTTAATCACTCCCTCCATGTGGGCTGGATGTAGTAACTAGCTCCAACATGAAGAAGAGAGCAAGGTGATGGGAGGTCACTTCCTAGATTAGACTGGAAAGATGGTGACTTCCATCTTGCTCACTCTCATGGTCTCTTTTACCCTCTAACCCGGAAGGAACCCTGGCTGCCATGTTGTGAGCTTCCCTGATGAAAGGCCCATGTGACAACGAACTGAGATTTTAGGTCAACAGCCAGCAAAGACAGAGGTCCTGCCAATAGCCAGGGGAGTGATCTTGGAAGTGACTCTTTTCCTACTCTCCTACTTGAGATGACTGCCACCCCAGCTGACTCCTTGATGCTGTCTCATGAGAGAGACCCTGGGCCAGAGACACTAGCTAAACTCACAGAAACTGGGAGACAATGAAGCTTTAGTATTGCTTTACACTGCTGAATTTTGTACTAATTCGTTACATGACAATGGATAACTAGGACCAGTACCGTCGTTGATCTCATTAAACCCACCTCATGGCAATTCTTTTGGAAAATGTCTACTTTCTCCACAAACTAAAATCCATGAATCCCAGTAGCTGGGCATAGAAGTGAATGGCAAGGTTCCCAAAAGCACATCACCAGACTAAGGAAGAGATTTACTGGGCTTCCCATGTTCCCACCTTTAGTTCTTGGGTTAGTCTTATAGGTTCTAGATCTTCCACTCCATCTTCCAGTCGTGTCTTTAGCACTTTCCCCACTTGGCTTCTAGGAATTGACCTTGGCTGACCCCTAACACTCCACCTCTTGGACCACAAAATGAACCCAATCCTGTAATCATGGCTTCTTTATGACTTTGTTTACTCCTGGGCTCTGATAGGACTCTCATCCAGTCTACTGTAGCATTAGCTCTCTGTCCTTTAGGAACTGGAGAAGCAAATTGTTTATTTCTCAAAGTATCTAAATAAGTCTAGGTTGGTTTATAAGTAATTTAATAATGTAGAATTTCCAAAATTATAAAATAATGAAACAATTTTATAAAAACTATTTGTTTTGGGGTACAAAATAAAACAATGTCATGATTTCCAATAATTTTTGAACAATAGGTTATAAGTCCTGCCTATTTTTTCCAAAAGGCAAGTTGGGGCTTTTGAGGATTAAAAGGCCTGAATTCATTATAAACCATATAATAATATGGTTATTTTTCAGCTTCAACTTAATAAAGTATTTTTTTGAGGTGCTCTCTAAATCAAGAATGTGCCTTACATTCCCTCATAAAATAACTCTGCAACCTACATTCACTGAAATGCTATGCAAGGCAGGACACTGGGCCACTGGGCTTTGTGGGAACACAAAAATGACACTGGAAAAGTTGGGAGTAAATATGTGTAAGAACTTTCCAGTTGCCCCCACTCCTGTGAAATAGATTGGAAAAATATTTTTCTTTCTCATTTCTGTTCTACTCATGCCTTCAATCTCTGAATATAAAAAATCAAAAATGCTTGGAAAAAACCCACATTATATATAACTTATTTTTGTTCTTCAAACTAAGAAAAGTCATTCTTAGATGCATTTACCCAAACATATTGTGTAGATATTCCAACTTTCTCAGATATTCAAGGATTTTTAAAAGATTTGTTCCCTGATTCTAGAATTTCAAAAAATCTTCTGACTCTTGAACTTACTATGAGAGTATTTGAAGTAAACAATCTGACAAATAAATGATGTGTTAATTTATCTCGCATTTGCTACCTGACCGAACAACCACAAGAATGTCAGCTACTCGAGAGCAGGGATTTTTATCTGTTATGTTCACTGCTGGATCCCCAAGGCCTGGGAGAATAAATGCAGGACACATAGTAGGTGCTCAATAAGTTTGTGCTAATCATAGGAATGACAGTACGCCTGGAAGAGCAGGCTTGGTGTTTTGTTGGGGCTCTGATTCTCACGTCTTGTCATCCCGTGTCAGTGAATACAGAATGGATGTTCTTTCCTGCTGATATTATGGTTCCAGCTTTTGACTCTGGTACAGGAATAATATTATGCCTCAAATAGAAATAAATGTGAAAATACTCTCAAAAGCCTGAAGTCAAAAGGAAAGAGGGAAAATAACCTGTTCCCCAACCTGTTATTTATCTTAATCTTCTTTAGAGTGAGTCTTTGAGATCCTCAGTCCCTTAAGCACCTTCTAAAGATGAGCGAGATCAGATTCAAAAAGATGAAAGGCAGTCAAAGCCTCAGATTTAAAAGCCAGCTCACTCTCAGAGTGGCCCCGGCGGCAGAGCCCACGTGCGGGGAGAGGCAAGGTACGCCTCCCAAGGCGGGATTCATCTGCTTGTTGGGTTTTATCTTGTTTTCTTTCCTTCTTTATTCCTTTCCTCTCCTTTTCTTCCCCTCATTCTTCTTCCTCACTTCCTTTCCTCCTTCCTTTCGTTCTTTTATTCTGATCTCAGGGCTTTCTCAGAAAATTGGCATGGGTTGGGCAGGTCTTTCTTCCCATGGGTTACATTCCACGGTGGCACACACATACAGAAGTGCAAACTGGCTCCTTCTCTCTGGGATCTACTTTTAGGAGAAAAGAAAAAGATCTGGAAATGGCATCCCCAAAACACACTGAGACCAGGATTTCTTTTCTCCAAAAACAGCTTCCAGTTGATATCTTGAGGCTGGAACACATGTAGCCCCAAAATGTATCCTTCCTTCTCTTTTGTAATGCTACCTACACCTACTGAACACTGAGAGGTGATTTTCTGAAACTGAGAATAAATATGTAGAGAGAGCTGTTTAATAGTTTACACACAGTAACTCATTTTAATCCTCGTAATCACTCTATACCATTATAACCCAATACAAGAAAGGAAAATATTATTACCACTTCAGACAAGCCCTTGTATTTGCCTCATATTTTATTTGAGCAAAATACATGCTGAAAATCACATCTGATTTTCATTGAGATTTCTTAGGCAGTTGGATGTGGGTATGAACTAGGGAATGTGTTTTGTTTGAATTCTGTAGCTCTTCTACTCATTTCTTTATGTTCTTTTTCTTCTCTTAACCATATGTTTTTGTACTGTATTAATGAAAAATGTGGATCCCTTGCTGGGGGGATTAGACTGAAGGGGACTTGTTACATGTTGGAGGAGGGGGCAGGGGTGCTTTCTGCTGCTTCTTTCTATTGTGCGTTTTTCGATGCCAATTCTGGAAAGAGCAGGAATTGTCATAAATTGTTTCTGCTATAACAAGAATATACTTCCTTTATTGCCAATTTGATTTTTATTTATATAAATGTGACAAGGTTTATGTTATTAGATCATATAAAAGCAAAGTAAAATGATTATGCCTTGAGAAACAAATTGTAGGGAATGTATGGGAAATAAATGTATTTCTAAATTCTGTAAATATAAAATATTAATTAGAATCCACACAGTGTTGAGACAAGAAGCAGGTAGTTAAATGAGGTGGAAACACTTTGGTGTCTTTTGGGAGGGTTGTGATCTTATTGAAATTCTAGAGAGCGCTTCAGTAGCTCCTTCTGCCCCTCTGTCCTATTTTTCTCCATCTCTACCTCTCTTGTGAGAAGGGAGGTAAAGTCAAAGAAACAGTGTTCTAATTCCTCACTCAAATTCCATCCTCATGGAGCTGTGACTACGAGTCAGCTTATTCCTGTGTGGCTGGGAAGGACATTCTCTGCGAGATGATGCTTGACTCCTTGCTTTCCAGATGTCATTAGAAGTGAAACCACATGGGGTTTATTAATGACTCAGAATCAGATCCTCTTACATGGGAAAGTGAGTCTGAACAGTGTGGACCCGTAAGAAAAAGAACATGTGATAAAGTCCAGTCACCTCCTGCCCTGCCCAAGAAGGACGAGAGAGGAATTGAGCCACACCATATGGGGGCCAGAAAATATTTTCCCTCCAGGGTAACCATGAGGCATCCCTCTCCCCCAGGCCAGCAGCCTCATGTGTTGCTTGTGGCTCTTCTCAGCTTCTCGTGGTAGTGGTGGCGGTATTTAATCCAGCCAACAGAGCTCTGCTGACAGCCAGGGAGGCTGTGTGGAATCTTCAGTTCAGTGAACAGACACCTGCCCGTGAGATTCTGGGATCTGAGATCCAGGTTACATTCACACACACGCACACACACACACACACACACACACACATTTTCATCAATTCCTTTACGTGGTTCATTCCAAAGCACTAAGACCATTGCTTGGACTTAAAAAATTTTAAAACAAACCCCTTGCCTCAGATGCCTCTCAACGTTCCCTTTTATGCTTTCAGCTACTCCTCCAATCCTAGCCACTTCCTTCTATTCTTTCTCCTGGATAAATTGTTCAGATTCAGCACTCCTTTATGTTTTCTTACTATTTTCTGCTCCATTGTTTTGCAGAATGACTTTTGACTTCTTTGTTCTGTTGTTAACAATGGTTTCCATGACGTATCCTCCATTCACCTTCCCTCTTCTTCTACACTGTTCCACACTAATTAGAGATGAGGGCCTTCAGCCTTGACTGTGGCCCCACCAGCCTTTGACCATTCTTTTCTGGTCTCTTCTTCACTCGGAGGACACCAGGCCGAGGCTGACCTCCCCCTTGTCTTCCAGAGCTAGAGCTGCAGAGAGCTCTGGCTAATGAAGCGTTGCCTGAGCAGTAAGCCATTGGGCAGGGAACTCCTTGTTTAAAACAACCTGGCCTTTCTAGCTGACGTGCTGTCTTCCAGCTTAGCCGCCTCCCCGAAGGAGATCTTTCTTAGCTGGTCAAGAAATGAAGTAGTATTTTAGGAAGAGGAGGGCGAAGATTTGTATTTAATTTTGTTCCTCAGTAAGCCACTGGGTGCACTGCTGTTTCAGAGGCACGAAGATGGAGGTGAATAAACTCCAGAGATGTGTTTCTCTTGATGAGGAAATTCTCTCATGCTAAAGTAACTGAAAACAGAACAGTGGTCCATTAAGCTTATAAACTCACTAGTTCTCCTGACTCCCTCAATGCAACTTGTGTAAATACTGGACAGAATTGTCACCACTCGAGATACAACATGTCATCTTACCACACCAAGAGACACCCCCAGACTCTCTTAACCTTGGGACTCTCTTGCCTAAATAAAGAGTGATACAAGGTAAACAGGTAGATTCTTACAACACCTTCATGTTAGGTAAAATCTCATAGGCAAAGAGCCAATCAATATTCTTTTCCTCCACCTTTCATATGCATGTGTGTGTGTGTGTGTGTGTGTGTGTGTGTGTGTGTGTTGTGGGGGACTGACCTCAGGGCTTCCTGCATATGAGGCAAGCACTTCGCTCCTGAGCTACACCCCCAGCAAGCCCCAGGACTACCTCCTTTTGTTCAATGCTCTTGGGGCCACACAGTCCATGTCGAATGGTCTTCTGGGTTAAGTTGATCCTTTTCACATGAGTTTCAAACCAGGAGTGTTTAGCTGATGAACTACACAGGGCAGTGAAAAAGGAAGGGAGCTTTCACTGAAATTGGAGGGATTTCAATCGTTAAGAGGTGAAATACCCTGTTTTGTCTCTGGTTTAAATTTAAGTTTACTGCCAAAGGCCACGTGATGCAACATGTCACGCGGGCAGTCTCCATGGCGCCCAAGGGACAGAGCTTGTTCTCTATGAAGTGATGTCCAGGCAGAATGCCCTTTAGAAGTTTGTGGTTTCCACAGCAAGAGACTGAATTGTGTTGCTGTCTCTAATTCCAGCTTATAAAAGCATGCAGAAAGATTACCCAAATCCTACAGAGTGTAGTAACTATATTAAAGACAGATTTGCTTTAAACATCAGGGGCCAAAATGATGGAGAGGAGAGAAGACAGGAGGTAGAGTGGAATTAAAATTTCTGTCTATAAATTAGATGTCTTTACGATTAAGCTACTGTGAGAATTTTCAATACCATGGGTTTCATTCTGCTTTTGTACTCTGCAGATAACCTTTGATCATTTCTGCAAAGGAAGGCAAATAGAACATAAAACCTAAAAGTGGCAAATTAACTAAAAACCACACACTCACGTTACTGTAGAAATCATTCTAGTATTGTCTTTGTCTGATATTTTAACTAGGGTCTTAAGGTACTCTTTAATGATGGATCCCAGCACAGTATCTGGGTTGTTTGGCAACAACCATAGTTCCAAGCAGAAATGCCTTATAACACAGCATATTCTCCACCTTTAAGAATTTGCTCCAAGTATACTTGTTCATTAGTGAAATGACATATGCTCATGATTACTTATAGGGGGACTATTAAATATATTCTGATTCATCTCCTTCAGGGAATAGTATGCAGCTGTACAAAGTATAGTAAAAATTTATCACGTATTACTGTACAATGATCTTCAAGTTGTAGTGGTAAATGATGAAAGTCTGAGGAAGGAACAACAAATACAGTATTGTCTTGAAAAATGTGTTTAAAGAGAAGCAGGAAGAGAGAGGGAAAAGGGGAGGGGAGGAAATAAAAGGAAGGAGAGAGAGAAAAAAAAGAACATTTATTTGCAAGTGTGTATGCTATCTCTGGAAGACTTGTCCCTGGGATAGCCACTGGCAGCTGTATTGTTGTAACTTTCTAATATTTTGAAAAATATTATATCTCTTGAAATGCTTAAGTCAAATGTGTATATTACTTCTTTTAACATGAATGTGAGAAAGTTGCTATACAACCCTGTTTTGCACCGAGGAGCTGGGAATTGGTAGTGGTGTTCAGTATAATGCAGAGGAAAGCATGAATATAGGAATGGGCATTTTTCTCTTTTATCTTGATGATTATACTTTAATTTTTATCAGGATTTAAATATGCTGTGTTTAAAGAAAAGAAGTTTAAAATGTCTTCTCTCCAAACACAGGCTGGGTGATAGATCGTGAGGGCCATCAATCAGCAAATATGCAAATAAACTAAATTACTACAAGGAAATAGAAAACAAATGAGTGGTTTTAAAACTCTTATAGCTACACCTAGGTCGGTGCCATCACTGGTTGGTCGCTGTGGCGGGCGAGACCCGGGGCCCAGGGTTACGCCACATGCATCTAAAGATGGCGACTGGCAGAGAGCCAAAGGGTGTGCTGAATGCGCCTTGAGAGAAACAGGAAGTTTACCATTGGCTGTATGATAATTAGTTCAGCCGCCTAGCGCGTGGACAGATATATCTTACATGTCTGCTTGAGCTCGTGATCGCTTGACCTTTAATAGGATTGGATGGACATATCTGATTACAATTGCTTATGCATGAGACTGCTGATATATTGAGGGTGTGTCCGAATAAAGCGGAAGCTGCTTCATGAACTTCTGAAGAGTACGTGTCGTTTGTCCCGCTGGTCGGCGGCAAGCGGCAGGTCGCAGTCTTGGAGCCTGCCCGACCACCACGCTGAGGTTTGTCGCCATCACAGAGGTAGCCAGAGGCCTCTTTATGTGCTGGTGCAGGCATTTTGAATTACTCCTGAGGGCGTGGTCACCATCATTGGAAGGGCATCTCCCTTCCTGAGGCACCTACATGAGGCTAGAGGACCTCTGACAAGACCCAGGAGCCAAGAAGAGGAGGTATTGAGAAACTCGGGACCAACTCAGAGCCACCTGGGAATATACCCCACCTGAAGGCCACCACCGCTAGAGGGGCAGCGTCCTAGTGGAGCACCACATTATCAAGTTCCTCCAAGACTTCAGGCTACTGAAGGCTAAGAGGTGAGTCATTGGAAATCTATAGAGACAATATTAGTCACTAGAGGAAATCTGCAATATCCCAGAGTTTCACTACTAGAGGGGTAGATACCTGAACAATATGAGAAAACAAGGGAAGAAAATGTCCCAAACAAACCTAGATGGTATAGCAATAATATCCAATGACAGCATGGCAGAAGAAATGTCAGAAAGGGAGTTCAGAATGTACATAATCAAAACGATCAGGGAAGCAAACGAGGAGATGAAAGAGCAAATGCAGGCATCGAATGATGAGATGAAAGAGCAAATGCAGGCATTGAATGATAGCACTAATCGACAGTTAAAAGAGCAAATATAGGAAGCAAAAGATCATTTCAATAAAGAGTTAGAGATATTGAAAAAAAAAACAAACAGAAATCCTTGAAGTGAAGGAAACAATAAACCAAATTAAGAACTCCATAGAAAGCATAACCAATAGGATAGAACACCTGGAAGACAGAACCTCAGATATCAAAGAAAAAATATTTAATCTTGAAAACAAAGTTGACCAAACAGAGAAGATGGTAAGAAATCCTGAACAGAATCTACAAGAACTATGGGATATCATGAAAAGGCCAAATTTAAGAATTATTGGGATTGAGGAAGGCTTAGAGAAACAAACCAAAAGAATGAACAATCTATTCAATGAAATAATATCAGAAAATTTCCCAAATCTGAAGAATGAAATGGAAAACCAAGTACAAGAGGCTTATAGGACTCCAAATACACAAAATTACAATAGACCCACACGAAGGCACATTATAATGAAAATACCTAACATACAAAATAAAGACAGAATTTTAAAGGCTGCGAAGAAAAGAATCAAATTAAATTCAGGGGGAAACCAATACAGATATCAGCAGATTTTTCAATCTAGACCCTAAAAGCTAGAAGGGCCTGGAACCACATTTTTCAGGTTGTGAAAGAAAATGGATGCAAACCAAGAATCATATACCCAGCAAACCTTACCTTCAGATTTGACGACAAAATAAAATCCTTCCATAATAAAAAAAAAGCTAAAAGAATTTACAAAAAGAAAGTTGGCATTACAGAGCATTCTCAGCAAAATATTTCATGAGGAAGAGATGAAAAACAACAATGTAAATCAGCAAAGGGAGGAACTACCCTAAAGGAACAACCAAATAAAGGAGAAATCAAGTTGTGTCAAAAAGAAAAAAACAAATGAGCCAAATGACCGGGAATACAAATCATATCTCAATAATAACCCTGAATGTAAATGGCCTGAACTCATCAATCCAAAGACATAGACTGACAGATTGGATTAAAAAGAAAGATCCAACAATTTGCTGCCTGCAAGAGACTCATCTCATAGAAAGAGATATCCACAGACTAAAGGTGAAAGGATGGGGAAAAACATACCATGCACACGGACACAGCAAAAAAGACAGAGTATCCATCCTCCTATCAAATAATGTAGACTTCAAGCCAAAGTTAGTCAGAAGGGATAAAGAAGGACATTTCATACTGCTTAAGGGAAACATAAATCAGCAAGACATAACAATCATAAATATCTATGCCCCGAACATTGGCTCATCCATGTACGTCAAACAAATCCTTCTCAATTCCAGAAACCAAATAGACCACAACACAATAATACTAGGCGATTTTAACACACCTCTCTCACCACTAGACAGATCTTCCAAACAAAAATTGAAAAAGAAACCATAGATCACAAAAACACAATCAATAATAAAGACTTAACGAACATTTATAGAATATATCATCCAACCAAGAGCGAATACACTTTCTTCTCAGCAGCACATGGATCCTTCTCTAAAATAGACCATATGTTATGCCACAAAGCTACTGTTAGCAAATACAAGAAGATAGAGATACTACCTTGTATTCTATCAGATCATAATGGATTGAAACTAGAAATAAATGAGAGAATAAAAAACAGAAACTACTCCAAAACCTGGAGGTTAAATAATATGCTATTGTATGATGAATGGATAACAGAAGATATCAGGAAGGAAATTTAAAAATTCTTAGAGGTAAATGAAAACAAAGAAACAACATATCAAAATCTCTGGGACACTATGAAAGCAGTTCTTAGAGGAAAATTTATTTCATGGAGTGCATTCAATAAAAGAAGAAAAAATCAACAAATAAACGACATAAAACTATGGCTCAAAGCCCTAGAAAAAGAAGAACAGACCAACACCAAAAGTAGTAGAAGACAGGAAATAGTTAAAATCAGAGCTGAAATCAATGAACTTGAAACAAAAGAAACAATAGAAAAAATTGACAAAATAAATAGTTGGTTCTTTGAAAAAATAAACAAAATTGATAAACCCTTAGCCACACTAACAAAGAGAAAGAGGGAGAAAACTCAAATTACTAAAATTTCGAATGGACAAGGAAATATCACTACAGACACAATTGAAATACAAAACATAATTAGAAGCTATTTTGAAAATCTATACTCCAACAAAACAGAAAATCTCAAAGACTACAACAGGTTTCTAGAGACATATGAATTACCTAAACTGAATGAGGAGGACATACACAATTTAAATAGATCAATTTCAAGTAATGAAATAGAAGTCATCAAAAGTCTACCAACAAAGAAAAGTCCAGGACCAGATGGGTTCTCAGCCGAGTTCTACAAAACCTTTAAAGAAGAGCTCATTCCAATACTTCTCAAAGTATTTCATGAAATAGAAGAGGAAGGAACCCTCCCAAACTCATTCTATGAAGCCAATATCACCCTGATACCTAAACCAGACAGAGACACATCAAGGAAAGAAAATTTCAGACCAATATCCTTAAAGAACATTGATGCAAAAATTCTCAACAAAATTTTAGCAAATTGCATACAAAAATATATTAAAAAGACAGTGCACCATGATCAAGTGGGTTTCATCCCAGGGATGCAATGTTGGTTCAACATCAGGAAATCAATAAATGTCATTCACCATATCAACAGACTTAAAGTTAAGAATCACATGATTATTTCGATAGATGCAGAAAAAGCATTTGATAAAATACAGCATTGCTTCATGCTCAAAACACTGGGAAAAATAGGGATAGTGGGAACATTCCTGAACATTGTAAAGACCATCTATGCTAAGCCCATGGCCAATATCATTCTAAATGGTGAAAAACTGAAAGCATTCCCCCTAAAAACTGGAACAAGGCAGGGATGCCCTCTTCCACCACTTCTATTCAACATTGTCTTTGAAACTCTAGCCAGAGCAATTAGACAGACCAAGGAAATTAAAGGGTAATGAATAGAAAAAGAACTCAAACTATCCCTGTTCACTGATGACATGATTATATATTTAGAGGAACCTGGAAATTCTACCAGGAAACTTTTAGAACTCATAAGTGAATTCAGTAAAGTAGCAGGATATAAGATTAATGCTCATAAATCCAATGCATTTTTATACATAAGTGATGAATCTTCAGACAGAGAAGTTAGGAAAACTACCCTATTCACATTCTCTTCGAAAAAAATAAAATACTTGGAAATCATTCTAACAAAAGAGGTGAAAGACCTCTACAATGAGAACTACATAACACTAAAGAAAGCAATTAAAGAAAACCGTAGAAGATGGAAAGATCTCCCATGTTCTTGGACAGGCAGAACTAATATTGTCAAAATGGCCATAGTACCAAAAGTGCTATACAGATTCAATGCAATTCCAATTAAAATCCCAATGATGTACCTTACAGAAATAGAGCAAGCAATCATGAAATTCATCTGGAAGAATAAGAAAACCAGAATAGCTAAAGCAATTCTTAGCAGGAAGAGTGAAGTAGGGGGTATTGCAATACCAGACCTTCAACTCTACTACAAAGCAATAGTAACAAAAACGGCATGGTATTGGTACCAAAATAGACAGGTAGATCAATGGTACAGAATAGAGGACATGGACACAAACCCAAATAAATACAATTTTCTCATACTAGACAAAGGGGGCAAAAATATGCAATGGAGAAAAGATAGCCTCTTCAACAAATGGTGCTGGAAAATTGGAAATCCATATGCAACAGAATGAAACTAAACCCCTATCTCTCACCCTACACAAAACTCAACTCAAAATGGATTAAGCACCTCGGAATCAGACCAGAGACCCTGCATCTTATAGAAGAAAAAGTAGGTCCAGATCTTCAACATGTCGGCTTAGGACCAGACTTCCTCAACAGGACTCCCACAGCACAAGAAATAAAAGCAAGAATCAATAACTGGGATAGGTTCAAACTAAAAAGCTTTCTCTCAGCAAAGGAAACTATCAGCAATGCAAAGAGAGAGCCTACAGAGTGGGAGAATATCTTTGCCACTCATACTTCAGATAGAGCACTAATTTCCAGAATCTATAAAGAACTCAAAAAACTCTACACCAAGAATACAAATAATCCAATCAACAAACAGGCTAAGGAAATGAACAGACACTTCACAGAAGAAGATCTACAAGCAATCTACAAACATATGAAAAAATGTTCAATATCTTTAGCAATAAGAGAAATGCAAATCAAAACTACCCTAAGATTCCATCTTATCCCAATTAGAATGGTGATTATCAAGAATACAAGAAACAACAGGTGTTGGAGAGGATGTGGGGGAAAAGGTACACTCATACATTGCTGGTGGGGCTGCAATTAGTGCTGCCACTCTGGAAAGCAGTGTGGAGAGTCCTTAGAAAACTTGGAATGGAAGCACCATTTGACCCAGCTATCCCATAACTCCTTGGCCTATACCCAAAGGACTTAAAATCAGCATACTACAGAGATACGGCCACAAAAATGTTCATAGCTGCTCAATTCACAATAGCCAGATTGTGGAACCAACCTAGGTGCCCCTCAATTGATGAATGGATAAAGAAATTGTGGTATATATATTCTATGGAATATTACTCAGCCATAAATAATAATAAAATTATGGCATTTGCAGGCAAATGGATGCAGTTGGAGAATATCATACTAAAAGAGATACGCCAATCTCAAAAAACCAAAGGACGAATGATCTCACTGATAAGTGGATGATGACACATAATGGGGGGTGGGAGGGGGGCAAGAATGGAGGAAGGAGGGACTGTATAGAGGAAAAAAAGGGGTGGGAGGGGTGGGGGGAGGAAAAATAACAGAATGAATCAAAAACTATTACCTTAGGTAGATGTATGATTACACAAATGGTATGCCTCTACTTCATGTACAAATAGAGAAACAAGATGTATCCCATTTGTTTACAATAAAAATGAATTAAAAAAGACTCTTATAAGAGGTAAAAATGTAAAACTCTTGGAGTTTAGTCACAGCATCTGTTTCTATGTGCAACTGAGTTGCAAAGGCATCAACTTCTCCTACAGCATTTTTTGGAATATGCCCATGATGTAATGCAGCTGTATCTGTCTCTCTACACTTTTCCTGCACTGTGAGTTCCAGGAGGGCTGGCTGTCCATTCTAGTCACCTATGGATACCCATGTTCAGCTGGGCACCCAATACATGCCAGAGGATGAATAAATGATCATCGTCTGCATAACTGTGACCCCTACATGGTAAATGTATTATCAATAAAGGACTTCATATTTTCTGACATGAAAATGCCAGGTTATCATCTTCAGTATTTTCCCATTAAATTCCTTTTACTGCAGCACATATACATTTCTTGGAAGTAAAAATGTTGTCAAAAACTATAGCACGGTTTATTTGTGTACTTCATAGCAAGAACATTATAGAATACAGCTATTTTTCCTATAAATGGTTTTAACCTGAACAAGTGAAAAAAATGCTAAATTTGAATGAGTTCTTGGCTTAACATTTCAAAAGTACTCAACATGCATATGCTGGCATTTGTTAGTGATACTTTGTACTTTATTTGTCACATTTAATGTGGTGATTTAGCAGAAATAAAGAACTCCCAGAGATGTCAGAATTCACTCTTTCCACAATATAGTGACTCCATTCTCAATATTTTTATTCTAAATTTAATTAAAATTTCTTTCTGATCAGATTAAATTTATATTTAAAAGGAAGAAAAAATGAAAACAATTTTACTCTGCTGCTTTTGGTTATAGGTCCAATCTCAAATGCAAATTAACATTCTTGGAGCTTGATTAAATGAATGAGTGTCTCTTTTCTGATTAGCAAAGCTTCGCCAGTCTAAAAGTCAAATTCTTCAAAGTGAAAGTTCAAATTGCAGTAGAATTAAAAAAAAAAAAAATTAAAATCAGAAGTGATTGACTATGGTCTTTCTTCCCATTTTTTTCTTTCTTGAAACACAATAGTTTTAATTGATCTTTTATAATCCAGGGTTTTTAGAGTTGCCGAATTTCATATAACTCAGAGGTGAGTTTAAATGCAGATGGTATGAACTTGGTTCCCGTGGGAGGGCTTATGGTTAGTTAGAAATACCCCACATACTGGCCATGGAGACTGATGGCGATTAAGGGCTTGGAAGGCAAGAATGGCTTCTAACGTGTGTTCTGTAGCCATACCACCTGGGTCCCTCTGGTCACATAACCATGGGCAAGTTTCTCAACTCCTTAAGATGAAGTAAGTACTTACATATGTCTCCCTCGATTGTAAAATACACCATTAATTTATATCCACTAAAAAAGCATAATTTGATGACACGTCATTTTTGGAAGGTACATCCTAATTTCAGAAATGTTGGAATGAGGGTGCCTATTAGAATCCTTGAAATGCAGTGAAGATATGGACCCCCCCAAATTGTGAAGATTAAAAGAGTGTGTAAATGGTTAGCACAGCTAGAATGTAACTGCTCAATAGATTTTAACTATTTTGTTTCTAATATTGCGGTATTAACTATTTTGTTACTAATATTGGTCTCAACTTGAATTACCGCTCACCTTTGGAATGGAGTCCAGCTGGACCAAAAGCAATCTGACTCATTTCAAAGGGACTGGAGGAGATGAAAATGTAAGCCATGTAGCATGGGAACTGATTTCATCTCTGGATTCTAAACCTCTTGGCAGCTATACATGCATCCACTTATTAACAATTATGGGAATAGTCACAAGTTTTAACTGTAAAGTAATTCTTAAGCTGAAGTTCTCCCAGTTCAATGCTATTACTGCAAACTATTTTTTTCCTTACTTGTGATTTCCTAAAGCCTATCATTAAGTGTCCTTAATAGTGACAGATAATTAAATTTGAAATGTTATTGTGATTTTTACAGAGACCCTAAGTTATTCAGAAACAAAACTAATGAATAAGAAATTGAAATTAATCTAGGTAAAAGCATTAAAAATAACCAATTCATTACATCAGAAAATAAAACAAACCCCATCATTTCCCCATCATGTGCTTGATTAAAAGAAAGCAGATCTCTAAATTAATGGAGCTAATTTTTTTTGAATAGTTCATATTTTTTGTTTAAAAAAAAAAAACTCCTCAAAGTGTTGAGTACATATGGCAGTAAGAATACAGGTAAATTTTTAATATTTATTTCATTTTAATCAAACTTAAAACATTACATATTACCCTTATGTGTAATAATATTGAGAAAATATGTCATGAAATCCCAATCACTTGCATTCGAGTTCTGCCTTTTGGTTATGTTATTTAATCTTTCTGAAGTTTGTTCCATAAGCTCTCTCTTTAGTAAACCTTAAAATTCAGAAGAGGTTAAAGTGAAAAAAAATTATTTATCTAGATTAATGGCCCAGGGCCAGGTTTATGTAAGAATTCAATGAACGTTTTTGTCCAAAGAAGTTCTCAGGCTTTAAAACTTCATTTTGTCAAGATGAATGCATTTTACTTGAGATAAGAGTTCTTCTGATGCATTTGGTGCTCTTGAGGGTGTCTTGTGTGTAGGATGCTTAAAGACACCGAGCTCAAGGAGAGAAGCTGACTCCCCACACTCCAAGCCGATGTGCCAAATTCACTCTTTCATTTTATTCCAAGTTGAAATATTTCCCAGTGATCTTGAAGTTCTTTCCACTGGTATTTTTGAAATGACCTGATTTTTCCCCAGGGACTGCTGTCATCATGGGGTTAAAGTTCATGCTTGGCATTTCTCTTCTTAAAGCCACTTAGTTTGGTGGGTAACTGGTGCTCCCTTTCATCCAGGGCCATTGGCTCTGGAGAAGCCTCAGGGACCAACAGAGTCATAGGTGGTGCACGCTGCTCCTGCCTCTGTACATGGACTGCCTGAGCTGCCTGATCTGTCATTTCTGCCCACCACCCACCAGACATCCCAGGCACCGGCTGCGACTGACAGAGGCCTTTCTACAAGTACAAGTGCGGGTCTCTCCTGCAGAGCCCTTATCATTTGCAGATTACTGCACAGAGTGCAGAGAAGCTGTGGTGTGATCCTGTCACACAGAGAGACCGGTTTCTGAGCAGCAGGAAACAGGTACACCTGTCTGCTTGTACTTATTGGATTAAAAAAAAATTCTTTGTTGCTCCGTTAAAAGGAAACTCAAATCAACTTTGCCACTGATCTGTGAAGTACATAATCTGGCAGGAACGTGCCAATTTGTACTTTGGCCTGTGTTTTTAAGCACAAATGAAAGCCAGGTGCAAAGGAATTTTTAATTTACCATTATTTCCCTTGATAGTTTAACAAAATTCTTAAGCTAGAAAATTTCATAAAACTATTTTTCTGAGTTGCTTCTGAAGTTTCCCCCATGATATAAAAAGTCAACATTTGAAAACTTAAATATCAATATTGAGAGAGTCTGATTATATAGAAATACAGTATAAAAACAATTTTTATTTGTTTGTTTATTGTGATGCTAGGGATCGAACCCAAGGTCTTAGGCATGCCAGGCAAGTACTGTATCAGTTACATCGCCAGTCCTAAAACAACAATTTTAGATGATACTTCTATATTTTAATGTTTTTTAAAACTCCTTGGAGCACAGATGCACTTAACATGTGGTAAGTATTAGATATTAAAATCATCACTCACAAGTTACTTGGGGCTTCCTCCATTTATATCCTGGACATTTTCAAAAGAGTTTGTGGCTATCTGACCCTCCTTATAGGTTTAGGGAAATGCCTACACTTCATGCAAAGCAGTCTCCCTCCTCCTGTTCACAAAAAGGGAAGAGACTAGGAGTCTCCTCTTGGATCTAGTACAATCTCCCTGGACATTACTTCGATCCATTTCTTAAAATTCTTTTAAATATTTGTATTTGGTTTTATTACTGACTTTCCTCTTCTCTCCATGTAATTAGCTGCCTACATTTTTTTTTAAATAGATGGATTGTCAAACCTACAAACATGTCACCAAACCAAACTAAACAATAATCCATGATGGGTAGTCTTCTTCATATAATTTCTTCCATCATCTCTCTAGTCTCTAATTTGAGTGACTTGCCTTATTTAGCAGTCTTCTCTTTTCCCTTAATAATATTGTTCTGATTCTATTTTCATATTTTCTATGAAAAGTTTTTTTTTCATATTTTTATGAAAAGTCTTCTTCCTAAACCATTACCTTTTATGGCTAACCTGCCACTCATCCATGTGCTCTGTTACAGCAGCTTTTCCTAATATTTTTATATAACCTCCATGCTGTTCAGGCATTTCTGGTGCCCTCATATTTTATTCCCCAGGACTCACTATAACCCCACTATTCTCAAAGACTCTGTGCTTTATTCTTCTATTTATAATTATCAAATATTCTAATGATTTTTATTTCCTCAGGATTTCTATTTTCTGGTTTTTTTATTGTAAACAAATGGGATACATGTTGTTTCTCTGTTTGAACATGGCGTAAAGGCATACCATTTGTGTAATCATAAATTTACATAGGGTAATGTTGTTTGATTCATTCTGTTATTTTTTCCCTTCCCCCCCACCCCTCCCACCCCTCTTTTCCCTCTATACAGTCCTTCCTTCCTTCATTCTTGCCCCCCCTCCCTAACCCTAACTCTAACCCTAACACTAAACCCTCCCTTCTGGGGGTTTTTGTTTGTTTGTTTGTTTTGTTTTGTTTTATGATTTCTCAATATGTGTTTGGTCTTGTATCTTCATACGTTTCCTTCAAGGTGACTACCCTGGTTATTTTCCACATTTAGGTTTCAAGTGCCATCTATTTACCCATCGGCCAATGTGAGCTCACTATCTTGTCCCCTTCCAATTTCTTCATTTTTAGAAGGAAAATCAACTAGCCTATCATAATTTCTAGTGAGAAAGTTGAAAGACCTCTTTTCATCCTGTCCTTCTCCTTCTAACTTAAAAGATAGCAACAACCATAATAAGTAAAATTTTGTGTAAAGGAAAATGCTGAACTGATTATCTTTAGTCCTTTGCTCTCCTAAAAGGAAAAAATCACTAGAATTCTTTCAAATTTGTTTGCCCTAATTTCCAAAAGGTGATTAAACTTCTCAAAATGCCATATACACAGTGACTTAAAACTAAAGATAAATTTGTATATATAACAATACATATAGAATTCTGTCTGTAGAAAATAGAAGTTTATTGGATTATTCAAAGGGGAATGAAGGGAAGGGAGAGAGATGGGAATAGGAAAGAAAGTAGAATGCATTAGACATACCTTTCCTATGTTCATATATGAATACATGACCAGGGTAACTCGACATCATGTACAACCACAGAATGGGAAGTTATACTCTGTGTATGTGTAATATGTCAAAATACATGCCATTGTCATGTATAACTAAAAAGAACATAAAAAATTAAAAAATACACATATAGATATGAAAGAACAAGTTAAGCCCTTCTAATCAAGATCTACCATGTGTTTGGCAGGCAGAATCTTCCTTCCATGACTTTTTTTTAAAAAACATGAATGTACATATACCACATGACTTTTCTTTATCACTTGAGATTTAATAATATACATCTTTAAAAATGGCTTCATGTTCTGACACAGATTTTATATGACAATAAAAGGAAATCAAACTACAGAAGAGATATCTTTTCATCCAAATACTAAAGCTACTCCAAAATAATTTGTGCACTCTTTTGATACCTCAGAGGGCTTTAAAATCACTTTGTAATGGAGTAGAGGTAGTTATTGTTATCCTGTGATTGTTATAGATAATACAAAAAGCTCAAACCCTACATGACCAGCCCAGCGTCACAAAGGAGCTGATGAAGACTGAACTTGACCAAGTTCAGCTGCAGTTAAAGCCAAGTCTTTTCTGTCTAAGAGTCAGGTAGGATGTTGGCCTTTAAGTCACATGCAAGTTTAAAATCAGGATTCTGATCTGTAGACCCTGTCTTTTCTACTAACTAGTTTTTATACTTGAGAAGAATATGTAACCTCTCTTGGGTTCACTTTCTTCTCTCATAAAGTTAGCAGGTGTCTCTCAATAACTTCTCTGTTCCCTTTGGCTTTCAAAGTCTTGAACCTAAAGCCACTGGTGGTCTCTGTCTAAATACCAATAACTTTTACCACCTGGTCTCAATTATATATTTGCCATTCACTACTCAACACTAATTCATATCAGAGATTCCTTCTTACATCATTTTTTTTTCCTGACTTCATTTTTTGTTTGGAAAGTGTCTTAAGGGTTACTTCCAAAAATCTTTCCTGAGCGCCTGCCACATCAAGTGATATGCTGCATACTAAGGCCACAGGTCTGAGGGAGGAGTAATTCTTCCCCTGAAGTCCAGCAGCAACTGCCCAAGCAAGCATTATCTCAGCTCTGTCTTCCCCTCCACTTTTCTCCTGGTCGTGGGCTGAAGAAACCTGCATTTCATGTCACCATCCTCCTTCCCATAGCTTGATAGATCTTTAAATTCACCCTCAAGTGCAATTTTTTCCCCAGGGAATGGGTACCACTGTTTTTCATTATCTTTTCTTCTTTCCCACATTTTCTTCCCAATTTTACTTCAGGATGTCCTTGTTCAATTGGTGATTCATGATTTCTAACACTCCCAGCTTGTTGCACCAAACCACCTTTTTGCCTGAGCAGTAAATGTTTGTACAGAGACCTGGAAGGATGCAGAGCCAGTAAAGGAGGAATGCAGATGTCTTAGCAAGGCCAATCCCTCTTTATTATCTGGCAGCCTTGGCAGTGTGAAGAGTGAGCAGTTTTAAGTTAGAATGAGAATTCCCCAAGGAAAGTGCACCCAAGGGATTCAAAGTTCTGAGAACTTGAGTTCAAGTCTCAGTTCTACAATTTTTTTTTTTTCCTCAATAACCTTGAGAAAGAAAACTTCTTAACCTTCCTGTGACATTTGAGCCCACCTGGTTATAGTGTGGTTTAAATAAGCTAATTTATGTGGAAGGATTTTGCAAGTCGAGTTATATATGCTGGTTGCAGAAAGCCACACAGGGGTCTGAATATCTGGAGATGGGGAAGAAGCAAGAAGTGGGGGTGAGATTCAAAATGGGAGGTGAAGGAGGTACAAAGATCAATTTTGTGCTTCATGCAGTTTTATGTAGGGCAAAACTCAGCCTTCAGCTACTGATATTGCTGCCTTACCTCCTGTGTACCTGGATTCAGAAATCCTGACTGCATGAATGGCTTGCAAGCTGCTGGGTGCAGGCAGAGACCTGGATGGGGGCTCCTATAACATCATCTTAAATTAAACTCACAATAAGTGAGAATGGCCTTTTTCACCAAGCCTAATGTCCCTATCCAATATCATTTTTTCTGGCGAAAATAAAAGAAAAAGAAAAGGGGCAGTTCTATGTCCCTTGGTTGTCTTTCCTTCGGATTCCAGGGGTGTGCATGGTGTGCTGGAGAAAGCCTGCAGAGAAAGTGCCTGAGTGGATTGCAGCAATCACCCAGGCGCCTTCCAGCTCTGTCCAGCAGCTTCTGCCAAAACCTTTCTTTCTTCCCTTTCTTCTGTCTCTATCTGCTTTCTCTGGAGTCTCCTGGAGTCCTAGAAAACTTATATATGGTCATCCTTTTATCCCCTCTTTATTCTCTGGTTCTCTACTATACCGGTTCTGCCATTCCTTACCAAATGAGAGGAAATTTGTGTGTGTGTGTGTGTGACTATTTACCTCACATCAAGATATGTGTTAACTTCTTGTCCACAGAAACTTAATGGTTTTTCTCTCCAGACTACAAATAGATTTTTGGCAAAGCATCTTTTCTGGCCCCTCCTTCTTCTCTCTTATTCTTTGAATAATTTTACTTAAACTTTGTACCTTTTAACTAACACACTCCCTGTTTCAGCTCTCCCAACTCCCTCCCTGGCAACCACTATTCTATACTCTGAAGCTATGAATCCAATTTTTTTTTTTTTTTAAGATTCCACACATGAGTGAGATCATGCAGTATTTGTCTTTCCGTGCCTGGCTTATTTCATTTAACATAATGTGCCCCAGGTTCCTCCACGTGGCTTCTTCTAATACATGACTCCTTCATGGTTATATTATTCTGACTAAAAATGCCAAAAATCTCACTCATCTGATTTATGATTCTGCAACGTTTCTTTAGCCTTTTCTGGCAACTATTTGATTTCTGAATAGTCTGAACACAGAACATTTTTATCTGTGAACTATTTGTAATAATAGTATGGCAAAATCAAGCCAGAAGTCTCATTCTTTTCCAGATTTTTTTCTTCCAAAACCATCATCTATTACCCTTCTCTTAAAACTTATCTCATAAGCATGTACTGATGACCTTTTTCCTGCCATTGAAACATCTCTCAGAAATATTCTAAGAGCCAAAGTCCTGCATTATTACCCACAGATAAGTATTGACTACCTCTTTTTTTTTTTTTTTTTAACCTCACTTATATTTTGTAGTGTGATGGAGTTTCTTTTCCCCTTAGTAACACTAAATAGATCCTTACGTTCTTTGGTCATCTTGTTTTCTTTCTAGGATTTTAGAGGAATCAATTTGCTCAGGAATCAATTTGCTCAACCCCTACTGTATGCAAAGCACAGTTCTCAGTGTTGACAGAAATGTAAGGCATAATCTTGCTTTTGGAAAATTATAATCCAGTTGAGGAATCAGATCATGAATAAGCCATCTGAGGTCTAAGAAGATAACGAAATTGGAGATCCAGACCCCTGAGAACCATTCCTGTTCTGTCCCTAACTTAATTTCTTTTACCTTTTATTTTATTTATTTATTTTTATGTGGTGCTGAGGATTGAACCTAGTGCCTCACACGTACTAGGCGAGTGCTTTACCGTCACAACCCCAGCCCCCCTAACTTAATTTTGAGAACACAGTGGTTTGCTTTTGTGTAACCTAATCATCAACACTTCAGCAAAGGATTTTTGAGGTTAACCTGGCTGCAGGAGAATTGAGGTGCACCTGGGGGTGGTTAAACAAAATAGGAAACAAGATTAAATGGGCCATATTTAAAAAGGGCAAATAATCTCAAAAGTATCACTAATCAAGTTGCCAATGATTAATTTGCTATGTATCTTATTTATTCATTTTATCAGTTCCCAAAGGAGTTTATTAATGGTCATGTAGTACTTGTCATTATTTATTAGTATTAATATGAATTATAATAACATAATTCACATTAATTAGTATGAAGTATTTATTAGTAGTGAATATATATGCACGAGAAATAATCATATTGGAATACACATGAATATCCATCTTGCATGTATTCTTTAAAACAGATTGTTCAAAACACTAGCCTTCTCACAGGTGGTGGGAGTTACTGACATTTTGCTCCATGGCCCCTGGTTTATGTCATGGAGGGCATCCAGGATTGATGAAAAGGGAAATTGAGCGACAGGGCAATCAAAGGGGATTGCATGAGGTTAGAGAACAGGTTAGGGCCAGGAATAGCCCACAGCAGAATTCCTGAGATAATCAGGCATCTTGACCTCCAGGCAGGGTTCCCCCCTATGGTGATAGCCACTGGAGAGTTTATCAGTCCTCCTGCCATCCGTCCTCCCCTGAAAGGGAGTTGTGGATGCTGAATTAGAGGAGACCAAGGTCCCCAGGGATGAAGGCAGAGGATGCACCTCACCCTGAACCTTCCAAGGCCCGGGTTGCTGGCTTTTTGCCCAAAAGCTGTGGGAGACGCACAAGCCTGCCTGGTGGGAGGACTAGAAAGCCTGGACAGACGTGCGCCTCCCTTTCAGTCCTCGCTGCCCTAATCAGTCACCGGGTGACAGATGCATTGTTCTCCGGAGAAGACGGCAGCTGGACGGGGCGCGCAGGCCCCCGCATTTGCTCTCCTTCCTGCAGCCAGCGCGCAAAAGGCTGAGCGTACCAGCAGCGGGCACCGTCTGGAGGGTCCTGAGCTTAGTTGTAGCGCTCCCTGAACGGCTTAGCAGTCGGCTAGGATAGTGTAGGTGTCGTGAATGAATGAAGCTGGCGGGTCAGGGAGGCTTTGACATTTATTGCCGTGGGGGGTGGGTGAAACCGGGAGCTGTCCCGTGGGACCGGAATGCAGCCAGAATGTCTGCAGGAGGGAGAAGCAAATGTAGCCGAAGATAAAGCTCCAGAGCTGAACACACTTCCTGGGCTTTGCGCGACTTGCCGATTTCCTCCTACCTAGGTCCGGAAAGACAAAGGCAACCGAATTGGTCTTTGCAAGTTTCAAATTACCTCATTTGTCACATTGCAGGGACACAATTGGCCTTGCAAAAATGAAATATGCAAAGAGTTTCCTCCAGACAGGAGCTTTTCGGAGTGTGACTCATGCTCACTTCTCTGAGGAGGGAAGGACCTGAGTGAATGCAGTGAGATTAACTTAAAAAAAAAAAAAAAAAAAAAAAAGGAAGCGTAAATTGCATTAGCCAAATGCATTTCCAAATGCCTGCTGATATTTCCTCTTCCTCTTCTCAATAAAATAAGACTTGTCAAAAACTGAACTTGGCGTTTTCCCTTTTCTCCCTACTCAGATTCCATATTGTACTAAAAACATTACCATGGTCCTCTCAATTGCAGAGCTGAGATTTCCTTGCCTTTATCTTCCATCTTGCCTGGCACATCCTCCCTGCTACTAAATGCCTTCCTTTCCTTCTTTGCAAAGTCTTGTACAGTGGTCTCATCCTTTTTGTTTTCACAAACAGTGCCCTAGCTCCAGCAGTGATCTCTGGCCAGTGCCAGGATCTACTGTCTCTCACTCCCCAGATTTCCCACCCTCCTGTCCAGGAGTTGCAAATTATCATACGCTGATCTTCTCAATGACATGGGGTGACTCTACACTCTATAGCAAAAATGTGTGACTTTGGTAGTCAAGGCTTTGCAAGACCTCTGTTGAGCAATTACATTCACTTTTTCTCTATTCAAACTCTTTGCTTCAGTCAAAACCATCTATCAAAATTCCCGAGTGTCTCTTTTTCATTGTAGCTCTGTATCATGTGCCCTATAGAGGCATCTTTCACCTTCCATTTGAAACTTTGTCCATCCTTCAAAGTTCAACCCACATATCCCTTTTACTATGAATACTTCCCAATTTTTTAAAAAAAATATATAGGGAAAGTAAAGGAAAGAAAGAAACTGCTTCTCTCCTCAAAATACCTAACACTTGTTTTTATCAGTTTAGGACAATTATTATTCATTGTTAGAAATTTCTCCATGTACCATGTCTCTCCCTATCTCCTTTGAGGTACATGGAAAAGACATATGAAATGATTAGTTGCTTACTTAGCTTATGCAGCCTTGAAAACTTTTTTAAAGTATATTTTTTAGTTGTAGATGAACACGATACTTTTATTTTATTTATTTATTTTTATGTGGTGCTGAGGATCGAACCCAGTGCCTCACATATGCTAATCAAGCACTCTATCACTGAGCTACAATCCTAGTTCCCTTGAAAACTTTTGAAATTATCCATTTATGAACGAGCACTTAAAGCAAAGTATGGGACATTTTAAAGCATCAAAGGAATAGCCACATCTGTTCCCCAGATCCTTCCAGAGTTGATGCTGGCAATTCTCCTACCACACCTACTTCTGACCAAGGGCACACATTTGTGTAGTCTGTAGCCATGGAAGGACTGAGGAGATCAGCTAATAACGGAACACGGTCTTGAGCAGTGCCACACAGAAGCCAAATAAACTAATTGAGCCCAAGTAACTATGGTGTATAGTTTGCTCCATAAGCAAGTGTCCACTTCAATCCCAAAGTAGACTCATTCAGGGCTATTGAAAAGTTCTCCTTGGCTATTAGATTTTGTTTGATATAGGCAAAGTAAAAACATATCTTAATGTGAACTTGCTGAGTGACATTTCTCCTGGAAATGCTCTTTTTGGCTAAATTTGCCTACTGGAAGTGTGAGATAAGATAAAATCTTGAAGTTCTTTTTCAATGTGTTTTGAAATCAGAATATTCTGCAGACCCAACTGACCCAAAATATTATTTATGCTGAGTTTAGGCTGTCTGTGTGCCCTTAGGTCATAAAAGCAAGTTCATAGATGAGTGATATGGAGAAAGAACCAGTGAGTCAACTGCTGAGTGAATGGCCCAGGGAGATGGAAAGCCATGAGTCAGGTTTTAGAGTGGCAGACTAGTTTTGGCCACAATGAAAAGAGAAATGTGCTTGGAGGGCATGGCTTTGGGTAGGGAAGAGATAAGAGAACTTAGATAGTGTTAAGTCAAAGGAAATCATTACAAACTTAATGGTTTTAATTTTACTGGAGTAATGAGCAATAATAAAAACTTCTGAGGAAAAAGTCACATTCAACCATAGTGTAGACCCCCAAAGTCTGAAGAGATAGATGAATTAAATGGATATGTGAAAATTTAAGTATGAACCCCTATTCATTTAAAACATGAGCTTTTGTGCTTGGATTACCAAAAAAAAAAAAAAAAAAAAATCCCATAGCAGTAAAGTCGAACAGAAGAGTATTAAATGAAATGCTTTATTCTATGTTCCAGGATTATGACTTGTTAACAAGTGTGTGTATCTGCAAATGAATCTTCTGAATAAGCTAAGACATAGGTATAGAACCATTTGCGTGCAATTAGAATTATGCTAAATGTATTGCTCTCTAATTTTCTTTTAAACTCTTAAAATATTGAGGACAACCTTGTATGTAATGATTTTTTAAAAGTGATGGAATGAAATTCTTTCGAATGAACATACCATGATTAATTTAACTTCATACTAAGGTAGTTTTTTTATTTGTTTGTTTGGTTGGTTGGCTGGTTTTTATGTACTGGGGTTTGAACCCAGGGGCACCCAACCCACTGAACTTCATCCCCAACCCTTTTAAAATATATTTTGTTCAGACAGGGTCTTGCCAAGTCATTTAGGGCCCCACAAAGTTTTTGAGGCTGACCTCAAACTGGCAATACTCTTGCCTCAGGCTCCTCAGTATTTGCTGACTCCAAAGGTAGTAATATAAAATTACATTTTATATGCCTTTTTAAAAAATATACATCAGTAACTACAATAAAAATGGTCAACTCTCTAGCTCTCTTAGGAGTTTGATTTTTTTTCCTTCCATGTGTAAAAGAATAAAAAATACATAGATCTGAAAAATAGCTTAGAGTATGGCAAAACAGGTAAAGTGAACATCAATAGCCATACATGAATTTATGGTTTCTTTCTAAAGTGAATTAACCTTTAAAAAGTTGTCGAGAAAGTGTTTTAGCAACTCTAGGACATGCAAATATTCCAAAAGGTTTGAAGGAATGGTGAAAAATATTCTTTTTTTTAAATTAAAATTTTAAATGTGTTTTAATTAGTTATACATGACAGTAGAATGCACTTTGATACACCATATGTAATGGAGTATAATTTCTCATTCCTCTGGTTATACATGATGTAGAATCCCACTGGTCATATAGTTATACATGTACATAGGTTACATTCATGTACCGTCTGATTCATTCTACTATCCTTCCCACCCCTATGCCCACCCCTCCCCTCCCTTCACTGACCTCTACCTAATCTATAGTAACTCTATTCTTTCCTATCTATGAGTTTCCAAACAATTTATTCAGAGCCATGAACAAAATTTTAAAGAGCTTCAAGAAAACCTAACTATGTAAGCAAAGTAGATGCAGTTGGCTTGAAATCAGTAGTGTTACTTAATTAAAAATTTAAAAAGAATATGGAAAAATTAATAACCAACCCAGGGATTACAAAATGATGAATACATCCTTGAATATTTATTAATGACCCAAGATGTACATAATATTTATTGGTGGAAATCATAAGTATGCAGAAAAACAGACATTAGAATTAGCCAATTAGACTAGCTCATCAGCTTTGTTTTTAAACCAGTTAACCATTTTTCTAGACCTTGGACCTGCTTGGAAGGGCAGCAGTATGGTCCCTGAGTGTGTCCCTGGATCCAGTCATCTCTGTGTGGTTACCACGTGCACTGACTATCACTGCTATGGAGAAAACCTGACCTGCATCCCATTTGCTAATGTTCTGGAGTGACAAACCAGATGGTGGGCACAGCCTACACCTTCTTCTTTGAACAGGAGTATATAATAGATTATTACTACTGATCCTTGAAAAGAATAATTCCTTTACAGAATTTCTCTTTCAAACTGTACCCACAATGTCATTTTAGCCATTGCTTCCTCATTTTTGTTGTGTTGTTTGGGATTTCTCAGAAAGTCTCCTTATCAAGCTCACAGATCTAGATAATACTTGAAACCAGAAAAACCCAGTTCTTTCAAATCTGACTCTGCCAAGAAAGGCTGGAACACCACTTCACACCCACCAGATTGGCTATAATCGAAAAGATAGACCATAGCAAGCACTGGTGAGCATGTGTGTTAAATAGAATTCTCATTCATTTTGGTTGTTATGGGTTGCGGTAGGAGATGCTTCCCCTAAAGCTCATGAGTGAGACAATGCAGGAATGTTCAGAGGTGATCTAATTAGACTATGAGAGTTGAACCTGATCAATGGATTGATCCATATGATGGATTAATAATTTGAATGGATTACTAGTGGTGAAAATAGGCAGATAGGGAGTGACTGGAGGAAGTAGGCACTGGGATTTGCCTTTGGAGTTTATAATTTGTCCCTGGCAGCAGAGCACTCTTTCTGCCACCTGTTTACTATGTCCTAAGCTGCTTTCTTCTGCCACATCCTTCCACCATGATGTTCTGCCTCATCCCATGTCCAGAGCAATGGAGTCAGATGACCATGGACTGAACCTCTGAAACCATAAGCCAAAATAAACTTTTCATCCCCTAAGTTGTTCTTGTTCAGTGTATTGGTCACAGCAATACAAAGCTGACTAAAATATTGATGGAAAAGCAAAATTGCACAGCCACTCTGAAAAATAGTTTGATAGTTTCTAAAATGTTGAACAAAAAAAATTGCCATATCACTTAACAGTTATACTTCTAGATATCTACCCAAGAAAAAGTAAAACATATGCCCACATAAATCCCTATATACAAATATCCACAGAAGCACTATTCAATCCTTAAAGAGCAGAATCAATTCAAATGTCAGCTAACTGATGAATAGATAAACAAAATGTTGTACATTCATATAAGGGAATACCATTCAGCAATAATAATAAAAGCAAATTACCCACACAAACTACAGTGTGGATGACACAAACATTCAATGAAAAAAGTCAAACACAAAATCATAAAGAACTCAAAAAATTTAACACCAAAATACCAAATAACCCAATTAATAAATGGACTAAGGAACTGAACAGACACTTCACAGAAGTTATACAATCAATCAATAAATATATGGAAAAATTGTTCAACATCTCTAGCAATTAGAGAAATGAAAATCAAAACTAAGATTTCATCTTACTCCAATCAGAATGGCAATTATCAAGAATACAAGCAACAATAAATGTTGGTGAGGATGTGGGGATAAAGGTACACTCATACATTGCTGGTAGAAATGAAAAATGGAAAGCAGTATGGAGATTCCTCAGAAAACTTAGAATGCAACCACCATTTGACCCAGTCAAGGAGTGGGACACACACACACACACACGCAATATACACACATATCAATATAAATATATACATATATATGATGGAATATTACTCAGCTTTAAAGAAGAATGAAAATATGGCATTTGCCTGTAAGTAGATGGATTTGGAGAATATCATGCTTAGCAAAATAAGCCGAACCCAAAAAAACCAAAGGCCAAATATTTTCTCTGATATGAAGATGCTAATTCACAATAAGAGGGGAGGGGGGTCTAGGGAAGAATAGAGTTACTTTAGGTAGAGGGGAGTGAAGAGAGGGGAAGGGGTATGGGGGAAGGAAGGATAGTAGAGTGAAACAGACATTATTAGCTCATATACACATATGACTGCATGACCTATGTGATCCTACAATATGTACAATCAGAAAAATGAGAAATCACACTCCATTTATGTATGATTTATCAAAATGTATATATGCATTCTACTGTCATGTACAACTGATTAGAACAAATAAAACATTTTTAAAAAGTCAAGCACAAACAAAAAAAGTGATTCTATTTATCTGAAGTGTCCAATAAAAGCAAATCCACACAGAGAAAAAGTAGACTAGTATTCACCTGGAGTTGGGGACGGAGAGTGATTGGCACAAGAGATGCTTTGAGGGTGACAACTGCATTTCAAAAACTGGAGTGCTCTGATGGTTGCTCAGCTCTGTAAATGGACCAAAGATTCTAGAATTCTCTATGTAAAACAAGCAAATTAATGTCATGCAAATTATAATTTATGAAGCTGGAAAGAAGGAAGAGAGGGAGAGAAATGAAGGAGAAAAGAAAGAAAAAAAAACAGAAGCAACTACAACGAAACATCTCTCCAAGCTGGGGCGGGCCCTTCCCTGGAAGCACTATTTAACGACGCACTTGACAACCACAGCGCAAAATGCCCCTCTAGACCTTCCTATTTCTGGATAAAAAGAGCAAGTTATGCCTAGAGGTAGGGAAGTGCACAGGCTGCAAAGAGTGGGGGGAAAAAAGAAAAAACCAGAACCTTTCCTTTCATCTATTTTTGTAAAAGTAACAAAAACTATAAACATCTTCTCTTTCCTGGATTGATAATTTTATCCCTCATGACCTGTGTTTATCCTTGGAGAAGGAAGCCATTTAATTTGGGCCATGGGGACGCAGAGGTACTTGTAGCTCTCTCTCTCTGCTTGTCAGCATGCGGCCCTCTGTTACCACATCTCCTCGCACCTCCTCTTGTCATTCATCTTGCCCATCACTGGGAAGAGAGGACAGAAGAATTAGCTGTTGGAGCGGTGACCTGACACAATGGGTTGGCCCAGAGGCCTGAGAGTGCTTTGTTTGTTTGATACCCCTTGCTCAGAGCTGACAGGCAGCCCTTCCTTCTGAAATCGCTCTCAGGTCACCAGTGTACTCTGACACCAAGTCACACGGCTGGGCAGCAGCCAGATTCGTCCCACACACTTACTACACACTATCCCAGAAGCAAACCCAGCGCTGTGTGGGTGCTTCACTTCCTGGCAAGATGCTGCTGTCTGGAACTCAGCAAGCATGAAAATTCAGCAAGGTGCCCGTTTGGGAGCTAACAAAACCGGTGAAGAAGGAACTTGTGAAAACTCTGGTGACTGGGAGTTAAAAACACACCCTTGATTGGGCTTATCCAGGGACAAGCTCACTCTGAAACCACATCCCATACACGTTGAAATCTGCAGTAGAATGTAATGCACAGCGTGTGTGCCAGCCATGACGCCTTTCAGTCAGGGCAGTGTATTCTGTTTTGAACAATTTCCAAGATGATGTTTCTTTCTTTCTTTCTTTCTTTCTTTCTTTCTTTCTTTCTTTCTTTCTTTCTTTCTTTCTTTCTTACTTTTCTTATCGTTCTTACCTTTTCTTCTTTCTTCCTTTTTTTTTTTTCTTTTTCAGTTGGGTTTTATTCTCTCCTCTGCTCTCTTTCTCTTTCTCTCTCTCTCTCCTTTCTTTCCATCCATCCTTCTTTCTTTCTTTCTTTCTTTCTTTCCATCCATCCTTCTTTCTTTCTTTCTTTCCATCCATCCTTCTTTCTTTCTTTCTTTCCATCCATCTTTCTTTCTTTCTTTCTTTCCATCCTCCTTCTTTTTCTTTCTTCTTTCTTTCCATCCATCCTTCTTTTCTTTCTTTCTTTCTTTCTTTCCATCCATCCTTCTTCTTTCTTTCTTTCATCCATCTTCTTTCTTTCTTTCTTCTTTCTTTCTTTCCTCATCCTTCTTTTTCTTTCTTTCATCCATCCTTCTTTCTCTTTCTCTTCCTCCTCCTCTTCTTTCTTCTTTCTCTCTTTCATCCTCCTCTTTCTTTCCTTTCCATCCTCCTTCTTTCTTCTTTCTTTCATCATCTTTCTTTCTTTCTTTCTTTCTTTCTTTCTTTCTTTCTTTCTTTCTTTCTTTCTTTCCACATCCAGTCAAATATCAGACTGGGTATGTTAGTGCTGCAGGGGGAGGGGAAACGTGTCTGTCTTTCAGATAAAGTGCTGTTTGCCTTCTCATGTGTCCAGCCACACAGAGACTTCTTTAAAGATTCCTATACTGGAAGCTGTGTGAAGGTGGGTTAACTCACTAGTCAGTGGGAAACCACCCCATCCTGTCACCTCCCCCCAGGGAAGGACGGCTGAGTGAGTCTGAATGGTGGAACATTCAAAATGATCACAAGGTAGTGTGGCACATCCTAGATGGATATGTGGTCAGCTTGTGTAAGGAGTACATAGGATGTGTGCCCAGTCCAGACCCAGGATCACATCAGCCTTCTTGGAGGAAGGAATGTGGGACGAGTCCACCACAGACAGATGTATTCCAATAACTCCAGTCTTCAGAGGAAGCATATCATTTGCTCTACCTACTCTTTCAGTGACTGCCCCAATTTCTCTTTAAAACAAAAATTTCTATTGTTTTCTCCCTTGTCTGCTTTTCTACTTCCCCCTTTCTTTTGTCCTGTGCATCTACTGAATCATCTATGGCAAAAGTCAGTAGATACCTCTTTGGTGTCAAGTCCAATCCCTTTTGTACTCATCTAACTCAAATTTTCAAAAAAGCTTGACACAGTTGACCATTACCTTCTTAAAATGCTTCTCTCTAGGACTTAAGACCATTCCACTTTCTAGTCATTCTTCTACCTCACTGTCTCTTCCTTCTCAGTCTCTGCTTTTGGTGCTTCTATTATTCCTCAAGTCTACATTTACAAGTTCCATGGATTACTACCAAGGACTTTTTCTTTCCTTCTTTAGGTGATCCCACCCATTCTTATGACTTTTAATATCGTAATGGCTGATGGCTCCAATGTTATTCTCTGCAGACCTCAGCTCTTCCCTAATCTCATCTGGCATCTCCAAATGCCAATTTGATACCATCTCTTGGTTATCCTCTGGGCATCTCAAACTTTATATGCCCGAAATGATTCCTCTTCTTCACTCTCACTCCACCACCAAATCGGTACCATCTTCAGTTTTCCTCATTTCAGTAGCTGCTCCAGTAGCATAACACCAAGACCACCAATTAAAGTCACAGTAGTGCCCTGCAGAGGGGTAGGGAGTCTGAAATCCAGCTTGCACTTCCTCTAATGGGCTATGTACCCTGGAGCAGGACTGCTTGATCTACCTAGATGAAGCAGGATATCTTCCTTTGTCAAAGGTGACACTAAAATCCTGAGTGCACAAAGAGTTGGACATGCCCAGCGAGGTGCCATCTGTATCCCTATGAAGGACTGTAGGTGAGCTACAGTCCTGCTGTCCACCCAGTAGCCAAGGATGGAAGCTCAGAGTCTGCTCTGGTAACTACTACATTCAGTAGCAAGTCCTATTGCTTCTCTTTCATCTCCATGACCACCACCCAAGCTCACACCTCCATCATCTACAAGGCAGGCTACCACATATACTTCCATCCAATTCCTGATTTCCTGTTTGTCTTTTTTGTCCATTCTTGACAGAGTAGCCAAATTAATTGTTTAAAAATAAAACCAAATGTTTTGAAACATTTCTCTGCCTCCACATAAAATCTTTTAATGATCCCCCATTATCCATAGAATTCATTTCTATTTCTTCTACCTGAAAAGGCTTCCATGATCTCTATGCCCTCTATGCTTTCTGACCTCATCCCTTCTCACTCTTGAAGCCTCAACTCAAATTCATTTCTGTCTAACAGTCTCAAATAGGATTTGAGATTTCTGTAAGGCTCCATTCTAGCACTTTATTTCATAGAACCCAAAAGAGTCTAGTTAATGTTTATTTGTTTATTATCTGCTTTCTACATAGACTATAAGTCCTTGAGGACAAATTGTGTGGTGTGTGTGTGTGTGTGTGTGTGTGTGTGTGAGAGAGAGAGAGACAGAGAGAGGGAGAGAGTTTTATTTGGTTTTAGGTACTAGGGATTGAACCTGGGGCACTCTATCCTAGTCCTTTTAATTCTATTTAAAGACAGGGTCTTCCTAAGTTGCTTAGGGCTCACTAAGTTGCTAAGGCTGCCTTGAACTTGTGGTCTTCCTGCCTCAGCCTCCTGAGTGCTTGGCATTATAGGCATGGTATGCATTACCACACCCAGTTGCCTCTTCTGTCTTGTGTTCCATTATAATTTCTGGGCTGACTGTTTTAGGATCATAAACAGTGATTAGACTATACTTGTTGAAAGAAAAGTGAATTAGTCTCAGTTTGGAAAGATAAAGAAGTTATCCACATTAGATGGTGTCAGGGTATGTTCCAAGTGAAAGAAGCAAGCACACAAACTTGGGAGATAGAGCTCGAAGCTATTTGAGGAGGTTCTTTGACCTGTTTGGGTGGGTGTGTAAGGTCAAAATGGAGATCACAGGGGAAATGTACTCCAAAATGAGTGGACAGGGTCATCGTGTCTCACATGATTGGACAGAGAAATTCTGAAAGAGTCATAAGAAAGTCACCTCCCTAGGGCTAAGTGGCCCCTCATAGCCATATGTAACTAGGATCTTCTGATTGTACTATCAATTGGCCTTTGATACAGCTTCAAAATAGAAATAGGATACAACACTAGGACATTTCATGATGATTATTAACATAGTTGAAGTGTTCAAGTCACACATTTTGATGTTAAATTTCCAAGTGTATTTTCTTCTTGGATTTAATTTCTGACTGGGAGAATAGTTATAAATTTAATACCAGAAGCATTATGGGGATATAAACATGGAATCCATTTTCTATTTTTCTGCTAATCAACTATGGATTTAAAACAAGACAACTGACATCTCTGAAATGTGTATACCTTGTTTTAAGGGGACAGGGTACTCAGAGATTTGGGGAGTAGTAGTTTATCCATGTAGGTTTAAGTTATTCAAAGCAATGTAAATGTTTATATAGTATGAACCATTATGTAAAAGGGGAGGTGATAAATAAAGATATTTGTTTGTATTGATATAGAGTATTTCTGGGAAAACTACACAAGAAGTTAAAGACAGTAATTGCCTCCGTGGTGGGGATCTGGATGGCTGGGACGGGGAGGGAGAAGGGATTTCCTTTCTTCTCCATCTCTTCCTCCTCCTTCTGTCTTTCTCATGGCTAATAATAGCTACTATTAAATGTTTCATTGTTCTTCATGACTCTTACGCTGTATCCCAGAACTGTGACTTTTGCTTCATAGAACATAAAGAGATCATCTCCAGACACATTTCTCAGTTTTACAACCATCGCCTTATATTATTACCTGACTTGGCATTAGATTTCACTTTCTTTTATGCCCCTTCAAGAGAATAAGACCTCTTTCTGACTCTCCACCTCCCTCTTACTCACTAGCTCTCTCTCTCTGCACTTTCTTGGTGGTATTGAAATATCCTCATATTTTTTCTGTCCTTAAAGCAGTCTCCCCCATCCAAGACCTCTTTAGTTGCCATCACCCTGTTCTTTCCCCTTTTAGCTGTCTCTTAGACTATCCCATATTTTCTCTCTCCTCTTTGTCACGAACCATGGACATTCCTCCACACTGACTCAATTCCTTTCACTCCCCAAGCTCTCCAAAGACATCCTCTATTATTGAACCTGATGACCCTATTTTTCATCTTATTCAACTTCTGCCCAGCATATTGTCAGTGAAGCTACCTTTTCCAACGTCTCTTCCATGGGCTCCCTAAAGCCTTCCTTGCCTTTACCCTGAGAGAGGGAGGTAATCCTAGTCGTTCTCATGGAAATCTGCACGTGCCTCTATTTTATCATCATCCATGGTCATGAACATTTAATGTCCTGAGGGCAGGAGCTGTATCATTGTGATCTTTGAATCTTTAGTGTCTAGGACAGACATGCCTTAATAAGTTTGCATTACTGAATGTTGAAGGATAAGAACGTTGTCTTCTGTAGCTTTAGTTTTAATACTAGCTGTGGCAGAAACTGCCCATTTCTTCTAGTATCTGTCCTCTTCCTTAATCCTCATAGCAAAACCTGAACCTGGAAAGCTGCCTCTCCCAGCCTCTCTGCTGTGACGTGTGATGAGGCTCAAGGTAGCAAGAAGAAGTAGAAACCCTGCCGGTACCTCCAGAGGCTCTTTGTTGTTTCCTCTTCTGCAAAGGGAATGGCTGCATTAACCTTCTTATGACCAGGAGCAGCAAGAAAGGAGGAGCTGGCTTCCCCAGGGCTATGTAGGGTGCTATGGTTTGAATATTTGTCCCCTCCCAAATGTGTGTCTCAATTTAAATATCATTATAACAATATTAAGAACTGAGATTTTGAGAAGTTATTAGGCCATGAGGGCCTGCCCTCATCAATGGATTAACACTGTTATAGAGGGATTGGGTTCATTATTGGGAGTGTGGGTTCCTTTTTAAAGGACAAGCTTAGTCTCCTCTTCTTTCCCCTCCACCATGGAACAACACAGCAGGAAGGTCCTCACCAGATGCTGGGACCCCAATCTTGAACTCTCCAGCTTCCCAAAGGTGAACCAACATATTTTTGCTCATGATAAACTCCCCAGTCTATGGTATGGTATGTGGTAGCAGCACAAAGTGGACTGAGACACAGTTACCACACCAGCCCTGCACAAAGTACATCTGCACAGCTAAAATGTAAGAATATACCCTTAAGCTGTTTAACTCACTCTAGGAGAATCTCTCTTACTAGCAGCTTAATTTAATCCTAACTTGCATGCATCCTAAAATGAAAATACTAAGCACAGTTTAGCAAGCCTAGGTGCTAGAAAGGTCAGCCTTTTGGTTCTGATTCACTTATTCTGCAGGGGAAATGAGGGATATCAGTCCTGATTTGGGTAGAGCGCAAGAGACCAGATGATCAGTAACATGTTTGATGACCATGGTTTTACAGCTTTGTTCATATTAATGGACTCTTGTAATGGAAAAAGGGGAGGTTAGCAGATAGGACATGTGGTTATTACTCAGGAGTCAATTTTAAGAAGAAAAGTGACTTGATTAAATTATTCAAAGTGATTGGATTAAATAGATCAGTTAATTCAGTACAAGTAGCAATCTTGAATTTTTTGCAAGTTCCTAATTCTAAGAGCAAATGAAATTCAGTCACAAAACAGGACATTTCAACACTACATGAGCTTGTCACTAGGGGCATATTTATGGCGATTTTGGGATTGGAGAGAATATCAAAGATCTAAAAGGCACAGGCCACAACAGGTAGAGACGCAGTCTGGGTAGTAATGAATTTTTTAATGTCTTAGAAAAGCCTGCAATTGATTTATCCTCAGCTGCATTCAAAATATTTTACAGTCATAATCTTAAATGATGTTTTGAAATAATTTGAATACCTGAATGTATGTGAAAGAGTCCAGACCCATGTATTTACACTGCAAAGTTTGATAAGCCAGAGTTTTTCCCATATAGGCATGCAATTGATTTAACTATAGGCCTGACCCATGGAATTCCCTTGTAAACTTACAGCCATGAGAAAACCCACTCTTGCCGTGGAGAACCTCCTCCTGAAAATAGAGCAGGCGCTTCTTGCCCTTTCTCACAGTCCTCTTGGCTGCAGGGAAACAAGAATGCTCTTTGTCAAGGCATACCCAGGAGGAGCATTTTGGAGCTCAATTTTCTCATGGTGTATTCAAATAAAAAGGAATGAAGATAATTTAATTTGAAATATGTCCAAGTGTTTCTTGTATCATCCCTGTGCTGTGGCATGTTTCTGAAGCAAATGAGATAGGAAGAAATCAAATATGGAGAAATCCAGCGGAATGCCTCATGTCCTAAAAATGTCCATTTATAGAGCTTGCCTTGGCTTTTCTTTTATCCCTCCTTTCTGAAATAAAAGATCTGATAACTTGGTGTCCTGAATCAAAGAAACAAAGTAACATGACTATCAGATTGTACTCTTAACCTTAACCTATAAAGTCGCATTTCTTCAAGAGTCCTGCAACTTAACTTCCTTCCAGACACAGTGAGTTGCAAGTTCAAAAAGTCTGGGCTGAAAAGGGGGACCTAGGTCACCACCCAACAGACTAAACCTGCAGTGCCTGCATTGGAATCAATAAGGTAAGAGTTCTCGATGCACTGAAGTCATCCCATCCAGAAGACTCCATAGCAGGCAGCGTGTCTCAGAACCTGGTCTAGCAACTTACTGTTGCTCTTGGCTTTGATCCAGTGTGTGACTCTAGTTGGGGACATAGCACATAGTGGGCACTCAGTTAAGCTGAAAAATAAAAGACTGTAGGAAGTTTTTAGCTTTAATTATTTTTTAATAAAAACTTTATTTCCAAGTTATCTGAAATAAAATGCTTTTTGTTAATTTTTCACTTTGCATTTGGACAATCAACCCATTTACTCCCCAGCTGAAGTCTACACAACCATTAGTTTAATGCTATTGATTGAAGGTTGTTTTTAACTGAACACAGAAAGTATTACAAGTTTTGCTGAATGTGATTTCCATTCTATTCACATATTAAGAAGATTAAAAGAAAAGATTTGGTAGTCAGAATGCTTAAGAGCTAATCATAGAGGTGCCACTTACTAGCTTTGTGATTAGGGAAAGTCACTGCCTAGCTATACTTGTTTCTTCCTTTGCAATAAATGGGGATGAAAATAATTGTTGCTGATGGGCAGCAACAATTCAATAAGTGTGATTCCTTAGAGTGGAAAGCATCAAATATGCAGAATAGAAATTCAACTGCTATATGTGTGGATTATCCAGCACTGCCTTTAATGGCTGTGAAGGAACCTTTGGATTTGGAGTTGGTCTGACACAATCTCACTCAACTATGTAGAACTCACTGTGTAAAATATCTTTAACTGGATCATTTCAAATATCTAGTGCATTAGTCTGCTGCAAGGACATTATAGATGTTATTATAAAGTAACAAAATAAAAACAAAAGCTATACCAAAATTTATACATAGACACTAAAGGTTATGATTTCAACATAACTTTGGGGGAACACAATTCAATTCAATATTTGCTATGTTAATTTAGCTAAAAACAAGCTGAAAGGCTTGAAGAACAGAATCGAGGCTTCCTTCCCCAGGGAAGAGGTTCTACTTGTGGACTGCAGTGTCTGCTCCTGCCAGGAGTTTCTGCCTGACCTTCCAGTCTGTCCTTCAAGTTCCAAACTTGCCAAGCAGGTTGCCACAATCATATAAGCCCATTCCTTGCAACTGGTTCATATCCAATATATCTTTATTACATACATATACATACATTTATTGTATATATTTATATTAAATTTATATATTCATTACCAGCTCTATTTCTCTGGTGGAATCTTCTTTGATACAATACTTAAATGAGTAGTACACTTCTTGAATTCAACATTTCCTCATTTAGAAATCATCATCTGTTGAGCATCTGCGCCCTGACCTACAGTGTGATACAGGGGTTATGTGTGTGGGCTCTGGAGTTAGGTAGCTTGGTCCTCAAAACCTGGCTTTACTGCTTACTGATTTAGTCATCTTTGCAAAGTAATATAATTTACCTATGTCTCAGTTTCCTTATCTACATGAGGGTAGATAATAATAGCTTGTTGTAGAGTAACTACTAACCTGTGCCAATGGTGCTGGAAATGATTCATACTGGCTCAAGAAATCCAGTGGTGATCATCTCCACTTCACATTCAGTTTCATGAACTTTGGTGTTAGGTTCTTGGGCCAAAGTAACTCCATTTTGAAAATCAGCACCTGCCCACTCAGGCATGACCTTCCCATTAGGTCCACCCACAAAGAGTTCTTAACCACAGAAACCACAACAAAGACACCAAGTAACAATCACAGGACCAGATGGTTATTTTTAAACTATTTCCTTATACATGACTATAAAGTTAAGAAGTTGTTTTTCAGCAGGTTGCTGCACCTTGTAGAAGAGCAATCTGGCAGATGTTCCCTGTCACTAAACCTTTGCTTGACTCATAGCTATGTCTCTCATGGATATTTGTGCCAGTTACCCTAATATTTGGTAGCTTGAACTTGGTTGCAGTGGGAATATTTACACCATGGTCATTGGCAAACCCTGCAAGTCAGGGTTTTGTTTTGTTTTTTTAAGATGAGTTGTCAGCACCACCTCACTTACACCCATGTCTGATGCAAAGTTGGCCTTCTTCAATAGTAGTGATTATAATAGCTAAATTGCAATAGGGAAAAAAGTGGGTAGGATTCCTTCCTTATTCTCAAAGAGCATGACTGTTGCTAGTCCAAACAGTCTTGGTGTAAACATTAAAAGAAATTCATCCCATCCTTAAGAAAAAACTATTAAGTTAAATAGTGTGAATGGTGATACTGAGACTTACATACTGCATAACTTTGACAACAAATTATATTTGGTATTCCTATAAGAAACCATAGTCATAGCAACAACTTGCATTTTCCCTCACTCTTTTAAAGGTAATTTTCCCCTGCTTAGTAAGTATGTGAAAGCAAGGCTTTAAAATAAATATAAATTCTTAAATAAAATATTTCTTCTTCCAGGTCATTTTGAAACATCTTTTCGGTGGAGAAAAGATCCTCAGCAAGAGAATCCAAAAGAGAAATAAACAGTCACTGGAAACACAAATGCTGAAGGGATGTGCAGGGGCATATATTTATAAAATAGCTCGACGGAAATTGGGTAATATGCTTCAAGAACAGGAAAGAAACAGCGCAAAACAAACAAACAAAAAATCCTAAGACTTTGACAATGAAAAATGTTCTTAGAATGTCTGAGAACATTCTCTCTTGCTTATACCCTCACGTTTTGGTTGGGATGCAAACCTCCAACTAAGCCAGGCCAGCTCCACAGGCTTCAAGCTTTCTTAGGCCCACAGAGGCCAGCCTTGAGAGGCTGGGTTCAAATAGTCTTCCTGGTACATTGCAGGTGCACTTACAGAATCTGCTTCTTTCTGAGTCTTTAAGATGTGAAATAAAACCCAGGGGCCATATTTACATGGGCCCAAAACACTCCCAACTAAAGCCAGCAGTTATGCTGAAGCCTTCTGGATTCCCATGAGAAATTCTCTGGATCCAGTTCATCCACGTCATAGGAGTCTGCAAAGAGGAGGCCACAAGAGTTTAAAATGCTGTGACTGTGTGAGATTTCCTTGACCATTTTTAGTTCACTTATCTCTCAGTAGTAGGAGAGAGACAAAGGGACATGCAGCAAGCGGGAGACCAGGAGGAGCTTAGCGGCCTACATTAGCATACACTGCTCCACCTTGGTTGTGGCTGGACCCAGACCTGCTCCCCGACCCCCAAGGTTCTCTTGAGTTTGTTTTCTCTCCAGGAAGCTGCAGCCCGAGGTACTCCTCCACCAGCCCTGGACATCTGCTCGGCTAGTCTATTTTCTGCTACCGGCAGAAGACAGGAAGGAAGTTTGTTTCCTGTAAATAGAGGGAGAGAAAATTACAGCTATTATTGTTTTGACAACGGAAGCCCTCACTGAAACTTGTACCAGAGTTCATTCCTGACAGACATCAGGTCTGAGTTGCCGGCTTTCCACAGAAATTCTTCACAAGGGGTCCCGAGGAGAGCTGGAAGCTTCCATGGCCTTGCAATAGATATCTGTCTAATGGCCTGAAGATGTAATTCTGGGCTGTCCTGGTACTGGCTGTGGAAACAGAATGCAGCCTGCGTTCTGATGAATGTTTTGATAGAAGCCTTGCTACCCCAAAGAGCATGCTGGATCTTGACCCTTAAGCATACAAAATAGTCTATGCACACACACAGCCCAGGGTGGAAAATGCCTTGACACAGGAAATCATTTGTATTAATCTTTTAAACGTCTCTCCCTGTTCTCTCTGCTCTTCTCTAAAGCTTTCTTTTGAAGATTCCTTGGCTTTTTAAATTTAAATGTGTGTGTATAATTTATATATTATTTAAATTAATTCTCTCTCTCTCTCTCTCTCTCTCTCTCTATATATATATATATATATATAGAAACCCCCATTGAAAAGCTGTGAAATTACACACTAACATATTGGGGATCCTGCCTCCCTACTTTCAGTATATGATATGTCCATGAGTTGTTGGGAATATATTTGACCATGACCTGCAAACATTTATTTGTTATTTTTAGATGTTTTATATTCATCTTTTACTAGTTCATATTTGAGAACTAAAAAGAAAGGAGAAAAGAAGCTAATGAGGACTCTTGGGCTGAGAGTCGGGCAATGAGATTTGTTAGTCACAAGGGGTAAGTATCTTCTACTGGTTGGAGAAAACTTTATTCTAATAGTTGAAACAGATACATATGTCTCAAATGTATGAGTTTCTGTTTGGGTTTCTGTGATGAACTTGCAACATTCATAGAGGGCCATAGGTAGCAGTGAGTTACTGGGATAGTTTTTAATCTTGGCTGTTTTGATATCACCCCCTCTGTTGGTCCTCTTTCGCTGGCTGCTCCTTTGTAGCATTCTTTTCTGGTCCCTTATTCAACTACTCCACCTTCAAATGATACTATACACTAAAGCTCAACCGTGGTCCTCTTCGATATTCCATTAGACATATGACTTCAATAATATTTATATGGCTTCCCGGTTTGTGACCTTGGGCATCACCTGTGACCTGAATTCTAGAATCTTAGAAGCCACAGCCTGCCTGACACATCTGCTTAGCTATTTAACATACTTCTCAAATTTTACATGCATGAAACAGGACACGCTTTTTTTCCCATCCAAAACTTGGTCTTCCTCAGCATCGCCATCTCAGTGATTGCTACCACCCTACTCAATCAGGAGATTGTCTCTGATATTTTTTCTTCCCCTTAGCCCATCTCGAACCCCCCAGCAATGTCTCTTAGCTCTACTTCCAACCTACATCTTCTGTTTTGTCTATTTTCTCCAACCCCTTTGCTACCATCCTAGTTCAAATCACCCTCTTTTTCCACCTGGAATATAGCTGTAGCCCCATCTAGAAGCTTCATGTAGATGTTCATACACGAAAATTCTTTTTTTTTTTTTTTTTTTTTTTTGCGGTACTGGGGATCGAACTCAGGGCCTTGTGCTTGCGAGGCAAGCACTCTACCGGCTGAGCTATCTCCCCAGCCCTACACGAAATTCTTCTACACACAGTAGATAGAGTGGTCTTTTGAAATATAAATTGCAGTTTATAATTTCCTTGTTTCAAGTCCTTCAGTGACTTCCCATCAAATTCAGAATAAATTCAAACACCCTTATCTTACCTGTATACTCCGTCCCCAGTATGTCTTCGGCATAATCTAACGCCCTTTACTCTGCATTGAACCATCTTTCTCTTCTTGGATCCTTTCTTCCTCACTCAGAACCTCCTCTGCATGGGGTGTTCTCCCTTGGCCTGTCGTATGTCTGGTTCCTCCTTGACAGTCAGGTCTATGTTTAGGTGTAATCCTCCCAGCCAAGTCCAGTGCCTCTCAGTTCTATTTCTATCATTGAACTAATTGCTGCTTGGTGGTTTCTTGTTCATTACTTGTTTTTTATTTCTTCCCTCCAAATATATCCTATGCTTACATGAGCACAGGCCTTGTCTTTGTGTCCAATTGATACCGCTGTTTGCCAGTGACATGTTCTGCTCCTTCTAATGTTGAAGTTTGAACACTAGAGAATCACGCCAAGGCAAGCATATTAAGCAGGTTTTATTTAAAGGTGATAATAATACAGACTTCTCCCGGGAGAGAGAAGGGGGCCATGACTGATGTTCTAAAGTCCCAAGAAGTGAGCGCACCCTAATCTTTTATAGGTTAAGGTCTCTTTTGTTCTCCAGTTCTCTCCCCCCTTATCTCTCCTTCCTGCCTATGCATGACTAGGCCCGGTTTTTGCAGGTGAGATGTAAAAAGTGAGAAGCTGATGGGTCAGGGGGAGGGCCAAAGTGATTCAGTCAGGCATGGGCCCAGGGGACATTGATTAGCAGCTCCTTGCCTGTAGTCCTTGATAAAGGCAGGTAAATTTGGTAATCAATGAGCTCCCGAGATCCTTAACATTCCATTCTCCCAAGGGCAGTCTCCACCTTCCAGAGGCAGATGGCTTTCATGGCCTTCATTTCCTCCAGTTGACTAGATCCCCTATTTCTACACTAACTGCCTGTCCCCAATTCTGGAGAAGCTCCTCGCATGCAGTGAGGCTCAATAATTGTGAAATGGATGAAAGAAGAAGATAATCACGGGCTCTGATCTGTTCCCAGATATCAGGAAAACCTAACCTAAGTGGAAGAGTTCGGGGAGAGGAAGAGGAGAGCAAAGCATTTTAGACAGAAGAAACAAATTGGTGCAAAATGCAGGAGTTGGGAGGAGCAAAGCACAGGAAGGTGCCATGTTTGGAGCTCAAGAAAGGAGGAGGGTACTGTTAAGTTGAGACTTAGAGAAGTATTCAGGGGTGCTGGAATGAGTTAAGGACTCTAGATTTTACTTTGAGAGTGTTTGAAAACCATTTTACACTGAAGTAGGCAGATAGTAGGATAAGATTCACTTTCTAAAACTATCTTCTAGGCTGCAATGTAAAGAGGCTGAGATAGGAGCAGCGTGGCTATTGTCCTTCTTGTTATTAAGTGACTGCTGCAGTAATCTAGAGGAAAATCTGTGATAGCTTGGACAAACTACTGTTGGAGGAGATGGAGAAATTGGATAGATTCTAAAGATATTAAGGGGATAAAATAAATAGTGGTTTTTAATTAGATAAAGGTAGAATGATGGAGTGCGGAAAGGGATGGCCTTTGGGGAGATGTTAGGCTTGAAACAAGGTTTTGATTTGCATCAAATCTACTACTGGGATGATGGTGACACTGTCCATGGAGGAAAAGGACATGAAGGAGAATCAGAATTTTTAAAAATATCAGGAAGTTGTTTTCTGTATGTTAAGTCTGAAGGCCTTCAACATATTCAAGAAGAGATTTGGAAGTAGTTGGATTCATTAGTAGGAGCTCAAAGAAAAAGAGGTAAACAAGAGATAAAAATTCAGGAACGCGGATTATAGTCTACAAACACTTTGATAACAAGGACCACTTTGTGTTACATGTACAGGCCAGGAAGTCTAAACATGAGTAAAAACTACTATGACCATTGCAAATAGGAAATATGGATGAGGGAAAATTGTACAGATTATTTTAAAGAAGCTAAAATAGATGTTCATTTATAAAGATTTTTTATTTATGAAGCCAGTTAAGAAAAAACAGTGAATGGCAGAAAATTATATATTTTAAGTTTGCTGTGAATATTCACAATATGTTTGTTCTACCAAAATTTCAAATAGGTTAGAATTTGACATATTGGTTAGAAATTGTCCAAAAGACTACAAGTTTATTAGAGCACCAAAAGTCAGTGGTAATGAGACAAATAAATTATTTTTTGTTATTCTAACTGATACATAATATTAGTTAGATGTAAGGGGGGGCAATTTTGGTTCGTCGATAACTCCCAGAAAAAAACGCTCCACAGATACAGGTCTCACACGAGGAACTTTTATTCTAAGCGGACAAAACATGTCCGCTAGGGGAAAAGGGAAAGGGAAAGAAGAAGATGGCTAGGGTTCCTTGTTAGATATTGGAATTTCGTGGGCTGGGAGGAACCAATCACGGAGGAGAATTATTACAGACTGACTGATGGACCAATGACATATTGGAACGTAATGTAGGGGGGCAGGAAGGTTACGGCAATGTAAGCCGGAAATTCCTGTAACGGGAGAGGCGGGCTTAACGGCAGATTGACAGGTGGGTTGGGAGGCTGGGTTAGCGGGAGAGAAAGGTTGCTTTATAACTAACACATAAAATTATACATACTTATGGAGTGCCATGTGACATTTCAGTACATGTATATATTGTATAATATTTGAATCAGGGTAAACATATCTCTATGTTCAATCATCTATTCTTTAAGACAAAAACATTCAAAATCTTTTCTTCTGAACTTTTATATATATATATATTACATATAATTAATGCAATACATTATTGTCATGTATCATCACCTTGTTATGCAATAGCACACTGGAGCTTCTTTCTTCTGCCTAAGCATAACTTAGTACCTATTAATCAACCTTTCCCCAACCCTCCCTCCCCTCTACTTCTCCCAGCCTCTGGTAACCACCATTCTACTCTCAGTTTCTATGAGAACAAGATCTTTAGATTCCACATATGAGTGAGATCATGAGGTATTGTCTTTCTGAAACTGACTTATTTCATTAACATAATACTGTCTAGTTCCATCCATGTTGTCACAAATAACAGGATTTCGTTCTTTTTTATGATTGAATACTATTCCGTTGTGTACATGTACCTTAGCTTCTTTAATACAAGACAAATATATTCTAAATAAAGTCCTTTACTGTAATTCTATCACGGTTATTTGCTAGGTTGAAAAATCATAACAAAAAAGGCCCATTTTTTTTGCTTCCAAAGCACTGCCCTATGCATAGTCATCACCCACCTTGTGATTGGGACTCATCTTTCAAGTTATTCAAAACATAAATGTTGACATTAATTGATCGAAGTAGGACTACATGAGCTTCTCACGTTCAAGTTCGAATTGTTTTAAATGAGACATAAACCTGAGTGTAAAGGGTGACAGAAGATACATATGTGAGGTTGTGTGCGTGAAGGAGATCATGTCATGAAAATAACTGTATTACTTTCCTTGGGCTGTCATGCGAAACACCACAAACTGCGTGGCTTAATGCATCAGAATCTTTTTGTCTCACAGTTCTGGAGGCTAGAAGTCTGAAACCCAGGCGTTGCCAGGGTCGTGTTCTCTCCAAATCCACTAGGGGAGGATCCTTCCTTGCCTTTTGCACCCCAGGCATTTCTTGGCTCATGGCAGCTCCAGTCTCTGCCTCTCTGGTCACATGTCCACCTTCCCTCAGTCTGGGTGTCTCTGTGTCTTCACATGGCATTTTCGCCCATCTGTCTCTGGTTTTTCTTCCTACAAGGAAACCATTGCCACTGGATAATGGCCCACCCTACCGGAGCATGACCTCATTGAACTTATCACAGCCACAAAGATCCCTTTTCCAAATCAGTTCACGTTCCCAGGCCCTGGGGATTAAAACGTCAGCACATCTTTCCTTGGGGGACACAGTTCAACCTACAACATGAACCGCGGGTGCTAATGAAAATACATGGCATGTGAACTAGTAGGTGAGGGCCGGGCTAGAACTGTATGCGAGTTTTCGTCCGTGTGTGCACACAGTCAAGAACTAGGGCCAAGCACCAATTCGTTGATCTCCATTCTGCTTCCTGGTTCGTGCTTTCAGTGGTTACTTGGACAGCTTTTATGCTGTCCCATGACTCCATTCACAATGAGTAATGGATGGTTTCCGGGCTCTCACTCCCACTTTTAATGAATACCAACACTAATTAACTGACAGTAACATGTAGCTGCTCTTGGCTGCATGCATCTCTCACTGAGGTCATAACGGCTGTTGGTAATATAATTTATTACTGGGTAAGGCGCACTCTCAGTGTGAAGACCATTTTTGCGAGTGCCAAAGCAGTGCAAGGCAGGCCTTTCTTGGTAAGGTAATATGTTCCATAGCTCCTGGGCCTTGGCATAATGACGCATTAAAGTCACAATGGCTCCACTGGAATGCCGTAAAGATTTCCAAACACACCACCATCTGCTGGGAGGGACAGAGGACTACTGTTTGAAGAAGGACTTCTGCTTGTATGCTGGAATCAGAAACAGCAACGGAACCCCCGAAATGATCAGAATAGCGTATTCTGCTGATGATTAATATTGTTTGCCATAGAATTGTTCTGGGGATGACGAAATTGCATCTCAGGAAGGAAAAACACCATAGAAGCAATGTCAACGATTTTCATTTCGGGAATGGCAGGCATCCAAGCCCTTGTGTGCCCTGCAGTAAGGTCACCTGGGCAGCTCGCTTCAGGACCCAACTCTGCACTCCCCATGAACTCGACCAAATTAGCTTTACACGACGAAGCCATCTTACTGCTCTAGAGGATCAGAGAAGCTGGATCCAGTCCCAGCGCTCTGTAGATAACCAGTCACAGGATACGTTTGCACCCTGTTCTCTCCTAGTACAGCATGCTGCAGATTCCTCTGTATTTCCCAGTTTATATCCATAGAGGGAACTTGGGTTCACATATTTCCTTCTATTATCTGCACTAATCTGGTGACCTGAAATCATTTACGTACCCTCCACTCTTGTTACAACGCCTCTGGAACTGCGTAACATTTTTTTCTCATGTATGGGGCTACTGTTCCCAACCAAGTCCTTTTATCCTTCCTATAATAACCTTTGTAATGGTAACAGCAACTCCTTGTAACACTTAAAATGCTTTTCTCACAAGGGAAGTGTGACAAGGAAAAGTATGTCAGTATGATTTTTAAAATGGCATCTGAATAGTGAAAAATCACAAGACCCTCTAGCCAAAGTAGTAAACAAGGACGGCGGTGAAAAAGATGTACTAACATACACAATAAAGAATGGAAGAGAGTAATGTAAGTTAGGATGAAGTTTAGCTTTCCAACAGTGAGTGTCAAAATTTGCTGCTGACTTCACATAAACTAGGATCACCCTCTACAAAATATACACATACTTAGTAATGAGACAAAAAAGTATTGCAACTGACTTTTTTCTGAATGTCACGATGCAAATGCCCAGACTATTATCATCCACAAACTTGGAAGCATGTGGTTACCCCAGTCTATTACCTCTGTCTTATGAAATTGCTTTTTTAGAAGCACCTTCAAATTTAGTTTGTGAAATTAAAACAAAAAAGCAGATTTATTACTTTATAGTCACATCTGAAATCTATCATTAAATTGTTCAATAGTCTTGAATACTCATCATATTCAGATAATTGTTTCCAAATGACATTCTCATTTTCTGTTTGCAAAAATCAAGTTGGCCTTCTTTAGACATTTGTGATCACAATTATTAACTTTATTAGAGATTCCTAGTTACAGAAGCTCATAACACTCAAAGACATGTGTAGGAAAAAATAATAATCTCCATCCACTTCCCGGCCTCTAATCTTCATTCTATAAGCTAATGAATCATCCATGCTAAAGAATAATAAACAGCTCTACGTATCACACTAGAGGAATTCCCAAGATATATCTTAAATAAAAAAATACATATAGCATGACTTTATTTTGTCTTGACATACATAGATCTATAGTATGGCTATTCCAAATTTTATTCAAACACTGTCCTACAGATGCAGTCAGGATATCTGCAGTTTGTTGACTTGCAGGAAACATTTCTGGAGACTTAGTTATTCACAACAAGTGTTTATGCACAGGAACTCTTTCTGGGAAAGAGACTCCCTAATGTAAAATTGCTAAGTCAAACTATATAAATCACATTTTTTACTACTCCTGCAAAGAGGGAAAAGTGCATAGAATTAGTAAAACATGACAGAAATTTAATTATTAGAAAAATTAAAGGTCCAATTCTGTGTTGCCCTGTAGCCACGATCAGAGAATGTTAGCCAGACTCTTCTCTGATTTGGTGAGAACCTGTTCATATTTTACCACAAACACTTCATCACAGATGTGACCAGCTATGCTTGTTAAGATTGTTACACTTACATTATTCCTCACTCTTCAAGCTTCTGCACCCAGTTTCAAAATGAAATGCCAATGATGCTTGCAGAAAAAAAAATGTACTATAGCTGCCTTCTAGATATAACCCAGGAAAAAGCACCGAGGAGATCAGGTGTGAATTTGATCATCCTGTTTGTAACCACAGGGGGTACAAAACTCCAAGTCACATATTGTTAAACCACTGTTGACTCTGCCTGGAGAAAGCAACAATTTCACCCGTTGGTGACATTCTCTAGAGTCACTTTTCAGGTCACCCCCCCCCCCCAGCAATTCCTGTTTTCCGTTGTTGAGCTATCCTTCCAGCCCTTCCACCTACCTGATGTCATCACAGGAATTTGTCACACACCACCCACAGGCTGCTTGTCAGTTATAAAAAGTACCTTGCACAAAGACCATCAAATAAATGTCCAGCCACGGTCTCAACATGCTCTCTTTGGTCTCCCATTTTTATTATAATTGAGTGTGTCAACCATTCGGGGAGGAGGGGGCACTCTTTGTTCTTAATTGTGAAAATCAAGGTTGCTACTGAAGAAAAGTTTCTAGAGTCCCCATGAAGTTTAAATTTGATTTTACTGGATGAAATGACTTGAGTATCTCCTCTTAGGAACTGTCATAGGCGCAAGGGACATAGAGATGGACGTGCTACTCACTGGTCTCAAGAAGGCGAGAATCAGATATGGGCATGAACAAGTGACCACATTTAAAACAGAGTGTAGGAGGCAGAGATGGAGATGAGAACAAGCCATGATGGAAAGCCAGACATGGGTCACCTATAGGACTTGAGATTGTCTAAAACACTCAGTCACCACAGGTAGCCAAGGAATCACATAGAGCTGAATATACAGTGTGCTAAAGAGTACTGAGAGTGTACATAATGGAATACTACTCCGTCATAAAGAAGAATGAAATTATGGCATTTACTGGTAAATGTGTGGAACTGGAGACTATCATGCTAAGTGAAATAAGTCAGTCACAAAGAACTAAAGGCCCAATGTGTTCTCTGATATGTGGATGTTGACTCATAACAGGCAGCAGGGAGGGGTGGGGGAGAGGTTCTCCAAAATGGACAGAGGAGGATGAGGGGAAGGGAGGGGGGATGGGAATGGGAAAGACAGTAGAATGAATCAGACATAACTTTTCTAAGTTCATATATAAATACACAACCAGTGTAACTCCACATCATGTAACCACAATAATGGGAAGTTATCCTCCATGTATGTATGATATGTCAAAATACATTCTATTGTCATGTAAAAAGAGCAAATTTTAAAATTTTTGAAGAGTACTGAGCACAGTACTGAGAGATAGTGAGAGACTGGTCAATTATCTCATAGTAAGTTGAAAATCCACAGGATTACTTTTAAGAGCTTCCTTTTGAGAAACCTAAAGGTAGACTCAGGTATATTTATGGTAAAACTTGAATGATAATGCTCAAGTTAGGGACAGGAACAAATGCAACTTTTCAACTTGTAAAATCAACTTATCGAAATTCTCTTTTGATCCCCAGTATATCTACATCCATATGATAATTATCTATTGTATAGTTAAGTTTGACTACACTTCTATAATCTTAATAAACAAAAATTGAAAACGTCAATCTTACCTTTCCTTTATTTAAATAAAAATTTACAAGGATTTATTCCATGTGTCACAGATATTGTTGTTTAATTCAACTTCAAATATGAGCTACAAAATAAAAGAATCTCAGGGAAATTTTTTAAATCAATGATGTGATCCTACTTTCAAGAACATCTACATAAAAACAAATAGCAAATGATGTGGAAGTAAAGAAGCTTTATAAAACATTTCCTTCAAAGTTTATTTTTTTAACCTAAAAACATAATATACTCCACAAGCCAAAATTTAACCCTTAAGCCTTTCTTCTGAAAATCAGGTTTTCTCAGTGTCCCCCCCCCCCATCACTCACATAGAAGAAGGAAATTTTCTGGTTTTGCATTTATTTTTATACAACACGAAGACTTCTTAAGTAATTTGCTTACATGAAATATTGTATCCTGTCACTTGGTGTCTTTCACAAAGGAATAAAAAATAGTGTCTACTCACCCCAAGGCCATTTTGCAAGGACCCCAATTTATCATCACCAGGTAGGTACTCATCTACACACAAGTCAATAATTTTCTTTCCTTCTTTCCTTCGTTCCTTTTTACATTCCTCTCTCCCTCCTCTTCTCCCTCTCTTCTTTCCTTCTATCTTTGTCCTTTAAGAGTGTTGACCAATAACAATGATGTGTTTACCATGATGCTATCTATACATATTCCCAAAGCAGTTTAACAGTTGACTCATACATATTCCACTAGTTTCATACAATGATGTGATATTCGATTGCAAATATACATGGTTACATTTAGAGAAGTTGAACATTTCTGATTCTGTGTTCTTTAAAAATTTCATGACTAGGATGAACAATGAAAGGAACCTGGTTACCTAGTACCAAACTGCTTCCCTCTGCCTTTGGAAATAAGTTCTGTTTTATGGCCTCTGGGTGATGCCCGGGATCTAACCCAGGGCTTGGCACATACTGGGTAAGGGCTCTACCTCTGAGTCACATCCCTAGCCCTGAGAGTAAATCTGTAATGCTAAAAAAAAATCATGGCAAATTGGAAATGTAGTCAGATGGAAACAAATTAAATTCAATGAGAAAAACTACATGCTAATTTAAAAGCAGAAAGATATATTATACAAGCAAGATTATTGAGAATGAATTTTTGTGTGAAAGAATGTCAAAGAAGCATCACTCAGTCTTGGACTCAAGGTGAATGGAAAATGATTGTTAGAGCAAAGTAGAATAGTAATTTTTCCAGAGCAATAAAGCAGGTTGTAGGAGTTCATAGGTAATTCTTGCTTGACATTCACCCACAATATTGCCAAAGTACCATACTCAGCTGGGATGCACCAATTAAAAGAGACATTGAGGAACTTACAGAAAATTCACAGATAAGACTCTATTTTTTATATTAAGACAATTTATATTAAGAAAAGGCTGTCAAGCAGCCCCTGAGTATATTCATGGCATGACCCACACCAACTTTCTCCACCTTCACTGACAATGGTCTCAGGGGATGCTCAGGTTAAGGAAATGGATGAGAAATGTTTACAGCATGACCTTTCCTAGAAGTAGGGATGAGCAAAAATCAAGACACTGACTTCGAAAAGCTAGGTAACCAGCTTGCCACCAACTACAAAAACATAGTTACATTTCTTCTTGATTAGAATATATCTGCATCTATGAACCATTTACTTGTAGTATAGAGGCTTACAAAGTATATGTGGGCGAATTGCATTTTATTTATTCATTAATTTTATATTCTTTCCATCACAAATGAGTTTAAATGGCTTAGAAAGATTCTGGAAAGATGGCAGCAGTAGAGGCATGGTATTTAAATATTCTTGAATCTCCTCATAAAGAAGAGGAAGAGCAACAGTAATTACAGACCAAAACCCACAATCTATGTGTGCACATCAAACTAGGTGACAAGGTGTCTTCTACAAAACCCAAAATATGATGACCCAGGTGGGTCATCCTCAGTGCAGAAGGAAGCACTAAGAGTCACAGGGCATCAGAGAACAGGAGAACCCAAATGAGCCCCTAGAGGTCCCACACCATCTGAGGGAGTGGCTTATGCTGAGGATGTCACCTGCATTCCCTTCCAGGATAAAATCCTAAATGTGGTAAAATCCTCACTGGGCAAGTGGGGACAATAGAGAAGGGAGGGTTAAAGCCATCAAACTAGACAAACTCCACAAAACTACCACCTGCACTCTGTAAACATGGGAGACACGTTTCCCTTAAAATTAGCATCAGAAAAATATGAGTTGAATCCCATGCAAAGTTATTAAATGAAAGAGGGAAGCAAAACAACTTCCATACAATCAAAATGAGTCACAAAGCCATGCCCACCCAAAGACAAAAAAGTGTGATCTAATATTCAGAAGTTACCTAAATGAAATGAAGAAAATGATAGAAAACATAAAGAATAACATCAGAATCAGGAAAAAAACTGAAAAACTAAGGTGACTGGAGAGAAAGGAAATTGGAAAAGAAAGCCGACGGGTTTCAAAAGAGTTAGAAATAAATGAAGAATGATAGCATAGTTAGAAATAAATGAAAAATGATGAGCCAAAAAGAGTGTGAGAAGTAAGCACAATAAACAGCATCTGTGAGAATTAGATGATCCAACAAAATAGAAATAGAAGGACACTTCCTCTGCGGGATGAAGGGTATCTATGAAAACACTCACAGCTAACATCATACCCAATGGTGAAAGACACAATGATTTGCCCCTAAATGAGAAATAAGACAAGGTTATTTTGTTCTTATCACTTCTATTCAACATTGTATTGGAAAGTCTAGCAAGAGCAATCAGACAAAAAATACACTAAAGGAATGCATCTAGATTGGACATAAAATGGTAAAACTATCTTATGTGAAGATGACAGGGTCTTGTATACAGAAAATTCCAAGAAGCCCATTAAAACAACCAGCAAAAGAAATAAATGAATATAACTAGGTTGCATGAGAAAGAGAGCAATAAATATACAAAAATTGCATTTTCATAGAGTTGCAATGGACAATCTAAAAATGAAATTAAGAAAATCCCATTTACAAAAGCATCAAAAAATAAAATAAAATTCTGCCCATCAAAATCCCCATAGAACTTTTGACAAAAGTAGTTTTAAAAAATGTTAAAATGCATATGGAAACACAGAAGACTGTAAAGCTAAAGTAATCCTGAGAAAGAACCAACTGGAAGCATCCCACATCATCCTGACTTCAAAAGTATGACAAAGCTGCAGTGTGTAAGACACTAAGGTACTGGTGTAAAGGTAGACATCCAAACCAGCAGAACACACGGAGAGCTCAGAAACAAGCCCACGTGACCTTCTTTGAGGATGCAAAGAAAACAATGGAGAAAGGACAGTCTCTGCAACAGATGGCCCTGAGGAACCCTGATGTTCACACACATGAAAAAGAACAAAATGGAGTCCTCATCTTATAGCAAACACACACACAAACTCAAAATAGATTTTCGATTTAAACGTAAAAGCTGAAATTAAAACTCCTGGAAGAAAACACAGGGAAAGGCTTATTGACATTGATATCAGAAATGATTTCTTGGATGTGATGTCAATAGCACAGCAAAAAAAGACAAGTGGGACTACATCAAACTAAACAGCCCCTATGCAGAAGAGGAAACAAACAACACCATGAAAATGTAACCTAAGGAACAGGAGAAACCTGTCTGTGAGTTCCACATCTGTGGATTCCACCAACTCTGAATAGAAAACACTTGGAAAAAGAAATTGTTTCTGTATTGAACATGGATGGACTTTTTCTTGTCATTATTCCATAAACAATACTGTATAACTATTCATAGAACATTGCCAAGTGTTAGGCGCTATCAGTAATCAGAAATGATTTCAAGTATATAAGAGTGTTGCAGAGGCTATGTACAAATGCCATGCCATCTTACACGAGGAACTTGAACACCCACATATTTTGATATCCAAAGGGGAATCTTGGAACTAATTACTCATGGGTACTGAGGGCCCACTGTATTTAAAAATTATATATTTGATAAGGGGTTAATGTCCAAAATATAAAAGTAACTACCACAACTTATTAGCCCAAAACCAAATAACCCAATTTAAAAATTGGTAAAGGACTAGAATAAACATTTTCTAAAAAAGACATACAAATGGCTAACAGATATCTGAAAAAATGCTCAGTATAACTAATCGTCAGAGAACTGTGAGCCAAAGCCACTGGGAAATATTACCTCATATATATTAGATTATTTTTACTTTTTTTTTTTTGTAGTGCTGGGGATTGTACTTCATATATATTAGAATGGCTATTATCAATATAAACAAATGGAAGATAGCAAATGCTGACAAAGTAAAGACATTGGAACTCTTATTCACTGACTTTGGGAATGAACAGTGTTGTAGCCACTGTGGAAAACAGTAAAGATGTTCCTTGATCCCACTGCTGTGTGTATATCCAAAAGAACTGAAATCAAGACCTCAAAGAAATATCAGCACTCTCATGTCCATCACAGCACTAGCCAAGATACAGAAATAACCTAAATGTCTACCATTGTATGAAAGGGTAAAGAAAATATGGTAGACACATAGAATGGAACATCACTCCAATCGGCTTTAAAAAGAAGATCCTGCAATATGTAACATCCTGGATGGATCTAGGAGATGTTATTCTGAGTGAGTCCAAATAGGACTAAGGCAGTCCAAATAGGACAAATATTAGCTGGTTCCTTTTATATGACATATTTAAAATAGTCAAGCTCAAGGAGGCAGAGAGAACGCTAGTGCCCAGCTTTTGAGGGGAAGGAGAAATGAAGACTTGCTAAACAACAGCGCTGTGATTTAAGGTGTGGTTTGTCCCCCAAAGATTCAGGTGCTTGGAAGCTTAGTTTCCAGTGTAACAGTACTGAGAATTGGTGGGACCTTTACATTTGTGAGGCCTACTGGAAAGTTATTAGGTCCTGGGGGCCCCATTCATATGAATGGGATAATGTCTTTCTTGATAAACTGGGTTAGTTCTCTGGAGCCTGGATTAGATCTCTCAGGAATGTGTCAGCTCTCATGGGAATGGATAATCACCACAGTGTATGGTTATGAAACCAGTTAGATTCGTCTCCATCTCACTTTCTCATGCTTGCCTCCGTTTTGCACAGGTTCATTTTCCCTTCTGCTTCTCTGCCGTGTTATGACACTGCACAAGGCCCTTACCAGAAGCTGAAATGATGAGATGAGCTGAATCTATGACTTAAATAAACCTCTTTTCTTTTCAGATTACTTGGCCTCCCATACTTTGTTACGGCAACATAAAATGAATTAAGACAAATGGGCACAAACTTTCAGTTATTCAAGATGAGTATATTATCTAGGAAATAATCATCAATGGATGCTAGCATATGATAGGAGATGGGGTAAAATGAGAGTTTGATAAAAAGAGAATGTTCAACATAAGTAATGTGGGTATATCAATGAAATTATCTTCCCTGCACCCCCAAAAGTAGAGTTTGAATTTGAACAAACCTCTAGAATTAACTATCAATTTACAAAGAATATGGAAAACATAGGAACATGTTAAACAACGTTTCCTGGATGCAACCAGGAAAATTCAGACTGCAGGATGCTGTGTAGGATAAATGACCCAGTTCTTCAACAGAAAATTGCAAGGGAGAGAAATAAAGAAATGGAGGGAAAAACAATGAGGTCTAAGAAAACATAAGAACCTGGAAGAGATCAAAGGAAGGGTAAGAGACCTATTAAGCAATCTTTACTTATAGAATTTATTCAGAGTTTGAATCAAACTCTTAAACACACACACAAGCATGCACACTCACCCATGGCAGTTTGCAAAATGGGAACAAAGGAGAAATTATTGCTTATTTTTTAGGATTGAGGCCATTATAGTGTTGTATTTTTAAAGAGCCCCTATATTTTAAAGAAGCATTATCAAATACTTACAGTCTATATAATATCTGCAATTTGTTTCACAATAATCTGTGTCAGGATGCAAAAGGAGAATCAGATGGTCATGATTTGGTCGTGTGTTGGTAATTGTTGAAGCTGAGTGACCAGTACATGGCAGTTCCTTATATAGTCTCTCCAAAATTTACATATTTTAAATTTTGTGTAAGAAAGTTTTTAGTAAAAAAGTCCATTAAATGGTAAATTAATGTGCTTGCAAGGGTGTGTAAAATGATGAGAGAACATAATAAAACTTAGACAAACATGAGAATAAAACAAAGTATAAGCACATCCTCAGTACCTACACACAGACTACTGGTGGGTTATAATTTTTTCCAGAACTTTCTAGCACTTAATGGAAAAAGGAAAATGCTTGATACAAGATACAAGATTTATGTCAATTTGATAAATATCAATTGCTCAGGAATAGCTGTTTGCTCATTAGTTTACTTCTAATGCTGAAACCACCAGGATTTCTCTGCAAGAAGTCTCTTGAAGAGGAAATGCATGGTCATAATTCAGTCATTCATTTATTTGTTCCCTCCTTTCAGTAAATATTTTTTGAGTACTTATCAAACGCCAGGTCCTATGTTAGGAGTTGTACACACAACGATGAACTTGATGACAAAAGAGGTTTCTATCCTCACAATTCTTACAGTTCAGTGGGAGAAAAAGACAATTAACAGGGAATTAAGATGTTATGATGGGGAGCACTCAGCAAGGATACCTAAGCCCTTCTCCGGATGAAGGAAGACTCACATCCTGAAGAAAACCATGGTGATTTTGTTGATATCTGAACTGAAATTAGCCAAGTGAGGGTAGCATGGGGCAGCTGTCCCCAGACAGTGAGAAGACCCAAGCTAGCAGGACAGAAGGAGGTAGGAGCAGTCAGTCATAGAAGGAGGAGGTTAGTGTCAACCCTAAGGCATCCAAAGTCAACTCCTGGTGTTTTCTCAGAAATGGCTGCTTTCCCAATCTTCTCATTTCAGCAATGACAACTCTACCTTCATAGTTGCTCAGTTCCAGAGTCTTGGGGGTTGTTTTTGGTGTCTGCTTTGTTATAACCAAGGCTCATTCCCTTGGTAAAGCCTGTTTGTTTTAAAGTGCACCCAGAATCCAACCCCTTCTCACCACCTCCATTGCAGCAGCCATCGCTTCCAGCTGGATTATTGAAACAGCCTTTTTCTTAAGGAGGCTCTGATTCTGTCCTTGACTATTCACCCCCATGATTCCAGTGGCTACAAGGAGTTTTTTTAAATATATGGAAGATGAAAACAACCCTTTATTCAAACTCCAATGGCTTCCACTGTCACTCAGAATAAAATCCAAAGTATTGGCAATGACCTGTAATTCCCTGAACAATCTGGCCCTCTCTGGTCCCCTTTTCTCTGCAGCTTACCAAAGGCCTTCTTGCTCTTCAAATGTGCTGAGCACACCTGTCCATTAGATACGGAATTTGTTCTTGCTGGTCCCTGTGCTTGGAATGCTTTGCCCCCAGTTATCCTCCAGGGTTTCTTTTCATTTCCACAGGGGCCAGTCTAAATATTGCTTTGTAAATGACACTTTCCTAAGTCATGAAATACGAAATAGTAGTGTCACTCTCCTGACTTTATCCATATTGTACTTGAATTAGTTAAGAGTAGTCTGTTTACTATTCCCTAACAAGCTCAAATTTTCAGTAGCTTAATACAACCAAAGTTTACTTCTTGTTCTTGCAAAAATCCAACAGGGTGTTCTTGATCATGCAGCATTCTAACTAGCTCATCTTTTAGTAGCAATTTGGGTCCCAAGCTCCATTCATCCATGGCTCATCAATCCTTTAGGGCATTGGAGCCCATTGCTGTTATTTGCTTATCTCCCATTAGATGGACAAAGAGGAGGCAACAGAGAATAACACTGTTAATCATTTCATGGGCCAAACCTTGGAGTGGCATGCAACTGTTCTACCTTAGCTGTATTTCATGTCTACACTTAACTGCAGAGGACGCTAGAAAATGTAGTGCAGCTGTATACCCAAGTAGGGAAAAAATGCTTTGCCATTATGGACACCAATGTTTGTCTCACTCATTCGCTGATATATGGAAAATTTTACTCTCTTCCTGTGAGAAGCAATTCTCATTCCCTTCAGTTACTATATCTAGCTCAAATCCAGGACTTCGGGTGCTGTGAAGTACATATGGATGATTCTGTTACCCACAGACTAAATGACAAGTTATCTTTCCCTTCTTTCAATATTCAATGGTGGACAGAAATCAGATAAAAACATTAAGAACTCCTGTTTGAGAAAGGAAAAATAGATACCTGGCAATTGCTGGCCAAACTGTTCTTAAATTCTATCAGGCACATTCTAAATTCCCTCTTCTCAGCCTGAAAGAGTTCCTGTTTTATTATTCATTGTAAGCCTTGACCCCTCTTTCCAATAAGTTTTTCCTTGTTATTCTCCTCCAGGGCCAGATCTGAAGTTGGAGACTGTGGCTTCTTTGGAGAGGGCAGAGATGTAGAGCCTACTTCCTGTTAGTGCAAGTATTGAACCCAAAGAATGTATTAAGTTGCAAATGGTAAAAAAAAATAAAATAGAAAAATTTAAAAACTTGTTTTTTTTTTTTTTTTTTTTTGATCTGGAATTATGCTTTCTTTGGTTAATTTTCTCAAAACTTAGTAAATTATTGGTCCATTTGCTTCTAATAAGTTCCATGTGCAAATAAACACATTCATAGTTCTTTCTCAGACCTAGTTCTCAAGCCTGATTTATTACCAGGCTTTCTTGCCTGTGTGCCTCTTTCTTTCTACTGACAGCTCTCCAGAGTTATCTGAAACAATAGGTGGGAAAACCACATCTTAATTTGATCTTTCCTCTAGGTCTAAATCATTTTGTTTAATCAAAAAGTTCTTCCCAAAGAGTCTTTTTGGTTACTATATCTCATTTTGAGTTATTTAGCAGCAGTTGGTTTTTCCAGTACTTCCATTCAACCATATTTAAAGATTAATTTTTTTCTTCTTTATTTCTGTTTGTAAACAGGTCCCTGTCTGATCTCATCTCCACTCATAACACTTTTTCAAAGGTAGCCTGCAGCAGTTGGTACATTTCCAAATGATTTCTTCCAATCACTTTCACTAGAACTACCAGTTTAGTCGGTATAAGGATTGTCCTCCAAGCTACTACAGGCAATAGTTTTAGCAGATGGTTTGCCACCACGTAACATGGCTCATCATATTTCCTGCCTCCAATATCAATGTTATCTTTGCCCAGCATCTGACTTCTAAGACAATGCCACATATTCTAAGTTATTCTTAACAACACCCCTCCTCCATTCCTGGTGCCAATATGTGTATTATTCGTCAGGGTAGATTCACTTCCATAAAACGAAACTCCAAAATACAAATGGTCTAACAAAAGAAAAGTTTGTTTCTCATGCCAACAGCAGTCCAACATAAGCAGTTTTGGTTGGATGGCTCTCCTTTAACATAGTGATGCAAGGACACAATATCTTTCTGTTTTATAACTCTGCCATTACCCAGAACCTCAAAGTGCTCTGATAGATGTCTGCACTCATCCATCAAACTAGCCAAGAGGAACATAGAGAAAACTTACACAGAAAGGTTTGTATGGCCAGACCTAAAAGTTTTGCATATCACTTTAGAACATCTTTTAATGTCCTACTGAGTGATCTATTATTTAAAGTTATAATTCACATATGGTAAAACTAAGGAAACAATGAACTCAAAATTTAGAGTGGAGCCTACCTATGGGAATGGGAATGGAGGTGAGTGAGCTTTGGAAGGAGCACTCAAGGACCTCACTGGGGGTTAGCAATATCTTGTCTCCAAAGCTTAGTCATGTGGATATAGGTGTTTGTATTGTTGTTTGTCTTTATACCCTTCAAATACAATGGAATATTACTCAGCCTTAAAGAAGAATGAAATTAGGGCATTTGCTGGTAAATGGATGGAGTTGGAAAATATCATGCCCAGCAAAATGAGCCAAACCAAAAAGACCAAAGGAATGCTTTCTCTGATATATGGATGCTAATACATAGTGGGAAGGGAAGGGGACAGGGATGAGGGTAGGAAGGTTAGTAGAGTAAAACAGACATTATTACCTCAGGTACATATATGACCATATGACCAATGTGACCCTACAACATGTACAATCAGAGAAGAGAAACTATACTCCATTTATGTATAATGTATCAAAATGCATGAATGCATTCTACTGTCATGTATAACTAATTAGAACAAATTTAAAAAATCAAAAATAAAAAAAAAGAAACCGAGAAAAAAAAATCAAAAATACATACTAGAAACATTCTAATTAGTAGCTATTCAACATATACTAAAAGCAACAAAATTGACTAGTACTATAAGTAGGCATCCAATGTCAATTAAAAAGCATAGACAAGGTGGGAGAGTGACCTAGCAATGAGTATATGAGGTTTTGAGTTAAGTACTATCATGACAACTAATCATTGTCAAGTTTCTATATATAACAGGTACTTCTCAAAGTACTTTATGTTCATTATTAATTTGATTCTCAGAATAATTCTATGAAGTAGGCACTACTATTTTCCACATTTGGCAGATGAGAAACCCAAGGTACAAGGTTCAATCACACAGTGCATTGGTGACAGAGCTGGAATTTTCCAGGCAGCCTGGCTTTAGAGTTCACATCCTTAATTCTCAAGGCTCCAGTGTATCTGAATTTGCTTAGGTGGCAGTGGTGGTGGATGTGTCATAAGAAAGTTGGGAGTCATGTGAGCTATTCACAAGGTTAGAGGGGAAGGTCAGAATTCTTATGATCTCCTCCTTCTCCTTGTTGTTGTTGTTGTTCTTCTTCTCCTTCTCCTGGTGCTGGGTGCTGGGGGCTATGCCATACGACTACACCAAGATGGTGCCTGGTAGTTAGCCAGAAGTTGTTTTGGTCACATTGGCAGTGAGGAGGTTGATTAACATAAGCACACCCAGGTGATTTGTCATTGGCCGTATTCAATTAAGTCCACGCACACAATGCGTGCGTAGGTGTTCCCGAGTGCTCCTAATTGTGTCTGCTCAGACATCTAGCTCTGCGCCTAATCTTCGCACAATTGGCGTCAGCCCTACCCTTTGCCCCCTGGAGGGGATACAAACCGACTCTCCTCCAGTGCCAGGGTTCCTGGGTTTCCTGGATCTACAATAAACCATTCTGAATTCAGAAGCTTCGCTATTCGCTTGTCTCCCACTCCAAATTGACTCCGCTGGACAGTGTCAGCTAGGAATCAAACCAGGGCCTTGCACATGCTAAGCAAACACTGTGCCCTTTGAGCCACATCCCCAGTCCCAAAGTCTCATAACTTGGAACCCTCCCCAGTCTGCTGTTCTCATGGTGAGGCCAGAGTAGTCTGAGCAGGGCAGCTCAGCAAGGTGAGAGCAAGCTGCTGCGAGAGCAAGTGGGTCCAGATGACCTCCTAAGATGTGTTTAATAAATGCCCTCCTATAACAACCCTATCCCTGGGGATCAAGTCACACAACTCCTATGGACAGGGGTCAGGGGAAGATAGGCTCCCAGATGCAGCAGCAGGCAAAGCACTATTTTGACTATCTCATAGTGAAATCACAGTTGATCTAAGCACCAGTTATGATACTCTGGTTTCTCTTCAGATTATATAAATCTTTTTATTTCCACTAAAAACCAATTATGACAGTAAATGTGGGAATAGAAAGACTCAAGATGAGATCACCAGGTGATTGGTTATGAAGCAGAGACTACAACTGGGGCTGGGGATATAGCTCAGTTGGTAGAGTGCTTGTCTCCCAAGTACAAGGCTATGGGTTCAATCCCCAGCACTGCAAAAAGAAAAAAAAGACTAAAACCATCAATAAATGAGACTTTTGAGCCAAAATAATAAGAATAATGCTATTGAGGGATTATGTGAGAGATTGTGGATAGTTTCAAAGAGATATTTGCATTGAGCAGACTGCTATTCTGCTCCTTTTTTAATGTTTATTTTTTGAGGCATTGCAATTTAGCAAAGCTCATAGAATTGAAATAAAACTTCGAATTCCTGGTATACCACCTTGACAGCGTCAATGATGGCTAATGACTCAAAATGCAAGTTTCCCTGCACATTCATGCAGATTTTAGAGTTTTTAAAACTGTTTTCTGTTTGTTTTTGGAAGGAAGTATATATGTATATGTATGTGTGTGTATGTATATATGTATACATACATATATAACCTATTCATATTCTTTTCCACAGTATATAACTGCAAATAATATGAATTTCTTAATAAAATAAATAAAATAAAATTTCTTAATAAAAATAATTATTTCTATTTCTTGAGTATTTTTGTTCCAAATATTATGTTAAGTACTTTGCTCACATTACAGCAATAAATGTAACAGCAATAAGTGTAATGGCACCATGAAGGCCACCTTTGTCTTTTGGTGAGAAAACTTAGGTGATGAGAAGTTCAAAATATTAAGAATACTTGGCCCAAAACACATGGCTAGTAAATAATCAATCAATGCTTCTAAGTCTGACTCCAGTATTATACCTTATTCATGGTTACAAATAATACTTATGGATTCTGATTTCATTTTTCTAGTAACTATAAATCTTTTTCTTTTACCACAAGTTTTGCTCAGGTAACCTCTACAAAATTAACAGTTGTTCTTTTAACTAGATCCTAACTCATCGTTTATTTCTAACCAACCCATTTATTCAGCACCTAAGTCCTTCTTTATTTAAGTCTGTACTCAATTGAACTCCTACCATGTGCCAAGTACTTCAAGCTACTGGAAAAACTGAAAATAGGGACTTTCTTTCCAAACCCCTAGTTCATATGTATAGAAACACATCTTAAAAAATAAAGAATACAAGGTCTCACTAAATTGAAAAAAATGAAGAAAGCATAACATCCCAAAACCACATGGAGTTATTGCCACACAGACAAATTTGACCCTTAGCATAGTAAGGATTTATATTCTGGAGTCACCAATTCAAATCCAGTTTGGAGAAAAGTCTGTAGCTGGTACACAAAATGATAGCAATAACTCGAACAGTCATCTAATGTTGCATGTCCCACCTGCATTCCTTGCAATGAAACTATGGCAATAAAACACAAAAAATATGCCTCAATAAATACAAACCAAAAGATAAATGATTGAGATTGTTTTTTAAGAATCAATCAGATAAATTAGCTATTTTTCATTGAATCATTCAAGTGCTTCCATTGATGGAATGGCCCAGGCAATTGCCTCCATGATCTGCTTCACTTTAGCAATGAAGACTTTTAGGATAAGACCTTTTTTCACATTGAAAGTTCAGGAAGTAGGCAGAAGGGAAAAGTCACAGATCTTGGTTACTTTCGCCCAAATGAGCAATAATTCAGCTAAGTCCTCAAATACAGATGTTGACAATCACCATTTTCCACATACTCGGAGCGCAGAACAGCAGGACCAGCACGGTCTCTGACACACAGGTGCCCCCCTCCCCACCACCACGGCTTGAGGAAATGATCTATCAGCTGATAACAAGAAGGTTCTTTCAAACAGGTACAATGCAGCAAAGGGTGACTTGGTCAGTCACTTCATGAAGGTTCAGTCCTACTGGCATTAGCATGATGAGGTAAATGGTTTATTTGAGGATGCAGTGACTCAGAGGTATGTTCAGCAGCTGACATCTGCTTAGTCCCTCAAACCAAGTAACACTTAAAAAATTATCTCATAGTAAGTTACCAGGAGAATATATTTTTTGATATTGCTTTGTTTAATAGGGAATCTATCATTTTTTCAGAAACATCATTGGATTAAACTCACAACTTCCTGTCACAGATTCCAATGTAGTCCGCCAATTAGTCAAACAGACAAATACATTATGGTCTGAAATACAACCACTTTTCACATGTGTGGTAGAATACAGTAGCTATTTTGTTTCACAAGTATAACATGATGGTTTTTCTGGGGGAAGTGAAGAATAACGTATCCAGTGGAGGAGGAATGTAATTAGCCTGAATAATAGAGTACTGGAGTTTGGCCAGGACAATAGCACGGTTACTGGAAAAAAAAGATTCCATTATAAATTATATCAAGAATTACAATTAAAAGTTTCCCCTAGAAACTTGCATTCTTGTGGTTATTTCTTGTTTCTTTCTCTCTCAAAGGAGAAAATATGTAATGATATTCTAGGGGAATGTATAAGTGCTCAGCATTTACAGAGCTTTCTGGGCTGGGTGCTGGTTTGGGCTGTACCTCTATGCCACTCTGTACAGTCAAGCTCCTTCCAAATCCTCTACAGAATGCCTGCTCTTTGGCCCCTTCTTGGGCATATGAGTGGTCTCCAGGGGCACAATGCACTTTCAGAAAAACAGAGCAGGGAGGAGGCCTGTTCAGGTCAGGAAAAACTTGAGCCACTTGGGAAGGAATCCCCAGGGTCCCTGTTTGCTGGACTGACTATTCATGCAGAGAGCACAGGATCCAGGAGGCTTGGCCCTGCGCCTATGTACTTCTTGATTCTAGGTCCAGAGGCCAGGACAGGGCTCTATCAAATGTGGAGCTTCGTACAGGCCCCCATGTGCCTGCTTGCTGCCTTGGTCTGATGCCAGTGCTTCTAACTTGGGTCAAATCCAAAACTATGCTCTTAACCACTGGGATAAATAAGCTCCATAGAACATAGTAGGTAAATTGCCAGTTGAATGAGTGATTGCATGTGACACAACAATCACAACAATCACACAGCACTTGTCCTCTTGACATTTGGAAGAAAAAGACTTATTATCTATTAAAACTGAAAAAAAAATGGGGGCTAAAGGAACCCAAGTTCTGTGATCATCATGAGTTTTCATACCTGGGATACCTTGTATGACTCTCCTTGAGGAGCACCTGCAACTCAGCTGTTCAGTAAAGACATGTCATAGGCTCCCCAGGCTGGATCCTCCACCACAGTCCAGAACTCAGCCATCTCTCAGCAGAACCCATCTCAAAGCAGCCCACTGCAGTACCTGGGTAGCAGTGTACCCAGAGAAGAGCAGCCCAGATTGCTTAGCCCATTGTGCCTTTCAGGTGGAGGAGAAGGAATAAAGGAACTGAAATCAGCCTAATCAGCCTCAAAGCTGTTCCTCTGATTACCGCCACAGGGCTGTTGATTCCTTTGAATTATTCGAGAACTGGGGTGGAATTTTTTTTTTTTTTTTTTTTTTTTTTTTTTTTTTTTTTTGTGGTGCTGGGGATTGAACCCAGGGCCTTGTGTTTGCAAAGAGAGCACTCTACCAATTGAGCTATCTCCCCAGCCCAATGGGGTGGAATTTTAGAGTCCTTATTATTTTTTTCTTTACAAAGAAAGATGCTTTTTCAAAAGAAAGGGGTTTTTCTTTTAATTATTATAATAATGACACATGCTTTTTGAGAATAATGATGAAAAATGAATCTCTCAGATATTTGTCATATCAAATCTCCCAAAGTCCCCTAACAATGAAAAACCAACCGTAATTCCCCCAGTGAAAATAATGGCCATTAATATTTTATTGTATTTTTATGTGCTAAAATCATTACCACCCACTCACTTATGGCTTGTTTTTTCCACCCAAGGTTTAAATAATCATTCTCCCATAGTATGAAGAATCTTTGGAAACATCAATGTTAATAGTTACATGGAATCCAATCATACAGTTTTACTTAGGGTTAGCAATTCACTTAATTATTCTATTATGTTCATTTTGTTCTTTCATGATGCTTGGTTTTGCTGTTATTTTGGATTTGATGAATAATATTGTATGTTTTTCTTATCTTGTCTTTAATGTAATGTTCTATATATAAAACATATATATGTGCCACATATATAGACATAAAACATTTTAAGAATTAGGTTAATGGGGCCAAAGGGGTAGACTGATTTTAAGATTCTGCCAAAAAGCTTTCTAAATTTGTGGATGTATTTTAAACATCATATCCTCATTCTACCTCCCTCCAACAGCATGGAATATTATTTGTTAGACTATCTAACTGATAAACAAGCATGGTAACTCTTGTGATTTGTACTTAGAAGGGAAAGCAACTTATATAAATGGAATCATGCCAGACTCTGCCACTGAAATATGTTTAAAAAGGATTCTATTTGATTGCTAAAAATACTGCCTTTCAATCAATGATAAGCACCTCTGACTTCACTTTTTTCCTAAACTTTTCATTTGACTTACTGCTATTCTTTAATTAGAGAGGTCATTGTGTTGATCTCCAGAAAGGGAAAACTTCTGGCTGCATATTGAAATTATTAAACTTCGTTAAAATGATTCCATGCTATCTCTAAAAAATCTGTGTTAAAATGCCCAAGTGCAATTCTTAACAATCACAATGGGCCCCACAAGCTGAAAGTATGGCTTCTTCCCTTTGGATCTTATCTTAATTTGTCTTTTTACATTTACGGTGTTTCATTTTTTATTTGAGGTTCAGTTCTCCGAAGTATTGCATGCCATATGTTTATTTTTTTACAACTCACACCTAAGTTTTCGGTGGGCTTCTCTGAGGATTATGTATCACCCTCCAAGCTAATTGTACTTAAAAACAAATGCAAAGCAAGGATGCAGGTAGGAGGATGATCAGCTTGAGGGAAGACCGGCACTAGGAAAGCACCCGCAGCAGCAGGATATGGGAAGTTCGCCACCGACGTGTTTCCATTCAGGGTCCCCCTTGTGAACAGTGGAAGCGAAACGAGCTGGTTGGTGGTCTACGCCTGTCCAGTCATTGCTGGGAAACCGTCAGGATCACAATGCTCTTTTGTTGGCTGGCTTGGCAGGGACGCCAGCCGCTGAATGGGCCACAGTGACTGTACTAGCCAGGACGACTGCCTGGTCCTCTGGAGCAACCAAAGCCCTCCCCACCTCGTAGCCGGCCACCCCGAGATGACAGCACAGATGTAGAGATGCTTCGATTGCCCCCAACCATATGCTGCACCGAGTTGGCGAGTGAAAATTTTGGCTTGGTGATGATCACTCTCAAATTCAGGAGAAGGACCAATCTTCCCGGAAACTTGCAAAAGACAGCAGATAAATGAGAGCGAAAATAAAGCACAAAAACACTCCAGTGCAAGGCTGCGCTAATCTCTCTCTTTAAGATTGCGTGGTGATTACTGGCTATTTAGCTGAGAGGGAGGGAAATTAAAGATTTTTAAATAAAACCAGAACAAAGTAAGAAAGGGAGCTCCGCGATGATATTCATGAGGAAAGCGCGGAGGCAGACAGTCCAGAAGTCTGACCTGGCCATAATGATTTTTTTATGTGTTTGCTTTTGTCAAATCAAATCTTCCAGAGTGGAGATTTTTCTGATTCAGATGCATTCCCTACTGACAGAGAGAAGGAAATTGAACATTATGAAGCAGGTAGGACAAGACAACCACTAAGCAAATAAAGAGTTGCTTTCTCTTCTAACAGTTCTCTGCTAACCAGACTCCTGGTTTTATTTAAAAAGCCCACTGCCTTTGAAAACACACGGGGTCTTTTCAATAGCAAAAGATCAAATGATGTTAATCAGGCCATGGGGCCTAATCCTTTAATGCAACTGTCTCTTTGCATTATAAACACTCAAGCTCTGTAAACTGGAATGATTTTTATCTTAGCTTTTCTTCTTCTTTTTCCTCTGTTTTTGTCTAAATCTTGAGTTTTGCCAATCAGCATAGAATATGCTTTCTTCCACTTTCTTTCCAACCCCCCTCAAGGATCAATTTATTGTCCAGTCTTGTAATGAAGAAAGACAAGAAGATGTGGCAGTACCCCTCCTCTCTTCTCCGTGTCCCTCACACTTCTAGTTGATCATCTGAGGCTGCACTTGAGTGGGAAAACCACATCCTCAGGGCACCTAGCACAGCAGGCTTCTCCCAACTCGTTGCCTCTGCTCCTCTCCGCGATTGGTTCTGCCTGATGGATTCAGTTCCTAACCACAGATGTATTTACAGCTGCCATCAATAGCTTTTCTTGAGACAGTCTTTTCTTCAGGAAAATCATAGTTTGAATTCTCTGGCATATTTAGCCTGAAGAAGAAAAGATTGTGGTGGGGGAAGATGAATAGCAAATAGTCTTCAGAAATTTGACCCGCCATCCTGTTGAAGTAGGATTAAACTTCTGTAGGAATTTAGAGCCATGAGGACTGTGATTACTAAATGGGGTGGGGCATATCAGTAAGTAGAGTCACCTGTGGGCTTGTGTAGGCTACAGTCCCCGTCTGCTGATGTACTAACGTGCCAGCAGTAGAGGGCCACTGTCATTGATGGGAGAGTGGCCTATTTCTGGAAGCATGATGATGGAAATGAGAAAGTGACAGAATTGAACTATACATCCCACAAAATCAGCAAAACTACATATAATTTCCTTATCTTTTTATTCCTAAGGCCTAACAGGGCCTACAACATGTTAGATGCTCAAAAATTCTTGAAGTCTTGTGTTATTGATGAATTAAAAAAAAAAAAAAAAAGCCTTCAGAGAAGCAAATTAAGCAGAACAATCTAATAAGCATAATCCTAGGTGGGCTTCTGTGGGAGACAGTGAGTTCTCTAACTTTGGAGGAGTTCAAGCATAAACCAGGATTCTTGTCCATCAGGGGAGAGATCAAAAGACCTATGAGACTGACAGAGCAGCAGCCAGTGAAAATTCTAAAACTATCTCATGACAGTGAGGATGGTCAGTACTTGAAGGGTATATCATCAATTTAATTCAGGGAAACAAATCGTTAAACCTTGATTTCTGACAGTCCTATGTCAAATTTGGGCTAGGACTTATACAATCCTAAATTTCTAATTACTATTTATAATTTGAGTTTTGTTACTAAGAATAATAGTCACACCTTTGAAAGCATCTGGGATGTGGTCTTTTTCTTTAGAGTCCTACGTGAGTGCTGGCAATATTACCATAGAATTGTGGCTTATAAGTTATGAAGAACTAGTCCCTTCCACCTGAAGACACCAAATCTCTTTCATTTCACCTCTTTGGTCACAATAATTTGGAACTTGAATTAAAAAAAAAATTGTCAACCAAGAGATTTGAATCTCTTGAAACACTGGAAGTCTTCTAAGATTTCTCCCTCTTCCTCCTTTTTGGTTCTGGGTGAAATTTGCCATCCAAGGGAGCATGGTCCCTGATAAACCCTTTTGACACTCATCCCTTTTATAATCATTTACACGGAACAGCTGTGGGAAGACTCACGCACGCCTGTCCACTGCAGACCAGGCGCTTTCTGTAATGATCTCCTGGTCAAGAGCGCCACCTAGCTGCAGCACACCAACTTTGTCCTCTGTAGGCCCGAGTCAGGAACTTGTAGCCAGTGGGTCAATCACTTGCCTGTAGCTTCTTCTCGCAGAGCACGCCTTTCCCTTTTTTACCGACCAACAGAGGGAAAGTGTCTGCGACTGTACATCATGCCGTATTAGTGTGGGCACACGGGAGGTGGGTGGCCCTAAGCTCTGACAAAAACCCTGAGTTTTCTACGTCAATATTTTTTTCACCATCTATTCTTTAAAAAAAAAAAAAGGTAACTTCTCAGTCTGGATCATTCTTAAAATGTTTGGATCCTCTGCAGAATAAAACATGTCTCTCTGAACTTTACTCAGGTTAAGCATGATTCCTTTGCATTTTAGTTGTCTTAGAGGTGCCTATAGGCCTTTCCTGTGTTGGGAGAGTGATGCAATGACTTCACATGACTCCCTGTTGAAGTCACACCCATTGACTGCTATCCTGGAGCCCTTTCATTTGGGCAACTCCTACCCAACTTGGATTCCCAAAATGTTATTTTTATAGGTTACTGGAAAATTGGAAATATATGAAAACTAATTGTGATATACTAAACTGCATCTGAATAAAGTTTTTATTTTCATAGCTTTATTGTATTCCGTTTGTGCTAATAAAATACAAATCTCTCTATTCATAGCACACACAGTCACTGACACTGGTTTCTGTACAAACGTAAAAATCACTGTGTATGCCTCTTAATTCATTCATGTAAAATTTTTGAGAATATATTTTTAGATTCTTCTTTGGAGGTGACTTTTAAATGATCTAAGATACATACCTGGTGTGTCTGGCATACATATATTTTTTTCCTAAATAACATAACATGAAAGGGTCATTGCTATTGCAGGTATGGCAATATTACCATAGAGTTGTGGCTTATAAGTTATGAAGAACTAGTCCTTTCCACCTGAAGACAACTTTAGTAAGTTGCTAAAGATGAGGATATTGATGTTCCAGTCCAGTGTCAGTCACCAAGCAGCTCTGTGACACTCGCTTCTGGTGGAGGGTGAGTGTGGAGTATGCATGCCCATGTTGGGGAACAGGTGTGGCAATTAAGAAAATCTACACTGCGTTTCTCACTGACTTACATCCAATTCAATAACACGTTTGAAACTTCTCTGAAACATAAATCAAATTTGTTAGTGTCACAATGGCCACAGCATTTTCTCACTGCCATGTACGTACCGTGCCAAGTGGAGGCAGTGTGTTCAAAGGTGAAAAGCTGGGCTCTTTGATCTGCCAGTTTGGACAGAGTACAGTTTCACCACTTACTGGCAGTGTGACGCCTGGAGAGTTACTGAAGCTGCCTAAGCTTGACATCCTGAGGGAATTCTAATAGAGTATGTACTTTCTTGGGTTTTGTTGAGATTAAGTACAGGGATGCATAGAAGCACCAGCCCACAGCAAATAAAGGTTTATGTGTCTTCATATTATGAGATTTTCGGCTCTTGCTTTCGACATGGTTGTGTGGGTCGAATAATCTGCAAGAGCTGGGTCTTTTGGTCCTCATTTTCCTTTGCCTATTTATAGAGCTCTAGCCAAAGCATCATCTCAAAAGACACAAAACAAATTAATGGATTCCTGTGCTTCAGGACCGAACCCAAGAATACCTGCTGTTTATTCTGCCTTCCTCACTCTCACCTTGAGAACTATTTTCTTTCCCGAAAAATACAAGTCTGAGAGAAGAGCTGGCTTCAGGATGCTTTCCTGACTCTATGCCTCATAAGTGTCCCCAGTAGTCTCAGACACCTCGTGAACTTTATGGAGTTATAAAGTTGCATGCATGCTTTTAATTTCTATAACAGGTAGTTGTCCAGTTATTCTACTTTTGCTTTTAGATTGTGAATGCCACAAAGGCTGGACTCTGTCTTTTCTCATCATACCCACTTCAGGTTACATGAATGATCAAAGATCACAGTGCTTTGACATTAAACTTGGATTTATGTTGTGTTTCTATTACTTACTTCTTGAGTATCTTGAGAAATTTGCTTTTTAATTCTCTAAATCCAGGTATTTTGCTCACAAAATAAAGGCAACCATGCAGATTTCAATGCATCTAGAAGTCACACCTGGAAAGCCCTTAGCACATATATGCTGCTCTCAATAAAGTTTCATTATGAGTATTCCTCTCCTTTAATTTGTCTATTATGATTATTCCTTCTATGATGGCCTTCATCTCTATGCTCGTCCCAAGGAATTGGCTCAGATTCCTAAAGATGAAGAGAAAACATGGGAAGGAGAATAATGGGGAAAAAAACCCACAAAAAACAAAAAAACAGACTCATCATGAGAGCACAGACATTTGCTAAGCCCAAATCAGGAAACAATACAGTGTTACCCGAATATAGGCTCAACCGGGTGTCACTCTGAGAAAACAGTAGTGAGATAGTGCCACCTTGTGGTAAGTCCCTAGAACTACAGGGGTGGCCACTTGGTAAACTGAGGAAATAATTGTCAAGGACCCTCCCTGTCTTTCTTGAGAAGGCAGGAATATAACTGTGATGTTTCCCAGTGCATTCCTTGTTCCCACATCCTTCTCCTTCACCCATCCTGAGGGGCTGCGGACAGCACACACACATTCAGCAGCACTTCCCAACTTTGACTGTTTTATGTTAATAGATCCTCTCTGTGCATACAAATTAGCTCGTTAGTGACTAATCAGCAATTAACTAATATATTAATCAGTCACAGTAACAAGGGATGATGAGATTCTTCTGGACACTTGCGTATTAACATGTGGCCTTGATCTCTATTCAGAATTCTCTTCCCCTGTCTGAAAAGAAGGATGAAAAACGATCATTATAAGTTATGAATGTTTAAGGAAGAGTGTTTTATCTGGCAACAATTTCTGCAGCTTCTTACTGACAACTCTTACCTTTAAAACAGTGATGATATGTAAAGAACTCTCAATTGTGATACAAATGATTCAGTCCTAGAAAGGAGAAAATGAGCAGATTTAATTATCCTTGTATTATTTGTTCACTTGTTTTAATAGAATCTATGAAGAGAAACTAAGTCCACCAATAGAAGAAAACTCCAATAGACCAGGTATAAAACAATGTATTCTTCCACCCCGAGGAAATCCTGCTTTAAAAGTTAGACTTTTGGAATCAGAAGGCACTTTGAAACAAAATGGATGGTCCAGCTCCTTCTTTTATAGATGATAGATAGATCTGTGTTTATCTAACTCCGACTTTTGTGATTTAGTTTTAACCTTGATTGCCTTGTTTGGGTTTGTTACAGAGAAGTCTGACTCTGTAAACAAGTCAGGTCGTAAAACACCTTCCACTGCGTGTCATTTATTGGGAGAGAATTAGAAACAGCTGAAAGCACATTCATGCTCATTGCTGCTCCTGCTTTAAGGGAAGTTGAAAAGCTACATGAAGAGGGAAGGGGGAAAACAGAAAACTAGAGGGGAACCCATGTTGCTTAGCTGTGGCTCTGGCAGTGGATGGGCCCCGGGCCTTGGAGCAGAGGAAGGACCATCCTGCGTCCTCCTGGACTTCCTGCCTCCCCGGCCTCACCTGGGTGCATAAGAGATGAACAGGAATGGTCAACCCCGAACGCCTCACTTTATGGCAACGTTACGGCAACACTGATCCAACAGCATCTATTCTTGTGGAGGTGACTGATTTTGCTCATTAAATCAACATTTTGAGCTCCAGATTTGTGCCGACGCTAAAAATACTGAGGGCTCACATCTTCTTTACTCTGGCCAAGGAGCTGTTGTTCCTCAAACGGGTCCTTTCTACACTACCACTCACCTTTCCTCATCACCATGGGAGAGGAAGATCATGCTAGGTTGTAGGTTCTGCTGTTAAAAGATGGATCAGACACAGCACCTACCCCTAAGAATCTTTCCATTTAGTAGCATCATCATGATAAAACTAATAAGAAATATTCCAGGAACTCAGAAATGTACTTCAAAAAGGAAGGTTCTTTGTGGCTGTGTGGTTTGACCTTTGGTTTTTCAACCTACCAAGGTCAAGTCACACTTTGAAATGAGAGGGCAACCATGAAAAAGGGCACTTGATCTAAATTAAAAATTTGCCTTTATAATTATGATGAGCTGACAATGTATAAAGAATCTAATATATCTCTAAAGAAAGCCTGCAATACCCTTTATGTAGGACATTTCCACGTAATATTTCTTTCTAAATTCTAAACTTATGATTTCTTGGACAGACATCCACCTCAGATTCACTAGGTACAGTTATGTGTTGCTTAACAGTGGGACATGTTCTGAGCAAACTTAGGCAATTTCAACCCTGTTGGAACATCAGAGTCTTGATGCAGTCCAGGATGGCACAGGTCAGTCACTCCACATGACTTCTTCAACATTTTTTTAACATTTTTGTGGTGGGGGGGTAAAACCCAGGACCTTGCATATCTAAGTGAACACTTTACCACTGGGCTACCGTCCTGTCCATCAGTACGACCTCTCTTGATGCAATCAAGGCACATGATAAGCACAAGAAGTGTGAGGTTTCTGCCATTGTATCATGGCATGATGTTTTTGCTTTTTTTTTCAATAAACTTTTTTGGGGAATGGAGGGATACTGAGAATTGAACCCAGGTGCTTAACCACTCAGCAACATACCCAACCCTTTTTTATTTTTCTTATTTTGAGACAGGGTCTTGCTAAGTTACTTAGGTCTTTGCTGATATGCTGAGGTTGGCCTCCAACTTGCAATCCTCCTGCCTCAGCCTCCTAAGGCACTGGGATTACAGATATGTGCCACAGGGACTGGTTACAGTAAACATTTTTATAATAAGTAGAAAGAAGACCCTAAAATAGCAATTAAAAGTGTAATGTAGTAAATACTAAACTAGTAACAGTGTTACTATTGTGCATAATTTCATGTGCTATACTTTTAAGGCTGGCAGCACAGTAGGTTTATATTAGCATCACCACAAACATGTAAGTAATGCATCATGCTGTGATCTTATGAAGCCTCTGATGTCACTAGGCCACAGGAATTTTTGAGTTCCATTGTAATTTTATGGAGCCACCATTATACGTGAGGTCTGCAGTTGACCAACATGTCCTTATTTAGTGTGTGACAGTATTTGCACAGTAGTAGCACATTCTGACATCTCTTCTCTCTGCATGGAGTGATAACCCCACTCAGAAGACCTTCATGATTGCCAGGATGTCCACATTTTAACTTGGGAAAGTCCCAGGAGGTAGCATGGGTATGGGAAAATACATTAACCACAGTGTTTCAGAGTTTAAATCCTAACTCGTGGCAACTTAAAGGGTCTTGTCATTTAACCATCAGGGCCTGCTTCCTCACCTGCAGAAAGTGGTTGACAATATTATGAAGGGTGGTTTGAGTTTGAATGATGGGCCAGCAAAGTGCCTAGCACAAATCAGGTGTTATTTAAGGACAGATATTATCATGACCATCCAAATGCTTCTTGTACCCTTCATGAAGTCCTCTTTGCATGCCAACAACCTGAACTCTCTAGCAACTGTCCTGTGCTTTAGGGAGATAAGATTCCGCAGGAGATTTTTTCATGTTTTGTTTTGTTACTTTTTGGAGTGTATTTGTTAATTGATTGATTGATTGCTTTTGTATTTATTTCCCTCACATCATCCTTATTGCTACACCTGGGAACATGCATTACCCGTTTGCCATTCTGCTCTTGAGTTTTCTTCTCTCTTCTCTCATACTTTTGCACTTGTTGGTTTGCCTACTGATATGGTTTGTCTTTCATGACTCTTATTAGATATTGATGTGGCTCTACTTCTGGACTTCAAGTCAAGAGACCACTAAGGGCCAAGTGTCACATTGAGCCAGATCTGGTCAGTGTTTTGGTTGGATGATTCAATGCTGGAAGCTCCAGATTTGTTTTTGTTTTGTTTTATACCATTTTCTGATTTTCACACTTTTAAAACTTTTTCCCCCTTTCAATCTTGAGGAGTGCATGCCATTCCAATTACTGGAATTTTGACCCCTGGGAAAGTTTTACTGTAAAACTTAGAGATCTATTCTTTACCATTAGGAACTGGAACAATGATAACAGCATCTCCTTTAGTTGGAAATAAGTAACAATGATTCTGTTATTAGAAAAATTTCCGGGTCTCTTTTGTTATAATGTATTCTACATATTACAGTTGGCCAGTTATATCTGCAGGTTTCACATCCTTGGATTCTTCCAACTGTGGATTGAAAATATTTGAAAAGATGTGTATCTATACTGAACACATACAGACTTTTTCTTTTCATTTTTTCCTATGTATTGTAGTATAGCAACTACTTACATAGCATTTACACTGTATTAAATATTATAAGTAATCTGGAGATGATTTAGAGTATACAGAAGAATGTGCAGAAGTTATATGCAAATCCATTTTGTATAAGGGACTTGAACTTCCATACATTCTGGTACCTACAGGGGGTCCTGGAACCAGTCTCCCATAGATAACTGATGATTGCACTCAACTTGGCTGCTCTTTTACAGGAGTAACCAAATTTATTTTAAAAAGAAAAGGTCCCTGCTGAGTACATGCCATCATTTTTTCCTTTATCTGTGTCTGGAGAAGGTCTATACCACTGGGTAGCAGCTCCCAGAGGCAGCAATAGGCATCAAGGTCAGCTGTGAAATTCACCTAGAATCCCTACCCTATTCCTTATGATGCAAAAGGATGAATAGGGCCAACCCATGACCCTATTAATCCAGAGAGATTCAAGTTCAAGTCTATTTTATATGCAAAAAATCGGGCAACAGGGAAGCTGAAAACTCATGTACCATTATGAGAATCTTCAGTCACTGAAGTTGGTCATCATGGAGATGTGAGGCTTTTCCAGAAAACTGGCTTAGAGGATCATTTACTCAGACAATTAAAAATGAAACAAAACAATACACATGCAAAAATTCTCCACTCTGTGTCCCAGATGAGTCCAGGAGCAACTCCACCAATCCGTGAATGGTGATTGGCTTGGAACCTGGAGACCAAATTGTCCTTGCTCAGCTTGAGGTTAGCTGGAAAGAAGGCAATGTCGTCCCCAGCACCCTGAGCCCCCAGACTTGGTTCCCTCCACTGCCACCTTGAGACAGTGCCACGATGGCTCTTTAGTTAATGGCTGAATTGATGGCAGAGGTGGTATGCACGCTTTGACTCTGCTGCACTGCAATATTGCCACAAGCAAGAAAGTGCAAGCAGAGCAAGGCCCCATCTCCTTCTCTTGAACACACATTCCTTTGTAATGTTCCTTCCCTCCCAGTCTTAATATCCTACATTTATCTCCTTTGAGCTGAATTGCCCTACTTTAACCTAGTTACATAAATGATCAAAGCCAGCCTATAATTCCCCTCATCTTTCCAGAGTCTCTGTCAGGGGAAAGCTCAGGAGCCTTTCTACATGACTTTAAAAAGGAATTGCTGTGCAAAAGTTGTTTATTTCTTCATTCATTTTAATATAAGAGTAGCATCAATTTTCTGCTGATTATAATTCATCAACAAGATGAGGAATGCAATTTTAAGCATCTTCTATTTGAACATGTAGAATGTGGTTTCTTAATCTCAGCACTATTGATATTTTGTGCCAGATAATTCATACTGTGAAAGGCTATCATGTGCCCTATAGGGAGCCACCCTGGCTTCTACCCCACACAACTCCTCTTCTCTGCTCCCACTTTGTGACAATCAAAATTTTCTCCATATACTGCCACTAATACCCTTACAGCAACAACATTTATGTTGAGAAACACTGATATGGACCAGGTGTTATTATTATTATTATTTTTTTATCTAGAAAAATAAAGCTTGCAGAAGCAGCATTTAAATAAAGACTTTTTTTTTAGTTGTAGATGGACACAATACCTTTATTTTATTTATTCATTTGTATGTGGTGCTGAGGATGGAACCCAGAGCCTCACACGAGCTAAGCAAGCATTGTACCACTGAGCTGCAACCCCAGCCCCTAGAAACAGCATTTTTTTTCTTGGATATTTTTAAAGAAAAAAAAGTACTCAGATTTCCATCAGGCTTGATCTCCATTCTTCAGTTGGTTCTAAAAGAATACTTAATGTTTATCTGGGCTCATTTTCTCAGATCAATCTGTTTATGTCTGTCTTCTTCCCCAATTTTTCACATAAATAACAGGAAAAAATCATAAGCAACACAACTTCTAAACAATTTCAGGATATTCAAAGGAATCCCTCTAATTTCAAACATTTTTTTTCTTCCAGTTGATTTGATTAAATGCCTCCCTTGCACATTGCTTTAACCAGCTTCCCTGTTCCGTGGAATAAATTGGTTCCTTTTTCCCCCATTACTATAGGAGATGGTTGGCCAGCTGGTGATTGAAATTGATCATTGGTCAGTGGGATAGACTTGGGTGAACCAATTTTTCTTCCTCAGTAAAAAAGACAGAGAAGCTCATTTGGTAACAAAGAGTCCAAGTCACCCAATAGGATTAGGTTCTGAGCTAGTTTCTTAGTACTGTTGTAACAAATTACCACCAACTTAGCAGCTAACATAGAACAAATTCATTCTCCTACAGACTAGGAGTCCAAATGGGTCTTGCTGGCTCAAATCAAGGCATCAGCCAGGCTGCTTTCCTTCCTGGAGGCCCTAGAGGAGAATCTCATCTTCCCCAGCTGTGGAGTCTGTGATCTGTGGCATCCTTCCGTCATCACAGCCTGCCCTGGCCAGCGGGCTTTCCTCACATCACTTGGCTTGGCCTTTCTCTTCTCTGCCTCCCTCTTCCACCTTTGTGATTACATTTGGTTCCTCTGTGCAAATCAGGATGATCTCCTTATTTTAAATTCAACTGATTGGCAGACTGAATTTCATCGGCTACTCTTCCCCTTTGCCATGGGATGCAGCACTATCACAAGTTCTGGAGATCAGCATTGGGCATCCTTGGGAGGCTGTTATCCTACTTGCTGCAGTTATTTTCTTCTTGGTTTGTTTAATGAAACGGTTTAGAGGATCATTTACTCAGACAATTGAAAATGAAACAAAACAATAAAGTAATGTGTCTTCATACATGCTGAAGCTCTCCACTCTGTGATCCAGATGTGTCCAGAGGCAGCTCTATCAGTCTGTGAATGGTGATTGGCTTGGACCTGAAGACCAAACTGTCCTGCTGGGCTTGGTAGAAACAAACCCTATTACAAACCCTGATGAACAGTTGCAGTTCAGGAAATCAAGAAATGACAGTATTCCTTGAGTTTTCACAGTAACAATCTATTTGGGAATAATAATATCCCCTTTAAAATCCATTTCATCTTTGAAATAGGGCCCCTCAGAAAAAGCATACCTTCAATTCATAATTTCTTAGCTGCTCAATGTCTTCCATCTTCTGGTAACTCTGGAGAAATTCTGTGGCTCACTGCACAAAGAGAACTTACATGTATTTTGTATATGAGGTACAAGTGGGATACAGATGGGATTCCCAAGGAAGACTAAATCAAGTCTGCATGAATGAGGAAAAACTCAGAAGAAATTGATACACAGGCTGCCCTGGGTATACGCCCTCTGGTTTGCAGGCCTGTTGCTTCATAGGCCATCTCTAGGATGCCCCTCATTGTATCCTGAAAATCAATATCCTCATCTTCGTGATTCCCCTGGATCTTTTGTTCATTTATTTTTCTGTTCTTCCAGTGGACCTGATCACATTATTTCTGGTCCTTCCTTTATTTTTCATCACCCACTATCATGAAATGGCTCCAGTTATTCATCAACCATGTTTATTACAATCCCCACTGCCCTTCGCATTCATTTGGTTCATTTTTGCTGTACCACACTCCAAAACACCTATTTTATGTCTTCTTCTTCTTTCTCCTAAACCCTCCAATGACTCCTCTCTTCACTAATATTCTGGCCTCCTCTCCTCCCAGGAGCATGGTAAGATTGGACTCCACAGGCCCCCTTTGAAGTTAGGTGTGGCAATGGTAATTACTTTGCCAATGATAGGTGGAAGAAAGGTCATATACACTCCAAGGGATAGGATTTAAGAGCCAGGGTTCCACTTTCCTTTTTCCAATCTTGGCAAGAGGAGTACAAAGTTGCCTGGCTCCCTAAAGGAGGTTAGGATACCCCTTAGCAACTGACATTTAGCAGGTGAGAGAAACAGACCTTCCATGTGCTAAACTGCCAAGAAAAAGAAGACAAGGAGGCTGTTATTGCTACAGCAAACCCTGCTGACACTGGGCTTCCTATTCTGGTAAGAAAATGGAAGCAATCAGAAGAGAATTCCTACTATCTCCCATGACCACATCTGCCATTGATTACTCACCATGTACTCTGCCTTTCTCCTGAATGTAGGTCAATTCTCCATCATCCGAAGGCCAGCCTTTCATCTCATTTGCTAGATTATTTGCATTCTCTTAATCAAGGCCAACATTCACATTTCTCCCCTCATCTCTTTTATTAGCAATTTTCTCTCTACTAAGTAGCCTCCATCAGTAAATAAACATACTATAATTCCATAATAACTGTAGAGATTTTTAAAACTTTGAATGAGTTGCAATATTCACTCCCATTCTCTCTAGAACCATCTCATTAGGTTTCCACTTGCCCTACTGCCCCCAAAACCAACCTTACCAAGGTCACCAATGACATGGAACGTAGAAAATGGGGTAGGAAAATCTGGGTCCTTCTCTGATATGACAGGGACTTGGTTGACCACATTTCTTCCTTCTTGAAACATTTTCTTCATTTAACTCCCAGGACACAGCATTCTTTTAATCCTTTTTCTACCTCACCTGCTGCTTCTTTTTGGTCTCCCAAACTATAACTGTCTGGGTACTCCAGAGTTCAGGTCTTGGATGTCTTTTTTTTTTTTTTTTCCATTCACACTTTCCCGCCAGGCAATCATCCAGTTTCATGCACCATGCTCTATGTTGATAAAACACAAAATGTTTACCTTACCTCCAGATTTGTATCTTAGAATCTCTAATAGACATCTCAAACTCAACATCAAATTCTGATTTCTACCCCTTTTCATAACCTACTCTTGCAGTGTTCTCCAGCTCAACAGCAGCTCCATCCTTCCAGTTGGTCTGGCAAAAAATTCTGAAATCATCCCTTAACTCCTCTGTTTCTCTTATGCCCGGTGTCCTGTCTATCACAAATCCTATTAGTTCTACCTTCAAAATATATTCCAAATTCAACACATCTTACTACAATAGTCCCCCCACTTAGCTGGGGGGAATATGTTCCAAGACCCTCAGTGGATTCCTGAAATGAGGATAGTGCTGAACTCTCTATATACTACATATTTTTCTATATGTACTTTTTTTTTCTTTAAGTACCAGGGATTGAACCCAGGGGTGCTTAACCACTGAACCACATTCCCAGCCCTTTTTATATTTTATTTTGAGGCAGGGTCTTGCTAAGTTATTTAGGGCCTTGCTAAGTTGCTGAGCCTGGCTTTGAACTCACTATCCTCCTGCCTCAGCGTCCCGAGTGACTGGAATTACAGGTGTGTGCCAACGTGCCCAGCTTGTACACTCTTGTAGTAGAGTTTCATTTATAAATTAGGCAAAGTAAGATATTAGCAACAATAGTAGTTCAGTAGAGCAATTATAATAATACACTACAATGAAAGTTATGTGAATACCATCTCTACCCAATTTTTTTTTTTTAATTGTACTATATTGTCTTTTCAGATCTTGATTGACTGCAGGTAACTGAAACTGTGGACCTAAAACCATGAACAAGAGGGGAACATTGACTCTCTACTGCCACCACCCTGGACCAAATCCAGATCATCTCTCAGCAGAGTTATTTTAATAGTCTCCTAACTGGTCTTCATTCTTCCTTTCTGCCCCGCATAGTCTATTCTCAGGAGAGCAACCAGTCATCTGTTAAACCAGAAGCAGGACCCCGTTGCTCTGAGGCCTGCAACAGCTTCCCCACTCATTCAGAGTACAAGCCAAAACCCTGATGCTGGCCTCCACCAACTTCTATGAATGGATTACTCACCTCCTTCTTAACTCATCACTACTACTCTCTCCCTCACTTTCTCAGTTCTGACCACACAGCATCTTTGTGGTCCCCGAAATGGCTATGTGTACCTCTGCCCCAGGAATTTGTGTTTGCTCTCTCCACCTACACTCCTCCCCACCTAAACTCTCTCCACCTGATCATCGATCCCCAGATGTCCTTGTGACTCTCTATTTTTCTTGGAGTCTCTGTTTAAATATCACCTTCAGAGTGAGATCTTCCCTGAGTACCTTATATAAATATATCCCACATCTAGCCACCTTACCCTGCTTATTTTTCTCTCAAGTACTTCTTACCATCTGACATATTGGTTTGTTTTTTGATTATCTGTCTTTCCCTAACTGTAATGTCAGCCAGCTGAGGGCAGGAACTTGGTCTATTTTATACACTGATAAGGCCCCAGTTCATAGAGCAGTGTTTGGCATAAACCAGGAAATCAATAAACATTTGAATTAATAAATTGCATATTATATACTGCCTTGAATAGCAGTTGAACTTCTTGCATATGTGTCTTTTATATCAATCAAGCAGTAAATTATCGGGAATAAGTCAGAGTTATAGTTTGGATATGAAGTGTCCCCCAATAAACTCACATTAGGCAATGCAGCACTGTTCAGAGGTGAAATGATTGGATTATGAGAAACTGTCCATGTGGTCTTGCATGATTGATATACACAAGCTGCTCCTGCTCCACCTACATTACACTGGTTGCTGAAGAAGTTGCATCAAGCCATCAAGGCAATACCCAGTGCTTGCACTGTTTCCCCCTCTGGGTGATCTCTAAGAAATGCCAGTGGCTTCAGACATCAGGCACTTGTGGGGGTTTCATCCTTTTTCCCATTGAAAATGATTTTTTTCATGAGTAACTTCCTTCCAGTGCTAAATCTCAAATAAGTGATAGGCACTATTTAAGATGTTTCACTTTTATAAAGGTATATTTAAGAAATAGATGTATTTTTTTACTTGGAAGACACAGGTTGGTACATGAGTTCAGTAGAATGATTTCAACCCAACCAGCTCTGAAGGTCATATGGGAGGTTCTGACAGTATAATCCATAGGAAGGAAGTGTGTAAGGACTAAATAAAGACACAAACAGGGACATCAACTCATGGGAGCTCAGTTCTGCAAGGCAAACAGCCTGGAGAGTGGTGGTATCAGAACTTTGTGCCTTTATAGCTTTTTATTTTGGTAATAGAATTCCAAAAGTGTTTAATTACTTTTTAGTTATGTATTTATTTTTGGTTTGCACTGGGGATTGAACCCAGAATATCAAGCAAGCAAGTAAACTGCCACTGAGTCATAACCCCAGTCTTTAATTACTTCATTTTGTAAAATGTTTCTAAATTTTATTAAGGCTATAATCCTTCAGATTAAAGAAGTTCAATGAACCCCAAACAGCATAAACAATCTAAAAATCCTACAAAACCAATCTTTATTGTTTAGGTGTATGTGTGTGTTGTTGTTGTTGTTGTTGTTTTGATAAAAACAATGAATAGCAAAGACAGGGTTTATCAAAATTCAGGATAGTGGTTACCTCTGGGGAGATGGATGAAAGACTAAAAAAGGCCTAAATGTTTTATCAAATTCTTTTTTTCAAGTGACCTAAAGTGTAAATACTTACTATTCTTTAAATAGCATATATGTATATATGATTTTTTGCATGTATGATAGATATCCCAATACAAAGAAAATGAATTAAGTTCATTTATTCTTTTTACATTACTTGTAATAATACAACTATAGCTATTTCTAATAACATCTTTCCTCTACAAGATCACCAACTTTCTGGGACCTGTTTCATGCATCATTGCCCACTCTGGTTTCTGCCCATGTTCATTACTCAGCAAGATATGGGTCACCAACCAGAACTTTCATCCTGCATCCCAACAAGCAGTCTGCTCCTACCCACAGATCTGTGTTTGAGACAGGTGGACATAAGACAGACTAGCCCTGGGTCACTGAACCCAAGCTGTCCTGCTCCATAGAAGAGACCTGGTGCCCAGCTGGAAATAAAAAACATTCAGCGTCCCAGATCTTAGTCCTTGGAGCCAGCAACTGAATCACAAGCAAGTGTCATTTGTCTGTTTTGTTTTGTTTTTTTTTAAATAATGTGCATTCTGAGTGTGCATCTAGATGCCTATCCTATGTATGCTGGGGCCATTAGTTGCACAGTCCAAGGCAGCTGTATAGGTTGGGGTCAGTGTAGGAATAGGAGGGGAGGGACCAGCACAGCCAAGTCTGTGGGGCTTCCCTAGAGGTGTAGAAAAAAAAATGAATCTGCAGAGGTCAGCTCCTTTCTTTGGCAGCACTAAGCACATTCAGAATTGTGGTCCTTGATTTCTCTGCCCTGCAACAGAGGTAGGAAACCTTCACATACCTCTGCATCCCAGTGTCCAGCACAGAGCATGACCAAGGGTATATATTCAAGAAAGTGGGAGGCACAGCTGAGCCCTATGTGTCCTTCAGGTCTGACTCAGGCACAGCTTTGAGAAACCTTTTCTTTCCTGACACATTCTCTAGTTGTCTCCATTCTCCTCACTGTGTGTCCACAAAGCCTTGGTACTCTCTGTAATATGGAAGCCTGCAGTTGACTCTTCTGAGAACTTGCCAATGTTTTCTCTGGAATATTCATCCCTCTTCCTTAACCTGCTCAACTTTTTTGAAGTACATTTGAGGAATTTCTCAATGTTCATACTGGACTCAAAGGTTACTTCCTTCAGAAAGCCTTTCTGACCTTTCTCTTTGAGGGTTCATCTTCCCCATGGTCACTGTACCTAGGTGGATCCCTCTACCCCTAAACCAAGAGGATCCCTTGAGCATAGGAATGAGACCTGATTCATCTCTGTGGCCATCACTTGGCAATGCTTAGTGCCAGAGAGGGCTCAGGCCAACACCTATAGAAGCCACCATCTCTTAGGGAAGATAACCACCTCTGGAGCAGAATGATCCTGTTGGTATCGTAGCTCTGCCACTTGATAGCTTGACCGAGTTCCTTTCTACTGGCCAGTAAAATGGTCTGCTGAGTCCAAAAATGAGGTTCTAATCTACCTGGTTGGATAGCATATCCCTTCAACCCCAGAAAGAGTGGCAAGGCAGGCCCTTTAATATCTGCTACTTGGTGGTCCAGTTGGGAGAGGAGAAGTTGCAATCCACGGGGTTGTCCTTCTGTGCCCCAGGCTAATGTCCTCCTCTCCTTTTAGCCAAGTAGTCTAGAAAAATAGAGCCTAGAAAACAAAGAGCGAAATACTGATGTCTTATTTGGGAGATATAAGCTCAAGGCAATTGGAGTGAGAAAATGGAGTGAGGCATAAAAGAATGTAGATAATTCACAGTGATGCATTTCCAAGCGGGGCACTGTTTCATGAAAAGTCTTGAAGAGATACAGCAGGCCTGTGCACTGGATGCTTGGGACTCTCCCCCAGAATGTACTATTTGGGGAAAATGATACCTTGCAGCAATTCATGGGAATTTATCTGCCTAACTCTCTCCTACCTCCTATTTCCCATTGGTCAAAATTTATCCCATGAGTATTAATCATCCATACTTCTACATTACTGAGGCTACATGGATTACCAGACCTAAGCCCTGTAGTGAGACATTCCATCAGACTCTGGTTGGAAGAAGCAGAAACTCTGGGCATGTGGATTGTGAATGCCAGAGATATTCTGATGCAGTACAAATGACATGCCCAGTAAAGTCTATTACTGTCTTTATCATTTTCCAGAAAAGTATATAAGGTATAGTGATCAAAGATCCTTCCCACGATCACAAGGCTCCTGAGGGGAAAGTTCAAGATTTGAACCACGTCTGGCTCTGGAAACTGGGCAAGACTAAGGTAAAGAACTTTGAGATTATGGAGAGTAACTAAAGGTTTCAAGCTAGAGAGTGAAATGACATAAAGAGCTTTTAAATAAAGCTCTCCATCTCTACTGTGCCTCATCTTCCCATCTGGTTAAACAACAAAAGTAGATGTCTCCAGAGAGGTGAGGGCATCCAAGACAGTTTTTCAGGGTTTTGAGGAAACTCTGATGAAATTCAGATCTTCACTTTGGTTTAGACATCGCCTCTTAAATCTTTCTGTTTTCATTTAAGCCTACATGACCAAAGAGACAAACTGGTGGAGCTCTGGGTACAAAAGTAAAAATGAGAGGAAGAAGAAGAAATACACCTAAAGACCAGGAGCAAGAAGAACATCCTTCTGTCCACTGCTGGTCTGGAGGTAAGGGGATCCTGGCAGCTGCTGATGATCCTTTGGAGTTGTCTGAGATGGTCAGACCTCAAGAATGGTCGGCCACACTGATCATATCTGTATGGTTGATATCTGGTGTGTATCCATGAGTTAAAGAAGTTCATCAAAAGAGAAAAAATCACACACAGACTTCCTAGTTTCATCTATGGGGTTTCTCACCCACATTTTGCTTGCGTGCCTGAGCAGACATCAAAAGGGTCCTTAACATCTCTGTGCCCTAAGGAAAGTGTTGAATGTCTGGTGGGCAACGGTTCCAAGAGGTGTACACTCCATTGCTGCCAAAAGACAGACACATCCAAGATGGGCATTGACTTCTCATTATACAAAATGGGCTGGTGCACAGCCTGCCAATGATTCAGCTTCTCAGTTTGCTGTTTCATCTTAGCCTTGGACCAGCTGCACACTGAGCCTGTGGGAGAACTAGATGCACTTCAGACTGGGGGTGTCCCAGCACCCCCTTAATTTCTTTTTTAAAACTGTGTCTGTTTTATGGGATACTGCTCACAGATGCTGGTTCTCTTAAACAGGGTTGGACAGAAGTTATTCAGCAATTTTCTGTACCAACATCTTTTAGCTGTGATGAAAACATATAATTGTGTAGTTGAATTTTTCTAGTAGAGTTCCTGATGCAGTATTCTGGCCCTGACTGAATAGACCATGGGCCTGTAAGCAATATAAGAAACAAAGACCAAAACTGTCTAGTTCTCAGAATCATCAACACTTAGGGCCAGGTATGGAACAAGGATTTCTCTTACAAATGAAAAAAAAAAAGAAATCGAGTTCCTTTTTATTCCCAACTCCTCTTCCTCATTATTCATCTCCTTGGGTCCCTCAGTTTGCCTGTCCACTACCTACCCTTAAAAATTGGTACCACTGCTTTTTGATGGAATTCAGACAGAGTTGGGGCAGACCTGACCATCTTTTTGGAACAGAAATTTCTTCAGCACTTGAGGTATTGGGAACATTCTGATACTACCCTGGGTTGCTCTTGCTCCTTAGCTCATTCACTGCTACCTCCAAAGTCTCCTGCCATTCCTAATTAACTTTTCCTCTCCACAGTAGTGTCCTAGTGCCTGTTAAAACGCTCATTGATTTTCTGCTTTGAAATAGAGCTCTGTTTTCACCAATTAGAGGCTGAGTTCCTAAAAGGCAAGATGTTGATGCAATACTGCGTGGCCCTCCTTCTCTACCCCGCTCCCCATGCTTGCCTCCCTTCTCCCACTGGAACTGTAAAAGTCTGATGGACTTAGTTGAATAGAGTGTAGCAGTTAAGTTCCTAGTACGCGCCAAGTACTGTGATCGTCCTAGAGAGCGCAATCCCCAAGCAAAAGCCAACAAGGCCAGAAAGATGGGACACTACACAGAGGGCCTAACAAGACCAGGGTGAGGAAGTGAGAGGGTGGAGGAAGGAGGAGGAGAGGGAAGCGAGGAGAGAGGGGCGGGGCAGGGGGCGGGGCGGGCGGAGCGCAGGGGGCGGAGCCTCGGGTGGCCGCGGCTGGCTCCACCCGCGGGGATCGGCGCCGCATGGCTTCTGCCTCCTCGGGCCGCGGGGCCCGGCCCTTGCTGCAGTTCTTGCGGCTGGTGGGGCAGCTCAAGGTGAGCGAGCGAGGATCGGATGACCTGGGCCGGAAGGCGGCAGCCGCGCAGGAGGGCCGGTGGGGCCGCGGGGCTCCTAGCCGGGCCCGCGGCCTGCCCGGTCCTCGGTCCTCTCTGCCGCGCGGGATTCGGGCGGGGAAACACCCTCCCGAGGCGCCGCCCGCCCCGGACGGTAGGCGGTGGAAGAGAGGCGGCGTGGCCGGCTGCCGGGCCTGGTTAGGCCCCGCGGAGTCCGGACTTCGGAGTCCCGGTAGCTAGGGCACCGGGCAGCTGTTCCCGAGGCTGCGCGGCCCTCACCGGCCCGGTCTGCACCGAGTACAAGGGCCCACGTGTGCGGGATGCTTCTGAGTAGCCGCGGGGCAGGAACGGAATCCAGCGGCCCTGCAGATGTCAAGTGGAGCGCTTGAACTCTCACACAATAACTTCAATAACAAAACACCCTCCCCCAGAGGACTTTATATAATACACACTGGAATTTCATCATGTGCGTCCTGCCCTTGCTCCCTCCTATTACAGTTAGTCATTTTGCAAAAGAATTTCCCCAAGTTCAAAGCAGATCATGTTCATTCCACCGACTACTGTTTATAACATGATTTAGAAATGTCCAGTTCTGAGGAGGAAAGGCAGTCTCACAAGATCATCACATCATGACCCGAATATAAAGGAAGAGTTGTGACTATGACTATGTATGATCAAGCAACTAGAAATGTTTTTCCCCCTTTTGCCTCAGTTGGTCACGTGTTAAAAATCAGAGCCTCCGTTCCAGTGATTTCCATTTGTGTAAGATGGGTTCATTTGAAGGCAAAAAGTGACAACTCTTGTAGTTAAAGAAAAATGCAGGTTTTTTTTTTTTTATGACTAAAAGATTTGTATACTTTTCATAATTATGCCTTATTAACAGAGTAACTTGACTTTTGGACGTTGGTATGTTATAAATTACATTTCACTATCCCCCATCCACCCCTTCATGCTTTGAGCTTTCTAGTTGGATTCCAGATGTGGATCGTTTTGGTTGGCTTAGAAACATTTTCTAATAGGTTTTGAAATAATGGCCTCTGTGTGTTCTTCTCTGGACATCTTTTGAGCAAAGCAGATAGTAAGATGACTTGTTTGTTTTTAACTTTTTCTTTTTCATACTTATCAGAGAGTCCCACGGACTGGCTGGGTATATAGAAATGTCAAAAATCCAGAGAGTGTATCAGATCACATGTATCGGATGGCAATTATGGCGATGGTGACCAAAGATGACCATCTTAACAAAGACCGGTAAGCTGATCTGAACCTAGATGCTTGTGAGGGTCTCTTGTGTGTGGGCATGCACTAGTTCATGACTGAGGCCTCTGTCACATTCTTGTAGGTTGGTTTATAAGTCAAGAAAAATTATTTGAGGCCAAGAATTCAGATTAAGGATGTGGGAAGGAGAACTTTTGGTGTTGATTGCTTTAGTTGTAAACTAAGTCTGGGCTTTTTATGGGCAAGTAATAGAGCCTGTCTTGGTCTCAGAGGAAAGAGAAGCATGCTATTGGTGCCTGAAGGTGAGTATGTTATATTTAAAACTCTTTTAGCTTCTTAGTACACTATTTGCCCCTTTTATGAATAATAGCACCCATTTTGAAGTGACTTTGGAGTTGGATGTTCAAAATGCTTTTGGAGCATAGGACAAAAGTTAATAAGCATATAATGGTAAATAAATCTCAAGTGAATTACAGAAGCCCAAAGTGGCTTCTATAAAAAGTGTGGGAGGGGGAGCTATTATGGAAACTTAGGCAAGCATTCTAACAGTAGGAGAGCTTCCTTATTCTTGGTTGACTTTAATGGAAGAGGCAGTAGGAATTGGGTTCTAAAGGGTTGACAAAGGTAGAGAAGTAGGAGAAGGTACAACACACAGAGAGATGGGTATAGAAACCAAAGTCTGGAGGCAGGGAAGGTAAAGGAATATCTTGGAAATGAGAAGGATATTAATTTATTTCAGTGAAGTGTTCATTAGGAAGTCTGGGGAGTCCTGTTACTAAGTAGATAGGAACTGAGGAGATTTTTGTCAAATAGTACAAGATGCAAGTGAAGTCAAATAGATGAATTTAGGAAAATAGTCTTCAAACTGGATGAGGAGATGAGGTGAGGAAACCTAAGAGGAGGCCAGTAGGTCAGGTACTAGCTGCATAAGAGTGGGAGTGCTAAACAGATCCCTCTGGGTATTTATGTCATTGCTTGCATTTGTTATTTTGATGATGATTATCATAATCATTAATCGATAGTAATCACAGCCATTTGCTGAATGATCAACATATTCTAGGAAAATATTTTATCAAATTTAATTTTCACACCAACATTATGAAGTACTATTATCCCTGTTTTACAGATAACAAGTGAAAGGTGCAGAATTAGGTATTTAAATAAATAATTTGTCAAAATCTTACATGGGTTGTTTACTGAATTCAAACCCAGATCTGTTCAGTTCTGCCCATGCCCCAGTGAATGGCTTCATCTTGGGGAAAATGATTGTTTCCAAATTTTGTATCAGTAAGTAAATGTTAACCAGATTATCTCATGACTTTGTAATCTGAAATTACAAACCTGTTAAAGAGAGATTTGAGAAACCAGTCATCAAAAAAAAAAATCTTACAGAGTTTCCCATACTCTTTTTTATTATGTTGAATATTAACTAGCAGTTTTGTAGGCTGGTGGAATATAATTACTTTAGAAAATACTGCATTAAAATCTGTGAGAGTAGAGGAAAAATATATTATGTAACTTCAAAATAGCATAGAAAAGACAACTTATAGTGAATATAATTCTGTGTAATTCTTCAACATTTCTTGCCTGGTCAGATGTATACGTCTAGCCCTGGTTCATGATATGGCAGAATGCATCGTTGGGGACATAGCACCAGCAGATAACATCCCCAAAGAAGAGAAACATAGGCGAGAAGAGGTCAGTATTGATTATTGATCCTGCAAAAGACCACTGGGAAAACCTGTTGCTGAAGCATAGCTAAGTTCAGTACAGCTATTGCAGTAAGAAAGAAGACCACTTAGTCTCATTGGTGTCTCAGGAAGGAGAGGTTAGGGGTAGTTTTAGGGCCTGGGCTTACAAGATGATAGGCCATTAGCTGGGATTGCATAGAGTTCAGGACTTTAATTGCTTTGAATCTGTGGGAGGCAGGGCCTTAAAGAGAGTCTTGAGGACTAAACTGTTAGAGCTTACTCTCTTAGGTGGTTTACAGTCTTATCTTCCAGAAGTAGGGATTTCCTGGAGTAAGCAGTAAACCAGTTTTTGCATATTTTTATCCTTGTTAAACATAAGAATAGGAATTTATACCTGTTCTCCACCTTGTTTAACACAAGGACAGGCAGTCCTGTTGGGTTTAGTTCTCATTGAAACGTAGACATAGATAATATGGCTTTCATTAGGACAATAGAAATAGCTGGAATTTAAATGAATTTGTGGCAATTCTTTATGCTAGTTAAGTTCTTTGGAGAGAAATTCTGTCACAAGTATAATAATTATTATAATTATTGTTTAGTAGATTTTAATTTTGTCCTCTAACTTAGTGGTTGGAAGTAAAAAAAAGTAAAGAAAAGCTTGTATTATAAAAAAAAGAGTAACATCAATAAAATATTAAATCAATTTTGATGTGAACTCTAAATTCAGATCCCAGGGCGAAAGAGGAAGATATTTTTGAAGCAGGTCTAGAAAATTCAGGAAGACTTTTTAAAATACTAATTGGTTAGTTTCCAAGTCACAGATTGTTGCAAGCTATTTTTCTGGTAGACCTTAAAATTGTACTAAATTGCTGAGCAAGGGAGCTTTTATTGAGATCCAAGATGGTTTAAGAGGACTGGTGGATCTTTTTTTTTTTTTTTTTTTTTTCTTTGTGGTACTGGAGATTGAACATAGGGCCCCTTTACCACTGAGCTACATGCTTAGTTCTTCAGTGGGCATAAATAGCTTTTTTCAGAGGTGTGGGAGACTAGAGTTCAGTAGCCATTAGAGTTTCTGCCCTTCTAGAGGCAAGAAAATCCACAAAGAATTAGAGTCCTGATTTCAGAGTTCCAACCCACCCTAAATTTTGGAAACAAGGGGAATAGTATAAGAAAACCTTCTTCTTCCTGCCAAAACACAGGTCCAAAATATAGCCCAATCATCATGACAGAAGGGGAGGAATCTAAGAAAATGTTTATAGGAGTCATGAATTGAGAATTCTAGTTGTGTTGGCAGAATTGATACAAAAAGAAATAAATCTTTGTTCAAGATTCTGAGTTGTAGAGAGGAATTGGCACCTGAAATAGGGTGGTGAGTAGTGAAGTACGATAGAAGAGAAAGAGGGGGGGGAAATCTCAAATATGCAGCTTGTTTCAAGATGATAGTTTTATTCCTGGGTAAATCTGGATATTGTGGAGAGAAATCATACTGAAGGTTCTCAAAGACCTTGAAATGAGGAGAAGGCATGGAGAAATATGACAGAGAGGAAGAAGAAAAGACAAATTATCCCTTTGAACAAGGAATTTTTCCACAGAGGAACAAGTCAGAACCTTCTAGAGAAGAACCCCAGTCAGTGTGAAGGATCTCCATCTACTACTGTCTGAATAGGAGCCAAGTCCTGGCTGGTGTTGCCCCATGGAGGACCTGAACAATAGGGGTGCTGCTGTCTTCCTGGATACTGTCTCCTGGCCTCATAAAACCTCTTGACCATTACCTACTCTTGCTGATTCATGGGGGAGTAATGTCCCAGGTGGAAGGGACAGGGACACAGCTTAAGAACAGCAAGTTCTTGGGCAAGAAACCAAGGGCTTGGAGAGCACTCATTCCATACTCTCTTCCTGATATTGGTCAAGATTTGGAAACAGAGAGGAATATTAGAGAGGCAAACAATTCTTTATGCAGATTTATGAATAAGATTCAGATGTCGAAGCCATGCATTAAGATAATTAAGGGAGGATTTCTTGGCTTGAGGTAGAACACACATAAAGAGAACCAGGAAGCCTCATTTGCCCAGAGGCTAACTCACCAGATTGGCAAGGCTTCAAATTTGAAGTGGGAGGCAGGAAAAATACTTGATAAACTGGAAGACTGATTGTTTTAGAGGACAGTAGGTGTTAAGATGAAAGGCAAAGATGAGGGCATTGAAGAGAAAATCCAGGAATAGAGCCAAAAGCAATACTTATAGTCTGGCCCCATTCCTAAGCATAATAACATAAACTTTACATTATAACCTGAACTAGTCAGTGTTGCCTGACAGGGTCATCAAGATTAGGGAGATGACCTTGAAGATGGAATGTAGCAATGGCAGGTTATATTCCTTTGCAAAGTGCAAAGCTTATTGAAATGGAAGGCAGAGTCGTGGTACATATATATCTGCAAGGGTTAAAGTGGCTAGAAACTTGAAAAAGAGATGAATGGAACTTTATTATAGGAGTGAATATGGCAGGATGGAGGAAATGAAAAATATGGTGAACATTGACAGAGGGCTTGTATATATCAGGTTCTGAACACTTTGTGTATATTAATATTCGGTTTTCATAACACACCTCTTAGGAAGGGACCATTACATTATTACACATAAAAAACCTGAAGGACAAAGAGGTTAGGGATTTACTCAGAGTTCTACAGATAGTAAACAAGAAGCCAGGTTTCACATGCAGTCTGCACCTAGCTACCACACTGATCAACCTGAATCATGTGAATGACAAGATGCTTTCCGGATGCTTGTTACAAACCTGACACAAGACATTTGCTGAAAGCTCCACTCAGCTCAGAACCTTAGGTGAATTCTTGACGTGTACTGCTAACAGAGAAATCTAGAGAAATTGTCACTAAACTGATGTCTGAACAACAAAGTGAGAGTATAGAGGGTACAAGGCCCCAGACCAGGAAGCAGAAGATAGATGGTCGTATTCACCCATGAATATTAGATTTGAGTGAAGTTGATTTGCAAGGATTTATTTTAGAAAGCAGTCATGATTCTTTTGCATCTGCCATAAACAAGGACTATTTTACAGTTCTAATTGTTTAATAATAAGTGATATCAATGAGCTTAGATTCAGAAAATCTCAGTTTCAGGAAGAGAACATCAAACATGTTTGTTATTTGTTTTTCAAAGAACGTGATGATTTTAGTTAACAGAAAGCTTGTTAATCATTCAGTATTGGGATGTGATCACTGAAAAGCCGATTCGGTCTTGGGTTGCATTTATAGGAATATAGTATCTAGTGTGAGGAAGGTGATGGTTCCATTCTCTTCCACCTTGGTCAGGTAGAACATAAATCATGTTCACTTCTGTGTGTATCACCTTAAAGGGACTACAGTAATCCCTTGTTAAAGCAGGATATAATGCTTGCATTCTAAAAGTTTAGATTTTGATATCCCTGTACACACGTGTCATTTAGCACATTCTTAAACAAAAGGTATGGGCAAACTTGTGTTCTGAAAAGTATGGAGAAAAGCAATCTGTTTATAAAGACATCTTATTTTGAGAAAATGTAACGTATTTTTTCAAGTGTTTTGCTGAGATTATAAGAAAGAAGCCAGGTAAACGTAAGTATAAAGTACGCTAAATTGCCAGGCATGGTGGCGCACACCTGTAATCCCAACAGCTTGGGAGGCTAAGGCAGGAGGATCTCCGGTTCAAAGCTGGCCTTAGCAGCGCGAGGTGCTAAGCAACTCAGACCCTGTCTCTAAAAAAAAAAAAAAAAAAATACAAAATGGTGCTAGCGATGTGGTTCAGTGTTTGAGTTCCCCTGTGCTCAATCCCTGGTACCCCCCACTTCCTAAAAAATACACTAAATTTTATGCCACTGAGGGTGGCAAGAGGCTACAGCTCTGTGATTGACATGCCAGCATGCTGGTGTTACTTGTAAGAGCTGATTGTTGACACTGGTAAATGTGATTTGCTTTTTCCTCCCAGTAAGTAATAAATACACACATAAGTATGCATTTTAATTTTAATTTCTTTTCTCTAATTCACTATTTTACTTTATGTAAGACCTTTATGTTGCCAAAAATGGTTCTTAGAACCATATTATTTTCAAGGAAACTAGCCTCCTGCTGAGAAGAACTGAAGTGAGAATACAAGGTATATATTGAGATAATGAAGGAATTTAAAGCCATTTGAGAGTAAGTTTACCCCTGAATGTGATACTGGGGTCCTGACCACTGCATGTTTGTGAAGAGAGGACAGAAGTGTTTCATTTGCAGCCTGTGAGTCAGTGAACCTATGAAGATCTATCCTGTAACTTCCTTTCGACAATTGCCCAGTGTAGTACTTTAAATTTCCAATAAAGTCATATTAGTAATAAAAAATAAATAAAATACTACACAAAAAGTTGATACCAATTTATTCTACTGCCCCTTTGTAATAATCTGAGCCTATAACTCATGCGTAGTTGTTAAGCAATAACATAACTAGTTGTTAAGATAGATAAATATGAACATATGAAAATAACAGTTTGATATTTCAGGAAGCTATGAAACAGATAACCCAACTCCTACCAGAGGATCTCAGAAAGGAGCTCTATGAACTTTGGGAAGTAAGTATATATGATGGGTAACTTTTTCTTAATTGCAACTGAATTTATATGGCTCATCGATGTTTTAGTTGGCTTAGATTGCCTTAACAAGCTGTCTCAAACTTATTGCTGTGTCTGTTTCTCACCTCAGTTCCTGCAGGTATTTCTTGTGGCTGATTGAGAAATTTTTCTTCCTTCCATGGTTCCCATTTCTCTTGCCACCACAGTGCTTAGGATGGATCTTGACTCATAGCCCCTGGGTTTCCTGCTGATTTGCTTACACCCACCTGTTCATTTCTGGTCTCTGAAAAGAGGATGACCTTTGAGGGTAGTTCAGGAATGGGATTGAATCCACCTTACCACTTAGTTCTTTGTCCTTGGGCACGTTCCTTTCACTGAGTCTGGCAGTCTCTAAAGCCTTGAAGGGTCATTAGGGCTGAGTTGAAGTCAGGGTAAAAGGCCACTGTGCTACCTGGCACCGAACAGAGACTCATTCAGTACAGGGGTTCTCTCCCACTGCTTGCTCCTTTCCCAGTGCTGCTGATAGACATAGGGGTGGGGGGGGGGGGCAAGGAGGCTGGAAGGAAAGGACAGGGAGGGTAGAAAGGGGAAGGTAAGTTGTTTTATCTCACTACTTTCTTTCCTTGTGTTGCTTTTCCTTTGTAAGGGAACACAATCCCCTTTATAGTACTGTTTCTCACCTCATCTAGCCTGCACTGACTCAGCCTTGCTGGAGCCCTTAAATCCACTCTTTTTTCTTTTCTTTTTCTTTTTTTTTTTTTTGATACCAGGAATTGAACACAGGGTGCATAACCACTGAGCCACTTCCTCAGCCCTTTTTATGTTTTTGAGACAGGATCTCACGAAGTTGCTTAGGACCTTGCTAAATTGCTGAGGCTGGCCTGGAATTTGCAAAAATTCTCCTCCCTCAACCTCTGGAGCCACTGGGATCATAGGAGTGTGCCACCCGCCCACCTGGAACCATTTTTGTTCCTGTGTGCAGGTAGCCCTGCCTTCCACTCACTTCTCAATTTCCTTCCAAGTGCTCACCTTCAGAGCTTGGTCTCCACATTCTCCTTCCACATACCCAGGCCCCCACCCTGTCTTGCCTTTCTCTTGAACACCAAAGCTGGCAGAGGTCCCTTTCCTACTGCCTCACATGCTGGGTTGGCTCTTCCCTGGTGAGTGAGGTGGGACATGGCTGGGGTTGAAACTCTGAACAGACTTTTCCTCCTAGAAATGTCATGTTATACATCAGATTCTGTAGTGCATGGTTATTTCTGTGGTTTGCTTTGTTCTGGAATGAAATAGTCCTTTTAAGGCAGTGGAGTAGGGTGCAGAGATCAATGCCTTCCAGATACTTACTCAACTCTTGTTTATCAGTTTTTTTTTTTTCTAGAAAGTGAGAGTCAAACAGGCCTACCCACATGCTCATATCCACAATTATGAAATTTAAAAAGCTTAAAGAACCAGTTTTTTTAAAAAACTTGACCTAGCCTGAACTCATTTTCCAGCAAAATCATCCCTGAACCACATTAGGCTATTTGGAATTCTAATTCATCCTCTTCCTTGTGACAATTATACTTAGATGGAGAAATATTCATCTGTTTGTAGTCAAGTACTACCCCAGACCCCACTAAATGTATTCAGTAATATACATTATATGTGCCATATTATTTTCCTAAAATAAGAAAATGTGAAATGTGAAACCATTCTAGTGCCAGGGTTTAAGATGAGAGATTATGGGCCTTTAATATTGACCTTGTTGAATAGTAATGAGAATTAAATCTGGTAAAGTATGCATGGTATCTAGCCTGGAGCCTGGTGTAGGTGGTATCTGTTGCAATATAATTGGATTTCTTTAGAAAAAAGTGTCTCTTGTTTTCAGGTATGTACTTCCAAGTAGCTTTTGGAACACTCTTTGTAAGATGGAAGATAAAGGAGTGGAGTAGATTGCATCTCATACATAAAGAGAAAAAAAATTGGCACCTGAGTTTATGAAATAAATCCCATGTATTGTCTTTTTTTAGTTGTGGATGGACTTTTATCTTGTTTATTTATTTATTTGTGGTGCTGAGGATCGAACCCAGTGCTTCACGCGTGCTAGGCAAGCACTCTACCACTGAGCCACAACCCCAGCCGCCCCTGTGTATTGTCTTTGAAGGAAGAAATGCTCAGAATTTGAAAACCTTTTACAAGAATTTGTCCCTTTGTGACTCCTGATTATTGTAAATATAGAAGTAATGTCTGTAAAATTATTTTCTTAGCCATGAGCAACTAACTAAAAATTTTACTGCAGAATTTACTTGAATTTAAATAGGATTCCAAATAGAATACTGCAATAGTTACTTAGAAATCTCTAGAGATGATTAAATATAAACCATAGACTTAAAATCCTTGATAACCCCCAAATAAGTAACACTTGCTGTCTTGTGCCATTCTTGGTTGATTAATGAAGCTTGTTGAAGAACTTTTCTGCAGACTCATAGAGCAGGGTCCTTCCTCCCCTCTTTCCAGCTTCTGGTGCTAACAGTCCTTGGCAGTCCTTGGCTTGTAGAAGCATTGTTTCAACCTCTGCCCCTTAGTCACATGGTATTCTGTGTTAATGTCTGTGTCCAGAGCTATCTCTATTGCATTAAGACCCTAATCCAGTATGAACACCTTATAGCTTGATTACTTCTGCAGAGACCCTATTTCCAAATTAGGTCACATAAAAGGTTCAGGTGGATATGAATTTTTCAGTACAGTACAGGGACCCATAATAATTTCTGCATTTTATAATTCATATCCAATTTTAGTTTATGGGCTTCAATATGAGACTTCCAAGGTTCATATACTGGCTTCCTTGTATATTAGCTTTGTGGCCTTGAGCAACTTATTTAATTTCTCCATCTATAAAATGGCAATGATGATATACCTGTGTTATACATTTGGGGGAATTAAAGTAGTTAGTATGTGTAAAGCAATTTGAATACTGCCTGGCGCATAGTAAGCTCTATTTTTCTCAGTCTCTAGGCCACATATTCTATTTTTATCTGTCTCTAGTACTTATATTCTGATTTTGGTCTAAGAAAATATGGTCAGTCTGTACCATGGGTTAGAACAATACTAGGTACATAGTAAATACCAGGTGATTGATATTTGATGTGTTGCTCACCAAAGCTATTCACCCCTCTAAATACCTATCAGCCTAAAGGATCATGTCTATTTAAAGCAATTAAATAGCCTTGATTATAATTTATCTTTCGTCATAGAAGTGTAAAATCAGATTTCAGTAAACCAAGAAGATGTTCTTTTTTTCTTTTCTGAAAGTATTATAGAAAGGTGACTACCTTACCTCCTGTATTTTACTTTAAAGAAATACCTTCTGAGCCCCTAAACATGAAGGCAGCCATTCGCCCACGCCAAGTGCCTACTATACTCAGATGCCTGTGGATTCTTTATTTTTAAGTAGAAAATGGTATTTCGAGACCCCAATATGAGCACAACACTGTGTAGTGCACAGAGGATGCTAGAATTAGACTCTCATCAACACTCATTTGCTTTGTTCTTCACACATGTGCTATCTCAGACTAGTAGTTATATACCGTCATCATCATGTCCACTACTGAAAACAATTTGCCTCTGCTATCTCCATTTTCACACTCTTTTTGTCTTCTTTTTTATGTATGCAGACTGTGTTTTGATTCATTGTACACAAATGGGGTACAACTTTTCATTTCTATGGTTGTGCACGATGCAGATTCATACCATTCGTGTAATCATACGTGTACATAGGGTAATGATGTCTGTCTCATTCCACCATCTTTCATACCCCCATCCCTCCCCCCTCATTTCCCTCTACCCCTTTTTTAATAGTTGCATTATGTCTGTGTTTTCAGAACATCTATATAGCTTCTCCCTTTTATTCTTAGTTCTCTAAGTAACTGTATCATTGATGTTCACCACCAGTACTTGTGTCAATTTAACTGTTCTGATTGAGACTTGTTCTCTAATAGATTCTTTAAGAAGGGCTCAAAGAAACGATGTTCTCTAAATTCTTGCATGTTGTACATAAAGGTCAGTTTCTTTGGATATAAAATCCTTGGCTCCCAGTTCCTTTTCTTGAATATCTTAACTATGTTTCTCTCACATTTTTTCTGACATAAAGCATTGCTATTAAAGTCTAATCATGGGACTGGGGTTGTGGTAGTGCTTGCCTAACATGTGTGAGGGACTGAGTTCGAGCCTCAGCACCACATAAAAAATAAATACATAAAGTTTAAAAAGTGCTTCTAAAAAAAGAAATGTTTAAAAAAAAAGTCTAATCATAATTTTTTTTTCCATATCTGAAAAACTTTTTTTCTTTTAAGTCTGGTAATTTTATTACAGTATGTTTTTGTATTGGTCATTCTGGGTACATTTTCAACATATACTTTGAAATCTTTTAAACATTTTTTGATTGTAAGAAAGTTTTCTTGAAATGTAATTTTTCTTTTGCTTTGATTTTCTTTTTGAGATTACTCTATCCATTTGTTAGTTTTTCTTTGCCTAGCTTCAATATTTGTCAGCTTCTCTGAAATCATTTATTTTCTCCTTCTCTTCCTTCTCTTCTTCTTCCCCCTCCTTTTCCTTCTTCTTCCTTGTTGTTTTTTATTTTTTGTGGTGGTACTCAGGGTTGAATGAATGCAGAGCCTCAGACATGGCAGGCAAGTGCTCTAGAAACCCCACGCCTTTTTAAAATTTTATTTTGAGACTAAGTTGCCCAGGCTGACCTCCAACTTAGAATTCTGCCTTAACTTTCCAAGTAGCTGAGATCAGAGGTTTGTGCCACCACACTCAGCTTTTTTTTTTTTTTCCTTTTCCTTTACTTATGTAGTTATTTATTTTTTACTTTTCAGCTTAACTTCCTTTCCAAGTTCTGTTTCTCTTAAGGCATTATTTATCATGTTTAATTACCCTTGTACTTTTTATTGATTAGCTTCATTTCTAAGATTACATTTTATCTGATTCTTTTATGTTCTTTTCATGTTTTGTATCATTTTCTTGTTTTCTTTTAGCTCTTTTTGAAATAGTTTGTAGTAGAATTGATCTGTTTCTTAATTTGAGTATGTCTTTCTGATGCGAATTGTCTTTGGAGATGTCATTTTGTTCCTTACTTTCTTTATCTTAATATAAATGTGTAGGCAATCTAACCACTGTGCTTTTCTGTTGCTCGTTTTGATGTACAATTAGTTTTCCTGAATTTTTGGAAGGAAATTTGACTCAGAATCCTTTTTTTTTAGTTTCTTAATTTTTATTTCCTTTTTATTGACAAAATCTTACATATTTGTGCATTATGATGTTTTGAAATATGTATATTTTGAAATATGTGCATTGTGAGATGGCTAGATTGAACTAATAGATGTAGTATCTCACAAACACCACTTTTTAGTGGTGAGAACAGATTGCTTTTTTAAATTGACTGAACTTCCTCTTGGACTTTTTTTTTTTAAATGTAGAGTTAGAATAAACATGTTAATTTAGTGTTAGTAATTTCTTGACCCTTTTTTGTTTGTTTGTTTTGGTACTGGCGATTAAAACCACTGAGATTCCCAACCCTTTTTTTCATTTTATTTTGAGACAGGGTCTTGCTAAGTTGTCCATGAGCTTGTTTATGATCCTTCTGCCTCAGCCTCCCAAGTAGCTAGCTTACCAGCATGTATCACTGAACTCAGCTTAATTTTGTTTCCCTTCCTCATTTTAATCTAGGTCTTTTCTTTTTTACATCTCTATAATCTTTATACCACTTGATCTTGATTGTGTTCCCAGCAGTTTCTCCTCACAGGGGCACCTATCCTGGAAGAGCACCCAGGAGAATAGACTGGAGTGTGTAGTAGGCTGCTCTGTCCTTGGATTCATCCACCACTGGAGTGTGCAATAGGCACCTCTGTCCTTGGATTCATCCACCACTGGAGTGTGCAGTAGGCACCTCTGTCCTTGGATTCATCCACCACTGGAGTGTGCAATAGGCACCTCTGTCCTTGGATTCATCCACCACTGGAGTGTGCAGTAGGCTCCTCTGTCCTCGGGTTCATCCACTGGAGTGGATAAGGTCTCCTCCTGTGTTGGCTGCTCTTCTGAAAGTCTTAGAATTCTGGTTGGCTATTTTGAGATTCCGTTCTCTGTCCATTAGGCATCCTGTTTTTCCATCATGCTTCCTCCTGACAGGTGGAAGGGCTTCTGCAGGGCTTACAGCTGGAGGTGTTTTGTCTCATTTGTGTAGAGTTTGGAGTGCATTGGAATGCCATGTCCCTGTTTATTTATTTTTGCAAAAGATATCCATGATGTTTTGATTTTGCCATTATTTTGCTCTGTCAGTTTTTGTCTGTTTCTTCTCTTTTGCTCCCTATTTTAACATTTACCTAGTTACTCGGGCCCAAAATTAGGAAGTCATTTTTAACTTTTCTTCCCATTTCCTTGTTTTATTTTATTTCATCCTTATAATTTCTTAAATCCTCCCACTATCCCTGTCTTCACTGCCACAGTCTTAGAACAGACTTATCGTGTCTCTGCTAGTGCTATGAAGTCTCAGAACCTGATTTTTCTACTTCTGGTCTAGCTGTTACCCAGACCACATCCAGAGTGATCTTTCTAAAATGCAGATAGAAGGGGACCCTTCCTGCTAAAGTCCTCTGGTGATACCCAGGAGTTATAGGGCAAACTGTGGTGTCAACACCAGGCTTCTCAGATGCTGCCTCTAATCTCCATCTTCAGACTTTCTTTCCTGCAATACTCAGTCCTGTCATTGGGAGCCACCTGTAGTCATTTCTCCAAATGCCCTGCATCCTTCACCCCTAGAGTTTTGTCTGTACTGTTCTTCTCTCTGCCCTGCCTCCTTTTTGGAAAATAAAATTGGAGAATGCCCTTTACCATTGATTTGTGAGGGGAAAATTCAACAATTAACCTTTAAAAGAAATACGTAAGTTCACCAGAATTTGTCATAAAATATTGTATTTCCTAATGGTCTTGAGATGTTTTCACACTTTGAATTTTCAATAGAAAAGAAAGCCTAGATTGCTTTGCTTGTAGTATTCCATTTCCTTTTTTTCATCATGAACTTTAATTTATTTAATGTAACTATATAACTATGAATGTGAATGAACACTTAAATAAGATGTAATTATTTTTAAGAGCCTTTGAGATAAGCAAAATGTATTGGGTTTCATATTTAAATGATTCTCCTGTATAATATTCAGCTTTATCAAATTCAAAGAGCTGTCTTTATAAAAATAAGGCATCTACTAAAAACCAAGAAGACTTTCAGTGATTTGTATCATGTCACCCTGCCAAGAAAGTATGACAGGCTTATTATCTGAACATGTCTTGGGTGGAATTACAAATGAGAATTTTTCAGGAAAATCAGGTGGGGAACACTTCAGTCTTAATAGAAGAATGATCCCGTGTGACATTCACTGGGACTCATGACTGTGTGGCATTGTCCTGCTTAGGGACCTGCTGGAGCTCCTTATTTCAGGTCTACACTGGGGAGGGTGACACCAGTGGGAAGAGGAGAGGTGGGACATCTGCTCTCCTCCCACCACCTTCACCCCACGCCACCAACACAGGACCCACACAAGTGTGTATGTGAAATTCATACATCTATCTCAAGAGTCAGAAACCAGAGGGACTTAAGTAATCTTACCCTAAGTGGAAACAGTAAGCCATAACCAAAACAAATTGTGAAGCTCACAACATGCTTAAGAGAAAAACGTAATCCTTATGAGGAGGGAAGTAAAAGTTTGAGAAACATAAGATGAGGTGTCATCTAGAGATTAAAAAGATCTAAACTGCTCAGGTGATCTTGCCAGACATGGTAGTGCATGCCTGTAATCCCAGCTATGGGAGCAGGAGAATCCAGTTCAAGACCAGTCTAGACAATGTAGTGAGACCCTGTCATAAAATAAAAAGGGCTGGAGATGTAGCTCATTGGTAGAGCACTTGCCTAACATGTGTAAAACCCTGGGTTCAATCAACAGTATTGCGGGGAGGGGAGGAATAATGACCTTGAAATGAAGGCAGAATAATGAACAGGAAGAAGAAAACTTGGAAATATCTAAGATGAACAAGTGAGATTTCTAAGGCATCTGGTGGGATATGTGGAATGATGTGTGCATCCTTCTTGCATGGAGCCTGGTGCTAAGCTGTGAAATTAAGTGAAGTATCTCTGAAGGGTTTGCATACCGTGGAGAAATGTAGCCAAAGTTGTTTGAGCTGTGGCTCTCACTGCAGGTTCCATAACCAGAAGTTTCCTGAAATACCCACCTAATCATGCTGCTTTAATTTTCCACTTCCTCAGGAGTATGAGACCCAGTCTAGTGCAGAAGCCAAATTTGTGAAGCAGCTGGACCAATGTGAAATGATCCTTCAGGCATCTGAATATGAGGACCTTGAGAACAAGCCTGGGAGGCTGCAAGACTTCTATGATTCCACAGCAGGTACATAATGCTGTTTTTTCTCTTTCTTTCTTTCTTTTTTTTTTTGGATTAACTCAGGGGCACTTAACCACTCAGGCACATCCCCAGCCCTTTTTTGTATTTTGTTTAGAGACAGGGTTTTACTGAGTTTCTTAGGGCCTTGCTTAGTTCCCGAGGCTGGCTTTGAACTCACGATCCTCCTGCCTTAGCCTCCTGAGCTACTGAGGTTACAGATGTAACAGCCCCTGGCCTTAATGCTATTTTCAATAAGAATCTCTTTTAGTTTGGCTTATTCTAAGTGCAGTGACTAGCAGGCTGTTAGTGGAAACTACCGTTGGTACCTGCTTCTGACCCTTTCACATGGAGCATCTGAGACGAACGTAGTGGGATTGGTGGTAAGAGGACATTGGCACTGAAGAGCATTGCTGCCTTGGAGTCTGAGCATCACATTTACATTCCGCCTACTGTGGCCTCTGGGCAGCCTCCTGACCTCTCAGAGCTTGTGTCCTCATTTGAAAATAAAACAGCAATTATAATATCCTTCTTAAGTCCAAGGTTGATTTTTGAGATTCAAAGAAGATAAAGCATGTGAAGGCCCTTGTAATCTGTATGTGCCATGTGAGGTGGAGGTAGAAATAGAGATTTAAAACAGGAAAACCCCCACAGCTGCAGTCACCTTTTTCATTATAGTAATTCATAGCACAGCTCTAGAGTCAAACTGCTTGGGTTTGAATCCTAATTATGCCATTTACAAGCTGTGTGACCACCAATAAATTTTTTAACCTCCGTGGGCCTTAGTTACCTTATCTTTAAAATGGGGATAAGATATACTTTATGGGATAAAGTAGGGTTGTTTTAGGATGTAGTAGGCTAATTCACATGATGTACTTAGAGTAGTGCCTGGCAGTTAGTGTTAGCAGTCTTCATTTTGATACTTTACAGAGTCAGGAGCTGAGCACACTGTGTTAGTGATGGCTGTGTTTCTTATTGTTCCCTGGAAGAAAACTCTCTTCCCTGGGTGCTCTTCAGGCTTTGCTCAACCTCTCTCCCTTTGGAGTGTCCTGCAAGGAATAACCTTTCTCTGACCTTTCAGGACCCCACATGGCCTCACCAAATAGAGAAAAGTACTAGCTCACAGTCTCTGCTCCAAATATGATTTGCATTAGAATGAAGTTGATTCAATTTTCCTTTTCTCTTTTTCCAGCTCTACTTCCTCTGCTCTAGACAAGGCCCTCATTATTCCTCATTGGACTGGTGCTATAGCCTCCTAGCTTAACCTGCCAGCAGGCTTGCAAGTACACCCTGCATGTCTCGTGTCCTCTTTTGTAGCTAGTTATTATCATGTCTCTCTCTATTTATTTATTTAATGCAGTTCTGGGCTTGAACCGAGGGCCTCATGCCCCTGTACAAGAACTCTCTCACTGAGCTGCCTAACTTTTTTATTTTAAAATCTCTTGTGACTTTTCTCTTTGTAAACCATAAAATCCTGACGCTTTTTCAGTGACCTACAAAGACCTGCAGTCCCAGGCCACCCATCTCTCTGGTCTCCTTTCCTAATCCACCCTGTCACAATTAAGCATTCCCTTTTTGCTCAGTCTGCACTTGATCTAGAGCCTGCCACAGTCTCATAGTCTACCCACTGAGGTCCCTCTCTGGATCTCTCCCTTCATTAGTCAGTTCTCATACTGTAGCAGAATCCCTGAGACAATCAACTTAAAAGAGGAAAGGTATATTTGACTCACAGTTTTAAAAGTTTTAAGTCCATAACTGATGGTGGCACATCATGACAGGAAGACATGGTGGAACAAAGCTGTTCACCTTGTGGCCGGGACTTGGGGGACAAAAAGGAAGGGGCTTTGTTTGTCCCTTTGAGGACATGCTCTCCATCACCTAAAACCAAGCTGAGGAAAAATCCTTTGCATGGGCCACTGGGGGACATTACAGATCCTACCCCTGTAGCACTCCCCAACACCCTGCTTGATCACCAGCTGATAGACAGCAAGTTGTTTGATAACCAAGACCAGTTTTGGTCTAATCTGTCTTTGATATGTGAGGTGCTCAAAAATGTTACCTTAAATAGAGTTAATTTAAACTTAGTAGTTTAAGTTTATTCTATTTAACTTAGTAATTAAGTTAATAAATTAAATAGAATATAAACCAAGGATCAGCAAAGTGTGCTCTAAGAGCCAATTAGGTCACTACCCATTTGTGTAAATAGTGTTTTATCAAAACATAGCCATAACCTTCTTCATGTATTGTCTGTGCTGATTTTTGTGTTAGAACAGCAGGACTCAGTACTTGCAACAGACAATACAGTCCACAAAGCCCAAAATATTTACCGTCTGACTCTTTACAGGTAAGGTTTTCTGATTCACATTGTAACAAAGATTGGAGTTCCAAGATAGCATATCTCACCAATAATGTAACTAAAATATAGGTTATGTTTATGTGATTCTTTATATTTTATATAGTTATCTTCTATTATAATACATTCACAGTGAAAAATAAAAAATGAAATGTGAAATACTAGTAGAATTAAAAATGTGTGAGTAGAAGAGCTGTCTAAACTCCACATTTTACTAAGAAAGAAACTTGAATCTAGAAAGATGGTGAATGGCCTATAGCTGAATTAAGATTAAAATTCACTGTACTTTTCTGGTGTGATGCTTCTGCTAATAACTAGTAAATAAAAATAATATAACTGATTCAAATGATAGTTTCTCACTTATCTCAAATAACTCCTAAAAGTTTAAAGTCAAAGATATATGTAGACTTTGACTGTTATCGAAGAGGACTTCAAGGCTTTAGTTTTTAGTTCTATCTTTAATTCACTTCACAGCTTTCCATTTTCTTTCTCTGGCTTTGCTTTCTGAATGCTTGATCACTGAGGAGCAGTACAGAGGCTGTGGCTAGTGGATGAAAAGAGGGGCGGGTGGGAGATGAGCTTGAGAAGTGGCTCATGGTAGGCTTATGGGCCAGCGGAGGACCTCGACTGTGCTGTCAGTGAGATGGAGACCCCTGGGAAGATGTGGAGCCGAAGACTATTTTTTGTGCTGTGCATGTGTGTCTTTTCTCAGTACTGGGGATTAACCCAGTGATAGTCTATGCCCCTGAGCTACATACCTAGCTTTCTTCTTTTTTTTTCAAACACAAACTTTCAATCCTTCTGTCTTAACCTCCAGAGTACTTGAAATTTCAGATGTGTGCCACCATGCCTGATGTTTATATGTTTAAAAGACCACTTGGCTTGGGAGACTGAGGCAGGAGGATTGCCAAGTTTTAAGCCAGCCTCAGCAACTTAGACCCTGTCTCAAAACAAAAAATAAAAAGTACTGGAGATGTAACTCAGTGGTTAAGCACCCCAGGTTCCATCCCTGGTTCCAAAAAAATATCCACTTGTGCTGAAAGCAGGGAGGACCATCTGAGGACTATTGCCATATCCAAGTGAGAAGCGATGGTGGTTTGGAACAATGATGGGGTAGAGTAAGAAATGGTCAGACCCTGGATATATTTTGAATACAGAGTTGACAGACTTTGTTGAGCGATTGTGGGGTGTGAGAGGAGTCCAAGGATTTTGACATGATCAACTGAAAGAATGAAGTTGCCAATAGATAGGGAAGTTGGGGCAAGGACACAAGGGTTCCAGAAACCAAGGGAAGAAAGTGTTTCAAGAAGGAAAGTAGCCATCAGATTTGGTAACACCAAGATAATTGGTGGCCTAAATAAGAGCAGGTTTGAGCACAACTGGAGTGAATTTAAATGCCGCTGTAAGGAAGGGCATGCAGCTCTGACTGTGATCCATCCCTGACTAGGTAGCACTGATGACTTAAGGGGAAGAAAGCACATGGGGTTGTGAACGGCAGAGATGCTTCATCACCAGAGCCTGATGGGATGTAGAAAGAGCACATTTTTGTGCTGATGGCAGTAATTAAGGAAAGGGATGAGGATGGCCGGGGTGGGATCTCCTGCACAGTGGGGAGGCTGGTCTTGGGAGCAGGGACAGTTCATCCTCACTACATTATTGCCAGTGACGATTTCGAGAGGTGCCTGTGGGAAGAGGTGGCTGAGGGAGAGAGACAGGACTTGTAAAGGAGAGGAGGTCATGAAAAGGAGAGGCCAGGCTACTGGAAAGAGAGCCTACCTGAGCACCGAAATCACAAGTTCCAGTCAGTAGTGTGAGAGAGGGTGACAAAGGACCTCAAGTTGTAATTTCTAGGCATGAAGAGGAGTGGCTTACAGTGCTTGCTTTAGATGACAGAGACCAGGTGGAGTATCAAGGTAGCGTGACCTTTGCACAGTGGGGCCAAGTGCACTGTGGAGACAGTAACCAGGTGCATGGAGACAGTCCTCAGCCCCGTGGTAAGAGCCCTGAGAAAGGGCCAGTCAGGGGAAACCACATCCTCAGGATGAGCCAGGTGTCAGGGCAAGAAAGGAAAGGGAATGTTGAGAGAAGAGACTTGAGAACAGGGATTAAATAGAATTTAGTGTGGAAGGAACAGTAAGCAACAGTAACCTACAGGCAGGAAAAGAGAGTGGGAGAAGAGAGGCTGGGTTTGGACATTCCCCCATGTTAGCCACCATTGATCTATGATCCTTGGCTTGGTTACTCCCCAGTGCAGAAATCTGGAGAGGCCTGAGCTGCAGAGACAACAGCACAGATAGCCAGTGCCGTGTTTGCATTCTTGTTCACATCCTGGGACAGTCTAGAACCCCTGGTCATTCCACTCATCTTTTTATACATAGGTGCTGTGTCCCACTAAATTAGTTGCAGTTTGGGAATGAACAGATTGATTTCAGCTCTCTGGGCTCCCACACCTGCGTTTTCCTGGAGTTTCTGATAGAGACATTCAGGGGCTTCTGGTGAAGCCTGTAGCTTTGCTTCATTGATAGTTCTCTGCCTGATTATCATCCTATTTGTGGCACCTGGGTAACAAAATACAGTGATCCCTTGGCTCTTTCCCAGGACCCAGAGTGTCCTACTGCTATGAAGAATGGGTCAGATCAAAGAATGAAGTCCCTGCTGAGCCGTGGGGTGAAGCTGGGGAATTGGTGCCTTCTCAACAGCGATTGTCTTTTTGCTTTGCAGGAAAATTCAGTCACCCTGAGATCGTCCAGCTTGTTTCTGAACTTGAGGCAGAGCGAAATGCGAACATAGCTGCGGCCTCCGTGGAGCCGCGCTCCTGAGCTCTGTGTTGCTGCACTCCTATAATATATATTTTATTTTTTGTTTCACGGTATTGTGTTTTGCCATTTATGGCCAGGTGGTTTCCCCCGATGTGACTCTATTTATTTTCAGTTTTCCGGACTTGAGCAAGAAATGTGATATAATTTGAATACTCAAAGAAGCCACAGAACAGGAAGTGGTCGTGACAATGCCATGGATGAAAATGGACAAGGCAGTACCTTTTCTATGAACTAATTAAATAAATAAACATTAAACACCTTAAGCTTTGGAATATTTATTGGAGATCTTAAATCATTTTATTCTGACTTAATAACCTAGACCCCTGAAGGTCAGAAGGATAAGAAAATTTAATTATGACTTCTTTTTAATAACAGTGTTCTTCTGATGTAGTAATAGGTATCCAGAAAAGCAAGTGTATTAGTGATGTATTCTCTCCCGAAGTGAAATGCTGCCTTATCAGATGATCACTTTCTTGAGCCAGAGTTTTAGTTTCATTGTGCTCTGATCATAGACTTGTAAACCTACTAATAGGATCTGCTCTTCCCCCGGTCCTTTATCATTTGGGGATATAAATTGGAACACACAACTTCAAATGCCACTTGCTTTCCTTTTTTCATTTTTCCATCTGATTTACAGATCTTGAGATCCTGGCTATGAGAACATTTATCACCAGATGAAAAATATGTAATAGGAAGAATATTGCTAGAATCAGAGCCTTAGGTAGGCTATATATCAGCCAGATTTCTTCCATTCCTTTCCCCTTTATGGGATAAGGGATCCAACCCCATGTGTCTGTGAAGCGATGCACAATCATGGACTGCTGTGGAAAGGAAGGCCCTGCATGCAAACCTGCACTGTATTTTAGTGTGCAGCAATGAGGCCTGTCTCTTTAATTCAAATGTCAGTTTCCATTGGAAGAAGGCCTTTGAGGCTGGCACGGTGAAATTTCGAGGCAACGTTTCTTTGGAAACTCGATGCAGTATCCATGGATACCCCAGTCTGCAGGAAGCAAGGTGCATGATCTCTTCAGAAGCAACTCACAGGCACGTATAGTTTCTCTGCATTGAAAACAGAAGCACTGCAAAATCTGATTATTTTTGGAGATCGTGGTTAATATAAAAACAACTTCATCTATCAATGTAGTAGAGTTTTATTTATTTGTTATGAAAACATGTACATAAAATAATCCTAGAAAAGTTCAAGTATTTATAACCAGAGGAGTTTATGGCCTTGGAGCTCTATTTTGAGTGTCCTGCCTGCTGCAACTTTCCTACATAACCAGCACAATTCACAGACTTTGCAAGCCCGTACTGGGCCAGACTTACACTTGCCACTTAACCATTACCTCAGTTCATCATCTGTCTACCAAGTAGGGGTTCACAATTAAGTCCTAAACTTTCCTGAGGTAATTTACTTACAAAAAAATAAAATAAAAAATGTAATAGTACTGTGAATAAAACCTCTTTTTAATCAGAACATAATGAAGATCAGTAAAAGGAGATAGCTTTTGAGTCCAATGGTGATATCTACAAATATTTGAACATTATGACTTTAAAAAGCATTCTTTTTTATTATACTTGCTACTTGCCTGAATTTGTTCTTCTGAATAACAAACCCTGTAATTTTGATGCAGAGTAAATAATTATTCTTGGATTGAACTCAACAAAAAAAAAGAATTCCTTGTTACTGTTTTTCCCTTGTGGACTGGCATTTCACCAGCTGTTACATAATTCTCAGTGTCCTTGTATTTGAAAAATGTCGATTCATCTCAAAGTCTTCTGGTAGTGATATGAGTGATGAACTACTTTGTAAAAAAGTATTCTCTGTACTCAGCCTTTTTATATACATAATTTTGTAGTCTTCATAATTAAAGATAAGAGGGTATGATTGCTTCAGGAGTCTTCTGCCGATATAGTACTATACTGTGGTTTGATTATGGTATGAACCCAAAGGTTCGTGTGCTGGAAACTTGGATCTCAGTGTGGCAGTGTTGAGGTGGTGGGACCTTTAAAAGATGGGGCCTGGTGCAAGGTAATTAGGTCATGGGGGCCTTGCCCTTGGTAGGGATTAATACTGGTCTCACCTGATGAGAGTAAGTTGTTATAAGAGTAAGTCTGGCCCCTGAATATCTCTGGCTTCATCTTTCACCTTGTGATCTCCGCTGCATATTCTCTTGTCATTGGGATGCCATCAGCCAGCCATGAGGCCCTCACTAAGGTCGAGCAGATGCTATTGAATCTCCCAAATAGTAAACTATCTAAACCTGTTTCCCTTATAAAGTATTCAGCTTCAGGTGTTCTGTTGTAGCAACAGAAAATGGACTAAGATAATTATGACTATTAGTTTTGATTTGCCTTGATATAAAACTTCCATGGTGTGAACTAAAAGTCAAATAGAAATGTAGCAGAAAATATTTTTACCATTCTTAACAATTATCAAAAGTAATCATAAGATTTTGCTGAAGATTATCATAGTTTGAAATTATATTTGAATACCAATTTGAATTTGGTTCACATTTCATACTAAATCACTTTTAAACTTTAACACATGTATTAGTCGGCATTCTTTCACTAATAATGAAGTACCTGAAATTAAGTTAAAGTTAAGGGAGAAAATGTTTATTTTGGCTTATAGTTTTGGAAGTTCCAGTCCACAGTTGGTTGGCCCATTGCTCTGGGCCTATTGAGGTAGCACATCATGGCAGAAGTGCATGGTGGAGCAAAACCACTCATCTTGATTTGAGGATGTAGCTTCACGGTAGAATAGTATATGAGAGGCAACAACAACAACAACAACAAAATAACACTCACCTCAGGAGACAGGGAGTGACAAAGAAGAGGAAGAGACCTGGGACCCCCTTGTTGGCGCGCCCCCAAGGCCCTAAAGGACTTCCCATGAGGCCTCACCTCCTAAAGTTTGCACCACCATGGGGACCAAACCTTTAACAATGGATCTTCCAAGATACTCAACCTCCAAACTAAAGCATCACTGTCTTCTTTTATAACTCCCATTCTACTCCCATTCCAGTTTGACACTGATAGGAAAGTGATGGGGTTGAAGTTCAGTCTTAAGCACATTTTATATGAAGTTTAACAACTTTCATGCTGACAGGTACTTGTGTACCAACAAGCAGGCGGAAGAGCTGCCTAGATTGCCAGTGTTCTCTCCATGGTAACCTTTGTCAATGAGATGGCATCAAGACATAGCATATCCACAGTAATACAGGCAGCGTGTTCTATTTTCAATGGTTCAAAAGAGGTTTCTTAGAAAATGTATTATTTAGTCTAAAATGAAGTTTACTTTGTTGACATGACCTACAAATAGTCCTAAACTTTTTGAAGTGATTTGTAAGATAAAGCTGCATCACAAATTTTCCATCATCACATTGCAACAGTATTTAAAAAGTGGTAAATGGTTAAATTACATAATGACTTGCTTTTTTAAAAAGCTGGTTTATTTTGTAATCGTAATTCACATTGGAATTTTTGGTGACCAAATTAAATTTTTTGATGAGATAACCTTTAATATACATGTTGTTGACGTGAAGTCATTTTTGACTGGTTAGTGAAAGATTATGTCCTTTGTATGCCAAAACTTTTTATCACTTGTGAAACACTTTACTGCATGTGAATTGAGTACAATCAACATAATGGAGAAACTAACAGTCAAATCAGGATGAACCTGCTCATGAATGTGAGGGAGAAACAGGCAGCTCCTGAGTGGTGATAAGACCAAGACGAGGCTCATACCTAATCATTCTAAGACTAACCATTTAGGCTCAGGATACCCATCTACCAGTAACTGATGTGATTATTCTAATCTGAGTGATGTGGCTTAGTCCCACATATCATGACAGGGCCATTGACAATATCCTTCTCAGAGTGAATCATAAAAAGCTTTTCGATTGCCAAGCACAGTGGTGCACACCTGTGATCCCAGCTACTCAGGAGGCTGAGGTAGGAAGGAGGGTCATGGGTTCCAGGCTAGCCTGAGCAACTGAGTGGGAACTTGTCTCAAAGAATTAAGAAAAGAATTGGGAGTATAGCTCAGTGGGAGAGTGCTTGCCCAGTGTGTGTGAGGCCCTGGGTTTGATCCCCAGCTCAAAAAAAAAAAAAAAAAAAAAAAAAAAAAAGAAGCTTTTGGATGAATAGAGGTGACATTAATATATTAATATGGTTTTTAAATCAGGCTAACAATATTAGACTTGTGATGATTTAATAAGAAAAATAGCTAGAATGTATTAGAAACTTTGAGATGTTAGCACTAGTTTTCTTATTCTGTCCAATTTTAATACTGTTTTCAGACAATAAGGCTGGGGCAATTATACATAGAAATTGATGGGTAAATGCAGATATTTGCCTAGTACCATAGCTCCGCTTATTTAATACAGTGCAGCATGCTGAATACAGTCAAAAAGATGGTGCGGCAGAGTTGAACAAATTTGAGCATTTCAAACTTCCCAGGCAGCAGCAGACTGGGCCCAGGGAGACTGTACTCGTATGCGGCAGGGGTGACCCCACAGTGCGTGTTCCAGCCAGATGGAGTTGGCTTCCTGCCCAATGAAGGAGGCCATGATTTCAACCAACAGCAGGGAAGGACAAATGAGAGAGAACGCCAGCGCCCCCACTGGCAGGGCCCTGTGTCTGCACTTGTCCACTCGGGTTCAAGTGTTCAGAGTACTCCCTCTGCTAAGATGTTAGGCCTCAGGAGACGACGTGGTAGCTGTACGGAGTGGATAAGTTTGAATAGAATTTTTCAGACTGGTTTCATTTGTGTCATTTTTCTATTTCTATTTAATAATATATTAAAAAAGAAAATTAACATGCTTACATGTGTTGTGTGTGTGTGCGTGTATAAATGTGGCTTTTTAAAAGTATACATTTTATAAACATGTCTTAAGGTTAAATCCCTACTACTTAATAACAAATGTATGCTCCCATTTAGAAGAAAAGAGAAGCATATAATGTGGAAGGTAAAAGTGACTGTAGAAATCTGAGTGTATTAATAAAAACATCATTTTCATACATGTGAATATTTGCAAACTCTAAGAGGTAATAAAGCTCTTCTCCTATTGAATAGCTGTCCCCTTTTCAATTATTCCTTAGTTGAGTAGCTACTACTCTATGAAGCAGAATTTTAGAACTGAAGATTATTTTAGCATCATAGGGTAATTGAGGTTATAATTACTTTCGTTATCCTCGGTCCTGTTCACCAAGTTAGAAATTGATTTAAAATAGCATCTGTAGAATAATATATCAACTTTTAAGGTCATCAACAGCCCTGAAGACAAAGAAATCAAGAATTCAGTCATTGTTAAAATCAATTATTTTAATTGCTTAAATAAACATACATAATTGATGTAGGTGAGGGCGATCACAAGCAGTTTGATGAAATTTGCAGTGAGTCATCTTACTGCTGGAGACAGTCACAAAGAGCTCCACCTGTCGATCTGGTCAACTGAAAGAACTGGTCACTCAGTCTTCAAGGACATGCACATTGTGAAGGAGGCCAAGCAAAAACCAAAGCAAATAACTAATAGCTACACATTTGGGAAATGTACGTTGAATTACACAAATGAGTTTTAACCAATTGTGTATCTGCTGTAGTTGGTACATTTTAAAAGATAGCCATTCATGAATACAGAAGTGTGAGGGTCAAGTGGTCTATCATCAACACACATACAGATAGAAACCATTCAACTTTCTAGAGAGGCCCTTTGAGTAACAACATCAAGACCTCAAGTTTTCCCCGCGGGATTTTGGTCTTCTTATCTGGGTGTGCGCAGGCAGAGATGGGCTGGGCAGTGGCCAGCCTCCAGGTGCGGCTGCAGGCTGGCTGGACCTAGCACTGCAGCTCCTCCTCCTCAGCCTGCCGGGGGCCTCCCGAGGAGCTCTGGGCGCTGGCGTGGGCTGTAGAGCTGAGGACCTCCTCAAAACTGCCTCCTCCATGGTTCGTCCCACCTACTTTCGTCTGAAACAAGCAAATAAGCAAAAATGCAGTTAGTTGTTAATTATCATTTTTGGAAATGTGTTTATAAGAATGCCAAAAACTTGATTACTTTTGAATTCAGAAATACTATCTTCGTTGAAAAGTGAAAGATGTAGAGAAGTTAGTTTCCTTCAGCAGAGTGCTAGAATGCCATTGATATTTTGGTCTCGGGATAGGATAACTTACAACTTTGCAGTTTTAGTAATGTCCTCTATCTCTTCCACATCTAAGATTCTCATCCTTTGGAGAGGATAATCAGATCTGTGGGCTTTCAATATCTATCTCACTCACCCAGAGAACTGATTTCATCAAAATGGAATTGGATTTTAGGTTAATTCTCCCAATTTTACAAGGGTATCAATATGTTTAGATGACTTAAAACTAAGATTTTCTACTTGAGATTTAGCAGGACAGTCTGAATTTCTGAATAAAGATTCTTGACAAGGCAGAGCGGCTAAATGGAACATGATTTCTGGTCTCTGCTTAGAAAGCTGGAGATGGATCAAGTTCAAAGTACTGCTAATTTCTCATCTTTCTAAGCAACTCTGAGTAGGAAAACCCCTTAGAACACAAGATGCTTCACAAGGCTCTCTTGCATACTTGTAATTAACTGAAGAGAAACAAGAAAGAATCAACTTACATTTACAAAAACACGATTAAGTATTATGAAAGATTCTTTATTAAAAACCCTTCAAAAGAATATTTAATGGCCCCAAAATGCTGGATGCAAGTTTTACCAAGATTTGCATTGGTCTTCCCTTAACCATTCACAATGAAGGAAAGGAAGATATAGTAGAAATGTTTTTGATGAAGTGCTGTCATCAGAATGATGTTTCAGGCACAGGCACCACCCAGGAATGTGTCTGGGCTCCTCGCCTGCCCTTTGGAACACTTAATCAGGGTTTAAAAGCAGCTCATTCATTGCAAAACAAGTATTTTCTCTAATTGTCACTAAAATCCCTCTCTGTCTCTAAAATTCTGCTACTTAAATTGACATTTTCTATAACACTTAGGTCAGAAAAACTTTCTGTTAAGGACCAGAGAGTAAATATTTTAAGCTTGGGAACCACAAGGATTCTGTCACAGATAATCAAATCAGTGGCTGTTGAAAGTAGCTGCAGATAGCACCTGCATAAATGAGTGTGGTGGTGTTTCAATAGGACGTTAGCCATGGACACTAGGATGTGAATATCATGTAATTTAATTTTCATATGTAATAAAATACTCTTATTTTGATTTTTTACCAACCATGAAAAAAATGTGAAACAATTTTTAGCTTACGGGTGAGTCAAAAGTGGATGATTAGGTAGATTTAGCCCACAGGTCTAATTCATGGGCCTCTGCAGAGAACTGGGCCCTCCTCTCTGTTACCTCAGCACCTGGTGCAGGAGAGGCTTTCCAGTAGGATTTTTCACTGTACTTCCTTTCCCAAAAGAAACTAATAAATTAATTCAATGTGATCTACTCTATTAATAGTCCACATGTTTTTTTCTCTTTTTAAAATTCACATCCTCTTTGGCTTCTTATTTTGCAATAGAAAATCACACACAGTATTCAATCAAGTGAATACAAATTACTGATGTTTTCTTCTGGGTTTTGTTTCTTCTACTCTTTGGTTTCCTCAAATCAAAATAGTAAAATCAAAAAGGAATGAAGTGCTTTGAAATAATCAATCTGGCAAAGAGGGGGTGGAATATAGGGACTTCCTAACCCATGGGCTTACTGACGGTCACTGCAATACTTCAGGAAAGGACTGCAATAGATGTGAGCCACAAACCTCCGCCAGAGCCTTCCCTTCATAAGGGCTTTTCATCCAAGAGTTTGTCACTTTGTCCCTAAATTTATAATTGTTCTTTGTACAATACTTTATTTGAACTGCCAAGCTGGGCTTCCTAATCTCATAATGAAATAGCTGGCTGAGAGGACACAAAGAAACAAAAAATATAATATATCTTGCCTTATTTTTTAAAAAGGTTTTGATATAAGACATGTAATCATCAAAAAGTAGGTGTGCTAGAAATATGGTCTGCTTGATGCAAAGGGAGAATGAGTGGCAGGGATGTAGCTGCCCATGATTCACTGGAGCACAGCTGAATATGGCAAATGTGGTTCCATTGGTGTTGTTTCTGCATCTGCCTGTTTGTCTTGGATGAAACAGAAAGGATGCTCTTTGACTGTACAGGTGACACCAGAAGAGATGTTATCCACTAATACACTGCAAGGATGTAGACAGGACCAAATTTTATATGCTTACACAGGATTGCATATAAAGGAAGAACCGCTAATTTGGTACAAATGCCACATGGTGTGCTTCAGACTGCATGAGGAGATGGCAGGTGCAGACGTTACTTCACATATATTTTCTTGTAGAACATAAGTAAGAGTTCTTAAAGCAGGATGTGTGAATGGAAATACAACGTGGAGAACTCAAAGTCTTCTATTCATCCTTACTGATTCATGAGTCATCCCCTCAGCAGAAAACAGCCTGAGGATCCACAAATGAACAATAGAGAAACTTTGGAGAAGATTTAGAACACAAATGTAAACTGCAGAACATAAGCTCTATAAAGAAGGATTAAATGGATCTATTATTTAGCCTAGAAGGAGAAAAAAGGAATGAGAAATTTGTAATTATTGAGGAAGTAGGAGGTTTTACACAAAGCATGATTATCAGGTATTCTACATTGCCTGAGTGGTCAGCAAGAGAGGAATTAGGCATTGGCTTTGATATAGGAGGTGTGTGGGATGTGAGTGGTTAAACCCATGGACAGCCACACAAGCACAGAATCCACTCATGGGAAGTCTCAATGCCAGGAAGTATCTGGTGAGTTGAGTGAGCACTCAGCACCTCTAAAGGAGGGCAGGCGCTCAACCTTCTATCCCCACGAGGTTAGGACAGTGAGAGGCTGAGTGTGTGGATCAAACACTTAAATCCTGTGTGAACCATGAGCTCATCAGATTCTTAAAAGCAAATGGAGATTGATTGTTCTTTATTCTTCTTTTGCTTCTTCATATCTCCTAAACAAAACCTAAAAGTACAACTTCTCCTATGTCAGAATGTGTCTAACAAGCAACAGATCCATCATCCTTGGGCTAAGGCTGAAAACTAAGTTTGAGAAACTAACACTTAATACTTTCGAGTCTTTTGTTTCTATACTAGATGTTCTTCCAAGAGAAACATCCACCACATTGCATGCCCCTCCCCTTAAAAAGCTGTTTCTGGTAATGGGGTGATTTAATGGCTCCTGCACATTGGCTAAGTGATGGTGTGGATAAGCAAAGTGGTAAAACTGCAGAAGTAGAAATTGCTGGTGAATGAAACTAGTGAAGGCATGGTAAACACTGAGTAATAAGTCCCTTCTTGGGCCTGTAACACCTGACTGTAGGCCTAAGGAAGTAGACCCTCCACTAAGAGAAAAGACCCTCCAGGTCACTAAGAGCATCTGTGACCTATGTGAAGAATAACTCCCACCCTTACCTGCACTTAGCAGGCAGCACCCATAAGGGTCCTATAGTGAGATCAGGAAGCAGCTTGACAATTGCAGTGCACATAACTTATTTTGATCTGGTTAAGGATCATGCCTTTCTAGTGATAATAATATGTCATTAAGTCCCTGTTTAGGTAATATCTTTCAAAGCACAATCTTAATTGTTTCAATCTTTTTTTCCCCTATTTTAAAAGTTTATGCCTTTTGAAATCAGACTGATTTTATTTTTGCTCTTTTTTTTAACCTCTGTACTTTAGCTTATCTATGCTTAAAAATAAATCTAGTGAATTTTTAAAAATACTGTGTTATAGGCATATTTTCAGTTTATATCCAGGGGCCAAATGTATTACTATAAAATAGTGCATTGAGTGGCTCAGTTTAATTTTCCTCCATGAAGACTGTCCTGTGCTCAGGATGTGAATTTGGTAAGCTAGCCTAGATAGCTGATGGGCATTATAACACTTGGTACCCACTTTGTTTTTGCTGGTCCTTGTCCAAACCAGAGGAGCCCTTGGCTGTTATGGAACCTTCACTCACACGCTGAATTCAGAATTCAGATATCCTTGATCCTATCCACAATCCTCTCTCACATGTCAACTTTTAGGCAGATTACATTGAGATGAAGTGGTGAACACAAAATCAATTCATTTTAACAAGCAATTTCACCCTTGAGTTGTTTATATAAACAACTGTAAGGATGGAGCAACACTATTCCATACTGATTTTATCTGTAGATTTATACGAGCAGCAAAGGGTCTGCCTTCATGCAGATCTACCTTCTTGGCTATACTGAATGCTTGTGGCCCTACCTTGCCGTCAGAACTAACAGCAGCAATAACTAAGCTGTCCTGATGGAATGGACCCAATCACACAAAATTCACTTCATCTGTACCTTAAGGCTTGTGACAGTTGTCTCAACCCTCTCCTCAAATGATTTGAAAGTAGGAGAATTCCTAAAATAACAAAAAAAGAGAGGTCAGCTCCAAAGACCTAGCGTCTTAGCAACCATGCTGTTTGGTTTTCTGCTCTGATTTGTAAACATCGCCTCTGCACCAGAGCTCCCTGTCAGCTTGCCACCTACAACAGCCATGTTTAAAGTACTTTCCACTTCTGCTAGGTTAGGTCCAGAAACCATAACCTGACATGGACTATTTCTAAGGAAAACAGTTAGATGCTCAACTGTGGAACAAATAGTGGAGTCTGTGGCAAAGATACAACTATAATAATTCCATGGTGCATCATAAATCATTTCCAATGAGTTAATGGAGTGATAAAGCTTAATTTTTCACTTGCTAATTAACTGCCACTAACACAACATTCCTCTTCTTCTGTTTTTTTTTTTTTTTTTTTTTTTGTCTTTCTTTCTTGTCATGTCTGAGTTTTCCTTCTTGGAATTTTAAAGTTATTTAGTTCATAAAATATGAGACAAGACAGAAATAGCTCAAGTCATGGGGAGGGGGCATTCATAAAAGTTCTTTTCCCTGCCTTAGAAAGTTATCATATTGATAACTTTCATAAAATGTGGTTTCTGAAAGTTCAGGCTTTCATTATTTGATGTTGAAATATATCCACTGACTGTCATATCTGATGAAAATGGTGTTAACAGCATATTATTTTCCTCCCAAAAAAGGATACGCCTATTTGTTCTCTTACCAGACAGAAGCTTCATAGCTTGTTGGCATTTAATTTGTAACTCATTCATTGTGTTTAATCTATATAATCATGTTTTTGCTTTCAGTGTAGATCCTTCATCTGGTGCTTACTGGTTTCTTATTTTGGATTTGGCCACATGACATTACAATTTAATGAAGTCATTACAATTAAAAAGTGATATCACTAAGTCCAACTACAAAGATAGGAACTGAACTAAAAGACAGATCTTAAATCTTGTATTAATATTAGATTTTGGAAGCAACAACTGATATTATTATCAGTTTCAACTAAATGTTACTATATTGGATAAGCTGCCGGCTATTCCCTAATTGAGAGCAGATAAAAATAAGAGGAATGGCTTGTAGAAACTTTATGAGGAAGAGTGGCTATAAAATATGGGTTTCAATGAATGTTGTAAGATGAACCATTCCCCTAAAACTATCAAGAGGCAACTAATATAGAGAATATGTTTTTGAATTTGACTTTTGACTTTGCTGGAGATTGCCTCCTGAGATTTTAGTGCTTCAAATGGTCAGAAATGTACCTCTATTTAGGCTGTTCACACTAATGTAGAGTTCAGAAGAGTCAGGCATGGCATTACACCTTGTATGTATGTGACTCAAACAGTCCAATTTCTATGAGTATTCCTTTATAATACTTTAGTTTTATGATGAAAATGTTAGTGAAATTATACTTAAGTAGCTCAAAAGTATATAACTGTGGCATTTCACTTCTATTGCAGATTTTATTTGGCTAAGCTTGCTCCTATAGCCCACTGTCTTCATCATTTATATCCACAGTGGGCATATATGTTAGATGATTAAAATCAATTTTTATTTTAAACTTAATTTCAGGAAACTTATGGGGATTCCATTTGACCTATAAGGCACTAGATAGATTCCTGGTTTACAGAGCAAAACCATATTAATTTTTTCCAAGCTTCCCAAATTTAAAATTTGGTCAGTAAAAGAGCTCAAAGCTTTGTGTTATATTACTTCATCTGAGTGTTTCATTTGATGAACTAATAACTTTGAATCTGTATTCCCTATTTACTACCAACTATGGAGAACCAAATATTGTGGTTAAATTTCCAAATCAACCAATTAATCAAATAACCCCAGTGTGGTAGAAACTTCACAAGAAATAGAACAAACATCCTTCTAATTAAATTGTTCTAGAATGCATGCCAGAGAAGAAGGATAAATTGTTTAATCAGACTTAATCACATCATGTGCAACAATAAGCTTGTAGCACTGCAAATAACCCTAGAAAGAATTTGGTTTCAATGGTCTCAGACTATTTAAAAGTAACTGAACTTCCTCTATTGTGCATTAAAACCACAGTGTGTTTTGTAAAGCATGTAGAAGGGGATAGTTCCGACTAAAGTGAGAGAAGGTCCCAGAGGCCTGATCTCCCCACCATCAATGGCAGCCCAGACAACTCTAGGGCTTTGGAGAGCACCTTGGAAAGAGCAGCAAATCTGGTTCTAGCTTCTTATTTTAAATATGCCAAAAAAAAATTGATACCAATAAGGTGACTTTGTCAAGCGTGCCACATTAATCCTTGGCAGAGTTGGTACAACATGCCTCTTCTAATTCCCAACCATACATTCCTCTAGACTATTAGTTTGATTTTATCTGATTTTACCACTAAGCCATACAATCTGAATTCTTATAAATTTTCATCCAGTTGATATTTTAGCGACATTTATAGTTCAACAGATATCTCACCTTAATATCTACTTTAAACATCCTAGTGATATCCTTTCTGGGACCATAACCTTCTTATTTCCTATCCTTTCACTTTACTTGTTCTCCCAGGCTTGCATTTAGTCATGCTGAAACACAAATATATTTTCATGCTTGCAAGCATGCTTGGAATGTTCTAGGTCCTGTACTAAATGCTTAACATGGGTTACTTTGTTTTGGTGTTACAGCATCCATATGAGGTGGGTCTTATTTCTTGCAACGTACGAATAAGAGAAAGGAGATTGAGATAGGATGAGTCACTTGTCTCAGATAAAATAGGAAAAGCTGGATTTAAGCCAGTATGTTTGGTCAAAGACCCAAGCCCCTTACACCATCCTTCTAAAGAATTTCTTAGAGATCAGTAGAAAGAAGGATGAGGTAAACCATGGCACTTTAGCAATTTCCTTTCCTATAAAGGCACGTGCAGAGGGAAGCTTACAAGTAAATATCAATAAAGTAACATTTCATATACATTCTGCATCAATGTTATATAAAATATTTTACACACATTACCTCATAGCAGGCATACTTATGGAATGGCGAATGGAGTAACTTCAGGACAAAAGCAGATTAAAAGAAAAAAAAAAAGAAGATAGCACAATATAAGTACATGACAATCTCCCTCTTTGCAGTTCTTAAACAGCAATTTCAAATATCTGAAGTATTCCTTGCCCATTCAACCAAGATATTTGTTTTTCTTGGGCACAAGGGGTCACAGTCAGCTTTCAAGGATATGAAGGAAGAGCAGCTGGTCCATGGTCACACACTACTCTATTTGCTGTCAGGTCCCTATAAGAAAAGAGAATGTGTAGTATCCTCCTAGTAGCTCATGGGCTTCTTATCCAGGTCTAACCTGGGTCTTTGCTCCCTTTTCCTGCCCAGGAAGACAGTAAGTAGGGAAGGGTAGTACCCAGGAATTAGAACCATGCAAACAGAAGTTAGTTGTTCCATTGCAGAGAAACTGTCCAGAGGAATGTACGTGATTAAAAAAGACATTCAAGGAAGTGTGTGCCAAGCTAACACAACTCACACAGTTCAACATGGAAGGACGGATCCCTACATCCACTGTGGTTTAATTGTCAGGGACATCTGGTACACATAAACATTCCTGAGAATTTTAAGGGATTCATCCTCTTAATCCTATAGTAGCTGACTCATCTCCTCCTGCTCGCTTGTTATTTTTCTATTGAGTTCCACTCAGAAAACAGGCTGGGCAGAGGGAAGAAGCAAGATGAGGCCCATTTTCCTGGGCTGGTGCTTCTCCCTCATCCATTTTCAACATGGTCACTGCTTTCTCTTCTCCCAAGAGGCCATGGATTAAATGTATGACCCTTCCCTGAAAATATCCACTGAGTTCACTAGTAAGGACAGCACTTTACTGGAATACAGAAAGAGAACAACAAAGAAATTCAGGGGATACTTACAGCCTTACCCTAAATACTCCACACAGAAACTGTAGGCAAAAATGTGTCCTTAGAAATTACATTTGAAGACATCACTAAAAGATATTCAACATTACCAATCTATTCATCTCTTTTAATATAAGCAATTTCTCAGGGAATTCTTTTTAAGTTTATGGTAAGATTTCGGTTAAAAGAAAGCTTAAATCAGAGGCAGGAGACTGACCATTGCAACTTCTTCACATATGTGCTTTTTCACCAAACCTTACCTTCAATTTCAGAAAGTACAGAAAGTTGAAGGTGGAGAAATATCAGCACAAATAACCATTACTAGAAATTCAGAGAAACACAGTAGTCTAGAGAAAAAAATGTTCTGTTGCAGTTTCACTTTCTAGAAGTTTTATAAAAATACACTATTCTCAATTTCCACTTGTTTTTTTCTTCTTTAAATCTAAGAATCTTGCCAATGTAGGAAGAAATGTTGCAGAAAAAAGAATACTAAGAGATTGCTCAGCAAGTGAAACGGTGCAAATATTAGAAATGAGATAAATACATGGTTAAATAAATTCATATGTATTAGGTGTCCCACAATTGGTATTTTCCTGGTTAGGTACACTCTCTGGAAAATAGTCTAGTTGCACAGTGCTTACCCGATGGAGTGAGACCTGCATCCAGCAGCATGGGAGAGAAGAGCAGGGGCAGAGTTAGCATTTAGGATGCAAATAAATGACCGCACTGCCCCTTGGTGTCCCCTCTCAAGAACTCAAAAACAAAAATTGCATAATTCCATTCACTACCTTTTTTTTTAAGTATATAGTTGGCTCACTGCATCTGTGAGGAATTGTTTCCAAGACCACATGTGAATACCAAAATTTGCAATGCCAAAGTCTCTTATATAAAACTGGTATTTGCATATAACCTATGCACATTCTTCTGAATATTTTAAATCATGATTACTTGAATACCTAACACAAGGTAAATGCTATGAAAATACTTGTTATACTGTACTGTTAGAGGAATAGTGAGTGATATGAAAAAAACAAAAACAAATCTGTACCTATTCAGTATAGATTAACTTTTTTTTTTTTTTTCAAATATTTACAACCTGCACTTGGTTGGATACGAAAGTCGAACTCAGGGATACAGAGGGCCCTCTGCACTTTTTATATGTTTTAAAGATTTTTTATCAATCTACTATAAATTTTGCTTTTCTTCATGGCTATATGAGTAACATTATATGCCTCCAGACATTTCATTCTCACTGGATTACAGTTTGAACAAATTCACTGAAAAATTCTGAAAAAAAAATGCCATTATTTTTATGAAAATGTTTCCAATAGTTTCTATTTCCTCTACATTACTTTCATAAATGTGACTTCATTTTAATTTCACAGTACACATTTGGTGAAGCAGATATTATAAAAGTTATTTTACAGGTGGAGAAAGAGATTGGACAATTCCATGACTAGCCCAAGGTGACATCACCTAATGATAGTCAGGTTAAAATGAAAATATTATTTAGCTCAGGAAATATAACTTATTTTTATAAAACATATAAATTAAATCCTGACACAGGGATTTTTATTTTATTTTTAAAAGGCCCATGTTGTCAGATTGATTGATTTTCTTACAGTATTCAGGATTAAACCCAAGACCTCAGGCACACTAGGCAAGTCCTCCACCATGAAGCTATACCCCCAATCCTTTTTATTTTATTTTATTATGAGAAGGTCTCAACAAGATGCCCAGGCTGGCCTTGAACTTGCTATCCTCCTGAACTTGCTATCCTCCTGTTTCTACCTAATGCACAATTGAGGTTATAGGCTTGCACCACCTCACCCAGGTAATTTGGAATTATTTTAACGAAAGAGTATGAGGTACTGTTTTTATCCTAAGGTATCTAAAATTGGCTAATAATCTTTTTGAACAAGTTCAGAAATTTGTTCTCAGAATACACAAAGAATTTTATCATGTAACTACTTAAAATACAGAATAATAAGATACTTTAAACATTAGAAGGGTTTAAAGTAAATTATCTGCGTTAAATTGTTAACATTTCCCCACTGTCATTTTATAAATTGGTACATTTATTTGAGCAAAATGTTAAAGCTTAGTAATTTTTTCTCATTTAAGAGTCTTTATTAAACTTAAGAAATATTAAAATGACATATATTACTTATTTTAGAATAATTTAAAACCAAAAGTTCTTTGTAATATTTATTGCTTTTGCAGGGAATTATCCTCATTAATAACAAATGTTACAAATTACAGCTTGAAAGGAATACAAAAACATAGCTCTGAATTTTTCCAACTTCTCAAAATATTTTGGGACTGTATTTGAGTCTCTAGAAACATAGGCATCATTCTAAGAATTATTAGCTAATTTATAATGACAGTGTTATATCCTCCTTTTTCAGTATGAGGGATTGAATTCAAAGGTGCTTAACCACTGAGTCACATCCCCAGCCCTTTTTATTTTTTAAGACAGGGTCTTGATAAGTTGCTTAGGTCCTTGCTAAGTTGCTGAAGCTTTGAACTTGCCATCCTCCTGCCTCAGCCTCCTGAGCTGCTAGGATTCCAAGGGTGTGCCACTGCCCAGCTCAATGCCATATTTTCCATATGGAGCAATAATTAATGAAAAGTGTGGAACTCCTAGGAAACAGGTGAGGAGCTTCATGAAACACTGTAGGCACCTATTAATGGATGCTTCCTAATTTCCATCATGTGGGATCACCTTGAAACTAAGATTGTCACTTAATAAAGATTAAAACTAGTACTCATTGAGTGTAAAGTATATGCCAAACTCTCTTCTGCAACTTTTATAACTCAATGATGTTGCTACTTTGTGTGTGTGTGTGTGTGTGTGTGTGTGTGTGAGAGAGAGAGAGAGAGAGAGAGAGAGAGAGAGGAGAGAGAGAGAGAGAGAGAGAGAGAAAGAGAGAGAGAGATAGAGAGATAGATAGATGCTGGGGATCAAACCCACAGCCTCATGTACATGAAGCACATTGTTACTCTTATCCCCATTTTGTAAATGAGAACCCTCAGGTATAGGAAGATAGGTTATATCCATCCTTTCCTTAACTTGACCACCTGAATCAAACCACCTGAGAGCTTGTTACAAAGGTAGATCCTATATTGTACCCAAGATCCACACAGGCACAATCTTGGAAAGGTGAGATCTGGAAAGACTTATTTTAAACAAGCTTTGGGGATGTCTGAGATGTCCCCTAAAAATGGAGAAAAACTATTCTAGTTGACACTATTGTGCAGAGGTTCAAGCATTAAAGTGAAATATTTCAACTATGTGTCTAGAACATACATTTTATAAACATGGCAAAATGTATTTTCTTGAATATGACAAGTAATAGGGTCTTTCCTGTTCTAAGAGATTACTGAATTCATGTAGAGAAATGCTTTAATGCAATTAAAATGACTGCAAATTTTATTTGTTAAACTCTGGCAGTTACTGACAATTCAGAAGATTGACCTGTTCGACACATGTTGCCTGTGAACAACTTGAATTGTTCTTGACAGTGCAGTGTAGTAAAAATGAAGATAAAACCATGTACTCAGATTTGTTAACTCTATTCTCATGAATGATTAGTTGTTAAGATGGGTCATGAATATTGGGCATAATCCACCAAGGTATAAATATTTGCCTGTAGGTATCAAAGCTGCAGAGAAATAAGTAAAATAAGAATTTATGGCCAGGCATGGTGGAGACCAACCTGTACAACAGAGCAAGACTCTATCTCAAAAGCAAGCAAAAACTCGACAGAGGCTGGGGAAGGTGGTGCACACCTGTAATCCCAGCTTGGGAGGTTGAGGTAGGTTGAGGTAGAAGTGCAAGTTCAAACCCAGCCTCAGCAACTGAGACCCTAAGCAACTTAGCAAGACCCTGTCTCTAAATAAAATGTAAAAAGAGCTGAGGATATGGGATCAGAGGTTAAATACCTCTGGGCTCAACCCCCAGTAACAAAAAAAAAAAAAAAAAAAAAAAATGGAACCTAGCTGGGTGCAGTGGTGCACAACTATAAACCTAGCAGCTTGGGAGGTGAGGCAGGAGAATCTCAAGTTCATAGCCAGCCTAAGCAACTTAATGAAACCCTGTCTTAAACTCAAAATTTTTTAAAAAAGGACTGGGAATGTTGCTCAGTGGTTAAGACCCTTGAGTTCAGTCCCTGGTATCACAAAACAATAACAAAAAAAGAGTGTATGAATATAATAAAATAAATATGTACATAATTTTTTAAAAGAAAAAAATTAGAAACTTACTTGAAAAGTTTTTTTTAAAATATAAGTTTGATTTCTAAAGAGAAAAATGAAATTGATTTCTAAAGAATGATCTCCTAAGGCATATTAGCCAAATTAAAAATAAACTGATGGGGTTTTAAATGAGTAAAAAATGAGAACAATAACTCTAGAGAAGCTAACTTCCTTGAATGTAATCTTAAACATAAAAATGGCTAATATTACATTTTTTTTCTGGTACCTACAGTGAAGATGTTTGGTTCTCAGTTTTTTGTTTTGTTTTTTCCTGTGGTGGGGACTAAAACCAGGGTTTTATGCATACAAGCAAGCATTCTACCAACTGAGATATATCCCCAGCCCCTAGTTCTCAGTTTAAATTACCTTTCTGTTCACCCTAGTTTAATGTAACAGTAATTCTAAAAATGACTACAATGTGGAAGGTACTTGCTTAAGTTTTGCTACTGTAATGCACCACATGATAATAATCATTAAAAATGATGAAGTGAAAATATTAACCTATTCATAATTTATTGCTAAAATGAAGAAAGAACATTGTTAGAAGTATAAATCAAAAGAATAAATATGTATGTATGTATTTAGCACAGAAAAAAATAGCACATAGTTGTATACAAAAACAAGCTAGGATAGTTTATCAGAGTGTATTTCAATGAGCGCATACACTATTTAAGACTTATAAGATTCAGTGTGTGCTGCATTCTTTTGAAATCCCTCCTCCTCACTTCTATCTTCTATTTTTACTAATGGAAAAGATATCTTTGGGACCAGGCCCCCTAGGCTGACCTTCAAGCAAAAATCATCCCAATATAAAAAATTTTATCTTAGTCATTAATATCATTTTTATGCATTAAAAGAAAGTTAAGACCAGCCAATAGACAATGCTCCTTTATCAGTGTCCCCTTGTGTTATGATTTAGATCTTTTCCCCAAATCTCAAGTGTTAAAGACTTAGTCCCCATTGCAGCAATGTTCACAGATGGGGCTTTTAGGAAATGACTGGATAATGAGGAGTTTAACCTCAGCAGTAAATTAATCCATTTGATGGATTAATTAGTTTGAATGAATGAACAGGGAGGAGGTGAAAACTATAGGCTGGTGAGGCAAGGCTAGAGGAAGTATGTCACTGGGGGTGTGGCCTTGGAGACTATCTCTCGTCCCTGGTTCCTTCCCCTCTCTTTCTCCTTCTGCTTCCAGGTGGCCATGTACTGAGCAGTTTTCTTTTCCATGCCCTTGCTCCATGATGTTGTGCTTCACCTCAGGTCCAAAGCAATAGAACCAACCAACCATGGACTGAAATCTCTGAAATTGTGAGTCAAAATAAATCTTTCTTCCTGTAAGTTCTTCTTGTCAGATATTTTGGTCACAACAATAAAAAGCTGACTAACATATCATGGTTCTTTCCCACATACCTCATGTCTCCAAACTTCTTGCTGATGGCTGTCCCCACATTGCTGAAAGCTGCCGTTGCCTTCTGCCCTGCATGGCTCAAGGTTTCATGCGTTTTCTTGTAGCTAGAACGAAAAGGGATCCGGGGTAAGCAACACAATTTTTCTATATGATCTTCCATAAAACGTTCACCTTTCTTCTCTCTTCTTACTTTGAAAATTCACTCTCCTAAACAGACTTAGGAAAAAGATGATCCACACAAGTCATTGTTTCTTTGACTATTTGGGGATGATGAGCTGACTGCTGTTCATCAGTAGGAAAGTCCGGAAGAATGTACATATAGAAATACAGGGTCATGTGTGCAGATCTTTTATTGCAAATGCTGGAACTGCTCAGAGAGCAGAGAACTATTTCTAAAGAAATAAATTAATGCTATGAAGAGACTTGTCAGTGACAGTGCTAGCCACAAAAGTATCAGAAATTAGAAAGTATAGATTTTTATGGGTGGCATATATTGCTAATTTGGGTAAAATTAACCAGAAAAAGGCAAAATACTAGTAGTTATCTTATTTTTCTAATATTTCAAGTTGGGAATAACAAGGGCACAAAATCTGATGACAATATGGTGATTTTTATCAAAATAGATCTCTGAAGACAGTAAGTACTGCGACTACTCATTTCTAAGCCTGTTGCCCCATGAGACGGTGACCACTTGAGAGCAAGGAAGCCATTCATCTTTGTGTCCTCAATATTGGGCAGAATTTACAGTAGAAACTCAACAAATACTAGATGAATGAACAACATAAAAGAGGACACTCCTCTGTGGCTCCAAATAAGGAGTAATAATGGCAATAAGAATAGATAACAGAAACAGAATGAACAGACTTGCCAGGAAGCTACGAGTGAGAAAATATAAACCAGACAAAAACACTGTCCTGAGGTTCTGAGCATGAATGACAGGAAGAACAGTGGCGCTTTCCATAAGGCCGAGAAATTTCTAAGAGTTAATTAACAAAGTGAGAAATAAAAGATACATAACTTGAGGAATATAAAGAAATCAGCAAAATTTTGCATAGATTTTTTTTAAAAAAATTCATTCATAGAGTGTATTTAATGTATTCTTCCAATTTATTGTGTTACTGTACAAGTTTCTCCAAAGCCACCGGAAGCTTGTATGTGGCACCATTGAGAAAACTGCATCAGATGAAATCAGCTGCAAGGAACTTGCCCTTCCCTCCACTCCTTCCATCCCCTTTAAGTTATTCAATCCCAAATATAACACAACTCTAGCAAATGCATTAAAACATGCCCCTTGGTCTTCCCTAGGACTGAAAATCTCTATGGTATTCTATTATTTTCTTTTTGTTATCAGGATAGAGTGAGTCTGTTATATAATAGCATATATCATTTATTACACAATGCCTGTTTTTCAGGATGTTTAAAAACTGTTAACTAGATCATGAAACCAAGTAATTTACTGACAGACATTTCCTACCAAACATGGGAAGATCAAGGGAACAAGGGACAAAAAAGAATCTGTTGACTAGAAGGTAATTTGTGTGTCTGGAGAGGACTGTGCTTGTGAACAGGGAAGGGGAACCCCAGATGGCACTGTGTAGGTCTTGCAGCAAATGAGAAGGGAGAAGGTGAGAGAGATGAACAGTTTTGAGTAAGTTTGTCTCTGCAAATGTCCAGAAATATCATCTTATTGAAATTATAATTCTATTTGTACATTTTATTACAGGATTGTAGGTTTTAACTATGGAAAAATAAATTGTGACCATGTGAAACCATGGAATTTCAGGCACTTTCCAAATGAAATATTAAAATACAACTTGTTATTAATGATAAGGTAATTAACGTAACACTGTTGACGATCAGAAATTAAAAACATCAATCATTATTACAAGATTTTAGGTGCAATCTTGAAATGGAATGTGCAGAGAATTCTGCAGAAGAATCATGCTACTAAATAGGTCTCCACAGTCCTAAACACTTGGATTAACTAGGCTCAGAAACAACCTTTAAAAGCAAAATTTAAATATAGTGAATTTAGATTTATTTACAAAAGAATTAAATCTGTAATTCCTATCAGTTACATTTTTACAATGTTGACAGAGTTTTCACAAAGTAATAATTGGGCTATAAAACCAAGTCTATGAAAATGTATTAAAAATGAAATTGATATATTTTAGAAGTAAGTAAAACACAGTATTATATGGAAATTAAGCATTTTCTTTATGGACTAGGATTCAGAATTGGGCCCAATTCAGGACTCTTTCTACTGATAGCACAATTCTGAAAAATATCAATGGATATTTGTTTTTAAGCAAGTTTTTCATGTATATTGGCAAGGACATAGAACAACCCATTAGATACACATATAGGAGACCAGCATCATCTTTAAACTTCCATTTCATTCATCTTCCTCATCCAACCCATCAGGAAACCCTGTTGGTGCATTTCAGCTTTCAAAGGAAATCCAGAATCTGTTTCCCCATCACCTCCAAGGCCTTTACCTTAGTTCAGGCTATCATCATCATTCTCTCTGGGCTCCAACTTGGCTCCCTTCTTCTACCTTCATCTCCCTCTAGTCCCTTCTCAATGCAGCCACCAGAGAACTCCATTAAAACATTAATCAGACATTGATTGTCTGCTCAAACCCCTGCACTGGGACTGAGCGTGGTGGCATGTGTTATAATCCTCACAACTCAGGAGGCTGAGGCAGGAGGATGGCAAGTTCCAGGTCAGCTTCAGCAAATTAGTGAGGTCCTAAGCAACTTAGATCTATTTCAAAATAAAAAAATAAAAATAAAAAGGATTAGGGATATAGCTCAGTGATAAAACACTCCTGGGTTCAATCCCCAGTACCAAACAAACAAACAAACACCTAGCTCATCTCACTCACAGTAAAAAGTCAAAGTTCACATATGCAGGCCTTTGGTGGCCCTATCCAACCAGGCCACCAGCTCAGTTCTCCCTCTTGCTCTTACTCCCTCATCCCACTTCAGCCACCCTGACCTCCTTGATGTTCCTGGAACACGCCAGGCCCTGTCCTACTTTCTTAGGGCTTCTGCTCTAGCTGTTCTGCTTTGTGATGCCATCAAACTTGGAAAGAAAAAGGTTCTGTTGTTTTATAAATGCCCCACTTGGAAGGATCAAAAAGACCTGCCACCTTTCTGTGTCCAATCAGAGCCAGAGGGCCTGGGGACCTTAGTCAAGTGAGTGACAGCGGGATGACACTGAGCTCCAGGGGCAAAGAGGAAACAGGGGTTGAAAAGAGGATTAGGAAAAGGTGAGGGAGAAAGTCTATTGGTCAGCGACCCCACATTGACTTTGACCTGAAAGGTGACTCAAGGAAAAAGTGAAGAAACAGTCTGCAGTAACTGTGGCCTTCACGGGCTGCAGGGACTGGCTACTAGTCAGAGAATTCCTTCTCATGCTGGTCTTACATTCCTTCAGAATCTCTTGCAATTAGACCCAGTGTTTAATTTTCTTGTAAGTTGTTCTACCTAGGTTAAGATTATGTATTTGATGTGACTTTGAATTTTGGGATAACAAGTATCTTTTGAGCACTCCTGCATGTATGTGTCATTCTGAATTTGATGACTTGATTTAAAAATAGCCAGAAAGAAGTTCAGATTGTAAGCAATAAGCAGTAGCAACATTGTATCTTAAACACCCTTCTTCAGCAAAATGGAAGGGGGGTATACACAAAGATCTGACTACTTTTATGTGCTATTCCTGACACTTATGCCCTGCAATGAAAAATGAATCTATTTCTATATGAAATTTTAATGTTGCTTTGCAGCCTTTATAGTTCAGTGGTGTTAAGGAAATGACTTTAGGACTCCTGATTTCTGAGAATTATTTAATGTCCGATCTGAAGGCCACTAGAGATCTTCAGATTACAGATGATGACAAGGCAGGGAAGAGGGCCAGGACTCGTCCTTCCTCCAGAATGTCTTATTGCCTTGGAGGTGAATGACATTTGAAGGTGAGTTAGGTCACCTTTCTAGAACTCCAGTGTTCATGGGGAAAATACTGTATTTCAAGAATTCTAAGATGCACTTTTTTTTTTCCCCACATTTTTCCTCTTTTCCCTTAGGTTAACCATCACATTTCTTATAAACAGTTTGTAGCCATTTTCCATGCATGCTTAGAAATCAACAATGGAGAGACAGAGATTTCAAGGGGCTAAGCAATGAGAGGGAGTTTTAGGTGGGGGAGTGATTACCAATGTTAAAGCAACCAGAGACCCATGAGAAATAGGCCATTGGGTTCAGTGTACTCAAAAGGACCAAGGAGCACCACTCACATCAAAGTCTAAGTGAAGGGAACCTCAGAGGTAGAGTATTGTACCTTGGAATCTTACGTGGAGTCCTGATTGAACTTGATCTTAAAATCAAATAAGTAGCATATATCCCCATCCAGAAGAAAGAAGCCTGAGCCTTGAGAGAAGACCTTTCTATCAGGTCACTCAAAGAAGCTGGCGTGTTTGCATTTAACTCTTCACTAGGCCACAGAATCTGGCACAGAGTTTGTAGAGCTGTCACTTGAAATTGTTTTTCAACCCTAACATAAAGAACTGTGTTTAATAATAATCAAATAATGAAAAACCACTTAAATACTAACCTTCTGCCTGACTCAACAACCTTATATTTTAAATGGAAATAGTACTTCACATCTTAGATTACTGGCATCTTTAAATGCAGATTACACCATGTATGACTTACATAAAGAGAAAAATGGAGAATCAGAACATGTTTTCCTTAAGTAAAAGTGGAAGGCTTACGATATCCTCAGGTTGATGTCAATGTGTGTTAGATGGTGGAAAGTTTGTGAGTCTGTGTGGGAAGCCATCCTTATCTAGCAGAATCAGATTAGGTCGAGCCTCATGGCATAGAGGTCTGACTTCCCGCAACTGGCAGATAGGGAAGTCTGTTCCAGATTGCCAGGGCGGGGGTGGGTATATGGTGCTGTGGGAGTGGTTCTCTGTCTGCTTGTGCAATAGTCCCCCTAAGAAAGGCTCCCCTAACTCCACTCTATCCTGTTCTTCGCAGTAGAAGCTCCTCCTGGTTTTGGTCCCCTTTACCTGTTGTTATAAATAAAAGAGAGTTGGACTACTCCATGACATTAGAGGGCAGAAGTGGCATGACCAGACCTGTCACACCCCCTCTCATTTATAAAGAGTATTGGCTCTTGTGTTTTTATTGATTAGATAAGTGAATGGGTAATTGATTGATTTATAGCCAACATCATCCTCCGGCAGTTAAACCTTTCCTCTCCATGTGGGACATTGCTGAGAGACTCCCACAAGTCTGTGAGTCACAAAGATCTGCTCTTTGTCTCTCCTTGTGTCCACAGTCTCCTTTGCACAGCCCTTTCAAAACCCCTCCATTGTGTTGCAATCCTGGTTTTCCAGTCTCTCTCTGTGATCTGCCTGAACTTTCTGGGAGTTCATCTTGTTCATCTTCACTCTATCTCCAGTGCCTGAATTAACCAGAGCAAGACATTGGAAGGAGACGAGAGTTCAGTTCAATTCACTGCCTTCCCTTCAGTTGCAAAGCCAAGAGGATTTGGTATGAAGTTCCTAACTCTGGAGAAGCATGGAGATCTCAGGTGATCTAAAGCCACTACAGCAAAGGACAACTCTTTGGGGACCTGTGCTTCCCATGAAGTCTCTAATCTGGCCTAGGAAAGAACGATTCTTTGGCAAAGGTTTAATATGTGGCAATGGTGTCTACCACTTATTATTTCATATACACTAATTCAGCTAAGAATATTTACTGGCAGATTTCTTGTCTGTTTGTTTGTTTCAAGTACGAGTTAACTTCCTATTTTTCAAAGAAACTCAATAGGAGTATAGCCTTTACTTTTCCAGTTTGGCTGGAATGGAAAGAATTTAACAAGGGCAGGTTAGTCATTTGGCCAGCGCACAGGGCATCTCTACTGGATTCCTTCAGGGGATCCTTTTCTGCAAGTTAAATAAGTAAAAATCATTCTATTATAGAGGTACTTTGCATTAGACAGAGGGGAGTGAAGGGAGGTGAGAGGTAGAGGGATAGAAAGGATAGTAAAATGAATTGGACATGATTACCCACTGTGCATATATGATTACACAACCAAGTGTAACTCTACGTCATGTACAACCAGAAGAATGAGAAGTTCTACTCCATTCATGCATGATGTGTCAAAATGAATTCTACTGTCATGTATAACTAATTAGAGCAAATAAAAAACATTTTATTGACTTTCCATGTAGATTCCTCTTGTCATGACTTACTACTTTGAAAGTCAGTGTTAATAATCAAAAAGAACACACAGTCATCTAAACGGTTTTGACTTTAAGACATTTTTCTACATGCAACTAGAAGAAAAAACTTAAAATTGAACAGTCTTTTTACAAGAAGATATTTCATAGCATCAATATATTTCCTATTATGAGATTTAAAATACAGCATTCCTTGAATGGCTGCATATGAAATATTTCACCAAGGGTACAAAAAAATATTTAGGATTATTTCCTTCCAAAGGTTCTCTAAATGTATTATCAAAACATAAAGTTACCACTTGTAACTAGAAAAAAAAAAGAAATCAGCTTCCTGCCTTGTATAATACAATGACAATCTAAAGGTAAGAGGAATGAACAACCGTGTGAGAGACTGGGTGTGTACATTCTTTTAAATTAGGTCTTTAATCTTCACTGGTACTTCCGAACTCAACAGTCCTGCAGTGGGCTCTTCATAAAAAAGGGATAATAATCATTTCTGACCATAATGGCCTGGATGTCTTGGAAGCCCAACATCAAAGAATAAATAAGTCATAAACTAAACTTCGGTTTCCATGCACCATGCACCCCTTAAACGCTGCATGTTAGGCTTTTACTCCTCTTTATGTAGGATGAAGCTCTTAAGCTTTTCAAAAAGATGGAATAGTATAAATTCTGTTCTAAAACCTTCAGCCCTCTATAGACCTACCATGTGGTCTGTGGTACAACTCAGTGGCTTATTAGTGGGAGAATTTCATGGTTTCACAAAGCAGAACACTGAATAAATAAATGAAGCACATGGGTTTGCAGAGCCACCACAAGGTTGTATTTCCTGATTCTGACTTCTTTTATCTACGAGAGTGATTCAGTCTCTTCCCTTTCTTCACTCTAAAGTCACTTACCTCCCTCATCCCCCTCCCCCCTCCCCTGCCCCATGAAGCCTAAAGACAACATAAAAAGGAAGCAGAAAACAAAGATTAAGGGCATTTGGGTATATTCTTAGATTCTCTCAAATCTAGGTACATTAAAAACTGACAAGAACAACAACAAACCCCACACACAGATGAACCCCTTGACCTGCTCCTGGGTCCCTCGAATCTTTCTACAAAGGGGATAATTTGAGTTGGCTGTGTAATTATTCCTACTTATCGGGTCCTATTGCAATTTGAATCCTACTGCAGAGTAAAATATGCCAAGATCTTTCATTAACATACCATAGATTTTCTTTTCATTATAAATCAAACTAAATAGGTCATGATTGCTTAATCAGTATGCAAAGTATTGCCTTTGGGAATCACACACATCCTCTGACAGCTGAAATTCTTTTTAGTGCTGTGAAATCTAATTCTACCCCATCTGACCCGACCACAGCTCATCATTCCCTCATGTCCAATTTTTCATCAGATGAGCTGTAGCTCTTTCCTGGAATGGGTATCATGAACACTAACAGAGCCAGAATTTAATTAATTCTGTGGAAATAGATTTTGTTTTCCTTCCTCCCAACCCAGGATTAAGACCTTCCTCCTCCTTTCAGCAGCCAAGGAAAAAGGGTTGGAGAAAGACCTCTTGAAATTATGTAGTTGACATACTTCCACCTCCTCCTTAAGAAAGGGAGCAAGTCTTCCCTACAAAGGAAAGTTTGCTTCATTCTTAAAGGCTAATGAGCCCAGGATCTTCTGGATGTGTTGGGTAATCTCGGCAGGGGCAGGGGAGTCGCTCTGTAGTAAGGCAGTTGCCTTGCATGTAAAGAGCCCTGGATTATTACAAGCACCACAAACATTAATTGATTAATCATATCTGAGGAAATCTTATGAAACCCTATAGTATTCAAGGACACCTGCTGACAATTCCCCAGTAGCCACATCTGCCTGCCTCTGACTCTCCCTGAGTCATCCTCCCAGTATACAAACTTGCCTGTCTACTGGGTAGTGCAGACTCTACAGCCATGACAAGATTTCCCCTCCAGACCTGCTTCCCAATCACCACATGCCTGGAAAATGCCAGACTCTATTCTTCATGCTTTACAAATATGAACTCATTGAGTTCTCACTCACTGCCTATCAGCTAGATACTGGCACGATCTCATTTCCCAGATGCAGTGAGTTCTAGGTGTGAACCCAAGCAATGTAGTCTGTAACCCATGAGCTTAACCACAATGCTGTACTTCCATTGCAGTAAACATACAATACTCACCCAGTAGCCCAAGCCAAAACATCAGAGAGTTACTTTTGATCCCTGTGTTTTTCTCACTGTCCACCACTGGGAAGTTCTGTTAGACTGACCTCCAAATTCCATCCCTTCTCTGCCTGTGACTCTCCCTCACATCCTCACCCTCCTGAGCTACTACAGTGATCTCATAAATGATTTTCAAGTTTCCACAATCTACATTATACAAAGTAACCAGAGTGATCTTTTTAAGAGGGGAATTGGAACTGGTCACTCCTGCCTCAAACCATTCAATAGCACCCAAAGTCCTCAGAACAAAACCCCCACTTCTTGTCATGGCCTGGAAGCCTCCAAGTCTGTGACCTCACTTCCTCTCACTACATTATAGATACAAGAAATTTCCTTTGGCTCCTGAAATTATCAAAGCTAGTTTTCACCTCGGGGTCTTTGTAGCAACTTTTCCTCTGTCTGAAAGCTCACCCCTCATTCATTATAAGACTGAATTTTTCTTTTGCACTCAAGTCTCAGCTTGAAGTAAACTCCTAGGACAGGATTCCCCTGCCTGGGCCTCCAGCACAGCAACTTCTACCTATTCCTCCAAGTCACCCTCTATGATTTTTCTCAAGTATTTCCCAGTATTCCTCATTTTTATTAACTAAATTACTTATTTCTTGCTCCTTTCCCTTTCAACACTCAATGAGACTAGGAATCTTGTCCATCTTTGTTGAATTCTATTATCTTGTGGACTAGAATAGGCCCCAGGTAGTAATGCCCTACTAGATATCTACTAGATAGTGTGAACACTTGTTGGATAAATGACTCGTTATGACCCTTTCAGTGACTTTCTATTGCCTGTAGGCAAAGAATAACTAACTCTATCAACAGGTGCCACAAGATCCTGTAGAGCAAGCCCTGATCCTCCCCTCTATCTCAGTTAGCACTAATTAACTGGATGTTCCTCAGGACGAACAGTCTTCTTTCCTACTTGGGTCTTTACCAGGCTATACCACCCCCAGGAGACTCCATCTGTCCCCATTGGCCTGTCTATATCCTGCCTCTTCCTTCACAGCTCTGCTTAAACATCGCCTACCTATGGAAACCTTCCCCAAGATCCAGGCCAGGCTCAGTCTCCTTACAATCCCTTAATACTCTGTATTCCTTCACCTCATTTTTCACACTTGCCATTTGATATGTGAAAACAAAACAAAATTCTGTCTTTATGATTACATGGTAAGTTCCATAACCTCAGGGAATAAATATGCTCTCTCCAGCCAACAAAAAGCTTTACACTAAGTAAGTCGCCGGCTACAATACCAATTTATTTTTCAGACACTGAAAAACACAAATCACAAAACACTTCCCTGAGGGAGTAGGCCAGAAGTCTTCCTTGAACCTGCCTATTCTAATTCCACATCCCAGGACTCATATACATCTCTCCCCTCCATGCCTACATCAGATGCAGGGTAAATTTCACATACTGGCTGCTTGGATACTCCCTGCTCTGTTCAGCAACAGAACAGCCCTGCCCTCCATTTGGATACCTTATTCTTGCAGTGATTAGGTAAGCCAAGGGGAAAGATACTTCCTACTTCTTATACCCCAGAGGCAAGTTCAGATTGGTATGACATAATCTGAACTGAAATAAATGCAAAGACAACAAAATCCAGGGAATTGGAAATGGTTCCACCCCACACTTCAGGGCCATTAATTGGTATTGGCTGCCAAGGTGCAAAGATGGAGACACCAACTACTGACAGATAAACTTATTTAACTTGGTGCCTACTCAACTGTGTTTTTTAGGAGGCTGCTCATCTGGTATTACAATCCGGTACTTAAAGCTGGTGCACATCAATGTGTGGTTTCTCACCTCCTTCCATAATAGTCAGCAACAGGTTGGTTAGCCTCTGAGATAAACTTATGGTCTCCCAGGTTCCATCCTGTCCTACTCTAGGATGTGCCCTGAACCCATCTGGATAAATCATTGGGCACATAAGCACAGAATCCTAGAGGTTGGTTAGGTTATGTTACAGGGGCAGAAAAATATTCTTCTTTCGCATAGAAACCAAAGGCACAACACCAAGGAGACCTCAGACTCTTTTCAGATGCAACTTCTCATGTGAAGGGCACCTTCACGCAGGACCAAAAAGTCTTAGACTAAGAACCAGAATGCAAAATTAGCCCCTAGCAAAACTGAAATAGTTGTTATCATGGTACCTGTTCCCACTACCAGGTCTCTCTAGGCCCAGGAGAAAAGTTCTGCAAAGAGAAAAGTTGATTCCCACATAGGTATGAGGAGTCATGATCTTCACCTTCTAATGAGTGATACTAGGGAAGAACATGCATAACTCAAAAGCAAAGATCTCTTGATAGTGGAACTCAGGATTAAAGCTAAATCTAAGGATAGGAAGCCTTTTAGATCTCCCCACTAGCCCCTCATCCTTAAAACACAAAAATTAAAAAAAAATATCACTTCACATATGTGAGAACACTTTTAACATTTCGTTCAAGACACTTGACAAAACAAAATATTTTAAATCATTAGGAAACTATCACCATAAACATTTCACATAATTTAAAAAGTAAGTCGATGAAAACATGATTGTAGAATAACCAAGGTTACTGGTACTTTGCTTAAGACAAGACAAGGCACAGCAAATCCAAAAACATTCTGTTGTTCTAAGTCCAGCTTTAAATATTCTTTAGAAGACTCATGATAAGTACATCCTGAAAGATGAGAGGCCCAAGGTTTTCTTTTCTTCCTTCCTTCCTTTCTTTCATGTGTGCCTGTGTGTGCTGCTGGGGATTGAACCCAGGGGTGCTTACCACTGAGCTACATCCTTAGTCCTTTTTATTTTTTATTTTGAGTCAGGATCTCACTAAATTGCCAAGGATGGCCTCAAGCTTGTGACCCTCCTGTCTCACTCCACCAAGTTTCTGGGATTGCAGGCACGTGTCAGAGCACCCAGCACAGGTTTTCCTTTAAAATTAATTTCCAACAAGTCTGTACAAAAACTGTCAACCATGTTTGATAGTAAATGAAAATACATAGTGAGTGTGGAAGGAGGATAGAAGAAATAAGAACTGTTAGAAAGAAGACCAACAGGGAAGGAAAAGAAACTGTCAATTTAAATCTAAGAACCTTCCTCTTCAAGCTTATTTTCCTCCAGGCCTGAATTCTTAAAATGTCCTTGAATCTTAGAGTCCTGGGAGTCTAGATGATTAATGCCTACACACTTTGTTAGGCCAGTGTATTTTCTTTAGACTAAATAAAGCAAAGGAAAAATATTGTCAGAGACTTATGATATGGGTATATGCCAAACATTATTAACTAGATGATGTCAACCTAGCAATCCTGGAAGAACCAGACCACTGTCACCTGTCCTGTGCTCCATGATTAAGAGAATTAAGTTCACCAATCTCATGTTATCCCCAACGGCTTCTCCTGTTTACCGTTTTAAAGGTTTCCTCTAAATAGAAAAGTCCAAGATCCCCAAGGTTCATCTTGCTCTGGAGCACACGTATCCTGCTCTATTGCTTGCTTTCCTAAATAAATCTGTTCATGCCTCTTTTGACATGTCCTGAAACACGTTTTGTGACCTAAGTCAAGAATCTGCGGGTCTGGGCTGAAATTCTCTTCTCCCTGCTGGGGGCCTTCCTTGGTCGCCTACCTAGTGATAAGTGTCCAGTATTCTAAGAAAAAAATACTAACCCACTTATAATTTTCATGAAAAAATAAAAATATATACGTTTAAAAAATGTTTAAAACACATAGTAAAAACATTTGAACTATAAAGTTCCATGAAAGTAGTCTGAACAAAATGAGTTTTAGTCAAAAGTTTTTGTTCCTTTAAGCTCTTTCATAGAGTTTTTTTCCCAAGCAACATGGGAAAGGCTCTTTATTTTGTTATAAGTTCCAAACCAGCCTTGTAGGAGAAACATAATGAGCCTTGTAGGAGAAACAAACCCCCAGAAGATGGTGAGATAGTGCCTCTCCACATTTTTAAACCCAACCCATGGAAGTCATACTCACGCAGTAGTGGTCTGCATATCATGCCAGCTTTTGCTGAAGTTCTGCTTTAATTCATTCATCAGGTTCATGCCGAGTTTTTGTTTGATCTCAACCAGATGCCTTTCTTTCGCTGACAAAACTTGTCGTAATGTTGTAATTTCGTCTTCTAGCTACAGGTAGGAGGAAAAAAGACGGGGCAAAACATTAGACAGACGAAAAGCACATTTCCAAAGACTACGGTGCTCCAGAGCAGCATCTGGAGCCTAATGACACCATCTCATGTGTGGCTGTCCCAATCACATTCTGTACAGATGAGAGAGTCTCAAAGCAGAAACCACAAAGAGAAATTTTTAGTTTTAACGATTATAAAAGTAATGAATACTCCATGAAATAAAGTTCAGATTTCACAGCAAAATATAAACTTGAAAATAAATCACGTATAACCTAGTAGGAAATAGCAGACCATTCTTTGGTTCTTTCCTTCCTTTCTCTCTCCCTTCTTTAACAATGACGATGGTATTGAACCCAGGTCTTTGCACGTGCTAAGCACTCACTCTACCACTGAGTGACACTACATCCTCAACCTATTTTTTGGTTTCTAACTGCTATTGATTTGAATGTTCCCTTTAAAACTAACTCAAGTTGAAATTTAATTTCCATTATAACAATGTTAGGAGGTGGTGAGACCACTAAGGTGATTAACACCATCACACGGGAGTGGATTAGTTAGTTTGGGAGTAGGCTCCTGATAAACCAATGTTGTACTTTAGATATGAGGTGTCTCCGCAAAAAACTCATGTGTGAGACAATACAAGAAAGTTTAGAAGTGAAAAGATTGGGTTTTGAGAGGCTTAACCTAATGAGTGCATTAATCCACTTGAATGGATTAACTGCGTGGTGACTGTAGGCAGGTAGAGTGTGGATGGAGGAGATGGGTTGCTGGGGGCGTACCTTTGGGGTTTATATTTTGCCGCTGGTGACTGAGAGTTCTCTCTGGGTCCTGATGGCCATATCCTGAACTGCCCTCCTTCTCCACACTGTTCCTCCATCATGTTCTGCCTCACCTCAGGGCCCAAAACAATGGAGTTGGTCCATCTATGGACCGAAACCTCTGAAACCATGAGTACCAAATAAACTTTTGCTCCTCTAAAATTGTTCTTTTCAGGTCTTTTGGTCACAGCAATGAAAAAACTGACTAAGACAAAGGTTAAATACTGATGCCATCCTCTATCTTGTGCACCTCCACTTGGCCTTTTCCCATGTTATGATGCAGCATGAAGGCCCTCACCAGATGCCAGCACCATGCTTTTGAACTTCCTGGCCTCCAGAACTGTGAGCCAACTAAACTGCATATAGTTTACATGGTCTGTGTTATTCTGTTACGACAGCAGAAATCAGACTAAGGCACTAATCTTCCAAATATTTTTCTAAAGTTGTATATGAATATAATTTTTGAACAAAAATTAGTTTTGCACTATATGCTCTATTTTATAAAACAACTCCCAACGTTGCTAGTCAGTATTGCTTATTTTTTGTCAACCCCATGTATTGCTGCAGGTAAGGATATGGTAAACACTGTGGTTTACCAAGCTAGTGCCTTAAGGAAAGGAGAATATATAGACCAATGTGTTTGTGTTGCTTTTTCAAGGTTGTAAACATATCGATCACCATCTTGTTGCTCTTTATAATTTTTCCCTTACTCTTCTTTCCTCTTCCCACAACTACCCTGTACACACCAGTCAACCAAGTGACCTTCTTTCTTCCATTAGAGTTTGGTTTGCATCTTATAGAATTTTATATAAATTGAGTCATACACTATATACTCTTCTTTGCCTTACTTGGTTCACTTGGCATGGTTATTTGAGATTTACCCATATTGCTGCATTATTCATGTTCTTCCCTTCTCATTGAAGAGTAGTAATCCACTGAATAAATGAATGACAGTTGTTTCTTCACTTGTTGAAGGACATTTGCATTTGGCCAATACAAATAAAGCTGCTATGAACATTCATGTACTGGGCTCTGTATGAACATATTTCTTCTTCCCTTATGCTGTGGGAAGCAGATTTCTTCAACATTACAAAATTGCTCTTGCAAATGTAATTTCTAACAAATGAGCTGTGCAAAATACCCAGATTAGAGAGTTTTGTTGTATCCAATAAAAATAAATCAGAACCTCCACGAGGTCCAATTTTGTTTGTCATACTTGAATTGTCTGCACTATACATATAGATGTATTATGTGTATTACCCTGGTAATAGTGCTTAAATTTGTATTTTTGCTTTCTAAAAAGTAGAAATACTTGTGGATTTTCTTTGTCAAGCCAGGAAAGAATCACTAGGACTTCCTTAGCCTCCCACATGCATGAGGTTAATAAATCTCATGCATTTTCTAGGTTTCTCACTTAAAAATAAAAATTAAAAGGGAGGAGGAGTTGTGTCTCAGTTATGTTCAAAGTGCCACTCTACTTCTGACCACGAACTACATCACTAATCCCTTATACGTCTTAAAAATGTCACCAGAGACAGAGGTGCCACAACAGCAGTTTAAGAATGGTGTCCACCTTTGGAAAAACAGTATTCTTACTAGCCTAAGGAAGATATCAATAAGATCAGGTTGCGGTGTTCATTTGTTTGTTTGTTGTTGATGTTTTGCACGCTGGGGTTGAATCCAGGGCCTCCTGCATGTTTTGCATACAGTTCTGTCACTGGGCTGCACCCCCAACCATGATTCCTCATATACACAAACAATCACTTCAACAAGAGGCAGAAGTTCAATGAGAAACATCCTGAAAACCACAGAAGGAGAGAACAATAACTTGGGGGTTTTAGTATCAGCAAAATATTCTGACATTTTAATATTATCATTTTTTTTGTGTCATAGAACATTTTTATATGTTCTTGGATATACTTCTAAAATGTAAAATAAACTCCACATTTTACAGGCATGCCTAATCAATAGAGCCCTTTTCTTGATGAGTGAGAGTCTTCAGTAGGCATGTATACCCTGATAAGTGCATAAGGGATATGGTCAAGGAACAACCCAAGGGAATATTGCTTTTTGTCTTGCTATGACATGAGAACACACTTTATTTTAAAATCAAACCCCTCTATTCTTTCATTATCATGTCACATTCCACTTTTTCATCTTTATCAATATGTCCTCTTTCAATTCGTCCATTGTCCAATATTTCTCATGGTGTATTTCTTGCTCTTTTACTACAGAAAATGCTTGGACTGAATGGTGACTTTTATTCTCTATTAGAAAGACCTTACTTTCGTTTAGAGTGACGGAAATTACTGGAAGTCTATTATTTCGGTGCACCGGGCATGGCTGCAGTTTCTACTGGGCAATAAAAATAATGGGAAAAGATTTAACTTACAGAAATAAACTATTGACCTAGAAAAAAAGGAAGAAAGAAGTTTCAATATTTTAATATTTTCAACTTCATATTCTTGGAACCCCAGAAATATATTCAAAATTATGGGGTGACTGTGAGTTATTTATTTGTTATCTGCAGGAAAGAAGTAAGTATTCAGTTTTCATTAGATTTTTCAATGAAATATTGATCACAGAAAAAGTGAGAGAGAAACACTAAAGTGACCAATTTACCTATTGCTGTCTGCTATAGTTTGGATCTGGAGGATTCCCCAAAGGTTCATGTGTTAGAGGCTTAGTCTCCTGTCTGTGGAAGAACTTTGGGGAGGTAGGGCCTCATGGAAGGAAATTAGGTCTTTGGGGGTGTGCCCTTGAAGGGGATAATGGAGTGCTGGTCTTTTCCTCTCTCTCCTTCTGCCTCCTGGATGCTAGGAGGTGTAAGCTTATTCTACCACATGGTCTCATCATGATGTACTACTGTGTTGCCACAGGCTCAAAGCACCATGGTCAAGCAACCATAGACTGAAACCCCTGGAACGATAAGTAAAAACCAATTGTTCCTCCTTATAAGTTGATCAATTCAGGTATTTTGTCACAGTGACAGAAAACTGACATAATCATACTAAAGAAAGAAATATAAAATATCATACTTAATAATTTTAAAATGTAGACACACTTTAAATGGTGTTTGGGGACAGAGGCCTCTAGGGATGGAGATATAAACTTCATTACTTAGTTGTTTCTATTATTCTTAGGTTCTGTAATGAAATTCTAACCATGTCATTTAAATGTAAGACTTGAGCTTCTCAAAGCTTTTAGTATATTTTTCAAAGACTTAAATACTTACTCAGAAAAAAACCTATTAAGAAAACCTCAGGAACTGTAAAAATAAAGTTACATAAACTCATAAGATTCAAAGCAACCTATCACTTCATTTACAGAGCCAAGGGTCCCCCCACAGCAAAAAGTCTTTAATCAAAAGTACTTTAAAGGTTTCATACACCTGTAATCCCAGTGGTTTGTGAGGCTGACGCAGTAGGATCTCAAGTTCAAAGCCAGCCTGAGCAAAAGGGAGGTGCTAAGTAACTCAGGGAGACCCTGTCTCTAAATAAAAATTCAAAAATAGGGCTGGGGATGTGGCTCAGTGGTCAAGTGCCCCTGAGTCAATCCCTGGTACCACCCCCCTCAAAAATAAAGTATTTTAAAGGACGATGGTGGTAAAATTCAATCCCTCATTTGATAAAGAAACTTTCTGGAACTAGTTCTGTCAATGCTTCTCAATTTCAGTTCAAAGAAAAGTCACCTAGAGAGCATTGTTCAGATGCATAATCCCAGCTATACACCCAGTTCTTAATGCCCTGAGATTCTGATATCTCAAATGTGTTGGGACCAGACAACTTATATTATTCAACAAGCACCCCAGATACTCTGAGGCATATAGTATGGAAAATCCTCACATCAAATTTGAAACAAAATGGAATAAAGGTAAATCATATTAATTGATTAAAGTATTTACTACATTCTTTCCATTTAATTTAAAATAATAATCTTCATTAGAACTTTATAGCATGTTTCTTTGGTTTCTTGACTTCCTAGAACATCTACTTATAGGATAAATACTATTGACCAAAATGAGATATTTAAATTTGATTGTTCAAATATGAATTGCAGTAATAACAAGTACTGATACAGATATGGGGGAAATGGAACCTTTGTATGTTGCTGGTGAGAATGTGAAATGGTTCAGCCACTGTGGATCACAGTACAGAGGTTTCTCAAAAAGTTAAATACAGAATTACCATTTGATCCAGCAGTTCTACTCCTGGTTACACACCTTGAGAAGCTGAGAACAGATATGCAAACAAATATTTGTACATCCATGTTCACAGCACAACACTAATCACAATAGCCAAGGGCTGGAAATGGTTCATAAATACATAAATGGAAGTTTATATTACAATTCTATTCATCCTTAAAAAGAAATGAAGTGTTGATGCATGATCCAACAAGAACGAACCTCAGAAACGTTATACTACAAGTGTCCATCAATGGATGAATGGATAGAGAAAACGTGGTATATATATACACAATGGAGTTTTATTCAGCCATAAAAAATGAAATTATGTCATTTGTAAAGTGAATGGAACTTGAAACCACTATTAAGCAAAATAAGCCAAACTCAGAAGGTCAAGGTCTTATGTTTTCTCTCATATGTGGAAGCCAGAGATAAAAAAGAAGAGAAAGGTGTGTTGGAGGATAATCACATGAAAAGCAAAGGGAAATCAGTAGAATAGAGGGAAGGGACCGGTGGGTGGCAGGAGAGGAGGGGGAGGGAAAGTGCTGGGGAGAGATGTTGGTCAAATTATATTGTTAAATAGTGTGCATGTACAAATACATAACAACGAATCCCACCAGTATGTACAACTACAATGCACCAATAAAAAATGTGGAGGAAAAAAATCAGGCTACCTGAAAGAAGCCAGACACAAACATAATAATAAATTATATAATTCAATTTATTCAAAATACTCAGATAGGTTAAGTCCCTATATGGATTCAGATAGGTAAGCCCCTCAGTCTATACAGAGCACAGGTGGGACACTACCAGAGGCTGGGGAGGCAGGAATGGGAAGCAATTGCTGAATGTACATAGTTTCCTTTCAGGGTGATAAAAATGTTTTGGAACCACGCTGAGGTGGTGCTTATAATACATTGTGAGTACACAAAATCCACTGAATTGTTCATTTAAAAATGGTTAATCTTACATTCTGTAAACTTGACAAAAATGCAAAAAAAATGTGAATTAATTAATCTGAATTAGCTAATGAATTACCTTCAATATGAAATTTATGTTAAGATTTAAATTTTACTTTTCTATTTTATCAGCAATCTATGAAATTTATAACTAAAACCCAGGAGTAAAACTTCCATCAATTATGAATCATCAGTGTAATGCTTAGGAATGATAACATTGGGTGTCTTACACATACCGCTTTAAGATCTGCCTCTTCAGGCTCCTCCTGACTTGGACTGACAGTGCCAGAGAAGAAAAATGAAAATGCACATACTGTCTGGGCAGAGCATGACATTAAGGCCTCATTGGCTATACACACACATGTGAGCTGCTCACTAGCTCCATCTAGACAGAGGGGAGGTCTTGAAGAAGGAACCGAGAGAAAAAACCAGGGTTCAAGGCTCTTTTGTGGGAGCCTAAGAGACAGTAGCTGAGGGCACTGTGCATCCTTGGGGAACCTATGCACCAAATGAAGAAGGAAGAGTCAAGACAGAGTTGGAGGGAGCACAAAAATAGGATTTGCCTACTTGCTAATACCATTTGGTATATTTCCAACAACTATCAATACCTATTTTTTCTTGAGTCATTTTATCTAGGAGCCATTGGCAGTATCTGATTATTATACAACCACAAATGGACAGAACTAATTTTAGCCTACACTTCATCCTTTCCAAAAACCAAGACACATTATCCATAATTCCAATGCCAGGCACAAAATGCAGCTCAGTGAAATTAAAGTGGAAGTGGGATGAGAGTAACAGAATAATTCATCAAATTTATTTTAAGAGAGAGAGAAATTAAAATGTTTCAAAACCTCAAAAACAGCTGGTAACAAAGACAACAAATATCAAAAACAAAATAGTACTTTCTTTTTTGATAAGGTTTGTAAAATGCATATTCTACTTTTAGCATTTGCAAACATAAATATTTGCATAAGCTGCACAATAATTTCTATTAACTATATTAACTGAACCCCTTCTATGCACAAACCACCACACCAGATCAGAGATGATGTTGGCTTCACATCCAGGGGATTTCAAGAGCACACATATAGCATGACCATAAATTAAAGACTGAATTCTGTTAAAAGACATTTCTTTAAAAACTATTTCTTTCAAAAAAAGCTGAATTCATCTGAGACAAAGCCTTTTTGACATAACTGGCTTATGTTATTTCTCCCACCAAAAGGAGAAGTTTTCCTGTTGCCAGCACTTGATAAATATATGAAAAGGTTGGCTAGGTTGGCTGTTTGAGTGATGGCTTGTGAAGATGTGGAAGTTCAAGGGCATCCTCCTGGGGAATCCACAACACAGCAATGTAGTAAGGCTGGGGGAACAGAGTGAGTGGGGGAGAGAGTCAGCACAACAAGAAGACAACAGGAGGACATGGGGAACCAAGGAGAAGAGTGAACTAAAGACCAGACTGCAAACTTGGCACACCAGAGACCTGTTTTTGGCAATCAGAAGTCTTGCTCAGGATCATGGCCACCCCTACATGCCTGGATCAAAGGCAGTCATCCAGGTGGCTAACAGGCCCAGTAAGATCTCCCCTTGGACACAGAGAACTGTTCCTTTTGACCAAGGGCCCTGGAAGAATATCTGTGAAGAGTTGAGACCAAGGAGCAGAGTTGTCTACAGGATGCCTTAATTCTTTTTAAGTGATGGTGAGACTCCTGAGATGGATCTCTGGGTATCCTTGTTATAATGAAACCTGAGCACCGAGGCAAAATCTGAATGCATCTGTGATATGAAAGGACCTGATTTGCTCTGTGTGTGCATGTATATGTTTGTGCACATACACGCTCATGCACATGTACTTGTAAAAGATGAAAGCAGAGTTAGGAAAAGAATAAGAATAAAGCAGGGGTGGCCTGAGGTGGAGGGAGAAGAAGTGGAAATGCAAAGAAGAAAAATCACAAGGATATCTTGCTTTGCTTTTCACTAGCTATGGGGCCCAGTCGTGCCTAAGTGCCTATGATATTACCTTTGGCAACATGCAGTACTTCATCTGAAGAAGCCAGAAATAAGGTAAGGAGCTCTTGCACTGAAGGCTAATGCATTATGGAGGATGAAAGCATGAATCCCCAGAACTTGAACACAGTATCAAAGAGTGGTGTTATCTTCAGAAGTCAGGCTCCAAACATCTTAGAAATGAAATTTGCTGGAAGCTTATTACAGTGACCAAATGAGACAGGAATTTCTGAAAACACTGCTAGTTTTTTCTATTAGGAGACATTCATTTAAAACCAGTGCTTATTGGGCTGGGGTTGTGGCTCAGTGGTAGAGCACTTGCCTAGCACATATGAGGCACTGGGTTTGATCTTCAGCACCATGTAAAAATAAATGAATAAAATAAAGGTATTACGTCCATCTACAACTAAAAAAAATTTAAAACAACCAAACCACTATTTATTCTTTCTTTGATCATAGAAGTAATAAATGCTCATTGCTAAACATTTATAAAATATAGAATGCACAAGGATGTACACATGTACCTGTCAGTCATTGCAGAACCCAGAAAAATCAAGGCATTTTATAGCAGCTGGTGTGTAACAGAGGTTGTGCCTGTACACGGATTAAAACACTCTCAGAGAAGCAGTTGTTTTAGCTTAGAGTCAGTTAGCTTATACCTATCTGCAAGAAAAAAACTTTTGGGCAAGGCAGCTGATATGAACAGGTCATGAACCAGAATCTGGAACCATAAGAAAATGTGGGGCTAGGCCAATACCCATTAAGACCAACTTTGGTCTGCATATTCTGGTCTGTGTGGCCAATTGGTGGCCACAGACAGAACCAGCTAAAGACCCAAGCTGTTTGACATGAAGCACTGTGTTACTGAAATAATTTCTAATTGTACCAGAGGAAAAAGTTGCTCTTTGAAATTAAATTGAAATTATTTTAAAGTCAGGGATAGAAAGACAAATACAATATGATCTCACTCATTTGTAAAATCAAAAATAGCTGATCTTATAGAAGCAGAGAACAGTAGTTATCAGAAACTGGAAGGGTAGGCAGAAGGGGGAATGGATTAGTCAACATGCACAAAATTACAGAGAAGAAATAAGTTGTGGCATTCTATTTCACAGTAAGGTGACTATAGTTAACAATATCATATTATATATTTCAAAATAACCTTCTAGAAGAGAAGATTTTTGAATGTGTTCTCACCACAAAGCAAGGATAAATATTTGGGTTGATAGAGATGCTAATTACTCTGATTTGATCACTGCACTCTGTAACTATGTGCAACTATTATGTGTCAATTAAAATAACATTTAAAACAATTTTTAATGAAATTATTTTAGGATGTTTCTTGTAAAAGCATCTAGGAAGTTCTTAATATTATGGTGGGCTATCATAACATATGCCACCAGAACAGAGTGGACAAAGGCGCATAGGATCTGGTGGAGCTCAAAGTGGTGTACTGAGCCTGGGCAAAGGCCAGGACAGGAAGGGAAAGTATTGCTTCCAGTGGGAAAGGGCACCTCCTGCCTTGTGCACTGGGAACAGAATGCAGGAGTCTGGCCTCTGTCTCTCTTGTCCTCTTGCGACAGTCTATTCAAGAAGTCCTTTCTCCAGCCCTCTCCACCCAGAAAGTGAACCTCTTCAGTGACGTGTCTAAGGGTCAGTGGGTCCTACAAAGGGCCTGGGCAAGAGCTTTGCTCCCTATAAGACCAGCATCCTCTTCTCCTCTAATCCAGATCCCACAGGAACTACACAAGATCTAATTAAGCTTCAATTATGGTAGCTTTCTTCTCCACCCCCCACTTTATTCTTCTGCTAAAGAGTAAATTTACTTGATTCCATACTTGACTTTTTCATGAATTGTTTTTTAGAAAAAACCCATTTCACAGAAAGCTAAGTTGCTGACTTAAGACAGCTCTTGAAAAGGAGCTTGCGTTTGTACAAAGCCTTAAACAAATTTCATTCAGGTTTATAGGTGACTTATTCCCACAGTATCCTGATACTAAAAAGAACAAAAAGTAAATAATTAACACTAGTTATTGCTGTTGATTAAAACAGCTCAACCATTAATTTTACCACTGTAACCAACAGGTAATTGACAATTAGCTTTACAAAAATAACTTGGGGAAAAAAATCAGTCATCTTGCAATGTATTTATTACATTTTCATAAACAAAAGACAAAATAATCAAAATATGGGACCTATGTTGAACTAATATTAATGTTCAAGAACCAAAGACATGGGCTGGGGATATAGCTCAGTTGGTAAAGTGCTTGCCTCACGTGTACAAAACCCTGGGTTCTGGGTTCAATCCCCAGTATACCACACACACACACACACACAAAAAAAAAAAAAAAAAAAAAAAAAAAAAAAAAAAAAAACCACCAAAGACAGAAACAGCAAATAAAGATTACTAAACATACCTGAACTAACTCTGCCTTTAACTCCTCCTTCTCCTCCTCAGAGAGCATGCTAGAGAAGTCAGCACTGGCTATTGCATCCTCATCTCGTCCTTGCAATGGTTCCGTCTCCAACAAACCTTTAGGCAAAATTAATAAACATAATGCAATTTTAAAAATAAATTTATGCCAACTTCCATTTCCATAACCTGGAGGACTAGAGACACTGGTGGACCCTCCCATTGGAAAACTAAAACTTCCAGAAAATTAAAACTATCGTTCTAAATGTGTGATGAGCTCCAAGAAAGCAGAGTGCTCAGGAGTCAAAAGTGAGAATGGGAAGCCAGAGATGTTAGCAAAAGAGGCTTCGTCAACTTTTATCTTTACCACACAGGTGAATTCCGGGTTTGCTTTTTACTATCTCAGGGGGCCCAAGGTCCACCCAAGAGATGGGTTTCATGTGAGACCTCTACAGAAACCCATATCCCTGCAGAGCAACATCATTGCAGGTGAACTAGCAGTGAATGCCTTCCTTCCCCACAGGGGTCTGCAAGGCAAGCTTAGCACCTAATGGGCAGACAAAAAACCCGTCTACTGAGAACTGATAACCCAGAGTAGAACTCCAGGTGAACTTGTCACCTGAATGCACTCTACTGGGGCTTCAAAACCATCTCCAGACCAGAATTTAAAATATGAAGGCTTTAACCAGTTCAGATGTGGTAAGATTCTGAAACTGGAACAGTAGCAACTGTGAGGAAACATCACAGACTAAGATTCAGGCAGGGGACAACCAAAGGGCCAGGTTTCTTGATGCCATCATTGTGCCATGGCCAAACCACAGGACAGCTCAACTTCTAACTTGTTATATGAGAACAACGCATTCTCATTTAAATATAAAGAAGTTCCCCGGGAGTGTGCCTGGGCATCTGGCAGACTCCTGTGCCTAGGTTCTCTGGAGGACCCAGAAAACAGGCCCAAACATGTGTGGAAACTTCATTTACAATATGATTAGTGGCAGAGCAGGTATTTACACATCTGTGGGAAAAGGAGGGCCTTTTAATAGACTGTCCTGGAACAAAGAGCTATCTATATGGGAAGTTTAGACAACTTCATGCCATTCACTGGGACAAAGCTATAGACATTCTGGAAAACAATCCAGGAGTTTAAACTTGTGACCCTCTGCGTAGGAGGGGCTTTCTTAAATAAGACACAATAAGGGTAAACCAGGGTAGAAAGGACGGACAAGATTAAGAATGTCTCTTCATCAAACACTGCAAGGAAATGCAAAGACAAGCCACTAACCAAAAGGTAACTGTCACATGCATAATTAACAAAAGTTTTGATCCTAAGAATATACAGAAATTTTACAAACCAATTTGAAAAACAGAAAAATTCCAACAGAAAAATGGGCCAAAGACCCAAACAGATTTTTTCTAGGAAGCAATCACAAATGGTTAATAAACTTAAGAATTCTGCACAACTTCATTGATAACCAGGGGAACACTAGTTGAATCATTTCACGTTCACTGGATTGGAAAAAAATTTCAAGCTGACATTATTAAGTGTTCATGACTACATGGAGGATCCAGATCTCATATGCTACTGTAAAGAATATAAGTAATTAAGTAAATAAAAATAATTTGGAAAATAATTTAGCATTACCTATTAGAACTTAATTTTTGCACACTCTACAACCCAGCAATTCTATGCTTATGCATGTAACCAATATTTTACATAAGCATCAGATACTATAAATGAGCACCATTATTAATAACAACTTTCATGCAAAAAGTCCATAAACCGGATATTGCATAAGTATGCCAGGGTGCAATTACACAACACAGGCTTGACAACAGCACAGTGAGTGAACAACAGCTACCACACTATGTGGATGAAATGTAGAGAAAAGATTCTGAATGAAAAACATAATTTGCAGATGACCAATAAAGCATAATTCCACTCACATGAAGTACCAAAGCGCACAAACTAAATAAAATATTGCTTAGCATAAAATTATATTTAAAATGTCAGACAAGGATAAAGAATTCAGGACTGGTTTTCTCTGTCTGAAGGGTGTAGGAACAGGTGGAGGTTATAGTAACCTTGTAGGATTAATGGCAATGCTTCCTTATTGTGGCACAGAATTTCTGTGCATGTATATGTTGTGTATTTTACCTTTATTTTGTAAATATTCTTTTTGTACCTATTTATTACTTAATAAAACAAAATGAATTTTGTCTGAAATGAAAAGAGAAAGGTAAAAATTACCCTACATAATCAGAACATGTCAGGTAAAGAGAATAAAAATATGACCCAAGTTTGCATGGTTATCTGAAGCTGGTCCTATGCTGAGTCCCTCAAACCCACATCCTTTTGTCTGAATGAACAGGGTACCACTAACACTAGTACCACTGCTAACACACTAACACACAGTAGTAATTGCGGTCTACCACTGATCCAAGACCATCAGACTCTTGCCCTCTCTACCCAGAGGCCAGTTTCAAAGCTAAGTAACTTTCTTCTTCACAAGTAACATTTGTTCATTGTAGAAGACAGTAGAATAAAATGATACCTTATTAGTTAAAATCACCATTCGTCATGCTACCCAAGAATAGTAATCACTTTGGTCCTTACTTTCTTGTATTTCTTCCATGGAAAGATACATTTTCTTGTGCACATGTACAGCATGATTTATTTTTTCAATAGAATATCATCAATATCTTTTCATTTCTAAAAGCACATATCCACGTTTATATATTTTTGATGATTGTGAAGTTTTTTGCCACATAGGTAATTGATGACTTATTCTATTTTTCTGGGAAGCTGCAGTGAACATCTCCTAGCTAAATTATTGGGCAAAACATAGATGATTTCCTATACATTGGAATATCCAGTCAAAGGGCAAGAACATTTTTAAACCTACTGCCAAATTATCTCCCAGAGAATATATACCAGTATTATGCAAACACAAGAAACCTATAAGAATACAGACTTAGGAGAATAAAGAGAAAACTCTTCACACAACAATACAACTACAGACTATTGGAGGAAATATTTTATTTATTTCTCCGGTAAATATGTTTATATGTGGTCAATGTATTTTTAGCCAGTGTTTAAAGATAACTGCCTAATCCAGGAATCAAAGCAATTCCAAGCACAGGTAAGATTCAGAAGGTAAGCTGTCCCCTGCACCAGGGGTTAGAAGAGAGCCATGGTGGAAAGTGCAAGACACTGTGGCCTTCTCCCCAGCTGAGACTGGCCCAGGGACCTACAAAAATTGCTCAAACGTAGCTAGAATCCAACTTCTCAATCTTCCCTTGTTTTCACAGTCTGAGAAGACACAGGTCGGTGAACAGATAAAAGCTCCAAGGACTCAGACTTTTCAAGGAAGAGGCAGACCCAATGCCCAGCTGAGAGGAGGTGCATAAATGATAAAGTGAGATATTCTGCCCTGGACTCCAGCTGTTATCTGTTACCAGTCCCACTCTTCAGAGATCTCATGACTCCTTCCAAGTCTCACTGCCAGAAACCACCCATTCAAGAAATCTGCCCAGAGACCAGACTGATAGCTAGTCCAGGTCCAAGTTTCCTTTCTTCTTTTTCTATTTGTGCATCTATTTCCCTGCCACATCCTATCCCAGTGGGTGATCTCTGAGTTGAACAGTGCAGCACAAGGTGCCACATTAGCACAAACAAAATGCAAACAAGACCTGCTGTGCTCAGCAGAACGAGTTCCATCCTCTGGGTCACAGAAGCAGCAATCAAATTACGAAGTCAAAGGATAATTAAAATCAAGGAGTAGTTAAAAAGAGGAGTTAATTTTTTTTAAAGAAAGATGATTTACCAGTGAAACTGAGTCAAAATCAGGAGAGTGAGAGAGAGAGAGAGAGAGAGAGAGAGAGAGAGAGAGAGAGAATGATAAAAGATGCCAAGCAACAGATGATGTGAGAATGGACTATAAAATTATAAGATTACCTGTTCCCATAGAAGCAGATATTGAAGATTAAAAACGTACTTTTTGATGAAAGCAGTTATCAATGGGTAAAATCACTCAAGAATCACAATTTTTAGCAACTAATGGTATATTATGAGCCAACTTTAAGCACTTGTTTCTCTTTTCCAAAAGTGTCAACTGTGCCCTCTCTTTGGCAGAGAGCAAAGAGCACCAAAGTGGGAGTAGGGAGAACTGGCATTCTAGGTGTGGTTTAGCCACTAACTAGCAGACTACATATGACCTTGATTACTTCATCTGTAAAAAGGACACCTTGCAGGACTGTTGCTAAGTTTCAAAACCAGTAAGTCAGAGGATCTGTGTAAAAATGCTGTCAAACTTTAAAATTTCCATAAAAACTAGAGCAACACACTGCACAAAAGCAAAAAAAAAGAGTAAGTGCTGTATTCTTTTGTGTCTCCCCAAGAATATGGTATTTTCCTAGCTGATGTAAGACATCCATCTGCCTGAGGTGGCAGAAAGACGTAAAAGAAACGCAAAGAAAAAGTTAATATTTGGATTTCTGGCATTTGAAATTGAATTTGTAAGCAAAACAACAAATTTGCAAAATAAGCAATTTTCTTAGGAGGCAATGTTCTACATATTCTTTGTTTCCCTCTTGGCATAGCAGAGGCTAATCCCTGGACACACAGTTCAAAGCAGTACCCCTTATAAACACAGCATACTACAATTTACAAAGGATGTATAGGTCTCCTGTTCTATCCCTTGGAGATGGTGGGAAGAGGAAGGGAATGAGTACGGAAATACTATGAGATGAATACTTCCAACTTTTCTTTGAGTTTTGGTCCAGAAATGATGCAAGGTATTAGATTACAGAGGAACCTTTTGGGGATTCTGTTTATCCCTCCAGACATACTCACTACACTCCTCTACCCTGCTCAGAGACAGACTGAAGGATAACATGAACATGGTTCCCTTAACCATCTGCTCCTTATCTGTGCTGGCCAAGGGGCAGCCCCCGAGAAACTTGGAGGACAGAAGAGAGTAGAAGTGAGTGTTCACTCCGGGTTGCCTCCTCCCTATTAGGCTGTCTTTTGCAGTTTCAATTACCACTGGTCACAACTCCTATTAGGTAACCCTTTTCTACAGTTCAATTCTTGTCCCCACTCTTTCCTCTAGCCTGGGGACTGCTGCCATTCCGAGGTGCTTCAACATTGCTTGACCTTAACTCTGCCATGTTTGAAATGCATAGTCCATTTATTAAACTCTGACATCCCTATTAAGCATTCCATTCCTTGTTCCTGAATGGTACAGGAAGCATTCCCCAATTTCTTTCTAGATTTCTAGCAAAAATGATCTTTCAGACCAGTCCTATACTGACGTGTGGCAGGAACAGGGTAGTTAGTGCACCAGCACAGTATTCTGCAGCTAGTTAACCATAGATAGGATTCAGAACTTCAACAGTGTGTAGGAGAACCTTGCTTCCTTGGTGAGGGGTTGGTGCCCCTGCAGCAGGGACTAGGTTACAGGCCCAGGTCAAAGGTCTACGTGGAAGAGGGAAGAGAATCTCCCAAAGATAAGAGTCAAAGTGAGGCTGAATCTTCCTGGAGGGTCAACTGGGCCTAAACTCAGCTGAAGGAGATAAGATCACAAGTACGAGCATAGAAAGCCTCAGCATCACAGGACATCACGTTCCCTGTGACTAAAGAACCAGAGACAAATGTGAAGCACTTTGTGGGTCATATGGGTCCTTCCTGACATACAGTCTCGTCTAGGATTGGGACAAAGGAAAAGGGGAACTAGCTGGAAAAGGAGAAGTCTGACCCAAATGGCAACCATTGATTGAGGAATTGGGAATTATTTATAGGATTTTTAAAAATAATTGCCCTGGAATGGACTAAGCTAATGTTATTCTCCCACTACCCAAAACCTAGGAGCTCAAACTTAAATCAGGTTTGGATTTAAAAAAATACTGATCACAAGTATGTATGTGCACCAAGATGTATTGTGAATGAAGCCTGCAATTCTGATATAGGAATATTTTGCATTTAAGGACTGCCATTTTACTGTCTTTTACAGGCAATAAAATATATAGATTTGTTTGACTAATGATAACAAATAATCATAGGTCTGATTCCAATGCAGTAACTGCACTACTCTATGAGATCTCAAGAGAGATCTTTGGAATGCGGGTAAGTGTTCAAGTGTTGGTCAGATGCTACCATCTATTTGCTTTCACTATACCTAAAATTGGCCTGCAATACTCCATCTCTGTCCCATGTGCAGAGATGAATGACACAACAAACAGAATCAGATGCAGTGAGAAATCACTATGATCTGATTCCAGACTCACTGATGAGATATCACACTCAGTTTCACACTGCTG